>NC_134354.1:212612970-215012970 GCF_048569485.1 Anomaloglossus baeobatrachus
GGGGGGAGAGAGAGGCTGGGGGAGAGGCTGGAGGGGGAGGCTGGGGGGAGAGAGAGGCTGGGGGGGGGGAGGCTGGGGGGAGAGAGAGGCTGGGGGGGAGAGAGAGGCTGGGGGGGAGGCTGGGGGGAGAGAGAGGCTGGGGGGGAGGCTGGGGGGAGAGAGAGGCTGGGGGGGGAGGCTGGGGGGAGAGAGAGGCTGGGGGGGGAGGCTGGGGGGGGAGAGAGAGGCTGGGGGGGGAGGCTGGGGGGAGAGAGAGGCTGGGGGGAGGCTGGGGGGAGAGAGAGGCTGGGGGGAGGCTGGGGGGAGAGAGAGGCTGGGGGGGGAGGCTGGGGGGAGAGAGAGGCTGGGGGGGAGGCTGGGGGGAGAGAGAGGCTGGGGGGGAGGCTGGGGGGAGAGAGAGGCTGGGGGGGAGGCTGGGGGGAGAGAGAGGCTGGGGGGGAGGCTGGGGGGAGAGAGAGGCTGGGGGGGGAGGCTGGGGGGAGAGAGAGGCTGGGGGGAGGCTGGGGGGAGAGAGAGGCTGGGGGGAGGCTGGGGGAGAGAGAGGCTGGGGGGGAGGCTGGGGGGAGAGAGAGGCTGGGGGGGGAGGCTGGGGGGAGAGAGAGGCTGGGGGGGAGGCTGGGGGGAGAGAGAGGCTGGGGGGGAGGCTGGGGGGAGAGAGAGGCTGGGGGGGAGGCTGGGGGGAGAGAGAGGCTGGGGGGGAGAGGGAGGCTGGGGGGAGAGAGAGGCTGGGGGGGAGGCTGGGGGGAGAGAGAGGCTGGGGGGGAGAGAGAGGCTGGGGGGGAGAGAGAGGCTGGGGGGAGAGGGAGGCTGGGGGAGAGAGGGAGGCTGGGGGGAGAGAGGCTGGGGGGAGGCTGGGGGGGAGAGAGAGGCTGGGGCTGGAAGAGAGAGAGAGGCTGAGGCTGGGGGGAGAGAGAGGCTGGGGGGGAGGCTGGGGGGAGAGAGAGGCTGGGGGGGAGGCTGGGGGGAGAGAGAGGCTGGGGGGGAGGCTGGGGGGAGAGAGAGGCTGGGGGGGAGGCTGGGGGGAGAGAGGCTGGGGGGAGGCTGGGAAGAGAGAGAGAGAGGCTGAGGCTGGGGGGAGAGAGAGGGGGAGGCTGGGGGGAGAGAGAGGCTGGGGGGGAGGCTGGGGGGAGAGAGAGGCTGGGGGGGAGGCTGGGGGGAGAGAGAGGCTGGGGGAGGCTGGGGGGAGAGAGAGGCTGGGGGGGAGGCTGGGGGAGAGAGAGGCTGGGGGGGAGGCTGGGGGGAGAGAGGCTGGGGGGGAGGCTGGGAAGAGAGAGAGAGGCTGAGGCTGGGGGGAGAGAGAGGGGGAGGCTGGGGGGAGAGAGAGGCTGGGGGGGAGGCTGGGGGGAGAGAGAGGCTGGGGGGAGGCTGGGGGGAGAGAGAGGCTGGGGGGGAGGCTGGGGGGAGAGAGAGGCTGGGGGGGGCTGGGAAGAGAGAGAGAGGCTGAGGCTGGGGGGAGAGAGAGGGGGAGGCTGGGAGGAGAGAGAGGCTGAGGCTGGGGGGGAGGCTGGGAGGAGAGAGAGGCTGAGGCTGGGGGGGAGGCTGGGGGGAGAGAGAGGCTGAGGCTGGGGGGGAGGCTGGGGGGAGAGAGAGGCTGAGGCTGGGGGGGAGGCTGGGGGGAGAGAGAGGCTGGGGGGAGAGAGAGGCTGGGGGGAGAGAGAGGCTGGGGGAGAGAGAGGCTGGGGGGGAGGCTGGGGGAGAGAGAGGCTGGGGGGAGAGAGAGGCTGGGGGGGAGGCTGGGGGAGAGGGGGGGGGGAGGCTGGGGGAGAGAGAGGCTGGGGGGGGGAGGCTGGGGGGAGAGAGGCTGGGGGGGAGGCTGGGGGGAGAGAGGCTGGGGGGAGAGAGAGAGGCTGGGGGGGAGGCTGGGGGGAGAGAGAGGCTGGGGGGGAGGCTGGGGGGAGGCTGGGGGAGAGAGAGGCTGGGGGGGAGAGAGAGGCTGGGGGGAGGCTGGGGGGAGAGAGAGGCTGGGGGGAGAGAGAGGCTGGGGGGGAGAGGCTGGGGGGGAGAGGCTGGGGGGAGAGAGAGGCTGGGGGGGAGGCTGGGGGGAGAGAGAGGCTGGGGGGAGAGAGAGGCTGGGGGGAGAGAGAGGCTGGGGGGGGAGGCTGGGGGGAGAGAGAGGCTGGGGGGGAGAGAGAGGCTGGGGGGGAGGCTGGGGGGAGAGAGGAGAGGCTGGGGGGGGAGGCTGGGGGGGAGAGAGAGGCTGAGGCTGGGGGGAGGCTGGGGGGAGAGGGAGGCTGAGGCTGGGGGGGGAGGCTGGGGGGAGAGAGAGGCTGAGGGCTGGGGGGGAGGCTGGGGGGGAGAGAGAGGCTGAGGCTGGGGGGGGAGGCTGGGGGGGAGAGAGAGGCTGAGGCTGGGGGGGGGGAGGCTGGGGGGGAGAGAGAGGCTGAGGCTGGGGGGGGAGGCTGGGGGGGAGAGAGAGGCTGAGGCTGGAGGGGGAGGCTGGGGGGGAGAGAGAGGCTGAGGCTGGAGGGGAGGCTGGGGGGAGAGAGAGGCTGAGGCTGGGGGGGAGGCTGGGGGGAGAGAGAGGCTGAGGCTGGGGGGGAGGCTTGGGGGAGAGAGAGGCTGAGGCTGGGGGGGAGGCTGGGGGGAGAGAGAGGCTGAGGCTGGGGGAGGCTGGGGGGATAGAGGCTGATGCTGGGGGAGAGGCTGCTGC
Source organism: Anomaloglossus baeobatrachus (assembly GCF_048569485.1). Classification (NCBI taxonomy): domain Eukaryota; kingdom Metazoa; phylum Chordata; class Amphibia; order Anura; family Aromobatidae; genus Anomaloglossus; species Anomaloglossus baeobatrachus. The sequence goes on from NC_134354.1 coordinate 212,615,621, forward strand.
TGAAGGCGGGGGAGAGAGGCTGCTGCTGGGGAATGGGAGAGAGGGGCCAATGCTACAGACAGAGGACAAGGGTTGAGGGATAGTGCAATGACAAAATCGATGGGTGGAGTGTGGGGACTCAGAATAAGAGGGGGGCAGCATTGGGAGCTCATTATGGAGAAGGGGCAGCATGTGTGGGCTCAGTATGGAGTGGAGCAATGTAGGGGAGTCAATATCAAGAGTGGGGTAGTGTGTGTGTGGGGGGGGGGGGTCTCAGCATAAGCTCTAGTGTGGTGGTCTTAGTATGATGAATGGGGCAGCATGGAGGTGTCATTATGGAAAAGAGTAAGGCAGCATTAGGAGCTCATGGAGAGGGGCAGCATGCATGGGACACTGTGAGGAGGGGGCAGCATGCATGGGACATTGTGAGGAGGGGGCAGCATGCATGGGACATTGTGAGGAGGGGGGCAGCATGCATGGGACCCTGTGAGGAGGGGGCAGCATGCATGGGACCCTGTGAGGAGGGGGCAGCATGCATGGGACCCTGTGAGGAGGGGGCAGCATGCATGGGACCCTGTGAGGAGGGGGCAGCATGCATGGGACCCTGTGAGGAGGGGGCAGCATGCATGGGACCCTGTGAGGAGGGGGCAGCATGCATGGGACCCTGTGAGGAGGGGGCAGCATGCATGGGACACTGTGAGGAGGGGGCAGCATGCATGTGACACTGTGAGGAGGGGGCAGCATGCATGGGACCCTGTGAGGAGGGGGCAGCATGCATGGGACCCTGTGAGGAGGGGGCAGCATGCATGGGACCCTGTGAGGAGGGGGCAGCATGCATGGGACACTGTGAGGAGGGGGCAGCATGCATGGGACACTGTGAGGAGGGGGCAGCATGCATGGGACATTGTGAGGAGGGATCAGCATGCATGGGACATTGTGAGGAGGGGCAGCATGCATGGGACACTGTGAGGAGGGGCAGCATGCATAGGACACTGTGAGGAGGGGCAGCATGCATGGGACACTGTGAGGAGGGGCAGCATGCATGGGACATTGTGAGGAGGGGGCAGCATGCATGGGACACTGTGAGGAGGGGCAGCATGCATGGGACATTGTGAGGAGGGGCAGCATGCATGGGACATTGTGAGGAGGGGGCAGCATGCATGGGACATTGTGTGGAGGGATCAGCATGCATGGGACATTGTGAGGAGGTGCAGCATGCATGGGACACTGTGAGGAGGGGGCAGCATGCATGGGATATTGTGAGGAGGGGGCAGCATGCATGGGACCCTGTGAGGAGGGGGCAGCATGCATGGGACCCTGTGAGGAGGGGGCAGCATGCATGGGACACTGTGAGGAGGGGGCAGCATGCATGTGACACTGTGAGGAGGGGGCAGCATGCATGGGACATTGTGAGGAGGGGTCAGCATGCATGGGACCCTGTGAGGAGGGGGCAGCATGCATGGGACCCTGTGAGGAGGGGGCAGCATGCATGGGACATTGTGAGGAGGGGGCAGCATGCATGGGACACTGTGAGGAGGGGGCAGCATGCATGGGACACTGTGAGGAGGGGGCAGCATGCATGGGACATTGTGAGGAGGGGGCAGCATGCATGGGACACTGTGAGGAGGGGGCAGCATGCATGGGACACTGTGAGGAGGGATCAGCATGCATGGGACATTGTGAGGAGGGGCAGCATGCATGGGACACTGTGAGGAGGGGCAGCATGCATGGGACACTGTGAGGAGGGGCAGCATGCATGGGACACTGTGAGGAGGGGCAGCATGCATGGGACATTGTGAGGAGGGGGCAGCATGCATGGGACATTGTGAGGAGGGGGCAGCATGCATGGGACATTGTGAGGAGGGGGCAGCATGCATGGGACATTGTGAGGAGGGGGCAGCATGCATGGGACACTGTGAGGAGGGGGCAGCATGCATGGGACATTGTGTGGAGGGATCAGCATGCATGGGACATTGTGAGGAGGGGCAGCATGCATGGGACATTGTGAGGAGGGGGCAGCATGCATGGGACACTGTGAGGAGGGGGCAGCATGCATGGGACATTGTGTGGAGGGGGCAGCATGCATGGGACACTGTGAGGAGGGGCAGCATGCATGGGACATTGTGAGGAGGGGGCAGAATGCATGGGACATTGTGAGGAGGGGGCAGCATGCATGGGACATTGTGAGGAGGGGGCAGAATGCATGGGACACTGTGAGGAGGGGGCAGCATGCATGGGACACTGTGTGGAGGGATCAGCATGCATGGGACATTGTGAGGAGGGGCAGCATGCATGGGACATTGTGAGGAGGGGCAGCATGCATGGGACATTGTGAGGAGGGGGCAGCATGCATGGGACATTGTGAGGAGGGGGCAGCATGCATGGGACATTGTGAGGAGGGGGCAGAATGCATGGGACACTGTGTGGAGGGATCAGCATGCATGGGACATTGTGAGGAGGGGCAGCATGCATGGGACATTGTGAGGAGGGGCAGCATGCATGGGACACTGTGAGGAGGGGGCAGCATGCATGGGATATTGTGAGGAGGGGGCAGCATGCATGGGACATTGTGAGGAGGGGGCAGCATGATGTGAGGTCAATGTGCAGATCATATTTCATAATTGAGGAAGGTGTGGTGGGTATAATTTATAAGGGAGGGCAGTGTGTAGTTTATTAGGGGCAGTGTGACAGTCACAGTATATAAGTGGGGACGGTGTGGTGGGAATATTTTATACTCATGCTATGTTTTGATGTGCCTGTGGTGATCCCCATTGGGGGGGGGGGGGGTTAGTGCCCTTCATTTCTCATTGATACTTTTTAAAGTGTTTTACAGAGTAGATCTGCCTTAAACAGATGTCGAGTGCGAAAACTCAGTTTTACGTTGTCACTAAGGGGCGCGACCACTTAAAGTGCCTAGGGCAGCATGAAGGCAAAATACAGCCCTGCCTATTGGATACATTGGAACAATATACAAAATGTGATAAAATAGAATAAATGGTTGCAAACAGTGTACAGGGTTTTTAACATTTAAAATTATTCATTCTTGTAAATTAATGGGGCTGTCCAGTACTTTTATATTAGTGGCCTGTCCTTCGGATAAGTGATGAACATGAAATCGGAGGGCATGTTACACAGGGGATCCCAACCGATCAGCTGCTCACGGTGCCGGTAATTTTGGATTAGTTACAGAGCGGAACAAATTGCTCTGTCAACTGTATAATGGCCTTAGCGGGGTACTGCAGATCCAACCATATTCATTCAAACTAAGGGGAATGTGCAGTGCCTGGCTGTCCTCACAGCCCAGCTGATTTGCAGATCACATGTACCCTCAATGATCAAATGTTGATGACCTATCCTATCAATACTGGAAAAACCCTTTAAATGAAATCAGTCACCCATTTGAAATGTTGATGACCTATCCTATCAATATAAAAGTACTGGAAAAACCCTTTAAATTGAATCAGTCACCCTTTTGAATTTTTCTAGTTATTAATATGGGCATACAGGTGTCATAGAGGTGAAATTAGCCATACCTGTATGCCTCCTGGATGATGGGTCGTTTCGCAAAAATCATCTTTTATATCTTCAAGGCTATGGGACGTTTGCTTCCCAGAAGATAAGCCTGCCTCCAGTCTTCATCATACAGGATTCTTCCTCCCCTTCTCTTCAGTGTCCCTGTGACGTCAGGTGCGCAGTCGGAAATCCTGCACATGCCCATTCTGCCTGCCGACTCTCCCCTGCACTGTGAAGCAGCAGTGACTCCCCGACACCTGCGCACATCAAGATTGAAGACTGTGCCCACAGAAGGGCCAAACAGCGCAAAGTAGAGATGTCAGCCATAATGCGCAGATGTGAGATTTCTGGCCAGACACCAGACATCGCAGGGCCACTAGGGAAGAAAAGGAGAGGAGGAATCCTGTATAATGAAGACTGGATACAGTCTTATCTTCCGAGCAGTGCATGCCCCATAGCCTGTAAGACAGAAATAAAGATAGATATAAAAGATGATTTTTTGCAAAATGATCCTTCATCTAGGAGGCATACAGGTATGGCTAATTTCACCTCTATGCCACCTGTGTGCCCATATTAATAACTAAAAAACCTCAAAAGGGTGACAGATTTGCATAAAGATATTGGTATAATATCATCAAGTACTTTTTACACAATGCAATTATATAATCAATATTTAATGTAGCTTTAAAACAAAGCTTCATTCTAAATGCTTATAGTCAGCTATATGGTTAATAAATCTTACAATATGTACAAAAGAGGGACCCTCAAAAATGGAAATGCAAAGCATGCAATATTGGCAGGGTGCAAGTAAATGTACATTTGAATAGATCCTTTGGTGATAATAACATATTGTTTACTTTTCTTTGTGTTCCATAACCATTTCATTATATCCCAACTTTGTTCCTTAACAATTCAATTCCAACCTTGTCCGTTTCTTTCAAATTTATACTCGAGGATCACAGTATAAAATATCTTCAGAATTTTTTGCATTTCAGGGAGGAAAATCACAAAAGAATACATTTTCTCTAAATAGTTCCAAGTAATGTCAAGGTTTATACTGTAGTACCCTGTACGGCCAATAATCCTTTAAATATAGTTCCTTATAATCTAATTGTGATAGTAATTGTAAAATTCTTATATTCACTGATGAAGCTCTTTTCAGTCTACTTACATTACACAGCTTGTTACACATTAAGCTTAACATAAATTCAGAGGTTAAAGCATTGACAACCCTTTAAGCTATTATCCTATAATAACTGTTTAAAGGATCTGAAGCTAAATATTCTTACAGCATTATAATTTCAAATAGTCGACCATTTTTTAATTTTTTTTTTGCCAGTGTAAAGTGTATACTTACCAACAATTAAAATGAATCTGTCAACAGGTTTTTGCTACCTCATCTGAGAGCAGTATAATGGGGGCAAAGAGATTCTGAACCCAACGATGTATCACTTAGATTATTGGGTATAGGTGATGACACAATCAGAATTTTTAGATTTAGTATGTAGCAGAGCTGAGAGAGCTGTCACACCCACACCAGGTTCTCTATAAAGATTGTACATTGACAGTGAGGTGTCAATCAGAGGAGAAGGCGTGGCAGACTTCCATGAGCATTACATTGTAGTCAAACCAATGATAAGTCCTGCTGGTTAAAAAAAAATAGCAAAAAAAACAACAGATCATACCTTGACAAGACAGGTATCCCTGAATTGTTTGTGCTAACCCTTGCAGCACGCTGTCATCAACTTACATAGCAAAAACCTGCTGACAGATTCCCTTTTAAATGATCAACATCAGGACATTTAAAGCTACAGTTGTAAAGAGGTGCTGTATCAGCTGAGAAGATTTGCAGGACTGGAAGAAGTTTATGATAGCAGATATATACAACCAGGATTGTAGATGTAGAAAAGGGAATGCCAGTGTAAGGTGCACACATAGGTATATTAACAAGTTGCTTTGTTTGCTGCTTTTTTTCTGCAGTAAGGCTATGTACTCACATTGCGTTTTTACATGCGTTTCCGCAGTGTTTTCAACTGCAGCGTTTTAATGCCAAAATGCATGCATTTTGATTTCCAAGCAAAGTCTATGAGAAATAGGGATTTCTTGTGCGCACTTTGCTGTTCAAAACGCTGCATTTAATTTGCATATTTTTGGGCAAAAACTCAGCGTTTAAAGAAGCAACATGTCAATTGTTTTTGCCATTTGAGCTGTGTTTTGATAATATTAGAGTCAATGAGAAGATGCAAAACTCATTCTACTTGAAAATCCTAACATTTTACATGCTTTTTGGATGCAGAAAACAAGCATTTTTGACAATTTAATTGCATGCATTTTTTACATTATATTAAAGGCATGATATGTCCCTTTACACACACACACAGTCTGATAATTAAAATTAAGAAAAACATTAATTTGATGTTATTTTATACATAAATATTAACAAACATTTATCATTTTAATAAAATCAGCTATTTTGTTTATGATTAAAATCTTGATATTTGTTATCATTTTTTTTCCATTTTTTCAAAGTGTTTGAATGTTAAAACTTTATTTAGCAGTGTATTTGTCATCAAAACGCATCTGACTTTAAGCAATAAAAAAGCATTTAAATCGTGGTAAAAACGCGGCCAAAACGCGGTAAAAACACAAGCAAATTTATAGCGTTTTTGTGGTCGAAAGCAACTTTGGCAAATACCATTTCTGCCAAAGGGTGCCTTTAGAACTGCAACTACCTCGACACAACGTGGGCATATAGCCTAAAACCTGCTCTATTGGCAGTCAAAAAGTTGCTTCCAAAAAGCAGGTTCTGCTGCATTTTTAATCCAAAAAGAATAATCAAGTTTGAGAAAATAAATAAAAAGATAAATAAAATAAATACTAATAGCAAATTAATCAAAATAATATAGTTATTGGTGCTGAATAAAAACACATCAAATTATCATACAAAAACATGATTAAATGGAACATAGTAGAGGGAGCAGGATCACATCCGTAATTAAATAATTATTAAAGGGTTAATAATAATACATAATTGTCAAAAAAATGGGGAACAAAAATCGATCTAGTGCAAAAAATTGCCTCAAGAATTTGGCTAAAATTTAATGATAAATAATAATAGCAATAATTGAGAAAAAATACATTTAACAATTAAAGAACTGTGGCAGAACTCAAATAAAAAAGCAGAATAAATATCCTGCAGGAAGGGGCCTCAAAAAAATATATATCATAGTGCTATTACAAACATAGCAGTGTTCATGTCAGACAGGAAATAAAACAATTGTGTGTGTGTGTGTGTGTGTGTGCATGATGTTTCTGAAATCTCATAGGTTTTGCTGTTACCGTAAAAAGCAGCTTTTAATTTTCATAAGAATCTTTTAAAAAAAAAGGGCAAAAAAGCGCAGCAAATAAACGCAGCAAAAAAGCAACGTGTGAACATACCCTTAGTGTTGTCCTTGTGGATTGCACTTGTGGCGCCCCTGGGCTTCAGGCGCCACAGGGTATTACACCACTTTTAGGGCTCATTCGCATGTTGCGTAATTGCATGCATTTACGCTGTGTATTGCACTGCAGCGTAAATGCATGCGTCCTGCGTCCACTGCACAATCTATGTAGATTGTGCATGATCCGTGCGCACGTTGCTTTTTTGAATGCAGCAATTTGGATGCCAAAATTTTGACCCAAATCCGTGCGTTCATAAAAGCAGCATGTCAATTAATTTGTGCGCTTTGGATGCTGCTCCCACTCTGTCTATGGGGGGGCAGCATCCCGAGTGCATGAAATCGGAATGTAATCTGCTAAAACACTGCATCCATTACGCAGTGTTTCTGCAGCAATTTGAAGTGCACATGTGCTGCCAAATTGCTGCAGAAATTTCAGCAGGTACGTGCGAACATAGCCTTAAGGGGTAATATCTATCCCGAGTCAGGATGGGGTTAACTGCCGGTGCCTTCACAAAACACACACAAACAATAGTAGGTGCTTTCCCACAGGGGGTTGGACTAAGGCAAACAGCGAAGTTAACCATCACGAAGCATGGCACTTTTACTCATTGCTAGGACAACCACCGGGGGCAGGCACCACTTGGGGTAAGAAGTAGGCAGAACCATCACACAAGAGCAGATCTTCCTGGGCACAGCTTCGGAAAACATCTCACACAGACAACAGGAGTTTAGTGTTTCTCTCTCTTCGTGGGACCAGAGGCTTGGAGCTGGAGGCTCGGCCCGGGTTCCAAATAGCAACCGAGGGACACTTCACTTCACTGGAGCCCATCATGGCACAGATCGGTACTCTGGGACAGCGCCTGAACTATCAGTGAGTAAAAGACCTGTTAGCACCCTTGAAGTTGTTCCAGAAAATGAAGTATTTTGCTCAGAGAATTAATAAAACACCCCTACACCACCCCTCTCCATTATACACCCTCAACTCCGCCCCTCTCGATAATATCTCTCCCACATTGCTGCATGTATAATATCCACCCACACACACTGCCCCTCTGTATAATATACCCCCACACAATGCACCTCTGTATATTATCCTCACACACAGCCCCTATGTATAAAATCTCTCCCACACACACTGCTTCTCTGTATAATATCCCCTACACACAAACTGATTCTCTGTATAATATCCCCCCACACACTGTGGTTCTGTATAATTTCCCCCACACACACTCCTCTTCTGTATAATATCCCCCACACACTGTTCCTCTGTATAATATCACCCACACACTGCACTTCTGTATATCCCCCGACAAAAAGAAGAAAAGACACAGCACATATGCAGGAGAGCACACCATGTATGATAAATAAAAGAACAACCTTTATTGTGTATACAATTAAAACCAGTTAAAACATGAGAAAAACTCTACAATGAGCCAACCCATATCATAAAGCATAATTGTTATACATACAGGTGTCTCCCTAGTATACAATAAACACAAGGGACTCACTTAATAGTAAAGACCAGGTAGATGCTGAAAACACAAAGCATGCTGGGCAGCTAAATATAGAACATGGTGTAAATGACCATGATGCACATAATAGATGGAGGCAGGGAGCACAAGATACAAAGGTCCTAATTAGAGTTGAGCGCGGTTCGCGGTTCGAGGTTCTCCAGTTCTAGGCTCGAGTGATTTTGGGGGCTGTTCGAGATCGAACTAGAACTCGAGCTTTTTGCAAAAGCTCGATAGTTCTAGATACGTTCGAGAACGGTTCTAGCAGCAAAAAGCAGGGCTTTTTACAGCTACAGTGTGCAGGAGCCATCGCTGGCAGCCTGCCACAAGCTGGTAACCAAGATAAACATCGGGTATCCAACCAAAGCGCTTTGGTTAGTAACCCGATGTTTATCCTAGTTACGTGCAGGAAGCCGACACTTCCACGCTCAGCTCACTCTGCCCCCTCCTGCCCGCGGCATGTACACACGTACACACACACACACACACACACACACACATGGTCCCGCTCGGCTTACCTGCGGTGATGAAGTCCCGCCATCCCGACCTCAGCGCTGTCACTGTCCTCCATGGCCGCCGCTTGTCACATCACCTTCTCTCGCTTCCGACCCGAGACTGACTAGCGGTGACGTCACGGGCCTCTCGCGATACTTGGTGTGAAGGCGCCGGTCATTGAACTCAGTGACAGGTGCTGTCAGTGTGCTGGAGATCAGCGCAGGTAATGTACCTCGCTAACAGCAGCACTTGTCATGCCCTGCAGTGACCTGGGCTGACCCATTGATGTTAGCTCAGGTCACTGCACTGCTCTCCCAGCCAATGGGCAACATCCTGCTCTTCATTGACTGGGACAGTGTGGATCGTCATTTCAACCCCTTGGATTACACCAGACCTGGATTTGTTTTTCTTTCTAATAAATTGGTTAAAGAGGGAATGTTTGGGGAGTGTTTTTTCAAATAAAAATGTGATCTGATAGACGCCTGACCTCACCAACCCCAGGGCTTGATGCCAGGTGACATTACACATCTGGTATTAACCCCATATATTACCCCGTTTGCCACCGCACCAGGGCGCGGGATGAGCTGGGGCGAAGCACCAGGATTGGCACATCTAATGGATGCGCCACTTCTGGGGCGGCTGCGGCCTGCTATTTTTAGGCTGGGGAGAGTCCAATAACCATGGACCTCCCTAGTCTGAGAATATCAGACCCCAGCTGTCTGCTTTACCTTGGCTGGTGATCCAATTTTGGGGGGACCCCTACGTGTTTTTTTTTTAAAATTATTTATTTAATTTAAAATAACAGCGTGGGTGCCCTCAGTTTTGGATTACCAGCCAAGGTGAGGTTGCCAGCTGTGGTCTGCAGGCTGCAGCCGTCTGCTTTACCCTAGCTGGCTACAAAACTAGGGGGAACCCTACGACATTTTTTTTTTTTTCATTTTTTTGGCTAAATACAAAGCTAAGCACCCCTTAGTGCCACATGAAAGGCACCAAAGGGTGCAAAATTACAAAATGCAGGAGAGTGGGACATTATGTGTCTTTCTGCCATTATAATGACAGAAAAGACTGATATGAAGTGCACAAGCACAAGAAAATCACCAGAGCGCTCTACGCTGTGAAAAGCAGTAGAAAATGGCACTGGAGGGAACATGTGACCGCCTCATGTAGGATGAAGCTATGGATCCTGGGTAAATTTATGCATTTACCCTCATTCAGTTTTTTTGCAGTACACAAAAAAAACGGAAGACACACGGATGACAAACAGATGACATACGGACCGTCTACGGAACGGAAACGGATGCCACGCGGATGCACCCGTGAAAAAAAACGGACTGTTTTTTGCAGACCACAAAAATGGATCGGTCGTGTTAATGTAGCCTTATTCTGATCTGCCGTTTATAAACAGCAGGCAGAAATAAGTGAATAACGCCCCCCGGCGTCAGAAAATCTCCGGGGTTTCAGGGCTAACTGAGACCCTGGAGATCATGATTCAGGACGGTTTTTCCGGTCCCCGCTCACGTGATCACAGGTATACACCGTACACCGATGATCACGTTACAGTAAATTACAGCGCCGGTAAAAAATTATTTATCTTTCATCTGGCATGAACAAACACTTCTCCACTTCTTCTCCACTTCTTCTCCACTTCTCCACTTTTTCTACATTTTTTCTCCACTTTTTCTCCACTTTTTCTCCACTTTTTCTCCACTTTTTCTCCATTTTTTCTCCACTTTTTCTCCACTTTTTCTCCACTTCTCCACTTTTTCTCCACTTTTTCTCCACTTTTTCTCCATTTTTTCTACACTTTTTCTCCACTTTTTCTCCACCTTTTCTCCATTTTTTCTACACTTTTTCTCCACTTTTTCTCCACCTTTTCTCCATTTTTTCTCCACTTTTTCTCCACCTTTTCTCCATTTTTTCTCCACTTTTTCTCCACTTTTTCTACATTTTTTCTCCACTTTTTCTCCACTTTTTCTCCACTTTTTCTCCACTTTTTCTCCACTTTTTCTCCACTTTTTCTCCATTTTTTCTACACTTTTTCTACACTTTTTCTACACTTTTTCTCCACTTTCTCTCCACTTTTTCTCCACTTTTTCTCCACTTTTTCTCCACTTTTTCTACACTTTTTCTCCACTTTTTCTCCACTTTTTCTACATTTTTTCTCCACTTTTTCTACACTTTTTCTCCACTTTTTCTCCACTTTTTCTCCATTTTTTCTCCATTTTTTCTACACTTTTTCTACACTTTTTCTCCACTTTTTCTACACTTTTTCTCCATTTTATCTCCACTTTTTCTCCACTTTTTCTCCACTTTTTCTCCATTTTTTCTACACTTTTTCTCCACTTTTTCTCCACTTTTTCTCCATTTTTTTCTCCACTTTCCACTTTTTCTCCACTTTTTCTCCATTTTTTCTACACTTTTTCTACACTTTTTCTCCACTTTTTCTCCATTTTTTCTCCATTTTTTCTACACTTTTTCTCCACTTTTTCTCCACTTTTTCTCCATTTTTTCTACACTTTTTCTACACTTTTTCTACACTTTTTCTACACTTTTTCTCCGTTCTTTTTCTATGGTCGGTCTACCCATTAGCTCTGCCATGCATAGTGTAGCTCTACACCTACTGCACATGTTACTTTATGATTGACATCTCTTTCGTACCAGAGCTGTCTAAGCCTACTCTGACCCCATATTTGTCATTACTATATTGTCCTTGTACTGTATTATGACATTTGTACCTTGTGTTTCATTTCTTGCTGTGTTGCAATTTTTTTGCTGCATCCCAATTGTACCTCTACATTGTTCGAGTTTATGTTATTGTTCTCTCACTCTTATGTGATACTGATTATTGTCATTTTTCATGATTACATGCAGATAAGTCCAATCTGACGAAGGCTCAGGCCGAAACGTCATTTGTAACTTGTTTTGGACAAAAACATATATGCTTATGAAAAAAAAAAAATTTCTTAATACGGACCAATAAAGAGTGATTTTGCATTACTATCCGTTATGACTTACTGACTTAGTCTGGGAGATTTAGAGTGCCGAGGTTGCTCACTAATTTTATCTAATATTACCTCTGAGCACCTATATACCAGTGAGCAGAGCTTCCTCTACAGTAGTTCTCCTGATTAGGCATGCCCTTACCTCATGAGCAGGGCATTGCAGCTTTGGTAGCAACCATTACGACATGGACTCTGCTGCTGTGGACCCGGGGAGAGTGAGTGCAGATTCATTGCACCCACACTCCTCACATGAAGGGTCCGCACTCCTAGAAAATGGGGGATACGTTCCCTGAGTGTCTCCCCCCCATATTCTAGACGGTCCAGAGTCATCGTGGGACCCCTTTATTTTTTTTCTTACAATAAATTGGTGAAAGAGGAAATGTTTTGGGGACTGTTTTTTCAAATAAATTTCTTTTGTCGATTTTTTGTTTTTGTTAGTACTGACAGTTTATGATGTTGGGTATCTAATAGACGCCATGACATCACAAACTGCTGGGCTTGATCTCAGGTGACTTTACAGCTAGTATCAACCCGATTTATTACCCCGTTTGCCACTGCACCAGGGCACGGGATGAGCTGGGGTGAAGCGCCAGGATTGGTGCATCTAGTGGATGTGCCACGTCTGGGGTGCCTGCGGCCTGCTATTTTTAGGCTGTGAAGGCCCAATAACTATGGACCTTCCCACCCTGAGAATACCAGACCACAGCTGTCCGCTTTACCTTGGCTGGTGATCCAATTTGGAGGGGACCCTACTTTTTTTGTGTAATTATTAATATTTATAAAATAATTATAAAAAAAGAGCCTGGGGGGACCTCCACATTGGATCCCCAACCACGGTAAAGATGCCAGCTGTGGTTTTCAGGCTACAGACGTCTGCTTTACCCTAGCTGGCTATCAAAAATGGTGGGACCCAGCGTCATTTTTTTTTTAACTATTTTTTAAATAGAAAAAATTAATGGGCTTCCCTGTATTTTGATTGCCAACCAAGGTAACGACAGGCAGATGGGGGTGGCAACCCATAGCTGTCTGCTTTATCTGCGCTGAGAATCAAAAATACCGCGGAGCGCTATGTCATTTTTTTTAAAGATTTACTTTTACAGCACTGTGATGTCCAGCAATCAAAATACAGGGAAGCCCATTTTATTTTTAGTTATTTAAATAAATAATTAAAACAAATATATATGGGCTGCCGCTGCATTTTTTGTATTGCTAGCTAAGGGTAATCCAAGCAGCTACTGGCTGCTAACCCCCACTGCTTGGTGTTACCTTCACTGGCAATGGAAAATCCAGGGAAGCATTTTTTAATTTTTTGGCCAAAAAACTACAAAAAAAGGACTTGAGCTTCGCCATATTTTTGTATGCTAGCCAGGTATAGCAGGCAGGTGCTGGAAGAGTTGGATACAGCGCCAGAAGATGGCGCTTCTATGAAAGTGCCATTTTCTGAGGCGGCTGCAGATTGCAATTCGCAGCAGTGGGGCCCAGAAAGCTCAGGCCAACCTGTGCTGCGTATTCCAATCCCCAGCTGCCTAGATGTACCTGGCTGGACACAAAAATGGAGCGAAGCCTACGTCATTTGTTTTCTAATTATTTCATGAAATTCATGAAATAATAAAAAAATGGCTTTCCTTTATTTTTGGTTCCCAGCCGGGTACAAATAGGCCACTGGGGGTTGGGGGCAGCCGTACCTGCCTGCTGTACCTGGCTAGCATACAAAAATATGGCGAAGCCCACATAATTTTTTCAGCAAAAAACTTCTGCATACAGACCTGGATGGAGTATGCTGAGTATGCTGAGCCTTGTAGTTCTGCAGCTGCTGTGTGTCTGTATGGAGAAGATCAGACAGCAGTTGCAGAAGTACAAGGCTCAGCATACTCCATCCAGGACTGTATGCAGAAGTTTTTTGCCCACCAAAAAAATGACGTGGGCTTCGCCATATTTTTGTATGCTAGCCAGGTACAGCAGGCAGCCACGGGCTGCCTCCAACCCCCAGTTGCCTATTTGTACCCGGCTGGGAACCAAAAATATAGGAAAGCCCTTTTTTTTTAATTATTTCACTTATTTCATGAAGTAATTAAAAAACAAATGATGTGGGCTTCGCCCCATTTTTGTGTCCAGCCGGGTACAACTAGGCAGCTGGGGATTGGAATCCGCAGCACAGGTTAGCCCGAGGTTTCTGGGCGCCTCTGCTGCGAATTTCAGTCCGCAGCCGTCCTAGAAAATGGCGCTCATAGAAGCGTCATCATCTGGCGCTGTATCCAACTCTTCCAACAGCCCTGGAGCCGGGTGGCTTGTTGGGTAATCATGAGTTAATACCGGCTTTGTTTTACTAGCCAGTATTAAGCCAGAGATTCTTAATGTCAGGCACGTTTGACCCGGCCATTAAGAATCTCCAATAAAGGGTTAAAAAAAAGACACCACACAGAGAAAAAATACTTTAATAGAAATAAATACACAGACACATTAGAGACTCCATCTTTATTACCCCCTGTCAGCCCTCCACGATCCATGGTCTTCTGTCTTCTCGTTGAACAAATGCAGCTCTGCTACATCACTGCTGCATGGGGGAAGACGCTGCTTCCCGTGGAGCATTCACTCCGTGAGTGATCAGTGCTGCTGGCTGTCATCGGTAACGCTGACAGACGCGTTACCATAGCAACGGTGCTCTCGGAGCCGCGGTTAGCAGTGACGTCACCGCTAACTGCGTTGCTATGGCAACGGTGATCTCCGTTAATGACCGGCTGTGTCAGCCGGTCCCTAACGGAACGGGGAGTCGACCGTGTGCTAGAGCATGTCGCCGGTACACGGCGATACACAAATGTGCACTCGCAGGTCCTACATGACGCGTCATAGTCATGTGACCAGTCTGTAGCCAATGAGATAATAGCCGCGTGACTGGTCACATGGCTATTTTGACGTCACGATAGGTCCTGCATCACTGCTTGCAGTGCCGGTCACCGGGAGGATTCAGCGATCATCGGATGGAATAGCGGCAGGAGACAGAGTGCAGGAGGGATCGCGGGGACCGGTAAGTGTTATGGCAATGTTTATTAACTGTTTGTGTACATTTATCATGCATTTTTATGTGTTTGTGATTGCCTCCCATTATACCCTATTGGTTCGAGTTCGGTTTGTCGAACGTTCGACGAGCCGAACTCGAACGGGACCCCCGTTCGGCGAACCGACCTCGAGCCGAACCGCGACCGGTTCGCTCATCTCTAGTCCTAATGAGGAGGCTGGGGTAATAAGTAGGGCTGAGTGGATCCGAACTGTAAAAGTCCGGATCCGCGCGGTTTCAAAGATTTCTGGGTGCCGGACCCGGATCCAGGATTCCAGGTGCACAATCCAGATCCGGCACTGAGGAAAATAATTGAAAAATAAAAAAACAGAAATAAAACAGTGTTTCATACTTACCGAGACTCGCTGTCATGGCGGCAAACTGCTTCCGGGTCATGCATTCACTTCCTGTATTGTGCATGATATACATACAGCTTTCCGTGTTTTCCACACCCACCAGCCATCCTCTCGTCTGTGATTGGTTGCAGGCAGATGCGCCCCTAGCCTGTGACAGTATCTGCCTGACATGCAGTCATCGCAGCTCAGTCATTGTCTGCACAGCCAGCGGTCATGCTCTATAGCTGCTGGCTGTGTTATGTAGCAGAGCTGAAGTAGCATGGGACCTCATGTGGATTATGCCGGATCTGTAGGGTGTTGGGTGTTAATAAAGAGGTGAAGGAGGGTGTGCGTTTTGTACTTTATTCCAAATAAAGGATTTTTCTGTGTCTGTGTTTATTTATTTTCATTTCCAGGTTAGTGTGATGCAGGTATCTCATAGACGCCTGTGCCATTACTAACCTTGGGTTTAGTAGCAGCTGTGTGCTGCTATTAACCCCTTATTACCCCGATTGCCACCGCTCCAGGGCAATCGAGAAGAGGCGGTAAAGCACCGGGATTGTCAGATCTAATATATGCGGCAATACCAGGCAGCTGTGGGCTTAGAATACCAGCCCCCAGCTGGCTTTAACTTGGCTGGGGATGAAAATTAGGGGAAACCGCATGTCGTTTTTTTAAAAATTTATTTAAATAAAAAAAAAAACGCATCACTGGTACAGCCGCACACACTTCTGACAGGAACGTGCATGTGTTTCTGACATGCACGTTCACCATACTGACCCGTAGACACTTGCACTGCTTTCCCCGCCCACCGGCCGTCCTGCCGCCTGTGATTGGTTGCAGTCAGCTGACATGCTGCCACTCAGGGTAGGGGCGCGTCTAACTGCAACCAATTACACGCACCAGTGGGTGGGCAAAACAATGACTATTGAATTGTCGGCTCCGGAAGGGAAAAGTGTGACCCAGAAGGAGTTTGCTGTCATGACACAGCCTCGGGTGAGTACACCATACACGCTCCTATCCCCTCCACAAATATTTTTAATCTCTGGATTCTGGTCCCCATAGACTTATAAGGGCACTGGAATCCGGAGCAGATCCGGATTTTTTTTCAATCTGGCAGTATTCTTCCGGACCCGGATTTTGGCTCACTAGATCAACTCTAGTGATTTTATCAAAACTGTGCCAAATTTTTTCAATGGCAATGGGGTCATGTGACACATCAAACACATAGAGAATTGCACAAGAAAAACAAAGGTGTGCTCATTTTTAACGTAGCTTTATTCATTATTAGAGTTGAGCGCGGTTCGCGGTTCGAGGTTCTCCAGTTCTAGGCTCGAGTGATTTTGGGGCCTGTTCTAGATCGAACTAGAACTCGAGCTTTTTGCAAAAGCTCGATAGTTCTAGAAACGTTCGAGAACGGTTCTAGCAGCAAAAAAACAGCTAATTCCTAGCTGGCTTTCCGCTGTAATAGTGTAAGTCACTCTGTGACTCACACTATTATGACATTTCAGTGTATAGTGTGCGGGAACAGCGCCTTCAGATCACTGCTGTTTGTATAATGGCGATCGCCATTTTTTTTTTTTTTTTCCTTGTCTTCCTTCCCTAAGCGCGCGCGTCTTGTGGGGCGGGCCAGCATGTCAGCCAATCCCAGACACACACACAGCTAAGTGGACTTTTAGCCAGAGAAGCAACGGCATGTGTGACAGGATGTCCATGTCACATGTCCCTGCATTATAAAAACGTGGCTATTGTACTTTTGTGTAGTCACACTAGTGGAAAGATATTTGCAGCACGTCTGCCTGCATTGCACACTCCAACTTTTTTTAACTAAGCCATTATACTAGCAAACAGTCAGTGTACCTAGTGGCATCCTAAACGTGGCTATTGTACTTTTGTGTAGTCACACTAGTGGAAAGATATTTGCAGCATGTCTGCCTGCATTGCACACTCAAACTCTTTTTAACTAAGCCATTATACTAGCAAACAGTCAGTGTACCTAGTGGCATCCTAAACGTGGCTATTGTACTTTTGTGTAGTCACACTAGTGCAAAGATATTTGCAGCACGTCTGCCTGCATTGCACACTCAAACTCTTTTTAACTAAGCCATTATACTAGCAAACAGTCAGTGTACCTAGTGGCATCCTAAACGTGGCTATTGGACTTTTGTCTAGTCACACTAGTGCAAATCTATGTGCAGCACCTGTGCATGACACCCTCCTGCTCTGTTTTTAATAAGCTATAATGATAGCAAAAAATACTGCCATTTAGTGGCATCATAGAACTGGCTGTTGTATTCCATTAGTGCCCCACTGGTGCCAAGCTATTTCTAGCACCTGTGCATGACACCCTCCTGCTCTGTTTTTAATAAGCTATAATGATAGCAAAAAATACTGCCATTTAGTGGCATCATAGAACTGGCTGTTGTATTCCATTAGTGCCCCACTGGTGCCAAGCTATTTCTAGCACCTGTGCATGACACCCTCCTGCTCTGTTTTTAATAAGCTATAATGATAGCAAAAAATACTGCCATTTAGTGGCATCATAGAACTGGCTGTTGTATTCCATTAGTGCCCCACTGGTGCCAAGCTATTTCTAGCACCTGTGCATGACACCCTCCTGCTCTGTTTTTAATAAGCGATAATGATAGCAAAAAATACTGCCATTTAGTGGCATCATAGAACTGGCTGTTGTATTCCATTAGTGCCCCACTGGTGCCAAGCTATTTCTAGCACCTCTACATGACACCCTCATGCACATTTTGCTACGCTAATGTTATAGCAAACTCAGGGAATTCATTGCTGCATTTGATAATTCGGAGGGATAGAAAGTGAGGCTTCCTTTAGCTTTTCCTTCTGTTCATAGACAGCATCTCCAAGTTCACACCCGAAGAGCAATTTCTCCTCCACGTCTAAGTGTGGAGAGGCAGCTAGTGCGCATGCGTGTGCCGATTTACCCCAGCTGCAGCCTAACTACAGTGTTTCACCTAGTGAGTATGCTCAGCCTGACTGTGCCATTCCTGACGCTAAGTCTTCATTTCGGGATACAGCGCATGCTCCCACACTAAGTGTCAAAAGCCTCTTTGCACAGGTACTTGCATTCCGTGCCGGGTCTAAGTCCTGTTTTGTGCCTAGACACCATGCTAAAGCTGATAGTCTTTTTTCAGAGACTGTATTTCATGCTACTGAGCATGCTCAGGCACTTACTGCATCAGAGACTAGGTCCGTTAATGAACTCTTTGGCCCTGCCCCTGATGTGGGGGTCCCATATAGACCACAGGGCATCAGGTGTCCTCCCAAATGGCTTGCAGAGGCCCACCCCTATGACTTGTCACTGCATTATTGATGGTCAGACGATGACTGGTGAGGTGTTTGGGTCATGGCAGCCATGAGGTCATCATTGAAGTTGCGGTTCCAAATAGGACGCTAGTTATGCCACTCATGACGTGTCACTCTACTTTTGTCTCCAGGAGGTTCATTGTGGTTCACCCTGGTTTGGGGCGGACCCAGGTTATAAAAGGGGCTGGAGCCAACAAGGAGGTGCGCATTCTTCTATTATGCTCTGAAAGAGCACACCTCCATGTGTTGAACCCATTGCGGCCTTAGGCCAGAGGTAGGCAGGGATAGGGTGTCGATGCAGGCCACCACCACAGTTGGTAACGCAGAACGGTTAAGACCAGCTCCTGTCCTACCAGTCCTGCTTGTGCAGCCCAGTGGCATTAACAGGCCTGCTGCTGCTGATGCGCCTGCTGTCCACAGGTGTGGCCCCTACGCACACGGTCAGCGTACTCAATGGCTCCTGTGTTGTTAACAGGGAGTTCCTGGGCTGGGTGGGCATGTGGACCCTGTGACGCTAACAGGGCTCCCAGTCTCCAGATCCGAATGGCGTCTAACTCGGTTCAGGCTACTATTAGTTTCATAGCCACACAGCTCTGTATCCTCCACCAAACCTTCCAGTTGCCAACCTCTCCTTTTCCAACTGGGAGCACGGTGGACACTGACTGCTGATGGGGATATATACCTTTCTCTTTCTTTTCTTATTAATTTTCGTTATATAGCGGTAACATAGTATATACCACCTTATCCAAATCTGCCAGTCCCACTGTAACAGATGGTGTTTCTTCATCAAATGTTACTTTTGCTTAACCACCAAATCCACGGATCAAAACTTTTTTCCCCTTTCCAACACACCTGTTCCCCTTTCCACCAGCATCTGTCCTTTTTCAACTCATTTTGGTATATGACCAAAAGTGCAACTCTACAGGGACACCGTACTCAACGCCATCTCAGCACAGCAGCCATCCCTCGGTCCCTCCGATGTGGACAAGGAAAAGACCATTTCCTCCTATCCATGACAAAGCGTTGAGATTCACTCTGTGCAGCACTGGTGTTTAGTGGAAAAGCAGATCTAAGATTGCATACCACATTCTGCAGATACTCCTGTATACGTGCGTCCATTTCTATGGCAGGAATTATTTCGCCAAATTTTGTCTTGTACCGGGGATCTAACAGTGTGGCAACCCAGTATTCAGGATTACTTCGAATTCGTACAATCCGAGGGTCATGTAGGTAGTGCAGCAAGAAGGCGCTCATGTGTCTTGTGCATCCAGGAGGACCAAGTCCTTGGTGTGTTGGTGGCAGAGAGGTGAGAATCGTGCCTCCTTCCTCTGCCCTCTCCTCACAACCTCGCACAACCGAAATGTGAGCAAGCTCTCACTCATCTGCTGAGTCTTCCATGCCCATCACCAGTTTGTCCTCCATTTCTTCATGGGCTCCTGCACTTTCCTCAACACTTTTTGCTGATACTATGCGCCCTTGTTAATCCCTCTCCCTCACCATGACTGCCGCATAGGTGCCGCTGACCATCTGGACCTCGTAGATCTTGTTATCCCTTCCGCATATGACTCCTCCTGTACTTCCTCCCCTTCCTCTTGTCCCAACACCTGACTCCGAATAATAATTACAGTGTGCTCCATCATGTAGATGACCAGAATTGTCACGCTGAGAATGACATTGCCAGTGCTAAACATCTTCGTCGACATTTCTAAAATGTGTAGCAGGGTGCATAGGTCCTTGATCTGACACAACTCCAGCAGCGTGATCTGCACCACCTCTGGATCAAGTTATCCCAGGCTATATGTCATACCGTATTTCAGCAGGGCTCTGCGGTGCTGCCACACACGCTGCAACATGTGCAGATTCCAATTCCTGCGTGTCGGAACATCGCATTTCCGGCGTTTAACTGCCAGACCCTAAGACTTCCGGAGTGATGAAAGTTGTTGAGCTGCTGTGTGCGCACGATGGAAGTGAGCACATAGCGAGCGTGCCCGCTGCACAAGGCCATGTAGGCCGGGATGGTGTTTTAAAAATTGCTGGAGAATTAGGTTCAACACGTGAGCCATACAAGGCACGTGTGTCACATTGCCCTGATGATGGCCCGCAGCCAGGTTTGCATCATTGCCGCACACGGCTGTTAAGTCACCAACGGAGTACGCTCCGTCAATTTGTACTCCGGTCGCCAGGTGACAACGTGTTCCTTTCATGCATAGTGCTGATGATGGGAGAGGAGTCGATGCCAGCGGCGCAGGTGGACGCAGGTTATGCTCACCCACTGGGCTGCATTACCTTGACAGATGCAGAATCTCTGGCTGAATGTAGCTGGTGGGTATCTCACAGATGAAATACCATCATTCAGCTACAACCAATGGGAAGACACCACACCCTTTTTATGCCCATCCTGTCTGCAGACCACTGCCAGACATAGCTATGAACCTCTGGTTAATTTTACCCCCAGTTCAGTTTTATGATTTTGTGTGCTTGTTACCTGACTACTTTTCCTGCTTGCTGTTTATGTACATTGTTGGCCGATCCGCATTTCACCTCTGCTTGTTTTCTGATTAAGTCCTGGCTGTCCCATTCTGTTCCTGTTCCTCAATTAATGTTTTGACCCTGCCTGACTACTATTCTCTGGAACTGCAGCCTTCCACAGGTATTAATCACCTTGGGCCCTGTGTAATTCCTAATCCCTGTATAGGGGTTAAAGGGTTTCAGGGTTCTAGGGGTCCTGCTTGGTGAGTGGCTTCCCTCTAGCCTATCATTTACAGCCCATCTGAGTGTGTGGATCAAGGAAGGCGTTACACCGTGCTCTCTGCAGAAGGCCATGTGGGCCAGGATAGTGCTTTAAAAATTGCTGGACAACCAGGTTCAACATGTGAACCACACAAGGCACGTGTGTCACATTGTCACAGCGAAGGGCCGCACCCATGTTTGCATCATTGTCGCACCCGGCCTTCCCTGGCTGCTGGTTGAGTGGAGACAACCATTGATGAAACTCGGTCTCCAGAGCTAACCGTCCACAACTTCTCAGCGGTGTGACTCACATTTCCCATACATTTCAAAGTAAACCTTTGACCGCCTGATGGCATGGAGCTCTGCTGCCAGCATAGTAAGGAGGTGTGTGGTAGTCCTTGTGCGCAGTTACAAGGAAGGGTGGCCTGACCACACAGGGTTTGCGCCAAGGTGGAGGACCCACACGAGGTTGAAGAGGCAGAAGCAGTGTATTAACTTCTACATACAGAAGAAGGATTGACACAACTCGTGGGGACGGCAAGACTTGTACAGCAGACCCTTCTCCATCTCTCCCCACAGTAACCCATTGCCCAGTCAGCGACATATAACGCCCCTGTCCATGCTTACTGGGCCAATTATCTGTGGTGAAATGCACCCTGTCACACAGAGTTTCTCAAGGAATCAGTGATGTCTAGTGCGACATGCTGGTGTAGCGCATGCACGCCTTTGTTGGAGAAGGAGTGGCGCCTGGGCATCGGCTCTTGGGGCACTGCGATGGGCATAAGGTCTCGAAAATCCTCGGTTAAAAAGGTTGGAAAGGCAGCATTTTGGTAGCCAACAGTTTCCAGATGCTGAAAGTCAACCACACACACCCCACTTGACTGGCATCAGTTGACCCCCCCTTTTGAAAAAGAAAAATATGCTTGGCATGAAGCACTCTCAAAAATACGCGTGCCTTTCCCATCCCCTGGATGACCCAGGGAAAGAAAAGTCCTCTGAGAGCCATGACTTGTTCATCTTGGTTCTTTTAGAAACACAGCGAGGGGACTCCAACCACAGTCTCCCTCGTTTCCACTAACTGGGCCACACACACCCCACTTGACTGGCATCAGTTGACCTTCCCTTTTGAAAAAGAAAAAGATGCTTGGCATGAAGCACTCTCAAAACTACGCGTGCCTTTCCCGTCCCCTGGCTGACCCAGGGGAAGAAAAGTCCTCTGAGAGCCATGACTTGTTCATCTTGGTTCTTTTAGAAACACAGCGAGGGGACTCCAACCACAGTCTCCCTCGTTTCCACTAACTGGGCCACACACATCCCACTTGACTGGCATCGGTTGACCCAATTTTCAAGATGAAAAAGATGCTTTGCATGAAGCACTCTCAAAAATACGCGTGCCTTTCCCATCCCCTGGATGACCCAGGGAAAGAAAAGTCCTCTGAGAGCCATGACTTGTTCATCTTGGTTCTTTTAGAAACACAGCGAGGGGACTCCAACCACAGTCTCCCTCGTTTCCACTAACTGGGCCACACACACCCCACTTGACTGGCATCAGTTGACCTTCCCTTTTGAAAAAGAAAAAGATGCTTGGCATGAAGCACTCTCAAAAATACGCGTGCCTTTCCCGTCCCCTGGCTGACCCAGGGGAAGAAAAGTCCTCTGAGAGCCATGACTTGTTCATCTTGGTTCTTTTAGAAACACAGCGAGGGGACTCCAACCACAGTCTCCCTCGTTTCCACTAACTGGGCCACACACATCCCACTTGACTGGCATCGGTTGACCCAATTTTCAAGATGAAAAAGATGCTTTGCATGAAGCACTCTCAAAAATACACGTGCCTTTCCCGTCCCCTGGCTGACCCAGGGGAAGAAAAGTCCTCTGAGAGCCATGACTTGTTCATCTTGGTTCTTTTAGAAACACAGCGAGGGGACTCCAACCACAGTCTCCCTCGTTTCCACTAACTGGGCCACACACACCCCACTTGACTGGCATCAGTTGACCTTCCCTTTTGAAAAAGAAAAAGATGCTTGGCATGAAGCACTCTCAAAAATACGCGTGCCTTTCCCGTCCCCTGGCTGACCCAGGGGAAGAAAAGTCCTCTGAGAGCCATGACTTGTTAATCTTGGTTCTTTTAGAAACACAGCGAGGGGACTCCAACCACAGTCTCCCTCGTTTCCACTAACTGGGCCACACACACCCCACTTGACTGGCATCGGTTGACCCAATTTTCAAGATGAAAAAGATGCTTTGCATGAAGCACTCTCAAAAATACGCGTGCCTTTCCCGTCCCCTGGCTGACCCAGGGGAAGAAAAGTCCTCTGAGAGCCATGACTTGTTCATCTTGGTTCTTTTAGAAACACAGCGAGGGGACTCCAACCACAGTCTCCCTCGTTGCCACAAATTGGGCCACACACACCCCACTTGACTGGCATCAGTTGACCCCCCCTTTTGAAAAAGAAAAATATGCTTGGCATGAAGCACTCTCAAAAATACGCGTGCCTTTCCCGTCCCCTGGATGACCCAGGGGAAGAAAAGTCCTCTGAGAGCCATGACTTGTTCATCTTGGTTCTTTTAGAAACACAGCGAGGGGACTCCAACCACAGTCTCCCTCGTTTCCACTAACTGGGCCACACACACCCCACTTGACTGGCATCAGTTGACCTTCCCTTTTGAAAAAGAAAAAGATGCTTGGCATGAAGCACTCTCAAAAATACGCGTGCCTTTCCCGTCCCCTGGCTGACCCAGGGGAAGAAAAGTCCTCTGAGAGCCATGACTTGTTCATCTTGGTTCTTTTAGAAACACAGCGAGGGGACTCCAACCACAGTCTCCCTCGTTTCCACTAACTGGGCCACACACACCCCACTTGACTGGCATCAGTTGACCTTCCCTTTTGAAAAAGAAAAAGATGCTTGGCATGAAGCACTCTCAAAAATACGCGTGCCTTTCCCGTCCCCTGGCTGACCCAGGGGAAGAAAAGTCCTCTGAGAGCCATGACTTGTTCATCTTGTTTCTTTTAGAAACACAGCGAGGGGACTCCAACCACAGTCTCCCTCGTTGCCACTAATTAGGCCACACACACCCCACTTGACTGGCATCAGTTGACCCCCCCCCTTTTGAAAAAGAAAAAGATGCTTGGCATGAAGCACTCTCAAAAATACGCGTGCCTTTCCCGTCCCCTGGCTGACCCAGGGGAAGAAAAGTCCTCTGAGAGCCATGACTTGTTCATCTTGGTTCTTTTAGAAACACAGCGAGGGGACTCCAACCACAGTCTCCCTCGTTTCCACTAACTGGGCCACACACACCCCACTTGACTGGCATCAGTTGACCTTCCCTTTTGAAAAAGAAAAAGATGCTTGGCATGAAGCACTCTCAAAAATACGCGTGCCTTTCCCGTCCCCTGGCTGACCCAGGGGAAGAAAAGTCCTCTGAGAGCCATGACTTGTTCATCTTGGTTCTTTTAGAAACACAGCGAGGGGACTCCAACCACAGTCTCCCTCGTTGCCACTAATTGGGCCACACACACCCCACTTGACTGGCATCAGTTGACCCCCCCTTTTGAAAAAGAAAAAGATGCTTGGCATGAAGCACTCTCAAAAATACGCGTGCCTTTCCCGTCCCCTGGATGACCCAGGGGAAGAAAAGTCCTCTGAGACCCATGACTTGTTCATCTTGGTTCTTTTTTCAAAAGCGAGGGGACTCCAACCACAGTCTCCCTCGTTGCCACTAATTGGGCTACACACACCGCACTTGACTGACATCACTTGACCCCCCTTTTCAAAATGAAAAAGATGCTTTGCATGAAGCACTCTCAAAAATACACGTGCATTTCGCCTCCCCTAGCTGACCCAGGGGAAGAAAAGTCCTCTGAGAGCCATGTCCACATTGTCAGTGGACAGACACATGTGCTTATCTGCCAGCAGACCCCCAGCAGCACTGAAGACAGGTTCCGAGAGAACGCTGGCTGCAGGACACGACAAGATCCCCAAGGCGTACGTGGCGAGCTCAGGCAATTTATCAAGATTGGAAGCCTAAAATGAGCAGGGCTCAAGTTGCACAATAATGGAATCGATGTTTCCTTGCATATACTCATATATCTGTGTGTCCTCTTTTTCCTTGTCCAGCTGTTTTGTTTTCGCATGAGTATATGTCCTTGTCACTTTCCCATGTGTTTGTGTTGTGTTGTGAGTTGTTTGTCACCTTTTGGACACCTTTGAGGTTGTTTTCTAGGTGTTTTTCTGTGTTTGTGATTGCCTGCCATTGTTTCCTATGCAGTTCGAGTTCGGTTCGTCGAACGTTCGACGAGCCGAACTCGAACGGGAGCTCCGTTCGGCGAACCGACCTCGAGCCGAACCGGGACCGGTTCGCTCATCTCTATTCATTATCCAGTTATTGACACGTTTGTGACATGGAACAATGACAGTAACCCACTAAAGGATGTGCTCAAAGTGCTGTCCATTGTGTTGAATTGTCAACGTGACTCTCTTTTCCCACTTTTGACACACTGAGACCAATACTGCAGAAGAAATGCTACCACAGGCTTCCTGTATCCGTTGTTTCAGGTGTCCCACATCCTGGATTCTGGAACGGTGGTATTTTTGTCGGTGTGTCAAGAGTGGGAGAAGAAAAACACGTTGACAATTCAACACAATGGGCAGCACTTTGAGCACATCCTTTAGTGGGTTACTGGCGTTGTTCCATGTCACAAACGTGTCAATAACTGGATAATGAATAAAGCTACGTTAAAAATGAGCGCATCTTTGTTTTTCTTGTGCAATTCTCTGTGTTTGATGTGTCACATGACCCCTTCCTATTGAAAAAAGTAAAGGTTGCATTCAAAATGGCAGTTTTGTAGATGGCCGCCATGAGCGTCACCTGGCCTCAAATGTTTGGCCCCTCCCATGTACTAATATGCAACAAACGGTAAGGTGATATCAGCAACCACTTCCATTTTATCAGGCTGTATCCATACTTATGGCCCACCCTGTAGATTATAGTGCTCTCACAGTGCCTTGAAAAAGTATTCGTACCCCATGAACTTTTCCATATTTTTTTCTCACTACACCCACAAATTTAAATGTATTTTATTGGTTGTTATGTGATATACCAGCATAAGGTAGTACATATTTCTGGTGTAAAAGTAATGATACATGGACTGAGGAGAGCCCTCACCCCCTAACTGCATGGGTTCTTCCAGGGAGATATATAGAAAAAAAGGGTCTACAAAGGTCTATACCTTAGGTGTCTATCAATCTGTATAACTAAAGCCATAACAGCCTCTAAATACTCAGGCAGTTTGTACATACCGTAGTCAGGGCATTTTTTAGCCTTTCAGACAGACCCTGACAAAAAATGCCTTCTAAGGGCGTGATCATTCCACCTGGTGTCACATAGAGTTTTGCACAAACTTCACCGACTGTCCCCGTGGCTTGGAGCATCTGGGGGTCTCCTCCTGATAGTCTTTCAGTCTTAGTCTGTATGGCGGGAAGTTTGAAACCTGTAGGGTCGGTGTTCTGTTCCCGTCCCTGGTTCTCCCATCACTGCTGGTGCCCCGAACTTTACGGTCAGTGAGATCCTGGATGTCTCCTCACTGTGCAGATTTTATCAGGTCTGCCTGGAGTGCTCTGCAACCCGTCGGTGCTATGGTTCCGAGAGTACTCCACCATACTCCTTGGGCAACCACACGCCTGCGCCTGACAGATCACTGTTACACACTCCCGTCAGTATGGTTACGTCCGTCTCCTTTCACTTCCACTTACTGACTATCTAACCCCTCCTCCCTGGTTGTCATCTAGTGGACTGGGTCGGTTAAACCCCTAGGTGGCCATCCATTGGGTACAACCTTAGCTGTCACCAGTCCTTGGGGAAGGAAAAAACAGGGATTATATATATATATATATGTTTTGGTATTACCAGCACTGGTCTTCTGGGTCCCTGGGGGTAGGCCCTGCATCTTTGACAGTATACAGTTCCTTGTAGCTCTTGATAGCTTCAGGGGTGCTACATTCCCCCTTGGTGAATTCCAGCACGTCTTCGGGCTGCAAAGGTGAACAAAGGTTAACACTTTAACTTTTTTTTTTTTTTTTAAACTTTAAAACTTTCTTCCCGTACAAGGGAGGCTGTTATGATCCAGTAACCGTGGAAGATTACAAAAAAAATCCCATTAGTAGAAAAACACCAAGAAAAACAAGAGTAGTTTGAACCTGAGCTGACCGCAATCCCCTAACTATCAGACCACATTAGAAGTAGTCGTGGAGCGTTTCTAAACACCTAGACGCCGCGTCACAGCCGGAGAAACTAGCTACACCTCACAGATAGAAATGAGGAAATCTACCTTGCCTCAGAGTAGTCCCCAAAGAAATAGCCAGCCCCGACATATAGAGATTACGGTGATGTAGGAAAACATGATACACAGATAGGAAAAATAGATTTAGCAAAGGCAAGGCCCAACTACCTAGATACAAAGGATAGAAAAGGAAACTGATTGTGGTCAGTACAAAAACCCTGCAGAAAAATACCAATCTCTTGATAGTAAAAATGGCCCTGGAGGTCAAACAACCTCACCCGTACTATATCAGGTACTCTTGTAAATAATGGGAGAAACAAAATACCAAAAATAACACAAAAACACAAAAGTGCAAATAATCAAGTTTGACAGGGAGAATCTCCCTTTTCTTGCAGAAGAGCTAGCAAAGGGGGAACCCCCATGCTTACCAAACTAGAAAATCAATTAATCACCTGCAAGAAAACAGATTCCAAACTAAACAAAAAGAAAAACAAACACCTTAAGGTGTAAGCCTGAAAGCAAAGCAAAAGCTTGCAAACTAATCTGCAGAGGTCTTGCACAGGAAAACAGGGAAGACAGAACTCCAAGCCAGGTTCAGACACTGAGGAAAATTCAACTATCACCGGCGCCAGCAAGGCAAAAAGTGCTCTCCTATATACACCAGGCTTGTCTGCAATAGGACTTCCTCAATTCCCAATTAACGCCGACACCTGTGTCTGAGTCACAGACTCAGACTCAGCTTCACTACCATTCCTTGCCACCAGAGGGAGCTCCAAAACAGCACTCACACAGATGACATTCACAACTGTAGCCCCCCCTTGAGGAGGGGTCACCAAACCCTCACCAGAACCACTAGGTCTGTCAGGATGGGCATGATGGAAGGCACGAACCAATCTATCAGCGTGAATGTCAGAAGCAAAGACCCAAGACTTGTACTCCTGATCAAAACCCTTCCACTTTACAAGGTACTGGAGTTTTCGTCTATTAAAACGGGAATCCAAAATTTTCTCTACCTCATACTCCAGATCCCCTTTTACCAACACAGGATACGGAGGCGCCGCCATGGGAACTACTAGCTCCACATGTTTATTCAAAAAAGACTTATGAAAAACATTGTGAATTTTAAATGACTCTGGAAGAGCCAAACGAAAAGATACGGGATTAACAATCTCCGAAATCTTATAGTGCCCAATAAATCTAGGCTTAAATTTTAGCAAAGAAACTCTCATAGGAACATTCCTGGAGGACAACCAAACCATGTCCCCCACTTTAAACCGGGCCCCAATTGTCCTACGTCGGTTGGCAAACCTTTGTGCATTCTCCTGGGACTGGAACAATTTGTCCACTACTTGAGCCCAAATCTGCTGCATTCTCTCCACCACAGAATCGACTCCCGGACAGGCCGAAGCCTCAACCTGCTCTGAAGAGAACCTAGGATGAAATCCAAAATTGCAGAAAAAGGAGACATCAAAGTAGCAGCGCTAGCCCTATTATTGAGAGCAAACTCTGCCAAGGGCAAAAAAGAAACCCAGTCATCTTGATCAGATTGATACAATACAGACCAAACGTTTGGATACACCTATTCATTCAAAGAGTTTTCTTTATTTTCATAACTCTGAAAATTGTAGATTCACATTGAAGGCATCAAAACTATTAATTAACACATGTGGAATGAAATATTAAACAAAAAAGTGTGAAAGAACTAAAAATATGTCTTATATTCTAGGTTCTTCAAAGTAGCCACCTTTTGCTTTGACTACTGCTTTGCACACTCTTGAAATTCTCTTCATGAGCTTCAAGAGGTAGTCACCGAAAATGTTTTTCACTTCACAGGTGTGCCCTGTCAGGTTTAACCCCTTCAGCCCCCAGCCTGTTTTCACCTTAAAGACCTGGCCATTTTTTACATTTCTGACCAGTGTCACTTTGACAGGTTATAACTCTGGAACGCTTCAACGGATCCTGGCAATTCTGAGATTGCTTTTTCGTGACATATTGTACTTCATGTCAATGGTAAATTTAGGCCGATATTTTTTGCGTTTATTTGTGAAAATTTTGGAAATTTGGCGACAATTTTGAAAATTTTGCAATTTTCAAAATTTGAAATTTTATGCCCATAAATCTGTGAGATATGTCACACAAAATAGTTACTATATAATATTTCCCACTTGTCTACTTTACACCAGCACAATTTTCGAAACAATTTTTTTTTCCGTTAGGAAGTTAGAAGGGGTCAAAGTTCATCAGCAATTTTTCATTTTTCCAACAAAATTTACAAAAAAAATTTTTTAGGTACCACATCACATTTGGAGTGACTTTGAGAGACCTAGGTGACAGAAAATACCCAAAAGTGACCCCATTCTAAAATCTGCACCCCTCACACTGCTCAAAACTACATCCAAAAAGTTTATTAACCCTTTAGGAGCTTTACAGCAACCAAAGCAATGTGGAAGGAAAAAAATGAAAATTTTACTTTTTTACACAAAAATGTTACTTTAGCCATAAAATTTAGCATTTTCACAAGAGAATCAGAAAAAATGCACCATAAAATTAATTGTGCAATTTCTCCTGAGTACACCGATATCTCATATGTGGGGGAAATCAATTGTTTGGGCGTACGGCAAGGCTCGGAAGAGAAGGAGCATCATTTGAATTTTTGAAAGCAAAATTGTCTGGAATAATTAGCAGATGCGATGTTGCGTTTGGAGACCCCCTGAGGTGCCTAAACAATGGAGCTCCCCCACAAGTGACCCCATTTTGGAAACTAGACCCCTCATGGAATTTATCTAGATGTTTATTGAGCACTTTGAACCTCTGGGGGCTTCATAAAAGTTAATAACTTTGAGCCGTGAAAATAAAAAAAAAAAAAATTACCACGAAATTGTTACTTCAACCAGGTAGCTTTTTTTTCCACAAGCGTATCAGTTAAAATTGCAACATAAAATGTATTGTGCATTTTCTCCTGAGTACACAGATACCTTATATGTGGTGGAAATCAAATGTTTGGGCGCACAGCAGGGCTCGGAATGCAAGGAGCGACATTTGACTTTTCAAACGCAAAATTGTCTGGAATCGTTAGTGGATGCCATGTTGTGTTTGGAGACCCCCTGAGGTGCCTAAACATTAAAGCTCCCCCACAAGTGACCCCATTTTGGAAACTAGACCCCTCATTGAATTTATCTAGATGTTTACTGAACACTTTGAACCCCTGGAGGCTTCACAAAAGTTTAGAATGTTCAGCCGTGAAAATATATATTTTTGTTTTTACCATGAAATTGTTATTTCAACCAGGTAGCTTTTTTTTCCACAAGGGTATCAGAAAAAAATGCACCATAAAATGTATTGTGCAATTTCTCCTGAGTACACAGATACCTCATATGTGGTGGAAAGTAATTGTCTGGGCACACGGCGGGGCTCAGAAGAGAAGGAGCGCCATTTCACATCAAAATTAGTTGGAATTATTAGCGTACGCCATGTTGCGTATGGAGACCCGCTGAGGTGCCTAAACAATGGAGCTCCCCTACAAGTGACCTCATTTTGGAAACTAGACCCCCATGGCATAAATCTACATGGGTAATGAGCACTTTGAACCCTCACGTGCTTCATACATTGAGGCATAAAAACAAAAAAGTACTTTTTTTTCCACAAAAATGTTATTTTAGGCTCAATTTTTTAATTTTTACAGGGGTATCAGGATAAAATGGACCGCAAAATTTGTTGGGCAATTTGTTCTGAGTACGCTGATACCTCATATGTGGCAGAAAACCACTGTTTGGGAGCACGGCAGAGCTCCAGAGGGAAGGAGCGTCATTTGACTTTTTAAATGGAAAATTAGCTGGAATTGTTAGCGGCACCATGTTGCGTTTGGAGATCCCCCTGATGTGCCCAAACAGTGGAGCTCCCCCACATGTGACCCCATGTTGGAAACTAGACCCCCCCCATACAAAGAAATATTAGTTTGGCAAAATAAAAAATACAGACGTCAGTAAAAAAAAAAAAATATATATATATATAATGAGCGCCTGCAACTGACACTAAAGCAAGTGCCACACGTGAGAGCAATGCACAAATCTCGCATCGCATCACCCGACACAGCCGCACACTCCTGTCTGGAAGAGAGCGACCGTGCCGGATGATGCGGAGTGAGGCTTGTGCATCGCTCTCACACAGGGCCGGATTATAGGCGGGGCAGACGGGGCTTCAGCCCAGGGGCCCCCACCACAAGAGCCTCTGAGGGGGCCCCCACCACCATCTGTGTGTCCGCCATTTTATTAATGTCGCAGTGGTTCAAGACCGCACTGTACCTTTAAGGTATTTCAATCCCGGCCATCACTGTACTGCAGACACGCCCACTGCACGCTGTGTGGGCTGCGTCTGCCAGGATGACGTCACCGCGCTGCTGTTTCTTCCTGCCGTAGAGGAGCTTGTGGGAGGACCGGAGGTCTCAGTTTATCCCGGTAAGTATGAGGTCATTAATCATGGTGCCGGCCGGGCAGGAGGCTGCAGTGAGGAGGGAGCAGGACGCCGCTGATAACTCCAGACCGGTTCCATAGTGTCAGCACAGCGGCCACTCTGCTATCAGTGTGAGTTATTGCAGGAGTGTGAGCTGCTGCAGATCAGGTCGGGCTGTCAGTACAGGTCGGGCTGTCAGTGCCGGGTCATCGGCCTCATCCCTCCCTTGCAATAACACACACTGATCTCCAGCACAAACATCACTACACAGAATCCTGCACTGATCACATCTGAGCCTGCAGCACACATTACACTATATGGCCCATATTACATATAGAATATGTTACATCCTGTCCTGTAGGCCCAGGTGTGATCAGTGCAGGGGATTGTATATCTGTGCACATGGTATATCACATCCAGTGTACAGAGAGAGTAGTGTGATACACTGTGTACACACATCAGATGGTATATAATAATGTGTATATTGTATAACATCTGGTGTCTGTATCACAGTATATTGTGTACCAGTCATGTATTCTCCTGTACACTGTACAGGGGCGTACCTTTGGGGGGCATGCGGCATATGTTCCCCTGCACGGCAATCAGGGGGGCACCATTAAAAAGTGTGAGGCAGCAGTATGGTGGGAGAAAAGTGTGAGGGGCATAGTATAGAGCCTGGGTAGTGGGGAACATAAGCAGTATAGAGAAGGGGCAGCATGGTGGGCAGTGTGAGGGCACAGTATGGAGGGCACAGTATGCTGAGGAGGGGGAATGTGAGACTGAGGTGCGGTATAGTGACTGTATAGTGAAGGAGGTAGGCAGTATAGAGAAGGGTCAGCATGGTGGCCAGTGTGAGGGCACAGTATGGAGGGCACAGTATGCTGAGGAGGGGGAATGTGAGACGGAGGTACAGTATAGTGACTGTATAGTGAAGGAGGTAGGCAGTATAGAGAAGGGTCAGCATGGTGGCCAGTGTGAGGGCACAGTATGGAGGCACAGTATGCTGAGGAGGGGGAATGTGAGACGGAGGTACAGTATAGTGACTGTATAGTGAAGGAGGTAGACAGTATAGAGAAGGGGCGGCATGGTGGCCAGTGTGAGGGCACAGTATGGAGGCACAGTATGCTGAGGAGGGGGAATGTGAGACGGAGGTACAGTATAGTGACTGTATAGTGAAGGAGGTAGGCAGTATAGAGAAGGGGCGGCATGGTGGCCAGTGTGAGGGCACAGTATGGAGGCACAGTATGCTGAGGAGGGGGAATGTGAGACGGAGGTACAGTATAGTGACTGTATAGTGAAGGAGGTAGGCAGTATAGAGAAGGGGCGGCATGGTGGCCAGTGTGAGGGCACAGTATGGAGGCACAGTATGCTGAGGAGGGGGAATGTGAGACTGAGGTGCGGTATAGTGACTGTATAGTGAAGGAGGTAGGCAGTATAGAGAAGGGTCAGCATGGTGGCCAGTGTGAGGGCACAGTATGGAGGCACAGTATGCTGAGGAGGGGGAATGTGAGACGGAGGTACAGTATAGTGACTGTATAGTGAAGGAGGTAGGCAGTATAGAGAAGGGGCGGCATGGTGGCCAGTGTGAGGGCACAGTATGGAGGCACAGTATGCTGAGGAGGGGGAATGTGAGACGGAGGTACAGTATAGTGAAGGAGGTAGGCAGTATAGAGAAGGGGCAGCATGGTGGCCAGTGTGAGGGCACAGTATGGAGGGCACAGTATGCTGAAGAGGGGGAATGTGAGATTGAGTTGCACTTTCAGTGATTTTGGTACTGAGGGTGAGGACAGTATAGAGAGGGGATTGCATGGGGGACATTGTGAGGGCACAGCTCAGGAGGGGGAGTGTGAGGAGGGGGCACAGTATAGACATTTGGAAGTATAGTGGGTACACAATGTAGAGGACGGTGTGAAGAGGGGGCACAGTACTGAAAGAAGAGGCCATGTACCATAAGAATGACATTGTGTGGGTCATTTTGTGCAGGGAGCACAGTGAGGGGCAATTATTTATTCAGGCGCACAGCGTAGGTCATATATTTATATTTAGGAGCATTATAATCATTCTGCTATTTATTTTAAGGGCATAATGTCGAGATGTGCTGCAGAAGGCCCGGGAGGTCTGCAGAGAGGAGCTGTAGAAGGCCCGGGAGGTCTGCATAGAGGAGCTGTGGATGTGAATAGTCATCATGACGTCTGGACAAGATGGAGAAGAAAGAATAGGATGACTCCGATCAGGGAAGATGTCACCTACAAGGTACCTGGATGTGACTGTATGTGTGTGACACTCAATGCTTCTCCTCATCAGAACTGTGGTTCCTGTATGGTCCAAAGTCTTATAAATACTGATAACTCCCAGCATTTTCTTACAATTGTTAAGGACATACTGGGAGTTGTTAATTCATGTGATACAAATGTATATGGGGATGTGACATTACAATATATTGTTGTAGTAAATTTGGTACTGTAGTCATGTATTGGTGGTTCTGGTGATATATTCGTTTACTGATGAGGGTGCTAGTGATGTATTTTGGTATTGCTTTTGGTTCTGGTGCTGTACACCGTGTGCAGAATTATTAGGCATTTTATATTTTAGAGGATTTTTTTTATTATTGATCAATAACTATGTTCTCAATTAGCCCAAAAGACTCATAAATATCAAATCTTAATATTTTTGGAAGTTGGAGTGGGTTTTTTTTAGATTTGGCTATCTTAGGAGGATATCTGTCTGTGCAGGTAACTATTACTGTGCAGAATTATTAGGCAACTTAATAAAAAGCAAATATATTCCCATCTCACTTGTTTATTTTCACCAGGTAAACCAATATAACTGCACAAAATTTAGAAATAAACATTTCTGACATGCAAAAACAAAACCCCAAAAAATGAGTGCCCAATATCACCCCCTTTCTTTCTGATGACACTCAGCAGCCGACCATCCATAGATTCTGTCAGTGCTTGATCTGTTTACGATCAACATTGCGTGCAGCAGCCACCACAGCCTCCAGACACTGCTCCCAGAGGTGGACTGTTTTCCCTCCCTGTAGATCTCACATTTTATGAGGGACCACAGGTTCTCTATGGGGTTCAGATCACGGGAACAAGGGGGCCATGTCATTATTTTTTCATCTTTTAGACCTTTACTGGCCAGCCACGCTGTGGAGTAGTTGGATTAATGTGATGGAGCATTGTCCTGCATGAAAATCATGTTTTTCTTGAACGATACCGACTTCTTCCTGTACCACTGCTTGAAGAAGTTGTCTTCCAGAAACTGGCAGTAGGTCTGGGAGTTGAGCTTCACTCCATCCTCAACCAGAAAAGGTCCCACAAGTTGATCTTTGCTGATCCCAGCCCATACCAGTGCCCACCTCCACCTTGCTGGCGTCTGAGTCGGAGTGGAGCTCTCTGCCCTTTACTGATCCAGCCTCGGCCCATCCATCTGGCCCATCAAGAGTCACTCTCATTTCATCAGTCCATAAAACCTTTGAAACATCAGTCTTCAGATATTTCTTGGCCCAGTCTTGAGGTTTTATCTTATGTTTCTTGGTCAGAGGTGGTGGTTTTCCGCCTTCCTTACCTTGGCCATGTCCCTGAGTATGGCACACCTTGTGCTTTTTGATACTCCAGTAACGTTGCAGCTCTGAAATATGGCCAAACTGGTGGCAAATGGCATCTTGGCAGCTTCATGCTTGATTTTTCTCAGTTTATGGGCAGTTATTTTGCGCCTTTTTTGCCCAACACACTTCTTGCGACCCTGTTGGCTATTTGCCATGAAACGCTTGATTGTTCGGTGATCAGGCTTCAAAAGTTTGGCAATTTCAAGACTGCTGCATCCCTCTGCAACACATCTCACAATTCTGGACTTTTCAGAGCCCGTCACATCTCTCTTTTGACCCATTCTGCCAAAGGAAAAAGAAGTTGCCTAATAATTAAGCACCCCTTATATAGGGTGTTGATGTCATTACACCGCACCCCTCCTCATTACAGAGACGCACATCACCTGATTTACTTAATTGGTAGTTGGCTCTCAGCCTATACAGCTTGGAGTAGGACAACATGTATAACAAGTATCATGTGATCAAAATACTCATTTGTCTAATAATTCTGCACACAGTGTATTTATGTACATTTTACTGATTCTGATCCTGTACACATGTAGCAAGCCATGATTTGTAAAATTACATGACCGCAAGGGTTTCTACATTATGTTAGTAGCATTAAAGGGGTTGTCCAGGTTTGTGATGAAAGTTTCTATGTGACTGCAGACTTCTGAATCCTCAGTGTGCACACTGCACACTGTCAGGACTCTCCGATGCCAGCAGTGAGAGCTTGAGGGCATGTAACTATTGAGTGAGGCTGCAGACGTCTAATTTGAATGTGGCCGGAAGTAAGCAAATCGCATACTTGCAGTCCCATGACTACTTGCTCATGGCACGGGAAAATCATGACAGTGTGCAGTCCGCAAGCTGTGAGAATTCAGAAGTCTGCAGTCATATAACTACAAATTTTCCTTGTCGAGCTGGACAACCCCTTTAATAATAAAAGTAAGCCCCGTAGCATGCCCAATCCAACAACCTGTAATATACTCAATGTAAGGATTCGGCTCTGCTTGCTAATTTTAGAAGTGGTCACATGACCACTTGCAGGTCATTTTAATACTTTGAGTCACAATTAGCTTCTCTTCCTGCTTCTCTTTATGGGCTGTAGTATTTCACTGAACATCGAGAGAATTAGGAAGAGCAGCTCATCGGCACGTGTGAAAATGGCGTATGAGCGGTCACATGACAACTACTCAAACCGCATAAGCCGTGTATAGAAGGGGGCGCCAAACTGAACTCCTACTCCATGGACAGGAAAACCTAGATCCACCTCTGATACAGTGTATGGCATACCGTGTACAGACATCAGCTGCTATGTACTACTCCGGAGACAATACAATAGAGAGCACATTGTGATTTTCAGCAACCATTGCTGCCAGTGAGAACTTTCCCTTTCTGTATTTTTACTATTACTTGGCTGTCTTAACATTGGGATCAATAAAAAAATGTGAGTAACTTTATTTTCTGTGTATAAGTGTAAATCTGAATGTGGCAGAACAGGATACGATCCATGCTCAGTGGATTTATATCTAAATGCTACAGTTCGTGCTCTACTGTTATGGCTTAAAATGTTAACGTTATGGGGCCCCCACCAGATTTTCTGCCCAGGGGCCCCCACCAACCTTAATCTGGCCCTGCTCTCACATGTGGCACTGGGCTGACCCTTACAATATTCAGTAAAAAATACTGTAGTTGACGATTACTACAGTATAATTTTACTGGCCCTACACTAAGTTTATTTGTATTTCTTTCTTAGTTTACATAAAAAAAATTAGGATGAATGCACGGATGTGCTGCAAAAAGGGGGGGGACTAGGTGGGATGGAAAAAAGATGGATGGAGGATAGAAGAGGGCGCAACGGATACAGGAGCAGCGGAGGATGGGATAGGGGGCGCGGCGGAGGATGGGAGAGGGCGCGGCGGAGAATGGGAGAGGGGGCGGCGGAAGATAGGAGAGGGGGCGCGGTGGAGGATGGGAGAGGGCGCGGCGGATGGAGGAGCGGCAGAGGAAGGGGGGGCGAGAGGAAGGGTGGAATGGGAGTGGGAGGTGAGATTGGGGATAGCTACCTTACAGAATGGATCTAGGCAGCAGGATTGCAGCAGATCCGGGAGGGGGGAGAGGGGGAAGAGGATTAAGGGGATGGGAGAGAGCAGGCAGCAGATCAGGGAGGGGGCAGAGGCTGATGAGGGAGTGAGGTGGCAGATGCAGGGGCGACGAGGCTGATGGGGGAGTGAGGTGGCAGATGCAGGGGCGCAGAGGCTGATGGGGGAGTGAGGTGGCAGATGCAGGGGCGAAGCGGCAGATGCAGGGGCGCAGCGGCAGATGGGGAGAGTGCGGCGGCTGATGGGGAGAGTGCGGCGGCTGATGCAGGGGCGGTGGAGCGGCTGATGGGGAGAGTGCAGTGGCTGATGGGGAGAGTACATTGGCAGATGCAGGGGCGGTGGAGCGGCTGATGGGGAGAGTGCAGTGGCTGATGGAGAGAGTGCAGCGGCAGATGCAGGGGCGGTGGAGCGGCTGATGGGGAGAGTGTGGCGGCGCGGCTGATGGGGAGAGTGCAGTGGCTGATGGGGGGAGTGCAGCGGCTGATGGGGAGAGTGCGGCGGCTGATGGGGAGAGTGCGGCGGCTGATGGGGAGAGTGCGGCGGCTGATGGGGAGAGTGCAGTGGCTAATGGGGAGAGTGCAGCGGCAGATGCAGGGGTGGTGGAGCGGCTGATGGGGAGAGTGCAGTGGCTGATGGGGAGAGTGCAGTGGCTGATGGGGAGAGTGCAGTGGCTAATGGGGAGAGTGCAGCGGCAGATGCAGGGGCGGTGGAGCGGCTGATGGGGAGAGTTCAGTGGCTGATGGGGAGAGTGCAGTGGCTGATGGGGACAGTGCAGCGGCAGATGCAGGGGCGGTGGAGCGGCAGATGCAGGGGCAGTGGAGCGGCAGATACAAGCAGGCAGCAGAAAGAAAGCAGTGGCGTCAGATGCAGGGGGGGGCGCAGCGTGAGAGCAGTGGCGTCTGATGCCTCCATGCATCTGACGCCGCTGCGCCCCCCCTGCATCTGACGCCACTGCTTTCTTACTGCTGAGTAGCGGCGTAACATGCAGGGGCGCAGCCGGAAAGTAGCGGCGTCACATGCAGGGGGACAGTAGCGGCGTCAGATGCAGGGGCGCAGCGGGAGAGCAGGGGCGAAGCACATGGAGCAGGGCAGCGGTGGATCGAGGGCTGTGACTCCCAGATGGGCGCCCGCAGGGATCGCTCTCCTCAGATTCCACGGAGGGAGAAGCTAAGGAGATGCACGGTACTGCTTGGAGTGATGGGTCACAAGGCCGATCTCTCCAATCAGAGCTGGGGGCGGGTGCAGTAAAGCACACTGAGCTCCAGCCAATGGCCAGTGCTGCAGCTGCACTGACATAGCTGGATTTCAATGCTTCAGCCATTTTCAATGGCTGAAACATAACACTGGCTGTGATTGGCTGAGCGGCGTTTGTCAGCCAATCACAGCCTCCGTAGGTCCGGGAAGGAGACACCACCCCTCCTGAGGTCAGGTACAAGTCCTCTCCTTCCCGAATCTACAGTTTTTTAAAACCGATGGCGGTGCCCGGTGCTCTGGTGCCGCGATTCCGCCATGACGGATGTATCCGTCATGGGTCTTTAAGTACCAGGGCACCATGACGGCTAGATCCGTCAAAGGTCGTGAAGGGGTTAATAAGTGGAATTTCTTGCCTTATAAATGGGGTTTGGACCCTCAGTTGTGTTGTGCAGAAGTCTGGTGGATACACAGCTGATAGTCCTACTGAATAGACTGTTAGAATTTGTATTATGACAAGAAAAAAGCAGCTAAGTAAAGAAAAATGAGTGGCCATCATTACTTTAAGAAATAAAGGTCAGTTTGTCTGAAAAATTGGGAAAATTTTGAAAGTGTGCCCAAGTGCAGTGGCAAAAACAATACACCTCTAGAAAGAAACTGGCTCACATGAGGACCGCCCCAGGAAAGGAAGACCAAGAGTCACCTCTACTGCGGAGGATAAGTTTATCCGAGTCACCAGCCTCAGAAATAACAGGTTAACAGCAGCTCAGATTAGAGACCAGGTCAATGCCACACAGAGTTCTAGCAGCAGACACATCTCTAGAACAACTGTTAAGAGGAGACTTTGTGCAGCAGGCCTTCATGGTAAAATAGCTGCTAGGAAACCACTGTTAAGGACAGGCAACAAGCAGAAGAGACTTGTTTGGGCTAAAGAACACAAAGAATGGACATTAGACCAGTGGAAATCTGTGCTTTGGTCTGATGAGTCCAAATTTGAGATCGTTGGATCCAACCACCGTGTCTTTGTGCGATGCAGAAAAGGTGAACGGATGGACTCTACATGCCTGGTTCCCACCGTGAACCATGGAGGAGGAGGTGTGATGGTGTGGGGGTGCTTTGCTGGTGACACTGTTGGGGATTTATTCAAAATTGAAGGCATACTGAACCAGCATGGCTACCGCAGCATCTTGCAGCGGCATGGTATTCCATCCGGTTTGCGTTTATTTTTATTCATCTATTTTTCAACAGGACAATGACCCAAAACACACCTCCATGCTGTGTAAGGGCTATTTGACTAAGAAGGAGAGGGATGTGGTGTTACGCCTTATGACCTGGCCTCCACAGTCACCAGACCTGAACCTAATCGAGATGGTTTGGGGTTAGCTGGACTGCAGAGTGAAGGCAAAAGGACCAACAAATGTTAAGCATCTCTGGGAACTCCTTCAAGGCTGTTGGAAGACCATTTCCGGTGACTACCTCTTGAAGCTCATCAAGAGAATGTCAAGAGTGTGCAAAGCAGTAATCAAAGCAAAAGGTGGCTACTTTGAAGAACCTAGAATATAAGACATATTTTCAGTTGTTTCACACTTTTTTGTTAAGTATTTCATTCCACATGTGTTAATTCATAGTTTTGATGCCTTCAATGTTAATTTACAATTTTCAGAGTCATGAAAATAAAGAAAAGTCTTTGAATGAGAAGGTTTGTCCAAACAGTTGGTTTGTACTGTACAAAACATCTCAAATAGGTTTCCAAGGTCTGATTAGCTCTCTCAGTCTGGCCATTGGTCTGAGGATGAAAAGCAGAAGAAAAAGACAGTTTAATTCCTAATCTAGAACAAAATGCTCTCCAAAATCTGGACATGAACTGAACTCCTCTGTCTGACACAATATTCTCAAGAATACCACGTAAACTAACCACCTGTTGAAAAAACAAGGGCACCAACTCTGAAGAAGATGGTAACTTTGGTAATGGTACCAAATGGACCATGTTAGAGAATCTATCACAAATAACCCAAATAACCGTCATCCTTTGGGAGTTAGGAAGATCCAAAATAAAATCCATAGCAATATGAGTCCAAGGTCTCTTAGGCACAGGTAATGGTAACAACAACCCACCATAACGTGAACAACAAGGCTTGGATCTAGAACAAATCCCACAAGACTGCACAAAACTCCTGACATCCCGAGAGAAAGAAGGCCACCAAAAAGACCTACTCACAAGATCCCTAGTATCAAATATCCCAGGATGAAGAGCCAGTACGGAACAATGAATCTCGGACATAACTCTAGTCCTCCATTGATCAGGAACATGCAGTTTCCCCACAGGACATCTCTCTGGTTTGTTCCTCTTAAATCTCTCAAGTGCTAACCTCAAATCGGGCGAAATAGCAGAGAGGACCACACCTTCATTCAGGATGTTAGATGGCTCCACAACATCAAGAGATTCAGCAAAGAAACTCCTAGAGAAAGCATCGGCTTTAATATTCTTGGTGACCGGAAGAAAAGAGACCACAAAATTAAAACGTGTAAAAAATAGAGCCCACCTAGCCTGCCTAGGATTCAGTCTCTTGGCAGATTCAAGTGTGAAGCCCCACAGGTGTTGTGTCGGTGCATTACCTTCAGGGACTCCACTCGGCTGGATCTGGTCACAGGTAGGAGATCTTCTTCTTGTCGTGACGCCACTCTCAGTATTGCGGCCAGTAGGGACCGCCACTGCAGGTTGAGGGTCGCCTGGGGCTGATGGTATGTGCAGTTAGTTGGAATAGCCTCCTGAGAGTGAGGCAAGCCCCAGGGCCCGATGTAGGTGCGTAGTACCACAAGGCGCAGAATAACTCCACACAGGCAGAATGTCTTTCAGGGTTTTTACTCACTTCAGGTGGCAGGGTGAGTAACCCGGGCGTAGCTGGGATGAACCAGGCGGGAACCAGGTGTCCTTCAGGCTGACTTGTGAGGGTGACTACTAACTCGCCTTCCTTAGCCCTTTTTGGTTTGGGGTGACCCCGACTTTTAGTCCCTATGGGGGTCACCCAGGGAAGTTGCTGAAGCCTCACTCCCCTTCGTTTGCCGTGTGCTTGTTGCCTGGGCCAGATCACTCCAGCTTCTTGCCTCCTGTGAGCTATGGGCCCTAACTGTGGCTACGTGGCTGCGGCTTTTGTGGTGTTGTGGCGTGGGCTTTGAGAGCCCCACACCGGCAGGTTTAGCAAAAGAAAGCTGGATCTATCTCCGCTTCGGGATCTGCCGCCCGTTTGGGCCTGGTACTCCCTAGCAGTCTCCTTACTTCCCACTCTGTGCTCTCTCTTTAGCTGGAGATGGGTTTCGGGTAGCACTCCTAGTTGACCGTTCTCCCCCGTCGGTAGCCACTGCGCGGACGCTGTCAGACTCCAGCAGCCCAGGGGAAGGGGTCAGCTCCTCTCGGAGCTCCCTGGACTCTGCTCTGAACCGGCTCACATCTGGGACCTTCACTGCTGCTGCTCCTGTCAGAGCCTCACTTTCCTGCTCCTCACTCCTCCACACTCTGCTGCAGACTCCTACAGACTGTTTACTCCTCCTTCTCTTTTCCCTTTTGTGCCTGCCTACGCCACCTAGCAACCAGACTCTCTTACCACACCCCTTGAGAGGAGATGGAGGCTTTTGGCCCCCTCCACTATTCCAGTGAAGGTGAAGGCTTTTCCCCCTCCTGGGATCCCCAGGGGTCCTCTCATGGGTACATGTGTGAGACCTGATCACTATGCGCCTGTGTTCCACACCCCGGTCAGCCTTCTGGATTACCTGTGTTGTACTGTCCCCAGCATGGGTGCAGTACTCAGTGGTGCCTGACCAGGTCAGGGGCGCCACATTCCCCCTTAGTTATCACCAGCACGTCCTTGGGCTGCAAGACAACATTTTTAACATGCATAAAACATTAAAACATGTAAAACATTTTTAAAAGCACCAGGTACCATACATCACCACCCTCCACCCACAAGTCCGTTAACCCACCCAAAACCCTCTCACGTTGGCCGCGCCTTCAGCCACTTCTGGCAGGATGTAGAGGCGGCTTTCATGGGCTGGTGGTTTCAGGGTATACCTGGCCTGGTGGATCCGCGCCTTCAGCCTCTTCTGGCAGGATGCAGAGGCGGCCTCCACAGTTGGTGCTGACCAGGTACCCTCTTTGTGGTGGAGAGCCAGGCCCCATAAACAGGCATGCTCTCTGGT
Source organism: Anomaloglossus baeobatrachus (assembly GCF_048569485.1). NCBI lineage: Eukaryota > Metazoa > Chordata > Amphibia > Anura > Aromobatidae > Anomaloglossus > Anomaloglossus baeobatrachus. The sequence continues at coordinate 212,658,828 of NC_134354.1, forward strand.
CGCAGGTGAGCCAAGGCCCTATATACGGACGGGCTCCTCCTGGTTGCAGACGAGCCAAGCCCCTAAACAGGCTGACTCTGGTGGCGGTGGTGCCCTCTGGTGTAACTATTTACACTGCGAGAGTTTGTGGCTATAGCCAGTTCATAGCCTTAAGGTTTATTTCTCACAATAGTTTTTGTGGGCACATTCTTGAACTTGTAAAACGTTGCAAAACAAACTTTCCAAACTGGTCAAAACTTGCTGTACTTTACTTGAACTTATGCAGACTCCTCTTCACCAGGGCTTGGGCCTGTAGGGCTGCGGCACCTGTTGCTTTCTTGACCTTTTTCTTCATCTGTGGTTATCTCTTCATTAGGTCTTTGGTCTTTTCTTTCTTTATGGCTGTCTTTCCTTTCTTCTTTGGGACATGGCACTACATCTAGGGCATACCAGCCTCTTTCGCCTTGATGCATGGTAAACTGTACGGAGTCTCCTGTACGCAGGTTCCTTCCAGGATGTCCTCTGGGCAGATTAGCTCTGACGTCTCTCCTATTGACAAAAATGCCTTCTTTGATACCAGGTGCTACGATGAACCCGTATCCTGACTTGAGGCTGAAGTCCTCCACTACTCCTCTACAAAGGGGTCCTCGGACCTGTGCTTTGGCTCTTCTCAGGAACCTTTTTTCTTGTAGGTCTCTGGCCGTGATGTCATCTCTCTGCTCTGGGGATGGCGGTGCAGGGGAAAACTGGGTTCTGCTGCGGCGCTGTGTCTTGCAGGCTGGATTCTGCGAAGTGCAGCTTACAAGCTCCCAGGTGAGGCTTTGGGGCAGGTCTTCTTCGTCAGCAGGAGGTGTCAGGTCTTCCTCGTCCCAGCGGGAATATGGCAGCATCTCCGGCTCTGGGACTAGCACTGCTGCTGGCTCCGGGGGCAACTCCTCAGCTTCTTGCCCTCCTCTCCCCCTTAGTTCTTCGCTGCACTCTGGTCGTGGCAGCGCTGGGGATGAGTGTTCCTCAGCTGGCCCAGGCGGTGGACTCTTCAGCGTGGTTGCTGCAGGGGTTGCCTTAGGGGTGTTCGGAGGGAGCATGTATCGGTCCACCATCTCCTGTGGGAACTTGGCCTCCAGGTCAGCCTTCAGCTGCCAGTATGCGGAGTCTTCACCTATCAGGGATTTCCTAGTAGGGACTTCCTTAGGCTGGGGAGCGGTGTCTGCTCTGGCCTTGCAGGCCGGGGAAAATGGTGATGCAATCTCTTGGCGGGCCGCGCCCTGTATGGCGGCGGCCTGGTCTTGGCGGGCCGCGCCCTGTATGGCGGCGGCCTGGTCTTGGCGGGCCGCGCCTGGCATGGCGGCGGCCTGGTCTGTGCGGGCCGAGCCTGGCGTGGCGGCGGCCTGGATCTGCGTCGCTGTTGCGGCCAGTTCTTGGCGGGCCGGACTGGGCGTTGCTGCAGGGACCGGGTCTTGGTGGGCCGAGCAGGGCATCGCTGCGGCGGCCGGGGCTTGGCGGGCCGAGCAGGGCATCGCTGCGGCGGCCGGGGCTTGGCGGGCCGAGCAGGGCATCGCTGCGGCGGCCGGGGCTTGGCGGGCCGAGCAGGGCATCGCTGCGGCGGCCGGGGCTTGGCGGGCCGCACCTGGCATGGCTGCGGCCTGGCTCAGCGTCGCCGCGCCGGGCGCCTCTTCTGGGACCGCGGTCGTAGCAGCAGGGGTTGGAGCACTTGCGCTGGCCGGGGCAACTCTGGACTCACCCATCAGTGGCACCATCGGGATCTGAGTCGTCGCCGCTCGATCTGGCAGGCGTCGCGCGGCTCCCTCCTCGTAGGTCCGAACCGCCGCAGCCATCTCCAGAAGCTCCGTGCGTCCCTCACTGAGCTGTCGCATAATCCTGGCCTCCAGCTGATCGCAGAAGATAGCAAGCTCCCGGCACCACCAGGCAGCAGAGCCTGGTTCTGGGTATCCACGTCCGGACTCCATCTCTTCTCTCTGCAGCAGCAGGCTTGTGGCTCCCTTTCCTTTTCGCCGTCTCTGGACGCTTCCGCTCTCTTCACAAGCGAGGTCAGAACTCTGCAGGGGATCTCTGGGTAGCCACACCTCTTCGTGGGCGGTAACTTCTTCCAGCGCGGGCTGCTGTTGTTTTTCAGCGCGCTTTTCATGGTGGCAATATGGCGGCGCTTCCAATTTTTCAAGCGGACCGCCCAGGCACATGGTCACCTGTCTCAACAGGTCTAGTCCTTATCCTGTTCGTGACGCCAGATGTGAAGCCCCACAGGTGTTGTGTCGGTGCATTACCTTCAGGGACTCCACTCGGCTGGATCTGGTCACAGGTAGGAGATCTTCTTGTCGTGACGCCACTCTCAGTATTGCGGCCAGTAGGGACCGCCACTGCAGGTTGAGGGTCGCCTGGGGCTGATGGTATGTGCAGTTAGTTGGAATAGCCTCCTGAGAGTGAGGCAAGCCCCAGGGCCCGATGTAGGTGCGTAGTACCACAAGGCGCAGAATAACTCCACACAGGCAGAATGTCTTTCAGGGTTTTTACTCACTTCAGGTGGCAGGGTGAGTAACCCGGGCGTAGCTGGGATGAACCAGGCGGGAACCAGGTGTCCTTCAGGCTGACTTGTGAGGGTGACTACTAACTCGCCTTCCTTAGCCCTTTTTGGTTTGGGGTGACCCCGACTTTTAGTCCCTATGGGGGTCACCCAGGGAAGTTGCTGAAGCCTCACTCCCCTTCGTTTGCCGTGTGCTTGTTGCCTGGGCCAGATCACTCCAGCTTCTTGCCTCCTGTGAGCTATGGGCCCTAACTGTGGCTACGTGGCTGCGGCTTTTGTGGTGTTGTGGCGTGGGCTTTGAGAGCCCCACACCGGCAGGTTTAGCAAAAGAAAGCTGGATCTATCTCCGCTTCGGGATCTGCCGCCAGTTTGGGCCTGGTACTCCCTAGCAGTCTCCTTACTTCCCACTCTGTGCTCTCTCTTTAGCTGGAGATGGGTTTCGGGTAGCACTCCTAGTTGACCGTTCTCCCCCGTCGGTAGCCACTGCGCGGACGCTGTCAGACTCCAGCAGCCCAGGGGAAGGGGTCAGCTCCTCTCGGAGCTCCCTGGACTCTGCTCTGAACCGGCTCACATCTGGGACCTTCACTGCTGCTGCTCCTGTCAGAGCCTCACTTTCCTGCTCCTCACTCCTCCACACTCTGCTGCAGACTCCTACAGACTGTTTACTCCTCCTTCTCTTTTCCCTTTTGTGCCTGCCTACGCCACCTAGCAACCAGACTCTCTTACCACACCCCTTGAGAGGAGATGGAGGCTTTTGGCCCCCTCCACTATTCCAGTGAAGGTGAAGGCTTTTCCCCCTCCTGGGATCCCCAGGGGTCCTCTCATGGGTACATGTGTGAGACCTGATCACTATGCGCCTGTGTTCCACACCCCGGTCAGCCTTCTGGATTACCTGTGTTGTACTGTCCCCAGCATGGGTGCAGTACTCAGTGGTGCCTGACCAGGTCAGGGGCGCCACACAAGATAGGTCAGATTCTTATGATCAGTGAGCACCACAATTTTATGTCTCACCCCATCCAGCCAGTGTCTCAATTACTCAAAGGTCCACTTCATTGCCAATAATTCTAGATTACCCACATCATAATTTCGTTCGGATGGAGAAAACGTCCGAGAGAAGAAGGCACAAGGCTTCAGCTTGGAAGTACTAGGATCTCTTTGAGATAAAACAGTTCCTGCTCCAATCTCTGAGGCATCTATCTCTGCTTGAAACTGAAGAGAATCATCATGTTGCTGCAGGACTGGGGCAGAAGTGAACCTCTTTTAAGCTCCTGGAAGGCCATAATTGCCTCTGAAGTCCAATTCTCAACATCAGCTCCCTTTTTGGTCAAATCAGTCAAAAGCTTAACCACACTAGGGAAATTGCCTATGAATTTACAGTAGAAATTGTCAAAGCCCAACATTTTTTAAAGGGTTTTCAAAGAGGTTGGCTGAACCAGTCATGAATGGCCTGAACCTTGACTAGATCCATTTCAATAGAAGCCGGGGACAAAATAAGCCTTAAAAAGAAAATTTTCTGCATGCCAAAGAGACATTTTGATCTCTTAACGTACAATGAATTTTCCCTAAGTATCTGAAAAACATTCCGAACCTGCTGAACATGAGCATCCCAATCATCAGAGAAAATCAAAATATCATCCAAATAGACAATCAGAAACTTTCCAATTAGGTCCCGAAAAATATCATTCATGAATGACTGAAGGACGGAGGGGGCCTTAGTGAGCCCAAAAGGCATCACTACGTACTCAAAATGCCCCTCAGGGGTATCAAAGGCCATCTTTCATTCATCGCCCTTTTTAATTCAAATGAGATTGTATGCTCCCCTAAGATCAAGTGTCGCAAACCACTTAGCTCCCTTTACCATGGAACACAGGTCTGAAATGAAGGGTAATGGATATTTAACAGTGATTTTATTAAGGAAACGATAGTCAATACTAGGCTTCAACGACCCATCCTCCTTGGACACAAAGAAAAAAACTGCACCCATAGGTGACTAGGATGGTCTAATATGACTTTTCTCCAATGACTCCTTAACCTCATAACGACGGCCGTACGACTTAAAGCGGCGGCAAAACAGGGTACTTATTCTGTTCCGCCGCTTTAAAGCGGCGGCCCGAAAAAGCCCTGTAGCGCCCCCCAGCGACCGAAAATCTCGGGGGTTTCAGCTACCGAGGGTAGCTGAGACCCCCCAGATTATGAATCGGGGTGTTTTTTTTGGACCCCGACCATGTGATCGCCGGTATACACCGTATACCGACGAACACATGAAAAAAAAAAGAAATGGCCGGTAAAACTGATTTCTTTTTCATCTGACATGATCAAACATGTCAGATGAGAAAGAAATCTAAACCCCTAGTGCCCCCAAAGCCCCCGGTACCGGAGAGTCCCCCCATCCCCACCCCTACCCCCACCGGACATCCAAAATGGCGCCGAAGCGCACAGAAAACTGCTGCCGCCGCCGGCTCTGCAGTCATTTCCCTCCGATCTGAAATGATCAAACATTTCAGATTGGAGGGAAATGTCCTCCCCCTGACCCCTCCTCCGGTCCACCGGAGATCTCTGGTCCCCGGAGCCCCCTCCGGTCTCCAGAGCCGCCTCCCCCCTCCCCCCTCCGGAGCGTGGAAAATGGCGGCGCCGCGCGGCCGCATTCATTCTGCTCTTTCTGCCGCATGTGACACGTCACATGCGACAGAAAGGTGCCCCCAAGTCCCAAGGTGCCCCCAAGTCCCCAGGTCCCGCTAGGTCACCCCCCCAGCCCCAGCCCCAGCCCCCGGTCATACGTTACCTGTCTGGTGATCCGTCCCGCGATCACGCCGCCTCCTTCTTGAATGCTGGCGGCGCATGCGCAGACAGCGGCTGTCAGCTGGATCCCTGGGACGCTGACGTCGCTGCTGCACAGGCTCTCCACTGTGGACCGGGGGAGAGTGAGTGCAGTAATCAGCAGTCTCTCCATGTGAGGAGTGTGGTCCTCACATGGAGAGACTGCTGTTCCAGAAAATGGGGGGTACGTTCTGTGAGCGTGCCCCTCATATTCTGGAATGAGGTTACTGCAGGTCACTCTGCCCTAAGTTGGACCGGGGCAGTGTGAGTGCAGTATTCTCAGATTACTGCACCCACACTGCTCATGGAGAGCTTGCTCTTCCAGAAAATGGGGGATACGTTCCCTGAACGTGCCCTCCATATTCTAGAAGATCCAGAGTCGCCGAGGGACCTCCAAAATGGATTACAGCGACCGGAATTTCTTTATTTTCAATAAATTGGGGAAAGAGGAATGTTTCGGGGAGTGTTTTTTCAAATAAATTTTTTTTTTGTCTTTATTTTTTTCTATTACTTACTGGGTTAGTGATGTCAGGTATCTGTTCAGATGCCGTGACATCACTAACCCCAGGGCTTGATGCCAGGTGACATTACAGCTGGTATCAACCCCATATATTACCCCGTCTGCCACCGCACCAGGGCGTGGGATGAGCTGGGGCGAAGCGCCAGGATTGGCGCATCTAATGGATGCGCCACTTCTGGGGCGGCTGCGGCCTGCTATTTTTAGGCTGGGAAGAGTCCAATAACCATGGCTCTTCCCACCCTGAGAATACCAGACCCCAGCTGTCCGCTTCACCTTGGCTGGTGATCTAATTTGGGGGGGACCCCACGTTTTTTTTTTTTTTTTAAAAAACGCCTGGGGAGCCCTCCAAATTGATCACCAGACAAGGTGAAGCTGTCAGCTGTGGTTTGCAGGCTACAGCTGTCTGCTTTACCCTAGCTGGCTATCAAAAATAGGGGGGACCCCACGTCGTTTATTTTAATTATTAATTTTTTGGGGGGCTAAATACAAGGCTAGGCACCCTTTAGTGCCACATGAAAGGCACTAAAGGGCGCCAGCTTAGAATATGCAGGGGGTGGGACGTTATATATGTTTGACATGTATCCATTCATCCATTGTAGCATTTTAGGCTGTGCGCCCATAATCGGGATTTGCAGCGTTTTGGGCGCAGAGTGTGTCCATAGTGTGTCCCTGTGTCCATAGCGCTGCATTGTGCAGTAGAAGCACAGTGGAAGGATTTTTAGAAATCCCATGCCCAATGTGCTTGCCCAATGTGCTTCTATTCTCCGCAGCATAAACCGACCTGTGGCGCAGCTTCCCGAGCCTCAGCATGTCAATTTATGCTGCGGAGATGAGTGTTCTTTGCAGGTAGCATAGAGCTCCACAGCGGCCTGAACCCAAATCGTGGGCATGGGCAGCTGCGTTCTCCCGTGGACAACACTCACATCTCTGCAGGAGGCTGACACTGTGTACTAGACGCCGTGTCGCTGGATCATGGCCTAAAAGTGAGACATTTGTTGCTACAGCAACATTTTTGTGAAGTACCTGTGGATTCAAAATGCTTACTATACTCCTGAATAAAATCCAGTTTCCAAAATGGGATCACTTGTGGGGGGTTTCTAATGTATAGGTACCCAAGGGGCCCTGCAAATGTGACATGGTGCCCGCAATTTATTTCAACTTTTCCAGAATTCAAATGGTGCTCCTTCCATTCCAAGCCCTCCCATTTATCCAAACAGAGGTTTTTGGCCACATGTGGGGTATCCCTGTGCTCATAAGACAATGGATAACAACCTGTGGGGTCCACGTTTTGTTGTTGCCTCTTGAAAAAGTGAGAAATTTGATGCTGAAGCAACATTTTTGTGAAAAAAATGAAAATTTTCAATATGGCAACCTAAGCTTATCAAATTCTGTGAAGTATTCGTGGATTCAAACTGCTCACTATACACCTAGATAAAAGCCTTGAGGTGTCTTGTTTCCAGAATGGGGTCACTTGTGGGGGACCGCCACTGTTTAGGCACCTCAGGGGCTCTCCAAATGCAACCTGGCGTCCGCTATTGATTCCAGCCAATTTTGCAGTCAAATGGCAATCCTTCCCTTCCGAGCCCTGCCATGCGCCCAAACAGTTGATTTCCACCACATATAAGGTATCACCAAACTCAGGAGAAATTGCACAATAAATGTTATGCTGAATTTTTTCCTTTTACTCTTGTAAAAAAAAAAGCTACCTGGTTGAAATAACAATTTTGTGGTAAAATTTTATTTTTTTTTTTTCATGGCTCAACGTTATAAAATTCTGTGAAGCACCTGGGGGTTCAGGCTACTCACCAAACATCTAGATAAATTCCTTGAGGGGCCTAGTTTCCAAAATGGGGTCACTTGTGCGGGGTTTCTGCTGTTTAGGTACCTTAGGGGTCCTCCAAATGTGACATGGTGCCCGCAATCTTTTTCAGCCAAATTTCCTTTCCAAAATTCAAATATTGCTCCTTTCGTTCCAAGCCCTCCCATTTGTCCAAACAAAGGTTTCAGACCACATGTGAGGTATCACCGCGCTCATAAAAAAGTGGTTAACAAACTTTGAGGTCAAATTTTTGGAATTACCTCTTGAAAAAGTGAGAAAATTGATGCTAAAGCAACATTTTTGAGAAAATTATTAAAATTTTCAATATGACAACGTAACGTTAACAAAATCTGTGAAGTACCTGTGGATCCAAAATGCTCACTATACCCCTAGATAGAAGCCTTGAGGGGTCTAGTTTCTAAAATGGTGTCACTTTTGAGGGGTTTCTTCTGTTTAGGTACCTTAGCGGACCTGTAAATGCAACATGGTGCCCGCAATCTATTTCAGCCAAATTTGCTTTCCAAAATTCAAATATTGCTCCTTCTGTTCCGAGCCCTCCCATTTGTCCAAACAGAGGTTTCTGACCACATGTGGGGTATCGGCGCACTCATAAGAAAGTGGGGAACAAGTTTTGGTTGTGCTATTTCTTCTAAAAGTGAATAAATTTGGGTTAGAGCAACATTTTTAGGTAAAATTGAATTTTTGCTTTTTTTTCATTCCACATTGCTTTTGTTCATGTGAAGCACCTGAAGGGTTAATAAACTTCTTGAATGTGGTTTTGAGTACTTTGGGGGGTGCAGTTTTTAGAATGGTGTCACTTTTGGGTATTTTCTGTCATCTAGGTCTATTGAAGTCACTTCAAATGTGATGTGGTCCCTAAAAAAATGGTTTTGTAAATTGTGATGTAAAAATGAGAAATCGCTGATAAACTTTGAACCCCTCTAACTTCCTAACAAAAAAAAATTTTGTTTCCAAAATTGTGCTGATGTAAAGTAGACATGTGGGAAATGTTATTTATTAACTATTTTGTGTCACAGAAATCTCTGGTTTAACGATATAAAAATTCAAAAGTTGAAAATTGCTAAATTTTCAAAATTTTTGCCAATATTCATTTTTTTTCATAAATAAACGCAAAAAATATTGTCCTAAATTTGGTACTAACATGAAGTCCAATATGTGACGAAAAAACAATCTCAGAATCACCCGGATCCGTTGAAGCGTTCCAGAGTTATAACCTCATGAAGTGACACTGGTCAGAATTGCAAAATTTGGTCTGGTCATTAAGGTGAAAATTAGCTCCGTCACTAAAGGGTTAATATAGGTTCTCATAGCATCATGTTCAGGAAAAGGTAGGTTGAAGATCCATCCCTTAGGAAATTTGCAACCTGGCACTAATTCAATGGCACAATCACATTCCCTGCGGAGGGGCAAATAATCAGAACCAGTCTCATTAAACACGTCAAGAAAATCTGACAAATATTCAGGTACATCATGTGGTGGAGGGAAAATAGACAACACAGAAAGATCATTATACACACATTGACAACCCCAACTAACCACAGACAAGGATCTCCAATCTAGAACTGGATTATGGGTTTGAAACCAAGGGAATCCCAGTACCAAAATATCGTGCAAGTTGTGTAATACTAAAAATTTACAATCCTCCTGATAAACTGGCGCAACCTTCATAGTTACCTAGGTCTAAAACTGGGGTTTCTTTTCAGCTAGGGGAGTAGCATCCATGCCCCTTAAAAAGAATAGGAGTTTGTAAAGGTACCATAAGAAAAAAAAAATTGTTTAAAAGAACTGAAGTCCTCAGTGGTTGATACGTTTTAATGGCTAACTGAAAAGATGGTAATAATAGCAAGCTTTCGAGACTACTCAGGTCTCTTCATCAGGTTCAGTATAACACAAAATCTGAAGAGTCACATATTTCTACACAACAGGACATAGAATGGAGTAGTAAATAAAACAAGTTATGTGAAGCAGAACGATCAGTATGGCAAAAGGACAAACGCTGCGTTTCAAAAAGCATTGTGCGCACAGATTTTGCATGATTCTCATAGACTTTGCTGGGGAATCAGAACGCATGCATTTTGTCAATGACACAGTGCAGTTGTAAACGCAGCCAAAATGCAGAAAAAAAAACGCAACGTGCGCACATGGCCTTATACCGATGGTGTTTTCACCATAGTTCTTTTTTCTAAGTGTACTCCACCCAGGCTTACTACTTATCCTACACTGAGACAGGGTTGGTGGTGTCAGATAAAGTGGTCTATTAATATGGCATGGGTTATATTTATGCAGGTTTAATTGTGCACGTGCTTGCATGTTTGCCTTTTTGTATCAAATTTGCCATTTATTATCAGCACACTAGTATTTTATTATAGTAGTAGATCTGGGGTGCTTGTTAATGATCAATCTGTGACGGTTTTTAAATGTTTTTAATATTGCACTTTTTTTTCTTCATGTGACATCTATTTATGTATGTTTATTTTTGAATCAATAAAATATATATTTTTTGTCTATATACACGGAGTTGCTTGGTTGATCCCTATTATACAGCAATTCTTTCCTCTTTGTCTGTTGTTCCTTGTTGCTGTTGGAGATCCCAAGAGGGGAAAGGTGCCCCCTGTCTTCTTATTATTCAGACCCTTATGAAAAAGTGCTGCAAGTGCATTATCATTCCATTTGGTAAGGATCGCCCACTTTCTGAATTTCTGACAAAAAATTTCAGCGGAATCCTGACCTTGGATCAAATCCAGCAAGGCCTTCTCTGCTTGATCAATAACATTGGGCTCATCATTCAACAATCCCAGGGCCTGAAAAAAGGAATCCACAGTAGCAAGAATCGGATCATCAGGAGCTAATGAAAACGCCCAGCCCTGAGGGTCACCGCGCAACAAAGAGATGACAATCTTAACCTGGTGCATGGGGCTCCCTGAGGACTTAGGTTTTAAGGCAAAAAACAATTTACAATCATTTTTAAAGTTCAAGACTTTAGACCTATCCCCCAAAAACAATTCAGGAACAGGAATTTTAGGTTTTAAAACAGGAGTCTGTCTAAGATAAGCTGATATTGCCTGAACCTCAGAGGAGAGAAGTTCAACATGCTCAATCTACTGTTTAGTATCCATGTCAACAGAAGATCTTCCACGGAACCCAAAGAATAAGAGAAAAAATATATAGCGATAAAAAAAATATTTTCCCTTCTTTTGAGTACCTTTTTTTTGTTGGCCGGAGATGCTGTTATGATCTGGTAACCATGAAAGATTACAAAACAATCCTATTAGTAGAAAAACACCAAGAAAAACAAGAGTAGTTGGAACCTGAGCTGACTGCAATCCCCTAACTATCAGACCACATTAGAAGTAGCCGTGGAGCGTTCCTAAACACCTAGACGCCACATCACAGCCGGAGAAACTAGCTACACCTCACAGATAGAAATGAGGAAATCTACCTCGCCTCAGAGAAGTCCCCAAAGAAATAGCCAGCCCCCGACATATAAAGATTATGGTGATGTAGGAAAACACGATACACAGATAGGAAGAATAGATTTAGCAAATGCAAGGCCCGACTACCTAGATACAAATGATCTGTACCAGCCTGTACTTGTGTCCGTTTCTGCTCTGGGGGTCAGCTACCACAGTTTCAGACACTGCTCTAGGATTCTGCTCGACCTTGGTGGTCACTTAGTTAAGCCATTACACATGAACCTCTAGTTGAGCAGCTTTAATATACATTTAATTATATCAGGTATGTCTATCATATATGGTCAGATTTATACACTATTTTGAAGCATATTTGAAGCACATTTTACTATTTTGAAGCATATCATAATTAGCATCCAGTGAAATATAATTTTTCCCAACTTTTCATGCTCCAAGTGGTAATTTATGCCCTGCCTAATTCACCGATAAATCATCTAAAATGGTCCTCTTTAATGCAAATATGCAGCAGCCTGCTAAATGTGTGACCTGCTTTATTGGACAATCTTGGAAAGACAGGCGGGAAAGTTAAGGGGTACTTTGCACACTACGACATCGCATGCCGATGGCAGCGATGCCGAGCGCGATAGTCCCCGCCCCCCGTCGCAGCTGCAATATCTTGTGATAGCTGCCGTAGCGAAAATTATCGCTACGGCAGCTTCACATGCATTTACCTGCCCTGCGACATCGCTCTGGCTGGCGATCCGCCTCCTTCCTAAGGGGGTGGGTCGTGCGGCGTCACAGCGACGTCACAAGGCAGGCGGCCAATAGAAGCAGGGGAGCGAAGATGAGCGGGACGTAAACATCCCGCCCACCCCCTTCCTTCCTCATTGCAGCTGGGACGCAGGTAAGGCGATGTTCCTTGCTCTTGCCACTTCATACACAGCGATGTGTGCTGCCGCAGGAATGAGGAACAACATCGTAACATCGGTCCTTCCGAAATTATAGAAATGACCGACGCTACACCGATCATACGATTTCGACGCTTTTGCGCTCGTTAATCGTAGTAAAAACGATTCATATACTCCAATGTCGACAGTGACGCCTGATGTGCGTCACTTTCAATTTGACCCCACCAACATCGCACCTGCAAAGTAGTACTGTGCAAAGTACCCCTAAGGGTATGCTATTTACATCAGATTTGTCAATAGAGTTTCTGTTATCAATTTTGACACACAGTTAAATACGCAAAAACAAATGCTGGCAAGTGCAAAAGAGTTGCAGTGTATTTTTGCCACAACTTGACAATAATGTTTGGTAAGGTACTTCTATACATGCCAGAGAAGCCATGTTATTATCTCTGATGTTTGTAAAGATGAATGCAAAATGTCTGTTTATTTTGTATATCACCCAGATGCAGATTTTCATTAACTTTGGTTTGAGAAAGTTTGAATTCACTCTATAAGTACAAGGCCGGACACCACCCTTGGTGTGGGTGGAGGCCAGCATGACTTGGTTAGGAGGAGATGACCCCCAGAAGGAGAAGAGTGGGATGGGGATTATGAGTCAGTTGGAGCATAAATAGGCCAGCCTGGGGATGGAGGATCCCTTTGGCCTGCGCTCCCCCATCTTATAGTACCTTCTTGATGTTCTCAGTCAACGGCCGTTTGAGCAGCTGTGGGTGGAAGCCAGTCACCTTGTCCCCCCCCCTCTCCGGGTGGCTCCACAGTCAGCTACAGGCAATCCAAGCAGTGGTGTGGCTGCGGCCGCCTGTGAGCAATCCATGCTGCAGGAGCGGCCTCCACGCAGGCCCTGGACGTCGGCGGGACGGTCCATGGATGTGCCGGTGTGGCCTCAGCAGCAGTGCAGAAGCCCCCCCCCCTTCGGGGACCCTCCGGGCACGGGGAAGCACAATGGCTGTCTGAGCCGGTCCCGTCCTGGGAGGAATTTGTTTATGCGCCTGAGGTCGGCGACGGTTGGTAGGCCTCAGCCTCTCTGGGGGTGGGGCATGCCACTAATCTCCTGCTCCAATACCCTGATGTCAAAGCGGGTCGCCCTGGCGATGTACCAGTCGGGCGGCCTGGCTGGTTGCAACGATGGTCTTCCGGAGGATCCAAGGTTCCTTCCTGGTAGTCAGTGGATCGGCGTCAGTCTCCCCCTCCCACCTGTAGCTCAGGATCCAGTCTCCGAGTCATCCAGGCGGGCTTCTCACGGATTGGGCCTGGCAGAGGCTGATCCGAGGTCCACATCGCCGTTTACCGAATGGCTTTGGATAGTCAGCAGGATTCGGGAATTTTTGGCTGGTTGGATCACAGCTCCTGCGCAGCCTGGTGAGTATGTCTATGTCTTGTTTGTCCATTTTTTCTGTCAGTTTTTTTGGGTGTTTTTATCTAGTCAGGCGGTGTCAGCGGTCGGCGTCGGTTCAGTTAGGGAGTTGGTAGCCTGTAATAGGGCTATGCCGTGATGTGTATCCATTTGGCTTGCTCCTGGGGTTGGAGTACAGAGATTGTGGCTGGCAGGTCGGTGGGACCTGGGCAGTGTGTCAGAGCCAGTGTTTGTATCAGTTCAGATGGTGAAGAGGAAGGATGGGATTTACTTGGATGATAAAGCATGGGGGAAGTCTCTGTCTGTTTTGGGGGTTCCCAATTGAAGGATTGATACAGGCATAATGAATTACAATAAAAAAAAAACCTCAGAAATGCTTTCATAGACATTTGTGTTGCGGGCGGGGGCCAGACCGTAGCTAAGGGGCTGCTCGGGGACGCTCGGATCCGGGGCTTTACTGTGGCTCGAGTGGGGACCGGACCCGAGCTCGAGCAGCGGTCTGCTGCCCACAAGTGAAAAGGAGGATATTTACAAGGGAGATTGTCTGTGATGCCACCTGTGGGTTGCGGTGATGAGATGGTGGCACCGCCGCTGCCTCTGGGGACCGTGGCCAGGACTGATGGAGCATGACAACAAGGTGGGATCCCCTCCACGGGTAGGGGAGTTGTAGTCCCGGGGCCCAGGGTAATGTGAGAGGTTGCAGGGAGCAGTCTTTAGGAAGCAGGAAGTAGAGCACTTACAGTTGGTAGTCGTGGTGCTGGATGAGGCTGTATTGATGTGGACGGTCAGTAAACACACAGTCTGTTTTGTCAACCAACTTGCCAAATGGTCGGTCCCCTTTGGACAGTGTCTTCGGGTCCCACACCCAGATGTACAGCCAGGGCCCTTTCTTCCACTCTCTCTGTCTGTCTCCCTCGTGTCTGGACTAGTCCGCTCAAATGGCCTCCAGACCGAAACACCACTCTCGGCAGCGGCGGGCTACAACCCTGTCCCGGTCGCCTCAAGATCCCCGTGACCGGATCTCCATCACCTGTGGCCCTCACTGCCACCTAGTCCAGGGCTCCAACCCCAACTACCACCTTCTCCAGGGAGCTCCAAGCTTTTCCCTGTCAGCGCTTCACTGACTACAGCGCAACTGAACTTAACTCCTCTCGCCCCCTCCCTTTTTCCTGAGGCGGGGGTGAGTAGGGCCTGATTGGCTGGTGTACATTAATGTGGGGATTGTGTAGCTGCTAAGGAGAATTAACTCTTTCTGTGACTACCTAGTTTTGCCAGGGCATCACATTTGTATAAAGGTTGGCATGGTGGCTCAGTGGTTAGCATTGCAGTCTTGTGGTGGCTCACTGGTTAGCACTGTAGTCCTGTGGTGGCTCAGTGGGTAGCACTGCAGTCTTGCAGCACTGTGGTCCTGAATTAGAATCCCACAAAGGGTAACATCTGCAAGGGGTTTGCATGTTCTCCCCGTGTTTGTGTAGTTTTCCTCTGTGTACTTCGGTTTCCTCCCATACTCCAAAGACATACTGATAGGGATTCTAGATTTTGAGCTCCAGTGGGGACAGTGATACAAATGTATGTAATGTGCAGTGGAACCAAAAGCACTAGATAAATTAATAAATAGTTATAATTTCCCCTGTTGCTTTTGAAAAAGTTATTTTAGATAAGCAAAAGAGGATGACAGTAAAAAGGACGAGCAGAAGCGCCGGTGGCATCTGATCCCACAGGCTTTCATGAACTGGTTACAGACGTTTGTGATTTGGCGAGTGTTAGTGGAAAAAAGGTGCAGGACAATTGTTGGCATCTTTTCTGGTATATGGATTCCATCGGGGGAAGCTTATAGGGTATATGGGAGGCAGGTTTCGTTGGGTTATGGCGAACAGTTGCATCAGCGGGGGGCCATCCGCCCATCTATTTCATTGGGATCAGAGGGACATTGCCCTCTTGCTGAGAGCGGCAGTCGGGCGGAGGTTCCACAGGATGGTCTGGGCCTTAGAGATCTGTTTTTGGTGCTGGCAGCTTAACAAGGGCCAGTGCATGGTGAGGGCAAATTTTAGGTAAAAACATCGTTGTTTGCACTGTAGGGGCCACTATCGTGGGGATTTTAAGTGCTTTAGGCAAAGTAGGGCCAAGTCAGGGACCTTTAATACCCATGGGGGAGACACCAGTGAGGTTTCACGCATGCTCCCATACTTAAGTAAGTTTCCTGATCAAAAGAAGGCAGGTTTGAGAATTGAGAGTTTGTTCTGCTTGTTTTCGGATTCTATCTTCTGTCTTTTGGGCTCTGCGGACTGTTAAAATCTTAAGTTGGCTCAGCGGTATCCGGCGGGGATTACAGAAGTTAGAGAAAGGGGTTTATGTGGCCTGTATGTTCTACCACCATCCCAACGGTCTTGATACAGAACTTTGCTCAATGTCTACATGTTGTTCGACAAGGTGACAAAGTGGGTGTAAAGTTGTGGCAGGAAGGCCTGGATGGAAAGAAGGGGGTGAAATCAGCATTTGTTTTATTGTCTGTCCATCCTGACAGTGTTTGCCTGCTCAATGGATTCTGGGACGGGGTCTTTTGAGGACAGGTGCCCCCCTTTGGTCGTTTTTTTGCTGTGTCGTTTTTTTTGGGGGGGGGTTTGGAGTTGTTAGTTTCTTTTGACGTGTGTGGTAAGGGATGTTTGGGGTTTGAGTTAGTTATATAGTATTTGGATAATTTGTTGGCATTGGCCCCGGGGCTTCCTGGATTTGTCGGAATATTGTTGCGGCGAGTGATTGGTTAGCAGGGTAATTTGACGTCCCTCTGTTGCCAGGTAAGTGGGAGGGCCCAATGCCATGTATTTCATAATTTGGAAGGGAATGGTGTGTTGCCTCGGTTGCCTGAGGGGTGTTATATCTCTAGTTTGGTATACGTTAAAAAAAAAAAAAAGAAAAAAAACTGTCATACTAAAGTTTTTCCTCTTTGAGTGGCGGTCCTTTTGTGGAAGGAGGGGCTTCAGATTAGGAGAGTGCACTTGCATTGTGAAAAAAGGGTGTTGGTTCTGGCGATAAATAATGTATCTGAGTTTTCATTGTCTGTAGTAAGTGTTCGTTGATGGCTGGTGTTGGTTGTATGTGGTTTAATGCTTGTATGGCTGCCGCTCTTATACCGGGTGTTCATAATGTCACAGCGGACGCGCTCTCTCTTTTCAGTGGGAATGTTTCCGGCATGGCCCTCGGAGGCAGTGGCTGAGGGGTGGGTTTTCCTTCCCGAACTGTGGAATGTGGTGTCAGGGATGGCGAGCATAAACATCGGGGTGCCGGATGGACTGCTTCGGGTCCTTTTTTATCTGAGGAAGTTCAGGTAAGCATGGTTGTTGCTTTGGGTCAATCGGTGGTCCGCGGCAGGTTGATCTTCGGGAAGGTTCGTCGGCTAGTTGAGGGTTTTGGTTTGGTTTTAGCTTTGTCATCGGTGGGATTTAACTAAATATTTGTGGTACCGCAGGCGCTGAGGGGTTTATTCCATTATTACTTACAGCAAGATGGGCTGCAGTGTGTACATCGCCCAGGCCAAAAACTAGTACTCTACCAGGATACAGCTAAACCCCCACTAAAGTGGAAGCATCACAGGTGCAGGAGGAGCAAATCATACACACACCTCCATGGAATGGAGGGGGGCGATTGCTAGATGATAAAACTGCACACTAGTGGCTTGCATAGAGCACTGTTCACACATGCAGATAACACAGTCACAAACTCGCAGCCTATTAGGTTACGCCCATACTATTACATCAGGCGGGCTGCCAAGCCGTACCCCACCTGTGTATCATGCACGGACAGACACTCTACAATGCAAGGCCCAACAGAAAGAGGCCTGGCTGTATCCTGTACAAAAAATATGAGGTTTTTGTTGGTATTTATGGCCATAGAATGTAAGCCTACAACCCTCGTCAAGGGACCTCATGCTTGTCGGTCCCTACACCAAACATAAAAATAGCAACAAAAAGAGGAAAATATCCTCCAAAAATTAAGTATTACTTACAGCAAGATGGGCTGCAGTGTGTACATCGCCCAGGCCAAAAACTAGTACTCTATCAGGATACCGCTAAACCCCCACTAAAGTGGAAGCATCACAGGTGCAGGAGGAAAAAATCACACACACACCTCTGTGACGCCCTGGACTAGCCAGGTTGTGACAGGTAGGCCCTTACACAAACACCTCCCCCCTTAATAAGGTGACAGCAGCCAAACTACAAAACCCTTGTCACCTCCCTCGGGGTTTGATGTTCACACCAGGGGGGCGGAGCCAGGCGGTTAGCCACACCCACCGAGGAGTACACAGGCCCTGAGGCACGAAAAACAGATTAAATTAGTTTGGACAGTGAAGTGGAGTGGAGTTCGTTCAAGTGCAGACCTGTGTAGGTCTGCCGTAGTCTAATATCAGGTATCTGGGTTGGAGCCCAGACACCTCTGGCAAGGAGGCAGATGGTGGTGGCCACCTGCAGGAGCTGGGATTACAGCCGGTGAAACCGTAAGGACCGGGGACGGGTGGTGGCCCGCCGGTACCGAACCGGGGAACCGATTGGAAACCGGAGCACCAGGAGGGGTACTCAGACCCAGTACAAGGCCCAGAAACAACTGGACTGAGTCAAATCAACTGATTGAGGACTGGACTTTAGGCCCTTTCCCACCTAAGACCCGACTGAAGACAACAGCCCAACGATAGGGGTAGAAAGCCACCGCCCAGGCATTGAGACCCCATGGGCCAGCGTCTGCGGGCACACGGGCTCTACTGGCATACATCAGGCTGGGGAGCGGACTACCGTTGCTCAGGCAAAAGAGTCATCATTTTCTACAAAAGTGAGGTGCAGGAGAAAGGCGAAAACCACCAACCTGAAAAGGGGAAAAGCGCAGACGGGTGCGGGCACCATCCACCATCTTGTTTGGTTTACCAGAGACTCCAGCGTGATTGTAATAGTGAGTACAACAGTGCCTTCGGGCCGCGCATCACGCCGCACCGCACCGACACGCCAGCAGCATCGTCCATTCCCCGCCTCAACACCTCCCTCGGGCCCCCGGAACCATCATCCCCCTACCCACGGAGGAAGCCAACACCAAGCTGCACAACACCGTCCTTGGGAGCCTAGTCAACAGCAGCGTTTGTGTCCATCCATCCACCACAACCCGTGGGTGGTGTCACGAACTTAATCCCCAAACAACCGCGGCCCGGCCGTGGACCTCTCCACCGAACACCACCCCTCACGTAGTGCCAGCAACTCCCTTTCACAGCGACATGACCCCCGGATCCGTGAGCTCGAGCCACCCACCGACGAGCACGGATCTGAGCGGCTCGGCAGCTGGCCAAGCCCCGGCCGGTACACCTCCATGGAATGGAGGGGGGTGATTGCTAGATAATAAAACTGCACACTAGTGGCTTGCATAGAGCGCTGTTCACACATGCAGATAACACAGTCACAAACCTGCAGCCTATTAGGTGACGCCCACACTATTAGATCAGGCGGGCTGCCAAGCTGTACCCCACCTGTGTATCATGCACGGACAGAAACTCTACAATGAAAGGCCCAACAGAAAGAAGCCTGGCTGTATCCTGTACAAAAAATTATGAGGTTTTTGTTGGTATTTATGGCCATAAAACGTAAGCCTACAACCTTCATCACAGGACCTCATGCTTGTAGGTCCCTACACTTTTTTTTTGAGGATATGTTCCTCTTTTTGTTGCTATTTTTATATTTAGTGTAGGTGGGGTATGGCTTGGCAGCCCGCCTGATTTAGCTTTATCGTGGTAGAGTACTAGTTTTTGGCCTGGGCGATGTACACACTGCAGCCCATCTTGCTTTAAGTAATACTTAATTTTTGGAGGATATTTTCCTCTTTTTGTTGCTATTTTTATATTTAGTGTAGGGACCTACAAGCATGAGGTCCCATGACGAGGGTTGTAGGCTTGCAGGGGAGGCCTATTTTTTGCTGGACGTTCGCAGGTTGGTGTGTATGGATCGGACTCTGTTTCGGGATTTAATTAGGTGTGTTAGGTATGATTTTTTACCGCTTTGGGTATCTTTTCCAGGAGTTTTTACGGGGTGGTCTGGGATAGTCCTGCGGTGGATGTGGCGGAGAGCTCGTTTCGGTGGAAGAGTGCAATAAGGCCCGGATTTAAGTCTCTGGGTAATCTTTAGATTCGTCACAAGAGACGGTCGTGTTGTGGCGGTTGGAGTCCTCGAAGTTGGTGTAAATAGTGATTGGGGGTCCATGGAGAAGTGGATTCCTTTTCGGTGGACAGTTTGGATTGGTGGTCTGGTGATTTTTGAGGGAACACCGGCAGTAAAATGTCGAGTCGTGGGTATGGAATGAACTCCTTCCCCCTCCCCTTTTTATTGGTGCTCCCGAGTTGGTGGTTGCGGCTGGGAGTAAGTGTGGTTTCAGGGGGAAGGAAATGTTGGAAAAAGGTTATGTTATCTCCAGACTTTTTAGCTTCGAGGACCTCACTCCGTATCATGTTATGGTTATTTATTGTATGTTTAAATAAGATGGCTGTTCGCCACTTTGACTTGGTGACTATTGAGAAAGATTATTGGTTTGCCGTTTGGGTACATCTGAATGCGGTTCGTACAGGCTTATGGTCTCTGGGGATTGAGAGGGCCATGGCGTTGCCTTGTGCTGGGGTCTCGAGCATTTGAGGTGTTCTATGTGCTCTCGTTGTGGCGGTTAGGGTGGGTCCTCGAATTTGGTGTAAATTGTTACTGGGGGGGTCATGGAAATATGGATCCCTTTCATTGGCCAGTTTGGATGGTGTGGGTGTGGGTGGAGGCCAGCATGACTTGAATAGAAGGAGGAGGTGACCCCCAGAGGGAGGAGGGTGGGTGGGGATTATGGGTCACTTGGAGCATATATAGGCCAGCCGGGGGGTGGAGGATCCCTTTGGCCTGCACTCCCCTTGGATTGTCCCGCCCTCCCTTCCTAATTTTAGTTATTGCAGGGTCATTCCGGCTATTGGCGGTTAAGGTGGGTCCTCGAAGTTGGTGTAAATTGTTACTTTGGGGTTCATGGAAATATGGATCCCTTTCATTGGCCGGTTTGGATGGTGGTTCTGGTGATTTGGAGGACCGCCAGCAATGGAATGTCGGGTCCAGGGTTTGGTAGTTTCCCCTTCCACTCTTTTTATTGGTGTTCCCGAGTTGGTGGTTACGGCTGGGAGTAAGTGTGGTTCAGGAGGAAGGTAATATTAATAAGGTACTAGTTAATCACCAGATTTTATGAGCTTTCAGTACCACACCCTATTTAAGCTAATTTCCTATGTGTATATGTTTAATAAAGGCTTCTGTGGCCATTTCATCCAACTTTGTTGTATGTGTTTATTTCTTAAATTATTAAGGGGTTAAGGTAAAAGGTATTGGAGGCGGTCACCGTAGCTTGACTATACCAAAGTCAAGCTGATCTGTACTTGGTGGGTAAA
Source organism: Anomaloglossus baeobatrachus (assembly GCF_048569485.1). Lineage (NCBI taxonomy): Eukaryota > Metazoa > Chordata > Amphibia > Anura > Aromobatidae > Anomaloglossus > Anomaloglossus baeobatrachus. Next base: position 212,679,687 of record NC_134354.1, read on the forward strand.
TATATTCCTATAAGGGTACATAAAAACAACTGATGTAACTGAGGTTATGTCTGGTAAAGAGCCTGTGGAGTGGGCAGAAAACTCAACACCAAATAGTATTCAAACTGTCTCTCCAAGAAGGAGACAAACTCTAGCGCCACCTATTGGAAGTAGCAATCCTAAAAGTCAAAAGTGGCCTTTTAAACGAGTCTTTTCATATGACTTAGGATTTAAACAAGATCAGAACCCCAATTTGCAGACACGGTGTTTCGGGGTGATTGTCCCTCGTCAGTGCAAAGTATGGGAACTGATCTGGCTTATGAGAAGCTATAATGGGGACCACGAAGAAAACTATTCTCTTTAGGAGACCTGACAATCCTAAGTCATATGAAAAGGCTTGTTTAAAAGGCCACTTTTGACTTTGAGAATTGCTACATCCAATAGGTGGCGCTAGAGTTTGTCTCCTTCCTGGAGAGACAATTTGAATATTTTCCAGAGGAAAATTGCAGCTATAAGTCCCCCCTCACTGGCAGCCAGACTGGTTTGTCAGGTCTCCATAAGGAGAATAGTCTTCCCCGTGGTCACCAAATACACCGTGTGCAGAATTATTAGGCAAGTTATATTTTATAGGATTTTTTTATTATTAATCAACAACTATGTTCTCAATCAACTGAAAAGACTCATAAATATCAAAGCTTAATATTTTTTGCAAGTTGAAGTGGGTTTTTTTTAGATTTGGCTATCTTAGGAGGATATCTGTTTTTGCAGGTTATTACTGTGCAGAATTCCTAGGCAACTTAATAAAAACCAAATATATTCCCATCTCACTTGTTTATTTTCACCAGGTAAACCAATATAACTTCACAAAATTCAGAAATAAACATTTCTGGCATGCAAATACAAAACCCAAAAATATTAGTGACTAATATAGTCACCTTTCTTTATGATGACTCTACAGCCTACCATCCATAGATTCTGTCAGTTGCTTGATCTGTTTACGATCAACATTGCATGTAGCAGCCACCACAGCCTCCAAGACACTGTTCCGAGAGGTGTACTGTTTTCCCTTCCTGTAGATCTCACATTTTATGAGGGACCACAGGTTCTCTATGGGGTTCAGATCAGGTGAACAAGGGGCCCATGTCATTATTTTTTCATCTTTTACACTTTTACTGGCCAGCCATGCTGTGGAGTAGTTGGATGCATGTGATGGAGCATTGACCTGCATGAAAATCAAGTTTTTCTTGAGCGATACCGATGTCTTCCTGTACCACAGCTTGAAGAAGTTTTCTTCCAGAAACTGGCAGTAGGTATGGGAGTTGGGCTTCACTACATCCTCAACTCGAAAAGGTCCCACAAGTTCATCTTTAATGATACCAGCCCATACCAGTACACCACCTCTACCTTGCTGGCGTCTGAGTCGGAGTGGAGCTCTCTGCCCTTTACTGAACCAGCCTCTGGCCCATCCATCTGGCCCATCAAGAGTCACTCTCATTTCATCAGTCCATAAATCCTTTGAAAAATCAGTCTTAAGATATTTCTTGGTCCAGTCTTGACATTTTATCTTATGTTTCTTGTTCAAAGGTGGTCGTTTTTCAGCCTTCCTTACCTTGGCCATGTCCCTGAGTATGGCACACCTTGTGCTTTTTGATACTCTAGTAAAGTTGCAGCTCTGAAATATGGACAAACTGGTGGCAAATGGCATCTTGGCAGCTTCACGCTTGATTTTCCTCAATTCATGGGCAGTTATTTTGTGCCTTTTTTGCCCAACATGCTTCTTGCGACCCTGTTGGCTATTTGCCATGAAACGCTTGCTTGTTCGGTGATCACGCTTCAAACGTTTGACAATTTCAAGACTGTTGCATCCCTCTGCAAGACTTCTCACATTTTTGGACTTTTCAGAGCCCGTCAAATCACTCTTGTGACCCATTTTGCCAAAGGAAAGGAAGTTGCCTAATAATTAAGCACACCTTATATAGGGTGTTGATGTCATTACACCACACCCCTCCTCATTACAGGGATGTGCATCACCTGATTTACTTAATTGGTAGTTGGCTCTCAAGCCTATACAGCTTGGAGAAGGACATCATGTATAAAAATTATCATGTGATCAAAATACTCATTTGCATAATAATTATACACACAGTGTAGTAGTCATGCTTCACCCCTGATGTCCTATTATACAGATAACATGGTGTATCAGTTTCCCCTGGAGTGCTCCTTTAATGTGTTTTATGAAGTCAGACCTCACTAAATCTTATTATCCCTTTGATTCATTTTACAAGAGCACCCACAATATTTACTATATATATATATATATATATATATATATATATATATATGTTTGGACACACCTTACTCATTCAAAGAGTTTTCTTTATTTTCAGGACTCTGAAAATTGTAGATTCACATTGAAGGCATCAAAACTATGAATTAAAACATGTGAATTGAAATACTTAAAAAAGTGTGAAACAACTGAAAATATGTCTTATGTTCTAGGTTCTTCAAAGTAGCCACATTTTGTTTTCATTACTACTTTGCACACTCTTGGCATTCTCTTGATGAGCTTCAAGAGGTAGTCACCGGAAATGGTTTTCCAACAGTCTTGAATGAGTTCCCAGAGATGCTTAGCACTTGTTGGCCCTTTTGCCTTCACTCTGCGGTCCAGCTCACCCCAAACCATCTCGATTGGGTTCAGGTCTGGTGACTGTGGAGACCAGGTCATCTGGCGTAGCACCCCATCACTCTCCTTTTTAGTCAAATAGCCCTTACACAGCCTGGAGGTGTGTTTGGGGTCATTGTCCGGTTGAAAAATAAATGCTGGTCCAACTAAACGCAAACCGGATGGAATAACATGCCGCTGCAAGATGCTGTGGTAGCCATGCTGGTTCTTTATACCTTCAATTTTGAATAAATCCCTAACAGTGTCACCAGCAAAGCACCCCCACACCATCACACCTCCTCCTCCATGCTTCACGGCGTGAACCAGCCATGTAGAGTCCATCCGTTCACCTTTGCTACAAAATCACGGTGGTTGGATCCAAAGGTCTCAAATTTTGACTCATCAGACCAAAGCACAGATTTCCACTGATCTAATGTCACTCCTTGTCTTCTTTAGCCCAAACAACTCTCTTCTGCTTGTTGTCTGTCCTTAGCAATGCTTTCCTAGCAGCTATTTTACCATGAAGGCCTTCTGCACAAAGTCTCCTCTTAACAGTTGTTCTAAAGATGAGAAGGTGTGTCCAAACTTTTGGTCTATATATATATATATTTATATATATATATATACTAGAAGGTGGCCCGATTCTAACGTATCGGGTAGTCTAGAATGTGTATGTAGCTTAGCAGATTGAATAATAATAATGTAATAAATGGACTGGATGGGTTAGGTTTTATTTAGTATTCTTATAATTGTTTATTGGTTTTAAAATGACAAACAACAGATGGAACAGTTTTAATAGATGAGTCTAATGTTTAATGATGTCCATGGCTTGTAATGAAAGAAGGCCATGAACAGTGTAAAGTTAAGTAAAAATATGCCGATGCCGTGATGTGGCCCAGTGCTGGTATGTGCCCCCATCTCGGTGCAGCCACCATCCTGACATGTGCCTCCATCTTGCGGGGTAATGTGTGCGGGGGCGGAGTGCAGGGGGGTGGAGCCAAGCCGGGCCATGGCGCTGAGGACGTCAGTGCTGGGGACTGCATGGCTTGGGACAGGTGACTATTCGGCTGGGTTGCCAATGTGGGCTCCCTGTGGGTGTAGCACTCACCGGGGAGGCGGGGCTCCATGTGGTTGCGGGGAAAAGTGTCGGGCGTCATCCTGTCGGCCCGTAGTTCGGGCTGTTCAGTTAGCTGAGCCGTTGGTCGCAGGATCTTTAGCGCGCTCGGTGTGGCGACGGTTGTCACTGTAATGATGTCATTTTTGAGCAAGACAGACAGACAGACAGACAGAATAAGGCAATTATATATATATGTATATATATATATATATATATATATATATATATATATATATATACAGTGCCTACAAGTAGTATTCAACCCCCTGCAGATTTAGCAGGTTTGATAAGATGCAAATAAGTTAGACCCTGCAAACTTCAAACAAGAGCAGGATTTATTAACAGATGCATAAATCTTACAAACCAACAAGTTATGTTGCTCAGTTAAATTTTAATAAATTTTCAACATAAAAGTGTGGGTGAATTATTATTCAACCCCTAGGTTTAATATTTTGTGGAATAACCCTTGTTTGCAATTACAGCTAATAATCGTCTTTTATAAGACCTGATCAGGCCGGCACAGGTCTCTGGAGTTATCTTGGCCCACTCCTCCATGCATATCTTCTCCAAGTTATCTAGGTTCTTTGGGTGTCTCATGTGGACTTTAATCTTGAGCTCCTTCCACAAGTTTTCAATTGGGTTAAGGTCAGGAGACTGACTAGGCCACTGCAGCACCTTGATTTTTTCCCTCTTGAACCAGGCCTTGGTTTTCTTTCTGTGTGCTTTGGGTCGTTGTCTTGTTGGAAGATGAAATGACAACCCATCTTTAGATCCTTGATGGAGGAGCGGAGGTTCTTGGCCAAAATCTCCAGGTAGGCCGTGCTATCCATCTTCCCATGGATGCAGACCAGATGGCCAGGCCCCTTGGCTGAGAAACAGCCCCACAGCATGATGCTGCCACCACCATGCTTGACTGTAGGGATGGTATTCTTGGGGTCGTATGCAGTGCCATCCAGTCTCCAAACGTCACGTGTGTGGTTGGCACCAAAGATCTCGATCTTGGTCTTATCAGACCAGAGTACCTTGAACCAGTCTGTCTCAGAGTCCTCCAAGTGATCATGAGCAAACTGTAGATGAGCCTTGACATGACGCTTTGAAAGTAAAGGTACCTTACGGGCTCGTCTGGAACGGAGACCATTGTGGTGGAGTACGTTACTTATGGTATTGACTGAAACCAATGTCCCCACTGCCATGAGATCTTCTCGGAGCTCCTTCCTTGTTGTCCTTGGGTTAGCCTTGACTCTTCGGACAAGCCTGGCCTGGCCTCGGCACGGGTGGAAACTTTCAAATGCTGTCCAGGCCGTGGAAGGCTAACAGTAGTTCCATAAGCCTTCCACTTCCGGATGATGCTCCCAACAGTGGAGACAGGTAGGCCCAACTCCTTGGAAAGGGTTTTGTACCCCTTGCCAGCCTTGTGACCCTCCACGATCTTGTCTCTGATGGCCTTGGAATGCTCCTTTGTCTTTCCCATGTTGACCATATATGAGTGCTGTTCACAAGTTTGGGGAGGGTCTTAATTAGTCAGAAAAGGCTGGAAAAAGAGATAATTAATCCAAACATGTGAAGCTTATTGTTCTTTGTGCCTGAAATACTTCTTAATACTTTAGGGGAACCAAACAGAATTCTTGTGGTTTGAGGGGTTGAATAATAAATGACCCTCTGAATAAACTTTTCTCAATTTAAAAAAAAAAAAAAAAAAAAGAAATAACATTCTTTTTTGCTGCAGTGCATTTCACACTTCCAGGCTGATTTACAGTCCAAATGTCACAATGCCAAGTTAATGCCGAATGTGTAAACCTGCTAAATCTGCAGGGGGTTGAATACTACTTGTAGGCACTGTATATATATATACATACGTATATGTATACATATGTTTCTTTCAACATGGGAAAGACAAAGGAGCATTCCAAGGCCATCAGAGACAAGATCGTGGAGGGTCACAAGGCTGGCAAGGGGTACAAAACCCTTTCCAAGGTGTTGGGCCTACCTGTCTCCACTGTTGGGAGCATCATCCGGAAGTGGAAGGCTTATGGAACTACTGTTAGCCTTCCACGGCCTGGACAGCCTTTGAAAGTTTCCACCCGTGCCAAGGCCAGGCTTGTCCGAAGAGTCAAGGATCACCCAAGGACAACAAGGAAGGAGCTCCGGGAAGATCTCATGGCAGTGGGGACATTGGTTTCAGTCAATACCATAAGTAACGTACTCCACCGCAATGGTCTCCGTTCCAGACGAGCCCGTAAGGTACCTTTACTTTCAAAGCGTCATGTCAAGGCTCGTCTATAGTTTGCTCATGATCACTTGGAGGACTCTGAGACAGACTGGTTCAAGGTTCTCTGGTCTGATGAGACCAAGATTGAGATCTTTGGTGCCAACCACACACGTGACGTTTGGAGACTGGATGGCATACGACCCCAAGAATACCATCCCTACAGTCAAGCATGGTGGTGGCAGCATCATGCTGTGGGTCTGTTTCTCAGCCAAGGGGCTTGGCCATCTGGTTCGCATCCATGGGAAGATGGATAGCACGGCCTACCTGGAGATTTTGGCCAAGAACCTCCGCTCCTCCATCAAGGATCTTAAGATGGGTCGTCATTTCATCTTCCAACAAGACAACGACCCAAAGCATACAGCCAAGAAAACCAAGGCCTGGTTCAAGAGGGAAAAAATCAAGGTGTTGCAGTGGCCTAGTTAGTCTCCTGACCTTAACCCATTTGAAAACTTGTGGAAGGAGCTCAAGATTAAAGTCCACATGAGACACCCAAAGAACCTAGATAACTTGGAGAAGATCTGCATGGAGGAGTGGGCCAAGATAACTCCAGAGACCTGTGCCGGCCTGATCAGGTCTTATAAAAGACGATTATTAGCTGTAATTGCAAACAAGGGTTATTCCACAAAATATTAAACCTAGGGGTTGAATAATAATTGGCCCACACTTTTATGTTGAAAATTTATTAAAATTTAACTGAGCAACATAACTTGTTGGTTTGTAAGATTTATGCATCTGTTAATAAATCCTGCTCTTGTTTGAAGTTTGCAGGCTCTAACTTATTTGCATCTTATCAAACCTGCTAAATCTGCAGGGGGTTGAATACTACTTGTAGGCATTGTATATATATATATACTAGCTGTACTACCCGGCTTCGCTGTAAAATTAAATCATTAAAAAAATGACGTAGCGCCTCGCGGTATTTTTGATTCTCAGCGCAGTTAAAGCAGACAGCTATGGGTTGCCACCCCCATCTACCTGGTGTTACTTTGGCTGGCAATCAAAATACAGGGAAGCCCATCATTTTTTTTTATTTAAAAAAATAGTTAAAAAAAAATGACGTGGGGTCCCCCCATTTTTGATAGCCAGCTAGGGTAACGCAATCGGCTGTAGCCTGAAAACCACAGCTGGCAGCTTTACCGTGGTTGGGGATCCAATGTGGAGGTCACCCCAGGCCCTTTTTTATAGTTATTTTATAAATAATAATAATTACAAAAAAAGTAGGGTCCCCCCCAAATTGGATCACCAGCCAAGGTAAAGCGGACAGCTGTGGTCTGGAATTCTCAGGGTAGGAAGGTCCATAGTTATTGGCACTTCACAGCCTAAAAATAGCAGGCCGCAGGTGCCCCAGAAGTGGCGTATCCACTAGAAGTAATAAATGGGGTTGATACTAGCTGTAAGGTCACCTGACATCAAGCCCAGCAGTTTCTGATGTCATGGCGTCTATCAGATACCCGACATCACAAACTGTCATTACTAACAAAAAAAATAGACAAAAAAAATGTATTTGAAAAAACACTCCCCAAAACATTCCCTCTTTCCCCAATTTATTGTAAGGAAAAAAAATAAGGGGGTCCCACGATGACTCTGGACCATCTAGAATATGGGGGGACACGCTCAGGGAACGTATCCCCCATTTCCTAGGAGTGAAGACCCTCCATGTTAGGAGTGTTGGTGCAATGAATCTGCACCCACTCTCCCCGGGTGCACAGCAGCAGAGTCCATGTCGTATGTTTTGCTACCAAAGCTGCAATGCCCTGCTCATGAGGTAAGGGCATGCCTAATCAGGAGAACTATTCCACATTTCCAAATATTGGTATTTGCTGATATTATTGCTATTCCACCTACTATATATTGGAGATAGGATCTTGGAGATGGAATACCCCTTTAAGTCCAGTTATCCTGCTGAATGAATACTAAACAACAGAGCTTGCTATTTAGACATGTTTTCTTGTGGCGTATAACGGACTCTCATGTTTGGTAGTCGTTCAACCGGGCAACTATAAAATCAAATACCTCCATTTGGAAATGTAGTATAGCTCTCCTGATCAACTATGTTCCTTACCTCATGAGCAGGGCATTGCAGTAGCTTACAGATGCATGGTTACCACCACTCACTGTGTCTGAACACAGGAAGCTTAGCTGACAGCCGCTCTGTGCATGCGGCAGCGTCTATTGTGAAGGAGGGGTCCGCGGGGGATCAACGCTGCACAGGTACCGTGGGAGACCGGAGAACACCGGTGGGGTTATAGGGAGTGACTTGGCAGGGCCTGGGGAGGAGTTTTCTGTCTCATGTGTCATGGCACATGCGAAAGAAATCAGAGGAGTAGGGTGAATGCGGCCGGCGCGCTGCTGTGCGCGCGGTAATCTTGGATTCCCGGGAGGGGGGGGGCACTTTGGTGACACCGGGGGACCGGGGAGGAGATTTATCTCCCATCTGACATGTTTGTTCATGCCAGATGGGAGATAAATAATTTTTTACCGGCGCTGTCATTTACTGTAACGTGATCATCGGTATGACGTGGGGTTGCCCCTATTTTTGTAGCCAGCTAGGGTAAAGCAGACGGCTGCAGCCTGCAGACCACAGCTGGTAGCTTCACCTTGGCTGGTAATCCAAAACTGAGGGCACCCCACGCTGTTATTTTAAATTAAATAAATAATTTAAAAAAAAACACGTGAGAGTCCCCCCAAAATTGGATCACCAGCCAAGGTAAAGCGGACAGCTGGGGTCTGATATTCTCAGACTAGGGAGGTCCATGGGTATTGGACTCTCCCCAGCCTAAAAATAGCAGGTCGCACCGCCCCAGAAGTGGCGTATCCATTAGATGCGCCAATCCTGGTGCTTCGCCCCAGCTCATCCCGTGCCCTGGTGCGGTGGCAAACGGGGTAATATATGGGGTTAATACCAGATGTGTAATGTCACCTGGCATCAAGCCCTGGGGTTCGTGATGTCAGGCGTCTATCAGATACCCGACATCACCAACCCAGTCAGTAATAAAAAAAAATAGGCGACAAACTCAGTTTTATTTCAAAAAACACTGCCCAAAACATTCCCTCTTTCACCAATTTATTAGAAAGAAAAACAAATCCAGGTCTGCTGTAATCCAAGGGGGTCCCATGATGATCCATACCATAGTCACTGTCCCAGTCAATGAAGAACAGAATGTTCCATATTGACTGGGAGAGTTGTGCAGTGACCTGAGCTAACATCAATACGTCAGCCCAGGTCACTGCAGGGCATGACAAGTGCTGCTGTCAGGAGCGAGGTACATTACCTGCGGTGATGATCTCCTGCACTGCTGACAGCAGAGCTGTCACTGACTTAAATGACCGCTGCCTTCACAGCCAAATATCGTGGGAGCCTGTGACGTCACCGCTAGTCTCAGTCTCGGGTTGACAGCGAGAGGAAATGTGAAGTGGCGGCCATGGAAGACAGTGACAGCGTTGAAGTCGGGCGGGCAGGACTTCATCACCGCAGGTAAGCCGAGCGGGGCCATGTGTGCGGAGTGCGAGGTGGTTGGAGCTAAGCGGGGCCATGTGTGTGGAGTGAGAGGTGGGTGGAGCTAAGCGGGGTAATGTGTGCAGAGTGCCAGGTGGGTGGAGCCAAGTGGAGTAATGTGTGCGGAGTGCGAGGTGGGTGGAACCAAGCGGGGTAATGTGTGCAGTGTGCAAGGTGGGAGGAGCTAAGCCGGGTAACGTGTGCGGAGTGTGAGGTGGGTGGAGCCAAGCGGGGTAATGTGTGCAGAGTGTGAATTGGGTGGAGCCTAGTGGGGCCATGTGTGCGGGCGGCGGAGTGCAAAGTGGGTAGAGCTTAGCTGGGCCATGTGTGCGGGCGGCGGAGTGCAAAGTGGGTGTAGCCTAGCGGGGCCATGTGGCACTGAGGACGTCAGTGCCAGGGACTGCATGGCTGGGGACAGGTGAGTGTGAGTGTGTGTGTGTGTGTGTGTGTGTGTGTACATGCCGAGTGCAGGAGGGGGCGGAGCCCACTGGGGAAGTGTCGGCTCCCTGCACACGTAACTAGCGTAAATATCGGGTTACCAAGCAAAGCGCTTTGCTTGGATACCCGATATTTATCTTGGTTACCAGCTTACCGCAGGCTGCCAGCGATGGCTCCCTGCACACTGTAGCTGTAAAAAGCCCTACTTTTGCTGATCGAACCGTTCTCAAACGTAACTCAAACTGTCGAGTTTTAAGCAAAAAGCTCGAGTTCGAGTTTGATCTCGAGCACCCCCAAAATCACTCGAACATGGAATTGGCGAACCTCGAACATCGCTCAACTCTACTTACAACCCTTTGCTCTCAAAAATCTTCCAGGCCCACATAAATGTCAAATCTTGCAACTCTGTGAAATCAATCAAGTATATCTGCAAATATGTCCACAAAGGAAGTGATCAAGCAGTTTTTGAACTCCAGAAAAATTGACCTATTATTGATCAAGTGGAGGCATTCCAGATGGGCAGGTACATAAGCAGCAATGAAGCTGTTTGGAGAATACTAGGATTCTCCATTCATGAGCTCTACCCACCAGTTGTGCATCTGAGTGTGCACTTGGAAAATAGACAGAGAATTTACTTTAACCCAGCAAACTTGCAGCAGCTCCTAACACCACTTAAGACCACCCTCTTGGCATTTTTTGAGCTATGTCAACAAGACCCTTTTGCAAAAACAATTCTCTACTGTGATTTTCCAAAGTACTACACTTGGAATGCCTCCAGAAAAACGCTGGAACGGAGGAAACGGGGGCTTGATATTGAAGGCTATCCAGGGGTGAAAGCAACTGATACTCTTGGTCGTGTCTACACTGTTCATCCATCAAATGCAGAGTGCTTCTACCTGTGCATGTTACTTCATGTTGTCAAAGGCCCTACATCATTTTCTGACCTGAAGACTGTTGAAGGACATGTGTGTGAAACATTCAGGGACGCTTGCCAAAGAAAAGGACTTCTGGAAAATGATGGACACTGGGACATGACCCTTAGTGAAGCAGCAGCCACACAAACCCCAAAGCGACTAAGACACCTCTTTGCTATTATTCTAACAACCTGTAGCATTTCAAATCCTCTTGAGATTTGGACAAAGTACAAAACTGATCTCCGTGAGGACATCCTCATGCAGATTAGAAGGGAAAATCCTCAGCAACTCATCAACTTCACTGAGGAAATGTTCAATGAAACTTTAATGCTCCTTGAAGATCAGTGCATAGCAATGTCAGGAAAAGCCTTAGGGGCACTTTGCACACTACGACATCGCAGGTGCGATGTCGGAGGGGTCATGTCGAAAGTGACGCACTTCCGGCGTCGCACTCGACATCGTAGTGTGTAAATCCTAGATGATACAATTAACGAGCACAAAATCGTCGTAATCGTATCATCGGTGTAGTGTCTGGGAATTCCATAATTACGCAACTGCGACAGGTACGATGTTGTTCCTCGTTCCTGCGGCAGCACACATTGCTGTGTGTGAAGCCGCAGGAGCGAGGAATATCTCCTACCTGCGCAGGGGCGGACTGGCCCACCAGGAGGTCGGGAGAACCCCCGGTGTGCCCCTGCTATTGATGGCCACGCCCCCTAGGCCCCGCCTCCCTACCCCCCCCTGGGCCCCTATGGATATGTGAGAGAGGCCCCCCCCCGGCTGGTAATTTCACTAATCATATCGGCACATTGCCGATATGATTAGTGACAAGCCCATTCCCTCTGCAGCGGCAAGCAGGGAGAGCGATCTCTCTGCTCTGCCTGCTGTCACTGTCAGTGCCGCGCGGCTCTGACTCATCTGCGCAACGACACTGCAGGAGGAGGCAGTCTCAGAGCGATGACTGCTTCCTTCCTGTGCAGGTGCTGGCAGCATCGCGCTGCGGAGGACGGACCGGCGTCGCCCCAGGCCAGGCTGCATGAGTAGCAGCACGTGAGTATAGAAAGCGGGGGCCCAGGGGAGCGAGTAGGGGCCCCTGGGAGAGGTGCGGGGGCCCGGGGGGGTGTGTGTGCGAGGGCCCAGGGGAGCGAGCAGGGGCCCTGGGGGAGGGGGGGAGTAGGGGCCCAGGGGAGCGAGCAGGGGCCTCGGGGGGGAGCAGGGGCCCAGGGGAGCGAGCAGGGGCCCCGGGGGGGGGGGTGTAGGGGCCAAGGGGGGGTGCGGGGGCCCTGGGGGGGGCTCTTTAACTTACCAGTCACCTGCCCCTGGGGCCAGCTCCAGCCGCCTCCACCATCCCATCCAGGGGCGTAACGATCGCGGAGCCCGGTGTCAGCAGGGGGCAGAGGGGCCCCTGACCTGGAGAGGCCACCAGGCGTTTCTGAGCTGCGGCAGAGCAGAATTGCTCCTGCACAGCAGACAGAATCCATCCTTCCAGGACCTGCGATGACGTCATCCCCATGTGACTGTGTGGGAGGAGACACAGGATTGCCAGCAGAAAGCAAAGATACTGATTCGTGAAGATTTGGATAGATGACTGGTAATGAGAAAAGAGGGGACATAAGAGGGAGGGGGGGTGCAGGGTGAGGGGCATATGAGGGCTGCAGACTGTGACAGAAGGATGTGAAGGGGTGCAGAGTGTTTGAGAGAGGGGTAAGTTGGGGTACAGGCTGTGTGAGATATGTGGGGCAGGGTGTGTGACATATGGAGGTGCAGTGTGTGTGATATGGGGGTGCAAGCTGTATGGGGAGCAGGGTGTGTGACATATGGAGGTGTAGTGTGTGTGATATGGGGGTGCAGGCTGTATGGGGGGCAGGGTGTGTGACATATGGAGGTATAGTGTGTGTGATATGGGGGTGCAGGATGTGTGACATATGGGGGTGTAGTGTGTGTGATATGGGGGGTGCAAGCTGTATGGGGAGCAGGATGTGTGACATATGGGGGTGTAGTGTGTGTGATATGGGGGGTGCAGGCTGTATGGGGGGCAGGGTATGTGACATATGGGGGTGTAGTGTGTGTGACATGGGGGTTGCAGTCTGTATGGGGAGCAGTGTGTGTGATATATGGGGGTGTAGTGTGTGTGTGTGATATGGGGGGTGTAGGCTGTATGGGGAGCAGTGTGTGTGATATATGGCAGTGTAGTGTGTGTGTGTGTGTGATATGGGGGGTGCAGGCTGTATGGGGGCAGTGTGTGTGACATATGGGGGTGTAGTGTGTGTGATATGGGGGGTACAGGCTGTATGGGGAGCAGGGTGTGTGAGATATGGGGGTGTAGTGTGTGTGATATGGGGGGTGCAGGCTGTATTAAAGCAGGGTGTGTGACATATGGGGGTGTAGTGTGTGTGATATTGGGGGTGCAGGCTGTATGGGAAGCAGGGTGTGTGACATATGAGGGTGTAGTGTGTGTGACATGGGGGTTGCAGGCTGTATGGGGAGCAGTGTGTGTAATATATGGGGGTGTAGTGTGTGTGTGTGTGTGTGTGTGTGTGTGATATGGGGGGTGCAGGCTGTATGGGAAGCAGGGTGTGTGACATGTGGGGGTGTAGTGTGGGGGTGATATGGGGGGCAGGGTGTGTGACATATGGGGGTGCAGTGTGTGTGATATGGGGGGTGCAGGCTGTATGGGAAGCAGGGTGTGTGACATGTGGGGGTGTAGTGTGGGTGTGATATGGGGGGTGCAGAGTGTGTGACATATGGGGGTGTAGTGTGTGTGATATGGGAGATGCAGGCTGAATGGGAAGCAGGGTGTGTGATATGGGGGGTGCAGGGTGTATGACATATGGGGGTGTAGTGTGTGTGATATGGGGGGTGCAGGCTGTATGGGAAGCAGAGTGTGTGACATGTGGGGGTGTAGTGTGGGTGTGATATGGGGCTGCAGGGTGTGTGACATATGGGGGTGTAGTGTGTGTGATATGGGGGGTGCAGGCTGTATGGGAAGCAGGGTGTGTGATATGGGGGTGCAGGGTGTGTGACATATGAGGGTGTAGTGTGTGTGATATGGGGGGTGCAGGCTGTATGGGAAGCAGAGTGTGTGACATATGGGGGTGTAGTGTGTGTGATATGGGGGGTGCAGGGTGTGTGACATATGGTGGTGTAGTGTGTGTGATATGGGTGGGTGCAGGCTGTATGGTGATCAGGGTTTGTGACATATGGGGGTGTAGTGAGTGTGATCACGTAGAGCTGATGGTTGCCATGGTGATGACTCCTGTAGCTATTATGAGTCAGTTCCTCTTACACCTGACAGACCGCCAGAGGAAAGCAGTATTTATGCAGATCAGAGCAATGCAGCAGGGGGACTAGTAATTATATATATATATATGTTAAGAAAAAGTTTAAAACAAAATAAAAAACCTAAAAGTTCAAATCATCTCCCAATTCACTCCATTAAAAAATATTTTTAATTTATTTATTTATGTTTAATTTATTTTTTTAAGCAGTGAGTAAACAGTGGCTAGAGGTCTATGGGGGTTCATTATACTATATTGAGAATTATGGAGTGTGCATTTATATTGAGGATTATGGAGTGTGTATTATACTATATGGAGGATTATGGTGTGTGCATTATACCATACTAGAAGGTGGCCCGATTCTACGCATCGGGTATTCTAGAATTTACGTATTGTGTAGTTAATGTATGATTTTTGTTATATATATATATATATAGATGTTGTTGTGTGTAGTTACCAAGTGTTTGTGTAGGGCGCTGTACATGTTCTGGGTGTTGTCTGGGTGTGGCGGGGGGTGAGAGCGGTGTTGTTTGTGTGTTGCGTTGTGTGTGTTGCGTTGTTTGTGGAGCGCGGTGTGTGTGTGTGTTGCACGGTTTGTGTGGGTGTGGGGTGTGTGTGTGTGTTTTGGTGGGAGGTATGTTTTGTGCAATGTGTGTGTTGTGCATGTGCGTATATTTGTGTGTGCCGCGGTGTTTGTGTGTTGGGTGTTGTGTGTGTGCGGCATTGTCTGTGTGTGTGGGTGTCTGTGTAGGGCGGTGTTTGTGGTTCCCAGTGTGTGTGTGGTGTGTTGTGCAGTGCGTGTGTGGCGGTGTGTGTGTGTTTTGGGGGGAATTGTGCACCTCCCATCGTGCTACATCCCCCATGCTGCGCACCCCACATCGTGCTCCATCCCCCATGCTGCGCACCCCCCATCGTGCTCCATCCCCCATGCTGCGCACCCCACATCGTGCTCCATCCCCCATGCTGCGCACTCCCCATCGTGCTCCATCCCCCATGCTGCGCACTCCCCATCGTGGGGAGGGGGGTGGGAGTACAGTACTCACCTCCGTGACAGCCGTGTCAGTTCGGGGAATGCGCGGGGGGGGAGGGGGCGGGGCCAGAGGTAGCGTGCATTGCGTGAGGGGGGCGGGGCGTGGCGTGGCCGAATTGCCAATGCCTGCAGGGTGCCGGGGCGAGAGGCCAATCTGTGGGGGGGGCGGAGCCTGGGCGAGCGGCTGGCCAATCCGTGTGGGGGCGCAGCCTGGGCGAGCGGCCAATCCGTGTGGGGGGGCGGGGCCATGGCGAGCCCAGCGGCCAATCAGCTTTGTGTCACCGTAAGGACACAATTTTGGAGCATGACAGACAGACAGACAGACAGACAGAATAAGGCAATTATATATATAGATTGAGGATTATAGGGTTTGCCTTGTATGGAGGACTATGGGATGTGCATTATCTTAAATCGAGGACTCTGGGATGTCTATTATATTATATGGAGGACTATGCTCTACATTATATAATATGGAGGACTATGTGACGTGTATTATAACACATGGAGGACTATGGGAGGTGCATTATAATATATGAAGGGTTATGTGCGACCCATTATACTATATGGAAGGCTATGTGGGGGTCATTATAGTATTTGGATAACTATATACGAGGGGGAAAAGATAAAGCACTGCAAGGGAACGTTTTGTGCTGAGCAAAAGAGGCTCTTTCCCTCAGCACCCAGCTTTCCCATGCTTTGATATCATGGGAAAGCTGGGTGCCGAGGGAAAGATGTATAGCAGAGCATGGGAAAGCTGCTGATAGAGAGATTTCAGATCATGGGAAACCTGGGTGCTGAGGGAAAGAGCCAAGTGTCAGCGACACTATTCCATACCCCGAGTGTCATGTACGTGTGGGGGGGGGCAGGTCCAAACTTTGCACCGGGGCCCATCAAACTCTAGTTATGCCACTGATCCCATCTGTCCTGCTGCTGGGGGCCTGTAGTGCAGCTGCCCCCATCCCCAGTATGGTGCCCTCAGGCAGTTCCCATGCCACAGGGCATCACAGGCCTGAGTGGGCCCCGCCACCGGGGCTTTCTTTCGTAAACTTCAGTGATCGTACAGAACTTGTACAATCACTATCACTGAAGTTTTTGCAGTTGCCGGACCTTTAGTGACATCACATGTGTCATGTGACTCACCAAAGGTCCTAGCGGTGCAATGCGGGAGTCCCAAGGCCTGCACCGACCATGCCGGTATCCAGATGTATGTGCGTCTTTCAGGCGCGCAATACATTTGTACAGTGCGGCCGGTGACAGGAGGGAGAGCAGCGCTGGTACCGCGACGTACCATCATCGCCGGGGCTGCAGAGGAGCGCGCCTCAGTCCTGCACCAACATCATCATCACCGGGGCCGCAGCTGCAGGGATGAAGAGCAGGACGCGCAGGCACAGGTGAGCGCTCCAGAGGAGCCGAAGATGTACTTTATATGAGGGGCTGCGGGTGGGGGAGGAGCAGTGTTATTTTACAAGGGGCATTAAGAAGCGGTGGGGGACTTTATGGAGCATATTATGGGTCAGTGGGGATCATAATAGGGCAATGGGGGACATAATAGGGCAGTGGGGGACATAACAGGGCAGTGGGGGACATAATAGGGCAGTGGGGGACATAATAGGGCAGTGGGGGACATAATAGGGCAGTGGGGGACATAATAGGGCAGTGGGAGACATAATAGGACAGTGGGAGAAATTATAGTACAGAGGGGACATTATAGGGCAGTGGGGGGACATTATAGGGCAGTGGGGACATTATAGGGCAGTGGGGGATATTATAGAGCAGTGGGGGATATTATAGAGCAGTGGGGGACACTATAAGGCAGTGGGGGACATAATAGGGCAGTGGGAGACATAATAGGGCAGTGGGGGACATTATAGTGCAGACAGGACATTATAATGTAGTGGGGGGCTGCGGGTGGGGGAGGAGCAGTGTTATTTTACAAGGGGCATTAAGAAGCGGTGGGGGACTTTATGGAGCATATTATGGGTCAGTGGGGGACATAATAGGGCAATGGGGGACATAATAGGGCAGTGGGGGACATAACAGGGCAGTGGGGGACATAATAGGGCAGTGGGGGACATAATAGGGCAGTGGGGGACATAATAGGGCAGTGGGGGACATATTAGGGCAGTGGGAGACATAATAGGGCAGTGGGAGACATTATAGTACAGAGGGGACATTATAGGGCAGTGGGGGGACATTATAGGGCAGTGGGGACATTATAGGGCAGTGGGGACATTATAGGGCAGTGGGGGATATTATAGAGCAGTGGGGGATATTATAGAGCAGTGGGGGACACTATAAGGCAGTGGGGGACATAATAGGGCAGTGGGAGACATAATAGGGCGGTGGGGGACATTATAGTGCAGACAGGACATTATAATGTAGTGGGTGGGGGAGGTGCAGTGTTATTTTACAAGGGGCATTAAGAAGCGGTGGGGGACTTTATGGAGCATATTATGGGTCAGTTGGGGACATAATAGGGCAGTGGGGACATTATAGGGCAGTGGGAAACATTATAGGGCAGTGCGGACATTATAGGGCAGTGGGAACCATTATAGGGCAGTGGGGACATTATAGGGCAGTGGGGGATATAATAGAGCAGTGGGGGACACTATAAGGCAGTGGGGGACACTATAAGGCAGTGGGGGACATAATAGGGCAGTGGGGACATTATAGGGCAGTGGGAAACATTATAGGGAAGTGGGGACATTATAGGGCAGTGGGAAACATTATAGGGCAGTGGGGACATTATAGGGCAGTGGGGGATATAATAGGGCAGTGGGGGACACTATAAGGCAGTGGGGGACATAATAGGGCAGTGGGAGACATAATAGGGCAGTGGGGGATATTATAGTGCAGACAGGACATTATAATGCAGTGGGGGACATAATAGGGCAGTGGGGGAAATCATAGGGCAGTGGGGGATATAATAGGACAGTGGGGGACACTATAAGGCAGTAGGGGACATAATAGGGCAGTGGGGGACACTATAGAGCAGTGGGGAACATATTATTAGTTTATGGTGGCACTTGGGGCATAATTACTGTAGGGACAAATTAGGGGACATTATTACTGATGAAATATAAGTTAATTTTGAGGATACTGTCTTCAATGGGGGAACAAGAGTCTGACGTGGTGTAGAAATTGGGGAAATAGTGAGGAATGTGCTCTGGGAGTGATTGGCTATAGGTGACTGTTTTTTTTCTGCAGAGTCGCATCATGGCAGGAAGAAGTGATGGCGGTCAGCACCGGATGAAGAGAAAAAGCGAAGATGAATAAAGTCAGCTAGAGACGTCAGTGGTAAGTCAGTGTATTACATGAACACACACACTATACTGTACACTGTATACAGAGCTCCTGTGTATAATGTCACTGGTAAGTCAGTGTATTACATGAACACACACTCTACTGTACACTGTATACAGAGCTCCTGTGTATAATGTCACTGGTGATCACTGTATTACCTATACACTATATACAGAGCTCATGTGCATTATGGCATTGATGATACTATTACTGTTATTAGCATTGTAGTTTTTATTCATGATCATTATTATAGTATTATATATCCTTGTGTGGTAGTAATATGTCGTCTGGTCATGTACTGATATTTGTCTCGTGTGTGGTATTATTTGGTCATTATGTGGTGTGGTTATAGTGTCACGTTATTTCTCCCTTGTATGTGGTTGTATTCGGTCACTATGTGGTCTGATTATGGTGTGGCGGTATTACTTTCTTGTATGTAGTTATAGTCGGTCATTATGTGGTGTGATTATAGTGTTGCGGTATTTCTCCCTTGTATGTGGTAATATTCGGTTACTGTGTGGTCTAATTATGATGTTGTGGTTTTACTCTCTGGTATGTGGTTGCTTTTGATCACTATGTGTTGGTAGTATGTTATCTGGTCATAGTGTTGCGGTATTTCTCCCTTGTATGTGGTATGGTTCGGTCACTTTGTGGTCTGGTCACGGTGTGGTGGTATTTCTCCCTTGTATGTGGATGTATTTGGTCACTGTTTGGTGGTAATATGTGCTCTGGTCACTGTGTGGCGGTATTTATCCCTTGTATGTGGTTGTATTCGGTCACTATGTGGTGGTAATATGTTGTCTTGTCACGGTGTGGCGGTATTTCCCCCTTGTATATGGTATTATTGGTTTTGGTATAGTGGTTTGTATTGTGTATGGAGGTCACATTTTCTCTCTATAAGGGGGAGATTATTTCCAGTAGAAATTAAATATTTAGACATTTAACCCCTCCCTGTCCTGTGACTATTACACTGCAGTAAATATGCACTTACAGAGATTCTCCAGTGAAAACAAGTAATCACCTTTACTAAGGCCACGTGCACACAGTGAGTATTCAGTGAGTTTTTCTACCTCAGTATTTGAAGCCAAAACCAGGAGTGGTAAAATCAGAGAAAAAGTGTAATAGAAACACGAGCACCACTTCTGTATTTATCACCCACTCCTGGATTTGGCTACAAATACTGATGTAAGATACTGAACGTGTGAACGTGGCCTAAGGATAAGTGATAACTTATTCATCTGTGTGGACCGATTGCTGGGACCTGCACCGATCGTGCAACTTTTATCCCCCATTATACTGGAGCTCATGTCCGACTCGACCCCTGATCCATTCATTCCCTCAGTGGCTGCGAGCGCTGGGCTTGTTTTTATCTGGCTGCTCCATGGAGGATGAATGGAGCTGCGGTCACACACCCCACCCCACAGAGGATGAATGGAGCTGCGGTCACACACCCCACCCCACAGAGGATGAATGGAGCTGCGGTCACAAACCCCACCCCACAGAGGATGAATGGAGCTGCGGTCACACACCCCACCCCACAGAGGATGAATGGAGCTGCGGTCACACACCCCACTCCACAGAGGATGAATGGAGCTGCGGTCACACACCCCACCCCACAGAGGATGAATGGAGCTGCGGTCACCCACCCCACAGAGGATGAATGGAGCTGCGGTCACACACCCCACCCCACAGAGGATGAATGGAGCTGCGGTCACACACTCCACCCCACAGAGGATGAATGGAGCTGCGGTCACACACCCCACCCCACAGAGGATGAATGGAGCTGCGGTCACACACCCCACCCCACAGAGGATGAATGGAGCTGTGGACACACCCCAAACCACAGAGAATGAATGAAGCTGCGGTCACACATCCCACCTGCCGCTGCAAAAAGTTCCCCAATCTTCTGATCGGTGCGGTTTCCACTGGTCTGGTTCCACCGATCAATAAGTTATCACCAACCTACCCTGTGATAACTTGTTTTCACCAAAGACCCCATTACTGCAAACGACTATAATTGTACATCACAGTTATGGTGCACAATATAGATGTGCAGGAGCCGCCTGTGCTTTACAGTCAAAGCAACACAATAATGGGGATAACGCTAATGGGTGTTTATACTTAGCTGTAGGGTGGGCCCCTGGAGTCAATTCTCCTGGTGGGCCCCAGACACCCCAGTCCGCCCCTGTACCTGCATCCTGCAGCTCACGCCGGCTATGCGGAAGGAAGAACAGGAAGAACTTGATGCTCCAGGAAGAACAGGAAAGACATTTGTAATCAATTTGCTCCTGACAAAATTTCGACAACAAAATAAGATTGCACTTGCAGTGTCATCTTCTGGAATTGCTGCTACGCTTTTAAAAGGTGGCAGGACAGCACATTCGATATTCAAACTACCACTTAACCTGTCTCACAGTGACAGCCCCGTGTGTACTATTGCCAAGGGATCAGGACTGGCCAAATTGCTTCAAAAATGCAGTGCCATCATTTGGGATGAATGCACCATGTCACACAAAAAGGCTCTGGAAGCAGTGGACAGACTGCTGCAAGACCTGCGTAGCAACAAATATATCATGGGAGGAGTAGTTGTTGTTTTGGCAGGTGACTTCCGCCAAACATTACCTGTTATTCCAAGATCAACCCCTGCAGACGAACTAAATGCCTGTCTCAAAAGCATCATACCTTTGGAGAAAAGTAAAGAAAATGTCACTGAACACAAACATGAGGGCATACATGACAGGTGATGTTTCTGCTGGACTGTTTTCAAGCCAGCTGTTGACTATTGGAGATGGCAAAGCACCCGGAAACTCAACCACTGGACAGATCACCTTCCCAAGCAACTTTTGTTGCATTGTGACTTCCATTGAGGAGGTGAAAGCAAAGGTTTTTCCAAACATCCAACTCCACTTCAAAAATTTTAGCTGGCTGTGTGAAACAGCTATTTTAGCTCCCAAAAATGACAGTATCAACAAGATCAATCTTCAAATTCTAAATCTCCTTCCAGGTGTGTGCACAACCTACAAGTCAGTGGATATGTACCGCCCCACGGGCTCGGCTGTGACCGCCGAGCCGCTCGGATCCGTGCTCACACTGCGGGTGGTGGCTCGAGCCTCTCACGGACCCGGGGGTCACGTCGCTCTGCAAGGGAGTTGGCGCTACACGTGGGGATTTGGTTATTTGGTTTGAAATGATAGTTCGTGACGCCACCCACGGGTTGTGGTGATTGTAGACACCACCGCTGCGGTGAAGGTATGGGGGCCCCCGGGAGCGGTTTAGTAGCGCAGCTAGGTGTTGACCCCTCCGTGGGTAGGGGATGTTGGTCCCGGGGTCCGGTGGGCCGGGGCCCGGGTGCAGGGTATAGTGTTGCGGTGCAGCGCGGCGCGGTGCCTGATGGCACCAGTGTACTCACTCTGACACAAGACACTGGAGTCACTGGTAAACCAAATGGAGTGATGAACGGGGCCCGCAGCCGGCTGCAGCTTTTCCCAGATTAGGTTGGTGGTGTCCGCCTTTCTCCTGCACCTCTGTGTGTGAATCTTGGCTCCTGTGCCTAGACACCGGTAGTCTGCTCCCGACGTGTATCTGTCTTAGGAGCCCGTTTGCCCGCAGACGCTGGCCCTTTGGATCTCTTGCCCTTGGCGGTGGCACTTATCCGGAATGGTTGGGCTGTTGCCTTCAATCGGGACTTAGGTGGGAATGAACGAACCCCTGAGGTCCAGACCGCAATCAGTTAATTTGACTATGTTGGTGGCTTCTAGCCTAGTTCGGGGTCTGAGTACACTGCCTGGTGCTCCGGTATTCAGTTGGCTCCCCGGATCGGTTCCGGCGGACCACTACCCTGTCCCGATCCCTTAAAGGTTCCACCAGTCATTTTCCCGGTCTCCTGCAGGCGGCCACTACCGTGTGCCTCCTTGCCAGTGGCGACTTGGCTACGACCCAGCCACCTGGTAGTCTCTGGGCAGCCTGGACACAGGACTGCCCATGAAGTTGTCTGCTCTACACTCGACTTGAACTTGACTCTTCCAGAGCCTGAGCTAGACTACTTGGGTTCCCGCCTCCAGGCCTGTGAACTCCTCGGTGGGTGGAGCCAACCACCTGGCTCCACCCCCCTGGTGTGGACATCAAACCTGGAGGGTGGTGACAAGGCTTTTAAGTTTGACTGATGTTACCTAACTGGGAGAGGGGTGTGGTGTTGTGTGTGACTACCTGGGAGGATCTGACTAGTCCAGGGCGTCACAGATACAGTAATAGACCCTGCTCAAGCATTATTTTATCCAACTGAGTTCCTCAATTCCTTGGAGCCACAAGGACTTCCTCCACATCCTCTTTCTAAAACCTGGAGCACCTATTCTGCTATTGAGAAATTTGGATCCACCAAAGCTGTTTAATGGAACAAGTCTCTTGATTAAGAACCTGTTTCCACATGTAATTGAGGCAACCATTTTGACAGGATGTGCCACAGGAGAAGATGTTTTCATTCCAACAATTCCTCTTATTCCATCTGATTTGCCTTTTGATTTTAAACGCCTCCAGTTTCCTATTCGACTGGCATTTTCTATGTCCATCAACAAGGCTCAGGGAGAGTCTTTGAAAGTAGTTGGAATTGATTTACAATCTCCATGCTTTTCTCATGGTCAACTTTATGTGGCCTGTTCAAGAGTTGGAACAACCAAAAATCTGTTCATCTTTGCACCTGAAGGAAGAACTAAGGGGTACTTTGCACACTACGACATCGCAAGCCGATTGCTGCGATGCCGAGCGCGATAGTCCCCGCCCCCATCGCAGCTGCGATATCTTGTGACAGCTTCACATGGACTTACCTGCCCTGCAATGTCGCTCTGCCCGGCAAACCGCCTTCTTCCTAAGGGGGCGGGTCATGCGGCGTCACAGCGACGTCACACGGCAAGCGGCCAATAGAAGCAGAGGAGCGGAGATGAGCGGGACGTAAACATCCCGCAGACCTCCTTCCTTCCTCATTGCAGCCGGGACGCAGGTAAGGTGATGTTCCTCGCTCACACAGCGATGTGTGCTGCCGCACGAACGAGGAACAACATCGTGACATCGGTCCTTCCGAAATTATGGAAATGACCAACGCTACACCGATGATACGATTATGACGCTTTTGCACTCGTTAATCGTATCAAAAACAATTTACACACTCTGATGTCGACAGCGACGCCGGATGTGCGTCACTTTCGATTTGACCACACCGACATCGCACCTGCAATGTCGTAGTGTGCAAAGTACCCCTAAGAATGTCGTCTATCAAAAGGCTCTCGAATAAGGAGTAGAAGATTACTTCACATTACTTGGCCAATTTAAATAAACAATTTAATAATTACATTTATATCTATTTGTTTTGTGGTTTTTGTGTGCAGAATACATTTTTGTCAATACATTCTATTTTGTTAACACCAGTTATTAACCCGGGCGAAGCCGGGTAGTACAGCTGGTGGGTATATATATATATATATATATATATATATATATATATATATATATATACAGTTAGGTCCAGAAATATTTGGACAGTGACACAAGTTTTGTTATTTTAGCTGTTTACAAAAACATGTTCAGAAATACAATTATATATATAATATGGGCTGAAAGTGCACACTCCCAGCTGCAATATGAGAGTTTTCACATCCAAATCGGAGAAAGGGTTTAGGAATCATAGCTCTGTAATGCATAGCCTCCTCTTTTTCAAGGGACCAAAAGTAATTGGACAAGGGACTCTAAGGGCTGCAATTAACTCTGAAGGAGTCTCCCTCGTTAACCTGTAGTCAATGAAGTAGTTAAAAGGTCTGGGGTTGATTACAGGTGTGTGGTTTTGCATTTGGAAGCTGTTGCTGTGACCAGACAACATGCAGTCTAAGGAACTCTCAATTGAGGTGAAGCAGAACATCCTGAGGCTGAAAAAAAAGAAAAAATCCATCAGAGAGATAGCAGACATGCTTGGAGTAGCAAAATCAACAGTCGGGTACATTCTGAGAAAAAAGGAATTGACTGGTGAGCTTGGGAACTCAAAAAGGCCTGGGCGTCCACGGATGACAACAGTGGTGGATGATCGCCGCATATTTTCTTTGGTGAAGAAGAACCCGTTCACAACATCAACTGAAGTCCAGAACACTCTCAGTGAAGTAGGTGTATCTGTCTCTAAGTCAACAGTAAAGAGAAGACTCCATGAAAGTAAATACAAAGGGTTCACATCTAGATGCAAACCATTCATCAATTCCAAAAATAGACAGGCCAGAGTTAAATTTGCTGAAAAACACCTCATGAAGCCAGCTCAGTTCTGGAAAAGTATTCTATGGACAGATGAGACAAAGATCAACCTGTACCAGAATGATGGGAAGAAAAAAATTTGGAGAAGAAAGGGAACGGCACATGATCCAAGGCACACCACATCCTCTGTAAAACATGGTGGAGGCAACGTGATGGCATGGGCATGCATGGCTTTCAATGGCACTGGGTCACTTGTGTTTATTGATGACATAACAGCAGACAAGAGTAGCCAGATGAATTCTGAAGTGTACCGGGATATACTTTCAGCCCAGATTCAGCCAAATGCCGCAAAGTTGATCGGACGGCGCTCCATAGTACAGATGGACAATGATCCCAAGCATACAGCCAAAGCTACCCAGGAGTTCATGAGTGCAAAAAAGTGGAACATTCTGCAATGGCCAAGTCAATCACCAGATCTTAACCCAATTGAGCATGCATTTCACTTGCTCAAATCCAGACTTAAGACGGAAAGACCCACAAACAAGCAAGACCTGAAGGCTGCGGCTGTAAAGGCCTGGCAAAGCATTAAGAAGGAGGAAATCCAGCGTTTGGTGATGTCCATGGGTTCCAGACTTAAGGCAGTGATTGCCTCCAAAGGATTCGCAACAAAATATTGAAAATAAAAAATTTTTTTTGGGTTTGGTTTATTTGTCCAATTATTTTTGACCTCCTAAAATGTGGAGTGTTTGTAAAGAAATGTGTACAATTCCTACAATTTCTATCAGATATTTTTGTTCAAACCTTCAAATTAAACGTTACAATCTGCACTTGAATTCTGTTGTAGAGGTTTCATTTCAAATCCAATGTGGTGGCATGCAGAGCCCAACTCGCGAAAATTGTGTCACTGTCCAAATATTTCTGGACCTAACTGTATATAGATAGATAGATAGATAGAGATATTTATTTATATTCTTCACCGTGCTATTTAAATCAAAATCTAAAATGAAACAAATGAATTTATCACACAGAAACAGTGTGACTTTTTCCCTTTCTGCCTTTTCATGTTCTTTTTGAAAAGGTATTCTCTAAAAGTTGTAGAGTCTTCCTGAAGTCATCAGAAAGCATAATTCATGAGATCAGAAATCTCGCCAGAATCGTTCTTTTGCTTTTTTGCCACCAGTTTTTTTTTCTGCACTTTTTAATCTAAAACTTGCTCAGTGAAGTAAGATTCATTGTTATAAAGCAAATCAATATTGTATTCCTTACATAAGTTCCAGATTGAACAGAGATTAAAGCTGACTCCCAAAGCATTTTTTGTGGCTTAGCAACCTATCTACAGTACCTTTCCCTATTGAAATAAACATAGACGTTCTTCAAAGATTTAGCAGTATGAACTGAATATTAAAAAAACAATAGAAGTACATGAATCTAAGTCTACATCAGGGGTCTCAAACTCAGCTGGGTGTAAGGGCCACACAGAGGGAAAAAAAACAATTTGGGGGGCCACATTCTTTCCAGGACAAAGTGACACTTTTATTGGTACCATTTTTTTTTTACACACCTTTGGATCACTGGTTTTGAACATTTTTCACTTGTTTATTATAACAAACGTGCACATTCTTCGTTTAAATATAAAACAAAAAAACAAAAACAAACATTTTTGATGGTAAAAAAAGTCATGCCTTTTGTTTTAAGCTTTTGGGTTTTTTTTTTACATTTTATCCCTTTCTTGTAATTAATAGTGATACAATTAGCACCATATAGTAATTTTGGACAACATCTTTTAGTAATGTTCCCCATCTTGTAATGTGCCCATCCTTGTCCCCTTGTAGTATTGTGCCCCATCCTACTCCCGTGTTGTAATGTGCCCAGCCTTGTCCCCATCCTGCATTAATGTATCCATCCTTATCCCCATCCTATAGTAATGTCCCCGTCCTATAGTAATGTGCCCACCTTTTCCCCATCCTATAGTAATGTCCCCAGCCTTGTCCCCATACTATAGTAATGTGCCCACCTTGACCCCATGCTATAGTAATGTCCCCAGCCTTGTCCCCATCTTATAGTAATGTGCCCACCTTTTCCCCATCCTATAGTAATGTCCCCATCCTATAGTAATGTCCCCTGCCTTATCCCCATCCCATAGTAGTGTGGCCACCTTTTCTCCATCCTATAGTAATGTGCTCATCCTGTAGTAATGTGTCCCATCACTGTCCCCTTTTACTAATTTGCCCATGCAGGTCCTCTTCTTGTAGTAATGTGCCCTTTCCAGGTCCTCTTCTTGTAGTAATGTGCCCTTTCCTGGTCCTCTGCTTGTAGTTATATCCCATACTGGTCCCTTAATGTGCAATTCTTCACATACACACACACAAAAAAAAAAAAAAATATTATTCTCATCTGTGCCCCGTTCCCTCGGCTGCCTCATCTCTGCTTCTTGCTGTCTGCAGGCCCATGCCCCGGTTGACTATTGCGGCCGATGCAGGGGTACTAGCCACTGTCAGCGCTTTATGTCAGATGATTCAGTGATAAAACGGAGGAGAGAATACTGGGCACTATCCACATTCAGAGGTTAATGGTCTGCATTCTGGAGCCATATACACCGAACTGTCCATGAAGTACTGGCTAATGAGAGGAAAAAAACGCGGTGCTCTTTTCACAAGAAAAATACTTGTAGAACATAGAAAAGTAGAATGGAAAGGCACTCACCGAGTTTATATTGTCAAAAAATCCTTTATTCTATTATTAGATAAAACAGTGTAGGCAATGGGGGAGGGGGGTTGCACGAGGCACATCAGACGATGACCGTTTCGCGTCTCTATATGACGCTTCTGCAGGTCCTCGGGTGTGGACCCGCAGAAGCGTCGTATAGAGACACGAAATGGCCGTCGTCCGACGTGCCTCGTGCACCCCCCTCCCCCATTGCCTTCACTGTTTTATCTAATGATGGAATAAAGGATTTTTTGGACACTATAAACTCGGTGAGTGCCTTTCCATTCTACTTTTCTATGTTATGTCAGATGATTGTTTTGCCAGAGCTGTGCGCGCAGAGTTAAGCTCTCTGTGCACAACATTTCCAATTCTGTTGGAGCCGTTCGCCAATCAGAGGTAAGCAGCTGAGGTCAGGCAGTTTCCATTGGAGTAATAGTTGTGCACAGAGCGTTTGACTCTGAGCGCACAGCACCAGCAAACCATTCATCTGACATAAAGCGCAGACAGTGGCTGCGGCCCCTGCAACGCTGCGATAGTCAACAGGGGCACAGGCCTGAGGGGCCTCATGCGACCTGCGGGCCGCGTATTTGAGACCTCTGGTCTACATGCATTTGTAATTTGAATTAGAAATTAGGCTGTTTTTTTGACACAACTTATGACACGAATTACCGTACTGGTCCAGGTTTAAGCTTCCCTTCTGTTTTAGAAGGTTCATGTTCCCATCATCTCTTGTAGAGAGTGGCATCATAAACTGCTTGGTATCACAATTCCTTTTGCCACAATCACCCGAAACAGGGTACCCTTATATATACACCAAATTGGTAATGCAAAATCATATTCTAGAATTTTATCAGACTTGTTGCCTTTGCAGATTTCAACTTTCAGGAGAATCATTTATAGAATGAACTGTTCTACTTGTGACATACAACAACCATTATCTTCAATATCAACAACATGGGGCATAAAAGAAATGCACACACACCAAAGACGTCACCCAGTACAGGATTAAAGGGGTTACAAGGGTGCAGTCTCAAGTTACATTAACAATATCACAAGATCTTTGTGATAGGAGCAGAAATGATAAGCTCCGGACCTGAAGCAGTGTATGTTTTTTTTAAAAAAAAAATTATTTAGAACAATGTAGCTATTAAAAAAGGGGTTGTCCAGTACTGGAAAAGCCACTTAACCATCTTCATCAAGTAACACAATGCCACCTGCTGTCTGCTCAACACGTTTTTCCACTAGCACAAGTTTGCAGCTGTTGACCACTTTTCAGCAGCTGAGGCTTGGTCCATTAAGCTCAACCTCTTCATCATCCAGTTCATTACTCTACAGTCAGTGGCTTTGCAAATTTCTTATCATCAGCAGGACAGAACTCTAAGACCAGAAGTTCTTGTTTTTCTATATCCCTCAGAATATGAAACGTTGCATCAATATGCATGGCTCCTGGGTTAAAGTGGTAGCCTAAAGGCAAAGTAATTATCCTCCTAACTCTCTATCTATTTGATGTCATAATATAAGCTATTTTTCTAATATACAGTACTTGCTTTAAAATCCCCTATCTTTCCCTCACTACTCTGCTTTTCTATTTTTCTCCCACCTCCTAGCTGATGACCCATCATCAAAGCGTCATCAGGGGGCACAGGCTGTGGTCATTGCTGCATCCTCACTCTGCCCCCTCCCTCAAATGAAGCGTCATCAGTGATGCTTGTTTGCAAAGTACATAGTGCACGCTCTGTTGTTGGCTTAGATGTACAGTATATTAATAAGAGAATAACAGAGCGGTGTCAGAATACCTGGCACAGACCAATGACATCACCTGCTGGTGCGGAGCTAGTCTCCTGCATGCTATGTATTCTGACACCGCTCTGTTGCCAGCTTATCACAATTCGTCTGAGCTGACAACAGAGCACGCAGGGACAGAAACAGGTGTAACTGATTATGCTTTGTTTCAGCGAGGTGGCAAAAGATGCAGCAGTTGTGGTGCCCCTGAGGTTCAGTTGCCACAGGGTACTGCATATCTGTTAAGATGTAGTATTCATTCCGGGTAAGAGGGGGTTAATCGCCGGTGTTTGTTTCACTTACACAACATCCAGTCAGTGAGTCAGCCAGTTATACAACACAGGAAGCCAGACAGCCTGGGGAATTCCTGGTTACCAGGGAAACAGCCACTATGAGTCATCCGAAAGGTGGGGGCTGTACTCAGGGAGTGGGCACACACAACCAGCTTCTAGTCAGAATAGTCTGAGACTCTGAACAACACGATACCTAAGAGAGACTGCTTGAGAGCTTCTCTTAGCTAGAACCGGGCAGACTGGAAGAGGATGAGAGGCAACCAGTGGAGATGGTGAGACATAGGAGAACATGGTAGCTGCAGGTCGAGCCTAACCGTTCCCACAGTGCCAGCGCTGACAGGGTGTAGAAGCTCTAGGGCAGATTATACTCTATGTTGTCTGCCAGAATCTGCAGGGGATGGGGATTTCAAGTCCCATCGCCCACCACCCATTTTCCCGGAGCACAGTGAAACACAGGATCCGGAGTCGGGATTGCAGCCAGGCCCCACAGCGAGGATCCGCGCCACCTGCATATCAGATGGGACACTTAACAGAGACACTGGGGTCCCCAAGCTGCTTCAAGCCACGGGGATCCACAGCCAAGCGCAAAGAAGGGAGGTCTCACACTCTACAGACACCTGTGATTGCCTCTGATTTACCCAGGACCGGCTGAGGCCCATCGCGGTGGACAGCGGCATGTGCCACCCCCACATCAGTAGCAGCCAGGCTGCTCAGATCCGGATCCGCAGTGGCTCGAGGGATTTCCGGACCCGGGGGTCGCGCGAACACTCAAATAAAAAGGGGACGTATTTGTACGGGGATTGCTGTAGATACTTCGTGACACCACCCACGGTGTGTGGTAAGAGATGGGATAGCAGCTGGATGTTAACCCCTCTGTGGGTAGGGATGAATGCCCCAAGGCTCAGTGTCCAGAACACGGGAAGTGATGAACACCGGAGGTGGCGCGCCGGGCTGGACCGGGGAGTGTTGGTGTACTCACTGTGGAAGAATTGCACACAAGTTTGTTGGTAAACCAAGGTGTCCGTGGCTGGCTGCCGCATCTGGGTGTACTCGGGTCCCACACCCAGCTGGTGTACTGATGTCCCTTCCTCCGCCACTCTGTAATTTTCCTCACTTTTGGACGACTCCGTCTGCAATGGGAGAAGTCCACTCCAGGTATGTTCTGGTTGGGAGATGTGCCTGCGAAAACTGACCCTTGGGATTTCAGTGGGTGTTTGCCCATACCCTATACCCCGCCTGTGCACGGTTTCTGGACCAGATCTCCGCTGTCGGTACCAGCGGGCTCCAACCCTGTCCCAGTCCACTCTGGATCTCCCGCGACCGTATTCCCGTCGCCTTTGAACACGGTCCACTGTTTGCCCCGTAGCCAGTAGACCAGGCCCACTACCCTGTCTACTCTCCACTAGGCTCAGATTTCCTCTGACAGTCTGTCACTGTCACTCCTCTCCACCTGACCTCCAGCTTCAAACTCAGACTTAGACTAACTTGTTCCCACCCCCGGATCCTCAAGACCCTAGATGGGCACTCCCAATCCACCTGGTCCTGCCCACTGGTGTGTCCTTCTTACCCTGAGGAGGGTGACTAGGATTTTGTGGCTGATGGAACCTTGTGTGGGAAGGTGTTATGTAGGGTGTTGTACACTTCTGTGACCACCTGGCGGCACCAGGGTGTCACAGGCACCTCCGTGGCATCTTACAAACTGTGAGTAAAGAGAACTTTGAACCGCAGCCCCCTGTGCCATCCCTGTCAACACAGTGACCACAGAATCTGCCCCCTGATGACGCTTTGAGTATCCCAGATTTCACAGGGAATTCTCAAACCAAACATCATCAGACAGGAAGTTAAAAAAAATAGAAAATCAAAAAGGTGAGGGAAGTATAGGGAGTGTTTAAAGCAAAAATATTAGAAAATAGCTTAGATTTATGGGATCAAGTAGTTAGGGAGTTAAGAGGAAGATGACTTTGACTTCGGATCACGCCTTTAACATTTCCATACGGGAGCTATAAATCCTTGATTACCAAGCATGTATTTGATTTTTTTCTTTACAGATTTTATGTTTTTATTGGTTTTCCTTCTGAGATCTGAGTTGTCTTCCCAAAATGTAAGTTGATGCATCTACATTGACTGCACTTGTTTTTAGAAGATGGTGTTTTACTTTTGTTTTCATTTGTTGAATGCCTTGGTTCTCTATCTGGGTTTCTCTTGCACCTGCTCACTTGTAGTGTTTAGGCCTGTGCTAATGTGCCGCCCCCGCGACAGCCGACAGGCTGCTCGCATCCAGATCTGCAGTGGCTCGAGGGGTCTCCGGACTCGAGGCGGGGTCACGCGGCCTCTCGAAAATAAAAGGGGATAGAACAGGTAGATTGGATAATGTTCCTGATGCCACCCACGGTTCGTGTTAACAATTGGGATACCACCGCTGCTGCGTTTAGGGGAGAGGGGAGCACCCGGGAGTGATGGAATGGCAGCAATTGATGTTAACCCCTCTGTGGGCAGGGGAAGGCTCGGTGCTGGCAGGCTGGGGACCCGTTGGGAGCAAAGGCACACAACGTACTCCCACAGTCAAGAAATGCTGACGCTGACACCAGGTAAACCAAAGTCTTGAACGCCCTGCAGCCTTAGTCCAAACACGTTGGGTCCGTGCCCTTTTGGCATTGCTGGTTGGTCTGAAGTCTTGTCCCTTGGCACCGTGTTTACACTTGGTGGATCCCTTTCGCCTAGAACTACTCGGGTCCCACTCACCTGCGTGGCTAGTGTGGCGCCCTAGGACCTGGTCGCCACAACAGCATTGCCCCTCCAAGGGTGATGCTGAGCCTGGAAGTAATTGGGAGGTCTATTGGCCAGTAAGTTCAACATCCAACGCAGTTTCTCCCTCAGGCCAGCAGATGGAGCTCTGAACCTGGAGTTCCAGGGAGCATTCCTTAAGTCTGACCTGAGGGAGGAGTTAGTAGTCAGTCTGTAGAGAGAAAGCAGAGAGTGCAGATGCAGAGTGTGCTGTCTTGTGGAACTGGGACCTAGAGCTGGAATAGCTTGGCCCAGTGAAGCAGGAAGAGCAGAGAGGCACAGAAGAGACTCAGACATCGGAGTCTGTGGTTGCCAGGGTATAAAATCCTTCCCTGGTGGCCGAATCCGGAGGGCAGGAGAGCTGCAAGCCCCCTGGCCCATCAGCAATCTGAAGGTACAGCTGCATTCCAAGGGCCCAGTGTGGACTTCAGCAGAGAAGCACCAGAGAGGGCCTGCACAGCCTACCACACAGAAAAAGGGACGAACCACTGGTCCCAGCAGCAAGAGGGCCATTGCCAATCCAGAGAGCAGGGTCCTATAACAGTAAGGAAAGAACAGGAGTAGGCCTCATACTCATCTGGCCAAAAAGATACCTCAGTTACTTCCAGGCCGGCCGGAGCCCTCTACCACCTGTGACGGTCTCCCAGGACTAAACTGTTGCCAAGTAAAAGAGGAGAAGGTAAAGAGACTACTGTTTGTGCCTGTTTCTTTCACTGCCTGTCGGCCCTGCACCGTATTATTCACACCATAGACTCTCACGAGCACCAACTGTTGCCCCGGGGCACTGCTCCACCTGTGGGGAGCAGTACCACCATAGCTGCCAGTCCATCAGCCCGGGAGGCCTCTTACAGCAGCGGCGGCTTAATAGCCGCAAACCACAGGTGGCGTCATGACAACCATAAACTTTATTCACCCCCAAGTCACCAGCCATATTTAATTGACACCCACCAGGGCCACGGAGTCAGGCCCAGTCACCACTGACTACTCCCGGACTAGTCCGGCCCGGCACCGGGTGTCCCATAGCCCTGGGGTGGGCGAGTCACTAGCAGAGTGAGCTTGCTCTCAGGGTTCACGCTTGGGATTTTCTGGATGGTTTTGGGAAGTCCTATCCCTATCGTTGCGCTAGTACCCTGATTTTGGAGCAGTTAGAGAGCGGTTCATGAAGATTCCGTTCACGTCGGGTGAATTACTAGGCTGCATGAAGCTACTTCCCAGCCTAGGGTTCGCGTACCCAGTCGTGCCCTGGCCCCTGCCCGGTTGTAGCACAAGGCGCCAGTCTGCCCTCTGTGGCAACATCGTGCCCCCTGTCACTAGCCCCTGCAAACAGAGTTCCAGCTCCTTACAGGCCAGACCAACGTCTGGCAACTGGGACGGTTACAGGAGCCCAGCTCCGCAGCGTGACCTTTCCTGTCACTGCTCACTGGCACTTCTCTCCAACTATTCCTCTCTCTCACTCCTGACACTTCTGGCCCTCCTTCTACCATCCATCCCTCTGGGTGGCCCTATTCCCCTCAGGCTGCCCAATGGGTGTCTGGTGGGTGTGGTGCAGAGTGTTCCTCAGGATTTGTGTATACATGTTCTTAGCAACACCAAAGGGACAGGACCCGTAACCAAGGAGGAGCGGGTACCATGCAGAAGTGCAGATTGCACGGCACACTTGTGACCACCTGATAGGCCAGGGCATCACACTAACTTCTACCCTTTGTTCAGGAGTAGTCTTGTCACTGTCATTTTTTATTTCTGTTTTTATTTCTAGTACTTTCATATTTCAAGTTCTCAGTAAAAGCCACACTGTTGCTAATAGTAATTCTGTCTCTTTCAGTTTTGGGCCACCATATTACCAGTGTGCGACCTCAGTTATGTGGAACAGCATAGTCCCTGACTGGTATACAAATTATTTCGGTTGAATGACAAGGCCCTATTCTTGTCATATGGTGTGGTCTGATTGAGGACAGCCCCTGATGAACCTCCAACTGATCCCTCTTGGGGGAGAAACGTGTCGGGCAATGAGCTGCTGAGTGTAGCTAAGTACTGGCCATTGGGCCTTGTTTTTTATCATCAACTATGATGAATACCATTGCACACATTTAAATGAATTTCTTGTCTTGCTATTCTGACCCTGATAATAATTAATTGAGCTGAGAGGATTTCTGTCCAAAATCGTTATCCTGATCAGTGGTATTTTTAGAAAGAATTATCTATAACCAGTCATTGGATATTTGGAATGGTATTGGAGTGGGAAATCCATCTAAGATAATATAAACTGGTCTGAATGAATGTGGAACATTAATATTCAGTATAGGGTCAGAAGGCTAGTCATCGTTGAGCAGGGGCACCATTGCACTGTACTTAGGGTGCCAACATCCACGGTCAGGAAGGGAGATATCAGGGAATTTTTGCCCTGAGCCCCTTCCTTGATTTATATGTGAAGCAACCTGGTTTTACTTGCACATTGAAATTTTGGTGAATAAAGTTTGATCTTTCAGTTTTTAGCATTCTGTATGTTTTGAAATTATCACTATGTGACGCCCATGAACTAGTCAGGATGTCACAGGGTACTGCACCCTCTTTATCTTATGGTGCAGGACTCAACCCCTCATGGTTCTGGGTTCCCAACCTATGGTACTGCCTCCATCCGCATCCAAATCCCAACCACACCTCACACCACACCCTGTAAGACAAACCAGTGGGCTGCCTAGCTGGAATAGGGCCACCCACCTAGGGGTCAGGTAGGCTGGTGAGAGGAAAGTGAGCAGAAGAGTGTTAGCCCTCAAGAGGTGAGGGGCTGAGGGACAGTGGCTCCCTGCCTGTAGACGGTTGGGTCGCAGACGGTGGTATGGGCCAAGAGGGGTTGGAGACCTGGTCGCAGGGTATTGAGGCTGGGTGCCTAGACCCGGTCTTGGAAGACGGACAGCATCCCAAGCCTAATAACTTGTCTGGAACCGAAAGCTCGGCGGGGTACAGGACCCTAGGTCGGGGAGTAGCGTTCGGCAACCCGGTAATTAGCCTGTGGAGGATAGTGTCTTTATGTACTGTCCCCCAAAATTCAGAGATCGGGGGCACTAGCGCAATGATGGGGATAGGGCCTTCCAGTACATGCAGCCTGCAAAAATCCCAAGTGTGAGCCCCTGAGAGCGCAGCTCCACTACCAACAAGTAGAGAGCGGGACCTAGACAGCTTTAAGCCAACTGCCCACCAGAAGAATCTAAAATTTGTGCAGTACCAGAGGAGATGGACAACCGGACGAGTTCCCCCAAGAGAGCAGAGGCACCCAGAGATTGGGTTTACCATTGTGTCAGAGTCTGCTTTGCGGTCGCAGCACTACCAACACTGTCTGAGTGAGTACGCTGTCCCCCCCTGCTTCCAATCTGCACTACACTCTCCTACATCTCTCCATCACGAGTCCCGGGGCCTTCCCTACCCGTGGAGGGAACGACATCTAGCTGCCCCACGCCATCTACCCCGGGTACTCCCATTGGCAGCGGCGGTACTCCCCTTACCGCGCTACCGCGCACCACAGGTGGCGTCACGAACTCTTATCCCATGTAAATACCCCCTTTCCATTTTAAGTGGGCTCGAGCCCCCGGGTCCGGAGACCCTCGAGCCTTATTAACCCCGGATCCAAGCGGTTCGACTGCTGCAGGGGCAGCACAACTATATTTCTTTCAGATCCCTATCACTGCTTTGCTTTTTTTATATATATATATATATATATATATATATATACATATATATTTATATATGTATATATGTATGTTTTCACAGTATAAGAAGCACAGAGGGCATGGAATTTCTATAAATCCTATCGACTGTGTTTGTAGTGTACTACGCAGCATTTTGGACTTAGCGAAAATACACTACCTCCAAAAAGCTGCTAATCCTGATCGTGGGCACGTGCCCTAAGGAAAACAAGCACATGATCGGTGATTGCAGCATTTTGGAAACAGCATGTTTTCGCTGCCACCAAAATGCTATACAACTACAGTGAATGGGGTTTATAGAAAGAAATCCCATGGGCACTGTGGTTCTGTTTAACATTGCATAAACTGACCTGAGGTACTGGTTTCCAATCTGCAGCATGTCAATTTCTTATGCAGAGACATGTCACAATGTGACTGTAGGATAGCAGGAGGCAGGGGGGCTTCTGTGATGTCCCTCACACTAGGATATCCTAGGCTATCCCTAACTTCAAGGTTACTTTAACCTTAGAGTTACCTCTAGTGGTGCAAATACACAAGTCCCATACCTGGCTATTCTCCTGACCAGATCAAATATGTTACCCTACCCTCCCAGGGAAGGAAGGGGCAGGAGTGTGATGGTAACACAAATTAAAAGAGACAGGGAAAGATAAAAATTCAAGGACACTGCAAACTCACAGGAACAAACAGTAAGAGACAAAGGAAAAAAGCAAGAACAGGAAGGCAGCATCTAAAAGATAACAAGGGTTAACACCACAACCACTCACTGCAAATATGCACAACAACCACCAGTAAGTCTGGATCACAACACCTCACCAGACCAGTATAAGTAAACTAAACAAATAAGCTGGAATTAATCATATTGTCAAGCCAGCATATATAGGAGTGGAGCAAATGTGATTGGCTCCTCCACAGCATGTGATTAAAGAGAATAACAAGCATTTCACCAGAGATTAATTCTTGCTAGCCTACCTAAATTTGTGGTCTTATGCCCTAGTCTCCCTGCGCTGATCACAAACCTCAAGAAATTAGCAGGCAGAGTGCCAAATCTGTAGTTTCCACTGATACTGAAGCCGCCATGACAGTTGTCAAGGCCTTCAAAACTCTCTTCTTACAAGACGCTTGAGTCTCCTGCATGACAGAATGCAGTAAAAATATGCTGTGTCCAGAACGCCACATTACCCATGTAAATGAAGTGTGTTTAACTTGACTTCCTACCTTGCCACAGTTCATATGGGATGGTCTATGCTGCTCAGGAGATGATTCAGTTTAGCAATTAAGTTTTTCTCTTTGCGACTTAACCCCAATATTTTTCAGATAATCCAGAATCTGTCACGGTTCTACTTTTCCTTTGAGCTACACTATTTTGCTCTGGTGTATATGAGACAATCTTTAAATGCTGCATCCATATTGTTTTTGTCTTCTATTTGATGTGCTGATTTCACCTCCTTTATCATTTTGAAGTAAGAAGGACTTCAGCTGAAACTTATCATTTTTCTTAGTTGCATAGTTTTTTTTGTTTATCCAAAGCTTCACTCTTATTTTTCTTCAGGTAAGTGACTGCATGTGTTAAATAGGGAAAGGTACTGTAGCCACAAAAAAATAGATTTCTTTGGGAGTTTTATACTTTGTGCTATCTGAAAATTATGTAACGTACACATCTATAAAGGTCATCTATAAAAGATCAGTATATACCTGTTGCCTCTGGATGTAGGCAGTTTTATGG
The DNA here is from genome assembly GCF_048569485.1 of Anomaloglossus baeobatrachus. Classification (NCBI taxonomy): domain Eukaryota; kingdom Metazoa; phylum Chordata; class Amphibia; order Anura; family Aromobatidae; genus Anomaloglossus; species Anomaloglossus baeobatrachus. The sequence continues at coordinate 212,717,387 of NC_134354.1, forward strand.
GACCACACATGTCACTGTGTCGTAGTTCAAGTGGCTGTGAAGCTGTAGACTACTCTATTTAGGAAGTGATGTCCTTGTAGCTTTGGATTTAATGTAACATTTACATCTTAAAGTATTTGGCTAAGAAGACACTAAAATCCCTTGTCAAGTTCACATTTTCCAGTTTCTTAATGCTTTCAGGATGGCTGTGGCCTAGAAGTGTATTCCACCTCTGCTCCCTATCAAATTTCACTCTTCCCCTATTTGACCAGCATCTACTTACCGTATTTTTCGTTTTACAGGATACACCGGATTATAACATGCACCCCAAATTACATATTATGGCCTCCCGAGAGTGAGGCTGGCCCCAGGGGCTCAGTGTAAGTATGTAGTACTACAGGTCGCAGAAGAACTCACACACAAACAGCAATGTCTTTCAGGGTTTTTACTCACTTTCAGATGGTAGCTGTTAGTCAACCCAGGCGATGCTATGATGAACCAGGTGGAACCAGGTTTCCCTCAGGCTGAGATAAGGATGACTGCTGACTCGCCTTCCTGCACCTATGTTTCGGATCACCCCTGACTTGAAGTGTATCGTGGGATGCGTCCAGGGAAGTCGCTGCTGCCGTTGTCCCCTTCCCTTTCTGACCCGTTTGCTGATAGCGTGGACCAAGGATAAGATGGCTCCAGGCTCAATCCTCCTTATGGGCCCCCTCATTGCTGTTGATGCTACGGGTTCTGTATGGTTGGTGTGGGACTTCTTGTCCACGCCACCGGCAGGATTATGCAGCTCCACTAAATAGATTTCTGCTCTGGGGACCTGTACCCCGTGTGTGCGTCCATCACCAGGAGTTCCCATACTCGACTCCGTACTTCTCCCTCTATTCAGGCGTCTTTCAAAGCAACTTTGTGGTGATGCTCTCCCCTGTCAACAGCCACTGCATGTGCAGGGTCTGACAGTACTTCACCTTTTGGCCCTGCACTCCAGACACGGCTCCTCACCACCTTCTCCTCTGACTGCCGCTGCACAACCTTCCTCCCAGCTACACTACAGCACCACACTAATTGAGATGCGAGGGCTACGCCCCCTCCCTGGGACTGCCCAGGGGTCACCTCTAATGTCTGTGTGTGTTCTGGTTAAAGGGTGCCTGTGTGTTCACACCTTACTCAGCCATCAGGATTACCTGTTTTGTACTGACCCAGGCGTGGGTGCAATACTCAGTGGTGCCTGACCAGGTCAGGGGCGCCACACTTGCACAGATGAAATCTTGAGCCAAGAGCTCAATATGCCCATGCGCCGACTCTGGACGCCAATATTTGATGCTCCCACCACCGACATTTTCAGGATGGCCTCTGCCTCACCCCCCGCAGAGAGCACAGCCCAACATCAGTATCAGCACCACCCGCAGCATCAGCACCACCCAGAGAACAGCGCAAGGCCCACAGCATCACCTCTGCCTCCTGTGACCCCTCTCCACTACCCCCAGTAAGCTACATTCAGATTATAAGACACACACCCCAATTTCCTCCCAAATTTTTGGGAGTAAACTTGCGTCTTATAATTCGAAAGATATGGTGCATTCTTATATCTCTCCTCTTCACCTGCCCCAAATTCCAGCAACTAGTGCACCCCAGCAGAAACCTCACACACCTATACACTCGCACGCTCTCCGACTCTATTCTACTTCTGTCTTACATAGCTTCTTTCCATAACACAGACAGTGCTACTCTTTTCTACAATGCCACATTCACATCACCTATTCATTCAGTTGCCCCTCTCATGCATATCAGAGTGTGACAAATCAATAGTCAACCCTGACACACTAACCTCACTAAAAAGTTTCAGCAAATCTCCAGGATTCCAGAGCGGTGTTGGAAGGAAACACACTCACAGGAAGACTTCACCACACTCATACAAACAACACACACATTCAAGTCAGCCCTTACCTCTGCATCTGCATCTGAGGTCGGTGATGATGATGACTGGATGCACTTCTCCCTCCAGAAGGTATTGCCACTCCTCCATCACCAATTTGATTGCCAGCAATTCTCAGTCACCAATCGAGTAGTTGTGCTCAGCCGGAGAAAAGGCCCTGGAAAAGAATCCACAAGTTAGAGTCTTACCCATAGCCGACTTCTGCATGAGGACTGCATCGACACTGGAGGAAGAAGCATCCACCTCTAGGATAAACTGCTTGCTAGTCTCTGGTCTATGCAGCAACAGTGCCGAAGAGAGGGCCTGCTTGAGGGAGATAAAGGCGTCCTCTGCTTCTGGGATCCACACTTTCAGATTTGCCCCTTTGCAGGTCAAGGTCGAGATGGGTAGAACCAGTAATCCACACGAGGTCCCATGCCGCTTTAGCTCTGCTACATAACACAGTCAGCGGCTATAGAGCACGACCGCTGGCTGTGCAGACAATGACAGCTGCGATGACTGCACGGCAGGCAGATACTGTCACACACTGGGGGCGTCTGCCTGCAACCAATCACAGACAAGACGATGGCTAGTGGGCGGAGAAAACGTGGAAAGCTGTGTGCATACGATGCACAGTACAGGAAGTGAATGCGTGACCCAGAAGCAGTGTGCCGCTATGACAGAGTCTCGGTAAGTATGAAACGCTGTTTTATTTCTGTTTTTCTTTATTTTTCAATTATTTTCCCCAGTGCGGGGCTGGGGCAGCGGGGCATATTATATCTGCCTGCGCCCCCCTTTGATCGCACATGATCCCCCTGTGTTAGATATTGCCCCCATGCTGCTGCCCATAGTAAAATAAAAAAAGCTTTACTTACCTCTAGCGCTGATCTCCCGGTCTCCTGCTGCTGCTGTCTGTGATAAGGCATGCAGAGAAGATATCACTCTGCCATGCCGATCACATGACCGGCAGCAAGAACCAGGAAGTGGAGGAGGGAGTACTCGGAGCTCAACTGCGAGGAGGGAGACACAGGGATTACAGCGCTGAGAAAGTAAGGAAAGTGTTTTATTTTATTATGGGCAGCAGCATTGGGGGCATATCTAACACAGGGGAGATGTGCCATCTATAGTGGCCATGGGCAGCACACATGGGGGCCATATCTAACACAGGGGAGGTGTGCCATCTATAGTGGCCATGGGCAGCAGTATGGGGGCCATACCAAACACAGGGGAGGTGTGCCATCTATAGGGGCCATGGGCAGCACACATGGGGGCCATATCAAACACAGGGGAGGTGTGCCATCTATAGGGGCCATGGGCAGCACAGGGGGACGTGTCCCAGCACAAGGGGGCTATATTCAATATAAGGGGGCCATATCTAGATTAAGGGGGGCTAATTTTAGGATGGGAGCTATGAGGGACATATACCCTATATGATTTGTTAGACGGACACTGGTATTATAAGATGGACCCCATTTAACATTAAAAAAAAAAATCTCTTTTCCTTCACCAAATTTGGGGGTGCGTCTTATAATCAGGTGCGTCTTATAAAGCGAAAAATACGGTAATTAAGTTCTTCATGCAACTCTCAGATTAAATGAGCAAGTATTTAAATACTTTTTTTATAGATTGTTTCTGGACTGATATATAAAAACACATACATGCATCAGCAGAGTGGTGAAAGTATGAGAAAAGCACAATGAAATTGCAGTATTGACACAGAATATATTAATGGTTACTGTTAGTTAAAAATAAACACATACTTAGTTTCAGACTGCACTTTTTCGTTCATTTTCAACTTGCCTATCATACAGTTTGTAACCTGCTCCTAGTTTCACAGTGTGAGCCTCACTGTATGATGTTTGATGAGATGTCAGTGTGTCCAGCTGGATAAGTGGTCAATAAAGGCAGTGGCTGGGCCTAGTTCACACACACACATCACATCACATCACCAGGAAGGGGTTAATAGATTTTCAGCACTAGCTCAGGTCTGCATGACTCATCTGTCTCCTAAATGAGCAGAAAGCAAGTGGCTTCACACAGACAGGTCACTATGAAGAGTCCTGGTAGGGTGGGGGCCTGAGCTAGGAGTGAGCTGGATAGAAGGCAGGAAGTCTAATCAGAACCGTCTGGAATGTGAAAGAAGACAGACCTCTGCAGGGGTAGCTCCTGCAGGGGAAACCAGCCAGACCAGGGGCTAGTAACACCTGGAGGAACGGAACGGGAACGGGACAGGTACTGGGGATCGTGGAGAATGTCCTGGTGGTGCCTGAGAAAGAGGGGGTGCTGCTGGAGTAGGGAGAAAGAAAGACAGAGAGGTGGTGAGTCCCCAAGAAGCTTCAGGCCACGGAGACGGCAACTAAGCGCACACGACAGAGAGACCCTCAGATAACCTTACCGGACCCTGCCTCCTACCTGCCCGGGACCGACCGGAGGCTACAACGGCGAGGACCGGGACCCGGGTGCGATGTTGGAACAAACCAGTGAATAAAAAGGAACTAGAAAACACAGTCATTGACTTTTGAGAGTAAATGCCGCCGCCCTGTGCCCTGGTGCTCCTGAGGACTGACACCCCCAGTTCTCACCAACCTCCCGGGTCTTCCCCGCTCCACCCATGTGGAGCGATTCCATCTTAGCTGCCCGTAACACCTGCCCCGGAAAGAGACTGTGCAGCGGCAGCTAAACACCTGGCGGCATACAACGGGTGGCCCTGCTTGCAACCCCTATTCCCATCCCATATCGTTCCTGGGGGAGAGAAGGGTTGCAGGGAGAGGGGGTAGACAGCAGAGGAGACCGAGACCCCAGTCACCGCTGCAACCGGTGACGTTCTCCCATGAACCCCGTTCCCCTTTTTCCATTGTACCCTTGTCACACCAGACTGTCAAAACCCCTTTTAATGAAACCTGCTGGGGTCACAGAAGCCGGGTCGGGCCACTCACAGCTCGACCCCGAATACCACTGGCCCGGTGACCGTGCAAGCCCTACAAGCCCCGGCATGGGCATTTCAAATGGATACGGACAGAGTGCACTTCAAAAGAAGGGAGGGTAGAAGTGGGATTGGGTTAAAGGTGCAGTTGTTGGAAAGGAGAAGACCTACTCTTCCACCATGTCTATTGCCAAGGCGAGGAGTGTGGGTGAAATGAAATCCATTGTAAGCAGTCGAGGTCGTGACGGAGGGTGTCAGCAATGTTTCGGTGAGGTCTAGGAAAGATAGATGGCGAGAGGTAAAGAGGTCATGAATGATTTGGAGCTTATTGCTGATGGAATGGGTGTTCCAGAGCGCTTCAGAGAGGGGTAGCAGAGGACCGTGGATCAAGTGAATGGCTTTTATATTGGTTAGATCATGGGTCCCCAATTCCAGTCCTCAAGGGCCACCAACAGTGCATGTTTTCAGGAATTCCCTTAGCATTGCACAGGTGATAATTTAATCACCTGCACAGTTGGTGATTCCAACACCCATGCAATGCTAAGGAAATCCTGAAAACATGCACTGTTGGTGGCCCTCAAGGACTGGAGTTGGGGAACCCTGGGTTAGATTGAGGTTGTTTCTGGTGGCTAGGAAGTGATAAGATGGAGAAATAATGCAACATCAGCTGTGGATGTCCAGGATTTAGAGATACAGTATGTTGCCAGCCATTATGAGAAGCAAAGCGAGAGCAAGCAAGTGGAAGAAGAAACGTGGTCAGCTGTTTTGCGGAGCGACACGGTGGCTCAGTGGTTAGCACTGCAGCCTTGCAGTGCTGGGGTCCTGGGTTCTAGTCCCACTAAGGACAACATCTGAAAGGAGTTTATATGTTCTCCCTGTGTTTGCGTGGGTTTCCTCCCACACTCCAAAAACATACAAATAGGGAATTTAGATTGTGAGCCCCAATGGGGACAGCGTTCCTGATGTATGTGAAGCGCTGTGGAATATGTTAGCGCTATATAAAAATAAAGATTTATTTATTTGTGTTTTGATAGGAGAGAGCTGAGATTTAGGAGTAGGTCAGGGGGGGCGATAAGAAGGAAGGAGAGATAAATATTTGTTTGGAGAGTGGTGTGGTTTGGGGTTGGTAAAGGAGGATTAGTAGAGCAATAACTGTTAAGATATAGGTAAGAATGGTGAAAGTATTAGTGGGAAATGTAAGTGGTAAAGATAGTCAGCCAACAGTTCTAGCTCTTACCTTCTAGTTACTTCCAGGACATTTCTAGTATATTTCTGCTGTATATTTAAATATTCTGCACTCAAAGAAGCTGCACAGACCTGTGTCTCCAAATTTATACACGTTTACTTGCACATGAAAGACTAGATCTGAGCAAAAAAGGGACAGGTCAGAGAATCTGAATGAATTTAGAGACAGGTGCTAATATGAACAATTTGTTTGCTAAAAATCAGGGGAAGTAGATGTCGCGGGCGGAGGAGGGGACGCCGCGCTCTCCCACTGCTCGGGTCCGGCTGCTGCTGCGGCCTGCTGCTGCTCGATGGCTCGAGCGATGGGCCGGATCCCGGGGACTCGAGCGGCGCTCCTCGCCCGTGAGTGAAAAGGGATCGGTTTTTGGGATTGTTTATTGTCTGTGACGCCACCCACGGTTGTGGTGATTGTGTGGACACCACCGCTGCTCTGTATGGGGATCCCGGGAGCGGTGACAGGGAGCAGCAAAGTTGTTAGTTCTCCCCTCCGTGGGTAGGGGGTGGTTGTCCCGGGGCCCAGTGATGAGGTGGGTAATGAGGGATGGTGGGGCCGGTGCAGGCCTTGACGGGGTGCAGGGACGCGGGGGCAGCGCTGTGCCTCACGGCACTGTGGTACTCACTCAGCCTGAGACGGTGACACAGTTCTCGGTAAAACACACGGCTGGAAAGACGGTTCCCACGGACGGCTGCACTTGCTTTTCCCCAGTAGTTGACGGTGACGGTCCCTTTTCCTGCACCTGAAATGATGATGGTAGCGATGGGTTCCCACCGGTAACCCGCTCCCCGACTTGGTTATGGGCCGGAGGAGCCCTACTTTGCCCGCAGGCGCTGGCCCTGAGAAACTGGTGCCCTGGCGGTGGCGGTGTCTCTAACGGTCGGACTGTTGCCTTCAATCGGGACTTGGTTGTTGGGAGACCCAGAGGTCCCCTTCACTGACGGATTTGGCAAATTCACGGCGACTCCTAGCCTTGCCGGGATCCAAAAGGCCCCTGCCAATGGTGCTGACTGCTCTTTGTACACCGCTCCGGTACCGCCGGGCCACCACCTGTCCACGGTCCTTCCGGCAACCTCCAAGCAGCCTCTCCTGCAGACAGTCACCGCCGTCTGCTGACCTTGCTGTCTCAGTCCGGGGCACACACCCGGACCAACTTCAGGCTTTCTTAACTGTTCCTTTTTCTGTCACTACTCTCACTTGCTCCTCTACCACTTCCTTCTACTTCACTCCCCTAGCTTAAACTCCTTCTCAGACCCTAGTCTGACTTCAACTGCCCTGCCTGGTTCTCCCGCCTCCAGGGCTGTGAACTCCTCGGTGGGCGGAGCCAACCGCCTGGCCCACCCCCTGGTGTGGACATCAGCCCCTGGAGGAAGGCAACAAGGATTTTTGGTTAGCTTTGGTGTTCCTAGCTGGGGTGTAGGGTGTGGTGGTGTTATGACCTGTGACCCCTGGCTTGCCCAGGGCGTCACACAGACATACACCAAGATAGACAGATATAGACAGGTGTGCATTAGAATCAATGGATTGAAGGGATATTGCATTCTTTAAGCAGACAATTTAATCTAAGAACATAATTATATAGGGGATTTAGAATCTATAAAAAAAATAAAAATCATACCTTTACTGTACAAATCTCTTACTCTGGGCAAAATGCCCTCTTTATTTCCACATGCTAATTAAGTTGTTCATTGTATAATAGGGTGCTAGGCTCATGGGCCCCGCCCTGAATCAGCATTGTGTTATAATAATGTAAATTGTGTTACTGTATGCAATGTGCTTATGGATAATTTATACATGTGGCCATCTAGTGTCCGGTTTAGGTACTGCTTCCTATAAAAGGGAGACAGTTAAAGGGGTTATCCAGCTGATTTTGCCCTTTTTTTATTAATTTACTATTGGGCTACATTGGGGCAGGTAATTAGATAGTAACTACCTACTTGCCCTGCTGTCAGCCCCTCTCCCCCGGCTCAGAGAGTTCATGTGACCGCTCCTGCTGGGACTTTGCTCCTTCCTGTGATATCACCTTGTAGACGGGCATCACAGCCGACATCATGTAGCCACCCTGCTGGGCAGGTATGGTGTGAGTCCCCGCCCCCCTCCACCGGACCTTCCCCACATTCCATACTCTCTCCACAACCTCCCACGCCACTGCTGTGGGGCCTGTGAGCTGGGGGGAGGGGTCTGGCGGTGTCTGCCCACTGTGTCACTGCCAGAACTGGGCTCCCTGCTCAGGATCGCAAGTTCAAATGTATTGGCATCACATTGCCAATACATTTGAAAGCACGGATGAGAGGGAGCGCTGCGCTGCTTCTCATCACTGTCCTGCTGTCTGTGTTCTCTGACAGTTCAGTTGTAGTGCCCCTGAAGATATCTGCAGATGCAGAACCTACCCCCTAGGGCCCCAGAAGACCAGTGCTAGTCACACACAAACACTCCAGGTAATCCCAGTTTTCCCCAATCATCCCCCATAGAATGGTACAAGGCTAGGGTCAGACCAATGGATGGTCGCCTAGAAGTGGAGCCACTCCAGTCCACTAGTTGACCAGGTGGGAGGAGTAGACTGTGGACAGTCAGAGAGAGTAGTCGAGTAGTGGTGAAGAGTGGACGTGAGGAGACGCACTGACTAGGAGGGAACAGTAATCTGGTGCCCAGGAGGTTAGTTGCCGATGGAGTACAGTGGAGTGCTCCTGGAATTACGCACCAACGGGGTACAGGACCCTAAGTCAGGCAGAAGCTCCAGGCAGGCCTGATAACAGCTACACAGTGAGGGGACCATCAAGGATCTCACTGACCTTGAAGTCCGGGACACTGTAGCAAAGGGAGAACCGAGGACAGGACCAGAGACTCCAGAGACTCCAACCCCACAGGGTTCACGCTACCATCATACGGACTGCAGTGGAAAACCACCAGATGGGGACCCCAGCTGCTCTACGCCACGGGGACCCACCAACCAGAGACAGGTGCAGGGGAAGAAGGCACCAGATTACTAAACTGGCACTGGGACAAAACTAAAGGTGAAAGCAGCCGGCGTCGGGTGACCAGTTACCACCAGAAAGTGAGTAAAGAACCAGTTGCACTGAACCCCTTGTGTGGACTACCTTCTTCCGACACCCATCACTACACCTACCCTCTAGGGCTCGGCCTTGCCTGCAGAGGGCCTAACATCCAGGCAGCCATTAACACCAGCCCCAGTAATGAACATTGTGCAGCGGCGGCTCCATCCCTATAGCCGCAACACCGCAAGTGGTGTCACGTATAAACTTTATCCAACAATCCCCTGTAAATATCCCCTTTTCAAAAAGCACCCAGGGCACGGAACCGGGCAACGGCCGCCAAAGTGACATTCCCCAGTTATACATCGCCCAGGACCGAGTACCCCATAACCCTGGTCGACACACAGTACAGCACTGATGTCACTACTGTGCTGATATGGGCAGAGCAAAGACAGAGGGCAAACAAGGAACAGTGGAAAGGACCGAGGAGAGGTATGTATTTATTCCCTACACAGTGAGGGCTATAATGAACTGCAGAGCAATGTCTGTGGGGGGTGCAGAGCGATGTGTGTGGGGGGTGCAGAGCGATGTGCGTGGGTGGGTGCAGAGCGATGTGCGTGGGTGGGTGCAGAGCGATGTGCATGGGGGGGTGCAGAGCGATGTGCGTGGGGGGTGCAGAGCGATGTGTGCGTGGGGGGTGCAGAGTGATGTGTGTGTTGGGGGTGCAGAGCGTCGTGTGGGAGGTTGTAGAGCGCCATGTGGGGGGGTGCAGAGCGATGTGTGTGGGGGGATGAACAGCACCATGTGGGGGGAGGTGCAGAGGATCATGTGATGTTAGGTGCAGAGCGCCATGTTGGGGGGGGAGTGCAGAGTGATGTGTGGGGGGGCGCAGCGCAATGTGTGTGGGGGGTGCAGAGCGATGTGTGAGGGGGGTGCGTAGCGACGTGTGTGGGAGGGTGCAGAGTGATGTGTGGGGGGTGCAGAGCGCCATGAGGGGGGGTGCAGAGTGCTGTGTGGGTGGTTGCAGAGCGCCATGTCAGGGGGTGCAGAGCGATTAGTGGGGGGAGGTGCAGAGTGCCATGTCGGGGGGGTGCAGAGCGATCTGTGGGGGGCAGAGTGATGTATGTGGGGGCGTGCAGAGCAATGAGTGGGGGGGTGCAGAGTGCCATGTGGGGGGAGGTGCAGAGAACCATTTGGGGGGGTGCAGAGCGCCGTGTGGGGGGTGCAGATCACCGTGTGGGGCCTGCAGAGCCCTGTGTGGTGAGGTGCAGAGCCCTGTGTGGTGGGGTGCAGAGCGCCATGTGGGGGGGTGCAGAGCGATGTGTGGGGGGAGGTGCAGAGCATCATGTGGGGGGAGGTGCAGAGCGCCAAGTCGGGGGGGTGCAGAGAGATGTGGGGGGGGCTGCAGAGCGATGTGTGTGGGGGGGTGCAGAGTGATGTGTGAGGGGGGTGCAGAGCGATCTGTGGGGGGGGCAGAGCGTTGTATGTGGGGGCTTGCAGAGCAATGAGTGGGGGGGTGCAGAGTGCCATATGGGGGGAGGTGCAGAGCACCATTTGGGGGGTGCAGATCGCCGTGTAGGGGGGTGCAGATCGCTATGTGGGGCCTGCAGAGCCCTATGTGGTGGGGCTTGCAGAGCCCTGTGTGGTAGGGTGCAGAGCCCTGTGTGTGGAGGTGCAGATTGCCATGTGAGGGGTGCAGATTGCTATGTGGGGCCTGCAGAGCCCTATGTGGTGGTGCCTGCAAAGCCCTATGTGGTGGGGTGCAGACCACCGTGTGGGGGGGAGCACTGTGTGGTGGGGTGCAGAGCCCTGTGTGGGGGGGGTGCAGAGCCTTGTGTGGCGGGGTGCAGAGCACCATGTGGGGGGTGCAGAGCAATGTTTGGGGGGTGCAGAGCGATGTCTGTGCTGCACGTAAATAAAGTATCTGCAGAGAATAAAGGAATAATTCAAGAGAAATAAAAGTTAGAAAATAAAAAAAAATAATGTAGGAATGTTTTATATGACAATACAGCACAGATTAGCTTAAAAAGAATTGGAGTTTATGTCAGAAAACTCCTTTAAACTTTATAAGTTCAGCCCACAGAGGGAGAAGCCAGCTGCAGGATATAGGCTAAGTTCACACAAGGCATCTTTTGCTGCGTTTTTGAGGTCACAAAGATGCACCAAAATGCATGCATTTCCTTCCCCCAGCAAAGTGTATGAGATTTCGATTTTGCTGTCCACACTGGGCATCTTTTGCTGGCTGCTTCTTGGCTGCGTTTTTGAAGATTCACCCAAGATACAGCATGTCAATTCTTTTTGCATTTTTCTAACATTTTTGAGCCCTTCTAGTCAATTGATTTAAAAAACGCATTAGGCATAAAAACGCGTCAAAAAGCGCATTGCGTTTTTTCATACGTTTTGCCATGGTTCGTTTTTGCTCTGTTTTTTGGGACAAAAACGCTGCATCTTCGTGGTAAAAAAAAAGATGCAGTGTTTTAACATACCCATAGACTAACTCCATCTAACTTTTAGCCAGTCAAGGAGGTAGAGAGTAAGGAAGCTGTATATGTGTGAGGTATAGCAATGAGGAAGTATGCAAGCAAGCTAGATACCAGAGGACGAAGAAAGTGGGTTTCTGTGGCAAAGTTAATTTGACCAGACCCTCAAGTTCACTTCAGAGAAATCGGAGCATGTGGGAAGGACTCTGATGCAGATGGGTGGCATGTACTTCCCTGTCCCGCAACGTAAGTAGCAGGCCGGAACTCTAGAAAAAATTCCTGGGTTGCAACTGACTACAGTGATACTAATCCATAAAGGAAGGTTTGGATTAGACTTGGGCAAACAGGTTGGTACGTCTTGCCCGATGGTTGTCGATCACCATTATACAGAACAGATACCTGTGGGTGGTACGAGACCATAAGGCTTGTGGGACTTAATTACTTCATTGTGTGAGACTGTGGTCTCAGACAATGAGGAGGAGGACGTGCATACAACATTAGTACTGTTAGGAACTATGGAGTGGTCTGCAGAAAAATTGTGCTTTGAAGTAAATTGTACTGTACCGAAAATGTTGTGCCCACAAGTGATGCTGTTACAGAAATACTGTGCGTAACTGTTAGTAAAAGACTGTTGAAAAATAAGCAAGAATAAGTGTCTGTGAATACCGGAGAGGAAATCTTGGTCTGCACAAGGGCCTGATCACAGGTATGGCTTGCACATAAAGTCCACACATCACATCAGGAATTCCGCCACCAATCCCTTTAAGGGGGCTTTACACGCTGCGACATCGCTAATGCGGAGTCGTTGGGGTCACGGAATTTGTGACGCACATCCGGCCGCATTAGCGATGTTGCTGCGTGTGACACCGATGAGCGATTTTGCATCGTTGCAAAAACGTGCAAAATCGCTCATCAGTGACATGGGAGTCCATTCTCGATTATCGTTACTGCAGCAGTAACGATGTAGTTCGTCGCTCCTGTGGCAGCACACATTGCTATGTGTGACGCCGCAGGAACGAGGAACCTCTCCTTACCTGCGTCCCGGCCGCTATGAGGAAGGAAGGAGGTGGGCGGGATGTTCCGGCCACTCATCTCCGCCCCTCCGCTTCTATTGGGCGGCCGCTCAGTGACGTCGCTGTGACGCCGCACGGACCGCCCCCTTATAAAGGAGGCAGTTCGCCGGTCACAGCGACGTCGCCGGGCAGGTAAGTATGTGTGACGGGTCTGCGCGATGTTGTGCGGCACGGGCAGTGATTTGCCCGTGTCGCACAACAGATGGGGGCGGGTACCCACGCTAGCTATATCGGGACCGATATCACAGCGTGTAAAGTAGCCTTTACCCTAGCTCTGTGGGGGTGGCTGGTGCCTGTATCAGCAAAGGAAGTCTGCTGAGTAGAAACAGAACAACCCCTTTTGCCTACGACTAGAGCCCTGTGTCACCCCCGCAACAATTGCACCATAGGCATGGTCAAGCTGCTTCAGTACATCATTCTGCCCTCTGAGTTTGGATACCCCTGCATCCCTCTCTGGTGATTGATAGTGCTGACTTGCATAAAGCCATGCTGTCTTAGGCCTCTACCACACTCACGTGAAATTCACGCACGTGCCGAGAGACACGTATTTCCCCTGCGTGTTGCTTGCAGGTAAGTACGTGTCTCTGGTACGTGTGGGACACGTGTGTTCTCTGTGTGCTATCCGCGATAGCACACGTAGAACTGGTAATTTACATACTCACCTGGTCCTTCCTGCTGTCCGCGCTGCTGTCCGTGGTGCTGATCTTCGGCTCCAGCCCTCCCGTCTCATCGCTGCTGCTGCTGCCAGGCAGTGAAGTGAATATTAAATGAGAATAATGAGCGGCGGTCGGCAGCAAGAGGCAGCAGCGGCAGAGACAGGAGGGCTGGAGAAGGTGAGTTAATGTTTTGTTTTTTTTCACTGACACGTGTGTTTTCTCCGGCGCGTGTCACACGGGACCGCATCCACACTACACCCGTGTGGTACGGGTGCGGGCCGTGTGACACCCGTGCTGCAGGAGAAAACACTGACATGTCAGTGCTTTGAAAAACGCACACGCGTACAAACGCACACGGACACACGTTCCGTGTGGTTTTATGTGTGGGTGCCTGCTACAATAGGGTAGCATTGCTTAACGTGTCTCCGTGCCGTCGGTACGTGTAAAAAATGACAAACACGTGCCGGCAGCACGGATGTGTGTCGCAGGCCTTAGGAAAAATCTGGTACCTGCACTCAATGTCAAAGTTCATAGATCAGAGTGTGTGTATACAACACTCTCCTCTCTGCTGCAACTGCATGTTAGTAATGGAGCAGCTGCAGTAGGGTAAAGGTGTGAAAGGATGATTTTCATATTGTTTAAGTCCCATGTATGACATGTATGTCCTTATTTTAAATTGTGGTTTTGTGATGACAGAATCTCTGAAAGAGGGTTGTACAATCACAAGATATTGATGACCTATACTTAAGATAAATCATCAATATCAGATTAGTCTAGCAGCCCCGGTGGCAGTCTGATTTAAACAACAGAGCTGCACTGTACAGCCTCATTCAATGTATACAAGTGCATCTCAACAAATGAGAATATCATCAAAAAGTTAATTTAGTTCAGTAATTCAATAGAATTATACATAGTCATTACACACAGAGTGATCTATTTCAACAGTTTATTTTTGTTAATTTTGTTGATTACAGCCAATGAAAACCCAACAGTTATTATCTCAGAAAATTAGAATAATTATCACAAAACACCTGAAAAGACTTCCTAAGCATTTAAAATGGTCCCTAAGTGTACCTTCACACTTAGCGATGCAGCAGCGATCCGACCAGTGATCTAACCTGGTCAGGATCGCTGCTGCATCGCTACATGGTCGCTGGTGAGCTGTCAAACAGGCAGATCTCACCAGCGACCAGTGACCAGCCCCCAGCCAGCAGTGACGTGCAAGCGACGCTGCGCTTGCACGGAGCCGGCATCTGGAAGCTGCGGAGACTGGTAACTAAGGTAAACATCGGGTATGGTTACCCGATGTTTACATTAGTTACCAGAGCACACCGCTTAGCTGTGTGTGCAGGGAGCAGGGAGCCGCGCACACTGAGCGCTGGCTCCTTGCTCTCCTAGCTACAGTACACATCGGGTTAATTAACCCGATGTGTAATGCAGCTACATGTGCAGAGAGCAGGGAGCCGCGCACACTGCTTAGCGCTGGCTCCTTGCTCTCCTAGCTGCTGTACACATCGGGTTAATTAACCCGATGTGTACAGCAGCTACATGTGCAGCGAGCCGGAGCCGGCAGCACAGGCAGCGTGAGAGCTGCGGAGGCTGGTAACTAAGGTAAATATCGGGTAACCACCTTGGTTACCCGATGTTTATCTTAGTTACAGCTTACCTCAGCTGTCAGACGCCGGCTCCTGCTCCCTGCTCGCTTCATTTGTCGCTCTCTCGCTGTCACACACAGCGATCTGTGTGTCACAGTGGGAGAGCGCCTTTGAAGAAAACGAACCAGGGCTGTGTGTAACGAGCAGCGATCTCGCAGCAGGGGCCAGATCGCTGCTCATTGTCACACACAGCGAGATCGCTAATGAGGTCACTGCTGCGTCACAAAAAGCGTGACTCAGCAGCGATCTCGGCAGCGAGCTCACTCTGTGTGAAGCACCCCATAGTCTGGTTCAGTAGGCTATATAATCATGGGGAAGACTGTTCAATTGACAGACATCCAGAAGGCAGTCATTGACACACTCCACAAGGAGGGTAAGCCACAAAAGGTCATTGCTAAAGAAGCTGACTGTTCAAAGAGTGCTTTATCCAATCATATTAATGGAAGGTTGAGTGGAAGGAAAAAGTGTGGTAAGAAAAGGTGCACAAGCAGCCAGGACAAACACAGTGTTGATAGGATTTTTAAAAAAAGGCCATTCAAAAATCTGGGGGATATTCACAAGGAGTGGACTGCTGCTGGAATCAGTCCTTCAAGAGCCACATGGGCTACATGTCGCATTGCTTGTGTCAAGCCACTCATGACCAATAGAAAAAGCCAGAATCGTCTTACCTGGGCCAAGGAGAAAATGAACTGGACTGTTGCTCAGTGGTCCAAGGTGTTATTTCCAGATGAAAGTAAATTTTGCGTTTCATTTGGAAATCTCGGTCCCAGAGTCTGGAGGAAGAGTGGAGAGGCCACAATCCAAGCTGCTTGAGGTTTAGTGTGAAGTTTCCACAATCCGTGATGGTTTAGGGAGCCATGTCACCTGCCTGTTTGTCTACCAGGAAATTTTAGAGCACTTCATGCTTCCCTCTGCTGACAAGCTTTGTGGTCATGGAAAATTAATTTTCCCGCAGGACTTGGCACCTGTCCACACCCAAACATGGGTGCGGCCCTTCGCAGGGGCAAGGTGACACACGTGCCTTGTATGGCTCACGTGTTGAACTTGGTTGTCCAACAATTTTTAACACACTATCCCAGCCTAGATGGCATTCTGAACAAGGCACGAAAACTGTCTGCTCACTTCCGCCATTCAACCGCCACAGCTGAGCGACTTGCATCGCTCCAGAAGTCTTTCGGCCTGCCGGTTCATCGCCTGAAATGCAATGTGCCGACGCTCTGGAATTCGACTCTCCACATGTTACAGCAACTGTGGCAGCACCGCCGAGCCCTGGTGCAATACGTCATGATGTATAGCCTGGGCCAATGAGATGCAGAGGTGGGGAAGATCACCCTGATGGAGTGGTCTCAGATCAAGGACCTATGCACCCTTCTGCACAGTTTCGACATGGCGACGAATATGTTTAGCGCTGACAATGCCATAATCAGCATGACAATTCCAGTCATTTACATGCTGGAGCACACGCTAAACACTATTCGGAGTCAGGGGGTGGGACAACAGGAAGGGGAGGAAGTACAGTAGGATTCATATGCGCAAGGGACAACAACATCACTAAGGTCCAGACGTTCATCATCACCAAGGCGGCAGCCATGGGACCATGGGGGACAGGGATCAACAAGGGCGCATGGTAGCAGGCGAAATGTTGAGGAAGGTGCAGGAGAACATGAAGAAATGGAGGACGAACTGTCCATGGACATGGAAGACTCAGCGGATGAGGGAGACCTTTGGTTAAATTTCAGTTGAAAGAGGTTGGGGGGAGATGTCAGAGGAAGAAAGAACGGTTAGCACTTCTATGCCACAAACACAGCGTGGACTTGGTCCGCATGGCTGCGCAAGACACATGAGTGCCTTCTTGCTGCACTACCTCCAACATGACCCTCATATTGTCAAAATTAGAAGTGATGATGACTACTAGCTTGCCACACTATTAGATCCCCGGTACAAGTCCAAATTTTGTGACATAATTCCAGCCATAGAAAGGGCCGCACGTATGCAGGAGTATCAGCAGAAGCTGTTACTCGATCTTAGCTTGGCTTTTCCACCAAACAACCGTGGTGCACGAAGTGAATCTCCCGGGAGTATCTCCAAATGAACATCGATGCCATGACTTTGCAAATGGAGCCTTGCTTATTTTGGGCTTCAAATCTTGAAAAATGGCCAGAGCTCTCCACTTACGCCTTGGAGATCTTGTCGTGTCCAGCTACCAGTCCAGATGCAAATCTACCTGTGAAGTGTACAACTGGGGCACAAGTGCTGGCACTGAAGGGGTGTCTGTGTGGCCTAATTTTTTGAAAAAAGGGAGACTCCGCTTGGAGTAACCCTTGCTTGCAGTGTTTCTAAAAATGATCCAAGATGAACAGATCTGGGATCAGCAAAGACTTTGCTACCTACCCCGGTGTCATCCTGGGGAAGGTTAAGGATGGCGTATTTTTGAGTGTGCTTGATGCAAATCTACCTGTGAAGTGTACAACTGGGGCACAAGTGCTGCCACTGAAGGGGTGTCTGTGTGGCCCAATTTTTGGAAAAAAGGGAGACTCCGCTTGGAGTAACCCTTGCTTGCAGTGTTTCTAAAAATGATCCAAGATAAACAGATCTAGGAGCAGCAAAGACTTTGCTACCTACCCCAGTGTCATCCTGGGGACGGTTAAGAATGGTGTATTTTTGAATGTACTTGATGCAAATCTACCTGTGAAGTGTACAACTGGGGCACAAGTGCTGCCACTGAAGGAGGTGTCTGTGTGGCCCAATTTTTGGAAAAAAGGGAGACTCCGCTTGGAGTCACCTTGCGGTGTTTTACATGATTTTAGAAGGGCGTGCCATGCTTATATCTGTGTCTCATCCTCTTTTTCCTCGTAACGCTGTTTTATTTTCACATGATAATTTCTTCTTGTCACTTTCCCATGTGTTTGTGTTGTGATGTGAGTTGTTTGTCACCTTTTGGACACCTTTGAGGGTGTTTTCTAGGTGGTGTTTTTATGTGTTTGTGATTGCCTCCCATTGTTTCCTATGGGTTCGAGCGGTTCGCCGACCCGGTTCGCCGAACCGAACTCGAACGAGATCTCCGTTCGGCGAACCAAGCTCGAGCCGAACCGCGACCGGTTCGCTCATCTCTAGTAATGACTCTATATAATATATAGGAATAGATCCCTCTGTGTGTAATGACTCTATATAATATATAGGAATAGATCCCTCCGTGTGTAATGACTATATAATATATGCGTTTCCCTTTTTGTAATGAATTACTGAAATAAATTAACTTTTTGTTGATATTCTAATTTGTTGAGATGCACTTCTCTTTTCATGAATTGGAGCCTTTCTTTAGTACTCTGCAGTGGCAGCTACCCATTCAATGCCCCTAGGTAGTTTAACTCTGTTACATTTGGCTGCCAGTGAAGCTAAGAACTGATCATTGGAGATGTTAGGTTTTGGACCTTCAACTACAGTATCTAATATTGTTGACCTATCCAATGGAAAGCTCATCAGTATCTTGTGATCAGACAACTCCTTTAATTTTGCATTTAGGAAGAAAGTAAAAAATGTTCCATGCAGTACAACACCTTTAATTATGTGGACGGTGGGTTGTAAATAAATAATTCTGTTGAAGGAGAGACAATCTAGTTTTATATAGGTAACATTTATTAAACTTTTCTCATCAGATAACATTTTTTTTTCTGATTCTTTAATGGAAAAAAGGAAAAGAAAAATCAAACTGTGGTGGTGAAATGGTGGAAAAAAATTGCAATTTCTACATTGTTTTGGGGTTTTGCATTTACTTTGCTCAGATATAGAAGGCCATTAAGGACATCAAGGTTCAGCATTTCTGTACACAGAAGAGACAGGATGCTATATTAGGTAAATCCTTTGGGGATGCTTTTCTATGTATGGTATTACAAGGTGACAATAAGTGAATGACTCCGAATAAATATTAAGGAAGGCAAGAGTCAGCCTTGAGCAGTTTTAGAGACATACAGATACAGCAACTTTCATTGCAGAGTATATAAAAAGTCAAGGTCGAGAGTAAACACAGTAGATCATCTAGTTCTGTAAAGGTATAGCCTCACTTTGAATGTAAGTCACCTAAGGACAGATGAATTCTAATACATCAGAAATATCTTGGGGATTTTTGTGAACAATATACAAATTTAGTAAGAAACAAGAATCAAATTCAACTATTTAGACTATTAGACATGTCAAGATTTATATTACCAAAAATATTATATTATTTTTCGCTTCGAAAGATGAGTTAGTGCTTTATTTTCAGAGGATGTCTTTTTTTTCCATCAACGACAATCCACATTTATTCTAGGACAAAAAACAATCAACTTTTTTTTCAAATCTAGTTATATCGCATTCTTAAACATCAACATAACTCTCCAAACCCTGAGGGTTTCTCGTATATGTGTAGCTATTAGTGATGAGCCACCACCCAAGTGTTCGGGTTCGGTTCGTCGAACATCGGGTGTGTTCGTCGAATGTTCAACGAACGTTCGACGAACACCTTCGAACACCATTGAAAACAATGGCAGGCAAACACAAACACATACAAACACATAGAAAACACATAGAAAACACCTTCTAAGGTATCCAAGAGGTGACAAACTACTCAGAAGACATAAGAAACACATGAAAAAGTGACAAGTACATATACTCATGCGAAAAGAAAAGAGCTGGATGAGTAAAAGGAGGAGGAGACACAGATATAGACATGACATGCCCATCTAAAATCATGTAAAACACAGCAAGAGGACTCCAACAAGTGTCTCCATTTTTTCCAAAAATTTGGGCACAGACACCACTTAAGTGTTATCGATTTTCCCAAAGTTGCAAATTTAAAATTGTTTTTAAAATTTAAAATTTAATTTAAAATTAAAAATGAAACACATTCAAAAATCCACAAGCCTTTAGTCTCCCCAGGATGACACAGGGGTAGAAAAGTCCTTGCGGATCCATGACCTGTTCATCTTGATGAATGTTAGTCTGTCCACATTGTCACTGGACAGACACGTGCGCTTATCTGTCAGCACACCCCCAGCAGCACTGAAGACACGTTCCGAGAGAACGCTGGCTGCGGGACACGACAAGATCTCCAAGGCATAACTGGCAAGCTCAGGCAATTTGTCCATATTGGAAGCCCAAAATGAGCAAGGCTCCACATGCACAGTCATGGCATCTATGTTCACTTGGAGATACTCCTGTATCATCCTCTCCAGGTGTTGACAATGTGTCAGACTTCTTGTGTCTTCTGGCCTTGGAAAGGATGGTCTAAAAAAATCATGAAAAGATTCTATAAAATTGGTTTTACCACCAGATACGGTGTTACTGGTACGGTTTGAGTGATGACTCGACAGTCCCATGGTTGCCAAATTAGAACTGTGATATTCACTCTGTGCACCACTGGTGTTTAGTGGAAAAGCCGATCTAAGATTGTGTAACAACTTCTGCTGATACTCCTGCATAAGTGTGACCCTTTGTATGGCAGGAATTATTTAGCCAAATTTTGACTTGTACCGGGGATCTAAGAGTGTAGCAACCCAGTAGTCAGTATTACTTCGAATTCGTACAATCCGAGGGTCATGTTGTAGGTAGTGCAGCAAGAAGGCGCTCATGTGTCTTATGCATCCAGGAGGACGAAGTCCTTGATGTGTTGGTGGCGGAGAGGTGAGAATCATGCCTCCTTCCTCTGCCCTCTCCCCCCAACCTCACACAACCGAAATGTGAGCAAGCTCTCACTCATCTGCTGAGTCTTCCATGCCCATCGCCAGTTCGTCCTCCATTTCTTCATGGGCTCCTGCACCTTCCTCCACAGTTTTGCTGATACTATGCGCCCTTGTTAATCCGTCTCCCCCACTGCCCCATGCCTGCCGCCTTCGTGCTGCTGACCGTCTGGACCTTGGAGATCTTGTTATCCCTTCCACATATGACTCCTCCTGTACTTCCTCCCCTTCCTCTTGTCCCACCACCTGACTCCGAATACTGTTTAGAGTGTGCTCCAGCATCTAGATGACCGGAATAGTCATGCTGATAATGTCATCGTCAGCGCTAAACATCTTCGTCGCCATGTGAAAACTGTGCAGAAGGGTGCATAGGTCTTTGATCTGAGACCACTCCAGCAGTGTGATCTTCCCCACCTCTGGATCTCGTTGGGCCAGGCTATACGTCATAAGGTATTGCACCAGTGCTCGGCGGTGCTGCCACAGTCGCTATAACATGTGCACAGTCGAATTCCAGTGTGTCGGCATATCGCATTTCAGCCGGTCAACCGGCAGGCCTAAAGACTTCTGGAGCGATGCAAGTCATTGAGCGTGAGTTGGGTGTGAACGGCGGAAGTGAGCACATAGTGACCGTGCCCTCTGCAGAAGCCCATGTAGGCCGGGATAGTGGGTTAAAAATTGCTGGACAACCAGGTTCAACACGTGAGCCATACAAGGCACGTGTGTCACATTGCCCCAGCAAAGGGCCGCACCTAGGTTTGCAGCATTGTCGCACACGGCCTTCCCTGTCTGCAAGTTGAGTGGAGACAACCATTGATGAAATTCGGTCTCCAGAGCTGACCACAACTCGTCAGCTGTGTGACTCACATTTCCCAGACATTTCAAAGTAAAGACCGCCTGATGCCATTGAGCTGTGCTGCCAGCATAGTAAGGAGATGTGTGGGATACCTTGTGCGCAGTTACAAAGTGGGTGGCCTTACCAGACAGGCTTTGGGCAGAGGTGGAGGACTGAGACAAGGTTGAGTAGGCAGAAGCAGTGGAGGAACTTCTACATACAGAGGATTGACGCCCAACTCGTGGGGACGGCAAGACTTGTACAGCAGACCCTTCTCCATCTTTTACCATAGTTACCCAGTGCCCAGTCAGCGACATGTAACGCCCCTGTCCATGCTTACTGTTCCAAGTATCTGTGGTGAAATGCACCCTGTCACACACAGAGTTTCTCAAGGAAGCGGTGATGTTGTGTGCGACATGCTGGTGTAGCGCAGGCACACCTTTCTTGGACAAGTAGTGGCGACTGGGCATCTGGTACTGGGGCACTGCGACAGACATAAGTTCTCAAAAATCCTCAGTGTCTATCAGGCGAAAAGGCAGCATTTCTGTAGCAAACAGCTTGCAGATGCTGAAATTCAACCTCTTAACTTTGTCATTGCTAGGAGGAAATGGTCTTTTACTTGTCCACATCTGAGGGACCGAGGGCTGGTTGCTGTGCTGAGACGGCGTTGAGTAGGGTGTCCCTGGCAAACTGCTGGTATGTGAGGAAGGTGCAGGCGGAGACATAATGTTGCCTTCATCCAAAGGTGGTGCTCTCAATGTCTGAGAGAGCTCAATACTAGCAGCTGTTTCCACTTCCAAAACAACTGACGACCTGCCAATCACACTGCCTGCTGTGGGTAAAGAGGTGGAAGGTCTGCGTCCAAAAGCATGTGTGACTTCTGTCCCCACCGTCACAGAGGATGAAGAGCACGCAGATGCACTTGATGGGGCAGACGGTGGTTGGCCCGCCCCGCTAGGCCGCATTGTAGCACAGTGAGCTTCCCACTGCGACTTATGCTTCATATCCATGTGACAGTTCATGGATGAAGTACTCAAACTAGTGAGTTTTTGGCCTCTAGTTTTTGGTGACAAATTTTACAGATGACATGAGTTGGGTGATCCTTTGCGATGTCAAAAAAGGCCCAGGCTAGGCAAGGCTTAGAGCCCATGCAACCTGCAGAGCCACCCGACTTCTGCTCAGAGGCAGAGTTGTGGCTGAGGATGCAGTTGTTGACGTGCTTCCAGTACTCCGTCTTTGTCCAGGAAAGCGCAACCTATCCTCCTCGTCACTAGCATCCTCCTCTACCTCCTTTGCTGACCTAATCCACTGGCTGACTGTGGGTTGACAGTAAGTGGGATCTCCAACCTCATCATCACCCTTTGTGTTCTCACTCCCCTCGTCCTCAGAGCCAACCTCTTCCTGCCCTGACCGAATAGTCAAGTTGTCGTTCCAATCCGGTATCTGAGTCTCATCATCATCAGCATGTTCCTCATTGTCTCCACCAAGAGGAGTTACAGTTTGGGAATGAGGGTCTACATTATGCTCAGAACCTTCTTCATCTGGGCCTCAATTTGACTCACAAAGCTTCTGGGCGTCAGTGCAGATCTTTTCCTTGTCTGGACCCATTGCAGCTTGGGAGCAGAACTCTGATTCCCAGGCTATAGTGTGACTGAACAGCTCTGCAGACTCAACCATCTCTGTTACCCCATACTCAGCAGGGCAGGTGGAGACTTGAGAGCTGGTAGGAAGCAAGTGCGATTGGGGTGACACCTCAGAGGACTGGAGTCTTTGGGATGTTGAAGTTGAGGTGGAGGAGATGCCACTTGATGGAGCACTTGATATCCATTCAAGCACCTGCTCTTTTTGTGCCTCATCTACATTTGGTAGCGATGGTCGTGTCTGTAAGAAAGGGATTATATCAGATTGTCCACGGAAAGAAGTATACATCTTACTTTGGCTGGAAGATAGTCTTTCTTCAGAAGATGTTACTGTTGCTTTACCACCTACTCCACGGACACAAACTTTTTTCCCTTTCCAACACGCCTGTTCCCCTTTCCACCAGCATCTGGCCTTTTGCCACTCCTTTTATATGTGAACAAATTGGCAACTCTGCAGTTGTTGGCAAAAACAATTAGGATGGAAATCGAGCAGAGCTGAGTGGCCAAACACTGCTACTATGCCCAAGGGATTGCCTGGGCTAGCTGCAGTTAAAAATTGGCAACTGGAGACAGGTGGTGTATCTTACTTTACAAGACTGCTACACCGCTGACTATAAGACACTAATACTATGCCCAAGGGATTGCCTGGGTTAGCTGCAGTTAAAAATTGGCTACTAGATAGACAGGCGGTGTACCTTTCTACACAGGAGTGCTACAACACTGACTACGAGACACTGCTACTATGCCCAAGGGATTGCCTGGGGGTAGCTGCAGTAACAAAATTGGCTACTGGATAGACAGTAAAAAATTGGCTACTGGATAGACAGGCAGTGTAGCTTTCTACATAGCAGTGCTACACTACCAGCCCAAAAGGATTGCCTGAGCTAGATTTGGCCAGATGCTGTGAAAAACACTTGCACAGCACTGTCACAGACCTGCCTGGCAAAAATTGCTAGAAACTGCTCTAACCTAGCCCTCAAAAGGGCAGAAATTACAACTAGTCCTTACTCCCTAAACTTATATCTCTATTAAACTTTATAGCGCTCACAGCAGCAGTAGCGGTGAGGTGACTGACACACAACTGCAGCATTGAGGTAATGGTGGCTACGGGGAAAATGTCCGGGTGTTATAGGGCAAGGACATGTGACATACACAGCCAATGACACATGCCCTTGCTTGTGTGCAAAAAATGCACTTTGCTGTGTGTGTGTGTGTGTGTGTGTGTGTGTGCGTGTGTGTGTGTGAGATCCGCCCCACTGTACATCCGGCTAGGAGGAAAAAAAAAAGGAGATCGCCATTATTTCAGCAGCACTGATCTAAACCCCGCCCCCCCCCCCCCGCACACTATACACTGAGGTTGGATATTAGGCTGGGGCCACACAGGAATCTGCTGCAATCCCCTCGCATGACACTGGGCTCACGCTGGCAGTACAGTAGAGCCGAGTATCATGCGAGTGTCCCTGCGACTGAGGTCCGTTCGTGCGAGCGAGTTTGGGGGCCAGCACGGAGGAGGGGAGGGAGGGATTTCTCTCCCTCTCTCTTCCGTAGCTGGCTATTGCCATTCTCGCCCTGCACTCACTGTACACCGGTGTACCGCGAGTGCAGTGCGATTTTTCTCTTGCCCCAATAACTTGAATGGGTGCGAGAGAAACATTACATAGTCACATTACACTTACTGTGAAAAGCCAGTTATGCTTTTGGTGATTGAACCATTATCGAACATAACCACGAACTGTCGAACAAGAAGCTAATTGTTCGCGTTCGTCGAACGACTCGAACATCATCTAAAACAGGTCAAATTTGAGATTGACGAACAGTTCGATTCAAACACCGCTCATCTCTAGTAGCTATCTGTTATCTATCTATAGATCTCTTAGCTATCTGACGCGCCCACGTGGTCTGGGGGGGTACTCCTCACTGGGCCGGTGTAGAGGGTGGGATGTCACAGCAGCCAGGCCCGTTTCTGTGACCCCGGCGGTGTCAATAAAGATGGACGAAGGGAATATTTACAGGGGAAAAGAGTTTGTATTTGTGACGCCACCTGTGGTTTGCAGCTAATATAGCAGCCGCCGCTGCGGAAGGTATCCTCTGGGGCAGATGATAGCGCAGCTCGGTTGGTACAGTTCTCCACAGGCAGAGCTCAGGCCCCAGGGATGTTGAGAGTCATAGTAGTCTTCGGTGCAGGGTTGCAGGCCTGAAGATGCCGGCAATAACTGGTCAACACAGTGCTGTATTTTCCTTTACCTCTACTTGGCAGTTGTTATTACAAGCCCAGGAGTCTGGACCAGAAGATAACGGGGCCCTGTCAGCCTGGGAGCAATGAGGGGGTTCACCTTGCCAGGTGGGTTGGAGGCCTTCCTTGTAGCGCTTTAGTGTACGGGTCCCTGTGGCTTGGAGCGACACAGTGACCCTCTTCCTAGTTGTTGTTGCTTGTCCTTTCCTTATGGCGGGCAGTGCGGGGTGGTCACGGGTACCGCCTGTGTAGCCGCAGCCCCGGGCTCTATTGTGCTGCTTCACCTTTGGGCTTTCTTCAGGCTGTGCTTTTATACATATTTATCTCATTCACATTGGGATTTTTATGGTATTTTTTAAAGCTTTTTATATTTTATTTTTTATATTTTAAAATATCATGTTCGTTTTCTCAATAGGTCGTATTTTAATTATTTATTCATATGTTGTATTACCGCCAGCATTTCATAAATATATATATATTTGTTTTCCTCGTATTTGCCGCGGATACTAGGAATCATAAGTATTTTATCTCTCCTTCCCCGATAGCCATATTTGTGATTTTTAAAATACACGTTGTTTCTTTTTCATGTCAGTTCCAGGAATACGCTCTATCGGGCCTGTGTCCTCCTGAGTTTTTCTTCACCCGCTATTTTAGAGTAGCGGTATAGTCCCCCTATCCTTTACACGGACTGACTGTTCATGTGGGTTCTCTCCCCGCGATTTTCCCTCACCTATCTTTGCTGGCACAACCTAACGAGTATTGACCTGTGGGTTAGTTATGAATTTTCTACACTTATTTATTAAAAACACATGTATTTGTATATATATATATATATATATTGTGAGACTGTGACCGGGGTTATCTATGACGGCCGGTATGTCTCGCCCCGGTTGTGCTCACTCCATGATAGAAAGCAACTCCACTCCAGGGTTAATGCTGTTTCCCTACAGGCTGAAGGAAGGGTTAAAAGGAAACAGGAACAAGGGCGGGGGTGCCGGGTGTGAGGGAGTGAACACAACTCCCTGAGTTCTCTGCCGGAGAGGCACATGTGTAAAGTTGTGGACTTTTGTTTGGACATTAAACCGTGTGCTGTGAACCTTGGTGCCTGGATCCCGTGTCTTCTGCTGCGCAGCCGACCACGCTACCTCACATATGGTGGAGAATCGGCAGGCATGCCAGCCCGGTGAGGTGTAGCTTCCATTTCTGGTGACCCGGTAGCACATGTCCTGGATTCAAGCGGCTATACTACAGCCCAAACCCGGCGACGCCATGGAGGACATACTAAGGCAGCTGGCTCAGGCTACTCCACAGCAACAGCAGACGAATACACACCTGCTCCGGACGTTGGATCATCAGCAGCAATCCTTGAAATTGCAGGAACAGAGGCACCAAGAACAGATGGTCCTCCTGGCCAAGTCGATCCGTGCCGGACCGGCAGCAACAACCCCGGGACCGGGTGACGACGGCAGCGTCCGGAAAGCGGTGAGACAAGCGTTGCAAAAGATGACCCCGGGGGATGATGTGGAAGCGTTCCTGTTGGTGTTTGAGCGGGTGGCCGAGCGGGAAAAACTGCCGACCCCCCAGTGGGCTGAGGTATTGTCGCCCTATCTGACGGGGGAGCCCCAAAAAGCGTACCTGGACCTCTGTACCGAGGAAGCCTTAGAATATGCGACCCTGGAAGCCGAAATACTTGCTCGGATGGGGGTGAATACCTATGTACGGGCTCAGCGGGTAAATCAGTGGTTCTATGAGGAAGCCAAACCCGTACGCTCCCAGGCCTATGACTTGTTGCATCTCGTAAAAAAGTGGTTGCAGCCTGACACTCTGAGCCCGGCGCAAATGGTGGAAAGGGTAGTTGTTGATCGTTTTGTACGCACTTTACCCGTCACCATTCAACGGTGGGTTGGACAGGGCGACCCAAGTACCCTGGACCAATTAGTTGCAATGAGATGACACACAGTTAGGGTCACAGAGCTAGGGACCCCAATATAGAGATATACCTTGACGAGGTTTTGGGGCTCAGTTACATTGATCAATGCGATTGCTAAATATCTCCTTTTTCCTAATATTCATAGCAGGTATGCAATTCATTATTCACATGTTCAAATTAGCAAGTAGCATTTTTCATTGTATATTCCAATATTTTTCCATATGCTTGAGGCATTATACCATTATCTAAGTTTGATGTGCAGCCTTATTCTTATATATAGTATGTATTTTTGGCTTGCACTCATATATATATATTAGTGCTCACTTCAGTTATCCTATTCAGTTATATGTAGTTTTTTTTCTGAATGTGAACACAGCTCCGCCCCTTTCGGCCATGTTTTTTCCATCTCCTATATAAGAAAGTCCTTAGTTACCCCTCTCCACCCATAGCAGTTTTTAATTGCAATGAGATGACACACAGTTAGGGTCACAGAGCTAGGGACCCCAATATAGAGATATACCTTGACGAGGTTTTGGGGCTCAGTTACATTGATCAATGCGATTGCTAAATATCTCCTTTTTCCTAATATTCATAGCAGGTATGCAATTCATTATTCACATGTTCAAATTAGCAAGTAGCATTTTTCATTGTATATTCCAATATTTTTCCATATGCTTGAGGCATTATACCATTATCTAAGTTTGATGTGCAGCCTTATTCTTATATATAGTATGTATTTTTGGCTTGCACTCATATATATATATATTAGTGCTCACTTCAGTTATCCTATTCAGTTATATGTAGTTTTTTTTCTGAATGTGAACACAGCTCCGCCCCTTTCGGCCATGTTTTTTCCATCTCCTATATAAGAAAGTCCTTAGTTACCCCTCTCCACCTATAGCAGTTTTTAATTGCAATGAGATGACACACAGTTAGGGTCACAGAGCTAGGGACCCCAATATAGAGATATACCTTGACGAGGTGTTGGGGCTCAGTTACATTGATCAATGCGATTGCTAAATATCTCCTTTTTCCTAATATTCATAGCAGGTATGCAATTCATTATTCACATGTTCAAATTAGCAAGTAGCATTTTTCATTGTATATTCCAATATTTTTCCATATGCTTGAGGCATTATACCATTATCTAAGTTTGATGTGCAGCCTTATTCTTATATATAGTATGTATTTTTGGCTTGCACTCATATATATATATATTAGTGCTCACTTCAGTTATCCTATTCAGTTATATGTAGTTTTTTTTCTGAATGTGAACACAGCTCCGCCCCTTTCGGCCATGTTTTTTCCATCTCCTATATAAGAAAGTCCTTAGTTACCCCTCTCCACCCATAGCAGTTTTTAATTGCAATGAGATGACACACAGTTAGGGTCACAGAGCTAGGGACCCCAATATAGAGATATACCTTGACGAGGTTTTGGGGCTCAGTTACATTGATCAATGCGATTGCTAAATATCTCCTTTTTCCTAATATTCATAGCAGGTATGCAATTCATTATTCACATGTTCAAATTAGCAAGTAGCATTTTTCATTGTATATTCCAATATTTTTCCATATGCTTGAGGCATTATACCATTATCTAAGTTTGATGTGCAGCCTTATTCTTATATATAGTATGTATTTTTGGCTTGCACTCATATATATATATTAGTGCTCACTTCAGTTATCCTATTCAGTTATATGTAGTTTTTTTTCTGAATGTGAACACAGCTCCGCCCCTTTCGGCCATGTTTTTTCCATCTCCTATATAAGAAAGTCCTTAGTTACCCCTCTCCACCCATAGCAGTTTTTAATTGCAATGAGATGACACACAGTTAGGGTCACAGAGCTAGGGACCCCAATATAGAGATATACCTTGACGAGGTTTTGGGGCTCAGTTACATTGATCAATGCGATTGCTAAATATCTCCTTTTTCCTAATATTCATAGCAGGTATGCAATTCATTATTCACATGTTCAAATTAGCAAGTAGCATTTTTCATTGTATATTCCAATATTTTTCCATATGCTTGAGGCATTATACCATTATCTAAGTTTGATGTGCAGCCTTATTCTTATATATAGTATGTATTTTTGGCTTGCACTCATATATATATATTAGTGCTCACTTCAGTTATCCTATTCAGTTATATGTAGTTTTTTTTCTGAATGTGAACACAGCTCCGCCCCTTTCGGCCATGTTTTTTCCATCTCCTATATAAGAAAGTCCTTAGTTACCCCTCTCCACCCATAGCAGTTTTTAATTGCAATGAGATGACACACAGTTAGGGTCACAGAGCTAGGGACCCCAATATAGAGATATACCTTGACGAGGTTTTGGGGCTCAGTTACATTGATCAATGCGATTGCTAAATATCTCCTTTTTCCTAATATTCATAGCAGGTATGCAATTCATTATTCACATGTTCAAATTAGCAAGTAGCATTTTTCATTGTATATTCCAATATTTTTCCATATGCTTGAGGCATTATACCATTATCTAAGTTTGATGTGCAGCCTTATTCTTATATATAGTATGTATTTTTGGCTTGCACTCATATATATATATTAGTGCTCACTTCAGTTATCCTATTCAGTTATATGTAGTTTGTTTTCTGAATGTGAACACAGCTCCGCCCCTTTCGGCCATGTTTTTTCCATCTCCTATATAAGAAAGTCCTTAGTTACCCCTCTCCACCCATAGCAGTTTTTAATTGCAATGAAATGACACACAGTTAGGGTCACAGAGCTAGGGACCCCAATATAGAGATATACCTTGACGAGGTTTTGGGGCTCAGTTACATTGATCAATGCGATTGCTAAATATCTCCTTTTTCCTAATATTCATAGCAGGTATGCAATTCATTATTCACATGTTCAAATTAGCAAGTAGCATTTTTCATTGTATATTCCAATATTTTTCCATATGCTTGAGGCATTATACCATTATCTAAGTTTGATGTGCAGCCTTATTCTTATATATAGTATGTATTTTTGGCTTGCACTCATATATATATATTAGTGCTCACTTCAGTTATCCTATTCAGTTATATGTAGTTTTTTTTCTGAATGTGAACACAGCTCCGCCCCTTTCGGCCATGTTTTTTCCATCTCCTATATAAGAAAGTCCTTAGTTACCCCTCTCCACCCATAGCAGTTTTTAATTGCAATGAGATGACACACAGTTAGGGTCACAGAGCTAGGGACCCCAATATAGAGATATACCTTGACGAGGTTTTGGGGCTCAGTTACATTGATCAATGCGATTGCTAAATATCTCCTTTTTCCTAATATTCATAGCAGGTATGCAATTCATTATTCACATGTTCAAATTAGCAAGTAGCATTTTTCATTGTATATTCCAATATTTTTCCATATGCTTGAGGCATTATACCATTATCTAAGTTTGATGTGCAGCCTTATTCTTATATATAGTATGTATTTTTGGCTTGCACTCATATATATATATTAGTGCTCACTTCAGTTATCCTATTCAGTTATATGTAGTTTTTTTTCTGAATGTGAACACAGCTCCGCCCCTTTTGGCCATGTTTTTTCCATCTCCTATATAAGAAAGTCCTTAGTTACCCCTCTCCACCCATAGCAGTTTTTAATTGCAATGAGATGACACACAGTTAGGGTCACAGAGCTAGGGACCCCAATATAGAGATATACCTTGACGAGGTTTTGGGGCTCAGTTACATTGATCAATGCGATTGCTAAATATCTCCTTTTTCCTAATATTCATAGCAGGTATGCAATTCATTATTCACATGTTCAAATTAGCAAGTAGCATTTTTCATTGTATATTCCAATATTTTTCCATATGCTTGAGGCATTATACCATTATCTAAGTTTGATGTGCAGCCTTATTCTTATATATAGTATGTATTTTTGGCTTGCACTCATATATATATATTAGTGCTCACTTCAGTTATCCTATTCAGTTATATGTAGTTTTTTTTCTGAATGTGAACACAGCTCCGCCCCTTTCGGCCATGTTTTTTCCATCTCCTATATAAGAAAGTCCTTAGTTACCCCTCTCCACCCATAGCAGTTTTTAATTGCAATGAGATGACACACAGTTAGGGTCACAGAGCTAGGGACCCCAATATAGAGATATACCTTGACGAGGTTTTGGGGCTCAGTTACATTGATCAATGCGATTGCTAAATATCTCCTTTTTCCTAATATTCATAGCAGGTATGCAATTCATTATTCACATGTTCAAATTAGCAAGTAGCATTTTTCATTGTATATTCCAATATTTTTCCATATGCTTGAGGCATTATACCATTATCTAAGTTTGATGTGCAGCCTTATTCTTATATATAGTATGTATTTTTGGCTTGCACTCATATATATATATTAGTGCTCACTTCAGTTATCCTATTCAGTTATATGTAGTTTTTTTTCTGAATGTGAACACAGCTCCGCCCCTTTCGGCCATGTTTTTTCCATCTCCTATATAAGAAAGTCCTTAGTTACCCCTCTCCACCCATAGCAGTTTTTAATTGCAATGAGATGACACACAGTTAGGGTCACAGAGCTAGGGACCCCAATATAGAGATATACCTTGACGAGGTTTTGGGGCTCAGTTACATTGATCAATGCGATTGCTAAATATCTCCTTTTTCCTAATATTCATAGCAGGTATGCAATTCATTATTCACATGTTCAAATTAGCAAGTAGCATTTTTCATTGTATATTCCAATATTTTTCCATATGCTTGAGGCATTATACCATTATCTAAGTTTGATGTGCAGCCTTATTCTTATATATACTGGACCAATTAGTGGGCCTGGTAGAGCGGCATGTGGCTACGCAGGACTTGATACGGGACACTGAGACTTTGCGTACCGCCCGTCGGTCCGGCCCCTCCAAGCCTAGGGCCAAGGACCCACCGCTGATACCGGTGCGGGAGTCCGCTGCCGTCCCGTCTGAGGCCGCACCCTCCGTCCCTGAGGTCCGGACGGCTATGTACCCTAAACGACAACTCGTCAAGGGGGTTTCCTTCCCTATTAGATGTTGGCGGTGCCAGCGGGTGGGACATATGGAAGCCCAGTGTCCCCTCACCACGGAGCCCATGGATTGTGGGGTTACCCGGCGGGGTTCAATGTATGCTCAGGTGGTGTGTACCACTGACCTGGTCTACCCAGAGACTGAGCCCCACTTGTGCCACATACAGGTGAATGGATGTCCGGTTACAGGCTTGTTGGATTCCGGAAGCTTAGTGACCCTTGTGCGATCAACCCTAAGGGCTAAAGTAAAGGCCACAGGACGTACAGTGGGGGTGGTTTGCATACATGGGGACCGCCGAGACTATCCCACGGGGATTGTCACCATCACAGCACCTTGCAGTCAGGTGCAACATGAGGTGGGACTTATTAACACTCTTCCCTATGACGTGATCCTAGGAAGGGATCTGCCCTATTTTTGGACTTTATGGAAGGGACCTCCTAAGTCCCCTCAGATATTGGTCAGTCCGGGACCTGAGCCCTACAATCCTGAATCCGGGACGCCTGCCGTAGGGGTTCCCATGATAGGGACAGAATGTGAACCCGATAGGTCGCCCCTAGAGGTATTGGCAGGAGAGGCTGAGACGGTTGAGCCCATCCCGGAGTTGGAGGCATCCCCGGATACGTTTGGGACAGCCCAACTCCAGGACCCTACATTAATACATGCCCGGAGTCGGGTGACAGTAGTTGACGGGGTGGCACAGCTGCCCGGTGCCCAGGTAAGGTACCCCCTTTTCGCTCTTAAGCAGGATTTACTCTACCGGGTAGATGAAATACGAGGCGTGGGGGTAGAGCAGTTGGTGGTGCCCCAGCCATATCGCCGGCGGGTCCTCGACTTGGCTCATAAACACCTGATGAGTGGCCACCTAGGGGTCAAGAAAACGCAGGAGCGAATATTGCAAAGGTTCTATTGGCCCGGGGTCTTTGGGGAGGTAAAACGGTTCTGCGAAACCTGCCCGGAGTGTCAGCTTACCGCACCCCTGACCCACTTTCGCAGTCCGTTGGTACCGTTACCCATTATAGAAGTCCCTTTTGAATGGATAGGGATGGACCTGGTGGGGCCCCTCATAAAGTCTGCTCGAGGGCACCAACATATCCTAGTGATCGTTGACTATGCCACCCGTTATCCAGAGGCGATACCTCTCAGACATACTGCGGCGAAGCTTATAGCTCGGGAGTTGTTTGCTGTGTTCTGCCGGGTGGGGTTGCCCAAGGAGATCCTTACGGATCAGGGGACCCCATTCATGTCTAAAGTGACCAAAGAGCTATGCCGGCTACTCCAGATCAAGCAGTTGCGTACGTCTGTGTATCATCCTCAGACGGATGGGTTAGTAGAACGATTCAATAAAACCCTGAAAACCATGCTAAAAAGGGTGATCTCCAAAGACGGGAAAGACTGGGATATGATGCTTCCCTATTTGATGTTTGCCATACGAGAGGTGCCACAGGCATCCACGGGGCTTTCGCCTTTTGAATTGTTATACGGGCGACATCCCCGGGGATTGTTGGACCTGGCAAAGGAAACATGGGAGCAAGAGCCCACCCCCCATAAAAGTGTGATTGAACACATTTTAGGAATGCAGAACCGCATAAGCGCGGTCATGCCAATTGTCAAGGAGCATCTACAGGAGGCTCAGGCCGCGCAAAGCGGCCGCTACAATAGACAAGCCACCGTGTGGACCTTTAAACCCGGGGATCGGGTGTTGGTATTGATCCCCACGGCGGAGAGTAAATTCCTGGCTCAGTGGCAAGGCCCCTACGAGATAAAGGAAAGAGTCGGGGTGGTCAACTATAAGGTATTGCAGCCCGGTAGGCGGAAACCTGAACAAATATACCATGTCAACCTATTAAAACCTTGGCAGGAACGGGAAAGCCTGATGGTTGATTTTCCCCCATCTCCCTCCTCTTCGGGTCGTTCAAACCCGGCTCCAGCAACCTCCGGAGAGGACGAACCGGAAGTAAGGATTGGAGAAGCCCTCACCAAGCAACAGAGGCGAGAGGCCAGACGGCTGGTTCAGCAGAACCCCGATGTCTTCTCCGAGTTGCCGGGTAGGACCAGTCTGATACGACATGACATTGTCACCGAGCCTCACCTGAAGGTACGCCTGAAGTCATACCGGGTGCCGGAGGCTCGAAGACAAGCCATATCAGAGGAAGTGAAGACTATGCTACGCCTGGGGGTCATCGAAAAATCCCGGAGTGAATGGGCTAGTCCCATTGTCCTAATACCAAAACCCGATGGCTCCTTAAGGTTCTGCAATGACTTTAGGAGATTGAATGAAATATCCAAGTTCGATCTCTACCCCATGCCCCGGGTGGATGAGCTGATTGATAGACTGGGACAGGCGCGATATTTCACCACGCTCGACCTGACCAAGGGGTACTGGCAGGTGCCACTGACGGAGTCCGCCAAGGAGAAAACCGCTTTTGTTACGCCGGAGGGTCTCTTCCACTATGTTGTCTTGCCTTTTGGGTTACATGGCGCTCCGGCCACGTTCCAGAGGTTGTTGGACTTGGTGCTGGAACCTCACCAGGCGTATGCCTCAGCGTACCTTGACGACATCATTAGTTACAGTTCTGAGTGGCAGACCCACTTGGAACAGGTACAAGCGGTGGTGAACGCGCTCCGAACAGCCGGATTGACAGCCAATCCCAAGAAATGTGCGTTGGGACTCACGGAAGCCTGCTACTTGGGCTACGTAATAGGCCAAGGAGTGATTAAGCCCCAAATTAACAAGGTTGAGGCGATCCATAAGTGGCCTAGACCCCTGACCACGAAGCAGGTTAGGGCCTTCCTGGGTATCGTGGGGTACTACAGGAGGTTTGTAAAAGATTTTGCGGGACTATCAGCCCCCTTGACGGACCTTCTCAAAGGCAAGAAGTCCGTCATGGTGCGCTGGACTCCGGAGGCCGAGGACTCCTTCCGGGCCCTGAAAGGGGTCCTGTGTGGACAGCCAGTTCTTGTAAACCCTGATTTCGGAAGGAGTTCATAGTACAGACTGACGCCTCGGAGGTCGGCCTGGGGGCAGTGTTGTCTCAGGTGGTTCAGGGGGAGGAACACCCCGTCACCTTCCTAAGTAGGAAGCTCACCCCTCCCGAGCGGAATTATAGCGTAGTGGAGAAGGAGTGCCTGGCGATTAAGTGGGCCTTGGAGTCCCTACGCTATTATCTGCTGGGACGGCAGTTTCGCTTGGTGACTGATCACTCTCCACTGGTCTGGATAAGGTCCGCCAAGGAACGGAATGCCCGGGTTACCCGGTGGTTCCTTTCTCTGCAGAACTTCCGGTTTACGGTTGAACACCGGGCCGGTAGGTTGCAGGGCAACGCCAATGCCTTGTCCCGCGGCCCGTGTTTGATGGCGGGAGTTCAACCCCGCATGCTTGAACTGAGGGGGGGGTATGTGAGACTGTGACCGGGGTTATCTATGACGGCCGGTATGTCTCGCCCCGGTTGTGCTCACTCCATGATAGAAAGCAACTCCACTCCAGGGTTAATGCTGTTTCCCTACAGGCTGAAGGAAGGGTTAAAAGGAAACAGGAACAAGGGCGGGGGTGCCGGGTGTGAGGGAGTGAACACAACTCCCTGAGTTCTCTGCCGGAGAGGCACATGTGTAAAGTTGTGGACTTTTGTTTGGACATTAAACCGTGTGCTGTGAACCTTGGTGCCTGGATCCCGTGTCTTCTGCTGCGCAGCCGACCACGCTACCTCACAATATATATATATATAAGCTTCTGCTATGTATATTTTTTATTCCCCGTACGTGATCTCATACCCTATTTTTTCTATGCACTCCCCGTCATTCTCGGGTTCATCATCTTCCTGTCCCAATGCTAACTGAGACACTTGCGTTATGTTGTAGCTGACGCATGCGCAACTACTTTTTTTCCCACGGGTCCGAACTCTATTCACATCTTCCCCTTCTGATACTCGCTTCCTGCGCAGCCGCTGTTTGTTTTTTTCCCACGGTGTTGAACTGTATTGTACTTTCACTCCATATGAAAGTCAGGAGCGGTTTCTGTACTTTCATTGAGGGTTACACTATTGTTGAGGGTACCTCTATGCGTGTATGTGTGTGCATTTGTAGATGCATATGCATATGTGTATATATGTATGCATATGTACATTTATTCTTTTTCACTCATTTCTGTGGTTGATAAAAACCGTTCTATATACACAGTTGTTTGTCTTGGAGTTCTGTAGTCTTGGTGCAGAATTCTTTTCTTCCATATGGTTATGGTGACTTGTACATATCTTTTTTTGGTGTTGTCCTTTCTTCCTTCACACGTCCTGATCAACCGCTATTCCCGTTGGGTGGACTGGCTTGCGCCTCCACAATTCTGATCCTTACTTACCTATAGTTCTCCGCTTATAATTCTGGATGAGTTCTAGGCTTTCCCTGGAGTTTATCACGCAAACAGATTTTGTGTATATACATATGCACATACGGATTCGGTGGATTTTATTTTATTTTTCTGTCACACACAATTAGATTATTAACATTTTTAAGTGTCACACAATTTATTATGCCGAGGTTACACTGCGAATGTCTATATGAGACAAAAATTTATGTTTTGTTCCTTCAGCATGTATTCACTTGTATTGCGTCATATATGGATCACGATGCACCCTTTCCCGCCCGTTTTTTCTATACGGGGCGGTACTCTGACGTCACTTTGTCTGTTTAATGTACACATGTATCTACCACGATAGATTTGATGTTGTCTTATTTCTGATGGTTCTGAGGAAGAGGGCAGAGCTCCTGAAACGCGTAGAGCTATGCAACAATAAACCTACATTAATCTGATCCTCAGACTTGTGATCATTGGCGCGGCATTAAAAACCCGTCTTCTACCTCTCTCCGTTATCTGCCGCTTTGGGTTGCTGCTGCCGTGGTCCATTTCCACATGCGATTATAGTGGTTGTGACTGTCACAACTACAGTTGGTGAGTAATATTGCTCCCCCCTCCCCTGCCCTGTACATATTAGGGTAAGACCCTATTGCGCTTTAATTTCCACAGCTTTTTCTTTGATGTACCTCGCATGGGAGACCCGCCCTCTTGCTTCCAAACATAGCACATAGATACCAGCCAGTCTCCTCTTCAGCTGTAGAAACTAAGTATAGACACAAGGCACAACCAAAATTCTTGATGCTGTGATTTTATTTATCAGTGGATGTGCATAAATAACGTTTTCGGTCACAGAAGACCTTCATCTGTTGCACATGGGGAAACTGGATGGTGCTCGTGTCACAGCGCGGAATCCACCGCTGCATGGGGGTGCCTTGTGTCTATACTTAGTTTCTTGGCTTTGGAACCTACTAAGTGCACCCCTTTCCATCTACACAATATTCTCCATTTCAAGGAAGTGCCATTTGTTATATTCAATTCCTCTTCAGCTGTAGACTCCTGCAACTAGGAGACCCTTGGTCACATGACGTGATGTCACAAAGGTCCTTACATTGTCTTATCATCAGAATATAAAATCTGGGGCCCCTAAGAGAGAAGGGCTCTGTGAATTTGCCCAGTTTTCTCACCCCTTCCGCCTAATGCCAGTCCTGCATACTAGCCTGTCTCCTGTTCAGTTCTTTTAGACTCCTGAAATTAGGAGACCTTTGATTACAGAATGTCACATGACTGTTGTGGCGCCCTGGACAAGCCAGGGGCCACAGATAACAACACACACACACCCCCACCCCCAGCAGTTCACAGCAGACATCCCCAAAGTGACCTGCTTTCTGTCTCGGGATCAGACAGACACACCAGGTGGGCGGAGTCAGGAGATGTAGACGCCCACCCAGGAGTTTGGCTGGCCTGAGGCAGGAAACAAGCCCAGTCAAGTTCAGGCAGAGGAAGAGAGAGGAGGTCTGCAGTGAGGCAGACGCAGACAGGGGCTTAGGTTGGAGCCTAAGGCCCCCGTGCAGAGAGTGAGGCAGGCGGTAGTGGCCGTCTGCAGGGAGCCGGGGCTGGGCGGTGGCCCACCGGTACTGAATCGGGGAGCCAGCTGGAAACCGGAGCGCAGGAGGAGCGTACAGAGGGTGCAAGAAAGGACTTACACCACCAAACTGGGTCAGGGGAGAAACAGCAACCGCAGCCGTCTGTGGGACCCGTCCATCCAGCCGTGTGTTTTACTGAGAACTGTGTCATCATCATTACCGCCTGAGTGAGTACCACCATGCCGTGAGGCACAGCGCTGCCTCCCCCGCAACCCTGCACCTCACCAGGCCCCGCACCTGGCCTGCCATCCCTCATCCTCCACCCCATCACTGGGCCCCGGGACAACCAACCCCTACCCACGGAGGGGAGAACTAACAACTCTGCTGCTCCCTGTCACCGCTCCCGGGATCCCCATACAGAGCAGCGGTGGTGTTACCAAAAATCACCACAACCGTGGGTGGCGTCACGGACAATAAATCCCCAAAACCAAACCCCTTTTCACTCACGGGCGAAGAGCGCCACTCGAGTCCCCGGGATCCGGCCCATCGCTCGAGCCACTGAGCCGCAGAGGCCGCAGCAGCAGCGGCAGCCGGACCCGAGCAGAGGGAGAGCACAGCGTCCTCTCCTCCGCCCGCGACAACTTGGCGTCACGAACAGGATCCTACCGCTCTGCCGTTTGGTAGAGGTGCGGCTTGTTACCGCCGGAGGTGTCCGGTCGAAAGTTTTGCAAAGCCGCCATCTTGGGCGCGAAAAATTTCCAGCTCAGCTTCCCCGAGCAGGAAAGGCGCAAAAGTGGAGCCCCGCCCCCTGAAGAAGGAAGTGCTAAAAAGAGGCTAGGGGGGACGGGATGGCGTCCAGCCGCATGTGAACCGCGGCTGTGGAAGCAGGGACGCCAGGACTCTGCCAGTGTTTGGTTCCTGGAACCCCGCTGCACGAGATGTCCCGTCCGTCCGGCACCGCTGAAACCTCGGTGCCCGTGCCCGCGGCCAACGCCCCGACCGACCCGTTACCCCTGTCACCGGTAGCGGAGCTCGCAGCGTCTGCGAGGGAGGGCCCAGACCTGGGGTCCCCAGGTCTTACCTTTGTCAACGCCCTGCCACCGGTCCCGGCTTCCATCCCAGTGGCACCGCCAATGACGACGGCCCTGGCAGTCCGCCCGGCCGCGACGGAGATGACAACGGCTCCGGCAGTCCGCCCGGTCGCAACGGCAGCGAAGCACCCATCCCGTTAACTATCTGGGCAGCCTGGTTGTGGACTGGGGTCAAGGGGTGCTGCCCATTTCTTAGGGGCAGCATCAGGGCCAGGTTGTGTGGGTGGGTGACTAAAGGACCCGTTCCGTTGCCATTATTAAAAGTGTTTATTTTTGTTGCAACATTGAAGTAATGTGCATCCCATTGTGGGTGGTTTGCAAGGTAATGCTTGTGTTTTGATGTTTTATTCTTTTTGCAGTTAAAATAAAAATAAAACCGGTGATGGACGGGCAGCCCGCGGACGGTCTGCATTTTGCTAAGGGGGAATGTGGCACCCTGGGCAAGCCAGGGGCCACAGATAACAACACACACACACACACACACCCCCAGCAGTTCACAGCAGACATCCCCAAAGTGACCTGCTTTCTGTCTCATGCTCAGACAGACACACCAGGTGGGCGGAGTCAGGAGATGTAGACGCCCACCCAGGGGTGTTTGGCTGGCCTGAGGCAGGAAACAAGCCCAGTCAAGTTCAGGCAGAGGAAGAGAGAGGAGGTCTGCAGTGAGGCAGACGCAGACAGGGGCTTAGGTTGGAGCCTAAGGCCCCCATGCAGAGAGTGAGGCAGGCAGTAGTGGCCGTCTGCAGGGAGCCGGGCAGACAGTTGGTGGAACCGTAGGTAGCCGGGGCTGGGCGGTGGCCCACCGGTACAGAATCGGGGAGCCAGCTGGAAACCGGAGCGCAGGAGGAGCGTACAGAGGGTGCAAGAAAGGACTTACACCACCAAACTGGGTCAGGGGAGAAACAGCAACTGCAGCGGTCTGTGGGACCCGTCCATCCAGCCGTGTGTTTTACTGAGAACTGTGTCATCATCATTACCGCCTGAGTGAGTACCTCCGTGCCGTGAGGCACAGCGCTGCCTCCCCCGCGACCCAGCACCTCACCAGGCCCCGCACCTGGCCTGCCATCCCTCATCCTCCACCCCATCACTGGACCCCGGGACAACCAACCCCTACCCACAGAGGGGAGAACTAACAACTCTGCTGCTCCCTGTCACCGCTCCCGGGATCCCCTTACAGAGCAGCGGTGGTGTTACCAAAAATCACCACAACCGTGGGTGGCGTCACGGACAATAAATCCCCAAAACCAAACCCCTTTTCACTCACTGGCGAGGAGCGCCGCTCGAGTCCCCGGGATCCGGCCCATCGCTCGAGCCACTGAGCCGCAGAGGCCGCAGCAGCAGCGGCAGCTGGACCCGAGCAGAGGGAGAGCGCAGCGTCCTCTCCTCCGCCCGCGACAACTTGGCGTCACGAACAGGATCCTACCGCTCTGCCGTTTGGTAGAGGTGCGCCTTGTTACCGCCGGAGGTGTCCGGACGAAAGTTTTGCAAAGCCGCCATCTTGGGCGCGAAAAATTTCCAGCTCAGCTTCCCCGAGCAGGAAAGGCGCAAAAGTGGAGCCCCGCCCCCTGAAGAAGGATGTGCTAAAAAGAGGCTAGGGGGGACGGGATGGCGTCCGGCCGCATGTGAACCGCGGCTGTGGAAGCAGGGACGCCAGGACTCTGCCAGTGTTTGGTTCCTGGAACCCCGCTGCACGAGATGTCCCGTCCGTCCGGCACCGCTGAAACCTCGGTGCCCGCGGCCAACGCCCCGACCGACCCGTTACCCCTGTCACCGGTAGCGGAGCTCGCAGCGTCTGCGAGGGAGGGCCCAGACCTGGGGTCCCCCGGTCTTACCTTTGTCAACGCCCTGCCACCGGTCCCGGCTTCCATCCCAGCGGCACCGCCGATGACGACGGCCCTGGCAGTCCGCCCGGCCGCGACGGAGATGACAACGGCTCCGGCAGTCCGCCCGGTCGCAACGGCAGCGAAGCACCCATCCCGTTAACTATCTGGGCAGCCTGGTTCTGGACTGGGGTCAAGGGGTGCTGCCCATTTCTTAGGGGCAGCATCAGGGCCAGGTTGTTTGGGTGGGTGACTAAAGGACCCGTTCCGTTGCCATTATTAAAAGTGTTTATTTTTGTTGCAACGTTGAAGTAATGTGCATCCCGTTGTGGGAGGTTTGCAAGGTAATGCTTGTGTTTTGATGTTTTATTCTTTTTGCAGTTAAAAGAAAAATAAAACCGGTGATGGATGGGCAGCCCGCGGACGGTCTGCATTTTGCTAAGGGGGAATGTGGCGCCCTGGACAAGCCAGGGGCCACAGATAACAACACACACACACCCCCAGCAGTTCACAGCAGACATCCCCAAAGTGACCTGCTTTCTGTCTCATGCTCAGACAGACACACCAGGTGGGCGGAGTCAGGAGATGTAGACGCCCACCCAGGGGAGTTTGGCTGGCCTGAGGCAGGAAACAAGCCCAGTCAAGTTCAGGCAGAGGAAGAGAGAGGAGGTCTGCAGTGAGGCAGACGCAGACAGGGGCTTAGGTTGGAGCCTAAGGCCCCCGTGCAGAGAGTGAGGCAGGCGGTAGTGGCCGTCTGCAGGGAGCCGGGCAGACAGTTGGTGGAACCGTAGGTAGCCGGGGCTGGGCGGTGGCCCACCGGTACTGAATCGGGGAGCCAGCTGGAAACCGGAGCGCAGGAGGAGCGTACAGAGGGTGCAAGAAAGGACTTACACCACCAAACTGGGTCAGGGGAGAAACAGCAACCGCAGCCGTCTGTGGGACCCGTCCATCCAGCCGTGTGTTTTACTGAGAACTGTGTCATCATCATTACCGCCTGAGTGAGTACCACCGTGCCGTGAGGCACAGCGCTGCCCCCCCCGCGACCCTGCACCTCACCAGGCCCCGCACCTGGCCTGCCATCCCTCATCCTCCACCCCATCAATGGGCCCCGGGACAACCAACCCCTACCCACGGAGGGGAGAACTAACAACTCTGCTGCTCCCTGTCACCGCTCCCGGGATCCCCATACAGAGCAGCGGTGGTGTTACCAAAAATCACCACAACCGTGGGTGGCGTCACGGACAATACATCCCCAAAACCAAACCCCTTTTCACTCACGGGCGAGGAGCGCCGCTCGAGTCCCCGGGATCCGGCCAATCGCTCGAGCCACCAAGCCGCAGAGGCCGCAGCAGCAGCGGCAGCCGGACCCGAGCAGAGGGAGAGCGCAGCGTCCCCTCCTCCGCCCGCAACACTGTGAAGTCATCAAAGGTCCTTAAGCAAACTTATCCTTGGAAAACAACTGCTGGGTTCCGTTAGATAGTGGAAGCCTTGAACAATAGTGCAGTTTGACTCACCCTAACTAAAGCCCTGACAGTAACTAGGGCTTATTTTTGGAGTAGGGCTTAAATTTCAAGCATACTCCAAAAATCCTGTAAAATCATGCTAGGGTTTATTTTCGGGACAGGTATTATTTGACGGAAGACATTGTATATATACAGCAGGTGAAATAGGTATTGCATAAATCTGCAGCGTGAACAGCGTCAGATGCCACCATGAGACTCAGCGTTTTTGGAGCCAAACACCCTGTGACACACTGTGATCTGATTCTCTTGCATGTCAGCATTGAAGCACAGTTGCGGAGAATGAGAGATTTATCTCTTCATTTTCTCCAGTGTCTGTCTTGGCGTATATCAAATTGCACTGGGATGTCCTATGTTTCACATGCACTCATAGATTTGAATGGTTGCGTGTGATTCGAGATATACTGCCAGTTGCAGCATGCTGCCATTTTTTGCTCATGTTGTGTTGGCAAGAGAAAAAAAATCGCAGATCTGCTGTGCCTCATTGACTAACATTGGTGCGAGTGCAATGTGAGATTTTCTAACATTGCACTAGTCCAATTTAAATGCTAGTGAGCGAACTGTAAAGGTTCTATTGACATGAATTTCTCACCAGATGTCGGTAACAACCCATCCTATTCACACAGGCAAAAAAATCAAACCATTGATGTCCATAAATTTAGTAATGTATTATAATGAGAAATGACACAGGATAAATTTAGTAATGTATTATAATGAGAAATGACACAGGAAAAAGTATTAACCCTTTCAAGACTTCTAACACACCTATACATCATGATCAGATAGGGGTTCCTAACTGATGACGTATGTCCGCTAAAGGTATCCGCACCGTCGCATTTACAATCACGAAATTTTGCACAGACGCCTCATATGTCTCAGGAAACATCATAGACTATGTTTTGACCGGAAAATTTAACCCCGCGCTTTACAGTTACTCTCCAAAAATCCTGCCTCCATTAAAGTGAATGGCGCTGGAAGCCACAGGTCAATGTTAGCAGCTCTGATTGGTTGCTATAAGAACGAAAGACATTCATAGTATAACAAGCTTATGTGTAAGGTAATACGATATCGGTGGAGAAGGATAGAGACAGACAGACAAAGAGACAGGGGCAGACAGACACAGACAGGGAAAGAGGCAGGCACAGACAGACAGACAGGGAAAGAGACAGAGAGAGAGAGAAACAGACAGAGAAACAGACAGAGAAAGAGACTGATAGAGAGACAGACAGAGAAAGAGACAGATGAGAAAAGAGACATATGGGAAAAGAGACAGACAGAGACAGGCAGACAGGGAAAGAGAAAGACAGAGAGACAAGGAAAGACAGACAGGAAAAGAGACAGACTGGGAAAGAGACAGACTGGGAAAGAGACAGACTGGGAAAGAGACATACGGGGAAAGAGACAGATGGGGAAAGAGACAGACGGGGAAAGAGACAGACAAGGAAAGAGACACAGAGATAGAGATAGACAAAGACAGGCAG
Source organism: Anomaloglossus baeobatrachus (assembly GCF_048569485.1). Classification (NCBI taxonomy): domain Eukaryota; kingdom Metazoa; phylum Chordata; class Amphibia; order Anura; family Aromobatidae; genus Anomaloglossus; species Anomaloglossus baeobatrachus. The sequence continues at coordinate 212,761,512 of NC_134354.1, forward strand.
ACAGGGAAAGTGACAGGCAGGAAAAGAGACTGACAGAGAGACAGACAAAGACAGATGAGGAAATAGACAGATGGGGAAAGAGACAGACCTGGGAAAGAGACAGACTTGGGAAAGAGACAGACCTGGGAAAGAGACAGACCTGGAAAGGGACAGACCTGGAAAGAGACAGATGGGCAAAGAGACAGACGGGAAAAGAGACAGACCTGGGAAAGAGACAGACAGAAACAGGCAGACAGGGAAAGACACACACATAGAGACAGTAAAAGACAGACAGGGAAAGAGACAGATGGGGAAAGAGACAGATGGGGAAAAAGACAGACAGGGAAAGAGACAGATGGGGAAAGAGACAGACAAGAAAAGAGACAGACCTGGAAAGAGACAGTCAAGGAAAGAGACACAGAGATAAAGACAGACAGAGACAGGCAAACAGGGAAAGTGACAGGCAGTAAAAGAGACTGACAGAGAGACAGACAAAGACAGATGGGGAAAGAGACAGACCTGGGAAAAAGACAGGCCTGGAAAGAGACAGACCTGGGAAACAGACAGACCTGGAAAGAGACAGACGGGGAAAGAGACAGACGGGGAAAGAGACAGACAGAGACAGGCAGATAGGGAAAGAGACAGACAGAGAGACAGGGAAAGACAGACAGGGAAAGAGACAGATGGGGAAAGAGACAGACAGGGAAACAGACAGACCTGGAAAGAAACAGAAAAGGAAAGAGACACAGAGATAGAGATAGACAGAGACAGGCAGACAGGTAAAGTGACAGGCAGCAAAAGAGACTGAGAGAGACAGACAAAGACAGACGGGGAAAGAGACAGACGGGGGAAAGAGACAGACCTGGGAAAAGACAGACTTAGGAAAGAGACAGACCTGGGAAAGAGTCATACCTGGGAAACAGACAGACCTGGAAAGAGACAGACCTTGAAAGAGACAGACCTTGGAAACAGACAGACCTGGAAAGAGACAGACAAGCAAAGAGACAGACGGGCAAAAAAACAGATGGGGAAAGAGACAGAAGGGGAAAGAGACAGACCTGGAAAAGAGACAGACCTGGGAAAGAGACAGACCTGGGAAAGAGACAGACCTAGGAAAAAGACAGACCTAGGAAAGAGACAGACCTAGGAAATAGACAGACCTGGGAAAGAAACAGACCTGGGAAAGAGACAGACCTTGGAAAGAGACAGACCTGGAAAGAGACAGACTTGGAAAGAGACAGACGGGCAAAGAGACAGACGGGGAAGGAGAGAGAGAGACAGACATACACAGACACAGAGATAGAGAGAGATAGATAGACTGATACAGAGATAGACACAGAGACATAGACACAGACAGACACACAGAGATAGACAGGGAAAGAGACAAAGAGACAGACAGAGACTGGGAGAGAGACAGACAGTTACTATCCTGGGCAACGCCCGAGTACTATAGCTAGTATTTATATAAAAACAAAAATAAAAAGGTACACATATTTAGTATTGCCACTTCCGAAACAACCTGATCTATAAAACTATCACACTATTTAACCTCATCAGAGAACATCATTAAAAAAAAGTGTCAAACAATAATGTTTTTTCATCGTACCACCGAAAAAAGTGGAATATCATGTGATCAAAAGGTCGCAGTTAAATAAAAATAATGTTGCTAAAAGCATCATCTTGTCCCACAAAAAAATCTACTCAGCTCAGTAAGAGGAAAAATAAAAAAGCTATAGCTCTTAGAATATAGCGATGAAAAAGCAATTCTTTTTTATGTAAAATGGATTTTATTTTGTAAAAGCCATAAAACATAAAAAAAAATGATGCAGATGTGGTATCACTGTAATCATACTGACCTGAAGAAAAACACTGTCTTATCAATTTTACCACACATTGAATGGTGTTAAAAAAACAATTCCTGAATTGCTGTTTCTGTTTATTTAGTAAGGCTGTGTGCGCACGTTGCATGTTATCATGCTTTTACGCTGCGTTCTGCACAGTACGTTCTACATTTCGGTTGCATTTTCCACCCACTCTCTCTCTCTCTGTCAATGTTGGTCTCTCTCTCTCTGTCTGTCCATCTCTCTGTCTCCCTACAGGTCGGTCTCTCTCTCTCTTTCTCTGTCGATCTATCCCTCTCTCCCTCTCTCTCATACTCACCGATCACTGACCGATCACCGGCGAGGCGCTGCATGGCTGTCACACTGCGGTGGCTTCTCCAGCTTTTGAAAATGCCGGTCGCTCATTATTCCATCTCGTATTCACTGCTTCCCCCGTCCACTGGCGCCTATGATTGGTTGCATTCAGACGCGCCCCCATGCTGAGTGACAGCTGTCTCACTGCAACCAATCACAGCCGCCGGTGGGCGGGTCTATGTAGTGCAGTAAAATAAATAAATTAAAGAAAAACGACGTGCGGTCCCCCCAAATTTTGATACCAGCCAAGATAAAGCCACACGGCTGAAGGCTGGTATTCTCAGGATGGGGAGCCCCACGTTATGGGGAGCCCCCCAGCCTAAAGGTATCAGCCAGAAACCGCCCGGAATTGCCACATCGATTAGATGCAACAGAGTCGGGACTCTACCCGGCTCATCCACAATTGCCCTGGTGCAGTGGCAATCTGGGTAATAAGGAGTTAATGGCACCCTATAGCTGCCACTAAGTCCTAGGTTAATCATGGCAGGCGTCCATGAGACACCCACAATGATTAACGTATAAGTGAAATTAAATAAACACATAAACCCGAAAAAATCCTTTATTTGGAATAAAAGACAACAAACACCCTCTTTCACCACTTTATTAAAAGCCCCAGAAAATGGCACTTTCATAAAATCGCCATCTTCTGGTGCTGTATCCAAATCTACCAGCGGTCCTGGTGCCGGGTGGCACGCTGGGTAATAAGTGGGTAATACCAGCTTTGTTTTACCAGCTGGTATAAAGCCCGAGATTCTTAATGTCAGGCCAAGTTTGACCCTGCCAGTAAGAATCTTCAATAAAGGGTTAAAAAAAAGACACCACACAGAGAAAAAATGCTTTATTACAAAGATATACACAGACAGACTTAGGGACTCCATCTTTATTACGCCAGTGAAGGTAACACCAAGCAGTGGGGGGTTAGCAGCCAGTAGCAGCTTGGGTTACCCTTAGCAATAGAAAATGCAGCGGGAACCCACGCATTTTTTTTTACCCCTAACCCTAGGGTTAGGGTTATGTGTTTGGGGTTGTTGTTTTTTTTATTTTTTAATGAATTTAAAAAAATCAACATGGTCTTTGCCCATCGAGCACCCAAGCATTTTACTGCTCACTCATCCCTACTTCTGACCACACAGCCAGCAGAACAAGAAAATCAGATCAGCTGACTCCAGTGCCGGCCGGTTACTTGTTCTGTATCCCCCTACATCCATCACAACGCGTGAGGACTGTGAGGTCAGCTGAGTTCGTCCGGCACTGGAGTCAGCTGATCTGAACTCAGCTGAACTCACAGCCCGCACACTCTGCGATGGATGCAGCGGGACACAGAACAAGTAATCGGCCGACACTGGAGTCAGCTGATCTGATTACTAGTTCTGTGGCTAGGAGTTCAGCTGAGTTCAGATCATTTGACTCCAGTGCCAGTCGAGCTCAGCTGAATTCCACAACCCGCACACGCTGCGATGGATGCAGCGGGACAGAGAACAAGTAATCGGCCGACACTGGAGTCAGCTGATCTGAACTAGTGACCACACAGCCAGCACATGGTCACACGTGATCGGCAGCAGGCAGTGACTGCTGTTAACCTGCATCCATCGCAGCGTGTGCGGGCTGTGAAATCAGGAATTTAGCTGACTCCCGATCAGCTGACTCCAGTGCCATCCGATAAATTCTGTGTCCCGCTGCATCCAGGATTCAGTAAAATAACAATTGCGGTTGCATGCGTTGCACATTCAATCCACAGGATCTGGTCACATGCGGTTTGCGGCTTTTTGCCTACAGGCAAAAAAAAACGCTGATGAGAAAGCACCCTAAGGCTCAGCTCATATTTATCCTCTGCTCTACACTGAGCGCTTACTCAGGGGTTTCCTTGTAAATCTCAGAAATACATGATTCAGACAATGTCCATGCTGGAAGATTCCCTCTAATGATGCAGAGGGAGTCATTTTGGACTCTATCTGGCCTTTAATCCAGTGGTGTTCATCTTTTTAAGTATGCATAAAAGTGCGGTCAACTAGTTTTGTGCACGTAGGAAAAGACATCAACCTCTAAACAGTTACCAGGCGGTGCCCAAAGTAATTCTGCTGCCTCATTATAGTGAATGGATTGGAGGGGTCATCTAAAGCATGTAATTCGGAGATTTAGATGGAAACCCCGATGTAACTGCTCAGCATAGTGTTTGCTAAATGTGATCCAAATTATTATGTAAAATGTTCCCAATAAAATCTGCAACCCAATCCACAAAAATTAAGCAAATCCTTACCCAGGTCAGTCAATGGAAATATAGGGGGCGTTTGCATGCCATTATATCATCCAAGATGTTAGAGGGTTTGATAAATGACTTTTCATTTATTCTCACACTGTATTTTATCATAAAAATACATAAAAACATTAAAAAGCAACCTGGATGACCCATTGTTTTGAGTATATGGGGACTACGTAAAATGTATAAAGATTTGTTGATTTCTATTTACAAAAATATGTAGAAAGAGTACCCTCTTTTGTTAAGGATACAACCAATGTCCTTAGACGTCTCAATGATGTCTATCTTGAACATGACATGTGGCTGATAGCATGCAATGTTAAATCGCTCTGTATATCGATATGCCATGGGATTGCCACATCAAGAGTCTTTCTCAGTATGACAAATGTAAAAAATCTCATTGAATTCATTATTACTTTACTTGATTTTTCATTAAAACACAATTACTTTGTGTTTAAGGACCATTTTTTCCTACAGCTCCAAGGTACAGCTGTGGGGGTCACTTGTTCACCATCATATGCTAATTTGTTCCTGAGGCTGAGGGAGAGAGAAGTGGGTTTTCATGTGATAGTCTCATGGTCCAGGTATATTGATGACTACTATTTGTACGACAAGATTCACTTTCATTCATTAAAAAACTTCTTCACCAATCTCAATATAAACAATCTCAATGTTAAACTTACTTGGACATACAGCCAAAAATGTATAGAATTCCTTGATATTCTTATTGAAAAAAAAATATGCAGGGCTAATAAAAATCTACGTGTTTCGAAAAGCTAGAGCAACTTATATACACTGTTACATGCAATATCAGTCAATCATCCACAAACAAAAAAAGCTATACCAGTTGGACAATTTTTGCAAAGGAAAAGAATTTTGAGGTGATCTCAAAATTTGAAGGACATACTAACCAATAGCCATTATCTCCCTCCATCTCCTCCCCTCCTTTATGGGACTAGGGGTCCTAAGTAGGGTTCCTTTTCTTGTGGGGACTGCTCCTCTTGTAAATACATGGAAAGAGCAATTCATTTTGCAAACTCTCAAGATAACAAGAAGTTCTTGATTACACACAATATCACGTGCAAAACTGAAGCAGTAATATACTATATTACATGTCCTTGCAATAAAATATATATTGGTATGACAACAAGCCAGCTGAGAATAAGCCTCTTGGAATATGCCCGTGATGTTAGAAATGGAAGAAAAGTCACTAATGTTGAGTTAAAATCTATATATCCATTATTTCATTCTAACTGAGATCTACAATAAAATCTTTGATGGTATTGACACTTATTTTTTTGTATTGTATCTTTTATATACTATTGTGTCATCTATTCTGTTTAGCTATAATGCTAAACTGCCTTTTATTCTCTAGCAAGTGATGTATTTCTATATTTTCCTGTCTCCAGCATATCTATGCATTCTATTTATTATTGTGTTTTTTCTTGTTTCCCTACAATCAGTCATTTGGATATGCAGTATCTATCTTGGCTAGGAGGAGGCGCACATCGAGCATGTGCTGTAGCGCCAGGATTGAAGGGTGCACCTCAGCTGCCTTGTTCTAGCTGGGCACATGTTATCTTGTGGTCATGTGACCGGGGGAACTTATATGCTCCTTTGTTGCCCTTTGTTGACAATTCAGTGTGGTGTGTCTTCTATCTTATTATCTCATCATGACGATGTCGTACCCACACATCACCTGACATATCATGATTGACACTTACCATGTCTTATAGTAACACTCCCCTTTGGCCATCTTTTTGAAGTACATTTTTAGTGGCTATATACTCAATAGAAAACGCATTGTACACCATGTGTAATGCATACACACCCCTTTATTTCAGCCACACTGCTGAAATGCAACCACTTGTATATAATTAGTAATTATTTTAAAGAGCTATATACAGTGTATAGAACACTTACTCTGTACACTTACCTCCTGATGAAGCTGCAAGTCTAGCAATAAAACATATATCAGGTTCCATCTGTGCCGTATCTGCCCGTCAGCATATCTCCCAACTTTTAAAAAACAGGAAGAGCAAGAAATTATGTGGCACACACAGGGCGTCAAGGAAAATTTTGACCACGCCCCTTGCCAAACTTCAAGTTACACCCATATGGCAGTGAGGGACATTCAGCAGATGACCTGGACTGACCATTCATTCATTCATAACTATAGCAGCCAGAACTTTCTCATCTTTATGTAGCTTCACTATATGATATGTTGCTTTTTTGTGTCTGTAAGTTCGTGTTCACATGTTGCATAAATACTGTGTTTTTTATTTTCTGCAGGTGTCCACTCCATACTACAAAATAACAATCTTCTCTTATTATTGCATTTTTGCTGCATTTTTTTTTGCCTTTTTGCCATTATTTCACGCGTTTTTGGAGCAGATGTGAAGCTGCATTTTTAAGTGGTTTTATAGTATAGAAAGCTTTGATTCTGTACTTAAAAAAGTAACTGCAATTTGTTACATGCATTTTTTTTAACCTCCACTTAGAAGCCTCCAAAAAAAAAAAGCACCAAAACCGAAGAGTTCAGTGGCGTCTTTTCAAGAAATCTCATCCACTTTGCTTGGATGGTTAAACACAGCAGAATTTCTGTGCAAAAAAGCAGCAGAAGAAGCGCAACATTTACACTACAAGTGAACATGGACTAAATGTCCAAGCAAAGTAGATGTGATTTCATGAACTTTAGGCCCACTCTGCGTCTAAAGGACTCTGCTGAAGTTTGCGCTTTTTGTGCATTTTTATTTATAGGCTTCTTTGTGGAACCTAAAAAAAGGAAAGCAAAAAAAAGGCTGTTGCATTTTTAAATGCAGAATCCAAGCTTTTCTGTAATATTAAAATGCATTAACAGCCAGTATTCAAATGTGCAACAAACATATCAAATATCGCATAAAAACGCATAAAAAAATGCAGCACGTAATTATCAGAGATCAATGTGATTGCATTGCTTGAGACAGACACCTGGAGAGAAAAGGAACTGCCTCAACGTTACCTTTTTAATACATTTTTTATGGATTTAATAGAGAAAAATAAATCAATCATGTCATGTTTTTACGCCATTTACCAATATCCATAAATAACCAAATATGACCATGTTATTTACTGATTTTGGATGTTTATTATTTGTTTAAAAAGACGCATTAAAATAACTATTCTATTTTTTTTTTAGCATTTTTAGCAATTTTATTAAAAGAAAAAAATGTCTTTTATTCTCCCTCTAGAATACAGGGCATAGAGATGCTTCTCTGTTCAGTGTATCTCAATGTCTAGTATAATCTGCCTGTGGTGTCATAGGCTGCAATGCAGCTTCAAGTATAGAAAATTCTCCTACAGACAGCCATCAATGGAGTATGTGGCTCAAAAGCTAGAATTCCTCCTTAAATATTTGAGAGATATTGGTATCAGTCCCAAAGAGGGATTAAAATGTAAAAAAATATAACATTTTTGTAATTATTTCTTATTGTTTTATAGTAGTTTTATAGAAACAAAAAAAATCTGACTTTTTGTTCACCTCTAGGGATATAGAGATATATGTATATACAGTTAGGCCCAGAAATATTTGGACAGTGGCCGAATCTTCATGATTTGAGATCAGCATGTCACTATTTTTTATTTAAAATGAACTAACAAAGATTCAATTGAAGTGTAGACTTTCAGGTTTAATTAAAGGGATTGAACAAAAATATCTTGTGAAACGTTTAGGAATTGTATCCATTTTTCTGCAAAGCCTCCTTATTTCAGAGATCAAAAGTAATTGGATGACTTTACCTTAAATAAAATGTTAATTTTTAATTCTTCATAAAAAATCCTTTATAGGCAATGAATGCCTGAAGTATGGAAGACATGAACATCACCAAATGCTGGATTTTCTCCTTTGTGATGCCAGGCCTTCACTGCACCTGACTTCAGTTACTGCTTGTTCATAGGTCTTTTTGCTTTAAGTTTTGTGTTAAGTATGTGAAATACATGCTCGATGATGTGGAAATCAGGTGATTGACTTGGTCATTGAAGAATATTCCACTTCTTTGCCGTAAAAAACTGCTTTCACTTTCATTTTGGGTCATTCTCCATCTGTACTGTGAAGTGCCGTCCAATCAACGTTGCTACATTTGGTTGAATAAGAGCAGACAGTATCACCCTGTACACTTCAGAATTCATTCCACTGCGTCTGTTTTCAGTCACATCATCAATAAACACTAGTGACCCAGTGCCATTGGAAGCCATGCATGTCTAGCCATCTCACTGTCTCCACCATGTTTTACAGAGGATCTGGTATGCTTTGGATCATGACTCCTTCCGAGACTTCTGCATACTTTCTGCTTTCCAACATTCTGGTACGGATTGATCTTAGTTTCATCTGTCCATTTAATGCTTTTCCAGAACTGAGCTGATTTCTTTAGATGCTTTTTGACAAGGTCTAATCTGGCCTTTCTATTATTAAGGCTGATTAATGGTTTGGTGTGGTGAACCCTCTGTGTTTGCACTCAGTAAGTTTTCTCTTTATGGTAGACTTAGATACTGGAAGACCTACTTTCTTGAGAGTGTTTTTCATGTGTGTGGATGTTGTGAAGGGGTTTTCCATCACTAAGCAAAGGATTCTGTGATCATCCATCACTAGTGTCTAACTTGGACATCCAGGCCTCTTAGAGCTCCCATGCTCTCCAGTGTATTCATTTTTACAGAGAAAAGACTAGTGTTGAGCGGACCCGGACTGTAAACGTCTGGATCCACGCGGTTTCAGTGCTATCTCCGGGGACGACCCGGACGTGGGATTCCGGGTGCACGATCCGGATTCGGCAAGTCCTAAAACATGAAAAAAACAATATATAAATGAGCGTTTCATACTTACCGACACTCTGTGTCACGGCGGCATACTTCTTCCGAGTCTTCACACTTCTTTCCTTGTTTTCTCCACCCAGCGTCCGTCCATGCAGGCTGACACACCCCCCAGCCTGTGACAGTCTGCTGCAGTGATCGCGTCACCACCGCTCCCCGCCCACAGTCCGTCTGTGCAGGTTGACACGCCCCCCTAGCCTGTTACAGTGTGCTGTGGTGAACGGTCCCCGCCCACCAGCTGTCAGTGCATGCTGGCACGCCCCCCTAGCTTGTGACAGTGTACCCTCCCCGGAGGCTGTGACAGTCTGCCGCGCTCATGGCGGCATCGTTAACGCTACACGCTACACTCAGAGCGGACAGTGTTATTGCTCTGAGATGTACCAGAGCTGTTTGTGTTGCCGCAGGTGGATCTCTCGGTCTCTTATTATGGGAGCAGTGTGGATGGCTTCATTATGCAGGCACTGTGGATGGCTTCATTGTGGGGGCACTGTGGATGGCTTCATTGTGGGGGCACTGTGGCTGGCTTCATTGTGGGGGCACTGTGGATGGCTTCAATGTGGGGGCACTGTGAATGGCTTCATTGTGGGGGGCACTGTGGATGGCTTCATTGTGGGGAGCACTGTGGATGGCTTCATTGTGGCGGCACTGTCGATGGCTTCACTGTAGGTGTAGTGTGGGGGCCTTGGAGAGTGTGCCAGTCTGCCACGCGCTACAATTCTCTCTCTCTCTCTTTAATTAAACACAGCTGGACTCCAATGAAGGAGTGAACCATCTCAAGGAAGATCACAAGGAAATGGACAGCATGTGACTTAAATATGAGTTTCTGAGCAAAGGGTCTAAATGTCGCGGGCGGAGGAGGGGACGCTGCGCTCTCTCACTGCTCGGGTCCGGCCGCTGCTGCTGCTGCTGCCGCTGCTCGGTGGTGGCTCGAGCGGTGGGCCGGATCCCGGGGACTCGAGCGGCGTTCCTCGCCCGTGAGTGAAAAGGGGGAATTGATTGGATGGTGGGGGATTTGGTGATTGTCCATGACGCCACCCACGGTTGTGGTGATATTGGTGACACCACCACTGCTCTAGACAGGGATCCCGGGAGCGGTGACAGGGAGCAGCTTTGTTGTTAGTTCTCCCCTCCGTGGGTAGGGGGTTGGTTGTCCCGGGGCCCGGTGATGGGGTAGGGATGGATGGCAGGCGGGTTACGGGACCTGGTGAGGTGCAGGGTCACGGGGGCAGCGCTGTGCCGCACGGCACGGTGGTACTCACTCAGCTAATGATGAGGACACAGTTCTCGGTAAAACACATGGCTGGATGGACGGGTCCCACAGACGGCTGCAGTGTTGTTTCTCCCGTCAGGTTGATGGTGACTGCCTTTCCCTGCACCTACGTACTGTAAACGGTTCCAATGGGTTCCCACCGGTAACCCGCTCCCCAGCTTGGATATGGGCTGGAGGAGCCCCTTTTGCCCGCAGGCTCTGGCCCTGGGAACTTTAGCCTTGGTGGTGACTGTGTTTCCCTCTCTCAGTTGGACTGTTGCCTTCTGTCGGGACTTGGCTGCTGGGAAACCCAGGAGGTTCCCTTCGCTAACGGATTTGGCAAATTCACGGCGACTCCTAGCCTTGCCGGGGTCCGTAAGCCCCTGCCAGATGGTGCTGACTTCTCTTTGCATACCGGTCCGGTACCGCTGGGCCACCGCCCATCCACGGTCCTTACGGTAAACTCCGATAGGCCACTCCTGCAGACGGTCACCACCGTCTGCCAACCTTGCTGATCTGTCCGGGCCACACACCCGGACCAACTTTAGTCTGCTCAGCTGCCACTTCACTCCTCTCACTTTCGCTTCCTAAACAGAACTCTCTACCTTTTCCCGCCTCCAGGACTGTGAACTCCTAGGTGGGCGGGGCAAACCGCCTGGCCCACCCCCCTGGTGTGAACATCAGCCCCTGGAGGAAGGCAACATGGGTTTTTATCTGACTTAGATGTGCCTGACTGGGAGTGTAGGGTGTGGTGGTGTTGTTCTCTGTGGCCCCTGGCTTGTCCAGGGTGCCACATTCCCCCTTAGTAAAATGCATACCGTCCGCGGGCTGCCCGTCCATCACCGGTTTTATTTTCACAACTGGAAAAGATAACGGTAAAACAGTGATTACAAGTAAAATAACATCTTCCCACATCGGGAGGTACTCTTACTTAAAACGTTGCGTAACGGTTACGGCTTCCGCTCTCTCCCACCCAAGCAACCTGGCCCTGATGCTGCCCCTAAGCAAACAGGCAGCACCCCTTGACCCCAGTCCAGCACAAGTTGTCCGAGCGGGTTCTGTCCTTTTCAGGGGACCCACGTCCATGGGGAACAACTGAAACCCCCAGAGGATCGCCACCGGTTCCGGTGGTGGCTGGGCCCCAGCCTGCTCCACTGCTGGCCCTTCCTCCAATCTGCCTCTCCGGAGGCGGTAACGGTATAGCCACAACAAAATTATTTACATGCCACAAGTTTGTGGTTGCCCAGCTAGTTCTCGGGCCTGTTCGTAGTAGTTTATACGCATAATTTGAAAAGGGGGTCCCAACGGGGACCAGTTGCCGGCAACGACCGGTGCAAATCAAGCTGACAATCAGTTAACTCTTCTCGGTTGATTATTCTTTTTCATTCCTTTTTCAAACGGTACTTTTATGGTCTCAACGGGGGACAACTTGCAGTGGAGCTCCGCTGCCATTAGTCGGATTCTTCTGAGTCGGCCTCATCCTCCGCCACCAGCATATCAAACATGCAGTGACAGGCCTGCTGTGAAAGGGGTGCCCGGTATCCGTTTCCACCATTACACGGGGTGTAATAAACCACCAGTTCTCCCACGTAGCGGAGACGCTCACTTGCCGCCTCAGTTCCAGGGGTGGGCTCAGCACCGGAGCTGGAGTCACTATCACTTGTCTCTGCGTCAGGCGGGTTGCCGCCAGCTGCCGCAGCCTCCCGGCTCCCCGTATCCAGCACATCAGATTCTTCTGCGGTAGTGTGGGGCAGTAGGTCAGGTGGATTCACGCTGAGGCGCCCCATAAGTAATGGTAAGGGCGATGCGTGGTTCGAGACTGGGCCGGGCCCCTCAGCCGCAGTGGCCGGTCCTGGTAGGACATAGGAACGTGGGTCACCTGTCGGCTCCATCACATCTGTTCCCATCCCGCACATCTGGGCAGTCGCAATCAGCATCTCCACCTCATTGGTCCACTGCTCCATCATAAGGCATATCTGGTTCTGCTGGCGTTAGTTGAACTCAATTATTCTGGCCTTCATCCACTCCACGGTCCCGGGCTCGGGCACAACGCCTGGTGCCATCCTGGCCGGGGCCTCTGATACGTCTTCACTAAGGGGCTGCAATCCTGGCAGTTCCCACAGGGGTGATTCAGGCCGGCTCCGCGTGTCTGCAGCCAGTCGGTCCGCCGAGGCGGGTTGGCAGGGTATCGCTACCGGTTGAATAGGTAGCGGGCCTAGTGGTGGGGCGGCAGCAGCTAACGCGGGTAGCGGGGAGGGAGGCAGGGTGAGCGGGTGCAGGGAATACAGGGGCGTGGGTCCCTTACCTGCTCCTCCAAATCCTCTTCCACCTCACGTCTCCGCATAGCAGCCACCACGTCCGCCATGTCGGTCTCCCACTCCTCCAGGAGGAGCTGCATGTGGGCCGGTCCGGTCTCTCAGCCACTTCGCCGTGCCGGGCGCGGAAGCGTCATCGTTGGTAGTCGGACTGTGCATCTTGGCAATGAGGTATTTCAGAAACCCAGTATCGCCGCAGAGTCCTGACGTCTCTGCTTTTATAGCCGCGGGCTACATGCGGCCAGACGCCGTCAGTCCCCCTTAGTCTCTTTCCGGCTCCTCCTCTACAGGATCGGGGTTTTGGCCTTCGCCCCTCCACTACTTGAGGAGACGCTCGAGCGGGAATTCTTCGCACCCAAGATGGCGGCTTCACAAATTTTTTGGCCAGACACCTCCGGCGGTTACACAAGGCGCACTTCCACCAGTTGGTAGAACGGTAGGATCCTGTTCGTGACGCCAAGTTGTCACGGGCGGAGGAGGGGACGCTGCGCTCTCCCACTGCTCGGGTCCGGCCGCTGCTGCTGCTGCGGCTGCCGCTGCTCGGTGGTGGCTCGAGCGGTGGGCCGGATCCCGGGGACTCGAGCGGCGTTCCTCGCCCGTGAGTGAAAAGGGGGAATTGATTGGATGGTGGGGGATTTGGTGATTGTCCGTGACGCCACCCACGGTTGTGGTGATATTGGTGACACCACCGCTGCTCTAGACGGGGATCCCGGGAGCGGTGACAGGGAGCAGCTTTGTTGTTAGTTCTCCCCTCCGTGGGTAGGGGGTTGGTTGTCCTGGGGCCCGGTGATGGGGTAGGGATGGATGGCAGGCGGGTTATGGGGCCTGGTGAGGTGCAGGGTCGCGGGGGCAGCGCTGTGCTGCACGGCACGGTGGTACTCACTCAGCCAATGATGAGGACACAGTTCTCGGTAAAACACACGGCTGGATGGACGGGTCCCACAGACAGCTGCGGTTTTGTTTCTCCCGGCAGGTTGATGGTGACTGCCTTTCCATGCACCTACGTACTGTAAACGGTTCCAATGGGTTCCCACCGGTAACCCACTCCCCAGCTTGGTTATGGGCTGGAGGAGCTTCTTTTGCCCGCAGGCTCTGGCCCTGGGAACTTTAGCCTTGGCGGTGACTGTGTTTCCCTCTCTCGGTTGGACTGTTGCCTTCTGTCGGGACTTGGCTGCTGGGAAACCCAGGAGGTTCCCTTCGCTAACGGATTTGGCAAATTCACGGCGACTCCTAGCCTTGCCGGGGTCCGTAAGCCCCTGCCAGATGGTCCTGACTTCTCTTTGCGTACCGGTCCGGTACCGCCGGGCCACCGCCCGTCCACGGTCCTTACGGTAAACTCCGATAGGCCACTCCTGCAGACGGTCACCAACGTCTGCCAACCTTGCTGATCTGTCCGGGCCACACACCCAGACCAACTTTAGTCTGCTCAGCTGCCACTTCACTCCTCTCACTTTCGCTTCCTAAACAGAACTCTCTACCTTTTCCCGCCTCCAGGACTGTGAACTCCTCGGTGGACGGGGCCAACCACCTGGCCCACCCCCCTGGTGTGAACATCAGCCCCTGGAGGAAGGCAACAAGGGTTTTTATCTGACTTAGATGTGCCTGACCGGGAGTGTGGGGTGTGGTGGTGTTGTTCTCTGTGGCCCCTGGCTTGTCCAGGGCGCCACATAAATACTTATGACCATGTGATATTTCAGTTTTTCTTGTTTAATAAATTTAATACATTTGCAAAAATTTCTACATTTCAGTTTTTTTTTCTCTCAAGATGGGGTGCAGAGTGTACATTAATGAGAAAAAAATTAACTGTTTTGAATATATCAACTGGCTGCACTGAAACAAAGTGAAAAATGTAAAGGTGTCTGAATACTTTCCGTACCCACTGTACTTCCTACCAAGTTACCTTTAAGTAAAGAGTTTATTTTGGAACGCTAGTGTCTATCATTTAACTTTTACCATCTGGTCCTTGCCAGCTGAAGTCAATGGCATCATATGACCTGCAGTGGTGTAACACCCCTTGAGCACAAGTCCACACACCCAACCAAGACCTTCAACTTATTGTAACATGCAGGGGCATAAGAGATGATTACCATGGCCCCGACTACCACCCCACGCCACGTTACACTAGTACCAAGTTTTGTCTATGCTGGTTTTCCTGCTAGTGCAGGGAAACCAGTGCTAGGAGTCAGCCTCCCATTAAGCTGATATTAATGACTTATCCTATAGATAGGTCATCAATATGTTAATCCTGGGAAACCATTTGTGAATGACTTACTTGAAGAAAGACGGGCAGTGAGCCCCATAGGGGTGAACGGACCCCATGACGATCGGGAGGGTGCAGGGTAGTAAGGGGTTAAGTGGGTTAGTTGGGACAGGGTGATATATGGGCTCATAGGATTGGTAGAAAAGAGCTGCAGGGGGGATTGGAGGAGAGCAGGAAAGGGGTGGGGGTGTTGTAGGAGGTATAAGAGAGGTGGTGACCAGGTTGCCTCCCTTTTGTCGCCGGAGATTTTGTGTCCCACCCGCCCGCCCGTATATATAAAAAAAAAAAAGGGCAAGGGTGATGGTTTTAAAAAATAAAATAAAAAAAAAAACAACACAAGGTTGATTAGACAATTTTGTTTGTTGTCACAGCGGGGTGATAGGTCCGTCAGAGAGGATGGGAGTACCGACAGTCGGTTTGTTGGTACGAAGTCGCTCCAGGGGAGTGGCTTTGGATTGGATGGGAACTTGTGGGCGGAGGTCTCGCAGGTTCTGGGTAGGGGTAATTAACGATGGAACGTTGTTACCCCTCACCTTGGGCCGGTTGGTCACGGCCGAGGTGGTCCTCTGGGCCGGTTGGAGGTTACGGCCGGGGGGTTAGGAATGATGGTTGGCCTCTCGGACGGATCTATTGGTGGTTTGGTTATAAGGGTATATATGTATAAGGTTATGTTTAACAATTGGGTGGCATGTTGAGCCACGAGTTTGGTATACATATATACGGTTAAATAAAGCTGTGGCCATTCCTGCAATAAAGTCGTGGTTATCGTCTTTATTTAAGTAAATATGGAATGGGGAAAGGGGGAGTTTTGGCATTGTAACCTGCTTATCCCTTATAGATGCATCAAGCCCTATGATGAGCACATGACTCCAGTCTCATTGATATATTGCATAACAAGATCCATATATTTTTTAGTAGTTTATGTCACTCATGAAATTTGGAAAGAACCGATTATCTTACTGACACACCCTGAAGCTTTAAAATAAAATCATTGACATATTTATAGTTTTCAGAATGAATGTACCATATCAATTAATAGTAAGACAATAACTAAACTATTAGTCACATAGTTATTAGGTACCATAATAATATTATACCTTTTTTTTCTTTGATAGCCAACAATCCAACATAAATGTAGCTGTTGAATGATCTAGAGACATTTGAAAATTGTTTTCAATTAAAATTAAAGTGGAAAGATGTATAAAAGTATATTTTATATACAGTTGTGCTCAAAAGTTTACCTACCCCAGCAGAGTTTTTGCTTTCTTGCCTTTTTTCAGAGAATATAAATAATAACACTATTTGTGTGTTTGGGTAAAGCCATTTATTGTCAAACTACCGTGTTTTCTCTTTTTAAATCTTAACCCCTTCACCCCCGGCCACTAAAACACCCTAATGACCGGGCCATTTTTTGCAATTCTGACCAGTGTCACTTTGACAGGTTATAACTCTGGAACGCTTCAACGGATCCTGGCGATTCTGAGATTGTTTTTTCGTGACATATTGTACTTCATGTCAGAGGTAAATTTAGGCCGATATTTTTTGCGTTTATTTGTGAAAATTTAGGAAATTTGGCGAAAATTTTGAAAATTTCTCAATTTTCAAACTTTGAAAATTTATGCCCATAAATCTGAGAGATATGTCACACAAAATAGTTACTAAATAACATTTCCCACTTGTCTACTTTACATCAGCGCAATTTTCGAAACAAATTTTTTTTCCGTTAGGAAGTTAGAAGGGGTCAAAGGTCATCAGCAAATTCTCATTTTTCCAACAAAATTTACAAAATAATTTTTTTTAGGGACCACATTACATTTGAGGTGACTTTGAGAGGCCTAGGTGACAGAAAATACCCAAAAGTGACCCCATTCTAAAAACTACACCCCTCACACTGCTCAAAACCACATCCAATAAGTTTATTAACCCTTTAGGTGCTTCACAGGAACCAAAGCAATGTGGAAGGAAAAAATGAAAATTTTACTTTTTAACACAAAAATGTTACTTTAGCCATAAAATTTTCATTTTTACAAGGGAGAAAAGAGAAAGTACACAATACAATTTATTGTGCATGTTCTCCTGAGTACGCTGATACCCCATATGTGGTAAAAATCAATTGTTTGGGCGCACGGCAGAGCTCGGAAGGGAAGGAGCGCCATTTGAATTTTTGAACGCAAAATTAGCTGCACTCATTAGCGGACGCCATGTCGGGTTTGAAGACCCCCTGAGGTGCCTAACCAATGGAGCTCCCCCACAAGTGACCCCATTTTGGAAACTAGAGCCCTCAAATAATTTTTCTAGATGTTTGGTGAGCACTTTGAACCCCTGGGGGCTTCACAAAAGTTTATAGCGTTGAGCCGTGAAAAGAAAAAAAAACTTTTTCACCACAAAACGGTTGCTTCAACTAGGTAGCTTTTTTTTTCACAAGGGTAACAGGAAAAAATGCACCATAAAATGTATTGTGCATTTTCTCCTGAGTACGCAGATACCTCATATGTGGTGGAAATCAAATGTTTGGACACACGGCAGTGCTCGGAAGGCAAGGAGCGCCATTTGAATTTTTGAGTGCAAAATTAGCTGCACCTGTTAGCGGACGCCATGTCGGGTTTGAAGACCCCCTGAGGTGCCTAAACAATGGAGCTCCCCCACAAGTGACCCCATTTTGGAAACTAGAGCCCTCAAATAATTGTTCTAGATGTTTGGTGAGCACTTTGAACACCTGGGGGCTTCACAGACGTTTATAGCGTTGAGCCGTGAAAAGAAAAAAAATTTTTTTTACAACAAAACGGTTGCTTCAACTAGGTAGCTTTTTTTTCACAAGGGTAACAGGAAAAAATGCACCATAAAATGTATTGTGCATTTTCTCCTGAATACGCAGATACCTCATATGTGGTGGAAATCAAATCTTTGGACACACGGCAGTGCTCGGAAGGCAAGGAGCGCCATTTGAATTTTTGAGTGCAAAATTAGCTGCACTCATTAGCGGACGCCATGTGGGGTATGAAGACCTCCTGAGGTGCCTAAACAATGGAGCTCCCCCACAAGTCACCCCATTTTGGAAACTAGAGCCCTCAAATAATTTTTCTAGATGTTTGGTGAGCACTTTGAACACCTGGGGGCTTCACAGAAGTTTATAGCGTTGAGCCGTGAAAAGAAAAAAATTTTTTGTTACCACAAAACGGTTGCTTCAACTAGGTAGCTTTTTTTTCACAAGGCTATCAGGAAAAAATGCACCATAAAATGTATTGTGCATTTTCTCCTGAGTACGCAGATACCTCATATGTGGTGGAAAGTAATTGTTTGGGCGCATGGCGGGGCTCAGAAGAGAAGGAGCGCCATTTGACAGCAAAATTGGTTGGAATCATTAGCGGACGCCATGTCACGTTTGGAGACCCCCTATGGTGCCTAAACAGTGGAGCTCCCCCACAAGTGACACCATTTTGTAAACTAGAGCCCTCAAATAATTTTTCTAGATGTTTGGTGAGCACTTTGAACACCTGGGGGCTTCACAGAAGTTTATAGCGTTGAGCCGTGAAAAGAAAAAAAATTTTTTTTACCACAAAACGGTTGCTTCAACTAGGTAGCTTTTTTTTTCACAAGGCTATCAGGAAAAAATGCACCATAAAACGTATTGTGCATTTTCTCCTGAGTACGCAGATACCTCATATGTGGTGGAAAGTAATTGTTTGGGCGCATGGCGGGGCTCAGAAGAGAAGGAGCGCCATTTGACAGCAAAATTGGTTGGAATCATTAGCGGACGCCATGTCACGTTTGGAGACCCCCTATGGTGCCTAAACAGTGGAGCTCCCCCACAAGTGACACCATTTTGTAAACTAGAGCCCTCAAATAATTTTTCTAGATGTTTGGTGAGCACTTTGAACACCTGGGGGCTTCACAGAAGTTTATAGCGTTGAGCCGTGAAAAGAAAATTTTTTTTTTTTACCACAAAACGGTTGCTTCAACTAGGTAGCTTTTTTTTCACAAGGGTAACAGGAAAAAATGCACCATAAAACGTATTGTGCAATTTCTCCTGAGTACGCAGATACCTCATATGTGGTGGAAAGTAATTGTTTGAGCGCATGGCGGGGCTCAGAAGAGAAGGAGCGCCATTTGACTTTTCAAACGCACAGACGCAGTGCACTGATCGGCCGCTGCAGGACGCACGGTCGGATGCGATGCAAAAAGCGTCGCAGATACGGAAAAAAGTCACGCCAAAAATTGAGCAGGGATGCCGATCCGTTATGTGCATCCCTGATCAGCGCTTGGCGGGATGCACGGACGGATGCGATACAAAAAGCGTCGCAAATACGGAAAAAAGTCACGCCAAAAATTGAGCAGGGATGCCGATCCGTTATCTGCATCCCTAATCAGCGCTCTCTGGGACGCACGGACGGATGTGATACAAAAAGCGTCGTGAATACGGAAAAAAGTCACGCTAAAAACTGACCACGGATGCAGATCCGTTATCTGCATCCCTGATCAGCGCTCGGCGGGACGCACGGACGGATGCGATACAAAAAGCGTCGGGGATACGGAAAAAAGTCACGCCAAAAATTGACCATGGATGCCGATCCGTTATGTGCATCCCTGATCAGCGCTTGGCGGGACGCATGGACGGATGCGATACAAAAAGCGTCGGGGATACGGAAAAAAGTCACGCCAAAAATTGACCATGGATGCCGATCCGTTATGTGCATCCCTGATCAGCGCTTGGCGGGACGCACGGACGGATGGGATCCAAAAAGCGTCGGGGATACGGAAAAAAAAGTCACGCCAAAAATTGAGCAGGGATGCCGATCCGTTATCTGTATCCCTGATCAGCGCTTGGCGGGACGCACGGACGGATGCGATACAAAAAGCGTCGGGGATACGGAAAAAAAAGTCACGCCAAAAATTGAGCAGGGATGCCGATCCGTTATCTGCATCCCTGATCAGCGCTTGGCGGGACGCACAGACGGATGCGATACAAAAAGCGTCGGGGATACGGAAAAAAAAGTCACGCCAAAAATTGAGCAGGGATGCCGATCCGTTATCTGCATTCCTGATCAGCGCTTGGCAGGACGCACGGACGGATGAGGTGTAAAAATGGACAGGGGATACGGAAAAAAAAAAAAAGTTATACTCACAGTACCCAGAGGACTAGCAGGAGGATCACTGACCAGAAGAGCTGCAGATGAACAGATGGCAGAGAGATGGACAGCTTTACAGGAGCAGCAGGCAGATCAGCAGAATGCCCAGGAAGGACCCAGCGATGGACGCAGATGTGATCAGGCTGGTGAAGACAGGTAAGAGGACGTCGGGGGAGAGCAGAGGGGGAGAGGGGGGGGGTGAGAGCAGAGGGGGGGTTGAGAGCAGAGGGGGGGGGAGAGCAGAGGGGGAGGAGGGAGAGCAGAGGGGGAGGGGGGGAGAGCAGAGGGGGAGACCGGAGAGGGAGCTGCAGAAGCAGAATAGAGATAATGGGGGAGGCAGTCAGATCGCGGGGGGAGCGGATCGGGATGTCGGGGGGGGGGTGGTTGGGGGGAGCAGATCGCGGGGGGGGCACGGCAGGGGCTATCACGGCAGCGCGCAGGGGCTGCAAAGTGAGCACAGTACTCACGTGCAGCAGCAGCGGTGACCTCAGCTACGGCGGCGGCGGCAGCAGCAGCGGTGGCGTGGTACCACAAGTACCAGCCACTGCACGCTGCAGACATGTTGGGGGAGGGCTCACAGGCCAGCACAGGCCTGGGGAGGGCGGCCACCGGCAGATCAGACCGCCCCACTGCACACTGATTGGAGCGATTGCGCGTCATAGCACGATCGCTCCAATCAGTGCTGCAGGGGCTGGGGGCGGCATGTTTGAGGTCCACCTATGATATGCTGCTGCAGCTGCGGCATCTCATAGCTGGATCTCACAGGATCGCACTAATTCGGGCATTATTTTTGCCGAAATTAGTGCGATCGATGTGGTTGGCGGTTCAGATTTGAACAGCCAATCACATCGATCGTCGATAGGGGGTGGCGATGCCGCCCCCCCTGGGGTCAAGCAAAGGTCCCCTGCTGTAAGAAACAGCAGGGGACATCATTTGAAAGCCGTTGCTATGGCCACGGCAATCAAATGAAGTTTAGGCCGTAAAATTACGTCCCTGGTCGTTAAGTCACGTTAAAATAGTACGTAATTTTACGGCCCGCGGTCGTGAAGGGGTTAATGATAACCAAAAACATCCAAATGACCCTGATCAAAAGTTCACATACTCCAGTTCCTAATACTGTGTATTTCCCCCTCTAACAGCAATGACAGCTTGAAGTCTTTTGTGGTAGTTGTGGATGAGGCTCAGATGGTAAAGCTGCCCATTCTTCTTGGCAAAAGCCTACTGTTCCTGTAAATTCCTGGGCTCTCTTTCATGAATTGCGTGCTTGACTTCTCCCCAGAGTGGCTCAATGATATTGAGGTCAGGAGACTGAGATAGCCACTCCAGAACCTTCACTTTGTTCTGCTGTAGCCAATGACAGGTCAACTTGGCCTTATGTTTTGGATCGTTGTTATGTTGGAACATCTGAATACGTCCCATGCGTAGCTTCTGGACTGATGAGTGCAAATTTGCCTCCAGTATTTGCTGATAACACGCTGCATTCATCTTTCCTTCAACTTTGATCAAGTTTCCTGTGCCTTTGAAGCTCACACATCCCCACATCCTCAGCGATCCACCTCCATGCTTTACATTAGGAATGATGTTCCTTTCATCATAGGCCTTATTGACACCTCTCCAAATGTAATGTTTATGGTTGTCGCCAAAAAGTTCGATTTTGGTCTCATCCCTCCAAATTACCTTGTTCCAAATGTTTGAAGGCTTTTCTCTGTGCTGTTTGATACTTTGTGGCATTTTATGCAGTAATGGCTTTCTTTTGGCGACCATGCAGCCCATTTTTCTTCAAGTGCCTCCTTATTGTGCATCTTGAAACAGCCACACCGCTAGTTTTCAGGGAGTCCTGTATTTCAGCTGATGTTATTTGTGGGTTTTCTTTGCATATCGAACTATTTTTCTGGCAGTTGTGGACAAATTTTTTGTTGATCTCCCTGATTGTAGTTTGGTTTTTACAGAGCCCCTGATTTTCCATTTGTTAATCTCAGATTGAACACTGCTAACTGGCATTATCAATTACTTGGATATCTATTTGTACCCCTTTTATACAGTTCAGCTATCTTTTCCCACAGATCCATTGACAATTCTTTTGCTTTCCCCATGACTCACAATCCAGAAATGTCAGTGGTTGGATGAAAGTCTAGAAAGTCTAGAGTCTGTCTGGATTCCAGAAACTCACTCAGCTTTTATGCATACACACTGGTTACAAGCAGACATGTTACAGGTGAGGATGTTACCTTTCTTAGGCTGCTTTCACACATCCGGCTTGAGCTCTGCGGCTCAATCCGGCTGTGCAAGCTATGCAACGGATGCGGTGAAAACACCGCATCCTTTGCATAAGTTTTTCCCTTGCGGCCCGTCCGGTTTTTGCCGCTTGCGGCATGCTACTGAGCATGCGCAGTGGCAAAAACCGCATGCAGCGGCCGGATGCGGTTATTGCCGCATCGCGCCGCATCCGGCCGCCATAGGCATGCATTGAAAAATGCGCCGCATCGGCCGAATGCGGCGCGATGCGGTTTTTTTTTGCCGCACGAAAAAACGTGCCAGGCAACGTTCCATCCGGCCGCCGCATCGGCTAAATCTGCCGCATGCGGCAAAAACCGGACGGAACGCAAGGCCATGCGGCACAATGCGGCATTAATTAAAGTCTATGCAGGAAAATCGCAACCGGCAGCAAAAAAAAACGGTTGCGATTTTCCTGCAAAGTGCCGGAGTGTGCCGCATTGCAGAAACCGGAGGTGTGAAAGCAGCCTTAGCCATTCAAACCCATTTGTGTCAACTTCTGTGCATATTATCAGGATAAAATGACCAGGGTATGTGAACTTTTGATCAGGGTCATTTGGATGTTTTTGGTTGTCATTATGATTTAAAAAGAGAAAATACAGTAGATTGACAATAAATGGCTTCACCCACGCACTAACCATAACTGAAAAAGAAAGTTTGTGTTCTCATTCATTTTCTCTGAAAAAAGGACAAAAAAGCAAAAAATCTGCCGGGTATGTAAACTTTTGAGAACAGCAATATGCAGAAATTAAATAAGTATGATGAGAAATGCTGCAAATTGTTCAATCAGAGATGTATAGGGCACTGAACTGACATAGTCCAGCACTCCAAGAGAAGTGTTAAGTAGACCAGAGGCTGCAGATAAATGATTTATACAGTACATCATTAGTAGAGTTGAGCGCGGTTCGTGGTTCGTGGTTCTCCAGTTCTAGGCTCGAGTGATTTTTGGGCTGTTCGAGATCGAACTAGAACTCGAGCTTTTTGCTAAAAGCTCGATAGTTCTAGATACGTTCGAGAACGGTTCTAGCAGCAAAAAGCAGGGCTTTTTACAGCTACAGTGAGCAGGAGCCATCGCTGGCAGCCTGCCACAAGCTGGTAACCAAGATAAACATCGGGTATCCAAGCAAAGCGCTTTGGTTAGTAACCCGATGTTTATCTTAGTTACGTGCAGGAAGCCCACACTTTCCCGCTCAGCTCGCTCCACCCCCTCCTGCCCGCGGCATGTACACATACATACACATACACAAACACACACACACACATCCACCAACCCCCCCCCCCCCCCGCCCGCCCGCCCGCTCGCTCGCTCGCTCGGCTTACCTGCGGTGATGAAGTCCCGCCATCCCGACCTCAGCGCTGTCACTGTCCTCCATGGCCGCCGCTTGTCACATCACCTATCGCTTCCGACCCGAGACTGACACTGGCGGTGACGTCACGGACCTCTCGCGATACTTGATGTGAAGGCGCCGGTCATTGACCTCAGTGACAGGGGCTGTCAGTGTGCTGGAGATCAGCGCAGGTAATGTACCTCACTGACAGCAGCACTTGTCACCCCCCTGCAGTGACCTGGGCTGACCCATTGATGTTAGCTCAGGTCACTGCACTGCTCTCCCAGCCAATGGGGAACATCCTGCTCTTCATTGACTGGGACAGTGTGCATCGTCATGGCAACCCCTTGGATTACACCAGACCTGGATTTGTTTTTCAATCTAATAAATTGGTTAAAGAGGGAATGTTTTGGGGAGTGTTTTTTCAAATAAAAATGTGTTTGTCGTCTATTTTTTTTTTATTACTGACTGGGTTGGTGATGTCGGGTATCTGATAGACGCCTGACCTCACCAACCCCAGGGCTTGATGCCAGGTGACATTACACATCTGGTATTAACCCCAAATATTACCCCGTTTGCCACCGCACCAGGGCGCGGGATGAGCTGGGGCGAAGCACCAGGATTGGCGCATCTAATGGATGCGCCACTTCTGGGGCGGCTGCGGCCTGCTATTTTTAGGCTGGGGAGATTCCAATAACCATGGACCTCCCTAGTCTGAGAATATCAGGCCCCAGCTGTCTGCTTTACCTTGGCTGGTGATCCAATTTTGTGTTACCCCTACGTGTTTTTTTTTTTAATTATTTATTTAATTTAAAATAACAGCGTGGGGTGCCCTCAGTTTTGGATTACCAGCCAAGGTGAGGTTGCCAGCTGTGGTCTGCAGGCTGCAGCCGTCTGCTTTACCCTAGCTGGCTACAAAACTAGGGGGAACCCTATGTCATTTTTTTTTCATTTTTTTGGCTAAATACAAAGCTAAGCACCCCTTAGTGCCACATGAAAGGTACCAAAGGGTGTTCCACTTTTTCTCCATTTTTTTCTCCACTTTCTCTCCACTTTTTCTCCACTTTTTCTCCATTTTTTTCTCCACTTATTCTCCACTTTTTCTCCTCTTATTCTCCACTTTTTCTCCACTTTTTCTCCACTTTTTCTCCTCTTATTCTCCACTTTTTCTCCACTTTTTCTCCACTTTTTCTCCATTTTTTTCTCCACTTTCTCCACTTTTTCTCCACTTTTTTCTCCACTTTTTCTCCTCTTATGCTCCACTTTTTCTCCTCTTAATCTCCACTTTTTCTCCACTTTTTCTCCACTTTTTCTCCACTTTTTTCTCCACTTTTTCTCCTCTTATGCTCCACTTTTTCTCCACTTTTTCTCCACTTTTTCTCCACTTTTTCTCCACTTTTTCTCCTCTTAATCTCCACTTTTTCTCCTCTTATGCTCCACTTTTTCTCCACTTTTTCTCCACTTTTTCTCCACGTTTTCTCCACTTTTTTCTCCACTTTTTCTCCTCTTATGCTCCACTTTTTCTCCACTTTTTCTCCACTTTTTCTCCACGTTTTCGCCACGTTTTCTCCACTTTTTTCTCCACTTTTTCTCCTCTTATGCTCCACTTTTTCTCCACTTTTTCTCCACTTTTTCTCCTCTTAATCTCCACTTTTTCTCCACTTTTTCTCCACTTTTTCTCCACTTTTTCTCCACTTTTTTCTCCGCTTTTTCTCCACTTTTTCTCCTCTTATGCTCCACTTTTTCTCCACTTTTTCTCCACTTTTTCTCCTCTTATGCTCCACTTTTTCTCCACTTTTTCTCCACTTTTTCTCCTCTTATGCTCCACTTTTTCTCCACTTTTTCTCCACTTTTTTCTCCACTTTTTCTCCTCTTATGCTCCACTTTTTCTCCACTTTTTCTCCACTTTTTCTCCTCTTATGCTCCACTTTTTCTCCACTTTTTCTCCACTTTTTCTCCATTTTTTTCTCCACTTATTCTCCACTTTTTCTCCTCTTATTCTCCACTTTTTCTCCACTTTTTCTCCACTTTTTCTCCTCTTATTCTCCACTTTTTCTCCACTTTTTCTCCACTTTTTCTCCATTTTTTTCTCCACTTTCTCCACTTTTTCTCCACTTTTTTCTCCACTTTTTCTCCTCTTATGCTCCACTTTTTCTCCTCTTAATCTCCACTTTTTCTCCACTTTTTCTCCACTTTTTCTCCACTTTTTTCTCCACTTTTTCTCCTCTTATGCTCCACTTTTTCTCCACTTTTTCTCCACTTTTTCTCCACTTTTTCTCCTCTTAATCTCCACTTTTTCTCCTCTTATGCTCCACTTTTTCTCCACTTTTTCTCCACTTTTTCTCCACGTTTTCTCCACTTTTTTCTCCACTTTTTCTCCTCTTATGCTCCACTTTTTCTCCACTTTTTCTCCACTTTTTCTCCACTTTTTCTCCACGTTTTCTCCACGTTTTCTCCACTTTTTTCTCCACTTTTTCTCCTCTTATGCTCCACTTTTTCTCCACTTTTTCTCCACTTTTTCTCCTCTTAATCTCCACTTTTTCTCCACTTTTTCTCCACTTTTTCTCCACTTTTTTCTCCACTTTTTCTCCACTTTTTCTCCTCTCATGCTCCACTTTTTCTCCACTTTTTCTCCACTTTTTCTCCACGTTTTCTCCACGTTTTCTCCACTTTTTTCTCCACTTTTTCTCCTCTTATGCTCCACTTTTTCTCCACTTTTTCTCCACTTTTTCTCCACTTTTTCTCCACTTTTTCTCCACTTTTTCTCCACTTTTTTCTCCACTTTTTCTCCACTTTTTCTCCTCTTATGCTCCACTTTTTCTCCACTTTTTCTCCACTTTTTCTCCTCTTATGCTCCACTTTTTCTCCACTTTTTCTCCACTTTTTCTCCTCTTATGCTCCACTTTTTCTCCACTTTTTCTCCACTTTTTTCTCCACCTTTTCTCCTCTTATGCTCCACTTTTTCTCCACTTTTTCTCCACTTTTTCTCCACTTTTTCTCCACTTTTTCTCCTCTTATGCTCCACTTTTTCTCCACTTTTTCTCCACTTTTTCTCCATTTTTTTCTCCACTTATTCTCCACTTTTTCTCCTCTTATTCTCCACTTTTTCTCCACTTTTTCTCCACTTTTTCTCCTCTTATTCTCCACTTTTTCTCCACTTTTTCTCCACTTTTTCTCCTCTTATGCTCCACTTTTTCTCCACTTTTTCTCCACTTTTTCTCCATTTTTTTCTCCACTTATTCTCCACTTTTTCTCCTCTTATTCTCCACTTTTTCTCCACTTTTTCTCCACTTTTTCTCCTCTTATTCTCCACTTTTTCTCCACTTTTTCTCCACTTTTTCTCCATTTTTTTCTCCACTTTCTCCACTTTTTCTCCACTTTTTTCTCCACTTTTTCTCCTCTTATGCTCCACTTTTTCTCCTCTTAATCTCCACTTTTTCTCCACTTTTTCTCCACTTTTTCTCCACTTTTTTCTCCACTTTTTCTCCTCTTATGCTCCACTTTTTCTCCACTTTTTCTCCACTTTTTCTCCACTTTTTCTCCTCTTAATCTCCACTTTTTCTCCTCTTATGCTCCACTTTTTCTCCACTTTTTCTCCACTTTTTCTCCACTTTTTCTCCACTTTTTCTCCTCTTATGCTCCACTTTTTCTCCACTTTTTCTCCTCTTAATCTCCACTTTTTCTCCTCTTATGCTCCACTTTTTCTCCACTTTTTCTCCACTTTTTCTCCTCTTATGCTCCACTTTTTCTCCACTTTTTCTCCACTTTTTCTCCTCTTATGCTCCACTTTTTCTCCACTTTTTCTCCACTTTTTTCTCCACTTTTTCTCCTCTTATGCTCCACTTTTTCTCCACTTTTTCTCCACTTTTTCTCCACTTATGCTCCACTTTTTCTCCACTTTTTCTCCACTTTTTTCTCCACTTTTTCTCCTCTTAATCTCCACTTTTTCTCCACTTTTTCTCCACTTTTTCTCCACTTTTTCTCCACTTTTTCTCCACTTTTTTCTCCACTTTTTCTCCACTTTTTCTCCTCTTATGTTCCACTTATTCTCCACTTTTTCTCCACTTTTTCTCTACTTTTTCTATGGTCGGTCTACCCATTAGCTCTGCCATGCATAGTGTAGCTCTACACCTACTGCACATGTTACTTTATGATTGACATCTCTTTCGTACCAGAGCTGTCTAAGTCTACTCTGACCCCATATTTGTCATTACTATATTGTCCTTGTACTGTATTATGACATTTGTATCATGTGTTTCATTTCTTGCTGTGTTGCAATTTTTTTGCTGCATCCCAATTGTACCTCTACATTGTTCGAGTTTATGTTATTGTTCTCTCACTCTTATGTGATACTGATTATTGTCATTTTTCATGATTACATGCAGATAAGTCCAATCTGACGAAGGCTCAGGCCGAAACGTCATTTGTAACTTGTTTTGGACAAAAACATATATGCTTATGAAAAAAAAATTTTCTTAATACGGACCAATAAAGAGTGATTTTGCATTACTATCCGTTGTGACTTACTGACTTAGTCTGGGAGATATAGAGTGCCGAGGTTACTCACTAATTTTATCTATTATTACCTCTGAGCACCTATATACCAGTGAGCAGAGCTTCCTCTACAGTAGTTCTCCTGATTAGGCATGCCCTTACCTCATGAGCAGGGCATTGCAGCTTTGGTAGCAACCATTACGACATGGACTCTGCTGCTGTGGACCCGGGGAGAGTGAGTGCAGATTCATTGCACCCACACTCCTCACATGAAGGGTCCGCACTCCTAGAAAATGGGGGATACGTTCCCTGAGTGTCTCCCCCCCATATTCTAGACGGTCCAGAGTCGTCGTGGGACCCCTTTATTTTTTTTCTTACAATAAATTGGTGAAAGAGGAAATGTTTTGGGGACTGTTTTTTCAAATAAATTTCTTTTGTCGATTTTTTGTTTTTGTTAGTACTGACAGTTTATGATGTTGGGTATCTAATAGACGCCATGACATCACAAACTGCTGGGCTTGATCTCAGGTGACTTTACAGCTAGTATCAACCCGATTTATTACCCCGTTTGCCACTGCACCAGGGCACGGGATGAGCTGGGGTGAAGCGCCAGGATTGGCGCATCTAGTGGATGCGCCACGTCTGGGGTGCCTGCGGCCTGCTATTTTTAGGCTGTGAAGGCCCAATAACTATGGACCTTCCCACCCTGAGAATACCAGACCACAGCTGTCCGCTTTACCTTGGCTGGTGATCCAATTTGGGGGGTCCCCTACTTTTATTGTGTAATTATTAATATTTATAAAATAATTATAAAAAAGAGCCTGAGGGGACCTCCACATTGGATCCCCAACCACGGTAAAGCTGCCAGCTGTGGTTTTCAGGCTACAGCCGTCTGCTTTACCCTAGCTGGCTATCAAAAATGGGGGGACCCAACGTAATTTTTTTTTTTTAACTATTTTTTAAATAGAAAAAATTAATGGGCTTCCCTGTATTTTGATTGCCAACCAAGGTAACGGCAGGCAGATGGGGGTGGCAACCCATAGCTGTCTGCTTTATCTGCGCTGAGAATCAAAAATACCGCGGAGCGCTACGTCATTTTTTTAAAGATTTATTTTTACAGCACTGTGATGTCCAGCAATCAAAATACAGGGAAGCCCATTTTATTTTTAGTTATTTAAATAAATAATTAAAAAAAATATATGTTAGCTCCCACTGCATTTTTTGTATTGCTAGCTAAGGGTAATCCAAGCAGCTACTGGCTGCTAACCCCCACTGCTTGGTGTTACCTTCACTGGCAATGGAAAATCCAGGGAAGCATTTTTTTTTTTTTTTGCCAAAAAGCTACAAAAAAAGGACGTGAGCTTCGCCATATTTTTGTATGCTAGCCAGGTATAGCAGGCAGGTGCTGGAAGAGTTGGATACAGCGCCAGAAGATGGCGCTTCTATGAAAATGCCATTTTCTGAGGTGGCTGCAGACTGCAATTCGCAGCAGTGGGGCCCAGAAAGCTCAGGCCAACCGGTGGTGCGGATTCCAATCCCAGCTGCCTAGTTGTACCTGGCTGGACACAAAAATGGGGCAAAGCCTACGTCATTTGTTTTCTAATTATTTCATGAAATTCATGAAATAATAAAAAAAGGGCTTCCCTTTATTTTTGGTTCCCAGCCGGGTACAAATAGGCAACTGGGGGTTGGGGGCAGCCGTACCTGCCTGCTGTACCTGGCTAGCATACAAAAATATGGCGAAGCCACATAATTTTTTCAGGGGGCAAAAAACTTCTGCATACAGTCCTGGATGGAGTATGCTGAGCCTTGTAGTTCTGCAGCTGCTGTCTGTCTGTATGGAGAAGAGCAGACAGCAGCTGCAGAACTACAAGGCTCAGCATACTCCATCCAGGACTGTATGCAGAAGTTTTTTGCCCACCAAAAAAATGACGTGGGCTTCGCCATATTTTTGTATGCTAGCCAGGTACAGCTGGCAGCCACGGGCTGCCTCCAACCCCCAGTTGCCTATTTGTACCCGGCTGGGAACCAAAAATATAGGGAAGCCCGTTTTTTTTTAATTATTTCACTTATTTCATGAAATAATTAAAAAACAAATGACGTGGGCTTCGCCCTATTTTTGTGTCCAGCCGGGTACAACTAGGCAGCTGGGGATTGGAATCCGCAGCACAGGTTAGCCCGAGGTTTGTGGGCGCCTCTGCTGCGGATTTCAGTCCGCAGCCGTCCCAGAAAATGGCGCTCTCATAGAAGCGCCATCATCTGGCGCTGTATCCAACTCTTCCAACAGCCCTGGAGCCGGGTGGCTTGTTGGGTAATCATGAGTTAATACTGGCTTTGTTTTACCAGCCAGTATTAAGCCAGAGATTCTTAATGTCAGGCACGTTTGACCCGGCCATTAAGAATCTCCAATAAAGGGTTAAAAAAAGACACCACACAGAGAAAAAATACTTTAATAGAAATAAATACACAGACACATTAGAGACTCCATCTTTATTACCCCTGTCAGCCCTCCACGATCCTGCTCTTCTGTCTTCTTTCTTTCTAGTGTAGTAGTAGTGACGATTGTAGTGAGGGGCATCACTTGGGGCTGGGGAACCTCCATCCTAACTACAATGCTCACTACAATCGGGAAGCAGCGTGCAGCCTTCACTCCGTGAGTGATCACTGCTGGCTGCTAGCGGTAACGCTGACAGACGCGTTACCATAGCAACGGTGCTCCCGGAGCCGCGGTTAGCGGTGACGTCACCGCTAACTGCGTTGCTATGGCAACGGTGATCTCCGTTAATGACCGGCTGT
The DNA here is from genome assembly GCF_048569485.1 of Anomaloglossus baeobatrachus. Taxonomy (NCBI): domain Eukaryota; kingdom Metazoa; phylum Chordata; class Amphibia; order Anura; family Aromobatidae; genus Anomaloglossus; species Anomaloglossus baeobatrachus. Next base: position 212,792,630 of record NC_134354.1, read on the forward strand.
GTCAGCCGGTCCCTAACGGAACGGGGAGTCGACCGTGTGCTAGAGCATGTCGCCGGTACACGGCGATACACATATGTGCACCGTGTACCGGAGAGATGCACTCGCAGGTCCTACATGACGTGTCATAGTCATGTGACCAGTCTGTAGCCAATGAGATAATAGCCACGTGACTGGTCACATGGCTATTTTGACGTCACGATAGGTCCTGCTTCTCTGCTGGCAGTGCAGGTCCCCGGGAGGATTCAGCGATCATCGGATGGAATAGCGGCAGGAGACAGAGTGCAGAAGGGATCGCGAGGACCGGTAAGTGTTATGGCAATGTTTATTAACTGTTTGTGTACATTTATAATGCATTTTTATGTGTTTGTGATTGCCTCCCATTATAGCCTATACGTTCGAGTTCGGTTCGTCGAACGTTCGACGAACCGAACTCGAACGGGACCCCCGTTCGGCGAACCGGCCTCGAGCCGAACCGGGACCGGTTCGCTCATCTCTAATCATTAGGTTTGCTAGGTTCTAAAAAGATGTGAGGCACAGGCCCAAAAACAAGGATGTCCCAAATTCTATTAATTAGGCCAGGGTCACACTGGCGTATAGCATCCAATGCGAGAGAATAGGATGCTAAATGCTAATGACAGTCGGCTCAAACTCTGCTGCAAGCGTGAGCCGAGTATCATTTACTGTGTTCCGATTCTCTCGCATGCAAGAATTAGATCACAGGTGCGGAGAAGACGGAGTAATTACCGTATTTTTCACTTTATAAGATGCACTTTTCCTCCCAAAAATTTGGGAGGAAAATGGGGGGTGCGTCTTATAATCCGAATATAGTGGTACCTGGGGTTCCTGTCTGTGTGGCGATCGGGCGGCCGGATGCCTGTGGCTGCATGCAAGCGGCCGGGTACCTGTGCTTGCGTGCGGTGGCAGCCGGGTACCCGTGGCTGCGTGCGGGCGGCAGTCGGGTTCAGCGTGCGGGCGGCAGTCGGGTGCAGCATGCGGGCGGCAGCCGGGCGCCTGTGTGTGGGGGCGGCAGCCAGGTGCCTGTATGCGGGCGGCAGCCGGGTGCTGTGTGTGGGCGGCAGTTGGGTGCCCGTGCGGGCGGCAGCCGGCTGCCGCACGCACGCAAGCACAGGAACCCGGCCGCTTGCATGCAGGGTGGGCGGGCAGCCTGCTGGCTGCCACTCTGTGCGTGTGGGGCGGGCGGCTGTGCAGCAAGTTACCCAGTCTGTCCGCAGTCCCAGTTTCAAATGATGGCACCGGGAGCGGGCGCGTGCGCAGATGGAGCTTTTGGATGAGAGATTCATCTGCGCACGCGCTGCTCCGGGAGTCAGCGCCTGCGCAGATGGAGCCCTTGGATGAGAGCTCCATCTGCACATGCGCCGCTCCAGGCGCCATCATTTGAACCGGGACCGCGGACACCACTGGGACACTCACTGCACCGGCCTGCTGCACGACTCAACCGCCGCCGCTGCCGCCACCACGGACCCCGCGGCTCCTGCCACCACAGACCACGCAGTGCCTGCCACCACGGGCGTGACCGCACCTGCCACTACGGATGCCACGGCACCTGCCACCACGGACGCCACGGCACCTGCCACCACGGACCCCGCTGCCACTGACCTGCCGTGCCTGCCAGCACAACCTGTGCCGCCTGTGACCCCGCTTCACCACCACTGCTGCCCTCCTCCGGTAAGAGAACACCGGAGTATAAGACGGACCCCATTTTTCTTTTTTTTACCTTTTTTTATGTCTAAGTTTGGGGTGCGTCTTATAATCCGGTGCGTCTTATAAAGCGAAAAATACGGTAATCTCTCCATCTTCTCCATTGCCTTTCTCTGCATATAGTGCACTACACTTGGATGACATCTGACTGCAATCCGATGTTGTGCACGCGGCCAAAGACTTCTGTGGGTACACGTGATCTGATTTGCAGAGGCACTCACAGCATGCTGTGATTGCTTATTCATTTGCACTGTCCATAGTATAACATATGTCCGAGTGCTATCTAATTAAACAATGTATAGCACTCGGCCGTGTTATATGCCCGTGTGATTGTAGCATTACAATTTTATAATAAATGCCCTAATTTAAGAAATTGAACCCAATCCTGCTTTTTACCAGTCCTATATCTAAAATTAGTGTATATTGTTGAAATCATTTTGTCTTTTGTAACGTTGCTGTAGCACCCACGGGCAAATGGGTCGATTGGCTCACCTTTACTCGTCGCCGGGCAGGTGATGTAGGTCTCTACGATGTCGCGGGTGGCCTGGCCCAGTTCCGTGGCCCTGAGGCGTACAGTGAAAGGGTGATGGAGGTGGATGATGGGAGTTGTCGTGACGCCACCATCTGTATGCGACCAGGAATTAGCCACCATTGTGTTCGCTGTCCTCTGGGGCAGATTTTTGCAGCCTAGATGGTTCTGCTCTCCGCAGGTGGAGCGGGCCCAAGGGGATGAGGAAGAGGGCTGGAGTCTCACCAAGGCACGGGGCGACGGCACCGGTAATAAAAGGCTGAGGCAGCGGTTGCGGTTCCAGTTCTTTTACTCACAAGTTATCCGCTGCCCCAGAAGTACCTGTCCTCACTGTCCAGGGCCTCAGCCGATCCCGGGCAGGTCGGAGATTAAGTTTGGTATGGCAGTCTGTGGGCCCTTCCTTGTTGTGCTCTCTCTGTGTCAGATCCCCGTGGCTTGAAGAACTTGGGGACCCCAATATTCATCTAAGGTCTCAAGTGTCCTGTCCCGTATGCAGGTGGCGCGCACCCTAGCTGTGGGGCCTGGCTGCAATCCCGACCCCGGATCCTATGTGTGACTTTGCTCCGGGAACTAGTGGTGGCCAGGGAGACCTACAATCTCCCCATCCTGCAGAATTTGGTGATCCAACTTAAAGTCTGTATCGCCCTAGGGCTCTACACCGTGATCAGCACCTGTCCCAGAGACTATTCTAACTTGAATATCTCTGTGTTCCTAAAATTCCCCAGTGCTCCCCCCTCCCTCCTGATGACTCACAGTGGCTGGGAAAAACCCGTTGTTATGGTGACGACCACCTTTGTTCCAGTTCCTGTGGGGAGCATCTGACTGTATGTGTTGTGCAAGTCTGTTGTGCAAGTTAGAAACTCCAGACATTAACCTCCTCCTTACCGGGATGAATACTGCACCTTAAAGGAGGTATTAGAAAAACACTCCAAAGAGCACAACGTAATTGTGTGTGGGGATAATATGGTAAAGATCCCCACAATTGGCACAAACTCAATAGCATGGTACATAAGCAAGAGGACCGAGAGTTTTTAAGTGCAAAAATAGACAAATTTTATTAGGTACAGCAGGTGATTAATCATTAAAATCACATAAAATCCAAATATTTACAGGACCCAAGGCTGAGGTACATGCCATATCAGAGCTAAGTTTCAGACAATAATTATATAGTAATGCACCCATTCCGGTGCATGTATTAAATGCATTTGAGCAATGTCAGCCTGTCAGAAATATTAACCCCTCAAAGACCCCATCACATCGAAACAACTGCCATAATGTCTCCGGTAGATCTAACAATTGGTGGTGAGGTGGTATGGCCCAGCCTGGTCACAGGAGCAACCTCAGGAAAAGCGACGTACGTTTCGAAAACGGTGTATTAAAATCTTCATCAGGATAGAGGTGTTCTGACCATCTATCCCAGAGCTCCGGTTTTAAATAATCGTGCTGATCAGATGAGTCCAGAAGTTCACAAATGGCGCATGCGCCGGTTCACAGGCAAGTCCCGCGAGACTGCTGCCGTCACGTCATGATCGCGCATGCGCGGGAGCGTGGACGCATCGCCATAGCTCCCACGCAGGCGAGAGACGGCCAGACGGCATAGATCAGGCAGGGACGAGCATGTAAGCCGACGCACGCGCACAGGAACCACCGGAACTCACCAGAATCATAACAAAATATAAAGGTGTTATATTGCAGGTACATAAAATCCACAATTGTAGAGAGTGACAGGCATCATGACGTTATTTATGTTATATTCCACAGGAAACATCCTTTTCATCTTTATTCATCCATATGGATATCCTGTCACACTTCCACCAATGATAGTTTTTATCACATTAACCTGCAATCACAAACAGTATGAATGAGTCTTTCGGATAGATGGACAGAGAGGAGTGCGAATTAAAACGATTAAGAATGATAAGATTATAGGTGGTTAGGAAGAAAGAAGGTGGTATCACAATCAAAAGGTGAGACAGAGGAGATATATGCAAATTATCTATCCCTGCAGGATTCATCCACAGGGCTGCATATACCCTGATATGTGTATAAACATGTATACTCATGTATATTTCCTAGATGGTATTACAAGAAGGGTGAATAACTAACGGCCTCATTGAGACCTCTAGGGACCAGAGTGTCCAAGGTAACGATCCACTTCGTCTCGCATTGTGCTAGACGTTTTCTGAGGTCACCACCCCTAATTCCTCCCACTATGGCATCAATGCCTCTGATTTTAAGTTTGTAGGGGTCGCAGGAGTGGTGAGATCTGAAATGTCGAGGTAATGTTTTTAGGACACTTGGATCAACCTCTGATTTGGCCGCAGCAATGTCTCTGACATGCTCCCTGACCCTAATGCGGAGTTCACGGGAAGTGAGCCCCACATAGGTCAGGGGGCATGTACATGTAGTGAAATACTGTATATCACGTGTGTGGTGTCACACGTGATATATTGTTTGATGTGGAAGTTCTTTGATCCATCTGATGAATGGAAAGTTGAGCTACGGAGGACGTTGCTGCAGGCCAAACAGTGCCCACAAGGGAAACATCCCTGTATCGGCCCGCGTGATCCAAATGGATTAGCCCTAGGCGAGACATAGTGGCTCTGTACCAGAATATCTTTCAGACTTCTGGCCCTCTTCGAGGTCATCATTGGATTGTGGGTCAGTACCTCCGCAAGTACCGGGTCAGTGAAAAGTACCGGCCAATGTCTCTTCATAATATGGCGCATGGACTCCCATTCTTGGTTGTAGGTCCCAATGAACCTCACTGTGCCATCCTGTTGTTTTGCTTGTTTTGGGGTATTAATAAGCAATTGTGCTCTAGAAGTTATTTTCGCACGGTTGTAGCCAGATTTTATGCTCCTCATGCTGTACCCCCTATCACATTTTGATAATTTGCATATATCTCCTCTGTCTCACCTTTTGATTGTGATACCACCTTCTTTCTTCCTAACCACCTATAATCTTATCATTTTTAATCGTTTTAATTCACACTTCTCTCTGTCCATCTATCCCAAAGACTCATTCGTACTTTTTGTGATTGCAGGTTAATGTGATAAAAACTATCATTGGTGGAAGTGTGACAGGATATCCATATGGATGATTAAAGATGAAAAGGATGTTTCCTGTGGAATATAACATAAATAACGTCATGATGCCTGTCACTCTCTACAATTGTGGACTTTATGTACCTGCAATATAACACCTTTATATTTTGTTATGTTTCTGGTGAGTTCCGGTGGTTCCTGTGCGTGTGCGCCGGCTTACATGCTCGTCCCTGTCTGATCGCTGCTGTCTGGCCGTCTCGCGCCTGCGCGAGAGTTATGGCGACGCGTCCACGCTCCCGCGCATGCGCGATCATGACGTGACGGCGGCGGTCTCGCGGGAGTTGCCTGTGAACCGGCGCATGCGCCGTGTGTGAACTTCCGGACTCATCTGATCAGCACGATTATTTAAAACCGGAGCTCTGGGATAGATGGTCAGAACACCTCTATCCTGATGAAGATTTTAATACACCGTTTTCGAAACGTACGTCGCTTTTCCTGAGGTTGCTCCTGTGACCAGGCTGGGCCATACCACCTCACCACCAATTGGTAGATATACCGGAGACATAATGGCACTTGTTGCGATGTGATGGGGCCTTTGAGGGGTTAATATTTCTGACAGGCTGACATTGCTCAAATGCATTTAATACATGCACCGGAATGGGTGCATTACTATATAATTATTGTCTGAAACTTAGCTCTGATATGGCATGTACCTCAGCCTTGGGTCCTGTAAATATTTGGATTTTATGTGATTTTAATGATTAATCACCTGCTGTACCTAATAAAATTTGTCTATTTTTGCACTTAACAACTCTCGGTCTTCTTGCTTATGTACCATGCTATTGAGTTTGTGCCAATTGTGGGGATCTTTACCATATTATCCCCACACACAATTACGTTGTGCTCTTTGGAGTGTTTTTCTAATACATGTTTGTTTTCTGTCTACCACAGATAGCCCTCCAGCCAACATGAATTTTAGGGCCAGGGACAATACCTGGCAATCACAAATTGATGATGTGTTGAAGACAGGAGGTGCATCAGGTGGCGAAAGTGGTGGTGCCCAATCAAATGAGACATTGTGTTTGAGATATAAAGATTTATTGAAAAAAAGAATGAAGTTGTGGTGGAACAAGGCTTTCTTGGGTAAATACCTTGAGAAATACCTAGTACCCCGTGGCCTCCGTGTACAGGTCTTTCCCTCCTTCACTCTAGATGATGAAGGGTTTAAAACAAAATGGGAGGAACTCGCTCAGACGTGTTCCCTCGGCTTTTTGGGCCTATTATGGGACCATAATTCATCCACCCTGACCTTATTGGAGACAGAATTAGAATCCATAGAAAAAGATCTGAATGACACCTGTACACCTGAAGTCATGACCCGATTTAACTCCGAAATTAATCAGGAGCTGGAGAGATGGGAACGGGAAATCAAGGCATTTTACTTAAAAAATTAAACAGGGATATTGTTGACTATTCGACAAGAAGGGCTTATAAATGGAGAATGGACACAGGGAGAGGACGTACAGGGGGTTATTCCTCCAAGAATCAGAAACCCCGATCCTCATCACTGGTGTCGGAGACCTCCTGTGGCGACTCCTCCTCTGAGGCAACGGTGAGCTCCCCAACCGCGGCCGAAACAGTTGGAGCGCTCGTTAAGCAACGGGCCCTTCCACCTGCTGCCCAAGGAAAGAACAAGCGGCAGGGTAACAGGCTGCAGGTAATTAATCTATCAACACGGGTGCTCACTGGTGCTCAGGTGGAGGTCTTGTCACGGGGTCTCACATTCTCCTCCGCTAATCCCTTCCATCTATTTACAGCCTTGAAGGACCTCAACCTATTCTCTCGTAAACTAATTTTAAAAAAACGTTTTCACAAGCGGAACACGGTGTCTGACAGTCAGGTTGAAAAGGGATGCCAACCAGAATCTAGAGGATCTACTCCAGGAACAGGAGGCACCATCTACAGGTATGTTCCCACATGCTTTGCTACCCAGGTCTACAAAATTCCCCCCCCCTGTCTCTGAGTCCCGCTGTAGACATCTTTACCAAGATGGTTTGTGATGACTTCAGACAAATATCAACCAGATGCAGACGTGACAATTTGACACGGGCACAAAGGTCAGCACTGGTTGAACTACAGGGATATCGTGATATAATAATAAAAGCAGCAGACAAAGGGGGGAATGTTGTCGTGTTACCAATAGAAAAGTATGAACGGGAGGTACTGAGGCAGTTACGAAATAGGGAGACATATAGGAAACTCCCCTCCAGTCCGTTGGTTGCATTTTCCAGTGAGCTTACTGCCATCCTGAATGAGGCTTTCGAGAAAGGCCTGATTACCAAGAAAATGTTTGAGGGACTCGGCAATAAGCATCCGAGGATACCCACATTTTATATCCTACCTAAAATCCACAAAGACGCCGTCAACCCACCTGGGCGCCCAATAGTGTCCGGTATAGAGGGCTTGTGCGATCCCATCTGTAAATTTATAGACCATCATCTGAAACCTTTGGTGGAAGCACTGCCCTCTTATGTGCGTGACACTACGGACGTCCTGTGTCGCATTGACGGTGTCTTTGTGGAAGATGACATGATTTTGGTTACATCGAAAGCCTTTATACTTGCATTTCTCATGAAGACGGTCTCAGAGCGGTCCGATTCTTCCTCGGGATGTCAGGTCGGGATGACAATATGGGCGATCTGATTATCGAGCTGCTCCGGTTCGCCCTGTGACACAATTTCTTTGTATTTAAGGACATTTTTTACCTGCAGCAGCGTGGCACTGTCATGAGCGCGGCTTGTGCACCTTCGTACGCCGGCCTTTTCCTGGGGTACTGGGAGAGGCTGGTGTTTGGTGACGGAGGCCCCGAGCTTTGCGCCCATGTGCAGTGTTGGCTGCGATATATAGATTACATCTTTTTTGTGTGGCAGGGTAGTCCGGAGCAGCTCAATCAGTTTATGGGACAGCTGAGCATCAACAAATTTAATATCAAATTGACCTATAAGAGCAGCAGATGCAGGATCGATTTCCTAGACAAATTAATAACGGTTGACGATAGAGGATCGATCCAAACGGATGTCTTCCGCAAGGAGACGTCTGTAAACGCACTGCTGCATGCGTCCTCAGCCCATAATCCATCTACAATTCGCGCCATCCTGACCGGGCAGTACCTGAGCATGAGACGGATATGCTCATCTGACACCATGTTTGAGGCACAGTCTGTGGACCTCAGAGATCGCTTTCGTGATAGGGGGTACAGCATGAGGAGCATAAAATCTGGCTACAACCGTGCGAAAAAACTTCTAGAGCACAATTGCTGATTAATACCCCAAAACAACCAAAACAACAGGATGGCACAGTGAGGTTCATTGGGACCTACAACCAAGAATGGGAGTCTATGCGCCATATTATGAAGAGACATTGGCCGGTACTTTTCACTGACCCGGGTACTTGCGGAGGTACTGACCCAAAATCCAATGATGACCTCGAAGAGGGCCAGAAGTCTGAAAGATATTCTGGTACAGAGCCACTATGTCTCACCTAGGGCTAATCCATTTGGATCACGCGGGCCGATACAGGGATGTTTCCCTTGTGGGCACTGTTTGGCCTGCAGCAACGTCCTCCTTAGATCAACTTTCGATTCATCAGAAGGATCAAAGAACTTCCACATCAAACAATATATCACTTGTGGCACCACACACGTGATATATTTCGCTACATGTACATGCCCCCTGACCTATGTGGGGCTCACTTCCCGTGAGCTCCGCATTAGGGTCAGGGAGCATGTCAGAGACATTGCTGCGGCCAAATCAGAGGTTGATCCAAGTGTCCTAAAAACATTACCTCGACATTTCAGATCTCACCACTCCTGCGACCCCTCCAAACTTAAAATCAGAGGCATTGATGCCATAGTGGGAGGAATTAGGGGTGGTGACCTCAGAAAATGTCTAGCACAATGCGAGACGAAGTGGATCGTTACCTTGGACACTCTGGTCCCTAGAGGTCTCAATGAGGCCGTTAGTTATTCACCCTTCTTGTAATACCATCTAGGAAATATACATGAGTATACATGTTTATACACATATCAGGGTATATGCAGCCCTGTGGATGAATCCTGCAGGGATAGATAATTTGCATATATCTCCTCTGTCTCACCTTTTGATTGTGATACCACCTTCTTTCTTCCTAACCACCTATAATCTTATCATTTTTAATCGTTTTAATTCGCACTTCTCTCTGTCCATCTATCCCAAAGACTCATTCATACTTTTTCTGATTGCAGGTTAATGTGATAAAAACTATCATTGGTGGAAGTGTGACAGGATATCCATATGGATGATTAAAGATGAAAAGGATGTTTCCTGTGGAATATAACATAAATAACGTCATGATGCCTGTCACTCTCTACAATTGTGGACTTTATGTACCTGCAATATAACACCTTTATATTTTGTTATGATTCTGGTGCATTCCGGTGGTTCCTGTGCACGTGCGCCGGCTTACATGCTCGTCCCTGCCTGATCGCTGCCGTCTGGCCATCTCACGCCTGCGCGGGAGCTATGGCGACGCGTCCATGCTCCCGCGCATGCGCGATCATGACGTGACGGCGGCGGTCTCGCGGGACTTGCCTGTGAACCGGCGCATGCACCGCGTGTGATCTTCCGGACTCATCTGATCAGCGCGATTATTTAAAACTGGAGCTCTGGGATAGATGGTCAGAACACCTCTATCCTGATGAAGATTTTAATACACCGTTTTCGAAACGTACGTCACTTTTCCTGAGGTTGCTCCTGTGACCAGGCTGGGCCATACCACCTCACCACCAATTGGTAGATATACCGGAGACATTATGGCACTTGTTTCAATGTGATGGGGCCTTTGAGGGGTTAATATTTCTGACAGGCTGACATTGCTCAAATGCATTTAATACATGCACCGGAATGGGTGCATTACTATATAATTATTGTCTGAAACTTAGCTCTGATATGGCATGTACCTCAGCCTTGGGTCCTGTAAATATTTGGATTTTATGTGATTTTAATGATTAATCACCTGCTGTACCTAATAAAATTTGTCTATTTTTGCACTTAAAAACTCTCGGTCCTCTTGCTTATGTACCTTAAAGGAGGTGCAGTACCCTGTGGCGACTGAAGCCTCAGGGGCGCTACATTACAACTCACTAGATGCTCACTAGATGACCCTTGAGGCTTCTTCTCCACCTCAGGTCCGCCTGTACCTCTCGAACCTTCCATAGTCCTACCACCACTCTTGGAAAATCTCCAGTCCTGCAATCAGTCCTCACCAATCAAACATTAACTGCTAGTCGTCATTTTGACAGCCCAAAAAAAGCTGCATGCAACATTTTTCAGGTTGTCAAACTGACGAACCCCGGACAGGCATGTAGAGTCCATCCGTTCACCTTTTCTGCGTCGCACAAAGACACGGTGTGGTGTGAATACATTTTCCAGTTTGGGGCTCCCTCTTGTGGTCAGTGCTGGCGGTGCAGTTGACTTGTTGAATGGGAGCCTCACACCTGTGGAGGCCTGGCAATCAGGTCATTCAGATAACTGAGTAGTTTTCTCCTATTCCCTGCCAGTGCTCAATGCATCTCCTGTTTGCTAAGGACATTCTGAATCCAGCCCTTCTCTCTACAAGACCTCCTCTCAGATAAGTTGGTCTTTGTAATTCTGCTTATTGTTTCCACTTTATTGTAGTTTTTTCGGTTTTGATACTAATGCTTGATTCCTGATTTTGCCTTTGTGAAGTTCTTGGTGGAGTTGGATCATTCCCTGCTGGGAGTGTCTGTATACCTAGCTCTATGTTCTGCTATGTATTGTGTTTTGTCATGCTTGGTATTAAATTCAGTCCCTCATCTATATTAGTGTTATTTGGAGCCCAGTAAGACCAGAGTACTGATTTAGTGGGGGAAAGCCTGTGTGGGCTCAGGGCTTTTCCATATAAGGCTTACTGAGATTTAAGAGGGGTTTTATGACTGCAGACAGTGCTTTTTCCTATCCTTTCCTATACAGATACTTTGGGCCTTTTCTTTGCTGAATCTGTTTTCTAGCTATGTATATTGTGTTTTCTTATATCACCGTAGTCTTTACATGTGGGGGGCTATTTATATCTTTGGGAATTGCTCCGAGGCAGATTAGCTTTTCTAATATTTCTCGCTGCAAGAATATTTAGTTCTTCGGCTTTGTCGAGGCAACTAGGTCATCGTAGGCACGCCCCACGGCTACTTCTAGTTGTGTGTCAGTATTACGTCCGTTAAGGCTCCAGCTACTCTGGTTACTTTTTGGGTTCCGTATTTTTGTCCTTTTTCTGATCCTCCTCGGTGAATGAATCATAACAACGGTGGTTGGATCCAAAGATCTCAAATTTGGACTCATCAGACCAAAGCACAGATTAGCCCAAACAAGTCTCTTCTGCTTGTTGCCTGTCCTTACCAGTGGTTTCCCAGCAGCTATTTTACCATGAAGGCCTGCTGCACATAGTAGACACAAGGGTGAAATGGAGTCCTGGCACTCAACGGTAATTGGAGGGCTCTCTCTCCTCGCAGTGACATCTTTTGTCTTCCGGCACGGTCCTGTTTGTATGGCGCATAACAACCTCTTTAGTGCATGCACAGTACAAACTTCCCGATAATGAACAGAGGAACAAAGGGCAGGCTGGCAGCGTCAGACGTCACTTATTATGTCACACACGGCCGGTCCCCTCTTCAGGGGTCATACCTAAGTAGCTGTGGCTATGACTGCTGCCCCGGGGCTTAATAAAGCTAAGTACCATAATTTTTGGACTATAAGACGTTGTTTACTACAAGACACACCCAAGGTTTACACAGTAGAAGATAGAAAAAAAAACATTTTTCCTATTAAAACCTCTCTGCAGGTGTAAAAGGGAGGAATTATTACTAATTTTAAAAGTACTAAGGTAGAATAGGGAGGTAAAAAATCTACTGTTAGTGTCTTTCTGCAGTACAGCTCTGCTATATGCCTATTGACATACACAGCTCTACTACATGTCCATAGACATATACAGCTCTGCTACATGCCCATAGACATACACGGCTCTGCTACATACGCATAGACATACAGGGCTCTGCTACATGCCCATAGACCTATACGGCTCTGCTACATGCCCACAGACATACATGACTCTACAACATGCCCATAGACATACATGGCTTAGTTACATGCAAATATAGACACACACAGCTCCATTTCTTCTCTACATGCACATATAGACAGAGCTCTATTATATGCACATATACACAAACACAGCTCTACTACATGCACAAATACACACAGATCTACTACATGCACCTATAGACACATAAAGGTTTACTACATGCACATATACACAAACACAGCTCTACTACATGCACCTATAGACACACACAGCTCTACTACATGCACCTATAGAATACACAGCTCTACTAAATGTACACAGCTCTACTACATGCTCCTATAGAGACACACTGCTTTACTACATGCACCTATAGACACACAGCTCTACTACATGCACACAGCTCTACTACATGCACCTATAGACACACACAGTTCTAAACAATGCAACTATAGGCCCACACAGCTTCACTATATGCACCTATAGACACACACAGCTCTACTACATGCATACTACATGCCCCATAGACTCACACAGCTCTACTACATGCTCCTATAGACACACAGCTGTACTACATGCTCTATAGACAAACAGCTCTGCTACATGCTCTATAGGCACACACAGCTTTGCTACATGCACCTATAGACACACACAGCTCTATTACATGCCGACTACATGCACATATTCACACAGCTCTACAATAGACACATTTATTTAAACACACTATACATTACCTCATCTTGCAGTTCCTGATTGGTGCAGAGCAGGAGAGGAGCCAGTGGGACCTGCATGGAGGCTGCAGCAGTTTAACAGCTACAGGACCTTCCAATTCACTTTTCCAATCATGGGTTCAGGCACATGATTAGTCATATGACCTGAAAGGTCCTGAATTTACTTGAGTATAAGGTCCTTCACCTTCTCAGCTCCTATAAGCTCCGTTCTGGTCCAGTAAAGTTCCTGTCCTGTTCTGCAATGATCACATAGATCAGTGCAGAGTAGAAAGAGAGAAGGCAGCTCTCTATGAGCTGCCCAGGCTCCCCTCATTGCCCTGATGGCGGCCCTGAATTGGGGTGATGGGAACGGCCCCTGGGCCTCGGTGAGCAGAGGAATGAAAGGGGAAGCCCGACCTGTCAGCGTGTCCCCCCTCCTGTGTTCTGCTCACTGGGCCCAATACAGAAATCATGGTTGTAATGCCCTGATGGCAGCCCTGTTGATGCTGCTTGAAGTAACCTCAGGAACTGTTTTCATTGGTTTATTTCAGTTGTCAAAAAACGTTCCACAGGAATGAACTTAAAGACAGCCTTTTTAAGGCACAAAGGTACAAACGTAATAACAGCAAGTCCATATAGTTGCAGGGTTTGCCTGCTCAGCATAACACCTATTCCTTTACCTCAAGATATTCCACAAGAGGCTTTCATACCTCCACAAACAGACAGCATGTCAGATTACTTGTCTCCATTTTAAGTTATATACCACGGCCTAGGGTGGAGATATGTGAACAGAAATACAGTACCACACATCTCTTTTAGTGTTCACAAAAAACCCAGCCCTTGTCATTGCCAATTAACTCTCTCAGCACATAGCATGCTGCAGCTTACATTCCGGGTTTCATATCACTGAAGCTAATGACCTTAGAGAAAAATGTCTCCCCTTCAGTATTTTAACGTTGACCATCACCTTAAGGGGGTTGTCTGGGATTGTCTTATTCATGGTCTATCCTTAAGATACATCATCAAATATCTGATCGGTGGGGATGTGATGCCCCTGTTGATCAGCTGGTCCCAGTGCTGGCCAGATGTGCTTAGCTGTGGAGCTGCACAGCACAGATCAAGCAACTGAATAGTGGTGTCCTCATGCTGTCCTCAGATTACATATCAAAAACCTGCTGACAGATTCAGTTGGTGATGCACTCCATCACATGTTGCAGCTTCAAGTGGTGGTGATATAGTCCATCAGAACCTGCAGATTCAAGTGGCGGCAATTCACTGCATCAAACACTGCAGCTGAGACTTGACTATACGCTTTTACCAGCTTTTACCAATATTATATCTTTTTGAACAGAACCTTATCATATCAGCAGAATACTGCACTGCAAGATCTCCAGCCTGCTGCTCTTTGGGATTTTTTTTTTCAATATAATGAACTGTTTTCTCTGTTTCTAGTAAGGCTATGTTCACATCTATAGTCAAACATTTGAAAAAAGAAACAGAAATGTAAAAGGACAGGTACAGATGTAAACCAGAGTTTCAATTTTCTTGAACAGATTAATTTTTCAGTTTAAAATTAAAAACTTTGGTTCCCACTTGGAGTCCACTATTTCTCTGTTTTGAAAGAAGGGCAGTGAGCCCCATAGGGGTGAATGGACCCCATGACGATCGGGAGGGTGCAAGGTTAGGAAAGGGTTAATAGGTTTGCATGGGATGGGGGATGTGTGGGAGTACAGGATTGGTAGTAGGGAGCTGTAAGGGGATTGGGGGGGAGCAAGGAAGGGGTGGGGTGTTGGGAGAGGTATAAGAGAGGGGGGTGTGCTGTTTACCTCCCCTTTCGTCGATAGATCTTTGTGTCCCAGGACGTAGTGCTGCTGCTGCTTCCTGCCATGGCTGCCCTTGCTGAACTCCTGGAGATGGTGCGGGGGGCATCCGAGGAGTGGATGCCCTGAGGCAGCAGCTGGCAGCGGTCTGTGGGGCTGGAGCGGCGCCGCCTGCTGTTCCAGCGCCCGGGCCGTGGCTACGTGCTCGGCGGGCGCGACCGCCGGAGTGCTACTCCCCCAGCTGGAGGGGGAGAATCAGATCAAGGAGCCCCTGCGGGGACCCTCCGGAGCAGCGGCGGAGCCCTCCAACTACCTAGGGGAGCAGCCGGCCACCGGGAGGAATCCGCGACGGAGATCCCGTGGGTCGGGGGTGGGCGGAGCCTCTGCGAGGCCCACTTCCGGTCCGCGGCCTGCGCAGCACCAGACCGGAGCATGGATGACGGCAGCCCCCAGTGATGTGCCGGCTGGGGGTGGCGCTCGGCGTGCCGGATTGCCGGAGGAGACTCCCTGCAGGCCGCAGGGGAGAGCAACAGGACGGGGGACGGGAGCGGATGTGAGCGGCGAGGTCAGGAGATCGGAGGAGGGGTACGGTGGCCCGCAGGCACAGAGGAGATCGGTAGTCACGGTCCCCCCCGGCGAGGAGCGTGCTGGGGGTGGGTCCCGGCGAGGAGCAAGCTCGGCACGGCCTTCCTGCAGTCGGCAGGGAGGGAGCCCACTGAGGACGACAGGAGAAGGGGCGGCGCAGCAGGATATCACGATTACAGCGGGAAGAGACGGCGGCAGGGCGCCACGGCGGGAGAAAAGGAAGAGGTCAAGCAGGAGTCGCCCGGACGAGCGGGGTGCGGTGACCGTGGGGGTCGACGGCCGCCAGGTGCGGGCTGTCCCCTCGCTGGTCCCCCCTGAGGATTTCGGCAGCGCATCGGACTCCAGCGAGGAAGAAGGAGCAGCGGCAGGTCGGACGGAGCGGCAGCTGGAAGATCGTGGCACGGCTGTTCCGGCGTCGACTCAACGGCAGCCTGGTGAGCAGACAACAGAAATGTTACATGCTGTGGGTAGCGCGGGCGAGGGCGGGGGTTCCGTCGCGGGACGGTCGGGCAGTCTGGTTTACCGGGTCCAGAGTTTTGGGGGCAGCTTTTGGGGGTGTTGCAGGGGTTGTCTGCGGAACGGGGTAGTCGGACTGGGCCTGGGGCTCCGGTGGGGGCGTGGGTGGGCCCCAGGGAAGTGGTGCGGACAGAAGCGCCGGTGCGCGATGTTGCGGCGGGGGACACGACCTTGGCGGCAGGGACGAGACAGGAGGCTGGTGGGGCGGCTTCCGTGGGTGCGAGTAAGGAGGCGGAAAAGGAAAAAGAAAAGGAGGATGAGGTAGTGCGTTTGGATGATAGGGCACGGAGTGAGATTTATGTGTGCTTTGAAGGGCAGTTAGGGGTTCATTTAAAAAAGGAGGTGAGGGAAAAGATTTGGAAGGGGGAGTATGTGGAAATTTTTTCCCTGCTTCCCTTGGAAAAGTTTAATTTGGATAAGGTGAAACCTAGTGATACAAAAAAGGAGAAGGAGGATGAGGAAAAATGGCGGTATAGGTTGATCCCGAGGACGTTTACTAACTGGCTACAGGCCTTTGCTATCTTAGCCAGTGTGATCGGGGAAAAGGAGCCGGAGCATTGTTCCGCCCTATTTGGATATCTGGACGCGATAGGGGAAGCGTATAGAGTATACGGCGGTTTGGGGTGGTTGAGATATGATGAGCAGTTCCGGCAGCGGAAGGCTCTGCGGCCGGGAGTCCAGTGGGGCCACAAGGATATTTCTTTGTGGATGCGGTTAATGACGGCGCCGGCTCAGCCCTTTCGAGGGGGTGCCGGGAGCCCGGGTGCGAGTGGCGGGTCCTCGGCTGGACAGAAAAAGGGAGCTTGTTGGCAGTATAACGAGGGACAGTGTAAGTTCGGGGCCTCTTGTCGGTTCAGACACGAGTGTTCCGGATGTGGAGGGTCCCACCCTCTGGCCAGGTGCTTCAAGAAAGGCAAAGGAAAGGCGGGGGAGGGGTCTGGAAAAAGGGAGGACGCCAGTGAGGGTAGAGGCGATGCTTCCCTATTTAAGTAGATACCCGGATGTGCGGGCGGCGGAGTTGTTGGAACGTGGTTTTACAGAGGGCTTTCGGTTTCCGTTTGAATCTGAGGCGCCGGTGTTTCGCCCGGGAAACTTGCGGTCCGCAAAAGAACATCCGGCGGTGGTGAAGGAAAAGCTGCAGAAGGAGGTGGAGTTGGGGAGGATGGCGGGCCCATTCCAGGACCCGCCATTCTCTAATTTACGGATTTCCCCCCTTGGGGTGGTACCTAAGAAGGAGCCGAACAAATTTCGGCTCATTCATCATTTATCTTATCTGGCGGGATTGTCGGTGAATGATGGGATATCACCGGAATTGTCGGCGGTATGTTATGTATCGTTCGATAGGGCCTTGGAGCTGGTAAGGGTAGCGGGGCGGGGGGCCCTGATGGCAAAGGCGGATGTGGAAGCAGCTTTTCGTTTACTCCCGGTGCATCCAGAGAGCTTTCATCTCTTAGGGTGTATGTGGGATGGTGAATACTATGTGGATCGTTGCCTGCCGATGGGCTGTTCCATTTCGTGTGCTTATTTTGAGGCATTCAGTACGTTTGTGGAATGGGTAGTCAAGGAGGTGGCAGGAGTCCATTCGGTGATTCACTATTTGGATGACTTCTTTTGCGTGGGTCCGGCGGGCTCTTCGGTTTGCTCCTTGTTGTTGTTTACGTTAGAGCGGATCGCGCGGAGCCTGGGTATTCCGTTGGCAAAAGACAAAACAGAAGGGCCGGTGACGGTATTATGTTTCTTAGGTATCGAAATTGATACACTGGCAATGGAATGCCGGTTGCCGGAGGGAAAGCTGTTGGATTTGAAGGCGTCGGTGCGGTTCTTGTCTCAGGCCAAGAAGGTGCGGTTGCGGGAGTTGCAGTCAGTGCTCGGAAAATTGAATTTCGCTTGTCGCATTATGCCGATGGGGCGGATATTTAATAGGAGACTGGCGAGCGCAACTGCAGGGGTAAAAAGCTCCAAATCACTTTGTCAGAGTGAAAAAAATGATGAAAGGGGATTTGTTGGTGTGGGAGGAGTTCTTGGACCGGTACAACGGTCGGACCCTTTGGATGAGCGAGGCGGTGTCCAATAGCCAGCTGGAATTGTACACGGATGCGGCTGGGGCGACAGGTTTTGGAGCAATTTTTCAAACGCGCTGGTGTGTGGGAAAGTGGCCGCGGCGGTGGGTGGAAGCAGGTTTGGTGAGGAATTTGGCGCTGTTGGAATTGTTTCCCATTATTGTGGCGGTGGAGTTGTGGGGCCCTGTTTTTGCTGGAAGAAGGGTTTGCATGCATTGTGACAACATGGCGGTGGTGCATTCCATCAACGCACTGTCGGCAAAATCCCCGCCGGTTGTGGGGTATTTAAGGCATCTAGTGTTGCGTTGTTTGGAGTTAAACATTTGCGTGGTGGCTCGGCATGTGCCTGGGATTCGCAACGAGGTGGCTGATGCGCTATCACGGTTTCAGTTTTGCAGGTTCAGGAAGCTGGTGCCGGAAGCGGACGCAGAGGGGGAACCTTGCCCGAACTGGCTGTGGGACCTGGCATCGGTGTAGCTTTTGAGGGAATTCGGAGATCGGTGTCTGAGGCTACTTGGTGCCGATATCAGGCGGTGTGGCAGGAATGGGCAGAGTTGGAAAGTAGGGAGTTCATGGAGTCGGGTTACCAGGGTCGAGTGTTGGGGGTACTGATGTTAATAAGTGGGGATTTTTCGGAAGGCAGGTCTGTTTCGGTGATTGGTTGCAAGTTGGCGGCGTTGGCCTTTTTGTTCCAGATGCAAGGGGTTCGGGACGCGACTAAGGATTTTCTGGTGCGACAGGCGATGAAGGGTTTTCGAAAAGGGGCTCAGTCGCGTGACTGTAGGCGGCCGGTGTCATTGCCATTGTTGGTGCGTTTGGTGGGGTGTTTAGGGGAGTTGTGTTCGTCTCCTTATGAGCGGGTGTTGTTCTCGGTAGCTTTTGTACTGGCGTTTTTTGGGGCCTTTCGTATTGGCGAATTGGTCAGCCCGACTAAGCAAGCGATGGGTGGTTTGCTGTTGGGTGATGTGATGCTGGGGGAGGATAGAGTGGAATGTCGGCTTCGTTTTTCTAAGACGGATCAGAGGGGCCGGGGGCGCTTAGTAGTGTTGTACGCTTTACCGGGGCACCAGTTGTGCCCAGTGTTACATGTGTCAGAGTTTTTAAAGGTGCGCGGCGGTTACCCGGGTGTTTTTCTTAGACATACGGACGGATTGGCTTTGTCGCGGTATCAATTCAATGCGTTGCTGAAGATGGCTCTAGCAAGGGTGGGGGAGGAGCCACGTGAGTACGGGTCTCACTCCTTCCGGATTGGGGCGGCAACGGAGGCCGCCAGGTGGGGTTTGAGTGAGGATTGTATCCAGCGGATTGGGAGGTGGGAGTCTTCCAGGTTCCGTTTGTACATTAGGCCTCACTTGGTCAGGTGATGGTCAGGGGTGGGGGATTCAAGGTTGGTGTTAGATGCCGGTTTGTGGGCAATTTCTTGTGCTGTTGCTGTTTTTATTCGTGGTCTTTGTATGTTATAGGTCCATGCCTTGTGTGGATCCTCGGGCACTCCTATGTGTATTGGGGAGCGTTACGGTCGGATGTGCGGCGTGACGGTCGGCAGCTCGGAGTGTCGGTGTCGGAAGCTAGAGTAAAGTGGCTCGGAATTCGGGGCATGACCTGGGGTAGGGTGCGCCCTGAGGTGGCTTATTATAGCCGTATGGATCGTGTCCCTGATGTGTTAATTTTGCATGTGGGAGGGAACGATTTGGGAGTAAGGTCGGCGAGGGAATTGAAAAGGGATATAAAGCTGGACCTGTTACATTTGTGGAGGGCGTTCCCGGGCATAGTTATCGTTTGGTCGGACATTATAGCTCGGACGCAGTGGCGTTTTGGGAGGTCGGTGGACCGTATTAATAGGGCTCGGAGCAAGCTGAACCGGGCTATTGGCAGGTTTGTGGCGAGAAATGGTGGGTTGGTGGTGCGGCATAGAGAATTGGAGGAGTCCACGGATCAGTATCTAAGGAGAGATGGGGTTCACCTGACTGATGTGGGTCTGGATTTATGGATGTTGGGTTTGAGGGATGGCCTAGAGCAAGCACTGGGGGTGTGGGGGGCCCGGGCCAAGTAAGGGTGTCACTTGGCCGGCCTGTGGCGGGGTGATAGGTCCGTCTGAGAGGTTGGGAGTACCGACAGTCGGCTTGTTGGTACGAAGTCGCTCAAGGGGAGTGGCTTCGGAGTGGATGGGAACTTGTGGGCGGAGGTCCCGCAGGTTCTGGGTAGGGGTAATTAACGATGGAACGTTGTTACCCCTCACCTCGGGCCGGGTGGTCACGGCCGAGGTGGTCCTCTGGGCCGGTTTGGAGGTTACGGCCGGGGGGTTAGGAATGATGGTTTGCCTCTCGGACGGATCTATCGGTGTTTCTGGTTATACGGGTATATATGTATAAGGTTAAGTTTAACAATTGAGTGGCATGTTGGGCCACAAGTTTGGTATACATATATACGGTAAAATAAAACTGTGGCCATTCCTGCAATAAAGTCGTGGTTCTCGTCTTCATTTAGGTAGATATGGTACGGGGGGTGTGTTTTACAGGATAACCTGCTTATCCCTTATAGATGCGTCATGGATCTGTGTTCCTAGTGGTGCCTCTAGTATTGTGGCCATGTGCACTTCTCAAAAACCGATCTGTTAAATGGATATTTCATTTCCCATAAAGTTTATTATATTAATGTTATTTTAGACAAAAAACAAAAAAAAATGCTATTCATTTTTGGATGGAAACTATAGAGAATATTTTTCTTGCCTGTCCAAAAATCATTCAACAAATGGAATAGATGCAAATTGATTACATTTTAAGAAAAATAAAATCAATTTAAATGAATCATATCTTATAACCCCTTAACGACCGCGGGCAGTAAAATTACGTCCTAGCGGTCATAACGTTACTGCCCGCGGTCTGCTGGCAGCAGCATGCTGCGATCGGCATACGTCTCAGCTGATTTTCACAGCTGAGATGTGTGCCTGCTAGGCACGAGCAGAATCATTATCTGCTCGTGCCGTTTAACCCCTTATATGGCGCTGTCAATATGTGACAGCGCCATTATAAGCGTGATCGCGGTAAACTTTTACTTACTGCCCGATACTGGAAGTCACGTGACGCGATCACTTGACTTCCGATAGTTGTTATGGTAGCACAGGGTCATGTGATGACTCCTGTACTACACATGACTTGCTTTCACTTTCGCTGTGCCCGCTGCACAGTGAAAAAGACAGTGAGCGTATCTGCTGTTTAGGGTACGCTCACACGAGCGTATAACTCGCATGAGTATCGGACCGCATCACCCGGCGCGCCTAGCTTCTCTGCTGACAGGAGCGGCTCAGCTGCATGTATTTCTATGCGGCTGACATGCTCCTGTCCGGAGAGTGTGCGGCCGCACCGAGTGATGCGGTCCGATACTCATGCGAGTTATACGCTCGTGTGAGCATACCCTTACAGTGTGATCGGATTGCTGATCGCAATAGTCCCCTAGGGGGACTAGTAAAATAAAAAAAAAAAGTTAAAAAAAAGTTTTAAAAAATTTAAAAAAAACAAAAAAGCCTAAAAGTTCAAATCACCCCCCATTCGCCCCATTGAAAATTAAAGGGTTAAAAAAATAAAAAATATACACACATTTGGTATCACCGCGTTCAGAAACGCCCGATCTATCAAAATATAAAATCAATTAATCTGATCAGTATACGGCGTAGTGGCAAAAAAATTCCAAACGCCAAAACAACATTTTTTTGTCGCCACAACTTTTGCACAAAATGCAGTAAGAGGCGATCAAAACGTAGCATCTGCGCAAAAATGGTACCGTTTAAAACGTCAGCTCGAGACGCAAAAAATAAACCATCACTGAGCCATAGATCCCGAAAACGCTACGGGTCACGGAATATGGCGTAAAACATGCGCCACTTTTTTCGGACAAACTTCCGATTTTTTTTTTAACCCCTTATATAAAAGTAAATCTATACATGTTTGGTGTCTTTGAACTCGCACTGACCTGAGGCATCACACCCACACATCAGTTTTACCATATAGTTAACATAGTGAATAAAATATCTCAAAAACCATAGTGCTATCGCACTTTTTTTCCAATTTTTCTGCATTTGGAATTTTTTTGCCGTTTTCCAGTACACTATATGGTAAAACTGATGGCTTCATTTACAAGTACAGCTCATTCCGCAAAAAATGAGCCCTCACATGACCATATTGACCGAAAAATAAAAAAGTTACGTCTCTCAGAAAAAGAATGGCGGAAAAAAAAAACGGAAAGCGAAAAATCGGCCGGTCATCAAGGGGTTAACTGAACAGTTTGGGCTCAGTTCATTATTGCAATTGTGACTATTTTTTGTCTAATAATAATAGGGGTTAGGGCCAGCTTTGTATTATCAGCTGGGACTAAGCCTGAAATTCATGGTGTCACGCCAAATTAAACATAGCCACCATGAATTTCTAGCAAACAGTAAAAAAAACACAACACATAATTTTTTTTTAATAGAAGTAAAACAAAAAAACATTTAGAGATTCCATCTTTATTATAAAAAAAATCCTTAGTCCGACATAGTCCATAGGGAGAGCAATGTCAGCTCTACTTCATTGCTATGTACAGACAAGGGAAGAAGCAGGAGGATGTTATTAAACAATGGGCTCATTACTGCACAGGACATTAAGGACAGTGCACATTACTATACAATGGGGACATTACAGCAGGAGGGCATTATTAAACAATGGGTTCTTTACTGCACTGGACATTACAGGAGGGGATTTCACTAAACAATGGGGACTTTACTCGTGTCGGCTTACACTCGAGTATATACGATAAATCCCAAACTCTATATTTTAACTGGAAAAGTTGCGGGTCGTCTTATATGCCCAGTCGCTTATACGCTGGAAAATACGGTATATTCTTTATTTTATAGCCCCCTGCCCCATCCAATAACTGTAAAGTCCAAGCTTGGGGTTCGGACGCAAGTTCGCGTTATCTCCGGCCCCGAACTCAAACTTTACAAAAAGCTCGGGAGAGTCTCCCGATCCCAAACATCGGGGGTTTCTCCCATCACTAGTCAAGGGTCCTCATGCTTGTGAGTCTCTATACTGATATAACCACAAAAAGAGGAATTAAATATTCCCTAAAAAAATCAATTGTGTGAAATTTTAATACTAAGCAATCACCTCCTCCATGGATTAGCAGTTTGTGAGTGGTTGCTCCATCAGTGTTTTGCAGCTGTGTTGCCTCCATCTTTATTAAGGAGTTTTGCTGCATCCTGTTACTGCATTAGATTCTGTGGCCTGAGTAGGTACACACTGTTGCCCTTTTGTGGGTGGCGCTTAACATAGTTCACAAATGGAAAATCAAAAGCATGGCCTGGACACCTCTTAGCGTAAGCGCAATATGTAGACATATAGATTGTGGTCATTAACAGACATATATAATCTAGAATTAAAACAATGCATGGAAACACCGCGCTAAGTAAATAATAATTGATAAAATGCTAGTGTATTTAGTTAACATTTTTTTCATCAAAATAGAGTAAAAGCCATCGCTCTGCGGCAAGGTGTACCTAATCAGGATGGTCGCTAACTCTAGTGACTGACCTCGCTATGTGCCAGCAGGCCGTAAAAAATAGACAAGGACAGAACTAGACTTGGGCCCAGAGATTTTATAAGGCTGTGTGCGCACATTGCGTCATGTCCCTGCAGAAATTTCTGCAGGGATTTGACAGCACATGTGCGCGTCAAATCGCTGCAGAAACACTGCATAATGAATGCAGTGTTTCTGCAGAAAAAAAAGCCGATTTCATGCTCTCTGGATGCAGCTTCTCCCATAGACAGAGCAGGAGCCGCATCCAAAGCGCACGGAATAAGTGACATGTTGCTTTTTAGAACGCAGCGATTTGGAACAACATTTTGGCATCCAAATTGCTGCGCTCTCAAACGCAATGTGCACATGGATTATGCACAATCTTCATAGATTGTGCAGGGGATGCAGGTCGCATGCATTTACGCTGCGGTGCTATACGCAGTGTAAATGCATGAAATTCGGCAACATGCGCATGAGCCCTAAATGAACCTGATGCACTCAAAAAGCTAGGATGTGTTTCAGTTTAACTTTCTTAATACATGGGTGTGTCTGGTGCAAACGTGGTGTGAGAAGAACCTAGATTAGGTGTGTATATAGGGCTGTAGCTGATGATCTGAAAATGTAGTACTGTGTATATACTGTATATAAAACAATCTTAAGACTTCTAGCAAGACACCCATGTTAGTCAGTATATTATATAATTATGTTACAGTCACAACAAGTTAATATTCCAACAGAACCAGAAAAACAATGTATTATCAGCAGTTATCAGCCATTGAAAGGTGTGCGCGTTTTCTTTATTTCAATCATTAATAGCTTAAGCACACTCTAGGAAATTAAACCTTACATTCAGCTCAAGCAGTGGGTGGTTCCCTGGTATTAATCCATCTCCTCCATTGAGTATAGATATTTTGTGTGTGGTGTAATAGCTTCCTGTTTGCACATGGAGCTGCGGGATATCTGCACACTGTTATTTGTTCAGACAGAGTAGTTTAACAATTACATTGAAAGGAGAGAATAACATTCAGGCCGGCACGGTTACGTTATGGCGGTGACTGTGAATCTCTAATTTTTTTTCTGCAAATCTGGAACAAATAATTAATAGAGCCATTGTACTTTCAGCTTTGTAGCAAAAAAAATAACATATGTAAAGGTCATTCCTGAAATATACTGTAATTATGTTACCGACGGTACAGTATGTTTTTTATTGTCTGGTTTGGTCAGACATCAGTGGGTAAAGGACATTGTAAAACTACTTAGGCTGGTTTCACACTACGTCTTTTTAACATCCGTTGAAAACGTTATTTTAGCGGAAGTACGGATCCAGTGCAAATGCGTTTTCATTTCAATGCATTTGCAATGGACTCGCGTCCACCTGCGTTCACCTGCGTTTGCGTGCGTTATAGTGCGGATCCGGTGACTTGCAGTTTTTTAACATGTTTCAAAAACGCTACTTGTAGCGTTTTTGAGCTGCGTCAAAATACTGCAAGTCACCGGATCCGCACTATAACGCACGCGAACGCAGGTGAACGCTGGCGTGCTGATAGACAGGATCCTGCTTTTGTACTGAGCATGCCCAGAAAGTACTGAGCATGCCCAGAACCAGTCTCGCGTGATCTGTCTCTCTCTCCTCCTCCCTCCCTCACCCTCTCTCTCTCTCTATCTGTCTTTCCCCCTTCCTCCCTCCCTCCCTCTCCCCCACCTGAGAGCTGCGGACACTCGTAACCAAGGTAAATATCGCGTAACCACTTCTCTTAGTTACCCGATGTTTACGTTGGTTACGCGTGCAGGGAGCCCTGCTCCTAGCAGCTGCAGACACTCGTAACCAAGATAAATATCGGGTATCCAAGGCCGATGTTTACCTTGGTTACCAGCGTCTGCAGCTGTCAGAAGCCGGCTCCCAGTCTAGCTCCCCTCACTCCCGATCACATGACTCCAATGCCCGCCCCTAAACATCCAGTGCAGGATCCTGCAAAATAACATATGCGTTTGCATACGTTATTTGCTGTAAAAGCAGGATCCGTACTTCCGCTAAAAAAACGTTTTCAACGGATGTTAAAAAGACGTAGTGTGAAACCAGCCTTAGACGTAACACATTAGTCATTGTCAGCTTTCTATCAAAATCATAAAGCTCTATTAAGGCGGTCGAGCAAGAACCAGAATTCACAATTGGTTACTGAATTCCTTAAAGGGTTAAAGACCTCATCTGCGCTTTCTTCACAGATCATTATAGTGGTAGATACATTTTTAATCTACATGAAGATTATTCAGACATGGCTCCTTTCGGCACAGACTGGTTTCACTGTATCTCAGTGTCAGGCGTAAAAACTGAATAGTTCTGAATAGCTATCTCGGGGATCCCGCTAAGCAATGAACCTCGGTAAAACAGTAGGGTTCAGCGTCTCCTGCAGAGAACTGCTTTCTACACCAAAAGACACCTTCTGATATAACTATACCTGTAGACACTGAAGTGCACATCACACTGTTTGATATTTAAATGAGGTTTAGTGTATGAACCGCTCCATACAAGTCTATGTTATATGTGAAAATGGCGGAGTTACCATCTTTCATAAACCTGAATACAATAGACAACATGCTGGCAACATGAGTCCCTTTCCAAATATGTTTGGACAGAGTGGGGTTTTTTTGCCACTAGAAATAGAGAATATACTCTTTGACCATAAGATTATATCACTGCTCAAAAGGTTCTAGATGTTGCACTGCTTTGTCATCAGGTAGGAGGTGAAATGATTTGATTACCGAGGGTAAGTTATTCCTTTGAGTAGTATTAAGATCATTTTCTGATCGAAAAGCGTAATCATGATTTTTTTTAGGTTTTTTATTCATCTGTCTTGCATGATTTTAATCAGATTTCCAGATATATGTTGATTGTATACCATGGATGTATGCTGCTGGACATCTTCTAATTTTTCCTTGGATTGACACTTTTTTGTCACAAGTACTACCAGAATCCGGATCCTCTTCATCTACTGGGGTGAGCTGGCCATTTTCCTATTCACTATGAGTAGTATACCAGAAAACATGCCCAATGTTACTTTCACGCAACCGTATTTTCGGTCTGAGTGCCACAGACAACACTAAGACCACTGTTATTTAATTGGGCTCATTTTTCACATGGATCAAATATCTGAATGAAAAAAATTGCAACATTTCAAATGAGACTTGTTCATTCATTTTTATGGGTGTGCAAAATAAAAAAAAGGATCCCATACGGATCAACAGTGTAGCATCTGTTTTTTATGGATAAAATGCAATTATTATTATAGGAAACTGTATTTAGTTTTGTAAATTTTAATAACTGCTAATATAATAATGGATGTCACACGGATGCCATAAAAATGTAATAAAAAATAATAAATGCATAGCATATGGATTGCATATACAATATACTGTAAATGAAAAAAACATCTATTTTTTTTCTGGATAAATATCCAAAGATAGTTAAATACGTTCATGTGAACTTGGAACCTGTCAGGTCCAATATGCACCCAGAACCATGAGCAGTTCTGGGTGCATATTGCTAATCCCTGTCTAACCGTCCCTGTATACACTAGCATAGATAAAGAGATCTTTAGAAAAATTATTTCAAAAGATCGTTTCTTATATGTTAATGATGTCAGGGATTAGTCGCAAGGGCGTTAGTTCCCTTTGCTAGCCAGCCCACATAGCATGTTAGCACACCCCTGTGGGTGTACAAACATGATAATTAATGCGCAGCTTCGCCACACATACCTCACTCTTAGGCCCGTTTCACACGTCAGTGAAAAACACAGACGTTTTTCACTGGCGTTTAAAACACGCACATGTCCTTGCGTGTGCCGAAAATCACGGCACACGTGGGTTGTCTAAGTGCAATCCGGGCTCCGTTATCCGTGGCCCGTGATTGCACTTAGAGATTCACTCACCTGCGCCCGCTCCCACTGTCCATGGTGCTGATCGCTCCCGCGACGCAGCATCCGGCCGGCAGTGACCCCTGCAGCAGCTGCTTCCGGGTTGGCTGTTTCGCGCATAATGAATATGCGCGACAGTAATCAGCCGGCTCAGAAGGAGCAGGGAGAACGGGCTGCAGAGGACATCGCTGGACGCCGGGTGAGTTAAAATGTTTTTTATTTTAAAAGCACGTTTTTTTCTGGCATGTGTTTCACGGACCACACCACTGCGTGGTCCGTGGAACATCAGTGATGCCAGAAAAAAATGGACATGTCTCTGTGCGGCAATCACGCACACGCGGGTACGCCGCACAGAGACACGTGCAGTGACAAATCACTGACGTGTGAGCAGACCCATTCATTATAATGGGTCTGCGTATGTCAGTGATTCTGGTACGTTTTAAAAAAAGCACAAACGTACCAGAATCACTGACATGTGAAAGGGGCCTTAGGCCCGTTTCACACGTCAGTGAAAAACACAGACGCTCTTCACTGACGTGTAAAACATGCACATGCCCTCCGTGATCCGTGATCCATGATTGCATATAGACATTACTCACCTGCCTTCACTGCTGCTGTCCATGGTGCTGATCTCCACGGGTCTCCAGCATCCGCCCACCGCTCTCAGCACCTACTTCCTGGTCGGGTTTTCCTGCTCTCATGAATATTTATGAGCCAGGGAAGAAGCTGCCAAGAGCAGAGGCTGCACAGTGAATTGCAGGCAAGGTAAGTTGAAAATATTTAATATTTAATATGTCCGTGATTTTCTGGTACGTGTTTCACTAATCACACACGGATCACACCATAGTGTGGTCCGTGGGTCATCAGTGATGCCAGAAAAAAGCTGACTTGTCTCCGTGCAGAATCACGGCCACGGGTGTACGCTGCACGGAGACACGTTCAGTGAAAAATCACTGATGTGTGAGCAGACCCATCTATTATAATGGGTCTGCGTATGTCAGTGATTCTGGTACGTATAAAAAAAAAAAGCACATACGTACCAGAATCACTGACGTGTGAAAGGGGCCTTAATGGCGGTCGGCAGAGGATGAATGTGCACTGCACATGATCTGGAGTCCTCTGGACTTCCGATCAAACACACTAAATTGATGCCAGGTGTAAGCTTCCTGGCTTCCGTGAAGTATAGTGCACATGACTGAAAGTCCTGGGGACGTCGTATCATGCGCAGTGCTCATCCATCCTCCGCTGGCTGCCATCAACACTGAGGTATATGCGGCATCGCTGCGCTTTCATTAGCATGTTAGTATGCTCACAGAGGCGTGCTAACATGCTAAGGGGGCTGACTAGCCATGGGAACTAACGCCCTTGTAACTAGTCCCCTCGCACATTAGCAAACGATATAAGATCTTTAGAAATGCTTTTTCTAAAGATCTCTTTATCTATGCTAGTGTATAAAGGGACTGTTAGGCAGGGATTACCAATATACACCCAGAACTGCTCGTGGTTCTGGGTGCATATTCCAAATGACAGGATTCCTTTAAAACTCAGGGTAAAACTCAATCTACAATGTGCCACTGAATTTCATCAGTTTCATCAGTGATCAATTAATCCAATACAGCAACACCCAATATGAATATTGACTTTCTATTACAGGATAGAAAAAAATAAAAGGTCTAATACGATTGTATAATTGTAATAATAAAAAAAAACAAGGCTGTCATCTGGTTGTGTCTAGTATTGTATTTAGGCTCCAATGAGGTAAAGGAGGCTTAATTGCAATACCAATATCCAGTTAGGGAGATTGTGAATAAAACTCTGAACTTTATTGCATATGATAATAAAAGGAACAAAATTGCTGTAAGATGGATCATAGAAAAGAAGAATAGCAGACCTACATGTTTTGGTACCATGGCATAGGCACACTGTTGAACCATATGTGTCTACTGTTGTAAATGTCAGTTATGCTATTGCTACTGTGAGGCTCCCTCTTGTGGCCAGGAATGGTTTGGACAGAGACCAGGTGTGTTGGAGCAATGGGAGTTTCCATTGCTAACTCTCTGCCTATTTAAACCTTGGTCTGCTGGCAGTCTGAGCCGGTTCTCATTTGTTCTTTAGTTTACCAGCCTTCTCATCTTGCTCCAGACCACATCTACCCAAGATAAGTGCTTGGTTCTTTCTTATGTTGTTTTGTTCTTTTGTTCTTATCTGGGTTTGTCATTTACTGTGGTTATTGTCAGTTTATTTGCATGCAGGAATCTTCCCTCTCTGTAGCTTAGTTGGGAAGCTCCCTGCAGCTATGTTTGGAGTTTTGCTCCTATAAGTCCATGTGTTTGTTGCTTCTTGAATTTGTAATTGTTCCTGTTTTCTGTTCATTGGTTTGACAAGAGCACCTGATATAGGACGTAGTTCAGATCGTGCAATCTGAGGACTTTTTGTACTATCAGGTATTTGGATTTTTGTAGGGTTTTTCTCTGGCCACCATCAGCCCCTTTCCTATCCTTTCCTATTTAGTCAATGGGGCCTCACCTTTGCTAATCCTATCATCCATCTGTGTTTTGTGTTTTCCTATATGATCGTAGTCTTTGAATGTGGGGGGCTTGCTATACCTTTTGCGGACTATTTCTGAGGCAGAGAGTTATTCATCTTTCCTTCCTTTAGGATAGCTAGTTCTCCGGCTGGGTTCGCGGTGCATAGGATGTTAGTTCACCCCTGAGCTACTTCTAGTGTTGATGATTAGTAAGGGGATGGTGGCCAGATTAGTTGTCAATGCTCTTGTCACCTTTTCCGCCAATGATCTATTGTGATCTTCCATGGTTCTGGATCACAACAGTCTACTATACTTCTATTCTATGATCCATCACAAAGCAATGTTGGTCTTTTTATTACCATATGAAAAAAGTCCAGAATTGTATTCATGACATCCTAAGCTGGTTATTGCATTCCTTTCTTTTTGTTTAAAGATTATCACAGTGTCACGTACGAACAGTAAGTAGTCACCTGGCAGCTACAAAATGGCTACCACAAACAGGCTTGGTGCAAGCTACTCCATTTCCCAGAACCCAGGGGTTGCCCTGGCGTTTACCCTTTAACCCCTGTACAAAGATCTGGGTTAAACAAAGGGCACTGGGTAATGGTCACAGAGTCAGCTGCTGTTCAGTGGAGAAAGCTCGGAAGACAGGATAGTCAGAAAGTTGGGTTAGATTGAGAATGTCACATCAGGGACAGAATCAAAACAATAAGCGGGTAGTTAAAGTGGGGAAAATAAGTAAGAGTGGAGAGGTCTGTAACGTTTCTCCCTTCGTCAGACTGAATAAGATTGACAGTCATCTTGTGTTTCTTCCATTTTCTAATAATTGCGCTGACAGTTGTTGCCTTCTCACCAACCTGCTTGCCTATTGTCCTGTAGACTATCTCAGCCTTGTGCAGGTCTACAGGATGACAACGACGTCGCTGCTACGTCACCATTTTCTGTGACGTTGCAGCGACGTCCCGTCGCTGTCGCTGTGTGTGACATCCAGCAACGAGCTGGCCCCTGCTGTGAGGTCGTTGCTCGTTGCTGAATGTCCTGCTTCATTTTTTCGTCGTCGCTCTCCCGCTGTGAAGCACACATCGCTGTGTGTGACAGCGAGAGAGCGACGAAATGAAGCGAACAGGGAGCAGGAGCCGGCATCTGGCAGCTGTGGAAAGCTGTAACCAAGATAAACATCGGGTAACCAAGTGAAGACCTTTCCCTGGTTACCCGATATTTACCTTCGTTACCAGCCTCCGCCGCTCTTGCTGCTAGTGCCGGCTCCTGCTCTCTGCACATGTAGCGACGTTATGATCGCTGCTGTGTCGCTGTGTTAGACAGCTAAGCAGCGATCATAACAGCGACTTACAAGGTCGCTGTTACGTCACAGAAAATGGTGACGTAACAGTGATGTCGTTGTCGCTGTCGCTATGTGTGAACCCAGCTTTAGTCTTGGCCATGGTGGAGAGGTTGAAGTGTGATTCATTATGTGAACAAGAGCCTTTTATCCAGCTAACAAGTTTAAACAGGTGCAATTAATACAGGTAATGAGTGCAGAATAGGAGGGATTCTTAAAGAAAAATAACAGGTCTCTGAGAATAAGAATTCTTGCTGGTAGGTGATCAAATACTTACTTCATGTAATAAAATGCAAATTAATTATTTAAAAATCATATTCGGTAATGTGATTTTCTGGATATTTTTTTTACTCTGTCACAGTTGTAGTTTACCTATGATAAAACTTACAGAACAGATCTCTCCATTCTTTGTAGGTGGGAAAATTTGCAAAAGCAGCAGTATATCAAATACTTATTTTCGCCACCATAAGTGTAAAGTGGAGGTCAATAAATGGAGATATCAGGTGAGAATACAGGAGCACAGGATGGAGGCACAAACCAGGTGTCACGAGTGTGTCACGGGTTACAGACAGTCATGTGGTTTCTGGCCTTAGAAGGTCACAGTGTTTTGCTGTGCAAAATGCTCCCTAACTTTCCATTGTTCCTGCTGTCAATATTCATTGTAATATGTAGCTTTCCTGTTGGATTTTCACCTCTCCCTCTTTTGGACCCAGCATGAGCTCATCTTCCACCAAGCTGCGGATCAGTATTCTTTTGGTGCTTAAATACCCCTTCCTTCCTTAGATTTGTGCTGGTGATATTGTTCAGCTCATTCAAGCCCTGGTTACAAGCAGGTGGCTTGTGCTCCTCTGTGGTATTGTTGCTGAAAGGTTTGCTGAACTTCTACCTGAGTCATCTGTGGACAAGTAGTTCATGCTTTTCCCCTGTGTGTCCTCCTTGTGTCTTCTATAGTGTTTAGTGGAGTTGACGAAGCGCTCATCCCACCTGTTCCCTATTTAGGGCCCAGCACTAGGGATACCTTGGGTCAGGTATACGGCTCGGCGCATAGGTGTGGAACCTATCTAGGGTGGTGAGGGATCCCTAGGACCAGTGGTAGGTTCATTCAGGGGTCACCATGTTCCTTTTTCCTAGACACAAGGTTTCCCTTCCTTTTCACCGTTTGCTTGGTACTTCCCCATACCTAGTGTAACACTGCTATTTTCTGCTGAGCTGCATGCTGTTTGGGGGTTTATTGAGCAATTAGCGAAGTTTTCAGAATCTGGACCCCCATCAATCTGCAGACAATTAAAGTGTCTGCCAAACTTACAAAAACTAGTCAAAGTTTAGTTAGTCTTAAAGTCCATAAAAGAGAGGAAAAGAGGAAAAGGCCTCAATAGAAACATATGCACACCAATAAATATGAAAAAGCATACACTTTTATTTTGTCCAGAATATACAAAACACAAGTTGTATGTTCTGGACAAAATAAGAATTTCTACTTTTTCATATTTATTAGTGTGCATATGTTTCTATTGAGGACTTTTCCTCTTTTCCTCTTTTCCTCTCAGTAAGCATTTCCTCATAGTTGTAGCACCCAAGTTTTTGGATTTGTTTATTTTTCTGGCAAGCGTGCACCTTGCCCCTTAATTATAAAGTCCATCAAGGCATTCTTTGTATCAATGTCATATAGCAACTGTATTTTTTTTTCTGGGTCAACCATATTGAAGGACGGCATGCTTTTTTTCATGTTATCTATTTAAGGTCTCTCTCACATGTCCGTGAAAAAACACGCACATTTTTCACGGACGTCTCAAAGGTGCGTTTTGCCCTCGGTGTGCTGTGTGTATGGAACACGTGTGTTCTCCGTGTGTTATCCGTGATAACACAAGGAGAACGGAAACTTTCTACTCACCTGTCCCTGGCGTCGCTGTCCGTGGTGCTGATCTTCGGTCTCCGGTCCTGCCGACTCTCTGCTGCTACTGCTTCTGGCCCGCAGTGAAGTGAATATTCAATGAGCATAATGAGCGGCAGTTGGCAGCAAGTGACAGCAGCGGCAGAGACTGCAGGGCTGGAGAAGGTGAGTAATGTTTTGATCTTTTTCTCGCAGACACATGTCTTTTCTCTGGTGCGTGTCACATGGAACACATCCGTGTGGTCCGTGTGTGTTACGTGTGACACGTTTGCGTTCCGTGTGACACCCGTGATGCCGGAGAAAAATGGACATGTCGGCGTGAGAAACACACGTAAGTACGGAACGGACACACGTTCCGTGCGAAAATACTTACGTGTGTCCTAAACATTAGGAATACCTAGGTCCACATGTGTACATGTCTCCGGTATGTGAGAAAACTGCCAAACATGTACCGGAGGCACGTACGTGTGACAGAGGCCTTAAGCAGGGTGTTTGCGCTTTATGGCAACTGCAATGAATGGGGCTATGTAACACAGGTCCCTCATTCAAAGAAACAGATATAATAGGAGTCCTTATCTGTGTGTAAAGTGTTGCTTTTTTTCCTTCCCAAGTCTGTAGAAGTACAATAGATTTGTCATTAAACTCCTGTTCTCTGCGGAGTCTGTCCCAATCTACACAGAAAAGCTGCAGAGCTTGACATTGATAAGCTATTCTGACTGCTCTATAAGCCAATAGAAAATCCATGCTATTTCAACATTTATATAATATGGATAGTAACAAGTCACATTTTTCTGATCCCATACTACATAGCTGTGAGCATCAGACATTTCTGGATGTAATGA
Organism: Anomaloglossus baeobatrachus; assembly: GCF_048569485.1. Classification (NCBI taxonomy): domain Eukaryota; kingdom Metazoa; phylum Chordata; class Amphibia; order Anura; family Aromobatidae; genus Anomaloglossus; species Anomaloglossus baeobatrachus. The sequence continues at coordinate 212,826,804 of NC_134354.1, forward strand.
CAAAATAATCAGCCCCTGTAAAGTACTAGTACAGTGTCTAATATGCTCAGAATAGTTCACTGAGTAAAAAATATGACCCTGCAGGAGGTTAATAGATAAATATTCAAAGGACTGTTCCACAAGGCCATCAGAACAAAGAAATGTGGGAGGGGCTGAAAAATATAATAAAATGCATACCAAGCATTCCGCCTGTTATCTCACGGGAAAAATAATTTCAAACTAAATGCATCTCAGGCGGAGAGGCAGCGCTCAAGCTAATGTTTGCTAAAGGCGTTTGGCAGTGTTTAAGTGGAGGCTTCAAGTGTGTATGTCAACATTTCCAAGTGAGCGGTTTAACCTCTTTCATAAAAACCTTACTGCTGTGACATTATTCTGTATTTCATGTGGAGGAAAATAAAGTGGAAAACTAAAATCTAATGTCTCTTATGTACTGTAAATATGGATAAGCCAAAGTTGAGATAAATAATGAAATTATGTCAGCAGATTAACTCATAGGGAACAGTATACTATTATATGAAAGAGCTTAAGGCTCTGTGCGCACTGGGAAATGGAATTTTCTTGAGAAAATTCCGCATCCTCTCAAAGATTACCGCACCCGCGGTAAAAAACCGCGGGAAACCGCACCCGAAAACCGCATGCGGTTTGCCGCGGTTTGCCGCGGCTTTACCGCGGTATTATTCGCGGTATTGCCGCGGTTTTGCCGCGTGCGGGTTGGGATGTGCTTTATTGCATTCAATGCAATAAAGCACATTGAAGAAAAAAAAAAAAAAAAAAAATACATTTAATTCTGATAGTAGATAGACAGAAGAATAGATAGAGGGATAGATAGATAGATAGACAGAGGGATAGATAGATAGATGACAGATCGCTACATTTCCCACGGTCGGCAGTGAGTTCACATTACCGGCCGTGGGAAATGACCGATAATTACCTCTGCTGTCTGCTGCATTCAGCCTGTCTGTGACAGTCGCGGCTGGATGGAAGCAGTGCAGGACGTCGGAGCCGGAGCTGTGGATGTCGGAGCGGTGGATTACGCCGGAGCTTTGGTGCGGGAGGGGTTAATAAAATGGTGAACGAGGCTTGTTGGTTTTATTTAAAATAAAGGATTTTTCGGTGTCTGTGTTTTTTTCACTTTACTTACGGGTTGATCATGTCAGCTGTCACATAGACGCTGCCATGATCAAGCCTGGGGTTAATGGCGGTGGTCCCCCATCACCATTAACCCCTTGTATTACCTTGTCACCACTGCTACACGGTGGCAAGAAGAGCCGAGGACACGCCGGCAGTGCCGCATAATGGATGCGACAGTGCCGGGGCAGCTGCGGCTGATATTCTCGGCTGCCGGAGGGGGAGTGAGGCGGGGGACATTACCCCTGCCCCTCTCCCTCCCCAGCCTGAGAATACCGGGCCGCTGCTGTGTGCTTACCTCGGCTGGAAGGTAAATATGCAGCGGAGCCCACGTTCTTTTTTTTCTATATTTCCGTTTTCTTTCTATGTGTGTTCTATGTGTCTGTGTCTATGTGATCTATGTCTGTGATGTGTGTTCTGTGTCTGATGTGTGTGTGTTTACTCTGCACGACTTCCTGTTCCTGTAATGACATCACTTCCCTGCAAAACCGCAAGCAAGTGATGCACATTACCGGAGGTAAACCGCAAAATACCACAGGGAATAACGCAGGAAAACGCAGTGAACCGCACAGAATTTGCTGCCTGCGTTATTCCCTGCGGGATTTCATGATTAACATTGAGTCAATGGAGTGAAATCCCGCAGCGATGTGCGGAAAAGAAGTGACATGCACTTGTTTTTGCTGCGGGATTCCCGCAGCAAAACATGCAGCTGTCAAATTCCGCCCAGTGCGCACAGGATTTTTTTTCTCCATAGGATTTGCTGGTGATTCACTGCAGAGATGTTATGAACATTTTCTGCAGCGAAACATGCAGCAAATCCGCGGCAAAATCCGCGAAAAATCCGGTAAGTGCGCACATAGCCTAAAGTGGCTATCCAGATTTAGAAAACAGCAACACACCTGTCTACAGGTTATATGTGATACTGCAGCTATCAAAGAATAGAGAGTCAGCTTATCTCTGACCACTATACAAGTAGATCTGTTGCGGGCAGGGGACAGACCATGGCAGGGGGGCTGCTCGAGACACTCGGACCCGGGGTCGTGGTGGTGGCTCGAGGGGAAGCCGGACCCAGGGCTGAGCACCCATCCATCACCTGCAAGTGAAAAGGGAGATTATTATATAGGGGATGTTTTGTCAGTGACGCCACCCGTGGTGTGCGGTGATTGTTGGGGAACTGCCGCTGACGCTGGAGGTGATTCCCGGAACCGATGGAGTTGGGCAGCTGGATGTTATCCCCTCCACGGGTAGGGGAGGTGTTGTCCCGGGGCCCCAATACAGGTGGGATGGTGCTGCGGAGCGCAATCTGCAGGGTTGGACCGGGTGGTGTTGGTGTACTCACAGTTCCTGAATCAATTCACACAGAGTCCAGATAGTAAACCAAATTGCCAGTGACCGGTGACCTCCGGCGGGTGTGTTTGGATCCCGCACCCTGGTACAGCAAACAGGGGTCCCTTCCTCCTGCACTTAGTGTTTGTGTCCTTTTTGTTAACTGCTCCGCTTGGAATGGGGAAGTCCACTCCCGGTGTGTTTGTCTGTGGGAGCTGTGGCCCGCGAGAACTGACCCGTGGGATTTTAGCAGGCAATTGCCGAGCCCCATCCCCCTCATTGGGCTTCCGTCTCGCTCTATCTGGGCCTCCTGTGGGGCAAGACCTGAAATCTTGTCCCCGGCTGGTCAATTAGTAAGGTGCGTAAAGCTATCCTCGCCCTAGGGTCCAGGTACCCTGTCTGTGCACAGCCTCCGGACCGGATTCCCGCTGTCGATACCGGCGGGCTACAATCCTGCCCCGGTCCACTTAAGATCTCCCGCGACCAGATCTCCATCGCCTGCAGCCCTGTCTGCCGACTGACACCTAGTCAGTTTGTCAGTAGTCCGGTAGTCCAGGAGCTCCAACCCATGACTACCCTGTCACTTCCACACTCCTCTCTTCACCCCTGTCACTTTCTGACTCTCTGTCTACCCTGTGTCTGGCCCCTCCCATCACACCTCAGAACCCCTAGGTGGGCGTTGCCATCCACTTGGCTCCTCCAACTGGTGTGTCCCTATTGTCATGGGGGGTGACTAGGCTTTGCTGGCTGATGTTGTGCACCAGGATGGGGTTTGTGATGGAGAACTAAAGAGGAGGGACTCCTGCACCAGAAGAGGGGTGCAGTTATTTGCGACACCCTGATTTTGTCAGGACATCAAAGATCTACTGCACGGAAGTGACAGAACTGCACTTGTATGTAACATCTGTGCTGGTTTCTTCTTCAACCACTAATGTGGGTGATATTGAGAACATCAAGCCTATTTTATTCCTGGAACTTGTAGTTCTGTCCAGTCTGGAAGCTACGGGAATTAATCTTGTTGTGTTGATTTCTGTGTCCTGTCAGCACAGGGTGGGGATGTTCTATTTAAACCCCAGAAAGCCAGCTCCCACTGCCAGTCAATAGAAAATCTATCTTGTTGTCATGCTGGGTATGGGGAAGTACCCTGTGATTTTACCATCTTCCCTTTCCCTGGACACAGGGTTTCCCTTCCCTTTCGCCATGCGCTTGGTACTTCTCCATACCCAGCATGACAACAGGATAGATTTTCTATTGACTGGCAGTGGGAGCTGGCTTTCTTTGGTGACCCCTGACCAAACCTATGGCTTATACACAAGAATATACCACTGCTGTGGTATTGTCTAACAAAACTTTCCCATTTCTCTCCTCTAAATACAGGTAGGACTGGAACAGGCTCTTACTCTCTGAACATTTAGTATTTTATTCCCTAGAAACTCATCCCTCACTCCCTGAATCAGGAATGGGCTCCACACCCTGTAGGACTTGTGTCTGTGGCGCGTATAACAAGATTTTCCTTTTCAAAAGTGACTCCCTTTGGCAAATTCCTGGATTTGACCCATCACTTTAGAGAATCCCTGAGGTGCAGAGAGAATAATAGTGCACCTGAAAAGAAACTATGTCCAGACATAAAGGACAGAAACTCGCAGAGTCCTGCATCTGAACTGGGCCCACTGAACTGCTGGGATACAAGAACACATAAGACCCAAAGCAGACATTGATATCCATAGGGAAGTCCTGTGGGACCTAGGAAGGGAGAAAATTATTTGAATCAGACCCTCTTGTTTGACAGCTGCAGAAAACAAATCTGACTTGTTAAATCCAGAAATCTTCTCTTCAGATAAATGTTTGTCCTCTTATCCATAGAATTTTGTAAACTACCAATGTCTTTGAATGAAAAAGCTGTTATTTTGAAAATTTTAGCTACGGGTACACTCATTACTGCGACGCTTTCCCAACACGCAACCTCAGACTCAGATATTTATGTTTGACTGAATGAGGCATATAGAACATCCTACTCGGCTTTTTCCATTCCTTCCTAGTGAGTGCCTTAATATGCTTATTAATGGGGAAAACACTAGTTCAGGCCCTGTGCCCATGCTGCGGATTTTGACGTAGATTTTCAGAAATCTGCAGCAAAATCTACATGTCCATTATGAAGCCAGCAAAGTCTATGAGAATTCAGAAGCGCTGTGTCCACATTGAGAATTTTTCCCTTGCGTATTTGGTGCAGATTTCTTTTTTTCTGTACCAAATATGCACCAAATACCTAAGGGGAAAATAAGCAACGTGGGCACAGTACTTCTGTATTCTCATAGACTTTGCTGCTTCACAATGGACTTGAAGATTTTGCGTCAGATTTCTGAAAATACGCGTCAAAACTATACAGCGTGGGCATTGGGCCTTATTGGCTGAAGGTACACAAAAATCTGTTTCTGGATTGAACTAGGCTCTTTTTTTCTCTTCCACTTGAAAAGTAGCCATTACTGATTTTTGCAAAGGATCCCTACCCTACGCCAGGATGATGGTCTTCCTGTATCGTGTGATAAAAGCATATTCCTTGCATAGTGACTGTTAAAGCCACCAGCACTGCCCCTCATGACTGGAAGCAAGCACCTGCAGCTAGAATATAACTTCTCATTCTCCCTGAATCTGCTGTTCCACTTACACTGAAAAAAAAATATTAAAATGCTATTCACCTGCAGTTTACCACTATATCCTTAAGCCTGCTTTACACGCTGCAATATATCTTACAATGTGTCGGCGGGGTCACGCCGTAAGTGACGCACATCCGGCATTGTAAGTACATTGCAGGGTGTGACAGGTACGTGCGATTGCGATTGAACGAAAATCCGTTCATCGCATACACACTGTACCTTTCTCTAAAATTGAATGGCAGGTTGTTCAATGATCCCGAGGTAGCACACATCGCAGTGTGTGACACCCCAGGAACGATGAACAGATCTTACCTGCGTCCTGCAGCTCCCAGCTGACAATGCGGAAGGAAGGAGGTGGGCGGGATGTTACGTCCCTCCACTTCTATTGGCCGGCTGCCGCGTGATGTCGATGTGACGCCGAACGTCCCTCACACTCCAGGAAGTGGACGTTCGCCGCCCACAGCGAGGTCGTATGGACAGGTAAGTACGTGTGACGGGGGTTAATCGTTTGGGCGGCACGTTCAACAAATTGAACGTGCCGCACATACGATGGAGGCGTTGCAAATCGCATACGATATCGTAAGCGAAATTGCAACGTGTAAAGCAGGCTTTAGGTAAATAGATAACATGTTAGCTTTAATATTCTAAAGTAGGGAAGGAGATTTTTCTGCAATCACTTTATGAATGCAAAGCTGGCATAATGGTTTAGAGCAGAGGTCTCAAACACACGGCCCGCGGGCTGCATGCTGCCCCTGAGGCTGCATGTTGCGGCCCCCAGACCCCGTGACAATCGTGGCCCTATGCATGGGGCTGGCAGGACGTTCCTATAATTAAATCATTTGCGCGCAGAGGAGATGTCCACGTTATACCAATGGCTGCTGCTGCCCGCCAATCAGATATAAGGAAGTGATGTCGCTGTATGACGTCACCTCCTGGTATCTGATTGGCGGGCAGCAGCCATCTCCTCTGCGCAGCACCGCAAATGATTTAATTGTAGTAAAATCTTACCGGCGCCGGTCCCCAGGCATACAGCTGCGATCGTCACGGGCCCTGACAAGCAGGTAAGTGCTCACGATCAGGACCCGCTGCATCCTGGATGCGGTGGGTCCTGACCTGTGGGTCGCATGTCGCATGTCTCCTCCGCAGGAGACCGCAGCTGCCCGTGCCCGCGATCAGGGTTCAGGGTGCTGCGGTCTCCTCGCTGTGTGTGTGTGTGTGTATTACTACAAGGATGGCACAAAACTACTGGGCAAACTACTGGGTACACTACTACAAGGATGGCACAAAACTACTGGGCAAACTACTGGGCGCACTACTACAAGGATGGCACAAAACTACTGGGCAAAATACTGGGCACACTACTACAAGGATGGCACAAAACTACTAGGCAAACTACTGGGTACACTACTACAAGGATGGCACAAAACTACTGGGCAAACTACTGGGCACACTACTACAAGGATGGCACAAAACTACTGGGCAAACTACTGGGTACACTACTACAAGGATGGCAAAAAACTACTGGACACATTACTACAAGGATAGCACAAAACTACTGGGCACACTACTACAAGGATGGCACAAAGATACTGGGCACAATACTGCAAGGATGGGCACAAAGGTACTGGGCACAATACTACAAGGATGGGCACAAAGGTACTGCGCACAGTTCTACAAGGATAGGGACAAAACTACTGTCCCCAATACTACAGGGCACAAGGATGGCACAAAACTACTGGGAAAAATACTACAAGGATGGCACAAAACTGCTGGCCACAATACTACGAGGATGGGCACAAAACTACTGGGCACGATATTACAGGGCACACGGATGAGCACAATACTACAGGGCACAAGGATGAGCACAATACTAGAGGGCACAAGGATGGGCACAATACTATTGGACACAATATCACAAGGATGAGCACAATACTACAGGGCACAATACTACAGGGCACAAAGATGGGCACAATACTACTGGGCACAAGGATGGGCACAATACCACAAGGATGAGCACAATACTACAGGGCACAAGGATGGGCACAATACTTCAGGGCACATGGATGAGCACAATACTACTGGGCATAATACCACAAGGATGAGCACAATACTACAGGGCACAAGGATGGGCACTATACTACTGGGCACAATACAACAAGAATGGGCACAATACTACAGGGCACACGGATAGGCACAATACCCCAAGATGAGCACAATACTACAAGGCACAAGGATGGGGGAAATTACTGCAGCATGGGGACATTACTACAAGATGTTGGCTGAGATTACTATATGATGCTGCTAATTGTAAATCAATATTACAAGAAGGTGATAAAATGTAAAAAAAACCAGAAACTTTGCCTAGTTTAGATTTGGGAGTTGATTTCCTAAGGGTACACAAGGAAAAGAAAGATAAATAAATTAGGGTGATAATCCCTTATCCAAAGAGACTTAGGGGTACTTCACACACAGCGAGATCGCTACTGAGATCGCTGCTGAGTCACGTTTTTTGTGACCTCATTAGCGATCTCGCTGTGTGTGACACTGAGCAGCGATCTGGCCCCTGCTGTGAGATCGCTGCTCGTTACACACAGCCCTGGTTCGTTTTTTTATTGTTGCTCTCCCGCTGATAAGCACACATCGCTGTGTGTGACAGCGAGAGAGCAACAATCCTGAATGTGAAGGGAGCAGGAGCTGGCGTTTGACAGCCTGCGGTAAGCTGTAACCAAGGTAAACATCAAGTAACCAAGGTGGTTACCCGATATTTACCTTCGTTACCAGCCTCCGCAGCTCTCACGCTGCCAGTGCCGGCTCCTGCTCCCTGCACACGCTAAGTTAAGCGGTGTGAGCTGGTAACTAAGGTAAACATCGGGTAACCATACCCGATGTTTACCTTAGTTACCAGTGTCCGCAGCTTCCAGACGCCGGCTCCGTGCAAGCGCAGCGTCGCTTGCACGTCGCTGCTGGCTGGGGGCTGGTCACTGGTCGCTGGTGAGATCTGCCTGTTTGACAGCTCACCAGCGACCATGTAGCGATGCAGCAGCGATCCTGACCAGGTCAGATCGCTGGTCGGATCGCTGCTGCATCGCTAAAGTGTGAAGGTACCCTTAGGCTATGTGCCCACGGGACAATGTACCAATTGCAGCAGAAAACCCGCAGATTTATCTGGATTTTCCAAATAAATCCGCAGGTTTACGCAAGTTCAGACACCATGTTATCCTATGGGATTTTGGGAGTGCATGATCAATGCTGTGGTATGTGCGGCTGCGGAATTTGCTGTGGATGTCCCGCAGCCGCAGGTAACTGCATGTCAATTATTCATGCGGAAATATCTGCAAATGTCCCGCCTTTCCACTATGGAGATACAGGGCTGGACGTCCGCAGGTATTTCCGCACTTGTCCCGCAGGTTTACCGCAACAAAAATGCTCAAATCCCACAAGAATGCATAGCTGCGGATTCCAGGGTGCAGCTGCGGTAAACCTGCTGACAAACCTGCAGCAAAATACGCGGTTAAGTTGTCCCGTGGGCACATAGCCTTAAAGCTTACATCATAGCTGTCTGGATTTCTAAGTCCTTAGAACTCTCTCAGGCAGTCCATAATAGCAGGAGAGCAGGAATGCTCATTCCACGATCAGTCCATGCAGCTGGTTTTGAACCCCCCCCCTCTATTAAATCGATGGCTGGACCATATTCTTTTGTGTCTCCCCTATTTCTTCAGATTGTAAGCTTACGAGCAGGGCCCTCACTCCTCTTGGTATCTTTATTTTGTATTGTCTCATCTTGTCTCCAATGCTCACCAAGCCACTAGCATGCTAGACACAGGCGGGTGCCAGAGAGGTGCCAATCCTTCAGAGTGTATTCACACACCATTGCAACAGTACAGCACCAGTGTTGCGGATTCTAGAACTGAGCTAAAGTAAGGGAAAGAGGAAGACCAATCTTCGCTGCTCGTAAGAGCTGCACAAGAGAAGAGAGGGGGAGAAAAGCCCACTAGAGAAAACTGAAACCCAGCAGTTAATGGTAAAGGAAGGGATAACAGCCATTCACTTGGCAAAGAAAACAGAAGGTGCAATCAAACTACCAGAGCACATAAAGTCTTTAGAAAAAAGAGGCCTACAGCTCTTAGAAGTGATCCGAGAGAAACAGAAATTCCTCTTGGATCTTATCTTTGGAAATGAATCAGGAACTGAGGTGCTAGGGGGCATTCCCCTTAAATGAGTTCCTGGAGGAAGTTGGCTCCTGTTTCTTGTCCAGATAAGTAGTGGTCTTTCACTGGTGCCGTCAAGAGTGTAATGGAAAGATGGTTTTTGAGAGAGCAATAATTAGGGACAGTGAGTAACACTGGGCTGTAAAGCCAAAAGTAAAGTACACACAGCTACAAACATTTCTGCTTCTCCTTTTCATGAAAGAACGCAATTATTTAAATGACGCTTTTTTTACTCTCCGATTTGTGTAATAATCCTACAACTCCCAATGTGGTGTCAGATGGATGACTTGCAGTTGATGTTGAACCAAACCGTTTGGCACATTTGAAATATAGAACAAAGTAAAGTAAAAATAGATGTATTGAACACTAAGGGCTCATGCGCACGTAACTGCTGAATATTCTGCAGCGTTTTGACAGCACATGTGCGCATTAAATCGCTGCAGAAACACTGCGTAATGGATGCAGTTTTTCTGTACATAAAAGGTCAATTTCATGCGCTATGGCTGCTGCCCCCACCATAGACAGAGTGGGCGCTGCATCCAAAGCGCACAAATTAATTGACATACTGCATTTTATGAACGCACGGATTTGGGTCAAAATTTTAACACCCAAATCGCTGCGTTCAAAAAAGCATCGTGCGAACGTATCATGCACAATCTTCATAGATTGTGCGGGGGACGCAGGACGCATGCATTTACGCTCTAGTGCAATACACAGCGTAAATGCATGCAATTACACCACGTGCGCACGAGCCCTGACAGACAATATACTGTATGTCCACAAGATAATGTATGGAGAAATTATACACCCTGCAAAAAAATACAACACCATATTGCTTTATTGAACAGCTGTAAAAAAACAACAAAAAAAAACTGTTCCAAAAGTGTTGTCATGAAAGAAAACATAACCTGAATATAAAATGATTATTACACAAGAAAGAATTCTAGAGTCAAGCTTCAAAATATAGTGCGTGTGGGTTAAATGTGCATTAATATCAGATTATAACAAGATGACCTGCTTTCCATTCATTTCTTTTGGATATGGCGTCATGTCTATAATCTCCTTCCCTCAGCTGATTGAATCACAGCTGATAGAATGCTAAGTCATAGTGAAGCGTCTTATTTACAGCTCTCAGACAAGGCTAGCATCAGACATTTTATCTATGCCCGAAGCCTCATCCAGACGTCAGTGATTTTGCTCGTATGCAAAAAATGGTCAGAGATTCATCACAGTTTGATGAGTGTGTCACTTTTTCAGAGTTTAGTTAGAGCTTCAATATTTTCCCAGAAGAAAAAGAGAACTGTTGCAGGTTTCTCCAATTTTCTTCTCAAACAATGCATGAAAAGGGGACAGCAGGCATATGGCATCCAAGAGATGTGCTGAGCCATAGGCTTGCATTGGCAAGTTTGATCCCAGACTCAACTCAAAACAGGTTATGTCTCAATGATTCTGTAGAAATATAGGGATATTCCAGCACCAAAAATGTATTCAAATTCACATGATTTTGGGGAGACCATCCAGTCCAGAAGAATTCATGGACATTCAAACAGTTCCATAGATGATAGGTATGAGTTGTGTCCATGAAAACCCCAGATGGCACTAATATGAGAAAAAACAATATCTCAATGAGCCTTAAGTGGGCTTTACACACTGCGATATCGGTCCCGATATCGCTAGTGTGGGTACCCGCCCCCATCTGTTGCGCGACACGGGCAAATCGCTGCCCGTGGCGCACAACATCGCCCGGACCCGTCACACTACTTACCTGCCCGGCGACGTCGCTGTGACCGGCCAACCGCCTCCTTTCTAAGGGGGCGGTCCGTGCGGCGTCACAGCGACGTCACTGAGCGGCCGCCCAATAGAAGCGGAGGGGCGGAGATGAGCGGGACGTAACATCCCGTCCACCTCCTTCCTTCCGCATAGTGGCCGGGACGCAGGTAAGGAGAGCTTCCTCGTTCCTGCGGTGTCACACGGAGCGATGTGTGCTGCCGCAGGAACGAGGAACAACCTCGTTACTGCTGCAGTAACGATTTTTGAGAATGGACCCCCATGTCACCGATGAGCGATTTTGCACGTTTTTGCAACGATGCAAAATCGCTCATCGGTGTCACACGCAACAGCATCGCTCATACCGCCGGATGTGCGTCACCAAATCCGTGACCACAACGAGTTCGCATTAGCGATGTCGTAGCGTGTAAAGCCCCCTTTAGGCTATGTGCGCACATTGCGTAGTGTCCATGCTGAAAAATCTGCAGCAATTTGGCAGTGCATATGCGCTTCAAATCACTGCAGAAACACTGCGTAATGGATGCAGTGTGTCTGCAGAATAGATGCCTATTTCATGCGCTCTGGATGCTGCCTCTCCCATAGACAGAGTGGGAGCAGCATCCAAAGCGCACAGAATAAGCGACATGTTGCTTTTTTGAACGCATCAATTTGGATCAAAATTTCAGCATGCAAATGTGACGCCCTGCCCTATCAGGTCGTCACAGGGTATTGTGCAATCTGCCCTTCTGCACAGTATCCACTCCTCCTTGGTTACGGGTCCTGGTCCTTTGGTGTTGCTAACAGCTTAGCCAATCAAAATCCTATGAACACTTTACACTGTACCCACCAGACACACCATTGGGGGGCCTGAAGGGAATAGGGCCGCCCACTTGGGGGGTTGGTAGGGGAAAGTGAGAAAGTGACAGTGGAGCAAGAAAGGAGGAGAAGTGAACCAGCAGAGGAAGGAGAAGGAGAGAGGTGACTCTCTGAGAAGGAGAGGTCACCGGCCTGGAGCAGGGCTCCTGTAGTTACTAGGTGGCCGACGTTGGTCTGGGCCTGGTAGGAGCTGGAACCCCGGTCGCAGGGGATTGTGTCAAGGGGCACGGACTGCTGAGGAGGGCAGCCGGTGGCCTTGAGCTATCACCAGGCAGGGGCCAGGGCACGAAGGGGTACGTGGACCCTAGGCCGGGAAGTAGCTTCACGTGTTCCGGTAATTTACCCGACGGGGTTGAAGACTTCAAGATTCATCCCCAACCCGCTCCAAAATCGGGGTACTAGCACACCGATGGGATAGGACTTTCCCAATACAGTCCAAAGAAATCCTACGAGTGAACCCTGAGAGAAAGCTCACTCCGTTAGCCATACAGGTTAGTGGGACCCGAAGAGTTTTACACTTGAGGGTCCAAATAGAGACAAAGGTGCCAAGGAAAGGGCTACAGGCTAACCGCAACATCAAGGGCACGGACCCAAGCGTGCTCCCTCCAAGCTGCAGTGGTGCTCAGAACTCTGGTTTACAAGCTGTCGATGTTATTCCTGGACTGTGTGAGTACACTGAAAAAACCCTTTTCCTATCCCCAACGGCACCCCAAGCACCAATCATCCAACGGGCCCCGGGACACAAACCCCCTACTCACGGAGGGGTTAAACATCCTGCTGCTACACCATCATCACCGGGCTCCCCAACAGCAGCGGTGGTCCCTCACATTCCCACGCACCGTGGGTGGCGTCACAAACTACCTAATCCCCTTGTACATACTCCCCCTCTTCTTTTAATTTGAGTGTCCGCGCAAAACCCCCGGGTCCGGAGACCCCTCGAGCCACCGCAGCTCCGGATCTGAGTGGTTCGGCCGCTGGCACGGGGGCGGTACACAAATTGCTGTGCTCTCAAATGCAACGTGCGGATGGATTATGCACAATCTTCATAGATTGTGCTGGGGACGCAGGGTGCATGTGTTTATGTTGCACTGCAATATGCAGCGTAAACGCATGAAATTATGCAACGTGCGCACATAATCTTAAGACATAAGATTTTGAAGCAATAGTTCCAGGCTGTTCAGAAAAAACATACCTCACAGTAGCAGTGAAGAACAATTCCAATTTTGCTATTCTATAAGAGTAATTTACAATTTCTTGACACTGATCATATCTACCACTTCTGCTATTTTCAATTTTTATGTGGCCTAAGGTTATATACAGCCACAATGTGCTTCAGAGTTTCAAAGAAAATATATTTTGGAATGGCGACAGCTTCCATATATATGAGGGGAGACATCAGTAAATCAAGCAGATCAGGTTGGCTGTTGTTACTGATGGCCAGCCTCTTGGACTACACATCCTAGTCATATTGTTACCGGATGCCATTTCAAAGTATGTTTTTCCGAAAGATCAAATCATTCCACAGGAGTGATACATATGTACCGTCCTGGTGTTGGTAGAGCTGCTCGGATCCGGGATCAAGGGGGCTCGAGGGGCCCAGACCCGGGTTGGCGGACACTTTGATCTGTGAAAAGGGGGTATTTACAGGGGAGACGTTTGTGACGCCACCTGTGGGTTGCGGTAATGAAAGTACCACCACTGCTGTAAGCAGTACCGGGGCAGATGGAGTTAAGCAGCCTGATGTTAGTCCCTCCACAGGTAGGGATGGCCCCGGGCTCAGGGGTGTTGGTGGTTGCTTGGGAGCACAGGGTGTAGGGGATCAGAGTACTTACTGTGGGTAGTCGAGGTGCTGGATGAGGATTATAAAGGCGACACTCGCTGCAAGTAAACCAAGTTCTCTGTGTGTGACAGTAACTGCAGGTAGCCCGTCCAGGTATCTGCTCCCACCGGTTTCACTTGGCAATCCGGAGCCTACCTCCCGGCACAATTGAATTGTCTGTTTGTGGCCCGGTGGCTTGAAGCTGTTAGGTCCCCGCTCACTTTGTGGAGTGTAGCTGTGCTCTTGAGGGCTGACACTTGGGACTTCAGTGGGCTGCTTTTTGGCTGGAAAACCCTGTCCTCTGTGTTGTGCTGATGCCCCCAATCTCTGAGCTCTGTGGGAAGATCCCTGAAGGTCTCCTTCCTCTGCAGGTTAATTGCCAGGACGTTGAATCGGCTCCTGACCTAGGGTCCTGTACCCTGTCGTGCTCAGCACCGATTAGTTTCTTTTGGACTTGCTGGTGCCGACAGTCCTCCTAGACTATGTCCATCGCACCCCTTTCCAATGTCACTGCCACCGGTCGCCGACTCCTCTGGTGCCGGACCACCGTCTGCGACCCAACCTTGGTCTAGCTCCCTGGGAGCGCACTCTCCCCAGCTCCGATCTCTTTGAGGGCTCTCACTACTCTCCTGCTTCCTCCCTCCCGCCAGTCTGCCTGACCCCTAGGTGGGTGGCCCTTTTCCAGCTAGACCAACTCACTGGTGTGTCTGACAGGTCATGATGTGAGGTGTTGATTGGGATGTGAGGTGCTGATGGTAGTGACACCGATTTCTTAGGAACCTGGAACCATGGGGGGTAGGCCCTGCACCCTGGGTAAGGATTTCAGTACCCTGTGGCACCCTGATATACTCAGGGACACAACACATACTTGGATGCAATAACAAAGCCGGTCTCTGGTTTAAGCTGCCTTGGTTCTTTGTTGTCAGGCTGCACTTAAGCGGGAACAACATTACCCCTCCTAAGTGATGCCTTATACATTGTACAGATGTAGAATCTAGTAAGTTATTGTGATGCAGAAAAAATGTTTTCAGCATTAAGATATTTTATCTACATCATGGAATTGTTCACATATTAGGCTATAATTGTTACATCTGTACTTAATAGCCTGGTGCAGTATGACTGTAATGATTCCAAACTTGGTAGCAAACATGGCTACATGTAAGAAAGCATTGGGGGAAATCAGATGCAACATTTCAAGTGGTATGTACCATTGTAAATATATCGGACAAGTAATAAAAAACATAGAAAATTAAATTAAAAAATGTTATACCCCGTATTAATAAAAAATTTATTTATTTTAGCTTCACCATGCTGTACAGTGGTTAACAACTGGATTACTTCTATGGCTGCACTGACTGGGTATAGGAATATTCCTACCTGTTTCCCCAAAAATCAGACATACCCCGAAAATAAACCATAGCAGGATTTTTATGCCTTTTTGGAGTATGCTGGTAGTACAGAAATGTAAAGTCTGCAGTCTAGTTTAATCTAAGTACAGTAAATGCAGATTCTTTGAATCAAAATCACACCCATCCCTTGGTTGAAATTGATGGAAAGAACATGTACACATTGATTTCACTTGGTTCTAAAAAAAATAGAGACAGGACCTATATTTATGCCACCCCCGCGACAGCCGACGGGCTGCTCGGATCCGAATCCGCAGTGGTTTGAGAGGTCTCCGGACCCGAGGCGGGGTCGCGCGGCCACTCGAATAAAAAGGGGGATGGGGTATTTACAAGGGGTGAAAAATAAAGTTCGTGACGCCACCCACGGGTCGTGGTAATGTGGGATACCACCGCTGCTGCATTTGGGGGAGAGCACGGGAGCGATGGGTGGCAGCTTCTGATGTTAACCCCTCCGTGGGCAGGGGGAAGGTGTCCCGGGGCTTGGTAGTGGAAGGATGGGGACCCGTCGGGAGGAAAGGGGCACAACGTACTCACACAGTCCAGAAATAAATTCTGACACCGACAACGGGTAAACCAAAGTCCTGAATGCCCTGCAGATGTTGTTGGAGCACACTGGGTCTGTGCCCTTTTGGCGTTGCTGGTTGGTCTGAAGCCTTGTCCCTTGGCACTGTGTTTATTCTTTGTGGATCCCTTTTGCCTGAAACTACTCGGGTCTCGCTCACCCTTGTGGCTGTGAGCTTGCTCTCAGGGTTCCCACTTGGGATTTTCTGGACGGTTTTGGGAAGTCCTATCCCCCTCGTTGCGCTAGTACGCAGATTTTGGAGCGGGTGGAGAACGTTTCGTGAAGACTCCGTCCTCGGCGGGTAAATTATTGGGCTGCGTGAAGCTACTTCCCCGCCTAGGGTCTGCGTACCCCGTCGTGCCCTGGCCCCTGCCCGGTTGTAGCACAAGGCCACCGAACTGCCCTCTGTGGCAGTACCGTGCCCCTTGCCACTACCCCCTGCGACTGGGGTTCCAGCTCCTTCCAGGCCAGGCCAACGTCTGGCACCTGGGACGGGTACAGGAGCCCAGCTCCGCAGTGTGACCTTTCACTGTCACTGCTGCGCTCGAACTCTCTCTACACACTGACACTTCTGGCCCTCCTTCTACCATCCCTCAATCTGGGCGGCCCTATTCCCCTCAGGCTGCCCAATGGGTGTCTGGTGGGTGTGGTGCAGAGTGTTCCTCAGGATTTGTGTATACCTGTTCTTAGCAACACCAAAGGGACAGGACCCGTAACCAAGGAGGAGCAGGTACCATGCTGAAGGGCAGATTTCACAGCACCCTTGTGACGACCTGATAGGCTAGGGCGCAACATATTCATTTGATAATTGGATCAAAACTGCCCATTCAAGTGAATGGATGCGTGAATACAAGGCATCGGTGTGTCCTTCAAGTGCTATCCATGCTTCTGAGTAGTTGATAGGAGAATCTTTTCTTTTTTTTTTCTTAAGAGAAAAGTGGATGTCGAATAGATTTAAAGAGGACATGGACCAAAGATGGGTCCAGAACACTGTAAAAAAAAAGTTATTTTATGTATTAAACTGAAATGTGAAAGTGGAATAAAGATAAGACCAAACCCTGCAGTTTTGACAAATAAATCACATTGCTATATTTATCATGATCCGACAGCAAAGACTCCAACTGATCGCCAGAATGGAAACCCCAGTATCCTATTTCCTCTCACCAGAAGACCGCGACTAGGAGGAGTTTAAATGTAACAGAGAGCATGGTACCATAGACATTTGAAGATCTAGCATTTATCACCTAGCTAGTGGTTAGGTGATACAGTCTTCTGACCGGAATACCTTTTCAATACACTAGAGTGCATCATTTATACTTTATTCCAACTGATACTCAATCACAACATTTTTTTCTCTTTTGAAGATAGAATAGACCACACAATGAAGTTGCTTTCTCATTGCTGTACTAAGCTCAGTACAGTGATCTTCATATTCATGTGACTGCAAGAATAGCGGTTACTATTTGTGATAAATAAAAAGTGCAATGATTAAAGGTGACAATAGCTAGAAAGAGCAAAATAATACACAGCTGATAACTTGTGGATCTCAGATGGCAGCGGAACAGCGTAAATATCTTGTTGGTTTTTTTTTTATTTTATGCTTACCAGATGTGCCTTCTTACTGTTTTGTTTCACATATACTATTTCTTATACCCCATTAAATACCTGTAAACAAACCATTGTTTAAAAGAACTGAAGTCCTCAGTGGTTGATACCTTTTAATGGCTAACTGAAAGGATGGTAATAGTAGCAAGATTTCGAGACTAATCAGGTCTCTTCATCAGGCATGGTATAACACAAAATCTGAAGAGTCACATATTTATACACAACAGGACATAGAATAGTGCAGTAAAAAAAAAACATGTTATGTGAAGCAGAACTATCACTACGGCAAGGGGGCAAACTGTTGTGGCCGTAAATGTTGTTGCAGTTCATAGATAAGCAGTGTGAAAGTTTTATTGTAAACAAACCAGACACGTTTATGTTTGGAGCATTTCCTTTGTCTTGATTTTACTCTTCTCCAAATGTCAATACTATGCAAATAGAAAATAAAGGAACTAGTAAACAGTTATTAAAATGGTTGTCTCATCATTGAAACCCCATGTCAGTTTGTAGTCACAGCAAAAAGCAACTGATTTTAAGAAAACCGCTAGCCAGACAGACTGTCATGATTCTTCCTACAAATGTATCTGTTTTTTTTATTAAAAAAAACAATGAAAAAGCCATCCAACCACATCAAGGTCACCCATGACGAGACAGTCTTAGCTAGAACTGTTCCAATATGGGTTATCTTTGATGTGGTGGGATGGCTTTTATGTTTTTTTAAGCAAATAATGTTAACTAAGCACCCTATTTGATTTGCATGCACTATTGCTATATATTATCTTATTTTAGGGTATTTTGGTCACTTTTGCTTTTTTTGAGTTCCCTGTTTAATGGCAAATGTGAACATGCTCCTACACATTGCATGTATACAAATTTATTTCGAAATATTTTTTTGGATTATTATTATTATTATTTATTTTCAATAGGCAAAAAAAATGTTAATTCAAATTTTTATATTTTTTTCTCTACTTTTAAAAACATTGTTTTTTCTCCATTTTATAGTCTGTTTTAATGGACTTGAACATGCGATGGTCACTTATGCTATGTACTACAATACCACTGGATTACAATATATAGAAAAATTCATGGTGTCTTTCGTATGCCAGGGAAAAGCTAGTATTCACAGGGGTACCATAATGGCAGGTATGGGGGTCTTCATCAGACATTGGCTGCCAAAGCAACCCATCATTCCCCCGTGATCTTGATGTAACAAGCTCCCATTTTCCCCATACCCCACTGTAGTTTTCATGCATTAAATGCTGCCATCAGAGATTGACCGTGTCATTAAAGAGGTTATCAGCAGCGGGCAGAGCTCAGTGTCTACTTGCAATGATGCAGGCTCAGCATTAAAGAATGGGACTTGACATATGATGTCATAGTACGCCATATGTTGGGAGTATATTGGTGTCTGTCTCGCACCTCCATTTTTGGGACATATTTGACAGCACTTTAAAAGGTCAGCTACAATATGCCCGTTGGGATGTTGACCTTGCCCTCCTCCTCCTCCACCAGTACCACCGGCTCCAGTGGCCCTCTACTCAAATGTATGAAGGGCCACTGGCTGTCCTCAAATCTCAGACTTCTTAGAGCTCTCAGGTGGGCCCTGTAACATAGTAGTAGTTTTCTACCTCCCCTATATCATTAGTGTGAAAGTTGGAATACGTACTCCATAACACTTTGCAGTGCTATTGCCTATGGGGCCATTTGTGTGTTGGACTTGCCCTCCTTGCATCATCGCCTGCTTCCTAGACCGCAGTTTGTGAAGCATGCAGCACCGTGGAAGTGGCAGTTCTTTCACTCTGGAACTCAAGGCTTTATTCCACTAGGTAACACCGAGGATTTAAAAAAAATCAGTTTCCCCAGGGAAAAATGGTTCAAACACCATGTAGCACAGCATCAGAAGGAACTCTCAATAGCTCTCAACAGCTTTTTCTAAAAAAAATTGGTAGAATTTGCAACAGGGCATAACATGCCAAGGAGTTTAATAAATTCAGTTTTCCCAGGGCATAATGGTTCAGACAACATGGAGCACTGCATCAGTAGGTACTTCCAACAGCTTTTTAAAAAAAATTAGTAGGATTTGCAACAGGGCATAACATGCCAAGGAGCTAAAATAAAATTCTGATTCCGCAGGGGGCCATGTGTAACACACCGTGGAGCACAGCATCAATAAAGAACACAAATAGAGACTGCCTGACCAATTGTTCTAGAGAGTGTAGCCTTGAGAGTGGTTGTGCCAGTGCATAATATACAAAGGCTTGAAAAATATTGCCCTGGGTGATTGGGCCAAACAATTACATAGCAGCAGCATAACAAGTTAGATTAATCATGCGGTGTCATTAGATAATAGAAGACAAAATAGTCTTGAATGAGAAACAATGGAAAACAATGGAACTTATTTGAACTTAACAAATAAAAAATTTTGGGGATAAGCTTATTATTGGGTCTTGTTAACAGGCGGCCTGAGATACTCTGGGGCAATCCATCTATGGTTCATTTTGATTATCGTCAAACTGTCTATCCTTTCCGTGGCTAGTCGTGTGCGAGTATCTGTTATTATTGACACCGCTGAGCTGAAAACACGCTCAGACAACACACTCGCAGCAGGCCAAGCTAGCACTTCCAAAGCGTATAAGGTGAGGTCTGGCCAAGTGTTGCGCTTGGAAACCCAATAGTTAAAGGGAACAGTAGACTCTGAAAGCACGCTGATACGGTCACCTACATAGTCTCTCACCATCTTACTTAAGTGTTCCCTCCTTGTCATAGTTCCCCCAACCGGTATCTGATTCGCAGTTGATGGTTTGTGAAAAATGTACCAGTTCCCCCGCCTGTGTTGCTCCTACTATGCGTAGCCCTCTCTTGTAATCCTGTTGCGTGAGATTACATGCTACCTCTGACACAAGCATGATCTGAGGGTAATCGTTTCATCAACTGCTCCACTACAGCCCTCTTGAATGTTTCCATAGTACAATCCTTATTTGCCTTCACAAGTAGTGAAGCGAATTTGTCTTTGCAGCATGGGAGCATGGGTCAAGAAAGGTACATAACCAGTATTTGTTGTCTGACAAAATGTGGACTAGCCGACAGTCATGAGAAAGGCAGTGTGACATGAACTGTGCCATGTGTCCCAGACTCCAAACAGGAAACTTTTGTGTGTCACTGCTAAGAATACATTCTGTCTCATTAAACCTCCTCTCCTCCTCAGTCTCTCTCTCCTCCTCCTGCTCCTCCTCAGGCCATCAATGTTGGACAGCCCTAAAGCTTGGGTTGTCAATCACTTGGTTACCAACTTCAAAGCATTCCTGTTCTTCATCATCCTCCTCATCCTCATGATGCTGACCAAAGGTGGCCTGAAGTCTGGATCCACAGACACCTCGGGTGCATTAACACTTTGGTCAGTCAGACCATCCAGAGATTGTTTCAATAAACAAATCAGTGGAATGGTAATGCTGATAAGAGCATCATCACTGCTCACAATGTTGGTACAGTAATCAAAATTCTCTAGGACCTGACAAATGTCTGCAATCCACATCCACTCTGCAGTACTTATGTCTGGCAGCTGCATCTGATGGGCATGTTCCAGCTGGAATTGGGATACTGCCCTCTGCTGCTAATGGATCCTGGCCAACATATAATAGGTTGAATTCCATCTCGTAGGGAGATTACATATTAGGCTGTGACGAGGCAAGTGTAAGTGCTGCTGGAACACTGCCAGGCCAGCAAAAGAGAGAGATGACTTGCGAAAATGGGCGCTAATATGTCGTACCTTGGTAAGTAGGTCTGGTATCCCAGGGTATTTTTTGAGAAAGTGCTGAACAACTAAATTTACAACGTGGGCCATACAAGGAACGTGTACAAGCTTTCCAAGCTTTAAAGCCGCCACCAGATTACGACCATTATCGCACATTTCCATCCCTGGACAGAGGTCCAACGGTGCAAGCCACTCATCTGTCTGCTCAGTTATTGCTTTCAAAAGCTCAGGTGCCGTGTGTGAATTGTCACCGATACAGATAAGCTTCAGTAGAGCGTGTTGCCGATTAGCCGAGACAGTGCTGCAGAGATTCCAGCTGGGGAATGATGTTGACGGTTGGACACCGGCGGATGTTGTGGAGGATGCACAGGAGCCAGATGAAGAGTAAGAGGAAGAGGAAGTTGTTGCTGTGAAGGAGGCTACTGAAACTTTGATTGAAGTGGGACCCGCTATTCTGGGTGTGGGAACTATAAGGGATGTTGCCGGCTCAGACTCTGTACCAGCCGCCACCAGGTTCACCCAGTGTGCTGTCAGTGAGATGTAGCGTCCCTGTCCACTTTCACTTGTTCACGTGTCTGTGGTTAAGTGGACCTTCCCTGTTATGGCATTGGTGAGAGCCCGTTTGATGTTTACGGACACGTGATTGTGGAGCGCGGGGACGGCACAACTTGAAAAATAGTGGCGGCTAGGCACAGAGTACCAATGTTCTAACACCGCCAAAAGGTCGCGGAAAGCCTCTGTCCCCACAAGCCGATACGGCAACATCTCAAGGGCTATCAATCGTGCAATGTGTGAGGTTATGGTTTCTGCCCTTGGGTGCGTAATGGGATATTTTTGCTTCTTTTTGAAGGTCTGTTGTATGGACAACTGAACAGAACGCTGGTACACCGAAGCGGATGTGGTCGTTGATGATTGAGTTTGGCCAACATCAGGTTGGGAGAAGGAGTCATCAGTACCACCTTCTTGCACACCAGTTTGGGAAGCAGGCAGCCCAGGGGAAGTGGCAGAGTTTTAAGTGTGGAAATCGTGTTTTTCACCTAGAGCTGTCAACCACCTAGTGGTGTGCTTGGCTAACATATGGTTTCTCATGGTGGAGGTGCCCAAGCTGGAAGTATTTCTGCCTCTGCTAAGCTTGGCCTGACAGATTTGACAAATGGCAACCTTTTGGTCCGAAGGACTCTTGGAAAAAAACTCCCACACAATTGCACCACGGACACTAGGACTCTGAGATGGCCGAGGTGGTGTACGGACCCTTGGACTCAGATGGCACAGGTGGTGCATAGACCCTTGGACTCTGAGATGGCACAGGTGGTGGTGTCATGTGCACAGTTGATTGACCTCTGGCAGTAGTCGAAACCCTATCTCTTACAGCCTTTTTGCGGACTATGGGCACATGCTCCTCTGCACTGCTGCTCTCGCAATCCATGCCACCTGTCCATGTTGGATCAGTCACCTCATCTTCGACCAGGTCGTCTTCAAATTCCTGAGGGTCAACATCTCCGGTAATGGAGGTTTGAGGCTGACCTGAGGGCAACTGTGTCTCATCATCCACCAACAATTCCACCTGATTGCCCAGCATGTCACAGGCAACACCATGGCTTTCTTCTGGCCTTGGGTGCTCAAAGATCTGTGCATCACTGCACACCACGGCCTCACCTGCGTTGGTAGTGTTGCGCGGTGAGAGGCAATAAAGGTCAAAGGGTCCCGTAAACAGTTCCTCAGAGTAACCTGCTTTGGTGTCATATGTTTCCTTAGAATACTGATGTTGTGAGGAAGGATGACCAGGCTGATTATTCGATGGGCCAGCCTCTGGGCTACTCAAGTCCGTCTGTGTGGACCCTTGGGATTTTCTACTTGGCAAGTAACTGGAGGCATTTTCTGCTAGCGAACTCGTTACCTGTTCGCACTGTGCAGGGCGCAAGAGTGCTTTCCAACGTGGACAAGAAAACTGGGATAGGAAGGCAGTTGTAGATAAAGCAGGAATCTTTTTCTTTGGCTCGGTCACACTGTTTGGGTGACCACCACTGTCACTACCACCTCGTCCATGGCCCTTGCCGCCTCTTTTTCCCATTTTTTTTGTTTGATTATTTGAAGGTGAATACTGTAACGTGACCTTTTGTACAGGCAGTGAAATGACACTGATGCCGGGTTGTTAAACTTGTGTTAATAGTTTCCCACGATAGCTGTTTTCTGTAAGTCTAAAAACCGCAAGGTACAGTCAGATGAAAAAGTTTGGGCACCCCTACTAATGTTAACATTTTTTCTTTATAACAATTTGGGTTTTTGCAACAGCTATTTCAGTTTCATATATCTAATAACTGATGGACGCAGTAAGATTTCTGGATTGAAATGAGGTTTATTGTACTAATAGAAAATGTGCAATCCGCATTTAAACAAAATTTGACCGGTGCAAAAGTATGGGCACTCTTATGAATTTCTTGACTTGAACACTCCTAACTACTTTTTACTGACTTACTAAAGCACTAAATTGATTTTGTAACCTCATTGAGCTTTGAACTTCATAGGCAGGTATATCCAATCATGAGAAAAGGTATTTAAGATGGCCACTTGCAAGTTGTTCTCCTATTTGAATCTCCTATGAAGAGTGGCATCATGGACTTCTGAAAACAACTCTCAAATGATCTGAAAACAAAGATTATTCAACATAGTTGTTCAGGGGAAGGATACAAAAAGTTATCTCAGAGATTTAAACTGTCAGTTTCCACTGTGAGGAACATAGTAAGGAAATGGAAGAACACAGGTACAGTTCTTGTTAAGCCCAGAAGTGGCAGGCCAAGAAAAATATCAGAAAGGCAGAGAAGAAGAATGGTGAGAACAGTCAAGGACAATCCACAGACCACCTCCAAAGACCTGCAGCATCATCTTGCTGCAGATGGTGTCAATGTGCATTGGCTAACAGCGTACGTTGCACAAGGAGAAGCTGTAGGGAGAGTGATGCGAAAGAAGCCGTTTCTGCAAGCACGCCACAAACAGAGTCGCCTGAGGTATGCAAAAGCACATTTGGACAAGCCAGTTACATTTTGGAAGAAGGTCCTGTGGACTGATGAAACAAAGATTGAGTTGTTTGGTCATACAAAAAGGCGTTATGCATGGAGGCAAAAAAACACGGCATTCCAAGAAAAGCACTTGCTACCCACAGTGAAATTTGGTGGAGGTTCCATCATGCTTTGGGGCTGTGTGGCCAATGCCGGCACTGGAAATCTTGTTAAAGTTGAGGGTCACATGGATTCAACTCAGTATCAACAGATTCTTGACAATAATGTGCAAGAATCAGTGACGAAGTTGAAGTTACGCAGGGGATGGATATTTCAGCAAGACAATGATCCAAAACACCGCTCCAAATCTACTCAGGCATTCATGCAGAGGAACAATTACAATGTTCTAGAATGGCCATCCCAGTCCCCAGACCTGAATATCATTGAACATCTGTGGGATGATTTTAAGTGTGCTGTCCATGCTCGGCGACCATCAAACGTAACTGAACTGGAATTGTTTTGTAAACAGGAATGGTCAAATATACCTTCATCCAGGATCCAGGAACTCATTAAAAGCTACAGGAAGCGACTTGAGGCTGTTATTTTTGCAAAAGGAGGATCTACAAAATATTAATGTCACTTTTATGTTGAGGTGCCCATACTTTTGCACCGGTCAAATTTTGTTTAAATGCGGATTGCACATTTTCTGTTAGGACAATAAACCTCATTTCAATCCAGAAATATTACTCAGTCCATCAGTTATTAGATATATGAAACTGAAATAGCTGTTGCAAAAACCCAAATTGTTATAAAGAAAAAAGGTTAACATTAATAGGGGTGTCCAAACTTTTTCATATGACTGTACCTTTGTTGGACAAAGTACCACTTGGAGGTTTATTGTTTTTTGGCACTCAGACTGTGTTTTAGTAAGAGCAGGGCACTATGTAGGTAAGATCTGAAGACACCACCACCAGGATGCTAGCTTGGTGCTATAACAGTATTTTGCTTCAGGCAGAACTAGTGCCACTGACACTGAGTGTTAATTAAAATTTGGTAACTCTGAGAATGTGTTTTAATAAGAGCAAGCCACAATCTAAGTTCTGTAATATATGAAGCCCCCAAAAGGTTGCTGCTAGGAAGGTACTGGCCTTGATGCAGAAGTAGTGCCACTGACACCGAGTATTAATTAAAATTTTGGAACACTGACACTGTGTTAGTTGCAGCAGGCCACTATCAAAGTTCTGTAAGATATGAAGCCACCACCAGGATGCTATATATTATGGTATTTGGCTTCAGGCAGAACTACAGGCTGTGACAGCAATATATTTATTTATTTTTTAAAGTTGCACAATTTTTTTTTGCAGTAGGGTACTATGGAGTTTATGTACGCTATGAAACCAACACAAGGACGCAACTGAGCTGGTATGAATTGAGATGGTGGCTGACAGGCACTACACTACACCTGAACCCATTGTTTTGACAATTTTGGGACTTTTTTTGCAAGTTGTAATACCTATTCCTAGTAGAACAGACACAAGGGATGTAGGAGTGCTGAGATTGTTGATTATTAGTAGCAGATGTCAGAAAAGCTTTAAATCTCTCCCTGCCTGTGAATAAGCACTCCCTATATCACACACTGCAGTAACAGACCGTATGCAGCACTAATAAGAGGATTTTTTGGGGGGAGCTGTTTAAAACAGGAACAGCTCTCACCTAACTAAGCAATGCACTAACACTGACCCTATAGCTATTTCTACCATTTAGGCCCCCTTCACACGTCCGTGTCTCCGGTACGTGTTAAGTCCGTTTCCTCACGTGCCGGAGACACGGGCAAACCTAGACCCATTAAAATCAATGGGTCTGCGCAGACGTGCGTGTTTTGCTATGGACCGTGTGTACGCGTGGAGCATAAGTGTGCCCGTGTGCTCCACACGTAGACATGTCAATTTTTCTCCGGCATCACGGGTGTCACAAGGCCTGCGCACGGACCGCACGAATGTGATTGGCGTGACACGCACCGGAGAAAATACACGTGTTAGTAAAACAAAAAAAAAAATCTATACTCACCTTCTCCAGCACTGCCGTCTCTGCCGCTGCTGTCATTTGCTTCCCACCCCCGCTCATTATGATCATTGAATATTCACTCCACTGCAGGCGGAAGCAGCAGCAGCGGGGAGTCGGCAGGACCGGAGTCCGAAGATCAGCACCACAGACAGCAACGCCAGGGACAGGTGAGGAAAAAGCGCCCCTTCTCCGTGTGTTATCACACATAACACACGGAGAACACACTGACGTGTTGGGGAATGTTTCCATTCAATGACAGCAAGCAGAGATGATGGGGAATGTTTCCCCTCACTGACAGCTAGCAGAGATGTTGGGGAGTGTTTCCATTCACTGACAGCAAGCTGACATGGTGGGAAATGTTTCCATTCACTGACAGCAAGCAGAGATGGTGGGGAATGTTTCCTTTCACAGACAGCAAGCAGATGTGTTGGGGAATGTTTCCATTCAATGACAGCAAGCAGAGACGTGTTGGGGAAAGCTTCCATTCAATGACAGCAAGCAGAGATGGTGGGGAATATTTCCATTCACTGACAAGCATAGGTGTTTGGGAATATTTCCATTCAATGACAGCAAGCAGAGATGATGGGGAATGGTTCTATTTATTGATAGCAAGCAGAGATGATGAGGAATGTTTCTATTTATTGAAAGCAAGCAGAGCATAGAGCATGGCTGGCTGCAAGACAGAGCCGTGCGATCAGAATGAACTCGAATGAACTTCACCCAACTTCATTGTAATTGTGCGGCTCTGTGTGTGTGCCGCGGCCTGATTTGAGATCACTGGTGAAGGACCCACCGGTGACCGCAAATCCCCTGAGTGACTGAAGTAAACCGCGCGATCAGCGGTGCCGTCACTCAGGTGTGAGCTGTGGTCCTTGGGTCACCTAAGTGACGGCACCGCTGATCGCACACCTCACTTCAGTTGCTGTGTGGAGCTGACAGAGAGCGGCGGTGTGGTACGGCCGCTCCTGTCAACTTCATGTAGCAGAGCTGGATGTGTCGCCGGACCTCGTGAGGATTACGCCGGACCTGGAGGGGTATTTGCGGATTTTAATAAAGTGGTAAAAGAGGGTGTTTTTTGTCTTTTATTCCAAATAAAGGATTTTTTCGGGTTTATGTGTTTATTTACTTTCACTTATACGTTAATCATTGTGGGTGTCTCATGGACGCCTGCCATGATTAACCTAGGACTTAGTGGCAGCTATAGGGTGCCATTAACTTATTAGCCCGATTGCCACCGCAGGACTGTAGCATCTAATGGACGTGGCAATTCCGGGCGGCTGCTGGCTGATATTTTTATGCTGGGAGGTTCCCCATAATGCGGGGCTCCCCATCCTGAGAATACCAGCCTTCAGCTGTGTGGCTTTATCTTGGCTGGTATCAAAATTTGGGGTGACCGCATGGCGTTTTTTTTAAATTTATTTATTTATTTTACTGCACTACATAGACCCGCACACTGGCGGCTCTGATTGGTTGCAGTGAGACAGCTGTCACTCAGCGTGGGGGCGTGTCTGATTGCAACCAATCATAGGTTCCAGTGGGCGGGGGAAGCAGGGAATATGAGATGGAATAATGAGCGGCCGGCATTTTCAAAAGCTGGAGAAGCCGCCGGAGCAGTATGACAGCCATGCAGTGCCGCGCCAGTGATCAGTCAGTAATCGGGGAGTATGAGAGAGGGGGAGAGGGAGAGACAGAGAGACCGAAAGACCTGCCTTCTGTTTGTCAAAAAAGCGATTTATGGAGCTCCTAGCAGCTACTGGACACTGTGTTCAGCCACTACAAGGACTATTTGTTAGTTGGATCAAAGAACACTCCTCCCGCACACAGTACAGTTTATCCACACTGCCAACTCCGCATGTTAAAAAAATGGTCGGTGGTTTATATAGCCCGAATAACGCTGTGCGGCCAAGCCATTCACAATAACACCACAACAAAGATGGCTGCTCAGATGTTTTCATTGGCTTGGAAACAGGCGCCAGGAAGGCAAAAATGAGAATGAAAGTATCGGAGCGAATACCATATTAGCCGTCAGATTGCGAATACCTCGAATACCCCATTATCCGTCAGATACCGAATAGTGGCGAATACATTCGCTCATCCCTACAATCTACCATTCTTAATCTTGAGACTTATGAGTGGCTTGCAGCATGCAGTGAACCCTCTGTATTTTCTTTCATGCAGTCTTCTCTTTATGGTAGATTTGGATATTGATACACCTACATCCTGGAGATTGTTCACTTTGTTGGTTGCTGTGAAGGGGTTTCTCTTAACCATGGTAATTATTCCACAATCATCCACCACTGTTGTCTTCCGTGGGCGTCCAGGTCTGTTTTGTATTGTTGAGGTCACCAGTGCTTTCTTTCTCAGGATGTACCAAACTACACTGTGTGAAGAATTATTAGGCAAATGAGTATTTTGATCACATGATAATTTATATACATGTGTCCTACTCCAAGCTGTATAGGCTTGAGAGCCAAATACCAATTAAGTAAATCAGGTGATGTGCACCTCTGTAATGAGGAGGGGTGTGGTGTAATGACATCAACACCCTATATAAGGTGTGCTTATGTGGCGCCCTGGACAAGCCAGGTCGTCACAGGTACTACACCTACACACCCTACACCCCGGTTAGGCACACCTAAGTCAAACACAAATCCTTGTTGCCTTCCTTCAGGGGCTGATGTCCACACCAGGGGGTGGGCCAGGCGGTTGGTCCCGCCCACCGAGGAGTTCACAGTCCTGGAGGCGAGAAAAGGAGTTAGATTAGTTTTGGAGAGTGAAGTGGTAGCAGAGGAGACTGACTGTGTCCGTGTGTGTGGCCCGGGCACATACAGCAAGGTTGGCAGACGGTGGTGACCATCTGCAGGAGCGGCTGATCGAAGTGAACCGTACGGACCGGGGACGGGCGGTGGCCCGCCGGTACCGGATCGGGGAGTGAAGAGAAGCCAGCACCATTCGGCAGGGCCTACGGACCCCGACCAGGCTAGGAGTCGCCGTAAAACTGGTCAAATCCGTTAGCGAAGGGAACCTCCCAGGTTTCCCAGCAGCCAAGACCTGATTGAAGGCAATAGCTCACACCGTAGAGGGAAACACAGTCACCGCCAAGGCTACAGTTCCCAGGGCCAGAGCCTGCGGGCAAAAGGGGCTCCCTCAGCATCCATCCAAGCTGGGGAGCGGGTTACCTCCTCCGCCCACGACAACTTGGCGTCACAAACAGGATCTTACCACTCTGCCGTCTGGTAGAGGTGCGCCTTGTGACCGCCGGAGGTGTCCGGCTGAAAATTTGGAGAAGCCGCCATTTTGGGCGCGAAAAGTCCTCGCTCGAGCGTCTTCCCGAGTAGTGGAGGCGCGAAAAACGAAACCCCGCCCCTGTAGAGGAGGAGCCGGAAAAAGACTAAGGGGGTCACGGATGGAGAGATGGCGGCGTCCTCGAATTGGAGCACGGGAGTGCCCGCCACCGGGGCGTCAAAGCTCTGGGGAAACCGAGGAGTAGTAGCCTTTGAAGACTGCGGCCCGGGTGAGCTCCCCGCTGGGACCGCTGCGTGGCTGGAGCGGGAGCTGGGCCGGTTCTGCTTGAAGGTGAGGGCGCAGAGCCTGCAGCAGCTGCTGGATTGGAAGGCGGAGATGCGCAAGATGGTTGCCGTAGTGGGGGCCCGTGAGCAAGGGGCCGCTGCAGCCGTGCCGCGTCGCGATCAGTCCACCCAAACTCCAGAACCAGCCCTGATTGCGTGGGAGCCGGGGGCCAGCACCGCAGCCGGAGGTCCAGAGAGAATGCCGCTGATGGAGGAGGGGGTTCCGAGCACGTTGCCCCCGCCACCGTTCCTAACGGCCGTCAGTAGTTCTGGACTGAACTGCCTATGGAAGGAAAACCCAATGTACCGCCCAGTCCCCAAGTGGGCCGACCCCCTGCGGTGGTAGCCGCCCCAAAGTCAGCGGGGCCCCGCTGCAAGTTGTCCCTGTTGGGACCACCTGTAACAGTTTGAAAGTTTTTGACCGATAAGTGAAGATTAATCAACCGAAGAAGTTTACCTGATTGGCACCGTGATTGAACCGGCCGTTGCCGGCAACTGTTGTCCCCGTAGGGACTGTCTGCAAACCGTTGCGTAAGGGACTTCATACGGACAAGCCCAAGAACTTGCAGGGCAACCACAAACTTAGTGGCATGTAAATAAAAAAATATGTTTGTTTGTTGGCTTCATACCATTGCCGTCTCCGGAGAGGCTGATTTGGGAGGATGGGCCTGGAGGAAAGGGATGGCCCAGGCCCGCCACTACCGTAACCGGTGGCGATCCTCCGGGGGTTCGGGGGTCCCCATGGACGCGGGTCCCCTGAAAGAGACAGAACCCGCTCGGGCAACTTGGTGCTGGACTGGGGTCAAGGGGTGCTGCCCGCTTCATAGGGGCAGCATCAGGGCCAGGTTTTTTGGGTGGGTGAAGAGCGCAAGCCGTACCGTTATAAATGTCTGTGATAATGTTTTATATGTGATTTTACTGTTTCTTTTTATTCTTTTCCAGTTGTGAAAATAAAAGCGGTGATGGACGGGCAGCCCGCGGACGGTCTGCATTTTACTAAGGGGGAATGTGGTGCCCTGGACAAGCCAGGTCGTCACAGGTACTACACCTACACACCCTACACCCCGGTTAGGCACACCTAAGTCAAACACAAATCCTTGTTGCCTTCCTCCAGGGGCTGATGTCCACACCAGGGGGTGGGCCAGGCGGTTGGTCCCGCCCACCGAGGAGTTCACAGTCCTGGAGGCGGGAAAAGGAGTCAGATTAGTTTTGGAGAGTGAAGTGGTAGCAGAGGAGACTGACTGTGTCCGGGTGTGTGGCCCGGGCACATACAGCAAGGTTGGCAGACGGGGGTGACCGTCTGCAGGAGAGGCTGATCGAAGTGAACCGTACGGACCGGGGACGGGCGGTGGCCCGCCGGTACCGGATCGGGGAGTGAAGAGAAGCCAGCACCATTCGGCAGGGCCTACGGACCCCGACCAGGCTAGGAGTCGCCGTAAAACCGGTCAAATCCGTTAGCGAAGGGAACCTCCGGGGTTTCCCAGCAGCCAAGACCCGATTGAAGGCAACAGCTCACACCGTAGAGGGAAACACAGTCACCACCAAGGCTACAGTTCCCAGGGCCAGAGCCTGCGGGCAAAAGGGGCTCCCTCAGCATCCATCCAAGCTGGGGAGCGGGTTACCGGTGGGAAGCCATTGGAACCGTAAACACAACACAGGTGCAGGGAAAGGCAGTCACCATCAACCTACTGAGAGGACAATAACCGCAGCCGCCTGTGGGACCCGTCCATCCAGCCATTTGTTTGACCAGAGACTCTGTGTGAATTACTGGGTGAGTGAGTACCACCGTGCCGTGCGGCACAGCGCTGCCCCCGCGACCCTGCACCTCACTAGGCCTCGTAACCCGCCTGCTATCCCTAACACCTTCACTGGGGCCCCGGGACAACAAACCCCCCCCTACCCACGGAGGGGAGAACCAACATCCAAGCTGCTCCCTGTCATCGCTCCCAGGATCCCCGTCCAGAGCAGCGGTGGTGTCACAACCTCACCACAACTGTGGGTGGCGTCACGGACAATATTCCCCAAACCACACACCAATTCTCCCTTTCACTCATGGGCGAGGAACGCCGCTCGAGTCCCCGGGATCCGGCCCACCGCTCGAGCCACCACCGAGCAGCAGCAGCAGCCGGACCCGAGCAGTGGGTGAGTGTAACGTCCCCTCCTCCGCCCGCGACACTTAATTATTAGGCAACTTCCTTTCCTTCGGCAAAGTGGGTTAGAAGAGAGATTTGACGGGCTCTGAAAAGTCCAAAATGTGAGATGTCTTGCAGAGGAATGCAGCAGTCTTGAAATTGACAAACTTTTGAAACGTGATCACCGAACAATCAAGAGTTTCATGGCAAATAACTCATGATCTGCACTAGTTTGTTCTGTATGTCAGATGAAACTGGCAGACACAAGTCTATGGAAGCTCAAATAAATTAGGTCTGAAATGAATCATCCATGTTGCATCCAATTTTTATGGCTACATTTCCATTATTAACCCAGGACATTTTTTTGATAATGTGCATATTAAAGGGAATCTATCAGTAGATTCAACCACTCTAAGCCATCTAAATATGTTCGAAGAGGGGGCAGCATGGAAATTGTAGTTTATAAGTGAGGAGGGTGCATTGGGTGTAATTCATAAGAGGGGATGGTGTCGTGGTCATAGTAGATAAGGGGGGACAGTGTGGTGGTTATCTAATATATAAAGCTGAGTGTATGTGTGTGTGTGTTTTTGTGTGTGTGTGTGTACACAGTCGTATGAAAAGGTTTGGGCACCCCTATTACTGTTAACCTTTTTTCTTTATAACAATTTGGGTTTTTGCAACAGCTATTTCTGTTTCATATATCTAATAACTGATGGACTGAGTAATATTTCTGGATTGAAATGAGGTTTATTGTACTAACAGAAAATGTGCAATCCGCATTTAATCATAATTTGACCGGTGCAAAAGTATGGGCACCTCAACATAAAAGTGACATTAATATTTTGTAGATCCTCCTTTTGCAAAAATAACAGCCTCAAGTCGCTTCCTGTAGCTTTTAATGAGTTCCTGGATGAAGGTATATTTGACCATTCCTGTTTACAAAACAATTCCAGTTCAGTTAAATTTGATGATCGCCGAGCATGGATAGCACGCTTCAAATGATCCCACAGATTTTCAATGATATTCAGGTCTGGGGACTCGGATGGCCATTCCAGAACATTGTAATTGTTCCTCTGCATGAATGCCTGAGTAGATTTGGAGCGGTGTTTTGGATCATTGTCTTGCTGAAATATTTATCTCCTGGGTAACTTCAACTTCGTCACTGATTCTTGCACATTATTGTCAAGAATCTGCTGATACTAAGTTGAATCCATGCGATCCTCAACTTTAACAAGATTCCCGGTCCCGGCATTGGCCACACAGCCCCTAAGCATGATGGAACCTCCACCAAAGTTTACTGTGGGTAGCAAGTGCTTTTCTTGGAATGCCGTGTTTTTTTGCCTCCATGCATAATGCCTTTTTGTATGACCAAACATCTCAATCTTTGTTTCATCAGTTCACAGGACCTTCTTCCAAAATGTAACTGGCTTGCCAAAAATGTGCTTTTGCATACCTCAGGCGACTCTGTTTGTGGCGTGCTTGCAGAAACGGCTCCTTTCACATCACTCTCCCATACAGCTTCTCCTTGTGCAACGTGCGCTGTATTGTTGACCAATGCACATTGAGACCATCTGCAGCAAGATGATGCTGCAGGTCTTTGGAGGTGGTCTGTGGATTGTCCTCGACTGTTCTCACCATTCTTCTTCTCTGCCTTTCTGATATTTTTCTTGGCCTGCCACTTCTGGGCATAACAAGAACTGTACCTGTGTTCTTCCATTTCCTTACGATGTTCCTCACAGTGGAAACTGACAGTTTAAATCTCTGAGACAACTTTTTGTATCTTTCCCCTGAACAACTATGTTGAATAATCTTTGTTTTCAGATCATTTGAGAGTTGTTTTGAGGAGCCAATGATGCCACTCTTCATAGGAGATTCAAATAGGAGAATAACTTGCAAGTGGCCACCTTAAATACCTTTTCTCATGATTGGATACACCTGCCTATGAATTTCAAAGCTCAATGAGGTTACAAAACCAATTTAGTGCTTTAGTAAGTCAGTAAAAAGTAGTTAGGAGTGTTCAAATCAAGAAATTGATAAGGGTGCCCATACTTTTGCACCGGTAAAATTTTGTTTAATTGCGGATTGCACATTTTCTGATAGTACAATAAAGCTCATTTCAATCCAGAAATCTTACTGCGTCCATCAGTTATTAGATATATGAAACTGAAATAGCTGTTGCAAAAACCCAAATTGTTATAAAGAAAAAAGGTTAACATTAGTAGGGGTGCCCAAACTTTTTCATATGACTGTATGTATGTCCGCTAAAGGAATTCGCACCGTCGCATTTACAATCACAAAATTTTGCATCGACGCCCCATGTAACTCAGGGAACGTCATAGACTATGTTTTGACAGGAAAATTTAACCCCCGCGCTTTACAGTTACTCTCCAAAACACCTGTCTCCATTAAAGTCAATGGAGATAGGAGCTACAGCTTATTAATAGGAGCTGTGAGTGGTTGCTATAGGAACAAAATAAATTGTTAGTATAAGAAGCTTATGTGTGAGGTAATAAGATGTCGGTGGGGAGACAGATAGAGAGACAGAAAGAGACAGACAGTCAAAGAGACAGACAGAGGCAGTCAGATAGGGAAAGAGAT
This sequence comes from Anomaloglossus baeobatrachus, assembly GCF_048569485.1. NCBI lineage: Eukaryota > Metazoa > Chordata > Amphibia > Anura > Aromobatidae > Anomaloglossus > Anomaloglossus baeobatrachus. The sequence continues at coordinate 212,861,265 of NC_134354.1, forward strand.
AGACAGAGGGGGAAAGAGACAGAGGGAAAAAGAGACAGAGGGGGAAAGAGACAGAGGGAGAAAGAGACAGAGCAGGGAAAGAGACAGAGAGGGAAAGAGACAGAGCAGGGAAAGAGACAGAGGGGGGAAAGAGACAGAGACAGAGGGGGGAAGAGACAGAGGGGGAAAAGAGACAGAGGAGAAAAAGACAGGGGGGAAGACAGGAGGGGGAAAAGAGCCAGGAGGGGGAAAAGAGACAGACACAGAGATAGAGAGACAGAGAGACTGATACAGAGACAGACAGAGATCGACACAAACAGACAGATATGGATAGAGACTGACACAGACAGAAAGGGAAAGAGACAGACACACTGACAGAGGCACACACACAGACACACAGACAGAAAGAGATAGACAGACAGACAGACAGACTGGGAGAGAGACAAAGAGACAGTTACTATCCCGGGCAACGCCCAGGTACTACATCTAGTAGTATATAAAGGGGGAATTGTAGTGCCATAGTATATAAGGGGGTGGTGTGTTGGTTTTGGTATATAAGGGGGATACGGTGTGGTGGTCATGGTTTATAAGCTGGGATGGTGTGGTGGTCATGGTATACAAGAGGGGATGTGTGATGGTCATGGTATATAAAGGGGTACAATGTGGTGGTCATATTATATAAGGGGGGATGGTGTGGTGGTCATGTACCATAAGTGAGACAGTGTGGGGATCACAGTGAGGGGCGTTTATTTATTTGAGGGGACAACATAGAGCTTATTTAAGGCACAGGATAGGTGATTATTTTTATTCAGGCACCAGTATAATAACAGTGCTATTCTTAAGGGCATAATGTTGGGATGTGCTAAAGAAGACTGGAGAAGATGGAGGTCTGCAGAGATGAGGTGTGGATGTGAAGTGTGGAAGTGAAGTCATCATGGCACCAGGACCTGTGAGAAGTCAGGCTGGCTAAATGCAGGTGGTGACTACATACATTGGCTAAATGTAGGTTTTAAATGACCACTGATCTATATCAGGCAATCGTCAGTTGTTTAATAGCCTGATTAGACAGCCTGTGACTGCACTTTCATGTGCACAATACGATCTTTAACATGATTGTCCTGTGCACATAGAATAGCATTGTTCTTGGCTGCATGTGTTCACAGGACAATGTGCTGCAAATAAAGATGATGTTTAAAGGGAATCTGTTACACTCCAAATGCCAATTAAACAGCAGAAAAATGTATTCAGGCAATATGTATTATATTTATAACATAATATATATTATACAATTTAAGTCTTTGAATTTTTGCAAAGGAGTGTGCATTAGTACACTTTTGGCATGGCCTATGCCTTGGTGCAAACATTGCACCCTTCTATTTGCATACTAAACCAGTCTGCTATCTTTATTGACAGCGCTCTATTGGTAAAAGCGACTGCTGCCTAAAATCGGTGCGCTCCAAGTGTTAAGGGGGTTTTACACCTCGTGAAAGCACCCGCCCCCGTCGTTTGTGCATCACGGGCAAATCGCTGCCCGTGACGCACAATATTGCTAGTACCCATCGCACATACTTACCTTCCTAGCGACGTCGCTGTGGCCAGCGAACTGCCTCTTTTCTAAGGGGGCGGTTCTTGCGGCGTCACAGCGACGTCACACGGCAGGCGTCCAATAGAAGCGGAGGGGCGGAGAGCAGCAGCAGAAAGTCACGCCCACCTCGTTGCCGGAGGACGCAGGTACGGTGTTGTTCGTCGTTCCTGGGGTGTCACACTTAGCGATGTGTGCTGCCTTAGGAACGATGAACAACCTGCAACTTGCACGAGCAACGACATTTGGGAAATGGACGACATGTCAACAATCAACGATTTGGTGAGTATTTTACATCGTTAGCGGTCACTCATATGTGTCACACGCAATGACGTCACAAACGAGGCCGGATGTGCGTCATGAATTCCGTGACCCCCAACAACATCTCGTTAGCGATGTCGTTGCGTGTAACAGGGCCTTTAGTGTGGCAATGTACACAATCTGGCTGCAGGCGTATTCTGATGCCTGGTTCCTGCCTGCCTTTGGCCACCAGTGGAACGGCTTCAATGAGGAGGATGTTGGGTGTTTAAATGAACACAGAGTATATGCATGCAGGGCCACCGTCCGGGGATGACAACTATGACTGGTGTATTGGGCCCAATGAAGAAGGGGCCCTGGCCAGGCCCGGAGTAATTACTTAGCTTTATTAAGCCCCGGGCCGCACTTTCCACCGAGCCGCAGCACAGGGGCCTGGGCTTGTCACTTTGGCTACTAAACATAGCTTATTTGCATGCAAAAGGGTGGCACATGCAAATTAGTCATTTTCTCAACTGGAGGCAGGGTCAGTGCGGTAGACCAAGGCACCGGCGACTCATCTCATGGCCCAGTGTGCCGCAGCATGATGAGTTCATTACTCTGCACTCATCACACTGCTACAGGAAACAGAGTCACGGAGGTGGCAAGGACACAGTAGCCAGCAAGGACAGGTAAGCGCTTGGTGAGCTAAAGACGATTGCCGAGGGTGGTGGGGTGCCTCACCAACCCCAACCTTGCTACAGCTAGATGCATGTCGGAGATTGCCCATCCAGCTGAAATGCATCGTGGCTCAGAAAGGACACTGTGCGAAGTGGAAGCTGGGGAGGGTAGGTAACATGTTTTTTTTCTTTTTGCAGCACATAAATATGCCAGGAGGGGCCCAGGAAGGAGACACATATACCAGAAGAAGGATATATATATATATACCAGTAAAGGGACAGAAACCAGGATGGGGACATATATACCAGAATGTGCCCAGGAGGGGGATATATATATATACCAGGAGGCCCCCAGGATGGTACATAAATAGCAAGAGGAGGACAGATACACCAGGAAGGGGGCAGAAAAAAAGTATGGGGACATATATGCCAGAATGTGCCCAGGAGGGGGATATATATATATATACCAGGAGTCCCTTAAGATGGGACAAATAAACCAGAATGGGGACATATACCAGACATGGCACAGGAAGGTGACATATATACTAGGCTGGGGACAAATATTCGAAGAAGGGGACATTATATATATATATATATATATATATATATATATATATATATATGTATATATATATTATTATTATTATTACACACACACTTGGCTTTTATTAATACAAAACATATAAGGCGGACAAAAACAAAGGTAGAAAACCTACCGTCTATGGACTTACTGCCACATTACCCTTAAGGTGAGGTTCTACAGCCAGATATTGTGTGTTTTGGGATTATATTTTTTATCGGCGGACATTACCTTGTTTATATACTTATTGTACATTATATTATCAGTGCCCTGATTCTTCATTGGGGATAAGTACAGGATTATGTCTATCCCCCTATTTCAGCCATTATTTTTCTCTTGTCAATCATGTTTTTAACCTTTGTTTTTGTCAGCCTTATACAGTATTTTTTGTATCTATAAAAGCCATCTTTATATATAAATAGCTGGGTGTGCACATTTTTACTATGCAACTTTTTTCCTCTCATGTTACAATTCATATTTTGCAATTTTCCTTAGCACCCCTCCCATTATTTATATTTATTACACTGTGGTGCCCACTTCTTTCTTAACAAAGTGTTACAAGGAGCAGTGTGTATAGGGGGGATATTATACACAGGGGTAGTGTGTGTATGGGGGAATATTATACAGAGGGGCAGTGTGTGTATGAGGGGGATGCTATACAGAGGGGTAATCTGTGTGGGGCAGTATACAAAAGGGAAGTGTACGTGGGAGGATATTATGAAGAGGGGCAGTGTGTGTGGGGGTATATTATACAGAGGACCAGTGTGGGGGGATATTATAGAGGGGCAGTTTGTGTGGGAGATATTATACAGAGAGGCAGTGTGTGGGGTGGATATTACACATAAGGGCAGTGTGGGAGAGATATGGAGAATGCCGTTGTAGAGGGTGTATTGTGTAGAGGGCGTATTATAGTGAGGGGTGGTGTATTATTAATTTTCTGAGGGAAATACTTCATTTTCTGGAACAACTTAAGGGTGCTAACATTTTGGGCCATGACTGTGTGTATGTGTATATATATATCTCAAGGGGGCCCAAATATGTTGCCATTAAGGGGCCCTGAAATTCCTAGTGGTGGCCCTGTATGCATGTCCCATGGTGCTCTCTTCCCTGAAGTCACTCACTACACTGCCATGTGTATTGAGCAGCGATCAAGTGCAGGCAGGATCCATGCATCGGAGTGTGCCCATAGCCACATTGTGGGCACACTTGCACTGTTACTGGAAGCACTCTATTTTTCAGACCGCTGTCAATCAATACAAGGGACTGGTTTTAATATGCAAATATTAGGGAAGAACAGTGCACCAAGGCATAGGCCGTGCCAAGTGTGCACTAATGCAACCACATTTGCATTTTAAATAAACGTGGATTTTTCAGCAAATGGAAAGTTAAAGTGTATACACATGGTGCGATTTTTGTATGTGCTATGTTCCATATTATGAATGTTTATGCAGTGTTATTGGCATTTAATGGGTGACGGAGTTCCTTTAAGCTTAGAAATTTTACCATACGAAAAAATGCTTTGCTTCTGCATCAGGTGATTGCCAACTTGTTTAGGTAGACAGATAATTGGCTAAGTCTAATAGCACCTTAAAGAATAACTAAAACTTTGACAAATTATTTTATATCTTTTAGGGTCATTAATTTTGAGCAGATTTGTGGGCAACCCATTCCGAGTCCCCCGCCAATTGCTCAAATTTCAGCTTGAAAAGTACAGCTCATGAGACAGAAGAGCACACAGTGCAGAGCGGATGAGGTAGAAAGTTATAGTCCTGTCTCCTGAGCCATGCACTTCAAAGAGGTTATTTAAGTAATCTATGGGTGTCTCAGGACACATTGCTGAGCCAATCTGCTAAGAATGAATGGATCTAAAACAAGGTATCATCTAAAACTTAAAGGGGTGGTCCTAAGGCAAAGTAATTTTCACTTGAAATCCCTAGCATGTCATAATCTAATTTATTTGCTAATAAACTTGCATTAAACATTCTCAACCATTCCCTAACTACACTATTCAATTGCTTTTGTATTTTTCCCGACTTCGTTTTCATAACTCTTCAATTGAGAATCGCAATGCATGCTGGGATACTGAAATGAAGAGTCATCAGGAGGCAGAGGCTGCAGACGCTGCTGCAGCCTCTGTCCCTTCCTGAAACGAAGTGTCATCAGTGACACTCATTCCAAGGACTGAACTAGTCTCCGTGCGCTATGCAGTGTGCATAGAAACAGGCTGGCACCAGAACGATGTCACAATACCCAGCGTGTGGAGACCATTAATGTCACCTGCTGGTCTTTACACGCCTGGTATTCTGACAGCGCTCTGCTGCCAGCTTGTTATTGCTCATCTGAGCCGGCAAAAGAGTGGATACTATTATTGTGCACATAGGACAATGCACATCGTGCAGGGACTAGCCCAGCCCCTGAAACAAGTGTCACTGATGACGCTTCATTTCAGGGAGGGGGCAGAGGCTGCGGCAGTGACTGCAGCCTCTGTTCCCTATTGACATCTCATTTGAGTATCCCAGCATTTTCTGGGATTCTCAAACAAAGAGTGATCAAAAAGGAAGTATAAAAAAAAAGAACAGCAGTAAGATAGTATAATTAGGGAAGAATACAGAATTATTAATGCAAGTATATTAGAAAATAGTTCAGATGTTGGCACTAATTAGATAGCGATTTAGAATGAAAATTACTTTATGCATTCTTTGCAGGAAAGTGACATTTTTTAGTGATACCATATTTTTTCTATCTTTGGATCACTTTTTTGAACATTGTTAGCTCTTTTTTATTTTTTAAAAGGCATTCATTGTATGGCTTAAGGTTTTATAGCTTGAATTGTTATGGATATAATGTTAACAAACGTACACTTTTTGTTTATTTTAGTTGATATATAAAAAAGCATTTTTAATGGTAAAAAAATGTCATGCTTTATTTTGAATTTGTTTTTACATTTTATCCCCTTCTTGTAAGTAATATTGTTTTACAATTCGCACCACATAGTAATTTTGGTGAACATCCTGTTGTAATGTTCCCATGGGGTCCTTATTATCATTACTTTTTTTTTTTAATTATTATTATAGCGCCATTTATTCCATGCCGCTTTACATGTGAAAAGGGGTACACATAGTAGGGACAAGTACAATAATCATAAACAAAACAAGGCACAGACTGGTACAGGAGGAGAGAGGACCCTGTCCGTGACGGTCCACAGTCTACAAGGGATGGGTGAGGATACAGTAGGTGAGGGTAGAGATGGTCGTGCGGCACTATATCAAACTGAGGGTTACTGCAGGTTGTGGACTTGTAGTAATGTCCTCTTCCTATAGTAATGTGCCCATCCTTGTCCCTATCCTGTAGTAATGTGCCCAGCCTTGTCTCCTTTCTGTAGTAATGTGCCCAACCTTGTCTCCTTCGTGTACTAATGTGCTCATCCTGGTCTCCTTCTTGTAGTAATGTGCCCATCGTTGTCCCTTTCTTGTAGTAATATGCCCATCCTGGCCCCCATCTTGTAGTAATCTGCCCATCCTTGTCCTCTTGTAGCAATGTGCCCCATTCTTGTCTTGTCATCTTGTAGTAATGTCCACTTTCCTAGCCCCCTTCATGAAGTAATGTCTCACCCTGTAGTCATTTCTCTTTATATGCCGTTCCTCATATACACATAAAAATAAAAAAAAAAACAACAAACGTTTTTCTTACCTGTCCTCCGTTCCCCTGATGTCCACTTTTCTGATTCTTGAGGCCTGCAGGCATGTGGATCCCGTGACAATCGCAACTGATGCAGGACTGAGAATTCCATTGGTTTTTCAGGCAGAAGACGCATCAGCACACAGCGGCGCCTTTTGTGCTAAAGCTACATTTTTCTCCTTTTTTTCAGTCATTTTTACGGAACCGTTTTTAATTAAATTGTATAAAACTAGTGAGCATCAAACAAGCGGAAGTCACCTGAGGCATGGTCGGGTCACTTTGTTCAACTACTTTGCATCTTTGGAAACCTGAAGTGGTTAAAAGAAGCTCAAAAGACTAAACATATGAGCAGCAAGTCATTTTTACATTGCAGATAATAAATTCAGGCTTTTTAGAGTTTATTTAGCGCTTTCTCAGGTGGGTTACAGAGCAAATCCACATCAACAAGATGTGTGCATATAAGGCTATGTGCGCACTTTGCTTTTTACCTGCTTTTTACCTGCTTTTTCAACTGCAGCGTTTAATGCCAAAATGGTTGTGTTCTGCTTTTCAAGCAAAGTCTATGGGAATTTGGTTTTCTTGTCCGCACTATGCAGTTCAAACTGCAGCCTTTTTGTTGCAGAACTTTGGTCAAAAACTCAGCTTTGCAGGGCAAAACCCAAATGGCAAAAACAATTGTCCTGTTTTTGTTTTTGCCATTTGGGTTTTGCCCTGCAAAGGTGAGTTTTTGACCAAAGTTCTGCAACAAAAAGGCTGCAGTTTGAACTGCAAAGTGCGGACAAGAAAACCAAATTCCCATAGACTTTGCTTGAAAAGCAGAACACAACCATTTTGGCATTAAACGCTGCAGTTGAAAAAGCAGCAAAAAAGCAGGTAAAAAGCAAAGTGCGCACATAGCCTAACAGTAGCGGGCGTGACAGCTTAAAGTACCTAGGGCAGCATGAACACCAAATCTGGTCCTGTGTAAAAGCAACCTGAATGAAATGATATCTTGATATGTCATATTCCAGAGAAATCTACATTTTTCTAATTGGTAAATGACATGTTAAGATCTATGGGCCAAACAGTGACCTGCATGAGAATCTTCCTCCAGAGCTTATTGTAAATGAAAGGGGTGTTACCGGTGAGACATATAATGACTGACAGTCTGTTCTCCTGATCTATATGTCTCACATTGATAACATTGTTTTACAGCCAAATTGGTTCAGAGATAAAAAAAAACAGTTGAACCTAACTAATTTTGTAGTGCTAAAAACTAATATGATGCTTACTGTAAATTTGCTCGTGTAGGCTTGATTGCACAAGTTCCGGTCAAGAAGCTTTTTATCTCTGCAAAAAACCAGGAGGTCTGACTTGAGTTTGCAAAGAACACAGCCAATGGAAAGAGACAGATTGGTAGTGATGGCAAGCACTATATATATATTTGGAAAACTGAATGATGTAAGGTACCAAACACCTACGGGGAAACATGGTGGTGGCAATATCATAGTTTAGGGCTGCTTTTCTACATCTGCCATTGGCCCTCTGCGTGGAATTGATGGAAATATGAATGGTACTATGTACAAGTATATATTGGAGAATGTATTGCTGCCACATGGTAAAACCAAAGTGGAAATTCCAGCAAGACAATCATTCTGAGCACACATCCAATTTAGTGAAAAATTGGTTAGCAAAGAAAAATGTTCACCTGTTGCAATGGACAAAGCCAATCACCTGATTTTAACCCTATAGAGCACCTTCGTGATGAGTTAGGGTGATGAGTTTGGGCACGGAGGCATAGCAATAAAGATGAATTGCTTGCAGATTTGCAAATGAAATCGAGCAAGATACCTCAAAATCTCTTGAATACCCTTCAATGCCACGTCAGTGTGGTGCAGAAATTAAAGCAAGAGGTTATGCTACAAAATACTCAGTTATGGCATTGTAAACAATAAATTACTCTGCATGTTGTGATCAATAAATAGTATATATGCAAAACTTTTGCCAGTCAGTTTTCCTTAATAAAATGGACATACCTATATTCAAAAGGATTTTGGTTAAAATTAAGGTCTTGCATGATGACAACTTCATGCACTTTAAATTCATCACCAGAAAAATGGCATCACAACGACCACACAGATGTAATAACATTAAGAAAAAATGCTAAACTTTTGGTCGCCACTGTAGACTGTGCACAGACTGCATAAGAATAACAACATGGATTAAAATCTTTCAAGTTTTCTGGATGAAATTCGGATATCTTTGCACGCTCATGTAAATTTAGGCTTACTCCTCAGTTGCATTCTCGGGACACCAGGTGCCTCCTGTTACTAATCTTCTTACTGACAAGTATCTCCGGCTAGCCTGCTGAATGCAGCACTGCATCAGTATCTTTGCCAAGACAGCTGAAGCAATTGTTGGTTTTGATGTATGCCATCACTATTTCAGCCAAGAAGTCCATTTAGATGTCTGAAGACATTCAATCCAAAGATCATGGGAGTATGACGGTCCGTGACCTTCTCCACCTCTGCCACTCCCTTTTGATGGATTTTTATGCTTCACAGCAAAATGTGCACTTGCATTATTTCAACTAGAAGTCTCAGCAGGATGCACTGGTTTTGCATAGTCGTTTTTATGTATCCGTCAACTTAAAAGGGCTACCGTAGACAGTCTTGGCACTGCCACTTAGTTTAGCAGGGCATAAGAGCTCCCTTGGGTTCACAATATCACCCTTGCATAGGGATCTGGCCTTTTCTGCAGAGGTCCCTGCTTACATCCATGGTGGAGCTACTGGCAATAGAGCAAGATGAGGGAAAAAGTGTCAACATGCTGAGTCAGATCCACAGAGACAATGAAGAAAAAAATACATAAAAAAGCACAGAGGAAGCCTGCTTTAAGTCCAGAGGTTTAGTCAATGAGAGTAAATAGACAGTTCAAAGGCAAAGTCCAGAGGGATTAATAACGCACATGAAAAATAGCAGCTTTCGAACATAAAGGTTCACTCCAACACAAGTAAACCCGAGCATTAATACCCCACAATAACTGACAGGAATGTGTAGCCAGCATGGGAGCATGGACAGGCATTACTATCAGGACTTGCGACAGAGGGGCCGCTAAACATCGGCCCTCAACTCTATTATACCTGGCTGGAAGGACGAGCAAATCCCAATTCAGTGGGAGGTTAACATTGCCCAGCAGACGGGATAACAAACTCGGACATACTACCAGCCCCCACCAGAATCTGATGCAGACCATGCTGGTGCAGACACCGAGGTGGTGATATTACTGTTCCAGTATCCCAGGACGACCTGTGATTGGCTACAGCAGTCAGGTAACTGAGCAGCTCATCATAAAACATTTGAAAATGCTCTGCAGTCAATCACTGGCTGCAGTGGTCCTGTGTCCAGGTGGGGGCTAGTAGGCGAGTATGACTGAGTCTTGTTATCTTATACATATCCTATACCCTGAGCAGTTTTATTTTGCCCTGACTACCTATTTATTAGAGAGGCGCAAGCACTTATTGTGGGACGTTATGTTTAGAAGAGAGGCGCAGGCACCAATTGTGGAGTGCTATGTTTTGTAGAGAGGCGCGGGCACTTTTTGTGGGGTGTTATGTTTAGTAGATCGGCGCAGGCACTTACTGTAGGGTGTTATGTTTTGTAGAACGGCGCAGGCACTTCCTGTAGGGTGTTATGTTTAGTAGAGCAGGGCAGTTACTTATTGTGGGGCATTATGTTTAGTAGAGTGGTGCAGGCACTTATTGTGGGGCATTATGTTTGGTAGAGAGGCATGAGCACTTATTGTGGGGTGTTATGTTTAATAGAGCAGCACAGGCACTTATTGTGTGGCGTTATGTTTAGCAGAGCAGCGCAGGCACTTATTGTGGAGTGCTATGTTTTTTAGAAAAGCGCAGGCACTTATTATGGAGTGCTATGTTTTTTAGAGAGGCGTGGGCACTTATTGTGGGGTATTATGTTTAGTAGAGCTGCGCAGGCACTTATTGTGGGTCATCATGTGACTGCACCATCACTAGACTACAAATAGTAAAGATTTTTTACAGCATATCTCTCCAAAAAATAGTCTTGGTATTAAAACATACCTTTTAATTAATTAGTATAAAAATTGCCATCCTACGTATGTTTGAGAGACAGAAAAAATATAGTCTCAAGATCTTGTCAGGAGCTAAGATCTTAAGAATATATTTTTTCTGTCTGTCAGACATACGTAGGATGGTGATTTTTATACTAATTAATTAAAAGTTATGTTTTAATACAAAGACTATTTTTTGGAGAGATACGCTGGAACCCAGGATCAACTTTACTATTTGTTCCTTGATCCTGGGTTAGCTTCCACCCCTCCCTCCGTGTTGGATCCTCCGGAGTCTAAAGGGGGCTTTACACGGTAGTGATATCGCTAGCAATTTGTAGCGATAGCGAGCGTGTAAGTACCCGCCCCCGTCGTGCATGCGATTGTTTGTGATCGCTGCCGTAGCGAACATTATCGCTACGGCAGCGTCACACATACTTACCTGGTCGGCGGCGGCGCTGTGACTGCCGAACAATCCCTCCTTCAAGGGGGAGGGACGTTCGGCATCACAGCAACATCACCGCAACGTCACTAAGCAGCCGGCCAATCAAAGCGGAAGGGCGGAGATGAGCAGGACGTAACGTCCCGCCCACCTCCTTCCTTCCGCATTGTGGCCGGCAGCAGGTAAGGAGACGTTCCTCGCTCCTGCGGTGTCACACATAGCGATGTGTGCTGCCGCATGAGCGATGAACCACCTGGATAAACAACCCTTACCGATTTTTGAGTTTGGGACGACCTCTCCATGGTGAACGATTTTCACCATTTTTTAGGTCGCTTAAGGTCGCTGGTCAGTGTCACACACTGCGATATCGTTAATGATGCCGGATGTGCGTCACTAACAACTTGACCCCGACGACCAAACATTAACGATATCATAGCGTGTAAAGCCCCCTTAAAGCCATTAGGTCGGACAATTGATTGGGGTAAGCTGGCTTTCCTCTATGTTTTTCCTTAATCACTAGACTACAGGTGCATCCTAATAAATTAGAATATCATCAAAAATTTAATTTATTTCAGTAATTCAATGAAAAAAGGGAAACACATATATTATAGAGTCATTACATACAGAGTGATCCATTTCAAGTGCTTATTTCTGTTAATGTTGATGATTATGGCTTACAGCTATTGAAAACCCAAAAGTCATTATCTCACAAAATTAGAATAATTACCACAAAACACCTGCACAGGTTTCCTAAGCATTAAAATGGTCCCTTAGTCTGGTTCAGTAGGCTACACAATCATGGGGAAAAAATACTGACTTGACAGATATCCACAGGGCAGTCATTGGTGTGGGTCTAGATCCGGAGACCCCCGTAAATTGTTCAAAAGACCCCTTAGAAGTGCACAGCTCAGGAGACAGGACAAAGACTTTCTACAGCATCCGCTCTGCGCTGTGTGTCTTCTTCTAAAAGAGCTTTTCAGCTGTGGTTGGGGGTCTACAGACCAGATTTTCCAACAATCTGCTCAGAATTAGTGGACATAAAATATAAAAAGAACAAAAAGTTTAGTTACTCTTTGGAGGTTACATTCTCGACTGGACAACCCCTTTATTTTTGCTTCAACATCTATTTTTTAAAATACAAATGAGGGGCACCCTTGGCGTGGACTATGCCTTGGTGCACTCTTATATTTGCATATGAAAGCCAGTCCCTTCTGTTGATGGACAGCGCTCACTTAGTAAGATAGGTAAAATCAGACATACAAGCTGATATTAGACAGCACTCACTTTTACTATTGGAGTGCTGTCAAAAAAACCAAAACACTTTAAAATACAAATATGAGGGCGTAACGGTGCACCAAAGCAAAGACCACCCCAATGGTGCACCAAAACACCCTCATTTGCATATTAAATAAAAGTAGATTTTTCTGCAAATATTAAAGGGAACCTGTCACCAGTTTTTCGGCCTATAAGCTGCGGCCACCACCTAGTGGGCTATTATATATGGCATCCTACCATGCTGTATATAAGAGCCAAGACCGCTGTGTAGAACATAAAAATCCCTTTATAATACTCACCTACGGGGCGGTGCTGTGCAGACTGGTCGGATGGGTGTCTCCGTTCTCCGGTATCAGCGCTTCCTCCTTTGGCCATCTTTGTCCTCCTTCTTCTGAAGTGTGGATGCATGACGCGTCCTACGTCATACACACTCGCCGGCATTGTGGTCCTGCGCAGGCGCACTTTGATCTGCCCTGAGTGCATTGTAGTGCACCTGTGCACGACCTCAATGTCGGCTAGTGTGGATGACATAGAACACATCATGCACCCACGCTTCAGAAGAAGAACGACAAAGATGGTCGAAAGAGGAAGTGCCGGTACCGGAGAACGGAGACACCCATTCGACTAGTCTGCACTGCACCGCCCTTTAGGTGAGTATAAAGTGATTTTTATGTTTTACACAGCGGCCTGGGCTTTTATATACAGCATATTAGAATACTGTATATAAGAACCCACTGGTGGTGGCCGCAGCTTATAGTGACCAAATCTGGTGACAGGTTCTCTTTAAAGAAGCACTCCGGTCATTTCTACCCCTAAATCTGTGTAAATGTAGTGCAGTGTAAGGTCTGTGATAATTCACTCACCGATCGCTGTTTTCTCATGTACCCGACTCCATAATGACTTCACATCCACAGCTCGTCTCTGCAGACCTCCCTCTTCTCCGGTCTTCTGCAGCACATTTCACCATGGTGCCCTGTAAAATAATAATCTCATTATAATGTCCCTGAATAACAATAACCACAAACGCTGTGCCATATAAACCCTATACTGTGAAAAAAATAACTGCTCCTCACTGTGCTCCCCGCAAAAGAATATTACTCCACACAATCCCTCTTACAGTACATGGCCTCCACACTATCCTCCCCTATAAAATATTCCCACCACACCGTCCTCACTTATATACTATGACCGCCACACTGCCCCCTAATAAAATGCCACACTGCTTTCCCTTAAATACTTTACCCACCACACCTTCCTCAATTATGAAATATGCACACTGCCCTCACATCATGCTGTCCCCTCCTCACAATGTTCCTCTCCATATGGAGCTCACACTGCCCCTCTCCATACTGAGACTCCCATGCTGCCCCTTCTTAATGCGCTCCAAATGCTGCCTGCCCCTTTTCCATAATGAGAACACCATGCTGCCCCACTCATCATACAGAGACCACCATGCTGCCCCACTCAGCACACAGAGACCACCATGCTGCCCCACTCAGCACACAGAGACCACCATGCTGCCCCACTCAGCACACAGAGACCACCATGCTGCCCCATTCAGCACACAGAGACCACCATGCTGCCCCACTCAGCACACAGAGACCACCATGCTGCCCCACTCAGCACACAGAGACCACCATGCTGCCCCACTCAGCACACAGAGACCACCATGCTGCCCCACTCAGCACACAGAGACCACCATGCTGCCCCACTCAGCACAAAGAGACCACCATGCTACCCCACTCAGCACACAGAGACCACCATGCTACCCCACTCATCATACAGAGACCACCATGCTACCCCACTCATCATACAGAAACCACCATGCTGCCCCACTCATCAAACAGAAACCTCCATGCTGCCCCACTCATCATACAAAGACAACCATGCTGCCCCTCTCATCATACACAGACCACCATGCTGCCTCATGCCTAAAGCTGAATCCCCCCATACACTATCTCACGTTTCACACCGAGTCCCCTACATTGCTCCACTCCATACTGAGCCCACCCATGCTGCCCCCTTTCCATACTGAGCCCTCACACTGCCCTTGTCCATATTGAACCCCCATGCTACCCCTTTTCCATAATGAGCTCTCAATGCTTCCCCCTTTCCATACTTAGTGAGTTGATACACGGCACTTCAGGGGTTGTGCACAAGGAGGTTCCAAAACCGCCTCAAGTAGATGGCGTTCATCATTGTGAATAGTGTTTTTTATTGTGAAGAGCTTGTAGGAGCAGCACAAGCAGATCACTGCCACATAGACAGCGGAGGACACCACGTCATACCGGGCTACGCAGCTCGTCACGCTACTATACTTTCTGAGGACCCTCTGCATGCACTGATGAAGGTCTTTTCACTGGGCTTGTGCTGGTCCTCAAGTTCTTCACAATAAAAACCACTGTTCACATTGATCTTGGGTACCAAGGTTCTACATATACCCCTCTCCATACTGAGACCCCAACATACCAAGTCCTAAGTTTATGTGCGCACGTGACTGCACTCTGCACCGCAGCATAAAGTCACTGCATGTGCGTTTCAGAATGCAGCTGAAAAGCTGCGTTCTAAAAGTTTGTAGACTGCAGAATTCATGCAGAATTTGTGCGCTCTGGATGCTGCCTCTCCCATAGACAGAGTGGAGCAAGCATCCAGAACGCACAAAAGAAGTGACATGTTGATTTTTAGAATGCAGTGTTTTGCCAGCATGCAAATCGCTGCGTTCTAAAACGCAACGTGCAGATGGAATTTGCACAATCTACATAAATTTTGCTGGGGACGCAGGACGCATGCAGTTACGCTGCAGTGCAGAACACAGTGTAAAAGCATGGAATTACGCAACATGCGCACATACCCTTACACTTTTCCCCATCGACTTTGTCCCTTGCTCGATCCCTCACTCTGTAAGCCCCCCTAACCCCCCTTCCCTCCGACCCATCTACAGCATTAGGTCCCCTAAAGCAATAGGCCCCCTAAACCTCCCCTCCTATAGCAATAGGCCCCTAAACCCCCCTCTCACAGCAATAGGCCCCCTAAAACCTCCACCTACAGCAATGGGCCCCCTAAACCCCCCTCCTACAGCAATAGGACCCCTAAACCCCCCTCCTACAGCAATTGGCCCTCTAAACCCACCTCCTACAGCAAAAGGCCCCCTAAACCCCCCTCCTACAGCAATAGGCCCCCTAAACCCCCCTCGTAAAGCAATAGGCCCCCTAAACCCTCCTCTTACAGCAAGAGGCCCCCTAACCCCCCCTCCTACAGCAAAAGGTCCCATAAACCCCCCCACCTAGAGCAAAAGGTCCCATAAATCCCCCCGCCTAGAGCAACAGGCTCCATTAACCCCCCCCTCCAACAGCAACAGGCTCCATTAACCCCCCCACAACAGCAACAGGCTCCATTAATCCCCCTCCTACAGCAAAGGCTCCATTAACCCCCCCGCAACAACAGGCTCCATTAACCCCCCTGCAACAACAGGCTCCATTAACCCCCCCGCAACAACAACAGGCTCCATTAACTCCCCCCCAACAACATGCTCCATTAACGCCCCCCCAGCAACAGGCTCCATTAACCCCCCCCCAACAGCAACAGGCTCCATTACCCCCCCCTACGGAACAGGCTCCGTTAACCCTCTTCCTACAGCAACAGGCTCCATTAACCCCCCTCCTACAGCAACAGGCTCCATTAGCCCCCCCTCCTACAGCAACAGGCTCCATTAAACCCCCGTACAGCAACAAGCTCCATTAACCCCCTCCTACAGCAACAAGCTCCATTAACCCCCCTCCTACAGCAACAAGCTCCATTAACCCCCCTCCTACAGCAACAAGCTCCATTAACCCCCCCTACTACAGCAACAAGCTCCATTAACCCCCCTTCTACAGCAACAAGCTCCATTAACCCCCCCTCCTACAGCAACAAGCTCCATTAACTCCCCATCCTACAGCAACAGGCTCCATTAACCCCCCTCCTACAGCAACAGGCTCCATTAACCCCCCCTCTACATCAACAGGCTACCTAAACCTTCCCCTCTACAGTAATAGGCCCCCTTGACCACCATCTTCTTTAATAGGCCCCCTAACTCTAAGACTATTCTAATAGCCCCGGCCCCCCCCAACCACTGTCGAGTCATAGGCTCCCTAATCTCCAGACTACAATAATAGGCCTCCTAATCCCCAGTCTATAGCCTCTGCCTGCCCCTCCCCCACAATCCTAACGTTATAGGCTCTGCCTGCCCCTAGCCCCACAATCCTAACTTTATAGTTTCTGCCTGCCCCTCAACCCACAATCCTAACTTTATAGCTTCTGCCTGCCCCTCCCCCCACAATCCTAACTTTATAGCTTCTGCCTGCCCCTCCCCCCACAATCCTAACTTTATAGCTTTTGCCTGCCCCTCCCCCCACAATCCTAACTTTATAGCCTCTGCCTGCCTCCCCCCCTCCTCATTTCACAGCATTAGGAAGTCTGCCAGCGGTTACCTGCTCCTGTGCCGCCGCCGCCACCCTCCTCCTCCTTTTGCTGGAGCTGCAGCTTCTCCTCCGGTGTTCGTCATCCTCCTGCTGCTGGCTCCGGTGAGCGTTCTGTCCTCCGCAGCATCTACAGCTTTGGCTGCCACAGCACGGAGCTGATTGGCGCCCCTCTGACCCCGGAAGTGCAGGCGCCGGCACTTCCTGGGTCAATCAGCTCCCTGTACACGGCGCCCGCAGTCTATTTGTATGCGCGTCTTAAAGGCACAGATACAGATAGATGGAGGTGCGCCACTCGAACCCTCATCTCCCCCTCCGAAAACACAGCGGATTTAATAGACTGTCTAACAGAGGGGGGAGGATGTAAAAAAAAAAGTTTTTTTTTTTCACCCAGAAAGTGCCGCCCCCCCGCAACTCGCCGCCCCAGGCACCGGACCACGGGTGCCTAATGGTAAATACGGCCCTGGTAATGACTCTATATAATATATAGGAATAGATCCATCTGTGTGTAATGACTATATAATATATAGGAATAGATCTCTCTGTGTGTAATGACTCTATATAATATATAGGAATAGATCCCTCTGTGTATAATGACTATATAATATATAGGAATAGATCCCTCTGTGTAATGACTCTATATAAGGCCCGTTTCACACGTCAGTGAAAAACACTGACGTTTTTCACTGGCGTGTAAAACACGGACATGTCCCTCCGTGTGCCGTGAATCACGGCACACGTGGGTTGTCTAAGTGCAATCCGGGCTCCGTTCTCCGTGGCCCGTGATTGCACTTAGAGATTAACTCACCTGTGCGCGCTCCCGTTCTCCATGGTGCTGATCGCTCCCGCGGTGCAGCATCCGGCCGGCGCTGAACCCCGCAGCAGCTGCTTCCGGGTCGGCTGTGTCGTGCATCATGAATATACGCGACAGTAATGAGCCGGCTCAGAAGCAACAAGCTGCACGGGCTGCAGAGAGCGTCGCTGGAGCCGGGTGAGTAAAAATTATTTTTATTTTAAAAGCACGTTTTTTTCTGGCACGTGTTTCACGGACCACACCACTGCGTGGTCCGTGGGACATCAGTGATGCCAGAAAAAAATGGACATGTCTCCGTGCGGCAATCACGCACACGCGGGTACGCCGCATGGAGACACGTGCAGTGAAAAATCACTGACGTGTTAGCAGACCCATTCATTATAATGGGTCTGCGTATGTCAGTGATTCTGGTACGTTTAAAAAAAAGCACAAACGTCCCAGAATCACTGACGTATGAAAGGGGCCTAATATATAGAAATAGATCCCTCTGTGTGTAATGACTCTATATAATATATAGGAATAGATCCCTCTGTGTGTAATGACTCTATATAATATATAGGAATAGATCACTCTGTGTGCAATGACTATATAATATATAGGAATAGATCCCTCTGTGTGTAATGACTCTATATAATATATAGGAATAGATCACTCTGTGTGTAATGACTATATAATATATAGGAAAAGATCCCTCTGTGTGTAATGACTCTATATAATATATAGGAATAGATCACTCTGTGTGTAATGACTATATAATATATAGGAAAAGATCCCTCTGTGTGTAATAACTCTATATAATATATAGGAATAGATCCCTCTGTTTGTAATGACTCTATATAATATATAGGAATAGATCCCTCTGTGTAATGACTCTATTTAATATATAGGAATAGATCACTCTGTGTGTAATGACTCTATATAATATATAGGAATAGATCCCTCTGTGTAATGACTCTATTTAATATATAGGAATAGATCACTCTGTGTGTAATGACTCTATATAATATATAGGAATAGATCACTGTGTGTAATGACTCTATATAATATATAGGAATAGATCACTGTGTGTAATGACTCTATATAATATATAGGAATAGATCCCTCTGTGTGTAATGACTCTATATAATATATAGGAATAGATCCCTCTGTGTGTAATGACTATATAATATATAGGAATAAATCACTCTGTGTGTAATGACTCTATATAATACATAGGAATAGATCCCTCTGTGTGTAATGACTCTATATAATATATAGGAATAGATCATTCTGTGTGTAATGACTCTATATAATATATAGGAATAGATCCCTCTGTGTGTAATGACTCTATATTATAGGAATAGATCCCTCTGTGTGTAATGACTCTACATAATATATAGGAATAGATCCCTGTGTGTAATGACTTTATATAATATATAGGAATAGATCCCTCTGTGTGTAATGACTCTATATAATATATAGGAATAGATCACTCTGTGTGTAATGACTCTATATAATATAGGCGTTTCCCTTTTTGTATTGAATTACTGAAGTATAGTCACTTTTGATGCTATTCTATTCACTGAGATGCACTCTTGTATGTAACATTTATGCCACTTTCCCCGTGACATTTTACAAAGGGTTACAGAGGTAAAATGGTACACTGTACACTGGAGTAAACCTTCCCGAGTGTTCTGCGCCCAGCAGGGGGCACTCCTGAGACTGTCAGGGCCGGGCTCAGTGTCCTGCACGTCTCCCGTTGTACCGAGAAAAGCCCGGCTGCCGCCGGCACCGTGCCTTCACTACACAAAACGTCCACGGCCGCTCGTCACGCCCCCTACAGGAAGGTATCCGCTAGTCAGAAGGCGGTGTGGAGCGGCCAGTCACATACAGGCGCCCAGCTATTGGTTCAATAATTTGAAGAGGGCGGTGTCAGCGCCAATAACCACGCCTCCGCAGCGACGTTATAGCTATCAAAAGACTAGAGGACGTTCAACGTCACGCTAGTCTCTGAGGTAGGCGTGTTCAGCATTGGAATGTGGGCGTGACCCTTGGAGCATTACACGTACGTTGTTTTCTGAGGGGCGGGGCTAGCGTGGATTATGGGCGTGGTCTAGCCCGCGCTGAGTTGCGCACCCTCTCTAGCTCCCAGTCCCTTGTTAGTCTCCGTCGAGGCAGCATCCGGACGTGGAGCGGTAGGATTGCAGCTGGATCAGCAGCCGGGGGCGATACCGGAGCAGTCACCGGGGAGCTGCGTCTGTGAAGAAGATTCCCGCTTCTCTCCCTGCGCCCCCTCCCCCAGATTCAACAGGGACTGGTTCCATGTGCACGGATCCCAGTGACAGGCTGCTTCCTGGCACACCCCCTCTGCCCCATCCCAGGCTAACTTCTCCCGCAGAACTTTCCAGCCTGTCAGCCCCGGATCACACAGGCTGGGGTACAAAGCAGGGCAAGCAGGGGTTAAGGACTGAGCCTCCATCATCCCCTGTATAGAGCTGTGAGCCACCTGTGTGTAATCATCCATCACATGGGGAAAGTTTTTGGGGGTGGTGGCCATTAATGGGTTAATAACAAGTGGTCTGCAGCTGCCAGTGACCCCATAGAGTGGCGTGCTGGGCATGTAGGGTCGCTGGTCTTTGTTTCCCCAGGCTGGCTTCCATCCATGCTTTCCCCTGTTTGCTGTTGGATGTTGTAGGTTGATTTGTTTTTAGTTTTGTGTTTTTATTCAGTAATTGTATTTTGCATTGCTCTCCCCCGGTAGCCGGCCCATTCCTCTCCCCCGGTAGCCGGCCCATTGCTCTCCCCCGGTAGCCGGCCCATTGCTCTCCCCCGGTAGCCGGCCCATTGCTCTCCCCCGGTAGCCGGCCCATTGCTCTCCCCCGGTAGCCGGCCCATTGCTCTCCCCCGGTAGCCGGCCCATTGCTCTCCCCCGGTAGCCGGCCCATTGCTCTCCCCCGGTAGCCGGCCCATTGCTCTCCCCCGGTAGCCGGCCCATTGCTCTCCCCCGGTAGCCGGCCCATTGCTCTCCCCAGTAGCCCATCTCTGCTCGGACAGCTGGACCCATCCTTGTGGTGGTTCCCCAGACATGGCGCTGTGACCGGTGTGGTTCGGTGGGTGACATGTCTCCGGATGGGTGTACGCTGAGCTGCCGATGTGCTGTCACTGATGCCAGCTGTTTAGTCCTTCATTAATTGGAGCCATCGTGTATGTTGTCTTTGATTTCTTCATGTTGTAGTCTTTCTTTTGGCATTGTTGGACTATTATCCTAACTGTTGAGGGGCGAGATTAGTGCCCGTCTCCCGTATGCGGCACCATGTCCAAAACGCTGAAAAAGAAGAAGCACTGGTTGAGCAAAGTGCAGGAATGTGGGTTATCGGGGATGGGGGGCGACCCTACTGCCCTTCTGGAGGTCCGCGGGGGTGCTGAGCTTGGAGAGTTCCCGTACCTGGGCCGCCTCAGAGAGGATGCTGCCAGCTATATTGCGGGCAAAGTACCCAGCCAAGGGGATGTACTGCTGGAAGTGAATGGCACGCCGGTCAGTGGCCTTACGCACCGTGACACCCTGGCAGTGATCCGGCACTTCAGGGAACCCATCCGTCTAAAGACCGTCAAACCTGGTAAGTGCCTTCTGCAATTTATTTTGGAGGCTGAGGTAATGTGCCGGGCACGGAGCCCAGGTCAGATTTTCTGTAAGGCTTGGACATTCCTGTTTGCTTATGTTTCTGGCTTTGCTAATGTCGATTCCTATATATGTGGCGGTTTTGAATGCTCATGTTTTTCCACTTTTGTGATCAGTAACAATTATTTAACCACATTTATTCTTCCACGGAGACGTAGCCGTCAGCAATTCCATATTGGAAGCAACTTCTAGCATCATCTGTGTGATTGTCCTGGATCTCTGGTCCCACCAGTGACTTTCCCTGTGCTGGGGAGACATCCTTGTGATTATTGGGGGGGTTCATTCCACCGCAGCGTCCACCCTGAAGGTCTCACATCTCTGATGGACCTTACATCTAAACTGCTGATATTCCATATTGAGAGCTGCAAATATGTTGTGCTGGGGATACACGGCGACTTCGACCAAAGTTCGCTAGATGTAGCTGCCACAGCGCAATACAAGTGAATGGGGTCCTGAGGTCATTGGGGGGGTCCTGCACCAAGCAAGTCACAAAAAACCTAATCTGGTTGGACTTATTGCGCCTTGCTGGTCAGGTCACAATGCGACCCGTTACTTGGCTTGCGCTGTGATGGAGTAGCAACACTTGGGTCACATGCACCCCAGTCTAAAGGTGATACTCCCTTTGGTAGTGTTCAGACACGTTATTGAGGATCCATGAGTTAAACCTTTACTTGCCCCCAGAATGTGGCACCTACACTATTTCCGCACTAGTCCGAGCTGTCTACAATATAGGGGTGCAGTTTAGGATGTTCCTGTTAGGCCACGT
This sequence comes from Anomaloglossus baeobatrachus, assembly GCF_048569485.1. Classification (NCBI taxonomy): domain Eukaryota; kingdom Metazoa; phylum Chordata; class Amphibia; order Anura; family Aromobatidae; genus Anomaloglossus; species Anomaloglossus baeobatrachus. The sequence continues at coordinate 212,883,475 of NC_134354.1, forward strand.
TCTCACATTCAGTATTTGGAGAGGTGTTTTTTTTTACCTAGGGAGTGGGTAATAAATACAGAAGTGGGGCTCTGTTTCTATTATACTTACCTCTAATTGTCCAACATCTGGTTTTGGCTACAGATGCTGATATAAAAAACCTCACAAATACTCAATGTGTGCACGAGGCCTAACAATCCTGTTTGGTTACTTCTACATGTGTTTAACTCTTTCTACCCCTCACAAGAACCTGTTTTGGGTTCATTTAAGGTGAACTTTCAGATCCTTGGTTTGGAACTAGTAAGGTCCACGCTGGATCATAGTAAATTCAATCTGGCATCATGTCATCAGACATTACCTGGTATGGTAGGTCTTGGTATTGTTCTCCTACGTGACCTCCACAAATAACTCCTAGATGTGAATAGAATGTAAAAGTGCCAATATTATAAAGGATTATGCCCCCTGCCAAAATTCAGATGCACCGTATAATAGATGGCTTAATATTCCAGGTCCTGCGTGGAATTGTAAAGGATAGAAAAAGGTGAATGAATTAGTAAATGAGACCTGATTATAATCGGGAGTGGTTTCCGGGGTCTCCTGGGAAAGTTCTCCATTTACTGACTCTTAAAGAAAAGCTTCATAAATAACAATGTGTCATGACCATTTTCTTCTTTCCGAGCCCCTCTGATATCCTGTGTATCCAGCTGATGCAGATTCGGCGTCCATGCTGTGACCAGTGAGTGACACTTCTAGTTCTCCATGCTCCTGTAGAGATCATCGTGTGTGACGTTCCCTGCATACTGATATGTAGTGTTCGGACGGCCTCCACAACACCAGAAAGAGAAAAATGGCTCCCACTCATCGGCAATAGTCTACATATCCTGATAAATGAGTCACCTACAAACCAGGGTTCATGACTGAGGGCATCCGGCATGGTGTCACATATAAGTGCTGATTTCGGTCATCTATGCTGGATTTCTAGAACTATATGACCTTTGCCCTTGGCTGGCAGATGACAAGCTCTCCGCATTCCTTAGTTGTCCCCAGAACTAGTTGGTCGGGTTGTACTGGATTTGCCAGTGTGATGCGTGTATGTTCTTGTGCAATCTGGCAGTATCAGGGAGAGGATGAAATGTGTACATATGTATAGGGAGAGGGATGTGTCTGCTGAATAGCAGAGTAACATTATTTGTAGCCTGTGATCCATCCTGTGTACTGTAACACCATGATCTCTGCTGCAGGCAGCTCTAGGAGGGCTTCAGAATGTGTGCCGAGGACTTCACATGGCACGGTTTGCGCCTCCACTAGACCCTCATTACCTAGTAATATCCCACTTGTGCACATTACTTCAGAAGCTTCTCTCGACACCTTACTGTAGTGGAAAGAACTTTGTATGGCAACCTTGACAGCTGGCGCACCATGAATGCTGAGGTTGGAACCCTACTTCTCCAGCTTTCTGCCCTTATCTTGAGAAACGGGGAAACACTTGCTCCTAAATGAAAACCATCCACTGGAGAACTTCTGTCAAAGTTTTCTCTCCTTATCGGAAATTAATATCTCTCTCATTAGGAGATCTGGTAAAGCTTCTTTAGGTGAGGACACCGATTGCTACCTGGTTAGACCGTGCTACAAAAATGGAGAGGCAGGGCGAGACCTGACTTGTTAGTTCATACTAATTCAGAAATTATTTTTGGCGAGATGATTTAAGATGGACATACACCTTAAAGAGAATCTGTCAGCATTAATGAGGAGCGAGCACTAACATCCTCTGTACTCGTAACAACCAGTTGGACGTTCGGATGAATTGCGATTCGATTACCCAAATACACTGTGTGCAGAATTATTAGGCAAATGAGTATTTTGATCACATGATAATTTTTATACATGTTGTCCTACTCCAAGCTGTATAGGCTTGAGAGCCAAATACCAATTAAGTAAATCAGGTGATGTGCATCTCTGTAATGAAGAGGGGTGTGGTGTAATGGCATCAACACCCTATATAAGGTGTGCTTAATTATTAGGCAATTTCCTTTCCTTTGGCAAAATGGGTCAGAAGAGAGATTTGATGGGCTCTGAAAAGTCCAAAATTGTGAGATGTCTTGCAGAGGGATGCAGCAGTCTTCAAATTGCCAAACTTTTGAAGCGTGATCACCAAACAATCAAGCGTTTCATGGCAAATAGCCAGCAGAGTCGCAAGAAGCGTGTTGGGCAAAAAAGACGCAAAATAACTGCACATGATTTGAGGAAAATCAAGCGTGAAGCTGCCAAGATGCCATTTGCCACCAGTTTGGCCATATTTCAGAGCTGCAACGTTACTGGAGTATCAAAAAGCACAAGGTCCCATACTCAGGGACATGGCCAAGGTAAGGAAGGCTGAAAAACGACCACCTTTGAACAAGAAACATAAGATAAAACGTCAAGACTGGGCCAAGAAATATCTTAAGACTGATGTTTCAAAGGTTTTATGGACTGATGAAATGAGTGACTCTTGATGGGCCAGAGGCTGGATCAGTAAAGGGCAGAGAGCTCCGACTCAGACGCCAGCAAGGTGGAGGTGGGGTACTGGTATGGGCTGTTATCAGCAAAGTTGACCTTGTGGGACCTTTTTGGGTTGAAGATTGAGTGAAGCTCAACTCCCAGACCTACTGCCAGCTTCTGGAAGACAACTTCTTCAAGCAGTGGTACAGGAAGAAGTCGGTATTTTTCAAGAAAAACATGATTTTCATGCAGGACAATTCTCCATGACATGCATCCAACTACTCCACAGTGTGGCTGGCCAGTAAAGGTCTAACAGAGGAAAAAATAATGACATGGCCCTCTTGTTCACCTGATCTGAACCCCATAGAGAACCTGTGATCCCTCATAAAATGTAAGATCTGCAGGGAGAGAAAACAGTACACCTCTCGGAACAGTGTCTGGGAGGCTGTGGTGGCTGCTGCACGCAATGTTGATCATAAACAGATCAAGAAACTGACAGAATCTATGGATGGCAGGCTGTTGAGTGTCATCATAAAGAAAGGTGGCTATACTGGTCACTAATTTTTTGGGGGCTTTGTTTTTGCATCTCAGAAATGTTTATTTCTAAATTTTGTGCAGTTATATTGGTTTACCTGGTGAAAATAAACAAGTGAGATGGAAATATATTTGGTTTTTTATTAAGTTGCCTAATAATTCTGCACAGTAATTGTTACCTGCACAAACAGATATCCTCCTAAGATAGCCAAATCTAAAAAAAACAAACAAAACACTCCAACTTCTAAAAATGTTAAGCTTTGATATTTATGAGTCTTTTGGGTTGATTGAGAACATAGTTGTTGATCAATAATAAAAAAATCCTCTAAAATACAAACTGCCTAATAATTCTGCACACGGTGTATAGTGAAAATAAATGGGGAACTCAAGCATTTTTCCAGAAGATTTCCTGTAAAAATGCTTGAGTCCCCCATTGACTTCCATTATACTCGGGAACTCAAGTCGTGCCCATCCGAGGATCTAACTGCTTGTTACAAGTATTGAGCACCCGAGCATGGTAGTGCTTGCTCATCACTAGTCAGCAGGTTTTTCTATGTAATCTCAGAGTAACATAATGCAGGGTAGTAAGCCTGATTCCAGCTATGTGTCTCTTAGTGGACTGTGTAGTGTAGTTTGGATAGAATCCCTGTTTTCTCAAGTGCAAATGTAGAAGCTCTCTGAATGCTGAGCTGTGGATAACCCCGCCCACTCCCGATTGGCAGCTTCCTGTGTACTTTGTGAGCAAGCTGCCAATCAATGATGGGGGTGGGGTTACACATTAACATTCCTCTGCTCCTCTGCTGATATGCTGATTGTATTGAAATTACAGCGCACAGCCTAATAAGTGATACATCATTGACATCAGGCTTTCTGTCCCTTTTTATTATGCGGCTCTCAATTTAAATAAAAAACATATGCTAACAGGTTCCCTTTAACCTTCAGTCCCATGGATCCATTGGACCCCAAGTGAGTTAGTTTTCGTCATATTTCTGAAAGTATGAAAGGCCCGTAACCGTCCGTTTTGGTAGCTTTCTAGCTTGGGCGTCCCTCCCTCATCAGTGCACAACAAGATGCGTCATCGTCTACTTGTGCCACAGCGAGGTGCAGCGACTAATGGTGTAAGTAGAGTGGGCGCAATTAACGGAGTCATGGAACCGATGCTTTACGTCCCAAACTCCTCATATACTGTACATGCTTGCTCAGGTCAGCTTTGCAGGCATATTTACTATAGTGGGGATGGATATAAGCCGCTGCCGGATACTTTGAAGCCGCTTAGGGGACAGAAGGATCCTGCATTGTAATTCGACATAACCGATCGTTCCTCATCTGTCGAGAGGTCCATATACATATCAAACAACTATAGTTTTGATTTGTGTTTGGTCGGTATAAAGCCAACATATTGTATCCAAAGCATAATCATGTCTCTAGCAGGGACACAGTGTAATTATAAAATATAACGTTTAATAACTTTAAAATACCTTCCCATAAAGACAATCCTTGTATAAAGTAATAAAGTGCTCAAAGTGTTTCCGTGCTCAAATATAAAAAAATTGGTTCGGTCTCACCATGTGTTCTTGATGAAGAGGCCTCACAAATGAGATATGAGGTCCTTAGGCGGGGTACAGGACCCTATTAACCCTGTCGTACCTTGTGCTTGGCCTCCCGTCCTCACAAGGACAGTTCCTAGTGTGGTCTGTCCCACTAAGTGATGTCCCTATCATACAACCTCCTGAAACGTTTCATCCACCATGGTGGGGCTCCTCAGGGGAGATATGAAGGTGAAATGAAGCCCTTATTTTATGGGTACTTAAATTCACACAGGGAATAAGGGAGTTAATCTTTTTGTGAAAACTACCCCCCAAAAAACCTGACAGTGCTGTGCAGCAGGCCATGTGGTGTTCTCACATGGCTGCCTAAGACCTGTCTGCTTAAAGGAGTTGTCCGACATTAGCTTACCAAAAAATGTTGACTATCTGTGCTGTATTGTCATATAAATCACCCCTACATTGTTTTTTTTTGTTTTCTAACTTTTGTTCCTCTTGAATTCACCCTTTATTCTCTGCAGCTCTTTGTTTACATTCAGCACAAGCAAACTGACCACTTCCTGTGCAAAACCTCAGTTAGAGCTGGCACTGCCCGCCCTCACTGTCCAGCCCCGGGCCCTGCCCGCCCTCACTGTCTAGCCTCACCCCCTGCCCGCCCTCTGCACACACATTCCCTGTCAGTATTCTGCCCAGCACCTGACCTGTTATCACTTTAGCAATGGAAATACCAGCCCCACATAGGGCTCTGCACCACACACACACACACGGCGCTCTGTACCGACCCCCACCCCCCACCACAATCGTTCTGTACCGACCCCTACCCCCATAGGGAACACATGTGGGCTACATTCACATGACCGTTCCGTTTTTGCGGTCCGCAAACAACGGTCCATTTTGTCACGGATGCATCCGTACGGATGCATCTGTGTATCATCTGTGTGCCTTCCATTTTTTTTGTGGACCGCAAAAAACGGAAGCAGCAAGAAAGATAAATAGATGAGTAGATATAGAGATGAATAGATAGATATAGAGACAGAGATAGAGGGATGAATGAATGAATGAATGGAGGGATAGACAGATAATGGATAGATGAATAGATAGATGAGAAAGACATGTATAATGTCCTACCCCCTGCATATTCTAAGCTGGCACCCTTTAGTGCCTTTCATGTGGCAGTAAGGGGTGCTTAGCCTTGTATTTAGCCAAAAAAATAAATAATTAAAAAAATAAAATACGACATGGGGTCCTTTGGGCTATGTGCTATCTTTTGTAGCCAGCTAGGGTAAAGCAGACGGCTGTAGCCTGCAGACCACAGCTGGCAGCTTCACCTTGGATGATAATCCAAAACAGAGGGCACCTCACGCTATTTTAAATTAAATAAATAATTTAAAACAAAAAACATGGTGTGTCCCCCCCCAAATTGGATCACCAGCCGAGGTAAAGCAGACAGCTGGGGTCTGATATTCTCAGACTAGGGAGGTCCACTGTTATTGGACACTCCCCAGCCTAAAAATAGCAGGCCGCAGCTGCCCCCGAAGTGGCGCATCCATTAGATGTGCCAATCCTGGTGCTTTTCCCCAACTCATCCCATTGCCCTGGTGCGGTGGCAAACGGGGTAATATATGGGGTTGATGCCAGATGTGTAATGTCACCTTGCATCAAGTCCTGGGGTTAGTGATGTCACGCGTCTTATCAGATACCCGACATCACCAACCCAGTCACTAATAAAAAAAAAATAGACAACAAAAAAAGTTTTATTTGAAAAAACACTCCCCAAAACATTCCCTCTTTCACCAATTTATTGAAAAGAACAATTAAATCCGGGTCCGGCGTAATCCAATAAGGGGGACACATGACTATCCATACCATAGACAATTTCCCAGTCAATGAAGAACAGAATGTTCCCCATTGGCTGGGAGAGCAATGCAGTGACCTGAGCTAACATCAATAGCCCAGGTCACTGCAGGGGATGTTGAGCGCTGCTGCCAGGAGGCAGATGAGATCATTAGCTGCTGTGATTAGCTCCTCTTCACTCCTGTCAGCGATGTCACTGCCTTCTATGCCCGCCGCGTTCTCAGCAGTATCGCCCATGACGTCACCGCTATTGACGTGAAAACGCAGCGAGCATAGGCGGCAGTGACCGTGCTGACAGGAGTGAGTAGGAGATCGTCACAGCAGGTAATGATGTCATCTAACCTCCTGGCGGCTGCCAGCTCTGCAGGGCGAGAATCTGCATGCGGGCAGACACACACACTGCAATGAAGGCAGCCGCGGGGCTGGAGCGGGACACAGACTGCACAGGCTTTCCTACTATCCTGAGCAGGGGGCCCGGTGCTGGCGGTGACACCGTGAGCGGGGAGAGTACGGGGTGCGGGGAAATGTGTGGGAGGGTGCAGGGAAGGGGGGCGGGGACTCCACGCACTGTACAGCCCAGCAGGGCGGCAACATGCTGTTCCAGATTTTCATGTCAACATGGTTCTGCCCATGTTGACATGAAATGACCGGAAGCAGCAAAATCGCAGCAGGAGCGGTCACATGACCACTCTGAGCCTGGGGAGAGGGGCTGACAACAGGGCAGGTAAGTGCTCACTATCTACTTACCTGCCCCAATGTAGCCCAATAGTGTAATAATAAAAAAAAGTCAAAATAAGCAGGCTAACCCCTTTAAATACTTGCCTCATTGAGAGCAACACCTTCTGGAGTCCGACGTCACTTCCTGGAGAACCAGGCGTGATTGTACGTGTGATCACAGCCGGACCCTATTATTGGTAAATGGCCGCTGTCACTCCGACAATACAATGTCATACCAACCATTCTTGTGTTTCCTTTCATGGCACACACTGACAGACATTGTGTAACCTCAGATGCTATTGTTGTATTAAAGGGTCTCAATAAAGAGACTACTCCTTAGGTGTCTCATACCTTATATACAAGCACAAGAATCGGGACGCTTCTGTTACCAGTTGATCAGATCACTCCTGCATCGCACATAGGTAGACATCGCGGTGATAACAGGAAGTATGGATTATCAGTAACTAACCGCACAGCGCTGCAGACATGCGCATACGCTCGCAACAGTTCGACACATTCACCGGAGCCTCAATCGTCACCATAGAAACGAACAATAGCATATGGGGTAACATGTCGCCCATGCTGTTGGCCAGATATACTAGTAGAAATCATCATTATCAAAGCACCACATAGCAATATGGTGGCAAGCTAATGCGACATCAGATGTACTGCACTACAAGTACATAGAGGTACAGAAGAGCAAAGATAGAATTGACACGGGTCCTGTATCTGGCACCGCTATGTGGGTCCATGTACCTGGCACCACTATGGGGGTCCCGTATCCTGCACAGTTATGTGGGCCCTGTACCTGGCACCACTGTGTGGACCCTGTACCTGGCACCGTTGTGTGGGCCCTGTACGTGGCACCGTTGTGTGGGCCCTGTACCTGGCACCGTTGTGTGGGCCCTGTACGTGGCACCGTTGTGTGGGCCCTGTACCTGGCACCGTTGTGTGGGCCCTGTACGTGGCACCGTTGTGTGGGCCCTGTACATGGCACCGTTGTGTGGGCCCTGTACATGGCACCGTTGTGTGGGCCCTGTACCTGGCACCGTTGTGCGGGCCCTGTACCTGGCATCGTTGTGCGGGCCCTGTACCTGGCACCGTTGTGCGGGCCCTGTACCTGGCACCGTTGTGCGGGCCCTGTACCTGGCACCGTTGTGCGGGCCCTGTACCTGGCACCGTTGTGTGGGCCCTGTACGTGGCACCGTTGTGTGGGCCCTGTACATGGCACCGTTGTGTGGGCCCTGTACATGGCACCGTTGTGTGGGCCCTGTACCTGGCACCGTTGTGCGGGCCCTGTACCTGGCATCGTTGTGCGGGCCCTGTACCTGGCACCGTTGTGCGGGCCCTGTACCTGGCACCGTTGTGCGGGCCCTGTACCTGGCACCGTTGTGCGGGCCCTGTACCTGGCACCGTTGTGCGGGCCCTGTACCTGGCACCGTTGTGCGGGCCCTGTACCTGGCACCGTTGTGCGGGCCCTGTACCTGGCACCGTTGTGCGGGCCCTGTACCTGGCACCGTTGTGCGGGCCCTGTACCTGGCACCGTTGTGCGGGCCCTGTACCTGGCACCGTTGTGCGGGCCCTGTACCTGGCACCGTTGTGCGGGCCCTGTACCTGGCACCGTTGTGCGGGCCCTGTACCTGGCACCGTTGTGCGGGCCCTGTACCTGGCACCGTTGTGCGGGCCCTGTACCTGGCACCGTTGTGCTGGCCCTGTACCTGGCACCGTTGTGCTGGCCCTGTACCTGGCACCGTTGTGCTGGCCCTGTACCTGGCACCGTTGTGCTGGCCCTGTACCTGGCACCGTTGTGCTGGCCCTGTACCTGGCACCGTTGTGCTGGCCCTGTACCTGGCACCGTTGTGCTGGCCCTGTACCTGGCACCGTTGTGCTGGCCCTGTACCTGGCACCGTTGTGCTGGCCCTGTACCTGGCACCGTTGTGCTGGCCCTGTACCTGGCACCGTTGTGCTGGCCCTGTACCTGGCACCGTTGTGCTGGCCCTGTACCTGGCACCGTTGTGCTGGCCCTGTACCTGGCACCGTTGTGCTGGCCCTGTACCTGGCACCGTTGTGCGGGCCCTGTACCTGGCACCGTTGTGCGGGCCCTGTACCTGGCACCGTTGTGCGGGCCCTGTACCTGGCACCGTTGTGCGGGCCCTGTACCTGGCACCGTTGTGCGGGCCCTGTACCTGGCACCGTTGTGCGGGCCCTGTACCTGGCACCGTTGTGCGGGCCCTGTACCTGGCACCGTTGTGCGGGCCCTGTACCTGGCACCGTTGTGCGGGCCCTGTACCTGGCACCGTTGTGCGGGCCCTGTACCTGGCACCGTTGTGCGGGCCCTGTACCTGGCACCGTTGTGCGGGCCCTGTACCTGGCACCGTTGTGCGGGCCCTGTACCTGGCACCGTTGTGCGGGCCCTGTACCTGGCACCGTTGTGCGGGCCCTGTACCTGGCACCGTTGTGCGGGCCCTGTACCTGGCACCGTTGTGCTGGCCCTGTACCTGGCACCGTTGTGCTGGCCCTGTACCTGGCACCGTTGTGCGGGCCCTGTACCTGGCACCGTTGTGCGGGCCCTGTACCTGGCACCGTTGTGCGGGCCCTGTACCTGGCACCGTTGTGCGGGCCCTGTACCTGGCACCGTTGTGCGGGCCCTGTACCTGGCACCGTTGTGCGGGTCCTGTACCTGGCACCGTTGTGGGGGTCCTGTACCTGGCACCACTATGGGGGTACCATATCCTGCACCTTTATGTGGGCTCTGTATCTGGCACCATTATAGTGTCGGTGAGTGGCCTTTTTGTGTTTGTTTGTTTTGTCTCTGCACAATGTGATTGCACATGAAATAAACAAAACAAAAAACCCCCACTAAGTTAGCATGTGCTAGTCTTCTGTTTTTTTTGGATGAGACTTTCCCATAGAACTCAATGGATGTGGTAAAAAAAAGAAACAACTATGTATGAATAAAAAAGATGCTATTTAGACACCAACATCTGGACAGCCTCCATTTTTGGCCAATCCATTTCAAATATTACATATAAAAACGGAAATATGTCTTGTGTGTGTATATATAATTTTGTTTTTTTTATTTTCTGAAAAAAGAATAAATCTTCCAACATCATGTCTGAACCCAGCCTTATGTCTCATTGAAATGTTCATTTTTCACATGCCCTTTCCTGAGAGATTACCGTATGTGCCCATGTTAGTCTTGAAGCTAGTCACATGTCTGTTTTTTTTTTTTTTTTTTTTGTGGACTGTGTGTCTGCAGAAAATTCATAACAAGATATTTTTTTTTGATCTGAGGCACTGCTGAAAATCACCCATACAAGTGTATTGGTCTGTGACAATCATGGACAGCAGACAGATGATATGTGTGGTGCTTATTTTTAAAGTGTCCAGGCTTTGGTTCCAAGTCTTCAGTCACTGTATGGGAATTCTCACAGCGCGCACACTGCCCGCTGTCAGGATTCTTTAGTGCTGCGAGCCAATGGGTGCGTGATTGCAAGTATCCGACTTACAAAAATTGGGTCATGTGCCAACTAGACGTGCGTAGCTTCACTCAATACAGATAAATAGAGCGATGTCAGACAAGTCTAGTCTCAAAGTGGGCAGAAGTATGCATACTTGTGGTCACACGACTGCCCTCAGCCGGCATCAGAGAATCCTATCTGCTGTCAAACTTTAATCCTAATCTGGGCAACCCTTTAAAGCACCATTCCAGTGGTTTTTATTATTGTTTTACCACTGGAATGACACTTTTTTTATCTAAGTTCCCTGCTCCTACTTTTATACTCACCCTCCGGTGTCTTCATCTCTTATCCTTGCCACTTCTATCAGTCTCTAGCAGTATATTATCTACTGGATCACTGTAGTGATTCATGGAGTTGAACCGGAAATCACTTTTCAATATAAATCTAAGAGAACCTCATTTTGGCTCTCATAGACTTGCATTGAGAGCTTGTGATCAGAGCAGCGTAAAATGTGAAGAAACTGGAGGGTAAGTAATTAATGAATGATTGCTGGAGGCTGGCTGTAGCCAAGATTAGATTTAAGAGGAGGAATACATAAATATCTTTGACTTATTGTTATACTTGCCTTTTCAAGCTACTTTTTAATTACAGATATTTTAGGGAAGAGGGATGACAAGCACTAGAGCATCGTCTGCACCTTAATGGCCGTTTGCTTCTGTACTGCTGCCGAAAGGTTCACAATTTCTTTTCAGGACTCCAAAAAAGCTGAGAATCTGCAGATTTGCCGCTCTTGTACCCTGACACAACTTGACTTTTGCTGGCAGACTCGTTCACTAATCTCTGACCTTGGCTGTGATAACAGGCTGCACAGGATCTTTGCTTCCCCCTCTTTTGACAAAAGCCCAATAAGTCACAAATGCTTGTGCCCTTTCTTTGTATCCATGTGGTTATAGTGATGTTTTGTCCATGTGCCGGACATATTGTTTATCTTTGGGGGGGAAATGGTTGGGCGTCAAGTATTTTGACCCTTCGCCTGACCTCCTCCATAGCCATGACATCCCGAGGGTAGACATTCCAGCAGAAATGCCGAGCCATGTCATTGACTTAATGCCTTTATTTCTATACGTTCTTGTTAGGGATTGAGGTCAGCCATTTCTTCAGTGTGTCGGTGTCACATGCTGATCCCATGATGGAGCTCCCAAACATTGTGTTTTATGTGAAAGGTTATGTTTGGGCTCTGATGACGAAATGTTGTCCCAGGTCTGGCGCATGACCGACACCACCAAGGCCGTGTTCACACATTGTGTATTCGGGGAGTTTTTGTTGTAGTATTTCAGTACCAATTAGCTAAATGAGGTGTCTTGCGTTATATATATATATATATATATTAGAAGGTGGCCCGATTCGAACGTATCCGGTAGTCTAGAATGGGTATGTAGGTTAGCAGATTGAATAATAAGGTAATGAATGGACTGAATGGGTTAGGTTTAATTTGTTTATTGGTTTTGACACTAGAACTACTGAGGTAGTCATTTTGACTACTTTGCACCATGTATTTCTATATAGGTGTCACGAGTCCAGTAGTTCTAGTGTTAAAATGACAAACAACAGAAGGAACAGTTTTAATAGATGAGTCTAAGGGTGGAAACACATCTATGCGAGTAAAATCGGTCCGACTGGGCTGAAAAAAACTCGTCTGATTTTAGTTCACGTTAGGTGCGAGTGCAACGCAAGTGCGATGCTATTTCTGAATAAATTAATGATTTTACTAGCGTGTGTAATGCGTGTGTAATGCGTATTTTTTACTATGTCATCTGCCATTCAGCGCTGCTACATGGCCGCTGACAGCAGACACAGACAGCCATGTAGCAGAGCTGAATGGCAGATGACAGCAGACAGAGCCGCACAATCAGAATGAACTCGGGTGAACTTAACCCGACTTCATTGTCATGCTGCGGCTCTGTCTGTGCCGCGTCCTGATTAGCGGTCACCAGTGAAGGGCTCACCGATGACCACTAATCCCCCGAGTGACTGAAGTTAGCTGCCCTCTCTCATACTCACCGATCCCCGGCGCGGCACTGCACTGCACGGCGTTCACACTGCTCCGGCGGCTTTTACTATTTTGAAAAAGCCGGCCGAACAATCTCGTGTTCCCTGCTTTCCCCGCCCACAGGCGCCTATGATTGGTTGCAGTGAGACACGCCCCCACGCTCCGTGCCAGGTGTCTCACTGCACCCAATCACAGCAGCCGGTGGGCGTGTCTATACTGTGCAGTGAAATAAATAAATAATTAAAAAAAATGGCGTGCGGTCCCCCCCAATTTTAATACCAGCCAAATAAAGCCATACGGCTGAAGGCTGGTATTCTCAGGATGGGGAGCTCCACGTTATGGGGAGCCCTCCAGCCTAACAATATCAGCCAGCAGCCGCCCAGAATTGCCGCATACATTATATGCGACAGTTCTGGGACTGTACCCGGCTCTTCCCGATTTGCCCTGGTACGTTGGCAAATCGGGGAAATAAGGAGTTAATGGCAGCCCATAGCTGCCACTAAATCCTAGATTAATCATGTCAGGCGTCTATGAGACACCCTCCATGATTAATCTGTAAGTTACAGTAAATAAACACACACACCCGAAAAAATCCTTTATTAGAAATAAAAAACACAAACAAATTCCCTCATTACCAATTTAATAAGCCCCAAAAAGCCCTCCATATCCGGCGTAATCCACGGACCTCCAGCGTCGCTTCCAGCATGAAGGTGACAGGAGCTTCAGAAGACACCGCCGCTCCGGTCACCTCCACACAGCAAATGAGGTGAGTAGCGCGATCGGCTGAGCTGTCACTTTTTTTTAATTTATTTACAGATTTTTCTCATCTCGTTTAAGTTTATGGTTAAAATCCGCAAATAAAACGCACATTTACCCCAAGAGGAATTGACATGCTGTGGATTTCGAAACCACCCCGCAGGGTCAGTTTGCACAGTATAAGGCTCTGTACGCACACTGCATTTTTAGCCGCATATTTGCCGCTGTTTTTGCTGCAGAAATGCTGCAGTTTTTGTTCATAACCTTCCTGCAGTCCTTCCCCAGCAAAATCTATGGGAAATAAAAAATGTTGTGCGCACACTGCGTTTTTTTTCCTATAGGTTTTGCTGCAGAATTTCTGCAGCAAAAAAGTAGTAGCATGTCACTTCTTTTCCGCAGGTACCGCGGTTTTTTCCTTATATAATAGTAAAACAACTGCAGGGATCAACCCGCGGTAAAATTGCAGATGCGTTTTTACCGCGGTTTTTGCCGGGGGTGCAGTATTCTGTCAGAGGGTGCAGATTTACCATTTCCCAGTGCGCACAGCGCCTAAAAATACAAAACCTGCATAATGGGTGTGAGATTTCTATACATTCTGCTCACTTTGCTGGAGGAATAAAGATACCTAGTGGAAAGAACGAGTCGTGGGAACTTGGTGTAACAAGTAACAAACATAGCGGCCCACGTATCCACATCGTATCTCGTAGTTTACTTGTTTCCGTTCTCCCTGTAAATACACATCGCTACATGAGCCCCGCTGTCTGACATGCAGATGCGGCTGGGGTACATTTTTGTGTGTCGGGCTGTCACTGAGATAATACAGGATTGTGAATTCCCACAGGTTTTGTGTTTCTGAAGCTGCAGCACCTGAGGATTTTCTAGCGTCATACAGAGCCTATACGCCGGAGAGTTTCTTTACATCGCTTTTCTTTCCTGTTTAGGTGACTGGTTTGCTTGGCATTTGCTGATTATACCCACTTCTTGGGCTTGAATACCACTGTCTGCCGCGCGTCTGCAATAAAATGCTGGCAGTTCAGAATGAAGTAGCAGATACGGGTGCAGTGACTGTGGAAGGTAGTGTTCAGTGCAGTCAGCTGGATCGGAAGTCAATCATGTGGGAGGACGGATTAAAGGGAAGATGTCAGCAGGTTGTTGCTCTCATCTGAGAGCAGCATGATATAGAGACAGAGACCCTGATTCCAGTGATCTGTCACTTACTGGGCTGCTTGCTGCAGATTTGATAAAATCAGTACCAGTCCTCTGAATGCTGAGCCCTGTATATCCCCACCCACTCCACTGATTGGCAGCTTTCTGACTACACTGCATGATGAGGACGTGGTTGGACTACATGTCAGCAGATTACCTAGTCCTCTAGTGATAGTGTCTTGCTGAGAAAACAGTGATTTTCTCAATACTACATCAAGGAGCCTGATAAGTAACACATGGCGCTAATGCAAGTCTATGCAGAAAAACGCAACTGTCGGCAAAAAAACGGTTGCGTTTTTTCTGCAAGGCGCCGTATTGTGCCGCACTGCAAAAACCGGATGTGTGAAAGCAGCCTAAGAAACTTTAATATATCTTATCAGAAAATTCTACTTCTTTTACCTCCTATGTTGTTCTTTCACTCTTAGGCTATGTGCGCACGTTGCGCAAATACATGCAGTTACTGCATGCGTCCTGCGTCCCCTGCACAGTCTATGGAGATTGTGCAGGGGCCGTGCGCACGTGGCGCTTTAGAGCGCAGCGCTTCGGCTACTGCCGAAGCGCTGCATAAAAAGAAGTGACATGTCACTTCTTCCGTGCGCTTTGCCGGCAGCTCCTGCTCTGTCTATGGGAGGAGCTGCAGGCAGAGCGCATGGAATCGGCTTCACTACAAACATTTTCTGCAGCGATTAGAAGCGCACATGTGCTCTTCAGATCGCTGCAGAAATTTCTGCAGTGAACTGTACGCAACGTGCGCACATAGCCTTAGTTCATGGATAAAATCTGTGTTCGGTGAATTCAGATGTTCACGTTGCTGCGGCATGAGATGAGTTGCTGCTCATAGAAGTTTATGGAGAGGGGAGTGGGAAGAGGATGGATGAGCTAGAGAAAATTGGAGGTAGACTCCGACATCTTCGCCTGAAATCTAAGTTACATTTTACTCTTTACTATGCAAACATTTACCTACAGACACTCGTGCGTATAGGCGAGGCCTAAGGCTGGAAACACATCTATGCGAGTAAAATCGGTCCGAGTTGGCTGAAAAACCTCTGCTGATTTTAGTTCACTTTTTAGGTCAGAGTGCAATGCAAGTGCAATGCTTTTTTTTTTTAACTTAATGACTTGCTTAGCGTGTGTAATGCGTGTGTAATGCGTAGGGGATCCGTTTTTACTATGTCATTTGCCATTCAGCTCTGCTACATGGCCGCTGACAGCAGCCACAGACAGCCATGTAGCAGAGCTGAATGGCAGATGACAGCAGACACAGACAGAGACGCACGATCTGAATGAACTCGGGTGAACTTCACCTGACTTCATTGTCATGCCGCGGCTCTGTCTGTGACCGCTAATCCCCTGAGTGACTGAATTGAGCAGTGCGATTAGCGCTGCTGTCACTCAGGTTACACGCAGCTAGCTGGATCCTCCCCCTGTGACCGCAACTCACCTGTGACTTCATCGCTGTCACTTGGGTGACTTACTGTCACTGTTGGAGGATCCAGCGGTGGCCGCGAGTAACCTGACTGACATCAGCTGATCGCGATACTCACCTCAGTTGCTGCGTGGAGCTGACAGGAGGGGCGGTGTCTTTTGCAGCTCCTGTCACCTTCATGAAGCAGAGCTGAGAGCGTCGAGGGACCTCCGTGGATTACGTCGGACAAGGATGGGTTTTTTGGGTACTTAACAAAGACCCTCGTTCACCACTTTATTATTGTTTATTATTTCAAATAAAGGATTTTTTCACTGTGCGTTTATTAACTTTAATTTACAGGTTAATCATTGGGGGTGTCTCATAGACGCCTGCAATGATTAATCTAGGATTTAGTTCCAGCTATGGGCTGCCATTAACTCCTTATTACCCCGATTGCCAACACACCAGGGCAAATCGGGAAGAGCCGGGTACAGTCCCAGAACTGTCGCATATATTGTATGCGGCAATTCTGGGCGGCTGCTGACTGATATTGTTAGGCTGGGGGGCTCCCCATAACGTGGAGCTCCCCATCCTGAGAATACAAGCCTTCAGCCGTATGGCTTTATCTGGCTGGTATTAAAATTGGGGGGGACCGCACGCCGTTTTTTTTTTTTAAATTATTTATTTATTTTACTGCACAGCATAGACACGTCCACTGGCTGCTGTGATTGGTTGCAGTGTGACAGATCTCACTCAGCGTGGGGGCGTGTCTGACTGGAACCAATCATAGGTGCCGTGGGCGGGGAAAGCAGGGAATACGAGATTGTTTAATGAGCGGCCGGCTTTTTCAAAAGAGGAGAAGCCGCCAGAGCAGTGTGAACACCGTGCAGCGCCGGTGATCGGGGATCGGTGAGTATGAGAGAGGGGGGGAGAGGGATAGACCGACATGGACAGAGAGGGAGGGACAGAGATAGTGACCGAGCGACAGACCGACCGAGCGACAGACCGACAGACCGAGAGGGAGAAACCGACTGACATAGAATAGTGATTGACAGACATTGGGAGACATCGCTCGTTTCCAGTGTTTTAGGAAACATGCGAGAAATGTATTTAGAAAATCGGATGTCACTAGGATGGTGTGAGTGCCGTCCCGGGACATCCGATTTTTTTACACGCTCCCATAGACTTGCATTGGAGAAACTCGCAGTAGAAACTCGCAAAAAAGCAGCATGCTGCGATTTTTTTTCTCAGTCCGATTTGGACTGAGAAAAAAATCGCAACTGCGAGCTGAATCATTCACTAACATGTGTCCGATTCCAATGTGAGTTTTTCTCGCATTGCTCTACTGCGAGAAACTCGCAAGTGAGAATCAGCCCTACGTCACTATGTAGCTGTATATATCTTCTTTCCCATAGTTTTTTTATTTTTGTTTTTTAAATCTGGGCCCCAAAGCGCAAGTGTGAACTTAGCCTGCAATCTTTTACATTCTGTATATAATAATATCCGACAGATGCAGATATCTTGGTTTTCGGGGTAGATTGGGTCACATTCAGCCTGTGGCATCTGGAGGTGTAAAGCCCGCTTTACACGCTGCAATGTATCTTACAATGTGTCGGCGGGGTCACGTCGTAAGTGACGCACATCCGGCATCGTTAGTTACATTGCAGTGTGTGACAGATACGTGCGATTGCGATTGAACGGTAAAACATTCATCGCACGCACGCCGTTCATTTCTCTAGAATTGCACGTCAGATTGTTCATCGTACCCGGGGTAGCACACATCAGTGTGTGACACCCCGGGAAAGATGAACATATCTTACCTACGTCCTGCGGTTCCCGGCCGGTAATGCGGAAGGAAGAAGGTGGGCGGGATGTTTACGTCCCGCTTATCTCCGCCCCTCCGCTTCTATTGGCCGGCTGCCACGTGACGTCGCTGTGACGCCGAACGTCCCTCCCACTCCAGGAAGTGGACGTTCGCCGCCCACATCGAGGTCGTATGGAAGGTAAGTATGTGTGACGGGGGTTAATCGTTTGTGCGGCACGTTCAACAAATTGAACGTGCTGCACATACGATGGGGGCGTTGCAAATCGCATACGATATCGTATGCGAAATCGTAACATGTAAGGCTAAGTTCACACTTCAGTTGTTTTGCATCAGTCACAATCCGTAGCCTTGAGGAATTAAGGAATCCTGCAAAATATTTTGCAGGAATCCTGTTTTCCCCCATAGACTTCTATTAGTGACGGATTGCGACTGATGACCCTGCGTTGCATCCGCTGCGTCGCGGTCCGTCGTTTTTGACTGACCGCCGAGCGGGGAGCAACGCAGAATGTAACGTTTTTCGGGCCGTCAAAATTAACGCGCCGCACAGGAATCCGTCGCCATCCGTCAAGCTTGTAATGTATGTCTATGGTGCTGGATTCCGTCGTAATCCGTCTTACAACGGAATCCAGCGCAGGATTCCGTCATGCTCTACTGAGCATGCCCAGCATGTTTGGCACGCCCACTGGGCTGTCCCAAACACAGACGGATCATGACTGATCCGTCAAAAAACGGACGCACAGCGGATGTAACGGACGCAACTGATCCGTTTTTTCACAGGATTCCTGTGAAAGGAATCCTGTGAAAAACACATCAGTTGCATCAGTTGACATCTAAAAAACAACTGATCCGTTGCTGACGGACCTGACGGATTGAAAACAACTGAAGTGTGAACTTAGCCTAAAGCAGGCTTAAGTCTGACATGGCCACTTCTGTATATAAACAGAGCGTCCGCTTTACATTGTGCTGTTTGTGTACGTTCCCCATGGCAATTGTCATACTGAAGAATGATTAGCTCCATGGTTAGTGTTGATTGTGTAAGTGAAGCAATGACCTGAGATTCTGTTACAAGTTGTGTTTACTCCATGTAACTTCGGACAAATGACTGATTTGGTTTTAAACCGTACAGGGTAAATTATAACCCTTATCATTGCAACTCTGAAAAATGGAGGTCATATTAGGAAATGGTTGTACGCGATCTAATTAATTTACTAGTGTCCAATAAAGGTGTAAGCGCCATACGTCCTCCGATAGAGGGGCCTTTACTGTATTTGTAACCGATACAAGACCAAAGTCTGCATCTCCTGCTATGCCCCGGACTCGGAGATCAATAAAACGGAATTTCAGCTGTTTTTGGTCAGTGTATAAACTTAAAGGAAAAAAAAAACGGATGGGATGTTTCCTAACTTCTTCCATCAGTCAGTGAACACTAGTATGCAACAAGGATGGCACTAATCAAGCATTTTTTTTTTGCCATTGGAGTGGTTCTTTACATCTAAGTTCCCTACCCCTAGTCTTATATTCACCCGCCACCGTCTTCATCTTCTAACCACACCGCTTCAGTTGGTCTCCAGCAGTTTGTGACCTGCCGGCAGTTCCAGTTAGAGGTCATTCTTCTATGAAATTCTATGAGAGCCTCGTTCTGGCTCTCATAGACTTGCACTGAGAGCGTGTGACGTAACTTCTAACTTCCAGCTAGTCAGAACTTGCTGTCACAAGATGGTGCCGCAGGAGCGGAGCAGGGTCTGTAAAAGGTGGAGACATCAGAGGGTGAGCATAAGAGTAGGTTCAGGGACCTGAGACTAAAAGCATCACTCCAGCAATGAAGAATAACAAAAAATGCTGGAGAGGTGCTTCTAGTAGGTAAGTGTGATGCAAGACTAGGATCAAAGCTGGCTAAAAAAAATTAGACAGCTGATCAACTACATCAGCTATGTATTCTCGGCAGCACATTGTTTTGTGTATACAAGAGCCAAGATGATATTTTGTGTGCGAAGAACGATCGAATTAACAATTGTTCTGTGTGTCTGTCTAAACAGGCCATTAAAGCAGCACTCCAGCGTTTCTTTTTTCACTGTAGTAGT
Organism: Anomaloglossus baeobatrachus; assembly: GCF_048569485.1. Taxonomy (NCBI): domain Eukaryota; kingdom Metazoa; phylum Chordata; class Amphibia; order Anura; family Aromobatidae; genus Anomaloglossus; species Anomaloglossus baeobatrachus. Next base: position 212,903,365 of record NC_134354.1, read on the forward strand.
GATGCTTGAAGGCTGAGGCCACACAGGGCACTATTGTGATCCTCGCGTGACACTCAGCTAACGCTGGCAGCACACCGAGTGTCATGCGAGTGTCCCTGCGACTGAGGTCCGACCGTGCGAGCGGACTTCAGCTGCGGGGGGAGGGCTGGCACTGAGGAGGGTAGAGAGGGATTTATCTCCTCTCCTCCGTTGCCGGCTATTGCCATTCTCGCCCTGCACTAGCGGTACACCGGTGTACTGCGAGTGCAGTGCGATTTTTCTCTCGCCCCATTCACAATGATCGTATTATAAGCGCAGCATGCTGTGATTCTTTTCTCGGTCCGATTAGGGCTGAGAAAATAATCGCTCATGTACGCTGACACACAGGCTAATATTGGTCCGAGTGGAATGCGATGTTTTATCACACTCCACTCGCACCATTTTTCTTGCCGTGTGTCTTTGGCCTAAATGTAAAAATGTAAGTCCCATCTTAGTTATATACCACCGTCTTCATCTTGTTCCATCGTTGCTCCAATCGGTCTCTTGTGACTTGCTGGCTGCTGCAGTGTGTCATGGAGTGCGTTCCAGAGTTGCCAACTCAATACAAGTCTATGAGAGACTCGTTCTGGCCTCGTTCTGGCTCTCGTAGACTTGCATTGGGAGCTTGTGTTTTCCTGCCATTCAGAGCTTATGTGCACAAGTTGGGACTGGAGTGGTGTAGAAAAACAATGAAGCCGTCGGAGCGTAAGAGGGCAGAGGCTTTGCATTTAAAGTGCCACTGCAGCATTAAAAAAAAGTAAATAAAACTTTAGGCGTGGTGCTTTAGGTGTATGTTCACACATGGAATGTTTGCTGTGTTTTCAGTGTATTTGGTGTGTAAAATGCACCAGAATAATGAATAAAATTACAATACCCTAAGCGACTGGAGATCAGCTTGCATGTAACGGGCCTTTGGTCCTTAGACGGTCAGTCGGCCAGTGTAAGTGCGCCCTTAGTATCCAGACCAGAGCGAGTCTTTGAGGTGGCCCCCTAGGCTTTCTGAAAGCATATGTCCACCTTTGTGGGAAGCCCATTACCAGCACAATATAGCGGTTTGTTTGAACAGACTTTAGGCCCTGTCACACACAGAGATAAATCTGCGGCAGATCTGTGGTTGCAGTGAAATTGTGGACAATCAGTGCCAGGTTTGTGGCTGTGTACAAATGGATCAATATGTCCATGATTTCACTGCAACAACAGATCTGCCAAAGAGTTATCTGTGTGTGTGACGGGGCCTTTTCTTAAAAGCTCCAATTAACTCATGGAAAGAGCATTACGTGACCTTCATTGTCATTTTCCCACCAGCGGCATACAACAGTTAGGTCTATTGTGTGGATGTCTACAACAAAAAGACAAGACATTCCTTCCGATAGTGTCCTAGCTGCTCTGTGGTGTACTAGGCTTTTGTGATTAGTTGTTTTTTGTACCCTTTGAAGTTTGAGGTCAGTCTTAATCTGTAGTGCTACCTTTTCACAGAGGATCAAGGGTCTTAAAGGGAACCTGTTTTGTAAAAAAAAAAAATAAATTCTATTAACTCTGTTTCTGTACTATAATGCTGAGCCTTGACTATCACTCAGTGCCAGGGGCTTGGTTACCGCCGCCATTCACAATGCACGGAGCAGTGACTGAAACTGTGCTGGTCATGCCCCTGTAACTAAAAGCCTGAGGCTGCTGGGAGGAAAAAAGTTAATTTCCTCCCGGCAGCATCAGAAAGATATTAACGTGCAGATTAACCTCATATCTGCAAGTTAATAGTGTTTTTATTTACATGCCAGGTTCCCTTTAAGTAGAAGTTCGGCTGATGCACGAGACATGTGAATGGCTGTTTAGTCTTTTTTTTTTCATTAGACTAGCAAAAGTATTTACAAAAAAATAAAATCTAATGATCATATGTTTTGTTATACTTCCAACTTGGGGCATATAATAAAAAATAATACACAATACCGCAATAAAGCTCCCTATGTATTGCAATGTATATATTCCCCTGTTCATAGTAATGTTTTCCTCATGCCAGTGTGTTTTGTACATGGCAGAAACAATAAAATATATAAATGGTGAGTGGACCAGACTCAATCCCTTATGAGGATCTGAAACCTTTTATATTGTGCAATGACCCATTCGGGAAAGACCTGTGGTTATACAGTTTGTCCACCGCCATTAACATGAGAACGGCGGCAGCTTTAGGCATAGAAGTGGTGTCTAGATATAGTAAAGTAGCCATACGCTACGCAATGAAACCACCTATAGCGCCACCTGGTGGAAAACAACGGAGTTAGCATTTTTATCTCGAAAACAGAACGAGATAGAGAAAAAAAGTGAATTACAAAGTTGTAGAGCATCATCAATTCAATACGAATCGACACCTTGCATACAGAAATGCTATGATTAGAACGTGTAAAACTCACAAGGCTGCGGACGTGAAGCGATACCTCATGAAGACCTTCCTACAAGTCATTGGGTATGGTGGCTGCGTGGAGTGGCCTCCACGCTCACCTGACCTGACCTCATTGGACTTCTTTCCGTGAGGTCACATCAAACAGCAGGTGTATGGGACCCCTCCACCAACATTACAGGACCTACGACGACGTATCACAGATGCTTGTGCAAACGTGTCACCTACCATATTGCACAATATGCAGCAAGATACAGTATGCTGTCCAGAGTCCAGATGTGCATTGCAGCTGACGGTGGCCACTGTGAGCATCAACATTAAATGAGCGCCAGATGCGTGACCAGCATTCAATGGGTTTCATATCATAGCATTTCTGTATGCAAGGTGTCGATTCATATTGTGTAATATAAACAAACACCTTATGTACCTCTCATTTCAAGGCAGTCAACTTGGTAGCTAAGGCTACTTTCACACTTCAGTCTTTTTCCATCAGTCACAATCCGTTGCCTTGAGAAAATACGGTATCCTTCAAAATAATTTGCAGGATTCCTTTTTTTTCCCATAGACTTGTATTAACGACGGATTGCGACTGATGGCCTTGCGTTGCATCCGCCGCGCGATGGATCAGTCGTGGAATGACTCACCGCCAGGAGGAAGCAACTGACACTGTAACGTTTTCTGGAGCGTCAAAAAAACGCACTCCGCAGGATTCCGTCACAATCCATCAAGAAGTATAATGGTTGTCTATGATGCAGGATTCCGCCGTAATCTGTCACACGTTGGAATTCCGTCATGTTCTACTGAGCATGCCCAGCATGTCTGGCACTCCCATTGGGCTGTCCCAAAAACAAATGGATCACAACGGATTCGTCAAAAATCGGATGCACAACAGATGTAACGGACGTGACAGATCAGTTATTTCACAGTATTCCTGTGAAGTAACACATCCGTTGCGTCTGTTTACATCTAACATACGACGGATCCGTTGTTCCGTCGCAATGACTGACTTGGCGGATTTGAAACAACTGAAGTGGGAAAGTAGCCGAAGCTGTCATTACACATTCTACTTGCGTCTCAGGGCAGTCAGTGTCGTTGGAAGGGAATTACAGCAGAGTTGAGTGTGATTGAATACACCTCTGCAGCTCTTCTTTCACAGAGCTGTTGGCTTTGTCACTCCCCGCTATGAGATGAACCCTAAGGTGTTTGTAATCACACTCAGTTCTGCTCTATTCTTCACAGTAAGTGCAAAAATCCTGACTGAGAGCAGGACAGCCGATCTTTACATCTCACAGGAGAGAGTTTGTTCTCCTGAACTTCTCAGGGGTGGTCTCTTTTTCCCCTTCCTTACAGCTCTTATAGTTTCCAAGGTCCACTGGAAGGTTGAACTAGATGGACCTAGGTCTTTTTTTCAACCTATGTAACTATGTAACTCAGAGGAAAAAGTGCGTGCCCCTAGAAAATATCTCTGTAACGTCTTATTGGAATTATAAACTTTACATGCTATTATCTCCTCAACAGTGATGAGAAATGAAGAAATAATAAAGACCTTTCATTCATCTCTGCAGCCACCATTCCATGATATGGCCAGTTACCATGCTAGGTGAAAGGTCGTCTTAAAAACCTTTTAAAGGTTTAAAGGGAACCTGCAGGTCCCCAGACTGACCTAACCGCTCTTATAGCACTATGCGTAGGTATGACTGTACTCTGGTAATGTGTTTTTTTTTTTTTTTTTTGGAACAAGGGCAGCAACAATCTGGGGACAGATTCCCTATCTGAGAGCAGCATGTTGTAGGGCAAAGACCAGTGATATATCAATGTCTGAGTTGTAGTTTTCATAAAATCTGTTTCATCTTCTGCAGTTCTACCAGTTTTCTGAATGCTTAGCTCTGTATAGCCCATTCAACACGACTGATTGGCTGCTTTCTGCCTATGCACAGTGACGTAAGTGACAAACCATTATGCTGTTTTCAGATTAGGCTGCTTTCACACTACATTTTTTTTAACATGCGTCCTGAACGTTTTTTAACGCAAAAACGGATCCAGTGCAAATTCGTTTTCATTTCAATGCATTTGCAATGGACTCGCGTCAACATGCGTTCACCTGCGTTTGCGTGTGTTATAGTGAGGATCCAGCGACTTGCAGTTTTTTAACTTTTTTCAAAAACGCTACTTGTAGCGTTTTTGAGCTGCGTCCAAATACTGCAAATTGCTGGATCCTGACTAAACAGCACGCAAACGTATGTGAACGCTGGCATGCTGATAGACAGGATCCTGCTTGCTCTACTGAGCATGCCCAGAAACCAGCCTGGTGTGATCAGTCTCTCTCTCCCCCTCCCTCTCTCCCCCTCCCTCTCTCCCCCTCCCTCCCTCTCTCCCCCTCCCTCCCTCTCTCCCCCTCCCTCCCTCCCCCTCCCTCTCTCGCCCTCCCTCTCTCGCCCTCCCTCTCTCGCCCTCCCTCTCTCGCCCTCCCTCTCTCGCCCTCCCTCTCTCGCCCTCCCTCTCTCGCCCTCCCTCTCTCGCCCTCCCTCTCTCGCCCTCCCTCTCTCGCCCTCCCTCTCTCGCCCTCCCTCTCTCGCCCTCCCTCTCTCCCCCTCCCTCTCTCCCCCTCCCTCTCTCCCCCTCCCTCTCCTCCCTCCTGAGAGCTGCGAAGGCTCGTAACCAAGGTAAACATCGGGTAACTTGCTTGGATACCCGATGTTTACCTTGGTTACGTGTGCAGGGAGCCCGGCTCCTAGCAGCTGCAGACGCTCGTAACCAAGGTAAATATCGGGTATCCAAGCAAGTATACCCGATGTTTACCTTGGTTACGAGCCTCGCAGCTGTCAGATGCCGGCGCCCAGTCTGTGACGTTCAGTTCCCCTCACTCCCGATCACATGACTCCATTGCCCGCCATAAACTTCAAGTGACAGGATCCTGCAAAATAATACATGCGTTTGCATGCGTTTTTCTTTGTAAAAACAGGATCCGCTTTTACAGCAAAAAAACGTTCATGACGCATGTTAAAAAAACGTAGTGTGAAAGCAGCCTTAGGCTACTTTCACACATCAGTTTTTTTCCATCAGGCAGAATCTGGAAAAAAACGGATGAATCGGATCCGGGCTGGATCCGTTTTATCCCCATTGATTTGTATTAGCGCCGGATTGTGCCTGATGGCCTTGCGTTGCATCCGGCTTTTGCCTGATCCGTCGTAATTGGTTAATGCGGCAGCCGGATGGAACGTCTCTTGTAATGTTTTTTGTCTCTGACAAACGCATCACGTTGGATCCGGCATGATACGGCGTGATTTACAATGGAAGACTATGGACGCCGGACGCCGGCAAAAAACGGATGCGGCCGCCGGATCCATTTTTGTAAACTGAGCATGCTCTGTTATTGAAAAAAAACGGATGCAGCAATAAAATGGACGAAACGGATGCAAAAACGGATGTGCCGGATCTGTTTTTATTTTTTACGGATCAGGTATACCAGATCCGTCAAAAAAAAGGATCAGGTGCATCTGTTTTTGCATATTCCACGCCGGATCCATTGCATCAGGCACACGCCGGATTGTGCCTGATGGCAAAAAACTGATGTGTGAAAGTAGCCTTAGCTGGCCAATTGCTGGTGACAGATTCCTATAACCCTGCAGCATTTCATTGGAGCCGGCCTTAGGCTACTTTTACACATCCGGTTTTTGCTCTGCGGCACAATACGGCGCTCTGCAGAAAAACCGCAACCGTGTTTTTGCCGCCGGTTGCGTTTTTTTTTTTGCATAGACTTACATTAGTGCCGTATTGTGCCGCATGGGCTTGCGTTCGGTCCGGTTTTTGCCGCATGCGGCAGATTACGCCGATGCCGCGGCCGGATGGAACGTTGCCTGCAACGTTTTTTTGCTCCGACAAAAAAAAACACATTGCGCCGCATCCGGCCGCTGCGGCGCATTTTCAATGCATGCCTATGGACGCCGGATGCGACGCGATGCGGAAAAAACGCATCCGGCCGCCGCATGCGGTTTCTTCCACTGCGCATGCTCAGTAGCGTGCCGCAACCGGAAAAAAACGGACCGGCCGTATGTAAAAACTTATGCAAAGGATGCGGTGTTTTCGCCGCATCCGTTGCAAAGGTTTCACAGCCGGATTGAGCCGCACTGCTCAAACCGGATGTGTGAAAGTAGCCTAATCTGGCGGGCCACCTCTTCACTGGATCAGTCCAGCCAATCAAATCATTAGGGAGGCTTTATCTGAAGAGCGGAGCCACGATTAGGCCAGCAATAGAGGCGCCCCTCCGGACTAGTCCTGCCTCATTAGCATACGCAGCACTGCAGGATTATCCTTCATTGTTAAAGCTCTACAGCATTCCTAAGTGAAATAAACCCCGCTTCCGTGTACAGAAATCCCCCAGCGTTCTGCTGTATTAGCGGCTGGGGACCTGACAGGTTCTTGTAAAATAACAAGCACTGTTTTATGTGGCAAATATCGTTTTGCTGCATTGACCATTTTAACTGTTTTCAACTCCATCTTTTGGCGATTTGTTATTTTCAGTTCTCGCCAGCGTTGGGGACGATCAGCAGGGAGCCTTGCGCTCATCGCTCGCTCTCCCTCCCCTTCTCGGATGTGCAGTCAAAACAAATTCTAATAATGCATCAGCCTCATAAACCTGCTTGTCACATTGCATTCCCGTTGTGCGAATCTGTGTTCACTGTCAACATAACCCATAATCTTCCCATTGCAGGTTTTTCCCTTTTCCTTTTTTTATTTTTATTTTTTTTTATATTTTTTGAAAGTATTTTATCTTGTAAGTTTTATTAGTCCACACCTTGTTATGCTCTTTGCTACATCTTAGACACAAGATCACTAAACTAGAAAATCTATAAGATACCAGTGAAGGGTTAAACCAGTGGGAATGCGGAGCTCCCTGAACCACGGGCAGACATTGCACTATTCCCTTTGTCCTTTTCCGAAGAATGATGAAAGTGATGGACAGCATCTACAAAGTTTGTTGTTTTTTTCGTTTACATGCATGATGCATCACCATGAGACGAGTGACTGATATAAAAAGGCATAACATTACCAGCTAAAGTGAATCCGTCAGCAGGTTTTTGCTATGTAGTCTGAGAGCAGCATGATGTAGCAACAGGGACCCTGATTCCAGTGATGTATCACTTACTAGTCTGCATGCTGCCATTTGGTTAAAATCAGTTAACCCTGCTGCAGATCTATCAGATCTGCAAAAGCTGAAAGTTATATATTATACCCTCCATACCACTGATGAGTAGTATATATTATATACACTATACATTGTGAAAACACTGTGAAAAGAGAGCGCAATAGGGTCTTACCCTACAAACAAATAGGGTGTAAATCACAGAGGTTACTCACCAAGTGGAGTTGTGAAAGTCACAACCACTGTAAAGGCATATATACTGGGTCAGCGGCAGCAGTCACCCCTTGGATGAAAAACTGTTCTTGTAAGGAGAAGGGTATTTAGGTACCGCGCCAACGACCACTCATGCAGGGGATGAATTTAACGTAACTTTTATTCCATGCTCAGGTCTACGCGTTTCAGGAGCGTCTGCTCCCTTCCTCCTGGTGCGGATGCGGTTCCTGAACTTCAGACATACTAGGAACCGCATCCGCACCAGGAGGAAGGGAGCAGACGCTCCTGAAACGCGTAGACCTGAGCATGGAATAAAAGTTACGTTAAATTCATCCCCTGCATGAGTGGTCGTTGGCGCGGTACCTAAATACCCTTCTCCTTACAAGAACAGTTATACACTATACATTGGCAGAAATCTGCGAATCATTGGTGGTGGTGGGGTTAAACAGAGCAGGAGGACTATGTGGCACAAGACAACTAGTCCCTTCTTGATAATCTCCTGCTGATAAAACACTGATTTTTATTGTAACAACAACAAACAGCCCAAGTAGCACATCTGTAGAATTGGGAGGTCTGCCCCTACAGAATCTTGCTCTCAGATTACATACCAAAAATACGCTGACAATTACCTTTACTTTATTTGTGAAACACCATTGTAACTTCATCCTCCAATACATTATATTATGGTCCTTTCAGATACAGACCAGCTATAGTAAAATCTTTAGCCCATTTTTCTTCTTAACATCAACTCATTAAAAGAAACTCTAAACCTGACAGTAAATGTTTAAATTAACAAGAAATCTAGTTGCCCCATTATTTGTTCGCAGCTTTTTAGGTGTGATCTGAAACAGGGCCTGGTTTATCAAGCACTTTGTCAGCTTTCTGGGGTAAAATTAATTAAAATATTAATACATTTTTGCGCAAAAATCATAGCTGTGGCTTTTGGCGGTTTTACACCAGTCCCAGCCCGCTTCATCAGATGTTTGAAAAGTAGGTGGAGCTCAATTGTGAGGGGGTGTGGCTGAGCGTGGCAAAAAACTCCGAATTCTGGCCACAAAAGTGACATACTGTAAATTGGGACATGGATGTACGCCAGGCTGGCAGGAGCTTCCTCACAGAAAACACAGGAGCTCTAGGATGGCCGATTGCTTCTGTATGGTGTTTACTCAGGAGTGTTAGTTGATCCCCAAACAAACACCTGAACCAATGTTCAGCCGATGGCTATCTATTTATGTATCTTCTGCTTAGCCACACATCTAAGCCCTCTCCACCTCCATCTCAAAAACATTTCCCGGATCTGTATCTTTCCGAAGAAGCTGCAAAAACCCTAGTGCATGCCCTTATTATCTCCTGCCTGGATTATTGCAACCTCCTGCTCTGTGGCCTCCCTTCTAACAGTCTCGCACCCCTACAATCTATTCTAAACTATGCTGCCCGACTGATCCACCTGTCCCCCCGCTACTCCCCGACCTCTCCTCTCTGCCAATCCCTTCACTGGCTTCCCATTGCCCAACGACTACAGTTCAAAACCCTAATCATGACCTACAAAGCCATCCACAACCTATCTCCTCCCTACATCTCTGACCTACTTACCCGCATGTAACCTTCGATCCTCGCAAAATCTCCTTCTCTACTCCCCTCTCATCTCCTCTTCCCACCATCGCATCCAAGATTTCTCCCGTGCCTCCCCCATACTCTGGAATGCTCTGCCACAACACATCAGACTCTCGCCTACCTTGTCAAGCTTCAAAAGGAACCTAAAGACCCACCTCTTCCGACAAGCCTACAACCTGCCGTAACCCTCAGTCTGATACAGCACTGCACAACCAGCTCTACCCTAACCTACTGTATCCTCACCCATCCCTTGTAGACTTTGAGCCTTCACGGGCAGGGACCTCTGTCCTCCTGTACCTGTCTGTGCCTTGTATTGTTTATAATTATTGTACCTGTCCCTATTTTGTATACCCCTTTCACATGTAAAGCGCCATGGAATAAATGGCGCTATAATAATAATAATAATTATCCGCTGCCTCATCTGCTAGTGGCATATGAAAATGCCTCCACTAGGTGATCACTTGTCCTGCTGTAGCCAGTTATCTTACAGCCAGACACAGGACAGTGAGGAGTCGGGCTTAGGGGTGCTTCACACATAGCGAGATCGCTACCGAAATCGCTGCTACGGCACGGTTTTGGTGACGCAACAGTGACCTCATTAGCGATCTCGCTGTGTGTGACACTGAGCAGCGATTTGGCCCCTGCTGCGAGATCGCTGCTCGTTACACACAGCCCTGGTTCGTTTTCTTCAAAGGCGCTCTCCCGCTGTGACACACAGATCGCTGTGTGTGACAGCGAGAGAGCGACGAAATGAAGCGAGCAGAGAGCAGGAGCCGGCATCTGGCAGCTGTGGTAAGCTGTAACCAGGGTAAACATCGGGTAACCAAGGTGGTTACCCGATATTTACCTTAGTTACCAGCCTCCGCAGCTCTCACGCTGCCTGTGCTGCCGGCTCCGGCTCTCTGCACATGTAGCTGCAGTACACATCGGGTTAATTAACCCGATGTGTACTGTAGCTAGGAGAGCAAGGAGCCAGCGCTAAGCAGTGTGCGCGGCTCCCTGCTCTCGCGGTTATGATCGCTGCTTCGGCTGCTGTGTTTGACAGCTAAGCAGCGATCATAACAGCGACTTACAAGGTCGCTGTTACGTCACAGAAAATGGTGACGTAACAGCGACCTCGTTGTCGCTGTCGCTTAGTGTGAACCAGCCCTTAGCTCACATGTCCAGTAATCATCCATTTAAAATAGATTCAAGAAACCAAAATACTGGATCAACTGATAAAAACTGATCCGTTTACAATGACTTGAATGATTACACAAATGCATCCTGCAGCGATCCGTTTTTGACTGACAAATAACTGTGCTACTGGATCCCTTTGCTAAATTGTTGAAACCAAGGTAAACGGATCAGTTTTAAATTGTATTAGTTTTTCATCAGTGGGAAACTAATCCAGTGGATCTGCTTCACATGGATGATTGTTGGACAAGTCAACTGAGCCTAAGTGGGAGGACATGGGTGCCGAGTCCTGCTGTAGACGAGGTCAACCATACAGTACAATGACAATTCTCTTTTGGGAATTACTTAAAGGGAACCTGTCATCAGAAATTTCGCCCAAAAGCTAAAAGATTCCCCCTCTGCAGCTCCTGGGCTGCATTCTAGGAAGGTCCCTGTTATTATTGTGCCCCATGTGAGACCAAAATAAAGCCTTTATAAAGTTCTACCTTTTTGTATGCAGCTTCTGTAAATCTGTCACGGGGGCGGGCTCTCTGCCGTCCGTTATTTTGCCCCCTGGTCCTGTACGCCGCCCCCATCGCTCCTTTCCATATCTGATGCACCGCCCACTGCTCCAGCCATCCCCGCGCATGCCCAGTGCCAGTCTCACAGGACTGAGCAGTGTGAACGCTGGTGACGTGTGCGCAGGCAAGTGATTATGGACGGGACTGTGACTGTTATCAGCAAGTACCCGGCCATAATCTCGTGAGCGCGCAAACCTCTCCAGCATTCACACTGAGCTCAGTGTAGATGCTAGACTGTATGGGCTGCTTCCAGGGATGACGTCCCTTTGTCATGTGATAGTATTTCGAACACGCCCCTATCACATGACAAAGGGACGTCATCCCTGGAAGCAGCCCATACAGTCTAGCATCTACACTGAGCTCAGTGTGAATGCTGGAGAGGTTTGCGCGCTCACGAGATTATGGCCGGGTACTTGCTGATAACAGTCACAGTCCCGTCCATAATCACTTGCCTGCGCACACGTCACCAGCGGTCACACTGCTCAGTCCTGTGAGACTGGCACTGGGCATGCGCGGGGATGGCTGGAGCAGTGGGCGGTGCATCAGATATGGAAAGGAGCGATGGGGGCGGCGTACAGGACCAGGGGGCAAAATAACGGACGGCAGAGAGCCCGCCCCCGTGACAGATTTACAGAAGCTGCATACAAAAAGGTAGAACTTTATAAAGGCTTTATTTTGGTCTCACATGGGGCACAATAATAACAGGGACCTTCCTAGAATGCAGCCCAGGAGCTGCAGAGGGGGAATCTTTTAGCTTTTGGGCGAAATTTCTGATGACAGGTTCCCTTTAAAACAAGTGGATCCATCCAAAAGAAATGTTTAAAAACTGTTGTCTTTCAGGGGTGTACATAGAAATCTTGGCGCCCCGTAGCACAGAAGAGTAGATCACACAGCCTTGCAGCCCTTACAAAGTAATATTCTTCTTATTGAAGCCACTAGATTCCCCTTTCATTGCATCCATAAAGTATGATTCCAACAAAAGTTCCCTACAAACACTGTATGATACCCCCAATATGAATTCTTCCACAGTACGCCCCCAACAGGTACAATGATGACTGATGATGACCATGCGGTACCCCCCTTCAACTTCTCCAGCAGCGTATGGTGACCCCTACACAGCCCTCTATGCAGTATAATGGGCTACATATAGTATTATGACTCCCACACCTTTACAGATTGTAATGGTCCCTACTAGCCTTCCAAATAGTATATTGGCCTCCGCACAGTATGATGGACCACAACACAAACTTTCACACTATATAACAACTTGCATATAGTATAATGGCCCTAAAATAGTCGTCTATCAAGTATAAAGACTTCATCATAGCCCTCCAAATATTATAATGGCTCCCACATAGCTCTCTAAATAGTATTATGGCCTCTACATAGCCCTTCCATATAATAGCTTTCACGTAGATCTCCATATGGTATAATGCACCCCTCCATAGTTGTCCATATAGTATAATGCACTTATATAGTCCTCTATATAGTGTAATAGGTCCCACATAGTCCTCCATATAGTATAATGGACGCCATAGTCCTCCAGTTAGCATTGAGGCTATCAATGTACTCACTGATTTAAAAAAAAAAATAAAAAAAATACTTACCTCTCCTCAGTCCCCCACTTCTTCGGTCTCCTTGGCAAGCGTTCTGCAGCTCTGCACATCGGGGTGTATCAGGCACGCTGTGGTGACCTCAACGCACCCACTGCACTGAGACACCAGTTCCCAGACGCAGTGGGGAAAGATAGAGGACGGATCGGAGTGCTCTCTCTCATCATTGCTTTCAACTGAGTCTGCGTCTAGGATGCTGATATAGTTGAATTTGCTATGACTAGTGGGGGGAGGCCTGGTGATGGTGCTGGCACTGGGTCCTCCTGACTCACGGGCCCCGTACTGGCTGCATGGTCTGCCATTATTGGTGGTATGCCACTAGCTGTGCTGCACTGTTTCCTCTTCTACATACAGCATGGTTTGTTTTTTTGTGTGTGTTTAGAATTACTGGTCTTTCTTACGTCTGGCCATTACTTTTGCCGATATTTGTGGAGAACGCTAAATCAGATGGCATGGCAGACAGCAACTTTTCCTAGCTGAACTTTCAAAATAAAATCCTGTCATTTCTAAATGGTTGTTATATCCTCGCAGCTGCCTGCACCTTTTACCAGGTCAAGGTTATTCGCTGCCTTACAAAACCCCATTTCAGCCACAGATGTTCAGTAATCTAGAAAGGATCTACCTGAGCCGCTGCCGGTGCAATAAAATCCAAACGCCGTCCCCGGATGCTTTCCCAACGCTCATCTCATTTAGAAGTCTGTTGCGTTTGACAGCAGTATGGCTCCCACCCCGCCTTGGATGCAGTTGTCTGTTCGGGAGGCTAACAGCATTGCACATAATAACGTTTATATCTAGAAACTCTGATTTGTGCTAACCGTCTCCGCGCTGTCACAGATCAGCGGAGCTGTCAAACATATCTGACTCTTAACATTTTAATTGCTGACTAGAAATATTATTCATGAGTTTCATGCTGGCATGGCTGAGTAATTGAAGCTATAATATAAGGCATGTGATACACGGGCTAAGCAGATGGTTGTGTCTGGAAGTATGAAGAAATGGAAACGAAAGACAACCAAGAATACTGATTCATATTCATAAAGCCGGTTTTGTAGCGCGGTCTCGCTGCAGAAATAAATGCTCTGGATCCTGGAGCGAGTCTATATCTCTATGATACTTCGGATCCCATTTCCAGGCTACAGAAGGCCGTATGCTGCAGTCTACATCCCATTTTATTATTAGTTTTTACATTTCCATTCCCCTGCAGCGGATTCCTAATATTAGGATTTCTGTAGAATCTGGATTTACGTGAAACTGGAAATGTTCTTGTTGTTTAGCGACAGAGTGTGCTACGGTGGCGCAGTGGTTAGCAGTGTTGCTTTGCAGCACTGGGGTGCTGGGTACAGATCCCTGAAAGGACAACATTTGCAAGGAGTTTGTATGTTCTCCAAGTGTTTTTGTAGGTTCCCTCCAAGTTCTCTGGTTTTCTCCAACACTCCAAAGTCTTACCAATCAGGATTTTTGATTGTGAGCAGCAGGTCTTTGAAAATTAATGAGTAAAGTAAGTAAATTTGGTTACATACAAATCTTGATATCCAAGGCTGTGTGCACACGTTGCATTTTTCGATGTGTTTTTGAGTGCAGATTTGACACAAAAACTGAAGGGACTGATGCCAGCAAAGTTACATACAGTAGTTACATAGGTTGAAAAAAGACCCAAGTCCATCTAGTTCAACCTTCCTCCACCAGTTCTACATTTTGTCCCTAAAGGTGGTGTCACACATAGCGACGCAGCAGTGATCACGACCAGCGATCTGACCTTATCAGGATCGCTGCTGCGTCGTTACATGGTCGCTGGTGAGCTGTCAAACAGGCAGATCTCACCAGCGACCAGTGACCAGCCCCCAGCCAGCAGCGACGCGTGGAAGCGTAACGAAGGTAAATATCGGGTAACCAAGGAAATCACTTCTCTTGGTTACCCAATATTTACCTTAGTTACTAGCGTCTGCCGCTCTCACGCTGCCAGTGCCGGCTCCCTGTTCCCTGCACTTCTAGCCAGAGTACACATCGAGTTAATTACCTGATGTGTACTCCAGCTACGTGTGCAGGGAGCCGGCACTGGCAGCGTGAGAGCGGCGGACGCTAGTAACGAAGGTAAATATCGGGTAACCAAGGAAAGGGCTTCTTGGTTACCAGATGTTTACTGTAGTTACAGCTTACCGCAGGCTACCAGACGCCGGCTCCCTGCTCGCTTCAGTTCGTCGCTCTCTCACTGTCACACACAGCGATGTGTGCTTCATAGCGGGAGAGCAACGTCCAAAAAATGAAGCAGGACATTCAGCAATGACCGGCGACCTCACAGCAGGGGCCAGGTCGTTGCTGGATGTCACACACACCGACAGCGACTGGACGTCGCTGCTACGTCACAGAAAATGGTGTCTTAGCAGCGACGTCGTTGTCGTCGCTGCTATGTGTGATATCACCTTTAGTCACTTATAACCAACAATGTTTTGTGTACTGAGGAAATCATCCAGCCCTTTTTTAAAAGCTGTTATAGTATCTGCCATTACTACCTCTTGTGGTAGGGCATTCCACAGTCTGACTGCTCTAACTGTAAAGAACCCTTTCCTATTTAGCTGCCGGAATCGCTTTTCTTCCACTCGCAGTGAATGACCCCTGGTCCTTAAGGGGGCTTTACACGGTAGCGATATCGCTAGCAATTTGTAGCGATAGCGACTGTGTAAGTACCCGCCCCCGTTGCGCATGCGATTGTTTGTTTGTGATCGCTGCCGTAGCGAACATTATCGCTACGCAGCGTCACACATACCTGGTCGGCGGCGTCGCTGTGACTGCCGAACAATCTCTCCTTCAAGGGGGAGGGACGTTCGGCATCACAGTGACGTCACCGCAACGTCACACAGCGGCCGGACAATCAAAGCGGAGGGGCGGAGCTGAGCGTGATGTAAACATCCCGCCCACCTCTTCCTTCCGCATTGGGGCCGGCGGCAGGTAAGGAGACGTTCCTCGCTCATGCGGTGTCACACATAGCGATGTGTGCTGCCGCATGAGCGATGAATCACAACGCTAAACAACCCTTACTGATTTTTGAGTTTGGGACAACCTCTCCATGGTGAACGATTTTCACCATTTTTGAGGTCGCCTAAGGTCGCTGGTAAGTATTACACGCTGCGATATTGTTAATGACGCCGGATGTGCGTCACTAACAATGTGACCCCGACGATCAAACATTAACGATATTGTAGCGTGTAAAGCCCCCTTTAGTATTGTCTTTGGAAGAAATAAGTCATGTGCCAGTCCTTTATATTGACCACACATGTATTTATACATATAAATGAGATCTCCTCTGAGATGTCTTTTTTCTAAGCTAAACATATCTAACATTTTCAATGACAATCCTGAAATCTCATGCCCACGTTGAATCCTAGCAGATTTGGTGCGAAATAAATCTGCATCATATCAATTCTTGCTGCATTTTTGCTGCAGATTTCACGCTTTCTAATAAATGGGAAAAATCTGCACCAAAAAGTGCACCGAAAACTTGGCAACAACTAGCGTTATTGCCACTGCATTTTTCCTGCTAAGAGACGCAGAAATGTCTGGACCAAATACTGAACATGTTGACCTTCCCAAAATTTCAAATAATGATTTAAAAACTTTAAATAAGCCATACACAAAAGAAGAAGTTTAATTAGTCCTCAAACAGCTAAAATTAGAGAAATCACCAGGTCCCGATGGGCTAAATAATGATTATTATAAAACATTTAGAGATATTTTATCCCCATATCTGACCAGATTAATTAACTACTTATCTACAGAAGGACATATCCCAAAAGAGATGCTTACAGCTAATATAACGATTATCCCAAAAAATAAAGGTGATCCTCTAGACATGTCAAACTGTAGGCCGATATCCTTGATTGACACAAATATGAAGTTATTTTCTAAGCTTATTGCAAACCGGCTTCAGAAAATTCTCCCTAATTTGATCCACTTGGATCAGGTGGGGTTTATTAAAGGCAGGAAGTCATCTGATGCAACACGTAATATTTTGAAGCTGGTGGATCTGGTTGAGAGAAATCGGAAGCCTTCTCTGCTCCTTTCATTGGATGCAGATAAAGCTTTCAATAGGATCCACTGGGGTTACATGATAGCCATCTTGAAAAAATTTGGATTTAATGGTCAGATATTAAAATTAATACTTACCGCCAAAGCTAACAACCACTTCTCTGTACTCCTACTTCTAGACCTATCCTCAGCCTTTGACACTGTTGACCACTCCCTGCTACTACAGATCCTCTCTTCCCTTGGTGTCAGAGACCTCGCTCTCTCTTGGATCTCTTCATACCTCTCCAACCGCACTTTTAGTGTCTCCCATTCCCACACAACCTCTTCATCCCGTTCTCTCTCTGTTGGTGTCCCTCAAGGCTCTGTCCTGGGACCCTTACTTTTTTCTATCTATACATTTGGCCTGGGACAACTCATAAAGTCCCATGGCTTCCAGTACCACCTATATGCTGATGACACTCAGATCTACCTCTCTGGTCCAGATGTCACATCTCTGCTGTCCAGAATCCCAGAGTGCCTATCTGCTATATCTTCCTTCTTTTCCTCTCGCTTCCTAAAGCTCAATATGGCCAAAACTGAACTGATCATCTTTCCTCCATCTCCCCTGCACTCTCCACCTGATCTATCCATTACAATTAATAACATCACGCTCTCCCCAGCACCCAAAGTTCGGTGCCTCGGAGTGACCTTTGACTCTGCCCTGTCCTTCATACCGCACATCCAATCCCTCACCACCTCCTGCCGTTTTCAACTCAAAAATATCTCCAGAATCCGCCCTTTTCTCAATCCCCAATCTACAAAAATTCTAGTGCACGCCCTCATAATCTCCCGCATCGACTACTGCAACATCCTCCTCTGTGGTCTCCCTGCTAACACACTCGCCCCTCTCCAGTCCATCCTTAACTCTGCTGCCCGACTGATCCACCTCTCTCCTCAATACCACCCCGCTTCTCCTCTCTGCAAGTCCCTCCACTGGCTCCCAATCTTCCACCGTATCCAATTCAAATTACTAACACTGACCTACAAAGCTATCCATAATCTGTCTCCTCCATATATCTCTGAACTAATCTCTCGCTACACTCCAAAACGTAACCTCCGGTCCTCCCAAGATCTCCTTCTATCCTCCTCTCTCATTCGCTCCTCATGCAACCGACTCCAAGACTTCTCCCGAGCATCCCCAGTCTCCTGGAACTCACTGCCTCAACACGTCAGACTATCTACTACACTCGCAAGCTTCAAACGGAACCTAAAGACTCATCTGTTCAGAAATGCCTATAACCTTCAATGACCTCACTGCTTCACCACCGTGCGGAGCTGCCGCCCCACCACCGTGCGGAGCTGCCGCCCCACCACCGTGCGGAGCTGCCGCCCCACCACCGTGCGGAGCTGCCGCCCCACCACCGTGCGGAGCTGCCGCCCCACCACCGTGCGGAGCTGCCGCCCCACCACCGTGCGGAGCTGCCGCTCCACCACCGTGCGGAGCTGCCGCCCCACCACCGTGCGGAGCTGCCGCCCCACCACCGTGCGGAGCTGCCGCCCCACCACCGTGCGGAGCTGCCGCCCCACCACCGTGCGGAGCTGCCGCCCCACCACCGTGCGGAGCTGCCGCCCCACCACCGTGCGGAGCTGCCGCCCCACCTACACCCCACCTACTGTCTCCTCCCCAAAATCCTTTAGGATGTAAGCCCGCAAGGGCAGGGCCCTCTTCCCCCTGTGCTAGTCTGTCTACTGTAACGTGTACATGTATTCTGTATGTAACCCCCTCATGTACAGCACCATGGAATCAATGGTGCTCTATAAATAAACAATAATAACAATAATAATAATAATATTAGAAATGTATTCCCAACCTACTGCAAAAATCTACGCCAATAACTTCCTCCCTAGTAATTTCCCTATAAGCAATGGAACCAGACAGGGCTGCCCACTCTCTCCTTTATTATTTGCCATAATGATGGAACCCCTAGCTGAAAAAATTAGAGTAAGAGAAAATATAAAAGGCATTTCCACAAATCACAAACAGTATAAAATCACACTATATGCTGACGACGTAATTCTTAGTATAATGGACCCACTAGAGTCACTTAGAAATACAATTAATATTCTGGATGATTTCTCAGCCGTATCATATTATAAAATCAATTATTCTAAGTCCCAAATTTTGGGTTATAACATAGACCCTGATTTAAAAGATTGTATTCAGAAGGAATTTGCCTTCAAGTGGGAAACTGAAAAATTGTAATATTTAGGGATATACATTACAAACCCAACCAAAAAAATTGTATCTATGAACATTACCCCATTATTAAACAACATCCAAAATGAATTGAGAAATTTAAAAATGACTGAAGTTTCATGGATGGAAAGGTCATATCATATACAGTGGAACCTCGCTTAACGAGTAACCCAGTTAGCAAGTATTTCGATTAACAAGCAAAGCTTTCTGTAAATTTGTAACTCAGTTTACGAGCAAGCTTTGCTGTATGAGCAAAATACCGCACACACTTCCGGTTCCGTACATCCACCGCGCTCTAACCCACTCGTGCAGTCCGCACAAGCACACACAAATACTAAACTCACCTTACCTTGCGTTCCATCGCCTGCCACATGGTTCTTGTAGTTCGCCGCTACAGGATGTGAATCGGATAACCATCGCGACAAGGGAGGAACTTCCGCTGCCAGCCGCTACTCACAGGCAGGGCGCTGACCAATCAGAGGCAAGCGGCTCCTGCCTGTGACGTCAGCGCTCTGGCGGCGGAAGTTCCTCCCTCATCGCGATGGTTACCCAATACACATCCTGTACCGGCGAACTGCAAGATCCAGGAGGCCGGCGATGGAACGGAAGGTAAGGTGAGCATGTGTGTGCGTGTGTCTGTACGTGTGTGGAGTGGCACAATAGGGAACCAGGATGGGACATTTAACAAGTTGTGCAACGAATTGTCTGCATTGCAATGATTTCCTATGGGAAATCTTGCTTTGCTGAACGAGTAACTTGGTTAACAAGCACAGTCCCAGAACGGATTGTTCTCGTTACCCAAGGTTCCACTGTATTACTATTATTTTGACGAAAATTCTATACCTATTCCGATGTTTAATAACTATTTCTAAGCCCTGGATCCAGAAACTACAATCTCAGTTATCACTATTCATCTGGCAAAATAAGAAACCTACAATTTCCCAAAAAATCGTATGTAAACATAAGAGGAATGGAGGCCTAGGTTTACCGAATATTTACGCTTAAAATTTAACTATAGTCTCATTAAACAGACCCAAAATAGTTTAATTACAGAATTTAAAAATAGTTGAGTACATATAGAAATCATTATAATCGAAACATTCCCAAATTAGATATCATTTTGGCCCAACTTTTAAACACACAAAAAACAACTAAATTTCAAACAAGTAAAGCAGAACTTTGGGCATGGATATCCCTATTAAAATCATTGATGAAAGATAATGTACCTTTGGAGGATATTAACTGTTGCCCAATTGAAACAATACAAATTCTGACTCCCAATATGAACATAATAACATGGAAACAATAGAACATAAATAATATTCTCAACCTAATAGAAAATAACAAAATCTTGCTCTTCAAAAACATACAAAGTAAATTTAACATCCCAAATAAAGAGAAAAAAATTTGGTGCCGTATAGAAAATTTCCTTACAAAAAACCTTAGATTTCAGCTTCCTAAACCCCTAATAAATGTATTGAATAATCCACTAAAGCAAGTTATTTGGAAAACAAGTAAGGCTGGTTTCACACTACGTCTTTTTAACATCCGCTGAAAACGTTTTTTTAGCGGAAGTACGGATCCTGCTTTTACAGCAAATAACGTATGCAAACGCATATGTTATTTTGCAGGATCCTGCACTGGATGTTTAGGGGCGGGCATTGGAGTCATGTGATCGGGAGTGAGGGGAACTAGACTGGGAGGAGGCTTCTGACAGCTGCAGACACCGGTAACCAAGGTAAACATCGGCCTTGGATACCCGATATTTATGTTGGTTACGAGTGTCTGCAGCTGCTAGGAGCAGGGCTGCCTGCACGCGTAACCAACGTAAACATCGGGTAACTAAGATAAGTGGTTACGCGATATTTACCTTGGTTCCGAGTGTCCGCAGCTGTCAGGGTGGGGGGAGGAGAGAGAGAGAGAGAGAGAGAGAGAGAGAGAGAGAGAGAGAGAGAGAGAGAGAGAGAGAGAGACACAGAGAGAGAGAGACACAGAGAGAGAGAGACACAGAGAGAGAGAGACACAGAGAGAGAGAGACACAGAGAGAGAGAGACACAGAGAGAGAGAGAGAGAGAGACAGAGACACAGAGACACAGAGACACAGAGACACAGAGAGACAGAGACACAGAGACACAGAGACACAGAGAGACAGAGAGACAGAGAGACAGAGAGACAGAGAGACAGAGAGACAGAGAGACAGAGAGACAGAGAGACAGAGAGACAGAGAGACAGAGAGACAGAGAGACAGAGAGACAGAGAGACAGAGAGACAGAGAGACAGAGAGACAGAGAGACAGAGAGACAGAGAGACACAGAGACACAGAGACACAGAGACACAGAGACACAGAGACACAGAGACACAGAGACACAGAGACACAGAGACACAGAGACACAGAGACACAGAGACACAGAGACACAGAGACACAGAGACACAGAGACACAGAGACACAGAGACACAGAGACACAGAGACACAGAGACACAGAGACACAGAGACACAGAGACACAGAGACACAGAGACACACAGACACACAGACACAGAGACACAGAGACACAGAGACACAGAGACACACAGACACACAGACACAGAGACACACAGACACTCTGGTTCCGGCTATGGAAAGTACTTTCTGGGCATGCTCAGTACAAAAGGAGGATCCTGTCTATCAGCACGCCAGCGTTCACCTACGTTTGCGTGCGTTATAGTCAGGATCCAGCAATTTGCAGTACTTGGACAGAGCTCAAAAACGCTACATGTTGCGTTTTTGAAACATGTTAAAATAACGCAAAAGGACGGATCCTGCGTCTAACGGACGCAAACGCATGCGAACGGAGGTGCACGCGAGTCCATTGAAAATGCATTGAACGGAAAACGGATTTGCACAGGATCCGTACTTCCGTTAAAAAAAACGTTTTCAACGGATGTTAAAAAGACGTAGTGTGAAACCAGCCTAATATACACTATATGCCTTGCTAAATGAAGATTATGAATTTGAGAAAAAGCTAAACCTAAATAATTGGGAGAAAGATTTGCACAAGGAATTCCCTATACGTACATGGAAACAAGCTCTGGAAACAACTTATGCAACTGCAACCTGTGCCTTCTTCAGGAGACATATTATAAAGTGTATTCCAGATGGTACTATACCCCTCTAGAGTTGTGCAAATTTTCTGCTAAAAACTCACCACTATATTGGAGAGGTTGCGGGAAAAACGGATCCTTTATCCACATTTTCTGGGGATGTCCTTTACTTAAACCCTTATGGAAGAAAGTTAGAGACCTCTTAAAGCAAATAACTGCAAAAGATATAAATCTTACTCCAGAATTGGTCATTCTTTCCATAGGGTTAGAAGAATACGAGAAAAAGTATAGGTACATTGTCACATTTTCTTAGTTATTAAAGGGAACCTGTCACCACTTTTTTGGCGTATAAGCTGCGGCCACCACCACCGGGCTCTTATATACAGCATTCTAACATGCTGTATATAAGAGCCCAGGCTGGGGGTATAACATAAAAAATACTTTATAATACTTACCTAACGGTTTCGCTGTGGGCCTCATGGGCGTGTCCGGTGTCGGCGCCTCCTCTTTTGGCCATCTTTGTCCTCTTTCTGAAGCCTGTGTGCATGACGTGGCTACGTCATACACACTCGCCGGTCCTGCACAGGTGCACTACAATACTTTGATCTGCCCTGTGCGCCTGCTCAGGACCGGTGAGTGTATATGACGTCAGACCCGTCATGCACCGCGGCTAGAGAAGGAGAACGAAGATGGCCAAAAGAGGCGGTGCCGGCACCGAACAACGAAGACACCCATTAGGCCCACAGCGTGACCGTTTTGTAAGTATTATAAAGTGTTTTTTATGTTATACCCACGGCCTGGGCTCTTATATACAGCATGTTAGAATGCTGTATATAAGAGCCTGGTGGTGGTGGCCGCAGCTTATAGGCCAAAAAAAAGTGGTGACAGGTTCCCTTTAAGAATTTATTAGCAGCCAACTGGAGAGAAGAAAGAATACCATCTATTTCCGAAGTTACGGACAGGGTTTCAGCTCATAATTTATATGAGTATAATATTGCGTTAAAAGAAAAAAACCATCAAAGATATAAAATAAGATGGTCTCTTTGGTCCCAGATGTACATGCCAAACCTTGTTTTGACTAGCTCCTTGACATTCTCTAAATAACATAAATGTAATATGTTCCGAATGTGTTTATTTACTGTGCTAAATGAATGAGTGTATAATCTTGCTTGACTTTAAAACTTAACGAATTGCCTCAACGTCTTCCTCTTTCCCTTTCTCCTCCCTTTATATTCCCTCCCCCCTTCCCTTCCCACCTCCCCTCCAATACCCCTTCCCCATCCACTTCTAGCCTACCCTTTCTTCCTTTCCTCTTCCCCTTTGTTCTTTCAACAACATTTTTAAGAATGCATTTTGAATACTTCAATTACCCCCTCCCCTGTTATTGTAAACCCCTTAAAATTTAACAAAGTATACAAATACTAAACGTGTGCGCATACCCTTACAGTGTATTCGTTCAAAGGCCACACTGACCGCCGTGATTGGATCAAGTGCTTGTAGAGGCACATTAGAAAGAAACTTTTTAGGTATTAGAGGGAACTTGACAAGCGATCCATGGGCAGCATGTATCAGCCATTGGCTGCATGATTTCAGCCAGATATGTCCGTGTCTCCGGTACGTGTGATCTCATTTTCACACCTACCAGAGACACTCTCACACGTAGGACCATTAAAATCAATAGCTTTGCTTACACGTGCAGGTTTACACATGGACCATCTGATTGTGTGGAGCATATGTGTGTCTGTGTGCTCCACATGTAGACATGTCCGTTTTTCTCTGGCAGCACGGGTATCACACATACCACACGGATGTGATCAGTTGGGCATGTACCAGAAAAAAAACATGTTTCTGTGAAATAAAATGAATTTCTTTACTTA
The DNA here is from genome assembly GCF_048569485.1 of Anomaloglossus baeobatrachus. Lineage (NCBI taxonomy): Eukaryota > Metazoa > Chordata > Amphibia > Anura > Aromobatidae > Anomaloglossus > Anomaloglossus baeobatrachus. The sequence goes on from NC_134354.1 coordinate 212,927,309, forward strand.
CCTTCTCCAGCACTGCTGTCTCTGCCACGGCTGGCACTTGCTTCCGACCCCCGCTCATTATGCTCATCGCATATTCGCTGCTCTGAGGACCGGAAGCAGCAGGGAGTCAGCAGGGTCGGAGACTGCAGAGACATCCGCACCACGGACAGCAGCGCCAGGGACAGGTTAGCATAAAGTTCCTGTTCTCCATGTATTATCACGAATAGCACACGGAGAACCCTCATGTGCCAAAATCACAGCACACATAGGGCCATAAGCATCTTTTACACGTCCGTGCAAAACGTGTGGTATTCATGGACGTTTGAAAGAGGCCTGACTTAGAGAAAAGCCATCGGGAGACTAGTCGCATAGGTGGGTCCGCCGTGCCTTCTCCCCACCCAATTCCCTGGACTGACAGGTCTCTCCCTATATAATCACACAGGGAGAGACCTGCCAATCAAGGGCAGCAGGCAGCGAGAAGCTACCAGGGTCCCACCAGTCCAGACAGTCTCCGGTGCAAATTGGTCCATTGCAGATTTTTAGTGCAGCTTTAGAATCCTCATTCAGCCAAATCAGATCTCTTGGTTTGCACTGAGGAGGGCCAACATCCCAAAATATGTATCTCCACAGAAAGATTCTGGTTTGGCTTTTATCCTAAATCATGTGGCAAGACTCGTTAAAGGGTTGATATTGAGTTTTAGGATTGCTACTTCTATTACGGTAGGAGGCACTAGTCCTCCTCCTTTCTGAAGACAAAATTTACATATATCATTTCCCAAAGGAGCATTGCATGGCCTATAAGTCTCCTTACACTGACATGTCAACTCTTACAAGGAGAGACTTACCTTAGAATCTTATTAGTGAGGTTTTTTTTTCTGTACTGATCCTGCTGACAGGAAGTCTTTAGGCTCTGTGCGCACTGGGAAATGAAATTTCCTTGAGAGAATTCCGCATGCTCTCAAAGATTACCGCACCCGCGGTAAAAAACCGCGGGAAACCGCACCCGAAAACCGCATGCGGTTTGCCGCGGTTTGCCGCGGTTTTACCGCGGTATTATTCGCGGTATTGCCGCGGTTTTGCCGCGTGCGGGTTGGGATGTGCTTTATTGCATTCAATGCAATAAAGCACATTGAAGAAAAAAAAAACAAAAAAACATTTAATTCTGATAGTAGATAGACAGAAGAATAGATAGAGGGATAGATAGATAGATAGATAGATAGATAGAGGACAGATCGCTGCATTTCCCACGGTCGGCAGTGAGTTCACATTACCGGCCGTGGGAAATGACCGGTAATTACCTCTGCTGTCTGCTGCATTCAGCCTGTGTCTGTGACACATCGCGGCTGGATGTCAGCAGTGCAGGACGCAGGAGCCGGAGCTGTGTGGATTACGCCGGAGCTTTGTTTGGGGGGGTTAATAAAATGGTGAACGAGGCTTGTTGGTTTTATTTAAAATAAAGGATTTTTGGTGTCTGTGTTTTTTCACTTTACTTACGGGTTGATCATGTCAGCTGTCACATAGACGCTGCCATGATCAAGCCTGGGGTTAATGGCGGTGGTCCCCCACCAACATTAACCCCTTGTATTACCTTGCCACCACTGCTACACGGTGGCAAGAAGAGCCGAGGACACTCCGGTACTGCCGCATATTGCATGCGACAGTCCCGGGGCAGCTGCGGCTGATATTCTCGGCTGCCGGAGGGGAAGTGAGGCGGGGGACATTACCCCTGCCCCTCTCCCTCCCCAGCCTGAGAATACCGGGCCGCCGCTGTGTGCTTACCTCGGCTGGAAGGTGAATATGCAGCGGAGCCCACGTTCTTTTTTTCCTATATTTCCGTTTTCTTTCTATGTGTGTTCTATGTGTCTGTGTCTATGTGTTCTGTGTCTGTGATGTCTGTGTGTGTGTGATCTGTGTGTGTGTTTACTCTGCACGGCTTCCTGTTCTTGTAATGACATCACTTCCCTGCAAAACCGCAGACAAGCGATGTACATTACCGGAGGTAAACCGCGAAATACCGCAGGGAATAACGCAGGAAAACGCAGTGAACCGCACAGAATTTGCTGCCTGCGTTATTCCCTGCGGGATTTCATGATTAACATTGAGTCAATGGAGTGAAATCCCGCAGCGATGTGCGGAAAAGAAGTGACATGCACTTGTTTTTGCTGCGGGATTCCCGCAGCAAAACATGCAGCTGTCAAATTCCGCCCAGTGCGCACAGGATTTTTTTTCTCCATAGGATTTGCTGGTGATTCACTGCAGAGATGTTATGAACATTTTCTGCAGCGAAACATGCAGCAAATCCGCGAAAAATCCGCGGCAAAATCCGGTAAGTGCGCACATAGCCTAAAACATCTAAGATTCTCCAGTTCTTTGGTAAAATTGATGGCTTATTCTGAGAATAGAGACAATTCTGCAGTGGAAGAGATTCAGTATGTGCGGCACAGTTACTCAAGCAATACTCAACAGCTCAGGGCAGCCCCAGTAACTTTGCAGTTCCCATTAGCAAGCCTTGTTAGCTCTTTATTGTAGTCTACTCACGTCATGTATCACGCTGGTTGTAGGCCATGAAGCGGTCTATAGGAAAGTTGACATTTTTAAATTCCCATTTCCGCTGTTTCTAGTTCCCTCCGTTATTAGGTTCAGTACTATACTGTGTCCATATATTGAGAAATTGGTATTTATAAGGCTGATTACATGGATCATCTCTAAAGTCTCACTACTTTCCCTTGCAACTTTTGTTTCTTGTCATCAAAACCCCCATATGCCACATCTGATAGATGTCAGCCTTTTATGGAAGGTAACACTGTAGCGGTGCATTGATTATATGGCGATAGAAGCAGCAGATGTCATTTCAAATGGCTGTCAGGCTTAAAGGGAAGACCTACACACTGTATATACCAGAGTAGCTGCTAGTTACCTTGCTGTGAAGGTGAACTGTTCCTTGTTTCTGCTTCCAACAGTCAACTTTTGATTTCAGCTATTGATGGGTCACATGAAACACCCCTACGGTTTTGCCGTAGGCATTTCTCGCTTGCTTAAAAAAGAGAACGTTGGTGAAGTAATCCAAGTGTAGTACATTAATGCGAAGCAGCAGCCTGAATACTGTAACTTATTTTCACCTTGAAGATTAAATTAAACGGTTATTCTGCTAGAAAGACTTACACAAGAACATTGTGGGGAGGCAAGGTGTGGAGTCAGGGGCTGCACAGAGCCGGTAGCAGGGTTTATTTGGAATCTGGCTTCTTGTGACAAGCCACTAGTACTGATACAAAATACTCTAAAGGGCCATTTACACGCACCGACATCGCTAACGATATATCGTCGGGGGTCACGGCGTTTGTAACGCACATCCAGCGCCATTAGCGACATCGCAGCGTGTGACAGGCAGGAGCGTCCTTAAACGATCGCAAAAGAGACAAAAATCGTTGGTATATGAGTGGTCGTTCATTTACCAAAAATCGTTGTCTCGTACGTAGCGAGGTTGTTCCTCGTTCCTGCGGCATCTCACATCGCTATGTGTGACACCGCAGGAGCGACGAACATCTCCTTACTCCGTCCACCGGCAATGAGGAAGGAAGGAAGTGGGCGGCATATTCCAGCCACTCATCTCCGCCCCTCCTCTGCTATTGGACGGCCGTTTTGTGACGCCGAACGCACCTCCCCCTTGAAGGAGGGATTGTTCGGCGGGCACAGTGACGTCGCAGAACAAGTATGTGCGTGTGACGCTGCCGTTGCGATAATGTTCGCCTACAGTAGCGATCACCACATATCGCACCAACGACGGGGGCGGGTGCTAACGCTCGCGACATCGCTAGCGATGTCGCAGCGTGTAACGCACCCTTTAGTCTGTACAGGTCACTGCTGTTCAGATGTGGCTATCTAAAAGATACAGGGGTTTAATTCATGACTGTGTAGCCCTTTAAAACATAAGCCAGTACAACCCTTCATGGCGCCAGTGCACAGCTCCAGCAGCGGAAATTGCTTTTGGAAGTTCATTAGGGCGTGGTGATGCACTCGGACCTTCTCAGCCTTCTCATGTTAAAAAGAAATCTATTGATTCACAAGTAAAAATATTCAAAATTTTTCATTAAAAAGACAGTACAGGAGTGGACAACACAGAAAATGAAATTACACACAATATGCATTATGTGGTACAGGAAACTTGGTATTTTGTGTCTATAGAAAAGAAACTATGGGAGTGGTCATTTTAATACCGTGTTTACCCAAAAATAACACAAGGCTTGATATTATTTTTTGCTCTGAAAGATGGGCTAGGGCTTATTTTCAGTGGATGTGTTATTTTATTCCATGAATAGCAATGCACCTTTATTCTTGAACAAAAAATCAGCATTTATTCAAATATGGTCATATTGCATTTTAGAACAACAACATAGCACTCCAAACCCTATGTGTAATACGTGTGTGTGTGTGTGTGTGTGTGTGTGTGTGTGTGTGTGTGTGTGTGTATCTATCCACATATACGTGTCCTCTTGAGTCTTAGATTCCTACAATTAAAGGGAATCTGTCACCAGGTGTTTCCCTTATGAGCTGTAGCCACGACCAGTGATCTCTTATATACAGCGTTCCAGAATGCTGTATATAAGAGCCAAGTCGCTCTGTATAACATAAAACAACTTTATAATACCTAGCAGGCAGTCTGGTCCGATGGGTGTTGCTGCTCTTGGTCCAGCACCTCCTCCATCTTGAGCAATCTCGTGCCTAGCCCTGTGTGCATCATGCGCCCTGCATCATTCACACAGTGGCTTCCATTGTGCTCCTGCGCATGCGCACTTTGATCTGCCCGCCTGAGGGCAGAGCAAAGTACTGTAATGCGCAGTTGCGATATAAGGTCAAAGCCCGCTCGCGCATGCACACTACAATACTTTGAGCTTCCCTCAGCCGGGCAGATCAAAGTGGGCGTGTGCAGGAGCATAATGGAGGCATCACAATGAATGATGCAGGGCACGTCATGCACACAGGGCTGAGCAGGAGGACAGCAATCATTCAAGCTGGACCGAGAGCAGCAACATCCATCAGACCAGACCGCCCCTAGGCGAGTATTATAAAGCTGTTTTTTACATTCTATAGAGCGGCCTGGGCTCTGATAAACAATATTCTACACTGTGTTCAGAATTATTAGACAAATGAGTATTTTGATCACATGATACTTTTTATACATGTTGTCCTACTCTAAGCTGTATAGGCTTGAGAGCCACCTACCAATTAAGTAAATTAGGTGATGTGCATCTGTATAATGAGGAGGGGTGTTGTGTAATGACATCAACACCCTATATAAGGTTTGCTTAATTATTAGGCAATTTCCTTTCCTTTGGCAAAATGGGTCAGAAGAGAGATTTGACGGGCTCTGAAAAGTCCAAAATTGTGAGATGTCTTGCAGAGGGATGCAGCAGTCTTGAAATTGCCAAACTTTTGAAGCGTGATCACCAAACAATCAAGCGTTTCATGGCAAATAGCCAACAGGGTCGCAAGAAGCGTATTGGGTAAAAAAAGGCGCAAAATAACTGCCCATGAATTGAGGAAAATCAAGCGTGAAGCTGGCAAGATGCCATTTGCCACCAGTTTGGCCATATTTCAGAGCTGCAACGTTACTGGAGTATCAAAAAGCACAAGGTGTGCCATACTCGGGGGCATGGCCAAGGTAAGGAAGGCTGAAAAACGACCACCTTTGAACAAGAAACATAAGATAAAATGTCAAGACTGGGCCAAGAAATATCTTAAGACTGATTTTTCAAAGGTTTTATGGACTGATGAAATGAGTGACTCTTGATGGGCCAGATGGATGGGCCAAAGGCTGGGTCAGTAAAGGGCAGAGAGCTCCACTCCCACGCCAGTAAGGTGGAGGTGGGGTACTGGTATGGGCTGGTATCATCAAAGATGAACTTGTGGGACCTTTCGGGTTGAGGATGGAGTGAAGCTCAACTCCCAGACCTACTGCCAGTTTCTGGAAGACAACTTCTTCAAGCAGTGATACAGGAAAAAATCGGTATCGTTCAAGAAAAACATAATTTTCATGCAGGACAATGCTCCATCACATGCATCCAACTACTCCACAGAGTGGTTGGCCAGTAAAGATCTAAAAGATGAAAAAACAATGACCTGGTCCCCTTGTTCACCTGATCTGAACCCCATAGAGAACCTGTGGTCCCTGATAAAATGTGACATCAACAGGGAGGGAAAACAGTACACCTCTCGGAACAGTGTCTGGGAGGCTGTGGTGGCTGCTGCACGCAATGTTGATCATAAACAGATCAAGCAACTGACAGAATCTATGGATGGTAGGCTGTTGAGTATCATCATAAAGAAAGGTGGCTATATTGGTCACTGATTTTTTTGGGTTTTGTTTTTGCATGTCAGATATGTTTATTTCTAAATTTTGTGCAGTTATATTGGTTTACCTGGTGAAAATAAATAAGTGAGATGGGAATATATTTGTTTTTTATTAAGTTGCCTAATAATTCTGCACAGTAATAGTTACCTGCACAAACAGATATCCTCCTAAGATAGCCAAATCTAAAAAAAAACCCCACTCCAAATTCCAAAAATATTAAGCTTTGATATTTATGAGTCTTTTGGGTTGATTGAGAACATAGTTGTTGATCAATAATAAAAAAAATCCTCTAAAATACAAATTGCCTAATAATTCTACACACAGTGTAGAATACTGTATATAAGGGCTCACTGGTAGTGGCCGCAGCTGATAAGGGAAAATCCTGGTGACATGTTCACATTAAAATACTTATGGTGACAACATAGTCCCATGACGTGATGTCACAAAGGTCCTAAAGCACTGTTATAAGGATATAAATGCTGTGTCCCCTAGGGGGCCCTGTGAAATTGCCTAGTTTGCGCTTCCTTTCTCCTAATGCCAGTCCTGCATACCAGTCTGTTTCCTGTTCAGTTCTTTTAGACTCCTCAAGTTGAGACCTTTGATTACATCATATCACATTAATGTGAAGTCATCAAAGGTCCTTAAACAATCTTATCCTCGGAAAACAGCTGCTGGGGTCCCTAAGAGAGTGAGGTCCCTGAGAAATTGCGTAATTTGACTGCCCCCTAACTCTGGCCCTGACTGTAACTAGGGCTTATTTTTGGAGTAGGGCTTAAATTTCAAGCATACTCCAAAACTCCTGTAAAATCATACCATGGCTTATTTTCGGGGAAACACTGTATTATTCTCATTATGTACATTCTTGGGTCACAATGTACATTGAAACAAACCTTTTTGACTCCAAAAACGTCAATCCCTCAATACATACATCAATGTTTTTATAACCGTACAACGCAAGAAATTAGGATTAAAGAGTACAGACACAATACTTCATCCAAATAAATAGTATTACTATTGGATATTATGTCCTTTTATCATTTTATCTGTTATTCTCTTGATATCATCCTTCCGGTCATCTTAGTACAGAGTATTTTCTCATCATAGCACTAAGCACTTTATTTGGTTGAAGTATTTGGGCTGTACTCCTTAATCCTAATTCCGGTAGTTGTACAGTATTGTACATCTATAAAAACATTGGTGTATGTATTGGGGGATTTACCTTTTCACGGAGTCAGAAAGGTTTGTTTATTTGTACTGTATATTGTGACCCAAGAATGTACATAATGAGTATAATACTTAGGCCTAAGCCACACGGCATGAAAATCGGTGCGAGTGCAGTGCGATAAAACATCACATTCCACTCGGACCAATATTAGCCTGTGTGTCAGCACACGAGCTATTTTCTCAGCCTTAATCCGACCGAGAAAACAATCGCAGCATGCTGCGGGTGTAATGCGATCCTTGTTTCTCTCGCACCCATTCAAGTCTATGGGGAGAGAGAAAAATCGCACTGCACTCGCGGTACACCGGTGTACTGCGAGTGCAGGGTGAGAATGGCAATAGCCGGCTACGGAGGAGAGAGGGAGATAAATCCCTCCGTCCCCTCCTCAGCACCGAGCTGCCCCCCGCAGCTGAGGTCCGCTCGCATGATTGGACCTCAGTCTCAGGGACACTCGCATGACACTCGGCTCTGCTGTGCTGCCATCGTGAGCCAAGTGTCATGCAAGGGGATCACAGTAATCCCCGTGTGGCCCCGGCCTAAAATGACCACTCACATAGATTCATAGAAGTGAATCTTCATGCCCCAGTTCACTTCCAGGCACACCCCAAAACACGATTTCTCACTGGTGGAACAGTGCTTTGGATTCCTAAAGGGACTGATCGTTTTAAAGGGCTACACAATCATATTTATAGTTTGGGCAGGTAGATGTTGCTAACAGGTTCCCTTTAATGAAATGGGAGAGTAGCCATTTAGTGTGCTCATTGATTTACCCTTTCAAATTCATGAGGGTACCCTGCTTTCATTAACTCATTAATCTAGCCTGTTTGCAAATTATGGACACCTATAGGAAAGTAATGAGGAGTTTCTTTAAGGGAATCTCACCAGGTTTTTGCCACCTAATCTGAGGGCAGCATAATGTACGGGCAGAGATCCTGATTCCAATGATATCACTTACTGGGCTGCTTAGTGTAGTATATAAACGTGTATGCAGCCATTATCTGGTTTCTTGCATAGTCAGCACAAGGGTAATCCTCCTCATAAAGTTTATGGTTGTGGCAGGTTCTAGGTATTTAATGATGTGTGTATATGCATAGTGAATCTTATCAAACAACAAACATTACTAAACAGATCTCTTGCACCTGATAAGGCTGGAGTATTTACTATGTAAATCCTTGACAGAATTGTATATTCTTTTACGAGTCTTTTATGAGTATAGCTAAAGAGCGAATATAGCAAATTCTGTCCCAAACACCTGACTGCCAGCATCAGCTTGTACTGCGCAGTTTGGGTTTTCAGCAGCAGGGAAGCAGGAAACTGATAAGTGTCAATCAAGTTAGGTGGGCATAGGTTGAGCAGGGAGGAGGGATACTGAGGAGTTTGTCAATCATACTAGATGGACCGAGAGTAAATGAATTTATAGCCGTGTTAACATGATTATCAAAATAAGTGTGTCAGTCTCATGAGGTCTAAAGGTGGCTTTACACACTGCAACATTGCAAACGACATCGCTGTAACGTCACCGGTTTTATGACGTTACAGCGACCTCCCCAGCGACATTGCAGTGTGTGAAACACATCAGCGACCTGGCCCCTGCTGTGAAGTTGCTGATCGCTACAAATCGTTCAGGACCATTCTTTGGTCCTTTGTTTCCCGCTGTGCAGCATGATCGCTAGAAAGTCTCAGGCGGGCTTTGCATGTTGCGACATCGCAAGCCGATGCTGCGATGTCGCACGCGATAGTCCCCGCCCCCGTCGCAGGTACAATATCTTGTGAAAGCTGGCGTAGCGAAAATTATCGCTACGCCGGCTTCACATGCACTCACCTGCCCTGCGACCGTCGCTCTGGCCGGCGACCCGCCTCCTTATTAAGGGGGCAAGTCGTGCGGCGTCACTGCGACGTCACACGGCAGGCGGCCAATAGGAGCGGAGGGGCGGAGATGAGCGGGATGTAAACATCCCGTCCACCTCCTTCCTTCCGCATATCCTACGGAAGCCTCGGTGACGCCGGTAGGAGATGTTCCTCGCTCCTGCGGCTTCACACACAGCGATGTGTGCTGCCGCAGGAATGAGGAACAACATCGGACCGTCGCGTCAGCGTAATTATGGATTATGCCAACGCTGCACCGATGATACGATTACAACGCTTTTGCGCTCGTTAATAGTATTATCTAGGCTTTACACACTGCGATGTCGCATGCGATGCCGGATGTGCGTCACTTTCAATTTGACCCCACCGACATCGCACCTGCGATGTCGTAGTGTGCAAAGCCCACCTCAGTGTATAAAGGGGACTTAAATGTGCAGGCAGCAGGAACCGGCTTCTGCGGACACTGGTAACCACGGTAAACATCGGGTAACCAAGAAACCCTGTCCTTGGTTACCCGATATTTACCTTCGTTACCAGCCTCCGCCGCTCTCACTGTCAGTGCCGGCTCCTGCTCCTTGCATGTGTAGCAGAGTACACATCGGGTAATTAACCTGATGTGTGCTGTAACTAGGAGAGCAGGGAGCCAGCGCTAAGCAGTGTGCGCTGCTCCCTGCTCTCTGCACGTGTAGCTGCGTGCGCTGGTAACCAAGGTAAATATCGGGTTGGTTACCCGATATTTACCTTAGTTACCAAGCGCAGCATCGCTTCAGTGCGTCGCTGCTGGCTGGGGGCTGGTCACTGGTTGCTGGTGACCGCTCACCAGCAACCCGCGTAGCGACGCTCCAGCGATCCCTGCCAGGTCAGGTTGCTGGTGGGATCGCTGGAGCGTCTGACTGTGTGACCTCTCACCAGCAACCTCCTAGCAACTTACCAGCGATCCCTATCAGGTTGTATCGTTGTTGGGATCGCTGGTAAGTTGTTTAGTGTGACGGTACCTTTAAGGCCCAGTCACACTAAACAACTTACCAGCGATCCCAACAATGATACACCCTGATAGGGATCGCTGGTAAGTTGCTAGGAGGTCGCTGGTGAGATGTCACACTAAGCGACGCTCCAGCGATCCCACCAGCAACCTGACCTCGCAGGGATCGCTGGAGCGTCGCTACACGTGGAAGCATGCTGCGCTTGGTAACTAAGGTAAATATCGGGTATCCAACCCGATATTTACCTTGGTTACCGGCGCACACCGCTTAGCGTTGGCTCCCTGCACACCTAGCCACAGTACACGTCGGGTTACTTACCCGATGTGTACTCTGGCTATGTATGCAGGGAGCCGACACTGGCAGTGTGAGAGCGGCGGACGCTGGTAACGAAGGTAAATATCGGGTAACCAAGGGAAGGGCTTCTTGGTTACCCGATATTTACATTGGTTACCAGCGTCCGCAGAAGCCGGCTCCTGCTCACTGCACATTTAGTTGTTGCTCTGTCGCTGTCACACACAGCGATCTGTGCTTCACAGTGGGAGAGCAACAACTAAAAAATGGTCCAGGACATTCAGCAACAACCAGCGACCTCACAGCAGGGGCCAGGTTGTTGCTGGATGTCACACACAGCAACATCTCTAGCAAGTTGTGCCTCAGCAGCGATGTTACTAGCAATGTTGCTTAGTGTGACGGTACCTTAAGCCATCTATTGACCAACACATGCAGTGTGTATTGTGAAATCTTTTAAGAGACTCCTAAAGGCCCCGTCACACACGAGATCGCTAATTAGATTGTTGCTGCGTCACCGTTTTCGTGACGCAGCAGCAATCTCGTTATGTGTGACACCTACCAGCGATCAGGCCCCTGCTATGAGGTCGCCGGTCGTTGCTGAATGGTTGGGACCATTTTCTTCAAAGGCGATGTCCTGCTGGGTAGGACGCATCACTATGTTTGACACTGTGTGACAGGGTCCCAATAACAGCAGAGATCGTTATACAGGTCGCTACTGCGACCTGTATCGTTACTGAGTCGTTGTTAACGTCTGACTGTGTGACATCTCCCCTGCGACCTCCCAGTGACTTACCAGTGATCCTTATCAGGTCGCATCGTTTTCGGGATCGCTGCTAAGTCGCTAAATGTGACGGGGGCTTTAGATGATACTGGTGGTTTAAAGGGGTTGTCCACTACTTGAGCAACCCTTTGTCATTCCCCATTCGGCACCCCCTCATAATAAAAAAAAAAGCCTATACTCCCCTCCGGTACCGCCACAGTTCCAGCGACATTGAAACTTTAGTTCCCAAGGCTTATGTGACATTATGACAACCAAGCCCTGCGACTAATCAGCATCGACTAATCGTGCCCCTTCCCATTCCCCATGCGATGGCCCACAAATGAGAATGAGAAAGGGTTGTCCAAGTAGTCTGCAGCCCCTTTAATGTAACCAGTATCGGCAACACAGCGGGAGCTGAGGGCGATTAGCCTATCGGATCCGATGCCATACCATCGTGTGAATCCTGCACAATACAGAACCTGGCACAGCTTTTCAATCCTAAGGGCCAGCAGTCTAGGCTCACACACATTTTTGTGGTAGTTGCCCTGCAGTACTACTCATAGGCTGTAACCTCGTAACCTTTTAACCCTTTTTGACTTAAGCATCATGACATTTATGATAGGCGTGCTGGACAAGATAATGGAAGTGGTTGGATTTTTTTCAAGTACTATATGTAATGTCCGTTTTCAAGCACTGCATAGATGCTGCCGAAGAGCAAAACAACACGATGAAAGACAGCGGAGGACTCGAGTGAAATAGGATCTATTATAGTATCTCTGAAGAGCGGAGAAATAATGAAATTGTGTGCTTTGCTTCAAGCTGGCAGCGGCTCAGAACCGAGACTCAACAAATGGAAGTCTTGGTCTGTAAATGTGTGCAGAAAACGTCTGGGCTGCTGGCAGCGCTCGGAGCTTTTCGCATAGGACACATTAACATTGAGGTGTTTGCCCAGTCAGCGCCGGTGATTCACTGTACTTGTAGAGAGTGAAAGTTCTCTTCCCACAATGAGTTTTTGGAAAGTTTTTGATGCTGTGTTAAAAGCACAGTTTCACAGTTCCAGCAAAGTGGATGGGATTTCTAGAAATCTTCTGTTTCACGCTGCCTAATCTGATCTTCGGTGCGGGTTTCAGATCCACAACATGGACATGTCTCTTGTGGGTACACGGAGCTTCATGTGCAGATTTTCCCCATAGAATTGCATTAGATGCAGATAATCGCTTTTGCGTCTTCAGTGTGTTTCTGCCGCCTGTAATCCGCACATGATTGTATCAATAAGGTTTTGTCAAAGCCAAATACCATAAGAAACAAAGCACCTTAATTTAAAACATAACACCGCAACAAGAGACAAAAAGCGCAGCATCAAAAACGGGATAAAAACAGAAGTCACAAGTAATCAAATTTACCTAATAGGTCTAGAAATGCCCCCGGAAATCTGCAACATTAACCCACCAAATACTTATTTTGGGAACTGTAGCCTTATAGATCATTCTCTACTTCACAGACATTGTTTAGCTCATGTAATTAGACCTGCAGTTCTCAAAGTTACCGATTTTGGTTATCCAGTCTCACCAGACAGTTGTTTTTTTTGTTTTTTAATGGCCTTTAGCTTGATCTCAAGCCATGGCAACTTGATGGATGAACGCTCTGTCGGAAGATCTATCTTGTCCACAAGGGTCTTCTCTATCTTGATAGTATCAAACCATCTGGTTGCTTGTCTTCCTCTTAAACGTATTCCTTCTATTCTTCTGATGATCATGGCCTTCTCCAGTGATTGCTCTCTTCATATCATGTCGAAAGTAGGCAAGTTGTAGATTGGTGAGTCTTGCTTTAAGTGACATGTCTGGCTTGATTTGCGTCAAAATTGATTTGTTTGTTCTTCTTGACATCCATGGTATTGCTAACATCCTTCTCCAGCACCACATTTGGAAGGCGTTGATTCTTCTTCGGTCTTGTCTCCATCGCCAAGGTTTTGCATCCATATGTGACTACAGAAAAGTCCAGACTAACGTTTGTACGAGCCTGGTCTTTATCACCAGTGATGGGCGATCCCCCCGATAGTTGGGATTGGAAGCCTCGTCCGATCGTTTAGTAAAAATCGGGATCGAGATAACCCGATCTTTCGTCCGATCACTGATATCGGGCTTTACAGTTATGGGATGGAGCGGGGGGGGGGGGGGGGGGTCTGTAAAATAAAGAATATAGGTAAAAATATTAATATAGTAAATAAATCATTAAAAAAAAAGACAGCGCTCCGCAGGATTTTTGATTCTCAGCACAGATAAAGCGGACGACTACGGGCTGCCACCCATATCTACCTGTGTTCACCTTGGCTGGCAATCAAAATACAGGGAAGCCCATTGTGTGTGCGTGTGTGTGTGTGTGTGTGTGTATGTATGTATGTAGAGAGAGATATAGTAATATATATATATATATATATATATATATATATATATATATATATATATATATATATATATATATATATATATATATATATATATATATATATATATATATGAAAATTTTTTTTTTAATTATTTAAAAAAAATAATTAAAGAAAAATACATGGGCTCCCGCTGTATTCTGATCGCCAGTCAGGTAAAACTAGTCAGCTGGGGGCTGGGATTCTCGGTAGTCAAATGGCGCATTGTTTCTTAGCGCTATTTCCAGGCGCTTTACCCAGCTCGTCCAGCGGCCCTAATGTGGTGGCACGCTGGGTAATAACGGGGTTAATACCAGCTTTGTATTCTCAGATGGTACTAAGCCTGAAATTCATGGTGTCACGGCAAATTAGACATGGCCACCATGAATTTCTAGTAAACAGTAAAAAAAACAAACAATTTTTTTTTATGAGAAATAAAACAAAAATAGCATTTAGAGACTCTCTTTATTATGAAAAAAAACCTTATGCTGACGTAATCCAGAGGGAGAGCAATGTCAGCTTCATCACCCTGTACAGACAGTCTATACAAAGTGAAAATAAATTGTTATATATATATATATATATATATATATATATATATATATATATATATATATATATATATATATATATATATGTGTATATATATATATACATACACATATATTTTTTATATATATATATATATATATATATATATATATATATATATATATATATATATAAAAATGATAAAGATTTTTCTTTGTAGCACCACACCAGTGTTGTGTTTTGTTTTTTTTTATTTTTTTTCACAGCTTGAGTGGTGCTTTAAATCTAAGGCGGGCTTTGCACGTTGCGACATCGCAGGCCGATGCTGCGATGTCGCACGCGAGAGTGCCCGCCCCCGTCGCAGGTACGATATCGTGTGACAGCTGGCGTAGCGAAAACTATCGCTACGCCAGCTTCACACGCACTCACCTGCCCTGCGACCGTCGCTCTGGCCGGCGACCCGCCTCCTTCCTAAGGGGGCGGGTCGTGCGGCGTCACAGCGACGTCACACGGCAGGCGGCCAATAGGAGCGGAGGGGCGGAGATGAGCAGGATGTAGACATCCTGCCCAGTTCCTTCCTTCCGCATATCCTACGGAAGCCGCAGTGACGCCGGTAGGAGATGTTCCTCGCTCCTGCGGCTTCACACACAGCGATGTGTGCTGCCGCAGGAATGAGGAACAACATTGGACCATCGCGTCAGCGTAATTATGAATTACGCCGACGCTGCAACGATGATACGATTACGACGATTTTGCGTTCGTTAATCGTATCATCAAGGCTTTACACACTACGATATCGCATGCGATGCCGGATGTGCGTCACTTTCAATTTGACCCCACCGACATCGCACCTGCGATGTCGTAGTGTGCAAAGCCGCCCTAAGTCTCCTGCCCCTGTCTTATGTTCAACTTCTGGTGGCTTCACATTTTTTTTTAAACTTTGCCGCACCATCTTGTGACTGTAACGTCTGATTAGCTGGAAGTCAGAAGTTACATAACAAGTTCTCAATACAAGTGTATGAGGGCCAGAACATTGATCTCATAGACTTGCATTGAGTTGTGACCTCCTACTCGCTCCATGAAACGGTGGAGCTTCCAGCAAGTCATAAACCGAGGGAGACTGACTGAAGCTGTGCTGAAAGAAAATTAAAACGCCTGAGGGTAATTATAAGACTTCGGCGCGATGCGGTTTTTTTTTTGCCGCACGAAAAAACATGCCAGGCAACGTTCTATCCAGCCGCCGCATCGGCTAACTCTGCCGCATGCGGCAAAAACTCGGATGGAACGCAAGGCCTTGCGGCACAATGCGGCACTAATTAAAGTCTATGCAGAAAAAACGCAACCGGCAGCAAAAAAAAAAACAGTTGCGATTTTCCTGCAAAGTGCCAGATTGTGCCGCATTGCAGAAACCGGAGGTGTGAAAGCAGCCTAATATGTCAATAAACTGTTAAGATCTATGGGCCTGACACAGATCTCCCGGAGAATCTGCATCCAGAGCTTGATTTAAATGAAAGCAGGCGTTACCAATATGAGACATGTAATGACGGACATTTTGCTTTCTGGATCTACATGTCTCATATTGGTAACTCACCCTTCCATTTAAAGTAAGCCCTGGAGGCAGATTCTCAGTGAGATCTTTGTGGTATAATTTTATTCAACTCTCTATATGACCTATATGCCCATATAGACAATTAGGATGGTTGATCCACTGACAGATTTCCTTAATGCAGATATTGCTATTTATTACAAAATAATGGGTTTTGCTATTGCTTAATAGCCCTGACAATGGCTTCCCATTTCATTGCATCATCATATTTCATGGTATTTTATCAAGAGATGTATATGTATGTGTGTGTGTATTAGTACAGACCAAAAGTTTGGACACACCTTCTCATTCAGTTTTCTTTATTTTCATGACTTACTGCTTTGCACACTCTTGGCATTCTCTTGAAAGCAGTAATCAAAGAAAAAGGTGGCTACTTTGAAGAACCCAAAATATAAGACATATTATCAGTTGTTTCACACTTTTGTTAAGTATTTCTTTCCACATGTGTTAATTCATAGTTTTGATGCCTGCAATGTAAATCTACAATTTTCTGAGTCATGAAAATAAAGAAAAGTCTTTGAATGAGAAGGTGTGTCCAAACGTTTGGTCTGTGCTGTATGCGTGGGTGTGTGTGTGTGTGTGTGTATGTATGTATGTATGTATATATATATATATATATATATATATATATATATATATATATATTACTAGAAGGTGGCCCGATTCTACGCATCGGGTATTCTAGATTTTACGTATTGTGTAGTTCATGTATGATTTTTGTTATATATATATATATAGAGATGTTGTTGTGTGTAGTTACCAAGTGTTTGTGTAGGCGCTGTACATGTTCTGGGTGTTGTCTGGGTGTGACGGGGGGTGAGAGCGGTGTTGTATGTGTGTTGCGTGTGTTGCGTTGTTTGTGGAGCGCTGTGTGTCTGTAGCGTTGTGTGTGTGTGTGTTGCGCGGTTTGTGTGTGTGTGGTGTGTTTTGGGGGGAGGTATGTTTTGTGCAATGTGTGTGTTGTGCGGTATGTGCGTATATTTGTGTGTGCCGCGGTGTTTGTGTGTTGGGTGTTGTGTGTGTGCAGCGTTGTCTGTGTGTGTGGGTGTCTGTGTAGGGCAGTTGTTTGTGGTTCCCAGTGTGTGTGTGTGTGTGTGTGGTGTGTTGTGCAGTGCGCGCGCGTGTGTGTGTGTGTGTGTGTGTGTGTGTGTGTGTGTATGTGTGTGTGCATCAGCCTCTCTTCTCTCAGCCTACCTCTCCCAGCCTCCCTCCTCCCAGCCTCCCTCAGCATCAGCCTCCCTCTCCCAGCCTCCCCAAGCATCAGCCTCCACCAGCATCAGCCTCTCTCCTTCCAGCCTCCCCCAGCATCAGCCTCCGCCAGCATCAGCCTCCGTCTCCCAGCCTTCCCCAGGATCAGCCTCTCTCCTCCCAGCCTCCGTCCTCCCAGCCTTCCCCAGCATCAGCTTTCCCCTCCCAGCCTCCCTCAGCATCAGCCTTCCCCAGCATCAGCCTCTCTCCTCCCAGCCTCAGCCTCTCTCCTTCCAGCCTCCCCCAGCATCAGCCTCTCTCCTTCCAGCTTCCCTCAGCATCAGCCTCCCCTTCCCAGCCTTCCCCAGGATCAGCCTCTCTCCTCCCAGCCTCCTTCCTCCCAGCCTCCCCCTCCCAGCCTCCCTCAGCATCAGCCTTCCGCTCCCAGTCTCCCCCAGCATCAGCCTCCCTATGCATCAGCCTCCACCAGCATCAGCCTCTCTCCTTCCAGCCTCCCCCAGCATCAGCCTCCCCTTCCCAGCCTTCCCCAGGATCAGCCTCTCTCCTCCCAGCCTCCTTCCTCCCAGCCTCCCTCAGCATCAGCCTTCCGCTCCCAGTCTCCCCCAGCATCAGCCTCCCCAAGCATCAGCCTCCACCAGCATCAGCCTCTCTCCTTCCAGCCTCCCCCAGCATCAGCCTCTCTCCTTCCAGCCTCCCTCAGCATCAGCCTCCCGTTCCCAGCCTTCCCCAGGATCAGCCTCTCTCCTCCCAGCCTCCTTCCTCCCAGCCTCCCTCAGCATCAGCCTTCCCCTCCCAGTCTCCCCCAGCATCAGCCTCCCCAAGCATCAGCCTCCACCAGCATTAGCTTCTCTCCTTCCAGCCTCCCCCAGCATCAGCCTCCCCAAGCATCAGCCTCCACCAGCATCAGCCTCCCTCGTCCCAGCCTCCCCCTCCCAGCCTCCCCCAGCATCAGCCTCTCTCCTCCCAGCCTTCCCCATGATCAGCCTCTCTGCTCCCAGCCTCCTCCAGCACGCCGTGCTCCTCTGCCGACACTCACACACCCGATCGCATCCACTCACACACACCCGATCGCATCCACTCACACACCCCCGATCGCATCCACTCACACACCCGATCGCATCCACTCACACACACCCGATCGCATCCACTCACACACACCCGATCGCATCTACTCACACACACACCCGATCGCATCCACTCACACACACACCCGATCGCATCCACTCACACACACAGACACTGACGATATCGCACATACGCGCTTATACTCACAACATCCGGGGATATCACATGCTTCTGGCCATGTGATCCTCCCGCAGGTCCTGGAAGATCACAACAGCACAGTATCGCTGCCGAGAAGCAAGCGATATCCCAGGATGTTGTGAGTATGTGGATGCGATGTGTGTGTGAGAGTGAGTGTGATCTGATTTGTGTGTGTGTATGTGTGTGTGTGTGTGTATGTGTGTGTGTGTGTGCTGTTATGTGTCTGTATTTTCCGCCGCTGCAGGACCTTGATGTGTGGATGCGATGTGATGTGTGTGTGAGGTGTGTATGAGAGTGAGTGTGAGCCGGTGTACACTGGTAACTATGATACACATCGGGTAACTAAGGGACCTTAGTTACCCGATGTGTATAATGGTTACCAGCTTTCACGGCCTCCGTCAAGATGCCAGCATCGCAAGGTTATGTCTGGCGCTGCTGGGATCCTGACGGAGCCGGTGTAGCAGCAAGCGATATCCCAGGATGTTGTGAGTGTGTGGATGTGATGTGTGAGAGTGAGTGTGATCTGATGTGTGTGTGTACTCACCTGGGAATCGGAGCTCCGTGTCAGTTGGGCCAGAGCGAGCGTGCATTGCGTGAGGGGGGCGGGGCCTGCAGAGAGCCGGGGCGAGAGGCCAATCCGTGTGGGGGGGCGGGGCCATGGCGAGCCCAGCGGCCAATCAGCTTTGTGTCACCGTAAGGACACAATTTCGGAGCATGACAGACAGACAGATAGACAGACAGACAGACAGACAGACAGAATAAGGCAATTATATATATAGATAATATGGAGCAACTATTATCAGACCAATGTATGAACTAAAGATTACAATGGTCACTCTTTAAAGCTGTTATACTACTGTACCACTTTATAATCTGTTGGTATAACATCTTTAATGAGTGACCGTTGTAATTTTTAGTTCATAAATGAGTCTGATAGTATACAGTATATGGTCGTTCCATAGTGTTTTGTGCTAGCAGAGGCTCGCACTGTCATAGCTTCCTGAAATATATACAGCTCACTAATATATTTGCTGTTAACAGCATAATGGCTCTCATGACTCATGGACCATTGATCCATCGCTTGAAGCTGCAAGAACACGAACTCGTTGGCCACTGGGAATGACATACAAGGGAATGGTTTTCTGTGAGGATCATTAATGGCTGCTATCTAGTTGTAGCAATGCATCATGCCATCTTTTCTAAGGTTATTTAAGCTTTCTGGAATTGTGACGTCTTCAGCAGTGGGACACCACGACACCGCGAGCATCCATTTTCCCATCTTTATTTCCAGATGAATTTGTAGTTTATACAGGGAAACTTGTTCTCGGTTTGCTAACGTGAGCTCTATTTTTATTCTTTAGCTATAAAATGCCTTAAAGGGTGTTGTCAGTAGACACAGTGAACCCTGGACACAACTGATTTGGACCTTCTAATTTATTATTTAATTTTTTATTTTTTTACTCCCTTATATAGCCCTATTAATTTCCACAGCGCTTTACAGACATCATCACTGTCCCCATTGGAGCTCACAATCTAAACTCACTATCAGTATGTCTTTGGAATGTTAGAAGAGATCAGAGGAAGCCAACACAAACACAAGGGGAACGTATAAGCTCTTTGCAGAGGTTGTAATTTGTGGGATTTGAACCCAGGACCCCTTTGTTGCTAGTCAACAGTGCTAAGTTTGTGAATGTGAGATGTTATGTTACATTAGTACACGATAGGCAGCATGGCGGCTACATGGACACTGAAGTCCCCTGTTAAAGTTTGACAAAGGACATTACCTGCAAAAAGTTTATTTTTTTTTCCTCTCATTAGGATAGTGTTAGGTTGATTGGTTACTTATAAAATAGCCTGGTGGGTGTAACTTGTATAGGGAAAGTTAAGGCCCCCACACACATCAACCAAACAATGCTTTGTGCTGGTTGTTCGGCCAACAGTTCTCGGCCATCTCTGTAAAGGGGCCAACAGTTCTCGGCCATCTCTGTAAAGGGGCCAACAGTTCTCGGCCATCTCTGTAAAGGGGCCAACAGTTCTCGGCCATCTCTGTAAAGGGGCCAACAGTTCTCGGCCATCTCTGTAAAGGGGCCAACAGTTCTCGGCCATCTCTGCAAAGGGGCCAACAGTTCTCGGCCATCTCTGCAAAGGGGCCAACAGTTCTCGGCCATCTCTGCAAAGGGGCCAACAGTTCTCGGCCATCTCTGCAAAGGGGCCAACAGTTCTCGGCCATCTCTGCAAAGGGGCCAACAGTTCTCGGCCATCTCTGCAAAGGGGCCAACAGTTCTCGGCCATCTCTGCAAAGGGGCCAACAGTTCTCGGCCATCTCTGCAAAGGGGCCAACAGTTCTCGGCCATCTCTGTAAAGGGGCCAACAGTTCTCGGCCATCTCTGTAAAGGGGCCAACAGTTCTCGGCCATCTCTGTAAAGGGGCCAACAGTTCTCGGCCATCTCTGCAAAGGGGCCAACAGTTCTCGGCCATCTCTGCAAAGGGGCCAACAGTTCTCGGCCATCTCTGCAAAGGGGCCAACAGTTCTCGGCCATCTCTGTAAAGGGGCCAACAGTTCTCGGCCATCTCTGTAAAGGGGCCAACAGTTCTCGGCCATCTCTGTAAAGGGGCCATCAGTTCTCGGCCATCTCTGTAAAGGAGCTCTGCTGCATGCGCCTGTGTTTTGTATGAGAAAATTCCCAATAGACCTCTCTAGAAGAACAAATCGATCAACATTTTGAAATCTGACAACCTGATAGTCATGGGAGATGTCAATCAGTCAACTCCAATGACTGTCAGCTGGCCGGCGTCCCATACACATTAGGACTCATCCAAACCTGGCGATATTGGTAGATTTGGCCGACATTAGTCTAAAATTAGATAATTATTTGTACTCTCGAGAATTTAGTCCAAAAAGTGTGAGTAGATGTGACAAGACAAAATGAAATGTGGGTGTAAACCCAAGCAGTCTAATAGAAACGGACTACCAACAAGAACTTCATCTGTTTTTCTTGTTTCCATTTATACAAATATATTTTGTTTGCTTCTGCTTTTAAAGAGGAGCTAAACATATATCTTTTTTTAACAGTTTTGTCCTGCATGTAAAGTTATGAAACTTTGTAAATCATTTTGTTAAGGAATAAGTCTTTATTTCTATAAAATATAACAAAATATTGCATGGAATTGGCTTCCAAACTTCATCTTTTCCCCAGTCTGTCACCTGCCGTCAGCTGCATTAAAGGCAGTCCGTCACCCACAAAATAGTAATTAAAATGCCTAAGTATTTCTATAGGGAACCTAGTCCTGATTTAAATCATACTGGACTTGTACAGTTTAACTCAATAGTTAGAGAATCTGCAGGTTTTTACTATGTAATCTGAAGATAGCAGGTGATGGGGTTGAAACACACAGTTCAACAATATGTCCTTTATTACCCTGTTTACTTTTATAAGCTGTTTACTTATAGTGAAGGTTTTATTGCCTGGGAATATTATTGCCAGGCTACAATAGAACAGCCGTGGTCCTCACCTTCTGATTAGCACCTCTCTGTGTATATACTTTGTACATAGAGAGCCTGGTGTGAGTGGATGAACTTTCTGAGCTCTGCTGCTTTGCTAAATCTAAAAACTCCCAACAGCTGCACCCACTAAACTAAGTGATGCATCATTGGGTTCAGGGTCTCTTTGCCTGCATTATGCTGCTTTTAAATCAACATATTTGATATTCTAATGCTGCATCCTTGGTGTGCCCTATGCCTTGTTGCCCCATAACGCCATCCTATTTGTATAACACAGCAAATACTGTATATCTCCAAATCTAAGGGTGAATGTTGTGTCTGCGCCTGCACACGATCTGTGGTTGGGTGTGTTTAAATGGCATAGATTGTAATTGTTGTATTTTTACATGCTGTGTGGCTGTCTGGTTACATCCAATTTTAAATGTTTTTAATCATGTGGTGTTATCCATAAAGGTATTATTGTTGTTTGCTATTATCGGGGTGCATATCTCCTTGTGTATGAGCTTTTTCTCCCTTTGACTTTTCCTCTTCATACCCGATATTGCACCCATGATTTCTATATTTATTTAAATTGTGCACTCTTTGTTCTATACTAGTAATGCACCTGCACACTAAGGCCGCTTTCACATTGTGTTTTTCCCTACGTTCAGTGGTCCCGTCGGGGCATCCGTCCGAGCCACCCCTCCCCCACCCCGCAAAATGTGTTTCGGATGCTTGCGCCAACAGGGCCATTGACTATAATGGAGCAGACTCCGTTAGCGTGTGGTCTGTTTTGCCACATTTTCGGGCATATATGTTTTCTGCAGGCGGACACCCGAACGTAGTAGACTACATTTTGGTGTCCGCCTGCAGAAAACGTATATGTACAAAAATGGTGCAAGACAGAGCACACGCTAACGAAGTCTGCTCCATTATAGTCAATGGCTCTTTCGGTGCATGCGTCCGAAACACGTTTTGCAGGGTGGGGGAGCGGCGATTCGGACAGATGCCCCAACGTAACCACTGAACAGAAGTAAAACGGCACACAATGTGGCTGCAGAAATTCTCTGATGCCTGACTCCTGCATGTCTGTGAATGGCGCTCGCTGCACTTCCGCCACCAAGATCATCCAGTGTCAGCATCCATATGCAAATAGGAAACACCACGCTCGTTCTCGGGTTTGGGAACATGCCAATAACTATAAGGTACCAGCCTTATGCAAAAGAGAGGGCGTGATTGCACAAGGGCATAGGCCACACCAAGGCGGCACCAAAGTATCCTCAAATCAATTAAGTTGATTTGTAGTTAAATAATAAGTAATAATGTTTTTATAAGCTGCTGCAATAGATTCGTTCAATAAGCTCAACCCTCAGAGAAGGAGACAGATTCCGACGCTTTCACTGCCAGCAGCTGTACTCCAAATCAGTACATTCTCATATCAATGCAAATGAAGGCTGGAAAATAGACTGGGGAAAAGCTGGGAGACACTTAGGCCTTGCCCACATCAGCGGTGTTTTGCGGCAAAGTACCGCTGATGTGAGTGTGGCGGCCTTATATGCAATATTTCTACAGGAATATGAACAAATCCACTAATAAAGGGATTTTCAAAGTTTAATTACTTGCTGTGCGGGACAAAATTATAAAAAAAAACTTAAATGTTTTTAAATGTAATAAATAAGCTATCTGTAAGTACAATTCGTAAACTCCACAATAAGCGCGCTGTTATATACCGTATTTTTCGCTTTATAAGACGCACTTTTGTTCCCCTAAATTTTGGGGGAAAGTAGGGGGTGCGTCTTATAAGCCGAATATACGGGGGGGTGTATGTGTGTGTATATATAATATATATATAATGTGTATATATATACACACACACTGCAAGGTCCAGGGGAGGTGGGGGCGCTGCTGGGGGCAGGTGAACGCTGCGGCGGCAGCGTTTGATCTCCTGCTCCCGCTCATATAATATGCACAGCCGCTGTCCATCTCCGGTGGTGCTGAAATCGCACCGCAGTGAGGGGCTGGGGCAGTGGTGCATATTATATGTCTCTGCGCCCCCCTGTGATGGCACATGCCCCCCTGTGTTAGATTTGGCCCCCAGGCTGCTGCTCATTCTAAAATAAAAAAGCTTTACTTACCCCCTCCAGCGTTTCTCCCCGGTGTCCCTACTTCCACTGTGATCAGGCACGCAGAGATCTCATTCTGCTGTACCGATCACATGACCGTCAGCAAGAACCAGGAAGTGGAGGAACAGAAGCACGGAGGGAGACAGGAGGGAGATCAGCGCTGGAGGAGGTAAGGAAAGAGTGTTTTATTTTACTATGGGCAGCAGCCTGGGGGCGATATCTAACACAGGGGGACTTGTGTGATCTATATAGGGGCCATGGGCAGCACTATGGGGGCGATATCTAACACAGGGGGACTTGTGCGATCTATATAGGGGCCATGGGCAGCATTATGGGAGCGATATCTAACACAGGGGGACTTGTGCGATCTATATAGGGGCCATGGGCAGCACTATGGGGGCGATATCTAACACAGGGGGACTTGTGCGATCTATATAGGGGCCATGGGCAGCACTATGTGGCCGATATCTAACACAGGGGGACTTGTGCGATCTATAGGGGCCATGGGTAGCAGCATGGGGGTGCTATCTAACACAGGGGAATGTGTGCAATCCATAGGGGGCCATAGGCAGCACAGGGGAACGTGCGCAATCCATAGGGGGCCATAGGCAGCACAGGGGAACGTGTGCAATCCATAGGGGACCATAGGCAGCACAGGGGAACGTGTGCCATCACAAGGGGGCTCTATTCAATATAAGGGGACCATATCCAGATTAAGGGGGCTAATTTTAGGATTGGGGGCTATGAGGGACATGTACCCTATATAATTTGTTAGAGGGACACTGGCATTATAAGATGGAACCCATTTAACATTGAAAAAAAAAATCTCTTTTCCTTCACCAAATTTGGGGGTGCGTCTTATAATCAGGTGCATCTTATAAAGCTAAGTAACTGGAGGTATGTGACTTTGTTGGCGGTTGTTAGACATGACTTTGGTATTTTGATGTCTTCTGACCTCCTCATTGGAATGCATTACGGCTCAACAATTTAGTCGAAAAATCTGAAGAACCTCTGATACTTGGAGCTGCGAGGTATTTTTGTCTAAAAAAAATTCAAAGCCAGGCAATCCGGAAAGTTTGGCACTTAAGCATTTAGACGTTGACTCATAAGAATGGAGTTGGTACATTTGACCACAATAGCTCTCATGCTGCTTTTCTAGCATCCATTAGGTAATAGTTTACTAAAAGCCGACACTCGGATCTAAAGCTTTTTGCAAATGAAATTGGCTGATCGCTTTTCTTAAAACGCTCATTTGCATTCATAAAATCTGCTATTGTCCCAGATTACAATGCAATGTTGGGTTTTGTTGAAATGCAAAATACGTAACATAAGGAATGTAAGTACTATTGCTGTGCGATCACTTGTGCGCAGCGCCGAGCCCTTGACTTTTTTTTACATTTTTACTAAGGTCACTGATTTTTATTTTCTACAGATGTTTTTCAGAAAAGTGCTGTGTGGTTTATAACTTTTAACACTTCTTTTGCTTTGTGTGATTGCTATAGAACAATATGCACTGAAGATGATGAAGATGATCAGAACGATGTCCTTGATGAGTTTCACATGTTTGATGCCGAAATCCAGACAGTTCTATGGTGTAGCTAATTTATAGTTTTTAATAAGGTTAACACTACTTTTACATTGATGAATTATCCTTAGGCGGGCTTTGCACACTACGACATCGCAGGTGCGATGTCGGTGGGGTGAAATCGAAAGCGCCGCACATCCGGCGTCGCTGTCGACATCGTAGTGTGTAAAGCCTTTTACATACGATTAACGAGCGCAAAAGCGTCGTTATCGTATGATCGTTGTAGGCGCCGATATTTTCATAATGCCGCTGCTGCGATGGTATGATGTTGTTCCTCGTTCCAGCAGGCAGCACACATCGCTGTGTGTGAAGCCGCAGGAGCGAGGAACATCTACCTGCGTCCCGGCCGGCTATGCGGAAGGAAGGAGGTGGGCGGGATGTTTATGTCCCGCTCATCTCCGTCCCTCCGCTTCTATTGGCTGCTTGGCGTGTGACGTCGCTATGACGCCGCACGACCCGCCCCCTTAATAAGGAGGCGGTTCGCCGGCCAGAGCGACGTCGCAGGGCAGGTGAGTGCATGTGAAGCTGGAATAGCGATAATGTTCGCTACGGCAGCAATCACAAGATATCGTACCTGCGACGGGGGCGGGGACTATCGCTGCAGCCTCGGTAACACATTGTTACCGACATCGCAACGTGCAAAGCCCGCCTTAGAATAGGTCATCAATGTCAGATTGACTGGGGTCCGTCACCCCACACCCCCGCCAATCAGCTTTTCTCGATGGCAGCAGGCAGCCGGAAATAGTTCCAGAGCTGCCCTGTCTTCTGATAGCGGTGGCCAGGCACTGCACATTCGCTTTTTACTGATTTGAGTGGGAGGTAGATGTGAAGTACCCAGACATGGCCGCTATAAATTAACAGGGCACCTCCGGTACTGAATATTTTCGGCCACCTGAGAACAGCTGATCAGCTGGTTTCTGAAACCCCACCGATCGGCCATTGATGACCTATATTAAGGATAACGCTAAGTGCACACAAGTTTTTTGCCATCAGGCATGATCCGGCGAAAAAGTGATGCGACGGATCTGGCGAAAAAACGGATCAGTCGCATCAGTTTTTTCTATCCGTTTCTTCCGTTTTTTGACTGATCCGGTTTGATACTGAGCGTGCTTAATTCAAAAAAAGGATCCGGCTTCCGTAATCCGGTTTTTGCCGTATTACGCTGGATCCAACGTCCATAGGCTTCCATTATAAAACACGGTGCAATACGGTTTTTCGCCGAAGACCAAAAACGTTCACTTCAACGTTCCATCTGGCCGCCGGACAAGTAAATTTTGCCAGATCCGTTGAAAGCCAGATGGAATGCAAGGCCATCCGGCGCTAATAGAAGTCTGTAGGGGAAAAAACGCATTTGGCGTCAATAGATGCCGGATGCTTTTTTTTCATGTTTCTGCCGGATTGTGCCTGATGGCCAAAAACCGATGTGTGAACGCAGCCTAAGCCATCAATATAAAAGTAGTGGACAACCCTTTTAAATACAAATGCAGTGTAATCTGCAGGCGCCATATTATAGAGCAGGATGAGCTGAGAAGATTGGTTATATAGTTTTATAACCTGAGTTTTAATCATTTAAATCTCTGTTTCTGGTCTAGCGGGTGGGCCTATCAGTGATTGACAGCCTTATTTGTAGAAGAATGCATGCAGAGATGGCTGTCAATCACTGATAGGACCGTCCACTGGACCGAAATTCCATAAACAGCAGAGATTAAAGTGATTAAAACCCAGGTGCTACTAAATAATTTTGCACAAAAGTCTATCCCAGTATCTCTCTGATTAGCTCTTTTGCTCTATAACATGGTGCCTGCAAACTATACTGTACTTTCATGGTGATAGGTTCTCTTTAAGTTTGCTGCCAAAATCTAGGCACATTTAGGACTCTTAATTCAATAAATAAGTTTTTCTACCCAGACTAGATGACCTGACGATCATTTGAGCAATATTTAAAATCTGATCCATCAGGTTGAATTTTTTTTATTTCAGTGTATGGGCTGTCAAAAATAAAGGCGATTTATGACATGATGATGATATGAATATGACATATGCATGCTTGCTTGAGTTGCCTTGGATATAAAAGTAGCGCCTGCACCACACAATTGTATTCACCATCTTACAGCTCTGTCATCTTATCTACCATTCCTGTAATAGCAATCTGTGTCTGATGAAGGCCCAGGATTAAGAGGCGAAACATTGACTTTATATTCGGATTGCCAAAATAAAATATTTAAATATTTTGGAGATGCATCACTTGAAGTGCCAAGTAACTTTAATTGTTATGCATATGAGTTGGAACCCTACTTGAGCACCCTGTCCTTCTTAAAAGGAACCTGCCACCAGTTTTGGGGCCTATAACCTGCGGCCACCATCACTGGGCTCTCATATACAACATTCTAACATGCTGTATATAAGAGCCCAGGCCACTATGTAGAACATAAAAATCACTTTATAATACTTGCCTAAAAGGTCGCTGGGGTGGAGTTGGGTCGTATGGGCGTCTCCGTTCTCCGGTGTTGGCGCCTCCTCTTTCGGCCATCTTTGTCGTTCTTCTTTTGAAGCCGGGGTGCATGACGCGTCCTACGTCATCCACACTCGCATTGAGGTCCTGCTCAGGTGCACTTTGATCTGCCCAGAGCAGGGCAGGGCAAAGTATTGTAGTGCGCATGCACAGGACCGGCGAGTGTGTATGACGTAGGATGTGTCATGCACACAGGCTTCAGAAGGAGGACGAAGATGGCCGACAGAGGAGGCCCCGGAGAACGGAGACTCCCATATGGGCCAACTCCACCATAGGGACCATTTAGGTAAGTATTATTAAGTGTTTTTTATGTTGTCACAGCGGCCTGGGCTGTTATATACAGCATGTTAGAATGCTGTATATAAGAGCCCAGTGGTGGTGGCCGCAGGTTATAGGCCCCAAAACTGGTGACAGGTAAAGAGTGCCTATATCTCTCAAGAACAAAAATAAAGGCGATCATGACATATGAATGACCTAACATAGCATGGGGTATAAAAGTTTAGGGAATTTGGGAGGGAAATCAGTGGTTTGGCTGACCGCTACTGTAGGTGTTCCAGGAGCTAGGACAGCTGGTTTCATAACCTAATTTTGGTGGGTCATTTCTTTCATGCCATTTTTCTTTGCTGGGATATAAATAAGTAGTATATGTAGAATACACCTTCATTTGTCACTACAGCTTCTCTATATTTGTGACTTGAAATAAATATTTCGCCTGTATCTCAGCCAAATCTGAATTCCTTAGCCGTGATTGCACTGGATTAGTACGGTTACTTACTGTATGAGTGGCCTCCTAAAAAGACAGGAGAAGAGGTGAGTAAGGTGAAACTCACTATGGTGTTGACCTGTTGGATGTGCGTTTCGGTGACACAATCGCTGGCTGAACTGGCCAGACCGGTTTCTGGGCTCTGTCCGCCCGTACACACAGGAATACCGGCAGGTCGGGCTGGATTGTTTGTAGATTTTATCTGCAGTAATTGTCTTCTGTGATTATAAAGCGGGAGTCTGTTGTTGATGTAAGTACAGGTCATTTATGTGTGACAGTACACCGTGTCGTCCCGGATTATGCTAATGCTTGGCAATTTGTGCGGGCTCACCCTCAACACTCCACTGATCCCCAATAACACTTTAACTTATTTGTGGGATGTGCTATGACAACAATATATTATTATATGTTTATCTTCAAACTCGTGTAGATTGTTTTTATGTCACCAGTTAAAAATGTAGACGATTCATAAAGTAGATAAAAAGGTCAGCGTCAACAGAATGTAACCCTCCCCCCCTCCCAAGCGATTTTTTTCGTTTTCGATTTTTCCTTCCCTTCTTCCAAGAGCCATCTTTTTTTTTTTCATTTCTCTGTCAATATAGCTGTATCAGGGCTTGTTCTATGTTTTGATATTTGGAAGGACGAGTCTTCCCTTTTGAATGACATTCATTCTGGCCCATATTGTACTGGAAAAAAAAATTCAAAGTGGCATGAAATTGCAAAAAAAAAAAAAAAAAGGCAATTCCACAATGATTTTTTGGGTTTATTACTCACCATGTTCACTATATGGTAAAACTGTCGTAGGAATGTGATCCCCAGGTCAGTAAAAGTAAGTGGACTCCAAACCAGTATAGGGTTTTTATGATATATATATATTTTCATTTTATATGTATTTCCTCTCTATTTTTATATACTTTTTGTCCATCTGTTCCTTTGCCTCTTTTATGTGCTATTTTATTGTATAGATTGGATGGGTAAAGGTCTGTGAATAAGGTGCTTCATATTTTCATTTTCTATGTATTTTTGGATCGGGATCTTTCTATTGGTTATTCATGTCCGGTTGATCTCTGAGCAGTCTTCCATACATCAGCAGAATAAATACGGAGCACTGATGTGCAGGCACAGCCTGCGGACATTGGTATTCTGCTACCTCTTCTTTCTGCTGTTTGATGGGGGGATGATTTTGAGGACCCCCATTGATCGTGTATTGATGATCAGCGCCAGGCAATGCTGGATTAGATGTAGTGATTTTTATTTGTGAATAATCCAGGTATGCATTCTTAGCCTTCATCTACCTAGTTATAGATTACAGGAACCTCTGTCTATGGAAACTATGGAGCGTGTTGTGTATGTTGCACATGGACGTGTCATCGTCGGACATGATGGTTACCACCAATTAGCACTTTATTGGATGAGTAAAACACAAGCAAGCAGGTGTAATCCGCTTAGTGATAGGTACAAATGTTAAAATAGTAATTGCTGATAAATGGTCAGATTTATATGACATGTTTATGAGGGTGGAAGATGAATGAATAAGTAGTGGATTAGCCTACCATTGTTATAAAGCCATTTATGAAAGGTGCATGAAGTGTACAGCTTATTTTTTTTTCTTCGATGAGAAGCTGATATATTCTCTGGAGGTCCGGTCTACTAGAAGCAACGCTATAGTAAAATTCCCCATACAGCAGTCGACGTGGACCCAGAGGGACTCCCTGTCCTGACGTACAGCTAGGAATTATTGCCTGTTGTCATATGATGAAGGGCGATGTTCAGCTCGTTCTTGGTTATAGCCGTTTTTTAAGAAGGCTACCTGACAACATGGTTATGTTAGTAAACCCCCCGGGGGTCACCCGGCGTTATCAAGCACCTGCGGGACAGATTTGATTAGGCGTTTGGATGATAACCCCCGTAGGAGCCTGTCATCATTAAAGAGGAGCTGTCACCACTCCTGACATCCCGGAAAATAACAATCCTCAATCCCGTCTTCTTAGAACGCTACTTTATTCCATTGTTCCTCAGTTATTCCTCCTGGATATTTATCCGTAATTGATGATTCCCTCCACCCCCCACACTTCTAAGGCTCTACACAAGGTAGAACTGCGTTTCAACACAGTGCGTTACTTTTGATACTTTTTGGAGACTATGTAGTGGACGGCAGAGATCTTGAAGATTAGATCCAGAATGTACATACCACACACACGTCTCCACTTCCCTGCTGATATCATGCTCACCAAAACACAAATTTTGTTTATGTAATTTTACAATAAAAATTGAATTATTTTATGTCTGCTTGCGCATTTGTTTGTATGATATACATACACACACATATATACAGTTTTTTTTGTTTGTTTTTTTTTTGTAGATCAAACTGTATTTTCCCTTTAACCCCTTTATGACCCATGAAGTACTGGGTACGTCATGGATCGTGTGAGGTTAATCCCCGCGGGCTACCGTGGGCAGCCTGCGGCAATCCGCACACATATCAGCTGATTTCAACAGCTGACATGTGTACCTGCTAGTCGCGAGTGGAATCGCGTTCCACCCGCGACTATTAACCCCTTACCCCAGATTTTGCAGCGAGATGTATATGCCCACAGCCATAACGATGACTTAGCCACCCCCATCGGAAGTCACATGATGTGATCACGTGACTTCCGCTTGTTGCCATTGTAGCACAGGGTCATGTGATGACGCCTGTACCTATCATGAGTCACTTTCTCTCAATGCCAACAGAGGGCAGTATATGAGAGTAAAGCCACTTTTCTCCAGATCTGAGCTGTGTAGCTGTGATCTGATGAAATGGAAGAGCGATCAGATTGCTGGTTGTTATAGTTCCCTAAAGGAACTAGTAAAATAAAAAAAAAGTTAAAAAAAAGTTTTAAATTAAAAAAAAATGGAAAGTTCAAATCACCTCTATTCGCCCCATTGAAAATTAAAGGGTTAAAAAAATAAAAAATATACACGTTTGGTATGGCTGCATTCAGAAATGTCCGCTCTATCAAAATATAAAATCAATTAATCTCATCAGTAAACGTCGTAGCGGCACAAAAATTCTAAACGCCAAAATTACGTTTTTTGGTCACCGCACATTTTGCGCAAAATGCCATAACAGGAGAGCGAAACGTAGCATCTGCGCAAACATTGTACCGTTAAAAACGTCAGATCAAGATGTAAAAAAAAAGCCAGCACTGAGCCATAGATCCTGAAAAATGAGAACGCTACGGGTTTTGGAAAACATGCGCCACTTTTTTTGGACAAACTTGTGAATTTTTTGTTTTACCCCTTAGATACAAATAAACCTATACATGTTTGGTGTCTACAAACTCGCACCGACCTCAGGCATCACAGCGACACATCAGTTTTACAATATAGTAAACATAGTGAATAAAATATCCCAAAAACTATTGTGCAATCACACTTTTTTTGCAGTTACTCAACACTTCAATTTTTTTTTTGCTGTTTTCCAGTACACTATATGGTAAAGCTTATGGTTTTATTTAAAAGTACAACTCGTCCCGCAAAAAACAAGCCCTCATTGACGGAAAAATAAAAATGTCACGGCTCTCGGAAGAAAGAGAAAAATAAAAAACCTGGAAAAAAACGCAAAAATGCCCGGGGGTGAAAGGGTTAAGCAGCTCAAATAAATAACATACATTCTTTTCTCCATTGTTAGGGATCAGCAGAATTATTTCTGTCCCAATTTGGTCTGGAGGAATGAAGAGTACTTATTGTTTTCACTTATTTTTAGTAATTCGTACATAGATGGTAACAATGTAGCGTTTCCTTCGCCTTCCTGATATCATTGCTTCCCTATATAGCCAGAAGAAAACTGTGGTGAATAAATCATGTACAATCGTAATCTACGTTTTCTGCGAGTTAACTGTACCCTGTTGCTATATTAAGCCGATGGAAGTTTGCGGAGGCCTTTGACATTCCAGGCCGGTGCGTGGGCAGAGGTGAATCTGGATTTGCAATTTCTGACATCTCTGGAAGCTTGCCAGGTAGATTAAATTGTGTTTTCTTTTCTGCATGATCTGTAGATAAAGAAGTGTCTGCTCGCTTTGATCAGCTTCTTATGCCGGATTCATATAGCAACCATACATGCTCCTCAACAAATCAGGGTGCGGATAACCCTGGATATCCAGAGAGCAAACCACAGAGAAAACACTCATGGGTTAAGTGTACGGAAAAGTGAAATAAAAAATGTAAAGAAGCGCTCCCACTAACATTGTTATGCTTTATATGTGTGTATGTGCATGTAATGTAGTGAGAGTGAGTGTATTAAAGGGAATCTGTCAGCAGGTCTTTGCTACCTCATCTGAGAGCAGCAATGATCTAAGCAAGGAGATTCTGAATCCAACGGTGTATCACTTAGATTACTGGGTGCAGCCATTCTGACACAATCTGAATTTTAGTCATGTAGTTGAGCCCAGAGAGCTTCTCCGCCCACACTAGACTCTCTATAGACATTGTACATTGACACTGAGGTGTCAATCACAGCAGGGGGAATGTCGGACTGCAGTGTGTGTGCGTTTCTGGTCCTGAAATAAAGGTCCTGCTGCTTAAGTAAAACCTAGAAAATAAACAAAAGATCGCACTGACAAAATAGGCATGTCTGAACTTTCTGTGCTAACTTTTGCTGCATGCATACATAGCAAAAACCTGCTGACAGATGCCCCTTAACATACTCCCCTACCAGCGCTTTCCGGTGTCCAGCTCTAGTTTTCTATAGGACGTCACCAACCTGCAGACTAATCCGGGTCACACTGCGCTCTGTGTGACTTTTACAAAAAGCCGTATAGGGGACAACGCTAGCATGTAGAAGAAGGTGCTCTGGTCAGATGAGACCAAAGTAGAACTTTTTGGGCTAAATGCAAAATGCTAAGTATGGTGGCAACCTAGCGCTGCTCATTACCCTGAAAACACTATCCTAACCATCAAACATGGTGGTAGCAGCATCATGCTGTGGGGAGGCTTTTCTTCAGCAGGGACAGGGAATCTGGTCAGAGTTGATGGGAAGATGGTTGGAGCTAAACACAGGGAAATCCTGGAGGAAAACCTTTTAGAGGACTATGTTTGGGTGTCCGTCTGCAGAAAACGTATATGTGCAAAAATGGCACAAAACAGAGCACACTCTAACGCAGTGTGCTCCATTACAGTGAATGGCCCTGCCGGGCGCATGCGTCCGGAACACGCTTTGCAGAGTGGGGGAGGGGCAGTTCGGACGGAACCTCCGCCGGGACCTGTGGACGTAGGGAAAAACGCAATCTGAAAGGAGCCTTAGACAAAAATGATTGGGTTTGCACTTAGTAAACATTAAAAAGAAACTGATACTGACCTCCAATATAATGATAGAAAAGCTAAAAGTAACAGTTATAATTCATTACAGTTTACCCCAAAGTGTTTTCTGTGATTTTTTCCAGATTCCCATTGTTTTGGCCACACTTTGGTGGCTCAGTTGGGAGTTATTATTATTTTTTATTATAGTGCCATTTATTCCATGGTGCTTACACGTAAAAGTGGGTATACATCGTAAAACAAGTATAATAATCATGAGCAGTATATGGCACTGACTGGTACAGGAGGAGAGAGGAACCGGCCGAGAGGGATCACCGTCTACAAGGGATGGGAGGTCTATCTGAGCCCTGAAATACAGGGTCGAGACATGTCCCCAACAGAGCCACAGTCCTATATGTCTTTGAATATTAACTGTTATGTATGTAGTATAATGTATGTAGTATGTAGACTGTCGTGTACTGCGAAACGCAGAGAAAGTAATAGTCTATTGCTGGGAATATGTGCCCTCTACCAAGTCAAGGCACAGGTGATGCACTAAAGCCGTCTAATCCATATTTCAGTCATGCTATCACCTGATTCCGGTATTTGAAAAATTCCATGTTTTTCCTTGAGGCCAAAGATGTTTTTGTTTTTTCTTTCTTTGCAGTTACATATTCTATTTTTTTGCCTAGTTAAGGGAAATGCATGACCCTAGCCTTTTCCAATAATACTATTAATAGTAATAAAGTATTCATGCGGCTGTGCTTGCTATTATTATTACTACCGTCTATCCCTCCATTAGTTATTACGGCATTGTAATATTGTTTGCTGGAAGAATTTTCAGTTGTCTATTGATCTCATTTTCATTTGGAAAGAACGAAGAGAAGAAAACAAATCAATAGGTAGAATAAGGCAAAGTACTGCGAAGAAAGTTTTTGTGGCTATTAAAAAGCATTGTGCCACCGATATCAGCGCAAACCTTTCAGAGAAACCGTTTTTGTGTTTAGAGGCAAATAAATCAACTTTGTATCAATTCAATCAATGTCATTAAATTGGTTGCTTCTGTGTGATATGGAATAAGAGAAAAAACCCTATTCACTAAACCTAGGAGCTGTGTCAAGTGAAAACTGGATGCATGAGAAAGCGTAGAAATGGTAAAATACGGCGTATTCCTGCATAACTGGGCAAGGAAAGCTTCTTATACCCTTAACTTTCCCAGAATGCTGCACTTTTTCCTTATTATTGGCCTCAGAAAGAACTCATCTGACATTGCCTGTTAGGCCTTTTATGCTGTGTAATGTTTGTATGTATATACGTGCATCTAGTACTTAAGATGTATGCAGCAATGTGTGTGTATGTGTGTGTGTTTGTATGTTTATATGTGTGTACATATAATATATACGGTATGTATGTAGATATATAGAGATATATATATATATATATATATATATATATATATATATATATATATATAATTTTCCTTAAAGGGAATCTGTCGGCAGGTTTTTGCTACCTCATCTAAGAGCAGAATGATGTAGACAAAGAGGCCCTGAGTTAAACGATTAATCACTTAGATTACTGTGTGCAGCCGTTTTGACGTAAGCCAAGATTTTTTTTTGTAGCAGTGCTGGGAGAGCTGTCTCCGCCAACACCAGGCTTTTAGTATATATTTCCATGGACTAGATAGAAGCTACTAATCACAGAAGGGGGTGGAGTCGGACCTGAGCTCACACACTGCTGGGTCTGACTAATAAAGCTAAGTGGCTTAAACTAACATTGCAGGTAAACCAAAAACACACTATAAGATAAGACAGGCAGGGCTGAATTCTCTGTTCTAACTCTTACATCATTGTGTCTTCAGATTACATTGCAGAAACCTGCTGACAGTCCCTTTTTAAGAACAACTAAATTTGCTATATGTTGAAGTCTTCAAAAGTACGCATTGAGCAACATTCCTGACAAACAAATCTGGCAAGAGGCAGAGACTTAAGTATCATTTTGTCCATGGAAAATCAGTTTGAGCATGGACTGGGTTTCCTGACCCAAACTCAGGAGTCTCATGAGCATATATGAGACTGCTGAGTTTGGGTTAGGCTGCTTTCACACCTCCGGGTTTTTCCTGTGCGGCACAATCCGGCACTTTGCAGGAAAAAACGCAACCGTTTTTTTTTTTTTTTGCAGCCGGTTGCGTTTTTCCTGCATAGACTTTAATTAGTGCCGCGTTGTGCCGCATGGGCTTGCGTTCTGTCCGTTTTTTGCCGCATGCGGCATATTTAGCCGATGTGGCGGCCAGATGGAACGTTGCCTGGCACGTTTTTTTATGCAGCAATAAAAACCGCATCGCGCCGCATCAGCCAGATGCGGCGCATTTTTCAATGCATGCCTATGGATGCCGGATGCGGCAAACACCGCATCCGGCCGGCGCATGCAGTTTTTGCAACTGCGCATGCTCAGTAGCATGCCGCAAGCGGCAAAAAACGGACGGGCCGCATTTAAAAAACTTATGCAAAGGATGCGGCTTTTTCGCTGCATCCGTTGCATAGGTTTTAGAGCCAGACTGGCCGGCTCTGCACCTACCGGGTGTGTGAAAGCAGCCTTAGGAGACCTACGATCAGTCTACATTTCATGGACATCAGAGTGAGCCCCTTAAAGGAGTTTTCCACTACAAATGTGTCCCCCTTTCATTTGTCCTAACTGTTATTAGCTAACACTTTCCTACTATTCTTCTTCTACCTACCTTGCTCATGTAAGCTGATCTCTCTGAGGCGTGTATATTCCTATGTTGATGTTTTAGTCTAGATATTTCCAGTCTAGAGACCAAAATCGGACAAACTAAGCGGGGCAACATCACTGGTGGAGGCGGGGCTTCCTCTCAGTGAGTGACAGCAGTCTTGGCACGCATGCCTAATTAACACTTCCCTCTCTCAGCCTGCTTTACAATGCGGTGCTTTAATGGGACAAATGCTGCGATGTGCAGATTGTGCAATGTGATATATTATTTAATGATCAGCACAACGCAGCGCTTGTCACATGAAAGCACTGCACTGTAAGGCAGGCTGAGAGGAGAATGAAGTTGATCTGGGTGTGTGTGCCTAGACTGTTGTCACTCAGTGAGAGGCAGATCTGCCCCCACCAGGGATGTGTCCTGCTCAGTTTGTCCCGGTCTCCAGACCAGAGAAATCTGCTTAA
Source organism: Anomaloglossus baeobatrachus (assembly GCF_048569485.1). Taxonomy (NCBI): domain Eukaryota; kingdom Metazoa; phylum Chordata; class Amphibia; order Anura; family Aromobatidae; genus Anomaloglossus; species Anomaloglossus baeobatrachus. The sequence continues at coordinate 212,964,720 of NC_134354.1, forward strand.
GGCTATGTGCGCACACTGCGTTTTTTTGACGCTGCGTTTTTGTGCGTTTTTGCTCACTGCGTCCTTATGCGTTTTTTATCAGTGAACAAAAAAAAAAAGGTCTGATGTAATTTCCTTCTTCAATGTGTTCTTCATTCTCCACTAGTGTATGCAGAAGAGCAGACAGCTGCAGAACTACAAGGCTCAGCATACTCCATCCAATAGTGTATGCAGGAGAGCAGACAGCAGCTGCAGAACTACAAGGCTTAGCATGCTCCATCCAGGACTGTATGCTTGAGGGAGAGTCAGGGGGAGCAGACCTACAAGGCTCAGCATCCTCCATCCAATAGTGTATGCAGGAGAGCAGACAGCAGCTGTCGAACTACAAGGCTCAGCATCCTCCTTCCAGGACTGTATGCAGGATTTCTTTGCCCCCCCAAACAAAAAAAATGACGTGGGCTTCGCCATATTTTTGTATGCTAGCCGGGTACAGCAGGCTGGTACGGGCTGCCCCCAACCCCCAGCTGCCTATTTGTACCCGGCTGGGAACCAAAAATATAGGGAAGCCCTTTTTTTTTTAAATTATTTCATGAATTTCATGAAATAATTTTAAAAAAAAATGACGTGAGCTTCGCCCAATTTTTGAGTCCAGCCGGGTACAACTAGGCAGCTGGGGATTGGAATCCACAGTGCAGGGTGCCCATGCTTTCTGGGCACCCCCGCTGTGAATTGCAGTCCCGCAGCCACCCCAGAAAATGGCGCTTTCATAGAAGCGCCATCTTCTGGCGCTGTATCCAACTCTTCCAGCTGCCCTGATGCCGGGTGGCTCGCCGGGTAATAATGGGGTTAGGGCTAGCTGTATAGCTGGCCCTAAGCCCGAAATTCATGGTGTCACGCCAATATTAGACATGACCACCATGAATTTCTAGTAAAGATAAAAAAAAAACACAACACACAGAAAAATATTTTTATTAGAAATAAAACACAACACAATTAGTGACTCCATCTTTATTGAAATAAAGAACCCCCCCTCCGCAGTAATCCTGGGTCAGGGTCCCGCGCCGTCCAATCCGGATCCAATATCATCTGATCGGTTTGCTGGAAGGCAAAGCGATCAGATGATGTGTCAGGTTCTAGGATGTGAATCACATCACACATCAGCTGATTGTATAAAAGCCGATTACACAATCAGCTGATGCATCGGTGCAAAAAAAAATAAAACAAATAATACTCACTTATGTGCTGATTACCGGCAGCTCCTGCAGCGATGGGGCGGGAGTCTGATCCCGTCCGATCGCTGCAGCAGCTGCCGGTAATCAGGGATGAAGTTTCCTGACGCATCCACTGATACCGGCCGGGCGCCCGCGTCACCGCGATACTTACGATCACCTGATGCGTCAGGTGACTGCATCAGGTGATCCATCGCCAGGTCCTGCATCCATCGGAGGTTTCCCGGCCGTCTGCACACAGCCGGAGCGGGGGTGGCGATACCGTGAGAGGAGATGGGAGCGGGCATGGCACCGGGAGGTTGCAGACAGGTGAGTATAACTTTTTTTTTTTTTTTCTACTGTTAACTTTTGTTTTCGCAGCCGCTTCCACCTCCCGCCCAGACATGGCGCCGCACGGCAGCAGACATGCACAGGATGGGAGGTGGAAGCGACGGTGACGGTACCGGGAGGATTCACGCTTCTGTATATACTGACAGAAGGAATCCTCTTCCTGCACACGTCACTTTACTACCCACCTCCCGCGTTTATAGCTGCGTTTTTGGTCTTAGAAACGCACCAAAACGCAGCTATTTGCGTTTCTCATTGCGTCTTTCAACATCCCATTGAACTCAATGGATGAAAAGCGCAGTGAAAAACGCGGGAATAATTGACATGCTGAAAAAAAACAGATGTGTGCGGACAGCAAAAATGAAAACTCATAGACTTTGCTGGGGAAGCAAAGTCCTGCAGTTTTGAGGCCAAAAACGCACCCGAAAAACGCGCAAAAACGCCGCGAAAAACGCACTGTGCGCACATAGCCTAAATGAGCAGAGTAGGTAGCAGAAGTATATTAGCAAAGTGTTAGCAAGGAATAGTAGGACAAATGAAAGAGGATCACATTAGATCTCATCAAAGTTTTATCCTCTAAATATATTGCAATCGTCATATGGTATGGCACTATGTTCTGTACTTATAATTGCTCATGTTGGCTTTGTACCCAGTAACTGCTGTATATACAAAAAGGAAGTCTCTTGTCCCTGCATGCATCATTCTCCTTTTCAACTCCTGACCCCGCTGCTCCCTCCTCTTCCTGTCATTGACTTTTGCAGTGACTCAGACGGAAAAGAGACTTCCTATTTCTACATAGAACTTAGAAGGATCCAGCTCGTCAGTTTTTTGGCACTTGATGTCATAGACCTAATGGAAAACAGAAGTATTAACTGGGTAGAAAGGCAAAATGAGCAATTGTAAATTCACAGTGCTATATAATATGACTGCAATTAAGAAGTGGGAGTACTTCTTTAATGTAACAGAGTCTTAAAGGAGTTGTTTAACTGATTATTTTATATAAGTAGTCTCATAGTAGAATAAAAAGGGGTAATTGCCTCCACTGATCTCATCACTTTTTTGTTCTGAAGATTTTTCCATCTGGTCTGTTTTTTTGTTCCTTTCAACACACAGAAAATAACACTCAGCCAGTATCTGTTTGATGTAGGTCACTGTTCCTGCTAGCCATTGGCTGAGTGTGCATTTAGAAGACTGTGAAGCTGACCTTAGCGAGGACTTGACGAGTGTTAGAATGGAAGTTGTTTTGACATTAAAATGGCTGGACAACCCCTTTAATTTGTGTAGCTGTTGTAGCAAATTGTGGTAGACCTGAAACGTTTGTGCATAAGTTTTTTTTGGAGGTGGCCAAGTGTGTGTTCTAATGGAACAGTTTCAGTAAATGGTCCTTTATTTATTTAACTTTTTGAGGCTATGTGCGCAGTGGGAAATGGAATTTTCTTGTGAAAATTCCGCATGCTCTCAAAGATTACCGCACCCGCGGTAAAAACCCGCGGGAAACCGCACCCGAAAACCGCATGCGGTTTGCCGCGGTTTGCTGCGGTTTTACCGCGGTATTATTCGCGGTATTGCCGCGGTTTTGCCGCGTGCGGGTTGGGATGTGCTTTATTGCATTCAATGCAATAAAGCACATTGAAAAAAAAAAAAAAAGTCATTTAATTCTGAGATAGTAGATAGACAGAAGAATAGATAGAGGGATAGATAGATAGAGGGATAGATAGATAGAGAGATAGATGACAGATCGCTGCATTTCCCACGGTCGGCAGTGAGTTCACATTACCGGCCGTGGGAAATGACCGGTAATTACCTCTGCTGTCTGCTGCTTTCATTCAGCGCTGTGTGTCAGTCGCGGCTGGATGTAAGCAGTGCAGGACCTGTGGATTACGCCGGAGCTTTGTTTGGGGGGGTTAATAAAATGGTGAACGAGGCTTGTTTGTTTTATTTAAAATAAAGGATTTTTCTGTGTGTGTGTTTTATTCACTTTACTTACAGGTTGATCATGTCAGCTGTCACATAGACGCTGCCATGATCAAGCCTGGAGTTAATGGCGGTGGTCCCCCACCACCATTAACCCCTTGTATTACCTTGCTACCACTGCTACACGGTGGCAAGAAGAGCCGAGGACACGCCGGTATTGCCGCATAATGCATGCGACAGTCCTGGGGCAGCTGCGGCTGATATTCTCGGCTGCGGGAGGGGGAGTGAGGCGGGGGACATTAACCCTGCCCCTCTCCCTCCCCAGCCTGAGAATACCGGGCCGCCGCTGTGTGCTTACCTCGGCTGGAAGGTAAATATGCAGCGGAGCCCACGTTCTTTGTTTTCTATATTTCCGTTTTCTTTCTATGTGTGTTCTATGTGTCTGTGATGTGTGTGTTCTATGTCTGTGATGTGTTCTGTGTGTGTGATGTGTTTGTGTTTACTCTCTGCACGGCTTCCTCTTCCTGTAATGACATCACTTCCCTGCAAAACCGCAGACAGGCGATGTACATTACCGGAGGTAAACCGCGAAATACCACAGGGAATAACGCAGGAAAACGCAGTGAACCGCACAGAATTTGCTGCCTGCGTTATTCCCTGCGGGATTTCGTGATTAACATTGGAGTCAATGGAGTGAAATCCCGCAGCGATGTGCGGAAAAGTGACATGCACTTGTTTTTGGTGCGGGATTCCCGCAGCAAAACATGCAGCTGTCAAATTCCGCCCAGTGCGCACAGGATTTTTTTCTCCATAGGATTTGCTGGTGATTCACTGCAGAGATGTTATGAACATTTTCTGCAGCGAAACATGCGGAAAATCCGCGGCAAAATCCGGTAAGTGCGCACATAGCCTTAGGGTTTTTTTTTTCCTGAAGTTTTTCAACTGTTGAAGAAGAATTTTACTTTTCTGTGCGTTTTATTTGCATCCTTTTGATTGGACAGTGCCTAATGCGGAGCAGATTCCTTCAGCAGTTGCTTCAAAGATGTGACATCCATCTTCTTTTCTCTGAGCAGGCGTTTTACAAAACTTGAAGTGGAAGAAAAATTCTCAAGACTGAACACATAATCGTAAAGTTATTTTATAATAGAAAAACCTTTTTTTTAATGATTTTTCAGGCGTTTTTCGGAGAGGACCCTCTCCAAATGACTTCTTAAAAGATTTCAGTATGTGCGTAGAATAAAGCGGGCTTTACACGCTGCGATCTCGCTAGCGAGACTGCAAGTGATCGTACCCGCCCCATCGGTTGTGCGACACGGGCAAATCGCTGCCCGTCACGCGCAACCTCGCTTACACCCGTCACACGGACTTGCCTGTCCTGCGACGTCGCTCTGGCCGGCGAACCACCTCCTTTTTAAGGGGGCGGGTCGTGCGGCGTCCCAGCGACTTCACACGGCAGCCGTCCAATAGAAGCGGAGGGGCGGAGATGAGCGGGACGTAAACATCCCACCCACCTCCTTCCTTCCGCATTGCCGGCGGCCGCAGGTAAGGAGATGTTCCTCGCTCCTGCGGTGTCACACACAGCGATGTGTACTGCCGCAGGAACGAGGAACAACATCGCTTTTTGTTTTAGGACGACCTCTCCACGGCAAACGATTTTGGCCGCTTTTGCAATTGTTTTAAGTCGCACATAAGTGTGACACACTGCGATATCGTTAATGACGCCGGATGTGCTTCACAAACACCGTGACCCTGACGATAAATCATTAACGATATCGTAGCGTGTAAAGCCCACTTAACTCTTGACAAGGTTGTATAGCAGGAAAGTAAAAAGAGCTGCTCCGTCTAAGGGCCGCTTACTGTATGCCAAACATGAGCTATTATACCATTGGAGGATCCAGGATCTGATCCTGCTTCTTGCCACAAGGTATACAGCTCTCCCACAGTCATAGACTGAACGTCTCATCAGTATTCATCAGTATGCTCACAATAAGCAGATCACATCTGTTCAGTCAGTCCCACTCCTTAAGTGTTTGATGGTTTAACAGGAATGGTAATTAAGTGGCAGAAAAACAGCAGCCTGTGTGCAGACACCTGCATGTGTCCTAGTCGTGGCATGAAATGGCAGTCATCAAATCTAACAAGATATCTCCGTTATTTGACGACACGTCTGACACAAATCACAGCGGTGCAAGGTTTGAAATTTTATTTTCGTCCTATATTGACAAACCCCAATTTTCAGCTTTGGAAGAACAATTTTCTGCTTAGAATAGCACAACATGAAGTGTGCCACCTGTTCAGACTCAGAGGATTTAAGGAGCTTGTGTTACATCAAGACTTGGTAGTCTAATTTCTTAATGGTTAATGTATGGTTTTTAATATTGGAACTTCAAAATGCAAAGTTTTTCAATACTTCTTGCCATTTGACTACACTAATTTTCTGCATGTTTCCAAAATAGCAAACTTTTTTCTTTCCTGTGAATTATTTTAATATGTGATTAGAAAAACCAAATGTGCCACCCAGAAATGAAAATGTTCTAAGAATTCGAATGGCCATTTAGCCATCAGAGACCGAAGAGTTGTAAAAAACAGCCATGAAAATCTGTCTAATTCTGGGATCTCTAGCTCCGCTCTAGGCTCCATTCAAACATTTATTTAGGAGTCATCCTACTTACATCTGTTTTTGTTGTCTCATCCCTTTTTTTTTTTTTTTTTTTACCAAAGTAGTACTTTTTCAATTTTTTTTTTGATTCTTTGATGGGTAAAAAAAACAATGGATGAACCTTGGATGAAACCTTGAAGTACAGATTATTCATATTTCATTCATTTTACATTGATTCTCATAGACCTTAATTTGATGTAACAAACCGCTGCACTCTGAGATGCTAAGGAATGCAAACATTTGAATATAAGAATTTGGACATGCATTGCTGCTAAAGAAATACATTTAAAAATTGAGACAGCATATGTAAAAGGCCAGTTTTATGTGAGCCCAGCCAGTATCAAGGCGTATACTTTTGCTGGGCTGAAAAAGCCTACAATTTTATGGGTGGGTAGAAACCTGCCAGTAGAAAATTAAAAAATGTGAACAGATGCATACTGAACATGAAACATTCTCTAACAAATAGCTGCACTCTGAAATAGTAAGGATGCAAACCTTGCATACAGGAATTTGCACATGCATTACTGCTAAGGAAATACATTAAAAAAATTTAGACACTTAGCACATAAAAAGGCCAATCTTATGTGAGCCCAGCAGCCAGCGTCAAGGCGTATCTGTTTTTGCTGGGTCTCTACCTAATGCCTCTACCTGGGCTGAAAAAACCTACAATTTTATGGGTGGACATGAATCTGCTATTAGGAAATTAAAATACACCATATACGTGTTTCATCTATTTTATAGACGAATAGAATATTTTATATCCCATAGACATTAAAAATCTACAAAACTGATGGGTATAGGACAAGCTTTGAGTCTCATGGACTGCAGACATGGATCAATTTTTAAATGTCTGTCTCAATAAAACTCTATGGGTTATCACTCTGCAGTCCAAGATAATCTGGACAGCACATAAACAAGTTGCACAATTATATGGATGTAGGCTTAGGCTTCATGACCATTAAAATCTGTGCATAGGGACACACATATATGTTTTATGCAACTATAATGCATCCTTTGTGAATGTGTCACATCCCCACCAGAGTCCGCTCCTGCGACTTCTGCTTCGATCACTAGGCGGTGCCATGTTCCCGCTGTGGATAGTGCTGGTGATGGGAGAGGAGTCAGTGCCAGTGGCTCTGGTGGGTGTAGGCTCCGCTCATCCACTAAGCTGGGTTTTCCTGGGACCTGCAGTACCACTGGCTCACTGTAGGTGGTGTGTGTCTTCCAGCTGAAGTTACCACCTTTCAGCTACAGCTAATGGAAAGACACCGCACCCTTATTATTCCCCCTCTTGTCTGCTGTCACTGCCAGAGATAGTTCTGAATTCCTGGTTCCTGTTCTGTATTGTGATTCCTGTGTTTTGACTTCTGCCTGTTCTCTGACTACCCTCCAGCCTGCCATTTTTGTACCTCACTACCCGATCTGGATTTGACCTCTGCCTGGTTTTCTGATTACATCCTCGTCTGACTGATTTTGTCCCTGTTCTGCATTTCCTTGACCCTGCCTGACGACTACTCTCATCGGACTGCAGCCTTCCACAAGTAGTGATCTCTGGGGCCCTGTGTAATTCCAAATCCCTGTATAGGGGTTAAAGGGTTTCAGGGTTCTCGGGGTCCTGCTTTGTGAGTGGCTTTCCTCTAGCCTGTCCGTTACAGTCCGCCTGAGTCTGTATGGAACCACAGGTGTTACAGAATGACAATAAATTATCAAAATCAAATGGATATACATACAAGGAACATCAAGAATATCACACATTTGAAAAAAGCACACATCTCAAACATTATTCAAAGAATCAAGAAAAGCCACTCCATAATAGCATAAAGAACCAGAAAGACCAGGAGCTTTTACAAGGCAATAAAAAGGATTTTTATTCATACAAAATGCCATATATTATAGGACAAAACATGAAAGGGTTAAAAGTGCCACAGAAGGGGAAAACACCCAAGGGCATGTGGGCCAGAGGAGTAAGATCATAAATCACAATAACCAGGGTGCTAGTACAGAGCTGAAATAGTACATAGATCAATTAAGTATATATAATCTATAAGATGAAGCCCTATACAGACCGCTTACCCATTAATAAGGATCGTCACTCCTGTGTCCCACTGCCAGCAATACCCATCCAAATGGGCTTCATCTTATAGATTATATATACTTAATATATGCTTAATTGATAATTGAGAGAAAAAGTATACATAATAGCAAGACTGCACCACTTCTGTATTTATCATCCACTCCTGGTTTTGATTTCTAAATACTGAGGTAAAAAACTCACCAAATACTCAACGTGTGCACGTGGCCTAATGGTTTTTTCAGACTTCTGTGCAGTTTGGTCCGATGCTGGAACACTGTGCACAGACTGGCCACGGCTTTCCCGACCTGAGCATGACAACTTCAGTATATCTTGTAAGGCTCCTTTGCGTTTTTCCCTACGTCCACAGGTCCCGTTGGAGCAGCCATCCGAACCGCCCCTCCCCCACTCTACAAAGCGTGTTCCGGACGCATTTGCCCGGCAGGGCCATTCACTGTAATGGAGCACACTGCGTTAGCGTGTGCTCTGTTTTGTGCCATTTTTGCACATATACGTTTTCTGCAGATGGACACCCGAGCGTAGTCCACTACATTCGGGTGTCCGTCTGCAGAAAACGTATATGTGCAAAAATGGCACAAAACAGAGCACACGCTAACGCAGTGTAGAGTGGGGGAGGGGCGGTTCGGACAGATGCTCCGATGGGACCTGTGGATGTAGGGAAATACGCAATCTGAAAGGAGCCTTAGGCTACCATTATCTGGGTCAGGGTACACAGAGTCAGTCCATGCATTGTGTTCCGACATTGGACGTCTGAAAGAACTTTAACTAGTAGCAGACAACTCGGACAAATCTTCTGGAGACTTTAGGGTGCTTTACACGCTGCGACATCGATAGCGATCTCGTTAGCGATGTAACACGCTAGATCCCACATATGATTTGCCGAGATCGCACATGTGACCAGCGCTACAAAAATAACCTATGTGCGATCTCGGCAAATCTTATCTGCGATCTGGCGTGTCATATCACTAGCGATGTCGCAGCGTGTAAAGCACCCTTTAGGCTGTAGGAGGACCCATTAAGGAAATGATGGCTGTGGAATGTCTTGTGACAGTTCTATCCCTATTGCCCCGTATGTGCTGATTTCTCCATATTCTCTCTTGTTGGAGTCCTTTAATTTTATTTTCCAGAAACCACTTCTGACATTTTCTTTCTCAGCTCAAAATCATTTGTTTGAATTAAAATGGCGTAATAGCATTTATTCTGTGTATAATTGCATGCAGTGAATCATGGTGTCTGTCATTGACCTTAGAAGCCTATGTTTTAAGATAATTGTAACTGAAAGTCTGCCAACATGCTGGTGCTCTAAAGAAAGTCAAAATGTTATACTTTCATTACTATAAAGATATGGGATTGCTGCATGTATCAGCCAAAAAAGAAACAAAAAGGTTCATTTTATTGGTGACATAGGCTGCTGTCACACCTCCGGTTTTAGCAGAGCCGGCCAATCCGGCTCTAAAACCTATGCAACGGATGCGGCGACAATACCGCATCCTTTGCATAAGTTTTTTACATGCGGCCCATCCTTGTTTTGCTGCTTGCGGCAGGCTACTAGCATGCGCAGTGGAAAAAAACGCATGCGGTGGCCGGATGCCTTTTTTGCCTCAGGACGCCGCGGCATCCATAGGCATGCAGTGCAAATCGCGCCGCATCGGCCGGATGCGACGCGATGCGGGTTTTTTGCCGGACAAAAAAACGTGCCAGGCAACGTTCCATCCGGCCGCCGCATCGGCTAAATCTGCCGCATGCGGCAAAAACCGGACGGAACGCAAGCTCATGCGGCACAATACGGCACTAATGTAAGTCTATGCAAAAAAACTGCAGCCGGCGGCAAAAAAAAACGGTTACGTGTTTTCTGCAAAGCGCCGGATTGTGCTACACAGGAAAAACCGGATGTGTGAAAGCAGTCATAGGAAACGCGTGGCTATGTCATCATGGTAAGACTTTTCAAGTGTCAAAAATATTTGTCACATTATAAAAGTCATTAAAGGGAACATCTCACTTGATTGATGCTGCCCAAAACCGCAGGCAACATGAATCTCAGCCTGGCTACATGATTGCAGCCAGGTATATTGTTCTCTGAATCACTTCGGCATTTTTATGAGAAGATCTACTTGAAAGATCTGTCTGGAGAGACAAGTCTAGTCTGGTGCAACCCCTGGACGGCCTCCTTCAGGGCCACTGTAGGTGATTGACGGGCCTCTCCTGTGTGTGTGTGTATATATGTAGGCAGTGACCTGTCAATCACCTCTGTTAGTGTGAGGTAGAGCAGGTCAGGGACTGAGCTAGACTAGTCTCATCTTCTACTTTGGTTCCCGGACAAATCTTTAGCGTGCATTTTCTCTGAAATTCCAGAGTTTGACTAGTGGTGCGATGTCAGACACGTATCCTATAGAGTGGATTTGTGGGAGCGTCTAGATGGAAATGTATTCCTATAGAGGGGAAACTTGGAAACGGCACAATGTGGATTGTTAAACGAATCAGTTAGCAGGTTTTTGCTACCTCATCTGATGTATCACTTAGATTACTGGGTGCAGCCGTTCTGACACACTCTGCATTTTTAGATTTAGCCATGTAACAGAACTGAGAGAGCTTCCCCGCCATTACCAGGCTTTCTATAGAGATTGTCCATTGACAGTGAGATGTCGGAGGAGGGGGCGTACTGGACTTCTCTGCATGTGACACATAGTCCAAGCAATAAGAAGTCCTGCTGGTTAAACAAACATAGCAATAAACAACAGATCGGACCTTGACAAGACAGGCATCCCTGAATTCAATGTTTAATCCCTTGCAGCATGCTGTCATCAGCTTACATAGCAAAAACCTGCTAACAAATTCCCTTTTAAAAAAAAATCAGCCCTAGAGTTGTTGTTTTATGGAGAACCCTCAGATCATGATACTTTACACATGGGCTGAGATTTCAGTTTATCAAAATGGATGAATAAAAAAATGTATAAAAATATAAATTTAGATCTCTTCATATTCCAAATAGATTCAACATTTATATTCTGCAAAAAGAGTTTTTTATTGACTCTCTTCCCATTACATGAACCTGTGCAGGTCTATATGATTGCCTGCCCAAATTCATGCCCAAATTTCTTCCCAAATTTCTACCAAGCTTATAAATACAAATCAAATCTGTATAACAGGTCTCGGAGGCCTTTATGGCTCCTCAATGACTACATGTAAAGCTGTCCACATCCGGATGATTCATGCAGTTCACAGGAGCCATCTGATGGGTAGAAGGTTGCATAATCTAATAATCCACATCTTGCTGTATAAAAGGCTATTTCCAGCATCAGGAATGTGTTGTCGCTGGATATCTGACGGGTGGACTTATCGTCATGTAGATATGGACGGACGCATAATTCTTTCCCTGCATTTCAGTAACGTATCTTAAGACATCATCAAAAGATTACCATAGGAGTGAAAGCTGATGAGCTGACCTCATTTTGTATTGTGTAACACTAAGCAATGCGTGCGCTGAACTGGCTGGAAATGCACACGAATTGGAAAATGCAGCTTCCAGGATCAGTCTGATGTCTGGTCCTTATGCTATTCGGGCTGCTTTCCCCTCTCTAACTGATGTAATTGAGCAGCGCTAGGAATAAATTAGCTATAAAGGATCAATAATGTAATGACATGATTCACTTATCCATTTGTTTTCCAAATATTTTATAATGTCCATGTATCTATAATTCCTGTCTTCTTGACATTTAAAAGCTTATTGCATCTGGAAAAAAACCCCACTTCTAATTTGGTCATAGAACCCTACGCACATCTGTCATCACTCAGAGAGGCTTTTGGCAGTGACAATATGGTGCCTATTGAAATAGTTGCATTAAGTCCTCCTAGTTAATAAAGAGTGTCCAATTAGACGTTCAGACTATGCGATGTCCATATACCCTAAGGTTGACCTATCGATAGGGGTTGTGCTGATGTGACAACCGTTATTTACGATGCCTCCAGTTTGGACTTCCTGACATCAGTTTCACAAGTCCAACATGCTTTAGTACGGATTGTGATGCGTGGACCGGCCATGGGTCTTCTTACCTTTAAGGGAACCTGTCACCGGATGTTTATAATACTCAACTAACGGTCGGCGCGGAACAGACTGGTCGGGTGGGCGTCTGCGTTCTCCAGGTCCTCGCCTCCTCTTTCAGCCATCTTTGTCCTCCTTCTTCTGAAGCTAGTGTGGATGATGCGTTCTACGTCATACACATAAGTCGACATTGAGGTCCGGTGCAGGTGCACTTTGATCTGCCCTGAGTAGGGCAGATCAAAGTATTGTAGTGCGCCTGCGTGGGACCTCAATGCTGGCTAGTGTAGATGACGTAGAACGCGTCATGCACACTAGCTTCAGAAGAAAGAGGACAAAGATGGCTGAAAGAGGAGGCGCCGACCGGAGAACGGAGACGCCCATCCAACCAGTCTGCTCTGCACCGACTGTTAGGTGAGTCTTATAAACATCCGGTGACAGGTTTCCTTTATCTCAGCAGGCTTATATGAGGATGATGAGTTCTGGTCAGGAGACCCATAGTCGGTCTAGATATTGTGGTCCATGCTCGGAAAGGTAATTTCAGACGTATAAATGTTTAGGATGAGAAAAGGCCTTTGGATAAGAAATATAATATCAAGTAACGCAGACTTTAAAAGGAAGGTTTCCAATTCCATGGGTTGAGTGGTTTATTGGATTCTGTTGGCCCACCACTACATTATAAGGCTGCTTTCCAACTACTTAGGACTAAGGACAGTTCTATGTCTGCAACAGGTTGGTTTGGACATTTATGTACCTGGAACCTTTTAAGTTGTATTAATAGATTGGTGACGTTTTATATCCAAACAATACCTTAATCTTTGTCTGCATGTCAAGCCAAGCAGGGCCTTCTACTTTTTGTGCTGAGAGCTGGTGAACTTTTCACTTTTCACTTCTAAATTACATCTGTGCATCTTTTGATATCTCCTGTCAGGGGCTTCCATCTGAAGTTATGAAAAACTTGATTCAGAAGGAACCTTGACGGAGTCATGGAGTGTATTGAGGCAAACTGAGTCCAAAGTCTCTTGTGCAGGGGAGTGATTACTGCGCCTTCACTTTGTAGTGAGCCCTGACTGACCACAGCCCAGGCTCCACTCCGATGACTGGTGGCCAGTGGCTACTGGGAGAATATAACCTCATTTTCTTCCAATATATGCTTCCAACTGTATTTACTAAGGCTGGTTTCACACTACGTTTTTTTTAACATCTGTCATGAACGTTGTTTTAACGCAAAAACGGATCCAATGCAAATGCGTTTTCATTTCAATGCATTTGCAATGGACTCGCGTCAACATGCGTTCACATGCGTTTGCGTGCGTTATAGTGAGGATCCAGCGACTTGCAGTTTTTTTTACTTTTTTCAAAAATGCTACTTGTAGCGTTTTTGAGCTGCGTCCAAATACTGCAAATTGCTGGATCCTGACTAAACAGCATGCAAATGCATGTGAACGCTGGCATGCTGATAGACAGGATCCTGCTTGCTCTACTGAGCATGCCCAGAAACCAGCCTCGCGTGATCAGTCCCTCTCTCCACCTCCCTCCCTCCCCCTCTCTCCCTCTCTCTCCACCTCTCCCCCTCTCTCCCCACCTACCTCACTCTCCACTCTCCCCCGCCTGAGAGCGGAGGATGCTCGTAACCAAGGTAAACATCGGGTCTTAGTTACCCGATGTTTATCTTGGTTACGTGTGCAGGGAGCAGGCAGCCGGCTCCTAGCAGCTGCAGACGCTCGTAACCAATGTAAATATCGGGTATCCAAGCAAGTTACCCGATGTTTACCTTGGTTACGAGACTCCACAGCTGCTAGATGTCGGCTCCAAGTCTTTCACGTTCAGTTCCCCTCACTCCCGATCACATGACTCCAATGCCCTACCATAAACTTAGTGACAGGATCCTGAAAAATAACACATGCGTTTGCATGCGTTTTTTTTTTCTGTAAAAGCAGGATCCGCTTTTGCAGCAAAAAAACGTCCATGACGCATGTTAAAAAAACGTAGTGTGAAAGCAGCCTTATTTACTATGGCTGCAAGGTTTTTTTTTATTTTGTTCGCTATAAATTTTATATATTTTTTTTTAACTTGGACCAATATTTTGTAGCATGGGTCTTGTTCTTTTCCTGATGTAAATGGAGATCCAGGATGTAGTATAGTAAAAGCGGTAGACTTGTCCAGCTCCATTGATGACCATGATGTAATATGATAACCCATGTACACACAAATATTCAGATTTTTCCTTCTAATACGATATGGGTACTGTTGGTTGGCACCCATCTATCTATGGAGCTACCACTCATTTTTATCGTCTTCTGGGTCCTTTAGCTGAATACGTTCTGTGCTGTTCTCCTTTACACCGGTGCTAAGGTATGAAGAACGTAAATCATTTATTAGCATACAATATGTCGCAGTCAATTATACGGCAGATTAAAGTGCAGATAACCGGTGCCATTTCATATTCCTCATCATTGCTGGTCATGAAGGCCATGTCAGGAGATACATGCTGGGTATGTCAGAGGCAAAGAGCAAAGATCACAAGCTGCTTGTTGCTGTCTATCGCGTGAAGGCAACAGCATTGGACGTGTTTTTCACCGCCTGAGTCTAAGCCATGTTTATTTTGGTGCAGTTTTTTTTACATTGTTTCAACTGCATTTTAATTACATTGTATAAATGCTACTTTGTTTGTTTTTCAAAGCAGATTTCAATAGCAATGCTCCCATTCATTTCAATAAGAAACCGTCATCTCTTTATAAATGTTGCAGGTTTTTTTTCCATGTGACTATAGGCTTAAAAATAAAAAGGTACTTAGGGGCCCATGTACAAAAGCTGTCTACTGAGCGATGGTTTGGCCGGTAGCTATCTCGCAATCTCCGCCATCCATAGTAGCAATTGCTCTGCCAATTGCTGTTATGTTCCCTATTAGAGAACAAGGGACATTTCTTTATTAGCGGCTTATCTCACCAAGATGAAAAAGGATCGGCCATCTGAAATCGGACTTGCCGGCTCTTTGCCCTCCGACATCATGTTGGGGCATATTCAGTAGTCATCCGACCCATTGGTATCGAAGAGTTCAGCCCACAGTAGTTTAATATGTATTAGGGGAGGTTTTTTTACCTCAGTATTTGTAGCCAAAACCAGAAGTGGGAGAAAAGTCCAGCAATGGTGCTCGTGTTTCTATTCTACTTTTCCTCCATTCCACTCATGGTTTTGGCTACATATACTGAGGTAAAAAACTGACCAAATACTTATTGTGTGACTATGGCCTTATGGTCACTTACTGAGGCAGATTCTTTGTGGAAAGCTAATGTCTGCCGGACCGGATTGTCCCATTAGACTCCGTGAGTAATGGTAATGTGTGTACGGATAGGAGACGCACCGAACTACACCAAACATGTTAGGGTTCGCTTCACAATTTTTGAATCTGAATACTTCTACCAAGAGTTTGACTCCGTCCAGTAGTTTTATATCCCTGACTTCAGGTCAATAATAAACTTTTGACTGCACTTCCACATTGTATCAAACGGTCTAGACATTTATGTTCACATTGAGGGGTATTTTTACTAGTTTCTTAGAGCACAGTCTCCAATATTCTCAAAAACTGCTTCAGAAATCCTTGGAAAACTATTGCGATTTGCGTGTAAGGCCGAGGCCACATGGGGATTTGAGCGAGTGCTCGCATGACACTCAGCACATGCTCGCAGCACAGCGGGAGCCGAGTATTATGCGACTGTGATGCAATCAGACCACAGTTGCGGAGAGCGGGGCAGCGCTGCAGAGGAGAGGGAGGGATTTATTTCCCGATCTCCTCCGTTGCCGGCTGATGCGAGAATCGCACTGCTCTCGCGTTACACCGGTGTAACGCAAGAGCAATGCGGTATTTCTCTCGCCCCATAGACTTGTATGGGTGCGAGTGGAACAGGATCGCATTACACTCGCAGCATGCTGCGACTGATTTTTCGGTCCGATTAGGGCTGAGAAAATAATTGCTCAAGGGTGCTGTCCCATAGAGTAATATTGGTCCAAGTGGAATGTGATTTTTTTTTTATTTTTTAATCGGATTCCACTCGCACCGTTTATCCCGCCGTGTGTCCGAGGCCTAAGAGTGTGTTCACACCGTATATTTTTTTTTTTAGCTCGAAAACGCTGTCAAAATGCAGAAAAGAATGAATCTATACATCTCTATGCAAAAACGATTTGCTCTTTATATGCGCAGGCTTGTGACCTTCTTTTAAATGCTTCATGCTTTCAAAAGATGTGAAGCGGTTCAAAGAAGTGACTTGTGCATTCTTCAGGTGTTTATACACTAAATATTGTGTAATTAAATTCAAAGAGAGGGCTAAAAACACCCAGAAGATGCCTTTTTTTTTTTTTTCCTGGCATGTTTTGTAAGCACTTCCACCCCAAAAATGCTAGCGTTTTCTCCAATGCAGAAACAGACATGGAAAAAAAAATACAAGAATGCTGAAAAACCCCCCAAAAAAATAACTCAAGAAAATGTTATTAAAACAAAAAAATAATCCTCCTTCATATTTGCAAAACTTCAGAGAAAAGGAACGATTCCTGAAGTGTCTTTTGCTTGAAAGTGGACACTAGAAAAAGACAGTGTGATGCCTACAGAACCTCAATGCCGGCCTGTGTGCATGATGTAGGACTTGTCATGCACCCAGGCTTCAGAAGGACGACAAAGATGGCCGAATGAGGAGGCACCGGTACCGGGAGAACTGAGCCACCCATCTGACCTGTCTGTTCTGCACCGACCGTTTAGGTGAGTATTATAAAGTGATGTTTACGTTCTACACAGTGGCCTGGGCTCTTATATCCAGGATGTTAGAATACTGTATATAAGAGCCCACTGGTGGTGGTCGCAGCTTATAGTCACCAAATCTGGTGACAGGTTCCTTTTAAGTTTTTCAGGAGGATTAGGAGAGGGTCCTCCAATTTGTGCTCCAAAATCCTGGAGGAAACCAACTAAACGCTGTCCTATCAAAAGACTGAAAAGAAAGCTTCAGAACCCCCCCACCTCATCCGTAACGCTAAACCGCATCGGGAAAAGCTTCAGGAATAGAAAAACTCCCCTAAACAGGAGAAGTTATTGTAGGGGTTTCCGCTTGAAAAACTCATGGTTTTTCAACTTCTTAAAGAACGAAGTGTGAACATAGCCTTAGGCTATGTGTCCACGGTAGAATGTACCTGCGGATTTTTCTGCATGAAAATCCGCGACTTTCGCGACAAATCCGCACCTTATTTTTGCCGCGGATTACCGCGAAATTGCCGCGGATTTTGATGCGCATTTTTTTTCCCCCCCCATTCTATAGCCAAAATCCGCACCAAAATCCGCAACAATAATTGACATGCTGCAGATTTTTCCGGATCAAAATCCGCGGCAAATCCGCCGCGGAAAAATCCGCCGCATAGACACAGCATTTCCAAAATGCCATTGAAATGGCTTGGAAGTGCCGCTGCTGCAGATTTTCGGAAAATCCGCGGCAAATCCGCGGCAAAATCCACGCAAAATCCGCAGCGTGGGCACATAGCCTTAGACTAGATGTTAAGAAAAGAAAAAAAAAACCTTGGCTGAGAGCAACACTTGGGTATATATAGTTTCTGCATATAATCAAATATGTCTTCAACCGCTGACTGTAAAGTGATCTTGAAAATATTAGTTGCAGAATATTTCATTATACAATAATTAGCTTTTCTTGCAACTGTGAAACCCGGTTAACATATTTATTAACCTTAGCTTTCTGCCATAATTGTATGACAAAAAAGTGGTTAATGATGAAAACCTGGAGTCTTGTTGAGAAACTGCAGCTGGCAGATGAGTGTAAACCGAGAGGAGCAGATTGTGTTGTTTATCATAAAATCTGCTCTTTTTGGGGCCGTGAAAAACTCACTTGTGCTAAATATGTTGGAAATATGATGTTTAAAAAGTCCTGCCACCTAGAAGAAGCCTGGTAATGAATGCCCCATGATGTCCTTCACTAATTTACATGAAATGAATGCAATTCACTGTGATTAACGCTTTATTCCCATTCTAGACATGCAGAATATTATGGACGTCTATGTGCTACTTACAGCAAAGATGGGCTGTACATCGCCCAGGCCAAAAACTAGTACTCTACCAGGATACAGCTAAACCCCCACTAAATGGAGGCATCACAGGTGCAGGAGGAGCAAATCACACACACACCTCCAGCGTCGGACTGGCTACCGGAGGAACTGCAGTAATACCAGTCCTTGCCGCGGTTACCTGCACTGAACTCCAGAGCTCTCAGCTGACCTCCGGCGTGCAACCCGGCCTGTTCGCAGCTGAATGCAGGTTACCCAGCCAGGACTGGTATTACCAGAAACCACCGGTAATACCAGTCCTTGCTGCGGTTACCTGCATTGAACTCCAGAGCTCTCACCTGAGCTGCGGAGTGCAGCCTGACCTGTCTGCAGCTGTCATGGACTGAACTGTGATAGCCGAGGAATCAGTCGGCGCTCACAGTTCAGTTCTGCAAACCCGCGGCGCAGTCCAGGCTCCACTCCGGAGCTCAGGTGAGAGCTCCGGAGTTCAATGCAGGTAACTGCGGCCAGGACTGGTATTACTGCAGTTCCTCCGGTAGCCAGTCCGACGCTGCACACCTCCATGAAATGGAGGGGGGCGATTGCTAGATGATAAAACTGCACACTAGTGGCTTGCATAGAGCGCTGTTCACACATGCAGATAACACCATCACAAGCCCGCAGCCTATTAGGTGACGCCCATACTATTAGATCAGGCGGGCTGCCAAGCCGTACCCCACCTGTGTATCATGCAGGGACAGACACTCTACAATGCAAGGCCTAACAGAAAGGGGCCTGGCTGTATCCCGTACAAAAAAAAATGAGGTTTTAGTTGGTATTATGGCCATAAAACGTAAGCCTACAACCCTCATCACGGGACCTCATGCTTGTAGGTCCCTACACTAAATCTAAAAATAGCAACAAAGAGAGTAAAATATCGTAGAAAAATTAAGTATTACTTACAGCAAAGTAATTTTTTTTTGTACAGGATACAGCCAGGCCCCTTTCTGTTAGGCCTTGCATTTTAGAGTTCCTGTTCCTGCATGATACATAGGTGGGGTACGGCTTGGCAGCCCGCCTGTTCTGATAGTAAGGGTGTCACCTAATAGGCTGCGGGTTTGTGACTGTGTTATCTGCATGTGTGAACAGTGCTCTATGCAAGCCACTATTGTGCAGTTTTATCATCCAGAAATTGCCTCCCTCCATTCCATGGAGGTGTGTGTGTGTGTGATTTGCTCCTCTTGCACCTGTGATGCCTCCATTTAGTGGGGGCTTAGCTGTATCCTGGTAGAGTACTAGTTTTTGGCCTGGGCGATGTACACACTGCAGCCCATCTTGCTGTAAGTAATACTTAATTTTTGGAGGATATTTTCCTCTTTTTGTTGCTATTTTTATGTGCTACCAGAAAAAGCCAAATAGAGCGGTCAGGAGATATCAAACATGGCTTTCTTACCTTAGGCTGTAGCATTGAGATCACTGGTAATGGGACCTAATTCAGTGTTTGTGAGTAGAGATGAATGAAGCCGAGGTTCGGTGTTCTAACCAAACACAGACCTTACACAAAGAAGAGCGTTTGCATTCGGAGATCAGGTGCTTTATGTATGCTGACCACTCGTGTGAGCAGCCATGCTCGGGTACACTCGTGATAAGCCCAGTTTGAGCCGCTTGTAGTGTGAACGGGGGGTAACAACAGCGTGATCAGACGTGTGTACAAAAAAAAAATAAATGAAAATGGAAAAGGCCCACCCTTCCCCGGCAATGTTCTGTTTGTAGCTGGCTGCATGTGGACTGACACCCCAACTGCCCAATTAGGGACGTCCATTGGGATTCAGGTTAAGTTCGGGTCCCAAACCGATCTTAAAGTCCGACTGAACCCACCAAACTTCAAGAGATCCGTTCATCTCTACTAGTGATGAGATAGCCCCTTTAATCAGGATCTTGCTGCCAGGTCATAATTGGCCCATTTTTGCTCTTATTTTTTTCTTGCTGGTCCGGAGTATTTTGTTTTGTTTTTAGTTAGTGGTTATTCACTCCTCTGACACTACTTCTCAATACAGATGTTTCCTCCTTTTAAAATAATAATGTATACTCATCGCGCACCCACGTGACATCACATGATCCCGGCTGCCAATTAGTGGCGACTTCACTCTCCCCGCCTCCTGACATATTGTTTACATCCGAAAGAAGTGAGCGCTGCTACTGTCTCTCTCTTCCTTCAGAGTTATGATATGTCCAAAGGCGGGGAGAGTGAACTCGTATGGGTGCGCCATCCCGTGAGAGACTTGGCTGAAACGTCAAGGGAGTGGGTAAGGTTTATTTTAAAAAGGGGAAATGTACAGATTGAGAAGGGGTTGTCAGAGTAGTGGACAGCCCCTTTAACCATATGGCTCACGAACTATAGACCTTTTTTATTTGGTGCTGTATTTTGTAATGTTTAGGAGGAGCCATGCCCCCTTAGTAATTATACAAAGTAGCGCTAAATAAAAAGGTCCATATCGCTGGAAGTGTATAGCGGACTTAAAAAAAACAAAAAAAACCCCAAACAAATGTAATACTCAGGAGCAGCAGGAATAAAAACTAATCAAAAACTAGCCACTTTTGACCTGTTGGGTCTATTGAGCAATACCCGTAGGACAGCATGTTTATGGTAATGAATATTCTCTTTCTATTATCGTTTTGTCTATAGCTTATTTATCTGATGTCGGAGCAGTTTTCGGATGCCTTTGGTTGGCACCACATATTTTACTCTTTCACAAAACGCAGTTGTTCCCCAGTAATTATTTACTAAACCTAATTCTACCATTTGTTGCAAATGGTCTGCCATATGGGTTACCATGCGACCTCATAATATTGAAGGCTTTTCCTAATCTTCTCTGACAAGATGAATCTAAATATGAAACAAACCCTATTACTCTGGCGAAGGCTTCAAGATGTCTGTTTGTCCTATGAGAATCTTACATACATGAGATTTATAAACCAAGGAAGTAATACCGCATACAGATCCATCAGTGTCTGCCTTGGCATTGTGTAGTAGCCGCATGCAATTAGCATATTAGAACTCGCCATATGGCGGTACTATCTGTTATGATGGTGGTTGTAAAAACATCTCCTGTTGCATCATATTTTGTGGTAATTTTCTTTATTACTAAACATTATTTAAATATTTTTGTGCTAGAAATGCCTTAGTGTCTTGAGGACTCAGATTTCTAAAATTTGCTTTAGGACTGGGCTTTACCGATCTCTCAAGACAAGGCATGATCCTGTCCTTGCCATTAAATATATGAGTTCTGCTCTTAGCCATATTATGGCCTAAGTGCTCCTTCACACGTTAGTGAGTTTTCTTGTATGTAAGGAATAAAAACCTTCTGACACTGGTGCAAACAAAAAAAAAATAACCAGGTCACTGGCTATAGATAGGCTTAATCCTGGGTACAGTCCATGCTCCCGTATTGCATTCCAATGAAAGTCCAATATTGAGATGTGATCTTCTGGTATGAGCAGATTGCTGGGTTTGGGGTGAGCTGACCAGATGATCGCCGAATGCTAATTTGGGCTGTCACTATCTCTGCAGCCCCACCTCCCTCCCATAGACCTGAGCATGCGGTTTTGATGAACGTTCCGAATATATTCAATTGTCACAGGGGAGAAATGGCTGACAACGGCGCTTCTCCCCTGAAAAAGATCAAATGTTAAATATTCAACTGGTTGACCCTTCTCTACCCCAGCTCAATCTGTGAGGGACGATTTGGATGGTCGGTTGAACACACTAGCAGACATTTTTCTGCACTATATAGAGACTTTTCTCCTAGAAATACATTATTCTGGTATTAGTTGTGTCACAGGGCTCATTAAAAGATCAAATCCCATCTGTTCTATTAGATAGTTATTGAATATATAGCTTAAAGGGGTTGTCCACTACTTATACAACATCTTCTCATCCTCCTTCACCCCCGTAAAAATAAATAAGGCTATACTGGCCTCCGGTGTGGCCGCGGTTACAGCGGTGTCTAAAGCCATGTTCTAAGGGCCCACGGGACATTGACATGTGAGCCCCAGAACCAATCAGCGCCCAGCGACTGTCTCCCCACCCTCGGATATATGAGCAGGATGTGAGTGCTGTGCTGACTTCCTGCTCAAACATCCAAAGGTGGGGAGAAGGAAGCCGGCGCTGATGGACCGCAGGGCCTGGGTATCATAACAATGTCTCGTGGGTCCCAGGAACACTGCTTCAGACATCGCTGGAACTACAGCCACACCGAAGGTGAGTATAGGCTTATTTATTTTTACAGGTGCGAATAAGGGGAATGAGAAAAAAGCATCCAAATAGTGGACCGCGCCTTTCACTGCTTACATTTCACAACCAATGAGTTTTGTCAAATTTCTAAAGGGGGGTAGATCATTCAAAATAGCCTGTGGCGAATCACACAGGTGTCTTATTCCATTAAGACTTTTTCTATGAGGCAATTGACTATGCAGATGGCACTTTATTATACACAAGGTGTGCTTCCATGTCTTCTATGGGGTATAGTTTTCATGTCTTCTATGGGGTATGGTTCTATGTCTTCTATGAGATATGGATAGAGTAGACGAGTACCTAACTATTCATACTCACTATACTATTAACGAGTAGTGTCTAATACTAGTGTATTCATTCCGAATAGCATGTACAATGCAAGTCAATGGGGAAAAACTTGCAATAAACAGAGTAACCTGAATGCAGTACTATTTGGTACTTGACAAATAGTACGGTATTCAGGTTACTCATTACTTTGTGAGTTTTCCCCTTGACCTACATTGCACATGCTATTCGGAATGCATACGTGAGTATTAGACAGTACTCATTATGAGTATATCGAGTACGAATAGTTAGGTACTCGCTCAACTCTAGTTATGGGTCCATGTCTTCTATAAAGTATGGTTCCATGTTTTCTACAAAGTATGGTTCCATGTCTTCTATAAAGTATGGTTCCATGTCTTCTATAAAGTATGGTTCCATGCCTTCTATAAAGTATGGTTCCATGCCTTCTATAAAGTATGGTTCCATGCCTTCTATAAAGTATGGTTCCATGCCTTCTATAAAGTATGGTTCCATGCCTTCTATAAAGTATGGTTCCATGTCTTCTATAAAGTATGGTTCCATGTCTTCTATAAAGTATGGTTCCATGTCTTCTATAAAGTATGGTTCCATGCCTTCTATAAAGTATGGTTCCATGCCTTCTATAAAGTATGGTTCCATGTCTTCTATAAAGTATGGTTCCATGTCTTCTATAAAGTATGGTTCCATGTCTTCTATAAAGTATGGTTCCATGCCTTCTATAAAGTATGGTTCCATGCCTTCTATAAAGTATGGTTCCATGCCTTCTATAAAGTATGGTTCCATGCCTTCTATAAAGTATGGTTCCATGCCTTCTATAAAGTATGGTTCCATGCCTTCTA
Organism: Anomaloglossus baeobatrachus; assembly: GCF_048569485.1. Taxonomy (NCBI): domain Eukaryota; kingdom Metazoa; phylum Chordata; class Amphibia; order Anura; family Aromobatidae; genus Anomaloglossus; species Anomaloglossus baeobatrachus. Next base: position 212,988,428 of record NC_134354.1, read on the forward strand.
TAAAGTATGGTTCCATGTCTTCTATAAAGTATGGTTCCATGCCTTCTATAAAGTATGGTTCCATGCCTTCTATAAAGTATGGTTCCATGCCTTCTATAAAGTATGGTTCCATGCCTTCTATAAAGTATGGTTCCATGCCTTCTATAAAGTATGGTTCCATGCCTTCTATAAAGTATGGTTCCATGCCTTCTATAAAGTATGGTTCCATGCCTTCTATAAAGTATGGTTCCATGCCTTCTATAAAGTATGGTTCCATGTCTTCTATAAAGTATGGTTCCATGTCTTCTATAAAGTATGGTTCCATGTCTTCTATAAAGTATGGTTCCATTGTATTTTTTAAGGTATGATTCCATGTTTTTTGCAAGGTATGGTTCCATGTATTTTACAAAATATGGTTCCATGTCTTCTATGAGGGTCGCTTCCATGTCTTCTTTGGGGGTAGGGTTCCATGTCTTCTATGGGGGTAGGGTTCCATGTGTTCTATGAGGTCTGGTTTCACGTCTTCTATGAGGTTCCATCTCTTCTATATTTGTGTTTTGTACATGTATTGTATCTCTAGAGAATTTGTAAATGATTGAGCAATTGAAAGTTAAGTTGTTTTACTCCTCGCCTTTGCCGCTTATATATTGAGTGTGGGGTACATAGCATTTCAGTATGCTTGACCCCACTAATGGATTTCTTATAATGTTACTTCTCAAGAGCACCTTGTTCCTCTGCTAGACCTCAAGTAGTGATGGCTGAAAATATCAGCGCTATTTCTAAAGCTTTGCAGACAAAGTGACACATTGACACTTAAAAGTTTGACCTTTCCTAGAGGATCATTTCGTTATATAACACTTATGCTTTGTGAGCTACATAATGCACTTTTCTTTATTATTATCCTGTTTAAAGTTACTATATTGTGGTCTTTTTATGGCTCTGGCCTTTACAGTGAGACATATTTAGCAATACTGTGTCTGGCACATTGCTTGGAAAAAAACCTTTCTGACCATAGCATTGTCCTTTCATTCTTCTTAAATTCGCCCTCCTATCTAAAAAAAAAAAAAAAAAAACAACCCAAAACCTGCCACTCTTCTGTGAGATCATGTTGCTTCTCTTTTTGCCCTATTTTATACAATCTGAGTATTGATGCCCACTAGCATTAGCCATTGATACAGAGTAACATAGTTACAATGGGTGCTGTAGTAATGAGATAGATCTGCATCCACAAGTGTAGGTCCAGCTGATGATTTTGCTCTATCTGTTATAGATGAGCAAATCTTTTGAAATTCCATTGAGTAGAAATCTCACTCCTAGGTAAGAAAATTAATGGAGTTTCAGTGCGATTATGCAGCGTAAACACATCTAAACAAAACGTATCAATAAAGTTAGTTAAAACCGGAACGTGCCCAAAGCAGAGTTCAACGTCCCAATACACACAGACACACATATACAGACAAACAAAATTATAAAGATATATCTAGATCTATAGAGATAGAACATATGAATATCCTGCAGATATCTAACTTCCCAACCCCCTACATGTTATACACTTGCACCCTTTAGTGCCTTTCATGAGTGTTTAGCCTTGTTTAACCTATCAATTAAATCATTTTAAAAAAAGTATGTGGGGTTCCTCCTATTTTTGATAACCAGCAAAGATAAAGCAGACAGCTGCTGGTTGATGTCAGGCCTGGAAGGTCAATGGTTATTGGGGTTTTTCCAGCCTTAAAATACCAGCCCGCAGTTGCTTCAGAATTAGACATCACATTAGATGCTCCAATTTTGTCTCTTCTCCTCGGCTCTTCACGATTGCCCTTGTGTATTGGCAATCAAGCTAATGATATTTGGGGTTGATGTCATCTGTGTATTGTCAGCTGGCATGAAGCCCTGGTGTTAGTAACGTAGAGGTCTCTATCAGACACCCCCGTTACTAACCTAGTAAGTAAAAAGAAAAACTCACACAAAAGTACTTTATTTGAAAAAACTCACCAACTCTTTCCTTAGTTCATATACAACTGTTGGAAACGTCCTCTGGTATGGGCCATTAAAGAGGATTTTATTTGAAACAGAAGTGGAGTGCTGCCTTCTGATTTTTTTTGGAGATTACATATATATTATATAAAAAGCCATGCAGGTCCGACGTAGTCCAGGCGTTTCCAACATAGTCTAAGGAAATCCTACGTAGTCCATAAATGGAATCCTGAAAAGATAAAAAGAGCGAATACATACAAAACACTGTCCCTTGTTCACCCAATTTATTAGTATGCAAGGTTCTAGGTGCTATGTAGTCCAGTGATTCCCATAATGTTTGATTACCTAGATCAAAGGCTATGGAGCCTCAGAACAAGGCTCTGTAGACTTTGAGCTCAGCTACTCCAGCCAGGCTCATGCTGCACTCTGTGAGACCCGGGACACTGATGAGTGGTGACATCAAGAACGTCACTGCTCATCAATGTTCTGGATCTCGTGGAGCGCAGCATGAGTCTGGAGAGGCTGCTGCTCAAAGTCTACGGGCCCTCGTTCTGATACTCCATAGTCTTTGATCTAGGTAATCCAACAGCGTTGTGGGAAACACTGGACTACATCGGACCTGAGAACTTTATTTCTAATAAATTGGTGAACAAGAGACTGCGTCTTCTTTTTGTTTCTCTTTTTAGGTCTTACAGGTTTCAATTTGTGGAGTGCATAGGGCCTGCATGGGTGTTGTTTTTTTTTTTGTTTTTTTTTTTTTTTGCAATCAATTGGGGAACCAGGGAAAGAATTGAGGAGTGTCCTTGTTTTTTGCCAAATAAACTATATTTGTGTGTGTGTTTTTTAATTTTACTTACTGGGTTCTTAATGGGGGTGTCTGATAGTCACCTCTCCATTACTAACACTAGGACTTGATTCCAAAACTAAAGGGGCCTAACAGTCTGTGTTTGGGGTTTAATAAACCAACAGCAACACGAATCCCCAGAGAGGTTACAAATTCCCCAGAAATCATCAATAAATTGTAAAATAAACCCTCTGTATTGAAATGACTACAAACAGTGAGTAGAAACAGATGATAATGGACACAACAGGAAAGAGGAGAAAAGGGTGATCACTCACAGAAATATTTATGTGCAAAGAATATAGATTGTGCAAGAAAATAATCCTAGTCTTTGTATACACGCTGTTTGAAGTGTATATGAAATGAATTTGTACATACACAGTAAATACATGAGTACCACTATATTATATCCTTTATTTGGATCTGCTATCCTTTCTGCACAATCCCTTTTTAAAAATGTTTTTGGCAATAAAAATAGAATATGATTTGGTGGGATTGACACTTGGTTTCTGTACATTCATTAAAGCTGATATGAAGCAGAGCATTAGTAACTGAAACGCAACATATTGGCTTCCATCAATCCGCCTGCCTTTGGAGTGCTTACAATATTTTTTTCCCAAGCTACACAGGAAAGTGCATGTAAGAACAAATCTTCCCATTATGGTGTGTATTCCTGGCACTCATTAGATCCGGCACTTTGCTGTCTTGCTCCTGTGATGGAGCAGAATTGCAGAATTGAGGAACACGGGTGTGAACAGAGTCTTACGCGGAATTTAACTTGCTTTGTAGTATCTCCCACGGTGCGTGGTTTTTCTGAAATCTAGACTACACAATGGGGCGGTAAACTTTGCCGTAGGAACATAATCGATGTATTTTGACCACAGATGCTTATCTTCTTCCTGCCAATATCTTAAATGTGGAAAATGAGTTTCCATCTTTTCTTTCCTGCGCGCATCTCCCCATGGCACTGCTTTCTGTTCTACAGATAAATCCCAGTGCCAAGGAATTGTTAAGTAATTGGCATGAGATTCATTTTGTTAGTACACAGCTGGGCACTGTAGTCACAAAACATCTGTTTCGCTTTAGAGTTTCTCTGTTGATCTGGTTTGTAGCCTGCGCTACATAGAGAACTTGTGCGCTGAACAGATTACACCAAAAGGGTTCTGGGTGAATGCGTGGAGTGTGTGCTTCCCTTCTCATTACAGCCGGTGGTCATTCATTGTAAAGATATGGGTAATGTGGCCAGATTCAGAGCTGAATAGAAGGTCTGTAAGTACAGAATACAGCACAAAGTGTAAAACAAATGTGTACATAAGGCTGTGCCAAGTATAGCTGGTCTGGAAATACAATAATACATTAAAAAGTCCATTACATCCAAATAGTAATCCCACAATATTGAAGGCTGATTGTCCTATATTAGAGGGAAAATTGGCTTCCCAACTCATAATAATAATAACAACGATAAATCCTCTATGGTTTAATGACTTATTTCCAAAACAGCGATGGGTACTTTCACACTTGGGTTGTTTGCCAGCCGTTGCAATCCGTTGCTTTGGTAAACGGCACAATCCGTTAACGGATGAGCGCTGTTTCCCATAGAGTTGTATTGACAACGCATTGTGACGGATGGCCTTGCGTTGTATCCACAGGCCGACACTGCATTGCATCCGTCGGGCGGAAAGAACGTCCGCCGGCCAACGCTGCGTTGCATCCGTCAGGCAGAAAGAGCGCAGCATGTAGCGTTTTTCTGCGCTTCCCAGAGCGTCAAAAAACACAATGTGCAGGATTCCGTCGGGGTCCGTCATTTTTATAATGGAAGCCTATGCTGGCGGAATCCGTCATTTGACAGATTCCTGTGACGGTTCTGTCTTTTACACAACTGAGCGTGCTCAGTTGAGTAAATCGCTGAGAAAAAAAAAAAAACTTGATTTGATTGCGTTGTTTTGCAGGAACAGTCGCATCAGTTGTGCCACTATAGGCAACGCATCCGTTACATCCGTCACACAACGCAATGCGACGGATGCCGCAAGTGGTAAACTAGCCTATTTCTCATATCTTGTAAAATATTAGCAAAAAACGCACCCAAATATACAGTCTTTTACTAATTCACACATTACAACATTGTTTGGTAAAAAGTATAATCTCACTGCTTTTACAGTAAAGAATCCTGGTCTCTGATGAAACCTCTTTCCTCTAGGAGTAAAGTTTGTGCATTTATCAAGTCTGAGAGAATGGACAAATGCCTGTGCTATCTTATTGATTAGTACATTGTCGTAAGATCATCTCAACCATCTGTTTTAACCAGTGTGCTGAAGAGCAGGATAGACCTGAGTAGTCTGTTGGAACATGCACACTTTTTCATGGTGGTTTTCCTTTAGTTCTTTCTTTGACATGAAGAAATTCCATTACTATTTCGGATATAGGTGAGTGATAATGACTTCTACAGAACAATGTTTGTATGGCCATAGATATGAAAAAACATTGGTCCTAAAGGCCCCGTCACACACAACATGATCGCTAACGAGATCGTTGCTACGTCACAGTTTTCGTGATGTAGCAGCGATCTCGTTATGTGTGACATCTACCAGCGATCAGGCCCTTGCTGTGAGGTCGCCGGTCGTTGCTGAATGGTTGGGACCATTTTCTTTAAAGTCGATGTCCTGCTGGGCAGGACGCATCGCTGTGTTTGACGCCTACCAACGACCTCCTAACACAGTCCCAACGCCCGCTAAGATCGGAATACAGGTTGCTGATCGTTACTGCGTCGTTGGTAAGATCTGACTGTGTGACATCTCACCAGCGACCTCCCAGCGACTTACCAGCGATCCTTATCAGGTCACATTGTTTTCGGGATCGCTGGTAAGTCGTTAAATGTGACGGGGGCATAAAGGTTCTCTTTTTCAAAATTGCTTAATTTAGGGAGAAGTGTACAATTGAATGTAATTAGACCCAATCTATCCAATCTTTTCTTTCCTTTGACATGATCCATGTCTGATATTCTAGGAGCGATGCCCGCACACAATACCCATACACAATGCCCATACAAACTTGCTGCTGGTGGCTGTTTCTTTTCCCTGTTGATATCCGCATCTGGTTACATAGTTACTTAGGTTGAAAAAAGACCTAGGTCCATCTAGTTCAACCTTCCTGCACCAGTTCTACATTTGGTCACAAAGTCATTTATAACCAACAATGTTGTGTGTACTGAGTAAATCATCCAGCCCTTTTTTAAAAGCTGTTATCGTATCTGCCATTACTACCTCTTGTGGTAGGGTATTCCACAGTCTGACTGCTCTAACTGTAAAGAATCCTTTCCTATTTAGCTTCTGGAATCGCTTTTCTTCCACTCGCAGTGAATGCCCCCTGGTCCTTAGTACTGTCTTTGGAAGAAATAAGTCATGTGCCAGTCCTTTATATTGACCACACATGTATTTATACATATAAATGAGATCTCCTCTGAGACGTCTTTTTTCTAAGCTAAACATCTAACTTTTTCAACCTCTCATCATATGGGAGGCCTTCCATTTCTTGTAGTAGTCTAGTTGCCTGCCTTTGAACTGACTATAACTTCTGAATGTCCTTTTTAAAATGTGGAGCCCAAAACTGGATCCCATATTCCAGATGTGGCCTTACAAGAGATTTATAGAGGGGTAACAATACGTTGGGATCACAGGATCTAATCTCTCTTTATACACCCTAAAATCTTGTTTGCTTTAGCAGCTGCTGCTTGACATTGAGTTCTGCTGCTCATCTTATTTGTAATGAGAATACCCAAGTCCTTCTCCTGTTCTGTAGTCCCGAGCTTACTTCCATTTTTAATGTATACGCAGTTATAGGTTGTTGTTTGGCAATGCAATTGGGCATATTTATCAAGCTAAACACACCAGAATTCTGGCGTATTATGTGCCATAAAACTATCTTTTGTAACTTTCATTATATTTATTATATATTTTAGACATCAAAAATCTGCCAAAATTATAGGCAACATTTTTGGCACACAGTTATCCATAAGGCTATGTGCGCACGTTGCGTACAGTTCACTGCAGAAATTTCTGCAGCGATCTGAAGAGCACATGTGCGCTTTAAATCGCTGCAGAAATGTCCGTAGTGAAGCCGATTCCATGCGCTCTGCCTGCAGCTCCTCCCATAGACAGAGCAGGAGCTGCCGGCAAAGCGCACGGAAGAAGTGACATGTCACTTCTTAGAACGCAGCGCTTCGGCAGCAGCCGAAGCGCTGCGCTCTAAAACGCCACGTGCGCACGGCCCCTGCAGTCTATGGAGAGGCAGGACGCATGCAGTTACGCTGCGCTACAAAGCGCAGCGTAACTGCATGTATTTACGCAACGTGCGCACATAGCCTAAAACTTAGATTTACTATAATGCATGGGGCACTTTCATAAATCTGGCACATTTTAAGACCATCTAGTCTTAGGTTTGCGTAAGAATTAGTTTTGGTAAATATGCTTCATAAATTGCTGGTAGATTTGTAAGATTCGTTACATTTTAAATTCTTCCACTTTTTTACTATTAGTCTGGAGATGACGACTTATTGCAGAGGGTCTGGTTGAGGGATGATGCGTGGTACTGCAGTGTATATTCTCTAATTAAATTGGCACTGGAGGTCACAACAGGGATTGTGAAGACAGGTGCGAGTTATTATACCATGTCTGGGATGTTATAATGTTTCTTTGCCGTCACTGAAGATTGTTAGGTGACTGTAGGTCAAACGATCAGTGATGTTCCCTAGTATAGTTATCCGGTAAACATTTAATGATGGTGTATGTTTCATCTAGAATTTTCTTTGTTAGATATAACTTAGTTAAAAGGGTGGTTCACCCATATTTTTTATTGTCTAGTTCGATATTCTATTGAGCAACAATGTTTCTCTCAAATACATTGTGTTGGCAATAATGCCTGTGAGAGGCGTTATTGCAGACCGCTGTTCCCCGCTCTGGTGACGTCACGTCACATCCCTGCGGCCGGCTGCAGTCTTCCTAACTCACTGAGCTGTGGGCGGTGTTTCACCGCTATCACAGCCCAGCGCGTCTCCTGCTTGCAGCCTTCTGCTGTGAGGGAGGAGGGAGCAGGAGACGCACTGTGCTGTGATAGCGGTGAAACACCGCCCACAGCTCAGTGAGTCAGGAAGACTGCAGCCGGCCGCAGGGATGTGACGTGACGTCACCGGAGCCGGGAACAGCGGTCTGCAATAACGCCTCTCAGAGGCACTATTGCCAACACAAGGTATTTGAGAGAAACATTATTTCTCAATATATTATCGAACTAGACAATAAAAAATATGGGTGAACCACCCCTTTAAGAGCGGATTTGTGATGTCTGGACAACACAACAAGATGTCTAGCATCAAATCTTGTTGGGTTTTTGAAGCTATGTAATCTTTAATGCTTACTAAAAGTGGTTAAAGACGACCAGTGAAATTGGTAACAGTGTCCTGGGTGGCCAGTGCTCAATAATATGTGTAAGAAGCGAAGGCTAGTCTGGTCATATCCCACAGCAGAGCTCCTGTAGTATGACTTGCTGCTGGAGAACCTGCGAAAGGCAGATAACTGTGCCATGGATTGATATAGAGGTGGCATGGTCTGATAAATCAGATTTTTACACCACGCGGGCAGCTTATAGGGCTTCAACATAATACCCCAGTGGAGGAAGGCAAGCCAGAAGAGGCTGTATGATGCTCTTGGCAACGTTCTGCAGGGAAACTTTAGGTCCTGGCATCCATGTGGATATTTCCTTGACATCTACTGTCTACCCAAACACTATTGCAGACCAAAAACAAAGGTTCTCAACAATGATATTCCCTCATTGGCTGTTTAGGCAGGATATTGTAACTTGCTGAACCACAAAAAAATTGTTTAGCATTGGTGTGAGAAATTTGACGAAAGGTGGCCTACAAATTTCCCAGATATCTAATTGATCATATGTGGAATGTGCTGGAAGAAAATCATGTCCAATCCATGGGAGACCTATCTCATAACCTGCAGGACTTCTAAGGTCTTGGTGACCGATACCTCAGGAACTCTTTACAGATCCATGCCATGGCATTACAGAGAAGATCTACTCAATATTAGGTGATTACAGTGTTATGGCTTTTTGGTGTTTGTATGAGGTGGTTGTAATTAGTAGGATTTCCAGTATAGATTTTGGGACAGCTTTTTGGATTTCTTATTGTGTAAGTCTACGTTAACCATTATGTAGGTGGTTATGCATTGTTATTTTAGCAGTCGAAATTTGTGCCAGCCCTAGACTTGCAGAACATAAAACACTCAAAAACAGTCTTTGAGTTTTGAGGGTCATTTTTTCTATCCTATGAGTAGATGTAGTCGTCATTGTCCAAGCTTCATGCTGTTCAGTGATTGCAAGAAATGCCAAAGGAAGGGAAACATGTCATTTTTGTAAATTATTGCTTCCAGGTAATGCAAACTAGCAAGAGATAATGCAGTCAGGGCATGAATAATAAAATAGACTTGATTGCTTTGCGTGAAAGTTAAGATAGCGACCTTGTCAAAGGGGCACTTAGAGCTTTTTGGAGCCAGATGTTAGATAAAGGCGCATTAAACCTGTGAAGGTGCATTTAAAAGCTGTCAGTACAAAGCAGAGCGGTGTCATGGGACTTGTACTGTATGAAGACCGGCAGGTAAGGTGTAAGGAAACAAATCCCCTGTCCTGCTCCATATTTCACCAAAACTCTAAGGAAAATAATGGAAAAAGTAAAAATTGTGTCTGGCAATACATTCTTGCATATTTTTTGACCTCTTGACTGTAAAAAAGGTGTTGTCTTGTTTTCACATTTTGTTTCCTTTTAAAGAAATGTATCTGCAAAATAAGCCTATCATTGATGCTGGAACACCTAGTAATCAGCTGGCCTCTGCAGTGATTCCTTTTATAGCCACCTAAGGAGAAATTAAAGGAGTTGTCAACTACTAGGATAACCTCCTCTGACTGCACGTTTCCCCAGGTAACAATCAACAGGAAGTGAGCACAGCGGCCGCTCTCACATCCTGTTTCTTAACTTGTTTGGTCCGAAGGTGGGGAGACAGAAGCTGGCAGTGATTGGAAGAGGGGCTCTCGTGACTTCATATCCCCACTTGAGCCCCGACACCGCAATCCTGAACACATTGCTGGAAGGGCGCTGGTACTGGAGAGGATTATAGTCTTATTTTACCTGGTGAAACCATGTGGAATCAAAAGGGGTTCTCCTTGTAGTGGACAATCCCTTTAAGCATTGCCTGTGCTCCTTATAAACAATGGACTACCCATAAAAGGGACTGGTCACCGAGACAGAGCCTTTCTTGTTGATGAACTAGATATGCACTGGGAACTGTGGTTGTGCAACGCTCTTAAAGGAAACCTGTCAGGTGTAATATGCACCCGAAACCACGAGCAGTTCTGGGTGCATATTGCTTACCCCTGCCTAATCGTCCCAGCATCTAGTAGAAAACACAGAGATCTTTACAGAAAGTATTTCTAAAGATCCTTTATGATATTCTAATCAGTGCATGGACTAGTCGCAAGGGCGTTAGTTCTTGCGCTCATTCCGCCCTATAAGCACTTACCTGTGGGTGTGCTAACCTGCTAAGAGGGTGGAATGAGCACAGGAACTAACGCCCTTGCGACTAGTCCCTGCGCTCATTTGCATATGATAAAGGCTCTTGAGAAATACTTTTTCTAAAGATCTCTTTATTTGTGCTACTAGATACAGGGACAGATAGGCATGGATTAGCAATATGCACACAGAAAGTGCTTGTGCTTCTAGGTGCATATTGCACCTGACAGGTTCCCTTTAATTTACCCCTGACAAGTGACTATAGTTGTAAAGACTCACCGTACCTATTTTTGTTTTCCTCCATTCTTGTGTTTGCCTCTTCTGCATTTACCACCATTTATTCTTGTATGCAGGAGGAACAGAATGAATGAAGCTATATATTATAGCTTAGTAGGAGAAGGTTTGCTAAATTGTGAAAGGGGGATGCTATATTTGAATAAAAATAATGTGCACATAAAGTTGTGGCACTTACTAATATATAGTATAGGTACTCCTGCACGTGGTAGCACAGCCTTCTTCTTAGGCTACACCAAGTCTCTTGTTCTCAGAATGGCAGTTGGTGGTTGAACATGGGATATGAGTTGTCCATCTGCATCCTCCAATTGAAAATCAGCTTTTTCATGTGCAGTGATTTTTAATTGGAGGAGACTAATGGACACATTTGGTCACATGCTCCTCTAACAGCAGACATTTTTAGCACAGGAGAGCTGTGCAGTTTGTGAGTAAGGCTCTGCTGACAAGTTATGGAGGATAACCTGTAATACTTTCTAATATATACGAGTATGTGTCAACAAATCATGTCCACAACAGATTTGTTAAAATACAGATAAAGTGGACAACCCCTTTAAATCCTGTTCTTTTTATTGAAATCCTTTTTTTTGTACTTTTCTATGCTACTATCGTAAACACATTTTTACTAAATTAACCTTGCGTGTAGTTGTTTTGACTGTAGGAAATTCACATTTTGATCATTTGATTGTTATAGGCAGCTAGAGACTGTTACACCGATATTTTAATTATGCAATCTTGACCTTGGTAGAAAATACAATAGAACATGGCGTACATATAGTTTTTATCAGTAAGCCGTTACTTGATTAAAAATGACATTTTGCCTGCTGGCTTTCGCACCTGCTAATAACCTACAAACAGATTATATGCAGCGGAGTGAAGACGCTACTGTTAAGATTAGTTTAACAGAGGATTCACTTGGAGATTTTTTGCTTTATGATTAAACACCATAAAGTAGTAGAAAAAGGTAAAAAAAAGAAAAGCAATGCTCTTCATTTTCTAGATTCTTAAAATTGTTTCTAGTGGTGTGGCGGCATGTCAAGCATTTAAAAAAAAAAAAAAAAAAATATATATATATATATATATATATAATGTGTGCAGACGTGGACAAAATTTGTTGATGCCCTTCTGTTAAAGTATGAAAAACATAAAATAGTCTCTGAAATAACTTGAAAAGTAATTTTCATTTTAAATTGGCTGAATATCAAATACAAATCCAACATTTGCTTTTCAATTGTGGTTCAACAGAGAAAAAAATGATACCCCTAATGAAGAGAAAAAATTTTTTTTACCACGGGAACATTTTGAAACTCGGGTATGTCTCATAGATAGATTATAAGTTTGTAGATACCTCTGATTCTTTGCCTATTTGAAGGGTGAAAAGTAGTTACTGTGCTGTTTGGTGTCATGGTGCGTATCACACTGAACAAGGACCATAGAAAGCTAAAGGAGAGAGTTGTCTCAGAAGATTAGGAAGAAAATTATAGACAAACATGTTAAAGGTAAAGGCTATAAGACCATCTCCAAATAGCTTTATGTTCCTGTTACTACAGCTGCACATATTATTTAGAAATTTAGGGTCTATGGGACTGTAAATAATATATTTATTTAAAAAATTGTTTAAAAAAACTGAAGTCCTCAGTGGTTGATACCTTTTAATGGCTAACTGAAAAGATGGTAATAATTGCAAGCTTTCGAGACTACTCAGGTCTCTTCATCAGGCTCAGTATAACACAAAATCTGAAGAGTCACATATTTCTACACAACAGGACATAGAATGGGGCAGTAAATAAAACAAGTTATGTGAAGCAGAACTATCCGTATGGCAAGAGGACAAACTGTTGTGGCCATAAATATTGCTGCAGTTCAGTGTGAAAGTTTGACCTTTGAGGTCTGGCCCCAGGGCTGTGATGCCCCCGGATGGTCTGAGGAACACATCTCTTAATTGATGTAAAAAGACATGAATCCATGAGACACATTCATTCATGCTCTGAATGTGTCAAATGTCATCATAAGTTTGTACTCCCATAGTCTCCTATCTCTCTGGGACTTGAAGTTACCTTTCAATACCAGCAATTTCATGTCCATGATGCTGTGGTCTGGGTTAATGTTTGGCCACAGGTTGATCTATCCTTTTTTTTCTAATTGTGTGGCGGTGAGAATTCATCCTTGTCCTGAGCTGTTGTTCTATCTCCCCTACATACAGACCCCCAGTTGGACATTTGGTACATATAATTAAGTACACCACATTGGTTGTGGTGCAGCTGAAGGTACCTGGGATCTTGTAGTCCTGATGTGATCTGGGAATCTTTATCTTGTCCGTTGTCAATATAAATGGACAGGTCTTACATTTTTTCTGGTTGCGGGAAGTGTTCCTGTTGTTGTTGGAGAGGACAGGGAGCTTCTGACAATGATGCTTCTTAGATTTGGGGCTGTCTAAAACAGAAGTGGGGGGTCTGGAAAAATAGATTTTAACCGGGCATCTTTTTGCAGTAATTGTTGTAGTTTCCGTGTAGCTCCTCTTAACACCTCCAGATGTGGATTTTAGGTGATTACAAGAGGGACCCGGTTGTTTTCTTCTTTAGTTTTATAATGTAGGAGATGGTTTCTTGATATTCTGGTGGCTCTTGTAATCTGGTTTTTAATTCTTCTTGGGTGGTAGCCTTGATTCAGAAAGGTCTTTCTGAGGCCCCCAGTCGATTGTCTATCTGTACTGTTGGAACATATCCGATTGTACCTGATAGCCTGGCTGTATACTGGCTAACACGGTACAAAGATATATTTTACCTATATTTATTTATACCAACCTCTCTGGATGTGGCCGCAAGAGTATAATTGATGCCAACTCAAAGCGACTGATAATATGAATGGTAATCAAAGAGCCTACAAAAAACTTCCAAAGAGATTAGATGTGAACTTCAAGGTCAGGTCGCATCATGGGTCGCCGTCTTGGCCAAAGTCGTGGAAGACGACTGAGAAAGTGTTGAAAGCTAATCTTTAAAAAGTGAGACTGGAATTTGCTTAAGGGTACCTTCACACTTTAGCGATGCAGCAGCGATCCGACCAGCGATCTGACCTGGTCAGGATCGCCGCTGCATCGCTACATGGTCGCTGGTGAGCTGTCAAACAGGCAGATCTTACCAGTGACCAGCCCCCAGCCAGCAGCGACGTGCAAGCGACGCTGCGCTTGCACGGAGCCGGCGTCTGGAAGCTGCGGACACTGGTAACTAAGGTAAACATCGGGTATGGTTACTCGATGTTTACATTAGTTACCAGCGCACACCGCTTAGCTGTGTGTGCAGGGAGCAGGGAGCCGCGCACACTGCTTAGCGCTGGCTCCTTGCTCTCCTAGCTACAGTACACATCGGGTTAATTAACCCGATGTGTACAGCAGCTACATGTGCAGAGAGCAGGGAGCCGCGCACACTGCTTAGCGCTGGCTCCTTGCTCTCCTAGCTACAGTACACATCGGGTTAATTAACCCGATGTGTACAGCAGCTACATGTGCAGAGAGCCGGAGCCGGCAGCACAGGCAGCGTGAGAGCTGCAGAGGCTGGTAACTAAGGTAAATATCGGGTAACCACCTTGGTTACCCGATGTTTATCTTGGTTACAAGCTTACCTCAGCTGTCAGACGCCGGCTCCTGCTCCCTGCTCGCTTCATTTGTCGCTCTCTCGCTGTCACACACAGCGATCTGTGTGTCACAGTGGGAGAGCGCCTTTGAAGAAAACGAACCAGGGCTGTGTGTAACGAGCAGCGATCTCGCAGCAGGGGCCAGATCGCTGCTCAGTGTCACACACAGCGAGATCGCTAATGAGGTCACTGCTGCGTCACAAAAAGCGTGACTCAGCAGCGATCTCGGCAGCGAGCTCGCTGTGTGTGAAGCACCCCTAACTTAAAGGAAACCAATCACCAGGATTTTCGCATATAAGCTAAAGCCAGTGCAGTACTGGCACTATCAGGCTGCTTATCTACATACCATTAGTGGTCAGGATGTTTAGGCTTTCAAATCCAAGAAAGTAAACTTTAAAAAAAATCAGCAGCTTCTTGATTGGCATTTGCAACTGAGCAGATAATATATGGGTGGGTATTCATATGGATTCCCACACCCCCCGTGCCTGTTGTTCCTCCCTCTCTATTCATTATGGTATTATACAAACTATTCACTGTGCTAAAGGACCTGTGGTGAGGTTATACCCATGGCTTTACCTTATATACGAAAATCCTCGTGATTGGTTCCCTTTAATAATGACAAGCCACAATTCTTCTGGGAGAATGTCCTTTGAACAGATGAGACAAGACTGGAGTTTTTTGGCAAGGCACTTCACCTCTATGTTCATAGATGCAAAAAGGAAACGTACAAAGAAAAGTATATTGAACCTCCTGTCAAACATTGAGGAGAGGCTTGGTTGTGTTTTGGGGCTACTTACTGCATCTGGCACAGGGTGTCTTGAATCTGTGCAGGGTACAATGAAATCTGAAGACTATCAAGGGATTCTAGAGAGAAATGTGTTGCCCAGTGTCCGAAAGCTTGGTCTGAGTCGCAGGTTATTGGTCTTCCAATAGAATGACCCAAAAACCACTGCTTTTAGACATTATTTGTTTTTGTCTAAGTATGAATTTGTTCTGAAGTGGCCTTCCACAAATTCTGATCTAAATTCTATTGATAATCTGTTGAAGGAGCGGAAGCATGTAGTCTGGAGGAGGCACCCGTCTAATCTGTGACTTCTGGAGACGTTTTCTCATGAGGAGAGGGACACAATACCTATGGACAGTTCTGAGGAGTCTCATTGAGAGTCACAGAAATCGTTTGTTTGCCGTGATTGCCTCAAAAGGTTGGGAAGCAAAATATTACATTAAGGTGCCTTCATTTTTGTCCATGCAATTTTCATTATTTTTTTTTTATTTTTCTGTTGAACAGTTTAAAAGCCAAGTCTGATTCTCATTAGCTGATATTCAGTAAAATGACATTGAAAATGACTGTGTGCTCTTTTGATTTGAGTCTTCCTCCCATGACAATTAAGGAGGTCTCGAGGCGACTGATTTTGGACAACATCATGACGATCGGACCTCCTTTTGATTTTATCTCTGCAGTCACGTCTACCATCCGGCATTTTTCAGGTGACAGAATAATCTAAATACAGATTGATTTGTGAACGGCTACCTGAGCCCTCCGCTGTTTGTACTGTCAAGAGTTGCCATGGTATTGTAATTTGTTTTGATGACCCAGATTTTCAAGACTGACTTTTTTTCCCCTACTTTTATTAGCTTTCCTGCCTCACATTTTCCGCTTTATTTTTTTTTTTCATGAACTTTACAAATCCTTCTGACCGATGTTATAATTTTTCGTTTTTATTTCTGTTCATCTGTATTATGCTATGTTTATTTTTGGTCTCCATCTAATTTCCAATGTACCACATATTATTTGATTATATTCTATATCTCCTAGTGTTACGTTCTTATATTGCTCATCATTTCCTAATCCGCCCTACCGAAGATTATCCCCCGCTCCCCAGCCACCTTGGCTCCCGTTCGCTGTGCGGGCCATCACTCTCCGCCACATTCCCTCTCTCTGCTATATACATATACATTAGGAATCTAGGGATTACGGAAATAGAACATTTTCTTTCTCAACCATAGAAACAAAACCTCTGCCAGTTTGAATCAGCTATTGTCTTTTGATGGGTTGGTTCTTCCATTAGTGAATCCGCATGGTTCTCTAGTGATGTTCTTTGTGATTGTATGTACTGTAGGAGTAATGTATTTCTGGATTTGTTTCTGTCAGATTCAATTGGTTATCATACCAGACTGATCAGTGACTTCGTAGGTGGCCTGATGCTCATCTGTGCATAAATGCAAGCAAATGATATCCGTTTGATACCACCCAATTATGATATTTCAAGCTTCCCTCGACAGCCGAGCTTCTCTTCTTTTATAAGATGTACAATGCTCCGATGTTTGCTTTAGCTTCTTCTTCTGTTGTCTGTTTGCACATATTAATGATGTAATATAACAATGTGTTACTGTCTGACTTATTTTGAATCTTATATATTTCTGGAGATATTAAAATCAGCCTATAGGGAATTATTATTGGTTCAAGTGTTACTGGTTTTACTGGTATGTAAAATAATATATTTGGGGATGACACAAAAAAATAATTGAAGACTGATGACCCTGCAAAAGATCTCCCACGGAAAGTCCACCACATAAGTCTAGGATATTGTGACCTTTTAAAGAGTAATACTACTTTCAAATACCTTTTTTGTTTTTGTGTCTATATAGAATAACACTACTTCTGGTTATTATATAACTTACTAGCTGTAGTACCCGGGCGTTGCCCGGGATAGTAACTATCTCTCTTCGGGTTTCTGTTTGTCTCTGTCTGTCTGTCTCTGTGTGTCTGTCTCTGTCTGTATCAGTTTCTCTGTTTGTCTCTGTATCAGTCTCTCTGCCTGTCTCTCTCTATCTCTGTAGCTCTATCGCTGTGTCTCTCTCTTTCTGTGTGTCTGTCTGTCTCTCTCTGTTTGTTTGTCTCGTTCCCCGTCTTTCTCGTTCCCCGTCTTTCTTGTTCCCCGTCTTTCTCTTTCCAGGGCTGTCTCTTTGCTCGTCTGTCTCTTTGCCCGTCTGTCTCTTTGCCCGTCTGTTTCTTTGCCCGTCTGTCTCTTTGCCCGTCTGTCTCAGACTGAACAATACAGACAGACAGACGGGGAAAGAGACAGAGAGATAGAGACAGAGACGGACGGGCAAAGAGAGAGCCCTGGAAAGAGAGAGCCCTGGAAAGAGAGAGCCCTGGAAAGAGAGAGCCCTGGAAAGAGAGAGCCCTGGAAAGAGAGAGCCCTGGAAGGAGAGAGCCCTGGAAGGAGAGAGCCCTGGAAGGAGAGAGCCCTGGAAGGAGAGAGCCCTGGAAGGAGAGAGCCCTGGAAGGAGAAAGACGGGGAACGAGACAAACAAACAGATAGAGAGAGACAGACAGACACAAAGAAAAAGAGAGACACAGAGATAGAGACAGAGAAACTGATACACACAGAGACAGACAGTCTCTGTCTCTCTCTATCCATCTCACCATTGACATCTTATTACTTCACACATAAGCTTCTTATACTAACAATTTATTTTCATCCTATAGCAACCACTGACAGTTGCTATTAATAGCCTGTATCTCCCACCTCCATTCAGATTAATGGAGGCAGAATTTTGGAGACTAACTGTAAAGCGTGGGGTTAAATTTTCCCTTCCAAACATAGTCTATGACGTTCCCTGAGTCACATGAGGCGTCTGTGCAAAATTTCGTGATTTGTAAATGCGACGGTGCGGATTCCTTTAGCGGACATACACACATACATACACACATACACTCAGCTTTATATATTAGATATCCTGCAAGCTCCGTGTCTAATATTCGATCCACAGGTGGGGATGACATCAGCTTCTCTAATCTTTGCTATACAGAACTCCGCATACTGAGGGATTCCTTCTCTTCATTCATTTTTTTATCATAAAGAAGCAGGAAACTGCAACATGAAGGATATTATACAGCCATGCTGAGCTGTCTGGATTGGGAGTCATATTGGAGAGTGAGGTAAAAGATTTTTTAGAAAGTTCACCACTTTCTTTGTTTCACTCTGCTTGTTTCCTCACCCTCCTCCTCCTACTCTCCCCAAGGAGTTTAGTTGGCTATTGGCTATTTTATGTGACACCCCAGGGAGCCTGCAGTCCATCTTGTCTGAAAAGAAAGAGCTCAAATGAGTTTTGCTTAGAGTGGATGGGGAGTTCATAAGTCAGGTGAAAGAAGTGTCTAAGGCTGCTTTCACACCTCCGGTTTTAGCAGAGCCGGCCAATCCGGCTCTAAAACCTATGCAACGGATGCGGCGACAATACCGCATCCTTTGCATAAGTTTTTTACATACGGCCCGTCCGTTTTTTGCCGCTTGCGGCACGCTACTGAGCATACGCAGTGGAAAAAACGCATGCGGTGGCCGGATGCGTTTTTTGCCGCAGGACGCCGCATGCGGCATCCATAGGCATGCATTGCAAATCGCGCCGCATCGGCCGGATGCGGCGCGATGCGGGTTTTTTTGCCGGACAAAAAAACATTCCGGGCAACGTTCCATCCGGCCGCTGGATCGGCTAAATCTGCCATGCGGCATAATACGGCACTAATGTAGGTCTATGCAAAAAAACAGCAACCGGCGGCAAAAAAAAACGGTTGTGGTTTTTCTGCAAAGCGCCGGATTGTGCCGCACAGGAAAAACCGGATGTGTGAAAGCAGCCTAAGTGGGGAAGGAAGCTGATATCTCTGATATGATGTATTACAAAGTTTTTATATTTACAAAAAGAAAATAAAAATATATATATATAAATATTTGTACTATTGATTTATTCAGTTTGTTAGAATTACAGTCCCATTATAAAACTGAACCCTGTGGATTTTGGAAACCTGGTTTGGGTCTGATCCCACAGGTGTTGTCTCACCCTTTTACCCATGTCCCCTTGAAATGTAATTCCGAACAAGCTAAAGTGTACTGCTAATGTTTCTTTTCTTTGGGACTTTCTATGTACAGCGTGCTTCAGAAAGCCTTATCTGACATTACTTCTCCAGAGGCCTATCTTTCCGTCTCTCATCTTCCTCCCTCCATCTCCTGCAGAGCTCATTCCGGCCACGACGTGCAGCTTCATCGGCAATTGCTGTACTCTTTTCTTTGTCGACAATGTTTTCCTTGAAGGAAATAAAAAGAATTTGCCACCGATTGGTAATATAAAACATACCATCTACACAAACTATTTAATTTTGACTTTGTTTTAGTTTACTATGTACCACAAGACATAGGAAATTGGCTGATAGTTGCAATCTAACTTTATTCTGGGGCCAAAATCCTGAATATTTAGCAAATCATTTCACCATAATGGCTGCCAAGCTACCGGTTTTCTGCAATTTGTGCCTGGCTGGTAGGAAACCTTTAGGATTAGATTACACTTTTTTTTATTTCGTAATTTACAATGGAAAATGTCTGTATAATGATAAATTAATTACACCCAATATTGTCCTTCCTACTGGGGCTTAATTATCTTTCCAATAACAGTTTTTCTTTATTTTCTGTGAAAAATTAATTATTTTCTTTCCTCCTTGACGAATCTGTGCAGAACTTCTAATTGTGTTTATCTGTTTGAGTAATGAGCACTGTGTAATTGTTTTACATCGAAAATTAGCAGTGCTGTTTAGAGGACACAAGTTGAGTCACTTTGTGAAAACTTTTTTCTTTAATTCGTTCTTTACAATCATTGGTATTGACTATTTATTATGGTTTTAGAGCGATTTACTTCATAGAATCATAGACTAGTAGAATTGAAACGGACCTAAAGGGCCATCAGGTCCAACCCCCTGCGAGTGCAGGCTTCCTAAAGCATCCCAGCTATATGTATATCCAGTTTCCGATTGAAGATTTCCATGGATGGAGAGCTCACCACCTCCCATGGTAGACCGTTCCACTCTCTGACTGCCCTCACTGTCAAAGTTTTTCCTAATGTCTAATCTGAATTTCCTTCCTTTAAATTTCATCCCATTGCTTCTTGTACTTCCTTGTGCTAATGAGAATAGGGTGGTTCCTTCTGGACTGTGATTAATAGTATCTTCACTTAGAGTAGTGTAGTTTGCAATGCTATTCTTACTGTAAAAAATGCGGTTGACCTCGTTAGATCCTGCTAAGCTATGTCGGAATTAATTTTGATCTATAAGAAGATGGTGTGAACAGAGCCTTCTATTATTGTATAGCCATGACATTTATTGTCTCAAAGAGTCATTCTGACACTATTGTTTTAGGTTTTCCTAACTGAGCTTCTTTGGCAATAACTGAGGCCCCAATCTGCAGTGTCACCAACATCTCCATCCTGTATACATAAACTGGAGATCATGTATCATTAGCACTTATATTGTCATTAGAACCTCAAATCTTCAAGGTATCTCTTTTGGACATATGCATGTTTCATCCAATATTTGATGCGTTCACCCGATTTTTTTTTTTTTTTATTCTACAAGGTCCCTTTACCTTTTTTTTTTTTTTTATAAAAACAAAAGGGGTGTTTTGCATGAGCTGATCGTTTCCGGCCAGTGACTAACATAAACCTACTTAGGGAGGAAACAGCCAGTGGTTGTGACTACTGATGAGCGAACTGCTCAGTACTCGGTAAGCCTAATGAACATTTTGATGCCCGGGTGCTCTATACTCGTTTACGGAGTATAATGGAAGTCAATGGAGTTCACAAGCATTTTTCAGAAAATCTGGAAAAATGCTCGAGTTCCCTATTGACTTCCATTATACTTAGTTACTACTGAGCACCCGGGCATCAAAATGCTCGTTAAGCTTACCGAGCAGTTCGCTCCTCACTAGTTGTGACCTAAGAATTCTTGTTCGTTATCAGTATATCCACCTGATCAGACATCTTCCTGAACAAAGACAAGCGATATAAAAACCACACTAAGGCCTAAGCCACACGGCGAGAAAAACAGTGCGAGTGGAGTGCGATAAAACATCGCATTCCCCTCGGACCAATTCTAGCCTGTGTGTCAGCGCACATGGGCGATTATTTTCTCAGCCCTAATCAGACTGAGAAAACAATCGCAGCATGCTGCGATTGTAAGCTGAGTCTCTTTCTCTCGCACCCATTCAAGTGAATGGGGCGAGAGAAAAATCGCACTGCACTCGCGGTACACCGGTGTACTGCTAGTGCAGTGCGAGAATGGCAATAGCCGGCTACACAGTAGAGAGGGAGAGAAATCCCTCCCTCCCCTCCTGAGTGCTGGCCCGCCCCCTGCAGCTGAGGTCTGCTCGCACGAACGGACCTCAGTTGCAAGGACACAGGCATGACACTCGGCTCTGGTGTACTGCCAGCACGAGCCGAGTCTCATGCAAGTGGATCGCAGTAGTGCCCGTGTGGCCCCAGCCTAAGGCCTAAGCCACACGGCGTGAAAATCGGTGCGACTGGAGTGCGATAAAACATCGCATTCCCCTCTGACCAATTCTAGCCTATGTGTCAGCGCACATGAGTGATTATTTTCTCAGCCCTAATCGGACCGAGAAAACAATCGCAGCATGCTGCGGGTGTAAGCTGAGATTCTTTCTCTCACACCCATTCAAGTGAATGGGGCGAGAGAAAAATCGCACTGCACTCGCGGTACACTGGTGTACTGCCAGTGCAGTGCGAGAATGGCAATAGCCGACTACGGAGGAGAGAGGGAGAGAAATCCCTCCCTCCCCTCCTGAGAGCCGGCCCTCCCCCCGCAGCTGAGGTCTGCTCACAGGGTCGGACCTCAGATGCAGGCACACCCGTGTGACACACGGCTCCTGCTGTGCTGCCAGCGCGAGCCGAGTCTCATGCGAGCATCGCACTAGTGCCCCGTGTGGCCCCGGCCTAATAAGAACAAATATATGATTATTGTAATCAGTAAAAGCAAATCTTGTGAACATCAGAACATGCAAGTAAAGCACAGATGTATTTATGAGACCTTACACCTATTATCTGTTGTTTTAATAGCTATAACATGTGTCCATTCTGAACTATGGGTTTGTCTATGTCTACATATCTTGAGGTGGGGTTTGCTAACAAATTGTGCGCAGAGAATAAATATGGAGCCATGTTTGATTTTGATCCAATTTGTAGATCTAAATCGTTCAATCCATTGAATGGGTCCATGTAAAAATGAACGGCACGCAGTTGTTATCTGGGTTGCATCCTAGTGCTGTCCGCATTTCAGTGTCTATTGGGTAGCAGAAACATGGAAACTTTCTGTTTTGCGTATACAAGAAAAATGGATGCGACACTGGGGGTAAAGTCTTATATGGATCAAATAAAGGAATTAAATTGGACAAAAAAACCAAACAAACTGAAAATCAATCAGTTTTTCTCATGTGTTAAAAAAGTGGATGTCTAAATGAGACCACGAAACAAGTCTTGGGATCATTCAAGACTTGCTTGTATCTCTGATTGGTAGACGTCTTAGTTACTTAAAAATATCTCATAAACCCCTATACACATTGACAAATGTTGCTCGAACCTGCTGATATCATCCAGTTTAGCTGATAGTCCAATGTATAAGGGGGCCTCAGATTGTTCCCCTGAAAAAAGCCACAGCCAGACATGTCTGGTGGTGGCCCCTTCATATAAAAAATGGGAGTGACAGCCAATATAGCAGCTGGGCCGAAACATTTGTGGAATGCCATCTAAGGTACATGGGGGCCCTGTGAAATATGAAGAACTAGGTGGTATCTCATGCCATCACATGGGAACAGGTGCTTTCTCTTGTGATGTTCCAATGAATCTAGAGAGCGCCATGTGATAAGTGCCATTTATTCTGTAGTAGATGATTAGTAGAAGCAAATAAGACAACCTGAAGCATTAGGAGAGCATCTTCTTTAGGTGACCCATTTAGTACTTGATCTTTTAGCTGTCAGGTGATAGTATAATATTAATGGCACCATGAATAATTGAAGTGTTTATTACCCTGCGCTGTATGAGGTCAAGGTCAGTTTAAAAACCTCAAAGATGGCTCCATCCAGCCTGGATCAGTTTTAGTTAGCTAGAGAGTCGGAGGGACCCCACCTTACCTTTGGTGGGAGGCTTGTGGACATACCACTCTTTCTGAAGTAGTCTAGGATCTTTGCCAATTTAAGTACCATATTTCAGCCTGCATCTGAGCTAGTTAATCCTTTTATTTTGTCTAAGAAACGGGAAATAATTTAGGGTTGACATTGAATTATTACTCTTGGCACCTTTCTGTATTTGTTAGCAGAAATGAATCTGCACAATAGGCATTGCTTGGTATCTGTAGATGCTGCTTCAAGGTAGGTGTAGTCACATGTAATTTAGTTTTAATGAAGCATGATGGTGTTTACAGTTATACTTTAGTTAAATTGATGATCGCTTAGTAGAACGTATTCGCCATCAGACTGAGCATTCAGCGTGAAGCATGTAAGTAAATGGTGCTTCTCCAATTAATGCGTTATGGAGTGTTTTTAAACTTATATATATGCTGTATACCATTCACAGATATGCTCTATACTTATTTCACAGATATCTTTTCATCCAAGATCGTGCTCCCTGTACACTCATGGTGGCCACTCAGTTTTTGGAGACACAATGCGCTCCTGGACGTATTGTAGCTTCTGTTTTCCAATCCTCTGAAAAATAGAATTCAGAGAGACAATACAAGATATGCCCCATCCCCCTTGACAGACACCGGGTGTGGGGTAGTAACTTATTGCTATAAAACCATCGTAGCTTCCAAGGATCATGCAAAGTTAAGGCCCCGTTACATGCAACGACATCGCTAACGAGATATCGCTGGGGTCACGGAATTTGTGATGCACATCCGGCGTCATTAGCGACGTCGTTGCGTGTGACACCTACGAGCGACCACTAACTATCCGAAAAACTGCAAAAATCGTTGATTGTTGACACGTCGTTCCTTTCCCAAATATTGTTGCTCATTTTGGACGCAGGTTGTTCGTCGTTCCTGAGGCAGCACACATCGCTACGTGTGACACTCCGGGAACGACGAACAACAGCGTTCCTGCGTCCTCCGGCAACGAGGTGGGAGTGACGTTAATGCGGCTGCTCTCCGCCCCTCCGCTTCTATTGGTGGCCCGCTGTGTGAAGTCGCTATGACGCCGCACAAACCTCCCCCTTAAAAAAGAGTTTGTTCGCCGGCCACAGCGAAGGTATGTGCGTGTGATGCGTACCAGCGATATTGTTCGCCACGGGGAGCGAATTGCCCGTGTCTCAGCGGCCTTTAGTGTCAGCGGTGTGACAATGCTGCTGGTCTAAACTTCGGTCAAGCAGGAATGCACCACCCTCTGGTCAGTAGGGAGCTGGGGAGCAAGAATTCATCAGAATAACAACCAATTCAGTACAATGTTGTGCCAGCCATAAAGCAATACATCTTGGGATATAACTGGTTTAGAAACAAGTTAAGGAAGGCTATATCTGCTTGAGAAAGTTTTACATTGACGTTAGAAGAGGCTCCATCATAATCATTGTAGGGGAACTTTCACCATTCTTAGCATGTTAAACTGGCCCCTTCATGGAATAGCAGCTGCAGAGCTAAATAAAAACGTGTATATATATATATATATTTATTTTTTTATTTCTCAGCTCTTTTGTTGCAGAGATATTGGATTGTAAAATTTAGAGTCTATCTTATGGTAAGCCCAAGGAGGTGTTAGCAGAGCTTTCTCACTTGTGGTGGCTACTATTTCCCCTGCATAACATTAACCAGTTATAAGCAGGAGGCATCATGAAGGAGAAAAAAAAGAACATGCCCCGAGAAAAGTTGTTTGTTTTTTTTTGTTTTGGTTTTTTCTGTGTGAGACATGTAATGACACACAGTTGTATGCTTCTCACTGATCTCTGATGATCATAGCGCCGCACGACCATTTCTACCCTGACCCACTGTATCGTCACCCATCCCTTGTAGACTGTGAACACTTGCAGGGTCCTCTCACCTCCTGTACGAGTCTATGACTTGTATTATTCATGATTATTGTACTTGTCCCTACTATGTGTACCCCTTCTCACATGTACAGCACCACGCAATAAATGGCAGAATAATAATAATCTCTGCCCCACCTGCATAAAGTACAGCAGACCCGTGTGTCATTACAAACATTTCTAGCAGCTCTTATCTCAAGGTAGACAGTGTGGGGGGAGGTTACAGTGCCCTGAGGTGAAAGCTGCTAGAGGTGTTTGTAATAACATATACAGTGGAACCTCTCTTAATGAGTAACCCAGTTAGCGAGTATTTTGCTGAACGAGCAAAGCTTGCTGTAAATTTGTAACTCTGTTTACGAGAAATCTTTGCTGTACGAGCAAAATACTCACCGCACACACTTCCGGTTCCGTACATCCACCGCGCTCTAACCCGCTCTTGCAGTCAGCACAAACACACACAAACACACACAGACAAACACGCACGCACACATAATATGCTCACCTTACCTTCCGTTCCCTCGACGGCTTCCTGGAACTTGTAGTTCGCCCGTGTACGCTGTATATTGGGTAACCATCGCGACCGCCGATGCTTCCACTCCCAGCGCGCTGCCGTCAAAGGCTTGCCTGACAGGGGAAGGTCCACCCTTGTTGCGATGGTTTCCGATACACATCCTGTAGCGCCGAGGGAGGAACTTCTGCTGTCAGCTGCTACTCAAAGGTAGCGCGCCGGCCAATCAGAGGCAAGCGGATCATGCCTTTGACGTCAGCGCGCTGGGAGAGGAAGCATCAGCGGTCACAGTGGTTACCCGATATACAGTGTACACGGGCGAACTACAAGTTCCAGAAGGCCGGCGACGGAACGGAAGGTAAGGCGAGCATAATGTGTGTGTGCGTGCATGTTTGTGTGTGTTTGTGTGTGTTTGTATGTGTGTGGAATGAGACATTTAACTGGTTGTGGAACGAATTGTCAGCATTGCAATGATTTCCTATGGGAAATTTTGCTTTGCTGAACGAGTAACTTGGTTAACAAGCACACTCCCAGAACGGATTGTTCTCGTTAACCAAGGTTCCACTGTAGCTCTGCTCTACACAGCAGATGCAGAAATCAGTGAGTACCGCTGTTTGTCATTACATGTCTCACACAAGAAAAGACTGTTCTAAGCTTTTCTAGAGTAGTTTTTTCCCTCAGAGACTATCTTTGCTGGCACTCCCTCAGCTTAAGAGATGAGAAATAAAAAAGTGAAATCTAATTTTTTTTCTTAGCTCTGCAACCACTGTTACATGATGTGTCCGGTTTAAAATGCTGAAACTGGTGAAAGGTTATACATATTTTTGATGCTCCGGAGCCCTTTTGGTATGTCTACCATTAAAAAACAAAAAGGCGACCCATCATGGTACAGCTTTTTTAATTCTGTCACTCCTTTAGGGAGGGCTTTTGTTTTGATTTTCCTTTGCAATAATACTATATCACAACTACAAAAATAATCTGTATCTGTGAGTTACAGCGTCGTTTTGTAATTGGATGGTTGATTTTTGGTTCACTGGTCGGGCAACGGTTAGCTGTATAAAAAGCAAGTTAATGGCATACAGAAGGCCGGTTTCTCTGTCTTCATTATTTAGCTCGTTACGTCTGGCCTTTTTATTTTTCTAAGGGGACTGTAGGCCAAGCAAATTAATTAGTAGGGCATTATTTTCCCAGAACGTAACATAAATAAATCGCAACCAGACGTTTACTGATATAATAATCCTATGAAAGAATATCATACTATTTTTCTAAAAAAAAAAACTTTAGTCATGAATGTGTTTCTTATTGTGCAGATAAATTATAACTTATGAGTTTATGGACTTATTAGAATATTTTCATTTCCTAATTGCTGAAAAACGAGCCAGAATGTACAAGTGGCTCCTTTTTCTTATGGGCTTGGGCCGTCTTTAGGGATGATCGAATACCTCAAATATGCGGCTTCGCGAATATTTTCCGAAAAGGTCGCCGCCATTTGAATATTCGATGCGCAATGTAAGTCTATGGGAAGCCTGAATAGGTCCGAATAGTTGTTAAGGTTTCTCATAGACTTACATTGCGCATCGAATATTTGCGAATAGTCTAATAGCGGCGATCTATTCGGAAAATATGCTTGAAGCCGAATATTTGAGGTATTCGATCATCCTTAGCGGTCTTTCTATTACAAGAACAGCCATTCAGTCCAATAGCTGACAACTAATACACGTACCTTGCAATGGTTGCAGGGCTTTATTCTCAAAAGGGTTTGTTCTTGTGAACTACCCCCTTAAAACCATCTGAAAGTGGTTGTCTCTGATGAGACTATTCTTTCGATTCATTAAAGGGGTGGTCTGAAGTCCAAAGTAATTTTCCTCCTAAATTCCTATCTATTTAGTGCCATAGCCTAAATTATTTTACAATATACTGGAATTAAAAATTCTCTCCCGTTACCTAACTTGGCTATCTGCTTTTCTATTTCTTTTTCACTTCCTTCTTTATGACGCTTTGTTTGAGAATCCCAGTGCATGCTGGGATACTAAAACAAAGTGTCATCAGAGCAGGGGGCAAAGGCTGCAGTCACTGTCATAGTCCCTGCCCCCTCCCTGAAATGAAGCATCATCAGTGCCCACATTTTGGGTGCTGGGCTAAACCAATTGCACAATGACAGCGCTCTCTGTAACTGTCTGATCATCAATAATGAGCCAGTAGGAGAGCATGTCAGAATACCTGACGAGCACGGATCTGCGCCAGTGACCTCACCAGTCTATGCACCCCATGTATTCTGTCAATGTGCTCTCCTGCTGGCTCATTATTGTTAATCTGAGTATACATTCTTTATGAATTTGTAACTTATATGATCAATACATTTCTAAAAGAAAATTGGATAGTGTCGAGCCTCTGTAAAACACAGACTACTGGATTGTTAAGGTTGTGTTGTCAATTTACACATTTTTGGGAACAATAACAGAGGGACAACATTCAGGTAATGTTTTTACGATTTTTTTTTCTTTTAATATTGAGTCAAATCACTTGTTATTGGGCTTTTGTCAGACAAATAAGCAGGTAACATAAAATCTAATTCACATATAGAAAACATAAGTTAACATGAATTACCCAGTAAGGTATTTGCTATTTGTTGGGCAATAGAAAGAAACAATGCAAGTAAACTGGTCTATAAATGTTTCAAACTTGGTAGGAAAAATTTAGCGGAAAGGGGGAGGGGAGAGAAATACAAGAAGGAAGAAAGGCATTTTTAGGCCCTGTGCGCGCACTGCGGTTTTTGCCGCGGTTTTGCTGCATGAATTGCTGCAGAAAATGTTCAGAACCTTTCTGCAGTCCTTCCACAGCAAATCCTATGGTAAAAAAAAAATGGTGTGCACACACTACGTTTTTTTTCCCCTACAGGTTTTGCTGCAGAATTTCTGCAGCAAAAAGAATGAGCATGTCACTTCTTTTCTGCAGGTATCTGCGTTTTTTGCCATAGCCAATAGTAAAAAGCCGCAGGGACCAACCCTCGTAAAAATCTCAGCAAAAACGCAGGTGCAGTTTTACCGCGGTTTTTGCCGAGGGTGCAGTATTCTGTCAGAGGGTGCGGATTTCGTTTTCAAGTGCGCCCATAGCCTTAAAGGGTTTGTGCCTCTTGAGCTACAAGTCTGCAGTGTATGTGTATGTGACTGCAGACATGTGAATGCTCACTTTGTGTGCACGCACACTGTGAGAATATCTGACATCGGGAGCGGCAGATATGTGACTACAAGTGTGTAAGTTGCTTGCATGCGGTCACATGCTGACTAGACTGTATCCGGCTTTCCTCAATGCAATCTAATTGAGCTGGGCTGGATGCATCCAGTTGGAGCATGGCTGGAAGTATGCAACTTGCATACTTGCGGTCACATGACCACCCGGTGCCGACATAAGAGAATCCTCATATTGACCAGTGCCTGCAGACTTTTATCTTAAGACCAGACAACCCATTTAAGTAGGGGGGGGGAGTAGACTGAATTCATAAGAAGGGAGAGGAGAGGAAGGGCTAGGATGCATATGCGCAAGTCCTACATCAGCAGCCAAACATGGGTAAATATAGGAAATCCTGGACCCATTTCAGGTGCTGAATTGATCTAATTAACGGCACATATTATCTATAGGTGGCCTCTAAAATTCATGAATTAATTCTTATCACCAACAATTACAACCTACAAAATACTCAGGAATCACAGATTATGATATTCAAAATAGAAAAGTTATTGTACAAAGTGCCAGTGCAAACCATAAAAGAATTTCATTATACATAGGCTAACATATATTTGGATATTGGAAGGCTAAAGAGCCGCACCACAAAGGGTGGTACATTTAATGCAGTTGCTGCAACAGTTTAATAGTATAGCTAAAGTGGCCAATGATGGTCACATACCACATATAACAAAAAGACCACGAGTGGCATAGATCAAATGTCTCATAGCAGGTCATTAAGTAATAGATAGAACCACTTGTGGATGTTAGCTATGTAAAATACACATCATAAACCTCAGGGGTATTTTATATTTAGGACATACTAATATAAATCTAATATAAGTTTTTATCTC
The DNA here is from genome assembly GCF_048569485.1 of Anomaloglossus baeobatrachus. Lineage (NCBI taxonomy): Eukaryota > Metazoa > Chordata > Amphibia > Anura > Aromobatidae > Anomaloglossus > Anomaloglossus baeobatrachus. The sequence continues at coordinate 213,018,136 of NC_134354.1, forward strand.
CAGGGATGTGTCGGGTCCCTGCCATCATATATCAGGGATACCACTGATGTGCTTTAACGCCTCGACAGCATTCAACTGGAGCCAGATATGATTTTGGTTACATGTGATGTTGAGGCGTTGTATACATCCATTATTCACAGCCATGGGACCACTGCATGTAAAAACCTTTCTACGGATGACTAATATGGACCGAGAGTGTGTGCCTGAATCCAATTATGGGGCCTTTAAAAGGGGCACACACACACCACACTATTGATATGCCTCCTGATGAAACCGGCAGTGCGGTGAAACGCGCGTCAAGGTGGGGCTGGCATCTTTTGAAGTACTGCACAGGACTAATAGAATCAACAAATGGTTACAGGTAACTAGATGGTTACATCTATGTAACACCAACCTCATGGGGTGGATGTAACATATAGGGGCAGTATGTCATAAATATAAAATACCCCTGAGGTTTATGATGTGTATTTTACATAGCTAACATCCACGTTCTATCTATTACTTAATGACCTGCTATGAGACATTTGATCTGTGCCACTCGTGGTCTTTGTTATATGTGGTATGTGACCATCATTGGCCACTTTAGCTATACTGTTAAACTGTTGCAGCAACTGCATTAAATGTACCACCCTTTGTGGTTTGGCTCTTTATCCCCCCAATATTCAAATATAGGTTAGCCTATGTATAATGAAATTCTTTTATGGTTTGCACTGGCACTTTGTATAATACATTTTCTATTTTGAATATCATAATCTGTGATTCCTGAGTATTTTGTAGGTTGTAATAATTAATGGTACATGCCCACAATCCGGCTTCCCTGCATTCTGGAGGCAGTGTAATTTCTCTTGCAGACTCTGACGCCCAGTCCGGGAGAACCCGCTGCATGTGCCCACGATCAGGATTACTGACACAGTGGATTTTTGGGGTGTTCTCCCTCTCAGAACACTAGCGTTTCCGCAAGAATAAATTGACATTCTGCAGCTGGGAAACCTACGCCGCAGGTCAGTTTACGCAGTGTTAAAAAGAAGCACTATGCGCATGATATTTCTGTAAAGCCCATCCACTGTGCTTGTACTGTACAATGCAGCATTTTGTATGCAGGGAAAACAAGCTGCGCACAAAACGCTGCTAACACTGATTGTAGGCATCGGCCCTAAGGGTTGTGGTACTAGAGTGATTCCGTGAAAAGAAGCAGCAAATCTGGGGAAAATATTTTCTCAGCTGCTATCAGGTTATGGTTTTTATAATTACGGAGATATGCGCTCATAGCGATTGTGCTGGTACAAAGTGGCCATCCATGTATGGCGCAATCAGACTTAAAGGGAAACTGTCACCAGATTTGGGCTTTCTAAACTAAAACTGCCTGTCTACATGGATGGCGTCCGAGGCGTCGTCCACGTCAATCAGCACAGGAGGACGGCGAAAGGAGGGACAGGAGGCACAGAATAGGACGCCCATCAGACCAGACCGGACAATTTACATACTGGGCGGGAGATTTTCTAAAGATATTTTTGGGGGCTACAAGTGGATTCGGGGGGTAATGTGCACCTTTATAGCATTCAGCACAGGTGCTGCTTAAGGTGCTAGCTTTAGTTTAGAAGGCCCAAATCTGATAACAGGTTCTCTTTAAAAAGTAGTTTAGAACCTTTATAAAAATTGTATGTGAAGTCATGAGGGCCTTGGTTTTGGCCATTTTTAACCCCTTCATCCCCCGGCCATTTTGTGTTTTTCCGTTTTGTTTTTTTGCTCCCCTTCTTCCAAGAGCCGTAACTTTTTTATTTTTCTGTTATTCTTGCCATATGAGGGCTTGTTTTTTTGTGGGACGAGTTGTACTTTTAAATGAAACCACAAGTTTTACCATATCGTATACTGGAAAACGGCAAAAAAATTTCAAGTGTGGAAAAATTGCAAAAAAAAAAAGTGTGATCGTACAATAGTTTTTGGGATATTTTATTCACCTTGTTCACTATATGGTAAAACCAATGTATCTTTGTGATGCCTGAGCTCAGTGCGAGTTTGTAGACACCAAACATGAATAGGTTTACTTGTATTTAAGTATTTATTGTACTTGTATTTTGTATTTAAGGGGTTAAAAAAATTCACAAGCTTGTCCAAAAAAAGTGGCACACGTTTTGCGCAATTTTCCAAAACCCATAGTGTTCTCATTTTTCTGGATCTATGGCTCATTGATGGCTTATTTTTTGCGTTTCGAGCTGACGTTTTTAACGGTACCATTTTTGCGCAGATGCTACATTTTGATCGCCTGTTATTGCATTTTGCGCAAAATTTGCGATGACCAAAAAAAACGTAATTTTGGCGTTTTGAATCTTTTTACCGCTACGCCGTTTACTGATCAGATTAATTGATTTTATATTTTGATAGATCGGGCATTTCTGAACGCGGCGATACCACACATGGGTATATTTTTTATTTTTTTAACCCTTTAATTTTCAATGGGGTGAAAGGGAGGTGATTTGAACTTTTAGGGGTTTTTTTATTTTTATTTTTTAAAACTTTTTTTTAACTTTTTTTTTTATTTTACTAGTCCCCCTAGGGGGCTATAGTGATCAGCAATCCGATCGCTCTGCCCTATCTGCTGATCACAGCTACAGAGCTGAGAACTGCAGATTTGGTGCTTTACTTTCAATGCCGGCTGTATTCCGGCATTGAGCGGAAGTGACTCATGTTATCTACGGGCGTCATCACATGACCCTGTGCTACCATGGCAAACACCAAAAGTCACGTGATCATGTCACGTGACTTCCGATGGGGGCGGGGTAAGTCACTGTCATGGCGGTGCGCATATACATCTCGCTGCCAGATTTTGGCAGCGAGATGTAAGGGGTTAATGGCTGCGGGTGGAAGCGATTCCACCCGCGACTAGCAGGCACACATGTCAGCTCATATGTGTGCGGATTGCAGCTGCCTGCCCACGGCAGGGGGCGGTGATTAACTGCACATGATCCATGACGTACCCAGTGCGTCATGGGTCGTTAAGGGATTAAAGAGAATCTGTCAACAGGTTTTTGCTATATAAGCTGAAGCCAGCATGCTGCAATGGTTAACACAGAAAATTCATAGCTGCCTGTCTTGTCACAGTTCGATTTTTTTTTCTTATTTGTTTAAGCAGCAAGACCCTTATCATAGCAGGACTATAATGTCCAGTAATGACACCTCACTGTCAATGTACAAGCTCTATAGAAAGCCTGGTGTGGGCAGGGAAGCACCCTCAGCTTTGTACATGACTAAATCAAAAAATTGTCATTGTTTTAGAGCTGTTGCACCCAGTAATCTAAGTAATACATTGTTAGATTCAGAATCTCTGCCTATATCATGCTGCTTTTAGATGATGTAGCAAAAACCTGCTGACAGATTCCCTTTAAGCTCTTTTCTGTTTTTCTGATTATTTCCACTATACGGTTACTAGCGGAACGGTGGCTCAGTGGTTAGCACTGCAGTCTTGCAGTGCTGGGGTCCTTAGGGGTGCTTCACACACAGCGAGCTCGCTGCCGAGATCGCTGCTGAGTCACGCTTTTTGTGACGCAGCAGTGACCTCATTAGCGATCTCACTGTGTGTGACACTGAGCAGCGATCTGGCCCCTGCTGCGAGATCGCTGCTCGTTACACACAGCCCTGGTTCGTTTTCTTCAAAGGCGCTCTCCCGCTGTGACACACAGATCGCTGTGTGTGACAGCGAGAGAGCGACGAAATGAAGCGAGCAGGGAGCAGGAGCCAGCATCTGGCAGCTGCGGTAAGCTGTAACCAAGATAAACATCGGGTAACCAAGGTGGTTACCCGATATTTACCTTAGTTACCAGCCTCCGCAGCTCTCACGCTGCCTGTGCTGCCGGCTCCAGCTCTCTGCACATGTAGCTGCATTACACATCGGATTAATTAACCCGATGTGTGCTGTAGCTAGGAGAGCAAGGAGCCAGCTCTAAGCTAAGCGGTGTGCGCTGGTAACTAATGTAAACATCGGGTAACCATACCCGATGTTTACCTTAGTTACCAGTGTCCGCAGCATCCAGACACCGGCTCCGTGCAAGCGCAGCGTCGCTTGCACGTCGCTGCTGGCTGGGGGCTGGTCACTGGTCGCTGGTGAGATCTGCCTGTTTGACAGCTCACCAGTGACCATGTAGCGATGCAGCAGCGATCCTGACCAGGTCAGATCGCTGGTCGGATCGCTGCTGCATCGCTAAAGTGTGAAGGTACCCTTAGTTCAAATGCCACCAAGGACAACATCTGCAAGGAGTTTGTATGTTCTCCACGTGTTTGCGTGGGTTTCCTCCCACACTCCAAAGACATACTGATAGGGAATTTAGATTGTGATCTCCAATGGGGACAGTGTTACTGATGTATGTATAGCGCTGCGGAATATGTTGGCGCTGTATAAAAATAAATATTATATGTGCTATAGTCTCCTATAACATAACAGGTTTTGCTAATTTAGTGTAGGGTGAACTTTACAAATAGTGGTGTTAAATATTATTTATAGTGTTTTGTCTGCCTGAGAAAAATATATTCTCCTCCAGAAACTGCAGTGTGCATCTGGCAAATACAGAGAAGAATAAAAAGCAATGTCCTTGAGCATTGCAGCAAGCAGGCAGCCATTTACGTGGCCTCTTGTTCTCTTCATACATGAGATGTGCAGGCTGTAGTAAAGGTCTGCATTTAGCACTGTAATGAATGACATGAGTTATACCAAAATATGCGTATCTATGAGTAAAGTGAGAAATAACAGAGTAGATCTGTTCAGGGAGCTGAGCAATAGGTGGAGATTTAAGAAAGATTAAAAAGAACTTGGGTTAGTTTTCAGTATATTGTGTCCCATCTGTCTGCACTTGTTCTCTATTTTTTATGTTTCCCCCCTCAGGCTATTAGATTGTGTTTAGCAGTCAGCTTATGTAGTTATTGGCCTATAAAACCGTGGCCTCATTTATCAAGTCTAATAGTAAGTGACCATGTTGTCCTTAGCATAGCAATGCAGCAATCGTGTTGTCAAAACAGTTAACCAAGTCGTATGTCATATGTCTGTATAACTATATACATACCTATATATATATATACATATATATATATAATATATATATATATATATATATATATATATATATATATATATATATATATATATACAGTTAGGTCCAGAAATATTTGGACAGTGACACAATTTTCGCGAGTTGGGCTCTGCATGCCACCACATTGGATTTGAAATGAAATCTCTACAACAGAATTCAAGTGCAGATTGTAACGTTTAATTTGAAGGTTTGAACAAAAATATCTGATAGAAATTGTAGGAATTGTACACATTTCTTTACAAACACTCCACATTTTAGGAGGTCAAAAGTAATTGGACAAATAAACCAAACCCAAAAAAAAATATTTTATTTTCAATATTTTGTTGCGAATCCTTTGGAGGCAATCACTGCCTTAAGTCTGGAACCCATGGACATCACCAAACGCTGGGTTTCCTCCTTCTTAATGCTTTGCCAGGCCTTTACAGCCGCAGCCTTCAGGTCTTGCTTGTTTGTGGGTCTTTCCGTCTTAAGTCTGGATTTGAGCAAGTGAAATGCATGCTCAATTGGGTTAAGATCTGGTGATTGACTTGGCCATTGCAGAATGTTCCACTTTTTTGCACTCATGAACTCCTGGGTAGCTTTGGCTGTATGCTTGGGGTCATTGTCCATCTGTACTATGAAGCGCCGTCCGATCAACTTTGCAGCATTTGGCTGAATCTGGGCTGAAAGTATATCCCGGTACACTTCAGAATTCATCCGGCTACTCTTGTCTGCTGTTATGTCATCAATAAACACAAGTGACCCAGTGCCATTGAAAGCCATGCATGCCCATGCCATCACGTTGCCTCCACCATGTTTTACAGAGGATGTGTTGTGCCTTGGATCATGTGCCGTTCCCTTTCTTCTCCAAACTTTTTTCTTCCCATCATTCTGGTACAGGTTGATCTTTGTCTCATCTGTCCATAGAATACTTTTCCAGAACTGAGCTGGCTTCATGAGGTGTTTTTCAGCAAATTTAACTCTGGCCTGTCTATTTTTGGAATTGATGAATGGTTTGCATCTATATGTGAACCCTTTGTATTTACTTTCATGGAGTCTTCTCTTTACTGTTGACTTAGAGACAGATACACCTACTTCACTGAGAGTGTTCTGGACTTCAGTTGCTGTTCTGAACGGGTTCTTCTTCACCAAAGAAAGTATGCGGCGATCATCCACCACTGTTGTCATCCGTGGACGCCCAGGCCTTTTTGAGTTCTCAAGCTCATCAGTCAATTCCTTTTTTCTCAGAATGTACCCGACTGTTGATTTTGCTACTCCAAGCATGTCTGCTATCTCTCTGATGGATTTTTTCTTTTTTTTCAGCCTCAGGATGTTCTGCTTCACCTCAATTGAGAGTTCTTTAGACCGCATGTTGTCTGGTCAAAGCAACAGCTTCCAAATGCAAAACCACACACCTGTAATCAACCCCAGACCTTTTAACTACTTCATTGATTACAGGTTAACGAGGGAGACGCCTTCAGAGTTAATTGCAGCCCTTAGAGTCCCTTGTCCAATTACTTTTGGTCCCTTTAAAAAGAGGAGGCTATGCATTACAGAGCTATGATTCCTAAACCCTTTCTCCGATTTGGATGTGAAAACTCTCATATTGCAGCTGGGAGTGTGCACTTTCAGCCCATATTACATATATAATTGTAGTTCTGAACATGTTTTTGTAAAAAGCTAAAATAACAAAACTTGTGTCACTGTCCAAATATTTCTGCACCTAACTGTATATATATATATATATATATATATATATATATATCTATATATATATAGATATATATATATATATATATATATATATCTATATATATATTTTTTTTTTTAAATATATATGTACACACATATACACACACATATATATATATATATATATATATATATATATATATATATATATGTGTGTGTGTATATGTGTGTACATATATATTTAAAAAAAAATATATATATATAGATATATATATATATATATATATATATATATATCTATATATATATATATATATATATATTTTTATATATAATATATGTTACCGGCAGTGTGTAAAAACAGGCATTCTATAGAATACCTAGGCAATGTATACAATGCCGGAAATGGGTCATCAAAGTATGAAATCCATCAGATGTTCATACATTTCCTAGTCATTCTATAGAATACCTAAATGACAAAAAGGCGGAGTGTAGGATACTACAGGGGTGGTCCGTCCAAAAGTAGGTGGACAGAGCAGGCAGGATTTTGAACCAACTCTATGCAAGATCTCAATTCAGTGTTTGTCAAAAGGGCTTGCTCAATGTTCAAGATGTTCCTGTCCACAAAATACCTCTTCGATCTGCTGCTACTGCTCAGTCCACAGGAAGTGACCAAGGATTTTTGAGGTGTATGTGCAAGACTAAGTGCCAAACTAACAAATGCCTTTGCGTAAAAAAAAAAATGAAGTGCAATTCAAAATGACATTCTAGCCTCCCGTGCTGCAACAAATAGTCAGGAATGACAGTTCTGATCCTTTTTTTTTTTCCTAGCAAAGATATCCTGTTGTTCATTTTGCATTTCTTCTTTCATGTTTTTGACTGTTTGTTACTAAAGACTAATAGTAAGGAATGACACTTCTGTTTCTTTGTGGTTTTACCCTGTAAAGATATCCTGTTGTTCATTTAGGATTTTTTCTTTCATTTGTTTTTTGACTGTTTATTACTAAAGACTTTTCCAATCTGGCATCATATCAGACTTTGCCTGAGCAGTTCTTGTCATTCTCTATAATACTTACACATTTTATGTAATGGCTAACTTTTCCAATCTGGGCATTATATCAGACTTTTCTTGAGCAGTTCTTGTTATTCTTTATAATACCTAGACATTTTATGTAATGCCTAGGAAAAGTATAGAATAACACAGATATTTCATACCTTGCCTGAAAATGACAGGGATTGTATACATTGCCTAGGTATTCTATAGAACGCTGGGTTTTCATACATTGCCTGTAACATATTTATATATAATGAGAACATTTTTTTTATACACGATCCAGATACGCACCTGTTCACATTGTAAAGGTTTTGCCAGTATGGTTTGAAGTCAGGTTAGTACCAGCGTGGGAAACCAGCAAGGGAACCCCTGTTTCATTCTGTTTTTTTCTATTGTATAATGCATATAACAGGGAGTGGTGCTCTGTTTGCTGGATTTGCACCTCAGCTTCTGGCTGCTTCTTTAGCCTCCTTTTTGTTCACCAGCTGATCTTGTAGGTTTTTAAAACCCAGAGAAGATGCAGTGTAGTGTAGGACCCAGCAAAGGAGGTTGCCGTGAAGGGGCGCTGGGCTGGTATTACAATGGCCATTATAATATTCCAAATACCTCCATTTATGTATAAGGTAGAATTTATTTTGCTTTTTCACAGTGTGCGGCTGGAATTTTTTCTCATATTTATACACCATCATCCTGTCAGCGCTGGCTTCACCGCTAAGAGATGGGTGGGAGGATGGGCATGCATATGTAATGAGCAGGCCCACGTGGTCACGGCAGGCTGCTACAGCCTGCTCGTGCCCCCGATGACCCGCTCCACCGCAGAACCCTCATTCCCCGCAGCCACAGTCAGACCATAAGACGCACCCCCCAATTTCCCCCAACATTCATCAGAGAAATCCACCTTCTGCCACTTTTCCAGCATCCATTTGTTTAGCAGGCTGTGGGACTTGCCACATGTTTTTTTAATTGCCTTATGTTTCGTGCTGGCTTCTGGGCACTGATTTGACCATGGAGGCCATTTCAAGACAGAATCCTACAAACTGTTCTAGTTGACACAGAGACTTGAGGTGACAAGGCCTGTTGGAGCTTTGCTGCAGTGGAAGAGGGGCTGGCTTTGGATTTTCTAACCTCCTCAGCAGTTGTCTTGCGGGGTCTGCTGGACCTGGGCTTGTCCAAAACATCTCCAGTCTTTTCAAATCTTTTTTTAATTCTTTGTACTTGATGCTGAGACACATGAAAGGTGCCAGCCACCTCTGCAGTAGACCTAGTCTTCAGCCTCTTGATAATCAAGGCTTTGGTCGCAGGGTGGATTTTTGGCATGTTGTCAGAGGGCAAGTTACAGTTCAAGTTAAGGTCTTAGGTGCTGGGTTTCTTTTTATACACACTCACAAATTATTATTATTATTATTATTATTATTTATTTATAGAGCACCATTGATTCCATGGTGCTGTACATGAGAAGGGGGTTACATACAAAATACATGTACAAGTTACAGTAGACAGACTAGTACAGAGGGAAGAGGGCCCTGCCCTTGCGGGCTTACATTCTATAGGATTATGGGGAGGAGACAGTAGGTGGGGTGTAGGTGGGGCGGCAGCTCTGCACGGTGGTGGGGCGGCAGCTCCGCACGGTGGTGGGGCGGCAGCTCCGCACGGTGGTGGGGCGGCAGCTCCGCACGGTGGTGGGGCGGCAGCTCCGCACGGTGGTGGGGCGGCAGCTCCGCACGGTGGTGGGGCGGCAGCTCCGCACGGTGGTGGGGCAGTGAGGTCATTCAAGGTTATAGGCATTTCTGAACCGATCATTTAGTGAGCACAGATGAGGATGTAAACTAGGATTGGGTGCATTATATGACAAGGCGACAAAACTTTTGTCTTGCCAAAATCTGACCTTTCTGTGTTCAGTAAATGATCAATATTTCAGCTTTGCAGCAACTTTATTTTCATAACCTAAACCAAATTTGGGAGGGTTTCAGCTTTCAAAAGAGTAATTTATAAAACCAATGGATGAATTTAAAGTCAGGTTATAAGCTTTTATTTACATAACATAGATAAGCGACAGAACTTCTGTCAGGGACTGTATAGTCCTGTAGCCAATCCCCAGCATTGTGCAAGTCTACATTTTTGTCCCTGGTGTCCTTAGACAGCTCTTTGGTCTTGGCCATGATGGAGAGGTTGGAGTGTGATTGAGTGTGTGGACAGGTGTCTTTTATGTCTTTTATACAGATAATGATATACCAGTTTTTGCTTATGATTATTAATGTGACAGAACACAAATTTTTTAGCAAATAAAAATGCATTCACATTTTTTAGTTTGTTTGCAGAGATATCTTTCCGAATCTTTTAGCAACTTTCATTAGAAATGCTAGAACTGCTTCCATGCAAAAGCACGGATGCTATATGTAATATTATTTTTCTATTCGTTAGCTGAGCAATAAAATATGGGCATTATTAGTGCGGCTGGTTAAAGAGTATTTGAATGGACTCCTGCTGTGTCTTTTTAACAATTTTTAAATATTCTGTTTTGCTGTATTTATAGATGTAAGACCGATGCAATAGTTTTACAATCTTTCCTTTTAAATCTAAGTGGTTTTGTTAGATTGCCTGATTCCCTAATTGAGGGCAGCCAAGGATATAATTGGACACCCTGCATCGATCCTATATTTTCTTCTAAAAAGCCTTTCAGTTGTTCCCACGACTTGTAGGAAAAGCCTGAGAGTCCTTCTAACCTCGCCCTGACAGAATGCTGGACCGCTCCTTTATGTAAGATCATACAGTGCGGGCAGAGGAAGGTAGACTCACAGGCTTTCCGAGTCCTACCAGCAATGGAGAGTTTGTACATGAAATCATTAAATCACTCTAAAAACTATATTATATTATATTTATTATTAATGAGTATTATGCCGCTGGTGACGTGAGTATTGAACACGTCACCCATTTTCTAAGTAAATATATTTTTAAAGGTCCTATTGACATGAATTTCTCACCAGATGTCAGTAACAACCCATCCAATTCACACAGGCAAAGAATTCAAACCATAGCTGTCCTAAAACTTAGTGATGTGTAATAATGAGAAATGAGACCAGGAAAAAGTATTGAACGCACTTGCTGAAACTTAATTAATACTTCGTATAAAAACCTTTTGTTGGTGATGACAGCTTCCAAAGACACCTCCCGATAGTGCCGGCGGAGGCAGGTGGCCGGAGATGTTCAGTTCTGGAGCTGCCCTGTCTTTTGGTAGCGGCAGCTGAGTACTGCACTTCTGTCTCCTATTGATTTGAACGAGAGGCAAATGTGCAGTACCCGGCCCTGGCTGCTATCAGAAGATGGAGCCGCTCTGGAACTGAGCGTATTCGTCTACCAAATGCCGCTAGATCTGAGAAAAGCTGATCGGCGGGAGTACCGGGTGCTGGACCCTGGGCCAAACAGACATTGATGACCTATTCTACGGATAGCACATCACTGTTAAAGTAGTGGCTAACCTCTATAACTTACATGGAATGAAGTGCAATAGACTACTTCCCCACATTTATTCTACTGTGTTTTGTGCCCTCCAAATACATTTCTCAGCACTGTGTGTATTGTAGATGGAGTTATGTGGAAGTAATGACGGAAGAAGTAATTTTGTCATTTTTTTCCCCAATTCCTGCCTCTTCCATTACCCAGAATTAACTGGTTGTTGTTTGTCTATTTTCCATTTAATATGTTTGAACCAAAAGTGACTTGTTGAAGGTCACAGGCGACTGTCGGAAATGTTTGGAAGGCAGCATTATCACTCAGTTTTTCCTTGTGCCAAAACATGGCATAATATAGAGCGCGGCTTGGATAACTGTTAAGGTTGACGTGGTACGTTAAGCCTGATCTTCCGCCTGCACTGTGCGAAATTGAAGACAGATATGATGTTACTCTGTATCAGTAGCTGACACCACATAATTACATTTCATGTGCGGGCCCTTGTATCTATCTGCTCATTGCTCGCAGGGTTCAGCTGTTGTTTGCTGCTGCGTTATAAGCTGATCGGTTCATTGTATGGGAATTTATTGAATTCTAGGCCTCAAGATTGTTTGATTAGATTGAGGCATTGCCTTTGATACATGTGTATTACTTTTCATTGCTATTCCTGTTATATGTATTGCACAGAAACTGAATCTGAAAACTGTCTTTATAGCTAAAGAATCATGTTATTCAAAAATGTATGGAGTCTGTTTATTTTTTAATTTGGCTGTATTTTTTACTTTTGTGCATTCCTTTTATACTTGGTCAAGAACTCCTTTTGAACATCCGCCATTCATGTACCATGCCGTGGGAGATTTGCTTTCGCAAACCAAGGCGGCACGATCATGTGCGACACCAGCGAGATAATCAGCGGGTGTCAACTATGTATCATAGATGACACCTGCCCTAACATCCATGTCGGGAGGTACCACCGATCACTGACGTTTTACCCCTCTGATGCCGATGTCAATGGTGACAGCAACCTTGAACGGTATAGCAGAGGGAGCTCCCGATCTTCTCCAGTTGGCACAAGGCAATTGCGACCGCATTGTGCCAGTGGTCTCCAAGGTGACTCCAGCCCAAAAAATGGCAGTGCGATCACCCAGGTACGGAGGCCTGTGAGGTCCTACTTTGAGCAGGACGTAACACTCCTGTCCGTGTGCCAGGCACAAATGCCCTGTAATGTAAAAGCATTGCAGAGCATTAGATCAGTGATCAAGTTTAAATGTTAGAAAAAAATATTGCAAAATAAACAAAAAAATGAAAAAAACAACAAAAACCTATAAATATATATTTATGGATCAGTAAAAATAATCAAACTACAAACATTTGGTATCGCCACATTAAGAACGACTCCCTTTATAAAACTATCACGCTAGTTAACTCCTTGAGTGAAAAACATAAAAAAAGTAGGATACCGCCAACAAAAAGTTAAATAAAACGCAATCAAAAAGTAAATAAATGGTATTGCTTAAAACGTCATCTTGTCCCGCAAAATGTAAACCCACGCTAAGCTGTTTCTGCAGAAAAATAAAAAAAAAAGCTATACCTGTCAGGCAATGCAAAAACAGTTGCTTTTTTTGTGTAAAAGCGGCAAAACCTAAAAAATACATAATGTGCTGTAATGGTACTGACCCGAAAAAAATAAAGCTGTCTTAATAATTTTACCACACTTTGAATGGCATATAAAAAAAATACAATTCCTGAATTGCTGTTTTTATGCACATTCTGCCTCCCAAAAAACGGAAAAAAAATCAAAAAACATGTGTCTGAAAAACGGTACCAATAAAAACATAAAGTCATCATGCAAAAAACAAGTCCTCACATGACTGCGTCTGTAGAAATACAGAATAAATATAGCTCTCAAAATATAGCGATGCAAAAACTTTGGGTACAATATATGGGCACTACAATGTACTGTGCACAACAATGTACTGGGCACTACAATGGCAAATTTACAATTCCTTTATTCATTGCTACTTGTTTCTGGAAAACACTCAAGTCAAAATCATTGTTACATCGGTACATAAATTCCTAGAGGGGTGTAATTTACAAAATGGGGTCACTTGAGGTGGGAATTGTGCTTTTCTGGCACTTAGGGGTGTCTTTATATGGAGTCCGCAAACTATTATATGAAAATTTATACTCCAAGAGTCAAATAGTGGGCTTTCCCTCCTGAATCTCCTTGTGTGGCTTTGCAGTATTGTGTTATACAATTCTGTGAATCGCCTGACAGTTAAAAATGCTCACTAATCCCCAAAAAGAATTTCTCAAGAGGTTTAGTGTCCAAGATGGGGTCAATTGTGGGGGTTCCTGCTGTTTGACATGTTCACATAGGATCTTCTCTGTTTTTGATAACCGACAGCTGAACTTTGCAGCTTTACCTGCACTGGTTATCAAAAAAGGGTGACCCCATGTCATTTTTTTCTTTAATTTAGTCTCTATCCACATTTGTTTGCAGGGCAATTGCCCCCATTTTGCAGTCCCCTAGCCCTTAGTACAACTAGCCCTTACTACAATGATTTTGCAGACATTTTATAGCACACAAGTTTTCGTCTTTGTTGACTTATATGAGGTCCGTTGTCAAGTCCGGGTTCGACCTGAAGTCTTAACTATACCTTATATATGATTTACTTAACTTGTATATTAACTATAACTATATTATTAACTATAACTTATATATTATAACTTTAACTAAAGTCTGGTCAAACCCAGCGAACCCGAATTTCCACAGGTCCGCTCATCTCTAATGGTGACGTTTGCTGCAAAACATTTTTTGAATACCCTTGAATTAGAGAATCGTTACTATGTGTGATCTAACGACTATTGTCTATATTACTACATATGTTTTAGGTTCAATATTTCTTTAAGGTCATTAATTAGTTGAATTATAGATTTATTAAAAGAAGAGGATTATGAACTGTGAGCATAGCTGGAAGTTACCTTTACGGTAAGTGTTATGGATTGGGCTGCCTACACTACAAGCTTATTAAATAAACCCTCAAGTGTTCTAGCTGCTACAATGTGACAGGTCCCCGAGAACCAATTATTTCATGTTCTCGGAGGACTTATGTTCTCTAGTCAAGACCTGATTATAAGTAGCAGATCAAAGCTCTAATAAGTTTTCAGTAGAAATGGTATTTTATTTCAGATCTGCTCTCCAAACACTTCCAAAATTGCTGTTATTAACATATAGCACTGCGGAGCTCTCCTGTTCTTAAAAATGGCAATTAATGGAGGGACATGTCCATGAGGTACTCCAATGAAAACAAAACACTGAATTCAATAGGAGGACTCTGATGGACAGATCTAGTCAAATGAACACCTATCTGTCTCGTCAAGTACCATTTTGAGGAAAGCTGTGCAGCCGGTGAGGGAGACTGACAACTGTAGGAGGAGAACCTACAATACTTGTGGTGTTGTCACGCTGGTGACTATGATGTGACTGGATAGAGACCCCTAAGCTGGCCCTCAGTCTAAGTAGGACCCTGAAATGACTCTCAACCCAGAGGTACACTCAATGGTAATGAGGTCTGGGCCCCCAGCGTGTACCTATCTCCTGTCCAAGACCCTGATATAACACCCACCACCCAAGGGTCTGGCTGAGACAGTAGTCACAAAACCCTGCTGACAAACAACACAGACAGGGGGACAACAAAACTCACGCTTCCCAAAAACAAACACCAGGGGGACTATAAAATGGTGTATATGGGGTAAGTAAAGTAAGAGGAAGATAACTAAACAACAGGGTACAGTCACACCAAACAACTGAAGATAATAGCAGCAGTAAACACCTCCTTCCTGCTCAAGACCAAGCTCCAGAATGAATTCTGAATAACCATCACCCTATGCTGGGAGCAGAGGGTAGTTATCCAGTTTGGGAGTTGTCATCAGTGGAAACACCTGAGCAGGAGTAATGAGCCTGCTGCTAGCAAGAAAACTGACATTAACCCCGTGCATGCCAAAAGGAAAAAAAACATTCAATGTGTAGAGTCTGAGATAGTAATAAAAGACTCCAAGCCTTAGGGGCACTTTGCACACTACGACATCGCAAGCCGTTGCTTGCGATGCCGAGCGCGATAGTCCCCGCCCCTGTCGCAGCTGCGATATCATGGTGATAGCTGCCGTAGCGAACATTATTGCTACGGCAGCTTCACATGCACTCACCTGTCCTGCGACGTCGCTCTGGCCGGCAAACCGCCTCCTTATTAAAGGGGCGGGTCGTGCAGCGTCATAGCGACATCACACGGCAGGCGGCCAATAGAAGTGGAGGGGCGGAGCTGAGCGGGACGTAAACATCCCGCCCACCTCTGTCCTTCCGCATAGCCGGCGTGAGCCGCAGCACGCAGGTAAGGTGATATTCCTCGCTCCCGCAGGAACAAGGAACAACATCGTAACATCGGTCCTTCCGAAATTATGGAAATGACCGACGCTACACCGATGATACGATTTGGACGTTTTTGTGCTTCTTAATCGTATCAAAAAGCATTTACACACTACGATATCGACTGCGACGCCGGATGTGCGTCACTTTCGATTTGACCCCACCGACATCGCAGCTGCGATGTCGTAGTGTGCAAAGTGCTCCTTAGCCTGTCAGAGGGAGATGACCGTGACCGGTGTCTGACCAAACAAAAGTACAATAGTCCATCAGATTCAAAATAAAAATGTAGATGTGCGGAGGTACAACATTGCTCCTAGAGAGTTGTATAGACATGTAAGTAGAGCGGCTGAGTCCATGAGGTTTTGGGGAGATTTGGGTTAGAGAAGTATTTAAGGATATATTCGTACACTGAAGAATTGTTACAGAAATGTCTACGACTGAAAGTCTCTAGATTTGTGATATATTTATACTTATACATGGAGAATTATACTCTGGACCATTTTTGCTTAAAAAGGCACTCAAGCACATGACCTATTTCAAGACTTTCCATTTTCTACAGAATGGTGATTTTAACAGCGTGGTTCTTAAATAATGCCAACCTAAATCCTTTTAAATAAAGTATGGCTGAAAATGCGTTTCTTCCCAGTCTGATGGTAAAAATCTTCTCTGCGTGACTTTGTGAAACGGGGGGAAAAAAGTCAGAAATTGAATGAATATGTCATAAAGTCATTTAGGAGGCTAATTTCAGAAACTCTAATGAGTTTTCAAAGTATTTATGATGGTGTCTCAGTGTTATGATTTATACTGAAGTGTTCCTTTGAACACGAGCCAGAAAAGATGCTTTAAGCAATCACATTTTCTCTGTTCTTTCAAAGATCTGAGACATATTTGCTGCTCAATCCGAAGTGCATATTTAGTACTGCTCTTAAGTCTTCTTTCCTAGGTCCTCCATTATAATCTACCACTCATAATAGATTCCATGTGAAGGGAACATTAACGGCTTCCATTAGGGACCTTCATAGTTTGAGGACTCCGATATGACCTTGTGAAGGTCACTGTATTATGGAGCTCTTGGCTGGGTACATTATAGTGGTTTTTATCCTGCTTATTGTTCATACAATCAATATGACTAAATCAAGTTACTTTTTAAGCATTACATTTATTTTTTTTGCTTAAAAAATAAAAACCAAAAAAAAAACATGTTTGAAGAATCCATAATCCTCACAATATGTACTCCGCGCATCTAGCCTTTTTAGATCCATGATGATGAATGCAGAAAAAAATAGCACAATGCTTGTTCGTTTTACTTTTGGTGACAAGTTTTTTTTTTAAAAAATCTCACATCCCATACTGTGGCAATAAAGGCGATCAAACGTTCGTATATATACTCTGTAAACAACAGATGTGGCTATTTCTGTGTCCTTATGATGAAAGATCAGCTGGAGAAATCACGGTACATGACCTCTATGCCAGCGAAGGGCACTGTGTAGATACCTGCAGCGGCTTATGTTGGATACCCCCAAAATACCCTTATTAAAAAAAAATAACCTTTAGTAATGACTATTAAAGTACCCCATATTAAAAAGTGTATCTAGAATTATTATTATTATTTATTATAGCGCCATCAATTCCATGGCACTTTACATGTGAATGGGGTATACTTAATAGGGACAATTACAATATTCATAAACAATACAAAACACAGACAGGTACAGGAGAAGAAAGGTCCCTGCCCGCGAGGGCTCACAGTCTACAAGGGATAGGTGAGGATACAGTAGGTGAGGGTAGAGCTGATTGTGCGGTGCTGTATCAGACTGAGGGTTACGGCAGGTTGTAGGCTTGTCGGAAGAGGTGGGTCTTCAGGTTCCTTTTGAAGCTTGTCAAGGTAGCCGAGAGTCTGATGTGTTGAGGCAGAGCATTCCAGAGTATGGGGGAGGCACGGGAGAAATCTTGGATGCGATTGTGGGAAGAGGAGATGAGTGGGGAGTAGAGAAAGAGATCTTGTGAGGATCGAAGGTTACGTGCAGGTAAGTACCGGGAGACTAGGTCACAGATGTAGGGAGAACACAGGTTGTGGATGGCTTTGTAATATAATGCATGAATGGTAGTAAATCTGAATTGTCGTTAATATATCGTGAATATAGATAATATATCCCTAAAGGAGTTCAGATATATAATAACATAACGTGCTCTATACTCAATCAAGCATCGGGGTGCTCAGCTACTTGTGGTGCTTGGCCGTCTCACGGGTGCTCAGATGTGTCGTCCGTGAACCAAGAAACACAAATTAATGGCTCTTACGAGGATGGGGGGGAAACTGGCTGGTTGTATGTGGACTTAGAGCCGAACGTTTCAATATACTCTACTCTAGTTGAGACCTTACAGAGCATCTGACCTGCTCGAATAGCGTAACGAGCACCTGAGCATTTTAGTGCTCATCCATCCCTAATTATCACATATGACTTAAATAAATAGGTTATTTGGCTTTTATTTCTGCTGTGCATAAAACTCTTAGAATGGAATAGGGATAAAATGTTTGCCCATAAACAAAACCCGGTTTCATCAGATCCAAGGTCCCGGGCTTTACACATTTCCTGCTTTCAATGTTGGGGTTCCTCAGGACACCATGAGAAGTTTCTGGCACAATCGCCTATAATGCAGGGCCAAGGAATGTAATGGCCTGTTGTTGCCACAGCTGGAATGGACGTGTATTGCTACAGCTGCGACGGGCCTTTACGGCCCCAGTTGCGATGGTAGAAGTTTGCAGTGCCGTCACTTTTAACTGTTTTTTTTCTTTTCCAGTTTTTGTACATAAAGTGGCCAATCCTTTAAGTTGATCATTAAATGCTAACATATAAAGAAGTCAAAATATTGTAGAGACGACAGCTTGTCTTGCTTATCATGTTTAGAATAGCCTGCGCTAAATGATAAGCTTGTATGCAGCGTAATATCACTTATAAAGTGTTGTCGACCAGAAATTAATTAGTCTGGTCTAAACCAGATATCTTTAATGAGGTTCTCCCCTGGTTCCATATGCAGGATGCTGTATTATTATCCATTATATAGCATAAAGTCTCACTGTGCACTGAAGCTTAGCAGTAATTTCCAGGCACTATAATAGCCAGCAACGCAAGGAAGGAGAGATGCGAGCAGTTCATTCATTATGAATGTTTCATGGAGATGAAATTAGAGCAGAAACTAGAGCAGCCAGGAAAATAGATGTTAAAGAAACTTGTATCCTACATCTCTGTGGACAAATAGTTTATCTTTATTCATGTGTGTGTTTTTCTATGTACCGTATTTTTCGCTTTATAAGAGGCACTTTTGTTCCCCCAAATTTTTGGGGAAAGTAGGGGGTGCATCTTATAATCCAAATATACGGGTCCAGGGGAGGTGGGGGCAACTCTGGAGCGGTGCTGGGGGCTGGTGGAGGCTGGTAGAGGCTTGTGAAGGCTGCTGGAGGCAGCGGGAGAGCTCCTGCTCCCGCTCATATAATATGCACAGCTGCTGTCCATCACCGTGGTGGTGAAACCGCACCGCGGCGATGGGCTGGGGGAGCGGCGCATATTATATGTGCCTGCGTCCCCCCTTTGATCGTACATGTTCAACCCCCCCCCTGTGTTAGATATAGCCCTATGCTGCTGGCCATTCTAAAATAAAAAAAGCTTTCCTTAACTAATCCAGCGTGTCTCCCTGGTCTCACTGCTGCCGCTGTGATCATGCACGCAGAGATGTCACTCTGCTGTGCCGATCACATGACCGGCACCGAGACCAGAAAGTGCTGGAGCTCAACCGCACGGAGGGAGACACAGGGGAGGACAGCACTGGAGAAGGTAAAGTAAAGTGTTTATTTTACTATGGGATGCAGCATGGGGGCCATATCTAACACAGGGGGACGTGTGCCAGCTATAGGAGACCTGTGCCAGCTATAGGAGACCTGTGCCACCTGTATGGGATGTGTGCCAGCAATAGGAGACCTGTGCCACCTGGATGGGATGTGTGCCAGCTATAGGAGACCTTTGCCATTTGTATGGGATGTGTGCCAGCAATAAGAGACCTGTGCCACCTGGATGGGATGTGTGCCAGCTATAGGAGACCTGTGCCAGCTGTATGGGATGTGTGCCAGCACAAAGGGGCTATATTCAATATAAGGGGGCCATATCCTGATTAAGGAGGCTAATTATAGGATGGGGGCTATAAGAGACCTATATGATTTGTTAGACGGACACTGGCATTATAAGACGGACCCCATTTAACATTAAACAAAATAAATTCTCTTTTCCTTCACCAAATTTGGGGGTGCGTCTTATAATCAGGTGCGTCTTATAAAGCGAAAAATACGGTATTTCATTGGGCTGATGTTTGCATTATGTTAGTACTTTTTTCCATAAAGGAACTTTCAAAAATTTCTAGGTGATAGTCTGTTAAGAGAGTGGTCATTTTTATTTTAATGCCATTAATCAAAAGGGAAATGCTGTGTTAAACTTTTTTTTTTTTTATCAAAATGTTGTATTCTGATCAACTCTGTAAGAAGAATGAAGACCTGAGAGTGAGTGATTGAGTAATGTCTTCTTGGGTACATTCAGCGCTGAAGAAACATACTCCTTGTTCTTTTTGGAGATAAATTAACTTTTAGCTTTGACATACAAAGATTTGGCAAATCTTAATCTTTAATTTTTTAAATGATGCTGTAGATTTTTTTTTTTTCTTTCCAAAAGAAAATCCACTGTATTTTTTTTTTTTTTTAATACTAATGTTTAATATTTAATTTCCTGCTTATCATAAAGCCGCCATGTATTCTGCAGTGTTATATCGAAATTGTCGTAGAGGTTCAAGTTAGTTTCAATATTTATTGGGGCTCACAGTTCCAATAGTTTTAATCAGAATCTTGGACTCATGCGCGAAGACACAACCAGGTCGTTGGTCGTAGTTTAATTTGTACAAGAACTCTGCTGAAAGGCATTTATGTTAGTTATTTTGCTGCCGGTCATTAGAATTCAGGAACATGGGGTGGAAACTGTAGAGAACTGTAAAGGTGCTCATCTATCATGGGATTGTTTCACCTTCCCCTTCCGTGCTGAGACTTGGAGAGTCAAAAAGTTTTGAAATTGAGACAAATGTCTGAACAGGTCTTCATCAGAGAAAATAACTTTACCCCATCCTCTGCAGTCCAATTCCTGTATTTTCTGCAAACTAATTTTCTCCGATGAAGCCCTCTTCAGTGTAATACTATTGTATGAACTGAGGATTTCGATCGCGTTAGGGCAATGACAACCAGAGACGGGTTCTTGGTGCAAAGGAGTGTTATAATATACAACCAACAATATGTACACAGAACAGAACATAAACACGGTATATACCTGCCAGGTTCGGAGCAAAGGGGAATTCCCGGGACCACGCACCGGACTCCCCCAGGAGCGAACCCCTATACAAGGGCTGTCTGGCGATCACCCCAGAAGGCCTAAATGCGCAGCAGCCGGGACACGAAAGGGCAACAGGTTATAGTCCAAAAATGTCCGTACGGGATGTGGAACGCAGGTCCTAGGGTGGATATGTACTGGAAGGGACCAGGCACAAGCGCCAACCAGAGACGGCAGACAGAGTCCGGGACCAGAGAGGGCACAGCTCAATGAGACCAGGTGGAGTCCAGGGCCGGTGTCAGGTGATTCACCAGGATCCAAAATAACAACCAGGAAATGAGAGCAGCGGGGCAGGAGTAGACAGGAAGCAGTATACTCAAGCAACAGATCTAAGCTTAGGGGCGGGCTTTTAAACAGATGAACAGGAAGTAGGGCAACAGAACAGAAAACTCCATGTTAACAAAGGGCAAGATCCTTCAGAAGCAAACTGGAAATCCTGGAACACTGACATTCAGACTGTTTGGGACATCTGGAAGAATGATTACATGGATGTGAAGAGGCAAGTACTACCATGAGTCCTGTCTCATGCCAATAGTAAAAAATCCTGAAACCCTTCATGTGTGGAGTTGCTTTTTACCCAAGAGAAAGGGCTCACTCACGAATTTGCCTAAGAACACTGCCATGAATAAAGAATGGTATCTGAATAATCTCCAAGAGAATGATCCAGGAGCAATTGGGTAATAAAAATGATTTTTCTAGAATGATGGCGCACTATCTCGGAAGGCAAAAATGATAGTGGCTCAGTGAACAAAACCTGGAAATTTTGGAACCTTAGCCAGAAAATTCCCCAGAAATCAATCCCAGAACTTATGGTCAATTCTCAAAAGTGGGTGGACAATTAAAAACACAGAAATTTTGCTAAACTCCAAGCACTGGTTAGACAACAGTAAGTTGTGATCAGCCAGGATCTGGACCAAAATTGGATATGCAGCATATTGGGGGGAAGTGCAGAAGTCTTGAAAAATAAGGGACAACACTAAATATTGAAATGTTCCATAAACTTAATGTATTTCTCAGTAAAAGTATAAAAGCCTTATGAAAAGCTGATATTTGTAATTCAGTATCCTCAGAGACATCTGACTAAAAAAAAACACCTAAAAACACTAAAGTACCAAACTTTGGGAAAATCAAAATTTTTGTCCTTCTCAAACTTTTGGCCATAATCGTATGGCACTTGTTTATTCGCCTTCCTTTGTAGTCTTCATTGTAGTCTCCATAGATGTTCCTACCAGACATTGGAAAATTCAATTGATTTAGGTCTCTTCTCTACATAACTGCAACTACTTTGAGGTTCTTTCATTAAGCTGTATTTCAGCTACATACTGTTAACACAGAAGGGCATAATTGAAACTCGTCTTTTACAAGTGGGTAAACCCACATCATTTTTTAGGTGAAAGAAGATCCGACCTGTTAAATTCCAACCTCTAATCCTTTAGTGCCATATGAGATAAGGTGCTGTCAGTGGATCATGTTAGTGATTCCTAAACTGAGCCAAGCTTTCATGTGTCTGAGGGAGTCGGGAAGGATAGCTGTTGGGTGAACAGCCACCTAAGGCTATGTTCACATAATGTCTGAGCCAATGGCCAGTGGCTCCCTTGGGATTTATGTCTGAAGCCCTGGAAAACTGGATTTAGATGTATGCTCTGATGAGGCCATTGATACATTCATGAGTCACTGTTTGCTTTGTCAGACATAAGTTTCGGCCGTATACACCTGCTTGAGGCGGGCTCCAAGATGTGGTCGACTGTCTGCGTGAAGCCTGCCTCAAATATCTGGAGGTGGCTGAAAATGATGTACAACAGAGCACACAGTGACTCTATCTGCATCTTTACAGTCAATGGATCTTTCTGCGCATGCGTTTGAATCCCATTTTCTAGGTCTTCAGACGTAAGCCCCAAGAGAGCCACTGACCGTAGGCTAAAATACATTGTGAACATGGCCTGATGTGTTGGGATCCTTTTAGTCTTCCCAGCCACTGAACACCTCACTTAAGTTATGTTTGTCATGACTTTGACTTTGCGTGGATCATAAAACTCAGTTTCTAAGATTCGATTGGGGACTCGAGATAAGGTCACGGTAATTGACGCCTTCTGGGGTTTGTTTGTTTGCTTGAATTTAGTTACAATATAATTGTATTGAAAAATTCACTGGTACACAGTAATTACCCTGCAGTAAGTGAATTGCCTCTTAACTCCTACAGTTTAATAGCTCTTAGCAGATTTTAGTTTTCTGCCTTTTAGTTATATAGAAGCAGCATTGGTATTTGGGGATAAAACCTACCCACAGAGTTGTTAGATGTAGTTCTAGAAGAGTCTGCTATTCCATATAGAAAACACAATGTTGTAGTTTGCAGTTCTACTGTAATTTTGTATAATTTTAGTGATTTCTATCACTAGCTCGAACATCGCCTTTGGTGCTGTCTGTTGCTTATGCCCATTATCAATGCCGCTAATTCAAAGACAAGTTCTGCTTCCTACCATGACTGTTTAGTCAGCTCGATGAACTTCTCTGAATGCGTCCTGCTAAGTTAAGACCTGTTTTGCAAAGCTTTTTTTTCCTTTGTGCACCCTGTGATGCCTGAAACTAAATCTTTTTTAGTAGAAGCATGGCCAGACTGATAATGTATGCATGAAGCTCTGTATGCGAGGGTCCTCCTAAAGCATTTTGTTTCTTTGTTTTTTGCCTCTGTAGTTGAAATTGCATTTCTTATACGCTGTCATTTTTCACTACTCTTCTGGAGACTGCTGCATTCCTCGGAGAGGCCCTCACAAGTGCTCAATATCACTTTATGCCTGACCTATTCTAATCTAATGCCAAAAAGCAGTTGAGGCAGCACAAGGAAGTAGTAGGAAATTTCCCTAGTCAAGTGTGTTAAAAAGTAATGGCGCGGGGGCGTGTCCTGGCTATGGAGGAGTGAGGACGTGTTTGTCTCAGCTCCTGCCACCGGACTACACTACTGACAATTAAACCAGCCCAAGAGCCTGGAAGAAAAGGATATGCAGCGCAGGAGAAGGGAGAGCTCCCAGGGGCCCAGCAGAGGAGCGTCACGGACAGAGGAGAAGGGAATTAGAGGCTTCCTTACCGGGCCGAAGCAGAGGACAGCACTGCAGACATCTCCCAAGATGGAGAGGCAGGGGAAGCCCCAGCAGCAGCAGAGACAGAGGGAGGAAAGCACCCGGGCAGTGGAGGAGAGGCAGCTGATAACCCCAGACAGCCAGCGTGTCCAGGTACAGGGGAGCCCTGGAGCAGGGAGCATGGGTACAACCCCCACCATTGCTGATTGCAGACCTGCAGTGGGGAGGCCTCAGGAGGGGGGAGAGGTGCCCTTACCCCTGTCACAGAAGGAGGACAATAATAAATCTCAAGCAGAGGCTGTTAATGCTGCAAATGGGGAACAGGGCCCTGCTAGTGGAAATCTCCTATCTTCAGTGAGACACAGCCTGAGTCAAAGTGTGTATGATATGGAAAAGCAAGCAGAGTTAGAGCCTGCCACAAGTACAATAAGATCACATGAACCAGGAGTGCTAACAGAACTTAATGAAATCCGGGCACACATCTCTTCTATGCCCACCAGAGAAGATATGGAGACATATATAGCAAGGCTGGAACAGGCATACCGCACAGAGATGTCGGCCCTGAGGGGTGAGGTGGAAAGAGTGGACACTCAGAACCAAATACAGGCAGCTAAAATACAGAATATAGAAGACACCACTCAGGCACAAGGGGCCATTTTGGATCAACACTCCTGCCAAATACAATATATGGTGGAAGCAATGGACGATGCTGAAAACAGGGGCCGGAGAAACAATTTAAGGGTCCGGGGTTTACCAGAGTCTGTTGAACCTAAGGATCTCCAGAGAGCCCTCCAAGTGATGTTTAATGAGATCCTGGGTGAACCATCAAGCCAACCCCTGGAGCTAGACAGAGTGCATAGAGCGCTTGGCCCTAGACCTACACAGAATGACAGACCACGAGATGTGATTTGCAGGGTCCACCGTTATGTCCTTAAAGAGGCCATCCTGTTTAAGCTGCGCAGTGGAGTTTTACCAGCATACGAGGGGAGCCAAGTCCAGATTCTGCAGGACTTATCCCGTTTCACTTTACAAAGAAGGAGAGCACTGAAACCTCTCCTGGACATGCTCCGTTCGTATGAGTATAAATACAGCTGGGGATTTCCCTTCCGCCTGCAGGTCCGACATGCGGGAAGAATGCATGTTCTTAGGTACCCGACTGATATGCCATCGTTTGCTGCAGCCCTGGACATTCCATTGGTGCCTATAGAGGAATGGCCGGTGTTTCCAATGGGGGTTTGGGGTGCTGCCCCAGATGGTGATCGGATGCGTGGCCCTCGAAGAGGAAGACCAGTCTGATGTTTAAGGAGTTATTGGTTCATAAACAAAAATTCATTGGGTTGTTTCTCAATAGAATGTACCTCCCAGTTTTGCTATAATTTTTTTGCCAGGGGGATTAAGTCTTTCTGATTATGAGGGGGGGGGTTCCCTCCCGCCTTCCTGGAAGAGGGGGCGGGGGGGCACCCCCTGACGGTGTATAGCACAATATTCTCTCTAGACCTTGTGTCCTCACATTATATAGGGCTCTGGCTGACAAACTAAGTTGAATAATTGCTTATTGTTAGTCCGGGGCAGGGGGCTCCTTTGTAGAAAGTTCCCTCCCTGATTGGGATAACACGCCATAAAGGAGTGGCGTAGTCTCACCATCCCTAGGTTAGACAGTTTGGTATTCTCTTATACCTATACAGTTACTTTTAGTCTTTTTAGACCCGACGTTAGGGTCTTGCTGTAACCTTGCAGGCGGGAGGCACTCTGACCTCCTTGCCTTTGGTTTCTACTGCTTTGTTGGTAGTTTCTTTTGTATTCTCGACCTTCTTACCTCTTCTCTTTTATTTCCTCTTCTTTTTCCCTGCTCTTCCTATCCTACTTGCCGGCACATCTCTCTCTCTCTCTCTCTCCCTAATCCCCGAACCTATCCCTAGAGTCCCCACCGTTCCTCCGCATTGAAATGACGCAGATTAATTGGGGTTCACTAAATGTGAGGGGACTTAATGTCCCGCAAAAACGCTCCCAGATATTTTTTGACATGCACAAAAAAAGAGTCCATATACTATTGATCCAAGAAACACATTTTAAAACGGGCCACCTCCCCATCTTTAGAGACAGATATTACACTAACTGGGTCCACAGTTCCAACCCAGAGTCAAAATCCAAGGGAGTGTCCATAGGCATCCATAAGTCCCTAGTGCACACAGTTCTAGATACACGGGTGGACACGGAGGGAAGATTTATATTCCTGAAAATTAATGTTAACTCATCCATCTTTACCATTGTCAATTGGTATCTACCGAATAGAGATCCGGCGACGACCTGCTCCTCTCTCCTGTCATCACTGGATGAATTCGCAGAAGGGACCGTGATCGTGGGCGGTGATTTAAACTTCACTTTGGACCCTAAGGTAGACACAACGTCGGGACATAACTTTCTCTCAATAAGGAAACTAACGAAGGTTAAACGTTGTATACAGGAACTCAGATTAGTGGATGTATGGAGAACACTACACCCAGTAGACCGTGACTACACATATTTTTCCCCGGCTCACTCTTCATACAGCCGCATAGACCTATTCCTTGTAAGTCAGAAGGCCCTGACATGGCAGATACAGGCCTCTATAGGCAGTATCTCTTGGTCAGATCATGCCCCCATATTTTTGAGCCTCACTATGCCGGATGGGCCTGGGAGGCCGTGGTCTTGGCGGTTGAATGATAGTCTGCTGAGGGACCAGGGATGCTTGAAAGACCTGCAGAACACAATAGATGAATTCTTGGAGATACACTCAGGAGACACTACTACCCTACCTGTTCAATGGGAGACACTAAAGTGTGTGTTGAGAGGGATTCTGATCAAACATGGGGCTAGGATTAAGAGGGAGAGAGCCCAAACCATTCTGTCTCTACTTCAGAATATTTCAGACCTAGAGAAGATCCATAAGCAGACATTATCCCCGGTGACACTGACAGAGCTAGTTAAAAACAGAGAGGAACTTAAATCCATTCTGGACCGACAATACGAGCGCCACAGGAATAGACTAAAAAGATTTATGTATGAATATGCGGACAAATGTGGCAGACCACTAGCTAGGTTATTACATCCGAGGGGGGACCCCAGTCACATCCCTACGATCAAAAAATCGGACGGCCTTTTGACTCAGAACCCAATCCACATAGCGGAGCAGTTTCAAAAATATTATAGTGACCTTTACAACATAAGGGGCAAATTTGGGGATATGCCACAAGAAGCTTTGGAGACTAAAATAAATGATTACATACTTAAAACAGCCCTGCCGACTATACCCAATACTGAGGTTGAAAACCTAGAAGCAGACTTTACAGAGACAGAAGTGGCATCTATTATCAGGGATTCTCCTTCAGGCAAAAGCCCAGGTCCGGACGGGTTTACCCCCAAGTTCTATAAAATTTTTCAGACTCAGTTATCCCCGTTCATGACCAAAGTATTTAACTCCATATCTGAAAACTCCCAGTGGGTAGCACAGTCTCTTGAAGCACACATATGTGTTATCCCCAAACCGGGAAAGGACCACTTGCTGGTTACAAATTACAGACCCATCTCACTGATTAATTTAGATTTGAAATTTTTCTCTAAAGCACTTGCCAACAGACTTGCCCTGTCCCTGCCTGGGATAATACATACGGACCAGGTGGGATTTGTAAAAGGCCGGGAGGCACGGGACAACACCAACAAATTGTTCCTCCTGATGGCTCGGTCGAGGGCTCAGTCTCTCCCCATGTGTTTACTTTCAGTGGACGCGGAGAAGGCCTTCGACCGGGTCAGTTGGAGCTTTATGATGGCAGCCTTGAGACAGGTGGGTTTGGGTCAGAAATTTTTGGGTAGAATTGCGTCCCTGTATACGAGACCCTCAGCAAAAGTCAGGACAAATGGGTTTCTATCATCATCCTTTCTGGTCCACAATGGAACGAGACAGGGATGTCCACTGTCGCCCCTCTTATACGTCATAGTCATGGAGCACCTTGCGGTCGCCCTGAGAAACAACACAAGCATCCACGGGATAGAGGCGGGGGGGGAGAGCCGTAAGCTGGCTCTATTCGCGGATGACCTTCTCATGTTCATTTCCCAACCACACATATCCTTCCCGTCCTTGCTTAAGGAGTTCGAACAGTTTGGCAACTTAAGCAACTTCAAAGTAAATTTTTCCAAATCAGAGGCCATGAACGTGACTTTATCGGCAGAAGACCTTGCGAGAGTATCACAAAACTTCCCTTTTAAGTGGCAACCGTCAGTTTTAAAATATCTGGGAGTTATGGTACCTAGGGATCCAGCAAAAATTGTACATCACAATTTTTTCCCCTTATTAGAAAGGACAATCAGGGACTTAAAGAAATATGACAAAAAGAGATTGACGTGGTTTGGGCGTATAAACGCGATAAAAATGGATGTGTTACCGAGGTTCCTGTTCCTGTTTCAGACAATACCCATACAGCTACCGCTAAGTTACTTCTCCAAGATCCGGACAGCCTTGTCTGGGTTTGTCTGGGGGAACAGGAGACCCCGAACAGGAATTAAAACTCTGACCAGACACAAAAGTGACGGGGGGGCGGGGCTCCCAAATTTCCAATTATATTACAAGGCAGCTATCCTAACGAGATTACTGGACTGGCATTTTCATGGTAATTCGAAACAATGGGTGGTGATTGAACAGGATGTACTGGGAACTCCCTTACATTTACTTCCATGGTTAGAGAAAGAAAGTAGGATCCAGATAGCGAAAGGAATGGAGTTCACGCGGACAGCGATGGGGATGTGGGATGGAGAGATAAAAAAGGGATCTCTCTCTCAGGAGCAGGGCCCACTTACCCCCGTATTCGGTAATAAGAAGTTCCCCCCAGGACTCCACTCCCATAGATTCGGGGGATTTACTCGGGCGGATGATACCCGTTTTTGTCACGTGCTCCAGGGACACACCCTACCAACTTATACTTCCATGCAGGCCACAGGGAGAGAGATTTCCTGGATGGAATATATGCAGTTGAAATCTTTCCTCTCGTACCAGGACAGGGAGAGAAGGATGAGGACACCCCCTACTCCTTTTGAGAAAATATTTTTACAGGGGTCATCACCTGGACATGGCATCTCACTCATCTATAAAATGCTGAACCAGAGAAATAGGGTGGATAAACCTCACTTTGTCTGTAGGTGGGGAGAGGAACTGGGAGAGGATATTGCAGAGGACGATTGGAGCAGAGCGTACCTGTGGACCCACAAGCTTTCCTTGGCGTGCGCCGCTCAAGAGAAAAGTTATAAAATTCTCACAAGGTGGTACCATTACCCGACTAAATTACATGCCATATTTCCCTCTGTGTCTGATGTGTGCTGGAGGTGTGGCACAGACACAGGTACAATGCTACACATATGGTGGAGCTGTACTAAGCTGCAACCCTTTTGGGACTCAGTGTTCTACCTGTACAAAAAGATGAGCGGAGGTGAAATAGAAAAATCCCCCCAGGTTGCCCTTCTTTCTATGCTCCCAGGAGCTATTAAAACACAAAAAAGGGACATGTTGCGATTTTGCCTGGCGGCTGCCCGTATGATTATCCCACGATTTTGGAAACAGACTAGATGCCCTACGGTGCTGGATTGGTTGGAGGAGATGACAAACCTCCAGAGAATGGAGGAGCTGACAGCAGAACTAAATGGGAACACAGAAAAATTTACTACAGTTTGGAGACCATGGATTATGTTCATGGAGTCCCCAGAGTTTGTGGAGAGTTTGGCGAGCTTTTTGAGCTGAGAAACGGTGGGGAGTCTCATTCCTTCCCCCCCCTTTTTTCTTTGCTTTTCTTGCTTCCCCCCCCCTCCCCCCTTTTCTCTAATTTCCTCTTCTTTATGCTTATATCTTTCCTCTTCTTTCTTTCTTTTCTGAACATTAATCTGCATTTTTCTAGTTTCATTTTTTATATGAAAAGATTTATCAATAATTCATAAGACAATAGACATACAAGGAGAATGAGTATATTAGGATACGGGAAGTCAAAAGAAGTAAAATTCTGACCTATAATTTACAAGTGGTTGTATGGTAATAGCACAAAGATAATTTGAAGAATTCCAAGAAATTTAGTAATGTAACAATTTCTGGATGTTATCCCGGCATTGAGAAAATGATGCTTATGTATTGTAATTGCACAAATGATATGTTTGTATGTTGACAACAGTTTTATCAATAAAACAGATTTGAAATAAAAAGTAATGGCGCTAATAAACTCCAGTGAAGTGGATTCTGGCAACTTATCACTCCCCCCAGTGAGAGCCATTCAGAGACTGCAAGTGGCTCTCACTGGGATGTCAGCTCCCATCCTTTACTGAAGGCAGACTGCTTTTTGTGTCAGATCGTTTATGAACTACACCTCCGAGCACCCTCGATTCTCGGCCGAGCACCCCAATGTTCGATCAAGTTTCAAGCAGTGGCGTGCATGCTTGCTCATCATTAGTCATTACCAAGCTTACCAAGCTCTTCAGCAGGTGATCAGTGGTGGGCCAGTTTCCTAAGCAAGAAGTGCATTCTGACCAGCTCTTTGCTTGAGATCTTACTGCTTTGAAGATGGCCGCATCGCTAGAACCAACCAGCTTCAGTGCCACTGTGCTATTCCAATACTGCAAAGGCCAATATATTTTTGTTTGCAGCATGACCGAGCGCACACTTCGGACAATCGGCATTATCCTTGCGTTCCAAACTGTCAATCTTCAGTAGTGCAATGCTCCTGGAAAAGTAGAAAGTAGAGGAGTGGTGTGCTCGTGAAGAAAGAAGATTAAAAAATCTCCTTTTGGCCACGTGCACACATTGAGTACTTGGTGATTTTTTTTAACTTTATAAGCCAAGACCTGGAGTGGGTAATAAATACAGAAGTGCTGTATTCCATTCCTGGTTTTGGCTTACAAATACTGAGGTAAAAAAACTCCCCAAATACTGAAATTGTCATGCTCAGGATCGGGAGAGCCGTGGCCAGTCTGTGCATTGTGTTCCGACATTGGACCAAACTCCACGGACGTCTGAAAGAATCATTAGGCCATGTGCACACGTTGAGTATTTGGTGAGCTTTTTACCTCAGTGTTTAAAAACCAAAACCAGGACTGGGTAAAAAGAAATGCAGATGTGTTGCCCATGTTAGCATTATACTTTTCTTCTGATTGTTCCATTCATGGTTTTGGCTTACAAATACTGAGGTAAAAAAACCTCACCAAATACTCCTGAGTATACCTGGCCCTAAGGGGAACCTAATGGTTACTTTATTCTGCCCAATCTACAAGCAGAATGAATCACACCTCCATAGTTTAAGTCTCTCCCCATATGGCTCTGATTGATTGAGAGGTCTCTATGTGAGAGATTTGGCAATCCCCTGGAGTAATGCAGAAAAAAAATCATCCTTTTGGCAACCTTTCAACTATGGCCCCGATTCATCAAGACTGGTATTGTCTACACCGGTGTGGATGAGGGGGCATACAGGATTCAGACGCTTTTGAATCATAAAGCGTAGCTTGCTTCTTCATGAATCCTAAGTGTCTGACGAGTGGTGTGTGCCCCTGTAGGCTACGCCAGAAATCTCAATCCAAAGACATACTGGCTTAAGGAACGCCATAGATCTTCATGAATTAGACAATTTGTGCCTTTCCATTCCCGTCCCACTACTGCTGTGCCCGTTTTTATGGAGCGAAGAGAAACTGGCATGAAAACGCTAAAAGTTGGAAAATGTACTCACAACTCAGATTTTGTTACTTTTCAAGGCTTTTACACCAGAATTCTTGCTTGAAAGCTTCGATGAATTGGACCTATTTTGTTCTCTGAGATAATTGGACCTTTCAGAAAAATCCATGCTTGGCTGCAATGGTGGTTTGGGCAGCATGAGTTCAATGACCGCTTCCTTTTAATCTCACTCTCCAAATCTGTCTATCGATAGTAGAAATAATTTCACTCTAGCGTAGGGGACCTGTTCCTGGGTGGGATTTATGCAGTCTTCTTTCCAAACTAGAAAATGCCAAATTTGCAGGGATTGCTTCTACAAATTCACGACCTTTTGAATTGTCTTTCGTTGCCTTTATCCTCATGAACAGACATTTTTTTGGGTTGTTTATGAGGTACTTAAGTTAGATGTAATTATTTAACCTGCCTAACTTTCCATTCAGTATTCTGCCATTGCTTTTTTTTATTTGCGAAGGGTATGAAGATCCAAAAACCTGAATATTCTAATAAACTGTAGACTGTCCTGGTGCCAAGTTTCAATGGGATATGTGCCCAAACCAAGCAGATACCACTATTGCTAATCTAGATTTTCATATTGAAAGCTGCGGCTGGAGTGAAAATTGTGTCGTAGCTCTTAAAGAACTACTGTAATATGATAACAGGTGAGTATGCTCATTGTAGCATATAGAAGACCAAAATCATCTCCGAGCGATCATTATGTTCTTATTTTGAGTTGGTGTCTTTGAAGTTGAAAGGACATCTCCACCTTCTTTCTAATTGTCGTAATGGAGCTGTCTTGGTGTTTGATCTGAAGCAATCACAATTAAGCCTTTCTCTCATAGTAGGCTAATGACTGAGTCTTGTTTTTTCTTATTATTTGCTTTAAGCAATGTACCTTTTTTATGTTTTTGTTTATGCTTTTTTATGTCTTTGTAAGCTGTAGTTTTGCCTCGCGTGTATTGATGTTGTTGAGTTATTACATGCAATTTCTATCTTTGGAACTCTTTCTGAGCTAAAATGATTCAGATATTTCCATATCCAGCTATTAATTTACTATGTTTCCTGCAGTTTGGCTGTCTTTCTACTAGTCGCGTTGTTTACAGGCAATAATATGGCCTTGCACTGTCATTCTGTATGCCTCCAATTTACAGAGATTATTTTTCTCGGATTCATAGAGGGAAAAAAATGGACATGTTCCAAAGGTGAGAATACATCTGTAACATCGTAGTGTGTCATGGCCTACAAATCCATAGTACGATTGAAACCTCATAGCTCTGCTGTATATGTTGTCCAGCCTTATATTGATGTGCTATCCGGAGGTCATCAATATCGGAGCCAAGGGGTCCAGTAGTTGGGGCCTCCACCGATCAGCTGGATGTATACCGCATGGCTCCGTGCATTGCATTGTGGCCATGGTCACGGACTGCCATTCAGTTCCTATTCATTAGCTACATGGTTAACTACTAGTTTCCCTCCGTCTCTTTTGTGCCATGATACATTTGGGCTCGAGAACATTTTGTGTTTTGCCTTTGAAAGGTTTCATTTGGCTGATTGTGCCTTTTTTGCCTTCTGGACAACTATTTGGAATGTGATATTGTTCTCTGGTACAATGTCAGCATTGCTATTGTTTCACACTGCTCTGAGAAGTGCATTTCCCAGCACTTTGAAGGGTAATTCAGAGGCAGGAGCGTGACATACAGATTTTGTATCCTGCAGTATACCTTTATTTTGATATTTTTCTCAATTATTGCTTTTTGCAAAAAAATCATACCCAATAAACCTGAAGTTATTAAAGGGGTTGTCACCTACTAGACAGCCCCTTCTTAATCAATTCAGAATCCCAATTAAAATACAGTGTCTACTACATTCTCGCAGAGTTGCCTTTCCAGCAATGACTGCGCCGCAGTTCCCAGAGACTGACATGGCATTGATGTGTGACGTGGCGGCTGCAGGTGATGAGTGGCTGTTGTTTGCTTGCAGCTGTTAAAGGGGTGGGTCCGAAGGCAAAATGAAATTTAATTTAAATACCTATCTTTTTGAAACTTTGTACTAATATTAAAAATTCCCTACTGTTTCCCAACTACACTAACTGCTATTCTATTATTTTTTTTTCTATTTCCTGTCTAATGACGATTCATTTGAGAATCCTAGTGCATGCTGGGATACTCAAACCAAGTGTCATCAGGGGGCAGAGACTGTAGCAGTGACCTCTGTCCCCTCCCTGAAATGAAACGTCATCGTGAGGCTTGTTTCAGGGACTGATCTGTTTTTCTGTGCTCTGTCCTAGCTGTGTTTCTGCTCTGTCCCTCCCTGTGTTGTGCACTGTGCCCCCGCTGGTGACATTACTAGTCTCCTGGGTGTTGGGTATAGAAATTGCTCTATTACCTGCTGATTATTACAGAACTAAGCTTATAACACAGCGAGCAGTGTGCAGATTGCACAGTGCAGGGAGGGACATAGCAGGGACAGCTGGGACAGAGCAGGGAGGAACATAGAGGGACAGACCAGCCTCAGAAATGAGCGTCATGATGATGCTTTGTTTCAGGGATGGGACAGAGGCTGCCATCCTTGTTAGACTCTGCCCCCTAATGACGCTTTGTTTGCATATCCTAGAATGCAGTGGGATTCTTAAATGAATCATCATCAGACAGGAAATAGAAAACAAAAATACAATAGCAGTCAGTGTAGTTGGGGAACGGTAGGGAGTTTGTAATATAGGTATATCAGAAAATAGCTTGGATAACAGTATAAAATAGATAGGGATTTAAATGAAATTTCATTTTGCCTTTTGGACCACCCTTTTAAGTATTCTATCAGAGTGTATGTCTGCTCTGATATATTAGTAAAGGCTGCAGCATAACAGTGACCGCTCATTGGCTGCAGCCAGGACATCACGCTTCGAGGACAGTGACGCCGACATCACTGGAACATTGTTACTCCAGGATGTGAATATCCTCTGTTTCAATTTTAACTGGGGTGCCGATTTAAATAAATGGGGGTTATCCTGTAGTGGACAAACCTTTTTAACAGTTGCCAGGCAGATCAACAGCGTAAATCGAAGCTGACTGAGTGGTCGATATGGACATTATGTAAAAAGCTACTTTGTCAACATATGTTGTATATTCTGGACTGGACGGATAGTAATGTGACCATCCACCCATCGAATCTTAATATGGCCATACATTGCTCATGTATAATTGCCATATCTGGTGCAACCCCTGCCACATCGCCAACCAGTTCCTCTCTTCTTCAGAATGGTCACTACAGTGTCTTGAGGAGCACTGTGGAATGGACCAGCGCCGGTGATGATAGTGCTGTGTCCATTCCATGGCAGAGAAACACAGGGGAGGCATTGACTAATATGATACGTAATAAATAGGGATGATCGAATATCACAAATATTCCGCAATATTCGGCTTCGCGAATATCCGACGCATAGATTGCCGCTATGCGAATATTCGATGCGCAATGTAAGTCTATGGGAAGCCCGAATAGTTGCTATTCGGCAACTATTCAGATTTCCCATAGACTTACATTGCGCATCGAATATTCGTAAATAGTCAAATAGCGGCGACCTATTCGGCGAATGTGGGCGTTGCCGAATATTTGAGGTATTCGATCATCCCTAATAATAAACGTTTCATAATGACTACCTTTAGAATATTGTTTTTCCTCTCAACTGTTTAGTTCTCCCTCCTTTATACCTGTTTACACTTTACGGCACAGCGACATCAACCAGTCGCATCACTACAGTGAATTTTGACTCTTTGACCATCTCTCATGACGTCCACTTGTTATCACCGCCTATTTTAGACATTTAGAGATTGTATTAAAAAAAATCCATTTAAATATCTCGGAAGATTGTTTTTACAATATCTCGTTAAATGGGGATATTGATTACACTTGAACAGGCCTGCGGCGTTCTGTAATGATGGAATAGATTAAGTATTGATGTGTAAAAGTCATTTGCATTAATTAGCATATTTAACTGAAACCCTTCTTTTTTTACTTTCTGAAGACTACTAGGCGTCCGTACCTGAAGGCTTTGTACAGTCATTCCATTCTTGCCAGTCAGTAGCGAAGTTGAAGGAGTATTTTAAGAAGGTCTTTTTTATGTAAATATAAAGGATCCTCTATAACGTTTTACTGTTGGGCAAATGACTATGTAGATGCTTTACAACACCATGCAGGCGTGTGCAGAATATTTAATGCGAAATGTCTTGTTCCTTATGAGAATAACTTTGGTGCCATTAACAAATCATAAAGGGAATCTGTCAGCAGGTTTTTACTATGTAATCTGTGAGCAGCATTATGTAGGGGCAGATACCCTGATTCCAGAGTTTGCATCACTTAGGCCTAAGCCACACGGCATGAAAATCGGAGCGAGTGGAATGCGATAAAATATCACATACCACTCGGACCAATATTACCCCATGTGCCAGCACCCATGAGCGATTTATTTTCTCAGCCCTGATCAGACCGAGAAAACAATCACAGCATGCTGCGGGTGTAATGCGAGTCTTTCTCTCGCACCCATTCAAGTGTATGGGGCGAGAGAAAAATCGCACTGCACTCCCGGACACCGGTGTACCCGCAAGTGCAGGGCGAAAATGGCAATAGCCGGCTACGGAGGAGAGAGGGAGATAAATCCCTCCCACCCCTTCTCTGCGTCGGCCCGCCCCTCCTCAGTTGTGGTCCGATCGCATGATTGGACCTCAGTCGCCTTGACACTCTGCTCCTGCTGTGCTGCCAGCGTGAGCCGAGTGTCAAGCGAGGATCGCAGTAGTCTCCCATGTGGCCCTGGCCTTACTGGACTGTTTGGTGCAGTTTTGATAGAAGCCCTGTTGTAAATGTAGCAGAGCTGAGTTGTGAGCTGTGTATAACATCGCTCAGTGTCAGCCTCCTTTGTACTTTATGCATCATCAGCAAGTTACAACAATCCAGTGTTAGGGGCAGGTTAAACAGATTAGCTGGACTGGCTAGCAGGTGAGATCTAGTCAGGCAGTGATAATCTCATCCTGATAAAACACTGATTGTATTGAAACTTTAAATCAAGAAATAACGTCTGGAACTCCATTCTGAGTCTGAACTGGGTGCAAAAACCTAAAAAATCTACACTATGTGGAGAGAAGGTATGCACACCAGTGACTATGTAAGGGGAATACATGAAATAGCAGAAACTGCTGTGTGAATACTGACTTGAAAAATCCAATAGCTCTATGTAAGAGTGAAAGTATGAAAAATGGAACCTGCATTACTGCCATGAACATATGAATAAAGAGAAATTTAGCTACTGAATTGATCAATGCAGCAGAGCCCCAACACTACGCCAAAGTATTTCTCTACGTTGAGGTCCCTAGCTAATAATAATCCTGATAAAACACTGATTGTATTGAAACTATAGCACACAGCATAATTGGGTTCTCTTGCCGTATGTTATTCTGCTTTCAGATTATATAGCGAAAACCTGCTGACCAATCCACATTTTGGGACCATATTTAGTACTATGGTATCAGATACTGGTGAGCATAATACTAATTCGGGAAGGGAATAATGCTTGCAACATATCTTTATCTGGATGCTGAATATGTGCATAAAATGTTTCAACAGTGAACAGCTCTGGTAAGAATAAAATGGCCGGATGTCCATGTATACAGCACACATGGCTAGTTTTCCCATTCCCAGACTAGACTAGTGCATGTAAATAACTGGAAACATTTGCTCCTGTCTGTGGAGCACAGAAGGAGAACAAAAACCACACATTTATTTTACTCAATTATAGTGCACCATTAATTCCACAGCGCTTTACATACATCATCATCACTGTCCCCATTGGGGCTCATAATCAAAAGTCTCAAAAGACCCTATCAGTATGGCTTTGGAGTGTGGAAGGAAACCAGAGAACCCGGAGGAAACCCACACAAACACGGGGAGAACATACAAATGCTTTGCAGATGCTGTCCTTGGTGGGAATTGAACCCAGGACCCCAGTGCTGCGAGATTGAAGTGCTGCCCAATAGCCAGTTATGTTCATAACATGTAATGCGGATGGCTCGTTGTTTTTTTTTTCATTTGGCCGTCTAGACCCTGACCGTAGACAAAAACGATTATTAGTAACTTATGTTTTTAACATATGGGTTGAAAAATCTATCCTAAAAAGGATTTTAAGTAATGTGTTCCTTTTTTTTTTTTTGTGGTTTTAGTGCATGCACCTTATTCTCTATAACAGTTGCATGATTTTTTAAGTTGTCCTTCTTTCTTTTTCTTCAGCTTTGCTTTTATAGAAGTTTAGATACATAAAATTTTGACTTTTATAAAATGTAAATTTTTTGGGACACATCTCACTCCAGTCCCTGCCTAGGATAACGTTTCTTGCATCCGAAGCCTTCAGAGCACTGACTGACTGGCTGCGCGCACTACCGACGTGACTTCAGCGCTGCAGCCAGTCAGTCAGGGGAGCAGCAGACGCTTGTTGCTGGACCTGGTGAAGGTGAGGACAGGGTCGAAATGTAAATGTAAAGGAAGAAGAACAACCCCTGTAAATGGAATAGTTGATGTTTTTACGTATTCGTTTGTTAATCAGATAAACTATCGTGTGTAAGATAATATAGGGTCAGTTGTCTGAAAACCGTGCCATTACTAATTCCTTCAGAACATAGAAATCTGAGGTCACTATATTAGTTGATTGATAGAGAAGAGCGGCTCTGTATGTAGATGTGAACTCCAGGTCTTATACGCACCATCTGCTCATCTACGTTATTGCTGCTGTGAATGGATGGCTAATGTGCGCTGTGACCAGACAGTACCGTGCTATGTACCAAAAGCCCTAATTGGAATTGTATAAGATACCCTGTACTTAGCTAATGGTCTCGGCATGTTTACTTTCTAGGCGGTTTCAGATCCTTACATGAAGAAATACTATGTGTAGTAGCATATACAGAATTATTGTGCTTTACAGTTGACCTATGTCTGTGTCCAGGCCATTTATTTCCATGGACAAATTCTGATCCAACGTCTGTCATTCATCCATTAACTAATCCCATTGAATAGCATTGAGTTGTAAGAATAAAACTGAGGCTATGAGTGAACATGGAGAACCATGAAAACGGCATGGTGATGACTGGGAAATGACAGAGACCAATGCACTTTGTCCAGATGAAGGGCGGGTTATGCTCAACGCGTTTCGAAGTGATCAGCAGAACCACTAGCGGACGTACTTCTGGGCTAGCATCACATATATGCAGGAGCCCTTCAGGAAAGTTGTCACCATTGAAGAAAGACTCCATAACCGTACCTCCTGCTGGATTGCATTTAATATGCTTCATGTAGACAATTTGCATGTTTGCTGACCTGTGCCGACTAGACTCCTGTGCTTCTCTTATATTGAGAGCAGCCAAGAGAGACTAGTTGGCGTGTGACCACAAATATACTAATTGCATTCATGTCTTGTGACCGCCCACCCACATGGGGAATCATTGCACAATGTCAAGATTTGTCCGTCTGCAGTCACATACACTGACTGAAGACTTTTCATTTCCGCCTGGACAACCCCTTTAATTTGACTGGTATCTGGTCCGCACCCTCTATATCAGGCACTGTTAAAAGGAGAGAGATTTTTTCTTCTCCTGATAACTGTCAGATACCCATATTTCAGCAGCGGATCACAATGGTTAGGAAAATGGATCCGAAATTTAGAGCTAGAAATGTCACGGTAAACCCAAGAAATAAAGTGAATGTTGCTGCCGCTGCCTGCATTGAATGTATCTGCATATTGAGTTGGGGGCATTGAAATGGGGCATTCATTGAAATATTGCACTAAATCACTCAATTTGTATTAACCTGCAAACAGGCAATCAATCGTGTTCCAGTTCAGAGAAGCAATTTTTCAGATTAAGCTGCGTTCTTTGTGCTGAAATGTCGATTGAATGCTTATCTGCAACCTAATAAAACTGGAGTTCTCTGTTCCGAGATTGCAGGGATTGTTCGGCTCTCATTGAGGTTTACATAGCACAGGCTTATTATGGGTAATATCATTTTTACAACACGGAGAATTTATACATGTTCTTAAAGACATGTGATTTTGGCTGCTCACATGATCTGCTTTATTAAAGGGTTTTTTCCCTAGATACTTAAAGGGAACCAATCACCAGGATTTTCGTATATAAGCTAAAGCCAGTGCTATACTGGCACTATCAGGCTGATTCTATACATACCTTTTGTGGTCACCTCAGATGTTTAGGTTTTGAAATCCAAGAAAGTAAAGTTTATAAAATTGGCAGCTTCTTGAGTGACAGCAGCTGAGGATCAGATAATATCTGGGGGTGGTATTCATAGTTATCCCCCTCCCCCTGTTGGAATTAGCATAAGTATTATACAAATGATTCACTTTTCACTTGCAAGGCCTGTGGTGAGGTTATACCCATGTGACCAGAAGGGGTGGGGCCTCAGCCAACAGAAAAATGTTTCTTCGTGGTATCAGCTTTGTTGGCTGAGGCCCCGCTCCTTCTGGTCACATGGGTATGACCTCACACAGGTCCTGCAAGTGAAAAGTGAATCGTTTGTATAATACTTATGCTAATTCAAACAGGGGGGGTGATACCTCTGAATACCACCCTCAAATATTATCTGATTCTAAGCTGCTGTCACTCAAGAAGCTGCCGATTTTATAAACTTTACTTTTTTGGATTTCAAAACCTAAACATCCGAGCTGACCCTTCAGGTATGTGGAGAATCAGCCTGATAATGCCAGTATAGCACTTGCTATAGGTTGTATACAAAAATCCTGGTGATTGGTTCCCTAAAGCACCTGTTCACCTGCTTTGCCAGTACTCCATACAATGTCCTCCTCACTATGATTGCGAAAGGGAGGCGGACACAGTACTTGGGGCCACTATACGTAATTAGGGGGGCGTCAAACATTTCAAGGGGTTATCTATTACTTTGCTTATTTTTTCTATAGAGCTAAGAACTTCTAGACAGGTAGTTGCAAACTAGCTGCGTGTTCTGAGTGGTGGCGATCTCTGCCAGCTCCGAGTGATCATGTACCCCTCCTACCAACCATCCTGTGACTTCCGGAGATGTCCTTAATTTCAGACCTGCAAGTGGCGTGCTCAAGAGTCTCCATACGCGTTTCGTTTACAGACTCATCAGGGGAGCTTCATTTAGAACGGAGCACAATAGAAAAATGCCTTCTGAACAGAGGTAGATGCCAGCATCAGAAATATCTACACCGGACCATTGACTTCATACCGGTGAGATTGTTCCATTTCTATCTTTACATACCTTATTG
Organism: Anomaloglossus baeobatrachus; assembly: GCF_048569485.1. Lineage (NCBI taxonomy): Eukaryota > Metazoa > Chordata > Amphibia > Anura > Aromobatidae > Anomaloglossus > Anomaloglossus baeobatrachus. Next base: position 213,059,303 of record NC_134354.1, read on the forward strand.
TAGGTGGGGTTTATTACATAGACCCAATTTTATACAGAGGCATCCATTTTGTTACTTTCTGTCTTTGTTAGTGGATTTCACCATCCACACTGACATTAGTTTTCTACCACTGCCAATCGGCATAACATCGGCAGTGCTGCCCCATCAACAGAACTGACCAGAAAAGGAAGAGCTGTCTGCTAACGAGGGGTCAAATGAAGCAGCAGAATTACTGGCAGTAGCGGTCTGTGACCATTCTGAGCCGGCAGAGACCACCGCCACTCAGAACAGGCAGGTAATTAGCAGCAACCTGCCTGTACGTTCTTAGCATCATAGGGAAGAATAAGTAAAGTCCCAAATAACCCCTTTAATACCTTTTCTGTAGACAGGTGATCAATGTTCATTGAGACGGAAAATAGGTAATTGAAGTAGCACCGCCAGAAATACCAAGTGAAAGCTTTATTAATTCTGTTCCCTGCCGCTCAGTCTTTTCAGTCCTTGTTTACCAGCCGTCCACAATCCACGTGACGTCATGTGTTTGCTCTTGTGCATTTCCATCCGCGTTCATGTAATGTAAAAGAAAAACAGAGGGAGAGTAGGATGAGAATGGGGCAACATCGATACCAGAAACATACATATTGTGAAGAATTAAAAAGAAATGGCACCACTCGGCTGCAATATCAGACACAGTCAGAAATGACCTTTTTTTTTCCTATTCTTTTGCAATTGCTTTATAGGAATGGGTTTCCCACCTTTTATTCATTGTATTTTTTCTATAAAAGATTTTCAAATCATAACAATCCTTTCACACCAAACCTGTAAAAGATCTTGGTCTTATTGCCCTCCTCCCCAGCAACAAATTAAAGGGAACCTGTCAATTGATTCATGCTGCTCTGGAGTCTCGGAGAAAATATAGTTAGAGGATCCGGCCAGTGACCATAGTCAGAGACCAGACTAGTCCGGTGCTACCCCCAGAGCGCCACTTCTATCGGGCATATCACAGAAGAGCGTTTCAGAGAAAAATATACAGTGCCTTGTGAAAGTATTCACCCCCTTGGCATCTTTCGTGTTTTGCTGATCTTCACTGTTTTTTTTTTTTTTAGCATTTTCATCAGTCCATGTAAACAACAATACCTACATCTGTGAACATTTGGTTTTCTTTGTATTGTGAAGCAAACAGCAAATAGGACAGGATAACTGAAAACTTCAGTGTGCATAACGATTTCTCCCCCTTTCTAAAACCCCCGTCACATTTAGCAGCTTACCAGCGATCCCGAAAAACGATGTGACTTGATAAGGATCGCTGGTAAGTCGCTGGGAGGTCGCAGGTGAGATGTCACAGTCAGACCTTACCAACGATGGAGTAACGATGAGCGACCTGTATAACGAGCTCTACTGTCATTGGGACCCTGTCACACCAGTGTCAAACATAGCGAGGCGTCCTGCCCAGCAGGACATCACCTTTGAAGACAATGGTCCATGACATTCAGCGGCGACCTCACAGCAGGGGCCAGGTCGTTGCTGGATGTCACACACAGAGATATCGCTGCAAGATCACTGTTGCGTCACAAAAAACGCGACTCAGCAGTGATATCGCAAGTCGCTTTGGATAAATGTCTGAGCTTTCTACATCTTGCCACTGGGATTTTTGCCCATACCGCAAGGCAAAACTGTTCTGGCTCCTTCAAGTTAGATGGTTTCTTCCGGTGAACAGCAATCTTAAAGTCTGACCATAGATTCTTATTTGGATTAAGGTCTGGGTTATGACTAGGTCACTCCAATACATTTACAGGTTTCCCCTTAAACCACTCAAGTGTTGCTTGAGCATTATGCTTTAGGTCATTGTCTTGTTGGAAGGTGAACCATCGTCCGAGTCTCAAGTCACTGACAGACTGAAACAAGATTTGCTTAAGAATATCCCTTTATTTAACACCATCCATCATCCCCTTGACTTGGATCATTTTCCTTGTCCCTGCTGCTGAAAAACATCCCCACAGCATGATGCTGCCGCCATCATGTTTCACTGTGGGGATGGTGTTCTTGTTGTGATGATCTGTGTTGGTTAAGTGCCAGACATAGTGTTTACCTTGGTGGCCAAAAACTTCAATTTTGGTCGCCTCTGAGCATATCACCTTCCTCCATATATATGGGGAGTCTCCTACATCTCTTGGCAAACAAAAGAAGCCTTACAATTTTTAGCTGTAAGTAAAGGCTTTTCCTGGCCACTTTTCCATAAAGGCCAGCTCTATGGAGTGTACGTCTTATTGTGGTTGTATGGACAGATACTCCAGTCTCTGCTTGGGAACTCTGCAACTATTTTAGGATTAGCTTTGATCTCTGTACTGCCTCTCTGATTGATGCCCTCCTTGCTTGGGCTGAAAGTTTTGGCAGGTGTCCCTCTCTTGGCAGATTTGTTACCGTGTCCTTTCCATTTGATAACAATGGATTTGATGGTGCTCCGTGGGCTCATCAGAGATTGGGATATTTATTTTTTTTTGCCACCAAAAGTTTTGCAAAATTGTGCCAAAGTACTGGTATACTCAGAAATTTACCAGGGGAGACTAGAGTAGAGTTTCACCAAAATTTGTGACTTTTTTCAAAAAGTCGCAGGTGATGAATTAGGCGAAAACGTCTAGAATTGCTAGACTCTGTTACAAACTGGAGAAAAAAAGACTAACACATCTAATGTGTGTATGTGTGTGTGTGTGTACGAGTGTATGTGTGTGTGTGTATGTGTACATATGTATGTGTGTCCGCTAAAGGATTCCACACCATCGCATTTACAGTCAGAAAATTTTGCACCAACATCTCATTTGACTCAGGGAACATCATAGACTATGTTTTGAGGTGAAATTTTAACCCCTCGCTTTAGTTATTCGCCAAAGCAATGCTTATTACTGTTTGGATGTGTGAGGTAATATATTGGTGAACCTGATATTTATCAGGTGGCCTATAGCAACCAATCACAGGTCTGCTTCTATTTTGATACAGGTCATTAATAGGAGCGGTGATTGGTGGCTGTAGACGACGAACGACATTCTTAGTATAAGAAGCTTATGTGTGGGGTAATATGATTTCGGGGGAAAGTGGCGGAGAGTGGAAGAGAGGGAGAGACTTTGTTACTATCCCAGGCAACGCCGGGTACTACAGTTAGTATAAAATAAGCTTAAGAAAAGCGCAAATAGAATAATGAATTGGGTTCAAACATAAAAATGGGCTCAAAACACACTTGACTAGACAAAAAAAAACCCATACACAAAGACTGTGATAAATCCGTGCCATATAATCTGACGTTTGAGGGTTTTCCAGTGTAAGACAACATAATTTTGACATTAATTAGGTTATAGATTTAGTATTTAGCATTTTGTCAACTGTTGTGTAAAATCAGAGTCCACTTAACTAAAAATACATGCAATTAAATGTCAAAAATGAGTGGATTCATAGCTAGAAAATAACCAGTATAGTAATGAGGGCATTGTTACTGATGATGTAACGCTTGTTAATCCGTGCAATTTGCAGACCCTTACCATTTATGCCTCTAAGTTAAAGACTCGCACTCTTTCCATATAGTTAATTACAAGCATTATTTTCTTTTTATAGTTATCGCATTCTGGTCAGGTAGTAGACTAGATACCAAATTCCAAGTACTACTTTAATTTTTAATGTATTTTTAGTCATCCATAAAATACAGAATAGTCATTGAACATATGGGAGAAAGGGGTGAAAAGGTGGAAAAGGGTGGTTTTATATAGCGCGATTATGGGCTTGGTAACCTTTGCATGCACTATTGTGCTCGTTTGGGTTATGGTGCGTAGCTGTGTAGTAAGGGCATTTAACATTTCAGTATCCATTGAGATACAGTAATCATTGGATTGGGGCATTTTTGGCATTCTCGGAGTATTGGCAGTGCATGAGAAGTAAGCCTTGCACCCGATTAGTATGCAGATCTGCTCATATGATTGTGGTGTGGTATTTCTCTTTGCTCAGCAGTGCATTAAATTGTTCGTTTTCTCCTTCACTTTATATTCCTATGATGTGTTCTCATTTCCACTAAATAACTCTGCTTCTGCTCTATCATATTGGTGATACAGCAGGGCCGGCCAGCCTGATCGTTCACCCATTGCTAAGTATTGCAGGAGTTGTATACCTAGTTTACTCAATAAGACTTTAAACATTTTGTATCACCAGAAAATTACCTATTCTTTACATTTAGTTTATATGTAATTTTTTTTTTTTATTTTTATTTTTTTTTTTATTTTAAGTGATTTATTTTTATAATTTTCCATATTTTCTATGTTCAAAAAATCCTAAAATTTTGCAGTTTTCTCGCTAGCCGCTGGGCCTTATTATAGATTGATACTCGCTGTTCTATACTGTTCATTGTAATATTTGAGGAGATGACTACTAATGATGACTAGTGATGAGTACGACCATACTCTGGTACTTGGCACTCGCAACGAGCAGTTGGATGCTTGGACGGGCACAACTCGACCACCTGAGTATAATGAAGCCAATTGGGGACCCGAACATTTTTCTGGTAAATCTTCCAGAAAAACATTTGACTCCCTTATTGACTTTCATTATACTCAGGTGCGCCAGTCGCGCCCTTCCGAGCATCCAACTGCTCGTTGCGAGTGCCAAGTACCCGAGTATAGTAGAGCTCACTCATCACAACTCCTGATTAGTAAATGTATATACTGAAAATTTATCTCTATACACATATGTTATGTTTGCATATATCTTAGCGCTTACATAGTGCTTCTATATTCTCTTGTTTGTGTTTTGTGTAGTTATAGCAGCTGGCACTTGCTATGTTCTATTTGGAGATGCAGTTTTTGTTTTTTTGCTGTATATATTTAAGGTATGGATATCCTCCTACTCTGACTGTTCTCTCCTACCATCTGCCCCAGGGTGATTTTAATTAGTGACCGTTCCTATTTGCCTATATATTTGTAGAGTTTTAGTACAGGAGAGGCATGAAATTAGCATAGGGTCCCATCAAAGAATGGTCACCTTGTTGTGGTTGATGGCCTCACATGACTTGGCCAATTTATGCATTAATTTCATTTTTCTAAGTATATACCATATATCTCATTAATACAGTTTAAAATTCAGATATTCTATGTTTGCATAGATCGTATTTTTTGTTTGTCTTACACACATATAGTCATGGCTGAAAGTGTTGGCACTTCTTAGGTTTTATGTGAAACTTTGTCCAATTACCTTCTTTTTTTTTCTCTTTTTTGTTTTGATCCAATAATATTATTTTTTTTATCACTTAACAGAATGCAAAGTGAATGATCAAAATTGAAAACCAAATGAAATGATTAGTGTGACCACCTTCAGAGCAGCATCAGATCTTCTAGCCACACTTGCTAGAGAGTTTTTAATTATAGTATATTAGAAAAGGGATTAGCTTATTGCTAGTGAGTGAGCTCAGGTACTCGGTACTCTTAACGAGCAGTCCGGACGCTTGGACAGGCTCGACTTGTTTACAGAGTAGTCAATGGGGGACTCGAGCATTTTCTTTTTTGGGAAATCTCCCCCATTGACTTCCATTATACTCAAATACTAGAGTTGTGCCTATCCAAGCATCCAACTGCTCGTTACTGAGCACCCGAGTATGATAGTGCCCACTCATCACTAATTATTTCAATTAATAGATTTAGGCCTAAAACGCACGGCGTGAAAATCGGAGCGAGTGGAATGCGATAAAACATCGCATTCCACTGGGACCAATATTACCCCATGTGTCAGCACCCATGAGTGATTATTTTCTCAGCCCTAATCGGACTGAGAAAACAATCGCAGCATGCCGCGGGTGCAATACGATCCTTGGTTCTCTCGCACCCATTCAAGTCTATGGGGCGAGAGAAAAATCGCAGTGCACTCGCAGAACACCGGTGTACTGCGAGTGCAGGGGGAGAATGGCAATAGCCGGCAACTGAGGAGAGAGGGAGATAAATCCCTCTCTCCCCTCCGCAGTGCCGGCCCGCCCCACCGCAGCACTGGTCCGCCCCTCCTCAGAGCCAGCCCGCCCCTTCTCAGGGCCGGCCCGTCCCCCGCAGCTGTGGTTTGATCAGACCTCAGTCGCAGGGACACTCGCATGAACTCTGCTCTGCTGTGCTGCCAGCGTGAGCAGAGTGTCATGCGAGGATTGCAGTAGTCCCCGTGTGGCCCCGGCCTTCGGATTGAAATCAATGTTAGTTTCGGACCCCCCCCCCCTTTAATGACCACATGCTAATTTCATGTTTTCCTTCTGTCAAGGCAAACTGATCTAAAAAACAAACGAAAGATAAAACCCTCTTATTAGTGAAAGAGCTGGAATTTAATAATTGAAAGGGATTTTTCAGTCCTACTAAAATGTCCGCTTTAATAAATACATGAATTCCCCATGAATTATATATGTGAAAGCTTCTTAGAGTTCAGTGTTGCGTTTTCCTCTGTTAATCCTCCTGGAAATGTATGAATACATTGATTGAATGCTTCCGTCCCCTGTGTCGGTGGGGGAATGTCTTTTCACACTCCAGCATTGTTCAGTAAGAGCCGACACCGCTCTTGAGAAAACCCGGACTACGAAAATGTCACATTTTTAAACATTTTAAATCCTGAATAGTTTTCCAGCTTGTGTTACGGTAAAGCCCCGTAGTGTCCCTTTAATGCAGAGGCATGGAAGGTTCTGGTGAATATCCAGTGCTGTAGCGTAGTACCGAGGCGTCCTCCAGAAGGTGACCTAACTACAGTACATTATACAATACTGCACTTTAATTCTCCGCTTTCAGCATAAAAATGTTATTTGAATGATCTGTTTCCACAACATTGGCAGGCGGCATAGCAGAGCTGGGTGTGCGTTCGCCAGGCACCTTTGTTCCTCTGGCTTCTGACAAGTCATAAATGCTGCTTTAGCCTGACGGCAGCTGTTGTATGTCAGCTCTGGCCTGGTTTGTGTAACTGTGGATTTTGGATCCTGATCGAGGGGTTTGCAGCCAGAATTTTCTTTAAAAGCTGCGTTCCGTTCCTGCATGGAAGAGTATGAGAAATCCTTCTTAAATCAATTTATATCTGTGTGCAAGTGCCTTTGTCATTTCCACTATCTTTACTTCTGGATATCACATTGCAAAAGTCAAGCGGTTAAGTGCGTTTAGTTTTATTACTACTATGTCACGTATTGTAACTTTTTTTCTTTTAATTTAAAGCACCACTCCATCCTTTATTTTCACCACTGGAGTGGGCTTTCAATGTAACTCCCCTGTCAGATACTCACCTTCCATCATCTTCATCTTTTTCCAGCAAACCTCCTATCGGTTCCCAGAAATTTGTGACCAGCCGGCAGCTCCCTTGTTTCATGGAGCATGTCGGAGGTCACAAATCAATGCAACTCTATGAGAGCCTCGTTCTAGCTCTCAAAGATTTGCATTAAGAGTTAGTGATGTAATTTCTGACTTATCGCCTGTCAGAAGTTACTGTCACAAGACCAGAATGGCACCAAAAAACCGATTCAGCCGCCTAAGGGAGAATATAAGAACTGGAGCAGGCGACTTAGATTTAACACTAGAAGTTTGGGTTCCAAAGGTAGAAATGTTAAATGACCCCTCTCTGGGACTTCTAGTGTTAAAGCACCACTCTAGAGCTAAAAAAAAAAAAAAAAAAAATTCTTGTGGTTAGGAAGTAGAGTTGAGCGGATCGGTTATAATCAGAGTCCGGCGGATCCGGATCGGGTTTCCGCCGAAGTCCGGATCCGATCCGGAAGAGAGAGAGAGAGAGAGAAAAAATAAAAAGAAATAAATAAATAATAATATCCGGATTTTGCGGATCCGGGTCCGCTCAACACTATTAGGAAGTTAAAGAAGCCCTCCTATGGGGTCCGCCCCCCCTAAATTTGTGTGTATGTAGTGCAATGTGTGTGTTTGCTTTTTCCGCACTTCTCAGTGACAGCACAGTTCTGCAGACTCTCCAGCTCCCTTCATGCATGAGCCCTAACTTTCTCTTCCAGTCTATGGAGTCTCATTCTAACTCTCAATAGGCTTATTATAAAAGCCACTTCTGGGTCACGTAGAGCGCAGTGTGACCCCGAGAGACTAAATAGCAGTGACGTCACTGAGAAAAGGAGCAGAATGGCACTGGATCCAGGAGAAGGTGACAGCAGGTGAGTATATTAAAGAGGTTGGCCACTGCTTTTACATTGATGTCCTACTCTTAGTATAGGTCATCAATGTCTGATTGGCGAGGGTCCAACAACCCGCAGCCCCATCGATCATAGTTCATAGTTCATAGTTTTTAAGGTTGAAGGGAGACTCTAAGTCCATCTAGTTCAACCCGTAGCCTGACATGTTGATCCAGAGGAAGGCAAAAAAACCCCAATGTGTCAAATAAGCTCCAATGGGGAAAAAAAATCCTTCCTGACTCCACATCCGGCAATCAGACTAGTTCCCTGGATCAACACCCTGTCATAAAATCTTATATACATAACTGGTAATATTATATTTTTCAAGAAATGCGTTCAGGCTCTGCTTAAATTTTACTAGTGAATCCCTCATTACAACATCATGCGGCAGAGAGCTCCATAGTCTCACTGCTCGTACAGTAAAGAATCCTCGTCTGTGATTATGATTAAACATTCTTTCCTCAAGACATAGCGGATGCTCCCGTGTTCCAGTCGCAGGCCTAGGTGTAAAGAGATCTTTGGAAAGGTCTCTGTACTGTCCCCTCATATATTTATACATTGTGATTAGATCCCCCTAAGCCTTTGTTTTTCCTAACTAAATAACCCCAAGTTTAATAACCTGTCTTGGTGTTGCAGCCCCCCCCATTCCTCTAATAATCTAGGTCGCTCTTCTATCTACCTGTAAGATTATGCTATTTATAACCTTCTATACTTTTGCTAACAAGAAATGCATCCATTCCTCTCTTAAATTCATTCAGTGAGTTGGCCATCACCACTTCCTCAGGAAGAGAGTTCCAGAGCCTCACTGCTCTTACCGTGAAGAACCCTCTTCTATGCTGATGTAGGAATTTTCTTTCCTCCAATCGAAAAGAATGCCCCCTTGTTCTTGTCATAGTCCTTGGTACAAACAGATCATGGGAGAGATCTCTATATGGCCCTCTGATATATTTGTACATATTTATTAGGTCTCCCCTAAGTCTTCTCTTTTCTAGAGTAAATAGACCTAATTTTGATAACCTTTCCGTGTATTGTAATGCACCCATTCCATTTATTATTTTAGTAGCCCGCCGCTGAACCCTTTCAAGTTCAGTAATGTCTTTCTTCAGCACCGGCGCCCAAAATTGCACACAATACTCCAAGTGTGGTCTGACGAGTGATTTGTACAGAGGGAGAATGATGTTTTCATCTCATGCCCCCAGACCTCTTCTAATGCATCCCATCACCCTATTTGCTTTGGTGGCTGCTGCCTGACACTGGGCACTCCAATTTAGATTCTTATTCACTAAGATGCCTAAGTCTTTTTCCATGTCTGATTTCCCCAGCAGTTTCCCATTTAGTAAGTAATCGTAGCATCTGTTTCTCCTTCCCATGTGCATAACCTTACACTTATCTGTGTTAAACCTCATTTGCCATTTTTCAGCCCAATTCTCCAATTTACTCAAATCCATCTGTAGTTGCAAACTGTCCTCCTTTGTGTTAACTACCTTACATAGTTTTGTATCATCTGCAAATACTGATATTTTACTCTGTAAACCATCCACCAGATCATTAATAAATATATTAAATAGTAGGGGGCCCAATACAGACCCCTGTGGCACCCCACTAGTAACCCTGGCCCAATCTGAGTATGCACCATTAATAACCACTCTTTGTTTTCTACCACTAAGCCAGCTACCTACCCATCTACACACATTTTCCCCGAGCCCAAGCTTTCTCATTTTACTTAGCAGTCTTTTATGTGGGACAGTGTCAAATGCTTTACCGAAGTCGAGATAAATGACATCCAATGATTCTCCTCGGTCCATGTGAGAGCTTACATCCTCATAGAAGCTGATCAGGTTAGTTTGACAGGAGCGATCCTTCATAAATCCATGTTGATATGGAGTTAAACAGTTATTAACATTGAGACATTCCATAATAGTATCCCTTAAAAACCCTTCAAACATTTTACCCACAACAGATGTTAAGCTTACCGGCCTATAGTTTCCAGGTTCCCTTTTGCACCCTTTTTTGAATATTGGTACCACATTTGCTAGCCGCCAATCCAGTGGAACAGACCCAGTTTCTATAGAGTCTTTAAATAAAAGGAATAGAGGCCTGTCTATCACATTACTTAACTCCCTTAATACCCGAGGGTGAATGCCATCAGGGCCTGGTGATTTGTCAATTTTAATGTTACTAAGTCGGTTCTGCACTTCTTCCTGGGTTAGGCAGGTCATACTTAATGGGGCATTTACATGATCACTCTGCATTTCCCCTGGCATATGCTTTTCCTGTGTGAACACAGTTGAGAAAAAAGTATTTAAAACATTTGCTTTTCCCACATCGCTTTCTATGATTTTACCCTCATTATTCTTTAAAGGGCCAACACCATCAATTTTAATCTTTTTTCTGTTTATATAATTAAAGAATAGTTTGGGATTTGCTTTGCTTTCCTTAGCAATGAGCCTCTCAGTTTCTACTTTTGCTAAATATATTTGTTTTTTACACATTTTATTTTTTTCTCTATATATTTTTAATGCTTCCTCGCTGCCTTCTTGTTTTAGCTTTTTAAATGCCTTTTTCTTATTATTCATTGCCCCTTTTACATCCTTATTTAGCCACATTGGTTTTCTCCTGTTCCTAGCCCTTTTATTCCCGTATGGTATGGCTCGCTCGCAGTGGGTGTTTAATACCGATTTAATAATTTCCCACTTATTTTCTGTGCTCCCATTTTTGAGGACATTGTCCCAATCAATTTGGCGAAGGTCTTCTCTAAGCTGATCAAACTTTGCTTTCCTGAAATTCAGCGTTTTTGTAACCCCCCTCCAAGGCACCTTACTAAAGGACAAGTGGAATTGTATTATATTGTGGTCACTATTCCCTAGGTGCCCATCCACTCGTACGTCTGTTATTCTATCTGGCCTGTTGCTTAAAATTAAGTCCAGAAGGGCTGCCCCTCAGCCCTTCTGGACTTAATTTTCAGCTGCTCTTGTTCCTGGCGGTGGCAGCAGGCAGCCGAAAATGCTCAGTTATGGAACTGCTCCGTTAACCGATAGCGACCACGAATGTGTACTACACATCCGCCTCCCATTCAAATTGATAGGAAACTAATGTGCAGTACCTGGCTGCGGCCACTATCAGAAGACTGAGTAGCTCCGGAAGTGAGTATTTCCTGCTGTCAACGCAGGGACAAACAACAGCTGAACGGCGGGGGTGCCAGGTCTCAGACCTCAGCTGATCAGACATTGCTGCCCTACCCTTAAGGCCACTTTACACACAGAGAGAAATCTGCGGCAGATCTGTGGTTGCAGTGAAATTGTGGACAATCAGTGCCAGGTTTGTGGCTGTGTACAAATGGAACAATATGTCCATAATTTCACTGCAACCACTAATCTAATGTCGGCTGAACACACTGATATCAAGGGGTTTGGCCGACAGTCTAATGTGTATGGGACAATTATATTGTCAGAGGAACGATAAATCCATCATGTCTAATTTCAGATCACTATCGTATTATCTCCAGGATAAAATTGCCCGTGGCCAAACAAATGCTTTTGTGTAAAAAAAAATTGAACAGTGAAAATAACTGCAGATTTCAGTGATGCCACTGTGTAGTTGTTTACCTGCAATGTTTGTTTTAAGTTTCAGGAGATTTCATTGCCACATTAGGGCAACTAGTCCGGCAAGCCCCTTTGCTGTGATTAGCAGCTCACTGTCTATAGACATTGTATATAGAGAGCTTGGTGTGGGCAGGAGCAGCTTTCTCAGCTCTTCTGCGTTGCTTATCTCAAAAAACTCTGTATCAGAAGCGCTGCAGCTAGTCAGCTAAATAATATATCGTTGGATTTTGGGTCTCATGCTGCTCTCTGATGAGGTAGCAAATACCTGCTGACAGATTCCCTTTAATACTAGTGAATCATACAAATAGTGCATCAGTGTCTCTGCCAAAGGAACCTGTACCACAACCTGCCATAGTCCGAAAACGTCTCCAGGCTGGACTTGACTTGATAGAATGACTTTTAGTTGCCAGTCATTTCACATTTGGCTGTCTGTTTTTTTATTTCAGCGTGTGTAACAGGTTTCGTAATGCAGCGTGGTTTGGCATTATTGATAATCCTAATCTTGCCATCTGCATTGTGTTCCAGCACTCACCATTTACGCTGCGTTGTGAAGTCAGACAGGTGGAGCGCTGCGCATAATTGTGTTGTCTTCTCATCTCCACAAGGAATGAAACCGATGACGAGTCTCTTTCATGCCTGCTCAGCGCACTTTTAAATAATGTATACTTTACTGGGGATAGAAAGGAGAACTGTCAGCCGGCTAATCCCACTCCCTCCACTCTCTGTTCCTGTCACCACGCTCCGGAGTGCTACATCTACTGTACGCCGATCAGTGTGCGCCGGTTAATGCGGAGGAGCTGTGCTTGTTAAATAAAGGTGCACTTTTACTTTCTTAATGTGTGTGGGCTGATCTTCACTAGAAGTACGCACACTTCCAGGGAAGCAGTCTGCTCCAGTGTAGTCCCTTATACCTCTATTAACCCCAGTGATACTGTCTGACTAATGTATAATATACTCTAGTCGGATTTTATAGTACTACGAGCAAAATTATCTATTTTTTTTTCTACTTTTTTTTTGTCATAAGTAGACTACCTGACCAGCAAAGACAGATTAATGACAAGTATATAAATAATTCATTTTAGATTTATGAAGTACTATTTTTCCTACAATTAAACATGGCCCGGTAATTTATAACCGTGACGGACCAGAAGTGAGACGAGTGGAGATCCGAACTGGATCACTGACCGTTTATGTGCTATATTGACCGGTGTTCTTCGTCCATGTTCTCCATTTATTTAAAAGGAACCTGTCAGGTGCAATATGCATCCAGAACCACGAGCAGTTCTGGGTATATATTGCTAACCCCTGCCTAACCGCCCCTGTATACACTAGCAAAAATAAAGAGATCTTTAGAAAAAGTATTTGTAAAGATCTTTTATCATATGCTAATGAGTGTGGGCACATGTCCCAAGGGCGTTACTTCCCTTGGCTAATCGGCCGCATTAGCAAGTAAGCACGGCCCTGTGGGTGTGCTAACATGCTAATGAATGTGCAGTGTCAGAGGCATGGTCGATCTCCCCTCTGCTGCCACCACGCCAGATGCTGGATTTTGGCTCCGTACCCATGATCCGAAGTCTCGGACTTCCAGTCATGCGTAATATGATGCCGAGTGTACGCGTCCTGGCCTCAAACTGGTGTAGTGCACATGACCGGAAGTTTGGGGACATTCTGATCATTTGCACTGAGCCTAAAATTTGCGGTGGCAGCAGAGCTGAGAGCGACCATGCCTCTGACACTGCGCATTCATCTGTGGGTGGGCTAACATGCTATGGGGGCCGACTACCCAAGGGAACGAACACCATTGTGACTAATCCCAGACTTCATTAGCATTTAATAAAGGATCCTTGGAAAATACTTTTTCTAAAGATCTCTTTAACTATGCTATTCGATACAGTGACGGTTAGGCTGGGATTAATAATATGCACTCAGAGCCGCTCGTGGTTCTGGGTGCATATTGGACCTGACCAGTTCCTTTTAAATGTTCTCCTGCAGAAGTTTTTACAAAATTCATCATATCTTCTGAATCTCTGATGTAATGCCAAAGCTTTTACTAGCCTTTTATAGTAGCCATTGGCCTAGAAGTGTATTACATAATTCATATGGTATAAATAGCAGTTCCTTAAGAAGTTGCTAATAGGAACAGTCTAAAATAGTATGGGACGTCTAGGAGGACTATCAAATGCCTTGTGAGTTTGAGGTTGTTGGACATCAGGTTGGTCACCTTCTTATAATGAGAATCAGCAGAGATTTATAACCAGCTAAAGATGACCTAGAACAACTATTGTAAGTTTAAAATGTATTTTTGGGACGAGTAGCCAATCTAATAAAGTATATGTGTATATACACTCGTGTATATCATTTTATACAAGGCGTTGCTTTTTTAATACAGAATCGTCTCATCGGTGTTCCTGCAGATCTGGGAAGGATCCTGGTAATGCTCCACTTGGCTCTAATTTAAATTTGTTATAATTAAAAACAAATGAAAGATTAGACTGGAAACTCTGCAAGTGTGAAAGCAAAGCATATGGTTGATTAAACCGAGTATATGGGATTAGTGCTACAGTGAACGTGTGATGGTAAAGACACGGTGATTAGATGTTTGCGTTGAACCGCTGTATAAACATAGTAATTAGAAAAGCAGCCATATTTACTCTGCATCCTTATTGGTAAATGGTAAGCTCACAGAAAATATTCTGAAAAAATGAAATTTGCATTTTCAGTATTCAGTTATAGTTAGATTTCTGGATCTGTGCATACTGTATATGAGAGAACCAATCACAAGATATTTGTAAACTCTTGAGTTGGCACACCGTCTGGGAAGCACTTCTGGAAAGGTCCTTGTTCATCAGAATGTCCCGTCTGGCGATGGAGGGCATAAGGGTTGAGTGGGGGTGGTAGGATAGTTGACTTCCTCGTAGTAGGGCATCCCTAAAAGAAGACTAGTTGTAAATAGAAGTGGAAAGGATCTGTTAGGTGCCTTCACACATACATACCCTATAACATGTTTTCTTGTATTGAGCATAGGCAAATGAAAACTGTATAATTCAAGTTTAAAGATGGATATCACACATCAGTGTGTCCGACCACTAAGGACAAACTGCTCCTCTCCTCATCCGAACGTGACGTCCTCTTGTATGCCTCTGAGGTTGCTGGCTTCGGGTTGGGAGACCCGTGGATGCTCCATGCCACACAGATGTGTGAATGTACCCTTAGATGTTTGGGTTGGACAAGGATACTTTATGATGTTAATAGCATAGCATGGCATACATTTCTACTGAGATCCAAGAATGTGCTCAAATGCATAAAAAGCGCTCCACTGTAATACTTTCCCAAACATATGCAAAGATTAATTCATTATGTGATTTATATAGTGTCATCATATTCTGCAGCACTTTACAGACGTTATCATCACTGTCCAAACTGGGCTCAGAATATAAATTCTCTATTATGTTTTTGAAATATGGGAGGAAACCAGCCAGAGAACTCGGAGGAAACCCATGCAAACACGAGGAGAACATACCATCTCCTTGCAGATATTGCCCTTGATGAGAATTGAATCCAGTACTAGAGATGAGGGGACCCGTTGAATTTCAGATTCAGCCTGACTTTATAGAAAGTTTTGTTTGGGGCTTGGACTTGCCCTAAACCCCAATGGAGATCATGGAGTTCGGCTCTCTGCCCACATACAAGCAGCCTTAAACAATGCTCCTCCAGCGGAGGGTAAGCTTTTTTTTTTTTTTTTTCTCTGCACACTCTACATCCGTTATTGCTGATCTTACCCCCAATGCAAGCCATTCAAACACTGCAAGCAGCTCGCACTGGGCCGAGCATACCCGAGCACAGCGATGCTCGATAGTGGTTTGCATACGTAAAGCACCCAAACTCGGATACTTTTTTTTTTTTTTTTTGTAAGATCCTTGTTCTTTACTGAACTTTACTGTTCGGGTTTGCTCATCTCTACCCAGAACCCCAGCAGCGCACAGTGGATTGTAGACGCATGGCCATACTTGGTGGAATTTACAGGACATGTGGGTGGAATTTCAAAAATTCTCAATCACAACCAGTGGAAATGGAAAACTGCAAAATGAGAACATGTAGAAATAATGCAGACTTTTACTGTGGATTTCACTGTTAGCCATTCATAGTTGTAGGAACTGCACAATTTGCAAAAAAAAAAACAAAATTATAAAACCGCTTGTAATTATAGATTATCAGGTAGACTGTAAACTGTGTATGTATATATTTATATATATATATATATATATATATATATATATATATATATACTAGAAGGTGGCCCGATTCTACGCATCGGGTATTCTAGAATTTACGTATTGTGTAGTTCATGTATGATTTTTGTTATATATATGTGCAGTATGTGCGTATATTTGTGTGTGCAGCGTTGTCTGTGTGTGGGTGTCTGTGTAGGGCAGTTGTTTGTGGTTTCCAGTGTGTGTGTGTGGTGTGTTGTGCAGTGCGCGCGCGCGCGTGTGTGTGTGTTGGGGGGAGGTGTGCACTCTCCATCGTGCTCCATCCGCTATGCTGCGCACCCCCCATCGTGCTACATCTCCCATCCTGCGCACTCCCAAACGTGCTCCATCCGCCATGCTGCGCACTCCCAAACGTGCTCCATCCGCCATGCTGCGCACTCCCCATCGTGCTCCATTCCCCATGCTGCGCACTCCCCATCGTGCTCCATCCGCCACGCTGCGCACTCCCCATCGTGCTCCATCTCCCATGCTGCGCACTCCTAAACGTGCTCCATCCGCCATGCTGCGCACTCCCAAATGTGCTCATCCACCATGCTGCGCACTCCCAAACGTGCTCCATCCGCCATACTCCACACTCCCCATCGTGCTCCATGCCCCATGCAGCGCACTCCCCATCGTGCTCTATCCCCTATGCTGCGCACCCCCCATCGTGCTCCATCATCCATGCTGCGCACTCCTAAACGTGCTCCATCCGCCATGCCGCGCACTCCCAAACGTGCTCTATCCGCCATGCTGCGCACTCCCAAACGTGCTCCATCCGCCATGCTGGGCACTCTCCATCGTGCTCCATCCCCCATGCAGTGCACTCCCTATCGTGCTCCATCCCCTATGCTGCGCACCTCCCATCGTGCTCCATCTCCCATGCTGCGCACTCTCAAACGTGCTCCATCCGCCATGCTGCGCACTCCCAAACGTGGTCCATCCGCTATGCTGCGCACTCCCAAACATGCTCCATCCGCCATACTCCGCACTCGCCATCGTGCTGCATCCGCCATGCTGCGCACTCCGAAACGTGCTCCATCCGCCATGCTGCGCACTCCCAAACGTGCTCCATCCGCTATGCTGCGCACTCCCAAACGTACTCCATCCGCCATGCTGCGCACTCCCAAACGTGCTCCATCCGCCATGCTGCGCATTACCAAACGTGCTCCATCCGCCATGCTGCGCCAGCATCAGCCTCTCTACCCGCATCATCAGCCTCTCTGCCCGCAGCATCAGCCTCTCTCCTCCCAGCATCAGCGTCTCTGTCCCTAGCATCAGGCTCTCTTCTTCCAGCCTCCCTCAGCATCAGCCTCCTTTTCCCAGCCTTCCCAAGGATCAGCCTCTCTCCTCCCAGCCTCGTTCCTCCCAGCCTCCGCCTCCCAGCCTCCCTCAGCATCAGCCTTCCTCTCCCAGTCTCCCCCAGCATCAGCTTCCCCAAGCATCAGCCTCTACCAGCATCAGCCTCTGTTCTTCCAGCGTCCTCCAGCATCAGCTTCCCTAAGCATCAGCCTCCCTCGTCCCAGCCTCCCTCAGCATCAGCCTCTCTCTTTCCAGCCTCCCTCAGCATCAGCCTCCTCTCCCCAGCCTTCCCTAGGATCAGCCTCTCTCCTCCCAGCCTCCTTCTTCCCAGCCTTCCCATCCCAGCCTCCTTCAGCATCAGCATTTCCCTCTTCCCCATGATCAGCCTCTCTGCTCCCAGCCTCCTCCAGCACGCCCTGCTCCTCTGCCGACACTCACACACCCGATCGCATGCACTCACACACACACCCGATCGCATGCACTCACACACACACCCGATCGCATCCACTCACACACACACCCGATCGCATCCACTCACACACACACCCGATCGCATCCACTCACACACACACCCGATCGCATCCACTCACACACACACCCGATCGCATCCACTCACACACACACCCGATCGCATCCACTCACACACACACCCGATCGCATCCACTCACACACACACCCGATCGCATCCACTCACACACACCCGATCGCATCCACTCACACACACCCGATCGCATCCACTCACACACACACCCGATCGCATCCACTCACACACACCCGATCGCATCCACTCACACACACCCGATCGCATCCACTCACACACACCCGATCGCATCCACTCACACACACAGACACTGACGATATCGCACTTACGCGCTCATACTCACAACATCCGGGGATATCACATGCTTCTGGCCATGTGATCCTCCGTCAGGTCCTGGAAGATCACAACAGCACATTTTCGCCGCCGAGAAGCAAGCGATATCCCAGGATGTCGTGAGTATGTGGATGCGATGTGAGGTGTGTGTGAGGTGTGTATGAGAGTGAGTGTGAGTGTGATCTGATGTGTGTGTATGTTTGTGTGTGTGCGTGTGGACCTTCCGGCGCAGCAGGACCTTGATGGGCTTGTAACCATGCGAGCATGGTTACCAACGTATCCACACCACTCCCACCACTGCCGTGGGAGCGGGGGCCGGGGGAGGGGGAGGGAGTACAGTACTCACCTCCGTGACAGCGCTTGTAACCATGCGAGTATCCACACCACCCCTTTGGGAGCGGGGGCCGGGGGGATGGGGGGGGGGTTGGGGGGGGATAGGGAGTACCGTACTCACCTCCGTGACAGCCGTGTCAGTTAGAGAAATGCGCGGGGAGAGGGAGGGGGTGGGGCCAGAGCTAACGTGCATTGCGTGAGGGGGGCGGGGCGTGGCGTGGCTGAATTGCCAATGCCTGCAGGGTGCCGGGGCGAGAGGCCAATCTGTGGGGGGGGCGGAGCCTGGGCGAGCGGCTGGCCAATCCGTGTGGGGGCGCAGCCTGGGCGAGCGGCCAATCCGTGTGGGGGGGCGGGGCCATGGCGAGCCCAGCGGCCAATCAGCTTTGTGTCACCGTAAGGACACAATTTTGGAGCATGACAGACAGACAGACAGATAGACAGACAGACAGACAGACAGACAGAATAAGGCAATTATATATATAGATATAATGTATGTACATATATATAATGTATGTATGTATGTATATATACACACACACGCGTATATATATATATATAATATATATATATATATATATATATATATATATATATATATATATATATATTTAGATAAATATATATATAGATTTATTTATTTACTCCAAATTGTTGGGTGCCAAATTTTCCACATTTGTACTATTTACTTTACAATGAAATCCTTTACATTCTTGAAGGCAAAGACAAAACCATCACTCTCCTTAAATGCATGGCCTCGAAGTAGTTCATATTCTTGTACCTGTCTATCACGCTCGATGGAATAAAAAGGGAACACATCATGAGATAGCGTCGGCTTAGCATAGCAAACGAATGCAAAGCAAGAAGAGTTTGATTGGTGTACACAAGCTACATTTCCATGTAAAGTCTGTTCCCTCATTATAACTGTAAGGTCCAGATCATTCGGGAGCCGGAGCTTTTAGCAATAAAAATACAATTAGGAGAAGCAGGAAAGCGTGGAGACTTAGTGTATGCTAGCATCACCTAGAACACGGAAATCCTTTTCCAAAACAGAGAAATGTTAGCGTTTAATTAAAAATTGAATGCATGCGTATCTAAGAACAAGTTCAAAGCAACTGATCTCTATCTTTTTCTACAAAGTACAAGTGAGTCCAAAACTTGGCACTGTACGCCATTTTGTTTTGCCCTCTTACCTTTTTCGTCAGGGACCCTCTTATTCTTTTTAGAAAAGTTCTTGGTCCAGAAAGCCCCTATCTGAAACTCCTGCCCGTCTGAACCCTGTAAAATTGACTGTCAAAGGACCATCAAAAATACAGGTTTAGTACCATCATAGAATTTGTAAACTATATACAATGAGCAAAAATATAAACGCAACACTTTCATGTTTTTGCTCCCATTTTTATGAGCTGAACTCAAAGTTCTGAGACTTCTTCTATGTCCACCATTCCTGGAAGCTGAAAACCTCTAAATTCTTGTATGGCCAGTATACTCACCGGAGATGTCACCCATTGAGCATGTTTGGGATGATCGGCGTATAGGACAGCATGTCTAAGATCCTGCCCATATCCAGCAACTTTGCACAGCCGCTGAAGAGCAGTGGACCAACATTGCACAGGCTACAATCAACAACCTGATCAACTCTATGGGAATGAGATGTGTTGCACTACGTTAGGCAAATGGTGGTAACACCAGATACTAACTGGCTTTCTAACCCCTCCCCTCGCCCGGACCTTCCCAATGCTGTAAAACTACACATTTTAGAGTGGCCTTTTATTGTAGCTAACCTAAGGAACACCTGTGCAATAACCAAACTGTCTAGTCAGCATCTTGATATGGCACACCTGTGAGGTGGATGGATTATCTTGGCAGAGGACAAATGCTCACGAACACAGATTTAGACAAATTTGTGAACAATATTTAAGAGATAAAGGCCTTTTGTGGGCATAGAAAAAGTCTTGAATCTTTGAGATCAGCTCATGAAAAATGAGAGCAAAAAGAAATGTTACCTGTATATTTTTGTTCAGTGTATGGTGATGATGCCACAATATTCACTCCAGGAACCAAGTTTTTTCCTTTATGGCACATGCACACGTTGAGCATTTGGTGAGCTTTTTTCCTCCAGTATTTATTTTTCTCCAGATTTTGGTTTACAATCAGAGGAAATGTATAACAGACACACGTGCACCACTACTACATTTGTTTATTAGGGATGATCGAATACCTCAAATATTCGGCTTCGCCAATATCCGACGCATAGGTCGCCGCTATACGAATATTCGATGCACAATGTAAGTCTATGGGAAGCCCAAATAGTTCCCAATAGTTGTTATTTGGGTTTCCCATAGACTTATTGCGCATTGAATATTTGCGAATAGTTGAATAGCGGCGACCTATTCGGCAAATATTCGCGAAGCCGAATATTTGAGGTATTCGATCATCCCTGTTGTTTACCTATTCCTGGTTTGGCTTTACAAATATGGAGGAACCTAACTGACCAAATACTCTGCACAGGGCCTTAGAATGGCTAGAAGTACTTCAAGCCCAAAAACCTGAATGGGCCGCGGCATTAGCAGGAGCATTGGCTGTAGAGATGAGCAGATCGCTTCACGCAACCAGAGTCCAGGTCAGTGCTCCCTTGCCATGGACAGGAGCTGCACAAACTTCCTGAGCTTCAATTCCCCGATGCCTGATGTCATCTGTGCTGTGTGTGGCGCACAAGTGACGTCTTGCCTGCCGGCTAATCCTAAACCCATCCTGGGATCTCGGAGGGTTAGGTAATTCACGCTGATTCCGGTGCCAGTCACAGAGCACAGACCTGGCTCATCTCTAGTTTTCACAGTTTGATTTAATCACATTGAAACTCACAGCTGCCAAGAAAGTTTTGTGACATCTTCAAATTGCCTTGTTTAATGCAGGTTTTCCCACTTCTGAGCTAGAAAATAAACGCAATTGTGATTTATTTATGGAAGGTCGCATTATATAGTATACCTTTCAGAGTTGCTTTCAAGGGTGTAACGTAACTGAACCGAATACTCCAGTGACTCATGGAGTTAGAGCAGCAAGGTGCTAATTGCCAATAAGAGAATTAGAAGCAGAGAAAATACATTTTGTGTCTTATGGGACACCACGTACTTGGTATTGAAGATTCCCTGAAGCCAGGAAAAAGGCTTTAGTGAGAGGTGACATGGGTGGTATTAATGCAATACGTTCAAGGGATTTTCCAAGCTGAAAAGAAAAGTCTGCAATCACTCTGTGACTACAGTCTACCATACCGTGACAGTGTGAAACATGCACACTCATAATTTCCCTTTATTCCCTGTGCGAGTGAGAGCATATGCCCACATGTATGTAATTTGAATGTTTGCTGTAACATACTGACTAGACTCTAGCCATCATGTGATCAGAACTATGCAAATTGCATACTTGTGGTCTTGTGACTGCTGCTCGCAGGAAGAATCATGACAGTGTGCACATCAAACATTGGCAGCACTCTGCAGTCTACAGTCACATCTGCCCCTATTTGAATGAACTCTCTGCATCTGCTACACAGTTGAAATAAGGTACAAGGGTCAGTGGTGCTCTCGTTCACTGGCCTGACTGTGTTTAAAAAAAAACAAAACACAGGGACCAGGGCTCATCCCACTGAACACCCATACTACTTTCTCCAGGGAAGAACACTACATAGACAACACAGGGCGAGGTTGCAACACTCCAATAAGACTTTATTGCGTTCCCAACAGACAACAATATATAGTATATTCCGAGCAATGACACAAGATGGTGCAAGTGACAGGGTTTCACTCTTGTACTGACTCGCCAAGCATTAAAACTTACGACTTTGGGGCATCCAGAGCCACTACCCTAGCCAACAGCGCCCCACATTTGGCAGAGAGGAGATCGCAGAAAGCTTAGGGAGCCAACCAAGCACAGCGAGATATGTGACCAAGTGACCGGATAGTGTCTACCTGAGTTCTTGAAATAAATTTGTGGACTCCGTGTTGGATAGGCTGAAGTCTTGTAGAATCACCAGAGACCGTAACAGGCCAGTTTTTCATCCCTCAACTTCTATTTTAGGGAATTTTGTCCCACAGGATTGGGGAAGATAATCATGGCTGTTCTCTTATTGTTTGCTAATTAAGTTGTCCTCCAGATCATCCATACTAGTACACCACAGGGGGCTTATGCAATCTGGAATCAGAAGGCAATCCACAAGTTAGCATACAAAAAGGGCATTGGACAGTCCCATATTAAACAATGGCCCACGTTCGATGACTCCCAAAAAAATGAACAAATACGTCTGGCATAATTAATAATAGTTCATACCCTCACAAGTGGCCACATATTCCTTATTGATGCTGAGTTCTCATACTGTGCTGTTCAGCTTCATACCTTCTAACAACCAGCCACCGTCAGAAGCGAGAATAACTGATCAGTGGGGGTGTCGGGTGCTGCAACACACAGTTTGGATGTTGATGACCTACCACCAGGATTGGTCATCAATATAAAAGTAGAGGAGCAACCCTTTAACATACAAGGGGTAGTGTCTAAAATGTTTTGCATATCCAATGGACGTTTTACACATGATATAAGGAAAAGCTATTTACACAAATCTACACAGGGTATTTTTTCCTGTGAATTTTTGTTGATGTGTGAACATCATGTGATACTCTGCCAAAAACAGATATAGAAACAAAAAAGATTAGGCACTAGTAAGGCAGACATTTGTTGATTGCATCTATAGCATAAATTACAGCTTTCCCGCTTGTATTATCAAATTTAACATTGTAGTTTAAATCCCCTTAGTGTAAGAACTACCTCTTAATGATTAAATCCATATCATGTGGTTTTTATTGAAAGAATAAAGCATTAGGGAAACAAACCTCAGACCTACGTTGCTGAATATATTTATGAACTTGTGTTGATTTATCCCGTACTCTGTTTTGGGATGATTGTAGCTGGAAGTTTACTTGGTACTGAACATGATCATTTATTATCATGACTTCTTTTTCCCTTTAAAGACAACATATTAATCCATTAAGGGGATGTTAAAGGGAACCTATCACCACTTTTTTGGCGTATAAGCTGCGGCCACCACCACCGGGCTCTTATATACAGCATTCTAACATACTGTATATAAGAGCCCAGGCCGAGGAGTATAACATAAAAAACACTTTATAATACTTAACGATCGCGCTGTGGGCCTAATGGGCATCTCCGTTGCCAGTGCCACCGCCGCCTCTTTTGGCCATCTGTGATCTTCTCTAGCCGTGGTGCATGACTGGTCAGACATCATCCACACTCGCCGGCATTCAGGTCCTGAGCAGGGCCGATCAAAGTATTGTAGTGCGCCTGCGCAGGACCGGCGAGTGTGTATGACGTAGGAAGCGTCATGCACACAGGCTTCAGAAAGAGGACGAAGATGGCCGAAAGGGGAGGCGCCCGCACCGGAGAAGAGAACGGGGACGCTCATTAGGCCCACCGTGCGACCGTTAGGTAAGTATTATAAAGTGTTTTTTATGCTATACTCCCAGCCCGAGCTCTTATATACAGCATGTTAGAATGCTGTATATAAGAGCCCGGTGGTGGTGGCTGCAGCTTATAGGCCAAAAAGTGGTGACAGGGTTCCCTTTAAAGTGAGGAAAGGGGTTGATGTCTTCAGGCCTGTAATATCTCAGAGGGTGTGATAGATCTCACGAGAACTGTTCAGAACAATGAATACATGGTCTTTTACGTATTATGCAGCTATGAATAATTCAATTCGCTATTATATCTGAACCGTCTAAATATATGAACAGCCTGTGTATTTCTTCTAATCTCTCCGGCTGTAAAATGAATCCCAAAAACTTCTAAACTGGAGCTGCTCTAGCAGGGCTTAAAGGCGATCAACACATTGTTTTTTGTTTATTTTTTTTATACAACTTTCTGATTTTTTATTTTCACCACTTTATCTGCGTAATCATATAGACCTGGAGAATCAGATTACAAGTTATTTTTTTTACAATATACTGAATGTGATAAAAAAAAAAACAGAAAAAAAAAAACTTGGTGGAATTGCACTTTTATTACCGTTTCACTGTAAGGCTACTTTCACACATCAGGTTTTTTCCATCAGGTACAATCCGGAAAAAAACGGGTAAATCGGATCCGGTACCACATCCGTTTTATCCCCACAGATTTGCATTGTTACCGGATTGTGCCTGATGGCTTTGCGTTGCATCCGTTTTTTTTCCGGATGCAGCAAAATTAATTAAAGCGGCGGCCGGAGGCAACGTATCTTGCAACGTTTTTTTTGTCCGGCAAAAAAACCACATCGCGCCGCATCCGGCCGCTGCGGCGCATTTTTCAATGCATGCCTATGGACGCTGGATGCGGCGCGATGCGGAAAACACATCCGGCCGCCGAATGCGGTTTCTTCCACTGCGCATGCTCAGTAGCGTGCCGCAACTGGAAAAAAATGGATGGGCCGCATGTAAAAACTTATGCAAAGGATGCGGTGTTTTCGCCGCATCCGTTGCATAGGTTTCACAGCCGGATTGAGCCGCACTGCTCAAACCGGATGTGTGAAAGTAGCCTAAGTGGAATTTTCCCCCAGTTTTCCAGTATAATATAGAGTAGAATGAATGGTGTCATTCAAAAGTACAACTCGTCCCGCAAAAAACAAGCCCTAATATGGCTGTATTGACTGAAAAATAAAAATGTTATGACTTTTGGAAGAAGGGGAGGAAAAAATGAAAATGAAAAATCGCCAAGGGTTGAAGGGGTTAAGGCACCCATACACATTATTATAGTTAAAACTTTAGTTTTTTAATTAAACATATTTGGTAAAATTTACCAGCAAGGTTTCGGTTGAGCTGACCGATGACAGCGAATCATTGCCTGAAGAAAAGTTGTTTGCGGTTGAAATATTTGGTCTATAAAAATGACAGAATACCTTTATTACACAAACTATCCTTCTTCACAAGCACATTCCCAGAAATGGAGCGTGCATCCTTTGTCTGATGTTTGTGTACATATTCAGGTTGAACACCATTGTAGGGAACCTGTCAGGTGCAATATGCACCCAGAATCACGAGCAGTACTAGGTGCAGATTTCTAATCCCAGCCTAATCGTCCCTGTATACACTGCATAGATAAAGAGATCTTTAGAAAAAGTATTTTAAAGATCCTTTATCATATGCTAATGAGCGAGGGGACTAGTCGCAATGGTGTTAGTTCCCTTGGCTAGTCGGCCCCCTTAGCATGTAAGCACGCCCCTATGGGTGTTCTAACCTACTAATGAATGCATAGTGTCAGAGGCATGGTTGATCTCACCGCTCTCTCCTGCCACTGCTCCAGACGCTGAATTTTAGCTCAGTAGACATGATCAGAAGTCCCGGACTTCCAGTCGTGTACTATGAAGCTGGGTGTACGCGTCCCGGCTTCAAACTGGTATAGTGCACATGACCGTACGTCCGGGGACGTTCTGATCGTGCGCACTGAGCCGAAAACCAACGGTGGCAGCGGAGAAGTGAGAACAACCATGCCACTGACACTGCGCATTCATTAGCATGTTAGCATGCCCATAGGGGTGTCCCTGTATCTAGTAGCATACATAAAGAGATCTTTAGAAAAAGTATTTCTAAAGATCTTTTATCATATGCTAATGAGGCCAGAGACTAGTCACAAAGGCGTTTGTTCCTGCACTCATTCTGCCCTCTTAGCATGGTAGCATGCCCACAGGGGTGTACTAACATGCTTTTCAATGCAGCTTCACCAGCGGTGACATACATACCTGTGTCCGCTGTGACCGCTATTCTGAATGGCGTAGACCTGGCTTCATAGTGCACATGACTGGAAATTCCCTTTACAGATCAGCGGACACAGGCACGCATGTCACTTCTGATGGTGTTGCATTGATTAGCATGTTAGCACACCCCTGTGGGCGTGCAGCCATGCTAAGAGGGCGGAATGAGCACAGTAACTAATGCCCTTGCGACTAGTCCATGGACTCTTTAGCATATCATAAAGGCTCATTAGAGATACTCTTTCTAAAGATCTCTTTATGTATACTGCTAGATACTGGGACTGTTAGGCAGGGATAAGCAATATGCACCCAGAACTGCTCGTGGTTCTGGGTGCATATTGCACCTGACAGGTTCCCTTTAACAGCCAATGTAGGCCAAAATGTGTGACTGTCCAATGATAACTATCGTTCTTTAGGCTATAAACCCTTGCTTAACCATTATCTTCTGTCTGATGTGTATGACCCTTATTCCAGTGAATGAGGCATGCAGGGCTACAGTCCAGCCTCCAGTTTCCTTGTGCACTGAATTATGGCCCTGCAGGACTTGTACAATGCCATAATGAAGCCTTTTGCCCTAATTTTGTGCTAATTCTTATTTCAACATTTGGTCCCAGAGCCCAAATTTGGGCCTACAACTAAACCTGTTCCCAGGGCCTAATTTAGGCCTACATATATAGACCTGTATGGATGTGCGATAAATAGTGTTGAGCGAGTAGTTAACTATTCATACTCGCTATGCTGTTAGCGAATACTGTCTGCTACTCGCATATTCGTTACGAGTAGTATGTCAATGGGAAATATTCGCTAAGTAGCGAGTGACCCAAAAGCCGTACTTCTCGTGAGAGTAGCGAATAGTACGGCTTTTATGTCACTCGCTACTTAGCGAATTTTTCCCATTGACTTACATTGTGCCCGCTATTCATAACGAATATGCGAGTAGCGGACAGTACTCACTAACAGCATAGTGAGTACAAATAGTTAACTACTAGCGGTAAACACAGATTTATATACAGCCTGCTGTCTTTGGCTTCGTATAGAATGCCTATTAGGCCATAGTGGGTGAGTACATACTGTCCGGGTTTCCATCTTCCCTGAGAAATTTACCTTTGGGACCAAATTTCAACATAAGATAGATTACCAAATCAGAACACATTTAGACAGACACCTTAATCTTGTTTGTCAAAGTTTCTAATGCATTTCCTGTAATAAATATTTAATGACTGGTCAGAAATGATGGATTCTTGCTAGTTGTCTGATTTGTACTGGTACACAAGTGTTCTAATGAGGCAGACGTCCATGTTAAAGTCACTGCAATGGTTAATGTTGGATCCTGATGAAAAGCTGGACCGTATTATATTGGCCTAATTATCTCCCCAGAGTTCCCTGTCTTCTCCGCTGCACACTGGCCTTCTTCCTTCTTAATAGCACATCCAGTGCCCTGCATTATTTCCCCTCTCTCGGGCCTGTGGGAGCGCTTTGTCACTTGCTTTCTCAAGTTTTTTTTTTTTTATCTATTTGCAAACTAAAAATAAAAAACTAAAAAAAACAACAAAACAAAATTGTCGCTTGTTGAAAGAGTGGAAAGAGAGGAAATGGAAGGGAAATATTTGTTTTCAATTGTTGTGCATTATAAGAAGACAAAAAATAAGCTGCATAGATCCGATTTAAAAGTTACTCTATGCTTTAATGTTCTACTTTTAGGATTATACAGTTAAAATCAGTCCATCACATAAAACCTCATTTGCATGTAACTTGACCAGTTTCGCCTGATCAGGCTTTTTCAAGGGTCCCAACAGGAAGTGGTGAAAACAGCTGGAGAGTGAGAACAAAGACTGTTGCTGCATAACATAGACATTGTTAATTACTGAATAATAAACTTTGCTATAAATTATAGTGGTATTCAATTGCTGTGCTACTAGAATCGCCTCTCAAACATCTAAAATGTTGGAAAATTCCTTTAAAGAAACTTACTTGACCGAATTTAACACATTGTACATCCTATATGGGACTAGCCTGAATTCCCGAACATAGTTAAGGATATTGTTGCTAAACATTCCTGTGTTAGCAGTGGGAATGGGAGGGGAGATATTTGGGTACTCAAGGCATTTGAGCCTCTCCCAGACTTTAGTCATT
The DNA here is from genome assembly GCF_048569485.1 of Anomaloglossus baeobatrachus. Taxonomy (NCBI): domain Eukaryota; kingdom Metazoa; phylum Chordata; class Amphibia; order Anura; family Aromobatidae; genus Anomaloglossus; species Anomaloglossus baeobatrachus. The sequence goes on from NC_134354.1 coordinate 213,087,720, forward strand.
ATTAGTCTTAGTAATTATAGGGCTAATTATAGATTTAGTTATTTAAATGGGGTTGACAAATTGCTATTATGAAACATTTGGTAGCCATATTTCATTTTTGGGAAAACAAACGTAATCACTATATGCTCACTATATCCTTTGCAGTAGACATGAAGAAGACAAGCGCAATAGGGTTTTATCTGTGAAGATGATGAAATTATTCGGGCAAATGTTTGCTCACTTGGGTGGGTTGTGTAGGACACAACAACCAAAGTGCCACAAATGATGGCTGCAGCAGCCCCAACAGCGAGGAATGGCAGACAATGGAAGAAGCGTTAAAAGCCGCGTTGCCGTTCTAGAAGATGAATGCAGATTCCTGTGAAAGTAATTTATTCAACGCGTTTTGGAGTCGATACTCCTCCTTCAGGACAATCACATAGAAGATGAATACAGATTCATTGGAAAGGGATTTATTAAACGCGTTTCGGAGTGGATACTCCTTAAGGACAATCACATTGTCCTTGTCCTGAAGGAGTACTCACTTTGAAACGCTTTGAATAAATCCCTTTCTCACGAATCTACATTCTTTTTCTGTGATTGTCCCGAACGAATATCCACTCCGAAATGCGTTGAATAAATCCCTTTCTCACGAATCTACATTCTTCTATGTGATTGTGCCAAAGGAGTATCCACTCCGAAACGTGTTGAATAAATCCCTTTCTCACAAATCTGCATTCTTTTTCTGTGATTGTTCCGAACGAATATCCATTCCGAAACGCATTGAATAAATCCCTTTCTCACGAATCTACATTCTTCTATGTGATTGTCCCAAAGAAAGGAGTATCTTCTCCAAAATGCGTTGAATATATTACTTTCCCAGGATTCTGTATTCATCTTCTATAACGGCAGCACGGCTTTTGACCCTCCTTCTTCCATTGTATATCCTATGCAGCCAAGATGAAGGTGGCTTTGGAAAGTCATTGTCGGAACATAGAAAGCAATCTTTTGGAGGAGTATATTAAATCACGCTTTTTGCTGCAGGCTGACGTATAGATTGAATATTATTAGAGTTTTCTTAACTTCACAATCCTCCTTTCAACAAATCTTCAGTGTATTTGAACTGAGACCTTTGCGTTGTCATTCTGAATAAATCTTCCTCTGACCCCAATGACAAGTATTACAACCTACCACTAATTTCCGTATCCCCAGTACAGACGAGATTGGTTGAACTCTGGAAGGTGAGCGTACACTTGGAAACCTTTTTCTACTTTGCCTGACCACAATTTCTTCACATTTTCCTTCCAAAATAGATGGTAATTGGGAATGTGCCTTTTTCACTGTAGAGTAAAAAAAGAAGTCTCTTGGTTGTCTTCGTTTTAAAAAATCAGATTATTTGTTTTGGGTTCTTTTCAGCCTTTAATGAGGGTCTACTAATACCTATAAACCCCTTCACCCCCAGGCGATTTTCCGGTTTTACGTTTTGTCTTTTTTTTCTCCCCATGTTCCGAGAGCCGTAACTTTTTTTATTTTTCTGTCAATCTTCCCATACAAGGGCTTGTTTTTTGTGGAACGAGTTGTACTTTTAAATCAAACCATAAGTTTTACCATACGGTGTACTGGAAAACTGCAAAAAAAATGCGATCGCACAATAGTTTTTGGAATATGTTATTCACAGTGTTCACTATATGGTAAAATTGATGTGTTTTTGCGATGTCTCAGGTCGGTATGAGTTCGTAGACACCATACATGTATAGGTTCACTTTTATCTAAGAGGTTAAAAAAAATTCACAAGTTTGTCCAAAAAATGGGGCACACTTTTGTCCCATTTTCCAAAAGTCGTAGCGTTTTAATTTTCCGGGATCTATGGCTCAGTGACTACTTATTTTTTGTGTCTCGAGCTGACGTTTTTAACGGTACCGTTTTTGCGCAGATGCTTTGTTTTGATCGCCTGTTATTGCATTTTGCTGAAAATTTGTGGCGACCAAAAAAATTTAATTTTGGTCTTTGAAATTTTTTTGCCTCTACGCCGTTTACCAATCATATTAATTCATTTTATATTTTAATAGATTGGACGTTTCTGAATCCGGCGATACCAAATATGTTTATATTTTTTAATTTTTTTAACCCTTTAGTTTTCAATGGGCCGAACGGGGGTGATTTGAACTTAGGTGTTTTTATTTTATTTTTAAGTTTTTAACACTTCTTTTTTTTTTAACTTACTAGTACCCCTAGGGGGCTATAAGGATCAGCTGTCTGATCGCTTTTCCATTTCTCCAGATTACAGCTACACAGCTGAGATTTGGAGAAAACCTGCTTTACTTTCACACACGTCGCTCTGCCAGCAGTGAAAGTGACTCATGATATCTACAGGAGGCATCACATGACCCTGTACTACCATGTCAACCACGGGAAATCATGTGAATTGTGATGACGCTGCGTAAGTTAATGCTTACCGTGGTGCGCTGTTTCATATCGCTGTCAGATTTTGACAGCGACATGTCAGGGGTTAACAGGCGTGGGTGGAACGCGATTCCACTTGCACCTGACAGTCACACATGTCAGCTGTTGAAATCAACTGTCATGTGCGCGGATCGCCGCAGACTGCCCACAGCAGGGATTAACATCACACTATCCATGAAGTATCCTGTACGTCATGTGTCGTGAAGAAATTAATGGAGCTCATTTTCAGACCTCACAGATATAAGTTTCCAGTATTTCCACCAGTGAGGATAAGTATTTTTTCTGTATTTTTTCCAACATGTTATCAATAATTTTTCTCTAGAGTAACTAGTAGGAAGAGGAAGGTTGAACTAGATGGACCTAGGTCTTTTTTCAACCTAAGTAACTAAGTAACTATGTAACTATGTGACTATTAATTATTAAAAAATGTAATTGTAATTAGAAAATTAGCTTTTCTCCAAAAGGATAATAGCAGACTTTCCAGTGTCACCCATGTTATACAGCTTCTGTAAAGGTTCAGGTTTTACTTCAATAAATGATTATCTGCCTTTAATGTTCACATTATTTGGATTGGCTGCATAAGTCCACTGCAAATCTAAATCCACAGGACAATCCACACCATATTAATTTAAATACTTACATATTACTACTATTATGCCAAGGCCACAACTGGGGCACCACGGAAGCCACAATAGTGTTAGCAGACTGGTGCATTTATTGTTTCCTTACACATTATTTTTCATCTGCTAACGATCCAAAGCAAAATCCACAACATAAGAATTTGATCTCAGATTTTGCGTTTTCCACTGAAATCAATAGAACAAATGGCCTTATTCTCTCCACAAAGACATTGACATGGTCTGTACAAATGTACTTGCTATTTTTTCTGCTACTGTGCTCCGTTGAAGATTGGTCTGGGCCGGGAGTTGGCAATGCCGCTTGGTTATATCCATAGGGTGTGTGCACACATTCAATATTTTTATCAGATTTCTCTGCTGCAAAAACTATCATGATGGCAGAAACATTGTGTAAAGTACACTTTTTGTGAATGTTTTTGATGCTTTTTTTACATGTATTTTTTTCCCTATTTGGGTGAAAACCGCTGCAAAAAAACACTGAAAGAATTGACAAGTTGCAGATCTGAAAAACCTATCTGAGGCCAAGTGCGCACTGGAAATTGACTTTTTCTCAAGGAAAATCCGGACCCTCTTAAAGAATCATGCACCTGTGGTAAAAACCGTCCCAAAACTGCAATGAAATCCGTATGCGGTTTTGCCGCGGTTTTCCTGCAGGTTAGTCCCTGCGGATTTTTATCGTTATCTATGGCAATAACCGCAGGTACCTGTGGAAAAGAAGTGACATGCACATTAATTCCGCAGCGGAAATTTCGCGGGTAAATCAGCAGGTATAAAAAAAATGCAGTGTGCGCACAGCATTTTTTTTTTATACCCATAGGTTTTGCTGTGGAATGACTGCAGAAATTTTAGACACATTTTCTGCGGCAAATCCACGGTAAAATCCGCGGTAAATCCGCAGCGTGCACACATAGCCTGAAGGTTCAAATAAGCAAGGAAAAAAACAGCATGTGCATGAGAATTCACAAATCTCATTCAATTTGCTGGTAGTGTAAAAAACTGTTTTTCTTTTTTGTTGAAAAAAATGCAGAGTGTGAACAAAGTGCAGTGTGAACACCGTCGAGTAACACATGTATTGTCTGATCAGATCAGATGTATTTTTCTATAGCAGCTCTTCCTCCCCTCTCACAGCATAGGCTGAGGTAGTAAAGGGAATTGTAGCACCATCCCTTTCCACCACAAAACTTCATGTTCCTCCATGAAGAGGAGTATATTCTGTACACCATTCCAACGATTTGTGCTCATTTGGTACAATCCTCCAAACGGTTGTAAAGCCGCAGTGAATTCCAGAAAATTGGAATTGATGGGAGTGTTAAATTTTATTTATTTTCTTGAAATCAGAGATACTTTGGTCTTTTTAATTTAATATACTCTTAATTCTTTGTTTTTATCTATTTTTTTTAAACTTTATATAATTCTCCTTTTAATTTTTTCATCCTGCTTTCTCTTTTGGGCATTGCTGAACATGACCCCCTTCCTTATAATGGGATTTTCTAGCACAATCTATATCTATTAATATTATCATTGATGGGTATATCTACTTTATTGGCCTCTTTAAATTCAGTTGCGCAACATATGACACAACTTAGTATTTTTTTTCTGATTTGGTCCCTGATTTATAAGGAGGCGTACCCTTTGTCCGCTCTGCCATCCTCCCTTCCTCAATTAACTAGAATGCCGTGATGAACACTGGGGAGATCTTTGATGACGCGGCCTGTGAAGTGATTGTCACGCTGCTCCCTACACCGATTGGTTAATACTTTATAATGAAGTCGCAAAAGATTCCTGCTGGCGCGCCTGTCTCGTGATCATCACGGTTATGTACATGTGACCTCGGGGATCATGTGACGTGACGTTGTTGATCACAGCAATTCTGATTCGTTGTGAGGGGGGCGTTTGCCAATGACAGTATCTGCTATGACGACTCTGTCAGAGGGTGTAGTAATGCCCTGTTGCATGTATTTCGGGGGATGTTACCTCCTTTTTGGCACAAATATGGTAAAAAAAAATCCCTATCCCAAACATATACAATGTAATGAGGTGACCCATGGAATCCCTGGAGGCGGTTATATTTCTGAATGAATGTAGTGCCCTGTAATTACTATTGGTTTGGGTAAATTTTGTGGGAGGTACCCTATGTTAATGTCCAGAGTGTCAATTAAAAAGCGTGTGTATGCGTGCGTGTGTGTGTGAGATATATATTTATGTTTTTCCTATGCACCTTTCATGGAGAATGACACGATTATTGAGGTAGTTCATCAATGACGTCTGATCTGCAATACATGGCTGGACTTGCAAGAGGGTTTGATGAGCGGACACACAGAAGTTTGGTTCCACAGGTCCAGCTGTACTTTAAAGTTGGGTTTGGGACCCGGACTTGACTTGAACCCCAATAGAAGTCCTTTCTTGGGCAGTTCGGCTCTCCACCCACATGCAGCCAGCACAGATCACTTCTGGTGGCAAGTAGATGGGGTTTTTCCAATTTTTATTTTTTGGGTGCACACTACATCCTATCACGCTGTTGTTATCCCCAGTGTGAGCCGTTCACACTACAAGCGATGTCAGCCATGCTCAGACGAGTGAACTTCATACATAAAGCATCTGAACTCCGAACCCGAACTCGAAAAGTCCGAACACCAAACCTCAGGTTCTCTCATCTCTTTTTAACCCTAGAATGCATACCTGGGGCCTTGCAAGCCTGCTAGGTTAATTGTGTTCTATGGTTGATTTCTATGGTTGCGCGTTCTAGGGTTGAGGAGAGTGTCCTGCAACCAACCTGTTATATAAGCCACCTTGATTGTATATTGAGGCTATGTAAACTTTTTTTAACGGCTTAATAAAGGCCCTGCTGTCCAAAACGTTGCTCTTTTCTGCAATCTTCGGATACGTACATTGGGTTTAATAAAGCCTTTTGTAGCATGTACCCTCATCACACATATTCTTATGTCTGATTTTTTTTATTATTCCTTTGTCTTTCAAGTACTTTGCTAGAAATCCCCATATGCGTACAGTTTTCATATATCCCCATGACCCCATGACTTACTGACATATGGCCGCCGCACTGATCCCGGCACTGCATTAAGGAGGACTTGTCTGGGTAAGTACCTGCTGTCTTCATATCTGAGAAGAATACTGAGCGTTGCCAGACATCCTCTGTACGAGACACTTTGCATGCTGCTCATGTACTGCAGCCATTTATTCCAGACCTCATAAAATGTTCTTGCAGGTGATATAGTGAAACATTTCTGATTTTAGATTACAATATATTTCTCCTGTCAGTAACTGCTCTAAAATATGAGGTATTCATTCTTGTCTTGAGCAACATCTGTCTCAAAAACACCATGGGGTATAGACCTATGCGACTGAAGTATTGTACCAATTTGATATTTCCTAATATAACAATTAGAATTGTGGTGTTATAAGAGAACATTTCCTCCATTTATCACCTACTTGGACTTGGAATGAATATCCACTTCAGCTTTACAATCCTATTTTTCATTCCTGTCTAACAGTTTGGTGCCCTCTTGCTACAAGAGCAAGCACATGCATTGAGCCAAAGTGTTTTTTTCTAGGCAAGAATACTACCACTTTCTGCAATGTGTTTCTTCTTGTCGACGCAAAGGCGATAGATCCCTCTGACCAACAATAGGGTTCCATCGGTGGGATCTGATTTACCGGTCATGGCTACATTAGGGAGGCCTCAACACGATCGTTCAGCTGGCAACTATTGCTTCTGTCTCCTCCATGCACAGGAGCGCTTGCTCCGCGCAACGCTCCTGTGTTCTCTATGACAGAGGCACTGCCAATATCTCTGGTGGCGCCTTATGTCGCCGAGTCTGAAATCGAACATGACGAGAATCGGGAGGTCCCAATATACATTAGAGTATCTCAACAATAGGTGTTGTGATGTAAGATTTAAAGGAGATGTCAAGAATTGGAATAATATGGTATAATTGGTTTTTTTTTCGCCATTAATGGTACCACTCTTTTTCATAGCTTATGTTTGATATTGCAGTCTATAGGCAAGGTTGTGGGGGATTCTCTAAACAAAATTGTGATCTTGAGTTCATATATTTTTATTTTGCTTTTTTTTTTTTACTTAATTATAATGCCTTTGTAAAAGTAAATAAATAGCTTCAGACAGCTGCCATTAGAATAACTTAAAAGATACCTGTCGAGTACCCAAATGCTATTAACCTGCAGATATTGGGTTAATCTGCAGGTTAGTAGCATTCTAATAATGCCTGGCCACTGCACTGTGAAAGCCCAGCTATTAGGAGGAAATTAATTTTATTCTTCCAGGCATCCTCCAGCTGTCATTCATGCCAGTGCGGATTAAGTCAGCGCAGTCAATGGCGGCTGTAAGGATGCCCGGCACATTGACTTACATTCATCTCTATAGTGTGAGTAAACTGTGTGCTACGGTGTGCCAACAGCTGGCCTTCACTATGTACTAAGTGGTGACTGAAGCCATTCCCTTGCCAAGAGTTCAATTCCTCCCGGAAGCTAGGTTTTCAGTACAATAGCCAGGCAGCTTTAGAATACTACTAACCTGCAGATATTGGGTTAATCTGCAGGTTAGTAGCATTCTAAAGCTGCCTGGCCTCTGCACTGAAAGCCCACCTACCGGGAGGAGATTAACTTTATTCCAACAGGCAGCCTCTAGCTTTCAGTCATGCTGGCGCAGCTTCAATCAATGCAATGAATGGCTGATGTAAGAACGCCTCGGCTTATTGACTGACAGCCTCCTCTACAGCAAACTGTGTATTAGCATGTGCTTACAGCTGACCCTTCACTATATACTGAGTGGTGACTGAAGCCATGCCCTTGCCAGGAGTTCAATTACTCCCGGTAGTCAGTGCAACGACTAGGCAGCTTTACAATGCTACTAACTTGCAGGTTAACCCCATATCTGCAGGTTAATGGCATTTGGGGACATGACAGATTCCCTTTAAGGTTAATTTGAATTTTTTGGATATTTAGAGCTTATTATTTGCATGTCACAGGGCATAAAGTAAAGCATTAGACATTCTATAGTGATAAACAAATACATGTTTCCTGCCGGAATATTTATCTTGGAGATTACTTAAGAACAATAAATGTTTTGTGATGATGCCAGGTCGTCTTAGTCTTCAATTGCAATTAAAATAAAAATAGACCTGTTTTGATATTTGTTCCTATGAAAATCTGTGGTCACAAAGGAGGAACATGGAATGCAAAAATCCCAACGTGTAGAAACTTTGGCCGACGTTTCCAAGACCAGTGTATACAGCTGGAATTCATGTGCTACAAATTTGCATTATTCATTTATTTGTCCATAGATTTTTCATCATTTTAGGCTTTTTTCGTTATTAAAAACCAAGCTGCAAAAAAATGACTTTAGCATCTTTGATGCCTCTCAGATTTCACGAGTGATGGAAAAAGTTGGAAGTTTTGAAACAAATTCCAAGTTGCAACTTTTTCTTGGCACAGATTCTCGCCTAAACTAACATATACTTGGTAAATGTCAGCCATTGTCCCCAATATACTTGAAGAAAAAGCACTTTTATTGTGCACGCCTGGTATTCGATGTATTGTATTATTCCACTGTAGTGTCTATGACCTCGAGTCAACTGTCTCCCATGGTTACTTAGGTACAATGACTGCAAATTTCACAAATGTGTCTCCATTGTTGTCTCCAGGCTTTATAGGGTCATTTATACAGGGCTTGAGGATACTTGGGATTGTATAGGAGGAGGTTAGAGTGATATCAAGGCTGGACAAATCCTAAGAGCCAAGTAGCTATTATTCTGAGACATGTGCCTCCAGCTTTTACCGTATTGGTTGTTTTTCCTATTGACATCTCTGAAGGTTCTTATTTAATCTTGCATTGCACTCATTGACTCAATTTACATATAATCAATGTCTGATATTTTTGTGAATGTACGGACTTTTTATCATGAGTTTTGTATTCTTGGGATATTACATTTGAATATTCCTGTTGAATGACAGCAAGGAGAGATCTTGAGAAATGGATGCAAAACGTACCGTATATTCATTATAGAGCATTGTAGATTTATTCACTGCAATCAGCATAGCGGAGGCTTTTATTAGGTTTTACATTATGCACATCTCCATTCATCTGAAGCCGGGCACATGCACATTTCACACTATCCTAAGAACTGTAAGGCCCTGTGCGCACGCTGCGTTTTTTACTGCAGTTTTGCTGCATGTTTTGCTGCAGAAAATGTTCATATCCTTCCTGCAGTCCTTCCCCAGCAAAACCTATGGTAAAAAAAGTGCTGTGCGCACACTGTGTTTTTTGTCACCAACAGGTTTTGCTGTGGAATTTCCGCTGCGGAAAAGAAGTAGCATGCCACTTCTTTTCCGCATGTCCCTGCGGTTTGCAGGGCTAACAGATAAATCACCCGCTGTCTCTGGGTCGGCGGAGGATTGATCCCCAGTATATGGCCAGATACTACTCCCCATATAAAGTTTATGGGGAACACAATCTGGCGGAAAGGGGTAGGAGCAAGTGCTACATACTCCCTGATCACCAGTCGGCTGTCACACTGCTCCCGCGGCAGCTCTTTCATCTTCCAGAGCCAGCCACTCATTAGTCTCAACATTTTCACACCTTCCCTGCTCACCGGTGGCTGTGATTGGTTGCAGTCAGACCCGCCCCCACACTGAGTGACAGCTGTCTGACTGCAACCAATTACAAACGCCAGTGGGCGGGTCTATAGTGTACAGCAAAATAAAAAAAAAAAAAAAAAACTGCGTACGGCCCCCCCCAATTTTGATAACCAGCCAGGATAAAGCCTCACAGCTGGGGGCTGGAATTCTCAGGCTGGGGAGCCCCCCAGCCTAAAAATATCAGCCAGCAGCCGCCCGGAATGCAGCATCCATTAGATGCGTCAGTCCCGGGACTTTTCCCGGCTCTGCCACCGCATCAGGGCAACAGAAATCGGGGTAATAAGGAGTTAGTGGCAACTATGAGCTGCTGCCATTAAGTCGTAGTTTAGTGATGGCAGGCGTCTGAGACATCCCCTCATCACTAAACTGTACGTGAAAGTAAATGAACACATACACCGCAAAAATCCTTTATCTGCAATAAAAGACAATAAAGCCCCCTCTTCACCACTTTATTAACCCCACCAATAACAGCCCTCCAGGTCCGATGTAATCCGCAGGAAGTCCCACAGCGCTTCCAACTCTGCTACACCTGACACTCAAAGTGAGCGCCATAGACCATGACTGCTCACTGAGAGTCAGGCCGCAAGTGAAGTGAGCCGCGCGGGATCAGCGGTGACTTCACTCATGTGTTTTGCGGTGACAGGTGGAGGACTCCAAAATGTCAGACTCCTCAATCAAGGCAAGGGGTTAGATTTTTACAATGCAGGAGGCACAAAGCAAGGTCCATACCTGCTGATTGGACTGTTCAGCGTATGTTTGCGTTCAGCGATGAAAAGACAAAAGATATTTTTACAGGTATTGCGGTCTGTGAATTAAAGGTAACAACAAGTGGAGAATGGTGATAACTTGCTGATCACTGATGGACCACTGAAACCTGCGTCAATCTGCAGAATAGAGGGAAGTGGCAGTTCGCATGCCCGACATGCTCCTGTTATTCTCTATGGGTGCCAAGTGCTGCGTACGGCTTTATCCGGTAGACCCCACAGAAAATAAATGGATTGATGGCCAGGTGTCTGACCTCCCTCTCCATTTTGCAATGAGGATAAAAGTTCTCCATTGTGGTAAAACGTTCCCTGTTCTGCCTATCGGTGCGACTCCTGGCGGTGTGACACGCACCGTTAAGGGTATCTATCCTGTGAATAGGTGATAACTTGTTTTAGCATATGTTTAGAAAGTAAATTACAGTAGGATCACAGCAAGGGCTCCATTTAGAGTAGGGACACGTGATTATGGGTTCCTTTTAAGACTAGGTTATTGCCTACAGATAATGACTGATTCTGTTGACAATTTTCCATCTATCATATAGATTTGTGATACGGCGCACACATCATAGGATTATCTCTTCAGGAATATTCTGGGGATTTACATCCAAAGGTGATACAGACATGTTCATTATCATACCGGCATGTAAATATGAACGCTCTGATCCCACTATAGCACACAATAGTAGAATTGTCTCTTTGATTCTTGCGCCGCTCTAAAAAAGAAAATATTTTTGTAGCAATCTTATTTTACAGTGCGGTCTCTCACAATCATTGCTTTGTGACACTCCTGTCAGATGTCATTAGCAAATCTGTCATATCAGCAGATCCACAGTGGCCCTGCAGCCCACAAATAGCCCAGGCATTGTATCTCCACTTCATCCATCTGACAGAACGCCACAAAGCTATCTATTGTGCCCCTGTCATTTTCCCAGAAAGCACATTAAGCAGGGTTCAGCGATTCCTGAAAATTGAAGTTATGTATTTCATCAGAGCAACCTCATCTTCTAGAAGAATAGGATTTTTCCTCATTAACTTTCCAAGCTGATAAATATAGAACAGATGAAAAACTCAAGATGTTCCCGTAATGCGAGTATTCCAGCGTTCTCCTCATCACCAGCACTAGATATGCCTTTGGCTATAGAAGTTGAGGGATTTCTGTTTAATGCTATAAAAGAAAGTATATAATGTGTAAATTATTACCGCTTTGGCCTCTGCCGTCCACATCCACGTGAAGATCTGATACACTTCGAAAAGCTGAGATGTCAAAGCAGGACATGTCTCAAGAACCGCTGTGTCATCCCCTGTGAACCTCTCACCCGCACTATGCCGCTCTGCACAGCTAGCCTCTCCATCTCTTCATTCATTCTTGCTGGATAAGGAATATATGCTGGAAGAAAACCATGCACCATCCCATAATTCACAATTTTACATATCGCCTTTTTAAAGAGAGAGGTTTTAAAAAAAAAATCTATTTTGCATAATATATTTTGACAGTTTTCCTCAGTAGCAATTCGTCATTCACTCACCCATGCAATGCTTTCTCGAGGATCCAGACTGTTTTCCCATTCTGTATTTTAGAGATTACCAGAGGGAAAACAGTTTGGTGCTTTCTTAGCATCCATGTTATTAATGGAAAAGTCTCACAACCTGGGAGATCCACATTATAAAAGTATATTAGTATATTGATACTTAACAGGAAGCTATCGTCAGAAAAGATTATTTACATTCTGTTTTTGTGTTAATTGTGTTTTTATTTTTCATTTTCATTTTTGGATTCAGGAACCAATACATGTACATTGTTTCAGGAACCAATACATGTGCATTGTTTCAGGAACCAATACATGTGCATTGTTTCAGGAACCAATACATGTGCATTGTTTCAGGAACCAATACATGTGCATTGTTTCAGGAACCAATACATGTGCATTGTTTCAGGAACCAATACATGTGCATTGTTTCAGGAACCAATACATGTGCATTGTTTCAGGAACCAATACATGTGCATTGTTTCAGGAACCAATACATGTGCATTCGTCACAATGAACAGACTCTGACCTTAGCCAAGCACCATAGCAATTCCGCTGTACTCTACGCCGACCGTCTCCACCTGACCTGATCCCTCAGCTGCCGCACTCAGCAGGGCCTCACAACAGACCGTAGTATACCTACTTAACACTTATGACAGTGTGTATATGAGGAAGGACATTGATTGACCGAAACGTCAGAAACTAAACCCTGCTACATAAATTACCCAATTAATGGGATTTTTTTGCTTTCACTTCATTTGAGTGCCAGATTATTTTTCTATATTAAGACAGGGTTGGACCTTATCTGAGCACCAATCATGACCTCCGGGAGTGGCGTAAATCCATGATTTAATTTATCATGGTGAAGAAAACGGTAAGGGAACGGTTGCCTTGCAGAAGATTTAGGTGGTTTTCCAACTCTTCTGGAGCCTTCTGAATGATTTGTGAGAGTTGTCATGTATGTTTAATCCTAACCATGATGACCATTTAAAATACCCTTTTGAATTGTGGAATTTTATTCACTAGTTTAGTGTTGGGATTGCGCCTTGCAGAGATTACCCTTCATTAGAGAAACTTCGCGAAACCACTACTGGACAACAGAGTTACAGTAAGGCCTGCCTACGAATTAGTTAAGATGTCCAAGCTTGTCATTTTTTACAGGATCAGACGACCTCTTCGTTTCCTAACTCGCCGCTCACAGATAATGTGGGGAAGAGAACAGTCTGGCCGGTTGAATTTTGGCGTCAATGCTTTTTCTTGGCTCAAAGATAAGCTGATGCCAGAGGATTCTGGCAAAGGCTTTCTCATGGAGAACACACGAGCGGTCTGCCAAGCCGAAGAATCCTGTGTACAGTTATCGGTGTATGTCCAGCTTTAGCACTATTGACTTGCAGCACTGTTGTGTTTGTTGTTTTTTTTTTGTTTTAAATTTTGTTTTCTGGCAAACGGAATGGACTGTTCAGTATTGTTTTTCCATGTTTGTGAGTCTCTTGTCCTACTCTAGTTTCCTCCTATACTCCAAAAAACATCCCAGTATGTTCATAAGGAATTTACATTGCAAGCTGCATATGAGACTGAATCGACTAATAACAGCCTCTGACCAGTACTGCAGGATATGTAGGCTCTATGTACTGTAAATATAATGGTACTATTAATGCGGAGTTGTGCTTAATATAGAGATGCAAGAATCAATTTGCAGGACTGTGGCCCATTGTTCAGGTCGGACATCTGTGGCTGCTGGATGGCAGACCTGTGAACGGGCGTGTGCTACAGGCGACAGTGCCTGTTTCAGCTAGAAGTGTGCCTGAGGGCGCACATTCAGCTGCATTGCATTGCGGTGCAAAGACGTGTTGGCTCCCTGCACCGCAATATACACCTATGTCTGCAAGCCTGTCATGGGTGGTGCATAGCAATGGCTTCATGTACAGCCCATGGCAGGCAGCATGTCCACCAGCTGTTGAAGAGAACTCTGCACATTAGGGGAGCAGGGGAAGGTAATAATAATAAAAAAATATATATAAATAGAATTATTATTCTTTTTTTTTTTTACGAACGTGTTGAAAAAAGAGCTGCAAAATGGGGACTTTATTAATGGAAGGGGTCCAGGATGGAGTACATGATTACAGGAAGGGGGTCAAAATTGATAAGATTGTTAAAGGAATAGGCCTAGGATAAAAGACATGTACAGGAAGGGGCCCAGGATTTGGGACATGATTATTAGAAGTGGTTCAGGATAGGGGACATGATTAAAGTAGGGGGAGGTCATTGTTATAGGAAGAGGCCCATGATAGGGTACATATTTATAGGAAGGGTCTAAGGACAGAGGACATTATTACAGGAAGTTGCCAGGTATGTCGACATTATTATAGGACGAGGATGTGTGATATTATTACAGAAAGAGGCTGAGGATGTGGGATATTATTACAGGAAGGGGTCAGAATGGGGGACATTATTACAGGTAGAGTCCCAGGATGGGGGACATTATTACAAGAAAGGGTAAGGATGGATTACATTATTACAGAAAGGGCCAGGATGGAAACATTATTTCAGTAAGGCACCAATTAGGAGGTCATTATTAAATAGGGGTGAACACATATGTCATTAGAGGAGCTAGAATGCTTTAAAGGCCTGTACATCTGGCCAACATGCAGGACCAAAGTTTACATTTGGGCCATTGAACTGTAGTTACGCCACTGCCTGTGAATCTCCTCTGCCTCTTCTTTTGAATATCCAAGCTCGCACAACATCATTTTTGCAGCATGATGCACACTCATGGCATTACACCAGCCCAACTAATCAAAAGAAGAGCTGGGAGGTGGGGACATTTGTTGGCCTCCTATCCCAGCGGTCATGGATTACTGACCTGGTGGATGGCCAGAGTTCTGTGAATCCCATCTTTAATGGCTAGTTCCTTGACTCTTCCTTGAGTCCTGCCCTGTAACTTGGAGTGTTATTTGAAATGTCACAGTATCCCTTTAAAAACCATTGCAGTAATGTTGGCATTTTGTAAAGCGTGAGCCAGCTGGTAATTATCTTCCCGTCTCACATTTCTCGGCTCATCCACAACCACCATTTTGTTTGATGATAAAACATACAGCAGACCATAGTAAATCTGTTCTCTGGGCATGCTGAAGTCAATTTGTTGCTTTTTTTCCTTGATAGTTGAATAAATCCAACTCTGGACGCCAATTACAGTGATATCTTGGTTGCTGTTGGTGGTTCTTGTAAAGCTGTCGTCTTCGGTTTCGTTTCAACACTGTCCAAGTGAAAGCACTTTAATAACTCCGAGAATCTCTTGAGATAAAGCGTTTTGTGTCATCTACTGCTCAGTCTTGACAAAGAGCATCGCGTGTTCCATACAGCTATATGGACTCTCACGTTTTTGTTTTGTTGTTTTTTTTTTTAAGGGATTCGTTATTGTCATGGGAGCCATCTTAAGAGTTTTAAGATCAAAATAGTCGTTTCATCTTTTTTTTTGCAGTAATAAGCTCTTTCTACATAAAGCTGTTTATTTTTCGAATAGTAGAAGACGTCAACGCAAATGAATACAAATGACAGTATCCAGCACTTAATAAAAGCAGCACAATGTTCAATGGAGTCTCATTTATCTTGTGGCTTATGGGACAGTATTTGGTATTCTCACAATGACGGAAGGGCCAAACAGTCGCTCACATTGTCCTCCACATTTATGATGATGGCGGTTATCAATAATACGGACATTGTTTTTATGTTCTTTGTAGAGCACTTTTGACTAATTAAATTATTAACAAGACACTAAACTCCCAAAGTTTTATCTTTTTCCTTTTGAAAGCAATTTATTGTTTCCTGTAAGCAGTCACATTAGGCTGGGGAGACATTACCATAGGGTTTTCCAATAAAATTAATGACCGGAAGGCATAAAAAGATTCTGTAACCATGATGACTACTCTTGAATATATTTCCAAACATACTGTCGATTCTAAAATCCGCCGTAAAGATTAATATGCTACATTGTGATTGCTGTGAAGGACTCATTTTAGAAAACTTCTTGCTTATGTTTAGTGTCCATAAAACTTATTTTAAAGGCAATATAAATTTATTTGTTAAAGTATTCACACTGCAATAAACCAATATAATTAATATTTACCCTAACTGATCTTGGCAGCTATCGTTACAGTTCTTACCGAGACCCAACGGCTCAACTTAGTAGAGATCTATGAACATGGTTGCACCTGAAACTTAGGAAAACTAGTCCACACCCCGATGTTGCTTAGAACCGATACCCACCATTTCAACAACTGACTGTAAACCTAATCCCTAATCTGTGTCCATGCACATGAGCTTTTGACCAGCAAGAACGCTGTATCATGCCATTCTCACAAATGATTTCACCATCAACATGCTACATTGTCATACACATTTATTTTCAACCAACCACAGACAACATTTTCCAACTTGACAGATCGCATTATTGGCAGGCGGAAATCTGCCATCAACTATCGCGAACAATCCTTCACATAAATGGTTGAACGGCATGGGTAAATTTGGCAATTTCATCCAATTTATATCACAGAATATTTGGGCTATAGAACAATTGTAGACTTTGTGCCTCCTGAGTTAGTTTACAACTGAAACTACCTTTCATCTCTTGCATTCAAGCCAATTGCTTCTGCTAATCAATATTAAAGGGAATCTGTCACCATGTTTCCATTACCTCATCTGAAATTGGCCTGTTATTGATAGAATCCCTGTTTTCTCGGCTGCAAATGTAGCAGTGCTCTGAAAAGCTTAGCTCTGTATAATCCTGCCCACACAACTGATGAGTAGCTTGTGTCAATATACATAAATCTGCCAATCAGTGAGGCGCTGGGGATCGAGGTTAAACATCAGTTGACTAGGAGGCACAAGACACCTAAGCCCCCGTCACACATAGCGATATCGCTAGCGAGATCGCTGAAACGTCACAGGTTTTGTGACGTATCAGCGACCCCACCAGCGATATCACTGTGTGTGACACGTAGCAGCGAGCGGGCCCCTGCTGCGAGGTTACAAAATGATCAGGACATTTTTTAGCTCGGTCTCCCGCTGTGCAACACGCATCGGAGTGTTTGACTGCGGGAGACCAACGAGCACCGACTCTGTGTAAGCAGTGTATGCTAGTAACCAGGGTAATTATTGGGTAACTAAGCAAAGCGCTTTGCTTAGTAACCCAATGTGTACCTTAGCTACGCATACAGGGAGCCAGCGCTGGCAGCCTATAAGCGGTGTACGCTGGTAACCAGGGTAAATATCGGGTAACCAAGAAAAGCGCTTTGTTTAGTTACCCGATATTTACCCTGGTTACCAAGCGCAGCATCGTTACGCGAGTCGCTGGTGGCTGGTCGCTGATGAGATCTGCCTGATTGACAGCTCATCAGCAACCATGTAGCGACTCACCAACGATCCCTGCCAGGTCGGCTCGCTGGTGGGATCGTTGGTGCGTCACTACGTGTGACGGGACCCCTAGTTATGTTGTGATAATCTGCTGATAAAACACTGTTTTTATTAAACCAACAACACAGCTCAGTAAGTGGCACATCACTGAAATCAAGATCTCCGCTCCATTATCTTTCTTGCTGCTCTCAGGTTACATAGCAAAAACTTGCTGACAGATTCCTTTTAAGGATAGGGGAGACTTTATATAGCTTTTTTTTTTCAAAAAAAAAAAAAATGTTTTCTTCTTTTTTACTCTATCCTGCCATATCTTCCTAAATGTGTTCTTTTTCGACAATCATTCCAATATATCGCTGACCGTTGCTTCTTCAAAGGCAAATTATTAGCAATGTCTCCTTCACCAGCATTTGTTAAACATGGATGTCGGACAAGACACATTCATCAGAAAATCACATCCTGGCCACGTTTTTATGTAAACATGTTAACACGCCAATTCTAGGGCTAAACAATGACCTCACTGTGTCATAGAAAGCTATTACAAACAATTTACCTAAGCATCTGCTGGCCTACTTTCTTGCCGAGTGGGGTCAAAGCATTATAATAGCACTCGCTGAGATTTTGGATGTGTAATACTGTTAACCTTAGTATGGCTCGGTGTGCTTCATAGTGACGCTCCCGGTTTACTAATTTAGTTGCATCGTTATTGTGTTCATTTAATGCTCATAGATCTCAGATGAGTAACAACTATGGAAAAAATATCCTATGGAAGAGTTTGATCCCAAAGGGTATTGTGGGATGTGATCATTAATCAGTGAATGTATGTTAATGGCTTATCGTAACTGTCAACTATCGAGATGTCTTGTGCTCTGTACGAAGACTGGGGCATTTTTGTTTCACTGCTCTTCTGCAGTTTTTAGTAGTGTTTGTTTACCTGCGAGCCAATAAAAATCTGTGGTTTTTTTTTCGAAAATTGCCATAGATTTAGTGGTCGCAATCTTTTGCGCAAATCACAGATGACTGATACTCTTATAATCTTATTCCATTGTACCGGGAGGAAAGGTGGTTTGCCTGGTAGTAAGTTTAAAGTACAGTCAATCTGCGTAATTATGCCTTGTAGTGACGTCAGTAAAAATTCTGAAAGGTGGTGACTGCTCATCCATCTGTTCGTCATTTAATACCTTATGTCTCATTCCATATTAAATGTGATTAGTAACTTTTACAAAACCTTTATGTACAGGTCAACTAGAGTTTGCTTGAATTGATTTATACAACCCAGGGTCTTGGCCATATTAATAATTTATGGTCGCAAGACGGAAACAGTGAGAACTGCTTTCTACTCAACAACGTCCACTCTCTTCATTTGATTAACTGGCCTGGAGCAAGATCACGTGTAATCCACCACAATGATCACATCATGCCAAGCTGGCTAATCAAAAGAAGAGCCACAGATGCTGTCCGGTAAGAGGAGGTTTCATGGCTCCTGTTTAACAACCCTAGATTACTGACTAGGCCAATGGACATTGGTCATACTAATCAATTCACAGAAACACTAATGTCAGTTCTTCATGGAATGTCTCAGAGGATTCCAGATGAAGGGGAACCTTAAAGGACTCCATGAATTGTTGGCATATTACCTGTATATCGCATTGGGATTTTACGTTATCAGACTTGGCCCCAGCATCCAGGGTGGAATAGAGGTGTGGAATGGGTTGAGAAGCAAAAGTAAACTCAAACAAAATGGGGAGAACATGAAAATGTTGCCCTCAGTTGAATTTCAATCCTAGACTCCATTGCCACAAGGCAATCTACCTAACCACTGAGCCACCTTTCTGCTCCTTTTTATCAATAGAATTCAATCAAAGGAGGAGACGAAAATAGTAGGGAAGGGATTTCAGAGACTTTTATTTGTAATTTCCACATCTTGGTGTTCTTTAAATTCTTAACCATAGTTTTTAGCAATTTGGCAATGGCTGATGGAACAGAGTTTTACCGGTCAATGACGCATATTGGGAAGTTGCTAGGTGAACAACTTTCTACCTAGTTATGTAAAACATTTGCAAACTCTGCACGGTTTCTATATTTGGCTGACTTCTTTCCGAATAAAATAGGTTTCTCACTATGCTTTTCAGGTCTTGATTCATGACCACAATCAAAAGACATGGCAGTGATTCAGCTATCGGGAAGTTTGTCAAATGTTCACTTGCTTGACGTGATCTGACAAATGGAGCCCATTGGGAGGCGTGCATTCCAGAAATAGGTCCATATACAATGCTTGGGCAGAGATGTATTCACTACAAATCTTTTGAGGCTTTATCTTACACAAAAGGAAGTTCTTACATTAAATCTCTATAGAGAGAAGCAGGGCAATGCACATATAAAGAAAACATAAAAATGACTAAATTAGCTAAGAAAAAAATGTCAGTGAGTAACCTGCAATACAGCTGCTTCATTTCTATCAAGAGAGTATCTGGAATGTTAACTAGATTTCTTCTGATTTTATTATATAGAACAGCTGTTTTCCTTCTTTTAGTGATATTAGGAAAGGACTCTCCCTGCCACAGTGCATTTCATGGTTATATATAGGAGAAACCATTTATAGTTTAGTACATTTATTGTGTAGTGAGTATGTCGTGGGATAAGATCTTGTAAATAAAGATCATCCCTAAAGGGAAGCCATCATCAGAAAATGACCTGCTGTTCAAATCAAAATTTTGTGCTACATGTATTGTTTAATAACATGTTGCAGTTTATTTTTCATATTATATTTGTTAAAAATATAACATTTTAGTAATTAGCAATGTTCAGATGAGCCACTCAGGTTTTATAAGACACAACCTTCATGTTCTTTCAGTAAGAATTTACAGGAGTTTTCTTGGGAGTAGAGGCAGGATTACAATGACAGGCAAGATCTCTATAACAGCTAATAATATAGGATCCACCAATCACAATTGGCAGTTACAGATGACCATGTCCCCTCCCTCCATTCACAATGACAAAAGCTCATTAAACACTTCAATACAAAAGATAGGGTCAGCGTTTGACCATTGTGCCTGGTACACATGTTGTTTCCTGAAACAAAAGGAAGTTTGTTTAAAAGTGGCCAATGTGAAAATTACAAGATTGCTAAAAATTGTGTTTTTTATTAAATACATTTATCAAAAAAAAAACTTGATTCAATTAATAGGTAATTTTATACTGGTAGCTTCCCTTTTATTTCAACTAAAGTAGTATAAAAAAGAATTAAGAAATCTTATGTATAATTAAAATTGGAAGACAAATTTAAACCTCTTCCATTACTTTATCTCAAATGTAAGGCTTGTCATATACCTCAACTGTATCTTGTAATTTTTCTCTGCTAGCTATACACATGCATGGTCTTCTCAGAAAAAACATATGTTCTTCCTAGAGAGAAGGGGGTTTACCACTGTCAGACATCCTCACCATGGCAGCTTTTCTCAATCTTCAAGAAATCAATCAGGCATTAATTAACAGCTTGATGTAGCACCATAAATTGACTTACAATGTCTACCTAGTCCACGAAGAAGCAAAACCTATTTTTTTTAGGAGGGTGAACTATAACCGCCTAAATTAGTAAATTAGTCCATAATCTCACTCAGAAACGGACAGAAATGTAGAAGTGTAACGAAACATCCAGAATTAAAACTGGATCCTTTAATCGCAGAAAGGATGCCATTTCTGTCCCTGGTATCACGGTTCAGCCTCCTTCACTTGAATGGGAAGGAACTGAATATCATACATTGCCTATGCTTGTGTTTTAGGAAAGAGAGCGAAATCTGTTTCCTAACACTAGACAACTTCTTTCTGTTGAGCCAAGTGTCTGTTGATGTTTTGAAGTGTTTATTAGCGTTGAACAATGTAGTTCACATTGCTCTGGTTTGGTGTCCAGCATCTTCCTCCATAGTAGCCGGTCTTCACTGATGATTATACCAGCATCTTGAACGCCTCTTAGGCTTTCGAAGTCATGCAACGTCATGACCTCTTGTGAGGCCTAGTCACTAAAACTTGTGAGACACTAGAGGGTCTGAGGATGCCATGCGCCAAAGGGAAGACTGGCTGCCATTGAGGACTGGACTGGACACCAGACCAAGGCATTTTGTTTAAAAAAAAATTCTGCATTCGTAACTTGTTTCCATTATGGGAAATTTGCTTAACAAGATTTTTCTTTTATTTTTACAGGTAAAGTTATTAATAAGGATCTTCGCCACTATCTGAGCCTACAGTTCCAGAAGGGATCCATAGACCATAAGCTACAGCAAGTGATCAGAGATAACCTTTACTTAAGAACGATACCTTGTGAGTACCAACTTGCAACTCACACTATGAACAAATATTGTAAATTACACAACCTGTAAAAATGGATTATTTCTAGAATTCTACAAAAATAACTACATTTGTAATTCAATAGAAAGGCATAAAAGGTACTTTACGATAGTTATCCATTTAGCTCCCCCATACAGTTTAGGTTGCTTTCACATTTCCGTCTTTTTCCATCAGTTGCAATCCGTCGCCTTGTGAAAATACGGTATCCTGCAAAATAATTTGCAGGAATCAGTTTTTTCCCCATAGACTTGTATTAACGACGGATTGCGACTGATATTCTTGCGTTGCATTTGTCCCGCGACAGATCAGTCATGGAATGACTGACTGTGGAGCAGAAGCAACGCAGAATGCAATGTTTTTTGTGTGCGTCAAAAAAACGGATAGCGACGGATCCGTGGGCGTCCGTCCTTAGTTATAATGGAAGCCTATGGGCGCAGGAATCCGTCGTCTTTCGTAATATGACAGAATCTGGCGACGCATCCGTTTTTTTCTGTGGGCATGCCCAGAATGACTGTAAATTCAATGTGGTCACAAATCTCTCTCTTGACCAGTGGTATAGCATTTTATGAGCAACTAATATTTGGTTAAAAAAAAAAATACGGACGGATTCCGTTTTTTTATACTCTTCATCACATCAATTTCGACACAATCTGTGCCGGATCCGTCTCATCAGGCATAAAATGGATTACGACTGATGGAAAAAGGCCATGTGAAAGTACCCTTTGATAGCAGTCAGACAAATGATAATTCAGCTGATCATTTAGCAGGCTGCTTTTTCATTCAACTCTCCCATATATATAGGAGTGCTCGCTCTACCAGCCTTTCCTGTGTTCTCTATGAGAAGGCTACTGCCTTACATATCTGGCAGCAACTTATCTCTTAGGGAATAAAGGGATCGGAAGTCCAAAATCAGACATGCCGGATTTATATCTCCCTTCCATCATTTGTTGGAGGAGAGTTGGGGGCCCCCATACACATTAGACTGTTGTCCAAACCTGTCCATATTGGTTAGGTCAACCAAAATTGACCTAATGTGCATGGTGCCCTATAATAGGAAATTGATGATTATTTGGTTACCATTGATTGCAATCATAAGTGCTTTTTTTTGGATGGTCTGTCTAAAATATCGGTTTATCTAGATCCCTGATTCTCTTTCAACTTTCCATTATGTTTCTTCTGTGCAAAATTTGATAATCTTACAATTGTAAAATCCTGATAACCCTTTTTGTACTAACCTTGTTGGTAACTGTGCTTATGTACCCAACCATCCTATGTCTTAGAAGACTCTCGAATGTAATTTGTACCAAATAGCAATGGGTTTTTCCCCAGACTTTTAGCAGGCTTTCTACTATCTTGAGATATTTGGGCGCTTGTCGAAGAGGATTTGCTGCACATTTGGAAGCCATCATATCTTTTACATGACATGTATCTTTATCAAGCTGTTCCTGGTAATAACTGCTGTTAATTCTACATCAAATCTGTCTAAATAGTCTGCACTCCCTTTCCCATCTGCCATTCAAAAGAGGCTTTTCCTAATGTACCTTGTGCTTAGTGCAGTTGAGGATTCATCACATGAAGAGCTTGGATTCATGAAGATCATGTAGGAACACAGTCCGTGTTAATTCCAAGAGGCAACATGTAGCACTGGGTCCGACAACATTGTGCTGATCTTCCTTTATCAGTCACAATCTATTTCCTACTGTCCTTCTTTTAGTCTATTTGTTACATTCTCCAATATTTCAAATCTGCACACCAGGCCACCTAGATCCCTCCGTTGTATTGCCCTATCTGTTTGTGCTCAGCCATGTGTAGAAATGTCCCCAGCCTTTATGACTGTATGAGGAAAGAGCTTGAATTTCCAGTTCTGCAGTTCAACGGATTTACAAAATGTTATGCACCTTTTTTCTTCAGCAGAGTCTGTCCCAAAACACAGCTGGATATGTCTGCCTCCCTCTCTGGGGATTGACACTGTTGGCTTGCCCAAAGGGAGCGCTGGCTCAGAAGAAAGATCGTGCTTCTCTGCTGCTGACACTTGCTCACGGTTTGAGTTCCTGAATCCGATCATGTGTGATCACAGCTTTCTCTCCTTGATGTTACATACACCTCAGTGACAATGACAGCTGAGTGGCCACTTTCTCAAGTGTGGGAATTCCACAGCAGTGAGTGAGCTTTCTCCTGAGACTGTGCCCACTCTGGTGAGGGCCAGCAATGTGAACCACCAGAGAGCAAAGTGGAGGTATCTAAATTCAGGGTAACAGGGAGGTGCACTGAGCTGCCCCGTCATACAAAGGGTGCATCAAGCCTCTCCCTATTAGCATATGCGAAAAAAACAGTGATTTGTGCACAACAGTGGGGCAAATTTATACAGTAAAAGTATGCTTTAATAGGGGCTAAGTCACTCATACTCCACTTTATAGCTTTCCTAGCTTTAACTTACTCATGGGCAAACCTTAACCCTTTAGTGACGGAGCTAATTTTCACCTTAATGACCAGACCAAATTTTGCAATTCTGACCAGTGTCACTTCATGAGGTTATAACTCTGGAACGCTTCAACGGATCCTGGTGATTTTGAGATTGTTTTTTCGTCACATATTGGACTTCATGTTAGTACCAAATTTAGGACAATATTTTTTGCGTTTATTTATGAAAAAAATTGAATATTGGCAAAAATGTTGAAAATTTAGCAATTTTCAACTTTTGAATTTTTATACCGTTAAACCAGAGATTTCTGTGACACAAAATAGTTAATAAATAACATTTCCCACTTGTCTACTTTACATCAGCACAATTTTGGAAACAAAATTTTTTTTTCTTAGGAAGTTAGAGGGGTTCAAAGTTTATCAGCGATTTCTCATTTTTACATCAAAATTTACAAAACCATTTTTTTAGGGACCACATCACATTTGAAGTGACTTCAATAGGCCTAGATGACAGAAAATACCCAAAAGTGACACCATTATAAAAACTGCACCCCCCAAAGTACTCAAAACCACATTCAAGAAGTTTATTAACCTTTCAGGTGCTTCACATGAACAAAAGCAATGTGGAATGAAAAAAAGCAAAAATTAAATTTTACCTAAAAATGTTGCTCTAACCCAAATTTATTCACTTTTAGAAGAAATAACACAACAAAATGGACCCCAAAACTTGTTCCCCACTTTCTTATGAGTGCGCCGATACCCCACATATGGTCAGAAACCTCTGTTTGGACAAATGGGAGGGCTCGGAACAGAAGGAGCAATATTTGAATTTTGGAAAGCAAAGTTGGCTGAAACAGATTGCGGGCACCATGTTGCTTTTACAGATCCCCTAAGGTACCTAAACAGAAGAAATCCCTCACAAGTGACACCATTTTGGAAACAAGACCCCTCAAGGCTTCTATCTAGGGGTATAGTGAGCATTTTAGATCCACAGGTACTTCACAGAGTTTGTTAACGTTACGTTGTCATATTGAAAATTTTAATTTTCTCAAAAATGTTGCTTTAGCATCAATTTTCTCACTTTTTCAAGAGGTAATTTCAAAAATTTGACCTCAAGGTTTGTTAACCACTTTTTTATGAGCGCGGTGATACCTCACATGTGGTCTGAAACCTTTGTTTGGACAAATGGGAGGGCTTGGAACGAATGGAGCAATATTTGAATTTTGGAAAGGAAATTTGGCTGAAAAAGATTGCGGGCACCATGTCACATTTGGAGGACCCCTAAGGTACCTAAACAGCAGAAACCCCGCACAAGTGACCCCATTTTGGAAACTAGGCCTCTCAAGGAATTTATCTAGATGTTTGGTGAGTACCCTGAACCCCCAGGTGCTTCACAGAATTTTATAACGTTGAGCCATGCAAAAAAAAAAAAAAAAAAAATTTTACCACAAAATTGTTATTTAAACCAGGTAGCTTTTTTTTTTTTACAAGAGTAAAAGGAAAAAAATCAGCATAACATTTATTGTGCAATTTCTCCTGAGTTTGGCGATACCTTATATGTGGTGGAAATCAACTGTTTGGGCGCATGGCAGGGCTCGGAAGGGAAGGAGTGCCATTTGACTGCAAAATTGGCTGGAATCAATAGCGGACGCCAGGTTGCATTTGGAGAGCCCCTGAGGTGCCTAAACAGTGGCGGTCCCCCACAAGTGACTCCATTCTGGAAACAAGACACCTCAAGGCTTTTATCTAGGTGTATAGTGAGCAGTTTGAATCCACGAATACTTCACAGAATTTGATAAGCTTAGGTTGCCATATTGAAAATTTTCATTTTTTTCAGAAAAATGTTGCTTCAGCATCAAATTTCTCACTTTTTCAAGAGACAACAACAAACTGTGGACCCAACAGGTTGTTATCCAATGTCTTATGATCACAGGGATACCCCACATGTGGCCAAAAACCTCTGTTTGGATAAATGGGAGGGCTTGGAATGGAAGGAGTACCATTTGAATTCTGGAAAAGTTGAGATAAATTGCGGGCACCATGTCACATTTGCAGGGCCCCTTGGGTACCTATACATTAGAAACCCCCCACAAGTGACCCCATTTTGGAAACTGGATTTTATTCAGGAGTATAGTAAGCATTTTAAATCCACAGGTACTTCACAAAAATGTTGCTGTAGCAACAAATGTCTCACTTTTAGGCTATGTGGCCATGATCCAGCGACACGGCATCTAGTACACAGTGTCAGCCGTCCTGCAGAGATGTGAGTGTTGTCCACGGGAGAACGCAGCTGCCCATGCCCACGATTTAGGTTCAGGCCGCTGTGGAGCTCTATGCTACCTGCAGAGAACACTCATCTCCGCAGCATAAATTGACATGCTGAGGCTCGGGAAGCTGCGCCACACGTCAGTGTATGCTGCGGAGAAAAGAAGCACAGTGGGCACGGGATTTCTAAAAATCCTTCCACTGTGCTTCTACTGCACAACGCAGCGCTATGGACGCAGGGAAAACACTATGGACACACTGCGCCCAAAACGCTGCAAACCCCGATTGTGGGCACACAGCCTAAAATGCTACAATGGATGAATGGATAGATGTCAAACATATATAACGTCCCACCCCCCTACATATTCTAAGCTGGCGCCCTTTAGTGCCTTTCATGTGGCACTAAAGGGTGCCTAGCCTTGTATTTAGCCCCCCAAAAAATTAATAATTAAAATAAACGACGTGGGGTCCCCCCTATTTTTGATAGCCAGCTAGGGTAAAGCAGACAGCTGTAGCCTGCAAACCACAGCTGACAGCTTCACCTTGGCTGGTGATCAATTTGGAGGGCTCCCCAGGCGGTTTTTTTTAAAAAAAAAAAAAACGTGGGGTCCCCCCCAAATTAGATCACCAGCCAAGGTGAAGCGGACAGCTGGGGTCTGGTATTCTCAGGGTGGGAAGAGCCATGGTTATTGGACTCTTCCCAGCCTAAAAATAGCAGGCCGCAGCCGCCCCAGAAGTGGCGCATCCATTAGATGCGCCAATCCTGGCGCTTCGCTCCAGCTCATCCCGCGCCCTGGTGCGGTGGCAAACGGGGTAATATACGGGGTTGATACCAGCTGTAATGTCACCTGGCATCAAGCCCTGGGGTTAGTGATGTCACGGCATCTAAACAGATACCCGACATTACTAACCCAGTCAAGTAATAGAAAAAAATAAAGACAAAAAAAAAATGTATTTGAAAAAAAAACTCCCCGAAACATTCCTCTTTTACCAATTTATTGAAAATAAATAAATTTCGGTCGCTGTAATCCATTTTGGAGGTCCCACGCCGACTCTGGATCTTCTAGAATATGGGGGGCACGTTCAGGGAACGTATCCCCCATTTTCTGGAAGAGCAAGCTCTCCATGAGCAGTGTGGGTGCAGTAATCTGAGACTACTGCACTCACACTGCCCCGGTCCAACCTAGGGCAGAGTGACCTGCAGTAACCTCATTCTAGAATATGAGGGGCACGCTCACAGAACGTACCCCCCATTTTCTAGAACAGCAGTCTCTCCATGTGAGGAGTGTGGCTGCAGATTACCGCACTCACCCTCCCCCGGTCCACAGTGGAGCAGCCTGTGCAGTAGCGACGTCCGCGTCCCTGCTTGCAGGGATCCATCTGACAGCCGCTGTCTGCGCATGCGCCGCCAGCTTTCAAGAAGGAGGCGGCGTGATCGCGGGGCCGGAGCACCAGCAGCCAGGTAACGTAAAACCGGGGGCTGGGAGGGGGGTGACGGGGGGTGACGGCGGGACCTGGGGACAACTTTCTGCCGCATGTGACGTGTCACATGCGGCAGAAAGAGCAGGATGAATGCGGCCGCCATCTTCCACGCTCCGGAGGGGGGAAGGGGGGAGGCGGCTCTGGAGAACCGGAGGGGGCTCCGGGGACCAGAGATCTCCGGTGTACCGGAGGAGGGGTCAGGGGGAAGACATTTCCCTCCGATCTGAAATGTTTGATCATTTCAGATCGGAGGGAAATGAATGCAGAGCCAGCGGCGGCGGGAGTTTTCAGCGCGCGTCGGCGCCATCTTGGATTTTCCGGAGGGGGGGTGGGGGGGGTGTTGGATAGATTTCTCCGGTACCGGGGGCTTTGGGGGCACTAAGGGCTCATATTTATTTCTCATCTGACATGTTTGATCACGTCAGATGAGAAATAAATCAATTTTACCGGCCATTTATTTTTTTTAATGTTGTCGCCGGTATACGGTGTATACCGGCGATCGCATTAACGGGGGCCAGAAAAAACACCCCGATTCATAATCTGGGGGGTCTCAGCTACCCCGGTAGCTGAAACCCCCGAGATTTTCGGTCGCTGGGGGGCGCTACAGGGTTTTTTCGGGCCGCCGCTTTAAAGCGGCGGAACAGAATAAGTACCCTGTTTTGCCGCCGCTTTAAGTCGTACGGCCGTCGTTATGAGGTTAAAGGATTTTTCCCATGGACAAAGTTAATTTTAATCAATAGATCTTGGAATAATAATAAGTGCCACAATTAAATGTATTAAAAAAATGTTCCTGTGCTGAGATAATCTTATAAATGTGTCCCTTCTGTGTACTGTGTAATGGCCGTGTTGTGTACTGTGTAATGGCCGTGTCTGACCGTACAGGGACATGGTCTGATCATACGCCAGGGAGGAAGTAAAAGAGAGAACACATAGCACAGCATAAGATCGCAAATAATTCTCTTTGAGATTAAACATTTTATTAAAACCAAGCGGGGAAATGTTTTAAATCACAGAAAGAATCAGCTATGACCTTGTGCTGTAATGTCTTTATACTTTTTTGCACCCTCCCTAGCCCAGGAGCTGTGGTATGGTCAGATCATGTCCCTGTATGGTCAGACACAGCCATTACACAGTACATAGCAGGAGCAGATATATAAGACAATCTCCGCACAGAAACATTTTTTTCATCCAATTGGGGAAATAATTATTATTCCAAGATCTATAAAAATTTAAAATTAACTTTGTTCTTGGGAAAACCCTTGCATGGAATCCCAAGACCCTCTATTTACTTGCCAGCACTTCTGTAATATTGTTATACAGTGGTACCTCGCTTAACGAGTAACCCTCTTAACGAGAATTTCGCTTAACAAGCAAAGCTTTCTGTAAATTTGTAACCCGCTTTACGAGAAAGCTTTGCTGTACGAGCGAAATTCTCACTGCACACACTTCCGGTTTTGTCCATCCACCATACTTTGACCCGCACTTGCAGTCCACACAAACACACACAAGCACACACAAACACACACAAACACACACATGTATGCACAAACACACACAAACACACACACACACACGCACGCACATACAGTATTATGCTCACCTTACCTTCCGTTCCACCGCTGGTCTGATGGTTCTTGTAGTTCCCGGGTACATCGCGGCGTCCTCGCGGCGAACTACAAGACCCAGGAGGCTTGCGATGGAACAGAAGGTAAGGTGAGCATATAATATAACATAATATGTTTACCTTTCGTTTCATCGCCGACCTCCTGGGTGCTGTAGTGCGCCGCTGCGCTCCAGTCCACGCTGTATATCTGCATCCATAGCGACGAGGGAGGAACTTCCTGTCACCGCTAATGAAAGGCAGAGCGCTGGCCAATCAGAGGCAAACGTCTCTGCCTTTGATGTCAGCGCTCTGGCCGGGAAGTTCCTGCCTCGTCGTTATGGTAACGCGTTACACAGCCCGGCCCCGTACCAGAGAACAGCAAGTCCCAGCAGACCGGCGATGGAATGGAAGGTAAGGTGAGCATATAATATGTGTGTGTGCATGCGTGCATGTGTGTTTGTGTGTGTTTGGGTGTGTTTGTGCATGTGTGGAATGACAGAATAGGGGACCAGGATGGGACATTTTAGAAGTTGTGGAACGGATCATCAGCATTGCAATGATTTCCTATGGGAAATCTTGCTCTGCTGAACGAGTACCTTGATTAACAAGCACAGTCCCAGAACGGATTGTTCTCGTTAAGCAAGGTACCACTGTATATGGAATAAATGAAAATGGTTTAGTCTCAAATATAAATTGGTTTGGTTTGTCTATGGGCGGCTTTGCACGTTGCGATATTGCACGTGCGATGTCGATGGGGTCAAATCGAAAGTGACGCACATCCGGCGTCGCAGTCAATATCGCAACGTGTAAAACCTTTTTGATACGATGAACGAGCGCAAAAGCGTCGTTATCGTATCATCGCTGCAGCCTCCGACATTTCCATAATGCCGGTGCAGCGACAGGTACGATGTTGTTCCTCGCTCCTGCGGCAGCACACATCGCTGTGTGTGAAGCCGCAGGAGCGAGGAACTTCACCTTACCTGCCGCCGGCTGCAATGAGAAGGACGGAGGTGGGCGGGATGTTTACATCCTGCTCATCTCCGCCCCTCCGCTTCAATTGTCCGCCTGCCGTGTGACGACGCTATGACGCCGCACGATCCGCCCCCATAAGGAAGGAGGCGGGTCGCCGGCCAGAGGGACGTCGCACGGCAGGTATGTGCGTGTGAAGCTGCCGTAGCGATAATAATACTATCGCTGCAGCATCGGTAACACATTGTCACCGATGTCGCCACGTGCAAAGCCCGCCTAAGGCGGGCTTTGCACACTACGACATCGCAGGTGCGATGTCGGTGGGGTCAAATTGAAAGTGACGCACATCCGGCATCGCATCCGACATCGTAGTGTGTAAAGCCTAGATGATACGATTAACGAGCGCAAAATCGTCGTAATCGTATCATCGGTGCAGCGTCGGCGTAATCTATAATTACTCTGACGCGACGGTCCGATGTTGTTCCTCCTCCTGCGGCAACACACATCGCTGTGTGTGAAGCCGCAGGAGCGAGGAACATCTCCTACCGGCGTCACCACGGCTTCCGTAGGATATGCGGAAGGAAGGAGGTGGGCGGGATGTTTACATCCTGCTCATCTCCGTCCCTCCGCCGCTATTGGCCGCCTGCCATGTGACGTCGCTATGACGCCGCACGACCCGCCCCCTTAGGAAGGAGGCGGGTCGCCGGCCAGAGCGACGGTCGCAGGGCAGGTGAGTGCATGTGAAGCTGGCGTAGCGATAATTTTCGCTACGCCAGCTATCACACGATATCGTACCTGCGACGGGGGCGGGGACTATCGCGTGCGACATCGCAGCATCGGCTTGCGATGTCGCAACGTGCAAAGCCGCCCTTAGACCCATCAGTAGGTCTTTGTGTACACGTGTGGTCAGACATGTCTGAATGCATGGATGGTTCTGCCGATGGAGCATTTCTTTTGAAGACAAACCATGTCCATAATATAGTCCTGCGCAGAAAAACCTAGTCTATATTAAGTGTATGCCTTAAAGTGACATATTTGTATCTTGAGTATAACTCCGTTAATTCTTAGTAGATGCTGACATTATAAGGCTGTGTTCTCACAATACGGTTTTGCTGCTTTTTTTTCCGCAGGCAAAAGTTGCTCTCTTGGTAGTAAAAAAACGAATACAAAAAAGCAGGTTTTGCAGGGTTTTTTTGTGCAGGTGATATGTTAATTTGATCATTTTATTCACTAACAAATGCACGGAAAATGTAGCAAAAACGCAAAGTTACACTTTTACACTTAATTATTTTCTATGGTGCAAAAACGCTGAAAGAATTAACATGTTGCAGTTTTTTAATGCAGTCAGGGAGAAAAAGCCATTGTTTGCATGAGATCTCATATCTCAACTTTTGCTGGTACTGGAGAACCAATGTTTCATTTACAGAAAAAAAAACGCAGCAAAAAGATTCAAAAACGCAATGTGTGAACATAGAATTAGGCTATGTGCCCATGGGACTCTGTAACCACGGAATTTGCAGCGGAAAACCTGCGGATTTATCTGGATTTTCTAGATAAATCCGCAGGTTTTAGCAAGCACAGACAGTCCCCATGTTATTGTGGCGCCCTGGACTAGCCAGGTCGTCAAAGGTACTACAACACACACCCCCACCCTGAGACAGGCACATCAGCCAGACACAAAATCCTTGTTGCCTCCCTCCAGGGGCTGATGTCCACACCAGGTGGGGTGGAGCCAGGCGGTTGGCCCCACCCACCGAGGAGTACACAGTCCTGGAGGCGGGAGAAGGAAGTTAGTGAGAGTAGAGAGGAGTTAGGGAAGTGAAGGAGTGAAATAGTAGCGGAGGAGTAAACTGACTGTGTCCGGGTGTGTGGCCCGGGCACTAAGAGCAAGGTTGGCAGACGGTGGTGGCCGTCTGCAGGAGAGGCGGATCAACGCGGAACCGTAGGACCGGGGACGGGCGGTGGCCCACCGGTACCGAACCGGGGAGCGAAGTGAAGCCAGCACACACAGGCAGGGCCTGCGGACCCCGACCAGGCTTGGAGTCGCCATTAGAGGTCAAATCCGTCAGTGACCGTAACCCCAGGGGTTTCCTAACAGCCAAGACCCGATTGAAGGCAACCGTCCGACCAGCAAAAGGAAATACAGCTACCGCCACAGCTAGAGTTCCAAGGGCCAGAGACTGCGGGCAAAAGGGCTCCTCCGGCACATATACACGCTGGGGAGCGGGTTACCGGTGGGAATCCATCGGGACCGAACATACACAAAGGTGCAGGGAAAGGCAGCCACCACCAACCGTCCGGGAGAAGTCACAGCAGCCGGCTGCGGGACCCGTCCATCCAGCCGTTTGGTTTACCAGAGACTTTGTGTACATTTGGGGCTGAGTGAGTACAACCGTGCCATCCGGCACCGCGCTGCACAGTCCAGGCGACCCTGCACCTTGCCAACCCTGCCTCCCCGTCACCTCACCGGGCCCACCAACCCCTACCCACGGAGGGGGAAAACAACATCCGAGCTGCTCCCCACCATCGCTCCCGGGATCCCCGTCACCAGCAGCGGTGGTGCCCAACCTCACCACAACCCGTGGGTGGCGTCACGGACCAAATCCCCAAACCAAACTACCCCCCTTTCACTCACGGGCGAGCAGCGCCGCTCGAGTCCCCGGATCCGGCCCACCGCTCGAGCCACCGAGCAGCCATCGCAGCAGCGCCGGACCCGAGCATTAGCGAGCGCAGCGCAGCGGCGTCCTTCCCTGCCCGCGACATTATCCTATGGGATTTGGGGAGTGCTGTGTCCATACTGCAGTATGTGCGGCTGCGGAACATGCTGTGGATGTCCTGCAGCCGCACATAACTGCATGTCAATTATTCATGCGGAAATACCTGCGGAAATCCCGGCCCTCCACTATGGAGATAGAAGCCGGGACTTCCGCAGGTAAGCCACATGAATGTCCACAGGTGTACCACAGATATTTCACTGGAATCCCGCAGCTATGTATAGCTGCGGAATCCGGGAATCAGCTGCGGGAAACCTGCTGACGTACCTGCGGATATATCCGCGGGTACATAGTGCCGTGGGCACATAGTCTTAGAGTCTTATCTTGTTTCCATTTCTCTTTGGACTTTTTTTTGTTTGCCCATTATTCCTATTTTCTTAGCCTTTTTATTTTCTTTGCTATAATCTTGGCATAGTTACTAGTAGATGATCTTGTTTCCTATAAAGCATTGCCTGCAAAACCTCATATGTCAACTGGATTGTCTGAATTAGATGCAGAGATCCCTTTAAATGTGTGCTTTTGAGCTTTTTACGCTCCGATCTGTGGGTGGTACTGTATTACATACCCCGTGGAGGCTTCAATGACCTGAGATGAGAACTAGTTTCATGGAAGCATGAAACAAGACTTTAGTTTTGTCCTTTTTCAGGGGCAGACTCTATTTTATCATTACCCTTTCACTGCGATCTTTTCATTCTTTGGAAATAAAAGAAGCCTCATTAGTGGGAAGCATGTACATTGCAATCAGTTGCAGTGCTCGTTAAAGCATCACCTCACATGAAAAACATAGATTTGCATTACTGATTAATTAATAATTCACAGAGAAATCAGCATTTTTTTTTAATTATTTCTTTAACTCTTATCCTGCCTATAGTTTTTTTTTTTTTTTTTTTTTTTAATTGCACACCTTGCCCCTCATTAGTTAAGCACTACGTCTGCACTATTTTATTACCTTGACTATTTTTTGCCCTGTAGCTTTAAATTATATCCGGAAAAAAAAGAACTGGTATCAAGCCCATACTTCATAATATAATCTAGGAATCAGTACAAGTGTGAATGACATTTCCTGATTACCTCTAATGTTCCCTTTCAACAGTGCTTAAGCTGATTTTCTCACATAGTTAGTACATGATCAGATTCTTCAAACAGTGACACATTGCAGGATGTTTTTGAATGACTCATTTCCATTAGTGTAATGGCTTTGCATCGCTTTATGTGGATCGCACAGAGAAGCTCATAAAGTTCAGCCACTGCCGCAAGTGCGCAATGACCTGAAGCGGTGTCTAGCAAGGTCAAAAAGACCAAAATTAAACCCGATTAATTTAGGGGAGTTAAACTAAAGAAATTAGATTGTAATAATAGGACAAGAGATTGGGTGACAGCTGGAAGGTGTAAAAATCCTACAAATGGTTGTTGGAAAATCCTGGTAGTCTATAGTGATGGACAAATTCAAACTGTAAAGTTCGGTAATAAGTAATGTGTTGCTGTTGGGGCTCACCCACCCAAATAAAAAAAAAAAAAAGACGGGAAGGAAAGTATGGCTGCAAAGCAGGACAATTATACTTACCGAGTTTCCGCACCCATGGCTGTCACACTTCTTCTGGTTCTGCTCTTCACAGACACGATTTCCCATGACTCTTCTGGTCTTGCTACATCCTGTGGTCGCAATGCGTGGTCACTTTAGAAAACGCGACCGAGCACTGCAGCATCAGGGACACACTGACAAATACTCAGCTGTGAGAGTGCCATCGTCAGTTCACCTAAGCTTCCACTGTACCCCACCTGTGACCTCAGGTAAACTCATTGAACTCAAAAATGGTAATCCGGCATGGAGTTAAATGGTCCTGGATTACCGGATCATTGACTTCAATGGTACCGAATTACCTGATTAACCGCCACCATTGAAGTCAGTAATCCGTTAATCCAGCAGCATTGAACTAAGTCTCGGATTACCAGAATGTGCACGCGTTTCGTTAATCCAGGATTGAGTTTAGTGAGTTCATCTGAGGTTCCCTTAGTACCCCAGCTGTGACCTCAATTGAGGTCTGACTGAGTATTTAGTTGCAGACATTTCTGCTCCAAACTTGCATCTCCTGGCAGAAAAATGCTCCAAAAACACATCAAAAGCGCATTGTGCTTTTGGTGCAGTTTTCTGCCAAGAAATGCAGACTTGGTTTAGAAATGTCGCAACCAAATACTCAGTGTGCACATAGCCTAATCTGGTGTTAAGTCCAGTGAGTTCACCTGAGGTCACAGCTGGGGTTCTCACTTTACTCTCAAGTCAACTCATTGAACTCAATGCCGGTTTACCAGAATGCATGCACATTCTGGTAATTTGGTATTTAGTACAATGCTGCTGGATTTCCGGATTATTGGCGTCAATGGTGCCTGTTAATCAGGAAATCCAGCACCATTGAAATCAATAATTTGGTAATTCAGGACCATTGAATTCATTGCCGCATTACCGGATTTGAGTTCAATGAGTTCACCTGAGGCCACAGCAGATGTACCGTGGGAATTGACAGTTGTGACCTCAGGTAAACTCACTGACTTCACTGCTCTGACAGCTGTGGCTTTGTCAGTGTGTCCCTGACACCACAGTGCTCAGTCGTGTTCTCTAATGTGATCACATACTGCGACTTAAGGATGTAGCACAGCTGAGATCGTCATGTCTGTGGATTACTTCGGACATGCAGGGGTGTTTTGGGGTTTAAAAATATTAGAAAAGGAGGGTGTTTTTTTTATTAAAAAAAAAATAATAATTCTGTGTTTTGTGTTTAATTATTTTTTTACTTACACGATTAGTAATGGGTTTGGGGGGCTCTCCTTTGTGACAGCTCTGATTTTTTTGACAATGCTTTCATTAACCCCTTATATTGCCCCTATCACCACTGCTCTAGGGCAATCAAGATGAGCTGGATAAATGCCATGGTTGCTGTATATAATAGAAGCGCCAATTCTGGGGCTGCTGTGGGCTGCTACTTTTTGGCTGGGGAGGGCCCAAAAACCTTAGGCTTCCCAGCCTGAGCATACCAGCCCCAGCTATCTGCTGTACCTTGGCTGAATATCAGAGTTGAGCGAGACCGCACAACATGTTTTAAAATTATTTACTTAAATAATATAAAAAAATGCATGGAGTTATTCGTATTTTGATACACAGCCTATTTAATGTGCCCAGCTGGGAGCTCCATCCTCCAGCTGTCTGCTTTATCGGCGCTGGATATCAAAATATGGGGGACCGCACCTAATTTTTTCCAGTTATTCATATATTTTTACATTCCACTTCGGGGACCCAGACAGTGTGAGGGCATCCAATGATAGACACCGGCACGCTGGTAGTCTGACTACAACCAATCACAGACGCTGTCACACAGGGTGGGCGGGGGAAGCAGTGAATATTCATGAGATTTAGTAATCAAACCCGGAAACAGTGTGATAGTTGAGCGGCAATTCGGAAGTATAGTTGTCCTGCTTTTAATCTCCATTTTGCTTCCTTTTGCAGCCCACTAGCCCTTACTAACCATTTTATAACACTTACTTAAGTTCAAGTCCCTTAGACTTATATGGTTTAGTCTCTAGAGTCAAGTACGGTCCCGCACCGACCCACTGAACCAAAACATCTGCGGATGCACCCATCTCTAGTCATCTATCATTCATTGACTGAGCTCTGTTGTGTAGTAGCTTGTAGGATGGTTTTCTCACTATTAATTCCTTCAATTTTCCAATTATTTCAGGTGAATGCAGTAGTGTAAGTAATATTCTATTAAAGGGAATCCTTTAGGGGACAAGTTCTTTCTTCCATTACTGAGAAATCTGCATTTTAATTGATATGTAAATGAAGATGTAGAGTTATTGTAGATCTGAAGCCTCTGTCACTCCGCCTCTATTCACCTCCTAGTATGGCCGCCTCTTGCTTCACTGACAGCCTCTATGCTGTGTGACTTCAGGAAAAGGATGCGTCATCACATAGGAGCAGACAGTGCTGGGCAGGTAATAGAGCTGGAGTGACAAAAGCTTTACCTCAACCATAGGTTTTCCACCTCATTTGCCGACTAATTCGGAAGCTGACTTCTCAGTGACCAGAAATAGACTGGTTAAAGGTATTGCTGGACTTGTCTTTGAAAGAGCTACTTTTGGAAACAAATAATTTGGTGTGTGAAATCCTCCTTGAAGATTTTCTTTAAATTGTGAATACAAATTAAACAATTGGAATACTTACTGGCTTGAAGTCTGTAGTTGGAGTATTGACCTTTGAATATGGCACAGGTTAGCTTTGTTTCCTCTAGTTTTTGTACATATTTATTAGGACAAGTTACCAGGTCAAAAAGTGACCAGTTTTTGCTCTAATTTTATTCCACTTCTTCCCTAAGTATTGTTTTGTTTTTTTCTTTTTAATCCACCAAATTAGAAAATGCAAAAGCTGTTATATCAGAAAATTAGAATAATTACCATAAAACACCTGCAAAGGCTTCCTAAGCATTTAAAATGGTCCCTTAGTCTGGTTCAGTAGGCTACGCAATCATGGGTAAGACTGCTGACTTGACAGAGGTACAGAAGGCAGTCATTGAAACACTCCACATGGAGGGTAAGCCACAAAAGATCATTGCTAAAGAGCCTGGCTGTTCAGAGTGCTGCATCCAAGCCTATTTAGTGGAAGGAAAAGTGTGGTAGAAAAAGGTGCACAAGCAACCGGGATAACCGCAGCCTTGATAGTATTGTTAAGAAAAAGTGAAAAACATGAAAATGGAATGTGCATAACTGCCTATGAATAATAGGAATGAGAGATATTTAGCCATTGTATTGATCAATGCAAAAGAGCCGCAAAACCAAATGCCAAGGTAATCTTTATTTTTGGGGTCCCTTAACTGCAGGTGAGGTTACACGTAGGTTAGGGACCCCAAAAATAGAGATTACCTTGGCGTTTGGTTTTGGGGCTCCTTTGCATTGATCAATACAATGGCTAAACATATCTCATTCCTATTATTCATAGCAGTTATGCACATTCCATTTTCATGTTTTTCACATTTTTCAGATAGTCCATTGTATTTTTCAGTCTAGTATTCCCATAGCAGTTCTGCTTTTCATTATTCCTCTATACATTGTGACTAGTGTGCAACTCTGTATCCTATTGTTTATTTAAAAATTTGGGGGAGATTCACAAGGAGTGGACTGTTGCTGGAGTCAGTGCTTCAAGAGCCACCACACACACAAACGTATCCAGGACATGGGCTACAAGTGTCGCATTCCTTGTGTCAAGCCACTCATGACCAATAGACAACACCAGGCTTGTCTTACCTATGCCAAGGAGAACAAGAACTGTACTGTTCCTCAGTGTTCCAAGGTGTTGTTTTCAGATGAAAGACATTTTGCATTTCATTTGGAAATCAAGGTCCCAGAGTCTGGAGGAAGAGTGGAGAGGCCACAATCCAAGCTGCTTGAGGTCTAGTGTGAAGTTTCCACAATCAGTGATAGTTTGGGGAGCTATGTCATCTGCTGATGTAGGTCCACAGTGTTTTATCAAGACCAAAGTCAGTGCAGCCATCTACCAGGAAATTTTAGAGCACTTCATTCTTCCCTCTGCCGACAAGCTTCGTTTAAATGGAAATTTCATTTTCCAGCAGGACTTGGCACCTGTCCACACTGCCAAAAGTACCAATACCTGGTTTAATAACCACAGTATCACTGTGCTTGATTGACCAACAAAGTTGCCTAACCTAAACCCCATAGAGAATCTATGGGGCATTGTCAAGAGGAAGATGAGAGACACAAAACCCAACAATGCAGACGAGCTAAAGGCTGCTATCAAAGCAACCTGAGCTTCCATAACACCTCAGCAGTGCCACAGGCTGATCGACTCCATGCCACGCCGCATTGATGCAGTAATTCATGCGAAAGGAGCCCAACCAAGTATTGAGTGCTTTTACTGTACACACTTTTCAGTAGGCACCAACATTTGAGTTTAAAATAATTTTTTCAGTTGGTCTTATATAATATTCTAATTTTCTGAGATAATGACTTTTGGGTTTTCGTTGGCTGTAAGCCATAATCATCAATATTAACAGAAATAAACACTTGAAATAGATCACTCTGTAATGACTCTATATAATATGTTTCCCTTTTTGTATTGCATTACTGAAATAAATGAACTTTTTGAGGATCTTCTAATTTATTGAGATGCACTTGTAAAATGATTGAAGAGGAGGTAGACCATGTGCATCCCTGCACTTTCCGTTGGGTTCCAGAGCCCTGATCTCAGGATTGCTGGAGGTCTGAATTGGTGTCCTCCATCCTATGAGTTTGAGGACAACTTGAGATTTTCGGAATATACCTTAATTCCATTCATACTAAGCCTTATTATTTTTCTGATGGATAACTCCAAATGTCTAAAATCTGGTTTGTTATTTTTGACCTTGCAGGATACGTTTGCCTGAACACGGTTTACTAAAAGCTCAGTATATTTTACAGCCCAAGCGATTCTTTTATGGTTTAGATTTACTGCTCTCTCTATTGATCCCCAAGGCAAATTTCATCAATTATAACATTTCTCCCCATCCCTTCTGATTTCATCTGATCTCGCTGGCAGCATAAATCTTGCACTGTTAATATATTCACTTTTAGCCAGTGTGAAAAATGGCCGTTCCTTTCATGACTGTGGTAAAGTAGCAAAATTTATGT
The DNA here is from genome assembly GCF_048569485.1 of Anomaloglossus baeobatrachus. Lineage (NCBI taxonomy): Eukaryota > Metazoa > Chordata > Amphibia > Anura > Aromobatidae > Anomaloglossus > Anomaloglossus baeobatrachus. The sequence continues at coordinate 213,127,698 of NC_134354.1, forward strand.
GTCCTGCAGGAATCATTCTCCTAAATGACAACAATTCTAACAGATACTGACAGGCTTACATTTATTTTTCTCTCTTTTGCTTTCTTGTTTTTCACATTAGGATACTTGTGTTTAGACATTATTGTACTGTTAGTCTCATTTAAGATTTTTTTTTTTATATCCCAGTACAATGTGCCTTAGTTGTGGTGTAGTTTGTGGACCATTGCGGTTTTTTCATGCTCAACATCCATATGTAGACTTCAAAGAGCTATTATGACGGAACAATGCTGCATTACGTTCTTGTGTATAAATAATGGGGTTTTCTTATGTTTGTTCAGGAGCGCACCACTCCTGTGCCTCCAGGCTTCCTGCATGCCGCAGGTTGTGCGTTGGTATAGATTGACAGTTTATACCGGTGGCCGGGATGCATCACTTATCTGAACCAAGCGCTTTCCCTGGCTGCTAGTAAAGGCAGGAAGACTGAGGCTGCTCGGATCCAGCGACCCAGCGTTCCAGCGTTCCAGCTTCAACCCAGCGCATGCAGGCTGAAAAGAATACAGCCTAAAGGCATAATGTCCTCTTTACCTAGGTGACCGACCACTCTGAGTCCGCTGGATGGCCGGGAACCTTGGCAATGAGCTGTAAACTAGAACTTGAAATTTCCCTCTGGTCTTCAGAACAGACCGTTTTTTTTTAATAAGAAATATATTGCAAAGTTGGGTTTTTTTTTGTTGTTTTCTTTCAAGCACTTTACAATTTTACCCATTTAAAATCTCGACACAACCCCTTTAAGGGATGTTTTTGCTTTAAAGCAAATGTGCCATTCCCAAAAAATGTTTTTCAACAATTTAAAAAAAAAAAAAAAAGTAAAGTATTAATGGTTTAATTTTTTTTTTTTATTAGATATTAGCATTTGGTTTTAATCGACAAAAATATGATAAATAATTTGCTTTCCACTTTAACCCTTTCACGACCCAGTCTGTTTTCACCTTCCTGACCAGCCAAATTTTACATTTGTGACCAGCATCACTTTTAGGTAATAACTCTGGAACGCTTCAACGGATCCTAGTGATTCTGAGACTGTTTTTTCATTACACGTTGTACTTTATGATAATAGTAAATTTAAGTCAATATTCTTTGCGTTTATTTGCAGCTATATTGGAATTTTGGCCAAAATTTCGCAATTTTTGAAACTTTTAAGGATTATGCCCTTAATGACCCATGACGTACTATGTCCATCATGGTCTTGTCCCTGCCTTTGCACATGCTGAGCCTGCATCTTTCTCTGCACGTCTACTGGTCTGAATAGCTGACGTGTGTCTTCAACAACCGCAAGTGTCTCTGACAGAGGTATTTAATAATCGCTGTTGGGGGGTGCGTCATTCCCTTTTCCCTCCAGTGCTCCCGTGATGTGACCGCGGAGTGCCAATGGTTTTCCATTAGACGCGTGGTCAGCTGATTACCCCCACGCCTGTCATCACAATCCTCCTGTGAACATCAGCTGCAGGTAGAGTAATGCTTATGCACTGCTTTGTATAGCAGAAGCGTTCGTATGATTACAACTTCATGTCCCATAAGGAGTCTCGTAAAAAGTAAAAAAAAAAAAAAAAAAAAAAAAATTAAAATATGGAAAAAAATAAATTTAATCTGTAAACAGCGTAACGAGAAACAACAGTGTCAGGATTATAGTTTTTTGGCCGTCACAACAGAAAACAATGTAATAATAGGCGATCGAAACATCATACCCCAAAATAATATCCAATAAAAAGAGATCGGGGCAAAAAAACAAGCCCTTTCTTAGCCCCAAATCCCCAAAATTGAAAACGTTATAGCTTTCAGAAAATCATGACACAAGCAATATTTTTTTTTTCTTTCAAAATTTCAGCACCACTAAAATAAAATAACAAGTACACATGTATGGTATTTACATAATCATATTGACCTGGAGAATCAATGTTAAACCAAAATGTCGCTCTGAGTATCTATTCCTACTAGGGCTGATCAAATCTGCCAAAATCCGGACCGGCGGATCCCTGCCGGATTGATCAAAAAAATCCGGCTCCGCTCCGGATTCCTGTTCCCATATAAGTCTATGGGGACCAGAATCCGGAGATTAAAAACGGTGGTGGAAGGGATAAGGGGGCAGAAGCGCGCGGTATACTCACTCGAGACTGTTTCATGGCACCAAACTCCTTCCGGGTCACGCTTTTCCCTTCCGGAGCCAACAATTCAATATTCATTGTTTTGCCCGCCCACCGGTACGTGTAATTGGTTGCAGTTAGATGCGCCCCCACCCTGAGGTGGCAGTGTGTCAGCTGACTGCAACCATCACCTGCGGCATGACGGCCGGTGGGCAGGGAAAGCAGTGCAAGTGTCTGTGGGTTAGTATGGTGAACGTGCATGTCTTTCAGAAACACATAAACGTTCCTGTCAGAAGTGTGCGACTGTGCCGGTGATGCGCTGTCAGACTCATACAAGTCTGACATGACATCAGCCGGCACAACCTGCGCTCTCTGAACATAAGCGTGCATGTACACAGAAACACATGCACGCTACTGTCAGAAGTGTGCAGCTGTGCCGGTGATGCGGCTTTTTTTTTTTTTTATTATTTAAATAAATTAAATAAAACCTGACGTGCGGTCCTCCCTTATTTTGAAACCTAGCCATGATAATTCTGACTGGGTGCTGGTATTCTCAGCCTGCAGCTGCCCGGTATTGCTGCATCTATTAGATGTGACAATCCTGGTGCAATACCGGCTTTTCTCGATTGCCCCGCTACAATGGCAATCAGGATAATAAGGGGTTAATAACAGTGCACAGCTGCTACCAAGCCCTGGGTAATGATGGCACAGGTGTCTGAGACCCCCCCATTATTAACCTGTATTGGTGCCATTTTGGGGTACAGAACATTTTGGATGAGTTAACTTGTATCCAGTGCTCTATGCTGAGCACTTACATCGGGGGTTTCTATTTAAGTATCTGATCCGTTGACTAAGGTAGGCAGAGTTACTCCAGAAACTCTATTTAGTGGTGTCCATTTTTTTTTTTTGAGGGGCACGCTTTTGTGTACATCTAAAAGGACGCCAAAAAGGGTGACACTGCTGAATCGTAGGCCAGACAGAGTCCACAGTGACTCCATCTGCCTCATTATAGGGAATCTACAGTCAGGGGTTCTGTCTGAATCACGTATTTCAAAGATTTACACGGAAATCCCCGGTGTAAGTGCTCATCATCGAGCACAGGATAAATGTGAGCTGAACTTTACTGCGATCTTTAGGAGGCAGAATGAATCAGTAGGTCAAGAATTGGTTTTAGTTATTTTTTTTTTACTCTATTCACCGTGCAGTATAAGTGATTAGATGGCGTTATTCTTCAGGACAGCTCATTTACAGCGATACCATGTTTATATCTTTTTTTTTTTTTTTTTTTTTAATGTTTTGCTGGTTTTCAACATTACGAACTATATTTAGAAAAAACTTGTTTTTTTTTGCATCCCTATATTCTGAGAGATATAACTTTTTATTTTTCTGCTGAAGGAACTGTTTGGTAGTTTTTGTGTAGGACAAGATGACATTTCTAGCTATACCATTTTTATTTACATTTGCCTTTTGATCTTGTTTTATCCACTTTCTGTTCATCGTTTCTATGTAGCAGAGCTGGAATCGTCAAGGGCCTTCGTGGGGATTATACTGGACCTGCAGGGGGTTTTGGGGGGTTATAAAGTGGTGAATGAGGGTGCATTTTTGTATTTTGTTTCAAATAAAGGATTTTTTTCTGTGTTTGTCTTTATTTCTTTTCACTTACAGATTAGCAATGGGTTGTCTCATATAAGCCTCCCGTTACTAATCTAGAGCTTATCCACAGCTGTGAGGTGCAACTAACCCTTTATTACCTCAATTGCCACTGCACCAGTGGCTGCAGGCTGCTATTTTTAGGCTGGGGCAGGCTCAATAACCAGCTGTTGAGATTTATCATGGGTGGGTATCAAAATTGGTGGGGAAACCACATGCAATTTTTTACATCATTTATTTAAATAATCATGCGGTTCCTTCTATTTTGATACACAGCCAAGTTAAGCGCACAGCTGGGGGCTGCAGCCTGTAGCCATACGCTTTATCTGTGCTGGATATCATAATCCGGGAGGGCCCCTACTTCAATTTTTTTATTTTTTATACCACGATGAATGTAACGTCTGTGATTGGAAGCAGTTAGCTGACACTCCGGGTGGGAGCACGTCTGACTGCAACCAATCACAAATGCCGTTGGGTGGGTGCAGTGCATATGCATGAAGTTAAATGAACTGCCCCAGAAGTGAATGATCAACCTTTGAAGCAGTGTATGGCCGCACCACAGCCTTGGTAAGTATAGTACGCCTGCTCCTATACCCCCTATGCCTTCTACCACCATTTTCAATTACTGGATTCTGGTCCCCATATCATTTCCGGGCTGGAACCGGATATTTTTATTTTTTTTAATCCAGCTCGGTCTGCTATCACTAATGACCACACGCTCTGTCCACTTCTATGGGAGTTGTGGTATAAAGTATGACCACACTCTGTCCATTTCTATGAGAGCTGTAGTATAACATAACCACGCTCTGTCCACTTCTATGGGAGTTGTGGTGTAACGTACAGTACAGACCAAATGTTTGGACACACCTCATTCAAAGAGTTTTCTTTATTTTCATGACTCTGAAAATTGTAGATTCACATTGAAGGCATCAAAACTATGAATTAACACATGTGGAATGAAGTACTTAACAAAAATGTGTGAAACATCTGAAAATATGTCTTATATTTAAGGTTCTTCAAAGTAGCCACCTTTTGCTTTGATTACTGCTTTGCACACTCTTGGCATTCTCTTGATGATCTTCAAGAGGTAGTCACCGGAAATGTTTTTCACTTCACAGGTGTGCCCTGTCAGGTTTAATAAGTGGGATTTCTTGCCTTATAAATGGGGTTGGGACCATCAGTTGTGTTGTGCAGAAGTCTGGTGGATACACAGCTGATAGTCCTACTGAATAGACTGTTAGCTGCTTTTCCTTGCCATAATACAAATTCTAAGTAAAGAAAAATGAGTGGCCATCATTACTTTAAGAAATCAAGGTCAGTCAGTCAGAAAAAACTTTGAAAGTGTCCCCAAGTGCAGTTGCAAAAATCATCAAATGCTACAAAGAAACTGGCTCACATGAGGACCACCCCAGGAAAAGAAGCCCAAGAGTCACCTCTGCTGCGGAGGATAAGTTTATCCGAGTCACCAGCCTCATAAATCGCAGGTTAACGGCAGCTCAGATTAGAGACCAGGTCAATGCCACACAGAGTTCTAGCAGCAGACACATCTCTAGAACAACTGTTAAGAGGAGACTTTGTTTAGCAGGCTTTCATGGTAAAATAGCTGCTAGGAAACCACTGCTAAGGACAGGTAACAAGCAGAAGAGACTTGTTTGGGCTAAAGAACACAAGGAATGGATATTAGACCACTGGAAATCTGTGCTTTGGTCTGATGAGTCCAAATTTGAGATCTTTGGATCCAACCACCGTGTCTTTGAGCGACACAGAAAAGGTGAACAGATAGACTCTACATGCCTGGTTCCCACCGTGAAGCATGGAGGAGGTGGTGTGATGGTGTGTGGGTGCTTTGCTGGTGACACTGATGGGGATTTATTCAAAATTGCAGGCATACTAAACCAGCATGGCTACCACAGCATCTTGCAGCGGCATGCTATTCCATCCGGTTTGCGTTTAGTTGGACCATCATTTCGTTTTCAACAGGACAATGACCTCAAACACACCTCCAGGCTGTGTGAGGGCTATTTGACTAAGAAGGAGAGTGATGGATGCTACACCAGATGACCTGGCCTCCACAGTCACCAGACTGAACCCAATTGAGATGGTTTGGGGTGAGCTGGACCGCAGAGTGAAGGCAAAAGGGCTAACAAGTGCTAACCATCTCTGGGAACTCCTTCAAGACTGTTGAAAGACCATTTCCGGTGACTACCTTTTGAAGCTCATCAAGAGAATGCCAAGAGTGTGCAAAGCAGTAATCAAAGCAAAAGGTGGCTACTTTGAAGAACCTAGAATATAAGACAATATTTTCAGTTGTTTCACAGTTTAAGTATTAAATTCCACATGTGTTAATTCATAGTTTTGATGCCTTCAATGTGAATCGCCAATTTTCAGAGTCATGAAAATAAAGAAAACTCTTTGAATGAGAAGGTGTGTCCAAACTTTTGGTCTATACTGTATGACCATGCTCTGTCCATTTCTATGGGAGAAGCCTTCAGTCGCTGCAGAAAAAAAACTATTACATTAATGCATTTAAGTTTGTTTTAAAAATAATTGAATATATAATCAATCATTTTTAATACAAAAAGCAAATTACAGCACATTCCTTTAAAAAATTGGATTGGTCTCTTTCAGTGTAAACAAATGACTAGATTTTAGGAGACAGTTTGACTGCTTCAGGATCAGTGGATCTGATGAACATTTCCAGTGAAACAAGCATTGTTGAGTAATATTGCTGCCTAGCTGCGACTCCCAGGAGAGCCGCGCACCACCGTGTTGTGCCCGCTACAAGTGACATTTATTTTTAGTGATCCTGCCAATGATGGCGATTATTTCCAGTCATGCACAATAGCAATGGATCAATGATGAGGAGGAATTTGTGAATTTTTACAGAGGATTTTGTTGCTTTGATCATTTGGGAACAGAGAAATTGTAGCAATCATTTCCACTGATGACTAAAGGTTTCTATGCAAAAGCCTGAAACTGTAGGTGTCAGCAGCAAATGACGAGTTCCATGGACTACCTGTCCCCTAGGTCTTGTCCGGCCTCGCTTTATGTCCAAATACTTCGGCATCGGCACAGTTTTATTTGTACTTTCATGTAAAATTAATAATAGATACAATGAATAAAACATGCAGATTGAAGTACAACCACCGCTACATTTGCACCGGTTTTGAAGGCAGTTTTAGACTTTGAAGACCTAATTTTGGAGTTTTAAAACTTTTTGTCTCTAATTTTCTATAACAAGTAAATAAAAATAACAAAAAAAACCACTTGTGCTGTGTAGCCGAGTCCAAAGCCATAACCAGGAGATCACTCGCCAAGGGGGATGGGACCCATTATTCAGTTGAAACAAGTCTCCGGTCAAGACATCTGCTGTCTGTCTCGGCTTATTAGAAGCCCATTTAGACGCACATAAAATCCTTTTATGCCGGCTTTTTAACAAGCTTGGCTATTATTTTACAAAATAAATCCAGGGGAGGCCAATTAGAGCAGCTTTTTATGCTAAAACCACAGTTTGTATCTTGTTGAAGGGTCAGTCCCGGGGATTTGTAAGAGATCATTATGGCCCCAACCATTTTTGATAAGAGGCCGATGAGACAAATACTAGCAATGAGAGGGTGTTTAGTCTGGCCGCATTGCAGTGCCATGATCTGGAATTGTGTATGGGGGACACATTGCATAAACAGGTGTAGCCGGCGTATTCAGCCTCACCGTCTCTTCAGCACTTTTATGTAATTGCTTCAGCATCTAAAAAGACAACTTTTTTTATTTTCATTAGCGGTAAAGGCGGTTAAACCTGTTTTTGGTGTCGCCTATCGAATCATTATCCTTTTATACCTGTGCCTAAGTTAATGCTTTGAACAGTACTGTTTAATTGTAGTCTGTACAGACACTTTTATAGCGCTGTATAGGGTTGTAACACAATGGATGTGTTGCGTTTATTGTAATGTCTTTACTGAGATGTCAGGGTTTTTTATTTTCCATAAACTTCTGTTACTCTATTGTATTTCATGAGACTGCAACATAGAGCTATTCTTCTGCTTTACAGGCATTTATGAGAAAATTATTATTTAATGTAGATTTTGTTGTTTTTTTTCTCAATTTTTATAGCTCACATCACAATCTTTTAATTAAAATTAAAAATAGAACGCATGCGTTTTTTTCACACTGACCATTGGGGATTTTTTTTTTTCAGACTAACTTCCTGTGTCAGGAAACAACACATGTACAAAGCCACACAGGTTGGATTCCGACTCACCCTTGTGTATTGAAACATCTAATGGTGATTGTGAAGAGCATGAAGCAGGGGCAGATGGGACATCCATTGCCTATTGTGATTAATGGATCCTGTATTATGAGCTGTGCTTAGAAGTGTTATCGGTTATAGTAATCTTGTCTCTGATGATAAGGAACCTTGCTGAAAATAGGAAGTGTGAGACTTTTTTGTATTTGTTTATTTGCTGCACGCTACATCCAATTATGCTGTTGTTATCCCCAGTGCGAGCCAGTCAAACACCGCAAGCAGCTCGCACTGGGCTGAGCACTGAGCATACCTGAGTACAGCGTTGCTCGCGCAAGTGATCAGCATACGTAAAGCACCCGATCTCTGTTTTGTTTTGTAAACTCTGTGTTAGGTACTCCTCTCTAATCCTGACAACTATTAACGTCCCTGCTGCAGCAAATCACTGGCTTCAGTGCTCATATGGCCTATATGTGAATGTCACCATTGAAGCCAGTGATTGGTAGCAGCGGTCACAGGAATTATGGATGAATACTGGAAGCCTCGGAGTGAAAGGAAATTCACGGGATGTATAATGCTTATTTCTTCATTTGTATACGATTTCTTCCTCTCTTGACTATAGGGTACAAAGGCTCTAAAATTCTGCACATCAGAATTTTTTAAGGGGACATTTTGAAATACATTGCCGCCAATAACACAATGACAAAATTCATCTTATAGTACATCCGATTTATTTTTTTAAGTATTAGCAATATTCTTTTTGTTGTATTTTGTGGCCCAGTTCTGTATATCTTTGTAAAATCATAGCATACAGAAGTACAGTAGGCCCCTTAGACTGAGGGGGCTTCATTCTAGCTGCTTACTATTCATCTGTTGCTTTGTGCATGGATCCGAATGGTAAATATCCAATGTTATCATAAAATTCTGCCATTTTTGGGATCAGAAGTCTCTTGTATCCCAGTGTCGAGCAAGAACTTTATCCTTGTACTGTTGCCTAAGGGCTCTGCAATCCCCTGCCCACCCCATGACATGGGTACAGCGCTAGTTAGTCACACTAAAAATGAATTGTGCCCGTTCAGACTTTGCTATGCCTCCAAGACTTTGCAAAAACTTGTCTTTTTTTTATATACCCTCTTGCTACATAATTCATTGCCCTAGTTTCACAAAAGAGAGCTCTCTCAAATAAGGTTTCTTGTGTCTTATTTGAATCTTCATCTTGGCCCCTAATTTTCATGGTCCCTGCAGACACAATTCTTTGTGAAGTTTTATTTCTTTATTTTTCTGTTGAGTAATCCAGAACAGCGCTGGTGATCCATTCGGTGATCTTTGTTTTCTCGTTTAAGGTACAACTCGGTCGCCCAGAGATGGAGAGGTCCCAGGTGTCGATTATAATTTTATCACTGTGGATCAGTTTAAAGTCTTAGAAGATAGCGGGGTGCTGCTGGAGAGTGGAACCTACGATGGTATGTATGAGAATACCTTTGCCCTGATTAACACCAAATACATCGAAACGTACGTCGGATGTTCCATGAGATTTTTTGCTGTGACCAAGCCGTCATTTTGATACCATTATCCCCATTGGTAGATATGTTTCTGTAAACGCTAATACATGTTCTTTTGTATATGTGATCCTGAAAGGTTACGCTTACTATGGACATGGCCCAATATAGAATTTATGTAAAACTAGCACTTGTCGCTCCACAGTGGTGCAAACATTCTGTGTATTGGTAAGCCCTAAGTAATGTTTATATGTGGCCTGGTCCCGATATTTTACATGCTTTTAATGGATGTTCACCTGTTGCCCTAAATAAGTCTTTTGTACTTTTTGCACTACAAAAACTCCATGTCCTCTTTCTATATATTATGCCTTTGAGTTTGGGCTGTATGTGAGGATTCGTTGGAATCCATTACCACAAAAAATATTTTATGGTGTCACGGATCTTTTCGCTTATAGATGGTATGTATGTGCAGACTTTTTTTATGCCCGGTTAGTCTATGTTCGTTACCTTCAGGATTGACATTTTTGTGACCGCAGAAGTTGAAAGAGACATTCCTCAATAAGCGATTGCATATTGCCAAGATATGTCCTGTTGGAAGGAGCACTGGCCTTCAAGAGTGCCACCACCATTCATCTTCTATAAATCTGCCATAGTTAAATGAGCATTGCAGTCGGCTATCTCTGGTGCTCATCTAGACAGTGAATGTAATAGTAGCTCTTAAGGATGTAGGTCATGTGTGGCCAACGCTCCATTCCAGATGGGCATGTCAATGCCCTGTTCTCAGAATAGGGGTTATTCACAATTTTGGTAACTTGCGGAAATACCTCCTGACGAAGAAGCGAAACACACATTGGGGTGTTTGCTTAGGTGTTCCCTGTCTGCTAGGTTATGTCTACAGGTATCTACTTTACTAATGATTAACTGCCATTGGGATGATGGGATTTTCCAGTTTGTTATTCCCCCTGTGGTTTAGATTAGGTCTTTGTGAGCAGGATTTTTCTGTTTGGACCTTTTTTCTTTAGTGGATTAGTTTATGTATTTCTTGTGGGGTTTATCTAGATCTCTTATATACAACCATTTATTAGTAAAGTGTTTAGCTTTTGGTTTATATCTCAATTTTTTTTAAGCAAGCCTGTAGATTAATGATTTATATCGTAACCGACTATTACATTTTTATTTCATGGATTAATAGTACACCTAAACATAAGGAACTTTATAATCTATATCTTATCAGAGATATTTGCTTCTTTCTCTGCCAGAATTGATCAGTCATTCTCAAATTCTCAATTCTGAGGAAAAATCTGTAATCAGTGAAGACTTTCCCATTACTGAGATAGAAGGCAGCTGTTACTGATGAGATTCTATGATGGGAGCGGGAGGCGCTAACAACAGAGGGAGGAGCTAGAGGAAGAGGGAGGAGCTAGAGGCCGAGCCCCACTCCCTTCTCCCGTCATCATAGAATCTCATCAGTAACAGCAGCCATCTCCTCTCAGTAATGGGAAAGTCTTCACTGAACACAGATTTTACCTCAGAATTGAGAATTTATGATAATGACTGACCAAGTTTTGCAGAGACAGAAGCAGATTTGCCTGATAAGATATAATACAAAGTTGCTTATTTTCATGTGTATTGTTGATTTATGAAATAAAAATTAAAACAACAGAAACACTTTAAATGCTCCTGGCTTATTTTGTAGTCTTCTAATTGCTGCCATAGGTGTTTTGTAGCTAGTAATAATTCTTTGGTTATTACCGGAGGTCTGACCTCCAGCTCTGCAATCCCGACCATGAAGCACGGGCTGCAGCCTTCTGTCTGTCTTCAGTTTTTCACCTTGAGTTCCCTACTCGGAGGTGTTCCTGGCCACCAGAGAAACAAACTGAAGAGGACGCAGCACTGCAGCCCCCTCATTCCCAAAGGGAAGACCACCAGTGAACATATCCGAATCCTAGCGATATGCCATCATTTACCAAGATGGGAATAATCATGCCTGAGTCGTTTATTGACTCATGGTAATTTGCATTGATAAAGTGATACTGTCTTGTTCACACTTTGGAAAATCCAAATTGCTTTTATTTAGATACTTATTTAGTCTAAGATATATGTTTAAGATTAATTTAGTCCTGTGACTCTCATTCAGCCCAACATATCATTGGTGCAGCCGCACAGGGGGCCCAAGAGGCAAGGGGGACACTTCCACCCCCAAATCAGGTGGAGTTGTGCATTATGATGAGCTATTGGGCTGCAAGGGGCCTATATTCTGTTCTTTGTTCTTGCAGAGGGGTCATCTTCTGTCTGGGACCTCTTCTCATTCAAGCATTGGGGGCATAGGTCATTGGCAACAGCGCTGGTAACACTAATCTCCATAAACATTGGCAATTTGTGTTCTGGTGTGATGGGCATCCCTTAGGCTACATGCGCACGCTGCGTTTTTTGTCGCAGTTTTGTGTCAGAACTTTCTGACGTTTGACTTCCCAGCAAAGTCTATGAGAAGTCAGATTTGCTATGTGCACGTTGCAGTTTTTGTCAGTGTTTTTTTTGTCAAAAGTTTGTGACAAAAAAGATGCAGCATGTTCATTCTTCTAGCGTTTTTGTCAACATTTGTCAAAAAAGCAGCAAAAACGCATGTTGTCAGTTTGGTGCGTTTTTCATGTGTTTTTGGTGCATTTTTGGTGCATTTTTGTCACAAAAAAAGCACCAAAAACGCACCTACATTACAAGCATTTTTTTTACATTTCCAGGCTCTCTGTGACAAGGTGCAGTTTTGGTTGCAGTTTGTGTGCAGAAAAAACTGCAGCATCCGCATGTAGCCTTAGGCTACATGCGCACGCTGCATCTTTTTGTGTTCACAAACTGCAGCCAAAACTGCACCTTGTCAGAGAGAGCCTGGAAATGTCACAAAAAACGCATGTAATTTTAGGTGCGTTTTTGGTGCGTTTTCGGTGCGTTTTTCACTCCCTGCGTTTTTGCTGCGTTTTTGTCACAAATGTTGAGAAAAACGCAGGAAGATGGAATTGCAGCTGTATATTGCTCAGGCCAAAAGACTACTACTACTCCAGCAGGATACAGCTAAACCCCCACTAGGTGGAGGCAACACAGGTGCAGGTGGAGCCATTCACACTCACTTCCAAATATGGAGGAGGTGATGGCTGGATGGTAAAACTGCACACTGATGGCTTGCATAGAGCACTGTTCACACTAGCAGACGCACAGTCACAAACCCGCAGCCTATTAGGTGACGCCCATACTATTAGATCAGGCGGGCTGCCTAAAAAAGCAAAAAAACTTTTTTGTACAGGATACAGCCAGGCCCCTTTTTGTTAGGCCTTGCTATCAGAGTTTCTGTCCCTACGTAGCGCACAGTGGGGGTACGGCTTGGCAGCCCGCCTGATCTAATAGTATGGGCGTCACCTAATAGGCTGCGGGTTTGTGACTGTGCGTCTGCTAGTGTGAACAGTGCTCTATGTAAGCCATCAGTGTGCAGTTTTACCATCCAGCCATCACCTCTTCTCCACCTGCACCTGTGTTGCCTCCACCTAGTGGGGATTTAGCTGTATCCTGCTGGAGTAGTAGTAGTCTTTTGCCCGGAGCAATATACAGCTGCAATTCCATCTTGCTGTAAGTAATGATATTTTCTTTTTTGCTTTTTTATATAAAAACGCAGGAAGAATGAACATGCTGCGTTTTATTTGTCACAAACCCTTGACAAATAAAACGCTGACAAATAAACTGCAACGTGCGCATGACAAATCTGACTTCTCATAGACTTTGCTGGGAAGTCAAATTTCAGAAAGTTCTGACAACAAAACTGCAGCCAAAAAAGCAGCAAAAAAGCAGGAAAAAAAGCAGCGTGCGCATGTAGCCTTAGAGTTGCAGTAGGCATATCAGAGCTGAGCCTTCTAATGAACGAGGCATTGGTGCGGCCACCATATGACCAGTACATGTATATACTACATACAACTAATGATCATGATAACTTGATCTAGAATATGGTAGAACATGATAGAATATGGCAGATATTGACGCTATTTGCTTAATGGGAACCTGTCACTACGTTTTTCCCATATAAGCTGCGGCCACCACCAGTAAGCTCTTATATACAGCATTCCAGAATACTGTATATAAGTGCCCAGGCCGTGCTGTGAAACGTTATAAATCAGTTTTATAACCCTCACCTAGGGGGCGGTCTGGTCTGATGGGTGTCGCTGCTCTCCAGTCCGGTGCCTCCTCTCTGCAGCAGTCGCCGTCCTCCTTTTACTCAGCCGAGTATAGATCATGTGTCCAACGTTCTCCACACAGGCCGGCATTGCAGTCCCGGACAGGCGCACTTCCATCTGCCCTGCTCTGAGCAGATCAAAGTACTGTAATGCGCAGGCGTGAGGAAAGGTTATACACCGCATGCGCACTACAATACTTTGACCTGCCCTCAGAAGGGCAGATCAAAGTTCACCTGTGCAGAACACGTCATCTACACTCGGCTGGGGAGAAGAAAGATGGAGATCACAGCAGAGAGTAGGCACCAGACTGGAGAGCAGTGACACCCTTCGGACCAGCCCCTAGGTAAGTATTATAAAAGTGTTTTTTCACATTCTACAGTGTGGCCTGGGCTCTTATATACAGTATTCTGGAATGTTGTATATAAGGGCTCACTAGTAGTGGCCGCACCTTATAGTCTCCAAATCTGGTGACCGGTTCCCTTTAATACATAGTACCTCTTTAAATAGTAGATTGCATATGTGTACATGGTGGACATGCGAACGAACGTGCACAGGTAAACTAGAAAGAGGAAACGTGCCCTAAATTGAGTCGTCTTTTCAATAACAGCTGTCAGTACAGTTTAGGAAATGATGGGCATGTGGCCCCAGGGGGATAAATAATAGCTTGTATAGAACAAGGAACAATGGACGGGATTAGAGGCCCTGTGACCCATCTGCATCTCAAGCTGTAGCTCAAAGGTGATTGAAGAGGATTTAGAAGTAGCCGAGATGATGCGGAGAGGTCAGAAATGTAATTATGAGTCGCATCCACTTTACCCATGAAGTAATCAGCCATGACCTGTTGCGAGTGAACAAGATAAAAAGGATACTCATTGTAGATCCAGCCGGGGGACGGAATTAGGCGGGAGAGGCCATAGCAATTGGATTTGCTCCTGTTAAAAGTGTAGTGTTTTTGTGGTTTTGAAGCGATAAAGGAGACTTTCAACATAAGGGAGGGGGATCAGCGGAGACAGCAGGGTTTGTTCTAGTAATGTTTAAAGCTATTTGTACGGGTAAACCAAAATCTTGTGTGGGCGTTTAGATAAGGTCAGAAGTTTGAGGGATTTGCTCTGCAATCATTGCTTTTCCATCCACAGCACAACAAATAGATTTGTTGAGAGCCACACAAGCTGGAAACGCTGGATGCATTATTTCTCTCCAATATGGCAGTGAACTGGAGAAAACAAACGGCGTGATCATTGCTAAATTCCCAGGGTATTAGTATGGCCTAGATCAGATGTGCAGTGCTGAGATTTTCAGTGATTTTTCTGTATCTTAAACAGGATATTGTAGAACAAACCTCTCTCAAAAAAAGACATTTAATATCTAAAAACTTACATGTCATATTTTTTTTATATTTTTTAAAAGGTTCTTTCCAAAACCACAGTGTGGTCTTAGAATTATGTCCACGTATATTTATTAACTTGTGCTAATATAATCCATTTTTTAAAGGTGTTTTCTAGGGCTTAATTTTATTAACATATAGTTAAAAAAAAAAAGCATAGCGGTGGACACCGTTGCCTTGACACTCCAATTTTGGCCAGTTTATGATACCAGTTGTCTGATGAAAGCCACCTAGTGGCTGAAACGTCACATGTTTAAGACTATTTTGGAATAAATTATATGAAAATTAACCCTTGAGAGTGCCTTGTACCTATTTGATAAAAATAAAAAGCAGGCACGTAGTTTGTAATAAAGGCAACTATTGGCCTGCTGCACCAGATGTCGGCACAGAGTGGTCATTAACCACTGTCAATGATTCGGCAGCTCCTCAACAGAGCAGCTCTTCTTCTTCTTCCAGGCTACTCTGTCAAAGGGGCATACCTTCCGGAGTCATGCTGATTGACAGCTGACTTACCGCAGCTAAGCAGCCGGAAGTCAGTAAGCATGACATTAGACGGTCATGCCCCATCAGCAGAGCGAAAAAAAGCCACCGCCCTGTTGAATTGATGTCAGCAGAAGCCACTGAATCGCCAGCAGGAGCCGTCTGTCACCACTATATGCTTCCCACAGCTAGGAAGCCTGCAGTCAATCAGCATGACATCTGCAGTCATGCCCCGTCAGCAGAGTGTAAAAAAGCTGCCATTCTGTTGACTTGATGTCAGCAAAAGTTGGTGAATCACCAGCAGGAGCGGTCTGTGACTTTTATGTGCCGCCGGGCATTACAAGCAGCTAGGTAGCAACTACCTACCTGTTAGTTCTTAGGCACATTGTAAAATAATAAAAATAAAAAAATACCAAATATCACCTTTAAATCTGGCCTCTTCTTGCACGCATCACCACTTTAAGGATGACTCTCCAGGTTATATTTACTCTCTC
Organism: Anomaloglossus baeobatrachus; assembly: GCF_048569485.1. Classification (NCBI taxonomy): domain Eukaryota; kingdom Metazoa; phylum Chordata; class Amphibia; order Anura; family Aromobatidae; genus Anomaloglossus; species Anomaloglossus baeobatrachus. The sequence goes on from NC_134354.1 coordinate 213,143,776, forward strand.
ATTGCCACTGTTTTATCCTGGAGTATTACCAGTTTGAATGTCAATCATGCGCAGTGAAAAATCTCTCAGCTGCCATACTGCCAATGTAGCTCTGCACTGGTAAATGTCTTGAATGGAGCTACTCGTGTGAGAGATGTCACAGAAAAGAACAGATCCTCCTTCATTACAGTGCTCATACCAGTAAGCAGCAATGTGACTTAATGCTGATAACTAAAGGCCCAGTCACACACAACGACTTACCAGCGATCCCGACAACGATACGACCTGATAAGGATCGCTGGTAAGTCCCTGGTGAGATGTCACACAGTCAGACCTTACTAACTATGCGGTAACGATGAGCGACCTGTATAACGATCTCGGTGGGCGTTGGGACTCTGTTAAGAGGTCGTTGGTAGGCGTCAAACACAGCGATGTGTCCTGCTCAGCAGGACATCTCCTTTGAAGAAAATGGTCCGGACCATTCGGCAATGACTAGCGATCCCACAGCAGGGGCCTGATCGCTGGTAGGTGCCACACATAACAAGATCGCTGGCTAGATCTTTGCTATGTCACAGAAACTGTGACTCAGCAACAATCTCGTTAGCGATCTTGTTGTGTGTGACGGGTCCTTTTAGAGGAATAATGTCCTTCAGAATTGGTTGTACACAGTGGGCTGAGAGAAGAGAGAACCTGCAGGAGGGGGCTCAGTTTACAAGGGACTGAGAGGAGAGATTTATTGCATGAGGGGCTTATATGAGTGATTTACTGCAGGATGGGTCTGTATATGGAGTTGTAGAAAGGAGATCTGTCCAGCAGAATGGGGCTCTGTATACAAGTACTGAGATTAGATGAACTGTGTTTTGTACTTGCTGCAGATAGACCAGTTGGGTGAAACTGCAAATTCCACTTTATTGATGCATATCGAAGAGGATTATCTTCAGACATATGCATTAACAGAGGAGCATGTGCAGGTTCACAACACAACTCTGCAAAACCGTTGTGTTGAAGTGCAGGAGAGTGGAGCTCTGTTCCAACCAGTTAATAATGTAAAACTACACAGGCAGCTATACTGATATATATGGTAGAATATAAAATTGACCAGGTAGGGTATTGCACAGTAGCAGATGTTGCACAGACGCGAAATGTGGAGCTAGTTAGGAGGACACAGGAGGGGGAGGGGTTTGAAGCTTTGCGCAGATAACAATTATACCCCCCATTGTACTCTGTGAAACTGAATCCACTAAGGGGTAGGTACAGATGAAAAAACCACAAAGGTACAGGAGAGTATGCATTTACTGTGCTTTGGGAAAAATAATGCGATTCTGGGAAAACCCTTTAATATCACATCTTTGTTTAACCTTTAAGAGAATATGTCTTGTTTTGTAATATTAGTTTTATTCTTAGGAGATAAAGTGTTGTGTAAGATTAGAAAAATGTAAGCAAATGACTTTAAGAGTCATGTTCTACCATGTGCTGGGGTCTTGCCAAATATTTCTAATTTTAAACATTGAAAAAAATGAGCTGTATGAATTTGTTTACTGGTTGATTTTAATTGCAGAAGAGACAAATTACAGTATCCAAGGATCCTAAATGAATCTCCTCCCCATCTCCTAAAATCTACGTGCAGTTTGCAGTAACCTAATTTTGATAGATTTCCTGCTCTTGGTGCCAAGTCTTGTATTCCCTTCGTTTACTGCTCATTTGTATAGCATTACCACTGTTTTATCATTGATTTATTTTTTTCAAATTATTTTTCTAAATGCTGGAAGTTTAATATACGGTAATATAATATACTGCTGATAAAAAAAGACATTATTGTGCCATTCAACAAACTTTGAAATGGCACATTTTGGCATGTATATGTCAATATCTTGGAAGTGCTAGATTAAAAAAATAATAAAGTAAAATAAATAATCAGTAGATATCCAACTATAGCCTATCCTCAGAGTAAGGAGGGCACAGTTTAGAGTAAGTTTTTAATCCACTTTCCTATGCATAATACATACAGCTGCCGTTCCCGCTCCTCTGCTGTCTCCTGTCCCTTCCTTTGCTTCCGTTGGTTTCCTGTGCATTTTATTTAGGGTTTCTTTTTTTTATCCACAGTAAAACAAAAAAATTTCAAACAAAACTCGTATCCCATTTAATTAGTTGTAAGAATCAATAAAACTTCGGACATACTTAAAGGCAAGTTTAAAGGCCCTTTAAATATGTAGAAAATCAAAGGCTTATATTATACCCTTGTACCAATGTCATTTGATATTCACCTTTTTGACTGTTGAAATCCCATATATTCTTGTACTGTTAAGGAATTAAAAGTATAAAATGATCTGAGCCTTTTCTGTGCCAATTTTGTGTCCCATTCCTTTTCTTGGATCAGAACTGAACATTAACGAAGGCTATGGCTTCCTGACAGAATTTGAGAATCCTTTTTAGGAACTTCCATTTTAGGAACTACTTTTACCATGATGGCCTATCCTATCCATCAATGTCTGAACAGCCGGGGTCTGACACCCCTCTTCCTCACTGCAGCTGCTTTCGGTCCCAGCGGGAGCAGCAGGCAGCCAGAAATACTCAGCTTTGGGGCTGCTCCGTCTTCTGATATTGGCCGAAGACAGGTACTGCACATCCGCCTATTGATCTGAATGGGAGGCTGATGTGTAGTACCTGGCTGCAGCCATAGCTGAGCATTTCCTGCTGCTGCCACTGGGACAGAGCACAGCTAGTCGACAGAGGTGCGCGGTGTCAGACCCTGGCCGATCAAACATTGTTGACCTATCCTAAGTATGTATAGGCCATCAATGTAAAAGTAGTGGCCAAACTCTTTAAGACATCAGGAGCAAGGGTGGATTAAGGGTAGCCAGGGCCCCTGGCAGTTTAGAGTACATGGGCTCCCCAGCACCCAGTATATCATGTGACATGTTTTGGGAGGTGATGAGATGGTCACACAAGTGCTCAATTCATAATTACATCTCCCTTTTACCAATAAATTATGATTAAAGGTCCTGTCCCCAAGTTATTTCTCTCACCCACCATCCCCGATTCATTATAACTAGTGATGAGTGAACACTACCATGCTCGGGGACTCGGTACTCGTAACTAGCAGTTGGATACTGGAATGGGCTCAATTCGTATAATGGAACTCAACGGGGAACTCAAGTATTTATACAAAAGATCTTAAAAAAAAATTACCAGTGACTTCCATTATAGTCAGTACATGAGTCGCACCCATCTGAACGTCCAATTGCTCGTTAAAAGATCCGAGCATGGTAGTACTCGATCATCATTAATTATAATCTACTTTCAGCTGCGACTCTCTATCACCAGCAGCGGAGGCACAGGAACGCTTTGTCATCGGCAATCAACGCCTCTAATAGTGGCAAAAAAAATATTATGACAAGGGAAATTGTCCTCATTTCAGTCCACCTCTGATCAGTACCTCCAGATTCTCATTTGGCAACAGAAAGCAGAGTCTTCCCAAATGTGCGAGAGCAAGCCGCTACAATGTTAATAAATCTGCTGAGCATATCCAGTATGTTTAGTTACGAAACTCAGAATGGCCTATTAAAGAATAATCTGGGCAAAGTCTATACGCATTATGTGAAGTGTAGGGCTGGAGGTGGCGAGGCGTGATATGGGACCTCCCTCCTTGGTGCTCTATGAATCACTTTTAGGCCCTGCAATAGTAGACGTAACATTGTGTGAGGGTTTTTTTTCCTTAGGGGACATAAGCATGTTGTGATTTTTTTTTTTTTTTTATAGATTTTTAATATTTTTTTTTATATTCTTTTATATATGTATATTGAGTACAAATTTAGGTTTTCTTCAGAATTTAGCTCCAAACACACTGTTTAAAACATTCAATTCGAGAAATTGGCAAAAAAAAGTTGTTTTTTTTCTTTTCAGTACTTCTGGAAAATGAATCATAAGACTCCCATATGATTGCTATTCTTTACTATGACGTGGATTGTAGTGCCGTTCTGACATTCTTTAAAGACAGAGGAGATTGGATCATTGTCGTACATTGTGTAAGATGTTCCCGGGTAGAAGGATCCTTCTCAGGATAACATATATTTTATGTTGCATTCTATACATGTTACCGAGCAGTGTGTAGCAATGAAGGAGCTCGGCTTCATGGATCCGCGCTTTAGAAAGGCCTCGCGCGTCCTTTTTAATGGACTACTCCCTCTTTCTTTCTTTCTTTTATTGTGTACATTGGGTCTTCAAGCAATTACAGTATAGGTTTTTGATCATTTGAAAAAGTTTTCTTTTGCTGAAATAAGTAAGCATTGGCATCATCCACCTACCTAGAAAAATCCTAACTAAAAGAAAATCTGTTGGGAGACAAATGTACCATGCTGTTAATATGCGTGTTACTATAGTACATATCACTTGTGGATAGGAAGCAGGAAAAATGGTCAACTTCACCAAGGACCAAGTTATGATGGCTAGGTGACTAGGGTCAGGGAATCGCTGGAACGACCGGTCTTCTGGGGTGTTCCTGGTATGAAGTTGTTAAGAAAGATAGGGAAAGGGTGTATCCAGCTTCCTCGAAAAAAAATAAAAATCTGAGAGTTCTTCTATAAAAAAAAAAAAATAATCTTTTATTGGTACTTCAAAAACTCCATGAAAACATTCAGAAACACTGACTGAAAGCCCGAGGCTGCTGGGAGGAATAAAGTTAAGTTCCTCCCTGTAGCACTTATTTCAGTATGACAGCCAGGCAATTTTAGAACGCTATTAACCTTCAAGTTGACCTAATGTCTAAAGGGTGTAGCATGACTGGTTCCCATTTATCCTGATTTACAAAAAAAAATGCTTTCCTTTTTTTTTTTTTTCTAGAACTTGACGCTTTAATACGTTGGCTAAGTTTGGTATGTCTGTGCTTCCCATTTAAGTGAGTGGGGGTAAAACTGAAGTGCGGAAATTAAAAACAAAAAAAAAATTAATTAAATCTCCCTCTTCATATACTTTTAGTGTAAATTCAAATGTCCATGAAACATAGTGTGTGTACACACCAAGATGTATGAACTGGACGCTGGTCTCCGGACCTTAACTCCACAGCCTCATATATGCTTATGAGGGTGTCAAGTTTGGGTCGGGAGACACAGGGCCATCCGTGTTTCATGGACTTCTGGATTTGTCATTTAAAGGGAATCTTTCCGGATGTTTTTGCTACCTCTTCTGAGAGCAACATGATGTAGGCAAAGAGACTCTGAATCCAACAATGTATCACTTAAGGCCACGTCTCACTAAGCGACATCGCTACCGACATCGCTGCTGAGTCACGGTTTTTGTGACGCAACAACGATCTTGCTAGCGATGTCGTTGTGTGTGACATCCAGCAACGACTTGGCCCCTGCTGTGAGGTTGCCGGTCGTTGCTGAATGTCCTAGACCATTTTTTGGTGGTTGCTCTCCCGCTGTGAAGCACACATCGCTGTGTTTGACAGCGAGAGAGCAACGATCTGAATGTGCAGGGAGCCGGCTTCTGCGGACGCTGGTAACCAAGGTACACATCGAGTAACCAAACAAAGCGCTTTGCTTGGTTACCCGATATTTACCTTGGTTACCAGCGTCCGCAGCTTCTAGAAGCCGGCTCCCTGCTCCCTGCACACTTAGCCAAGGTACACATCGGGTAACTATAAGCAAAGCGCTTTTCTTAGTAACCCGATGTGTACTATGGTTACCAAGCACAGCGTCGTTATACTGGTGGCTGATCTCTTATCGCTGTGGAGATCTGCCTGATTGACAGCTCACCAGCGACCATGTAGCGACGCTCCAGCGATCTCTGCCAGGTCAGATCGCTGGTGGGATCGCTGGAGCGTTGCTAAGTGTGACAGTACCCTTAGTTTACTGAGTGCTACTGTTGTGACACAATCAGAGTTTTTAGATTTAGCAAAACAGCAGAGCTCAGAAAGTTAAAGGGAACCTGTCAGCAGAAATTTTGCACTAAACATAAAAGATTCCCCCTCTGCAGCTCCTGGGCTGCATTCTAGCAATGTTCCTGTTGTTCTTGTGCCCCCTTTCTGACCAAAATAAAGACTTTATAAAGTGGTACCTTTTTGTATGCAGATACTGTAAATGGTACACGGGGGCGAGCTGCCTGGTGTCCGTTATTCTGCCTCCTGCCGCTTTAGGCCATCCCCCATCACTCATTTCCATAGCTGTGGACGCCGCCCAGTGCTCCAGAGGTCCCCGCGCATGCCCAGTGCTGGTGTTGCATACATTTTTCCATGCGGCCCATCTGTTTTTTGACAGATGCGGCTTGATACTGAGCATGCGCAGTGCAAATAACCGCATCCGGCATCCATAGGCTTGCATTCGATGCGTTTTTTTCGCCGCACAAAAAACGTGCCAGGCAATGTTCCATCCGGCCGCCGCATGGGCTAAATCCGGCAAAAAACAGGCGCAACGCAAGGCCATGCGGCACAATACGGCGCTAATGCAAGTTTATGCAGGAAAAAACACAACCAGCAGCAAAAAAAAAGGTTGCGTTTTTTTCTGCAGAGCGCCGTATTGTGCCGCTCAGCAAAAACCGGATGTGTGAAAGGAGCCTAAAAAAAAAAAAAAAATTCACTGTATGAAATTAAATAATGTAACACTTGTACATGAAACATCACTACTTCTAAAATATTGGCGAAAGAGAAAAAATGTTTTATTCAGGGAAAGTGTTCCAAATTCAACAGTCAATAGTAGCACAGGAATATATCTTCCATTACAGGGAATCTGCCATTAATTTTTTGCTACCCCATCTCAGAGCAGGATGATGGGAGATATCGCTTAGATTACTTGATGCAGCAGTTGGGACACAGAGTTTTTAGATGTAGCATGTAGCAGAGCTCGGAAACGTAACCCACCCAAGCCCCTGATTAGCAGCTTACTGTGTACTTTATATGTTGACAGTAAGCTGCTAATCAGTGCTGGGGGTGTGGCTGGACCAGGAGACATAGGGGTAGCTAGTTCTGCAATGATTATCTCTAGCTGATAAAGAACTCATTGTATTTAAGCCACAGCACACTGCCTAATAAGTGACACATCACTGAAATCAGTGTCTGAGCCCTTTCCACATTAATTCTTTCCTTAGATTACATAGCCAAAACCTGCTGACACATTCTCTTTAATTCTTTACAATGATTGAACTTTTCTTCTAAAATATTTGTCTTGGTGGAAGATGTTTACATGGATATTTACAAAGCCTGGATCTCAAAACGTGCACACAATAATTAGTATTGGTAAATTCACAGATATAGCCCAAAGCTTAAATTCTTAGCATGTTCAATGGAAGTAGATATAGATACTACCCTTGATGAGTTGTTTGCTGATGTATTTTCTAGAATTGCAGTCTTTTCTCAAGGTTTACCATTTGGCTCACGAAGGGTCATTCTGATTTCCATATACGTGGGTTGATGGTTGCATAAATGCTGATCATATTGTAATATTTAGTCTATTACTGATCATTGCATTCTTTCAACATGACCATACATGATTGATTATGCTGGATGAAGTGTGGGTAATCTTTTTGAGCACATTATTCGCAAGATTTTGTTGACTAGCGACTATTTGTAGACATATTGTGAATACAAGCAAGTTCTTTCGAGACAGTGATGGGTTGTAATTAGTCAGCTAAATTGAAGTTCATTGTTACATTTCATCCAACGAATTATCGTTTTAGTCAAAAAAAAGTATCAGTTTGAGGCAGGCCAAATTCACACATCAGTGTGTACCAATCCGAAAATGAGTTGCAATGCACCAACTGGCCATGGATTTCTTGACCCTGAACATTACAGCCTCATATGTGTCTGAGGCTGTCAATTTTTGGTTGAGATACAGGCAACCTGACTAAAGGCCCCGTCACACTAAGCAACATCGCTAGCAACATCGCTGCTAACGAACAACTTTTGTGACGTTGCTAGCGATGTTGCTGTGTGTGACATCCAGCAACAACCTGGCCCCTGCTGTGAGGTCGTTGGTTGTTGCTGAATGTCCTGGGCCATTTTTTAGTTGTTGCTGTCCCGCTGTGAAGCACAGATCGCTGTGTGTGACAGCGAGACAGCAACAACTAAATGTGCAGGCAGCAGGAGCCGGCTTCTGCGGAGGCTGGTAACCAATGTAAACATCGGGTAACCAAGAAGCCCTGTCCTTGGTTACCCGATATTTACCTTTGTTACCAGCCTCCGCCGCTCTCACTGTCAGTGCCGGCTCCTGCTCTGTGCACATTTAGCTGCAGCACACATCGGGTAATTAACCCGATGTGTGCTGTAACTAGGAGAGCAAGGAGCCAGCGCTAAGCGGTGTGCGCTGCTCCCTGCTCTGTGCACATGTAGCTGCAGCACACATCGGGTAATTAACCCGATGTGTGCTGTAACTAGGAGAGCAGGGAGCCAGCGCTCAGTGTGCGCTGCTCCCTGCTCTCTGCACGTGTAGCTCCGTGCGCTGGTAACCAAGGTAAATATCGGGTTGGTTACCCGATATTTACCTTAGTTACCAAGCGCAGCATCTTCCACGCGGCGCTGGGGGCTGGTCACTGGTTGCTGGTGAGCTCACCAGCAACTCGTGTAGCGACGCTCCAGCGATCCCTGCCAGGTCAGGTTGCTGGTGGGATCGCTGGAGCGTCGCAGTGTGACATCTCACCAGCAACCTCCTAGCAACTTACCAGCGATCCCTATCGTTGTTGGGATCGCTGGTAAGTTGCTTAGTGTGACTGGACCTTTAGAATCACGCACTGTGACACACTGATGTGTTCGTGGCCACCTACAGAGTGCTCATACAATGGATGCCCATTTAGGTTTAACTAGCGATTTCTCCCAACTCCCTAATTTTACGTATACCCTTGTAGATTGTGAATAGGGGAATAAGTTGCAGCCATACTCTCTAAAGAGTTGGGCATGTTGGACTCCAAGATGGCCAATTTTTGTGGCATCCAATAGCAGTCCCTTAGAGTCATAGAAGGACCTTACCTAGAAAAGCATGTGGTTCGCTTTGTGGGAGCCCAGGGACAGAATGAAAGAGCCCGGTATATATGGGCAGTGTATTATTTCCCCTTCCCCTTTCCCCCCCCCCTCCCACCTCCCTATCGGATGTACATCTAGGTAACACTGTCACACGTGTACTAATTCACGTCCTAAAACCACACCACTTGGAGAAACTTTGTTGTTATGTTTTCACTTTGAACATGATGTTATTGTAATTATGTTTTCTGTGATCTTGTCTGTTTGAATTTAGTACCTTTATGTCCCTGGTGAAGGCTCGATTAAGAGCCGAAACGTCGGACTTTAATGCTACTCCTTGTTGTCATGAAAGGACTCTATTGCAACTTCCTATTGTTGTGAAAACACTGTTTTGAATAAAACTAAAACATACAACAAAAACCATTGACTGTCATCCTCCTTCCACACTGTGTGCCGGGGTTCTCTATTTGTATATGGACTATTTTTTCTCCCGAGCACCAGGTCCGAAGTAGTTGAGCCCAGCTTATCCTTTTCTACATCTAAAAGCATGACACAGATGCACATATTTATTTTTGATAAATTTAGGAATTCTGGTCAGACACACTTGTACTTTTCCAATGCAAATGGAAAGTTGACTCATTACCTATGCACACCTGCAGAAATAGCATTTTTGATATAGGAGTGCATGTTTTCATCTGCAACATGTTGAGAGAGAAATAGAGCGCTTTCCTGTAAAATGCTGCATTGTGATCTTTTTCTACTTTGGATGTAAAGCAGAGAAATGTTCTTGTAACAAATGGGATGCAGTTGTTTTAGTTCTCGAACAGTAAAGAACATAATGTGCAGAGACCAGCGACCAATCGGGCTTATATTCTCTTTTAGCATTTTTAGTAATGTGAATCTATGATGCTATGTTTCTCATAATCTTATACTTTATTTGTTTTGAGGCAGTTTGATTAGGCAGCATGTGTGTTACTTACATGAGTGAAACATGGCAACAGAACTAAGGGAAAACGTTCACTCAGGTTGACCTGGTGAGATATGAACCTAGCGCTCATGCTATCCCATAACCTTTGGGGGTCAAAAACATATATTATAAGTTTACTACAGGATTCATAGCTAGACTTTAAACTGAATCCTACTAATACAGAATTTTTTTGTGTTTATTTGTATAGTTAAGTGTTTTTTTATATCATCATACATCATTTATATTCATCTTGTACCACCGTAGGCAATTTTTATGGTACTCCAAAGCCTCCCGCTGAGCCCAGTCCTTTTCAGCCCGATCCAGTGGATGGGGTTCTTTTTGATGGAGACTTTGACACCGAGACTACACGGAAGAGAACCACTTCTGTCAGTAAAATGCAGCGTACTGATTCTTCTCTCCCGGAGGAAGAGGAAGATGAGGAAAGAGAAGCCGTGAATGGCAGTAGTGGAAGTGCAGGTGAGACCAACATATTCTTGGTTTATACCACATTGCGCAGATCCATGAGCACTATAAAGAGAGAATTTATAGTAAATGACGATCATATATAATGAAAGGCGTCCTAAAAATGTACATGTACATTTTTTTTTACAATTAAACCTTTTGGAGACGACAACCCAAAATTGGATTGACACATGGTATTTTACGAGATGGTCTTCTCAAAGAAGAAAGCTAGTATACACAATATATTGTGCCATTGAAAATCTGTCACACAAAACTTGCTATGTACATGGAGGTGTTTTATAGTGGTTTCGCTGTATTGTGAAGAAAAAAAAAGTAATTTTTGACTTAAAGCTTAAAGGGGTGGTTCACTTTCAGTAACTAAATGTCCACAGCTGCAGGTTATTATAAAGAAACCAGCTGTGCTTTGTTCACATTCTCTAAATCCACCAGCAAGTCTCCACCGCTGCTCCCGGTGTTTGGTGTTGGCTGCAGCTAACCGGTGAGCCTAACGGCCCTGTCAGTGTAGTTGGAACGCCTCCTTCAGAGCCGCTGAGCACTTTGATTGGCTGCTGGCGTGACGTCAGTACTACAACCAACGGATGGACGGAAAGGGGTGATCATCTGAAGAATAAGCAGAACAGGAACGTTGGGTTAAATGTAAATAATCTTTTGTGCTGCACAAAAGATGATCGATCTCGGCAGCACATCATCCGGTATAAACAGGACTCGTGCTGCCGAGAACAACAATGGCAGCCTGTGCACACTGAACTATTTATTACTGATCTTGTTTAAACAAGTTGCCGATCAGCGGTCATTTAGTGTTGCACATCGTCTAGAGGGCATCTCAATGTTCATGTACTGTTCATTTAATTGTATTGTTTTAGAACGAGAAAGACCTGATCCTACAGATTGGGGAAAAACGGTCCCAAGCTACAACCAGACAAACAGTACAATGGACTTCAGGAATTACTTAACTCAAGGTGAAAACTTGGAACCCCTTCCAAAGAATTGGGAAATGGCCTACACGGATGCAGGAATGATCTACTTCATTGAGTAAGTTCAGATCCGTTTTGGTCTGACGCTACTTCAGGCCATTGTCCACATAGCAGTACGTTTAATATTCTTATTTAAAGTTCTAGAATATTATCTTCAATTTGTATATCTTATTTTTCTTATCAGTCATAACACAAAAACAACCACATGGTTGGATCCCAGGCTATGCAAGAAGGCCAAAGCTCCAGAAGACTGTGATGATGGAGGTAATACCAATATGTCATATTTTGGTGTACTGATTTCATTAGAATTTTTTATTGAAATTTCTTATTATTTAAATCAGATGTGTGATGAACACTTTTTTTTTGTTAATGGATATTTATTATTATTATATTAAAAAATTCTTTAACTATTCTAGTTTTCACTTAAGCAACTAAAGCACATAAAGTAATTTGACATATGTTATATACTTCAGTTTAGACCAGGCATAAACAAGTGTTTTTTTTAGTGTGCTGTCAATGGGTGCAATGGCCGCCCGTTGACAGCACAGAGACCAAAGTTAGTCAGTGTACAAGTGGACATGAGGGTTTTTCCATACATAGAACAGTGTATGTAATATCAAGCCGATCCAGCACCTGTCCACAATTCACAAATTGACATAATTGGACAAATATCTCAGACCTTGTACTTCCCGGCTTTAGTTTGACTTAGTAGCTTTGCTGTGTAGACTGGAGCAGAATCAGCAAAAGGTGGGGATTTATTAACAGCTCTGACTGCCTTTTAAAGGCAAGATCACAAGATTATACTCAATTTGTGTCTATGAATTTTCGTCTCTTTGACCTGCCATGAAGGACCCAAAACTAGGTCCACACAGATATTGCGGGAAGGGTGCGTCTGTAATATGGAATGCTCTATGTTAGGTTTTTAACATTTTAATAACTTTCTCAACAGCTTTTATGAAAAAAATAATAATAATTAAAAAAAAGCATTCAACACAATATTTCTCTTCTAATCATCTAAATTTAATTATTTTCTACTTTAATTCAGAAGACATCCTCCTTTAATGTAAATGTTTGGTTTCAGAAAACCACTCTCCCCCAAGCACTGTGTTTTTAATAAGGAAAAAAATTGTTTTTCTCTCTGTCCCCGTGTCTAGCACTGTTGACATTACGGTGGCAGCGCTGCAGTCAATCGATGAGCTCAGTTACTTTGTGCGTGTTCTGCCATCAACGCTGCTAGTGACGCTGAGCTCACTTATTGTTTGCCATCAGTGTAATGGCAGACAATAGACACTGTGGGTAATGGCAGAAATTCAGCGCTGGACCTAGGGAGAGTGAGTAAAACACTGTTTTGGTTATTTAAAACCATCTCCACTGGGAAAATTGGGTTTTTCTGAAGCTGGAAAATCCCCTTTAGTCACAAAATTAAGAAATCACCATTACCTTCTAAAATCTCTGCACTAATTACCTATTGACTCTGATAAAACCTTGTGAGTTTTGTGCAATCTTTACCTTTTTTTATAATGGTCACCTGGAATTTAGATTGCGGTGCAATAAAACATGCTCCTCTACTTAATCCATACTCCTAATTGATCTAGGAACCCCTGATTCTGTCATTTTCAGTTTTCGGTAGGGCTATGTAGCAGCCTGCAAGTTCACTCTCAAACAGCAAACTCCCTGCATCATTCTGTCATGGACTTAAGGCTCACTCAGATATTTGTGGCTTTCAGTCCGATCTTGGTCAGATCTCGACCACCAGTCTTCTGACCCAAGTGTGACAGCCTCATAGAAATATATGAAGCTGTCACGCTCCGCTTAGGAGAACCAGGGCCAGTCTGTGCTTTAGATGTCCGTGCTCAGACCGGTTGACACAGACCCTACAAGGATGAAATTCTAGTTATCTGGTCCAGCGATGTCTTATTTCTTCTCAATTACCTTTGTTACGTTGTATTTAATAACCGTCCACAAACAATTGATTGGACTTTGCATCTTTTTGGAACAGACCCATTTCCATCCTCGCACCATGTGAGGTGAGAATGCAGCTGTATAACCTACTGCTAGTCAACGCTGATGTAATTTCCCAACCAGAATTAGCATTCCCGCCCAGCTGTGCTAGAACATCATGTACATTTAAGTAACGACGACCCAAGGCATTGAGAGAGAGGAATCTTCAAAGCGCTGTAGAACATGATGATTCAGTGTGCTCAGCCAGCAGGCTACGTGTCACATTCTGCTTATCTGTATTTAATAATTAGTAGCAGTCTATCTAACGCTCTGAACGCCGCTTGTTAGCTCGCAGTGCCATCCGCAACAAACAAGCAGTAGATTCTTCTTACAGTCACTTACGATCACAGAGTGGGCTGCCCTCCAATGTATCCAGCATACCCTTTTATCACTGCTTCCATCCAAATATATCTGCATATAACAGATGGGGACATTATTAAAGAGTAACCGTTGGTTTAATTTTTATTTCATATATTCAATAGTACACATAGAAACAAGCAACTATACCTTATTCGAGTAATATCCTTTCTCCTCCTGGATTGAGATTTCACTCATGGGTAAAATCTGTATTCATTGAAAGATATTTTCCCATTACTGAGATAGGAGATGGCAGTTGGTGCTTTCAACATTCTTTGGAGAGGGGAAAAGCTAGAGACAGATATTCTGCTGCAAGTTCTCCTGAAACCACAGTAACATTCTGCTGCAAGTTCTCCTGAAACGACAGTAACAGTTCTCCATAGAACTATAAGGTTATTTCCGACCTCAGCAATGGGGAAATCTGTATTCAGTGAAAATATATTTTCCTATTACTGAGATAGGAGATGGCAGTTGGTGCTTTCAACATTCTTTGGAGAGGGGAAAAGCTAGAGACAGATATTCTGCTGCAAGTTCTTCTGAAATGACAGTTACAGATCTCCATAGAACTATAAGTTCATCTCCTAGCTCGGTAATGGGGAAATCTGTATTCACATAAAACAAAACTGATTATACCTATGAAATGAGAATTTTGAGATTGAAAGATCAGTTCAAGAGCAGAAACAAGCAGATTTTATGTTAAAAAGCTTATTTTTTCACATAAATTATTGATTCATGGGGGAAAAAAAGGACAATTACTTTTTAAAGAGTAACAAATGTTCTTGTTAACTGATGTATTAAAGGACAGTTGGTGTTCATAAAGTTCTATGGAGAATTTTATCTTTTCAGGAGAACTTGCAGTAGAATGTATGTGTCTCCCTCAAGCTCCTCCTGCTTACCATCGCTACAGAAATGTTAAAATCATTAAATGTTCTCTCCTATCTCAGTAATTCTTCACTAATTACAGATTTTCTCGTTACTGACGTAGGAGAGGACAGTTGATGCTCATAAAGTTCTACAGAGAACTTTAACTATCTTTTCAGGAGAACTTGCAGCAGAATGTCTGTCTCCCTCAAGATCCTCCTTCTTATTCTCTATAAAAGCACCAAATGCCATCTCCTATCTCAGTAATTCTTCACTAATAACAGATTTGACCCATGAATTTAGAGTGAAAGATCAGGCAAGGAAGAGAAAGCAGCAGATTTATCTAATAAAGATATATTGTAAAGTTGCATGTAGAAATTAAAATGATGGATACTTTTTTTTAAATGTTATTTTGTGAACATTTCTAAAGCCAGATATTCCTATAGATATCCTGGTTCCCTACAAGCGGTGCATACTATAAGAAGATCTGCATATAAATACATTATTTTTTACTTTATAAATGTTATGATCACCCACTGTCCTCTCCTATTTCAGTAGTGGGAACATAGCTCTTCACTAAATACAGATTTTACCCTTGCATTGAGATTGATCAGTCCAGTTGGGGAAAGAAGCACATTTTTGTAATAAGATATGTTACAAAGTTTCTTATTTTGACAAGTACTATTGATTTATGGGTTAATAAAAAAATTAAAATGACAGTCACTGTTTAAGATTAACTTGATTGGCTCCTCATTCCTTTTCTTATCAGTAGAGTGAACACTCCATAGACTGAATTGATATTGTTGTCACTTTTATGCTTTTTTTGGGATGATTGATGGGTGTCAGCTGTTTCTTCAGGCAGCTGTGTTCTTTTGTGAGCGATTGGGCAATGAATGTCCCGAAATGTGCACTCTGGATTGTAGTATCTGTTACACTACAGGTGTTCGGATCAGTAAGTGCTGCATCATTCTTCATATTGTTTTTGCAGAGCTTCCTTATGGCTGGGAAAAGATAGAGGATCCACAATATGGGACGTACTATGTTGAGTAAGTAATTCCTACATTTATTTAGCCTCTTTTTCTGTAAATCCTTCAGTTCAATAAGCATGTGTATGTTAATAGTTTTGCTTATGGTTTTTTTTTTATTTATTCATTTATAAAAATTTTTTTAAAGGGAACCTGTCACCACTTTTTTGGCCTATAAGCTGCGGTCACCACCACCGGGCTCTTATATACAGCATTCTAACATGTATATAAGAGCCCAGGCCGCTGTGAGAACATAAACACTTTATAATACTTACCTACCGGTCGCGTGGTTGGCCATGTGGGCGTCTTCGTTCTCCGGTGCCGTCGCCTGCTCTTTCAGCCATCTTCGTCCTCTTCCTGAAGTCTGTATGCATGACGCGTCTACGTCATACACACTTGCCGGTCCTGTGCAGGCGCACTACAATACTTTGATCTGCCCTGCTCAGGAACTGAATGCCGGCGAGTGTGTATGACGTCGGTCACGTCATGCAACGTGGCTAGAGAAGTAGAATGAAGATGGCCAAAAGAGGCAGCGCCGGCACCGGACAACGGAGACGCCCTTACGGCCAACCGCGCAACAGTTAGGTTTGTATTATAAAGTGTTTTTTATGTTCTCACAGCAGCCTGGGCTTTTATATACAGCATGTTAGAATGCTGTATATAAGAGCCCGATGGTGGTGGCCGCAGCTTATAGGCCAAAAAAGTGGTGGCCGCAGCTTATAGGCCAAAAAAGTGGTGGCAGGTTCCCTTTTAATGTGGAAATCAAATGACTATTTATTTTTTTCTAATTTTAAAGTCTATTTTTATTTTTCATAATTATCTACAGAGCGAAACAAAAATATTCATACCCTGTGAACTTTAACATTTTTTCACGTTACACCCACAGACTTAAATGTATTTTATGTAAGGTACTAGAGTAGCAAGTATTTCTGAAGTGTAAAGGAAATGACACATGGTTTTCTAAATATTTTAGAAATATAAATCTGAAAATTGTGACGGGCATTTGTATTCAAGCCATACTTTGTAGGACCACCTTTTATTGCGATTACAGCTGCAAGTCTTTTGGGGCTTGTCTCTACTATCTTTGCACATCTAGAGGCTGACTTTTTCGCCCACTCTTCTTTGTAAAATAGCTCTAGGTCAGAGAGATTAGATGGGAAGTGTTTGTGAGCAACAATTTTCAAACCTTTGCACTGAATCTCAATAGGATTTAGGTCTGGACTGTGACTGGGCCATTCACACACATGAATTTCCTTTGATCTAGGCCATCCATTGCAGCTCTGGAAGTATGTCTAAGGTCGTTGTCCTACGTTGGGGCGTAGGTTCGAGTTGAACCTACGCCCCAGTCGCAAGTCTTTTGCAGCCTCTAACAGGCTTTCCCCTGAATTGCCCTATATTTAGATCCATCCATTTATCGATCGCCTTTGACCAGTTTCCCTGACCCTACTGGGAAATAAAGGCTCTCCATGGCATCACGCTGCTATCACCATGTTTGACAGTGGGGATGGTGTTTTCTGGATGATGTGCAATGTTAGCTTTCAGCCACACATAGCGTTTTACATTTAGCTCAAAATGTTCTATTTTGGTCTTATCTGACCACCTTCTTCTACATGCCATGTAGGGAACACAGCTCTACACAGGAAAATAACCAGTTTAGCAAAAGTAGTAGCATCTTAGCCAAATATAAAAATGGCAAAAAGCTGGATTTGTTGACATTGCAGCCAAGGGTTTATAAAGGATTACGTAGATCAACTCTGTAAGCTTGGCTAACCACAGGTTTCCAGTATGACATGTAGCATCCAGGACAGTGCCTGAATATTTTTTTTTTTTCTAATGATTTTCAAGTCGTTTTGCAAAAATTTATAGAAATGAAAATCTAAAGTGAGTATGAAGCTTTAAAGTAATGGAAGTCAATGAAGCTCTAAGTGCATGAACTCTACTAACATGATCTTCCCAAAAATCTATTACATCTGAAAGCAGGCTGTAGTCTTATATTCAAGTGTTTATTTGATAAGAGGGAATTAATAGGAATCTGTCAGCAGGTTTCTGCTTTGTAATATGAAGACAACATGCTGAAAGAGTTAACATACAGATTACAGCCAGGCATCTTTTATTACAAAGTGTTTTTGTTTACCTTCAATGTTAGTGTAAGCTTCCATAGCTTTATCATTAGTAGACTCAGGAGTGCATGAGGTCGAGTTTGACTCCACCCACTTGTGTGATTAGTAGCATCTATGTATGGAAATTTACACTGAAAGCCTGGTGTGGGTGGGAGCAGCTCTCCCAGCACTGCTACATACTACAAATAAAATCTTTGATTGTGTCAGAACAGCTGCACCCAGTAATCTAAGTTATACTTTGTTGTATTCTAGATCTCTTTGCCTACATCATGCTGCTTTCAGATGAGGTAGCTAAAACCTGCTGACAGATTCATTATTGAATAGTTTTTTTGTTTTTCTTTCCTTATTTAAAGTGTTGTCTAATGTAGGCACTCAAAATGGTAAAAAATAAGTAGTACTCACCTTACGTATCCCCTGCATCTCCTCCTCTGAGTATATTCAGGTCCCTTTCCAGACTCTACTTCGTGCTGGGCCCAGTAGGACATGTGACCACTGCAGCTAATCAATGGCAGTGTTGGTCACATATCTGGATGGAGCAGTTATTTTAGAGACTGGCGGGAAACTTTGGAGACATTGGATTAGAAGTCAGGAGGGATGTGTAAGATGAGAATTACTTGTTGTATTGTTTTACAGCATTATTAGAGCTTTTTTAGATTCTCAGTGGCCATTCCCTTCTGTCTAGAGCAACGTTATAAGCTAATACAAGGTATTCAGTGGAACCTTGGATTACAAGCATAATTGGTTTCCGGAGTGTGCTTTTAAACCAAGTTACTCTTATATCAAAGTGAATTTTCCCATAGGAAATAATTGAAATGCAGACAATTCGTTCCACAACCCAAAAATATTTTCTGAATTTATACAAATGTATTACAGTAATACAGACTATGGTACTGTATTTATATAAAATTATTACAGTACACTAACACCAAAATACTGTACAGTAAAAAGCATATAAAACAAATTAAACTGCACATTAGCTTACAATAGAATTGTTGGTGTGCGGGAGGTGCACTATAGAGAGAAAAAATTATGTATAAATATGACAACCTTTATTCTAGTACACCCCAAATCTATTCTCCCCAAAATAAGGGCAGAACTAAGCCAAATGCGGGGTAGGAATACTGCACAGGCAATTAGATTACAGTACAAGCAAATTGTTCAGTACTGTATCCACAAATGCAAATTGATAGACATGCTGTATAGTATATACTGTATTGTACAATGGTATACAGTATACAGCACATATGTACTTAAAGTTACCTACCTCCAGAGCGTGGTGAAAAGACAGAGCGGAAGTGTGCACGGTGAGTATTTGCTCTTATTGCAAATCTTTGCTCTTAAACCAAGTTATAAATTTGCAAAAAGCTTTACTTGTCTTGCAAAATGCTCTCAAACCAAGTTATTCTTAATCCAAGGTTCCACTGTATTTGCATTCTAAGGTAACAGTCCATATCGTTTAGTTCAATGATTTATGTAAGAATGAAGAAAGAACTAGAGTGAGCCTGATGGCTCTGTCATTACTCCTGAGAATCCTGGGTACAAATCCAACCAAGGACAACATTTGCAATGCATTTATTTAAAGGGAATCTGTCGCAACCAAGGACAACATTTGCAATGCATTTATTTAAAGGGAGTCTGTCGGCAGGTTTTTGCTACCTTATCTCGGAGCAGCACGATGTGTGCAAAGAGGCCATGAGTTCAATGATGTATCACTTAGATTAGTGGCTGCAGCTATTCTGACACAGTGAAAGATTTGAGATTTTGCATGTAGCAAAGCTCAGCCCACACCAGACTTTCAGTTTACATTTTCATAGACAGAAACCGCTAATCGCAGAGGGGGCAGAGTCCGATTATAACTCATGTGCTGCTGAGACCCACTAATGATAAAGATAAGAGGCTTAAGCTAACATTTCAGGTACACAAAAAAAGACTCAGATTACAGACACAGACTGAAGTCTCTATTTTAACACTTGCAGTATACTGTCTTCAGGTTACATTGTAGAAATCTGCTGACAGTCCCTTTAATCTTCCTGTGTTTGCTCCTGGTACTCTGGTTTCTTCCTAAGACATACTGATAGGGAGTTTAGATTGTGCACCCCAATGGGGACAGTGATGATAATGTCTGTAAATCCCTGTTGAAATTAATGGTGTCAAATAAGTAAAATAAATCGGATTCTCAATGCAGTGTAAAATCCAGACATGTGGTTACAGTAATAACGAGCCTGGAATAACTAATCAGTCTGGCTGCTGATGACCCCACCCTAGCATTTAGAAGACGTACACCGAGTGGGATATCCATGATGGTCTTGTGGAGTATAGTTTAGATGTTGGACGGCCAGCCCCAATCACGACAAGGTATATCAGCACCATTCATGATTTTTTGATGATGTGGCTTGCACAGTAAAGTCACTGTGAATATTAAGTCTTCCAAATGTACAATACAAAGAAAATATAGCGAGGTCAAAAGACAAGGAATTAGTGGAGTGTGTGGAATTAATGAACAGCAGCCTCTAATTCACCGTATATTCAGCAGTGCTGATCCTTTACTTTGACAAGGGAGGAGGGCAGCAACCCTTTACAGTATCTCACTATATTAACTAATGAAGCTATCGACTTATATGCCACTCGGTCTGTTCATTTATCATTTCTAATGCCATTTAGCCATTGCATGCTGTGGCCTTGCATTAACTCTTTCACTCCGTCAGATAGCATTAAACTGAAATCTAAATGTAAGAACCTCTCCGTACTGAACCGAGTGAAGTTCTAAATCGTTCCAGGCAAACATTAAGTGGGATTTTCTGTTAATGCACTTTGAGAGTCCATTAGCATTAGTTTTACCTTAGGCTTTGTCTTTATTGCAGTGCTCTGAAATTAAGAGACAGTTGTGGCATATTTAAAGGTCACAGCCTGTTCCCTTTATAAATTCAGGTTTAGCTGTGTCCTCTGGGTAGGAAGAATCCGGAATCGCTGATGATAATATGCACATTCTTGTGTATAAAGAATATGTTGGTTCATGAAAAAAGTACATTGAACAGTAATTTTCTATATGATGGTGGTTTTGCCCATAGAAACCAATTATGGTTCAGTTTTAATATAACAAATGTAGTTTAGAATATGAACGCTGATATCTGCAATTAGCAAGTCCTACGAACACTGCTACATCATACCAATGTAAAGTGCTATACTCTGCCAATAAAGAATAATGCACTGTACCCAGATGTCATTAGTCGAGATGAGCGGACCCGTGGAAGTTCGGTTCGGCAGGTTCAGCCAGACTTTAGATAAAGTTCGGTTTGGGACCTGAACCCCAATGAAAATCAGTAATTGGGCAGTTCATGTCTCCGCCCACATGCAGCCAGCCATAAACAGACCACTTCCAGGGTCAGGTGGGCGAGGCTCTTCCATTTTGTTTGGTGCACATACTACATCTGATCACGCGGTTATTTCCCCAGTGCGAGCTGATCAAACACTGCAAGCAGCTCGCACTGGGCTGAGCACTGAACGTACCCGAGCACAGCGATGCTTGCGCGAGTGATTTACAATTGTAAAGCACCCGAACGCTTGTTTTTTGGGGGTAAACTATATGTTTGGTAAGAACACCGAACCTTGGGTTCACTCGTCTCTAGTCATTAATGCTATACTACATTGTCCTAGTATAGTAATTCTAAACTTGGCACATGTATTTTTTGCGCCAGTAGAACAATGGTATACTTCTGATCATTTTTATATGATAATGCTATAGTGTTCAGAAATAACAATACAATACTGCATCCACATTATAATACTGTACTGTGTTCATTTAATACTATATTGTGCCCATACAATCCTAATTTACTGTTCACAACAAACAAACCTGGACAGTGGCCATTTGATATTTTGCTGTGCCATATAATAGTCTAATGCTGTACTGTAATGTATACTGTGCTCTTATACTACACTGTCTAAACAATACTGTACTGTAACTAATCTATACTGTGCCCATATAATACTACCCTGTTTAAACAATACTGTACTGTAACTAATCTATACTGTGCCCATATAATACTACCCTGTCTAAACAATACTGTAATGTAACTAATCTATACTGTGCCCATATAATACTACCCTGTCTAACCAATACTGTACTGTAACTAATCTATACTGTGCCCATATACTACACTGTCTAAACAATACTGTACTGTAACTAATCTATACTGTGCCCATATAATACACTGTCTAAACAATACTGTACTGTAACTAATCTATACTGTGCCCATATAATACTACCCTGTCTAAACAATACTGTACTGTAACTAATCTATACTATGCCCATATACTACACTGTCTAACCACTACTGTACTGTAACTAATCTATACTGTGCCCATATAATACACGGTCTAAACAATATTGTACTGTAACTAATCTATACTGTGCCCATATAATACACTGTCTAAACAATACTGTACTGTAACTAATCTATACAGTGCCCATATAATACTACTGTCTAAACAATACTGTACTGTAATTAAATCTATACTGTGCCCATATAAAACACTGTCTAAACACTGTACTGTAAGTACCGTATTTTTCGGACCATAAGACGCACTTTTTCCCCCCAAATGTTGGGGGAAAGTGGGGGGTGCGTCTTATGGTCTGACTATAAGGTTGCGGGTGCGGGGAATGAGGGTGCCGCGGTGCAGCGGGTCATCGGCGGCACGAGCAGGCTGTAACAGCCTGCCGTGACCACGTGGGCCCGCTCATTACATATGCACGCCCATCCTCCCGCCCATCATCTCTCAGCGAAACCGGCGCTGACAGGTGGGCGGGGTGATGGGCAGGGGTGCGTGCAGAATTAGCAGCCGGCCGTGATCACCCCTGGCAACTACAGCCTGGAGTGATCATGTGCGGCTGTATTCACTGCCCCCCGTGCATCATTATCAGCGCGGGGTGCAGTGAATCAGTGTACTCACCCATCACCGTGTGTGGAGCCTCCCCCCTGCAGCATCGCGTCTTCCTGTTTGTGCCGGCGGTCAGCTGATCTGGACACTAGCGGCGCGCACCGCGATAACGTCATCGCTGTGCGCGCCGCTAGTATCCACCAGAATCGATCAGCTTACCGCCGGCACAGACAGGAAGACGCGATGCTGCAGACAACGGTGACGGCTCCACACAGCGGCGCTGCAGCTGAGACAGAGATCGGTGCTTCAGGGAGTGAGGAAGGGTAAGTATAAACGTTTAATTTTTTTTCCTGTGCCACAGGATACATGCCATTTACCAGGATGGGGGCATATCATGAGCAGGATGGATGGGGGCATATCAAGAGCAGGATGGATGGGGGCATATCATGAGCAGGATGGATGGGGCATTTCATGAGCAGGATGGATGGGGGCATTTCATGAGCAGGATGGATGGGGGCATTTCATGAGCAGGATGGATGGGGGCATTTCATGAGCAGGATGGATGGGGGCATTTCATGAGCAGGATGGATGGGGGCATATCATGAGCAGGATGGATGGGGGCATATCATGAGCAGGATGGATGGGGGCATATCATGAGCAGGATGGATGGGGGCATATCATGAGCAGGATGGATGGGGCATTTCATGAGCAGGATGGATGGGGGCATATCATGAGCAGGATGGATGGGGGCATATCATGAGCAGGATGGATGGGGCATTTCATGAGCAGGATGTATGGGGGCATATCATGAGCAGGATGGATGGGGGCATATCATGAGCAGGATGGATGGGGCATTTCATGAGCAGGATGGATGGGGGCATTTCATGAGCAGGATGGATGGGGGCATATCATGAGCAGGATGGATGGGGGCATTTCATGAGCAGGATGGATGGGGGCATTTCATGAGCAGGATGGATGGGGGCATTTCATGAGCAGGATGGATGGGGGCATTTCATGAGCAGGATGGATGGGGGCATATCTTGAGCAG
This sequence comes from Anomaloglossus baeobatrachus, assembly GCF_048569485.1. Lineage (NCBI taxonomy): Eukaryota > Metazoa > Chordata > Amphibia > Anura > Aromobatidae > Anomaloglossus > Anomaloglossus baeobatrachus. Next base: position 213,167,416 of record NC_134354.1, read on the forward strand.
GATGGATGGGGGCATATCATGAGCAGGATGGATGGGGGCATATCATGAGCAGGATGGATGGGGGCATATCATGAGCAGGATGGATGGGGGCATATCATGAGCAGGATGGATGGGGGTATATCATGAGCAGGATGGATGGGGGTATATCATGAGCAGGATGGATGGGGGTATATCATGAGCAGGATGGATGGAAGGTATATTATTAGCAGGATGGATGGGGGGTATATTATTAGCAGGATGGGGGGTATATGAGCAGGATCATATACAAGGCAGGAGGATCCTTATCAGAATGGGGTACCTTAGTAGAGAATTTGGGGACATTACCCCGATAACAGTGTCAGCAGCAGATCCTCACCCCATAACAGTGTGTCATGACCATATTTTTTGGTTAAAATTTTATTTTCCTATTTTCCTCCTCTAAAACCAGGGTGCGTCTTATGGTCAGGTGCGTCTTATAGTCCGAAAAATACGGTAATCTATACTGTGCCCATATAATACACTGTCTAAACAATACTGTACTGTAATTAAATCTATACTGTGCCCATATAATACACTGTCTAAACACTGGACTGTAAGTAATCTATATTGTGTTCAAATTATACTATACTGTTTCCATATAGTATATGAGCACAGTATAGCATTATTATTAATACTGTACCCATATAATTCTACACTGTATCTAAATATATTTTACTGTGGAAATATAGCATTACTCTACTCTACCCATATAATACTTTACCATGACCAAACACTACTACGCTGTGCTCATATAATACTAAACTGTACCAAAATAAACAGTACAAAGTGCCCATATTTCTTCTATTCTGTGCCCTTGTAATTCTATGCTATGTGTATATGATATTATAATACAGCTAAACACAATATTATAATTTGCATATATATTATTTCTATACTGGGCCAAAATAACACTACTATGTGCCCTTATAATGATACCATACTTTGCCCATATAATATTACTACATGTCCAATAATACTATATTATTCCCATATATTGTTACTACCGTATATCCTCCTTATATAGTATGACTATAATATGCCAATATAACTTTATTATACTACTGCCACATTTATTTGTCCATTTACTAATGCTAAATTGTGCCTATATTTTACCATTCTGTATCCTACTAATAATATGTGACCAAATAATGTTTACTGTGCCCATATTATTATCGTATAATAATATTGTACTTTTATAATTCTAAGTAAAGGGTGTCAATAGGCTTCAGGTGACATCTTTCTTCTCATTTCTCAATATTTTTTCCCTTGATGTCAGAGGACGTCTTTCAGCAGCGCCTTCCAAGGTCTGTCGAAGGAGGACTCTCATCTATTCCAGATCTTAGCAGAGTCCTCCCTTATTGCAGCTTCCCAGGACAATTGCATAGAGGAGAAAGAATATTAAGCTTTATTTTATATGTGACTAAGATTTTGTTGCAGCCGAATCTTTGCCTTCTGCGTCTTCTGTACCTGTAACCTTTTATTACTTGTAATATAGCAACAAAACAAGCAGTCACCACTGACACTTCATTCCTTGGAAAAGCAAAGAAAGACACTAATGAGCGAAAACAGATTTTCTTGACTTTTTTAAGTCGAGGAAAGACAATAATTGGTGATTTTCTCCGTCACCATGTTTAAGCTGCCCCATTCTAGAATGAAATGGCGACAAACATTAGATTTGATCAGTGTGCTGTGCCACGTGATGCCGGTCCTGGAGACTAAGGCTGCTTTCACACATCCGGACAGCAAAACAACTGATGCAACTGCTCCGGCGAAAAAACGGATCCGTTGCATCAGTTTTTTCCATGTGTTCCTTCCGTTTTTTGATGGATCAGTTATGCTATTGAGCATGCGTAGTTCAAAAAACTGGATCCGTTATTGGATTCCGTCATATGCCGGATGATGATGGATCCGGTGTCCATAGGCTTTCATTGTAACTCACGGCGCTGGATCCGGCGCCATACGGTTTTTCGCCAGAGACAAAAAACGCTGCAAGCAGCGTTCCATTCGCCTGCCGGATCGGCTATTTACGCTGGATCCGGCAAAAGCCGGATGCAACGCAAGGCCATGCGGCACAATCCGGCGCTAATACAAGTCTATGGGGGAAAGAACGGATCTGGCGGCAACACACGCCTGATCCGTTCTTCCCAGTTTTCACCGAATTGTGCCGCACGGCGAAAAACGGATGTGTGAAAGCAGCCAAAAGGGGGCTTTACACGCTGCGACATCGCTAATGCAGAGTCGTTGGGGTCACGGAATTTGTGACGCACATCCGGCTGCATTAGCGATGTTGCTGCGTGTGACACCGATGAGCGATTTTGCATCGTTGCAAAAACGTGCAAAATCGCTCATCGGTGACATGGGGGTCCATTCTAGATTATCGTTACTGCAGCAGTAACGATGTAGTTCTTCGCTCCTGCGGCAGCACACATCGCTATGTGTGACGCCGCAGGAACGAGGAACCTCTCCTTACCTGCCTCCTGGCCGCTATGCGGAAGGAAGGAGGTGGGCGGGATGTTCCGGCCAATCATCTCCGCCCCTCCGCTTCTATTGGGCGGCCGCTTAGTGACGTCGCTGTGACGCCGCACAGACCGCCCCCTTAGAAAGGAGGCGGTTCGCCGGTCACAGCGACGTCGCCGGGCAGGTAAGTATGTGTGATGGGTCTGCGCGATGTTGTGCGGCACGGGCAGCGATTTGCCTGTGTCGCACAACAGATGGGGGCGGGTGCCCACGCTAGCGATATCGGGACCGATATCGCAGCGTGTAAAGTAGCCTTTAAGGGGGCTTTACACAGTAGGGATATCGCTAGCAATTTCTAGCGATAGCAACCGTGTAAGTACCCGCCCCCGTCGCGCATGCGATTGTTTGTGATCGCTGCCGTAGCGAACATTATCGTTACGCAGCGTCACACATACTTACCTGGTCGGCGGCGTCGCTGTGACTGCCGAACAATCCCTTCTTCAAGGGGGAGGGACGTTCGGCATCACAGCGACGTCACCGCAACGTCACTAAGCGGCCGGCCAATCAAAGCAGAGAGGCGGAGATGAGCAGGACGTAACATCCCGCCCACCTCCTTCCTTCCTCATTGGGGCCGGCGGCAGGTAAGGAGACGTTCCTCGCTCATGCGGTGTCACACACAGCGATGTGTGCTGCCGCCTGAGCGATGAACCACAACGCTAAACAACCCTTACCGATTTTTGACTTTGGGACGACCTCTCCATGGTGAACGATTTTCACCATTTTTGAGGTCGCCTAAGGTCACTGGTAAGTATTACACGCTGCGATATCGTTATTTACGCCGGATGTGCGGCACTAACAACTTGACCCCGGCGACCAAACATTAACGATATCGTAGCGTGTAAAGCCCCCTTTAGTCATATGTTTTCATCAGAAGCTAGCTCTCCGTGCCCAGCTGTCACTGATTGACAACATCTTTGCTATGCACAGTAATACACAGAAAATGGGCAGTCATCACAATGCCTTGAGCTTGAAGTTCTTGAATACTCCGGACTGCCAAGTATTTCACACTTAAGGCTGCTTTACACCAGACAATCTATCGTGCGATAGATCGTCGGGGTCACGGATTTTGTGACTCACATCCGGCATCGCTGGCGATGCCGGCCTGTGTGACACCTCCTAGTGACGCAGTATTGCTCACAAATCGTGAGTCGGGTACTGCTCGCTAGGTTCCATAATATCGTTTAATTTAGTTGACCATCGTTTCCGTGGTAGCACACGCCGCTCCGTGTGACACCACGGGAACGATGAGCAGCTCACCTGCCTCCCGCGGCCGCCGCCGGCTCTATGTGGAAGGAAGGAGGTGGGCGGGATGTTTACGTCCCGCTCATCTCCGCCCCTCCGCTTCTATTGGCCGGCGGCCGTGTGACGTCGCTGTGACGCCGAACGTCCCTCCCACTCCAGGAAGTGGACGTTCGCCGTCCACAGCGAGGTCGCACGAGAGGTAAGTATGTGTGACGGGGGTTACTAACTTTGTGCGACACGGGCAGCGATTTGCCCGTGACGCAAAAAGGACGGGGGCGAGTACGATCGATTGTGAAATCGCACAATCGGTCGTACCGTGTAAAGCAGGCTTTACATCATAATACTCTTGGTGAATTTTAAGTGTCTAAAAAAATCCAAACTGCTCCATAGCCTGACACAACTGGCATTAACCATTAAAAACAGGGTCTCTGTTCACGTCTTCATGCTCCAAAAACATGGAGGTATAAACAAACTTTTAAAAGGGTTATCTACTACTTGAGACTACCCCTTCTTATACGCCCAAATCTCAGAAGTAACAGAACAATTAGCTGCTGATCATACTGCAGCTTTTAGTATTCCATCAGAGTGGGCATCCCATGAGCAATACACAATCAGTGATGGCTGGTTATGTCATATGAGCGCTGGGTGTCAGGTGGGAGGTGAGTATCAGCTCTTCCTTTTTTATCCTTGGGACTTGGGCATTTAAAGTGTGACTATTGATTTAAGACAACTTTCCTCAGGATGTCGGTATCTCCTGCCTCTCCCTCTCCTCTCCATAAAATCTTATAAGTACCATATGTCATCTACTATCTCAGTAAGGGGAAAACCTGTCTTAACTGAATAATGAATAGTGAATGATGGTTACACTTTGACTGGGTCATTCAAGTAGTTAACAACCTCTTTAGGCACCAACATCTTAACGTTACAACATTCTGTGCTGATTTATTTTTTCAAGGGATAATCCACTACTCTGTCAACCTCCTCTTATCCATATGTTTTCCTCCAGTAAAATACAGTAATATCTATACTCCCCTCCAGTGCAAATGCCATTCCAGTGATTACTGGTGTAACTAGAGTTTAATGCCTACTCCCTCCCCCCTTCACTCATGTTGGTCAGATGTAAGGGCCTTTCTACCATTCTAAATCCTGTAGAGGCGTATGAGTTGTCCATCCTGAACCTTCATCTAGTAAAGTCCCCCGTCCTGGGCCCAAAGTGTTCCATGTCTCTTATATTTGAGGGGTGCCTTCTCCCAACAGCAGTTTTAAAATCTCTCCACTGGTGTTCAATGGAGTTTAGAACCGGACTCATTGCTGCCACTAGTGATGAGCAAATACTAAAATGTTTGGGTTCGTGTTATTCGTACCGAATACCTAGTGCTATTCCAGTATTCATCATGAATAACAAACCTAATGCAAGTTAGGGAGGAACCCGAGCATTTTTCTGGGAAATCTTCAAGAATCTTCAAGAACAATGCTTAGGTTCCTGATTGACTTGCATTAGGTTCATTATTCTTGACGAATAATGTAATAGTACTAGGTATTCTGTACAAATAATGCAAACCCTAATATTTAAGTATTCATATACCACTACTGGCCACTTTTGAACTCTCTTATTCTTTGTTTCCATCTCTTTCTGAGTGCTTTTTGAAGTGTGTTTGGCGTCATTGTCTTGCTGATCTAGGACCTAAACAAATATTTCTGACAGTGGACACTATATTGTTATCCAAAAATCTTTGGTAATCTTCTGATTTCATGATGCGTTGCACGCAGTCAAGGAACCCAGTGCCAGAGGCAGTAAAACAACCCCAAAACATATTTGAATCTCCAACATATTTGAGGTACTGTGTTCATTTCTTTATAGGCCTCATTCCGTTTTCGGTAAACAGTAGAATGATGTGCTTTACGCAATAGCTCCATCTTAGTTTCATCTGTGAGCAAGATGCTTTCCCAGAAGCATTTTGGTTTACTCACTTACATGTTGGCAATCTACAGTTTAGTTTTATTTAATGTCTGTGTCAGCAGTGGGATCCTTCTCAGTCTTCTGGTACAATGGAACCTTACTTAACGAGAACAATCCGTTCTGGGATTGTGTTTGTTAACCAAGTTACTCGTTCAGCAAAGCAAGATTTCCCATAGGAAATCATTGCACTGCAGACGATTCGTTCCACAACGTGTTAAATGTCCCATACTGGTCCCCTATTCTGTCATTCCACACATGCACAAACACACACAAACACGTACAAATACACACAAACTCACACAAACACACAAGCAAGCACGCACATATTATATGCTCACCTTACCTTCCCTTCCATCGCCGGTCTCCTGGGATTTGCTGTTCTCTGGTACGGGGCAGGGCTGTGTTTCGGGTTACCATAATGACGAGGGAGGAACTTCCGCGGCCAGAGCGCTGACGTCAAAGACAGAGCCGCTTGCCTCTGATTGGCCAGCGCGCTGCCTTTGAGTAGTGTCTGACAGGAAGTTCCTGCTTCGTCGCTATGGATGCCGATGCACAGTCTGGAGTGGAGTGGAGCGGCGAACTACAGGACCCAGGAGGCCAGCGATGAAACGGAAGGTACACTATATTATATTAATATGCTCACCTTAACTTCCGTTCCATCGCGGGCCTCCTGGGTTATGTAGTTCGCCGCCAGGACGTCGCAATGTACCTGGGAACTCGAAGAACCATGAGGCCGGCAGTGGAACGGAAGGTAAGCATAATACTGTATGTGCGTGCGTGCATGTGTGTTTGTGTGTGTTTGTGTGTGTTTGTGTGTGTTTGTGTGTGTTTGTGTGTGTTTGTGTGTGTTTGTGTGTGTTTGTGTGTGTTTGTGTGTGTTTGTGTGTGTTTGTGCGTGTATGTGTGTGTTTGTGTGGACTGTAAGTGTGGGTTAGCACACGGTGGATGTACGGAACCGGAAGTGTGTGCAGTGAGGATTTCGCTCATACAGCAAAGTTTTCTCGTAAATCGAGTTACAAATTCACAGAAAACTTTGCTTGTTAAGCGAAATTTTCGTTAAGTGGGTTACTCGTTATGCAAGGTTCCACTGTATAGGGTTTCATTTTATTCAAATGTTGATGGATAGTTTGCGCTGACACTGATGCATCCTGAGCGTGGAGAACAAGTGAACTTTCTTTGGCGCTTGAATGGAGCTGCTTATCCACTATACGGACTATCCTACATTGCAACAGTTTATTAATTTTTCTCTGCCATCCATGTCCAGGTAGATTAGCTACTGTTCCATGAGTTGTAAACATATTGATTTTGTTGTGCACCTTAGACAAAGAAACATCAAGATCTCTGGAGATGGACTTGTAACCTTGAGATTGTTGATATTTTTCAACATTGCTGTTTTTCAAGTCCTCAGACAGTTCTCTTCTCCTCTTTCTGTCCTCCATGCTTCGTGTGGCACACACAGACAAACAATGCTAAGATAAAGTAAGCTTGCCCCATTTTTATCTGGTTTCAGGGAAGATTTGCATATTGCCCACATCTGCCACAGGTGAGTATCACATGCTTGAAATAAAGTTGTTTACCCACAATTTTGAAAAGGTGCCAACAATTTTGTCTGGTCCATTTTTGGAGTTTTGTGTGAAATTATGTCCAATTTTCTTTTTTTTTCCTCATTTTTTTTGTGTTCTAATATACACAAAATAAACGTGTATAACAAAACGTGTGGTTGCAATTATTTTCTGGGAGAAATACTTCATTTTCTGGAACAATTTTAAAGGGTCCATTGAACATGACTTTATGTCTCCATTCTGGTATATATGAACCACATCCTGGTATATATGTTCCCCTCCTTGGATCCATCCTGGTGTATATATGTCCATCCTAGGCCCATCCTTGTGTATATGTCCTCCATCCTGGGCCCATCATGCTGTAGATATCCCCCATCCTGGTATATATCACCCAATTTGGTTTATATGTTGCGCATCCTGATCCCATCCTAGTGTACATATCCCCCCCCCATCCTGGTCCCATCCAGCCCAGATCCAGTACACCCTTGTGGATTTTTATGAACTTCTGTTATTTGAGGCGACAGAACAATAGCTGTTCTACTTACCTTGATACTCTGACAGAAGCCTGTTATCCAATTGACAGCAGGTTCAACAGCTTCTTCTAACTTCAGCTCTCCTATTATATACTGTATCAGCATAAAAACACAAGGTGGACATCAGTGGGAGCAGCTTCTTCTTACCTCTGTAATCCTTATCTCTAGTCTTAGATCAGAAAGAGAGGGTGGACAGAAGTCTGAGTAGCCTCTATTTACTTCTGCACCTCTTGTGTCTTCAGTAGTAGATCAGAAACGTATGGTGTACAGCAGTGTGAGCAACCTCTTAGTATTATATCCAGGAATTGATTCCAGAATTAGATCAGGAAGACATGATGGACTGCATTCCTTATATCTCCAGAACTAGATCAGAAAGATAGGGTAGACAGCAGTGTGAGCAGCCTCTTGTTACCTTAGAACTCTTGGAATTTTCAGTGTTAAGTCAGAACTATCTGTTTGACAGAAGTGTGAGCAGTCTCTTCCTATCTTGGCACCTCCTGGTGTCTCCAGTATTAGATCAGAAACTTAAGGTTTACAGCAGTATGAGCAGCCTGTCCGTCTCTTGGACAGACATGTGAGCAGCCTCTTCTAATCTCAACTCCCCTGATCTCCAGTATTAGATCATAAATACATAGTGAAAAGCAGTGTGAGCAGCCTCTTCCTACTTCAGCACTCATTGTATTTCCATTATTTGAATACAATATCAACAGGAAGCACATCTTCCTACACGTTAAGGGAGATGGTGTGGCTTTGTACTCCACATTCTCGTGCTTGCATGTCCTATTACACTGATAGAAACCTAAATTGGAATGTTACTAAGTTGGTGGCTATTTTATTTCTTTAATGCTTCCCTCCACATACAATGCCATTGTGATTTGCTCAGTAAAGGTGTTTAGGAATCTAATTATAATGACCTTTTTTTTAAAAAAAAATTCTAATCCTTAAGAATCCCTTGAAGGTTCTTATAAATATTACTAATAAAAACTTACAAGCCCAAGTATTAACACTGCTTCCATTCTGATATGTCGATTCGACTCTTTCCCATAATATTGTAGTAATGCTCACTCTTGTGGATTTTCTTTTATGATACTGATACAATATTAAGACAGGAAGAACATCATGGTCTGCTTTGCTGGCGGACTTTAAGTTGGAAAGCGAAATATAGGTTTCCCTGCACTTTGATAGTCAGATTTGTGGGTATGAAGGAGAGGCTGTGTGCATTGAGGGCTGCGTGCGCAGGGAGTGAGTTGTCTAACTGAATGAGTACTGGCTTTTGTTACGTGTGTGTTTATGACAGCTTAGCAAAAGCCCTTGTTCCCCTCCGGAGCTTTGTTGGCAGCTTGCAATCATAACAGCGTAAGAACCAAGATAACTGCAGACTAGCTGACAATATAATCTATGGGGAGGATGATGGCGTTAACCACGGAAAAGCTAACCAGTGCTTCAGCATATAAAACAAGTGTACCGTGAGTGAATCGCTGCACCTGGGAGATGCTGGTCTTACCCATTTTTAACTTGTTCCTAACCAGTAATCTCCAGATATTGTTCAGTTTGCTTAGAGGACATAGAGCGAGTACAGGCATTCTTTCATACCATGCACATTATACGAACAGTTCTTGCAAGATTTCAAACAATTGTAGTGATGGGATAAAAAAAAATAAACATACAAAGTGATACAATTACTGACCATGAACCAGAGCAAAGCTGTACTTTTCACTTATGATATTAATAAGCTGAGCAGATGCAAGGTCCTTGTAGATAATGTACGGAATAAATCAACCCTGGTAGATATTGTTTGTTTTCTGGTTTCTACTGTGGTTTAAATATCTGTTAGTTTGGTGTTATTGTATCGCTGACCACGGGGGAACACTATTCTCCCTAAGGAGAATAGTGTTCCCCCGTGGTCCCCACATAGCTTTCTCATGAGCCAGATCAGACACCCCCATACTTTGCACTGACGATGGGCAAGCACCCCGAAACACCGTGTCTGCAAATTGGGATTCTGATCTGGCTTATATATCCTGACTCATATTGCAAAGGATTGTTAAAAATCCACTTGTGACTTTTAGGATCACTACTTCCAATAGGTGGCGCTGTGCTAGAGTTTGTCTCCTTTACTGGAGAGACAATTTGAATTGTATCGCTGCTCATTTGCTAGCAGTTGTGTGACTAGTGATTTGTTTTATTTGTAGCACTCTCTTGTTCACATTTCTCTTTGGGGATTTATACCCCCTCGCAGATAAATCCCCAGACCCCAACTTTTTCTCTAGAAGGTAGTATTTGTGCTGAAATGATGATGCAGGCAGTTGCCAGTCCTAGTTAAGGGAAATTTGAAAGTAAAGTAGGATGAGCCTAAAGGCTGCTTTACATGCTTCAATTTCTCGTGCGATCGCATTTGCGTTCGCACCCGTCCCCATCGTTTGTGCGACCCGGGCAACAAATTGCCCATATCGCACAAAGTCGTAAACCCCCGTCACACGTACTTACCTTCCAAATGACTTCGCTGTGGGCGGCGAACATCTTCTTCCTGAAGGGGGAGGGACGTTTGGCATCACCGCAACGTCACACAGCGGCCGGCCAATGGTTTGCAGAGGGGCGGAGATGAGCTTGACGTAAACATCCCGCCCACTTCCTTCCTTCTGCATTGCCAGCGGGACGCAGATAAGCTGCAGTTCAGCGTTCCCGGGGAGTCACACGGAGCGATGTGTGCTGCTCCGGGAACGATGAACAACCGTCGCAGAGAAGGACGTGCGATATTTAGAAAATGAACGACGTGTCAACGAGCAATGATAAGGTGAGTATTTTTGCTCTTTAACAGACGCTCGTAGCTGTCACACGCTACGATATGTCAAACGGTGCCGGATGTGCATCACTTACGAAGTGACCCTGACGATATATTGTTTGATATATCGTACCTGGTAAAGCCCTCTTTAGGAGTTGGAGTCCATTTTCCATATCAGGAATGGGCCTTTCAAGCAACACTTATTTTCTGATCTTTGGCCAGTGTAAACGGACTACTAATCACCCGATAAATGAGCTAATCCCTTATTCTTCTAGAGAATTGATTTTTAGACCTGCTTAACAATCAACATCCTCTGCAGCATGTGGTGCTGCCAAGAACAATAGTATCCTTTGCACACAAAACAATCATGTTAACGATGATTGTATGCACAAGGAAGTACGGTGTGTCTGTCGAAACGGGCTGTTTAGAGTGACCAACTAACCACACTTCCAAATGCACAGAGCAATCACTCATACAGTCATTCCGTGTTCATGGAATATCATTGTTCTTGGCAGCACATGTCCTTGTTATACAGGATGTGTGCTGCCGAGAACAGTGATTTGTAAGCCGGCTAAAAAACAAAACATTGCAACCGATGCCAGAGTGCTTTACTCTGGGTGATTGTCAACAAGTTTAGATTTAGACTGCCTTGTATTTGGGAACATATGTTCCTAGAAATGCTTATAGATAATTTTCTGGTAATCTAAAAACAGCATTAGGCTTTGTTTCCATTTTCTGTTTGTGCTACTGTTTCTTTGGATTATTTGGCATGAAAGCTCTCAGAACACAAACCAAACAAATCAATATAATAACTACTGTATATATCGTATATGTCTAGAGATATGTCTGACCTAGGACACGGGTACCAAGGGCTAATGGTTATGAGAGGAGCTCTGCAGAGCAGAGTGTTCCTTGTGCAGAACAGAGCTTGACTTTAGACGTCTGGGCTAGAGATGAGCGGTTCCGTTGAGGCTCTGTTCGCCGGCAGCAAACGAGCCTAGCTCCAAAGGCTCGAGCTTGACCCAAACCCCGGATCAAGTCACTGATTGGTAGTTTGAGTCTCCGCCCACATACAGCCAGCCATAAGCAGATCACTTCCAGGGGCAAGTGGGTGGGCTTTTTCAAACATTTTTGTTGGTGCACACCACATCCGATCACGCTGTTGTTACCCTCAGTGTGCGCAGTTCAAACACTGCAAGTAGCTCGCACACGGCTGCACACCAAGCGTACCTGAGCACAGCGTTGCTCGTACGAGTTTTGCTCGTATGTAAAGCATTGAAACCCTGAACCTTGATTTTTAAATTTGGTGTTCGATTCAAGAACCGAACCTCAGGTTCACTCATTAATCTGGGCAACATTCATTCTGTAAAGACGGCCATAGTTTTGCTCTCCGGGCCTCCTTACGACATAGATATCACATTTGTCTGTGCTGAACTTGCATCTTATTCCTAAAACCAGGGAATAGGCAATCAGCTATGAGAAAGTAGAGAATTGGGTTAAAAAAAAATCTCCTTCTGACTGATCTGCTTTTCTCTTGAGAATGAATGACCATTAGGGTCTAGAAGCTACCGCAGATATTAGATTGTTGGCTGATCCATCAAACGTGTTTGTATCTCTGACATATGACTAATGTATACCGCCAGCTTTACTCCACTTTGCTTTTTGTGCTGTGAATCAGAAGACTTAATGATTTCTTGCTTGAAGAACCATGGATAGCTTTATAGTTATTCAAAACATCTTCAAATGCTGAGTTACCTTAGAAGAGAAAAAAGGCCTTGGCAAAAAATAGAAGAAATATCTAGAAATGTTTAAAAAGAAATTTATCAAATTAAATAGTCATCTCTTAAATCTACGTTTATATGGCGGAGGGGAGTAGATTGACACTTGATGGGAAAAGATTTAGAATAATTTGTAAATTATTCTTTTTAATTCCTTTTTCATTATGAGCTTGACTCCAGTGGGCGGTCTCATCCATACAGTCAGCACTGTCAATCAGTAATAAGACCACCCACTGGACTCTTAAACCCAGTATGAGCAGAAATTAATATGAGTAAATTACAAGTTATACTGGCAAAATATTTAGATTAATTTGTAAATTATTTATTTCAATTCCTTTCTTATGAGCTTGAGTCCAGTGGGTGGTCTTATTCTTTCCCAAGAAGCTGCAAAAACCCTAGTGCATGCCCTTATTATCTCCCGCCTGGATTATTGCAACCTCCTACTCTGTGGCCTCCCTTCTAACAGTCTGGCACCCCTACAATCTATTCTAAACTATGCTGCCCGACTAATCCACCTGTCCCCCGCTACTCCCCAACCTCTGCTCTCTGCCAGTCCCTTCACTGGCTTCCCATTGCCCAACAACTCCAGTTCAAAACCCTAACCATGACCTACAAAGCCATCCACAGCCTGTCTCCTCCCTACATCTGTGACCTAGTCTCCTGGTATTTACCTGCACGTAACCTTCGATCCTCACAAGATCTCCTTCTCTACACCCTTCTCATCTCCTCTTCCCACCATCGCATCCATGATTTCCCGCGTGCCTCCCCCATACTCTGGAATGCTCTGCCACAACATATCAGACTCTCTCCTACTTTGACAAGCTTCAAAAGGAACCTGAATACCCACAAGCCTACCACCTGTCGTAGCCCTCTGCCTGATACAGCGCCGCACGACCAGCCCTACCCTCACCTACTGTATCCTCACCCATCCCTTGTAGACTGTGAGCCCTCGCGGGCAGGGACCTCTGTCCTCCTATACCAGCCTGTGTTTTGTATTGTTTATGATTATTGTACTTGTCCCTATTATGTATAACCCATTCACATGTAAAGCGCCATGGAATAAATGTCGCTATAATAATTAATAATAATGCGTACAGTCAGCACTATCAATCACTAATAAGACCGCCCACTGGACTATTAAGCCCAGTATGAGTAGGAATTTATGTGAGTAAATTACAATTTATACCTAATTGTTTGCCACAAGCTCTATATCAATCTGCTCAGCAAGTCCTGGTTTATAAAATTCTGTCACTTAGGTGGCATTTTCATCATGTCACATTTCTTGCCCAACTTCTTCCTGTCCCACATGTGCTCCACTTTGATGAATATGCATTTAATTTTTCCCAGCTCTGTATTTCTTAGTAGTGCTCGACGTCTATACTTACCCTAGTACTTCAGTCATGAACTAGAAGGAGCAGGATGAGCAGTGTAAACCATGCAATGGGAATGCAACAATTAATGGTATTTAGTTGGCATCTCTTATAATGCAATGCCGCCTTCCAGTGCAATATATTCTCTGCTGATCAAGAGCTCAAGTTTTAATTTTCTTGTCTGAAGCTGTCAGGTATCCAGAGATTTGTGTTTTGTTTTTTTTTGCTGTGAACAGACTGTGATCTAATTAAATATTTTGAAGTTTGTAGCTCCTCGCGTGTCTGTACGTCTTCCAATAATCCGCTCAGGCTGCACGTTCTTTGTCGCGAAGCATTGAGATTCTCTTTGCTGTTAATTGCACCTTCCGTCAGTCCTTGGAGCCTGCACTTAAGCCCTTATTTGTGCTCTACCTCAACCTTGTGGAACATTGCGTACGATGATGGCACTATACACATAAATTATGCATTTATTTTCCTAACAGTGTTTTTGGTTTGCGTGGGGAGTTACTTCCATATTGGATGATGATTATTAATATTATTCTAAAATTCGCACATATTATGCAGCCATTTGCAGGGTGCCTGTGGCATTTAACCCTTTCCCTATGCTAGTGGCCTTCAGCAAACTGAGGGGATTACTAGCCGCCGCTTTTTTTCCAGAAAAGCTCGGTTGCCATGGTGACGTTTTTATCTACGTCCCCCTTGAGCAATTTGATGCAGAGGACATTTCACCTGGAATAAACAGAACTAAGATGTCAAGTGAACTTTTCTTTTTGGCCGTGTATATTTTTGGTCCAATGCGGATGGGAGGGAGCGGTTTGTCATTCCGGATTGTCGCATGGTGTCTTGTGTTCACATAAGCGCCCACTCATGTGCCACTATCCATTGGAACCGGGGATGGCTTCCAGCATTCTGCCTCTTCAACTTCAGAAACACAAATACCAGTTTGCTTGGAAAGGTTTCTGGCAGCCGGGGGAGCTGTCTGTTACACGTGTTTAGCTCCGGCATCGAGCATAGTATCCAGAGATATTCAGAAATATCGTATTTTTTTATCTTTTTTTTTTAATACAGAACAGGATCATACAGTTGGGTAAGTGACAGGAGAAGAAAAAAAGTTGGTTTGTGAAAAAATCCATTTATGTTCTCAACGTAAAAAACCCCCAAAAACCTCAAGAGTCTACCATGGCTTCTTGGAAACATGCCTTGGTGGTCATCATCTTATTCCACAGACCATGCTCATTACGGCTGTACCACAACAAAACACTCTAGAAGGCCCCATAGACTAGGCAAAAATGCACAAAAGAACAATAGTCGTGAAAAAAGCATCTTGGAAAACACTGGTCACGTTTAGTTTTTTTTCTTGTTTTGCCAATAGGCCTATGCTCACACGTTGCTTTTTTTGTTGCGTTTTTCTTCAGCGTTTTTTTCCATGAGTTTAATGCAATTTAAAATCTACTTATTACAGAACCATTAAAATCTATGAGAGTAAAGAAATCTCATGCACACGATTGCTTTTTATATTCCTGACTTTTTTAAAGAAGCTGCATGTCAATTCTTTCAGCATTTTTCACCATTGAAAGTAATAAGAGTACTGCGTGTTTGTTTTGCATTTTTGCTGTTTTGGTGATGAATGAAACAAACTTTAACTATCTACCATAGACAAATGACACCAAAAAAGCAGCCAAAAAAACGCAGAAAAACCTGCTTTTGGACATTAGCTTTATTACTGCCTAGAGAGCAGATTTTGGCTGCAGAAAAAAGTCAGCGTGTGAACATAGCCTAATGCAGCCATTGTCCGCTGAAAAAAGTCTAACATGGCGGAAGGTGTTTGTTTCAACAGGAAGGGAGTCTAACCAAATAATAACTAAGAAACAGTTACTTACCGTGATTTTTTTTTTTTTTAAATCATTTTAGTAGGGGACAAATGTGAAAAAGTATTACTCCTCACCTCATTTGTTCTCCTTATGCTAATTTTCACATGTAAATCATCCAGGAAATTTAATATAAAGTAAAAACAATATGTATAATCACCAAAAGATCTTGCCATTTATTGAAGCTAAAGATTTATCCATAAGTTGTCACTCATTTGAAAAAGGAATTGCTCCATTACACTAGTTGCTCCAACCTAGCGAATACGATCAAACGTTTTGCAGCAATGAGTCTCTTACATTGCTGTGGAGGATTTTTTTTACCCTCTCTTTGCAGAATTATTTTAATTTAGGTTCATTGGGTGTTTTATCCTTCAGTTAGTTGCTCCAAAACACTTAGGGGTACTTTGCACACTACGACATCGCAGGTACGATGTCGGTGGGGTCAAATTGAAAGTGACGCACATCCGGCATCGCAGGCGACATCGTAGTGTGTAAAGCCTAGATGATACGATTAACGAGCGCAAAAGCGTCGTAATCGTAGCGTCGGCGTAATCCATAATTACGCTGACGCGACGGTCCGATGTTGTTCCTCGTTTCTGCGGCAGCACACATCGCTGTGTGTGAAGCCGCAGGAGCGAGGAACATCTACCGGCATCACCGCGGCTCCCGTAGGATATGCGGAAGGAAGGAGGTGGGCGGGATGTTTACATCCCGCTCATCTCTGCCCCTCCGCTCCTATTGGCCACCTGCCGTGTGACGTCACAGTGACGCCGTACGACCCGCCCCCTTAATAAGGAGGCGGGTCGCCGGCCAGAGCGACGTCCCAGGGCAGGTGAGTCCATGTGAAGCTGCCGTAGAGATAATGTTAGCTACAGCAGCTATCACAAGGATATCGCAGCTGCGACAGGGGCGGCGACTATCGCAGTCGGCATCGCAGCATCGGCTTGCGATGTCGCAGCGTGCAAAGTACCCCTTACACTTAAACATCTACTGAAAAAACAAGTATGGTATTTGCCTCTCGCTGTGCAGTGAGAAGAAAGGGGCACCCAATCTTGGAAGTGAATGAAAGGGATGGTTACCTTCCTTTATGCTGATATATGTCGAAAACAAACTTGCTTGGGGTCAATGGACCCAACAAGACTAATTAAAGGTTAGGCATGAGAAGCTTCTTCTGATGACCCATGTAAATGCTCTTCCTGAGGAAGGTGTTTCGGGGTTCTGGCCAGGACATCCACTTGGCGACTCCAAGTCCTTAATTTTTGTTTCTTTTCAGCAAATAAGAGCTGGTCTTGCTTTTCTGCTTTGGATTGTCGTCCTTTGAATTTTAGGTCACAAACTGCTGGACAGAAATTCTCCTTCAAGATTTTCTGATAAAGAGCAGAATTTGTGGTTTTATCAATTAAAACAAATTGTCAAGTTCCTGTAAAAAGAAAGCCGCTTCACATGATCACACCACCACCATCATGTAATATGGTGTTGTTATGGTAGAGTGCAATGTTTGCTTTACCCATGTCTTTAAGAAAAAAAAATCCATTTTGTCATCTAAATTTAAATCTAAATTTGTTCATCTAATGTTTTTCTTAATTTTTTTTCTTTTTTTTTTTTTGGCAAATGTGAGATGAGCATTTTTATTCTTTTTTGGTCAGCAGTGAGTTGTGTCTTGCAACTCTCCCATGGATGCCAATTTTGCCCAATGTCTTTTCAACCTGTGGATATGTACAGTGGGGAAAAAAAGTATTTAGCCAGCCACCAATTGTGCAACTTCTCCCACTTAAAAAGTTGAGAGGGACCTGTAATTGACATCATAGGTAGACCACAACTGTGAGAGACAAATTGAGAAAACAAATCCAGAAAATCACCTTGTCTGATTTGGCAAGATTGTTTCTGCAAATTATGGTGGAAAATGAGAATTTAGTGATCTAAAAACATGCAAGATTTATGGCTCTCACAAACCTGTAACTTCTTCTTTAAGAGGCTCCTCTGTCCTCCAGTCATTACCTGTAGTTATGGCACCGGTTTGAACTTATTATCAGTATAAAAGACACCTGTCCACAACTTCATACAGTCACACTCCAAACTCCCCTTGGTTACGACCAAAGAGCTGTCGAAGGACACCATAAACAAAATTGTAGCCCTGCACCAGGCTGGGAAGAATGACTATGCAGTAAGCCAGCTGCTTGGTGTGATGAAATCAACTGTGGGAGCAATGATAAAAAAATCAAAGACATACAAGACCACTGATAATCTCCCTCGAACGGGGGCTTCACGCAAGATCTCACCCTGTGGGGTCAAAATGATCACAAGAATGGTAAGCAAAAATCCCAGAACCACACGAGGGGACCTAGTGAGTGACCTGCATACAGCTGGGACCACCATAACAAAGGCTGCCATCAGTTACACACTATGCAGCCAGGGACTCAGATCCTGCAGTGCCAGACGTGTTCCCCTGCTTAAGCCAGTACATTTCCGGGCACATCTGAAGTTTAATAGAGCATTTGGATTATCCAAAAGAGTATTGGGAGAATGTCATATGGTCTGATGAAACCAAAGTAGAACTGTTTGGTAGAAACACAACTCGTCGTGTTTGGATGAGATAGAATGCGGAGTTGCATCCAAAGAACACCATACCTACTGTGAAGCATGGGGGTGGCAACCTCATGCTTTGGGGCAGTTTCTCTGCAAAGGGACCAGGACGACTGACCCGTGTACATGAAAGAATGGGGCCATGTATCGTAAGATTTTGAGTTCAAGCCTCCTTCCATCAGCAATGGCATTAATGATGAATTGTGGCTGGGTCTTTCAGCATGATATTGATCCCAAGCACACCGCTAGGGCAACGAAGAAGTGGCTTCATAAGAAGCATATGAGTGTCCTGGAAGTCTCCAGATCTCAACCCCATAGAAATCCATTGGAGGGAGTTGAAAGTCCATGTTGCCCAATGACAGGCCCGAAACATTACTACTGTAGAGGAGATCTGCATGGAGGAATGCACCAACATACCACCAACACTGTGTGCCAACTTTGTGAAAACGTACCGAAAAGTTTGACCTCTTTCATTGCCAACAAAGGTTATATAACAAAATTTTGAGATGAACTTTTGTTATTGACCAAATACTTATTTTCCACCATAATTTGCAAAAAAAACATTTTGCCAAATCAGACAAGGAGATTTTCTGATTTTTTTTTTCTCATTTTGTCTCTTAGTTGTGGTCTACCTACGATGTCAATTACAGGCCTCTGTCATCTTTATAAGTGGGAGAAGTTGCACAATTGGTGGCTGACTAAATATTTTATTCCCCACTGTATGCACTGACCTTATCCGAGGCAAGTGTTGCCTGCAGTTTTTAGAGGTCCATAAGGTTTCTTCAATGACCTGATCGAGTTGTCAATGCCTTCTAAAATTTGGCTAAACTGGCCACTCCTGGGAATCTTAACTATTGTGAGGTTCTCGGTTTCTGTGTAATGGTTCTCACTGTGGTTCATTGTAGTCCCAGGGCCTTTAGCTATGGCTTTCTATCCCTCTCCTAGTAGACTTCAATTACTTTGTTTGTCGTTTGTACAGTATGTGAATCATTCTAGGATATTCTATTATGTACTGGTAAAACATGTTTGAAATGAAACATTTTTTGGTTTGACAAATATGCAAAAATAGAAGATATTAGGATGGCGAAAGGGACTTTTTAATCTCATAGTTTTTATTATTATACAATTTATTATGGCCACTATAATTGGTTTTTTTTTTATATTAAATGGGTTACCACTTTCATGAAAGTAGTGCCCAAATGATTCCATAGTTTTAACACAACAAACACCCTCCCCTGATCCAGTGCCAACTCTGACAGCCAAAGCACACAGACAGGAGTAGCAACAGAGAGCAATCGGGTCTGCACCTCTTTTCTAAAAATGGAAAAATGGAAAAATATCTACAAAATCCCTCTCTAATGATCTTTTGAACAATTCTTTTTCAACATCTTTTTATGATGAGAGAAATGTTGTTTTCTTCCTTATTACCATGATCAGATATTTTCTTGACATAAAATGCCTGAAATAACTATTCAATAATCTGATAGTTGCAGAAATCCTGGTGGCTGAATCGAGTGATCTGCCCTGATTTACGTTAATCACCAAGATTAGCCTAGTTCTGGAATTCTGATCCAAATGCCTACACAGTTGGCACAGTAGGGATTGTCACTTGTGATAGTGATGTTCCCTATTTAAGGAAGATTATTTTCTGTGAAATGTCATTTAATTTAGGATTTAGGAAAACCCACACATTTGGGCTTGTCAAAACCTCACCAATGAAATGACATGTACGTGCAGCACATTGATGTAACGGACATGTCAGAAGATGCGCCCCTTGAGGAAACTCATTTAATGGAGATCAAACACTATTGCAGTTCAAGAAATGACCCACAGAATTGATTTTGTAGCTATGAAATGTCATATTGTTTGTGGTGGCCCTGTAATGATGCACTTGTACAACTAATTTGCCTTTTTATACAGTGGAGCGTATGGCGTCTAGTAGACCAAGTAGAACCCTATATTAATTTACAAAATTCATATAAAAATATATATTCTAATCATATAATATATATATATTGTGTATGTGTGTGTGTATATATATATATATATATATATATATATACACATTTATAATTAGGCCATATTACGGAGCTGAAGGTTGTGTGTTTCACTATGGAGTCTCAGTAGAGCCCGTACATGGAACTTTCATATACAGGAACAATATACGGTAGCATGACTGCACAACTTTGAATTTACACAGACCCATATCATGGTAGTGAGATGAGTCCTAAAGAACCTTATACATGTTAGACTAATGTCAGCTGAAAACGCTGATTTTTAATGTGTGTGATGGTCGGAAAAGATGTTGATTACGCATATTCGATAACCAACTTCTAATCGCATTGTTCTTCAAGCATATTGTGGAACACAGGATCACTCGGCCAAACAAAAGTCAGCTGAGATGTATGTCGCCCCAAACGATCAGCCAAATCATCGTCCATAGTGATGAGCGAGTACTACCACTAGACGATTTT
The DNA here is from genome assembly GCF_048569485.1 of Anomaloglossus baeobatrachus. Lineage (NCBI taxonomy): Eukaryota > Metazoa > Chordata > Amphibia > Anura > Aromobatidae > Anomaloglossus > Anomaloglossus baeobatrachus. The sequence goes on from NC_134354.1 coordinate 213,188,103, forward strand.
CTAGAAAAATGCTCGATTGCTCAATTGACTTCCTTTATACTCTGTACACGAGTGAAACCTGTCCGAGCATCCATCTGCTCGATATGAACACCCAACCATGGTAGTGCTCAATTCTCACTAATTGTTAGGCCGGCAGCCATTTAAATTGCATAACCAGCTTAAAAGTTGCATAGTATAATTGAAAAATGTCATCTGTCCACCAAGGGATGCAAATGAACATGAAAGGCCAATGTGCTAAGGTTTGGAGAGTTTAACCACAATTTATTGCTCCTATTTTCATGTTTTTCTATTCATTTTCTATAAGTGAAAGTTCATTATTTTCCCATAGTTTCTTGGGCAATTGTTCTATTCTTTGTGGGGTTTTTTTCTTTTCACTTACAGATTAATGATGGGAAAGTCTCATCCATGCCTTCCATTACTAATCTAGGGCTTAATGGCAGCTGTGAGCCTTAATACCCCGATTGCCACCGCATGAGGTCAATCTGAAAGAGCCAGGTAAAGTTCTTGGACTGTCGCATCTAATGGATGCGACAATTCCGGGCGGCTGCAGGCTGCTATTTTTAGAGGCTAGGGGGGACCCCAAGAATACCTGAGAATAGCAGCCCCCAGCTGTTGGCTTCATTATGGCTGGGTATCAAAATTAAGGGAGACCGCACACTGTTTTTTGTTTGTTTTTTTTAATTTTAATTATTTAAATAAAAAAAAAAATGTTTTAAGCGGTTCCTCTTATTTTGATGCACAAACAAGGCTGGGGACTGCAGCCTGTAGCCGAATGCTTTATCTGTGCTTTATCTGTGCTGGGCGTCATAATATGGGGGACAATACACCAAATAGTTTATTTATTTTAATACCACGATGCTGACCCGCAGACAGCTCCTGTGATTAGTTGTAGTCAGACGCTGTCACACAGGCTGGGGGGTACGTCTGACTGCAACCAATCAGACACCAGGACAGCCGGTGGGCGGGAAAAGCGGTGCATATAGATGAGCAATAATGAGTGGCCCGGGAACGAAGGAGAGGCCGCAAGAGCAGCTACAGCCTCGACGGAGCCTTGGTAAGTATGATTCGCTTGCTCATTCTTATTTTCTTTCTTTTTCTTTTTTTTTTTTTTTTTTATTTCCTGAGTGCCGGATCCAAATAAATACCCAGACCCGGGTCTGGCACTCGGGTACCTTTTGAAATCGTGCGGTTCCATACTTTTACAGTCCGGATCTGCCCATCAGTAGTTCTGATTTTCTTTTTTATTATTATTATTATTATTATTATTATTATTATTATTATATGTCTGGGTTTTTTTGGGGGGAGCTGGGGTAGCTTGACAGAACTGTAAAGTTTCATCTCATTTTAAAGCTACATATTCAGCGGAGTCCATTAAGTGGTATCACTTTCCGTACTCCAGCCGTCTAATTTCCTATCACTTTGTATTTAAATTATCTCGGCTTAACAATGGTACCACATGTTGTTTAATTATGAACACTTCAAGGAGCGCTCTGGTATCACAGGCTTACAATGTGATTTACATAATTGTCATGAAGTCTATACTATTAAAGGGAAATTAAGCAAAGCGGCCCATACAATATACTGTTTACTTTAGTTTTGTTTATTTTGAAAGGTCTTGCATAGAATGCTTCAACTATGCTAAATGGAGGTTTAGGGGTTAAAATGGCGCCTTTTTTATTTTTTATAGCCTGAATTATATTATATTTTCCACTTCTCTGAATTCATCCAGCTATGTAAACAATTGTTAAATGTATACAGAGGATTTATTTATTCAGCTAAACTGTGCTGAGAATGTCAACAATCATATTAGTCCCTGTCCACAATCTAATTTCCCTATCTTGGGCCCACACATACAGATTTTAGGGCCAATCTCATAAGAAGCCAATTAAGTTATACCTATATTGCTCAAGGAAATGTTAATAACTTTGTAAAAATCTCCCCTGATTCTGACACTTTTTTCCGTTTTGTGCTGTGTCGCTCCATTTTAGAAATACTCACGTTTATTACTTTTGGAGAGCAATAGGTGAAATCGCTTCTTGTATTGCAACTTTGTGTTTCTTTAGAGTTTTCTCTGGGAGCGTTCACTTTCATCCCCCAATGCTGCCGGTCACAGCTCGGCAAACTTTGAGATTGCTAGACCTGCTGCTAGGCTGTGATTGGCAGTGTGTGAGGGATGGAATCGAATGTTCCTAGAGAAGAAACACCCAGTTGGGCTGCACGAAGAGATTTCACCTATCGCTCTCCAAAAGCAGCAATCGTGAATATCTCTCCAATGGAGCGACACATAACAAAATGGGAAAAAAAAGTGGTAAAATCAGTGGAGTTTGGGAACTTTTACAAGGTATTTAACTTATTTTTTCAATAAGTAACAAGTGCTCTTGGCAGACAGCAACCTAGGACCCATTACTGTTGCATGGTGAACACTGCTAAACACTAAGCAACTATGCTGCCTTTTCCATCCAGAATGAAATTGAGTATTGTTCACATTGCTGCCTGCTGAGTAGACACATGTCCGATTTTGATGTGACGATCACTTGGCACTCCAAGGCTATGGGTCTATGGAAAAATCACAGTGTGGTTCAATTTTCATGGACTGTCAGAAAGGAAACGGTGAAGAATTTTTTTTTTTTTAGTTTTGTTTTCCTCCACGTGTTATAAAAACTGATGACACCCGGACCACAATCTGATCAAAGCCTGATCCAAACATTTTGTCCATTTTTCTTGTATGTGGTAGAATTTGGATATCTGAATAAAGGGGGCTTTACACGCTGCGACATTGCTAATGCGGAGTCGTTGGGGTCACGGAATTTGTGACGCACATCCGGCCGCATTAGCGATGTTGCTGCGTGTGACACCGATGAGCGATTTTGCATCGTTGCAAAAACGTGCAAAATCGCTCATCGGTGACATGGGGGTCCATTCTCGATTATCGTTACTGCTGCAGTAACGATGTAGTTTGTCGCTCCTGCGGCAGCACACATCGCTATGTGTGACGCCGCAGGAACGAGGAAGTTCTCCTTACCTGCCTCCTGGCCGCTATGCGGAAGGAAGGAGGTGGGCGGGATGTTCGTCCCGCTCATCTCCGCCCCTCCGCTTCTATTGGGCGGCGGTTCAGTGACGCTGCTGTGACTTCGCGGTGACGCTGAACGAACCGCCCCCTTAGAAAGGAGGCGGTTCGCCGGTCACAGTGACGTCGCCGGGCAGGTAAGTATGTGTGACAGGTCTGGGCGATGTTGTGCGGCACGGGCAGCGATTTGCCCGTGTCGCGCAACAGATGGGGGCGGGTACCCACGCTAGCGATATCGGGACCGATATCGCAGTGTGTAAAGTAGCCTTAAGCCCTTACTGTACAAAAATGATGAAAGACCTTCTAAATCCTGCAGGGAGTTGTCGGTAGGAACCCACCACAATGGGATTGGGCAGGGAGACGTCAATGGATACCCACCACAATGGGATTGGACAGGGAGACGTCAATGGATACCCACCACAATGGGATCGGGCAGGGAGAAGTCAGGGAAACCCACCACAATGAGACTGGGCAGGGAGAAGTCAAGCAGGAAACCACCACAATGGGACTGGGCAAGGAGAAGTCAGGGGGAACCCACCAAAATGGTACTGAGCAAGGAGAAGTCAGGGGGAACCCACCACAATGGTACTGAGCAAGGAGAAGTCAGGGGGAACCCACCACAATGGGACTGGGCAGGGAGAAGTCAGCGGGAACCCACCACAATGACTGGGCAGCAAGAAGTTAGCGGGAACTCACCACCATAACTGAGCATGGAGAAGTCAGCGGGAACCCACCACAATCACTAGTTCCCCCATTGCTAGATCAGTTTAAACTGATGTATTCCTTAGACTGCTATAGTAAAACAATGAAGCAGCATGTCCCTGATTCATGTGGATCATGATTTGGGCAGCATGAATCTTCTGTTAGAATCTTTTTAAAGGAAACCTGATAGTGGATATATTCTGCCTGTGGATTGGGTAACATGTATCAGCTGTTGGGTTACCTTTAAGTAAACTGGTATAGGAACAATATTGAGCCAAGTTGTATATAAGAAAATTAGGCCTCATGCACACAAGCATGTTAATCTTACCTCATACATTGTGCATGGTATGCCAGACTACATTTTTCCATGAGATTGTGGATTACGGCCACTAAAGTCATTTGATGTATCATGCTGCAACTTAAGTATTTTGCTGTCTGCTTAATACAACTTCCCAGCATCCTCTTCTGCTCAGTATATATATCGATATATATGACCCCACTGAAATAGGTGTGTATTCCTAAGGAAATGGATCCAAATCAGCTTATGTGCACAAGGCTTTATTACTTTCTCCCATGACTTAAGGTACCGTCACACATAACATAAGATTGCTAGCGAGATCGCAGCTGAGTCATGGTTTCTGTGACGCAGTAGCGATCCCGCTAGCGATCTTGTTATGTGTGACACCTACCAGCGATCAGGCCCCTGCTGCGAGATCTCTAGTCGTTGCAGAATGGTCCAGGCCATTTTCTTCAAAGGCGATGTCCTGCTGGGCAAGACCCATCGCTGTGTTTGACACTGTGTGACAGGGTCACAGTGACTGCTGAGATCGTTACACTGGTCGCTACTGTGACCTGTATTGTTCCTGCAACGCTGGTAAGATCTGACTGTGTGACATCTCACCAGCGACCTCCCAGCGACTTACCAGCGATCCCTATCAGGTCGCATCGTTTTCGGGATCGCTGGTAAGTCGTTGTGTGTGACTGGGCCTTTAGCCATTTAATTTCTAAACAGTATAATCCTCTATAATTGCAGATAGATGAAGCGTCTGGCACATGAAATTGCAGCAAATAGCTTAAAATTTTGCAGTGTAATACTTGTTGCCTGCGGCTTGGTTGTCGGACTAATACTGAATTGGTTGAGGTGTTTGAGCGGGTTGTCTTTGTATCCTGCGTATGAATATTTAACTACCTCTGAGAGAAGCTTCTCGGCGCAGACCGCGCAGCACGAAGCTGTAATTTCCTGCTGTTTCTCAGACACCTGGGACAGAAATTAAATGTGCAGAATATATTGCACAGAGCACAAATAATGATATGCTCTTTGTTACTGACCCTCACACCAGATCTGACTCCGTGAGAAGTCTGCACGAGTAAATTAGACTCATGATTTGCAATTGTCCCTTGGTATAATTTATTGATGAAATAAGATTTTTTTCATATGGTGGTACAGGCGAGACCCATACAATTCTATATTTAAGGCGAAAGATTCAGGAACATTTCACTTCAAGCCTTATTTCAGTTCTTTCTTAACAAATTATCAAGAATGTGGATAGATCTAAAGTATTTCAATGCTTTCAGTGAGCTCAAGGAAAAAGTCATGAGATATTTCTCCGCAGATCATTGGCAAATCCCACTGATTTTAAAGAGGCTTGTTCAGGATTTTAATAACTATCCCAACAGTAAGCAATGTAAAAACCCATAATGCAATTCATCTGTTTAATCCAATGCTCTACTGGTCCACATGAACTTCACGGGACTGTTCTAGCTAATCACTGGTCTTGGCAGTCTTGTGCCATCCATGGAAGCAATACCGCAGAGGAACGACGGTGGCATCGCTACTGCAAAGTAAAAAAAAAAAGACCTGTAGAGAATACAGCGGCATTAGGAGTGTACTTACAGGTGGATTTGTTTTGTATTTTATAGGCATTTTCTCAAAAATTCTGCCTTTATTGGATAGTTGTGTACAATCCCAGGCTACCCCATTAAGTTGGCCACGTCTGCTAACCCGCCAATTGGATAACAGTAACTTGTATGGGGGTCTCCGACAGATGATGTCAGGGAAAATAAAGCCCCCGTCACATTAGCGACTTACCAGTGATCCTGAAAACGATGCGACCTGATAAGGATCGCTAGTAGTCTCTGGGAGGTCGCAGGTGAGATGTCACACAGTCAGAACTTACCAACGACTCAGTAACGATACAGGTCACAGTAGGGACCTGTATAACGATCTCTGCTGTCATTGGGACCCTGTCACACAGTGTCAAACATAGCGATGCGTCCTGCCCAGCAGGACATCACCTTTGAAGAAAATGGTCCAGGACATTCAACAACGACCGGCGACCTCGCAACAGGGGCCAGGTCGTTGCTGGATGTCACACACAGCGACATCGCTAGCAAGATCGCTGTTGTGTCACAAAAACCGTGACTCAGCAGCGATGTCGCTAGCAATGTCGCTTAGTGAGACGTGGCCTTAAGAGTCTGTCATATCTGATTTTGGACTGCCAATCCCTTTGTTCCCAGAGATAAGCCACTGCCAGAAATATGTGGCAGTGGCTCCCTCATAGAGAACATAAGAGTGCTCAGTGGAGAGTGCTAGTGTGTGCGAGAGAGCCGGAAAGAATAGCTTATCATTTTGCAGCTATCTAATGTGAAGGCAGCTTAAAGGTAATGTGTCCGCAGGTTTTTGCTATCTAATCTGAAGACAACATGTGGTAGTGGTTAAAACACACTTTTCAGCAATGCCTCCCTTATCAATTTCCATGTTTACCTGCAATGTTTAGTTTAGCACCAGGAAATTATAGTTGCTGGACTTTATTGCCTCCCGCCAGGTAGTCTGACATATTTCCGCTGTGATTAGCTGCTCACTGTCTATAAATATTGTACAAAGTGAGCCTGGTGTAGGCAGGGGCAGCTTTCTCAGCTCTGCTAAATTTCCAAATCTAAAAACTTTGAGTCAGAACCGCTACACCCAGTAAAGTAAGTGATACATTGTTGAATTCATAGTCTCTTTGCCTACCTCATGCTGCTCTCAGATGAGCTCAGCAAAACCTGCTGAAAGAGCATCTGTCTGTTTTTTTCCACCTAATGTAAGAGCAGCATAATGTAAAGGCAGGGAACCTGGTTTCAGAAATGTCTCTTAATGGGCTGCTTGCTGTGATTTTGATAATCTCTTGTAAATAAAACAATGATTTTCAGTGCAGGACTACTAACCCTGCGACCACGTAGTCCTCCATATTTATGAGCTCTGTATAACCCTGCTACCACTTCAGATTGTGCTTAGGCAGAAAGCTGCCAATCTGTGGTAGGGCTGGACTTAACAGAGCTCAGCATTCATAGAACTGCTGGTTCAGCAACAGATACAACTGTTATTTTATCAAACCTGCAGCCCAGTATGTGATAGAATCAGAGTCTCTGCCCCTACATCATACAACTTTCAGATTGAGTACCAAAAATCTAGTGACCGATCCACTTTAAGACACATGTGTATGACTACTACCAGTCTCCCATGCATAGCCGGATTGACAGATTGCTTTTTGGATCATGTAGACACCAATTTTATGTACATTTTATTTATCGTTGTCCATCCATATAAAATATGATGAATGTATCCACCCATAGAGCAGCATATTATATTATAAAACTTTACTTTCAAATCTTTGCAGTCCAAATTAAAAATTCAAGCCTCTTTTAAAGTAATAATTTGACAGTAGATTGTCCATTGGGTTTGGAAAACGTGTGTTGATCTTGAATTGCACCAATTTCTTTGACTATTTAAAGGCAATCTGTCACCAGGTTTTTTCCCTTATGAGGTGTGGCCATCACCAGTGAGCCCCTTATATACAGCATATTCCAGAATACTGTATGTAAGATCTCATTCCGCTCTGTATAACGTAAAAAACACCTTTATAATACTCACCTAGGGGACGGTCCCGGTCCAATGGGTGTCGCTGTTTTCTGTCTGGCTCCTCCTCCATCTTAGGCTATCGCCATCTTCCTGCCCAGCCCCATTGGCATGACTCGTCCTGCGTCATTCACACAGAGGCCTCCATTATGCTCCTGCGCATGCGCACTTCGATCTGCCCTGCTTTTGGGCAGAGCAAAGTACTGGAGTTCGCAGGTGCGATGAAAGGTCAAAGACCGTCCACGCATGTGCACAACAGTTCTTTGATCTGCCCTATGATGGGAAGATCAACGTGCGCATGTCCAGGAGTGCAATGGAGGCCTCTGTGTGAATGACACAGGACATGTCATACCAAGAGGGCTGGGAAGGAGGACGGCGCTGTCCTAAGATCGAGGAGGCGTTGGACAGAGAGCAGCGACGCCCATCGGACCGGACCACCCCATAGATGAGATATTATAAAGGTGTTTATTATGATACACAGCGCGGCCTGGGCTCTTATATAGAGTACTCTGGAATGGTGTATATAAGAGCTCACTGGTGGTGGCCGCAGCTCATAAGGGAAAAACCTGGTGACGGGTCAGTTAATATATTTATTCAGTTAATATCTTTATTCAAGTAAAAGCTGCATTTTCTTATGCAGAACTGAAAACCGCTGTTTCTCTTTACAACAGTCATGATATTAAAAGGGATATTTAACATCTGAAAAAAACATCAATAAATGAAAAAAAAACAAAAAAAACTCACCTGTCCAAATACCATCAATCCAGCACTAGTGCTCCCATGTTAACCCAGCCTCTCTAGTCTTTTTTTTTTATATAAAGACAATCTGTCAGCAGGATTTTGCTACCTCATCTGAGAGCAGCATAATGTAGGCAAGGAGATTCTGAATCCCATAATGTATCAGGATTACTGGGTGGAGCCGTTCTGACGCAATCTGAATTTTTAGGTTTAGTCATGTAGCAGAGTCTAGGTAGCTGTCCCGCCGACACCAGGCTCTCTATAGAGATTGTACCTTGAGAATGAGGTGTCAATCAGCGGAGGGGGCATGTCCGACTTCTCTGTATTGTGAGGTTCTCTACCTGTAATAAGGGTCCTGCAGCTTAAACAAACAGCAAATAAGCAAGTGATCGGACTATGACAAAACAGGCATGCCTGAACTTTGTGTTAACCCTTGTAGCATTGCATGGTTTTAGCTTACATAGCAAAAACCTGCTGACAATTCTCTTTAAGGAAGCTACTAGTACGCAGCCACTTCCAACCTGTGAGTGCATCAATCCTGTGCCTCACTATGGTCAATGGGTCTGCGACGAATAGTGATGCCAGTGAATTACAATGACCATAAAAAGAACAGTTGATCAGTATTTTTTTTTGTTTTATAACTTTTGCTGCAGTTTTCATTCATTTTTTTTTTATAATACACCTATGTTTTAATTTTACTCTTTACGCTTTATTTTTCAGAGAATGTCATATTTTCAAATGATAAAATGACAATCATTTGAAAGTCAGATATTTACAGTTGAATGATAAAACATAATAAATCTTCCTTTAGTAAGCATTCCCACAAGTCGTGTCTGCTTTCCTTCTAAATCCTCTTCCTTGTTGGCTGGAGATTGATTAATGGTAGGATTTAGCTTTGTCGAGGCTTATCTTGCCAAATTTCCCAATGCCTACAGAGAAGTGGGAAAGTTTCCTGGTACAGCAAGCTGTCTAAGGATTGGTTTCTATATGTCTGTTGTTTTCGTCCATAGTTTTTAAGCCTGAGTCAAACACAACAGGGGCAACGTTGTGAATGTTGTGCGTTTGTCCTACATCCATAGACCAATCCAGCACCACAACTGATACACCTGGTGAGTGGGAATGATTCCAAAGAAATCAATGGTATCAATTTCCACACTGGTGTCTCTTCGGCATTTTTGTACAATGCCAGAAGGAATAAACGCTAGATGTCTTGAGAAATTAAGTCTAAAGGCCACGTCACACACAGAGATAAATCTTTGGCAGATCTATGGTTGTAGTGAAATCATGGACATATTGTTCCATTTGTACACAGCCACAAACCTGTCACTGATTGTCCACAATTTCACTGCAACCACAGATCTGCCGCAGATTTATCTCTGTGTGTAAAGTTACCTTAAGCATTAATCTGTCATTAGGATCAAACCACCTAAGCAGTTTATTTGGGCATTTAGGTAAAAAAAAATATAGTGATACCTTGATATCTGTGTCCAGATTTGTTATTCCCGAAAATCTACTTTTTTCTTAATCTGTATATGATTTCCAAACATGGATTCTCCAAGAGAATCCACTTCCAGACCTTCTTTTAAATATAAGGGGGTGTTAACAGTGTGAGACCTATAAATCACAAGAGGAGACTGTCAGTCATTACATGTCTCATACTGGTAATGCCTTCTTTTAATTAAAATAAGCTCTAGAGGCAGATTCTGTGGGAGATCTACGTCCACGCCTTAGATCGTAACAGCTCCTTTGCATATTAAAATAAAAATGTGAATTTTGTTGGAATGATACATTGGATCGTAGGTATCATTTTATTCAACATTCTATGACTTACATGCCCATATAAACTGCTTAGAAGGGTTGATCCTACTGACAGATTCCCTTTAAGCAGCTGGCTGATGGCCGGGGAACCGGGAAATGTTGACTGGTATGGGGTTGGTAGAAAATGATGTTTCTTATAAGACCTAAAGGAGATAGATATGTGTGTATATATATATATATACGGTATATATATATGGCACTGGACCCGTAGAAGCAAGTTCACTTGCGAAACGGCTGCCGTCGTCCGACGTGGCACACCCTCATCCTCCCTCACTACCTGTACCCTTGATGTGATCGTGGAATAAAAGAAAAATATTTTATTCGACCTTTGGAGTGCGACCTTTCATCTCTTCATTGTGGATCTTGTATCGCCTTTGCTTTGGGATACGCACCCAGGTCTCCACCTGCCTGAAAGCACAGCTTTGTCAGCCATACAGGGATCGGCGGTGCCCGGTATCCTCCACTCAGCTTTATATATATATATATATATATATATATATATATATAGAGAGAGGGGAGCCAGCACGATCTGAAATTGGCATGCATCATATAAAAAGTGAAAATTCACAGATTTATTCCAACTGTACTACAATAAAAAAAATGAGATTTTTAGCAAATAATTGATCAATTTTTTGAGCCACCCCTGCCAACGTCACGGCAAATCTCAATAGGGGGGTCCTACTCTACATTCTGTATTTCATGTGCCATGCGGCCTCCTAGATAAAGTTAAAAGCAGAACCATACTAGAGCACACATACCTGTAACCTGTATATAACCGCTTCTATGTTGCAAAAAAGGCACTTGTGGATAGAGACCAGCCCAGGTCCCAGCATGTGGAGCAAGCTCTGCACCATACCAGGACTATATCACAACTGATCCTCCCAGTGCCAAACAGCAACCATTGATAAAGGCGGACAAGATCCAAGATGGTGCTTAATTAGCATTGCCTGTGGAAAGGGGTGAGGCAACTGAATCTGAACAGCTACCAACAGGAGGAATACAAAGCAAACCAAAATCAGGCGTGCATGGCATGGTGGTGACCGGCCACCAGAATTTGTAGCATAACTACGACCAAACAGAGAGAGAGGGGAGCCAGCACGATCTGAAATTGGCATGCATCATATAAAAAGTGAAAATTCACAGATTTATTCCAACTGTACTACAATAAAAAAAATGAGATTTTTAGCAAATAATTGATCAATTTTTTGAGCCACCCCTGCCAACGTCACGGCAAATCTCAATAGGGGGGTCCTACTCTACATTCTGTATTTCATGTGCCATGCGGCCTCCTAGATAAAGTTAAAAGCAGAACCATACTAGAGCACACATACCTGTAACCTGTATATAACCGCTTCTATGTTGCAAAAAAGGCACTTGTGGATAGAGACCAGCCCAGGTCCCAGCATGTGGAGCAAGCTCTGCACCATACCAGGACTATATCACAACTGATCCTCCCAGTGCCAAACAGCAACCATTGATAAAGGCGGACAAGATCCAAGATGGTGCTTAATTAGCATTGCCTGTGGAAAGGGGTGAGGCAACTGAATCTGAACAGCTACCAACAGGAGGAATACAAAGCAAACCAAAATCAGGCGTGCATGGCATGGTGGTGACCGGCCACCAGAATTTGTAGCATAACTACGACCAAACAGAGAGAGAGGGGAGCCAGCACGATCTGAAATTGGCATGCATCATATAAAAAGTGAAAATTCACAGATTTATTCCAACTGTACTACAATAAAAAAAATGAGATTTTTAGCAAATAATTGATCAATTTTTTGAGCCACCCCTGCCAACGTCACGGCAAATCTCAATAGGGGGGTCCTACTCTACATTCTGTATTTCATGTGCCATGCGGCCTCCTAGATAAAGTTAAAAGCAGAACCATACTAGAGCACACATACCTGTAACCTGTATATAACCGCTTCTATGTTGCAAAAAAGGCACTTGTGGATAGAGACCAGCCCAGGTCCCAGCATGTGGAGCAAGCTCTGCACCATACCAGGACTATATCACAACTGATCCTCCCAGTGCCAAACAGCAACCATTGATAAAGGCGGACAAGATCCAAGATGGTGCTTAATTAGCATTGCCTGTGGAAAGGGGTGAGGCAACTGAATCTGAACAGCTACCAACAGGAGGAATACAAAGCAAACCAAAATCAGGCGTGCATGGCATGGTGGTGACCGGCCACCAGAATTTGTAGCATAACTACGACCAAACAGAGAGAGAGGGGAGCCAGCACGATCTGAAATTGGCATGCATCATATAAAAAGTGAAAATTCACAGATTTATTCCAACTGTACTACAATAAAAAAAATGAGATTTTTAGCAAATAATTGATCAATTTTTTGAGCCACCCCTGCCAACGTCACGGCAAATCTCAATAGGGGGGTCCTACTCTACATTCTGTATTTCATGTGCCATGCGGCCTCCTAGATAAAGTTAAAAGCAGAACCATACTAGAGCACACATACCTGTAACCTGTATATAACCGCTTCTATGTTGCAAAAAAGGCACTTGTGGATAGAGACCAGCCCAGGTCCCAGCATGTGGAGCAAGCTCTGCACCATACCAGGACTATATCACAACTGATCCTCCCAGTGCCAAACAGCAACCATTGATAAAGGCGGACAAGATCCAAGATGGTGCTTAATTAGCATTGCCTGTGGAAAGGGGTGAGGCAACTGAATCTGAACAGCTACCAACAGGAGGAATACAAAGCAAACCAAAATCAGGCGTGCATGGCATGGTGGTGACCGGCCACCAGAATTTGTAGCATAACTACGACCAAACAGAGAGAGAGGGGAGCCAGCACGATCTGAAATTGGCATGCATCATATAAAAAGTGAAAATTCACAGATTTATTCCAACTGTACTACAATAAAAAAAATTGCCTCTTTTGCAACATGGAAGCGGCTATATACAGGTTGCAGGTATGTGTGCTCCATTATGGTTCTGCTTTTAACTTTATCTAGGAGGCCGCATGGCACATGAAATACAGAATGTAGAGTAGGACCCCCCTATTGAGATTTGCCGTGACGTTGGCAGGGGTGGCTCAAAAAATTGATCAATTATTTGCTAAAAATCTCATTTTTTTATTATAGTACAGTTGGAATAAATTTGTGAATTTTCACTTTTTATATGATGCATGCCAATTTCAGATCGTGCTGGTTTCCTTTTTTTCTCTGTTTTGACCGTAGTTATGCTACAAATCTGGTGCCTGACCAACACCATACCATGCATGCCTGATTTTGGCTTGCAATATATTCCTCCTGTTGGTAGCTGTTCAGACTCAGTTACCTCACCCCTTTCCACAGGCAATGCTAATTAAGCACCATTCTTGGATCTGGTCCGCCTTTATCAATGGTTGCTGTTTGACACTGGGAGGATCAGTTCTGATATAGTCCTGGTATGTGTAGGGCTTGCTCCACATGCTGGGACCTGGGCTGGTCTCTATCCACAAGTGCCTTTTTTGCAACATGGAAGCGGCTATATACAGGTTGCAGGTATGTGTGCTCCATTATGGTTCTGCTTTTAACTTTATCTAGGAGGCCGCATGGCACATGAAATACAGAATGTAGAGTAGGACCCCCCTATTGAGATTTGCCGTGACGTTGGCAGGGGTGGCTCAAAAAATTGATCAATTATTTGCTAAAAATCTCATTTTTTTATTATAGTACAGTTGGAATAAATTTGTGAATTTTCACTTTTTATATGATGCATGCCAATTTCAGATCGTGCTGGTTTCCTTTTTTTCTCTGTTTTGACCGTAGTTATGCTACAAATCTGGTGCCTGACCAACACCATACCATGCATGCCTGATTTTGGCTTGCAATATATTCCTCCTGTTGGTAGCTGTTCAGACTCAGTTACCTCACCCCTTTCCACAGGCAATGCTAATTAAGCACCATTCTTGGATCTGGTCCGCCTTTATCAATGGTTGCTGTTTGACACTGGGAGGATCAGTTCTGATATAGTCCTGGTATGTGTAGGGCTTGCTCCACATGCTGGGACCTGGGCTGGTCTCTATCCACAAGTGCCTTTTTTGCAACATGGAAGCGGCTATATACAGGTTGCAGGTATGTGTGCTCCATTATGGTTCTGCTTTTAACTTTATCTAGGAGGCCGCATGGCACATGAAATACAGAATGTAGAGTAGGACCCCCCTATTGAGATTTGCCGTGACGTTGGCAGGGGTGGCTCAAAAAATTGATCAATTATTTGCTAAAAATCTCATTTTTTTATTATAGTACAGTTGGAATAAATTTGTGAATTTTCACTTTTTATATGATGCATGCCAATTTCAGATCGTGCTGGTTTCCTTTTTTTCTCTGTTTTGACCGTAGTTATGCTACAAATCTGGTGCCTGACCAACACCATACCATGCATGCCTGATTTTGGCTTGCAATATATTCCTCCTGTTGGTAGCTGTTCAGACTCAGTTACCTCACCCCTTTCCACAGGCAATGCTAATTAAGCACCATTCTTGGATCTGGTCCGCCTTTATCAATGGTTGCTGTTTGACACTGGGAGGATCAGTTCTGATATAGTCCTGGTATGTGTAGGGCTTGCTCCACATGCTGGGACCTGGGCTGGTCTCTATCCACAAGTGCCTTTTTTGCAACATGGAAGCGGCTATATACAGGTTGCAGGTATGTGTGCTCCATTATGGTTCTGCTTTTAACTTTATCTAGGAGGCCGCATGGCACATGAAATACAGAATGTAGAGTAGGACCCCCCTATTGAGATTTGCCGTGACGTTGGCAGGGGTGGCTCAAAAAATTGATCAATTATTTGCTAAAAATCTCATTTTTTTATTATAGTACAGTTGGAATAAATTTGTGAATTTTCACTTTTTATATGATGCATGCCAATTTCAGATCGTGCTGGTTTCCTTTTTTTCTCTGTTTTGACCGTAGTTATGCTACAAATCTGGTGCCTGACCAACACCATACCATGCATGCCTGATTTTGGCTTGCAATATATTCCTCCTGTTGGTAGCTGTTCAGACTCAGTTACCTCACCCCTTTCCACAGGCAATGCTAATTAAGCACCATTCTTGGATCTGGTCCGCCTTTATCAATGGTTGCTGTTTGACACTGGGAGGATCAGTTCTGATATAGTCCTGGTATGTGTAGGGCTTGCTCCACATGCTGGGACCTGGGCTGGTCTCTATCCACAAGTGCCTTTTTTGCAACATGGAAGCGGCTATATACAGGTTGCAGGTATGTGTGCTCCATTATGGTTCTGCTTTTAACTTTATCTAGGAGGCCGCATGGCACATGAAATACAGAATGTAGAGTAGGACCCCCCTATTGAGATTTGCCGTGACGTTGGCAGGGGTGGCTCAAAAAATTGATCAATTATTTGCTAAAAATCTCATTTTTTTATTATAGTACAGTTGGAATAAATTTGTGAATTTTCACTTTTTATATGATGCATGCCAATTTCAGATCGTGCTGGTTTCCTTTTTTTCTATATATATATATATATATATATATATATATATATATATATATATATATATATGCTATACTATAAGAACATTTTAGCAGAATACTAAGCGTTTCTATAAAACACTTATTGTACATTCTTCCTTTACGAAGCAGAGAGCAGAGCTTAGTTGACAACGTTTGAGAATCTTGTGTTCATCAAAGAGTTAATGTTCTCCATACTCATTAAGGGTAGAACGTTAGTCAAGAATTGCTAAATGTGTAATTGCACTGGTAATTCCCTGGTAGAAATATCTGGGGAGACTACTTAATTTGAGAGTACGAGTCATGGTGACAGCTTTGTGAAGGAAGAGTCTGCGAGCATCGCACTGAAACGGAGCAACTGCGCTCGCTACATTAATTCCCAGCTCTTGGTGGCGCGTCTGATAAAACACTGCAGTAATTGGGAAACAATTGGAACTATTAATGGTTTTCTGTCTCCCATGTTTCTAAAAATATGTAGACTATTAGTAACTTTCATTTGTCCAACATGATCATTTTTATGTTAAAGTTAATGTTTCTATTCCGCGGTGTGGACCAGCTAATTGGATCAGAATTTTTATATGTATATGAGCAGGTGCGCTCTTTTTATATGTATTGCGAATCATTAGTGGTGTATATTAGTGATAAGCAAGCACTACTGTACACGTAACGATCAGTTGCATATTCGGATGAGCACAACTCCAGTACCCAAGTATAATGGAAGTCAATGGGAAAAGCGAGCATAACATAACACATCTTTTTTCGGTCAGGCGGCTCTGAACCTGCCTGAAATAGTGCTATCTGAAAGCTCAAAAGAATGCACATGTGCAATTCTGTGGAAAAAGTTTTGTTCATATGTTCAGGTTTTTCAGCATTTCTTAGGCTATGTGCGCACGTTGCGTTGTGTACCTTGCAGAAATGAACACATCCTCTGGCAGAATTTGTCATTGTCAAATTTGGTTTTGACCACTTAACGCAGGAATTTTTTGCCGCATTTTACATGCGTTTTCAGTGCGTAAAATGGGATGCGCTTTCAATACAAAGACACTACTAAAGTTTGAACATTCAAACACGAGGAAAAAAGTGAAAATCATTTAAATCATACACTATAATGATAATTATCCTAAACTGATTATTGAGATTTAATATTTGTTAAAAATAAATTTAACTTATTGTTTGACGCTTTTTTTTAAGTCGGGCTGGATGTGAGGGCAAAAGGAAACCTCTTGACCTCACTATAATGCCAAAAACTATGCTTTAATTTTGACGAAAAAGCATGCGTTTAGCATCAAAAATGCATGTAAAACGCTAGGATTTTGATTTTGGATGCATTTTCACAACTGTCATTGACTTCAATGTTAGCTAAACGTTGCCAAAACGCAAAAGAGAATTAACATGCTGCTTTTCTAAACGCAGAGATTTTGACAAAATTTTGTCACTCAAAGCGTTGCATGTAAAAAAAGCATCGTGCAGACGAATTTTGCTAAATTCCCATAGACTTTGCTTAGAAATTAAAACGCAAGTTTTTTGGCATTGAAACGCTGCAGTTCAAAACGCTGCGGAAACACATGAAAAAACGCAACGTGTGCACATGCCCTTAACCAGGTGTCCAAAGACACCCAGAGGCTGAAAGAAGTGACCCATCCATTCTGGCATTTTCTGCTCTGAAGACGCTCTATCCCAGAGGTCTCAAACACTCGGGCCGCATGCGGCCCCTTAGGCTGCTTCATGCGGCCCCCAGGCCCATGCCCATGTTGATTATCGCAGGTGGTGCAGGGGGCCGCCCGCAGCCACTGTCTGCACTTTGTCAGATGAATGTTTTGCCGGCGCTGCGCTCTGAGTCAAGCGCTCTGTGCACAACTATTCCTCCAATGGAAACTGCCTGACCTCAGCTGTTTACCTCTGATTGGCAGACGGTTATGGCTGCGTTGGAAACGTTGTGAACAGAGAGCTTGACTCTGCGCACGCAGCGCCGGCAAAGCAATCACCTGACATAAAGCGCTGACAGTGACTGCGGGCAGCCCCTTCACCGGCCGCAATAGTCAACAGGGGCACGCGCCTGCACACAGCAAGAAGCAAACATGAAGGCAGCTGAGGGAACTGGGCACATGTGAGAAGAATGTTTTTGTTTTGTTTTTTTGTTTTGTTTTTTTGTGTGTGTATGTGAAGAACTGCACATTAAGGGTACGGTATGGGACATAACTACAAGCAGAGGACGAGGAAAGGGCACATTACTACAAGAAGAGGACCTGCATGGGCAGATTAGTAAAAGGGGACAGTGATGGGGCACATTACTATAGGATGGGGACAAGGCTGGGGATATTACTATAGGATGTGGACATTACTATAGGATAGGGACAAGGTGGGCACATTACTATAGGATGTGGACATTACTATAGGATAAGGACAAGGTGGGCACATTACTATAGGATGGGGACATTACTATAGGATGGGGACAAGGTGAGCACATTACTATAGGATGGGGACAAGAATGGGGACATTATTATAGGATGGGCACCTTACTATTGGATGGGGACATTACTACAGGATGGGGACAAGGATGGGCACATTACTACGGGATGGGGACAAGAATGGGCACATTATTACAAGATGGGGCCAAAGATGGGCAAATTACTATGAGATGGGGACATTACTATAGGATGGGGACTAGGATGGGCACAGTACTACAGGATAGGGACATTACTACAAGGGGACAAGGATGGGGAACATTACTATAGGATAGGGATAAGGCTGGGGACATTACTATAGGATGGGGATAAGGTGGACACATTACTATAGGACGGGGCATTACTATAGGATGGGCGCTCTACTATAAAAGGGGGACATTACTATAGGATGAGGACATTACTACAGGTTGGGGACAAAGATGGGCACATTACTATAGGATGGGCACAGAACTACAGGTTAGGGACATTACTTCAAGGGGACAAGGATGGGGAACATTACTATAAGATGGAGACAAATATGGAAACATTACTACAGGATGGGCACATTACTATAGATGGAGACATTACTATAGGATGGGGACAAGGATGGACACATTACTACAGGATGGGGACAAGGATTGGCACATTACTATAGGATGGGGACATTACTATAGGATGGGGACAAGGATGAGGCACATTACTACAAGATGGGGACAAAGATGGGGAACATTACTATAATATGGGGACAAGGATGAGGCACATTACTACAGGATGGGGACAAAGATGGGCACATTACTACAAGATGGGGACAAGGAAGGGCACATTACTGTAGGATGGGGCACAATACTACAAGGGGAAAAGGATGGGCACATTACAACAACATGGGGAACATTACTAAAAGATGTTGACCAAAATTACTATATGGTACTAATTGTAACACTGTTAGTTACAAGAAAGGGATAAAATGTTAAAAAAAAAAAAAATTCAAAATAAGGCATGACATTTTTTTTTACCATCGAAAATGTTTGTTTTTGTTTTTTTATATTTAAACAAAGAATGTGCACGTTTGTTATAATAAACAAGGGAAAAATGTTCAAAATCAGTGATCCAAAGGTGTGTAAAAAAATATGGTACCAATAAAAATGTCACTTTGTCCTGCAAAGAATGCGGCCCCCAAATTATTTTTTTTCCTCTGTGCGTCCCATACACCAGCCGAGTTTGAGACCCCTGCTCTATACTGTCCAATAGAAGTCAATGTGAAAACTCAGAAAATACCCGGGCATCTTTTTGAGCATTTTGCCATCGTTATTGCTTTAAAAAAAAGCAAGCAGTTTCAGTATTGCTGCAAAAAAAAAAATACTTAAAGAAAAAATGCCAGCGTTTCTTAGCCTATATGCACACGTTGCAGTTTTGTAGTCATAAACACTGCACCCAAACTGCACCTTGTCCCAGAGTGCCTGGAAATTTAAAACAACCACTTGTAATGCTGATGCATTTTTGACCATGCGTTTTTAATGTTTTTATTCAGTAGAAGTAAGCCAAAAATGCATAGATGGAACATGCTGCATATTTTTTGTCAGAAGTTTGTGACAAATAAACTGCTGACAACAAAAACTGCAACGTGCGCACAGCAAATCTGAATTCTCATAGACTTTGCTGGGAAGTCAAAAGTAAGAACTTTCTGGCAACAAAACTGCACCAAAAAACGCGACAAAAATGCAGCGTGTGCACATACATTTGAAACCAGAAGTTTACATACACGATCTATAAATCACTTACGGTATATATGTTTTTCTCACTGTCCTGAAATCAGAATAAACCTTTCACGTTTTAGGTCAATTAGAATCAAAATTATTTAGATTTGCGAAATGCCAGAATAATGAGAGAGCGAATGTTTTAAGGCATTTTTATTACTTTCTGCAAAGTCAAAAGTTTACATATATTTCATTAGTATTTGGTACCATTGCCCTTTAAACTGTATGACTAGGGTCAAAGATTTTGGATCTCCTTCCACAAGCTTCTCACAATAGTTGGTAGGAATTTGGGCCCATTACTCCTGCCAGAACTAGACGGTGTAAGTGTGTCAAATAAGTATAGGAAACGTGGGAGGATCGACCTCTTCACTGCGGCTCTTTTAACCACGCAATGGATAGAGTAAAAATATTATAAAGTGCAGTATTTTCACCATTTTACGGCACTTGAGCTTTCTTCTTGTTTTTCAGTACATTATATGGTAAAATTAACAGCGTCATTAAAAATTGCAATTCGTTCTGCCAAAAAACAAATCTTCATATGGATATTGCAATAGAAAAGTAAAAGAAGTTATGGCTCTTTCAAGAAGGGGAGAAAAATAAAAGCCCAAATATGAAAAACTTACCAGTCTTTAAGGGGTTTAACACGATTAATTTTTCTACTTGCCTAATTTTGGCCAGGGGCAAAAAGTCGAGATTAGTGTAGAGACTTAACTCAATTAACTAAAGTTTAAATAAAACATTTTTGGAAAGTATTTTTCTTTTTACCTCAGTGTGTAATATAGAACATCTGATGAGTTTTGTCTTGTTATCTCATACGTTTTTTTGGTCTCTTTTAGTCACATTAATCAGAAAACCCAGTTTGAGAATCCAGTTCTAGAAGCTAAGAGAAGGAAACAGCTTGGACAGCTGAGCTTGCCACCATCCGAGGGAGCATTAATTCCAGGTACTGTATGTATCTTTGTAGTTAATAATGTAGCAGTATCATATTGGCTGACCTATTGATCTTTGTAGTTAGTAATGTAGGAATATCATATTGGCCGACCTATTGATCATTCAGTTTTTTACCCTCTTCAGAGCCAGACAAGTCCCCATTCACCAGGGATCCCGCACTTTTAAAGGGAGCAATACTACGTACGTCCCTTAAGAAGAGCTCCATGGGGTTTGGCTTTACCATCATTGGCGGGGATAGACCAGATGAGTTTCTTCAGGTCAAAAATGTCTTGAAAGACGGCCCAGCCGCACAAGATGGCAAAATTGCTCCAGGTACGACACATAAACCACACTTCATTTGTTTCATATGAGTGAAAACCTACTGTTTCCTTTCAAGGAGGAAGAAATATGTCCTTGCTTCTACTATTATTCTATTTTTCTGCTGCAAGCCTGACAGTTTATCAATCTGTTATTATCCATTATTTAGGGCAAACATCCCATTATGTCCATCAATACAACTTATCTGATCAATGATTCACCATAATGGACGTGGCTAACTATAGCTGAACCAGAGCTATTGCTGAGTACACATCTTCTGGAGGGGATGGATTATGGCCCTTATAGACCGCAGGGGAAAAAAATGTGCTTCCTTAAAGGATATATTAGAATACTAAATAGAAAATGGACATAATAATCTTTGCAAAAGCCCAATATAACATAAGCTTAAATAGGAACTGTCAACTCTCCGGATATGTCTCCGTCTTGTATTCTCTATGAATTTAACAGGTCTGGAGCAAGTTATATTAGAACTCTGGGATCTGCTGCTTTTATTCATCCTAGTAGTGCATGAATATTTTGTAAATTGTGCATTACTGTCCTTATTACCAATGTGGTGTATTTCTTATTCTAATACTATTGAATCAGTGCTGATCAATTAGTGCTTAAAATGGTTGTCCAGGCTTGGAATAAAAGTCTGAGGTCACTCTGTGTGACTGCAGCCATTTAAATCTGCACAGTTGGAGTATGTAATTTACATCCAGCCATATTCCAACTATACGTGTGCGACCTCACTCAGTACAAGTGGATAAAATGAGGCCAAGCAAGTCTAGTCGGCACATGTTGGCAAATCGAATCCTGTATGATGTGTAGACTGTGAGTGGCCACTAGCTGTTGCACCCTTGGTCTAGATCAGTGGTCCCCAACCTCTTTTATCTTGGATGCTACAGTCAACTCTGAGAAAAGGTTGCAAGCCACATTAAGCTCTGAAAGAGGGTTGTGAACCACATCTAGCTCCCGCACCCCTCACAGTAGTGTTACTCAGAGCCCCCATAACGGGTATAATGACAGTCAAAGCTTTTCCACAGAGAGCTCACCAAGGCAATATACCAAGAACCAGGTGTTCCCACAATGCCCTCTTTCAGTATTCTTGTATCAAGCACGCCCATCACACTTTTACATCCAGCTTTAAGCACCTCCTCTGACAAGTGGTATCCTCCTGTCTCCATCTTACCATACTTAAATTATCTCTAACCACCAAATGCCAGTATATGGCCTTCGAGATCTGCTCTTCTGTGTACAGCTACTCAAAACGCCATATGGAGACCTGCTCTTCATAGCTGCTAGGCCTGGTGCTAGTGCAACAAGCTGACAGACAGCCACCAGCTACACATCATGGGCCT
Organism: Anomaloglossus baeobatrachus; assembly: GCF_048569485.1. Lineage (NCBI taxonomy): Eukaryota > Metazoa > Chordata > Amphibia > Anura > Aromobatidae > Anomaloglossus > Anomaloglossus baeobatrachus. The sequence goes on from NC_134354.1 coordinate 213,210,613, forward strand.
GTGAGCTACATGTGGGAAACTCTGGTCTATAGGAACAGGAAAACAGTGTGAACATACCCCATCAGTTTTTCAAGCAGAAATGGTTTCATGAAACTTTCCTGTTATAAGGGATTTTTTTTTGTAAGAGTTTTTGCTTCTCTGAAGCGATTTTGACGAGTTGTACAAAGAAAAAGGTTTTCTTGGAGTTTTCTTTAGAGCCTTTTGGACACAACCACTCCGAACAAGGCAATCTTCAAGATCCACTTCCAAAAAGTCACATACACTTTCTATTTTCTGCCAGAGGTTTCTCAAACCTGTTCAGGAAGGAAAAAATAGCCTCCAAAACTCCGCATGTTGTGACTTTCCCACTTTCCTTAGGGTATGTACACACAACGTCTTTCAAGTGCACCTGAACCAGTGACGTTTTTCAAGCAGAAGACTCTTCGGGAATCTCCTGGGATTTTTTTCTCCTGAAGCTTCTTTGTATAATTTATCTTTTTTTTTTTTGTCAATTCCTGAACATTTTTCCTATGGTTTTCACTAAAGATGTTTTGGGTTTTTTTTTTAGCTTTTTCCCATGGTTTTTGTGATATCTTTTTTCACTGGTGTTTTTTTCACTCCAGTTATCCGCTAGTGCATTTTCTAAGCAACCTCAATTGCCAAATGCTCAAAAAGTCTTCCAGGCGTTGTTTGCGCTTTCCTATTGACTAGTATTGTACAAAGTGTATTCAGAGTGGAAAATGACAGAATAATAGATGTGTTATGTGTGTGAAAATGGCCTTTATGGTGGGTTTCTCCTTTTCAAGGGAAGAATGCACATGCACTTAAAATATTATTAATTTTCTGGTTTTCTGTAGGGCTGGATCAATAAGTTCTGGAGCTGGAGGTGGCTTTTCCGGGCAGTGGTTGGGTTGTATCCCTTAAAAGATGCTTTAATTCTCTAGTATTATAAAAAATAAGATAAAATCACCTTTTCTTAAAGTTGCATGAAAAATTAGGTTTTAGGCATTGAACCATTTTGTGCACAGTGTGACTGCATTAGAAAGTCCATTTGCAGCGATTGTAGGCCAAACGTGGCATGAAACACATTTTGGCTGATTTGTTAACTTAACTTAGGATATTTCATGGAATACTTTTCATACAATGCGCTTTGAAAGCCTTATATTTTCTCTTGTACTTTTCTCCCATAAATACTTTCAGCAAGTGAGTTAAAGTAATGACTGCAGCTCTGCAAATGAACTGCATCTGCGTGGAAGCCTACACAGCCATCAAGAGCCTGAAATAATGTCCTCCCAAAATCCATTTGCCGCTCATATTAACTGTAATGAATAAATGGACTGCTCTGCAATCAGCTGAGGAATGAGTTTTGGTATAAAAATGTTTCAAATGGTAAAAGAAATTGGCATTTAGAGAGAATCTGGTTTTATGGACCACTGAATACCAAGCTGTGCGCCCGTGTGTGTGTGGTGTGATATATATGCATATATATATATATATATATATATATATATATATATATATATATATATATATATATATATATATATAGTGTTTGCAGAAGTTCAGGGCTCCTTGTTAACGGTCACTAAATCCTGAACCAAATACTTTCACTTACGGAGTAAGTAAGCTTTTTGTATGGAAAGTTAGGAAACTTTGCAAATCATTTTAATAGGAAATTTGCATTTATTCATGTAAAATAATTGCATGTAAGCTGATTCCAAACCCTGTTTGTTTGCCTTCAGCTGCATTGATATCAGTACTTACTCATTTGCAAACAGGTGATGTCCGTAAAGGGTCCGCCACCTGTCTGCTCCACCGAGTGTTCTCCTGATTAGCCAGTGAGATGCAGGTGCTGAGCTGAAACTTTCACTGCCATCATCTGTACTCTATTGAGTACATTTTGATACAGTAAATAGACTGGTGGTGAAAAGCAGAGGTTTGGAGGTCACTTTCCTTCATTTTTTTTTTATAGGTTCATACCTAAAATTCCTAAGATAAATTCCTTTGTAAAGTTATTTTCAATTTTTCATATTTTTCCATGCTGATAATGTATGGTTTAGTGACTCCTTAAAGGGAATCCATCAGTGGGTTTTCACTACTTAATTTGAGTTTGAGAACAGCATGATGTAAAGGCCCTTATTCCAGCAATTTTTCACTTAGGACGGAGTCATACTTGCGAGAGACACGTGTGAGGCTCGCATCACCAGGCACGGCCGCATGCTCTGCTGACAGAAGCGGGGAATCTGCATGTATTTCTATGCAGCTGACCCATTCCTGTCATCAAAGTGTGCGGCCATACCGGGTGATGCGATGCAAGACTCGTGCAAGTGTGACTCCAACCTTACTTTAATTTTTGTTTCAATAAAATCAGTGTTTTGTTTTTTTTTTCTGCAGTGGACAATCACTAGAGGACTAGTTGTCTCATGCCATGTAGTCTTTCTGCTCTGTTTATTTCTCCCCCATCACTGATTTCTATCCATGTACAGAGTACACAGAAAGCTGACAATCAGTCAGTTTATACAGGGTTCAGCAGTCAGAGAACTGGTAGATCTTCAACAGAGAAAACCATTATTTAATTAAAACTGCACTAAACATTTCAGTAATTGATACATTACTGGAATCAGGGTCTCTGTATCTGCCTAATGTTGCTTTCAGATTACATAGCAAAAACCTGCTGACAGATTTCTTTTAACAGCTTCCAGACTGCCCATAAACGTCTGAGCTGTCTGGTTTCTAATTAGCAGTGATATTCTAAAATGCCACTTCATAGGAGCTACATGTGATAATGTAGCTGCAGGAGCCGAGTCCCTATAAAGAAGGCAGAAATAATTTATTACCATCTCTCATCATATCATCATTCTGTTTAGAGGGAGCAGGAGATGATGGGTATAAGGAGACCCAGACAGCAGTAGGCTGCATTTACCCCGTGAACTGGAGCTAATAAACCAGCCCCAGTTACAGGGGAAATAAGATTTAAATAAAAATATTTAAATATTCAAATTCCACCACCCCAAAATACAGTTCTTATGTTATTATTGGGTAACAATGTGTAAAATGAAAAATTAAGTGAATAAATTAAAAAAAAAATCCGTATTTTTCGCTTTATAAGATGCACCTGATTATAAGACGCACCCCCAAATTTGGTGAAGGAAAAGAGATTTTTTTTTTTAATGTTAAATGGGGTCCATCTTATAATGCCAGTGTCCATCTAACAAATCATATAGGGTATATGTCCCTCATAGCCCCCATCATAAAATTAGCCCCCTTAATCTGGATATGGCCCCCTTATATTGAATATAGCCCCATTGTGCTGGCACACGTTCCCCTGTGCTGCCTATGGCCCTCTATGGATTGCACACGTTCCCTGTGCTGCCTATGGTCCCCTATGGATTGCACACAGTCCCCTGTGCTGCCTATGGCCCTTTATGGATTGCATACGTCCCCCTGTGCTGCCTATGGCCCTCTATGGATTGCACACATTCCCCTTTGCTGCCTATGGCCCCCTATGGATTGCATATGTTCCCCTGTGCTGCCTATGGCCCCCTATGGATTGCATACATTCCCCTGTGCTGCCTATGGTCCCATATGGATTGCATACGTTCTCCTGTGCTGCCTATGGTCCCCTATGGATTGCACACGTTCCCCTGTGTTAGATATCGCCCCCATGCTGCTGCCCATAGTAAAATAAAACACTCTTTCCTTATCTCCTCCAGCGCTGATCTCCCTCCTGTCTCCCTCCGTGCTTCTCTTCCTCCACTTCCTGGTTGTTGGTGCCGGTCATGAGATCAGCACGGCAGAGTGAGATCTCTGCGTGCCTGATCACAGTGGAAGCAGGGACACCGAGGAGAAACGCTGGAGGGGGTAAGTAAAGCTTTTTTATTTTAGGATGAGCAGCAGTATGGGGGCCATATTAAACACAGGGGGGGGCACGTGCGATCACAGGGGGGCACAGGCTCATATAATATGCACCACTCCCCCAGCCCGTCACTGCGGTGCGATTTCAGCACCATGGTGATGGACAGCGGCAGTGCATATTATATGAGCGGGAGCAGGAGATCAAAGGCTGCAGCCCGCAGCTTCACCTGCCCCCAGCAGCGCTCCAGAGCGGACCCTGCAGTGTATATGTATGTGTATATATATATATATATATATATATATATATATACACCCTCCCCCCCGTATATTCGGCTTATAAGACGCACCCCCTACTTTCCCCCAAAATTTGGGGGAACAAAAGTGCGTCTTATAAAGCGAAAAATACGGTAGTTGTAAAGAAAATGTCACTGTCAATACAAGTCATATTTACTAGTTGCTAGCCCCCATAAAAAAAAAGTTGAGTCCGATATATAAATATAATTGTTATCGAACAAGGAGCAAGTTTTTAAATGTATTTTGGTGCTCATTTTTGGTCATAAAGAAAATAAAAAAGGGAAAAAAGACACTTATTTCTCTTATTTCCACCAATATGGCCCGATGCGAGCAAAGCAAAAAGAGAATGTGACCTTGACATGAAAATAAAGTTCCATATATCATGAAAAAAGATCCAAAAAATACCGGACTATCCAAATGGGAAAATGTTTTTACAGCATTTTAAACTGGATGTACGAAAAAAACCTGAAAATGTGTCTGGTCAGGAGTGGGGGGGGGGGGGGGGGGGGGGTAAATGGCCGAGACCTGAACTAATTAAAGCTTATCAATACTTCAAGCATGTGAGTGAGATTTTCTCCAGCACGTGTGTGGATTTCTGCAAGCCACATATTCAAATATGTAAGACTCCTAGAAATGAGGGTTTATGGCATTATACTAAAAAAGAGATGAGTGGAGATTCCAGGTAGCCTACCCCATTCACATAGAGGTATGTTCTCCCTTCTACGTGCTCATACAGCGATGAAATAGAGTTGCTTTTACTACAGAGTTCATAAATCTGCTTTTTTTTTTTTGCCAGGTGATGTGATTGTCGACATAAATGGGACGTGTGTCCTTGGTCACACACATGCAGAAGTCGTCCAGATGTTCCAGCTGATTCCCATAAACCAGTATGTGAATATGACCCTTTGCCGGGGTTACCCCCTTCCTGAAGATAGTGATGATCCTGTGAACGATATTGTCACCAATCCCCCACCAATGATCAATGGGCAGATGACTGCTCAAGGAGAAAACTTGGGAAGTCAAGACTTAAAATCAGGAGTTGTCGTTCTGGACCAAAATGGAAAACCAGGCCATGTGTTGGTCAATGGAAGGTTGAATGGTCCTTCACTTGAGATACAAGATCAAAGGACATCTATGGCGTCAACTGTGAACACACTGCCAGAACTGGTAACGGTTCCTTTATTGAAAGGCCCTAAGGGCTTTGGATTTGCTATTGCAGACAGCGCAATGGGTCAAAAGGTCAAAATGATCTTGGATTGCCAGTGGTGCCCAGGACTTCAAAAAGGAGACGTAATTAAAGAAATCTATCATCAGAACGTGCAAAATCTGACTCACATACAGGTTGTGGAAGTCCTGAAGCAATTTCCAGTCGGGGCAGAGGTGCCATTACTGGTGTTAAGAGGAGGTCAGTTAGATCTTAATTGTGAACTAAGTCTGTGACTTTAAATTATTTATATATATATATATATATATATATATATATATATATATATATATACACACACACACACAGTGCCTTGTGAAAGTATTCAGCCCCCTTGAATTTGTCAACCTTTACCCACATTTCAGGCTTCAAACATACAGATAAAAAATCTTAAATTAGTGATGAAGAATCAACAAGTGAGACACAATCGTGAAGTTGAACAAAATTTAGTGTTTATTTTAAACATTAAAAAAAAAAACAAAACTGAAAAGTGGGGCGTGCAATATTATTCGTCCCCTTTAAGTTAATACTACTTTCCACTGCGATTACAGCTGCAAGTCGCTTGGGCTATGTGTCTATCAGTTTTGCACATCGAGAGACTGAAATTCTTGCCCATTCTTCCTTTGCAAACAGCTGTAGCTGAGTGAGGTTGGATGGAGAGCGTTTGTGAACAGCAGTTTTCAGCTCTTTCCACAGATTCTCGATTGGATTCAGATCTGGACTTTGACTTGGCCATTCTAACACCTGGATATGTTTATTTGTGAACCATTCCATTGTAGATTTTGCTTTTATGTTTGGGATCATTGTCTTGTTGGAAGACAAATCTCCGTCCCAGTCTCAGGTCTTTTGCAGATTGCAACAGGTTTTCTTCAAGAATGGTCCTGTATTTGGCTCCATCCATCTTCCCATTAATTTTAACCATCTTCCCTGTCCCTGCTGAAGCAAACCAGGCCCAAACCATGATGCTGCCACCACCATGTTTGACAGTGGGGATGGTGTGTTCACGGTGATGAGCTGTGTTGCTTTTACGCCAAACATATCGTTTGGCATTGTTCCCAAAAAGTTCGATTTTGGTTTCATCTGACCAGAGCACCTTCTTCCACATGTTTGGTGTGTCTCCCAGGTGGCTTGTTGCAAACGGTAAACGACACCTTTTTTGGATATCTTTGAGAAATGGCTTTTTTCTTGGCACGCTTCCATAAAGGCCAGATTTGGGCAGTGTATGACTGATTTATCTCTGCTGAGCCTTGCCAATCGGTCTCTGAGGTTCATGGTATTTAGTTTCTCTATGATTTTCTGTTTCAGATCAGCTGTTGTACCCTCTAGATCAGGATTTTCAGTAGGTTGTAGGATTGGATCAGGATTTTCAGGGGGTTGCACATGTTCTTCCAGGTCTTCCTGTGGTGTGGATATGCAGTACAGTTGATCTATCTCAAGTTCTGATAATAGCTTTCTCTTTATGATATTGATTTAACGACAGAGGTCAAATGCCGGTGACTTCATTATGTTCCCCAAAACTTTTCGTTGCTTATTTTAAATAATTGCAAGTTAAAGGGGTTGTTCACTACTATGGACAACCCCTTCTGATTCCACGTGTTTAACCCATGTAAAAAAACTAACGACTATACTCACCTCCCGTATCTGCGCTGTTCCAGAAGGTCCGTGGCTCATGGTACCGGATCTCACTTAGAGTTGTGACGTCACGCGACCCTGTGTCCAGTCAGTGTCTGCTTTCTTCTCCCCACCTTTTGGACCAAATAAGTTAATCAACAGGAAGTGAGCACTGCGGTTTCGCTCACTTCCTGTTTATTATTTTACGGCAAAGGCAAGAAGAAGGAAGCCGGCGCTGATTGGATGCGGGGTCCATGTGACATCACCACCCTATGTGAGCCTTGGCACCGCAAGCCACAGCACAGCTAGAACGGCACAGATACAGTAGGTGAGTGTAGTCTTTATGTTTTTACCTAGTGAAAACATGTGGAATCAGAAGGAGGTATCTTAATAGTGGACAGCCCCCTTAAGGCTGGTGTACAGTACGTTTTTTTACTTATCCTACACTGTATGTTAGAGGCTTTTTCCAACATATACAACTTTTACTATGCAGTATTTATTTTTTTCAATGGGTCATCTTGGTCAACAGATGCCTCATTATTCATCTAGATTGTGACACTGTCGGGCACATTATTCCTGAGTGAATGTTCCTGACAGTTGACACAAATGCGATATATACCTATCCTAACCCCTATTCCTGGATGGACTGCTGGGAATCCTGACCTGAATGAAGTGGAGTTGCACATGTTCAACCTGTGCTCCATGTATTAACTATGGGACTGCTGGAAATAGGTAATTACTCTATTCTGTTTTCTCTAACAGTCCCATTGATAATGAATGGAGCAGAGGCCAAGCATGCTCTGCAGTGGCCTATTCTAGGTTCCAGAACTGTGTTCTCAACATTGCTGACCCCCAATGATCAGCAAGTTATTCCCCATTCTATATTGGGAATAATCCTTTAACCTTTGGAGCCCCACTAGTCAGCATAATGGAGGGGTCACATATCAAAATCCTTTCTCATCAAACATTAGTGGACTATTGAGATAGGCCATTATTACAAATATATTGGACTATCCTTTAAAAGGAAAGACCGATGCCAAATTACATTTGTGCTAGAGGTCAAAATTATAAAAAAAAAAATATAAAAATCCAAGTTTATGGATGTCTTGATGTCACAAAAGGACATTGGCGCACAAAGGCAGTTATGCAACAGCACATGAGGTCTGTCTTTTAAGAGGGAGACTGAAGATCTATATTGATTAATCATGTCTGGCTGGTTTTGTTTTTCTTTTGCTGGCATTTAAAAGAATACAAAAAAAAAAATCAAAACTCCAAAGTACCTGTGGGAAGGACCCCAGATGGGCGCTAGCCATGATAAATTAGTACCACCGTTCTACAGACAGATTCCTGCAGGTCCAGCATGCACACAGTTAAAGGCAATTCCATTGACTCCATTTCTAGTCCATCCTAATTAGCTTATACTTGCACATAATGTGGCTCCTGATAGCTGCCAGTTATGGATGCGTCTCTATGTCTGCTTTAATGGCCCAGTCTCTGGCCTTTTAAAAGCTGCTTTATTCCCAGTGATTGAATCCGAGTGGCCTTATCAAGGCTCATTCATGTGTTACATTCATTTACTTAATTGACTTCGCATTTGCAAAAAGAGAAAGAGAAAAAAAAATAAAATATAAAACTAGAAGCGAGGAGAAGACTTTTTGTCATGTGGACCAACTTTAGCCTGGATTTAAGGCTATTACTTGCATGTGGACAATAAATATGCAAATTCTGTTTGTTAGATTAGGGAATCGGCTCTAGTGCTGTATCTAGTGAGATGACTAATGAATGTATCATTATATTTTTATGGCCTGGCATTGGGCTGAGGGTTTATTGGTCTAGTGGCTTTTGTTTTTCATTTTTATCTTTTCTTTTCCCACCATGACATTTTTTTTAGGGCCTTTAAAGGGAATCTCTTGCAAGGTTTTTACTACCTCATCTGACAGCAGCATAATGTAGGAAAAAAGACCCTGAATCCAACGATGTATCACTTATTTTACTGGGTGCAGCACTTGCGACACAGAATTTTTAGATTTAGTATGTAGCAGAGCTCAGAAAGCTAACCCCACCCACACCACAGCTTTCTGTGTACATGTTCTATCGACAGTGAGCTGCTGATTACACAAGGAACTGTGGTTGGACCAAGGCTCCATGTCATGTAGTCCTGGCAGTGATAAGTTCCTGGTGATAAAACAATAATTGTAATTAAACAACAGAATACAGCCTAATACGTTACATAACTCTACATTCAGTGTTTAGTCCTGCTGACATATTCCAATTAATAACCACAAAGAGTTGCAGTTAGCTACAATCTGTACAGACACTATAGAGCACATACAGTATGTCAAGCTCTGTCCTGTGGGCAAAATCTGGCTCGCAGGCTGATTTTATCTGGCCTGTGATGCCAGGCATCCATTATTCTGTATGAAGGACTATGTGGGCCCCATTATTCTGTATGGAGGGCTATGTGGGCCCCATTATTCTGTATGGAGGGCTATGTGGGACCCATTTTTCTGTACAGAGGACTATGTAGGGCATATTATTCTGTATGGACGGCTATGAGGGGCCAATTATTCTGTTTGGTGAACTATGTTGAGCACATTATTCTATTTGGAGGACTATGTGGGGCCCATTATAGTGTTTTGGAGGGCTATGTGGGGTTCACTATTCTGTATGGAGGACTATGTGTGACCCATTATTCTGTATGGAGGGCTATGTGGGGCTCACTATTCTGTATGGAGGACTATGTGTGACCCATTATTCTGTATGGAAGGCTATGTGGGGTGCATTATTGTGTATGGAGGACTATGTTGGGCCCATTAATGTGTATGAAGCTCTATGTGGAGCCAATTATTCTGTATGGAGGACTATGTGAAGCCCATTATTCTGTATGGACTATGTGGGGCCCATTACTCTATATGGAGGGCTATGTGGGGCCCATTATTCTGTGTTGAGGGCTATGTGGGGCCCATTATTCTGTAAGTAGGACTATGTATGGCATATTATTCTGTTTGGAAGACTGTAATGCCCATTATTCTATTTGGAGGGCTATGTGGAGCCCATTGTTCAGTATGGAGGGTTAGGTGGGGCCCATTATTCTGTTTGGTGGTTTTGTAGTGCACATTATTCTGTATGGCGGGCTATTTGGGACCCATTATTCTGCATCGCGAACTATGTGAAGCTCGCAACTAGGTTGGCCCACGACTTAGTCCAAGTTTTTAACTTTGTACCGCTTTGAGTTTGACTTCCCTGCTCTAGAGGTATGTTAACATGTGCCTAATCCGTTTTATGCTGTATAGCTTCCAATAGTGTATTTTATGCCTTTCAGCTTTCCCGAATATTGTGTATAGTCATGTATTGTACAAATAACTATGCTATACAGTGCCTTATATATTTAAACCTATAATGTATGGTACCCCATAATGCAGGGGTGGGGAACCTCCGGCTCGCGGGCCGAGGAAGTTTTCTGTGGCCCTCGGGCAGATTCCTAGAGCCGCAGTGCTCGGGCCAGCCATCGCGTCTTGCCGGCCGCTGGTGCTTTAAATCCCCATGTATGCTGCAAAGACTCATTCCGGAGTCACACTTCTGAGTGACTCGCTCGAGTCTGGCATCGCATCCCATCGCATTCCCCAGCAGGGCCGTGGGTCGGCTGCATATATTTCTATGCAACTGAGATGCTCCTGTCAGGAGAATGTGCGGCCATGCTGGATGATGCGATGGGTAACTCTGGCCAAAGCATTCGCTGCATGCGTGTACCATTGGGTCATCACACTGGCCAGTGCCAGTGTGCTCAGGACTTACTTTGTGGGCGGGGTTAGCGCTCTTCGCTTCCTTCCCACAGAAGACAAGCAGCAGCAGCTTCACGGCTTTTAGCGCTGTGTGTCCTCCAGTGCTGTGTGCCCCTGTGCTGTGTGCAACCCACAGTACTGTGTGCAACCCACAGTGCTGTGTGCCCCTTCCCCCAGTGCTGTGTGTGTGCCACCCATATTGCTGTGAGCCTCCCATAGTGCTGTGTGCCACCCCCAGTGTTGTGTGCCACCTATAGTGTTGTTAGACCCCCATAGTGCTGTGTGCCTTCTGTGATTTGTGTCGCCTCCCCCACTGCTATGTGCCATCTCTAGTGCTGTGTGCTAGCCCCCAGTGCTGTGTGCTGTGCCCCCCAGTGATATCCATGTTCCCCTGTGCTGTCTGTGCCCCTCTAGAGATGTCTGCGCTCTGGAAGTGCTGTCCATTCCCCCCAGTGATGTCCGTGCTCCCCTAGTGATGTCAGTGCTCCGCAAGTGTTATCCATTTTCTCCAGTGCCCCCACAGTCCTGTCCGTTCCCCCTAGTGCTCCTTTACTGCTGTCCGTTCCTCCCAGTGCTGTCCATGCCCCCTAGTGCTGTCCGTGCCCATCAGTAATGTCCGTAACCCGAAGTGGTGTCTGTGCTCCTCCAGTGGTGTCCATGCCCCCCAGTGATGTCTGCTCCTCAGTAATGTTTGTGCCCCAACAGTGCTGTCTGTGCCCCCCAAGTGCTGTCTGTGCCCCTCAGCCATATATATGCCTCCCAGTGATGTCTGTGTCCCAGCGTCTCCTGTGATCTGTATGCCCCCAGTGTCTCCTGTGATGTGTATGCCCCCAGCATCTCCTGTGATGTGTATGCCCCTAGCGTCTCCTGTGATATATACATCACATGAGGAGCTGGGGCATACACATCACAGGAGGGACCGGGGGCATTCACATCACAGGAGGGACCGGGGGCATTCACATCACAGGAGGGACCGGGGGCATTCACATCACAGGAGGGACCGGGGGCAATACACATCACAGTAGGGACCGGGGGCATACACATCACAGGAGGGACCGAGGGCATACACATCACAGGAGGGACCGGGGGCATACACATCACAGAAGGGACCGAGGGCATACGCATCACAGGAGGGACCGGGGCATACACATCACAGGAGGGACTGTGGGCATACACATCACAGGAGGGACTGTGGGCATACACATCACAGGAGGGACTGTGGGCATACACATTACAGGAGGGACTGTGGGCATACACATCACAGGAGGGACTGTGGGGCATACACATCACAGAAGGGACTGGGGGCATACACATCACAAGAGGGACTGGGGGCATACACATCACAGGAGGGACTGGGGGCATACACATCACAGGAGGGACTGGGGGCATACACATCACAGGAGGGACTGGGGGCATACACATCACAGGAGTGACTGGGTGCATACACATCACAGGAGTGACTGGGGGCATACACATCACAGGAGAGACTGGGGGCATACACATCACAGGAGTGACTGGGGGCATACACATCACAGGAGGGACTGGGGGCATAGACATCACAGGAGGGACTGGGGGCATACACATCACAGGAGTAACTGGGGGCATACACATCACAGGAGGGGCTGGGGGCATACACATCACAGGAGGGGCTGGGGGCATACACATCACAGGAGGGGCTGGGGGCATACACATCACAGGAGGGGCTGGGGGCATACACATCACAGGAGGGGCTGGGGGCATACACATCACAGGAGGGGCTGGGGGCATACACATCACAGGAGGGGCTGGGAGCATACACATCACAGGAGGGACTGGGGGCATACACATCACAGGAGTAACTGGGGGCATACACATCACAGGAGGGGCTGGGGGCATACACATCACAGGAGGGGCTGGGGGCATAAACATCACAGAAGGGGCTGGGGGCATACACATCACAGGAGGGGCTGGGGGCATACACATCATGTTGGAGATGCTGGGGCATATACATCACAGGAGGGGATGGGGAAAATACATCACACTGGAAATGTTGGGGGGCATACACATCAAAGGAGAGGCTGGGGCTTATACATCACAGGAGGGCCTGGGGGCATATATATAACAAGATAGGTTGGGGCATATACAACCCCTAGCAAAAAATATGGACTCACCTGGCTTTGAGGATGTTAATTCAGTTGTTTACTTTTGTTTAAAAATAGCAGATCACAATAATAGCACAAGTCATTTCAAATGTCAACTTTCTGGCTTTAAGTAACACGAAAAAAAAATCATGAAAACATAATGTGCTAGCCAGTAACGGTTACTTTTCAAGACCAAACGGGGAAAAATTATAGAATCACTCGGTAATGAGGTAAAAATTATAGAATCATGAAAAACAAACAAATAAAAAACACTCCAATACATCAAAAGTATTTTGTTGCACCACCTCTGACTTTTATAACACCTTGCAGTCTCTGAGGCATGGACTCAATGAGTGACAAACAGTACACTTCATCAATCTGGCTCCAACGTTCTCTGATTGCTGTTGCCAGATCAGCTTTGCAGGCTGGAGCCTTGTCATGGACAATTTTCTTCAACTTCCACCAAAGATTTGCAATTGGATTGAGATCCGGACTATATGCAGGCAATGACATTGACCTTATGTGTCTTCTTTCAAGAAATGTTTTCACAGTTTTTGCTCTATGGCAGGATGCATTATCATCTTGATAAATAATTTCATAATCCCCAAACATCCTTTCAATTCATGGGATAAGAAAATTGTCAAAAATGTCAATGTAAACTTAGGCATTTATTGAAGATATAGTGACAGCCATTTCCCCATTGCCTTTACCTGACATGCAGCCCCATATCATCAATGACTGTGGAAATTTACATGTTCTCTTCAGGCAGTCATCTTTATATTGTTTAGCTTTTCTGTATGTAAATCCCATTTCCTTTAGGCGGTTTCTTACAGTTCAGTCGCAGACATTAACTCCAGTCTCCTCACATTCGTTTCTCATTTGTTTTGTTGTGCATTTCCTGTTTTGGAGACACATTGCTTTAAGTTTGCTGTCTTGATGCTTTGATATCTTCCTTGATTTACTAGTATGTTTGCCTTTAACACCCATGTTGTTTGTAATTGGTCCAGATTTTACACACAGCTGACTGTTAACAACTAACATCTTTTGCAACATTGCATGATGATTTACCCTCTTTAAAGAGTTTGATACTGTAATCCTCTCCTTTGTTTCAATTGACATCTCTCATGTTGGAGCCATGATTCATGTCAGCCCACTTGGTGCAACAGTTCTCCAAGGTGTGATCACTCCTTTTTAGATGCAGACTAATGAGCAGATCTTATTTGATGCAGGTGTTAGTTTTGGGAATGAAAATTTACATAGTGATTCCATAATTTTTCACCCTGTTTGGTCTTGAAAAGTAACCGTTACTGGCTAGCACATTATTTTTTCATGATTTTTTTTTTTAGTGTTTCTTAAAGCCAGAAAGTTGACATTTGAAAAGACTTTAGTTTTGTGCCATGTCTGTGATCTGCTTTTTTTTAAACAAAAGTAAACAACTGAATGAACATCCTCAGAGCCAGGTGAGCCCATAATTTTTGCCAGGGGTTGTACATCACGGGAGGGGCTGGGGGCATATACATCATATTGGAGATGTTGAGGCATATACATCACAGTGGAGAAGCTTGGGGCATGCACATCACAGGAGGGGCTTGTAGCATATATATCACAGGAGAGGCTGGGGGCATATACATCACAGGAGGGACTGGGGGCATATACATCACAGGAGGGGCTGGGGGCATATACATCACAGGAGGACCTTACAGGTTCCCTTTAACCTTTTGCATTGGAAGTAGTACAATCCACGGTGACATCTGCAGCAGAGGTCATTGTGTGCGGCCCATATTCTCTGCAGCGTGTGCTTCAGATTTTCATCACTACATTTGCAGTTCTTGTTGTTTTAATGCGTTTTTCTGAATTATAGATTTGTTCGTATTTTTAAGGCCTCATTCACACATCAATACTTTTTATTAGTATTTCTTCAGTTTTTGCCAAAACCAGGAATGTCTCCAAAACACACCTGTCAGTATTTCAATTTACGTTTTTCACTGTAAATTCCATTCCTGGCAAATACTGACGTGTGAATGAAGCCTTACTTTGGCTGCTTATTGCCAGTCATCTGAACAGGTCTGTGCGAAAAATGAAAAAAGAAAATCCAGTGCATAATGTCTTGCAGGAGTGTGTGCTTGAGCCCCCAGGCTGTGTACTTCTTCGCTGTCTTTTTGGAGATTGGAGGGGTCTAAAGACCACTGATCTGCAGGCAAAAAAAACATTTAAATGTTTAGTTGTTTTAAGTTTTTCTTGTCGATGACTGTTAGCGATGACTTGGTTTCTTACATCTTGTGTTTCATGTTCCTTTTTTATTTACAGCTCCACCTTCACCTACCAAAGTAACAAAAGTGGTGAGTAAATTATACGCTTTGTATTATATACCTTTTGTCATTGACTGAATTCTCATCATTCCGGATAGTGAAGAAATATATGCTATGCATCGTTCTGCTTTAGCCTTGGAATTTTGATGCTTTTTTCAGATATGTCGATATGCACATTTTAGGAGTTCAGGAATCCATTGTTTCTGGGCTTTTATGTTTTGCATCTTTATTTTGTCAATGAATATTTCACACTATAAAAGCTATATATTGTTCAAATACATTCAGTGCTTTGTTTTGCTCTTAAAAGGCCAACAAAATATCACTGACGCTGTAAACAC
The DNA here is from genome assembly GCF_048569485.1 of Anomaloglossus baeobatrachus. Lineage (NCBI taxonomy): Eukaryota > Metazoa > Chordata > Amphibia > Anura > Aromobatidae > Anomaloglossus > Anomaloglossus baeobatrachus. The sequence goes on from NC_134354.1 coordinate 213,226,105, forward strand.
AATTCTGTGAGCCTTTTGTGATTTTTATAGTGCCAATTTGCATTAACTCTAGGTTGTGTAACTCACCAATTTATTTGATCATCAAGAGCTTCAAAAAGAGAGGTTCAATTGTGAGAAAGGTCACATGAGAAAACTCAGCAAATGCCTGGACCATCTACTAAAGAGGATTCCGTTACAGGATTGGTTCAATAGTAGTGCAGAGCTTGCTCAAGAATAGCAGCAGGCAGATGTCAGTGAAGCAAGGTTTTGGAGGCTTGCTTGTTGTTAAGAAACGCCATAAAGAAGCCACGTATGTCTAAGAAAAACATTAAAGACTAGGTAAAATTGTTTGCTCTGATGAAGACCATTTCAGATTGATTTAAGACATCTAGAAAAATGATTGTCCGAAGAAAAATCGGTGAGCGCTACCATGAGTCCTGTGTCATGCCAACAGTAAAATATCCTTAGTCTATACATATCTGGATTTGCTTTTACCCAAGGGAGTGGGCTCACTTACAATATTGGCTAAGAACACTGTCATAAGTAAAGAATGGTATCTAAACATCCACCAGGAACAACTTCTTCCAACGATCTAGGAGCAATTTGGTGATGATCAATGCTTTTCCAGACCATGCCACAAGGAAAAATGATACGTAGCTCAGTGAAGAAAATATTGTCTATTGCCAAGAAACTTCCCAAATCTCAATCCCTTTGAGAACCTGTGGTCAATCATCAAAAAGTGGCTGCACAAACAAAAACACAGAACTGTTGATTATCTCCAACCACTTATTAGGTATGAATAGGTGGTCATCAGTCAGGCAATGACGCAGAAACTGATCTCCATCATGACAGGGCGAATTGCAGAAGTCTTAAAAAATAAGGTTCAATACTATATACTATATATATATTGCAAAAACCTGATATATTTGTCAATAAAAGTCTATAAACTTATAAAATACTTATAATTGTACTTCAGTAACCATAGAAACATCTGACAAAAAGATCTAAAAACACTGGAGCAGTAAGCATTGTGAAAACCAAAAATGTGTCAGTTTAGAAACACTGGCCATGATTGTACAATGGCTCGTCCATCTGAGAGCAAACATGGATCCCAACATAAGCTTTTTCTACAGCACTTAAAGGAGTTTTTTTTTTTACAGAATCACCAGACCAGGATTGCTTATTTTTGTGTACATTGTGTAGTTTGCAGTCCTTAGGTTCCCTTCTTTTTACTTACAGTCAGAAAGTGAAAGAGGGATGGATGGTAGGAAGTCACACGTGATGGCAGAAAAAAAATAGACCGGTTGAGGTGTAGTCTGTAACCATGGAGACACATAGGTCTGCATAGAAGCTGTGTGCACACAATGGTAGGCCTCTTTTTTAAAGCTCACCATAGGTGCTAGTAAATCCTCCTGTAACACCTAGTTTGGGTAAACATTAGTTATACCATATAATTTTAGTATTGGCTACCTGTATCTGGAGCACAACAAGATTTCTTTCAGAGTGTGATGGGTGTCTTATTCACTCCTTTCTTTTCCAGAAAACTGATAAACAGGAGCTGACGGGGAGCCTTGAGGCAATTGGCACAACCGAACCTTTACCACAACCTTTGCCCTTTCCACCAAATCTCGCTCGATCCAATTCCCCAAAACTTGACCCTTCTGAGGTCTATAAGAAGTCCAAAAATATATTTGAAGATAAGCGTGAGTACTTCTTTTTTTTTTTTTTTTTTTTTTTATCAATCATCGGAAGTCATTGAGTATTTGAAGTTTTGGAACTGTTGAATATGTGGTGTCTTCAGGAAGTCTAAAGGCTACTTTACACACTGCGATATTGGTCCCGATATCGCTAGTGTAGGTACCCGCCCCCATCTGTTGCGCGACACGGGCAAATCGCTGCCCGTGCCGCACAACATCGCCCAGAGCCGTCACACATACTTACCTGTCCGGCGACGTCGCTGTGACCGGCGAACCGCCTCCTTTCTAAGGGGGCGGTCCGTGCGGCGTCACAGCGACGTCACTGAACCGCCGCCCAATAGCAGCGGAGGGGCGGAGATGAGCGGGACGTAACATCCCGCCCACCTCTTTCCTACTGCATAGCAGCCGGGAGGCAGGTAGGAGAGCTTCCTCGTTCCTGCGGCGTCACACGCAGCGATGTGTGCTGCCGCAGGAACGAGGAACAACTTCGTTACTGCTGCAGTAACGATTTTTAAGAATGGACCCCCATGTCACCGATTAGCGATTTTGCACGTTTTTGCAACGATGCAAAATCGCTTATCGGTGTCACACGCAACGGCATCGCTAATGCGGCCGGATGTGCGTCACGAATTCCGTGACCCCAACGACTCCACATTAGCGATGTCGCGGCGTGTAAAGCCCCCTTTAGGCTATGTTCACACGCGGCATCTTTTCGTCAGTGCATCTTAAAATGCACCAAAAATGCACTGCATTTTTACTGTGTTTTTGACGTGCTTTTACCGCGTTTTTACTGCATTTTGCCCAATGTGGTTTTTAAATCAAATCTTTTAACTGGAAGGGCCCAAAAACGTGGTAAAAACGCAAAAAGAATTGACATGCTGCATCTTGAAAAAACGCAGCCAAGATGCAGCCAAAAAAAGATGCCCAGTGTGGACATCAAAATCTCATAGACTTTGCTGGGAGAAGGAAATGCATGCATTTTGGTGCGTCTTTGTGACCTCAAAAACACAGCAAAAGATGCCCTGTGTGAACTTAGCCTTAAAGGAATGATCTGGGACTTTGATATTGATGACCCACTCTAAGGATAGGCCATTTTATATCAGTGATTGGGGTCTGCCACGTGAAGGGGTAACTTGTGGTTCCATTGCTCCATATATCTTTAGATAATGTATATTTATAACATTTTCTTTACAGTTTTTATTTTACAACATATTTTTTTAATACCCTGAAATGCCCAGATTTTTCTGTAGGCACTTTGTTTTATTTTAGGCCCCCTGCGCCTTTGATGATGAGTGTTTGTTTTTGCTTGGATGTGCTCTTTTTACAACACGACCTTGTGAGTGAGTCTCCGAGAGGCATCCGTCTGCGGAGTAATCCCATGTGTGGTCCCTTTACCTCTGGAAAGTTGCTGTTTGGATGCTCGCTCTCGGAATACGTCATCTGCTGAGCACATTATTGAGCATTTTCGCAGATGTTTTCTTATACTTACATGGGACCTAAGTGTTCGCTAGAAAAACAGAATTTCCCACAAGAGCCAAGTAGTTTATTGTGTCCCAACTTTTGTTATTTTTTTTTTTTCTTGGGTAAAAATTTAAACTTTTCAGGTCTCAGTTAAAAACTCCAAACACATGGCAAGTTGTAATCATAAAATGTGTCTGGAGAGGGACATAAATGTGCAGTTCCCTCTTTTTAGAAAATCAAAGTCTAAAGCTGGTGTCACACATAACGACGACGACAACGACGTCGCTGCTACGTCACCATTTTCTGTGACGTTGCAGCGACGTCCCGTCGCTGTCGCTGTGTGTGACATCCAGCAACGACCTGGCCCCTGCTGTGAGGTCGCCGGTCGTTGCTGAATGTCCAGCTTCATTTTTTGGTCGTCACTCTCCCGCTGTGACACACACATCGCTGTGTGTGACAGCGAGAGAGCGACGAAATGAAGCGAGCAGGAGCCGGCACTGGCAGCTGCGGTAAGCTGTAACCAGCGTAAACATCGGGTAACCAAGGGAAGACCTTTCCCTAGTTACCCGATGTTTACGCTGGTTACCAGCCTCCGCTCTTGCTGCCAGCGCCGGCTCCTGCACTGTGACATGTGGCTGCAGTACACATCGGGTAATTAACCCGATGTATACTGTAGCAAGGAGAGCAAGGAGCCAGCGCTAAGCAGTGCGCGCGGCTCCCTGCTCTCTGCACTGTGACATGTAGCTGCAGCACACATCGGGTTAATTAACCCGATGTGTGCTGCAGGAGAGCAAGGAGCCAGCGCTAAGCGCGGCTCCCTGCTCTCTGCACTGTGACATGTAGCTGCAGCACACATCGGGTTAATTAACCCGATGTGTGCTGCAGGAGAGCAAGGAGCCAGCGCTAAGCGCGGCTCCCTGCTCTCTGAACATGTAGCACAGCGACCTTATGATCGCTGCTTCTGCTGTGTTTGACAGCTAAGCAGCGATCATAACAGCGACTTACAAGGTCGCTGTTACGTCACCGAAAATGGTGACGTAACAGCGACGTCGTTGTCGCTGTCGTTTAGTGTGACACCAGCTTTAGGCGTTTTAGAATCCAACCTATACAACCTCAGTTTTCCTTTCATTTGTGACCTTTAAGGATATTATGATATTGTTGCAGCATCAATTTTTAAATTATTTTCTCCTAAATGAGACATATTGACAAAAAAAGAATACCCACCCCCCAACAGGGCTGTTCACAGTGATTTGGCACTTACTGAGCTGTTTGCTGTCTTTTTGATAAAGTCAATGTTTTCTCTGCTGCCGATGTAGCAGTTATACAGAGCTCTTGAATATGCTGGACTACCTGGCAGCACACCAAGTAGTCAACTAATGATAATCTACTGCTGATTAAACAGTTATTTTATCAAAACTACACTAAGCAGCCCAGTAAGTGACACATCACTGGAATCAGGATCTCTGCCACTGCATTATGCTGCTTTCAGACTAGGTATCAAAAACCCGATGACAGATTCCCTTTAAGGATACCTCTGTCTACATAAGTTATGTGAGTATTGGTTTGGATTCAGTTGTGAAAATGTTGCAGATTTCACATTTTGCTGTGCAATAGGTAAAATCCACAGTAAAATACGATGTATAATTTGACATGCTGCAAATTTCCAATCCTCAGCAGTGGCTTATTTCTTTCTGAGATTTCATGAAATATAATTCATATAATATATAACGTGTAATAAAACATCATACTTTAATAAGCAATGGATTTGGGAAAAGTGAATTTTTGTTCTAAAATTTTATATATTCTCAAAATATAGATTTAAAAAAAAGATGTAAATAGGAGAAACTGTTTTTCATTATATACAGTGAAAGAAGAAATAATTATTGTAGCTCTCATTATTAACCTATCTGTATCCGTTCTGGTGCATATAAGGCTGTGTGCCCATGTTGCGTATTTGCTTGCAGTTACGCTGCGTATTGCACTGCAGCGTAACTGCATGCGTCCTGCGTCCCCAGCACAATCTATGAAGATTGTGCATAATCCATGCGCACGTTGTGTTTTAGAACGCAGCGTTTCGGTTGCTGCCAAGACGCTGCGTTCTAAAAAGCAACATGTCACTTCTTTTGTGCGTTTTGGTTGCAATGTCGGTCACTCTCTGTCTGTCTGTCGGTCTCTCTGTCTCCCTGTCGGTCGGTCTCTCTCTCTCTGTAGGTCTATCCCTCTCCCCCCTCTCTCATACTCACCGATCACTGACCGAACACTGGTGTGGCGCTGCACGGCTGTCAGACTGCAGCGGCTTCTCCTGCTTTTGAAAATGCCGGCCGCTCATTATTCAATCTGGTATTCCCTGCTTTCCCCATCCACCGGCGCCTATGATTGGTTGCAGTCAGACGCGCCCCCATGCTGACTGACAGCTGTCTCAATGCAACCAATGACAGCCGCCGGTGGGCGGGTCTATGTAGTGCAGTAAAATAAATAAATAAATTTAAAAAAAACGGCGTGCTGTCCCCCCCCAATTTTGATACCATCCAAGATGAAGCCACACGGCTGAAGGCTGGAATTCTCAGGATGGGGAGCCCCACATTATGGGGAGCCCCCCAGCCTACAAATATCAGCCAGCAGCCGCCCGGAATTGCCGCATCGATTAGATTTGACAGTCCCGGGACTCTACCCGCCTCATCGAGAATTGCCCTGGTGTGGTGGCAATCTGGGTAATAAGGAGTTAAAGGCAGCCCATAGCTGCCACTAAGTCCTACGTTAATCATTGCAGGCGTCTGAGACACCCCCAATGATAAACCTGTAAGTGAAAGTAAATAAACACATACACCCAAAAAAATCCTTTATTTGAAATAAAAGACAAAAAAACACCCTCTTTCACCACTTTATTAAAATCCCCAAACACCCTTCCAGGTCCGGCGTAATCCTCACGAGGTCCCATGACGCATCTAGCTCTCCTACATGAAGCTGATAGGAGCGGCCGTAGAACACCACCGCTCCTGTCAGCTCCACACAGCAACTGAAGTGAGTCGCACTCTCAGCGGAGATGTCACTCAGGTTACCCACAGCCACAGGTCTCGGGTGGAGGACTCGAGCTGGCCGCGGGTAACCTGAGTGACGGCACCGCTGATCACGCGGCTCACTTCAGTCACTCAGGAGATTTGCGGTCTCCGGTGAGTCCTTCACCTGTGATCGCAAATCAAGCCGCGGCACACGCACAGAGCCGCGTGATTACAATGAAGTCGGGTGAAGTTCATCCAAGTTCATTCTGATCACGTGGCAGTGTCGCGCAGCCAGCCATGCTCTTTTTGACAGTGTGGTCCCACTCGGCTCTGCTGAAAGTCTATGGGGGATGCAGCAGAGCCGGGTGGGACCGCACTGTCAAAAATGTGCGTTCTGGAAGCATCCAGAACGCATGAATTCAGCAGGAATTCTGCAGTTACATTGCGTCTCAGAACGCAGCTTTTCGGCTGCGTTCTGAGACTCACGTGCAGTAACTTGCACGCTGCGTAATAGAACACAACGTGGGCACATAGCCTAATGGTGCAAGCCACTTCCGCACTGACTCCATGTGACCCGCTCTGTTGTAGCTTTCTATTCTAAGGACGAGTGTTACTAGTATATTGATTGCTTTTTTGTTTCTGGCTTAGTGAGGCCTACAAAGCTTTTTTTTTTTATTTTTATTTTCTGTTCACAGCTCCCAATACAAAGGACTTGGATGTGTTTCTCCGTAAACAAGAATCTGGCTTTGGATTCCGGGTCCTTGGAGGAGATGGCCCAGACCAGGCGGTGAGAACAATGTCCTGCTCTGTATTGTACACACCACGACACCTTTTTTTTTTTTTCTCTCCATTTTTAAGGAAAATTGCACATTAACAAGCAACGTATATTCCTATAAAGCGACCAAGTCCAGTGCTTACCACACTAGAGCTTTACTGCTGTCATGGCTTAGATACCATGACCAGTTACTATTCCGGTCACATAGAACAGAAATATGGCTGATTCTCTGATTTACATGACTCCTCGCTGTTTTTATTTCTATTTTTATTGAAATAAACTATGAAAGTTACAAACAAGTCAAGCAGCGCTCAGACACCAACTGTTTAAAAAAAGAGCATTAAAATAACAGGTATGAAGAATAAGGACGCAGTAAAAGGTCCAGCAAAATAGCAGTTAATGAGAGAAGTATAAGGTATGTTCACACCTAGCATAATTGCAGTGGATTTTTCTGCAGTAAAAACACTTCATACAATACACGCGTTTTTGGTGCATGTATTTAAGTGCTTTTTCGGAGCGTTTTAATGTGAAGAATTCACATTCTGCATTCATTGCATATTTAATCTATGTAAACATGAGATTTCAGAAAGCTCATTCATTTTTCTGGTATTAGAAAACACTGATTATTTTTCCTATCAAAATATGTAGCAAAAATACTACGATTACTCCTCATGTGAATATACCCCAAGACCATCCTCCACTTGTGGACGATGGATCACAGACCTTATGTAGGTGGGAAAACAAGGTCAAAAGTGTGCAATGGTGGACATGTACGAATTATTGCCTGGTCAGTAAGAGCACCCACTACAACATCTACTTATAACAATCCTGGAACTAAAATTGTCATCAGCAAAAACGGACAGAGAGAAGGAGAGATAATGAATAAAAGGGAGGCGAAGAAGACTAAAAAGGAGAGAAGCTGAAAAAATGAAGGAATGGGATACAGTAAATAGAAGAAATAATGTACTGGATTTTCCTTTTAATCTCCGGAACCTCAAGAGGAGAGAAGATATAGATTAATCTTGGTCAGCTCGATTATAGAAAGTGTTCTATCTTCTGAGTATGGAATCCAAGATGCTATCACTCAAAATAGGTTTATCTGTATAATATGGGTCATGATGAGACTCTACCCTTTGTGTTAGAAGTACTCCATAGTCAGAGGAACCTGTCTGCTTGGAATGGTTGGAGAGCTTGCTATAGAGTACACTTGGCTGGCCAGGTTGATATTGGTATTTTATTCATTCAAATAATTTTGGAATTTTAAATACATTTGGAATTTTGGGCTTGGACGTCATGGGGGTGGGGTCTGAGTGATTGACACTCTTCCCCACTGAGTAGTCCCCACCCCTCTGACTGAAGCCCGGAATGAGCTGAGATCTCTGTTAGGGAAATACAAGCTGTACTAAGTCTTTTCCCAAAAACCTTTATATCATTCAGTTCAGCTTCCAGTTCTCTATGACATGCTGCCCATAGATTGTACAGCATTTCCAAGCTTTTTTTTTATTATTATTATTATTATTTATTTATAGAGCACCATTGATTCCATGGTGCTGTACATGAGAAGGGGGTTACATACAGAATACATATAAAAGTTACAATAGACAGACTAGTACAGAGGGAAGAGGGCCCTGCCCTTTCGGGCTTACATTCTATAGGATGTTGGGGAGGAGACAGTAGGTGGGGTGTAGGTGGGGCGGCAGCTCCGCACGGTGGTGTGGCGGCAGCTCCGCACGGTGGTGTGGCGGCAGCTCCGCACGGTGGTGTGGCGGCAGCTCCGCACGGTGGTGTGGCGGCAGCTCCGCACGGTGGTGGGGCGGCAGCTCCGCACGGTGGTGGGGCGGCAGCTCCGCACGGTGGTGGGGCGGCAGCTCCGCACGGTGGTGGGACGGCAGCTCCGCACGGTGGTGGGGCGGCAGCTGTGGTGGTGGTGGTGAAGCAGTGAGGTCATTGAAGGTTATAGGCATTTCTGAACAGATGAGTTTCCAAGTTCTCTTTGAAGTTTGCAAGTGTAGTAGATAGTCTGACATGTTGAGGCAGCAAGTTACAGGAGACTGGGGATGCTCGGGAGAAGTCTTTGAGTCGGTTGCGTGAGGAGTGAATGAGAGAGGAGGAGAGAAGGAGATCTTGGGAGGATCGGAGATTGCGTTTTGGAGAGTAGTGAGAAATTAGTTCAGAGATATACGGAGGAGATAGATTATGGATGGCTTTCTAGGTCAGTGTTAGTAATTTGAATTGGATGCGGTGGAAGATTGGGAGCCTATGGAGGGATTTGCAGAGAGGAGAAGCGGGGTGGTATTGAGGAGAGAGGTGGATCATTCGGGCAGCTTCCTTTTAGAGTCCTCCTAAAGCAACTTTGTAAATCCTACTCCAGTCCCTTCTTGGACTCTGCAGTCATGATTTATTACCCTAAATGATAGTCACGTGGGCTCCCACAATGCACTACCGCCTTTCTCAGGAATCTGAAGGCATTCTGAAGTTATTGCTCTGTCTGATTGTGGAATAAAAACTAGTCTTTCCTATAAGCACTTAGTGATTCTCTAGCATAAATCAGACCTGGACAGATCCCAGATGTGCAGTAGCCAGGGCTCTTAGATATTGTGCTACTGGAGCCGTTTTCTATTGATTTCTATGTAAATTGTTTACAATGAGTCACTAAAATTTCCTTTTGCAGTTATAAAACCAGTTTCTAAAATGTTTTGACCATCCCTGGTATAAATGTGTTTTATTGAGTAGAGTACATGTAATTTCATAGTATTTACTGTACATTTTTTAGGCTTTTTTTTTTTTTAAAGTTTCAGGTGGCAAACATAACGTACAGTGTGGCTACATGCATAATCGGCCTTCATTTAAGTTGTCTAAGCTTCCTATAATAAGTCTTTATACCCCTTAAGCTCTGTCACATTTCTTATACTTTAACCGGTACCATCTACTTACATAATCACCAGTTTTGTCTGTTCCCCTATTCAGTTATGCACCGCGGCATTGTCCGTTGCGCAGCCGCAGTTCGAACGATGCTCCGACTTCCGGGTCCTCACTGCACGCACGCATACACACAAACACACATAGCAGACACACATATACACACACATAGCAGACACACATGGCAGACACCAAACACGTACACACACATAGTGCACATGCATGTATACACTGAAAACAGACACACACACACTGTATACTCGCCTGTCCAGGGCCTCCGCAGCTTCTGCTGTCAGCCCTTTACTGCAGTTGAATGCTTTGTGGCGCCGTAAAGTATTCAACTGCAGTAAAGCCATGACATTAACCTGCAGCGGCCGCTTTGTACACCGGACGCTATCACAGAGGTGTCTGTGTACTGCAGCTGGAGGCTCCGCGGGCACAGAGGACAGGTGAGATGCTGCATAATAGGGGACAGAAAGGAACCAGCAGGAGCACAATGTGCTCATTACTGCAGAGGACATCAGCCCCCCCCTCACCAGATCTGTATGCCCCCAGCCCCCTCCACCAGATCTGTATACCCCCAGCCCCCCTCCACCAGATCTGTATACCCCCAGCCCCCCTCCACCAGATCTGTATTCCCCCAGCCCCCCTCCACCAGATCTGTATTCCCCCAGCCCCCCTCCACCAGATCTGTATACCCCCAGCCCCCCTCCACCAGATCTGTATGCCCCCAGCCCCCCCACCAGATCTGTATACTTCCAGCCCCCCCACCAGATCTGTGTGCCCCCAGCCCCCCACCAGATCTGTGTACCCCCAGCCCCCCCACCAGATCTGTATGCCTCCAGCCCCCCACCTGATCTGTATACCCCGAGCCCCCCTCATCAGATCTGTATGCCCCTAGCCCCCCACCAGAACTGTATGCCTCCAGCCCCCCACCAGATCTGTATGCCTCCAGCCTCCACCAGATCTGTATGCCTCCAGCCCCCTACCAGATCTATATGCTTCCAGCCCCCTACCAGATCTGTATGCTTCCAGCCCCCCACCAGATTTTTATGCCCCCAGCCCCCCCACCAGATCTGTATGCCCCCAGCCCCCCCACTAGATCTTTATGTCCCCCAGCCCCCCACCAGATCTTTATGCCCCCAGCCCCCCCACCAGATCTGTATGCCCCCAGCCCCCCCCACCAGATCTGTATGCCCCCAGCCCCCCCACCAGATCTGTATGATGCCCGAGCCCCCCCAACCATATCTGTATGCCCCTAGCCCTCCACCAGATCTGTATGCCTCCAGCCCCCCCACCAGATTTTTATGCCTCCAGCCACCCCACCAGATCTGTATGCCCTCAGCCCCCTCCACCAGATCTGTATGCCCTCAGCCCCCCCACCAGATCTGTATGCCCTCAGCCCCCCCACCAGATCTGTATGCCTCCAGCCCCCCCACCAGATCTGTATGCCTCCAGCCCCCCCACCAGATCTGTATGCCCCCAGCCCCCCCCCACCAGATCTGTATGCCCCCAGCTCCCCAGATCTTTATGCCCCCAGCCCCCCCACCAAATGTGTATGCCCCCCCACCAGATCTGTATGCCCCCAGCCCCCCCACCAGATCTGTATGATGCCCGAGCCCCCCACCACTAGATCTGTATGCCTCCAGCCCCCCCACCAGATCTTTATGGTAGTGGGCAGAGAAGAATGGCTGTCAGGCAAACACGTGCTTAGCATACGGCTGTCTGAGGTTTCTGGCTAGTGCCTCATGTACTGTGCGGTTGGTGGCCGGATAGCCTGTGGGTAGTATATGTACTGTACACTATATATCTCTTAGACAAATTGATTGCTGTGTAATAAATGTTCTGCACCGCTTCATTCTATTTGGAAACAACATTTCGGACCCAGTTTGTTAGGAATGAAGTCAAGTACAGAGATAAATAATTAAAAGGCCCTGTGTTCTTCAGCGAGTGATTCCAGGTACCTGCAGTGCCTGCACGCTGTGTTATGGCTCAGTTTTCTCCTATGCATGCCCAATAATTTAATATAATTGAAGACGACAGGAAACCACAGCAACAAGGCATACGCTGCCCACCGCTGTCATTTTTGAGTTGATGAAATAGTGAGAAATCAATGTAAATGTGTCGGATACAAAGGGCATGCAGTTACAATATATATGCGGAATAGCAGCCACTAAGAGGATCTGACCTTGCGTGGACTCGTATAGGACTTTGCTAGTGAAGCAGCTCTGGTAACCGGTGATTGCTAGCATCGGCAATAATTGGGAACGTTTGCTGTGCAAGGCCGTTGTGTGGCAATTTGCATATAAAGCTCTTTAAACAACTACCAAGACAAAGCGCAGATAATTACACCTAAATTAGGAGCCTTCATCTTCCTTGTAATCTTTAATTTACCGGTTTGTCACCAGGCATCTTCTTATTGATCTTAAAGGGAGCCTGTCGTCAGAAAACGAGCTCTTGTTTAAATCACATTTTTGTGACTTTAATTCAATCTTTATTTCAGATTTTTTTTCTCCCTATCACGATCTGTATTAAAAAAAAATAAAAATGAGAACATTTTCACATTTTCCACCATGACTATTCAAGACGCCAGCTTCCTGTTCTTTCAGGATATACATATGTATATTCGCGTCAATAGACTGACTCAGACCTTATGCTTTGTACTTAAATATTGAGCATGTGAAAAGATTATTGCAAATGGAGCAGGAGTAATTTAGAGTGTTGGATCCCTTGTTATCAGCTGTGCAAGGCATTGTAATCCTGCCTGTGATGATAATGAGTTAACTGAAAACTCATCCTGAAACAAGAAGTGTAATATAGTGTCACGGGTGACACAGTCATATGGTTTCTGGCCTTAGAACACAGCCTTTAGCTGCACAGAATGTTTCCTGACTTTCCATTGTTCCTGCTGTCAGTATTCAGTGATATAAATAGCTTTCCTGCTGGATTCATCTCTCCCCTTTTAGACCCAGCAGCAGTTCGCCTTCCTCCCAGCTGCTGATAATCAGCATTGTCTTGGTGCTTAAATATCCCTTCCTTTCTTGGACAGGTGCTGATGATATTTTCAGTTCATTCAAGCCTTGGTTGCAAGCAGGTGGCTTGTACTCCTCTGTGGAGTCGTTGCTGAAAACTTTGCTGAACTTCTACCTGTGTCATCTGTAGATAAGTAGTTCATGCATTTTCCCCCTGTGTGGTAGTAGTGGGGTTGACGAAAAGCTCATACCATCCGTTCCCTATTTAGAGTCCAGCATTATAGATACCTAGGGTCAGGTATCTGGCTCTGTGCATAGGTGCAGAACCTTTTTAAGGTGGAGAGGCACCCCAGGGACCAGCAGTACACAGTGTGCAGACTTATTAGGCAAGTTGTATTTTAGCGGATTTTTTTTATTATTGATCAACAACTATGTTCTCAATCAACCCAAAAGACTCATAAATATCAAAGCTTAATATTTTTGGAAGTTGGAGTGGGGTTTTTTTAGATTTGGATATCTTAGGAGGATATCTGTTTGTGCAGGCAACTATTACTGTGCAGAATTATTAGGCAACTTAATAAAAAAACAAATGTATTCTTATCTCACTTGTTTATTGTCACCAGGTAAACCAATATAACTGCACAAAATTTAGAAATAAACATTTCTGATATGCAAAAACAAAACCCCAAAAAATTAGTGACCAATATAGCCACCTTTCATTATGATGACACTCAACAGCCTACCATCCATAGATTCTGTCAGTTGCTTGATCTGCAGCCACCACAGCCTCCCAGACACTGTTCTGAGAGGTGTACTGTTTTCCCTCCCTGAAGATCTTACATTTTATGAGGGAAACACAGGTTCTCTATGGGGTTCAGTTCAGGTGAACAATGGAGCCATGTCATTACTTTTTCATCTTTTAGACCTTTACTGGCCAGCCACACTGTGGAGTAGTTGGATGCATGTGATGGAGCATTGTCCTGCATGAAAATCAGGTTTTTCTTGAACGATACCGACTTCTTCCTGTACCACTGATTGAAGAAGTTGTCTTCCAGAAACTGGCAGTAGGTCTGGGAGTTGAGCTTCACTCCATCCTCAGCCCTAAAAGGTCCCACAAGTTCATCTTTGATGATCCTAGCCCATACCAGTACCCCATCTCCACCTTGCTGGCGTCTGAGTCGGAGTAGAGCTCTCTGCCCTTTACCGATCCAGCCTCTGTCCCATCCATCTGGCCCATCAAGAGTCACTCTCATTTCATCAGTCCATAAAACCTTTAAAAAAAATCAGTCTTAAGATATTTCTTGGCCCAGTCTTGACGTTTTATCTTATGTTTCTTGTTCAAAGGTGGTCGTTTTTCAGCCTTCCTTACCTTGGCCATGTCCCTGAGTATGGCACACCTTGGGCTTTTTGATACTCCAGTAATGTTGCAGCTCTGAAATATGGCCAAACTGGTGTAAAATGGCATCTTGGCAGCTTCACGCTTGATTTTCCTCAATTCATGGGCAGTTATTTTGCGCCTTTTTTGCCCAACACGCTTCTTGCGACCCAGTTGGCTATTTGCCATGAAACGCTTGATTGTTTGGTGATCACGCTTCAAAAGTTTGGCAATTTCAAGACTGCTGCATCCCTCTGCAAGACATCTCACAATTTTGGAATTTTCAGAACCAGTCAAATCATTCTTCTGACCCATTTTGCCAAAGGAAAGGAAGTTGCCTAATAAGTATGCACCCCTTATATAGGGTGCTGATGTCATTACACCACACCCCTCCTCATTACAGAGATGCACATCATCTGATTTACTTACTTGGTAGTTGGCTCTCAAGCCTATACAGCTTGGAGTAGGACGCATGTATAAAAATGATCATGTGATCAAAATACTCTTTTGCCTAATAATTCTGCACACAGTTTGTTTGCTCATGGGTCACCATCTTCCCTTTCTCTAGACAAAGGGTTTCCCTTCTCTTTCGCCGTTTGCTTGGTACTTCATCGTACCTAGTGTGACATATAGCTCTAGTAACCAGTGTGAACATTGTCTGATTACTAATTTTTTGTTAATACGGATCATGATATGAATTTTTTTTTCTCACAATAAACTGCTTTAAAATAATAGGTAATTTTCTGATTATACTGCCTTTAAAATGCCTAAAAAGTAGGGCAATCACTATGTATTTCTGGTTCTCCAGTGCAGGTAGTATAAATTGCTATAAGCAAGATTTAACTGAGTAATAAAATTCTATGTAAGTGATACCTTGCGCTGTATATTGTTTGTTATTAGATGGAGAGAAGTCAGTGTATTCCATGCAATTGTTTATTCTAAATAAATTTGACTAAAACTAAGGGAGGTGTTTATAGATACTTTGTGCCACTTTTATGACTTGAAAAATTCCCAAATTGTGTGCATTGTTTTTGCCCAAAAACGTGCAACTTCTTTTTTTTATTATTCTTTCGTTTGGTAGTTTGGTATACAGTACTTAATTTGTATGGGAATGTGGGCTTGGTTGGCTTTGCAAAGAAGTCAAAGCCTGAGAATTCTGACTGTTCATAAGGTTGAATTTCTCATTTCACTAGGCAGGCGCTGTAAAAATTGGAGACGCGACTCTAGACAGAAATATGTAAGGATTAGAGCTGAGCGGGCCCGGGCTGTAAAAGTCCGTATCCACGCGGTTTCAGCACTATTCCCGGGCCCGGGATTCCGGCTGCACGATCCGGAATCGGCAATTAATAAAAATGTTAAAAATCAATAAATAGCGTTTCATATTTACCGGACTCTGTCTTGGCGGCACACTTGCTTCCGGGTCGCGCTTTCACTTCCTGTGCTGTGCACGCAGTCTCACAGCTTTCCGTGTTTTCCCCGCCCACCGGCCGTCCTCTCAGCTGTGATTGGTTCCTGGCTGATACGCCCCTCAGCCTGTGACAGTCTCTGCCGCGGTCATCGCTTATCGCGGCTCAGTAATAGACTGCACTCAGAGCGGGCGGTCGTGCTCTATGGCTGCTCGCTCTGAGATGTAAAATGTAATAAAATACAGAGGAATAAACGGGTATATGCTGCGCTTAAAAACCACTGAGGTGGAAATAATGTGAAATTTCTCTTTTATTTACAGCATTCCTACGCGTTTCAGAGACAAAAGACCGTCTCCTTCTTCAGGGAAAAAAGAAATCAATGATTTCTTTTTTCCCTGAAGAAGGAGATGGTCTTTTGTCTCTGAAACGCGTAGGAATGCTGTAAATAAAAGAGAAATTTCACATTATTTCCACCTCAGTGGTTTTTAAGCGCGGCATATACCCGTTTATTCCTCTGTATTTTATTACATTTTATATTGTGCATACGGGGCCGCTGCTTGAACCGCACGGACACTCACATGCTTTTGAAGGAGTTGTGACTGGCACAGCCCCATCAGGTGAGTGTTACTGTTCCTTTCCTATCACCTCTTGTTATATGGGGTAAGACCCTATTGCGCCCTTTTGTCTCCCCACCTCTAGTTCGCTCTGAGATGTAGCAGAGCTGGATGTGTCGCCGCGGGACTTCTCCTGTGGATTACGTCAGAGCTGCAGGGTGTTTCGGGTTAATAAAGTGGTGAAGGAGGAGTGTTTTGTATTTTATTTCAAATACAGGATTTTTCTGTGTGTCTGTGTTTATTTACTGTCACTTACAGGTTTGTGTGATGCGGGTATCTGACAGACGCCTGTACCATCACAAACCTAGGGTTTAGCAGCAGCTATGTGCCGCTATTAACCCCTGCTATTACCCCGACTGGCACCGCATCACGCCAGTGGGAAGAGCCGGTATCACACACCGGTATGTCACATCTAACAGATGCGACATACCGGACGGCTGCGGGCTGAGGATATACCAGCCCCCAGCCGGCGTTACCTTGGCTGGATGTGAAGATTAGGGGGACTGCACGTGTTTTTTTTTTTTTTTTACGTTCACCGGAATCACACGTGCGAGGGGCTATGGCAGCACCCGGCAGCCTCGCACGTGTGACTCCGAGCACTAGATAAACAGCACAGATACTGCGTGACGACTGGGGCTGCAGCCGAGCGCTATAACTCTGCTGCCGAGTGTGTTTACCACCGTGACCGACAATGCACTGCTTTCCCCGCCCACCGGCCGTCCTGGCGCCTGTGATTGGTTGCAGTTAGCTGCCACGCTGCCACTCAGGATGGGGGCGTGTCTAGCTGCAACCAACACACATCGGTGGGCGGGGAAAACCATGAATATTGAATTGTCGGCTCCGGAAGGTAACAGCGTGACCCGGAAGGAGTGTGCCGCCATGACAGCGCCTCGGTGAGTATGCCGCGCTCGCTGCTAGCCCCCTAGCCCCTCCACAAACGTTTTAACCCTCCGGATTCCGGTCCCCATTGACTTATATGGGCACTGGATTCCGGAGCGGATCGGACTTATTTTTAAGTCTGTTAACGAGCCGCCGGCCCCGGATTATTGCCATCCTGCTCAACTCTAGTAAGGATGTGTAAAATGTTTCAAACATAAACATGGGCAAACTCGCAGATGTTCGGGTTCGGCGGGTCTAGACGGACTTAAAGTCAGGTTTGGGACTGGACTTGAACCCTAACCTGAGCCCGGACACTGAATGCTATATAAGTTTATGATGACCCAAACTTGTGTGCTGTAAAATGGTGTTATTATGGGGGTTTAGGGGCTGTAAAAGAAAGCAAAATCGAGATTAAAGAAGTACAATTATAGTTACTGAGTTTCCACGCAGCTGTCACACTGCTTCCAGGTCAGCTCATTAAACCTTCTGAATATGTACTGCTTCCCCCGCCTACTCTTTGTGACAGTGTCTGTGATTGGTTGCTGTCAGACTGCCGGCGTCTGTGATTGGTTCACCTCACAATAGCTGTCTAGGTCTAGGAGTAGAGCGTAAAAATAAGTAATTGGAAGAAAATGGCGTAACCACCAGGATTTGGCTCATCTAATGGATGTGCCAATTCTGGGGCGGCTGCAGGCTTCTATTTTGAGGCTGGAGAGGGCCCAATGACCATGGGTCTGACCCATCACTAATCAAACATTATATTACAAAACAATAAAGCCACAAAAAAATGACTTCAAAAATTCTTCTTATGATCATTTTTTTTTCTTTGCAGATTTATATCGGGGCCATTATTCCCTTAGGAGCTGCAGAGAAAGATGGCCGCCTCCGTGCTGCTGACGAACTAATCTGTATTGATGGAGTACCTGTGAAGGGAAAATCCCACAAACAAGTCTTAGATTTAATGACCACTGCTGCTCGAAATGGTCATGTGCTACTTACAGTGAGAAGGCAGATATTCTTCACAGGTAGGTAAAAGTTTTAAAGGGCTGAAAAGGAGCTCAGGTCTCCATTAGTTTGGGCACGGCATCTAAATAAGACACAGTTACTTAACTGGGGATTTTAATCATTATTTGATTCTTCAATTTGTATTTGTTGTCCAGCTAATATTGAACATATTATGCAGAGCTCATGAGTATGGAGGCATTCTGCTACAAGGTCTACTTAAGTCTTCTACTTAAAACTTCATGAACACCAACTGGAAAGTCTATTTTCCATGAACGCAGATTGTTCCTATGCATTCACAGTTATGGCAATGAATGATCAGTACAAAAGGAGAAAAAGGCAGATTTTTTTTTAATATGTATTACAAAGTTTCTTATCTTCTCGTTTATTAATAAATGACATTGGTTCTCATCTACAGTGCCTTGAAACAGTATTCATACTCCATGAACCTTTCCACATTTTTTCACATGACACCCACAATTTTAATGTATTTTATGTGATATACCAACACTAAATTAGTAAGTATTTGTGAAGTATAAAGGAAATGATACACCGCTTTCTAAATATATAAATCTTCTAATTGTGACATTGATTTGTATTCATCCCCCTGTACTCTGATACGCCTAAATAAAACCCTAAGTGACCAATTGCCTCCAGAAGTCACCCAATTAGTAAATGGAGTGTACCTGTGTGTAATTTATTCTCAGTATAACTGCAGCTCTTCTGTGAAGACCTCAGAGGTTTGTTTGAAAACATCAGTAATCAAAAAGCATCATGGAAACCAAGGAACACACCAAACATGTCAGGGATAAAATTGAAGAGAGTAGAGAACAGTAAAGCAGGGTTGAGTTATATAATAAAAACAAGCTCTGAACATCTCACAGAGCACTGTTTAATCCACCATCCAAAAATGGAAGACGTATGGCACAACTGCAAACTTACCAAGACATGGCCGTCCACCTAAACTGACATCCCAATCAAGAAGAGCACTAATTAGAGAAGCAGCCAAGCGGCTTCATGGTCACTCTGGAGGAGATAGAGATCCACAGCTCAGATGGGAGAATCTGTCCACAGGACAACTATTAGTCATATACCCCACAAATCTGGCCTTTATGGAAGAGTGGCAAGAAATAAGCCATTTCTGAAAAAAGCCATAAGAAGTCCTGTTTGCCGTGTGGAAAAAAAAACATGTAGGCAACACAGCTAGTATCTGATAGAAAATGGGCTAACAATTCAAATAGTTTCAGGATAGTCAAAAGTACATATAAAGTGAAAAAACAATCCCTTTAAAAATTCTATTTTATTAAATACGTCTTAAAATTACCCAAGTGATTCACCTGTACAGAAATTATCAGGGGTAGTATAAATATACACCAGGGATGCCACCCCTATTTAAAAGGAAATTCAAACAAGAGCAACAAAAAGGAGTGTGGGGTCCCAGATGGGATTAAATTGACCCTATTATGGACCTACCACCTCAATCCTTCCTACCGACGGAGGTAATACCGCCTTAACTTAATTGGGCGCCCCCGTTCCTCAGTGGCTATCCCTCACCCTAATAATTTCCCTACCATATAAGGAAAAAATGAGAGTGCCTATGCAAAATACTAATAATTATTGGTTGGCCTTATTAGCCCTCAATGGATCTCAAAGAGAGGGCAATGGTTAAGAAAATGCTCTAGTCAGATGAAACCAAGGTAGAACTTTTTAGGCGTGATGAAAAACTAACGCTGCATGTCACCCTGAAAACACCATCCCCACCATCAAACATGGTGGTGTCAGTATCATACTGTGGGGATGCTTTTCTTCATCAGGTACAAGGGAATTGGTTATAGTTGAAGTAAATACAACGACAATACATGACAATTATGAAAGAAAAATGGTGGCAGTGTCATGCTGTGGAGATGCTTTCTTCAGCAGGGACAGGGATGCTGGTCAGAGTTGATGGGAAGATGGATGGAGCTGAACACAAGGCAATCCTAGAGGAAAACCTTTTAGAGCCTGCAAAAGACTTAAAACATAAAATCTCAATAAAATACATTTAAGTTTGTGGGTGTAACCTGGAAGAATTTTTAAATATTCACAGGATATGAATACTTTTTCAAGGCACTATATATAATTAATTATTCCATCATTGAACTTTCCGACCTTTGCATGTCCAATTACAAATTACAATGGCCTTTTCATAATTCTTGCGTTTCATTGACCTGACCATGGGTTTTTATCTGTGACCACCTCTCCTCCATTCTGCACACAGCTCTCATCCTGACCTTTTTTGCTTTGCTCCCAGCAGTAAGCTGTTTGAGAAATGTTAGAGATCTGCTCAATAAAGGATTCATGATGGATCACTTCTGGCTGGCATACGTTTTACTGCTTCTTAGATTAAATCAATGTTGCGAGTTTTCCAACCCTCATATTCTGAACAGTACTTCTGCTGGTGGGAAATTATTTTTCCCCGCGGAGACTTAAAGGTGTCATCTGCGCTACTTTGCAAAAGACGGAACATTTTAGAAAACATCAGTGTAATTATCTCCCATAAACAAATGGGACGCTCCCGCTAAGAAATTTCCCATTGTTTATTAGGGAACGTGAATCTTCAAGGTTATCAGCACAAAAAATGGAAATACTTTCTGTCCAATTACATTCAGTAAGTACATTTGTGCTGAAAAATACCCCAAACAGCCTGACCCAGAAATGGCAGAACACAAGCAATGCACAACACGATCCTGACTTTTTTAGTTTCCAATGATTATGTAGTAGATGAGATTGAGATAATAAAGCCCAGGATAAATTAGCACTTGGCAAAGCTGGTAGTAAGACATTATCCGGGAAACAAGCTTCCATTTGCCATATCATTCTGGCATCGTCCTAGAGTCATTATTACATATATATATAAAAAGGGTGGTTCACCCATATTTTTTTTATTGTCTAGTTTGATATTATATTGAGAAACAATGTTTCTCTCAAATACCCTATGTTGGCAATAGTGCCTGTGAGAGGCGCTATTGCAGACCGCTGCTCCCCGCTCCGGTGACGTCACATCAAGTGCCGCACACGTCACATCCCTGTGGCCGGCTGCAGTCTTCCTGACTCACTGGGCTGTGAGGGGTGTTTCACCACTTGTCACAGCACACACGTCTCCTGCTTGCAGCGTTCTGCTGTGAGGGAGCAGGGAGCAGATGTGCTGTGACGAGCGGTGAAACACTGCTCACAGCTCAATGAGTCAGGAAGACTGCAGCTGTCTGCAGGGATGTGACGTGTGCGGCACTTGACGTGACGTCACCGGAGCCGGGAACAGAGGTCTGCAATAGCGCCTCTCACAGGCACTATTGCCAACACAAGGTATTTGAGAGAAACATTGTTTCTCAATATAATATCGAACTAGACAATAAAAAAATATGGGTGAACCACCCCTTTAATGAATGGTAGCCGGCACTGAGAGACCACCTCAAGGCCCGCATACATATTACGTTTATACCAGAAGCAATAGATTTGTGATTGCATCCCTGGATATTAATGGGGTTGTTTGTTTTTTTTTTCCCAAAAAACTGCACACTTGGTTTCCAACGGCTCACGACAGGATACTCCAGAGGTCTGTGCTGGCTCCGGAAGTGTTGTCTGCCCCATTTGGAAGTCACTAGTGTAGCTTGTATGCGCTTTTCTAGCCATCTGACGAACTGCAGCCCATCACAGACTGCAACGGTTCTGTGCCTTCCAAGTAGAGTGGCCAACACTCTTGGAGCCGGCGCAGACCTCCGTAGCTGTCTGTGCTAGATCTATGGGGGCACTGGAAAGGGAGTATGCCTATGTTTATTATTTTTAAGCAAACTAGGCCTTAAAAAGAATAAAAAATGTACTGTCTGACATTTTTCTTATTATGTCTCTATATATTCTGTATATTCTGTAAAGTGCAAATAAGAATTGAGTTATTAAAAAAATAATCCATAGATGCCATGAATAGTAGGGCAGTGAGCACCTAACCACTATACAATATTACCTATACAAATTTCCTGGAGGCTTTCCAATCATTTTTCCTAAGGTCCTGTTATAATTGCGTCTGTATTAGTCCTGGCATTAATGTGCATCAAGGTGGTTGTCTACAACTTCTTCGTAAAATATTACCTTCCATACCAGTGCTGTCAGCAAAGGGCTCCAAGGGCACACATGATACTTTCCAATATCACATAAGCACAGCAGCGAAATGGTGGTCACTTATGGGCTGTTACTTTCTTCAGATAAACCTTGAAGGAGGTGTCAGAACTGCAAAGCATTAGTGGCCACCATAGCTCCCAACCATCCCGGATTCAGAGGGACTGTCCTGGTTTGAGGGCACTGTCCCAGCAGGTCAGGTCTTTGTCCAGACTTCCCCTCACTCTGTGTGATGTTCTCCCTCATCGCTCTTTAGCTTCTCCTCCGCCTGTGCCACGAGACTTTTGTGAATACGCATTCAATTAAAATCCCTTCTTTTCTTCTGATCTGGTGATGCCGGGAATCAAACTCACAACCTGTATCATTGCAGGCAACGGCTAAAACTATGAGCCACATCCTGTCAGGTTCACTGTGTGGGGTTTTTTTTGCATTTTTTCATTGTATTAGTGTTTTTGATGCAGATGTGAAGCAATATTTTTAATAGTACAGAAAGTTTTGATTGTACACTTAAAAATGCAGCGTTATTTATTTATTGTTTTTTGTGTGTGTATTTTTTTCAGGCTTTTATAGAGAAAATGCACCAAAATTGCAGCGTTCAATAGCCTCTAAGGCAGGAATTTTCATGATCTCGCATTCACTTTCCTTGAATATTTAGGCCATGGTCACATGTAGCATAAATGCATTTTTGGTTTTCTTTTTTTTTTGGGGGGGGGGCGGTTTGCTGTCTTTTTTGCACAAAAACTCTAGTGTGTTTTAGGCTATGTTCACACTTTGCTCTCTTGGCAGTAAATTAGCTGCTTAAGGCCCTTTTACCGCGGATTTTGCCGTGGATTTGCCACGGATTTGCTGCAGAAAATGTGTCGAACATTGCTGCTGTCATTTCCCAGCACAACCTATGGGTTTTAAAAAATGCTGTGCGCACACTGCGATTTTCTTTATACCCGCGGATTTTCCGCTGCGGAATTAATGAGCATGTCCCTTCTTTTCCGCAGGTACCTGCGGTTTTTGCCATAGATAATGGTAAAAATCCGCAGCGACCAACCTGCGGAAAATCCGCAGCAAAAACGTGGGTGCGGTTTTAACACAGGTGCGTTCTTTCAGAGGGTCAGTTTTATTCTTAAGAAAAAGGCACTTTCTAGTGCGCACATAGCCTAAAAAAGCAGGTTTTGGTGCATTGTGTTGCTTTTTTTTGGTGCAGATTGTTTGTCAATTGTGTACAGTATATCGTATGTTTAATAAACTTAGTTTTAATCACTAAAGACACAGCAAAAATACCTGGTTGCATTTTTTGCACTTCCTCATTGCTTTCTACGGTGAAAAAATGCTGAAAGGATTGACGTGCTGCCATTTTCAAAAACGCAGTAGTTTTTCATTTCAGTCAGGAAAAAGAAAATCAATCATGTACATGAGATTTCTAGAATCTCATAACTTATGGTATCCTGTAAAATCTGCTTTTAATTTGCATTAAAGCAATTTGTGTCAATACAGAAACACCTAAAAAATCAACAATAAACACAATATATGTTAAAGTGTATTCATATAGGACAAATAGAAAAAACCCTCGGTGTCCTTACAACACAAAACAACAAACCAAAATCGAGATATGGTTCAAAAATAATTTTTATTTGATAATAAAGGAGCAATAATGGTAAAAAATGACACCAACAAAAAGCAATCCAGAAAAAGGCGTCCGTGGGGAAAAATAATAAATTGCTCACAAAAAATCAAACTGAGCAATAAAGTGCATATAGGTTTAAATATTAACAATATGAAATATAATAAATAATTTCAATTAATACAAAATAATACCCATAACAAATCTAAGTTATTGCACAAATCCACTAATGTAAAAATATATATATCACTCCAGAAAAGTATTTTTTTATATATATATCTGTTGCACTGATAAATCCGTAATATAGCAAATATGGAGGCTTTTTACATTTATAAAAAACAATATTGCATGATAGAAAAAATTATAAATATATATTGCACATACCCTATTGCACCAAAAAATAAATAAATAACTATTTCACAATTAAAGTATATCTAGCAGCACAATCAAGGCTCTATTTTTCAGAGTCAGGGGCCAATAAAATATCAATATCCCAATGCATTGCAGGGTGATAGGAATTGGAAGCACCCTGCATGCATATAACTACCGTTTAAACAGGGAAGATAAGAATGGCCAGGCCAAACAATAAGTGAGCAATTTACCAAAGTGAATCTGCAATGTTCACCACGGCAAACGCCGGCCCCTACGTACGTTTCGGTATTCCTTCATCAGGGGGTGAAGTCAGACAGCGTGGTGCCATATTTATATGACGTAGAGCCAATGGAATGTGAGTGGACATGCGGTCATAGAGGGTCCCAGCCAATCACCTCCCGCCGCGTCACGCCACCAATGACGATCCGGTCACATGACCAAAGCGTCATGGCAACGAAAGATACAGAGAGAGGAGACAGAAGGGGCTCGATGTCATGTTATAAATCAACCACTAGATGGAGGTACAATATCAAAATAACTATGGATTAGGACTTAGTGAGATTAAAATTATACAAAGTGTGAAAAATAATTACTGAATAGTGCCTACACCCAAACATAGATATATATATATATATATATATATATATCTTTTTTTTTTTTTTTTTTAAGTATACATACATACGTGTATAATATATATATATATTTCTTTATACATATATATATATATATATATATATATATATATATATATATAAAGAAAAACAAAAAGCCAGCACCAAATGTGCACTTCAGCACCAAAAATTCCAAACTGTACTTATTATAAAAAATTTTGAGATTTTTGGCAAAAAATTGCAATTTCTTGAGCTGCCTCGCCACGTCACGGCAAATCTCATTTGAGGCAGCCCTACACTAAAATATTTTTATAAAATGTGCCATACGGCCTCACATATGAATAGTAGAACTGCTCTTAGCAGCACTCACCTGGTCTATTTCAATCCCGTACCCATGACTGAGTCATGGCTGTGGGCGGGACAGGTCCAAGCAAATGCTGCATGAAGCAAACAGCCTGTGGACAAGGCCTGATGACAATGTGAACAGTCACCAACCGCCAAAATCTAGACAGATGGAATACATCCCAAATTGGGGTGCATAGCAAGGTGGAGGTCAGCCACCGACCAATTCAATGAAGAAAAACAAAAAGCCAGCACCAAATGTGCACTTCAGCACATATATATATATATACACACATACATATATATATATATATATATATATATATATATATATATATATACATATATACATACATAAAAAGAAATATATATATATATATATATACATTATACACGTATGTATGTATACTTAAAAAAAAAGATATATATATAAGTATACATACATACGTGTATAATATATATATATATATTTCTTTTTATGTGAGAATATATATATATATTGTGAGACTGTGACCGGGGTTATCTATGACGGCCGGTATGTCTCGCCCCGGTTGTGCTCACTCCATGATAGAAAGTGGATCCACTCTAGGGTTAATGCTGTTTCCCTACAGGCTGAAGGAAGGGTTAAATGGAAACAGGAACGAGGGGCAGGTGTGCCGGGTGTGAGGGAGTGATCACAACTCCCTGAGTCTCTGCTGGAGAGACATGTATATTGCTGTGGATTTTTGTTTGGACATTAAACACCGTGTGCTGTGAACCTATATGCCTGGATCCCGTGTCTTCTGCTGCGCAGCCGACCGCGCTACCTCACATATGGTGGAGAATCGGCGGGCATGCCAGCCCGGTGAGGTGTACTTCCTTTTCTGGTGATCCGGTAGCACATGTCCTGGATTCAAGCAGCTATACTACGGCCCAAACCCAGCGACGCCATGGAGGACATACTAAGGCATTTGGCTCAGGCTAATGCACAGCAGCAGCAGGCTAATGCACAACAACAAGAGGCTAATGCACAGCAACAACAGGTGAATACCCACCTGCTCCGGACGTTGGAGCAACAGCAGCAACAGCACCAGCAATCCTTGAAATTGCAGGAAAAAAGGCACCAAGAACAGATGGTTCTCCTGGCCAAGTCAATCCGTGCCGGACCGGCAGCAACAACCCCGGGACCGGGTGACGACGGCAGCGTCCGGAAAGCGGTGAGACAAGCGTTGCAAAAGATGACCCCGGGGGATGATGTGGAAGCGTTCCTGGCAGTGTTTGAGCGGGTGGCCGAGCGGGAAAAGCTGCCGACCCCCCAGTGGGCTGAGGTATTGTCGCCCTATCTGACGGGGGAACCCCAAAAAGCGTACCTGGACCTCGGTACCGAGGACGCCATTGACTATGTGACCCTGAAAGCCGAAATACTGGCTCGGTTGGGGGTGAATACCTATGTACGGGCTCAGCGGGTAAATCAGTGGTTCTATGAGGAAGCCAAACCCGTACGCTCCCAGGCCTATGACTTATTACATCTTGTAAAAAAAGTGGTTGCAGCCTGACACTCTGAGCCCGGCGCAAATGGTGGAAAGGGTAGTAGTGGATCGTTTTGTGCGCACTTTACCCGTCACCGTTCAACGGTGGGTAGGACTGGGTGACCCGAGTACCCTGGACCAATTAGTGTCCCTGGTAGAGCGGCATGTGGCTACGCAGGACTTGATACGGGACACTGAGACTTTGCGTACCGCCCGTCGGTCCGGCCCCTCCAAGCCTAGGGCCAAGGACCCACCGCCGACACCGGTACAGGAGTCCGCTACCATCCTGGCTGAGGCCGCGCCCGCCGTTCCTGAGGTCCGGAAGGCCATGTACCCTAAACGACAACTTGTCAAGGGGGTTTCCTTCCCTATTAGATGTTGGCGGTGCCAGCGGGTGGGACATATGGAAGCCCAGTGTCCCCTGACCACGGAGCCCATGGATTGTGGGGTTACCCGGCGGGGTTCAATGTATGCTCAGGTGGTGTGTACCGCTGACCTGGTTCCCCCAGAGACTGAGCCCCACTTGTGCCAAATACAGGTGAATGGATGTCCGGTTACAGGATTGTTGGATTCCGGAAGCTTAGTGACCCTTGTGCGATCCACCTTGAGGGCTAAAGTAAAGGCCACAGGACGTACCGTGGGGGTGGTTTGCATACATGGGGACCGCCGAGACTATCCCACGGGGATTGTCACCATCACAGCACCTTGCGGTCAGGTGCAACATGAGGTGGGACTGCTTAACACTCTTCCTTATGACGTGATCCTAGGACGGGATCTGCCCTATTTTTGGACTTTATGGAAGGGAACCCCTAGGTCCCCTCCGATATTGGTCAGTCCGGGGCCTGAGCCCTACAATCCTGAATCCGGGACACCTGCCGTAGGGGTCCCCATGATAGGGACAGAATGTGAACCCGATAGGTCGCCCCTAGAGGTATTGGCAGGAGAGGCTGAGACGGTCGAGCCCATCCCGGACTTGGAGGCATCCCCGGATGCGTTTGGGACAGCCCAACTCCAGGACCCTACGTTAATACATGCCCGGAATAGGGTGTTAGTAATTGACGGGGTGGCCCAGCTGCCCGGTGCCCAGGTAAGGTACCCCCATTTCGCTCTTAAACAGGATTTACTCTACCGGGTAGATGAAATACGGGGCGTGGGGGTGGAGCAGTTGGTGGTGCCCCAGCCGTATCGCCGGCGGGTCCTCGACTTGGCTCATAAACATCTGATGAGTGGCCACCTAGGGGTCAAGAAAACGCAGGAGCGAATATTGCAAAGGTTCTATTGGCCCGGGGTCTTTGGGGAGGTAAAACGGTTCTGCGAAACCTGCCCGGAGTGTCAGCTTACCGCACCACTGGTCCACTTTCGCAGTCCGTTGGTGCCGTTACCCATTATAGAAGTCCCTTTTGAACGGATAGGGATGGATCTGGTGGGGCCCCTCGTAAAGTCTGCTCGAGGGCACCAACACATCCTAGTGATCGTTGACTATGCCACCCGGTATCCAGAGGCGATACCTCTCAGACATACTGCGGCGAAGCTTATAGCTCGGGAGTTGTTTTCTGTGTTCTGCCGGGTGGGGTTGCCCAAGGAGATCCTTACGGATCAGGGGACCCCATTCATGTCTAAAGTGACCAAAGAACTATGCCGGCTACTCCAGATCAAGCAGTTGCGTACGTCTGTGTATCATCCTCAGACGGATGGGTTAGTAGAACGATTCAATAAAACCCTGAAAACCATGCTAAAAAGGGTGATCTCCAAAGACGGGAAGGACTGGGATATGATGCTTCCCTATTTGATGTTTGCCATCCGAGAGGTGCCACAGGCATCCACGGGGTTTTCGCCTTTTGAATTGTTATACGGGAGACATCCCCGGGGATTGTTGGACCTGGCAAAGGAAACATGGGAGCAAGAGCCCACCCCCCATAAAAGTGTGATTGAACACATTTTAGGAATGCAGAACCGCATAAGCGCGGTCATGCCAATTGTGAAGGAGCATTTACAGGAGGCTCAGGCCGCGCAAAGCGGCCGCTATAATAGACAAGCCACCGTGCGGACCTTTAAACCCGGGGATCGGGTGTTGGTATTAATCCCCACGGCGGAGAGTAAATTCCTGGCTCAGTGGCAAGGCCCCTACGAGATAAAGGAAAAAGTCGGGGTGGTCAACTATAAAGTATTGCAGCCCGGTAGGCGGAAACCTGAACAAATATACCATGTCAACCTATTAAAACCGTGGCAGGAACGGGAAAGCCTGATGGTTGAGTTTCCCCCATCTCCCTCCTCTTCGGGTCGTTCACTCCCGGCTTCAGCGACCTCCGGAGAGGACGAACCGGAAGTAAGGATCGGAGAAGCCCTCACCAAGCAACAGAGGCGAGAGGCCAGACGGCTGGTTCAGCAGAACCCCGATGTCTTCTCCGAGTTGCCGGGTAGGACCAGTCTGATACGACATGACATTGTCACCGAGCCCCACCTGAAGGTACGCCTGAAGTCATACCGCGTGCCGGAGGCTCGAAGACAAGCCATATCAGAAGAAGTGAAGACAATGCTACGCCTGGGGGTCATCGAAAAATCCCGGAGTGAATGGGCTAGTCCCATTGTCCTAATACCAAAACCCGATGGCTCCTTAAGGTTCTGCAATGACTTCCGGAGATTGAACGAAATATCCAAGTTCGATCTCTACCCCATGCCCCGGGTGGATGAGCTGATTGATAGGCTGGGACAGGCGCAATATTTTACCACGCTCGACCTGACCAAGGGGTACTGGCAGGTGCCACTGACGGAGTCCGCCAAGGAGAAAACCGCTTTTGTTACGCCGGAGGGTCTCTTCCACTATGTTGTCTTGCCTTTTGGGTTACATGGCGCTCCGGCCACGTTCCAGAGGTTGATGGACTTAGTGCTGGAACCCCACCAGGCGTATGCATCAGCGTACCTTGATGACATCATTATTTACAGCCCCGATTGGCAGACCCACTTGGAACAGGTACAAGCGGTGGTGGACGCGCTTCGAACAGCCGGATTGACAGCCAATCCCAAGAAATGTGCGTTGGGACTCACGGAAGCCCGCTACTTGGGCTACGTGATAGGCCAAGGAGTGATAAAGCCCCAAATTAACAAGGTTGAGGCGATCCAGAAGTGGCCTAGACCCCTGACCACAAAGCAGGTTAGGGCCTTCCTGGGTATCGTGGGGTACTACAGGAGGTTTGTAAGAGATTTTGCGGGACTATCAGCCCCCTTGACGGACCTTCTCAAAGGCAAGAAGTCCGTCATGGTGTGCTGGACTCCGCAGGCCGAGGACTCCTTCCGGGCCCTGAAGGGGGTCCTGTGCGGACAACCCGTTCTGGTCAACCCTGATTTCCGGAAGGAGTTCATAGTACAGACTGACGCCTCTGAGGTCGGCCTGGGGGCAGTGCTGTCTCAGGTGGTTCAGGGGGAGGAACACCCCGTCACCTTCTTGAGTAGGAAGCTCACCCCTCCCGAGCGGAATTATAGCGTAGTGGAGAAGGAGTGCCTGGCGATTAAATGGGCCTTGGAGTCCCTACGCTATTACCTGCTGGGACGGCAGTTTCGCTTGGTGACTGATCACTCTCCGCTGGTCTGGATGAGGTCCACCAAGGAACGGAATGCCCGGGTTACCCGGTGGTTCCTTTCTCTGCAGAACTTCCGGTTTACGGTTGAACACCGGGCCGGTAGGTTGCAGGTCAACGCCGATGCCTTGTCCCGCGGCCCGTGTTTGATGGCGGGAGTTCAACCCCGCACGCTTGAACTGAGGGGGGGGGTATGTGAGACTGTGACCGGGGTTATCTATGACGGCCGGTATGTCTCGCCCCGGTTGTGCTCACTCCATGATAGAAAGTGGATCCACTCTAGGGTTAATGCTGTTTCCCTACAGGCTGAAGGAAGGGTTAAATGGAAACAGGAACGAGGGGCAGGTGTGCCGGGTGTGAGGGAGTGATCACAACTCCCTGAGTCTCTGCTGGAGAGACATGTATATTGCTGTGGATTTTTGTTTGGACATTAAACACCGTGTGCTGTGAACCTATATGCCTGGATCCCGTGTCTTCTGCTGCGCAGCCGACCGCGCTACCTCACAATATATATATATATATATATATTATACACGTATGTATGTATACTTAAAAAAAAAAGATATATATATATATAACCTCTTTTTTAAGTATACATACATACGTGTATAATATATATATATATATATATATATATATATATATATATATATAACACCGTATGTAATGAGAAATTATGTAAGAAAAAATAAATAAATAAAAAAATAAATAAAATGAAAATAAAATACAGAATTACCGGTATATCCCTATAGGAATAAAGAGTAGCGATGCCAGGCACTCAAGGGTTAATGATAGGGCCAAGGCACAAAAAAGGAAGGCAACCCCTGTCAAAAAAACATATATACACATAGTTACCAACCGGGCCTGGTTTCTCAGCAGTGGCCAGCTGTCACAGGTAAGTATGTGGACAGGGGAACCAAATTAGAAGGAAAGGTGAAGAGCCTGTCAGCCATAAACAAGGAAGCAAAGTGTGCTTCAATAAAGAGGTTGTGGGAAGCCCCATGCATTACGCTGCCTAGCAGCTTCGTCAGGGGTAATGGTACATGGATTCTGGGAACATATACAGTAAATGGACACAAGTAATAAGACAATTAATCAATCAACAAATCACAAACCTATCATACCGGCAAAGAAGGCGAACACAGGTGCGAGAGCCGAGGAGAATCCCAGAAAATGCCAGAGACTGTAATGAATGGGTGGAGCCCTTAGGCCAATAACGCAGATACACATACCTCATCAAAATGAGTCCATAGTGTGTAGTATATCGGGTGCCACAAACCGGGGTCACATATATAAACACGGATCATGTGACCGCAGTAGCTAACGCATGGTTTTAAATGTTTTTATTATGTGTGGTTTTCTATGGATTCAATAAAATTATATATTTTCATAATTCTCTTTGCCCAACTAGTCATGGCAGGCTGTGGATTTTATTCTCTGCCCACCTATTCATGGCAGGCTATGGATTATTATTATTATTATTATTATTATTGTTATTATTTTATATAGCTCAATGCTAATTTGCACTTCAAAGTACATAGTATTATATAGGAATAGATACATAATGAGCATAATCATCCCGCTCTTGTAAAGTCTGGGTCAAGATAAAACTTTACTAAGTATATGAGCTAATATGCTATCACAGTTGTGTATATACTGACATATCACGAAAATGATGGTAGATTAAAGGAGGAAAATGGAGATGATAATGTATTAACAGCAGTAAGTGAAAACTCCACTTACATAAGGATCAAAGAAATGTATAGAAGGTCCATTCCATAATGTAAAAATTAGGGAATGGACCTTCTCTTATTATCCTGCAAGGTGAAATGTGCTATAAACATTTCTAGAGCTTATACATCTTTATATATGGCTAACACGATACAAAGATATATTTTACCTATACATCTTTATGTAATTTGTCAGGACAGGCACAATTGTGAGATAATGCAACACAAGGTCCAATCTGTATAATGTCATTGCATTCATTGAATCATTGTTTGATGGTATTATAGCCTATAGTTCTATTTCCAGAGCCAGAATCAATGAACATGTAATGTAATGAGGTCAGATGGGGCTTTCAATGTCTCCCGGACTTATCTGGGCATGACTGGACTGTGTAATCACCACTGATTGCTGGGATTTTTGTGGTGCAATGATCTGCAGCAGTGATTGATGTGATTATTGACCTCATGGAAGGCCTTGTTCACACTCTGGATTTTTGGCGCGTTTTTGTGTGTTTATAAAGGCTAGGAAACACTACAGTACCTACAAAGTAATTGAGATTTGTGAAATCTCCTGCACATGCAGCTTATTTTTTCCTTGTGGATTTGAGCCATTAATGTATTTTTTTCAAGTCTGCACCTTGTCAATTTTTTCAGCCTCTTCGCAGTTTTTTCCCCGAATTTTCAAATAAATGGAAAAAATTCCATGTATAAACCCTCATATTTTACACATTTTTCCAGCCAACACTCTGTTTTTTAGTGAAAAAAAAATTGCAAATACTGAATGTGTACCATAATCCTGAGGGTATGATCAAATGAGGCTTTTTTTTACAGTTTGTTTTTTTATGGACGAAAAAATGGTGGCACAAATAAGTGCATTTGTCGCCTTTTTAGTTGTGGTTTTTTTTTGTGTTTTTGCAACATTTTTACCTTTTCTTTCTCATTAATCTTATTGAGTGAAAATCGACAATCCTTCTGCAAACATCTACTCATTTGGCGGCCAGTTAAAAACTACGTGATGACTATTGTAAACCTTAACACCATGTCCCCATTTTTTTCTTAAAGCGTTTTTTCTGCAGGTGTCCACATTAAAACATGCTATAGAATTTTGCTCTGCCTGTGTCTTTGCTGTATTTATTAATGCATTTTTGATGCAGCCTTTTAAAAGGAACCGGTCACCAGATTTGGGACCTATAAGCTGCGGCCACCACAAGTGGGCTCTTATATACAGCATTCTAACATTCTGTATATAAGAGCCCAGGCTGCTGTATAGAACGTAAAAATCACTTTATAATACTTATCTAAACGGTCGCTGCGGTGGAGTTGGGTCATATGGGCGTCTCCGGTGCGGGCGCCTCCTCTTTCGGCCATCTTTGTTGTCCTTCTTCTGAAGTCGGGGTGCATGACGCGTCCTAAGTCATCTACACTCACTGGCATTGAGGTCCTGAGCATGGCAGATCAAAGTATTGTAGTGCGCATGCATGGAATCGGCGAGTGTGTATGATGTAGACGCGTCATGCACCGTGACTTCAGAAGGAGGACGAAGATGGCAGACAGAGTAGGTGGCGGCAGCGGAGAACGGAAATGCCACTATGACCCAACTCCACCGCAGCGACCGTTTAGGGAAGTATTATAAAGTGTTTTTTATGTTCTACACAGCGGCCTAGGCTCTTATATACAACATGCTAGAATGCTGTATATAAGAGCCCACTGGTGGTGGCCACAGCTTATAGGCCCCAAATCTGCTGACAGGTTCCCTTTAAATGTTTTTTTTTTCTCATAATACAAAACAGCTTGAAAACACACCAAAAATTCACAGTGGGCCGGAGGTTTCATGAAACCCCACCCGTTTTGTTTGCCCTGTAGCGTAAATACACAATGTTTATCCTACATGGGAACATGGTCTTATGTCCATGGTTTCCTACCACTACATGCAGCATTGGAAACAGGTGAGGAAGACTGGAGTGTGCTTTACACATCTCTACAGTATATTATGCACTCACTTAACTGAATGTCATAGACTATTCCCCCCTCTTCTTTAACACTAGAAGTCCCATAGAGGGGTCATTTAACATTTCTACCTTTTGGAACCCAGAGACGGGTCGAATGACCTGAAGGATTTTAGCTAATATCCTATAATCACCGTTTTTTGTTCTGTAATTAAGGCCATTACTGTTGCACCACAAAAGGTTGTTGTTTTCCATTGAGTTTAGCCATTTAGTTTCTAGTTAGTTCTATTCAGTTTGGACTAAGGGTCATTTGACCCTCTTTCGGGACTTCAGGGGGGAGCTCGAAATTTCTGGGATTTCTAGTGTTAACAAGCATACATGAGGTATATGTTTATGTTCACAGACAAACCACAAGAAGAGGAGGATGCACAAATCCCTACCCCTGCCCTCAATGGCTCACCCAGGTTAAACCGAATTGAAGTGACCGGTGTTCCCAAACCGCCCGCTGAAGCTTATGATGTTGTCTTACAGCGGAAGGAAAATGAAGGCTTTGGATTTGTCATCTTGACCTCGAAAAATAAACCCCCTCCCGGAGGTGAGATTTTTTTTTTCGTTTGAATGAACAAGTTTCACGCCGTTCAGTTTGTGAGGGCTTGGGCATTAGTGTGTCATCTACTTTAAAGGGAACCTGTCAGCAGAAATTTTGCACTAAACCTAAAAGATTCCCCATCGCTCAATTTCATACTTCAGGATCGCCCAGTGCCCCCGAGGTCTCGCGTATGCGCTGTGCCACTCTAGCGGGACTGTGCACAGTGTGACCGCTGGTGACGTGTTGCGCAGGTGTGAGATTATGGGCGGCGCTGTGATTTTCATCAGCAAGTACCCGCCCATAATCTCATGCCCGCGCTTTCCCCTCTACCTCCACCGTTCTGCGCAAGTGCTGGCCAGATGACCCCCACGTCACCTCTTTCCCATCTTGGTAAGAGGGGACGTGGATTCATCTGGCCAGCGCTTGCGCAGAACGGTGGAGGCAGAGGGGAAAGCGCGGGCACGAGATTATGGGCGGGTACTCGATGAAAATCACAGTGTCACCCATAATCTCACGCCTGCGCAACACGTCACCAGCGGTCACTCTGTGCACAGTGCGCTAGAGTGGCACGGCGCATGCGCGAGACCTCGGGCACACTGGGCGGCGTCCTGAAGTATGAAATTGAGCGATGGGGGACGGCGTAAAGCAGCAGGAGGCAGAATAACGGACACTAGACAGCCCGCCCCCGTGTACGATTAACAAGATTTGCATAGGAAAAGGTACCACTTTATAAAGTATTTATTTTAGTCTAAAAGGGGGCACAATAACAGGAACCTTCCTAGAATACAGCCCAGGAGCTGCAGAAGGGGAATCTTTTAGGTTTAGTGCAAAATTTCTGCTGACAGGTTCCCTTTAAAAGGAATCTGTCAGCAGGTTTTTGCCATCTCATCTGAGAGCAGCCTAATATAAGAAAAGAGATCATGAATCCAGCGATGAATGATTTAGTTTACTGGGTGTAGCTGTTGGGACACAATCAGAAATTTTAGATGTAGCAGAGCTCAGAATGCTAACCTTGCCTGCACTACTTCGCTCTATGTACAATGTCTATTGATCATGAACTGTTAATCAGAGAAGGGAGTGTGGTTGGACCAGGGCTCCTTGTCATGTAGTCCTGGCAGTGCTAAACTCCTGGTGATAAACAATAATTGTAATTAAACAGCACACAGCCTAATAAGTGACATAACCCTGAATTCAGTGTTTTAATCCCTACATCATGCTGTCCTCAGATCACATAGCAAAAACCTGCTGAGAGATTACAATTAATAATCACAAACAGTTGTAGTTAGCCACAATGTGTACAGATACTCTAGAAGTACAACAGCACAATAAGTGACACATCGTTGAAAATCTGTGTTTCAGTCCCTATCTCCTACTGTTCTTACACAGCAAGACTCCCTTTAATTTTCCACCTGTTCTAAATGGTAATTGTAATAATATGAAGAATTCTATATAATGTGTTTATACAAAGTATGCTCTTCTTGACACCACTAAACGTTTCACTTTACTATTGATGCAACAGTGCCCCCAGCGTACAAAATATATTATGATCCCTATGTTCTAGAACAGAAGCTTCTTTTACAGGAAATCCTTTTTGTAGACTCTTGTGTCCAGTTCCTAAAGTTTATGTAGATGGCGGTATTAGAAAGTCTCACCCTATGTCCATTCTCTGATCACTTCCCTTTTAGGGGCCTCTAAATACCTGCCCTCATAAATGTGGCCATTTTTTAATAATATATTTGTTAATTTGTTAATTATCCCATTAATTTACTTTTTATTGTAGTCTATCTTTTTTTTTTTTAATTTTTTTTGTGGTCGTGCTGGATTCGTATTGAGTTTTTTCCTGTTTGTTTGCCATCACAATATTGAAAATCCTGGGTAAATATTATTAGTGTTGATGTTGTCTCCATGCTGAAAATCCATCTGGCCTGTGCTGCGATGTCTTATCCTTCAGCGTGGTTTATATTTAATGTACTCAAGCAGATGTTGTGTGCATTAACAATACCTCTCCGTGCTGAGCGTGGCACCCGGGCACACAGTAACACGAGTCAATTAGCTCACAGTACAGAAATATGCCTGAATATTAATGTTCTGCAAAGGTTCAGTCCTCTTTGTGCGACCTATTTTTATGAGCAAATGTTATATGTAAGCATTGCTTAGTCATATATAAATAATATCTTGGGACTT
Source organism: Anomaloglossus baeobatrachus (assembly GCF_048569485.1). Taxonomy (NCBI): domain Eukaryota; kingdom Metazoa; phylum Chordata; class Amphibia; order Anura; family Aromobatidae; genus Anomaloglossus; species Anomaloglossus baeobatrachus. Next base: position 213,262,801 of record NC_134354.1, read on the forward strand.
TCTTTATGAATTTTCATTTGTTTTCTTGGAGTTTGCAGTACAGCAATTACTTATTATGACAATGGGGTAAGTTAAAGATAACTTGTCAGCACAGCTTCCGCCATTCACTATTGTCCTAGGGCAGGGATGTCAAACTCAAATACACAGAGGGCCAAAGTTAAAAACTTGGACAAAGTTGTAGGCCAACATAGTTGTGGGCCCAACATAGTCCTTCATACACAATAATGGGCCCCATATAGCCCTCCATACAGAATAATGGGCCCCACTTAGCCCTTAATACACAATAATGGGCTGCACACAGTCTTCCATACAGAATAATGGGCCCCACATAGTCCTCCATACAGAATAATGGCCCCCACATAGTTTTCCATACAAAATAATGGGCCCCACATAGTCCTCCATACAGAATTGACCCCAAATAGCTCTCTATACAGAATAATGTGCCCCACATAGCTCTCCATACAGAATGTGCCCCACATAGTCCTCCATACACGATAATGGCTCCACATAGCTCTACATACACAATAATGGGCCCCACATAGCCCATTACACAGAATAGTGGGCCCCACATACTACTGCATATAGAATAATGGCCCCACATAGTCCTCCATACAGAATAATGGGCCCCACATAGCCCTCCATACAGAATAATGGACCTCACATATCCCTCCATACAGAATAATGGGCCCCATATAGCCCTCCATACACAATATTGGGCCCCACATAGCCCTCCATACACAATATTGGGCCCCACATAGCCCTCCATACACAATATGGTCCCCACATATCCCTCCACTCCATAAAGAATAATGGGCCCCAAATAGCCAGCCATAAACAATAATTTGCCCCACATGGTCCTCTATAAAAATGGGCGTCTAGCATCACGGGCCAAATAAAATCGGCCCGTGGGCTAGATTTGGCTTACAGGCCATAGTTTCACATATGTGTCCTACAGTGTCTTTTTGGTCAGACCCTACCAAATTAGCATTTATCACCTACCCCATGAAAATAGCAATCTAATGTTCAGGCACACCATGCAACCCACACCAACTCTAAGGTTGGAGTGTGAGCGTGGACAAGCTGATAATATGACTATCTCGGTACCCTAATTCTCATTGCAGTCATTCCTCACAAGATTGGACGGGTTATAGAAGGGAGTCCTGCAGACCGCTGCAGAAAGCTTAAAGTGGGAGACCGGATCTCCGCTGTTAATGGCCAGTCGATTGTGGAGTTGTCACACGATAACATAGTACAACTAATAAAAGACGCTGGGAATACAGTAACCCTCACGGTGATCGCTGAAGAAGGTAAGTCTGAGTGTATGGAAAGGGGCACTAGTCCTGACGTACTCTCACATATTGCCTACTCTTTAGCCTCTTTAGCACTATTTCTCTGCAATTTTTGGTGCATTAATGACATGGCTTTGTGTCACAACCTACCACAAATGTTATTGTGAATTACTGTTACTCATTAAGGGTTACTATTCTTTTTTTGCAGGTTTTTAGATCTGACAATCCCAGCACTTTTTACCAGGCTCATCCCGATTGCGCTGTGCAGTGGAAATTGGGGTAATAAGGGGTTAATGGCAACCCACAGCTGCCACTAAGCCCTAGATTAGTAATGGGCAGAATCTATGAGACCCCCATTACTAATCTGTAAGTGAAAAGAAACACAAACTGAAAAAAACTTTATTTGAAATAAAATACAAAAAACACCCTTGCATCACTGCCACATCATACAGCATACAGTTTTGATGTGTTTTTTTGCTAGGAGGTGTAGAATTTGTGCATGAATATGGTGTAAAAATGTAATCACCAAATTTGCATCTCTTGGCCCAAAAATGCAAAAAAAAAAAACAAAACAGTTTTGATGCCGGTTTGGAGCAATTTGCATCACTACTGCATCATACCGCATGTGGTTTTGATGCATTTTTTTGCCAGGAGGTGTAAATTTGGTGCTGAAATCTGGTGCAGACATTTCGGCACCAAATTTTCATCTCCTGGTGCAGGCCTACTCTAGCAGCTTTATCCTTTACCGACACCACTCTGGTCCTGCAGTGCCATCTTGTGACAGCAACGTCTGACTGGCAGAAGTATAAGCTCTCAATGCAAGTCTATGAGAGTCAGATGGAGGCTCTCGTAGACTGACATTGAGTTGTGATCTCCAGTGCACCCCATGAAACAGGAGCAGCTGCTAGGTCACACACTGCAGAAAACTGATGAGAGCATGATAACAGATGAAGATTGTAGGGCGAGTTAGACTCAGGGTTAGTTAGGGTGAGTTAGACTTAGGGGTTGAAGACTTGGAGTTAAAGCACCACTCCAGCAGTGACCACTCCAGTCCTGTGATCACTGTAGCATTGGCACTGATTCAAGTAGACAGTCTCGCTCTCTCTAGTGTGAGCGGGCAGGTAAAGGAGAAAGAAGCGACATGTGGGCAGGTATGTAGAAAGGGCTAATAAACTACAGCTCTACTATATCTATGCCATGCAGACAATAACTGCTTCATGTCAGTCAGAGCAGGGGCCTTGAGTCTTCAAACAGGGAATGGCAGTCTTTGGAGGAAACTTTCTTGATAATAAAGTCCTGAAGGAAAACCTGAAACGACCCTTAAACAATAGGTCATTTTCTGACGAGCGCAGTATGAGGACCTAAGAGTGCTGTGAAGTTTTGGGGGTTTTTTCTGTATCATTTCAAGAAAATACAAAAGCTTTTGAGATTACACAGTAAAAGTGAATACTATCTATTACTCCTGAGTCACATTTTTGCAATCCTTTTGATTTACAACCTCATGTTCACATGGTTTCCTCAGAAGGTGACGGGTGCACTTTAAAAATCCTGCTCAGCTATTAATATACAGTTGATAATCTGTTTGGCAAAAACCTGACACAGTGCAGTTGTAAAGTAGGTCATCAGGGGCTTTTGTATCCGGTCAGCAGAGAATATTTATTTGCAATCGGTTGAAATCTGTCTCCGACAAGAACTGTGACTCCATAAATCGCAGGTTATTCGATGGCTGTTTGTCTGCACAGTTTATTCTGGAGTTACAGAAATAAAACCTACATCTGCTCTTCCTTCTTCTACAATTTATTCAAGACTGCGGTTCCACATTTTAATTAGAAGCATTAGAATTCCGCTGCCAGATAGATGGCTTTGCCCATTTCCAAATAATAAGTACCTTAATCCAGCAAGCAGATGGATTAGCACAAGGGGACGTTCTCATTTCAGTGCAAATATTAGGACTCGCAGTCATGTGTTTTATGCTGAAAAATATCAAAGGCTCAATTTACTTCTTCCTAAATATTTAATGAGAGGGTGAAGTCTTTCTATTTTGTATTTATCAAAAAGAGTTGGTTTTCAATATCCGTCCTGAGTTTTCAGGGCCATAATTTGTTTCAACCCAAGAAATGTCTCATTGAATATTTGTAAATATTGACCTTTTTCTTGCGACTCCATGCAATGCTATGCAGTGTGATGGATGGAGGGATGGGTGGGTGGCTGGAGGGATGGGTGGGTGGAGGAATGGATGGGTGAATAGAGGGGATGGATGGAAGGATGAATGGGTGGATGGAGAGATGGATGGATGGAGGGATGGGTGGGTGAATAAAGGGGATGGATGGAAGGATGAATGGGTGGATGGAGAGATGGATGGGTGGAGGGATGGATGGGTGAATAGAGGGGATGAATGGGTGGATGGAGAGATGGATGGGTGGAGGGATGGGTGGGTGGATAGAGGAGATGGATGGGTGGGTGAATAGAGGGGATAGATGGATGGATGGATGGAAGGATGAATGAGTGGATGGAGAGATGGATGGGTGGAGGGATGGATGAGTGAATAGAGGGGATGAATGGGTGGATGGAGAGATGGATGGGTGGAGGGATGGGTGGGTGAATAGAGGAGATGGATGGGTCGAGGGATGGGTGGGTGAATAGAGGAGATGGGTGGAGAGATGGATGGGTGGGTGAATAGAGGGGATGGATGGATGGATGGATGGATGGAAGGATGAATGAGTGGATGGAGAGATGGATGGGTGGAGGGATGGATGGGTGAATAGAGGGGATGAATGGGTGGATGGAGAGATGGATGGGTGGGTGAATAGAGGGGATGGATGGAGATATGGATGGGTGGGTGAATAGAGGGGATGGAAGGATGAATGGGTGGATGGAGAGATGGATGGGTGGAGGGATGGATGGGTGAATAGAGGGGATGAATGGTTGGATGGAGAGATGGATGGGTGGAGGGATGGATGGGTGAATAGAGGGGATGAATGGTTGGATGGAGAGATGGATGGATGGAGAGATGGATGGGTGGGTGGGTGAATAGAGGGGATGGATGGATGGAAGGATGAATGAGTGGATGGAGAGATGGATGGGTGGAGGGATGGATGTGTGAATAGAGGGGATGGATGGAAGGATGAATGGGTGGAGGGATGGGTGGGTGAATAGAGGGGATGGATGGAGAGATGGATGGGTGGGTGAATAGAGGGGATGGAAGGATGAATGGGTGGATGGAGAGATGGATGGGTGGAGGGATGGATGGGTGAAAAGAGGGGATCGATGGAGAGATGGATGGGTGGGTGAATAGAGGGGATGGATGCATGGAAGGATGAATGAGTGGATGGAGAGATGGATGGGTGGAGGGATGGATGGGTGGATAGAGAGATGGATGGGTGGGGGGATGGGTGGGTGAATAGAGGGGATGGAAGGATGAATAGGTGGATGGGTGGAGGGATGCGTGCGTGAATAGAGGGGATGGATGAATGGGTGGATGGAGAGATGGATGGGTGGGTGAATAGAGGGGATGGGTGGATGGAAGGATGAATGGGCGGATGGAGAGATGGATGGGTGGGTTTTGGATGGAGGTCACTAGTGGGACTAAATGTAAAATAAAAAATAAGTATGAAATGAAAAACCAGAATACAGGAAAAAAAAAAAAAAAGTAGACCTATATACAGTAGTATAGCTGCATTCAAAACCCTATTTATTCTGCAGCAAACAAAGCAATTTTAGGTATAGAAAAAATGTCAGTCCTCAGAACAAAATCCAGTTAGTTCAGGACTTATTTGATTCTGGAGGAAATCTTTCTCTAGGCAGATCCCTTTTAAATTAAAAACAGAGAAACCCAAATTTCTTAATATTTTGCTGTAGATGCATCTAATAAAAAGTATAAAGAGGCACGGACAGTCGTCACAGACGTGCTATGGCCGCTCCTGAAGTGGGAGAAAGTGCAGCAGTTCTACAGGATATTATGTATTTTGGGTCCCATTCATTAAGGGGAACCAGCCACAAGGATTTTGCTATATGAAGTAAAAGCAGTGTCATACTGGCACTTGGATGCTGAATCCAAACATAACTTTTAATGAAAGATCTGATACTTAATTGCTGAAATATCTGTAATCAAAGTTCCAGAAATGCACTGCACGTTTGAATGGGTGTGCATCGGGGGGCGAGCCATTGGGGAGTTGGTTCCTCTGTGTATATTCCTCCTCCTGCGTCTTATATTGCATGCCCTCTATTCTTTGAGTATTGTGCCGCACTGCAATTGCTGCTCTTGGCGACATGTGTGCATTGCTACAGTAACTATGTCTTCATTAAAAATAGTGCTGGGGTCCGCGCATGCATGTTCCGCATTCTCTGGTGCAATTATATTGAAGACACTGGAGAAGACCATGAGTGGCAGGGGCACATGCGCAGATGTAAAAAAAAAAAATCTGCACACGCGCCAATGCCGCTCATTGTCTTCTCCTCAGTGTCTTCAATTTAACGGCGCCAGAGATTGTGGTACACGCATGTGCGAACTCCAGCAACCAGCAGCAGAAATGGCGGCATGATATTTAAATAAAGAAGAGTGGGCTTGCCATAGAGGACGCAATAAGAGGAATTTACAGTGAGGACCCAACCCACAAAGACCCACACCGCTGTACATAACAATTTGAGAATTTGGCTGGCATCGCCGCGCCCCACCCTGTCCATGTAGAACTGGTGTAAAAAACAATCCAAAATTCACAAATGTTTTGCTCGACTTCTAGTTGCATAAAAACTGTGACTTTTCAGTGTTTTATACCAGACATTTGTCAAAAACAGTTTGGTGAACCGGGGTCTCTGTCCATATTGTCAGAATCCGTGTCATATATTATAACACTAAAGCCTAAGCCACACGGCATGAAAATCGGGGCGAGTTGAGTGCAATTTTTTTTTTATCGCATTTCACTCGGACCATGTCACGGGGTCCTTCTCCCATATCACACAATCAACAGAGCGAGAGATGGCAGTACAATCCAAAGAGCATTTATTCCAAGCAAATCAAAACTGTCCATAAGATCCACAAAACAGAGGGTAAAATTAATCCAGTAACTCAAATATAGTCCGGTAAGCGATAAATGTCCAGGTCTCTCTCTGAGAAGTCTCAGCTTCTACCAGAGGATCACTCTTCCTGCTTCATTCTTGAAGTTCTCCAACAGGCTGCCAATCTCTAAGTAAAACAGAGAGTTTAGTTGAATCTCTGGACCCCTCCCCCAGACCTAGGGACAGAAACACTGTAGGGGGTGATTATCTACAAACAATAAATGTACACATAGGCAGTACAAATAATGGATAGTGAACCACGCCTAAACATGAACCCACACAAAATGGTACATGACCCACAATATCCCACCATCACAGACCAATATTAACCTGTGTGTCAGCACATATGAGCGATTATTTTCTCAGCCCTAATCAGACCGAGAAAACAATCGCGTTATGCTGCAATTGTAATGTGAGACTCTTTCTCTTGCAACCATTCAAGTGTATGGGGCGAGAGAAAAATCGCACTGCACTCACGGTACACCGGTGTACCGCGAGTGCAGTGCGAGAATGACAATAGCCGGCTACAGAGGAGAGAGGGGAGATAAATCCCTCCCTCCCCTCCTCAGTGCCGGCTCGCCCCCCGCAGCTGAGGTCCGATCGCACGGTCAGACCTCAGTCGCAGGGACACTCGCATGACACTTGGCTCTGCTGTACTGCCAGCGCAGTAATTCCCGTGTGGCCCCGGCCTTATGAACAGGGAGCAAATACTTAAGGATGGAATCTAAAATGTTACCAAGAGCTTATACAGATGAAGTCTTTCCTGATGAGAGCTGAAGTAATCGCACATAGTGATGAGCGAGCTTTACCATGCTCGGCTGATTAGTACTCATATCGAGCAATCGGAAGCTCGGACGGGGCTCAATTCGTGCACTAAGTATAATGGAAGTTAATGGGGATCTCGACCATTTTTCCTTAAGATCTTCCAAAAAAGTTCTTGTGTTTCCCATTGACTTCCATTATACTCGGTAAACGAGTCAAGCCTGTTAGAGCGTCCAACTGCTCATTACGAGTATCGAGCCCCCATGCATGGTAGTGCTCGCTCACCACCAGTTGCTACTACTAGTGTCCACTATTGCAGTTGTGACCTTGATATGAGACTGGACCGAGTGCCGGGATCTGTGTGTCCGGTGGTTTCTATTAATGGTGGCTATTTCTTTTGGTTTTCCTACCGTGGATATGGGATTAGCTTCTAAGTCATGAGAGCTTGTATTGTGTTCCTTATTGGCTCTTATCTCATCCAGCTAAACCAGCGAGAGTTCCAAATGAGGAGCTTTTAGAGAATTGGAGAGCGGCATCAGTCTGCAGCTAAACATTTCATTGCTTTCCTTGCTTCTTGGCTTCATTTCTTAGCCCCTCCGCTCCTTAGTTATCTCTGCACACAGCTGGTGCACAGCCTGAGCAGGGCACGGATGCGTGGAAGGTGGCCAAGACATGGCATAGTTATGTTAGGTAAAGACTACTATGGCTTGCTGATTAACTCTCTACTAGCCATACAAAGCTATTGTAATCTCCAGCATCTTGTGCTGCATGTGATCCCCGAAGATAGATGTCCGCGCAGTAATCAGTGGCTTGGCTGCTTACCCTTCAGTGTTTCATGATGAGGCTTTGCAGTGTATCACAATGTTTGTATGATGCGTTCTAGCTCATTTTTCTTTTGGTATCCACTTAGAGGTCAAGCTAGGGGGTTAACACTATTAATAAACAGGTTTTCAGGTTTTCCTACATAAAATCTGCAACTTAAAGATAATCTGTTACCAAGTTTTCGCTACCCCATCTGAAAGCAGCAAGATGTAGGGACGGAGACCATGATTCCTGGGATGTATCACTTACCAGGCTTCTTGCTGTAGTTTTCATAAAATCAAAGTTTTATCTGCTGCAGATCTATCAGTTCTCTGAATGCTGAGCTCCATATAACCGTGACCACATCACTGATTGGCATCTTTCCGTGTGTACACGGGGCATAGGCAGAAAGCTGTCAATTAGAGGACTGGCAGCAGGTTTACTAGTCATCAAATGATTGGCAGTACACTTCTCTGGCAGCAGGAGTTCTGTCTATACGTTATGCTTCTCTCAGATTAGGTGGCAAACACTTGGGGACAGATTCCCTTTAATACGGAACCAGTAAAGTAGAAGAGATTTTACCAAATGTCATCCACAGTTTGCATAGACTTTTCTGGTAAAATTGACACATGGTGCAAATGTATGAATCTACGTCGCGTCAATTCTCTGTGCTGATTTGCGTGGCAGATATCAGCTGCAGGGTGAAAGTTGTATTCTTTATATCACAAAATCCATAGCAGAATTTCAGTCCTTTGTAGGTACCCAAAATTTTACCTAAAGTTCACATAATATGTATTACAATTCCATTAACCTGACAAATTATAATCCAGTAGTAACATTCATGTATATGGGTCTATACATTACAAAGTTAAAGGGAATCTGTCAGCAGGTTTTTGCTACTTCATCTGATAGGAGCATAATGTAGGTACAGAGGTACTGAATCCAACAATATATCACTTAGATTGCTGGGTGCAGCCGCTCTGACACAAACAGAAATTTTACCTTCAGCCATGAGTCCAGAAGGCCACCCCCGCCCACACCAGGATCTCCGTAATGATTGTACATTAACAGGGAGGTATAAATCACAGCAAGGGGCGTGTCAGACTACATGCACGTGACATTGTAGTCTAGCAATGGTAAGTCCTGCTGCTTAAACATACATAGCAAATTAAAAAAAACAGATCGGACCTTGACAAGACAGGCATCCTTGAATTCTCTGTGTTAACCCTTGCAGCATGCTGTCTTTAGCTTACATAGTAAAAACCTGCTGACAGATTCCCTTTAGGGTTTGTGCAAAAAAACCTGCATTTTACGGTCTGTCAAAGTGAATAAGATTCCGAAATCTCATTGATATACAGATATTTTTTTCTTAAAGATTTGAAGCAGTTTCATTTCTGCAGGGCATCAATTTTTTTCAGCATTTTGTCCCATTTTAATGACTAGAGAAAGAAGCATTGAAAGGGCAGCAAAAATGCACATTTTATGCATCATTTTTCCTGCCAAAAGACTTACCATCTGTACATACCCTTACATAGATTTTGGTTTTGAGCTCCCTAAATTTTGGCAAACGTTTTTAAACTATTTAGAAAAAAAAAAATAATCCCTAGTAGTATATTATCACCGTGGATGCTGCTGCTCATTTTATTCTGCTGCTCATTTCTATTAAGTTTAATATTTTATTACTCCTTTCATACTTTTCATCTTTACCTTTTCACTTTTCTAAATATATACAGTGTCCCAAAGGGATTAAGAGATGCCAAATAAAAACATAAAAGAACAGGCTGGTTTTGATGTTAGGTTTTGAAAAATGGAGAAATCTATTATTCTTTTATGTATTTGTGCTGTTTGACTGCAGTTAATGGGTTATAGATTGAGGCCAACCAAACAGATTTCCAGCAATGACAAATCCTAAAAAGCTGTAAGCATCCCCCGGAAAGAAAAGAGTCTAAGTTCATTTCTATCCACTTGGTGACTTTTTTTGACCTTTCTTTTTCTTTTAAATGACAACAATTAAATTACAACCTAATTGAGAAGACTGTAGTAATAGGATAATAAAAGAAAAGCAATAATAAGTGTGTATTTACTAACCGATTATTTCTTTTTGTCAGAACACAGAGGTCCCCCATCAGGATCCAACTCTGCAAGACAGAGCCCCGCTCCACAGCATCGAGCCATGGGCCAGGCTCCGAATTATGGGACACTGGACAGGTAGGAATGTAGATGGTGATAGGTGATGGCTTGTAATCCAACTAATACCATGGTAGCAAAATACAACAGCAAATACCGGTATATAATTGTTGCCACCTTGATCAATCTGTACCTCCACCACTACTATACTAACTTTTATCCATTCCATCCCTATTTAAAAGGAACTTGGCAGATCTTCCATGCCCATCTAACCTCCACCATGTTTTTATCCCTATGTTAACACTCTGCCTAACAAGCTCTTGGTACAGTAAAATCCATTTCCAATTTGTTGTTTAGTTTCAGACTAGTCGAAGGGTCGTTGGTTTCCCCCGACTAGTCGTTCCACCCTGTTGGCACAATAAGTTTATTTAGAGGAGCCAGTGTCACTGGCGGGCATGCTCAGAACTTTCATCATATCATGTTAGTGTTTCAGTGAAGCTGGGGAATGTACACCCGCTTCACAACACACTTGACATGAAATGATGAACGTTAGGGCACGGTTCCATTGGCGTATGACTGGTGCGAGTCTCGCATCGGTATCACCCGGCATGACCGCACACAGTCCTGACAGAAGCAGGTCGACTGCATGTATTTCCATGCAGCTGAGGTGCTCGTGTCTTGAGAGCGTCAGGCCGTGCCGGGTGATAGCAATGCGAGACTCGCCAGAGTCATATGCAAGTGGCCTTACACACATGCGCAAAACTTGCAGGGAGCAGGCATTGACACCGGCTTCTACAAATCATGTTATCAAGCCTATAGGAGTTTGATAATATCATTAGTGGGACCACTAGTCTGGGGAAATCAATACTTTCTCAACTAGTCTGTAGCTAATTAGCATATTGGAAACTGATTTTTTTAAAAAAAATTGCCATACATTGCAATCATTTATGCTGTACAGAGGGATTTTTAGGCACGGTGTTCATATAAGAATAAACTCCTGGTTCCCTGAAAATAAGACCTACCCAGAAAATAAGGGTTTTTTGGGGGAATTTTTTTAATATACTTATATTATAAACCCTAGTCCAGAAATAAGCTCTAGCTGTGTACCACATACTATAAAAATATCCTGAAATAGGGCTTGTGCAGATCTTTCAGGATATGTAACTTTTATTGGTGTGCAGTGCCCTGCTGTGTTACTGTAAGGCATGAAGGTTTATAGTCACATGCCGGCTAGTTAATGGAAATGAATATTCACCACTTTCCCTGTCACCTGTCCGTATTGGCATCAGTGATTCAGACTGCCATTATTACTCTCCGAGGATTGCATCACAATCCTCAGACCTGCTGGCGGCTCTCCTGATCCGATCATGTCAGCGTGTATTTCTATGCATTGGTCCTGCTCAAGTGATACAATCCCCTTGTGCAGTAATACAGCAGTGTAAGTGAATCACTGACATTTGGCACAGAGTGGTCACTGGAATTATAGGCGGGTGAAGAGGGTGAATATTCATTGTACATTAACAAACGTTCCAGTCAATGATGCCGGCACAGTAGGGGGCGCTGGATTATGAGCGCGAGAAGGGGTGAATATTAATTTGTCATTAACAAACATTCCAGTCACTGACACCAGCACAGAGGGGTGGGTGGGATTATGGGTGGGGTGGAGAGGGTCATTATTCATTTTCCATTAACAGTCCAATCATTCATCCAATTAATAATGCCATTAACAATCCAATTCAATTCCAATCACTGATGCCAGTGAAAAATGTAAGACATCCCCTGCAAAGAAGCTCTAGCTTATCTTGTGAAGCCAAGACCCTGTCTTATTTTTGGGGAAACACGGTACCAGCGGTTTGAGGGGAATGGGGGGGACCAGTCAGGTTTCCTTTAATTGAGGTATACATGTTTTTACAATGTAAATAAGGTCATCTAGAGATATTGAGCTCATTGGCAACAATTGTAGTCTACTTGCTTTCTACTTGTCTGTCCACTGTATATTGAATATACATATCTCACTGATTCAAGACAAATAATTAAATATAACCATACAGTGTTATAAAGATTCACTATTCCACATGTAAGACAGCCATTCAGTGCACAAATAATGCGCGCATAGATCACACATGCTCTGTATGTACCAGTTTGCACACTCACTGCATAGTGTACTGTAATGGTAAATGCTAATCACCCGCTCCAGTGGGTTTCCATGTGTATGAAGCATCACTCACAGCTGGTATCTACTGTGGGAGGGAAAGATATACACAGGAGGAAGATGAGGTTGCAGGGTGCATTTTAGTTACTATGGTAACTCCAAAATGGGAATTGTTCCATAATGTCAAGCAGTAGCTCTTGCTCTGATGCGCAAACACTTAGAGGATCTTCATGCTTTATGGCCAACTGAACTTAGTGTGAAGTAGATGTCTAGTGTGAACTGCAAAGCTGACACAGTGATGGGACAGGTAAGAATCTAGCTCCTACTAAGCCTGGTGGCATCACGGCTCCAGACGTCCGCTGGTAGTGGCTTCTGGGACAGGATTAAGACTGATATTAGAAAAAAAGTAAACACTTCCTCTCATATTAAGAGTTTTAATGTGTGGGTGAAATAGAAAACCATCCGTCGGGCATGCAGTCATGTGTGAAGACCCATAGAAGCCTTCACAGAAGATTAATAACCACATTCTGGAGCTGCCACACCATTCCCTGAGGAGCATTGACACGCTGGTAATACTCGCCCTGAGCAACAGCCCCTGGAGATAGAAATCCAGATTATTGGAAAATGTTTCGAGTAAATGTTAATTAGTTTATAAAACTAAATAAAATAATCACATGCACTTAATGGAAATGGTTAGGGGTTTTAATCAAAATTGATTTCTATGGAATATTCTTATCTTAAAAAGATAATAAATGTAGGCAGCACACCAATCAGTATGATAAAAAAACTCCACAGTGGTTTATTAGCCCATAGTAGCAGTGGCAACGTTTCGGTGAATCTTTCTCAAACACATTTCAGAACGGAAACATTACCACTGCTGCTATGGGCTAATATACCACTGTGGGTGTGCTGCCTACATTTATTTTTATCTGAATGGTTTGTTTTTTGTCTCTGTCTATCTTTCCCTCTGCCCGACGCGCTCTTTCCCTCTGCCCGACGCGCTCTCTCTCTCCCTCTGCCCGACGCTCTCTCTCCCTCTGCCCGACGCTCTCTCTCCCTCTGCCCGACGCTCTCTCTCCCTCTGCCCGACGCTCTCTCTCCCTCTGCCCGATGCTCTCTCTCTCCCTCTGCCCGATGCTCTCTCTCTCCCTCTGCCCGATGCTCTCTCTTTCTCCCTCTGCCCAACGCTCTCTCTTTCTCCCTCTGCCCGACGCTCTCTCCCTCTGCCCGACGCTCTCTCCCTCTGCCTGACGCTCTCTCTCTCCCTCTGCCCAACTCTCTCTCTCCCCCTCTGCCCGACGCTCTCTCTCTCTCCCCATCTGCCCGACGCTCTCTCTCCCCCTCTGCCCGACGCGCTCTCTCTCTCTCTCTCCCTCTGCCCGACACTCTCTCTCTCTCCTTCTGCCCGACGCGCTCTCTCTCTCCCTCTGCCCGACGCTCTCTCTCCCTCTGCCTGCCGCTCTGTCGATCAATCTATTTCATGTTTATCTTCTCTATTGTCTTTCTATCACTCAGTAAATTTGTCTCACATCTATCGATCTGGCTCATATCTATCTTTGTCCATCTTGCTTCATGTCATATCTACAATGTATACTTATGTATTTGTGTGTTTAATACAATCTGTAGATATAAATTGTCATAATATTTATTGTGTTTTGGTGAATGTGAATTCTAATATGTAAATCTACCTTTATATCTGTCTACATAAACAGCTTCAGTAGACATGATGCAGTTATTATTAAAGGAAAAAAATAGTGCTGGGGGCCAGAACCCAGCTGACCTCATGGCATGGAGCAAGCACATATACTATACAGTAACTGATGTTGTAAGAAATCCCAGGACGTATATCTCTATCCCTCATGCACTGATTATACCCTTATTGCACAGAAACGCGTTGGACACAGAAGGCAGTAAGGGGGATCTCTCTGCTCCATACAGATTCTTATGGGCTGATGCTGCACACACCCTGCCTACTGGAAGTCGACACTCACAGGTAAGATATCGTACTAGTCTCTAGGGAAATAAAGGGCAGTCTTCATCTGAAGGAATTTGGTGGAAATGCAGCAAGTTCAGGCTTTAGATTCATTGATCTTATGTCTGAAACGTTTACACTAGAGACAGATAAAGATGTAACATTTATATATTGCACATATCGGTCTTGGTAGTCCTCTATAATTAAAAAACAGCCATATGAAAAAATCTTCCTTGTGTCTTGTATTCCTGGCTGATCGCTTTTACTCAGTCTATGAGCTTATACCCTTCACGTTCATATAATCTCACTGTAAGCAAGTTCAGAGTCTTATTTACAGTATTATACAGGTTTGTATGGGTGTCAACATCGGAGGGCACCACATAATGCACCTATGTCACTCTCAAGACCCTGTGTCATATGGCCACTGTTCTAGGGGAAGGTTATGGTAGTGAAGCATTGACCACTTAAGGTGCCTGTTATACAGTGTCCCTCAATGTAGGGCTTATGTCTGTTCATATGGCGGTATTGTAATATAGCGCATAGAGGAGTATTTAAAACCCTGAAAAAGCATCTGACAGAGCTAATGTGCACAATGGTGTCCTAGGGCATATTTCTTTACCAGAGTGTTGAGCTTAATTATATTGAGAAATTTGAAGTCCAATATATGTTTTGTCTTCTCAGCCAATAAATCAAGGCTACCAGACCAATGAAGTTAACCTAATGCTGTATCTCATGATTGCTGGGGGTGTCTATATTAATGCCATTGTGTGAGGTTTTGTAGAATCACAGATATTGAAAATGGCTAATAAGACGCTTCCTTCTGTTTCACAATGGAATTAAGAATAAGAACATGCTTAAAGGATTCAAGTGCATCTCATTCTTTGCAGAACAACTTTTTTTAAAAATATATTAATCTCAGAATTACCTATTGTTTGAATCAGGTTTTCTTGTTTCTTGTATTTTTTCCCACAAAATATGCCAATTTTTTTTAGTTGATATTATGATCCTTAAAAAAATAAAAAGAAAAGGCTTTTTTAGATTCTGACTTTC
This sequence comes from Anomaloglossus baeobatrachus, assembly GCF_048569485.1. Classification (NCBI taxonomy): domain Eukaryota; kingdom Metazoa; phylum Chordata; class Amphibia; order Anura; family Aromobatidae; genus Anomaloglossus; species Anomaloglossus baeobatrachus. The sequence continues at coordinate 213,278,009 of NC_134354.1, forward strand.
TGTCCTTTCATTAAGCATTTTTCAGAATTATCATATTAGTAGAGGCAGGATTACAATAAAAGGTAACTCCTCTAATAACACAGGATCCACTAATTACAATAGATGATGTCACATCTGACCCTAGCACCGCTTTCTTCAATACAAAAGATATAGGGATGGAATCTGATCATTCTGGGTATGCACATGTGTTGTTTCCTGAAACAATTAGGAAATTAAAGTCTAAAAAAGACCCAGTGGCAAGTGTGAAAATTGCAGAATTTCTAATTTTTAATACAGGATATGACTTAAGAGATTTTTTTTTTTATCTTTGGCATTTTTTTTTAACACCCAAACCTTATTTATTCAATAGGTTATAGGTTATTTTCTGATGACAGCTTTCAATTATAGAGAACCTGTAACCAGGTTTTTCCCTTATGAGCTGGCACCACCACCAGTGAGCTATTATATACAGCATTCTAATATGCTGTATATAAGAGCCTGTCCTCCTCCTTCTGAGGCCCATGTGCATGACTCGTCCTATGCCATCCACACTAGCCAGCATTGAGGTCCTGCGCAGGCGCGTTTTGATCTGCCCTGCTCAGGGCATATCAAAGTGTAGTGCGCATGCACAGGCGGTCTTTAACCTTTCCTCACGCCTGCGCATTACAGTACTTTGATCTGCCCATGACCGCTACGCCAGCCTGGGCTGGATAGAAGGAGGACGGTGATCGCCGCACAGAGGAGGAGCAGCGACGCCCATAGGCCTAGACCACCCCTAGGTGAGTGTTCTAAAAGTGTTTTATGAACTATGCAGCGACCTGGGCTCTTATATATAGTATTCTGGAATGTTCTGTATAAGGGCTAACTGGTGGTGGCCACAGGTTATATTCGCCAAATCTGGTGACAGGCTCCTTTTTAGTCTTTTAATAGTCTTCATGCTCCACATATATTTTAAAATATACTTAACTTTAATGTTTGTTTTTTTTAATATATACAGTATATATATATTTTTTTTATATATATATAATATACAGTACAGACCAAAAGCAAAAGTTTGGACACACCTTCTCATTCAAAGAGTTTTCATTATTTTCATGACTACAAAAATTGTAGATTCACATTGAAGGCATCAAAACTATAAATTAAACATGTGGAATGAAATACTTAAAAAAGTGTGAAACAACTGAAAATATATCTTATATTCTAGGTTCTTCAAAGTAGCCATCTTTTGCTTTGATTACTGCTTTGCACACTCTTGGCATTCTCTTGATGAGCTTCAAGAGGTAGTCACCAGAAATGGTCTTCCAACAGTCTTAAAGGAGTTCCCAGAGATGCTTTTCACTTGTTGGCCCTTTTGCCTTCACTTTGCAGTCCAGCTCACCTCAAACCATCTCGATTGGGTTCAGGTTTGGTGACTGTGGAGACCAGGTCATCTTGCGTAGCACCCCATCACTCTCCTTCTTAGACAAATAGCCCTTACACAGCCTGAAGGTGTGTTTGGGGTCATTGTCCTGTTGATCAATAAATGATGGTCCAACTAAACGCAAACCGGATGGAATAGCACGCTGCTGCAAGATGCTGTGGTAGCCATGCTGGTTCTGTATGCCTTCGATTTTGAATAAATTCCCAACAGTGTCACCAGCAAAGCACCCCCACACCATCACACCTCCTCCTCCTCCATGCTTCACGGTGGGAACCAGGCATGTAGAGTCCATCCGTTCACCTTTTCTACAAAGACACGGTGGTCGGATCCAAAGATCTCAAATTTGGACTCATCAGACCAAAGCACAGATTTCAGCTGGTCTACTGTCCATTCCTTGTGTTCTTTAGCCCAAACAAGTCTCTTCTGCTTGTTGCCTGCCCTTAGCAGCGGTTTCCTAGCAGCTATTTTACCATGAAGGCCTGCTGCACAAAGTCTCCTCTTAACAGTTGTTCTAGAGATGACAAGGTGTGTCCAAACTTTTGGTCTGTACTGTATGTGTGTGTATATATATATATATATATATATATATATATATTTATATATTTATATATATATATATATATATATATATATTTATATATATATATATATATTTATATATATATATATATATATATATATATATATATATATATTTATATATATATATTTATATATATATATATATATATATATATTTATATATATATATATATATATACGGCATGATCATCATTTTATAATGTGTTGTTGGATAGAAAATGTAAAAACCTAAAAGCCCAAAGAGAAAGAAATAGATTTTAATCTCTCCCCTTCCCCAAATGAAAATTTGTATACTATATGTCACATATGTTCTAAATATCTGTATTAATGTGCAGAGTGCTGGTTGCTACCCTGTGGAGTTAGACAGAGGACCGAGGGGTTTTGGTTTTAGCCTACGAGGTGGAAAAGAATACAACATGGGGCTCTTCATTCTTCGGCTTGCAGAAGATGGACCTGCGATTAAAGATGGCCGTATTCATGTATGTAACTCTTTAAACCATTCTCTTGCTACAGTGGATGATGATGTCTGCTTGAGGCCCATTTTAAAGTTTTGATCTTGTTGCATAGTTTGGATAATAATCGATTTGAGGAACAAAGATTGGGCATACTAAAATCTAGGAGATCTCCATAGATGTTATATGGTCGGCTGTTCCCACTGAAATCGGTCACTTCTACTGACTTTTGCTTCAGGATACAACATATGTTGCCTCCATTCTAAAGCCTGCTTTACACGTTGCAATTAGTTGTACAATCGCATTTGCGATGTGACACGCCCAGATTGCATATGTGATCTAAAAAGATCGCACGTAGGTCGTTCATTTGCTGTCACACATGCGTTAGTAGTCTATGTTAAATTGATCAATTTTTTTGTGCGATCCTTTAGATCATGTGTTCTGTGACGTATGCATTGTGCACCTTTTTTTTTTTTAATTTTTATTTATTGACTTGCCAAGTGTGTGTAATGCGTTGGGGATCCGTTTTTACTATGTCATTTGCCATTCAGCTCTGCTACGAGGCCGCTGACAGCAGACACAGACGGCCATGTAGCAGAGCTGAATGGCAGATGACAGCAGACACAGACAGAGCCGCACGATCAGAATGAAGTCGGATGAACTTCACCCGACTTCATTGTCATACCGCGGCTCTGTCTGTGTCACCTACTGATTAGCGGTCACCCGTGAAGGACTCACCGGTGACCGCTAATCTCCTGAGTGACTGAATTGAGCAGCCCTTTCTCATACTCACCGATCCTCGGCGCTGCACGGCGTTCACACTGCTCCAGCGGCTTTTACTATTTTGAAAAAGTCGGCCGCTCATTATTCAATCTCGTATTCCCTGCTTTCCCCGCCCACCGGCGCCTATGATTGGTTGCAGTCAGACACACCCCCACGCTGAGTGACAGGTGTCTCACTGCACCCAATCACAGCAGCCGGTGGGCGTGTCTATACTGTGCAGTGAAATAAATAATTAAAAAAAACTGGCGTGCGGTCCCCCCAATTTTAAAACCAGCCAGATAGAGCCATACGGCTGAAGGCTGGTATTCTCAGGATGGGGAGCTCCACGTTATGGGGAGCCCCCCAGCCTAACAATATCAGTCAGCAGCCGCCCAGAATTGCCGTATACAATAGATGCGACAGTTCTGGGACTGTACCCGGCTCTTCCCGATTTGCCCTGGTGCGGTGGCAATCGGGGTTATAAAGAGTTAATGGCAGCCCATACCTGCCACTAAATCCTAGATTAATCATTGCAGGCGTCTCCCCGAGATACCTTCCATGATTAATCTGTAAGTTACAGAAAATAAACACACACAGCCAAAAAATCCTTTATTTGAAATAAAAAACACTAACAAATTCCCTCGTTCACCAATTTAATAAGTCCTGAAAAGCCCTCCATATCTGGCGTAATCCAGGATGGTCCAGCGTCGCTTCCAGCTCTGCTGCATGAAGGTGACCGGAGCAGCAGAAGACACCACCGCTCCTGTCACCTCCACGCGGCAACTGAAGACAGCCGCGCGATCAGCTGAGCTGTCACTGAGGTTACCCGCGGCCACAGCTGGATCCAGCGGTGGCCACGAGTAACCTCAGTGACAGCTCAGCTGATCACGCTACTCACCTCAGTTGCCGCGTGGAGGTGACAGGAGCGGCGATGTCTTCTGCTTCTCCGGTCACCTTCATGCAGCAGAGCTGGAAGCGACGCTGGACCATCCTGGATTACGCCGGACATGGAGGGCTTTTCCGGGCTTATTAAATTGGTGAACGAGGGAATTTGTTAGTGTTTTTTATTTCAAATAAAGGATTTTTTGGCTGTGTGTGTTTATTTTCTGTAACTTACAGATTAATCATGGAAGGTATCTCGGGGAGACGCCTGCAATGATTAATCTAGGATTTAGTGGCAGCTATGGGCTGTCATTAACTCTTTATTACCCCGATTGCCACCGCACCAGGGCAAATCGGGAAGAGCCAGGTACAGTCCCAGAACTGTCGCATCTATTGTATGCGGCAATTCTGGGCGGCTGCTGACTGATATTGTTAGGCTGGGGGGCTCCCCATAACGTGGAGCTCCCCATCCTGGGAATACAAGCCTTCAGCCTTATGGCTTTATCTGGCTTGTTTTAAAATTGTGGGGGACCGCACGCCGGTTTTTTTAATTATTTATTTCACTGCACAGTATAGACGCGCCCACCGGCTGCTGTGATTGGGTGCAGTGAGACACCTGTCACTCAGCGTGGGGGTGTGTCTGACTGCAACCAATCATAGGCGCCGGTGGGCGGGGAAAGCAGGGAATAAGAGATTGAATAATGAGCGGCCGGCTTTTTCAAAAGAGGAGAAGCCGCCAGAGCAGTGTGAACGCCGTGCAGTGCCGCGCCGGTGATCGGAGATCGGTGAGTATATGAGAGAGGGGGTTAGACTGACTGAGATGAACAGAGAGAGAGGGACAGAGATAGTGACCGACCGACAAAAGCAGCATGCTGCGATTTTTTTTCTCAGTCCAATCTGGACTGAGAAAAAAAATCGCAAATGCGAGCCGAATCATTCACTAACATGTGTCCGATTCCAATGCGAGATTTTCTCGCATTGCTCTACTGCGAGAAACTCGCAAGGGAGAAGCCGGCCTGAAAGTTGTATTTGCAAAATCGTATGAGGGATGTCGTACGTGCAACAAAACGTTCAATTCTAGACAAAGATACGATGTGTTTGCGATCACCATTTTTGCGTTCAATCTTGATCGCACGGAGGTGTCACACGCAAATACGTCACGAACGATGCCGGATGTGCGTCACTTGCAACTTGACCCCAACGACGGATTGTAAGATATATTGCAACGTGTAAAGCGGGCTTTAGATAGTCAAGGATTGTGTGACATCTCAGCTCATGGATGCTTTTGATCACAGATAGATGGGAAGCGTATTTGGTTGTAAATCTCCAATATGCAATAGGTGAAGAAACGTTGTCATTTTAACACAAAAGCAAGACTTTGTAGACTCTTCTTCCAGAAATAAAACCAATTATTCGACCATATGTGGAAACGTTGCAGGCCCCCAGCATATAGAACACGATTAAAAAAAAATCCAGTAAATTAAGGAGCTGCATTGTATCCTAAAAATCCACCTCCTTTTTAAAATGTATTTATATGATGATGTTCCGTCTGTGGGAAAAACTAAAATAATAAATGATGCGTTTGCGAAGAATAATTCGCATGCAGACTAATTTGCTCTCCGCTTTCTCTGTGGGCTGTCTCCCTGCCTTCCAGTTGACAGTTCAGCAAACACCAGTTAAATCTATGGGGTTTTTTTTTTATTACTTTTATTAAAGCCTTAGGCCCTCACTGTCAGTAAGAAAAGTAAAAGGAAGATGACAGAAATGGCCGATGAGGAATCACAGAGGTCAGCAATCTGCAGGCACGGATCTCTGCTAACAGATGTGCACTGTCTGCAAAGTACAGGCTCTAATTTACAGTTAGGTTTTATGGATTTTCCAAAAATAGTATATTACTAAAATTATTACTGCTACTGCCATCCTTGTTTCAAGGCCAAAAAAGCGGTTAACACAAAGAAAGGGTGAAAGCGTTGAAGTGTAGAACTCTTCGAGTGAAACAAATGTTGCAGCAAGAAACGAAAGTCTACTCAAGCATAGTGTCTTCACCTTTACAGATTGTTAATATCAGTGGTTTTATTTACTTGTTTCAAAGGGCAGATTATTAACGCAATATTAATTGTAAAACAAAAGAAAACCATCGAAGAGACGATTGATGTGGAACATATGATGCCCACTGTATTTACTATTGACTCAAGCAGGCAGAGCAATATCTACAAATATGATCTGCAAATTTTGGGGACCAATGGTCATTCTGTAAGGCCTTTGAATTAACTACCCAATTGGTTGTTTATTCTGTTCTCCAACTTTTCAGATGTAATCGACAGTGGCTGTAAAATGTAAGCTTACATTCAACACAGTATGCTTGTCCTTCACCATCAATCGTTTATTCTTTTTTACTCTTTGTGGTCCTTTTATTACGAGATTTCTAAAATCTTCTAAATGGCAAATTGTACATTGTTTCCATATTTTTACATATCTACAGACAGTGTCGGACTGGCTACCTAAGAAACCGCCAGTAATATCAGTCCTGGCTGCGGTTACCTGGATTGAACTCCGGAGCTCTCACCTGAGCTCCGGAGTGCAGCCTGGACCAGGACTGAACTGCGAGTGCTGACGGACTCCCCAGCAATTGCAGTTCAGTTCATGATAGCTGCGGACAAGCTGGGCTGAACTCCGGAGCTCAGGTGAGCACTCTGAAATTCAATCCAGGTAACCGCAGCCAGGACTCATATTACTGGTGGTTTCTCTGGTAGCCAGTCCTACACTGTCTGCGGTACTTATATACATAGTTGTGTAGATGCAGTTCCCCTGCCGATCAGAACAGCATCAGTAAGGACCATGGCTTTATTTGATAAAGCACTGCGGTCAATTCTGACCACTTCAGAATACATATTGTCAGACCACTTCAGAATACATATTGATTCCGGCTTTGCTCACTTCTACATCGGTAGGTGAGCAGGGACCGGTGATGCCACATCTTCTGATTCTTAAGGGGGCTTTACGTGCAGCGACATCGCTAGCGAAAGCATCTGCCCCCGTCGGTTGTGTGTCACGCGCAAATCACTACCCGTGGCGCACAACATCGCTAGGACCCGTCACACGTACTTACCTGCATAGCAACGTCGCTGTGGCCGGCGAACCGCCTCATTTCTAAGGGGGCGGTTCGTGCACCTTCACAGCGACGTCACACGGCAGCCGTCTAATCGAAGCGGAGGGGCAGAGAGCAGCCAAAAGAAAGTGCACATCGTTGCCGGAGGACGCAGGTACGGTGTTGTTCCTCATTCCTGGGGTGTCACACGTAGCTATGTGTGCTGCCTCAGGAACGACGAACAACCTGCGTCCTGCAACAGCAACGATATTCGGTATTAGAACGACGTGTCAACGATCAACGATTAGGTGAGTAATTTTGATCGTTAGCGGTCGTTCGTACGTTTCACACGCAGTGATGCCGCTAACGAGGCTGGATGTGCGTCACGAATTCCGTGACCCCAACGACATCTCGTTAGCGATGTCGTTGCATGTAAAGCCCCCTTTAGACTAGGACAGGTACACGATACCTGCCAATGCCGATGACTTGGCAGGTATCAGTTGGCTTAATATTGACACTAACTGTTATATTGTTGGCCTCCTGATATAAATAATGTTTTTTTTTTCAGGTCGGTGATCAAATAGTGGAAATTAATGGAGAACCAACCCAAGGCATCACTCACACACGAGCCATTGAGCTGATCCAAGCTGGTGGGACCAAAGTTCTCCTCTTATTAAGACCTGGTACAGGACTTATTCCAGATCATGGTAAGAAGTCTTTATTTTTTAGTAATCGGAATGTTGGGTAATACTTTGAACAAGGTCACTTATATTTTTTCAGAAATTATTATTTTAACATGTCAGTTAATACATATTAATGGGAAAGAAAGGTGATTTATTTCAATGTAGTAACATATCAGATTTAAATCATTGTTGTTCAAAATGTTAACCCTTCTTTTTAATTTTATTAACATGTTTTTTTTTGTGGAAATTTTAAAAAATCAATGGAGATAAACATTATTTTAGAATCCACAGATGCTTAAGATCATTATTCTGTTATGGTCAATCTGCTTTGTATTAGTCAGTTAGAAAATAGTGTTGGTAAAGGAGATAAAAAAATAATAATAAAATACAAAATTAAATGAGCTTTAATGGGATTAAAGTGAAAATAACAGAAATGTAAGAGTATTTTAATGTCCAAAACATTCACTAAAATTGGTTCTTACTCCCTATGCTATTTATGCTATAGCAGAGTTTTTAAGGCTAGCGAAAGACAAAAAAATAAAAATCATACCAGCTATTCTTTGATTGTAGTGAGTGTTAGAATAACATTTTTCATAAATTGACCTCTTCATCAAACTTAAGGGTACTTTACACGCTGCGATATCGGTACCGAGATCGCTAGCAAGCGTACCCGCCCCCGTCGGTTGTGCCTCACGGGCAAATCGCTGCCCGTGGCGCACAACATCGCTAACACCCGTCACACAGACTTACCTTCCCTGCGACGTCGCTCTGGACGGTGATCCGCCTCCTTTCTAAGGGGGCGGTTCGTGCGGCGTCACAGCGACATCACATGGCAGCTGTCCAATAGCAGAGGGGGGCGGAGATGAGCGGCCGGAACATGCCGCCCACCTCCTTCCTTCCTCATTGCGAGTGGACGCAGGTAAAGAGTTGTTCGTCGTTCCTGCGGTGTCACACATAGCGATGTGTGCTGCCGCAGGAACGATGAACAACATCGTACCTGCAGCAGCAACGATATTTGGAAAAGGAGCGACGTGTCAACGAGCAACGATTTTTCACGTTTTTGAGCTAGTTGATCGTCGCTCCTTGGTGTCACGCGCTGCGATGTCGCTAATGGCGCCGTATGTGCGTCACTAACGACGTGACCCCGACGATATATTGTTAGCAATGTCGCAGCGTGTAAAGCACCCTTTAGGAAGTCAGCAGACTGTAGTGACCCAGGTTCAAGTGCAGAACCTGACGGATCTTGATGGGTTCTTGTTATAGTGTAGACTGTGGGGACTTACTGCTTACATGGGCCAGAACACTTTATGGTCACTTTCTACTATTTGGCCTCTAGATACTGTTAAGTTCCTAAACTTGTTTATGACTAGCAAAGTATTCAATACACTTCAAGCATAATCTGTGTGCTATTCCATTATTCTTTTGGTGTATGTGTTTGGATGTGAAGTAACCAGGGGACAGGTAAAGTGCTCCAACTCTTTCCAATACTAGGAATTGTGAGGAACAACTCCCATCCAAAATAGATTTAAACACTGGTCAAGATTTATCCAGCATTCATTTTCCACCAGGAAAGGATTGATATACACCTTTTCATATTGTTAACCTAGTTTGATATTGTGCATGCATTATGATTGACCAAGAAATATTTTGAAGCCTGTAACTACAGGGTGGGCCATAAGTATGTATACACCCTGATTAAAAAAGATGGCCGCCATGGGCGTCACCCGGCCTCAAATGTTTTGCCCCTCCCATGCACTAATATGCCACAAACGGTAAAGTGATATCAGCAACCACTTCTATTATCAGGGTGTATCCATACTTATGGCCCACCCAGGGTGTATCCATACTTACGGCCCACCCTTTAGTATCATGTAGGAATTATTATTATTATTATTATTATTAATTATAAAATCAAATGGGTAAGACTGCCACCATCACTAATTACCTGATGAGTAGGTGTCCAGCTCCCGGTCTCCTTACCAAACAGCCAACTATGTATTTCCTGGCTGGTTGTGGCTCTTCTGTACATGGTGGAAATCCAGGTGAATAAAGTAATGACTGTTTCCATACAGCTTTCCCATGAACAAAATTAATTTTAATCAAAAGACCTTGGAATAAAATTAAGTTCCACATTGGACGTGATTAAAAAAAAAATAACATTCCTGTGCTGAGATTTTATATATGTGCTGTGTACTGTGTAATGGCCGTGTCTGACCGTACAGAGACATGGTCTGATCATACCAGATCTCCTGGGTAGGTAAAGAAGGAAAAGTATACAAGCAGGACAGCCTGGGAGTGTAAATCATTCTTTGAGGTAGAACATTTTTGTTAACAGGGAAATGCTTTACATCACAAAAAGAATCCGCTATGATCTTTTGCTGTGTTATCTCTATTCTCTTTTTTGGTTCTTCCCCGGCCCAGGTGATGTATGATGAGACCATGTTCCTGTATGGTCAGACATGGCCATTACACAGTACATATCTGGGACACATATATAAGATTGTCTTAGCACACAAACATTTTTTCATCCAATTGTGGAACTTAGGCCTTGTACCCACAGGGCTATTTTCAAGCTTTTTTTCCTTGCTTTTTTTAAACAATAAAAAGCAAGGAAAATGCATCCCAGCAAAGTCTGAGAATCGAGACGTGCTGCGCCCACAGTCCTTCTTTTTTCCTTGCTTTTGTTGTTGCCGGAATAAGAAGCGACATGTCAATTCTGCTTTTTTCCTGCTTTTTTCCCCTATATCAATACATAAGAAGCATGAAAAGAAGCACAAAAAAAGCAGCTTTTTGTGCTGAAAAAAAAAAAGAAAGCACTGTGAGCACATAGCCTTATTACTATTACTATTCCAAGATCTATTAATTAAAATTTACTTTTACTGTTCTTGAGAAAACACCTTCAAGTCAGAGTAGAGTGATGTTACAGAGCCTATTTTTTGTTTGGGCCTATAGGTGTCTGCCTGAGTGGTTTTATTCTGCCTAAGGCCAGTTTCACACATCCGGCTTTTCGCCGGTTTGCCGGATTCGGCGCACGCCAGTACAGTATATACAGTACAATGGCAGTGCCGCAACGTCCGGGTCACATGCTCCGGTCACATGACAGCATGTGAACGGCGCTTGTCGTGCTGCCATTGTACTGTATACACTGTACTGGCATGCGCCGAATCCGGCAAACCGGTGAAAAGCTGGATGTGTGAAACTAGCCTTAGTGGTATGTGCCTGCTGAGTCTTTTTACTGAGTTTTTGGAGCAGAAACTGAGTTAAAACTCCATGTTTTGGGGGTGTTTGGAGTTTTTGAGGAGGATTTTCATAGTTTCTGTTCCAAAAACTCAGTGTGAACATACACTAAAAATGCTTAAGGACAGGATTTTTTCCATAAGACAACCTCTTTAATTATAATCATTATGTATATGACCAAGCTAAAGCTGGCTGTGTAAGAAGATATACATTTGGCAGACACATGATTTTAGACTCCCTCCTTACACATGTGCACTCAGCATGACTGAGCGTTCATGTGTTCTTACTAGAGAAGGAGGGAAAAAAAGCTGCTAGACACTCCCTGAAAACAAAAGATCAGATATTGATATTTAAACTGATGGGACCCTACTGACTCTCCTCTGACAGGTGATATTGGGGCAGTCATGAGGCTCTCATACAGATCGGAGGGTTGGTCAGGGTTGCCAAAATCAGAGGATTTAGCTGACCTCTCATTTGAAGGCGGAGTCTTAAAGCGTAACAGTCGTTTTAATTTTGATTTCATAAATCAGTAGTACACATGAAGATACGCATCTTTGTATTTGCTTCTTTTTCCGCCAGAATTAGTCATCAAAATTCTCAATACTGAGGTAAAATCTGTATTCAGTGAAGACTTTCCCATTACTGAGAGGAGATGGCAGTCGTTACTGATGAGATTCTATGTTGATAGAAGAGTGTACAGGGGGCGGAGCTCTGCCTCTAGCTCCTCCTTCCTCCCATTGTCATAGAATCTTATCACTAACAACTGTCATCTCCTATCCCAATAATCGGAAAGTCTTCACTGAGCATCAATTCTGGCAGAGAAAGAAGCAGATTTATCTGATAAGATATATTACAAAGTTGCATACTTTCTTGTGTACTACTGATTTATGAAATAAAAATTAAAACGACGTTTACACTTTAAGGCTATGTGCCCACGGGTCTATGTACCTGCAGATTTTGGCGCGGAAAACCTGCGGATTTATCTGGATTTTCTAGATAAATCCGCAGGTTTTAGCAAGTACAGACACTCCCCATGTTATCCTATGGGATATGGGGAGTGCTGTGTCCATGCTGCGGTATGTGCGGCTGCGGAACATGCTGCGGATGTCCCGCATCCGCACATAACTGCATTTCAATTATTCCTGCGGAAATACCTGTGATGTTCCGCCTCTCCACTATGGAGATAGAGGCCAGGACTTCCACAGGTAAGTCGCACGAATATCCACAGGTTTTCCGCAGATATTTTGCTGGAATCCCGCAGCAATGGATAGCTGCGCATTCCGGGGAGCTGCTGCAGGACACCTGCGGATATATCCGCTGGTACATAGTCCCGTGGGCACATAGCCTAAGGTTTAGATTCTACTATTCAAGCGTGAGTCGTATAATATCCATAGCATTGCTATACGGCTAGTTTCAAGTAATGCTATATATTCAAGAGTGATGCAAACGCCACAAATAAAGAAAAGAAGAGAACGATTGACTGGCCAACAGCTGATTTCTCAAAAGTTGTATGTGACTCATTCCATTTGCCCTAAGAAGGCCTTTGACTGTTTTTAAGGTCCATTTTTGTCAATTATTTATCTTCTTTTCCTATATTTTCTTTTTTTTTTTTTTTTGTTCGCTTTTATATCTTAAACTATTCTACAAATGAGAAGAAACGTTCTTATATGGTGACTATTATTATCCTAACATTCTATAAATCTCGTTTCTTTTCCCTTTTTATCCTGTTTGGCTGTTGATCATCCATTAATATGTTGACGGATCTTACCACAGATAATGATCTAAACTGAGTCCAAGCACTCTGTACCTATCACACATTGCGAATGATTCTGGTGTACACTTTGGCAGCTATGCTTTGGTGATGTTGGTATTGTGTTCCAGGCTTGTTTTCCTTCTCCTCAGGTTTGACTCCTTCCAGCCTCTGCTCCTACGTGAAACCTGATCAGCAATAAGGCTTTTTCGTGCTTTTCTTGGTCTTTCCCTTAAAGACTTGGTAAATGTGCATGTCTTGTGATTCAGCTATATTTCTCTTTCTCTGTCTTCTCGGCATCTATTGTCTGCGGTAAATGCAGCTTATTGAAATGCATGTGCACGCACTGATTAACCAGTCGCATTTAGTGGCCTCCCCAGGGGTACAAGGCTTTGAAAGAAATAATAGGTTATAAATTGCTTGTAGCAAGCATCGCATTATGTTGTTCTTCATATATCAGTGAGAAATGGATATTCACGATGACAATGTATTGTTGTTTTTTAATAGTTTTAGCAAAGGAAAAATTCAGATTTTCATTAATATTCTGTATCGGAGTACACATGCATATCTACAGAATACCCATGTGTGCACATTTATATATATATATTAATGTCCTACCATCCTTTTATCATTTCAGTCACTTAGTTAATAATAATAACTTTCTATACTTGCATGCATTAGGATAAAATACACTCTGGTCTCAGTAGGTAATATTATGGGACCAGACATTTAGCTACTATTATGTAATAAAATCGCATACACTGCATGAAATGGAGCCTAACATAAGATCTGCTTGATTACTTCCACCACATTTGCTAATTTCATTCTTAAGGATCGCACATATGGCTGCGTGGCATGGGTAATTGTTGTGCCGTAGTGTATAGTCGTGTCATGTATTGGAAAGCACATTAGACTTCATTTACTTCACTTGGTGTCACATTTGGATCACTGTCATGGGGTTTTCAGTTCATAAATGCATGTTTTTGTTTAGTTACAAGAACCTTCATGAATAATTTCCCAGCACAATATGTAAACCATGTCATGTCCCTAATGTTTCATCGCTTTAGCCCATCGAGCAACATTATTGCTAAATATATTATTGCCATCTTGTTTTTTTTTCCTTTTTAGATGATTTGGAAAACATTTATCCTCCATCTGCAAATGTAATATATGATGACCTCTCTGCATTTTCATCAACTTCATACGTGGATCCTATTCCTGGAGTTTTTTCTTTACCAGCATTTGATGGAGATTGTTTTGAAGTTCAGGAAATGGAGAATACGGTTGAGCCAAATGACATACAGCAGCCTGAGGACAGCTCTGTGTTGCCTGGTGATGTCCTTCAAGAAAATAAGGCATTGAAGCAAGAAAAGCAGTCGTCTCCTGTTCAAGGTAAAAATCAGCATAGGGAGAGGTCTTTGAGTCCTAAGAACCCTACAAAAAAGAAACATCTGGATGCTGAGAAAGAAATTGGAACGAGAGGACGATCTTTGAGTCCAAGAAAAACTGATGGCAAAATATCTAAGGAGCATCCTGGTAAATTGCATGGATCTCGACAGACTGATTCTAAAAGAACACAAAAAGAAACCAGGGAACGGTCACTGAGCCCCAGGAAGTTTTATTCTAAAAACCTGGAAGGTGCTATTGACTCTATGACTGACAATAAAGATAGCAGTAGAAAACATAGGAGAAGATCTGCCAGTCCTAAAAAGGCTTACAAAAAGGAGGAACAAGAAATAAGTGGCATTGAAAGAGAAGAAAAGTTGCCTAAACAAGAGATTAGGTCTTCAAAACATACCAAGGTTGAAGGTGTTGATCAGTCTAAGGAAAAAAAAGAAAAAGCATCAATCAGGGAAGAGAGAGAAGAAATTATAGAGGCACATGAAAGATCTGTGAGATCAAGGAAAGAGGGAAAGGATGAGAAGCCTAGAAAAGTGGGTGAAAAACACTTGAAGCAAGACAGAGATGAAAGAGAGAGAGTTGACAAAACTATCAAACGCGAAAAGGAGGGGAGGTCCAAGAAACCAGAAAGGGAGGAGAAGCAGCGGAGAGAGGACAGGGAGGAGAAGCAGCGGAGAGAGGACAGGGAGGAGAAGCAGCGGAGAGAGGACAGGGAGGAGAAGCAGCAGAGAGAGGACAGGGAGGAGAAGCAGCGGAGAGAGGACAGGGAGGAGAAGCAGCGGCGAGAGGACAGGGAGGGGAAGCAGCGGAGAGAGGACAGGGAGGAGAAGCAGCGAAGAGAGGTCAGGGAGGAGAAGCAACGGAGGGAGGACAAGGTGGAGAAGCAGCGGAGGGAGGCTAGGGAGGAGAAACAGCGTAGGGACGAGAAACAGCGAACAGAAGATGGGGAGGAGAAGCAACGGAGAGAGGAAAGAGAAGAAAAACAAAAAAAACACGATAAATCAAAAAATGATGATAAAGATAAGCAATTTAGTAAAGAAATGCAGTCACTAAGTAGCAATAAGACAGATGACAGACATAAGAAGTCCAGACGAGAGGAAAGGTCAAGTTTTGGTGTTAATGACAAAAGATCTCCAGAACACATAAGTAGAAATAATGAGGAAAGTTCATCTAGAAATATCACACAGTCTGAGACTAAAAAGCAGGAGATAGAGCTTTCTAAAAAGGATAAACGTGCCTCCACTAGTAGACAAGGAATACAAGACCCAAGTTTCATATCTAAACAAGCAGAGAATAACCAATATGGAGAAATTTCTGGACATAATGAACCACAACCCAAAAAGACTGCAGCTGATACTTCAGAGAAAACCAAAGATGAAGGAGTTTCGAGGACAGGAGGAAACAAAACGCACATTGCTCCAGGACCATGGAAAGTGCCCAGTACAAATAAAGCCACAGATGCCAACACCTTGAATAAATGAACATCAAGTCCATGCCGCCAGCAGGAGCAGCACATGTTTTTTAGAACTTAAACTGCGTGGAAGGCGTTTTGGGTTTTGTTTGCAATGAGTGGTCTTCACGAGCTTGAGATCCACACAACTTTATGAAGGTGTCCTGATGCACTTTTTAGACTTTATGCTGCTATATAAGGTTGAGGACAGTGTTGTACAGTTCTAGAACAATGATTATTTAACTTTGCCAGTGTGATCATAACTCCAGTACTTGTGCCAATGTATCTTACCTGCTCAGTTTATCTCCTCTTCTTATACGTCTGTGTGAAGTCTAAGCTTAACTCCTCGTTTCTTACATAAGCCAAAAAAACCTCGGCTCAAATACCCAATTAGCATGTTGCATGTTTCCAAACAGTAACAAAACAACATACAGGTTAGTTCCAGACAAAACAAGAACATTGGTCAGCATGACATATAGTTACACTTGAATATCTACAGAGGTACAGAGGTTTTTATACATTGCTTTATCCTGCTCCACACATTTGACGTTACCTCATGAAAACCCTAGAGAAATTTCTGTAAAGAACAAACGTGGTGTCTGTAGCCACGAATTTTCTACTTTTAAAAAGCTCTTAAAATGTATTTGTGCTCCTTCAGATATGGGAGATGAAGTGTTAAATTTTGCGCCCATCTGCCTAACGGAATTTTACGATAATGTACATGATTTAGGGAAGGTGCAAGATAAATAATATATGCAGGTAACAGAACAGCATGTATTTTATCAGCCCTTAAAATAAGGATTTTTGCGTAAATTAATTATGGAAACTAGGAGGAAAATTAATTTTAAAGTTTCTAAAAAGAAAAGTGTGACTGGGATGGAGTTGACATTTTGTTCGCTGCCAAATCTGAGAACTTGTATTGTAAAGACATAGAGCAAACACATTGTATTTACACACTGAAGGTGAATGACCACTGAAATGCTGTGAGTGATGAGTGCAGATACCTATGGTACATATATTAGGTGTGTGACCTGCCATTATTTGCCCCAGCAGTGTGGTAAAGCAGAATTACGTGCACAAGTGTTCAGGTAAATTTCCCATTTCATTCCACTCCATAGTTTTTGTTTAGCTTTGGTGCCATGGTTTAGGACACCAGTCCTGTAAATCACCAAGCCTGGCATGTGCTTGTGCCCCTATGGTTTTTTTATTAGCATTATACATTTTTGTGGTCAGTAGAAGTATAAAGCTGAATGTTGCCTACAAGGTCGGAGAATATATTTTGAAATAATTTATAAAAAAAAAAACTCCATTGTCTATATGATCCTTTACAGGGGTTGTAGCTACTTTTCTTCTGAATAATTTGTCTGGTCTGGACAACTCCACCATGTTCCTATGCACTCATGTTTTGTCTTAAATGGCCACCATACTGTATTTCTGTTGGGTCATAAACTTGGACATTGGGACCTAGTGCTCAAAGGGATTTCCTGTTTCATGTAAATAAAGCTTACCCAAACTATGATGAAAAGCTACGTATTTGACTTCTATGCCTTTTTTTAGTTTTTGATCAATAGCCAGATCTCGGCTTACTCTCAGTAAACGAAAACCTTCATCGGAGGTTGAAAACCTCACCTGGATATCTGCAATATGCGTTTGAAACACTTTATTTTGCCAAATGATTTTCTGTAATATACACAGAGCTACAAAACATATCTGTCAGTACTCTATTAGCAACTATTACTGAACATGCATATAAAAACCTTTAAAGGGACCCTCCAGTCCAACATAAAAATAAAGCGTTATTGAGAGAATAGTTACCACGTTACGCAATGCCATCCTTTTCGTTACTGGGTTCTTCTTTCAACATGGCCACAGTGGATTTCAGAATTCCCTGTTCAAACTGTGTCTCCGCAGTCTGAGGCAGTCACCGTGTTCTTGTAATGGGCAGCACTGCTCATGTGAGCGGTCCTAACCAATCATAGAGCTGGGGGAGTGCCTCAGACTATCCAAGCACAGTCTGCAGCGGAGAATCTGAGAACCACTGTGGGAACGTTGGGGGAAAAAATAACTGGTCCCCCGGGATGTAGCTGATCAATACAAAATAAATGAAAAGAAGGGCATCTGGCACATTTAGAACAGATTTATTAATAATGGTAAATTTGTGTGTTAAATCGGAGGGTCTATTTAAAACAGTAATTAAGGTCTCATTCACACATCAGTATTTTTGATCAATATTTCATCAGTATTTGTTGCCAAAACCAAGAGTGTCTGCAAAATATAGAACAGGTAAAAACTAATGATGGGAGAGTGTGCTCACCTCTGCTCAATACTCGATCATGCATCGGGGTGCTCTGGTACTCGTGGTGCTCAGCCAAGTATCGTGGGTTCTTGGATGTTTCATCTGTGCAACAACGAACACAAAGCACTGGCTTCCTTCACTGTATGATGTGTGCAGGCATCCCATGGAGAGCCAGTCGCAGTCTCTGAATTGCTCTCACTGGGAATTAAAATAATGTTTTTGGATGTAAAGTGTCCAAAAAAAAAAAACTGCACTCCCTTCCTCCAGAAATGCTCTCTTTATGGCAGGCTGTATGTGAGCGGAGAGATGAACTGCCCAATCAGTGACTCCCATTATACTCGTTATTCGAGTTGAGCCTTTTCAGAGCATCTCGACTCAAGGACCGAGCACTTTAGTGCACACCCATCTGTAGTAAAAAGCTTTCAATTTGTTTTTCTCTGCAAAAATACTGACATGTGAATAAGGCCTAACACAAAGCATATTAGAAAGTTGTATCTGTAAATTATATTTCTATAAATGAAGAATACAGAAATACATTTTATTTTATAACATATCATTTTAGGGGATTCAATCATATGCCTTATTTTCCAAAAGCCCATACTCTTTCTTTTTCATGCTTTTATGTTCTCTTTTAGAGGTTTTGGGGGGTTTTTTTCACTGTTCTATCACCAATACTCCCTCTGATTTTAAAAATGATAATAATAATGAAACCTCTAAATGACTTAACCCCTTCACCTCCCAATTTTCCGTTTTTCATTTTTTCCTCCCCTTCTTCCAAGAGCCATAACTTTTTAATTTTTCTGTGAACATATCCATATGAGGGCTTGTTTATTGCGGGACGAGTTGTACTTTTGAATGAAACCATTAATTTTACCATATAGTCTACTGGAAAACAGGAAACAAATTCCATGTGCTGTGATATTGCAAAAATAAGTGCACTTCCCCAATTGTTTTTTTGGATTTTTTTTTTATTTTCCATATTCATTATATGGAAAAAAAATGACCTGACAGTATGATTCTCCAGGTCAATACCAGTTTGTTGATATCAAATATGTCTAATTTTTCTTTTATTTTATTGATGAAAAAAAAATTTAGGAAGTGGTTTAAAGGTTAAAGAATAACTCTTATTTTATTTTTTTTTTTTAATTTTTTTAATATAAATCAATAGGACAGGTAAAAATAAAAAACTTTGTAATATACCTCATTAGAGAAATCTGCTTCTTTCTCCTGGACTGAACATTAGTTTTAAAAACGATCAAATTCGATGGTAAAATCTGCGAAGACAGATTACTTTACTGAGATAGGAGATGAGAGTTGGTGCTTATAAAGTTCTATGAGGAATTGTTACTGCCGTTTCAGGAGAACTTGCAGCAGAATGTCTGTATCTGCCTATTGCTCCTCCTCCCTCCATAAAATTTTGAAAGCACCAACTGTCATCTCTTTTTCAGTAAGGGGAATTTCTGTCGTCTTGAATACAGATTTTACAGATTTTTATCCATGAATTGAGAGTGAAATCAATAAGGGTATGTGCGCCTGTTAAATCCTATAAATATAATGTACGACTACACCAAAATATAAACTTTATTGAACAATCTACAGATAAATACATTACAACATGAAAAGCTAAAAAGGGGAGGACCCGCCGGTGGCAGCAACATTATGAAGCAGGAGGTATACGGTACTACCTAGATAATAGACCAAAAGTGAGGGAGGTGTCAAAGAAACAATCTACAAGTGGTCATAGATATCTAATAGACATGGTAAATGAAGAGTGGATTACATACGTATCAACGGACTTTCCTTCTTTTGGGGGTATTTGCTGCAGACATTTCGGATGCAAATACTGTTGTGTTGGCTGTAAAAAGCTGGCATAAAATTCACACATTTTTGATGCATTTTTTATAGTTTATTTGATGCATATTATGTATTTGTTTTTTAAGTATTTTTCCCATTTGTTAGAATAGGTGAAAAACCGTGTAATAGTGCTGAAAGAATTCATATGTTGAAACTGCTTCAAATCTGCAAGGATGAAAAAAATAAAATAAATATATATATATATATATATATATATATATATATATACACAAATGCGCATGAGACTTTAGGAATCTCACTCACTTTTTGTGCAAAGAAAAAATACAACAAAAATGTAGCAGATACTGAACATGTGCACATATCCTGACACAGCTGGAAGCGCTCGACCACCCAATATGCAGGAATACTGTACATACCTGAGATCCGGCATGCTGAGGGAGGGACTGTCAATCACTTTTTTTTTTTTTTTTTTTTTTATGATAGATACTCGTTAAGCTTTATTTGCATAAAACTGGACAAACCACAAAAAAAAAAAAAAATTGGTCTTGGGGCATGGAAGTTCTACAAATCTGTTTTCATAAACATAAGCAGAATGTACATAAATGCCTCTTCATATTAAATCATGATGAAGCTTTATATAACTTTATCTTAATGGCAAGCATTTCTTATTTCTAGCCAAGAGTCTATTTCGTTGTAGGTCTCTTAAAAAAAATAATAAATAAATGAAGTCTTTTTCCCTCATTTTCCTTCTACATACCTCTATTCTGGTGATTGTTGCTCTACTGTGATCCTTTCATTAATGGTTTTCCATCATGGATGAAAAGGATCATTCAGATTTACTGCACCCAGGTTTATGACTGTGATCTGCTCTGTCCTGTTTAACATACTGTGATTACTCTTCAAAAAGTAAATCTTTCTCGAAGGAACTGGTATTTTTAAATATATAAGTATAGTTGCCTTGAAATATTAAGGGAATCACGAATAGATTTACTGGTTGTAAATGTTTATATACTGTACAGCACCTATAAATATATATATATATATATACATTTATCTTTCCAAAGTATAGATTAGATCTGTAAAGCAGTTATTATTTTTTATATAGATATATATAAATATATATATATATATATATATATGAGAACAATGGCCTTCAGTTCTTGCACTGTAAAATGAGAAAACGAAATTGCTGTATAATTTTGTTTTATTTTCCAATAATGCATTCTATATTGTATGTGTTCAGCATCCTCCAGAATTAAGAACTATTTTGCATTAAAATGAATACACTGAATTGCTTTGTCTTTTTTGTTATTAAAAACCTAAGCAGGTTAACTAAAGATTAAATTGAACACACGTTGTGCCTTTCTATTTATTACAAATGGGATATAATACACAATTGAGACAAGAATTAATTGTGTAATTCGTCTTTAGTAACAGCTCAGTCAGAATTTATCCAGACGTATTGGAAGAAGCTAATTACAGCTTTTGTTTTTCTTGCCATAGTGGACAATAAAGCTTTTGACTACACCTGTGTTTCCCAATTAGATTGCCTTTAAAGATGAAAAACAGGCTCCTCGAAAACCTGCCACCACTAGTGATAAGCGAGCACTACCGTGCTCGGTACTCGTAACGGGCAGTCGGACACTCGGACAGGCTTGACTCATGCTGAGTATGATGGAGGTCAATGGATAATTCTAGCATTTTTCCCAAAGATCTTCTGGAAAAATGCATGAGTTCCCCTTTGACTTCCATTATACTCGGTATTCAAGTCAAGCCAATCCGAGCGTCCGAGTGCTCGCTACGAGAACCCGAGCATGGTAGTGCTCGCTTATCACTAGTCATCAGGTTTTTGCTATCCCATCTTAGACCATAAACCAAAAAATCCTTTAAAACTCAATTTTAATCCTTTCAGTTAAAATACATACACTGACAAATGCACACCCATGTGGATACAACATACACAGAAACGAATATATTAATATACAATTAGAGGACAGAGGAACCCAGGGCAAATTCCCTAGTGTATCCCTTCCTAACCGCAGAGGTTGGCACCCTAAACAGTACGATTTGGCGCCCCCGCTCAACGAACGCTGACCCTCCTTAGCCTACACTGACCAACTTATATAGGTGCTGCTATCCTAAGTGTAGGAACAAAATACACACAGTGAGATGTGTCTAAGGCACGTTGCGTTTTTTCCCACGTTAACGCTACGTTTTGAACTGCAGCGTTTCTGTGCCAAATTGCATGCGTTCTGCTTCCCCAGCAAAGTCTGACAAGTCCGAAAATTCAATGCGCACTCTGCGTTTTTAAACGCAGCATTTTGGATGCCAAAAATCGCAGCTGAAAAAAAAAGCAGCATGTCACTACTTTTGTGCATTGTAGCTGCGTTCACCCATTTAAATCAATTATGTGGGTCAAAACGCAACCAAAATGCACTTGGACTGCATTTTTGTTGCGTTCCGCATGCTTTTTTGACAAGCGAAACGCAGGTGTTTTCAGTATCGATGTCGGTCAATCTCTGTCTGTGGATGTCGGTCAATCTCCCTCTATCTGTCAGTCGGTCTCTTTTTCTGTCAGTTGGTCGCTCTGTCTCTCTCTCTGTCTGTCCCTCTCTCTGTCCGTCCGTCGGTCTCTCCCCCTGTCTAATACTCACTGATCCCCGATCACCAGCGTGGCGCTGCATTGCTGTCACAAGCTCCGGCGGCTTTTCCTCTTTTGAAAATGCCAGCCGCTCATTATTCAATCTCGTATTCCCTGCTTTCCCCGCCCACCGGCGCCTATGATTGGTTGTAGTCAGACACCCCCCCACGCTGAGTGACAGCTGTCTCACATCAACCAATCACAGCTGCCGGTGGGCGGATCTATATCGTGCAGTAAAATAAATAAATAATAAAAAACAAAAAAGAACGACGTGCGGTCCCCCCCAATTTTGATTCCAGCCAGGGTAAAGCCACATGGCTGAAGGCTGAGTATTCTCAGGATGGGGAGCTCCACATTATGGGGAGCCCCCCAGCCTAACGATATCAGCCAGCAGCCACCCGGAATTGCCGCATCCATTAGATGCGACAGTCCCGGGACTCTACCCGGCTCATCCCGAATTGCCCTGGTGCGGTGGCAATCGAGGTAATAAGGAATTAATGGCAGCAGCCAATAACTGCCATTAAGTCCTAGGTTAATCATGGCAGGCGTCTCTCCGAGATCCCTTCCATGATTAACCTGTAAGTTAAAGAAAATAAACACCTGAAAAAATCCTTTATTTGGAAAAAAAGACACCCTCTTTCACCACTTTATTAACCCCCAAATACCCATCCAGGTCCGGCGTAAACCACACGATGGTGCACGACGCTCTCAGCTCTGCTACATGAAGCTGACAGGAGGAGTCACAGACCAGACCGCTCTGTCAGCTCCACGCAGCAACTGAAGTGAGTCGCACGATCAGCGATGACGTCACTCAGGTTACCCACGGCCACCGCTGGATCCTCCAACTGTGACAGCAAGTTGGCCGAGTGACGTGAGCTGCGCGATCAGCGATGATGTCACAGGTGAGTTGCGGTGTCGGGTGGAGGACTCCAGCTGTCCGCGGGTAACCTGAGTGACGGCAGCGCTGATCGTGCTGCTCACTTAAGGGGATTAGCGGTCACCGGTGAGTCCTTAACGGGTGACCGCTAATCAGGACCCGACACAGTCAGAGCCGCGGTATGACAAAGATTTCGGGTAAAGTTCATCCGAGTTCACTCTCATCGCGCAACTGTCCGCTGGCAGCGGGCATGTAGCAGAACTCAATGCCGTGGGATCGCACTGCAAAAAAAGCATCCAAAACGCATGCAAAGCGTATGCAAAATGCATCCAAAATGCATGCGTTGTGGATGCTTTTTTTTGACAACCGCAGTGTTTACAGTTCTGAGGGTACGTTCTTTTCCGCACTGCTCAGAACGCAACGTGCGCACATACCCTAAAGTGGCCAATACAACAAGGGAATATTCCCCCCCCCCCCAGTTAAGCATTTATTTCTCAAAAAGGTAAGGATTAGGGATGATCGAATACCCTATTATTCGTTTCGATGGATATCCGGCGAATACCTTGCCGCTATTCGAGTATTCGCGAATATTCAACTCCCAATGTAAGTCGATGGGAAAATAATTTTACGTTGAACCTGTCGGTGACCTGTGGTGACTGAGCAAAAGGCTGAAATGGATGGGAAAATGCTGAAACAGTATGGGCACAGCCTGTAGAAGGTGCCTGACTGCATTTCTGGTATCTTTGAATAACGTGCTCAGAGCAGAACGCGGCGTCTACGTAGTCGCCAGAACAGCTCTCAAACCAAAGTAAAAGAGGGGAAATTGCTAAGAAACAGGTTCTAGTGCCTAATCACTGTAATAAAACGTCAAATCAAGCCCCGACCTCCAAAAAAAACCAAACACTTTAGGATATGTTCACACGTTTCGTTTTTTACATTTTTCCATTTTTGATTAGAAAGGGCTGTAATTTATACATTAAATTGGTGTCTGTCCGACACCTACTTTTTTGGGACAAGTTTGACAGCACTTTAAAAGATCAGCTACAATGGGATTGGGATGTTGACCTTGCCCTCTTCCTAGTCCTCCACCAGCACCTCCGGCTCCAGTGGGCTCTCTAAGGGCCACTGGCTGTCCTCAAATCTCAGACTTCTTAGGGCTCTCAGGTGGGGCCTGTAACATACATTGGGGAGGGATGGCAGTCATTTGTAGTTTTCTGCGTCCCCTATATCATTAGTGTGAAAGTTGGAATACGTACACCATAACACTTTACAGTGCTATTGCCAATGTGGCCATTGGATGTTGGCCTTGCCCTCTTCCTCCACCAACACCACAGGCTCCAGTGGCCCTCTATTCAAATTCTATTCAAATGATTCAGAAATGTATGTTTTATGGACAAATGAACGCCACGCTGGGACATTGAAGCTGATGTCGTTGATGATGATTGCATCTGACCAACAGCAGGTTGGGAGTAGGTGGCATCATCGCCTGCTTCCTAGACCGCAGTTTGTGAAGCATGCAGCACCATGGAAGTGGCAGCTATGTCACTCTGTAACTCAGGCTTTATTCCACTAGCTAACACCGAGGATTTCAAAAAATTCCGTTTCCCCAGGGGGGAATGGTTCAAAGATCATGTAGCACAGCATCAGAAGTTACTCCTAACAGCTTTTTTTTTTCAAAAACAATGGTAGGATAAGCAACAGGGCACAACATGCCAAGGAGTTTAATACATTCAGTTCCCCTAGGGCAGGGGTGGGGAACCTTTTTACTGCCGGGGGCCATGGTGGGGAACCTTTTTACTGCCTGGGGCCATTTGGAAATTTCTGCCAACCTTCGGGGGCCGCACAAAATTATCAGTGTGAAAATGAACCAGCTATATTTGGTCAAACAGTTAACTCACCCCTATTGTGGTGGCCGGAGCTGCTTCTGTTTTGTGGGGCTGTGATGTTCAGTGATACTTATGTTGCTTCTCTCTTTTCCAGGTTTGTCACGGTCTGGAGCACAGGCAACTTTTTGTGATAATAAGATTGGTAGACTATATACATCACACAACAGACACAGGGACTGGTGTATATAAATCACAGGAGACATATATATGACTGAAGGGGCTGTTGGCATATACATCACATAGGAGACGCTGGGATTGCTGTATATACATCACATAGGAGACGCTGGGACTGCTGTATATACTGTACATGACAGGAGACACCTACATCACTGGAGACACTGGGGGCACATACATCACACGAGGGGCTGGGGACATGTATATGCCCCCATCTCCCTCCTGTGATGTATATGCTTTCAGACTCTCCTTTGATGTATATGTGCCCAGCCCCTTTGTGAGGTATATGCGCCCAGCCCCTCCTGTGAGGTATATGCGCCCAGCCCCTCCTGTGAGATCTATGCGCCCAGCCCCTCCTGTGAGATCTATGCGCCCAGCCCCTCCTGTGAGATCTATGCGCCCAGCCCCTCCTGTGAGATCTATGCGCCCAGCCCCTTCTATGAGATCTATGCGCCCAGCCCCTCCTGTGAGATCTATGCGCCCAGCCCCTCCTGTGATGTATATTCCCCAGCCCTTTCTGTGATGTATATGCCCCAGCCTCTCCTGTGATATGTATGGCCCCAACATTTTCAGTGTGATGTATATACCTACAGCGTCTCCACTGTGATGTATATGCTCCATCCCCTCTTGTGATGTATATGCTCCTAGCATCTCCAATGTGATGTATATTTCACAGGAGGGGTTGGGGCATACACATCACAGGAGATGCTGGGGCATACCCTTGACAGGAGGGTCTGGGAGCATATACATGACAATTCGATGCTGGGGGCATACACATGACAAGAGGGGCTGGGAAACGGACATTACTAGTTCACTGGCAGGCATAAGCATTGCTGTGAGGCACAGATGGCACTGGGGGGGCACAGACATCACTAAGACGACAAAGAGAGCACTAGGAGGGCACAGGCATCACTAGGGGGCCACAGGCATCACTAATGTGGGGGCACACAGACATCACTAATGGGGGGGGCACACAGACATCACTAATGTGGGGGCACACAGACATAATTGAGGGGGGTCACACAGACATCACTGAGGGGGGAGCACACAGACATCACTAGGAGACTGGGGAGGCTGCATACAGTACTTGGAGCTGCACACAGCAGTGGAGGGGGCATGCTACCACGGAGAAGGGGCGGGGAGCGGGCGGCACACAGCAGTGGAGGGGGCATGCTGCACCGGAGAAGCAGCGGGCGGCACACAAGCGCCGTGCAGCAGGCGGCACACAAGCAGTGAGCAGCACACAGCAGTGGAGGGAGCATGCTGCACCGGAGAAGGGGCAGGGAGCGGGCGGCACACAATCGCCGTGCAGCGGGCGGCACACAGCAGTGGAGGGGGCATGCTGCACCGGAGAAGGGGCGGGGAGCGGGCGGCACACGGCACCGTACAGCGGACGGCACACAAGCGCTGGAGAGTGGGCGGCACAATGCTGGAGGCGGTGAAGGTGTGTGGGACGGAATCACAGAACGATAAACCCGCCCACAAAGTAAGTCCTGAGCACGCTGGCACCTGCCACCGAGAGCGCTCATTGGTGTGCGCAAGCAGCGCATGTGGAGATTTAAAGGGCCAGCAACCGGTAATACTGTGGTGGCGGCCGTAGCACTTCTGCCCCCGGAAATCTGCCCGCGGGTTGCACAAAAGGTCATGGCGAGCCGCATGCGGCCTGCGGGCCGGAGGTTCCCCACCCCTGCCCTAGGGTGTAGTGGTTCAAACATCATGTAGCTAAGTATCACAAGGTACTCCCAAGAGCTCCCAACAGCTTATTTTAAAAAAAATTGGTAGCATAAGCAACAGGGCATAACATGCCAAGAAGTTTAATACATTCAGTTACCCTAGGGTGTAGTGGTTCATGTCCCCAGGGGATAATAGTTCAGACACTATGGAGCACTGCATGAGTAGGTACTCCCAACAGCTTATTTTAAAAAAATTGGTAGGATAAGCAACAGGGCATAACATGCCAAGAAGCTAAAAAAATAAAAATCTGGTTTTGCAGGGGGCCATGTGTAACACACCGTGGAGCACAGCATCAATAAAGAACACAAATAGAGACTGCCTGACCAATTGTTCTAGACAGTGTAGTCTCGACAATGCTTGTGCCAGTGCATAATGTACAAAGGCTTGAAAAATATTGCCCTGGGTGATTGGGCCAATCAATTACATGGCAGCAGCATAACAAGTTACATTAGTCATGCGGTGTCACTATACCTTATTATAGGGCAGTGATGGCGAACCTATGACACGCATGCCAGACAGGGCAAGCAGAGCCCTTTTTGCTAGCACGCGCGCTGTCGACACACTGCGCCACTTTGAACTGCCGGTGTGATCGTGTCAGCAGTTCTAAGTGGTGTTTAGCAGAGGAGACATTTCTCCTCGCTCTGACACTTCTCATCTCCTGGGCTGCAGGCCTGTTGCCTAAGAGACGGAGGAGCGTCAGTAGGCGGCGCCGGCGTCTTGTGGCCGTGCGGGAACTGAAGTGACTGAGGATGCAGCAGCGGAGGAGTGGGGGCTAGAAGGTGAGTTGTTTTGTTTTTTTTGTTTTTTTTTTTTTTAATAAAGCTCTGTGCGGCTGTGCCAAGGTGTGGGGGGACAGAGGGAGCACGGGGCATATACAAACAGAGTACGGGGCAAACAGAGCACGGAGAAAACATGGAGAGCACGGGGCAAACATGGCTGCAAGGATGGGGGAAACGTGCAAAGATGGAGAGAAACGTGCAAAGATGGGGGAAACGTGCAAAGAGGGAGAGAAACATGCAAAGATGGTGGAAACATGGCTGCAAGGATGGGGGAAACATGGCTGCAAGGATAGGGGAAACATGCAAGGATGGTGGTAAACGTGGCTGCAAGGATGGGGGTAAACATGACTGCAAGGATGGGGGGAAACATGACTGCAAGGATGGGGGTAAACATGACTGTAAGCATGGGTGGAAACATGACTGCAAGGATGGGGGAAAACATGCCAGGATGGGGTACATTTAGCAGGAAGGGATACATTTACCAGGATGGGGGATACATTTACCAGGATGGGGGGATACATTTACCAGAATGGGGGGGAAACATGCCAGGATGGGGGTACATGAACATGCCAGGAAGAGGAAAAATGCCAGGATGGGGAACATTTAGCAGGAAGGGTGACATTTATCAGGAAAGGGGACATTTACCAGGATAAGGGAACATGCCTGGATGAGGTACATTTACCAGGATGGGGTCATTTAACAGCATGGGGGAACATGCCAGGATGGAATACATTTACAATGATGGGGTACATTTACCAGGATGGGGTACATTTACCAGAATGGGGCCATGATGTCGACAAATATACCAGAATGTAGGAAATATATATCAGGATGGGGGACATGTTTTCCAGGAAGGGGGACAGAACTACACAATGAAAGGGGAAGGGAGCAACTCGTACGTCTTTATGGGATTTCAAGATGTTCAGACTTTGAAATGTAGATGTGGATTACAGGGTGAAATCTGATTGCATTCCATGCTAAAATCTCTGTCTAATATGCTGCAGTTTTTTCCAGAAAGATCAATCCAACTGCTGTGTCTGGAAAGGGCAGGGGCTCAGCTTCAATGTGTGATAAGCATGAGCGTGATGCCCCCTGCTGAAGAGAAGAGAAGACGGCAAAGGTAAGGTAAAAACCAACTATTTACATAATAGAATTGGTTGGCACTTCGGAAAAAAAATGGGTTTAGGGCTACAGTTTGGGCACTCGGCCTGTAAAAGGTTCGCCATGACTGTTAGGGTATTGTTAACAGGCGGCCTGAGATACTCTGGTCCAATCCATCTTTGGTTCATTTTGATAATGGTAAAACTGCCTGCACTTTCCGTGAATAGTTGTGTGCGACTATCTGTTATTATTGACGCCGCTGAGGTGAAAACGCGCTCAGACAACACACTCGCAGCAGGGCAAGCTAGCACTTCCAAAGCGTATAACGCGAGGTCTGGCCAAATGTTGAGCTTGGAAACCCAATAGTTAAAGGGAACAGTAGACTCGGAAAGCACAATGATGTGGTCACCTACATAGTCCCTCACCATCTTACTTAAGTGTTCCCTCCTTGTCATCGTTCCCCCAACTGGTATCTGATTCAAAGTTGACAGTTTGTGGAAAATGGACCAGTTTTGGCACATTAGTCCCCCGCCTGTGTTGCTCCTACTATGCGTAGCCCTCTTTTGTAATCCTGTTGCGTGAGATAACACACTACCTCTGACACCAGCATGATCTGAGGGTAATCGTTTCATCAACTGCTCCACTACAGCCCTCTTGAATGTTTCCGTAGTACAATCCTTATTTGCCTCCACAAGTAGCAAAGCAAATTTGTCTTTGTAGCGTGGGTCAAGGAAGGTACATAACCAGTATTTGTTGTCTGCCAAAATGTGGACTAGCCAACAGTCATGAGAAAGGCAGTGTGACATGAACTGTGTCCCAGACTCCAAACTGGAAACCTTTGTGTCACTGCTAAGAATACATTCTGTCTCCCTAAACCTCTCCTCCTCAGTCTCTCTCTCCTCCTCCTGCTCCTCCTCAGGCCATCCATGCTGGACAGCCCTGAAGCTTGGGTTGTCAATCCCTTGGTTACCAACTTCAAAGCATTCCTGTTCTTCATCATCCTCATCCTCATGATGCTAAACAAAGGTGGCTTGAGCTTGTTGGCCAAGGTTCTGTGGATTACTAGCAACCATTGTGAAGTCTGGATCCACAGACAACTCTGTTGCATGAACACTTTGGTCAGTCAGACCATCCAGAGAGCGTTTCAGTAACCAAATTAGTGGAATGGTAATGCTGATAACAGCATCCTCACTGCTCACAATGTTGGTACAGTAATCAAAATTCTCCAAGACCTGACAAATGTCTGCAATCCATACCCACTCGGCAATACTGTCTGGCAGCTGCCTCTGATGGGCATGTTCCAGCTGGAATTGGGATACTGCCCTCTGATGCTCATGGATCCTGGCCAACATATGATAGGTTGAATTCCATCTCATAGGGATGTCACATATCAGTCTGTGACGAGGCAAGTGTAAGTGCTGCTGCAGCACTGCCAGGCCAGCAAAAGAGGGAGATGACTTGTGGAAATGGGCGCTAATACATCGTACCTTGGTAAGTAGGTCTGGTATTCCAGGGTATTTCTTCAGAAAGTGCTGAACTACTAAATTTACAACGTGGGCCATACAAGGAACGTGTACAAGCTTTCAAGCCAACACCAGATTACGACCATTATCGCACACTACCATCCCTGGACGGAGATCCAAAGGCTCAAGCCATTCATCTGTCTGCTCAGTTATTGCTTTCAAAAGCTCAGGTGCCGTGTGAGATTTGTCACCGATACAGATGAGCTTCAGTAGAGCATGTTGACCCTTAGCCAAGGCAGTGCTGCAAAGATCCCAGCTGGGGAATGATGTCGATGGTTGGACACCGGCGAATGTTGAGGATGCACAGGAGCCAGATGAAGAGTAGGAGGGAGTTGTTGCTGTGTAGGTTGCTGCTGAAACTGTGATTGAAGTGGGCCCCGCTATTCTGGGTGTGGGAATTATATGGGATGTTGCCCGCTGAGACTCTGTACTAGCCGCCACCAGGTTCACCCAGTGTGCCATCAGTGAGATTTAGCGTCCCTGTCCACTTCCGCTTGTCCACGTGTCTGTGGTTAAGTGGACCTTCCCTGTTATCGCGTTGGTGAGAGCCGGTTTGTTGTTTACGGACACGTAATTGTGGAGCGCGGGGACGGCACAACAAGAAAAATAGTGGCGGCTAGGCACAGAGTACCGATGTTCTAACACCGCCAAAAGGTTGCGGAAAGCCTCTGTTCCCACAAGCCGATACGGCAACATCTCAAGGGCTATCAATTGTGCAATATGTGCAGTTATGGTTTCTGCCCTGGGGTGCGTAACGGGGTATTTTTTGCTTCTTTTCAAAGGTCTGTGGTAAGGACAACTGAACGGAATGCTGGGACACTGAAGCTGATGTCGTTGATGATTGAGTTTGGCCAACATCAGGTTGGGAGAGGGAGGCATCAGCACCACCTTCTTGGACACCAGTTTGGGAAGCAGGCAGCCCAGGGGAAGTGGCAGTTTTGAGTCTGGAAATCGTGTTTTTCACCTAGAGCTGTCAACCACCTAGTGGTATGCTTGGCTAACATATGGTTTCTCATGCTGGACGTGCCCAAGCTGGAAGTATTTTTGCCTCTTTTAAGCTTGGTCTGACAGATTTGACAAATGGCAACCGTTTGGTCCGAAGGACTCTTGGAAAAAAAAAACTCCCACACAATCGCACCACGGACCCTTGGGCTATGAGGTGGCTGAGGTGGTGCACGGACCCTTGGACTCTGAGATGGCACAGGTGGTGCACGGACCCTTGAACTCTGAGATGCCACAGGTGGTGTCATGTGCACAATTGATTGACTTCTGGCAGTGGTCGAAAGCCTATGTCTTACAGCCTTATTGTGGACTATGGGCATATGCTCCTCTGCACTGCTGCTCTCGCAATCCATGCCACCCGTCCATGTTGGATCAGTCACCTTATCATCGACCAGGTCATCTTCAAATTCCTAAAGGTCAACATCTTCGGTAATGGAGGTTTGAGGCTGACCTGAGGGCAACTGTGTCTCAGCATCCTCCAACACTTCCACCTGATTGCCCAGCATGTCATGGACAACAACATGGCTTTCTTCTGGCCTTGGGTGCTCAAAGATCTGTGCATCACTGCACACTACAGCCTCACCTGCTTTGCTGGTGTTGCGCGATGAGAGGCATGAAAGGTCAAAGGGTCCCGTAAACAGTTCCTCAGAGTAACCTGCTTTGGTGTCATATGTTTCCTTAGAATACTGATGTTCTGAGGAAGGATGACCAGGCTGATAATTCGATGTGCCAGCCTCTGGGCTACTCAAGTCTATCTGTGTGGACCCTTGGGATTTTTTACTCGGCAAGTAACTGGAGGCATTTTCTGCTATCCAACTCGTTACCTGTTCACACTGTTCAGGGCGCAAGAGTGCTTTCCCACGTGGAGAAGAAAATTGGGATAGGAAGGCAGAGGTCGCTAAAGCAGGAACCTTTTTCTCTGTCTTGATCACACTGCTTGGGTGACCACCACTGTCACTACCACCTCGTCCACGGCCCTTACCCCCTCTTTTTCCCATTTTTTTTTTGTTTGATTATTCAAGGTGAATACTGTAACGTGACCTTTGTTACAGGCAGTGGAACAACACTTACAGTATTGGCCAAAAGTATTGGCAACCCTGCAATTCTGTCAGATAATACTCAGTTTCTTCTTGAAAATGATTGCAATAACAAATTCTTTGGTATTATTATCTTCATTTATTTTGCTTGCAATGAAAAAACACAAAAGAGAATGAAACCAAAATCAAATCATTGATCATTTCACACAAAACTCCAAAAATGGGCCAGACAAAAGTATTGGCACCCTTAACCTAATACTTGGTTGCACAACCTTCAGCCAAAGTAACTGCAAACAACCGCTTCCGGTAACCATCATAGAGTTTCTTACAATGCGCTGCTGGAATTTTAGACCATTCTTCTTTGGCAAACTGCTCCAGGTCCCTGAGATTTGAAGGGTGCCTTCTCCAAACTGCCATCTCTCCACAGGTGTTCTATGGGATTCAGGTCTGGACTCATTGCTGGCCACTTTAGTAGTCTCCAGTGCTTTCTCTCAAACCATTTTCTAGTGCTTTTTGAAGTGTGTTTTGGGTCATTGTCCTGCTGGAAGACCCATGACCTCTGAGGAAGACCCAGCTTTCTTTAGACTTCATAATGCCATGCACACGGTCAAGCAGTCCAGTGCCAGAGGCAGCAAAGCAACCCCAAAACATCAGGTAACCCCCGCCATGTTTGACTGTAGCGACCGTGTTCTTTTCTTTGAATGCCTCTTTTTTTTCCCTGTAAACTCTATGTTGATGGCTTTTCCCAAAAAGCTCTACTTTTGTCTCATCTGACCAGAGAACATTCTTCCAAAACGTTTTAGGCTTTCTCAGGTACATTTTGCCAAACTCCTGCCTGGCTTTTTTATCTCTGGGTAAGAAGTGGGGTCTTCCTGGGTATCCTACCATACAGTCCCTTTTCATTCAGACGCCGACGGATAGTACGGGTTGACACTGTTGTACCCTCGGACTGCAGGGCAGCTTAAACTTGTTTGGATGTTAGTCGAGGTTCTTTATCCACCATCCGCACAATCTTGCGTTGAAATCTCTCGTCAATTTTTCTTTTCCTTCCACATCTAGGAAGGTTAACCACAGTGCCATGGGCTTTAAACTTCTTTATGACACTGCGCACTGTAGACACAGGCACTTTCAGGTCTTTAGAGATCGACTTGTAGCCTTGAGATTGCTCATGCTTCCTCACAATTTGGATTCTCAAGTCCTCAGACAGTTGTTTGGTCTTCTTTCTTTTCTCCATGCTCAATGTGGTACACACAAGGACACAGGACAGAGGTTGAGTCAACTTTAATTCATGTCAACTGGCTGCAAGTGTAATTTAGTTATTGCCAACACCTGTTAGGTGCCACAGGTAAGTTACAGGTGCTGTTAATTACACAAATTAGAGAAGCATCACATGAGTTTTCAAACAGTGCCAATTCTTTTGTCCACCCCTTTTTATGTTTGGTGTGGAATTATATCTAATTTGACTTTATGACTTTTTTTTCTTTCTCATTGAAGACAAATTAAATGAAGATAATAATACCAAAGAATTTGTGATTGCAATGATTTTCAAGAAGAAACTGAGTATTATCTGACAGAATTGCAGGGGTGCCAATACTTTTGGCGAGCACTATATGCCGGATTGTTAAACTTGCGTTTATAGTTTCGCACGATAGCTCTTTCTGTAAGTCTAAAAACCAAAAGGTACGTTTTATTGGACAAACTACCACTTGAATGTCTTTCAGCCCCTAAAGAAAACAGAGGTTGATAACACTTTTCTTTTAGTATTGGTTTTTGGCACTTAGACTGTGTTTTAGTAAGAGCAAGCCACTATGTAGGTGCTGTAAGATATGAAGCCCCCAAAACTATACAAATTTGTTGCTAAGAAGGTACTGACCCTGACAGCAAGTATTAATAAAAATTGGCTAACACTGAGACTGTGTGTTAGTTGAAGCAAGCCACTATGTAGGTGCTGTCAGATATGAAGCCCCCAAAACTATACAAGGTTGTTGCTAGGAAGGTACTGGCCTCGAGGCACAATTACTGACCCTGACAGCAAGTATTAATAAAAATTGGCTAACACTCTGACTGTGAATTGAGATGGTGACTGACAGGCACTACACTACACCTGAACCCCTTGTTTTTACAATTTTGGGACCTCTTTTTGCAAGTTGTAATACCTATTGCTAGTATAACAGATGCAAGGGATGTAGCAGTTCTGAGATTGTTGATTATTAGTAGCAGATGTCAGGATAGCTTTAAATCTCTCCCTGCCTTGTGAGTAAGCTGTCCCTTAGCTGTCCCTATATCACACACTGCAGGAACAGACCGTATGCAGCACTAAGAAGAGGTTATTTTTTGCAGCAGCAGTTCTATGATTTACACAGCTGCTAGCATAGTGGACACTGTCTTCAGCCCTTAAAAGGACTATTTTGGATTCTGCAGCAAGAACACTATCTCATAGAACAAATTGCACTGTCCCTATACCTGTTTCTATGATTTACATAGTCCCTAACAGCTAATGCTAAATAGCTTCAGCCCTTATAAGGACTATTTTGGATTCTTCAGCAGGAACACTATCTCATAGAACGAACTGCACTGCCTCTATACCTGTTTCTATGATTTACACAGTCGCTAAGAGGTAACGCTAAATAGCTTCAGCCCTTAGAAGGACTAGTAATAGTTGGCTAGAAAAACGCTGTACCGCACACAATACAGTCTCACTATACCGGCAGCTCAGGAATGAATGCGTGCACACAAAATGGCGGCTGCCTTATATAGCCCCAATGACGCTGTGCAGCCAAGCCAATCCCAGTAACACCACAACAAAGATGGCTGCGGCGTTACTGTGAGGGCAAGCAACGTCAGATGTGCTCATTGGCTGGAAAATGGCACCAGGAAGTCCAGAAACAAAAATGAAAGTACCAGAACGAAGACCATATTAGTCGTCGGATAGCGAATACCTCGGATACCCTATTATCCGTCGGATACCGGATAGTGGCAAATACATTTGCTCATCTCTAGTAAGGATGTTAACAAACAGCCTTGGGATATATGTAAATACTTTAATATAGTTAACCTCCAGATAAGAATGTTACAGAGCCGCATGATAATGGGAGTTCAACATGGATAGCCTTCAGATAAACATATTCCTGAGCAACATGGAGATGGTTGAAAAAACATCAACATAGATAGCCTCCAAAAGCCATAATAAGGAGATTATTTATTATACCAAAAATCAATTGGTTCATCATCCACTTTAGATCCAAATTGATATATGTTCAGCTAAATAAACTATATATTGATCACTAAACCTCAGGGTAAAGATCACACAAGCACTAATAAATGCATAAGACACAGCAGATCCAGAGTGTGTAATATATTATGACAAATATTCTTTTTATAGATAAGTATGTGCTCAGTGGCAGGTACTTAAATGATAGCTAGAAATTGACATGTTTCCCCCCCTTTTTCTGAATGGTAACCAGGGGTTCATCAGGGGCATCCCCAAATGGGGACAGTCTATGTAGCAAGTTGAATAGCCAAGTTGATGTGGTATCCCATGGGCCAAGTTTCCTTATAAAGATGTATAAAGGGATTATACTGACCTCCTCCTGCAGACAGTTGCTCTATGGAACGTACGCCAACTTGGGCACTTCCACATCACATTTCACACAGCTGGTGGGCGGGGTCAAGCGTGCATCGGCAACCATCATCAGACATCCGTCGCAGTGGAACGCACATTGGTACATATTCCTGTGGCATGCACGCTGGCCTGGGCACCACGAACAGGATATGAACAAAAGGCTAATACAGCGGGTGGGCGGGGCTTGCCTCGATGAATGTCATCAGATCTTCGGCGTGCATTCCACAGTTTAATGTAATAAACTGGTAATAGGACACACCCAAATAGATCAATAAATTATTTACATGAATACAATGTGAGCCAGTATAAATTATGTAAATTGAAAATGTGTATCTGAAAAAATGATCAATATATTAATCTAAATAAATTTATGTTTACAACATTAAATGTGTGAGCAAAGCCTAATTAAAGTATGTACATAAACAAATAGTTTTTAAATATTTCATAAGGTTAACTAAATGTGGCGCCCTGGACTAGCCAGGTAGCCACAGACAAAACACACACACACCCCCACCCCCGGACAGTAACATTAGTCAGACACAAAACCCTTGTTGCCTCCCTCCAGGGTCTGATGTCCACACCAGGTGGGGCGGAGCCAGGTAGTTGGCCCTGCCCACCGAGGAGTTCACAGGCCTGGAGGTGGGAAAAGCAGTCAGATAGTTCAGGAGGTGACAGAGAGAGGTCACGTACTGCAAGTGTCTGGGTTGGAGCCCAGGCACTGAGAGCAAGGTTGGCAGATGGTAGTGGCCGTCTGCAGGAGTTGGTGGAACTCCGCAGAGCCGCCGGGGCTGAGCGGTGGCCCACCGGTACCGGACCGAGGAACGAAGTGAAGCTAAGCACACCCAGGCAGGGCCATCAGACACCGACCAGGCTTGGAGCCGCCGTTAACAGTCAAATTCGAGTGTGACAGGAACCCCCAGGGTTCCCTAACAACCAAGTCCCGATTGAAGGCAACCGCTCACACCATGAGGATATACAGCCACCGGCTAGAAATCCAAGGGCCAGCGCCTGCAGGCAAAACGGGCTCCTCCGGTATCTATACACCGGGGAACGGACTACCGTTGGGAAGCCAAGGTGCAGGGAGAGACAGCCACCATCACCTGTCCGGGGAGAGACACTGCAGCCGGCTGCGGGACCCGTCCATCCAGCCGTTTGGTTTACCGGAGACTTTGTGCATCAATTGCTGAGTGAGTACACCTGTGCCATCCGGCAGCACGCATCGCTGTCCCTGCAACCCTGCACCTCACTGACCCTGCCTCCCGGTCACACCACCGGGCCCCTGGACCACCAACCCCTACCCACGGAGGGGGAAAACAACATCCCAGCTGCTCCATACCATCGCTCCCCGGATCCCCGTCACCAGCAGCGGTGGTGCCCATCTTCACCACAACCCATGGGTGGCGTCACGGACTAAATCCTCAAACAAACCACCCCTTTTTCACTCACAGGCGAGGAGCGCCGCTCGAGTCCCCGGATCCGGCCCACCGCTCGAGCCACCGAGCAGCAGCCACAGCGCCGGACCCGAGCGTTAGCGAGCGCAGCGCCCCGCCGCCCGCGACAACTTGGCGTCACGAACAGGATAGAACCGATCTACTTACCAGTAGAAGTGCGCCTTGTGGTCTCCGCCGGTGGTGTCCGGCCGAAAAATTTGAAGCGCAGCCATCTTTTGCGCGAAGATTTCCCGCTCGAGCGTCTTCCCCGAGCAGGGAAGGCGCGAAAAGCGAAGCCCCGGCCCCAAAGCGGAAGTGCTAAAGAGAACCAAGGGGGGGCGGGTGAAAACCTGCCTAATGTAACCGAGGCCATAAAAGCGGGGATGCCAGGACTCTGCAAGCCATTTGGTTCCTGGAATACTTCTGCACAAGATGTCCCGTCCGTCCGGCACCGCTGAAAGCCCAAAGCCCATGCCAGGAACAGCGGCGTGGGTGTAGGTCGGGACCACACAAATGTGCAGCAGCTTGCAGGCCCAAGTACAGTCCCTCTTGGAAGGATGGATGTCCGACATGGCGGAAGTGGTGGCAGCCGTGCGGAGACGCGAGGTGGAGACAGAGTTGGAGGAGCGTGTAAGCAACCCACGCACCTGTGTCCCCGAGGGACCAGTCGCTGCAGCTGAGGGGCCCGGTCTGCGCCCGCTCACCCTGCTGCCTCCCCCGCTATCCATCTCAGCTGCTGCTGCCCCACCACTAGGCCCGCTACCCCCACCACCGGTAGCGGAGCTCCGCCCTGGAGGACCAGCCTGCAAGCGATGTCCGCAGACGACCCGCACGGCTGCCATGGAAGGTCGCGATGTGAAGGTGAGGGAAGGTCGCAGTTTCCAGGCGCAGTCCCAGCCCAATCCCCCACCTTGTTGCCAGGATGTCGAGGTGGAGAAGGTCTATGAGGAGGTCGACTTAAAGTGAAGGCAGCGATCCACCGTTGCACCCTGTTGTCCCCCATTGGGACCCTCAGCATAACTAATCAATCCAAAAAATCACCAGATTACCGTCCGAAGAGAACCGTCCCCGTTGGGACTGGGAATGCCCTGTTGTTAAGTTCATTCCCATACCCACATGAAAAACTGCTCATGGACATGGCCGAGAACTGGCAGGCCACCCACGAACTTGTGGGCCTGTAAATAATGTTGTGGGATGGATACCATTGCCGCCTCCGGAGAAGCAGATTGGAGGACGGGCCCGCAGCAGAGCAGGCTGGGGCCCGGCCACCACCTGGACCGGTGGCAATCCTCCGGGGGTCAGGGGTCCCCCTTGGACGTGGGGTCCCCTGAAGTGACAGTCGGGTGCGAGTTACCGTACCCGTTCCCGCTCGGGCAGCCTGAACCTGGACTGGGGTAAAGGGGTGCTGCCCACTTCTTAGGGTCAGCATCAGGGCTAGGTTGCTTGGGTGGGAGAGCGGAAGACATCCGTCCGTCCGTTATTAAAAATGTCTATATGTGTTGTAACGTTTAAGAAGACCTAAAGTATGCTTATGTTTTACCATGTTATTTATTTTTTTGCAGTTTGAAAAATAAAAATGGTGATGGACGGGCAGCCCGCGGACGGTCTGCATTTTACCAAGGGGGAATGTGGCGCCCTGGACTAGCCAGGTAGCCACAGACAAAACACACCCCCACCCCCACCCCCGGACAGTTACATTAGTCAGACACAAAACCCTTGTTGCCTCCCTCCAGGGTCTGATGTCCACACCAGGTGAGGCGGAGCCAGGCGGTTGGCCCCGCCCACCGAGGAGTTCACAGGCCTGGAGGTGGGAAAAGCAGTCAGTTAGAGTTTGGAGTAGTTTAGTTCAGGAGGTGAAAGTGAGAGGTCATGTACTGCGAGTGTCTGGGTTGGAGCCCAGACACTGACAGCAAGGTTGGCAGACGGTGGTGGCCGTCTGCAGGAGTTAGTGGAACTCCGCAGAGCCGTAAGGCCTGGGGTCGGACGTCGGCCCGCCGGTACCGGAACGGGGAATGGAGTGAAGCTAAGCACACAGGCAGGGCCATCGGACCCCGACCAGGCTTGGAGCCGCCGTCAATAGTCAAATCCGAATGTGACAGGAACCCCAGGGGTTTCTCAACTACTAAGTCCCGATTGAAGGCAACCGTCCACCCAGAGAGGATATACAGCCACTGCCACAGGCTAGAGATCCAAGGGCCAGCGCCTGCGGGCAAAACTGGCTCCTACGGCACCTATACGCCGGGGAGCGGACTACCGGTGGGCAACCACAGGAGTCAAGAAAGGTGCAGGGAAAGACAGCCACCATCAGCCGTCCGGGGAGAGCACAACAACAACACTGCAGCCGGCTGCGGGACCCGTCCATCCGGCCGTTTTGGTTTACCAGAGACTCAGTCAGTGATTGTCTGAGTGAGTACACCAGTGCTGTCCGGCACCGCGCCGCGCAGTCCTGCACCCCAGCCATCCAGCCTCCCCATCACCACCATCGGGCCCCGGGATCACCAACCCCTGCCCACGGAGGGGACAACATCTCAGCTGCACCCTACCATCTCTCCCGGGATCCCCGTTACCAGCAGCGGTGGTGCCATTATCACCACGACCCGTGGGTGGCGTCACGAACAATCTCCCTAACCAAACCACCCCCTTTTCACTCACGGGTGAGGAGCGCTGCTCGAGTCCTCGGGTCCAGTCCACCGCTCGACCCGCCGAGCAGCAGCAGCCGAAGCAGAAGCCCCGGACCCGAGCGTAGTGAGCGCGTCCCCTCCGCCCGCGACATAAATACCAAATATAAACTATGAAGTGATTGGTGAAGAAATTTAATGTGGCTCTATTCATAAAGGGTCCTATAGAAGGTACTAATGTGGCGCCCCTGACCCGGTCAGGCACCACTGAGTACTGCACCCATGCTGGGACAGTACTTCCAGGTAATCCTAAAGGCCAGAATGAGGTGTGTACGCACAGACACATAGCAACCAGGTCTCCCACACCTTTAGAAGGGTCCCTTGGGTAGTCTCCAGAGAGGGCTAGCCTTCAATTCTTTTCAAGGGGTGCAGCGGAGGGGCTGGGAGCTAAAGTGCAGAGGTTTTCAGGAAAGGAGTGGAGCGAGCCAGTCTGGTAGTGGTGAGCGTCGGTTGCTAAGGGATACGCGCAATAACACTAGTCAGACCCTGCGCGGTGTAGTGACAGTTGGCGGGGGAGAACGGTCACCGAGGAGTCAGAGAAAAGAGGTGCTCTGGTGACTAGGCACGTACGGGGTACAGGTCCCTAGAGCAGACTCCAGTTTAACTATCTGCCAAGCCTGCCGGTGAGGGGAACTACAAGTACCTCACCAAACAACACAGAGTCCGAGCCTGAGCAGCAACGCAGGGACCCATAAGGAGACAGAGCCAGAAGCCATCTCACCTGGTCCATGCTGCCGGCAAATGGTCCAAAAAGGGGAGAAAAGGCAGTTGCGACTCCCTGGATAGACCCCCAAGGTACTTCAGGTCAGGGGGTTATCCGAACACAGAAGCGCTAGAAAGGCGAGCTAACCTGTTACCCTCATACTGGCCCGAAGGAGCCCTGGTTCTTACCTGGTTAATCACAGCATCGCCAGAGTCAGCTCACAACACCACCAAAGTGAGTAAAAACAAGTTGAAAGACTTTCTGGACGGAGACTGAATTATTCCGAAACCCGCTACCCTACCTACCTGAGCCCCTGGGTCATCCATATACCTGACCGCAAGCCGTGAGTGGCATCACGACACATTTACAAAAACTAACATACCCGTTTGCCATATTAAAAGAAGACCCTGTGGCGTCCCTGAAGCTGGAGCAACATTCCTGGGGCGACACATCTTCTCTTTTGGCATCACAAACAGGATCGTGGACTAGACCCGTCAGACGGGTGACAGTGTGCCTCGGCGGTCCGATTGAAAAATTTGAACCGCCGACATTTTCTTTGCCACCGCTGAAAGTGCATCATTAACAAGCTGCAGCTCGCGCAGAAGAAGTAACCGCCCACGGAGAGGAGTGACCGTCCCAGAATCCCCAGAGCACTCTGATCCCGTGAGAAGAGGAAAGGGGAGGGCTGATCTGTCACTGGACTGCTGGGACACCCCTAGTCCTGTGGGAGAAGAAACGGAAATAGAGCCACAACCTGATGAACCAGGGAAGGAGCAGGATGGTGTCAGCAGAGAGTGGTCAGAAGGAGCAGGACTGGGCAAGGCCCATGTCAGCGGAGGAGCTGGAAGCAGAGGTCAATAGAATTGCTGATCGCATGGAGGAGCAGCGGAGGCGAGAGGTAGCCGCCTGGAGACACAGAATGTTAATAAAGATCCGAAACCTGCAGCTGTCCATGCAGCGGGACCCGCCTGGAGGCGCCGCCCCTGCTAAGTCTAAGCCACCATCAGCAACAGCGACCCCGCCACTGGAAGTCTCCAGCACGACCCCGGGTGCATCCAAAACTACCCCTGCCCTACCTGGTGTGCTGATCCCGCCGGCGCTACCTTCAGAAGCCGGTGCGACGCCCATGCCGTCCTAACCTGAAGCGGTCGCAGCACCCTCTCCGCTGGAGAGGGATCCTGAAATCTTATCACCGTCCTGTCCGGCTGCCGAAGGCTCGACCCTCGAGCTGCCACTTGCCCTACTGGAGAAGGTCGCAGCACCCTCTGAAAGAGAGGGAGACCATATCAAGGCCACGCTGCTGTCCCCCCACCGACCGGAAGAGGTCGCAGCACCCTC
This sequence comes from Anomaloglossus baeobatrachus, assembly GCF_048569485.1. Taxonomy (NCBI): domain Eukaryota; kingdom Metazoa; phylum Chordata; class Amphibia; order Anura; family Aromobatidae; genus Anomaloglossus; species Anomaloglossus baeobatrachus. Next base: position 213,320,334 of record NC_134354.1, read on the forward strand.
CGCCAGGAAGGGAGAACAGGTCCTACAGTCTACCCGACCCCTGCTGTTTCACCATCGACCAGAAGAGGTTGCAGCACCCTCCGTCAGGGAGGTAGAACAGGTCCTACAGCCTACCCGACCGCTGCTGTTTCCCCATCGACCAGAAGAGGTCACAGCACCCTCTGCCAGGGAGAGAGAACAGGTCCTGCAGAGCGATGCGCTCACTTGGTGTCCCGCTGATGACCAGGTGATGCTACAGCGGAGGGAGGCCCACCCCAGGGCCATGTCAGCAACACAAGCCCTCAGAGAGCGACGACAGGTGAGAGCCGGTCGCCCATGCCCCCTTGTGAAGCCCATTCCAGAGAGTGAGAAGTTGGAGGCCCGGGACCTGCAAGAAAAGCAGTCGCTGCGGCGGGCTAGGTTCCAGGCTCGAGGTTCCCTCCACCTGGGAGTAGTGGAGGAGTTCAATCGCCGCTCGGGGTGGGGTTTCATAGTGGAAGCAGGTGTAAAAAAGGGGATTTTTGTGTCCCAGCGGGACGTACAATCCCATTTACAGCGAGGTCACCCTGGCCGTGACCTGTACAAGTGGGACGTGGTGGAATTTACACGACATAAAGGGGAAAGAGGCTGGTATGCTTTGGATGTGGTGCCATGTCCAAAGGGGACCTCAGTGAGCCCAGGCTCCACCCCCACTGATTCAACCAGGTCCCCATTGTCCCCACTGCCAGAGGACGCCCATGACACGACCTCCAAGGGTCAGTGCACTAAAGTATCCCCCCTGACCTTGGAAGGCGCAAGTCAATTTATAAAGTCCATTTAAATTATTTAGGAATATAGAAAAAGAAGTATAGTTTAAAAAAAATGTTTTTATGACCAGTTAACGTAACGTTTAAGAAATTTGCCCGCAAGGACTTTTGCGTGAACTTTTCAAAAATATTTAGCACCAGGTTATGTGCACTTTACATGGACCATAGGTTATGAACTAGCTTTAACCACAAACTCTTGCAGTGTATATAGTTACCCCAGTGGTACCAACCCCAGAGTCTGCCTGTTGAGGGGCATGGCTCTGCACCACCAAGGGGGCACGCCTGTTTATGGGGCCTGCTCTCCAACAAAGAGGAAGCTGGTTTCCCTGTTTATAGGGCCTACCCTATGCCACCAGGACAAAAAGAACTGTCGCCGGAATGGTCTGTGGTGGACCAGGCCAAGACCAGGTCACCAAAAGGACTGCTGATCACTCCGTATACGGGTTTTATGTTAAAGACTTGTGGGTGGTGGGTGGTGGTGGTATGGTACATGGTATGTTGATATGTAAATATCTCCCCTGTGTGGGATAACTTGTATTTTGTTTTTCTTATCTTTGCTGTCGATAGCAAAGGGGCAATGTGGCGCCCCTGACCCGGTCAGGCACCACTGAGTACTGCACCCATGCTGGGACAGTACTTCCAGGTAATCCTAAAGGCCAGAATGAGGTGTGTACGCACAGACACATAGCAACCAGGTCTCCCACACCTTTAGAAGGGTCCCTTGGGTAGTCTCCAGAGAGGGCTAGCCTTCAATTCTTTTCAAGGGGTGCAGCGGAGGGGCTGGGAGCTAAAGTGCAGAGGTTTTCAGGAAAGGAGTGGAGCGAGCCAGTCTGGTAGTGGTGAGCGTCGGTTGCTAAGGGATACGCGCAATAACACTAGTCAGACCCTGCGCGGTGTAGTGACAGTTGGCGGGGGAGAACGGTCACCGAGGAGTCAGAGAAAAGAGGTGCTCTGGTGACTAGGCACGTACGGGGTACAGGTCCCTAGAGCAGACTCCAGTTTAACTATCTGCCAAGCCTGCCGGTGAGGGGAACTACAAGTACCTCACCAAACAACACAGAGTCCGAGCCTGAGCAGCAACGCAGGAACCCATAAGGAGACAGAGCCAGAATCCATCTCACCTGGTCCATGCTGCCGGCAAACGGTCCAAAAAGGGGAGAAAAGGCATTTGCGACTCCCTGGATAGACCCACAAGGTACTTCAGGTCAGGGGGTTATCCGAACACAGAAGTGCTAGGAAGGCGAGCTACCTGTTACCCTCAGACTGGCCCGAAGGAGCCCTCATTCTTACCTGGTTAATCACAGCATTGCCCAGGTCAGCTCACAACAACACCAAAGTGAGTAAAAACAAGTTGAAAGACTTTCTGGACTGAGACTGAATTATTCCGAGACCCGCTACCCTACCCACCTGAGTCCCTGGGGCCTGCCTCACTCATGGGAGGCCACACCATCTGACTGCAGACCCCATCAGCCCCAGACGTTCATAAAATCTGCAGTGTCGGTCATCCATATCCCTGACCGCAAGCCGTGAGTGGTATCACGACACATTTACAAAAACTAACATACCTGTTTGCCATATTAAAAGAAGACCCAGTGGCGTCCCTGAAGCTGGAGCGACATCCCTGGGGTGACACACTAACAAAAGCCGAAACAAGGTACTTATTAAATAGTGTGGACCACTTAATTAGCAGGTACGACCTATAAAGTCAATATCAAAGATAAGTGTATTTAACCATTGCTAATAGAACTTACACTGATTAGAGCCCCAAGAAATATAACAAGTGTAATGATACCTTCACTCCTACGCCGTTTTGCACGTAATTGGTTGATGTATGAGCCTATATATACACAGTGGGCTGCTGCAATCTGCACGGAAAATTCCAATCAGCTGTGGGCCACAGTCCTGTCGGCGCATAGTGCACTCACTGTCTCTACTATCAGAAAAGAACTTCATATCCAGCGCAGTGGAATGCATGCCCACCTAAGCGTCCTGAATCAAGAGTTCAGAGAGACGCAATGTGCGCACAGCTGTGCCCATCAGTATGGGAATAACTGTCGCAGGAAGACAGATAAACCCTGTGCATCTAAATACTGTACATATATTGTGTGCAGGGATTCCTGCACCTCTATTTAAAAAGATACAGTGCCTTGAGAAAGTATTCGGCCCCCTTGAATTTTTCAACCTTTTCCCACATTTCAGGCTTCAAACCTAAAGATAAACATTTTAATGTTATGGTGAAGAATCAACAACAAGTGGGACACAATTGTGAAGTTGAACGAAATGTATTGCTTATTTTAAACTTTTGTAAAAAAGAATAAACTAAAAATTGGGGCGTGCAATATTATTTGTCCCCTTTACTTTCAGTGCAGCAAACTCACTCCAGAAGTTCATTGTGGATCTCTGAATGATCCAATGTTGTCCTAAATGACTGATGATGATAAATATAAGCCACCTGTGTGTAATCTAGTCTCCATATAAATGCACCTGCTCTGTGATATTCTCAGCGTTCTGTTTAAAGCGCAGATAGCATCATGAAGACCAAGGAACACAACAGGCAGGTCCATGATACTGTTGTGGAGAAGTTTAAAGCCGGATTTGGTTACAAAAAGATTCCCAAAACATTAAACATCCCAACAAGCACTGTGCAAGCGATCATAGTGAAAAGGAAGGAATATCATACCACTGCAAATCTACCAAGACCCGGCCGTCCATCCAAACCTTCATCTCGAAATCTCGAACAAGGAGAAGACTGATCAGAGATGCAACCAAAAGGCCCATGATCACTCTGGATGAACTGCAGAGATCTACAGCTGAGGTGGGAGAGCCTGTCCATAGGACAACAATCAGTGCACAAATCTGGCCTTTATGAAAAAATGGCAAGGAGAAAGCCATTTCTCAAAGATATCCATAAAACGTGTCGTTTAAAGTTTGCCACAAGCTACCTGGGAAACACACCAAACATGGAAGAAGGTGCTCTGGTCAGATGAAACCAAAATCAAACTATTTGGGCACAATGCCAAACGATATGTTTGGCGTAAAAGCAATACAGCTCATCTCCCTGAACACACCATCCCCATTGTCAAACATGGTGGTGGCAGCATAATGGTTTGGGCCTGTTTTTCTTCAGCAGGGACAGGGAAGATGGTTAAAATTGATGGGAAGATGGATGCAGCCAAATACAGAACTATTCTTGAAGAAAATCTGTTGGAGTCTGCAAAAGACCTGAGACTGGGACGGAGATTTGTCTTTCAACAAGACAATGATCCAAAACATAAAGAAAATTCTACAATGGAATGGTTCATAAATAAACGTATCCAGGTGTTAGAATGGCCAAGTCAAAGTCCAGACCTGAATCCAATCGAGAATCTGTGGAAAGAGCTGAAAACTGCTGTTCACAAACGCTCTCCATCCAACCTCACTCAGCTCCAGCTATTTGCAAAGGAAGAATGGGCAAGAATTTCAGCCTCTCGATGTGCAAAACTGATAGATACATACCCCAAGTGACTTCCAGCTGTAATCGCAGAAAAAGGTGGCGCTACAAAGTATTAACTTAAAGGGGCCGTATAATATTGCACGCCTCAATTTTAAATTTATTATTTTTTATAAAAGTTTAATAATAGTGTAATAAGGTAATAAATAATTCTAAGTATATTCTACCTGAGGAGGGACAGCAAATATGAATAGTGGATCCACATTGCACTAGTAGGGCATATAAATAATGGATCCATATTAATGAATATATTAAAAGTAAAAAAATATGTGAATACATGGGATTATAATAAATGAATATGAATATATAATGAAATGTACAAATGAATATGTATGAGTGAAATATGCAAATAACGATGCCAATGAATATATATGAGTGAAATAAAATGTGGATATTACTAAAGGTATGTATAAGTGAAAGAAATAATGAATATGTATAAAGGAATACCCAGTGTGTATTGTGTATATGGAAGAAAAAAGGTGTAAAAGTATTGTTAAAATTAAAAATAGAGATATAAACGTGAGTCACAAGTTTAATGAGTTAACCCTCACCCAATAAGAAAGTGATAGTGGATGTTTTTTATATATATATATATATATATATATATATATATACACTCTCTCTCTCTCTATATATATATATATATATATATATAATCAGTACAGACCAAAGGTTTGGACACACCTTCTCATTCAAAGAGTTTTCTTTATTTTCATGACTCTGAAAATTGTAGATTCATATTGAAGGCATGAAAACTATGAATTAACACATGTGGAATGAAATACTTGACAAAAAAGTGTGAAACAACTGAAAATATGTCTTATATTCTAGGTTCTTCAAAGTAGCCACCTTTTGCTTTTGATTACTGCTTTGCACACTCTTGCCATTCTCTTGATGAGCTTCAAGAGGTAGTCACCGTAAATGGTTTTCACTTCACAGGTGTGCCCTGTCAGGTTTAATAAGTGGGATTTCTTGCCTTATAAATGGGGTTGGGACCATCAGTTGTGTTGTGCAGAAGTCTGGTGGATACACAGCTTATAGTCCTACTGAATAGACTGTTAGAATTTTTATTATGGCAAGGAAAAAGCAGCCAAGTAAAGAAAAATGAGTGGCCATCATTACTTTAAGAAATGAAGGTCAATCAGTCCGAAAAATTGGGAAAACTTTGAAAGTGTCCCCAAGTGCAGTGGCAAAAACCATCAAACGCTACAAAGAAACTGGCTCACATGAGCACCTCCCCAGGAAAGGAAGACCAAGAGTCACCTCTGCTGTGGAGGATAAGTTTATCCGAGTCACCAGCCTCAGAAATAGCAAGTTAACAGCAGCTCAGATTTGAGACCAGGTCAATGCCACACAGAGTTCTAGCAGCAGACACATCTCTAGAACAACTGTTAAGAGGAGACTTTGTGCAGCAGGCCTTCATGGTAAAATAGCTGCTAGGAAACCACTGCTAAGGACAGGCAACAAGCAGAAGAGACTTGTTTGGGCTAAAGAATACAAGAAATGGACATTAGACCAGTGGAAATCAGTGCTTTGGTCTGATTAGTCCAAATTTGAGATCTTTGGATCCAACCACCGTGTCTTTGTAGAAAAGGTGAACGGATGGACTCTACATGCCTCGTTCCCACCGTGAAGCATGGAGGAGGAAGTGTGATGGTGTGGGGGTGTTTTGCTGGTGACACTGTTCTGGATTTATTCAAAATTGAAGGCAGACTGAACCAGCATGGCTACCACAGCATCTTGCAGCGGCGTGCTATTCCATCCGGTTTGTGTTTAGTTGGACCATCATTTATTTTTCAACAGGACAATGACCCCAAACACACCTCCAGGCTGTGTGAGGGCTATTGGACTAAGAAGGAAAGTGATGGGGTGCTACACCAGATGACCTAGCCTCCACAGTCACCAGACCTGAACCCAATTGAGATGGTTTGGGGTGAGCTGGAAGGCAAAAGGGCCAACAAGTGCTAAGCATCTCTGGGAACTCCTTCAAGACGAAGACCATTTCCGGTGACTACCTTTTGAAGCTCATCAAGAGAATGCCAAGAGTGTGCAAAGCAGTAATCAAAGAAAAAGGTGGCAACTTTGAAGAACCTAGAATATAAGACATATTTTCAGTTGTTTCATTCCAGATTTTTTTGTTAAGTATTTCATTCCACATGTGTTAATTCATAGTTTTGATGCCTGCAATGTGAATCTACAATTTTCAGAGTCATGAAAATAAAGAAAAATCTTTGAATGAGAAAGTGTGTCCAAACTTTTGGTCTGTACTGTGTGTGTGTGTGTGTGTGTGTGTGTGCACGTGTGTGTGTATATATATATTGTGACAATATATTTATTGTGAATGACAGGTATGTACCACGGAACTGATGTGATCCTGGGAGTTCTTTCTGGTACTTGTAGTGGCACAGACATTTTCTATAGTTTTAAATGGGCCAGGATTACGGATGGCTAAGAGATGGGTGGGACTGGCCATCCACATACCCCTGCCTATGGGTGTGTCTGACACAAGTCTTAATTAGCTTGTTTGGCACATGGAGTGAGGGTGTGGAGCAGTGTAGGAGAAGCACTGCATGAGGAACAGCTTCTGAGGGAAGAGAGGCTGTTTACCTCAGAGAGGTCTGAAACCTCTGGAAGGAACCCGTCTGAAGAAGCAGAGGGTTGGCTTCATATGTAAGTGAGTGGATACTGAGAGAGCTCCACTCAGATCAAGGGTATCTGAACTGAGCGGGAGTACCGTGAGTTCAACGGACTTGAAATCCGTCTGTATTTGTGATTTTGTTTGGAGAAACGGTTTATGGTGTTTTTTTAATAAACCGTTTGGATTTTTAAGACTGTGTTCCTGTATTTCCTCGGAAATGCAGCCAAGTGAGTGTCCCCCATCACGTGAGCAGGCAATCGCTTACAATATATATATATATATATATATATATATATATATATATATATATATATATTGTGTATGTGTATATATATATATATATATATAAAATGTATTTATAAACAGTATATATTATACACATATACTGCTCTGGCAAAAATTGGGGTTCCCTAGCCTATAAATCCATCTACATTCTGGTTTCTGGTTGGGCTAGGATCCTACCCAGGTCCCCTCTCCTGGGGCCAAGAATTAGTTGAGCAATAGCTTTTATTTTGATGCCCTTATGATTGATGTCATGTTTGTTTAAAATGCCATGGAAGAGTTTTGAGTGTGCTGATATCTTCCACTGTGGTGGATTTTTCAATGTCCCTAATACAGTTGAAACCAGAAGTTTACATACACAATCTAAAAAGAAGCATACGCATGTTTTTCTCACTATCTGACATGAAATCAGAATAAACCTTTCTGTTTTAGCTCAATTAGACCAAAATTATTTATATTTGCCAAGTGCCAGAATAATCAGAGAGAATGTTTTATGGCGTTTTTATTATTGTTTGCAGTCAAAAGTTTACATACATTTCATTAATATTTGGTACCATTGCCCTTAAATTGATTTGGGGCAAACATTTTGGTTATCCTTCTACAAGTTTCTTACAATAGTTGGTAGGAATTTGGGCCCAAACCTCCTGACAGAATAGCATAACTGAGTCATGTTTGTAGGTTGCTTTGCTCGCACCTGCCTTTTCAGCTTTGTCCATAAATTTTCAATAAGATCATGGTTTTGTGATGGCCACTCCAAAACAATGATTTTGTTATCCTTAAGCCACTTTGTAACGATATTTGTGGCAATTGCTTCAGGTCATTGTCCATTTGGAAGACCCAGCCATTGTATCTTGTATATGTGAAGGTACTGTGGATACAAGTTGTTTCCAAAAATATTTAACTAAGATACACACAATCTCTCAAAGACCACCATTTCTGGGACAATTGATCTTTCAGGAGTGTCTAAATGGTTTTAGTTTCGGCAACAGGTGAAATGTTGGGAATCGTGGATGAAGATTTCTTATTACATCAACCATTTTCTTTTTTTTAGGGATGATACCTTTTTCAAAGGCTGTTTCCAAAATGGAAACCAGGCGATCCTGAAAATTGTGAAGAGGATTTGCATCAAGTTTTCTATAACATTTGTTATCATTCAAAATAACGTTGGCTTGTTTTTCATAGAGTTCTATTGGTCACACCACAACATTCCACCCTTTATCTGCTGGTTTTATAACAATCACGGGAGGGGATTGTAATTCCCGAAGTGCATTTCTGTCTTCAGCATTCAAATTAGAAACCCATTTGGGGCTGTGTGGTAGCGCTTCTATATCCTCAGTTAGCCTTCTTGTAAAAATTTCTACAGAAGAACAATTGCTCAACAGAGTAATTTAGAATCTATAAAGCTGCTTTCACACATCCGGTTTTTGCAGTGCGGCTCAATCCGGTTCAAAAACCTATGCAACGAATGCGGCGAAAAAAACGGATCCGTTGCATAAGTTTTTCCATGCGGTCCGTCCGTTTTTTGACGGCGTCCATAGGCTTGTATTGTAAATTGCGACGGATCCGGTGCGATGCAGTTTTTTCGCCAGAGACAAAAACGTTCACTTGAACGTTTCATCCAGCCGCCGCATCGGCTAAATATGCCGCATCCAGCAAAAAACGGACGCAACGCAAGGCCATGCTGCACAATCCGGCGCTAATAAAAGTCTATGTGGAAAAACCGCACCCGGCGGCAAAAAAAACGGATGCGGTTTTCCCGCAAAGCACCGGATTGAGCCGCACTGCAAAAAACGGATGTGTGAAAGCAGCCTAAAGCTGCCAATTGGTGTTGGAGAAGGGTTATACAGAGCATATGAACATGGAGGACTCAAATCTGTGATTTTATCAAGACTACAGCAAGTAGCCCTGTAAGTGACACATCTCTGGAAGTAGCATTTGTCTCTATATTATGCTGCTCTTGGATATGCTCGCAATAACTGTTGAGATTTCCTTTCACAGTAAAATCAGGTTTTCCCAAGAAGGAAACATTTTAATATGGGTTGGGAATTATATGATATATTAGTATAAAAAAATATTTTTAATATTATTAGAGGCCTGGGAAAGAGAGCCTAACTGTTAAAAGGGTTTTCCCCGTCACTCTATGACTGCAGACTTGTGAATCCTGACATTGCACACAGTGTGTGCTGGGAGGATTTTTTGGTGTCAGCAGCTGGAACGGCGGTCACCTGGCCGCAAGTATGCGATATGCAGACTCCTGCAAAGAATAAAACTAGACCTTCCGGCGCCCTTATGCAAATGTATTGTACAACCCTGGAAACAGTCTAGTTGGATTCTGGTTGGGAGTTTGGATGTCACATACTTGCGGTGACATGACCTCTCTTCCTGACTCTAACACCGGCGAATCCTCACAGTGTGCGGTGCCTGTGACAGCATTTACAAGTCTTCAGTCATACAGAGTGACTTCAGACTCGTCATTTTAACCCAGACGACCCCTTTATTGGCTTGATCTTGATGGCAGGGTGAGCATTTTGGTTGTGCACATTCTTTAGCTGGTTGTTGTTCATCTGATCATTCATATGGATGATCCAACTATCAATATCCACAAATCTAATGGCAAATTAGGGTCATTGTTTAAGAAATGTGCTTGCGATATCTGGCAAACAAACATGTTCTTCATGAACCTTTGAGATGTTGGAAACGTGAGGTAACTGGTATTTTGTACTTAAGATTTACTGTCAATAAAAATGGCAATAGTTAAATTGACCCTTTATATATTTATTTTACTCACTTATATATAGCCCTATTAATATTTGTATATTTTTGGAATATGGGAGGAAACCAGAGAACCCAGAAGAAACCCACACAAACACGGGGAGAACATACAAACACCTTGCAGATGTTGTCCTTGGTGGGATATGAACCCAAGACCCCAACACTGCAAGATTTGCAGTGTCTATATTTGTCGTTACTTACTCCAAATCTGTCCTCTTTTTATTTAGGATTTAGCATTCCTGTGAATTACTAGCCTAATTTTTTGTTGTATAATCACAGTTTTTTAGAACTGCTAAACATCTATGTTGCATAGAGTCACCAACTTCAGGCACTTGTCATTCCAGCCCAGGATGCTTTGATAACATCATTATTCGGGGTGGATCAACAGGTCGCATGGCCTCTAAGCCTTGCCTAGCCTGGTCCTTTTTTGACATAGAAAAAGATCGCCCAAATTATGTGATCTGTAAAATTTGTCATGGTTCTCTTAGTAGAGGTCAAAACCTCAGCAGTTTGACAACTTCTTCCATGAATCGTCACATGCATAAATATCATATGGCCCGGTGGGAAGCTCACCGTGCTGCAATGCGGCCTAGCGGAGCGAACCATCCACCGCCTGCCCCTTCCAGTGCATCTGCGCGCTCGTCATCTTCTAGGACTGTGGGGACAGCTGTCACACCTGTTTTTCCACCCACAACTTCCACCACTGTAACCGCAACAGGCAGTTTGCTTGGTAGGTCGTCAGTTGGTTTGGAAGGGGAAACAAGTGAGTGTGTACAGCTCTCTCAGACATCGATAGCACCAACGTTGGATGAAGGCAACATCATGTCTCCGCCTGCACTTTCCTCACAAACCTGCATTTTTCCAGGGGCACCCTACTCAACACCGTCTACACACAGCAGCCAGATCTCTGTCTCTCAGATGTGGTCAAATAAAAGGCCACTTCCTGCGACCCATGACAAAGCTAAGAGGTTGACTCTATCCCTCTGTAAGCTGTTGGCTACCGAAATGCTGCCTTTCCGCCTAGTGGACACACAGGATTTTAGAGACCTTATGTCTGTCGCTGTGCCCCAGTACCAGATGCCTAGTCGCCACTACTTCTCTAAGAAAGGTGTGCCCGCGCTACACCAGCATGTTGCACACAACATCACCGCTTCCTTGAGAAACTCTGTGTGTGAACGGGTGCATTTCACCACCGATACTTGGACCAGTAAGCATGGACAGGGACGTTACATGTCGCTGACTGGGCACTGGGTAACTATGGTGATAGATGGTGAAGGGTCTGCTGCACAAGTCTTGCCGTCCCCACGACTTGTGTGTCAATCCTCTGTCTGTCCAAGTTCCGCCACTGCTTCTGCATCCTCCACCTCATCTGGGTCCTCCACCTCCGCCCCAAGCCTGCCTGGTCAGGCCACCAGCGTTCTCACTGCGCAGAAGGAATCACGCACCCCTCATTACTATGCTGGCAGCAGAGCGCAACGGCATCAGGCGGTCTTTAGCTTGACATGTCTTGGGAATAAGAGTCACACAGCTGAGGAGTTGTGGTCAGCTCTGCGGTCCGAGTTTAATAAATGGTTGCCTCCACTCAACCTGCAGCCTGGTAAGGCCGTGTGCGACAATGCTGCAAACCTGGGTGCGGCCCTTCGCCTGGGCAAGGTGACACACGTACCTTGTATGGCTCACGTGTTGAATCTTGTCGTCCAGCAATTTTTAACACACTATCCCGGCCTAGATGGCCTTCTGAACAGGGCACGAAAACTGTCTGCTCACTTCCGCCGTTCAAGCGCCGCAGCTGAGCGACTTGCATCGCTCCAGAAGTCTTTCGGCCTGCCGGTTCATCGCCTGAAATGCGATGTGGCGACACGCTGGAATTCAACTCTCCACATGTTACAGCGACTGTGGCAGCACCGCCGAGCCCTGGTGCAATACGTCATGACGTATAGCCTGGGCCAACGAGATGCAGAGGTGGGGCAGATCACCCTGATGGAGTGGTCTCAGATCAAGGACCTATGCACCCTTCTGCACAGTTTCGACATGGCGACGAATATGTTTAGCGCTGACAATGCCATTATCAGCATGACGATTCCAGTCATATACATGCTGGCGCACACGCTAAACACTATTCGGAGTCAGGGGGTGGGACAACAGGAAGGGGATGAACTACAGGAGGATTCATATGCGCAAGACACAACAACATCACCAAGGTCCAGACGTTCATCATCACCAAGGCGCCAGGCATGGGACCATGGGGGACAGGGATCAACAAGGGCGCATGGTAGCAGGCGAGATGTTGAGGAAGGTGGAGGAGAACATGAAGAAATGGAGGACGAACTGTCCATGGACATGGAAGACTCAGCAGATGAGGGAGACCTTGGTCAAATTTCAGTTGAAAGAGGTTGGGGGGAGATGTCAGAGGAAGAAAGAACGGTTAGCACCTCTATGCCACAAACACAGCGTGGACTTGGTCCGCATGGCTGCGCAAGACACATGAGTGCCTTCTTGTTGCACTACCTCCAACATGACCCTCGTATTGTCAAAATTAGAAGTGATGATGACTACTGGCTTGCCACACTATTAGATCCCCGGTACAAGTCCAAATTTTGTGACATAATTTCAGCCATAGAAAGGGACGCACGTATGCAGGAGTATCAGCAGAAGCTGTTACTCGATCTTAGATCGGCTTTTCCACCAAACAACCGTGCAGGTGCAGGGAGTGAATCTCCCAGTTGTAACTTGACAAACATGGGACGGTCTCGTCATCTTCAACAGTCTTCCCGTACCAGTAGGACCGTATCTGGTGCTGGTAACAGCAATTTTATGGAATCTTTTCATAATTTTTTTAGACCCTCCTTTGCAAGGCCACCAGAGACAACAAGTCTGACACATAGTCAACGGCTGGAGAGGATGATACAGGAGTATCTACAAATGAACATCGATGCCATGACTTTGCAAATGGAGCCTTGCTCATTTTGGGCTTCAAATCTAGAAAAATGGCCAGAGCTATCCAGTTACGCCTTGGAGATTTTGTCGTGTCCAGCTGCCAGCGTTGTCTCTGAACGTGTCTTCAGTGCTGCTGGGTGTGTGCTGACAGATAAGCGCATGCGTCTGTCCAGTGACAATGTGGACAGACTGACGTTCATCAAAATGAACAAGTCATGGATCCAGAAGGAATTTACTACCCCTGTGTCATCCTGGGGAGAGTAAATGCTTGTGGATTTGGAATGTGCTTGATGCAAATCTAGCTGTGAAGTGTACAACTGGGGCACAACTGCTGCCACTGAAGGGGTGGGTGTGTGTGGGGCCCAATTTTTGGAAAAAAGGGAGACTCCGCTTGGAGTAACCCTTGCTTACATTGTTTTTAAAAGAAGCCAAGATGAACAGAGCTGGGATCAGGAAAGACTTTGCTACCTACCCCGGTGTCATCCTGGGGACGGTTAAGAATGGCATATTTTTGATTGTGCTTGATGCAAATCTAGCTGTGAAGTGTACAACTAGGGCACAAGTGCTGCCACTGAATGGGTGGGTGTGTGTGGGGCACAATTTTTGGAAAAAAAGGGAGACTCCGCTTGGAGTAACCCTTGCTTGCTGTGTTTTTTAAAAATGATCCAAGATGAACAGAGCTGGGGTCAGGAAAGACTTTGCTACCTACCCCGGTGTCATCCTGGGGACGGATAAGAATGGCGTATTTTTGAATGTGCTTGATGCAAATCTAGCTGTGAAGTGTACAACTGGGGCACAAGTGCTGCCACTGAATGGGTGGGTGTGTGTGGGGCACAATTTTTGGAAAAAAAGGGAGACTCCGCTTGGAGTAACCCTTGCTTGCTGTGTTTTTTAAAAATGATCCAAGATGAACAGAGCTGGGGTCAGGAAAGACTTTGCTACCTACCCCAGTGTCATCCTGGGGACGGATAAGAATGGCGTATTTTTGAATGTGCTTGATGCAAATCTAGCTGTGAAGTGTACAACTAGGGCACAAGTGCTGCCACTGAATGGGTGGGTGTGTGTGGGGCACAATTTTTGGAAAAAAAGGGAGACTCCGCTTGGAGTAACCCTTGCTTGCTGTGTTTTTTAAAAATGATCCAAGATGAACAGAGCTGGGGTCAGGAAAGACTTTGCTACCTACCCCGGTGTCATCCTGGGGACGGTTAAGAATGGCGTATTTTTGAATGTGCTTGATGCAAATCTAGCTGTGAAGTGTACAACTGGGGCACAACTGCTGCCACTGAATGGGTGGGTGTGTGTGGGGCCCAATTTTTGGAAAAAAAGGGAGACTACGCTTGGAGTCACCTTGCGGTGTTTTACATGATTTTAGAAGGGCGTGCCATGCCTATATCTGTGTGTCCTCCTCTTTTTCCTTGTCCAGCTGTTTTGTTTTCGCATGAGTATATGTCCTTGTCACTTTCCCATGTGTTTGTGTTGTGTTGTGAGTTGTTTGTCACCTTTTGGACACCTTTAAGGGTGTTTTCTAGGTGTTTTTATGTGTTTGTGATTGCCTGCCATTGTTTCCTATGCAGTTCGAGTTCGGTTCGTCGAACGTTCGACGAGCCGAACTCGAACGGAACCTCCGTTCGGTGAACCGACCTCGAGCCAAACCGGGACCGGTTCGCTCATCTCTAGTAGTGATCTCCAGGGCCCTGTGTAATTCCAAATCCCTGTATAGGGGTTAAAGGGTTTCAGGGTTCTCGGGGTCCTGCTTGGTGAGTGGCTTCCCTCTAGTCTATCCATTACATCCCCCCTGAGTCTGTTGATCCAGGCAGGCGTTACATTATCTCTGGCCCATCTAACAAGGAGAGAGAGAAAAAAAAATGGATTCTCTCCATGCTGTGCTAAACTAGGTGCACACCCTTTCTGGCCTTGTTCGTGGACTTACACAGCTGGTGCAGGATCTCAGGTCTGCTCAGGTTCAAGCCCCTGCAGCACCAACCTCATCGTGTCCAGAGTCCCGTCGACTGCAAGGGAGCAGATCACGTTGTGGAGCCGAACATGGAGTGCCTGGATCTCAGAGGCAATTGCTTCCAAAGGAGCAGCAGTGCCTCAGTGAGCCCCAGGATACTCACTCAGGCGCCCAGGTACTCCCTGCAGACCCTATGAGGTTAATGTTACCTGTCCAATTGTCTCACCAGGGATTATCTGTACGGCTGCAGGCCTTCATTGATTGTGGATCTGCAGCTAATTTCTTAGACACTATTGTAGCAAAAGACCTGGGTTTGCCTTTGCTAAGATTGAATGCTCCCATTAGAATATGTGCTATCGATAGTACACCTTTCACACTGGGTGTGGTTACTTTTGTAACTCCAGAGATCTCCATGCTTGTTGGAACTCTGCATGTAGAAACTGTCATTTTTTGTTCTTGAGTATCTGATGTCAGCAGTGGTATTGGGCATGCCATGGCTGCGCAAACATAGCCCGGTTATAGACTGGCACCAGGGTCAGATTGTGCGCTGGAACCCTGAGTGTCAGGAGACATGCATGTCTTTATCTGGTAACTTGACTAGAGCTGAACCTATTTTCATACCTCATGCATTCAGGGATTTTGCTGATGTGTTTTCGGTATCTGAATCTGAAAAATTACCTCCGCACAGAGATAATGACTGCCCCATAGATTTGGTCCCCAATTTCCGACTCCCCAAGGGTAAAATGTATAATCTTTCTGGTCCGGAGTGTCAGGCCATGAAAGATTATATAGCAGACAGTCTGTAGAGAGGGTTTATCAGACCATCCACGTCACCAGTCGGCGCTGGATTCTGTTTTGTTGATAAAAAAGACGGTGGACTCATACCTTGTATTGACTACCGTGAACTTAATGCTATTACTGTAAAGAATCAGTACCCTCTGCCACTAATCCCCGATCTCTTTAACCAGCTCATAGGAGCCCAGTGGTTCACCAAGCTGGATCTCAGGGGTGCATATAACCTAATCCGCATCAGAGAAGGAGATGAGTGGAAAACAGCATTTAACGCTCCAGAGGGACACTATGAGTACCTGGCAATGCCTTTTGGGTTAAGTAAAGCGCCGGCTGTCTTTCAGAACTTTGTCAATTAAATTTTCAGGGATATCTGTGGTCCATATGTGGTTGTCTATCTGGATGACATCTTGATTTATTCTCCTGATGCTATGTCACATGTCCAACATGTCCGCACTGTACTCCAGAGACTCAGGGAGAACTCCCTATTTGCCAAATATGAGAAATGTGGTTTTTTTTTAGGCAGAGGTTAAATTCCTGGGTTATATCTTGTCTGCAGAAGGCTTTCGCATGGATCCCTCTAAGCTTCGACCGATTAAGGAGTGGGTGCAACCCAAGTCTCTGAAAGCCTTGCAGCAATTCCTTGGATTTGCTAATTATTATCGCAAATTCATTAGAGAATTTTCCAAAATTGCCAAACCCCTCACTGATTTGACTAAAAAGGGGGCTGATGTGGTTAATTGGAAGCCAGAGGCGATCCATGCCTTCTCAAAATTAAAAGACTGTTTTTCCTCGGACCTAATTCTGGTTCAGCCTGACCTTATGCGTACGTTTATAGTAGAAGTCGATGCATCTGAGGTCAGAGTGGGAGCGGTGCTATCTCAAGGTACTCCATCTCTCACTCAGCTTTGTCCTTGTGCCTTCTTTTCTCGCAAGTTTTCTCCCACGTAGAGAAATTATGATATTGGTAATCAAGAGCTGTTGGTAATCAAATGGGCCTTCGAGGAATGGCGCCACTTCCTCGAAGGCGCCAAACATAAGGTCACAGTTCTCACAGACCATAAGAACCTCACTTATCTGGAATATGCTAAGAGACTCAATCCTGGGCAGGCCAGGTGGGCATTGTTCTTCTCCAGATTTGATTTTGTGGTAACGTTTCAGCCCGGTACCAAGAACACCAGAGCTGATGCACTTTCCCGTAGTTTCTGTCCCTCTCAGTTGGAAAACTCTGAACCAGTCCCTATTTTAGCTAAAGGCATTATTATGTCATCTGTTTCCTAAGATTTGATAGAAGAGGTCCAGAATACCCAAGACCAAGCTCCTGAAACGACTCCTGACCGTAAACTGTTTGTTGCCCCCTCACTTCGCCTACGGGTACTCCAGGAATCCCATAATTCTGTGCTGGCAGGTCACCCTGGTATCGACAATACCCTCCGATTAGTAACCAGGTATTTTTGGTGGCCAACCGTAGCGAAAGGTTGTAAGGACTATGTACTGGCTTGTGAAACTTGTGCTCGAGCCAAGGCACCCCGTACCCGCCCTGCCGGATTTCTCCAGTCCCTACCTACTCCAGTAAGCCCTTGGACACATCTCTCCATGGACTTCATCACTGACCTTCCACCCTCAGAAGGGAAGACTTGTATCTGAGTAGTAGTGGATAGATTCAGCAAACAGTGTCATTTTGTTCCTCTGTCCGGATTACCCAATTCTGAAACTCTTAGCAAGTTGTTTATTAGGTTTATTAGGCATATTGTGCGGTTACACGGGGTTCCGGAAAATATTGTTTCTGACCGAGGAACACAGTTCGTCTCGAAATTCTGGAGGGCGTTTTGTAAAAAGATCATTATAGAATTATCTTTTTCATTTGCCTACCACCCAGAGACCAATGGTCAGACCGAACGTTCCAATCAAACCCTTGAACAATATCTCCGTTGTTGTGTCTGACCGTGAGTCTGACTGGGTGGAATATCTGCCGCTAGCTGAGTTCGCCATCAATGATCAGTATCGGGAATCCATCAAGACTACCCCCTTTTACTGCAATTTAGGGTTGCATCCACGTTTTGGTTCTTTTTCTTTCGCTGTGGTGGATACTCCTGAGCCTGAATCAAATGTGGAAAAATTGAAGGCTATCTGGTCTGAGGTGAAAGAGAGCCTGAAGAAGGCAAAGGTTAGTCAAGCCTCCTCTGCTAATAAGAGACGTTCCAAGGACCCTAGCCTTGGAGTTGGGGACAAGGTATGGTTATCCACATGGAATATTAAACTCAAGGTCCCTTCTGCTAAGCTGGGTCCGAGATTTATTGCACCTTACGAGATAATCGAGGTAATTAATCCCACAGCTTTCCGCCTGCAACTCCCCCGTCCTTTAAGTTATCGAATGTGTTCCATAAGTCCCTCCTCAAGTTATATCGTGTCCCCATTCACCCAGTCAGTGCCCCCCCTCCTCCTGTTATGGTTGAAGGTAACTTGGAGTATGAGGTACAGAGAATACTTGATTCCCGTATTGTACGAGGGGCGGTACAGTATTTGGTGCATTGGAGGGGTTACGGCCCTGAGGAGAGGTCATGGGTCCCTGCGAGCGATATTCATGCTAAGGGTCTGGTCCGGCGGTTTCACCTCCAATTTCCTGGAAAGCCGGGTTTTGAGAGTCCGGAGGCCCCTTGTGGAGGGGGGTGGTACTGTTACGTCACCGCCGGAGTCTGCTCCAGCGACTTCTGCTCCGATTACCAGGCGACGCCGTGTTCCTCCCGTGGATGGTGCTGGTGATGGGAGAGGAGTCGATGCCAGCGGCACCGGTGGGCGCAGGCTCCGATCATCCACTGGGCTGGGTTATCTTGGGATCTGCAGTACCGCTGGCTGACTATGGGTGGCATGTGTCTTCCAGCTGAAGTTGCCAGCGTTCAGCTACAGCCAATGGGAAGACACCACACCCTTCTTATTCCCCCTCCTGTCACATGACCACTGCCAGAGATAGTTCTAATTTCCTGGCTCCTGGTCCGCCCTATTCTGTTTTGTGATTCCTGTGTGCTGACTTCTGCGTGTTTTCTTACTACCCTTCTGCCTGCTGTTTTTGTACCTCGCTGCCCAATCCGGATTTGATCTCTGCTCCGTTTTCTGATTACGTCCTTGTCTGCCGATTCTGTCCCTGTTCTGCTATTCCTGGTTTGACCCTGCCTGACGACTACTCTCATCGGACTGCAGCCTTCATCAGGTTGTGATCTCCAGGGCCCTGTGTAATTCCAAATCCCTGTATAGGGGTTAAAGGGTTTCAGGGTTCTGGGGTCCTGCTTGGTGAGTGGCTTCCCTCTAGCCTGTCCATGTCCTGGCCCATCTAACAAGGAGAGAGAGAGAAAAAAAATGGATTCTCTCCATGCTGTGCTAAACTAGGTGCACACCCTTTCTGGCCTTGTTCGTGGACTTACACAGCAGGTGCAGGATC
Organism: Anomaloglossus baeobatrachus; assembly: GCF_048569485.1. Taxonomy (NCBI): domain Eukaryota; kingdom Metazoa; phylum Chordata; class Amphibia; order Anura; family Aromobatidae; genus Anomaloglossus; species Anomaloglossus baeobatrachus. The sequence goes on from NC_134354.1 coordinate 213,339,417, forward strand.
TCAGGTCTGCTCAGGTTCAAGCCCCTGCAGCACCAACCTCATCGTGTCCAGAGTCCCGTCGACTGCAAGGGAGCAGATCACGTTGTGGAGCCGAACATGGAGTGCCTGGATCTCAGAGGCAATCACTTCCAAAGGAGCAGCAGTGCCTCAGTGAGCCCCAGGATACTCACTCAGGCGCCCAGGTACTCCCTGCAGACCCTATGAGGTTAATGTTACCTGTCCAATTGTCTCACCAGGAAAAATCTGTACGGCTGCAGGCCTTCATTGATTGTGGATCTGCAGCTAATTTCTCAGACACTATTGTAGCAAAAGAACTGGGTTTGCCTTTGCTAAGATTGAATGCTCCCATTAGAATATGTGCTATCGATAGTACACACGGGAGTCCGATCTCGGCTTGTTGTGTACTTGAGGAGCTGTGCCCGCTGACGCTGACCGTGGGATCTATGGGCCCTGGTGGTTGGCCTATCCCTCTCTGTGGGTGGTTGTCTGGTTTTGGGACTTTGGTTGGGACAGGACCTATAATCCTGCCCTCAATCGGTTGATTAGCTAGGCCGTTGGTTACGGCCCTGGCTTCAGGGTCCGACTACCCCCTCTGTGGATGGTTTCCGGGTCGGGTCTCTGGTGTCGGTACCGCCAGGCTCCAACACTGTCCCGGCTAACCTCGGATCTCCGGCTGCCGTCTTCCCGTCGCCTGTCGACGGAGACCACCGTCTGCCATCTAGCCAGGTTACCAGGGCTCCAACCCTGGCACCGTTCAACTTGAGTTTCTCCTCTGCTGGAGCTACACCTAGCTCCAGCCTCCACTCCTCTCAGTTTGAACTAACACTTCATATGTCTGTTTTCCAGCCCCGAGCTGTCTAGACCCCTAGGTGGGCGTTCCCTAACCACCTGGTCCCGCCCACTGGTGTGCCTGTCTTGCCCTGAGGGGTGTGACTAGGGTTTCAGGTCGGCTGTATGTAACCCTGTGAGGGAAAGTGTTATGCGGGGGCCTGATGTGTGACTACCTGGGTTTGCCAGGGCATCACACATAAAGCTGTCCTTAGAGGGGAGTACATAGCGCTCTCCTCCAGATTAAAAAAAGATTCCCAACAACGTTATCATGACTGTGAAACTAAGTTGCGGGTAGCTGACGAACGCCTCCGTTCCCATCCAACTAAAAGGTGTCTGAAGGAAGTCATAGACCTACGAGCTACTCTAAAAGAATTATCACACGGGAGAGTGGCTAAACTGCTTCAATGCTCCCATCAGAGATTCTATGAATATGGCGATAAAGCGAATACAATGCTGGCCAGAAGGCTTAGAGATCAAAAGGGGAGCTCTTCTCCGTACGCTATAAAGGATCCGTCGGGTATTCCACATTTTGACCCTGCTAGGATAGCACAGCTCTTTCACACTTATTATGCGTCTTTATATTCACTCCCTTCGACCCCACTGTCATCCAAGCCAGATAAGATGGCATTACTAAATGAGTACTTGAACTTTTGCCACCTTCCTAAATTACCTCAGGAAGCTTTGGATTATTTAAATCGGAGGGTTTTACCTGATGAGATTAATATGATCATTAAAGATCTCCAGAACCATAAGGCACCTGGACCTAATGGTTCACCTATTTGTCTTATAAGACATTTGCTGAGGAGTTATCCCCTTACATTGCACGACTCTTTAGTCTCTTCATGGATGGGGAGGATATCCCTAGCACATTCCTTCATTCATATATAACAGTTATCCCCAAAACAGGTAAGGATCCTATGGACTATGCGAGTTATCACCCCATAAGATTATTGAATTCTGATCTCAAAATATTTACCAAATTTCTTGCGGAACGTTTAAATAATTGGCTTCCCCAGCTGATCCATAAGGATCAGGTGGGATTTGTCAGGTTCTGGCAGGTGGGGGACAAGACTCGTAGAATTCTCAATTTAGTGGATGTGGCTCATAGGGGTGGTCTTGAGGCTCTATTTCTGGGCTTGGATGCAGAGAAGGCCTTCGACAGGCTGGATTGGTCCTTCATGTTTACGGTCTTGGGCCATTTCGATATGTCGGGGCCCTTCGTATCGGCTCTGCGGGGTTTATACTCTTGTCCTTCCATGCCCATTCAGGTTCCCTTCCCATACGAATGGAACACGACAAGGTTGTCGGTTATCTCCGCTGTTATACATACTCAGTATTGAACTGTTGGCGGCGCAGATCCCACTTAATCCAGATATCATGGGAATTAATGTTAGGGCTAGATCCTTTAAAGTTGCTTTATTTGCAAACGATGTTTTGTTGTCTCTGTCTAATCCTGTCGTTTCCCTTCCAAATTTGCACCAAGAATTAGACCGTTACGCTAGCCTATCCGGATACAAACTTAATTCGAGCAAATCTGAGGCACTTCCCATTAACATCCCGAAATCTACATTACAAGTCATTAAACAGAATTTTAAATATACGTGTTGTTCTGATTCTCTGCGGTATTTGGGGGTTAATGTTCCCCCTAAGTACAGCATGGTATACCAGGCAAATTTCCCTCCTCTGACATGGGATATAGAAACCCAACTTAATAAGCAGACTTCTCTTCAGATTTCTTTTCTGGGCAGCACAGCAACAGTTAAAATGTTAGTTATTCCTAGGCTGATATACTTATTCGAAACATTGCCAGTACGGGTCCTGTTGGTAGTCCTAAAAAAGCGCCAATAATCCCTTATGCATTTCATCTGGAATTCGGGGAGACATCGCATCCCAGATTCGGTCCTTTATGCTTCTCGCAGATGTGGCGGCTTGTCATGTCCGAACCTTATTCTCTATTATTATGCAGCACAACTACGTCGCTTGCCTTCATGGTCGACTTTGGTAGCATATAATAAATGGATGGATATTGAAAAGCTTTGGTTGGCTCCTTGGTTGGCTCCATATCATCCAAGCTCTTTGGTATGGGGGTACCCAAATGACACACCGTCTAGGGGTTTGTTGGGTTCGATGGCATTCACGAGGGACCTCTGGCACCATTGCAGAATCAAGTTTCAACTAGCAACGCAGTCTACCCTCCTGACTCCTTTCCTGTTTACCCCGCATCTCAAAGATGGTATGAGCCCTGAGGTGGTGGGTCAATGGGCAACAGCTGGCCTTTTTGTTTTTGGGATTTGGTAGATCCTATTACATTAAAGTTAAAATCGTTTTCAGATCTGCGCTCGCATCATAAGTTGCCTTTTCATTTATATTTTTCCTACCAGCAAATAGCACATTATTTCACGCCGGTCATGAAGGGGACGGAGCCCCCTCGCCTCTCGGTTTTTGAGTTACTTTGCTTACAGTAGACTCCTACCAAGGGCTTTATCTCAGCCATTTATTCTATCCTGAATAGTCGAAATTTGCCAGACCCAATTAGCCATTCCTATATGCTGCGATGGGAGGGATGGGTGGGACGCCCCTTACCGATGGCCGTATGGTCGGTGGCATGGTCCAGAATGTTCTGATCCTTGGTTAACACTTTGTACAAGGAGAACCAGATCAAAGTTTTGATGACGTGGTACCACACTCCAGAATGTCTACACAAATTCAATCACACCATTCCAGACGTGTGCTGGAGATGTGGGGGAGGCAGTGTGTCCTTGTATCATGTGTTCTGGACATGCCCACTGATCATGGGCTTCTGGGGTGAGGTGGAGGTTTTGCTGGGTAGAATATAGAATAAGGTGATCTCTAGGGATCCGATTGCTTATTTATTAAATGTACTCCCAATGTCTCTCGTAAATCTGAAACTAAACTTGTGCTACACATATTGACGGTAGCTAAATGTTTGATCTCAATATTCTGGAAAAGAAGGGCTCCACCTTCCGTATCAGACCTTTATACCCGGATAAAGGACATTAGAGTCATGGAACGACTGACGTCTATGCTCCGTGATACAATGAATAAATTTGTATCAATCTGGACCCTCTGGGATGCTTATGTTGACTCGTACAAGATTTGAATGTTCCCCTGGCAGGCAAACATTGCCAAAGAATACTGTTTATTCTGATGTGCACTACCCTGATGCTTGGATTGTATATGCAGACCTGTACTGTATTGTGGTATTTTCTTTGTACTGCATTGGTTTTATTGTTATTGAAAAATCTTAAAATAAAAAGTTGAATAAAAAAAAAATTATATGGGTCTCGGAAAATGGCACCAAAAGCAAATTTACTTTTTTTGCAAACGTCTGAATTTTTTTTCACCAATTAAATAAAAGAAAAACTTGGAGAACCATATTGCGAGGTGAGTTTTACCATATCGTCAACATGGTAAATAAAAAAAAAAAACAATTAAGAAATTTTACTTTTTATTCTAATTTCATCTCATTTGGATTTTTTTCCCCATTTTCTGGTACACTATATGGTCAAATTAATGGTTTCATTGAAGGGTACAACTCGTTTCGCGAAAAATAGGTCCTCGTACGTCTGTTTTGATGGGAAAAAATAAAAAAGTTTTGGCTCTTGGAAGGAGGGGAGGAAAAAACGGAAAATCACTGGGTGGTGAAGGGGTTAATTAATATCTGTTAACAGGAATATAGATAAATGAGCACAATATGTCCTTACTTCAGCTTAACAAAAAAACACCTGTAGAGATAAGTCATGAAAAATGTACCTAAAACTACAACTATCCATCTTCAACAACTTTCATGATCCGTGACATTCATTTAGCATTAGTGGAAATATACATTCATTGAAAAGAAAAGCAAGATCTGATGACCTTTCCTTCAACGTATGCTCACCAGTGATAATAGGACCTCTTGTGTTAATACAGGATATGTTCTAGTGTCTGCAACATTCACAATCTGTTCTCCTATTATAATGTTCTTCCTGCACAATAAATGTTCAACCTCTTTCTGCAATGCTATATATCCATTGCTTATCCTTACAAGTTATATATATATAATAGCAAATGACATAAAAATTGTTGTAAATAAATAAAAGGGGAAAACGCGGTCTGAGAATACAGAAATAGCATTGCAGGAGTATAAAGATATCAATAGGCAATGCAAACAAGAAATCAAACAAGCAAAACTAGCTACTGAAACAAAAATCGCCAATGACATTAAAATAAATCCCAAAATCTTTTATAAATACATTAATGCCAAAAGGAAAACAAAGGATAGTATTGGCCCCTTAAAATATAATAACAAGTTAGTTATAGAGGACAAACAAAAGACTGAGATATTAAATAGGCATTTCTCATCTGTGTTCACCAAGGAACTGACTGTACCAGGCATCATTCAACAAGTGAAAACTCAAAGTTCACCACCCGATATAATTAATTTAACACAAGAAGAAGTACACCTACGTCTGAGTAAATGAAACATTGACAAATCCCCAGGGCCAGATGGCATTCATCCACGAATATTGAGGGAATTGAGCTCCGTAATTGACAGACCGCTGTATCTCATCTTTTTAGACTTGCTTGTAACAGGGTTGGTGCCTCAGGATTGGAGGATTGCTGATGTGGTACCGATATTTAAGAAAGGTAAGAGTGTAGATCCAGGCAACTACCGTCCAGTAAGCCTGACATCAGTAGTATGCAAAGTTTTTGAGGGCATTTTAAGGGATGACATGCAAAAATATGTTACAGAAAATAATATAATAACTGACAGACAGCATGGATTCATGAAAGATAAGTCGTGTCTAACCAACCTGTTGGGGTTCTATGAGGGGGTAAGTGCAAACCTGGATATTGGTAATGCAGCTGATGTGATTTATTTGGACTTTGCAAAGGCATTTGATACTGTACTACATAATAGGCTTATACTAAAGCTCCAGAAGCAAGGACTGGGGGAAACTATATGCAACTGGGTAAGGAATTGGCTAAAAGATAGGAAACAAAGAGTAGTCATAAATGGAACATTCTCTAAATGGGCCATAGTCAGCAGTGGGGTGCCGCAGGGATCTGTGCTAGGACCAATTCTTTTTAATCTCTTTATTAATGACCCTGTGGATGGGATTGATAGTAAAGTGTCAATCTTTGCTGATGACACCAAACTATGTAGGATATTAAAAACTGACCTTGATAGTATAATATTACAAAAAGATCTGGATAAGATGTCAGAATGGGCAGATACTTGGCAAATGAGATTTAATGTTGATAAATGTAAAGTAATGCACCTAGGACGGAGTAATCCTATAACTGCGTACACATTAAATGGAAGTAAACTCGGGACTACAGAACAGGAGAAGGACTTGGGTATTCTCATTACAAATAAGCTGAGCAGCAGCACTCAATGCCAAGCAGCAGCTGCTAAAGCAAACAAGATTCTAGGGTGTATAAAAAGAGAGATTAGATCCCGCGATCCCAACGTATTATTACCCCTCTATAAATCACTTGTAAGGCCACATCTGGAATATGGGATCCAGTTTTGGACTCCACATTTTAAAAAGGACATTCAGAATTTAGAGTCAGTTCAAAGGCAGGCAACTAGACTACTACAAGGAATGGAAGGCCTCCCATATGATGACAGGTTGAAAAAGTTAGATATGTTTAGCTTAGAAAAAAGACGTCTCAGAGGAGATCTCATTTATATGTATAAATATATGTGTGGTCAATATAAAGGACTGGCACATGACTTATTTCTTCCGAAGACAATACTAAGAACAAGGGGGCATTCACTGCGAGTGGAAGAAAAGCGATTCCGACAGCTAAATAGGAAAGGGTTCTTTACAGTTAGAGCAGTCAGACTGTGGAATACCCTACCACAAGAGGTAGTAATGGCAGATACTATAACAGCTTTCAAAAAAGGGCTGGATGATTTCCTCAGTACACACAACATTGTTGGTTATAAATGACTTAGTGACCAAATGTAGAACTGGTGGAGGAAGGTTGAACTAGATGGACCTAGGTCTTTTTTCAACCTTAGTAACTATGTAACTATGTAACTAATTTATTGGGAAATTTAGACACTTTTTATACCCTGAGAGTTTACATAAAAGAATGGGGTTAAAACTAAGTAGATTAATCAAGTTGCATTTTGGAGAAAAGCACCTTAAAAACTTACTACATTCTTGTGCAAGGCAACTTTTGAAGGTTTCCCAGCAGTTAACTATGCCAATATGTGGTGTCACAGGATCCTTCTCCAATATCACACAATCAACAGAGCAAGAGATGGGTACACAATGCAGAGACCCTTTATTCCATGCAAATCAGAAGATCCATAAAATAATCCACCACAAAAAGGGTAAAATAGTCCAGTTATGGGATAAATGTCCTGGGGATCAGTCACAATCCTCCAGCAGTCCTTTTCCAGAGAAATTTGGGTTTCTCCCAGTCTCTCTGGGGTGTCAGCTTCTCCCTCAGAGGATCACTCTTACTCCTTCTTTCTTGTCTTTCTCAGCCAAAATGAATAATCCCCCAAATAAGCAGAGAGTTTAGGTGGATCCCAAGCCCCCCTCCCCCAGACTTAGGGACAAAAGCCCAGCAGGGCTTGAATAACCTGCAAACAGGACAATATACACACAAGGAATACACAGAATACACAGAGCACCACGCCTAAAATACGAACCTACACAAAATTATATACAACCCCCCCATATTCCACCATCACATGGTGATTAAGCCCGCACATGAAATCCATGAAAGGTTACGTCACTTTAGTGGTGTGAATTATACTAGAAAGGAACTCCAGCAACTAGAGTAACATTTCTACCAAATTCAAATAGCATCTATACTATTCTCTGAATTAAGTGGCATGGACCCGTTAATGAATTAGGCGCATCTTATTCCTGCAGGCCGATCATTATGGCTATGTCCTATTTAGAAAAAACACCAAAAAGGAGCCAAAACAAATGATATGTGCACACAAAATGTGGTGAGCCTTCCTCATAAAGATGGCCGCAGCCAAGGTGCAAGATGCTGATGTCACAGCCACTCAACCTTCACACTACAGGGGAGGGGCGGCTGCTTAGCATAAGACATGCACACTAATAAGGCTTGCACTGGGAGCCCATCATATAATGAGTGAAATGCACAGTGTCTGAACTGTAACCTATAAATGACGCCAGAAACCCAGGTCAGGCGGGCTAAACAGCACTATATAGGTGCATCTCGCACGGATACACGAGACGCACAGTGTCTAAATAATGGCCTATAAATGACGCACAACACCAGGTCCAGGCGGGTCAGTTAGCACTATGAGTACATAACACATGACAGGCTCACCATTTAACCACCTGACTAACTAATTAAGTGTAGGGACTCGCAAGTGTGAGAATCCTTGACGAACGGATTGCGAGCTTACATATTTTGGGCCAAAATATAAACTAATATCTCACTATTTGAGGTATGGCCCATTTTATCCATTTTTGCAGGATGTGTGTGGACTTTTTGAATTCAGGTGGTTAAATGGTGAGCCTGTCATGTGTCAGGAGGAGAAACACCGCAGCCGTCTGTGGGACCCGTCCATCCAGCCGTGTGTTTTACCGAGAACTGTGTCCTCATCATTGGCTGAGTGAGTATCACCGTGCCGTGCGGCACAGCGCTGCCCCTGCGACCCTGCACCTCGCCAGGCCCCGTAACCCGCCTGCCATCCATCCCTACCCCATCACCGGGCCCCGGGACAACCAACCCCCTACCCACGGAGGGGAGAACTAACATCCAGGCTGCTCCCTGTCATCGCTCCCGGGATCCCCGTCCAGAGCAGCGGTGGTGTCACCAATATCACCACAACCGTGGGTGGCGTCACGGACAATAACCAAATCCCCACAATCCAATCCCCACCTTTTTCACTCACGGGCGAGGAGCGCCGCTCGAGTCCCCGGGATCCAGCCCACCGCTCGAGCCACCACCGAGCAGCAGCAGCCGCAGCGGCCGGACCCGAGCAGTGAAAGAGCGCAGCATCCCTTCCTCCGCCCGCGACAACTTGGCGTCACGAACAGGATCTTACCGCTCTGCCGTCTGGTATAAGTGCGCCTTGTTACCGCCGGAGGTGTCCGGCCGAAAAATTGGAGAAGCCGCCATCTTGGGCGCGAAAAATTCCCGCTCGAGCGTCTCATCGAGTAGTGGAGGCGCGAAGGACAAAACCCCGCACCTGTAGAGGAGGAGCCGAAAAGAGACTAAGGGGGACTGATGGCGTCTGGCTGCATGTAGCCCGCGGCTATAAAAGCAGGGATGACAGGACCCTGCGGCCATCTTATTGCTGGTTCCTGGAAGAGGCAGCCAGAAATATGTTCATGCCGTCCCGCAGCATCATAGCCCCCGCGCCTGGAACCGCGGTGTGGGTGGAGATCCGGACCGCGCAGCTCCAACAACGGCTGCAGGTCAAGATGCAGCTCCTCCTGGAGTAGTGGGAGGCCGACATGGCGGAGGTTGTAGCGACCGTGCGGAGACGCGAGGAAGAGGGAGCTTCGGAAGGGAGGGTGAGTGACCCACGCCCCTGTGCCCCTAGTGGGTCGGTCATCGCGGCCGAGGGACCCGGTCCACGCCCGCTCGCCCTGCTACCTCCCCCGCTACCCATACCGGATGCCGCGGCCCCGCCACTAGGCCCGCTACCCCCGCAACCGGTAGCGGTACCCCGCATGTCCGCCCAGGCGGATCGGTCTGTAGCCGAAGCCCATGACCGACCGGAGTCGCTACCCTGGAAGGTGCAGAAGCCTGAGCCGGAGGCATCCCCAGAAACTTCCTCCGAGCCGGAGCCAACAGGCCGCTCCATGCAGGAGGCCCGGCGGAAGAGGACCCCTTTGCCCATCCCCCACACCTCGGCTGAGGTTGCGCCAGGTTGTCGCTGCAAGGCAGCATCCCAGGCCAAGTCACCGCGGGACCTTCCACCCAGATCACCAGTGGTGGGCAGTGTCCAGAAGGTCTCGCGGGGCCCGACCCATGCGCCGGAGCTCGCAGCAGCTCCGTATTGGGACAGGGAACCGACACCGCTGGGCCCAGAGATTGCCGAGAGAGAGAGGAAGAAGGCGGAGGTGGTGGCCCGTACGATCCGGGAGAAAGAGAGCCTCCGTCAGGCGACCTTCCGTGTCCAGGGCCCCCTGTATGAAGGGCAGGTGAGGCGGTTTGATGTCCGCCAGGGCTATGGGTTTATATATGAGCCGGGCCTGGAGGCCGAAGTCTTTATAGCCCGACGGGATGTTAATGCCCACCTGCCGGAGGAGCACCCAGGCCACAACCTGATGCCAGGAGGCCTGGTGCAATACACCCGGCACTGCGGGGAGAGGGGGTGGTTTGCGTTGGACGCAAAGCTGAGGGGCAGTCAAGAGGCCCGAGTGTGTACCGCGCCCCCTCCCCCGACCGACACCGAAGAATCCGAGTGATGGCAGCGGAGTACCGTTGCAATTGTCCCCCGTTGGGACCACCGGTGTGTTGTTTAAAGTTTCCTCGAATGATAAGAAAGAATTAACCGAGATTTACCTGATTGACCATCCCTGATTTGAACCGGTCGTTGTCGGAAACTGGTCCCTGTTGGGACCCCTTACAAACCAATGCGTAGAAACTGCTACGGACAAGCCCGAGAACTAGCAGGGCAACCACGAACTTGTGGTTTGTAAATAAAAATATGTTTTTATGGCTTTACCGTTACCGCCTCCGGAGAGGCTGATTTGGAGGATGGGCCTGGAGGGAAGTGATGGCCCAGGCCCGCCACTACCGCAACCGGTGGCGATCTTCCGGGGGTTTCAGAGGGTTCCCCATGGACGTGGGTCCCCTGAAAAGGACAGAACCCGCTCGGGTAACTTGTGCTGGACTGGGGTCAAGGGGTGCTGCCTGTTTGCTTAGGGGCAGCATCAGGGCCAGGTTACTTGGGTGGGAGAGAGCGGAAGCCGTAACCGTTTTTCAACGTTTAAGTAAAGTACCTCCCGATGTGGGAAGATGTTATTATACTTGTAATATGTTTACCGTTTATCTTTTCCAGTTTGTGAAAATAAAACCGGTGATGGACGGGCAGCCCGCGGACGGTCTGCATTTTACTAAGGGGTAATGTGGCGCCCTGGACAAGCCAGGTCATCACAGAACAACACCAACACACCCCAGACTCCTGGTCAGGCACACCAAAGTCAGACAAAAACCCTTGTTGCCTCCCTCCAGGGGCTGATGTCCACACCAGGGGGGGTGGGCCAGGCAGTTGGCCCCGCCCACCAAGGAGTTCACTGTCCTGGAGGCGGGAAAAGCAGGCAGATGAGTTGAGGAGTGGAGAGAGATCAGTTTGAGAGTGGAAAGTGGAAGGAAGGAAAGTGGTAAAGGAGCAGACTGAAGTTGGTCCGGGTGTGTGGCCCGGACGGAACAGCAAGGTTGGCAGACGGTGGTGACCGTCTGCAGGAGTGGCCTATTGGAGCTAACCATAAGGACCGTGGACGGGCGGTGGCCCGGTGGTACCGGACCAGTACGCAAAGAGAAGCCAGCACTATCCGGCAGGGGCTTACGGACCCCGGCAAGGCCAGGAGTCACCGTGAATTTGCCAAATCCGTTAGCGAAGGGAACCTCCTGGGTTTCCCAGCAGCCAAGTCCCGTCAGAAGGCAACAGTCCAACCGAGAGAGGGAAACACAGTCACCGCCAAGGCTAAAGTTCCCAGGGCCAGAGCCTGCGGGCAAAAGGGGCTCCTTCAGCACCCATCCAAGCTGGGGAGCGGGTTACCGGTGGGAACCCATTGGAACCATACACATTACACAGGTGCAGGGAAAGGCAGTCACCACCAACCTTCCGGGAGGAGAAACACCACAGCCGTCTGTGGGACCCGTCCATCCAGCCGTGTGTTTTACCGAGAACTGTGTGCTCATCATTGGCTGAGCACAGCGCTGCCCCCGTGACCCTGCACCTCACCAGGCCCCGTAACCCGCCTGCCATCCATCTCTACCCCATCACCGGGCCCCGGGACAACCAACCCCCTACCCACGGAGGGGAGAACTAACATCCAGGCTCCCGGGATCCCCGTCCAGAGCAGCGGTGGTGTCACCAATATCACCACAACCATGGGTGGCGTCACGGACAATAACCAAATCCCCACAATCCAATCCCCACCCTTTTCACTCACGGGCGAGGAGCGCCGCTCGAGTCCCCGGGATCCGGCCCACCACTCGAGCCACCACCGAGCAGCAGCTGCCGCAGCAGCAGCGGCCGGACCCGAGCAGTGGGAGAGCGCAGCGTCCCCTCCTCCGCCCGCGACACATGTCTTATGCTAAGCAGCCACCCCTTTCCTCTAGTGTGGAGGTTGAGTGGCTGTGACATCAGCATCTTGCACCTTGGCTGCAGCCATCTTTATGAGGAAGGCTCACCACATTCTGTGTGTGCACATATCATTTGTCTTGGCTCCTTTTTGGTGTTTTTTGATATAGTTCTTTGTGGTTTTTCTAACTAATTCAGTGTAGGGACTCGCAAGTGTGAGAATCCTTGACGAACGGATTGCGAGCTTACATATTTTGGGCCAAAATATAAACTAATATCTCACTATTTGAGGTATGGCACATTTTATCCATTTTTGCAGGATGTGTGTGGACCTTTTGAATTCAGGTGGTTAAATGGTGAGCCTGTCATGTGTTATGTACTCATAGTGCTAACTGACCCGCCTGGACCTGGTGTTGTGCGTCTTTTATAGGCCATTATTTAGACACTGTGCGTTTCGTGTATCCGTGCGAGATGCACCTATATAGTGCTGTTTAGCCCGCCTGACCTGGGTTTCTGGCGTCATTTATAGGTTACAGTTCAGACACTGTGCATTTCACTCATTATATGATGGGCTCCCAGTGCAAGCCTTATTAGTGTGCATGTCTTATGCTAAGCAGCCGCCCCTCCCCTCTAGTGTGGAGGTTGAGTGGCTGTGACATCAGCATCTTGCACCTTGGCTGCAGCCATCTTTATGAGGAAGGCTCACCACATTCTGTGTGCACATATCATATTGTCTTGGCTCCTTTTTGGTGTTTTTTTTATATAGTTCTTTGTGCTATGGCCTATTTAGACTCAGTTTTTATTACTGTATTACATGGCTCTATCAGGGGCACAACCGAAAACTGTTTTTCAAGAGTCCGATAGTAGCACTGGACAGATTCCTGCAAACCACTGTCAAATGCAGTGTATACTTGACCTTAGAAATGTGAAGTGGCCGCGGGTAAGACCGCGGCTGAGTTCCCATAATCTGCGCCAACAAAATCCCCACGCTCAGATTTTATGCAAGGGTACATTTCTTTACTGGTAAACATTTCAATGACACACGCAGCTGGCTTAGCAGCACACATAATCAGGGTTTGCTATCCGAGTCTCTAACTTCAGACACACGGCACAGAACACAAAAAAACAGCAATGATAAACAAGAATTCTGTCCCTGACTTGCCCTATGGGTTACATTACCAGTCCAAAACACAAGGAGGGAGGGCTCCCACGTAGCAGGCCTGGACTCTGGGTAAACGGCGGCGACTCCAAGGAGCAGAGATGGGGAAATCTTCAGCCCTCTCGCCAGAGGACTAGCATACAGTCTCTTGGAATGGAGGAAGGAGACGGTCCGGAGGTCCATTGAATCCAGTATCACATCTGCAGCTGTTCTGGCAATCCCTCACACTTCAGCGATGAGGGCAGTCCGAGGCAGGTCTGCTCTGATACAGCTCCAGTGGCTCAGTGAGCTTTTTCCCGCACTTTTTTCCTGTACAACCAGTGTTTGTGGGAGGGGATCAGATTTTACAGTGTCCGCCCCTCGAGCAGTTTCAGCACTTGTTCACAAGGTGGCAGCAACATCCTGTGTAATGTCAGTCTCCATGTCCTTTTCAGTCAAAAAACAGTCAGAGCTGTTCGCCTCATTACATATCCCCCCACTGAAAGGTTGGCAGTCCCTGTCAACATTCACAGGTTCCAGGGCAGCGAGGACTGAGGCTGTGGCAGGGGGAGGCTGAGAAGCGGGCCATACATACTGGTCCCTATAAGACTGCCCAGGAGGAACCCCGGCAGTGGTGCGGGTAGTACGCCGCAGAGGTTGATTTCCCTCCACTCTATCACCGGTTACACTCTCTACCTCCGTCAGTTCCCTAGAGGGAGGGCCAGTCTGCGCAGGCGGGTAACCAGTCCCGGAGTCAACAAGGTCACTATGCTGAGTAATGTCAATGGTGTCAGTCCTGTCAGCAGTGTCGTCCTCACCGGGTACTGTGGTCAGGGAGTCAGGCTGGGATCGGCAGGGGCGCAACATATTCCGGTGCAAGGTGCGAGAGTTGCCGCTATCTTCGCCCCGGACTCTGTACACATGACCATCAGGGTAGGGGCGCTCAACTACCCGATAGACTTCAGCTTCCCACTTAGCTCGGAGTTTTCCTTGAGGCTTCTTAATACGAACCAGGACTAGCTGTCCTACTTCTAAGGGTTCTTCCTGTACGGGGAGCGGGTCAGCATGTCTCTGGCCCCGGATTTGTTGGCCTACCAGTCGGTAAACAGTTTCCATCTTCTGACGATGAGTGTGTAGCCAGGATGGATAGGTACCGCCGGTATTTTTTTCAGGACTGGTCAGGTTTAGGTCATGGACCCCTTTTCCTGGGCGGCCAAAGAGAAGGGTGTGTGGGGTAAAACACATCACGGAGTGGACTTGATTGTTGTAGGCCCACACTAGATCCAGAAGGAATTGGGGCCATTGGTCTTTCTTGTCATTGGCTAAGGTGCGGATCAACTAGAGTAGAGTCCGGTTAAAGCGCTCACACGCACCATTCCCCTGTGGGTGGTAAGGGGTGGTTCTGGACTTCTGGATCCCATACATCCGATGCAGCTCCTCGATAATTTGACCTTTAAAACAAGCCCCCTGATCAGAGTGCAACCTCTCCGGACACCCATAGACCTGGATGAACTGTGGACAGATGGCCCGCGCAGCTGACTCGGCAGTCTGATCTTTGGTAGCAACAGCAACTGCGAATTTTGTGAAATGGTCTACCATAACCAGACAGTATTGGTAGCCACCACTCGCCGTCCCAATCGACAGGTAGTCCACCATCAACAGCTCAAGGGGCCGGGATGTCTCAACTGTTTGGACAGGTGCACGCTGCTCAGCGGACTTGTAAAGCTCACAGGTGCGACAGGCTTGGCAGACATCTTCAACCAGCTTGCGGAGTCCCAGACAGTAGATGGACTGTTGGACCCACCGGAAGGTCTTGTCTATTCCAAAGTGGCCGTTCCTCTTGTGTGCTTCTCCCACCATCTCACGGGCCATTTGGGCCGGCACTACAACCTGTAGTCACTCCTCCAGCATGTGGGATAGGAAGATCCTCCGGTATAGCACTCCTTCTCTCAGAATCAGATGATCCCATTGGCTGAGCAGGGTCAGGGTACTGGTGGACAGTCGTGACCGTGTGTCAGAGGACGGCTTCTGCTGCTGCTTCACCCATTGTTTGAGTAGGGCACATTCAGCATTCTGGTCCTGGATTCTGCACCATTCCTGTGGGGACAGTGGGGACCCTACTGGAGTGCCAGCCTCATCCACAGCATACTGGTGGCAATTCATCATCTGCCGGGCTAATCTTGCGAAGTCAGGCATCTCGTCTCCTTCCAGCTCTTCGTCCCGGTCCTTAGTGGGCGAGGGGGATGTCCTTCTGGACAGGCTGTCCGCATTCTGATTTTCAGCCCCAGCTCTATATTTAATCTTGTAGTTAAACTTGGAGAGCCGAGCCATCCATCGCTGCTCCATAGCCCCAAGTTTCGCATTTTCTAAGTGGGAGAACGGGTTGTTGTCCGTCAGGACTAGTACTTCTGCCCCCGTCAGATATCCAGCAAATTTCTCAGTCATTGCTCACATCAAGGCCAACAGCTCCAGCCGGAATGAACTGTAATTGGTGGGATTCTTTTCACCTTCATGTAGGGACCTACTGGCATAGGCTACAACACGTTCCTTGCCTTCTTGTACCTGTGAGAGTACTGCCCCCAGACCCTGTAGGCTGGCGTCAGTATGTAATTGAAAGGGCAGGGTGTAATCTGCATATGCCAGGATGAGGGACGACGTCAAGGCACCCTTTAGAGCTTGGAAGGACTCTTCTTGGGTAGGCCCCCAATTGATGCGGCGTCCTCTGGGACTGTTGGTAGTCCCTCGAAGCAGGTCATGCAGTGGTGCGGCAAGCCGGGCGAAGTTCTTGACGAACCAACGGTAGTAGCCTGCCAGTCCCAGGAAAGCCCGGACCTCCTTGACAGTTGTGGGCTGTGGCCAGTCCCGTACAGCGGCTATTTTCTCCGGCGATGGTTGTACACCTTCGGCCGAGATCCTGTGGCCCAGGTAATCGATCTCCTGCTGTAGAAGACGGCACTTGCTGGGTTTCAACTTCAGGCCATGTTCACTTAGCCTCTGGAATACGCGGCCCAGCTTCTGTAGATGTTCTTCGAACGTGGCTGAATAGACCACAATGTCATCAAGGTAGATGAGGGTGAAGTCGAAATTGAAGTCTCCCAAGCAGCGCTCCATCAGCCTCTGGAAAGTTCCTGGCGCGTTGTTCAGGCCGAAGGACATCCTGTCAAACTCGTACAGACCCATGGGTAGGATGAAAGCGGTCTTTTCTCTGTCCTTTTTGCTCATGGGTACCTGCCAATAGCCGCTGGCCAGATCCAGGGAGGAAAAATACTTGGCTTTCTTCAGAGCCGTCAGGGATTCTTCGATCCTCGGCAAAGGGTATGAGTCCCGGGTGGTGCAAGCATTCAGGCGGCGGTAGTCCACACAGAACCTCAGGGATCCGTCTTTCTTTTTAACTATTACCACCGGTGCAGCCCAGGGGCTCTGGCTCTCTCGTACCACTCCGGCATGGAGCATGGAATTCAGGAGGCTTTTCACTTCTTGGTATTACTGGGGTGGTATCTGCCGGTATCTCTCACGGATAGGAGAAGCGTTACCCGTAGGGATCTCGTGTTGGATACTGGTGGTGCATCCAAAGTCGGTGTCATGCCGGGCAAAGGATGCCTGGTGTTCCTGTAGTAGTTTTTCCACCCGTGACACTTCCTGTTTAGAGTATTGGGATGTATCCAGCTGACACTTCTCTAGCAGCTCCTTTCCAGCTTCAGTGTCATCTGTGGCAGTGGCCATGGCAGAAACAGTCACTGTCCAATCTCCCTCTGTCGATGGGGCAAACTGGAAGGGGCCCCTGAGATTCACCTCTGTAGGTAGGGCGTAGACTCTGTCGAGCTGTGTCCCCGCTTCTAGGTCGACGCCTACACTAGCCGTATTGCTCAGCCGGACAGGGATCCTTCCCCTCCTCACGACAACCAGAGTGCGAGCGACTAATGGGTTCAATTTTCCCTCCCTCGGGGTTTGCGGCTCTTTCAGTACCTCCATGACTTCAAGCGGTCTTGTGGTGCTAAGGGGTAGCAAGATAATTTTCTCCTTCTCAGCCGGTAAGGTGATCCTAGTGTGGCGAGGCACGGTGATAGTGGCTATGGGCCGTTGTTCCTCTGCCATTTGCTGTAGGCTGCAGGCCCGAACCACTCTTCGGAATGCTTGGCGGGTGGCCCCGTGTGTGGTAACTTCCTGCCAGTACTTGGGTCCCCGCTTGGTAAACAATACCAGGTCCAGGTCTTTCAGGATGTTCATCCCAATAATCATGGGCGTGTCCGAACCAAAGCCTTCTTTGACCACGGTTATCCCCCTCTTCCCGAGGTCCTGTCCACACATTTCGGTGCTCATCCAAGCTACTCCCGTTACTGGAATGGGTAGATTATTGGCCGCTTTGATCTTGATGACGGTATTCGGGTCATAAGCAGCCCGTGGTTGTAGATATTTCTCGTAAAACTGTTCTGAGATGGTGGACACCTGGGATCCAGTATCCATTAGTCCTTGCACGGCAACTCCCTCTAGCATTACTTTCAGTGTAGGACTGTTTGATGCAAGCTTTCTCCTTTGTTGGCTCCTTTTCTCCGTGGTCTTCCCGGTCGAGTGAGCCTCCTCAGCCGGGGTGTCTAGTTTAAAGGTGCCCGCTGTTGAGAGGCATGGCTTGGCGGTTCTAGTGGATAGGCCTGGGGTTCCATCCGCTGTTTCGAGTGAAACTCCGCTTGCTGGGGTGTTTGAGAGTCCATTCGATGGAACGGCTGCGGGTCGGGATCACCACATGTCCAGCACTTCCCCATAGGCCGGCTAGGTTGCCGTCTCACTTGCCTATCCGCCTGTTGGTCTAATGGGAGCTGCAGCACCTGCTTCTGTAAATCCGCCACCATCTGCTTCAGTTCCTCTGTGCCGCTGTTCGGAGTATTTGTACTGTACATGGATCTGCAAGTAGCGGTATAAGTCTCTGTTCCCATAACAGGTCCCCTAGAACGTTCTATGGCTTCTTGTTTAACCTCAGCAAATGTAAGGGCTGGATTTATCCGGAGTAAGTCCTGCAATGAGCGGTTGAGATACGGATCTCTCAGTCCTATTACGAATTGGTCCCTCAGCACCAGGTCGCGGGAGGATGTACCAGCTAGATTTTCTCCATTTTTGCAGGCTTGTTCCAGCAGTACTTGGAGGGCGTTCGCATATCGAGGAATGTCCTCCCACTCGAGCTGTGTACGCTGGAAGAACATGTAGCGCAGTGTTCCCAGGTATCTGGTCGGCCCATACGTGTTCTCTAGTACCCGCACCAAGTCATCTAATGTACGCTGGCCACTAACCGTCTCCAGTCTGACCGTCATCCATGCTTCCCCCTCTAATGTCAGCATAGCGATTTCCGCTAAGGTCTTAGGGTCAGCATTATACATTTCCCCCACTATCCTAAGTTGTTCCGCCCATTCAGGTAATTCCATCCATTAAACTTTCTCACTTGATTTACAATAGACGCCGGAGGAGCTGTCTGACTATAAGCTACCACCGGGAGGGGATTTTGCTGGTCACAGATCCTGCCGACTACGCCAGATGAAGTGGCTGCGGGTAAGACCGCGGCTGAGTTCCCATAATCTGCGCCAACAAAATCCCCATGCTCAGATTTTATGCAAGGGTACATTTCTTTACTGGTAAACATTTCAATGACACACGCAGCTGGCTTAGCAGCACACATAATCAGGGTTTTCTATTCGAGTCTCTAACTTCAAACACACGGCACAGAACACAAAAAAAACAGCAATGATAAACAAGAATTCTGTCCCTGACTTGCCCTATGGGTTACATTACCAGTCCAAAACACAAGGAGGGAGGGCTTCCACGTAGCAGGCCTGAACTCTGGGTAAACGGCGGCGACTCCAAGGAGCAGAGATGGGGAAATCTTCAGCCCTCTCACCAGAGGACTAGCATACAGTCTCTTGGAATGGAGGAAGGAGACGGTCCGGAGGTCCCTTGAATCCAGTATCACATCTGCAGCAGTTCTGGCAATCCCTCACACTTCAGCGATGAGGGCAGTCCGAGGCAGGTCTGCTCTGATACAGCTCCAGTGGCTCAGTGAGCTTTTTCCCGCACTTTTTTCCTGTACAACCAGTGTTTGTGGGAGGGGATCTGATTTTACAGTGTCCGCCCCTCGAGCAATTTCAGCACTTGTTCACAAGGTGGCAGCACCATCCTGTGTAATGTCAGTCTCCATGTCCTTTTCAGTCAAAAAACAGTGAGAGCTGTTCGCCTCATTACAAATGTATTAAAGAAGGGCATTATTCGGTTGCATGAACTGTTGGCATATATCTGTGCCAGAAAAGTTTCCAACATGCCAAGTATGTAGTGTCCATGCATGGACCCTAAACACTGACTTTTCAGGGAAGTCCAAGTTACTGTGTAGGTTCAGCCACCTGGATAAAAAGAAAAAGAATCCCCCCCCAGCAAAATGAGTATTAAAGCAAGACATTATACTTACCGAGTTTCCAAGTGGCTGTTAGACTGCTTCAGGGTCCAATCATTAAACCTCTTGAATATTCACTGCTTCCCCCCCCACCCTCTGTGATTAGTTACAGTCAGACAGTGCCCCCGCACTCTATACCGGCATCTGTGACTGGTTGCCCTCACACTATCTGTCTGCGTCCCCAAAGTGAAGTGTAGAAATAAATAATTGGAAATAATAGCATAGGGTCCCCCATATTTTGATAACCAGCGGAGATAATGCAGACAGCTGGAGGCTGCAGCCCCCACCTGTGTGATTTATCTTGGTTGTGTATCAAAATATGAGGGACCCCATGCAACGTTTTTTAAATTATTTAAATAAATAATTTTAGAAAACAATTTTGATACTCATCCAAGATAAGGCAGACAGCTGGGGGATGGTATTCTCAGGCTGGGAAGGCGCATGGTTATTGGTCCCTCTCCAACCTAAAAATAGCAGTCTGCAGCTGCCCCATAATTGGAGCATCCATTAAGTGTGCCAATCCTGGGGCTTACCCAGCTCATCCCGATTGCCATGGAGCGGTGGCAATCTTGGTAATATAAGGGGTTAATGACAGCTGTGATTTGTATAAAGAAAATCACATCTATCATCAAGTCGAAGGTTTGTAATGGGAGGGGTTCTATGACCCCCATTAGTAATACTGTAAGTGACAAAAACTAGAAAAATCCTTTATTTTTTTTTCAAAAAACAAACAAAAATACACCCTCTTTCTTCATTTTTTAACCTCCAAAGCACCCCTGCAAGTCCAACGTAATCCATAGAAATGACATCCCATGGCTATCCCAGCTCTGCTACATTCTGAAGTTGCAGTGAGTGGTCACATTAGAAAACGCAAGCGATCACTGCAACCTCAGGGATGGAGCCGCAGTTGTGAGCGGTGACATCAATGAGTTCACCTGAGTCCAAAGCTGGGGTTCCCATGGTACCCCAGCTGAGACCTCTGGTGAACTGACCTGAGGGGAACTCATTGAACTCAGTGAACTTACCTCAGGTGAAGTAATTGATCTCAATCCCATATTACTGGATTAGGCGATGTGCACACATTAAGTATTTGGTTGCAGAAATTTCTGCACCAAATCTGCATCTCCTGGCAAAAAACACACCGAAACCA
Organism: Anomaloglossus baeobatrachus; assembly: GCF_048569485.1. NCBI lineage: Eukaryota > Metazoa > Chordata > Amphibia > Anura > Aromobatidae > Anomaloglossus > Anomaloglossus baeobatrachus. The sequence goes on from NC_134354.1 coordinate 213,360,238, forward strand.
CATGCGTTTTTTTATATGGTTTTGGGGTGTTTTTCTGTCCTGACCACTGGGGTTTCTGGGAAGGTCAACTTAACGATCAACAAGTGGACGTGTTGCGGTGAAAGTCCAGGCATGTGTACCACCCCTGCAGCAGTCGGACTGCTCTGATCCGGGTTTTGCTGTGGCTCGAGGGTCTTGGGGTCACCCAAAAATGAAAAGGGGGCTATTTACAGGGGATTAATGTTCGTGATGCCACCCGTGGTTCATGGTAAGGGAAGTACCGCCGCTGCCGATGGGAGTACCCGGAGGAGATGGAGCGGGGCAGCCATATGACGTTCCCTCCACGGGTAGGGGAGGCCCCAGGACTCTGGATAGTGGTGTGTAGGGGACCGTGGTGCAGGTTTGACGCAGGGGAAGACAGCATACTCACTCAGGCCGTGTTGGTGTTGATGCGACCATAAAGCAGACTCTGACACAGTAGTAAACCAATTCTCTGAGTGCCGCTGCCACTTCAGGGGAGCTCATCTGGGAGTCCGCTCCCGTTGGTATTGCTGATGGTCTGTAACCTGCCTCCATGCACTAGAATTTAGATGTTCTGAGTGACCCCTCAGGGCCCCACTCCCTACGGTTAGAGGAGCTGTGCTCTTGATGGCTGACACTTGGGTTCTCAGTGGGCTGCATAAGCTGGAAAGCCCTATCCACCTCATTGTGTTGATGCCTTCGATCTCTGAGCTCTTGGGGAAAGTTCATAAAGAGACCATCTTCCACAGGTTAATTATCAGGTTGCGTGAAGCTACTCCCTTAGGAGTCTTAGGGTCCAGTACCCCGCCGTGCTCGGTACCGGTTCGGTTACTAGATTTTCCGGTGCCGACCATTCTCCCAAACGAAGTCTGGCACCCCTCTTTAACCCCTTAACGACCGCCGATACACCTTTTAACGGCGACAAATTAGGGTACTTCTTCTGATCCGCCGCTTTTTAAAGGCGGTCGGAAAAAAGGGTCTAGCGCCCCCAAGAGTCGGAAAATTTCCGGGGTCTCAGCTGCTGGGAGTAGCTGAGACCCTGGAGATCATGATTCAGGCCGGTTTTTCCGATCTCCGCTCACATGATGACCGGTATACACCGTATACCGATGAGCAGGTTACAGTAAATGACAGCGCTGGTAAAAAACTGATTTATCTCCCATCTGACATACACAAAGATGTCAGAAGGGAGCTAAATCTCCTCCACGTTCCCCTCCGGTCCCCCGGTGTCGTCAAAGTGTCCCCCCCGATACCCTCCTCCCGAAAATCCAAGATGGCCGCACGCACACCGGCGCGCCGGCCGCATTTACCCTTTTCCTCTGGTTTCTGTCGCATGTGCTATGACACATATGACAGAAAACTGCTTCCCAGGCCCTGCCAGGTCACCCCCTATTCCCCCCCGGTGTCCCCCAGTGTCCCTCGTACCTGTCGGAGCGCTGATCCCCCGCGGCCCCCTCCTCCTTCACAGCAGACGCCGGTCACACGTGCAGAGCGCGGCTGACAGCTCAGCTTCCTGTGTTCAGAGACGCTGGCTGCTGCTGCTCGGCACACTGCAGCTGTGACCCAGGGAGGGTGGGTGCAAATTCTTTGCACCCACTCTCCTCAAATGGAGGGTCTGCACCCCTAGAAAATGGGGGATACGTTCCCTGAACGTGCCCCCCATATTCTAGAAGGCTCAGAATCGCCGCGGAACTTTCACAATGGATTACAGGGACCCGATTTTTTTTTTCTTTATAATAAATTGGTGAAAGAGGGAATATTTTGGGGTGTGTTTTTTCAAATAAATTTTTTTTTGTTGTCAATTTTTTTTTTATTACTGTCAGTTATGTCTGATATCAGATAGATGCCGTGACATCACTAATTGCTGGGCTTGATGCCAGGTGACATTACACATCTGGTATCAACCCCATTTATTACCCCGTTTGCCACCGCACCAGGGCAACGGGGTGAGTTGGGGCGAAGAGCCAGGATTGGCACATCTAATGGATGCGCCACTTCTGGGGCGGCTGTGGCCTGCTATTTTTAGGCTGGGAAGACTCCAATAACCATGGCTCTTCCCACCCTGAGAATACCAGACCCCAGCTGTCAGCTTCACCTTGGCTGGTGATCTAATTTGGGGGGACCCCATGTTTGTTTGTTTTTTTAATTATTTATAAATAATTAAAAAAAAAACAGCTTGGGGAGCCCTCCAAATTGATCACCAGACAAGATGAAGCTGTCAGCTGTGGTTTGCAGGCTACAGCTGTCTGCTTTATCCTAGCTGGCTATCAAAAATAGGGGGGACCCCACGTCATTTATTTTAATTATTTTTTTCTTTTTGGGCTAAATACAAGGCTAGGCATCCTTTAGTGCCACATGAAAGGCACTAAAGGGTGCCAGCTTAGAATATGCAGGGGGGTGGGATGTTATATATGTTTGACATCTATCCATTCATCCATTGTAGCATTTTAGGCTATGTGCCCACAATTAGGGTTTGCAGCGTTTTGGGTGCAGAGTGTTTTCCCTGCATGCATAACGCTGCGTTGTGCAGTAGAAGCACAGTGGAAGGATTTTTAGAAATCTCATGCCCACTGCGCTTCTTTTCTCCGCTGCATAAACCGACCTGTGGTGCAGCTTCCCGAGCCTCAAAATGTCAATTTATGCTGCGGAGATGAGTGTTCTCTGCAGGTAGAATAGAACTAAAGTCCACAGCAGCCTGAACCCAAATCCTGGGCATGGGCAGCTGCGTTCTCCCGTGGACAACACTCACATCTCTGCAGGAAGGCTGACACTGTGTACTAGACGCCGTGTCACTGGATCATGGCCACATAGCCTAACAGTGAGAATATTGTTGCTACAGCAACATTTTAATGAAGTACCTGTGGATTCAAAATGCTTACTATACTCCTGAAAAAAATCCTTGAGGGGTCCAGTTTCCAAAATGGGGTCACTTGTGGGGGTTCTGTTGTATAGGTACCCAAGAGGCCCTGCTAATGTGACATGGTGCGCTCAATTTATTTCAACTTTTCCAAAATTCAAATGGTGCTCCTTCCATTCCAAGACCTCCCTTTTATCAAAACAGAGGTTTTTGGCCACATATGGGGTATCCCTGCGCTCACAAGAAATTGGATAACAACCTGTGGGGTCCACGTTTTGTTGTTGCCTCTTGAAAAAGTGAGAAATGTGATGCCAAAGAAACATTTTTGTGAAAAAAATGAAAATTTTCATAATGGCAACCTAAGCTTATCAAATTCTGTGAAGTATTCGTGGATTCAAAATGCTCAATATACACCTAGATAAAAGCCTTGAGGTGTCTTGTTTCCAGAATGGGGTCACTTGTGGGGGACCTCCACTCTTTAGGCACCTTAGGGGCTTTCCAAATGAGACATAGCGTCCACTAATTATTCCAGCCAAATGTTCAGTCAAATGGCACTTTTTCCCTTCCGAGCCCTGCTGTGCACCCAAACAGTTGATTTCCACCACACATAAGGTATCAGCATACTTAGGAGACATTGCTTAATAAATTTTATGCTGATTTTTTTCCTTTTACTCTTGTTAAAAAAAAAAGCTATCTGGTTGAAGTAACAATTTTGTGGTAAAAATATATTTTTTTTATTTTCACAGCTCAACATTATAAACTTCTATGAAGCACCTGGGGGTTCAGGGTACTCACCAAACATCTAAATTCCTTGAGGGGTTTATTTTCCAGAATGGGGTCACTTGTTGGGGACCTCCACTGTTTAGGCACCTCAGGGGCTCTCCTAATGCAACATGGTGTCCGCTATTGATTCCAGCCAATTTTGCAGTCAAATTGCACTCCTTCCCTTCCGAGCCCTGCCGTGTGCCCAAACAGTTGATTTCCACCACATATAAGATATCACCAAACTCAGGAGAAATTGCACAATAAATTTCATGGTGAATTTTTTCCTGTTACCCTTGTAAAAAAAAAGCTACCTGGTTGAAGTAACAATTTTGTGGTAAAATGTTATTTTTTTTTATTTTCTCAACGTTATAAACTTCTGTGAAGCACCTGGGGGTTCAGGGTACTCACCAAACATCTAGATAAATTCCTTGAGAGGCTTAGTTTCCAATATGGGGTCACTTGTAGTGGTTTTTTGCTGTTTACGTACCTTAGGGGTCCTCCAAATGCGACATGGTGCCCGCAATCTTTTTCAGCCAAATTTCCTTTCCAAAATTCAAATATTGCTCCTTTTGTTCCAAGCCCTCCCATTTATCCAAACGAAGGTTTCAGACCACATGTGAGGTATCACCGCGCTCATAAAAAAGTGGGTAACAAACATGTGGGTAAAATTTTTGGAATTACCTCTTAAAAAAGTGAGAAAATTGATACTAAAGCAACATTTTTGAGAAAAAAAATGACAATTTTCAATATGACAACGTAACGTTATCAAAATCTGTGAAGTACCTGTGGGTCCAAAATGCTCACTATGCCCTTCGATAGAAGCCTTAAGGGGTCTAGTTTCCAAAATGGTGTCACTTGAGGGGGGTTCCTGCTGTTTGGGTACCTTAGGAGATCTGTAAATGCAACATGGTGCCCGCAATCTGTTTCAGCCAACTTTGCTTTCCAAAATTCAAATATTGCTCCTTTCGTTCCAAGCCCTCCCATTTACCCAAACAAAGGTTTCTGACCACATGTGGGGTATCAGCGCGCTCATAAGAAAGTGGGTAACAAAGTGTGAGGTCCAATTTTTGGTTTTACCTCTTGAAAAAGTAAGAAAATTAGTGCTAAAGCAACATTTTTAGGTAAAATGTTAATTTTTATTTTTTTCATTCCACGTTCCTGTGAAGCACCTGAAGGGTTAATAAACTTCTTGGATGTGGTTTTGAGTACCTTGAGGGGTGCAGTTTTTAGAATGGTGTCACTTTTGGGTATTTTCTTTCACCTAGGCCTCTCAAAGTCACTTCAAATGGGATGTGGTCCCTAAAAAAATGGTTTTGTAAATTTTGTTGAAAAAATGGGAAATTGCTGATGAACTTTGAACCCTTCTAACTTCCTAACCCCAAAAAATTTTGTTTCAAAAATTGCGCTGATCTAAAGTAGACAAGTGGGAAATGTTATTTATTAACTATTTTGTGTGACATAACTTTCTGGTTTATGGGCATAAAAATTAAATGTTTGAAAATTGCAAAATTTTAAATTTTTTTCTCAAATTTCAGATTTTTTCCACAAATAAAATAAAAAAATATCATCCTAAATTTACCTCTAACATGAAGTCCAATATTTCACGAAAAAACAATCTCAGAATCACCGGGATCCATTGAAGCTTTCCAGAGTTATAACCTTATAAAGTGACACTGGTCAAAATTACAAAAAATGGCCTGGGCATTAAGTACAAAACTGGCTTCGTCCTTAAGGGGTTAATACCCTGCGACCGGGTCTCCGACTCCTCCGGTCCCAGACCACCATCTGCGACCTATCCAACGTCTCCCAGGGAGCTCCAACTCCTTCAGCTCCTCACTCTCTGAGGGCTACCACTCAACTCCAGGGAGCTGCTACTCCCAGCTCCTCACTCTTTGGGAGCTACTACTCAATTCTCCTGCCCCTCCTACCAGTCTGTCTGACCTCTGTTCCAGCTAGACCACCCAGTGGTGTGCCTGACAGGGTGTGGTGCGAGGTGTGGCTAGGATTTGAATGCTGATGGAGCAATACCAAAGGTTAGGATCCCAGAACCATGGGGGGTTGAGCCCTGCATCAAAAGAGATAGGAGTGCAGTACCCTGTGACACCCTGACTAGTTCAGGGGTGTCACACATGTACCCTTTAGCATGTGAAAAAGTGACCTGATGTGCAAGCTCTGGAAGCTAGCAACTACAGCGGGGACCAGAGCAGGAGATGTAGTAACATGTGGGTGGCTGCAGCAGTGAGTACATCGGAGTCCCTGCCAAGAAGGAATGAGAATATAACCAGGCACTTCACTACAATGTGCAAAAGATACTTATTTCAAATGGCCTCAAATCCAGTTTGTCAAAATGTTTCAGTCATAAAAATGGATCTTCATCAGTTTACGTGCTGGTTTGAGAAAACTGCCTGGAAGATAGTGTGGAGCATATGTGGCACCCCTGAGGCTTCAGTCGCCACAGAGGTACTGCATCTCAGCCAGAGGTGTGGTGCCCCATACCTGGGTAAGGAAGAGGTCATCTACCGGTATGCACACAAAACACACAACACTGTCATCAGCAACACTCCATCAGGCCAGGGTTGTGGTGACCAGCTGGGAGGTGGAGTCAGCTGGGAGCAGCCTGTAGAAAGTGAGAGAGTCGGAGGAGTGAAAATCCGTGGCCTCGAGCTGGTGCAGCTCGGCCCAGGCACAAGTGAGAAGGGGTCCTGGAGTCCACGGGAAGTGCGCCATACTCCCATGGCCTTGTTCCACATATGACATATTGGATTGGAGGGACTTGGCCGCAGACGGGGATCCAGTCCCTAGACTAGAGGAGAAGAACCAACATGCTCATCTAGTAAAACCGGAGGCTAAGGATACAGCTAGTATCGAAGCCAACTCCGCACACGAGTCCGCTAGAAGATGACCACATAGGGCCAAGGAAAAGAGCTTCAAGCCACCCGACAGGGTCCGCAGACTCTGGCTCAGGGCACTGTGTACGTAGGCATGGGACAGGCAGGCGAGAAGTCAACGCAGTAAGACGACCAGGGAAGGAACATAAGAAGGGTGCACCGGTCTTGACCTCCGAACTACCCGGGATTGACTGGAACCTATCTCAGTGGAACCCAGCACTCCAAGGGTGGTCACTGACTAGTTTGTTACCTTGGAACCTGCTACAGTGAGTAAAAACCTTGAGATTGCATCCTTGTGTCACTCCATTATTCGCCTGCACCTCCGGACCTGCACCCCCGCCATCACCTACTACTACCCCAATCGGCCCTGGGGCCCAGCTCTATCTGTGGAGAGCTATACCAACCAAGCTGCATCACTATCTGCCCCAGAGGTCCCATCCCGCAGTGTCGGCTATCTCTGGCCGAGTACCACAGGTGGCGTCACGAACTATCATTCCCTCTAAATATTCCCTTTCTATTAAACAACACCACAGGGGTCATGGCACCGGGCCTTGCCACCGCAGCATCCCAGAAACAAACCATGGCCTGGTGACAAGTGCCCCACGGCCTTGGTGCGGGCGTGTTACATGCAAACAGTGCCAACTGCTATTCTGATGGGTGCCTCCCATAGCAGTGTTCTCATTACTGCTATGGGATTGGATCCTAGCAGAGCACCTAAAAAGGGCCATAAGTGCCATGTTTTGTATTATCCTGTCAGAAAGGAGACGCGGGGCAGTTCTGGCGTTACAATATCAAGTCATCATGTGGCCCTCTCTAAAAACCTTTACAGAGTGATCATGCTGCCCTTGCTCTTAATTGTCAGAGCGTCATAATGCGACCCTTACTCTTAATTTTTCCAGGGTGTGTATGATGGCCTCTGTCATAATTTTTTCAGGATGTGTATTAGGCCTACCTCTACAATTCTCTTACATATATAGATGTATACCCCCCAGGGATAAATATTTTCAGCCATTGCGCTTATTGCATAGGTTTTACCAGTCCAGGAGTCGCAATCCTTAAAAATGGGAAAAAAAAGGTTTCTGGGGCCCTCCTCTATGTATCTTACAAGGTGTATTGCAGTCCCTCCTTCTAAATTTTGACAGCCCTTGCACTTAGTGCATAGGCTTTATGACAGCCTTGGAGTCCCACTACCTAACAATTTTAACAGAATGTATAGGAGGTCCTCCTTCATGTCTAATACAAAGTGTATCGAGCACCTCTTTCTTCTAATTTTTGGCAGCTCTTAGATTGTCCGCAAAGGCTTTGTGAGTTTCAGAGTCCCTCCTTCATAAATTAAACAGGATATGTCTGACCATGTCACATACCATATGTCCAAATAAGGTAGTAAAATTTGAATTACATTTGCTGGCAACTACCAGTTGGTGTAGGTTTTTCTTCCCCCCTCTACTATGGCATCTACTGAAGTCATAGGTGACAGGGAAATATAGAGAGATGGCCTGGCTATTAAGGAGTGGAGGAGGTATTTTCTTTTCTTTTTTAATTTTGTCTTATATACAAGTCACTATACAGGAAAGAATGTTTCCTATAATTTTTTACTGTAAAATCCATTTTATCGTTGGTTTTGTATGTTTTATTGTCAGTCCATAAAAGTGGAGGAAAGCAATAAACCCTGCCCACATGCCACTAACCCAAAACTATCCCTCCTCCATTAGCTATTTCTAAACTGAATGCCAGTAACAGCAAATTTACTAAATAAAGGACGGTATGTAGCATTGAAAAGGTCTTTTGTTTCTAGGTTGAATCAGTAGTATAAGTATAGAAGTATTGTAATGCAATAAACCCCACCTAAATGCCTGCTCTGACCCAATATTATCCCTTCTCCACCAGCTGTCCCTACAATCAATGTACGTAACAGCAGTTTTACTAGAATAAAGGAAAATAATTAGCCCTGAAAAGGACTTTTGGTTTTAGGTTGTAGCAGCTGTACAAGTATAGAAAGACTGTAACCTTGCTTATATGCCTGACCTAAACTAAGCTCTCTCTCCTAGATTAACTCTCCCTGAACTGCAGTGTGATGCGCATTGTGCGCCCATGGGTCTTATATAAGACATGATGACGCAATGCGGCTGGCCTATCATAGCAATGGCAGTAGCCAACATGACTACATCATTACCATGTATGGCAGGCAATCCCCGCATTGATTGAATATCTAACAGCAGTGAATCATACTGCTTTTAGATATTCAGATACTTAGGTTGGGGACTTGAGCATGGCGCTCGAGCACAAGTGATACTCGATCGAGTAACTAGCATGCCCGAGCACCCCGATGCTCAATCGAGTATTGAGCAGTGGTGAGTACGCTTGTGCATAACTTGTTAGGGCTCATCTGCATTCACTAAATGCACTGCAATGCCTATTGTAGTGGAAGCATAAAACCCCTGCAGGGTTTTTTTTTCCAGCTGAAGAGCCATTCACTTGGCTTTTTATGACTTAATTAAATTAATGAGTCACATAATGATGCACCATATCTGTGTATCAAACTACACAAATTAAAAAAGCCGTATCAAGCAGCATCTCATTTCCCTGTTTAACAATGTTAAACACACACTTACGGCGAATGAGTGTAGATGAGCTTACAACAGCCACACAAATTCTGATTATTGTTTTAGGGCAGACCTCTCCTCTGTCGTTTCTCAGAAAATGATGATAAAGTAATGCAAAGCAATGCGGCATATAACTACATATTTCCAGCTGCTTGCATGTATATAGTTAATCATAACCGTCCATCATCACATCAATATTTCCAAGAATTAAATATTATGGTAATACTTCATCTCCTTAAAGACAAGTGTCTAGATCAAGCAAATTTGGCTGCATTTTAAAGGGGAACTTGTCATTTGGATTCTGCTGCTTGTCTGCAGGGATTGTGCTGTAAAGCAGATAAACTATACAGCATATGATTCAGCATTAGGGCTTGTTCACCATGCTATTCAAAAGACAGCACACGGGTCCAATTTGCAGACAGGACATACCCATTCACGTAACTTGGATGACATTTTTGCGCTGTCCATTTTTAGTAACTGTTTGCTAGTAAAATCTTATGACTCCTCAATCAGATTTTTGGGTGGCCATGAGAAAAATGGATGAAACACTGGTGGTAAAAACGGATACCCTGACTAAACTTAGATAATGATGGCAGTGAAGAATGTGGTCAGGATGTGAGAACTGGCTGTGGGTGCGATTAGGTCATTGTCAGCCAATTGCGATAGGTGTGTGGATGACTGAGCATGGGAAGCGGAGTATAGTGGCATCCAATGTACTTTAGTTGTGAGCAAGTGGTGCTCGTGACCAATTGATGACAGCGAATGTGCTGTTCATGACATATTGGTGGCAAGGGGTGGGATGTTCACAACAAATTAGTGGCAGTGATGGGATTTTTCTTGACAAAGATCAAACACTGTTTCCTATGTTAAAGAATTTTAATGCATCAGTAAAAATTTGATACTACATACAGTGGGGAAAATAAGTACTTGATACACTGCCGATTTGCAAGCTTTCCCACCTACAAAGAAAGGAGAGGTCTGTAATTTTTATCATAGGTACATTTTAACTGTGAAATCCAGAAAATCACATTTGAATGATTTTTAAATAATTAATTTGCATTTTATTGCATGAAGTATTTGATCACCTACCAAACAGCAAGAATTCTGGTTCTCAGAGACCTGTTATTTTTTCTTTAAGAAGCCTCCTACTCTGCACTCAATCATTACCTGTATTAATTGCACCTGTTTGAACTCATTACCTTTATAAAAAGATACGTGTCTGCACAATCAATTTAACTCCAAACTATCCACCATGGCCAAGATCAAAGAGCTGTCTAATGACACCAGGGACAAAATTGTAGACCTGTAGAAGGCTGTGATAGGCTACATGACAATAGGCAATCAACTTATTGAGAAGGCAACAACTGTTGGCACAATTATTACAGAATGGAAGAAACACAAAGATGACTGTCAATTTTATTTGGTCTATTGCTCCATGCAAGATCTTGCCTTGTAGAGTAAGGATGATTCTGAGAAAGGTCAGGAATCAGCCCATAACTACACAGGAGGACCTGGTCAATGACCTGAAGAGAGCTGAGACCACAGTCTCAAAGATTACCATTAGTAACACAATACGCCGTCATGGATTAAAATCATGCAGGGCACGAAAGGTAAACCTGCTCACGCCAGCACATGTCCAGGCCCGTTTGAAGTTTGTCAATGACCATCTGGATGATCCAGATGAGGCATGGGAGAAGGTCATGTGGTCAGATGAGACCAAAATAGAAGTTTTTGGAATCAATTCAACTTGCAATGTATAGAGAAAGAAGGATAAGTAAAACCCCCAAAACACTGTCGCAACCTTGAAGTATGGGGGTCAAAACATCATACTTTAGGGGTGCTTTTCTGCAAAGGGGACAGAATGACTGTACTGTATTGAAGAGAGGATGGATGGGATAATGTATAGTGTGATTTTGCACAACAACCTCCTTACCTCAGTAAGAGCATTGAAGATGGATCATGCCTGGATCTTTCAGCATAACAATGATCCCTACTTAATATAAGAGAGCCACTTGATCATTAATTGCCAAGTGATGTGTTCAGTTGACTATAGGTTGTCTTACTTGAGCTCTCTATTCAAGCCTACGGGATTTGATTTACAGAAAGGTCCTATGTAACAGGCTTGGGGATCTCATCTTAGGATCTCTGACCAATCGAGATTATTGGCACATCCTGTCGACTTGCCGTAAATGTCTGAAATGGGAATACTAAATTATTTAGGGCTCTCAGTTTTCAACCAAGTCAAAGGATAGTGCCAAATTTCGGGAGATTTTAAACACTTTTTATGCTTTTTGTTTAATTTAGAAAGTGTTCACCAAATGTATTTGTGCCGCCCCTGCAGCAGTTGAACTGCTTGGACCCGGGTTTGCTGTGGCTCGAGGGTCTCCGGACCCGGGGGCTTGCGGCCACTTCAAATGTAAAAGAGGGGGTTATTTACAAGGGAGAGTTCGTGACGCCACCCGTGGTTCGCGGTAAGGGGAGTACCACCACTGCCAATGGGTGTACCTGGGGGGAGATGGAGCAGGGCAGGCAGATAATGTTCCCTCCATGGGTAGGGGAGACCCCGGGACTCTGGAGGATAGGTGAAGGATAGCATTGTGCAGGCTGTGTGGGCATGCAGGATGCAGGCAGGGCAGTGTACTCACTCAGGCTGTGTGGATGTTGGTGCAAGCATTAAGCAGACTCTGACACAGAAGTAAACCAAGCCTCTGGGTACCGCTGCCACTCTGGGGAACTCGTCCAGGAATCTGTTCTCGCTGGTATTGCTTAATGGTCCAGAGCCTGCGTCCATGCACATGTAGATAGATGTTTCTGAGTGACCCCTCGGCCTGAAGCGGTCAGGGTCCCGTTCCCTATATTTAAATAGGGAAGTTGTGCTCTCGATGGCTGACACTTGGGATTTCAGTGGGCCACATAAGCTGAAAAGCCCTATCCCCTTCGTTGTGTTGGTGCCTTCGATCTCTGAGCTCTTGGGGAAAGTTCATAAAGAGACTATCCTCTACAGGTGAATTACCAGTTTGCGTGAAGCTACTCCCTGATCTAGAGTCCTGTACCCTGCCGTGCTCGGTACCAGTCCGGCTACTGGACTATCCGGTGCCGACCGTTCTCCAAAATTAAGTCTGGGCACCCTTCTCCAATATCCTGCTATCGGGTCTCCGACTCCTCCGATCCCAAACCACCGTCTGCAACCAAAGTCACCCAGGGAGATACAACTCCCTCAGCTCCTCACTCTCTGAGGGCTACTACTCAACTGACTATGTCCCTCCCACCAGTCTGGCCCTTTTCCAGCTAGACCACCCACTGGTGTGCCTGACAGTGTGTGGCGTGAGGTGTGGTTAGGATTTGAGTGCTGATAGAAGCAATACCAGTAGTTAGGATCCCAGAACCATTGAGGATGAGTTCTGCACCATAAGAGAAAGGAGTGCATTCCCTGTGACACCCTGATAGTCAGGGGCATCACATATTAAAGCTATGTCCCGGCTTTGTTTTATTTTTTTTTACTAACATGGGTTGTCTTCTTTATTTCAAATTTAACAGATGTGTTAGAGACATGATTTTATGATACATATAACTATTCAATATATAACTATTACAGCTGAACTTCTTTGTGGAGTCTTCATTAAGGACTGCAGACAGCTTCTGTTCCACAAATTTCTTCTGGTGAAGGTGTGTGCGACCAAACTAGTGCATCAGCATCTTCCAATAGAAACATACTTCATATAGAACAGATTTTTTTCAATAGGAGATAGCTGACGGACAGGCCTGGCCACATGCTGCTTCTTTAGTAGCCATTTTGACCGCAGGGCAGATGTCCAGTCTTGGAGAAGGCTATTCGAACAAATATAGGAGGAAAAACCAACAATATATATATATCAGTAAGTGCCACAAAATCATGGCAGCAAAACATTTGTTAAAATAAAGATATGACCAATTCTGTCATCCGGAATGAGAAATAAACATTAGTACTCAGCAGCAACTACTTAGCAATGTATTGGGTGCAGTGTTAATTGCTACTCTATAGTGCTGCCAAAGCAGTTCTCAGCTGATCAGAAGGGGTACCAGGTTTCTGACCTCATATTAATAACATAGCCGATGTATAGATAATCAACAGTTTAGCCTGTGACAATCCCTTTGATTTTCATTTGTCTACATATTACACAAGCTTAGTAAACTTGCCTCATGGATTGTAAACATTCTATCAAAGACCGTGAATATTGGAGACTAGAGCTAACGACGTATGAGGTTTACCTGCACTTATTGAAACCAGAACTTAACCAATACAGACAGACACTTAGTAGTGCTGACATTACCAAGATAAAGATATACAAAGTATATCTGATCTAAAAACATACATCGCGTTTTGGAGCTGGAAAGCATCTGAAATGCATTGTATTTTTTGTTTTTAATTTAAAATATACTTTTTACTGTATATCCTTATTATTGGATGGATAGTGTTACTTTCAAAATCTTTTTGAAAAGAAAATGTGTTTCGGAGCTGGGACTAGCTACTTCCTGGAGAGATACCTAGCCCAGCTCCGAAACGCGTTATGTTTTTCTATCATATTTTTTAATGTTATCTTGGTGTGAGCATCGCTACTTTCAAAACATGTTATAAACAACACCTTTCGGAGCTGGACTAGAAGGAGCTACTCTATTTCCAAAACATGTTGTATGATATGCAGGAGAAGTAGCCAGCTCAGCTAGGTAGCAGGTGCATGGACTCTACATGGCATGGCTGATTTCTAACCAGGGAAAAAAATCCAGCACTCTTGTGGTATCCAGTAAAATTGTAGAAAGAACTTCTTTATTCAAAATTCCTTAAAATTCAGCATCTAGGACAGAAGAATGTGCAATGACGCACTGCGAGCACCTAGTGTGCTCGTAATCATACCATGTTGTATGGTATGTTATGTTACCTATATATTTTTCATATCCTTATTCTGTTGTGGGCAGCGCTATTTTCAACTCTGTTTTTCTTTTGATATGCACCTCTGTTTCTCACTATTTCTCACCCAGTGAATAGGACATAGTTCTGATTCAGCAGTTAGAGCTGCAACCCAATTGATACATGTATTCTTCAGTGCTGTGCCTGACATTTGCACAACCTTCGTTGGTGAGCAGATACTATCATTTTATAAGGTTTTACAACATATACCCTTTTGTCTCTTTAGTGAGAGGCAGGTGAGGTTCACTAGACCCACCACTGAACTAATCAGGGACTCTATAGATTCTTAGGGACCCAGGGTGCTGCTTGGCAACAGTTGCAGAAACTGGTTAGTGATTGGTTAGGAGAGCAGGGACAGCTCAGGTGAGGTTAGGAGTTGACCATCTACCCTCTCACTAGTGCCGGGGCCCACCATTGTTATTGTGTCCTCAGTGTTTCCGAACCCTTGTCTGTAGTGTTGTTTAGGAGATCATAATTTGTTTGCAATATAACAAGATGCCTATTTAATGTCTCCACCCATCTCTAAAAATCACACAAGAAAAAAATAAATTTATACCATTAATAACTGTTTTGTTTAACATATGAAATAAAACAGCCTTCAATATTCATAAATAATCATCCAGTAAAAATTTTAATAAATATATTTTTTTGTTTCAATTTGTACACAAAATGTAAACTCTTCTATAAAAAGTAACTTGGCACACACAAATTAGGAAGTCAAGTTGACTGTCTCCAATATCTTAGAACAACATCCAAGTTTTCCTGAAATTTACGGCTTCTCGTTCATGCAAAGCTTGTATGAGATGCATTCTCCATTCCTTTCCTAAGGAATCTATGGATCACAGATTCAACCTTTATGTCTGCATAGATGTATTGCTCCAATGTAAAAGTTCACGGTTTAATTTTCCACAGCTAGGAAGAGAAAGGTGGGAAAAAAAGCAATTTTAGCCAATAGAGCTGTATGAGTTGGTTATAACACAATTATACAATGTGACATAGAATTGAAAATATCTCGATTAAAATGTGGAATGTGTTAAAATGCATTTTTCTTTGGAAAAATGGGTCAAGTTTCAACATGCAACAGCAACTGTATCATACATTTAGGACCAGAAATATTTGGACAGTGACACAAGTTTTGACATTTTAGCTGTTTACCAAAACATATTCAAGACACAGTTCTATAATCAATATAGGCTTAAAGTGCATATTCTCAGCTTTAATTTGAGGGTTTTCACATCCTAATTGAAGTAAAAGTTTAGGAATTAAAGCTCCTTAATATCTGGTTGTGGCTTTTTCAAAAGACCAAAAATAATTGAACAATAATCTCAAAAGCTCTTTAATGGGCTTTATGGGCTATTGACTTGTTAATTCATCTTCAATTAAGCAGGTAAAAGGTCTGGAGCTGATTCCAGGTGTGGCATTTGCAAGCTGTTGATGTGAACCCACAACATGCAGGCAAAAGGAGTTCTCAATAGACGAGAAACCATCATTAGGGTGAAAAAAGGAGAATTCTATCAGAGAAATAGCATAAAGAAAGCAGAAGGTTTGGCATATTCTGCAAAAAAAGGAGCGAACTGGTGATCTTGGGAACTCAAAAAGACCAGAACGACCACCGAGGACAACAGTGGTGGATGATCGCAGAATCCTTTACATGGGGAAGAAAAACCCCTTGACAACATCCACCCAAGTGAGGAACACTCTCCAGGAAGCAGATGTTTCAGTATTGAAGTCTGCCATAAAGAGAAGACTTTATTAGAGCAGATACAGAGGGTTCACCACAATGTGCCAACGATTAATCAGGCTTAAAAATAGAAAGGCCAGATTAGACTTTGCCAAAAAATATTTGATGTAGCCAGCCCAGTTCTGTAAAAGCATTCTTTGGACAGATTAAACTAAGATCAACCTGAACCAGAATGATGAAAGAAGAAAGTATGGAGAAGGCTTAGAGCAGCTCATGATCCAAAGCATATGACATCTACTGTGAAATATGGTGGAGTCAGTTTAATGGCATAGGCATGCATGGCTTCCAATAGTATGAGGCCACTAGTGTTTATTGATGATGTGATGACATGTGATATGAAGACAGAAGCAGGTGACGTGTACAGGATGATACTTTCTGCTCAGATTCAACCAAATGATGCAATGTTGATTGGATGCCACTTCACAGTACAAACAATGGAAAGAACAAAAGTTTTAATCTCCTGCGCTGCCAAATCAGTCCAAATGATGTAGATAAAATATGATTTTTTTGTCAATGCGTTTCAAATCCCTCAGAGGCTTCTTCATTAGGACACTGATGTCCTGATGAAGAAGCCTCTGAGGACTTTGAAACACATTGACCAATAAATCATATTTTATCTACATCATTTGGACTAGTTTGGTGGCGCAGGAGATTAACCCTTGTCTTCTTTCCATTCTTAGTATCTCCACATGGGTTCTGCAGCGGCCTCAAGCATTTTATGGTGGTGAATTGCACAACCACACAAGGTGAGCCTTTCTGAGTTGTTTTCTCCGTTGATTTTTATTGGATAAGACCCTATTTTGTGTGATTTGTCTTTCCAGCTCCTATTTACTTCACAGTACAGATAGACAATCCAAAACATACTGCAAAAAGAATCAATTTTTTTCAGGCAAAATAGTGGAATAATCTGCAATGTCCAAGTCAATCACCAGATGTCAACCCCATTGAGTATGCATTTCACTTGCTGAAAACAAAAAAAAAATAAGGCCGAAAGACCCAGAAACAAGTAACAACTGAATTCAGCTTCAGTATATGCCTGGCAAAGCATCACAAAGGTGGAAACCCAGAGTTTGGTGATGTCCATGGCTTCCAGACTTCAGACAGTCATTACCTAGAGGATTCTCAACAAAGTATTAAAAATTAATATTTTATTTATGGTAAACTAAATTTGTCCAATTATTTTTAAGCCCCTGAAATGAGGAGGTTTTGTAGAAAAATGCTTGCAATTCCCAAAAGTTTCACAGGATATTTTTGTTCAATTTAACCTCAAAGTCAACTCTTCAATTGCACCTCTGTTGTTTCATTTTAAATTAATAATAATGGCATGCAGAGAGCCCGAATCATGAAGAGTCAGTCACTGTCCAAATATTTCTGGACCTATCTGTATATACCAGTAATCTCAAGGGACTTTCTTCAACAGGACCTGTTATTTTTCTTGACATGTACTGTATGTTTTACTAAATGTTTGTTGTTGATGAACAAACTCTGTTTTATAACTTTTTTTTATATTCAAATATAGAAGTCTGTTTTTTTGTCTGATATACACACTTGCCCAGTTTAGTGAATGGGCCTGACACAAAAACAGCACTCAAATGCCATCTGAATGCCAACTGAGTGCTAACCTTTAATAGGCAGGAGAAATTTGAATCTTGGTTTTTTTTTGCATATGAGAAAAACAGATATAACATTGAACAAAATGGATAAACATTGGATATAGCACACTAATGAAAACAAATTATCAATTTTTTACAAACACAAAAAACTCCCCAGATGTCTGAATGAGGTCTTAAGGGTTAAGGAAATGTGTCAGTGGAATTAACCCTCATAAGTTGTCTATAAGGGCATGCAAGTCATAGAAAGTTGGATAATGAATATCTTGATTTCTGCAATCCAGTGTCTTGTTCCAGAGACATTTTTCTTATATGCAAATGAGCTGTAAGATCAATGGGCCGAACACTAATCTGCCTGAGAAGCTGTCTCCAGAGCTTATATTATTTAAAAGTGTGTACCAGTGTGAGATATGATAACTGACACTTTGCTCTGATAACCACAATACAATAGTGAGATCAAAGTATAGAAGTAAGTAGTAAGAATAGTGACGCCCCTGCGGTAACCAGGTGTTACAAAACAAGGTAAACACAAGCTAACAGCTCGACTCCTACATGACTGTGCCAGTCAGTACACACACTAGCACACCAGGACACATACACTCACAACCAGGGCGGGAGACCCCCCCCATCCCTTAGAACCAGGTGACAGGGCTGGGCACTGTGAGCTAACAGGCAGCCAACTGGGAAGGGAGGGACCAGACCTTGGGGAGGAGCGAGTGACCTAGGAAGTGTGGCTAGTCAGTGGAAAGACAGGGAGAGAGTAAGGCGGTGAAAGAGGAAGGAGTTGAGGAGAGAAGTGAGCGGTAGTAAAGATGTCAAGACAGACAAAGGAATCTTGAGACACACTGAAAGTAGCAAAGAACCCGGAAAGACCTGAGTGGAAAGATCAGCCACTCAGAGGAGAAAGTAGCTGGAGAGTGAGAGAGCAAGCTCCAAGGACAGAGAGATCCTGTGGGATGGACATCCAGGGCTCCGAGTAATTTGCACGCACTGGGTGCAGATCCCAGAACAGACCAGGATTTCAAGTCATCTGTTAACTCTGCCAGGCGGGTGGGTTTTCAGGACTCATCTGCCACACCTAATGTCCGAGGCAACAGCAGCAAAGGGAGGACTGGGACATATACCCTTAAACAGTCCAAGCTGCCTGCGGCAGAACCCAGACACCAGACGGACCTCCAGGAGCTCCATTGCAGGGAGGACCGACAAATACACCAGAGTGCAAAGGTGGGAGAGTGGCACCAGGTTGGCTGGCACAGTTATAAAGGACACGGGCACACCAGTAACCAAACTGCACTCCCTGACTGACTTATTGCCGTGCACCTCCACGTTAACCCTTCACCTACCCCTGAGGAAAAGCTCTGCTCATGGAGGGCTCCACCATTCTCGCTGCCCCCATCCATCATCCCCAGTGGGAACTCGCAGTGCCAGCCCTACCATCCCTGGCCGCACACCGTGAGTGGCGTAGTCGGACTTTTTATTATTTTCTTTTTCTTTTTCTTTTCATTTAAAACTGGTCAATGGTGCCCCCAAATCCGGAACCCCTCGAGCCACGGACCAGACGGATCCGAGCAGCCCGGCTGCCCCGAGGTGCGTCAAAAGCTACAGCAGAATTAACACAGTACAACAGAAGTGAACTTTGTCTCATTACAATCACATTTGGAGCTGCAGGTTCCTCTCATGTGTTTCAGCTTTTAGGTAGCCAGTATAGTGAAAGGGCAGTACATCAGAGCTGACAGCACTGTGAGAAGGCAATTGTAAATGTGCTTATGTTTGTAATAAGACAAGATTCAACTCTGCTGTACTATGTTGGTTGTAATCAGGCACAGCTCTGCTGCCTGCACTATGAGAGGACAAGTGCTGCTGAAATTGTTTGTAGTGAGACAAAGTTCAGCTCTGTTGTGTAAAGGCCCCATTACACGCAATGACATTGCTAACGAGATATCGCTGGGGTCACGGAATTCGTGACGCACATCCGGCCTTGTTAGCGACGTCATTGCATATGACACTTACGAGCGACCGCTAACGATCCCAAATACTCACAAAATCGTTGATTGTTGACATGTCGTTCATTTTCAAAAAATCATTGCTTGTTTGGGACGCAGGTTGTTTGTCGTTCATGAGGCAGCACACATCGCTACGTGTGACACCCCGGGAATGACGAACAACAGCGTTCCTGCGTCCTTTGGCAACGAGGTGGGAGTGACGTTCATTCGTCCGCTGTCCGCCCCTCCGCTTCTATTGGTGGCCTGCTGTGTGACTTCGCTGTGACGCCGCACGAACCGCCCCCTTAAAAAAGAGGTTGTTTGCCGGCCACAGCGAAGTCGTTAGGAAGGTAAGTTCATGTGTTGCGTGCCTGCTATATTGTTCGCCACGGGGAGCGATTTGCCCGTGACGCACAAACGACGGGGGCGGGTGCTATCGCTAGCGATGTAGCTGCGTGTAAAGCAGCCTTTAGTTTTGATCTCAATGCAGAGCTGTGTGTGATTTATGAGAGCAAAGTGTCAGTCATTACATGTCTCACACTAGTTATGCCCCCTTTCATTTACAATAAACTCTGGAGGCAGATTCTCAGGGAGATCAATGTCCGGCCCATAGATTTTACAGCTCATTTGCATGTAAGAAAATGTCGATTTTTCTGGAATAAAGTATCAGATCACAGACCTCAAGGTATAATTTTATTTAACTTTCTAAGACCTGCATATGCATATGACTATACTGGCAGATTCCCTTTAAGCATTTGGTCTAGACATTTCCAAAACATGTCTCTTGGCAGAAAAAAGGTGCGTTAAAGACACATTTTAGCCATACGTTTGCATGCGTTTTTGAAGCGTTTTTGGTGAAAAACTGCAAAATCACTGAAAGAATGACGTGGTGCAGATTTAAAACCGCTTCATGACAGTTGATACCATTTTCACATCAGTTGTCATGAGTCAAGGGATAAGGATAGTCAGAAGGATATCACAGATATGAAAACCAGGTTTCAGGTCATCAAAGTGTAATAATATTTCAATTTCAAATACAAAATACCAAGTCTGAAGTTCATCTAATGGAAAAATCATCATCACGCATTATTTAAAATTGAAATATTTCTTATGGTTATTCCAGGTTATACTCCACATAGTGGCCATGAGGTCTGTGTACGGCACTCACTCTAATGTTGAATCCCAGGAGGTCGCTCACAACACCAGACAATGCAGAAAGAATGACCACACGACTTATATTGTATAAGAGAGGGTTCATTGTCAGTCCATACAGCCTGAACGGGGTATCGATTTCCTGCAGACAAATATTGATAACGGGTTAGTGATTGGTTATTACAGAACAATGCAGATCTTGCCATTCGGTTACAATAATTTGCTATAGTCAGCAACTCAGCTCCACAGGACCCGGCACAGAATGTTCCCAAATGAAGCCATTTCCACCTCACAGAAACTCATAATGTAATCTATTGGTGTAGAGAAACTTTGGCAGGGAGCCATGTTTTATCCACTTTACAAGCAAATCAACTCCATGTCTGAAGCACTGTATTATGCAGATTGTATTTTAATACATCGTGCAACATGAAATATTATCCATCTATTTAATTAGAAAAGATATAGTCTTTAAGCACAAGTTTTACAGTGATACTGCAATGAAGAAAAAAAAAATGTTTTATATGCATATATATATATATATATATATATATATATATATATATATATATATATATATATAAAACTAGTTACTGACCCTTAAATCCCCTGCAGATAATGCTGCATGTGTTCCAGCCGGTCTCCTGTCTTTTTTTTTGTCCGGCTTGTATAGTAAGTGACAGTAGTAGCCACCAAGGCACTGCGATTGGCGGCAGGCACATGTCCATACAACCAAAACAGGATGACCAGAGCTGAGCGCTGTGTTATCCTGTTTTTCATACAAACAGGCATGTGACCGCTGCAGCCAATCACTGTCTCCTTCTCATAGAAAATTGGATATTTTTCCACTGTGGAAATTGTTTTTAAATACTCAACATATAGCATTGAAAAAAAACAGAAAACAAAAATAGTTATACTTTTGTCATTGATCCCTTGCTGCTCCCATTCTGATGCTACCTGGATTCAGTGCTCGTCTCTACATCCTAGTACAGATAATGAAAGTTCAGTTATGGGTCACAGTAGTCACCTCACATGTAAAATAACAGCTATACCCATCTCCCATGCAGACAAAGTTCGAGCAATGTTGGCACCTGCTCTCCTGGGGCTTGCATGACATTGCTATGTCCGTGCAGCCAATCAGCTACCGCTTCTTTGGATCTAACTAACATATGGAGATAGAGAGCAGCTCCTCTGACTTTTTCCCAAGGGTCAGTTATGGAAAATGAGAATGAAGCAGCCGCTGATTGCTCACATGAGATAAGTTACGTAAGCCTCGGGAAAGCAGGTGCCAACATTGATGGAACAGTGCCCACACCAGGGGTGAGAATAGCTGTCATTTTACATGGGGAAAATATGGTCATTGAGAAAGGGTTGTCCAAGTACTAGACAAACCCTTTAACCAATGATTGTCCTCATCAATCAAATATCCTGGTGTTAGGATGTCATTGCTACAGAAGGAATAGAGATCTGCAAGACACTGGACAGTTTCAGAAAAGAATACTTTAAATAAAAAAAGACGGATAACATCTTTAACAGTAATACTCTTTGGAAGAAAAAGTAAAATTCATTTTACTGACCAGTATTTCAAGAACTGTAAGGTTAAGAAAGTCTAGTAGTTTTACTATTTGAAAATGGATGCAGCATGGTTATACGCTCTGTGCACATACCATTAATATTAATGACTAGACTATATTAGCCCGCAAAAAGTGGTTGGTTATTACAGCATAATATTCAACCTTGTATCAATCTGTGACTTTTACTTTCACCTGCTGCTGACATTACTTTACTTGGAGAAGAATAGCAGAGATTTCATTTTTTCTTCTTTCATGGCATAGTCCAATTGTACATTGCCACACATGCACAAAAACCTGTAATGTTGTCAATTATAATTATGCTGCTAATGAACAAAGCATATTTTGGTACTTTAAATCCAACTTTGAAGGGGTAGTCCGACATTTTAACGCTGATGGCCTATCCTTAGGATGTTAACAATGTCTGATTGGTGGGGGTACAACATCCGCACCTCAGATGATCATATGATCAGATGTTCCCGTAGCAGGCGGCGGGCGAAACTGCTCAGTAGCTGCACAGCACACCTCAGTCAAATGTTTAGTGTCCACAGGTGGGCACTAAAAATCAATACTGGAATCAATATAGGCCAAATAAATACCTGGCCACGGCCACTATTCTGTTGACGGAACTGTGCTGTGCAGCTCCGCTATTGATTAGTTCTGGTCACCACCAATCTGGTGTTATTCGGTGGGATGCCTGGGGTTGCATCACCACGATCATACATTGATGACCTATCCTAAGGATAGGCAACAATGTTAAAGTCCTGGACAACATCTTTAAATGAACCCTACTATGTAGGAGTCATGAATCTTTCAGGGTTCAGAAAACACAGTCTTAAGGTATGAATGAAAATCAATCTCAACCCAATCAATCTTTCTACCTTCTGAAATCACATTTACTACAGTATATTAGGACAAAGGAGGATGATTATAGACATTTTATCTTTAATGTATCCTGTCTTTTCATGATATACATTATTGTAGCCAGCAGGACGGCCATTTCATGTGGCTAATGGCTTCGAGTCAAAACTACTGAATTACATAATGCTGACAATACATTTAATATTGATTGAATATTGATTATCTTCTCACATGAGAAATATTACTTTTTATACTAGGAATTGTTATATTCTGGGCATTAGCTGAACAGATACTGCACACTTGGCTTGGCTTAGCCTATACAACAGATCATGAATATTAAAGGGGGTGTATGAGATTACAGAATGTGTGCAGTGGTATTATTTAAAAGTGTAAGCGAATAGGAAGCACAGTAAATCAGCCATGAAATGGCAGAGAAAGTAAAGTTACATAGTGGAGTCGCCAAGAGCGGAGGAACGTAGCGCATAAAAGTCACCAACTGCTGCCTCAATAACCAAGATAAATACCTACAATTATGGCTCAGTCCATGGAGCCCTGTGTGAGGTAAATATAAGGCATGCAGTGAGTGAAAAAAAAATCAACTAATAAACCTACAAGAAAAGGATTACATACACCATTGTACAAATATACACAATACAGTTTTATTTTTAATCACAAATATGATAATAATTAAAAAGCAGAAAAGCTCATATGAATGCCAATAAGGAAGAAGTGGTGTTTTTATCATAGTATATAAGTCAAATTGTAGTATATTATAAACTGAACAAAAATATAAAACACAACACTTGTTTTTGCTCCCAATTTTTTATGAGCTGAACTCAAAGGTCTTAGATTTTTTTCTTGGTACACAAAAGGTCTTTTTCGCTCAAATATTGTTCACGCATTTGTCTAAACCTGTGTTAGTGAGCACTTCTTTACCGAGATAATCTATCCACCTTACAGGTGTGGCATATCGAGATTCTGATTAGACGTCATGATTACTACACAGGTGTGCCTTAGGCTGGCCATAATAAAAGGACACTCTAAAATGTGCACTTTTACGGTATTGGGGATGTCAGAAAACCAGTCAGCATCTGGTGTGTCCACGATTTGCTAGTCTGCCCTCTACAATGAAAACCAGGATTCATCCGTGTAGAGAACATCTCTCCAACATGCCAGATGCCATCAAATGTGAGCATTTGCCCTCTCAACTCAGTTACAACGCCAAACTGCAGTCAGGTGGAGACCCCGATGAGAACGACAATCATGCAGATGAGCTTCCCTGAGACAGTTTCTGACAGTTTGGGCAGAAATTCTTTAGTTGTGCAAACAGATTGTTGCAGCAGCTTTCTGGGTGGCTGGTCTCAGAGGACCTTGTAGGTGAAGATGCTGGATGTTGTGGTACTATGGTACTGTGCTGGTGTGGTTACATGTGGTCTTCAGTTTGGAGGCCGATTGTATGTCCTGCCAAATTTTATGAAACGCCTTTACAGAAGGCTTCTGGTAGAGAAATGAACGTTCAATTCACGAGCATCTCTGTTGGACATTTCTGCAGTCAGCACGCCAATTGCAGGCCCCCACAAATCTTGCGACATCTGTGGCATTCTGATGTGTGACTAAACTGCACATATTAAAGTGGCCTTTTATTATGGACAGCCTAAGGCACACCTGTACAATAATCATGCTGTCTAGTCAGCATCTTGATATGCTACACCTATGAGGTGGATGGATTATCTCAGCAAAGGAAAAGTGCTCATTAACAGATTTAGACACATTTTTGAACAAAATTTGAGAGATAAAGGCCTTTGTGTATATAACAAAAGTCTTAGTCTGAGTTCAGCTAATGAAAATGGGAGGAAAAACAAAAGTGTTGTATTTATATTTTTGTTCAGTGTATATAACTGTAAGATAACTAATGGCTTAAAAGTAACAGAAAAAAACACGTTCACATCCAAATCCATACAGTGCCTCCAAACTAGTATTAAGTTTTGAAGATATCATGCGTACAATACCATTTAAGTGCTATCAAATAGAAATAAGTACGCTAGTCTACCGCCTTAGATAGCATTGCAAAATGATCCCAGTGTGAATATAAAGGTTAGAAAAGTTAAGAAGAATGTATACAATTAGTTATGTGTGAATAAGTACCACTGGCTACAGCATTATTCCTATGCACATTGATCAACCACACCCTGATGAAGCAATGGTGAAACCTGTGTAACTTGAAGGTATATGATGAATAATATGTTATAAGAAAATGTATTTTTTAAAATATTTTTGTTAAAATATCTTGCAATTTTCAAACTGACTACTAGAACATTTACTAGACTTGTTCTAATTCCTGTTCTGTGCTGTTGACTTTTCAGCACTTTCATTGTCATCACAGACAAGATTATAATAACAGGTAAAACCTTTACACAAAGATAGCCCAGGATCCACCATTCACAGTAAGTATTACAGCTTCCCTCCTCTATCTCCCTGCACAAAGACCTTGTGGAGTTGAGTAGAAATATAATATCTAGCTTAGTTGCCAAGGTGAAAATCGCGAGATTATTATTTTTTTTCATTTTTTTTTAAATATAAGTAAAAATGAATTTAAAACTTATTTAAAACAATAGGTCACATTTTGGTGACTTGTTTACTTTAGCAGTAGAACAGCTATGGAGAGGGGCAAGTAGGTGGGATATGAGGGTGTCAGAGAGGCTGCAACAAGCTAACTGCCTTGGTCGGCATTTACGTAAAGTAGGCTAGAGCAGCAACCTGAAATTTTGCCAGATTAAAGCTGGGCACAACAATGACCATTTATTTTCTAAGCTGTCTACTGAATTGTAAATGCTGAAAAGACAGAAGCGCAATAGGGGTTTATCCGAGTAAAAAGGGTTGAGTATTCTGGTAGAGGTGCTCATCTTATGTGGTTGTAAGAGTCACAATCACTATAGAAGCATGTAACGGCTGCAGCAGCCCCACGTGGATTGGAGACTGAAATATGGAGAGAAGGAGTTAATCTGCGCTGCTGTGGAAGGAATGACCATTGCTTTCATAGCAGTGCAGATTAACCACTTCTCTCCGTATAAGCTATGTAATGACAAACAGAGCGTAGCAATCATTTTAATTTTTATTTCATAAATCAATAGTACATGTGATGGTGGTATGGTGTACTGTGTATCATGTTGTGTAGGTTCGTATTTTATGCTTGGTTCACTGTCCATTATTTGTATTGCTTGTGTGTACATTGTATTGTCTGTAGGTTATCACCCCCTGTAGTGTTCCTGTCCCTAAGTCTGGAGGAGGGGGCCTGGGATCCACCTACTGTAAACCCTCTGCTTACCTGGGGGATTTGCAAATCAAAAAAGTCCATGGAGCCTCTGTTAGGAGTCTCGACACAGAAACCAGCCAGATATCGCTCCGGGAAGGACCTAGCCAAGGAGTGGCTCTTTTTAGGAGACCACCATAACCACCATATTAAGTGGCCCCTTTAGTCAATATCCAACTCTTTGACAAGTTTAAAGATATGACAAGGAAAATACCAAGGCCAGGTATCCATCCACAGACAGCTGTTTTGGGGTATTGCCCCTCATCAGTGTGGAGTAGGATTCTGGCCAGGTGGGAGCAATGCCTAGTTGATTTGCATATTTCCCAGGGGGCAATGCACCTAGGATTTCACTGTGTTGGGCGCCCTCGTTGGCTGCCGGCAGTGTTTTCTCTGGCTTGTCTCCCCGAGATCAGTGATTGTTTTGCCTTGTTGGTCTACTAGGCATTGCTCCCACCTGGCGAGAATCCTACTCCACACTGATGAGGGGCAATACCCCGAAACAGCTGTCTGTGGATGGATACCTGGCCTTGGTATTTCCCTTGTCATATCTTTAAACTTGTCAAAGAGTTGGATATTGACTAAAGGGGTCACTTAATATGGTGGTTATGGTGGTCTCCTAAAAAGAGCCACTCCTTGGCTAGGTCCTTCCCGGAGGGATATCTGGCTGGTTTCTGTGTCGAGACTCCTAACAGAGGCTCCACGGACTTTTTTGATTTGCATATTTTCCAGGGGGCAATTCACCTAGGATTTCACTGTGTTGGGCGCCCTAGTTGGCTGCCGGCAGTGTTTTCTCTGGCTGGTCTCCCCGAGATCAGTGATTGTTTTGTCTTGTTGGTCTATTAGGCATTGCTCCCACCTGGCCAGAATCCTACTCCACACTGATGAGGGGCAATACCCCGAAACAGCTGTCTGTGGATGGATACCTGGCCTTGGTATTTCCCTTGTCATATCTTTAAACTTGTCAAAGAGTTGGATATTGACTAAAGGGGCCACTTAATATGGTGGTTATGGTGGTCTCCTAAAAAGAGCCACTCCTTGGCTAGGTCCTTCCCGGAGGGATATCTGGCTGGTTTCTGTGTCGAGACTCCTAACAGAGGCTCCACGGACTTTTTTGATTTGCATATTTCCCAGGGGGCAATGCACCTAGGATTTCACTGTGTTGGGCGTCCTCGTTGGCTGCTGGCAGTGTTTTCTCTGGCTGGTCTCCCCGAGATCAGTGATTGTTTTGTCTACCTGGGGGATTTGTCAGTCTGGCTGAGCAGGAGAAGAGAGAAGGACGAAGATTGATCCTCTGAGTAGAGGCTGAAACGCCAGAGAGACTGGAAAAGGGCTGCTGGAGGATTGTGACTTATCCCCGGGACATTTATGCCATTATTAGAATATTTTACCCCCTGTGTGGTGGATTATTTGATGGATATTCTGGATTTGCTTGGAATAAATGCTCTTTGGATTGTACAGCCATATCTCTCTCTGTTGATTGTATGATATCGGAGAAGGACCCCGTCACAGTACACATGAGAATAATCAGCTTTTTAATATATCTTATCAGAGAAATCTGCTTCTTTCTCCTTCTGGACTGATCTTTCATTCTCAATTCATGGGTAAAATCTGTCTTCAGTGAATACAATAAATACACACTTTCTTATTGCTGAAAAAGATAACAGTTGATGCTCATAAACCTTTATGGAGAACTGTATCTGTGCAGTAGAATGTCTACCTGCCTCTAGCTCCTCCTTGTATAGAACTTTATGAGCACCAACTGTCATCTCCTATAATGGTACTCAATAATGGTAAAATCTGTCTTCACTAAACACAGATTTTACCCATGAATTGAGAATGAAATATCAGTTCAGGAGGAGAAAGAAGTAGATTTATCTGCTAAGATATACTGGAGTTGCTTATTTTCATGTGTATTAAAACAATGGTTAATCATTGATCATCGCTACTACCCCTACATTATTTGCTATTATTCTCCATGGACAAAGCAACAGACCTGAAAGAGTAGCACAACTTTTATATCTGACTGTTCTATTCATTGAAGTAATTTGCATAGCAAATACATTTTCGTTAAGTGAGAAACAAAAACTAATGAAGGTCACTGGATGAAAAACAATCCATTGACGATTGCTCAGTTCTTTCAAGGCAGAAACAATTGCTATCTTCCTGCAATATATTACATGATTACATTTTTGGCATACATACCTTGATGAGCTTGGAAGACAATTTTAGGACATTATTCACAATACTGAGCTGTTCCTTCTTGTTTGGCTTCTTTTCCATTTTGAGATATAGGTTGATCTACAGATGGAAAAAAAAGCATGTAAAGAACCTTTAAGATAGTTATAGTTTTGCCCTAAATGCTTAAAGAGGTTGTCGGAGTAGTGAAGTAGTGGTAACAGTATTTTTCTCCCGTTTAATAATAACTCACCTCTAGGGCCAGTGACGTTTCAGTGGTGTTGGCACTGGTTATCCCAGGTTTCGCCTGACATTGTTATATCACATGATTCTAGCAGCCAATCAGCAGGGGCTTCACTGTCTCCTACTTCGAACGTAATTGACATTTAGAAGAAGTGAGAACTGCAGCTAATCTCTGGCTTCCTCCAGACATCTGGTTAAGGCCCCTTTACACACTGAGACTTTCTAGCGATCCCACCAGCGATCCCAACCTGGCCGGGATCGCTACAAAGTCTCTGGTAAGTCGCTGGTGAGCCGTCAAACAGGCAAACTTGGCCAACGACGCAACAGCGATCCGGACCTGCAGAACGACCTAGCTAGTCATTGGGGACGTTGTAAAGCACCTTTTTGAAAGGGAAGTCGCTGTAAAGTCCCCTTTACACACTGAGACTTTCTAGCGATCATGCTGCACAGCGGGAAATAAAGGACCAAAGAATGGTCCTGAACGATTTTTAGCGATCAGCAACTTCACAGCAGGGGCCAGGTCGCTGATGTGTTTCACACACTGCAATGTCGCTGGGGAGGTTGCTATTGCGTCACAAAACCGGTGACGTTACAGCGATGTCGTTTGCGATGTTGCAATGTGTAAAGCCACCTTAAGTCTGAAGTATGAGACAGTGATGATACCGGTAATTGGCCTCAGGGATCACATGACATTGATATCGCTGGAATGGCGCCAGCACGGGGTGAATGTAGGTGTTGTTATTTTTTTAACTTGGGGTAAACATACTGAATGAGAATAGGTTGTCAGAGTAGTGGATAACCCCTTAAAGGCAAATTCACCTAAATAATTCCATTTCATGTTGTTTTCTGAATTTGTGCTTCCTGTGCCCTGGCACCAGCTCTCTTTTCATAGCGATCACTTCTTCTCTAGAATCCTCTGCTCCCTTCTTACTACATTTCCGGGCTGCAGGCAATCAGTGAGCACAGACCTTTATCTCCGCCTAAACGCCTTTCACGAATCCCACAAAGTCACACACAGCTCCAGCACAATCTCCAATACAGGACATTGCACAAAGCACCAGAACACCAGCCCTAACAATAAAGATTATCCCCTATTCCACCTCATTGATAGGTGAATGGATGGGATCCATAGATAGATGGATGGGGAGAGATCTAAATATGTTCACATTATAGGAAATGTAAAAAAGAAATCAAACAAGCAAAATTAGCTACTGAAACAAAAATCGCCAATGACATTAAAATAAATCCCAAAATCTTTTATAAATACATTAATGCCAAAAGGAAAACAAAGGATAGTATCGGCCCCTTAAAATATAATAACAAGTTAGTTATAGAGGACAAACAAAAGACTGAGATATTAAATAGGCATTTCTCATCTGTATTCACCAAGGAACTGACTGTACCAGGGATCATTCAACAAGTGAAAAATCAAAGTTCACCACCCGATATAATTAATTTAACACAAGATGAAGTACGCCTACGTCTGAGTAAATTAAACATTGACAAATCCCCAGGGCCAGATGGCATTCATCCACGAATATTGCGGGAATTGAGCTCCGTAATCGACAGACCGCTGTATCTCATCTTTTTAGACTCACTTGTAACAGGGTTGGTGCCTCAGGATTGGAGGATTGCTGATGTGGTACCGATATTTAAGAAAGGTAAGAGGGTAGATCCAGGCAACTACCGTCCAGTAAGCCTGACATCAGTAGTATGCAAAGTTTTTGAGGGCATTTTAAGGGATGACATGCAAAAATATATTGCAGAAAATAATATGATAACTGACAAACAGCATGGATTCATGAAAGATAAGTCGTGTCTAACCAACCTGTTGGGGTTCTATGAGGGGGTAAGTTCAAACCTTGATATTGGTAATGCAGCTGATGTGATTTATTTGGACTTTGCAAAGGCATTTGATACTGTACCACATAATAGCCTTATACTAAAGCTCCAGAAGCAAGGACTAGGGGACACAATATGCAACTGGGTAAGGAATTGGCTAAAAGATAGGAAACAAAGAGTAGTCATAAATGGTACATTCTCTAAATGGGCTATAGTCAGCAGTGGGGTGCCGCAGGGATCTGTGCTTGGACTGATTCTTTTTAATCTCTTTATTAATGACCCTGTGGATGGGATTGATAGTACAGTGTCAGTCTTTGCCGATGACACCAAACTATGTAGGATATTAAAAACTGACCTGGATAGTACAATATTACAAAAAGATCTGGATAAGATGTCAGAATGGGCAGATACTTGGCAAATGAGATTTAATGTTGATAAATGTAAAGTAATGCACCTAGGACGGAGTAATCCTATAGCTGCGTATACATTAAATGGAAGTAAACTCGGGACTACAGAACAGGAGAAGGACTTGGGTATTCTCATTACAAATAAGCTGAGCAGCAGCACTCAATGCCAGGCAGCAGCTGCAAAAGCAAACAAGATTCTAGGGTGTATAAAAAGAGAGATTAGATCCCGTGATCCCAACGTATTGTTACCCCTCTATAAATCACTTGTAAGGCCACATCTGGAATACGGGATCCAGTTTTGGGCTCCACATTTTAAAAAGGACATTCAGAAGTTAGAGTCAGTTCAAAGGCGGGCAACTAGACTACTACAAGGAATGGAAGGCCTCCCATATGATGACAGGTTGAAAAAGTTAGATATGTTTAGCTTAGAAAAAAGACGTCTCAGAGGAGATCTCATTTATATGTATAAATACATGTGTGGTCAATATAAAGGACTGGCACATGACTTATTTCTTCCAAAGACAGTACTAAGGACCAGGGGGCACTCACTGCGAGTGGAAGAAAAGCGATTCCAACAGCTAAATAGGAAAGGGTTCTTTACAGTTAGAGCAGTCAGACTGTGGAATGCCCTACCACAAGAGGTAGTAATGGCAGATACTATAACAGCTTTTAAAAAAGGGCTGGATGATTTCCTCAGTACACAAAACATTGTTGGTTATAAATGACTTAGTGACTAAATGTAGAACTGGTGGAGGAAGGTTGAACTAGATGGACCTAGGTCTTTTTTCAACCTAAGTAATTATGTAACTATGTAACTATGTAAGTATATTGGAAATTCAGGAGGGTGTATATACATTACACAGGGTATCCACCAGTTTGCGCAAATGTCTACCCTGATGTATACACACAGATGCATTGGAGAGCTAGGTCCACAGGAAAAATGGACAGCATTCACAGAAACCGACTGAGCTCTGCTGAATGCAATGCTGCCCACCCATGCAAACAGCCCTGCCCATTCCCATCAGTTTTAAGAGCCCGGAAGTGAGGAACATCTGACAGATCATGAGACCAGAAGAGCAGCTCATACTTCAGCAGATTTGACCAAGCAAAGCATTTACTGAAATGCTTACCTATGACACTTAGTTCACATGAAAGGGACATGTGAAATAGTGGCCAATCCCTTTAACACAGCCACTTGAATAATAATTGTTTTAAATGAACGAAATGTTGAAATTTAACTTTTAAAGTGCAGGAGTTTTATATTTATATCAAACAAATATGTGCCGCCCCTGCAGCAGTCGGACTGCTTGGATCCGGGGATGGCTGTGGCTCGAAGGTTCCCGGACCCGGGGCTCAGCGGCCACTCAATTAAAAGGGGAAATATTTACAAGGGATAGTTCGTGATACCACCCGTGGTTCATGGTAAGGGGAGTACCGCCGCTGCCAATGGGAATTCCCCGGGGCAGATGGAGTGGGGCAGCCAGATGGTGATCCCTCCACGGGTAGGGGAGGCCCCAGGACTCTGGAGGAAGGTGTAGAGAAAAACTGACCTAGTCAATGATATATAACCATTATTAATAAAGGCAAATACCCAAAAGTTTTGCAAAAATACAAAAAATATTTATTTAATTTTATTAGTGACCGCAACACAAAGAGACATACACAGAAAAGTGTATATATCATATATCTCATGTAACCATATCACATATAAGTGAGTCTCCATCTGTATCACACCGCTCTGTTGTGTTGATTTTAAATCACTTTTCTGTGTATGTCTCTTTGTGTTGCGGTCACTAATAAAATTAAATAAATATTTTTTGTATTTTTGCAAAACTTTTGGGTATTTGCATTTATTAATAATGGTTATATATCATTGACTAGGTCAGTTTTTCTCTACATACTTGGTATGGTGACTTTGGTCATAGTGACTTGTTAATATGGTTATTAAGTCCTGTATTCTGTTGTTTCTAATATACTCTGGAGGAAGGTGGCAGATAATGTTGTGCAGGTTATATGGGCAGGCAGAATGCAGGGAGGGCAGTGTACTCACTCAGGTCGTGCAGATGTTGATGCGACCAATAAGCAGACTCTGACACAGAAGTAAACCAAGTCAAGGGTATCACTGCCGCTTTGGGGAGCCCATCCGGGTGTCCGTCCCCACTGGTATTGCTTAGTGGTCCGAAGCCTGCCTCCATGCACAATTGTGTAGATATTCCCAGGTGACCCGTCAGCCTGAAGCTGTCAGGGTCCCGCTCCCTTTACTTAGTGGAGCAATGCTTTTGATGGCTTGCACTTGGGTCTCAGTGGGTCGCATAAGCTGGAATACCCTATCCCCTCGTTGTTCTGAAGCCTTCAATCTCTGAGCACTTGGGAAAAGTTCATAAAAAGACTATCTTCCACAGGTTAATTATCAGGTTGCGTAAAGCTACTCCCCGATCTGGTGTCCTGTACCCCGCCGTGCTCGGTATCGGTCCGGTTACTGGACTTTCTGGTGCCGACCGTTCTCCAAAACTAAGTCAGTACACCCTTTTCCAATACCCTGCGACTGGATCTCCGGCTCCTCTGGTCTCAAACCATCGTCTGTGACCCAACCAAGGTCACACAGGGAGCTACAACTCTTTCAGCTCCTCACTCTTTGAGAGCTACTACTGAACTGACTATATCCCTCCCACCAGTCTGCCTGACCCCAAGGTGGGTGGCCCTTTTCCAGCTAGACCAACCCACTGGTGTGTCTGACAGGGTGTGGTGTAAGGTTAGGTTTTGAGTGCTGATGGAAGCAATACCAGTGTGTAGGAACCTAGAACCATGGAGGGTGGGTTCTGCACCATGAGAGACGAGAGTGCAGTTCCCTGTGACACCCTGATAGAGTCAGGGGCGTCACAAATAAGCCACTCCAAAGAAGGTCATGTCGGAAGATCACGATCACATTAGACAGTGCCTGGGATCACGGACTTTTTACAATGCGTTTTAATCTCAAACAACATTACATTTTTCAGACCCCCAAAACTCATAAAAACAGGATTTCTGGGAATTATGACTAAAACAATGAACATGTGGGCACTGATGCTCATTGGCATTGCGAAGATGACTATATACTGTATAATAATACTGCTGGTACATTATGCCCAAAGTACAGGTTTTTTTTACTTCGCTCAGAGCTCATCAATGTAGAATATTATACTGCTGCTTTGCTACAGATGCAATCTCATAAAAACAATAAAAAGTTATGTAGAACCCTTTTTTCTATTAGTCCATTGAGGTTTTGATGATTGTAAAAGACACAAAACTGTTTGCTATTTGCTATAGTGTATTTTGCAATCTAATTATAATCATGGTTCTCCTCAAACAGAATTCTCAATATAACTCCTCAACAATAAAGTTGCCACACCAAGAAGGAAAAGTGGTGGAATTATGGAAATCACAGGGGCAATGGACATATTAATATGTAAATAATGAAATAATGAAAAAATGGAAACAAATTTTCAAAACATCTTGATTTATTTAGTATCTAGTGTGAGCACCACATGTAAAAATACCTGCACTTCTGGAGCCATCACAATCATGCTAAGTATTGGCATGGCTGTGATTGGCCAACACACCACGTGATCTGGTCTGTATAAATGCTGGATCACGGTTGGTGTCACCATTCTGTTCTGAGCCTGGTGCAGAGTACCCTAATACAGCCTGGTGTGAAGTGTCCTAATAGAGCCTGGTGTAGAGTGCCCTAATAGAGCCTGGTGCAGAGTGCCCTAACAGCACATGGGAGGGCTAGAGCATATAGTCAGCGGACCACGGAGGCACATCTCTGATGATGACAAAATACAGGTGCCAACTGCTGCAAATTACTGCAGTATGCAGGCCGGCAAGGGGGGCAGGAGTGAGCAGTGGGTGGAAGATGATGCAGGGAATGATGAGGTCCTAGACCCCACATGGAGCAAAGGTCATCCGTTTGATGTGCGTAATTCGGAGGAAGAGGAGGTGGTCATGCTGCCTCAACTGCACAGCAAAAGAGGGAGAAAGGAGCAAAAGCACAGTGTCCGGCCCCTAGCCACTATGTCAGCTACTACTGCCCACACTGCCGGCAAACTGAGCACACCAAAGCCAGCTCAAAGGAGCTCCCTGGTGTGGTATTTCTTCAGCCAATGTGCTTACAACAAGACACAGGTAGTTTGAATGGTGTGCCGTCAGAGATTGCAGTGAGGCATAAATGTTTATAACCTAAGCACCACCTGCATGACGAGACATCTGAATGCAAAGCACGAGCTGCAGTGAAGTAGACACCTTTGAAACCAGGAAAGATATGTGCCTCCTCCTGCTCCTTCTTCTGTTTTGGTCTCAGCCTCTTCCTCCTTCTCCAGAGGAACAGGGCCACCTGGCTCCCCGCAAAGAGAGGATGCGACAGCACTACCACCAGCAGTGTTACTGAGCACCTCCACATCGTTCATGGCAACATTCAGCTGCCCATCCCCCAAACACTGGAGAGAAAGAGGAAGTACCCCCTATCTACTTACGAGTCCTGGTCCTGAATGGCAACATTTAAAAATCCCTGGTTTTGAAATGCTGGATGGACACTTTTAAAAAAAACTTATGGTGGTGGCTGTTCCAAAGTACGTGGTTCCAAGCCGCCATTACTTTTCCAGGCGGGCCATCCCTTCCCTGCACAAACATTGTGGACAAAATGAGGTGTGCACTGTGCAATGCCAACAGTGGTAAGATTCACATAACCACCGATACGTGGACCAGAAAGCACAGGCAAGCATGTTATGTCTCCCTAGCTGACCACTGGGTAAATGTAGTGGCGGCTGGGCCTGAGGTGGAAGGCATGTCCTATCACCATCAAGGATTGCTAATGTTTTGCAGCCTCCTCAAATTAAAAAAACAGACAAACAAAAAAACACAAACATTCAAAAATGCATTGATGGCTACCTCTTCCTCCTTCACTTACACTGCCACTTCCATCTCATCCTCAACCTCCATATCCGATGCAGATGACATTGAAATTTCAACACTAGGCAGGTTGGATGTCACTAGGCCTCCTCTTGCCCAACTCAAACACTCCATAGTGCTCTGCCACTATTAGTGATATGCCACTGAATACATGTTAAATATTGTGGGTCTTTCAAACATTGTTTTAATCTAGAGATGATTCTTGACTTGAGTCATTAATTATAATTATGCATATAGTAGTGTCATGGTCATCTGTAAGATTTTTTTAGCACCAGTAGGAAAAAAAAGCAGAAAAATAATTGCTAAATCATAATTCCACTTTCTAAATATTGCTAATCGGTATCTATTGGTGTTAGATTTTTACACTATTTACCTCCTCAGTGAGCAGTAGTGACACATTACTGTATTTCTTGTTAGTGTCAGATCCTAAGGAAGTTAATCGCAAAAGGTAGATCAGCAATGCCGCCTCCCAGATAAGTAACTCCCAGTTATAAACATAGCTTAGAAATGTTTCATGCCCATGAAGAACCTACGCAGAAAAACATGGAAAGAAAGAATTAGAACATATCTCTGTACTGTATACCAGTTAATCCCATTTTCAAAATGTTTGCTTTTATTTAACAATTTTATAATTAGTCTATTAATATTAATTTGATATAATTTTCAGTGCTCCATGTTGGAAGTACTATTAGCAGGCTGCACCCCAATCATTTAGATATATATGTCATATATCCATGACATCTGTATACACTAATTGGGAAGATTGACAGAGCTCAGCACCTCCATTCACTGTATAGCCTTCTAGTCTATTCCAGCCAATGATCTATATAGCACTGTGCATTGCCACATGCTATGGCCACTTTCACACATCCGGCTTTTCTTCACTTTGTCGGATCCGGCGCGCTCCCGTACAGTGTATACAGTACAATGGCCGCGCAACAAGCTCCGGTCTCGGTCTGTCATGTGACCGGAGCATGTGATAAGGAAGTTGCAGCGCGGCCATTGTACTGTATACACTGTACGGGAGCGCACCAGATCCGACAAAGTGAAGAAAAACCGGATGTGTGAAAGCGGCCTAATTGGTGTGATGCAATCATGTCATCATGGCAGCAAGTGTCAGACTGCAGGCTGTGAAGGGGGCACAGCGCCACGCTCCTTCGCCTTGAGTTTCTGTGTGAAGAAGTGGCTTCAGGCGGGGTGCCTGATACTTGCTACTTCGGACCAGTGTCATATATACTTAGTAGTATTATTCTTTGATGGCATTGTGTTATTGTCTAGTAACAGTATGGCAGTATTTTTCATAATTTTTCAACGATAAAAGCTAGTTTTATAGTTCACCCTCATTAGCACTGGCTAATTAATGGGGAGTATCAGCTTCAATGCCCAGTGCCATCGTCATAACCCTTTTAATTGTGTTTTTAAAAGAAATTGTTTTTGTAATTATTTAATACGAATTCCAGTAAAATCACTTATACGAGTAAAAGCACATATGTTTTTAACAGGGCTGACAAATGGCTGGTGGTAGACTTCTGTCAAAGCCATCTATCATAGCTATCTAGTAAAAAAAACAAAACAAAGCGTATATCCATATGTGGAATTGGAAAGCATTTTTATTCCTTAATATGGGGCAAGTAACATGTTCTTTGGGTTTTTGCCTTTCTCTAGAGCAAAGTCTTATGTTATAGGTTGAAGTAGATGGACTTGAGTATTTTTTTTAACTGTAAAACTATGAAGTTAAAAAAGATGGGAGATTATGAGGGACAAATAGTTGATGATGTTTATTGAGGCATCTTCGGACGCACTGTATATGGTTTTATCATGCTTTTTTAACATCTTATTAGGCATCTTCGGATGTACTGTATATGGTTTATCATGCTTCTTTAACATCTTATAGTACATCATGGGGTATATATATTAGATTTAGAGGCACGATGTTTGGCACATTGTATCCAGATAGTGAATACCAACCTGAGCACAGCATATGAAGGCAATAGAGAGGGTTACCAAATACACTGAAGACACAATAACATCCACTGATCTCTGGGGTCCTCGTCTCTGGCATGAAGAAAACAAGATGTTGAGGGGTGGAAAGAAGGAAGTTTATATATTCTGTACAGTAGCTGTGTAACACCTTAGCTTACCTTTAAATAGGACCGTAGGGATAGCCACATTTTAATATTCTGCACCTTCTTCAGTCGAAAGTGTGGAATTTCGGATTTCAGAGCCTTCCTTGCAGAGGTGATATGGCTAAATAACTTAGCTATCAGAAATCTCTACAGGTGAAAACAAGGAATGTATTATGTTGGATAGTAGAGGAAGATGCCATAATTACAATTTACTGCTACAAAAGGTGTCTGTAAAAAAGGTCACAAAGAGATATACCATATACTGTATGTATACAAATACATTTCTCACAGCAATACACATTGCATACTAAAAAGCTCTACATCTCCGTAAAATCTATAAATTCAATGTAGTATGTGACAACAAAAGGCAATACAAAATAAAAAAATATACACAAAAGGTAAAACATTATATTATTGAAGATATCCATAATGGGGGCTGGTATATGTTCAAATGTCTACTGCATCATCCAAACATCAAGTAAAGCCACCAAAGGACAAAGCTAGCAGTCAGTTTGAATCAGAAATTACAAACAGCCAGATCAGAGCTCATACTTTGCACTGACAAGGGACAACCTCCCAAAACACTGTCTGCAAATTGAAATTCTGATCTGGCATAAATCCTAAGTCATATGACAAGGCTCATTAAAGTGCCACTGTGAAGCCCCGCTAGTATGTGTCGGTGCAGTACCTTCAGGGACTCCACGTGGATGGAACAGTCTGGTCACAGGTAGGGAACCTTCTTTTAGGATTGTCGTGACGCCACTCTCAGTATTGCGGTCAGCGGGGACCGCCACTGCAGATTAAGGGATGCCTGGGGCTGATGGTGGGTGCAGTCAATATATTAGCCCCCTGAGAGTGAGGCAAGCCCCAGGCCCCGGTGTATGTGTGTGGGACCACAGGTCGCAGAATGACTCAAACACAGTCCAAGAAGTCTTTCAACGTGTTTACTCACTGTTTGGAGGTCACGGTGAGATGCCCGGGCGACACTGTGATAACCAGGTTGAACCAGGAATTCCAGGAGGCCGTTCTGAGGGTAGCTGTCCACTCGCCTTCCTTGCACTCTTTCTGTTTTAGGAGGATCCTTTGCTTGAAGCGTGGTAGGACCCCTCCAGGGAAGCTGTTACCACCCTGCTCCCCTCTCTCTGGCTCGTCTGCCGGCAGCGTGGCCTTGGTGGGATGGCTTCTGGCCCTGTCCCCTTATGGGCCTGGTGATTGCTGCTTGGCTCAAGCTCTGTGTAGTCGTGGTGAGGGCATGAAGTACCCCCCCCCACCTGTAGGTTAAGCAGCTCTGGATGATCTGCTGCCTGTACTGGGGACCTAGTTCCCCTTGTGTGCTCGGATACCGGGATCTCCGTACTCAGCCACCCTTCTCTCTCTGGATGATTTTCAGGCCGACCCACGGTACTCCTTTCTCCCCCGCTTTCAGCTACTGCACTCCTCAGGACCCGTCTAACACGAGAGCTCCTCTGCTCCCTTCCACACACTTCAACTTCTTCCTCCAGACTCCCCTCTTCCTCTCTCTCTCTGCCCTGCTTCCTAGCAACCAGCCCCTGAACACACCCCCAGCTGGGAATTGAAAGTTAACTCCTTCTGGCTACTCAAGGGTCCCCTCTGGTAATGTGGGAGGCCTGGTCACTATATGTTTGTGTGTGCACCTCATCCTGGCCTTTGGAGATTACCTGGAAGCATTGCTCCCGCATGGGTGCAATACTCTGTGGTGCCTGACCAGGTCAGGGGCGCCACACCACTTTTGACTGTTAGGATTGCTACTTCCAATAGGTGGCATTAGAGTTTGTCTCCTTCATGATTGAAGAGACAATTTGTATATATCCCAGAGGAGCATTGCGGCTTAGTCTCCTCACTACTGGCATGCTGTAATGGTGTGTAAGTTTCCACAAGGAGAAAAGCTTACCCCTTTAGACCCCGTCTTATCCTCTCATACAGCCAGATCAGATCTCATACTATGCACTGACAAGGGACAACCATCCTGAAACCCAGTACCTGCAAATTGAGGTTCTGATCTGGCATAAATCCTAAGTCATATGACAAGGTTTGTTAAAGGGTCACTTTTGACTTTTAACATTGCTACTTCAAATACAGTCATATGAAAAAGTTTGGGCACCCCTATTAATGTTAACGTTTTTTCTTTATAACAATTTGTGTTTTTGCAACAGCTATTTCAGTTTCATATATCTAATAACTGATGGACTGCGTAATATTTCTGGATTGAAATGAGGTTTATTGTACTAACAGAAAATGTGCAATCCACATTTAAACAAAATTTGACCGGTGCAAAAGTATGGGCACCTAAACATAAAAGTGACATTAATATTTTGTAGATCCTCCTTTTGCAAAAATATCAGCCTCTAGTCGCTTCCTGTAGCTTTTAATGAGTTCCTGGATCCTGGATGAAGGTATATTTGACTATTCCTGTTTACAAAACAATTCCAGTTCAGTTAAGTTTGATGGTCGCCGAGCATGGACAGCACGCTTCAATCATCCCACAGATTTTCAATGATATTCAGGTCTGGGGACTGGGATGGCCATTCCAGAACATTGTAATTGTTCCTCTGCATGAATGCCTGAGTAGATTTGGAGCGGTGCTTTGGCTCATTGTCTTGCTGAAATATCCATCCCCTGCGTAACTTCAACTTCGTCACTGATTCTTGCACATTATTGTCAAGAATCTGCTGATACTGAGTTGAATCCATGCGACCCTCAACTTTAACAAGATTCTCGGTGGCAGCATTGGCCACACAGCCCCAAAGCATGATGGAACCTCCACCAAATTTTACTGTGGGTAGCAAGTGCTTTTCTTGGAATGTCGTGTTTTTTTGCCTCCATGCATAACGCCTTTTTGTATGACCAAACAACTCAATCTTTGTTTCATCAGTCCACAGGACCTTCTTCCAAAATGTAACTGGCTTGTCCAAATGTGCTTTTGCATACCTCAGGCGACTCTGTTTGTGGCGTGCTTGCAGAAACGGCTTCTTTCGCATCACTCTCCCATACAGCTTCTCCTTGTGCAACGTGCGCTGTATTGTTGACCGATGCACAGTGACACCATCTGCAGCAAGATGAAGCTGCAGGTCTTTGGAGGTGATATGTGGATTGTCCTTGACTGTTCTCACCATTCTTCTTCTCTGCCTTTCTGATATTTTTCTTGGCCTGCCACTTCTGGGCTTAACAAGAACTGTACCTGTGTTTTTCCATTTCCTTACTATGTTCCTCACAGTAGAAACTGACAGTTTAAATCTCTGAGACAACTTTTTGTATCCTTCCCCTGAACAACTATGTTGAATAATCTTTGTTTTCAGATCATTTGAGAGATGTTTTGAGGAGACCATGATGCCACTCTTCATAGGAGATTCAAATAGGAGAACAACTTGCAAGTGGCCACCTTAAATACCTTTTCTCATGATTGGATACACCTGCCTATGAAGTTCAAAGCTCAATGAGGTTACAAAACCAATTTAGTGCTTTAGTAAGTCAGTAAAAAGTAGTTAGGAGGGTTCAAATCAAGAAATTGATAAGAGTGCCCATACTTATGCACCTGTCAAATTTAGTTTAAATGCGGATTGCACATTTTCTGTTAGTACAATAAACATCATTTCAATCCAGAAATATTACTCAGTCCATCAGTTATTAGATATATGAAACTGAAACAGCTGTTGCAAAAACCAAAATTGTTATAAAGAAAAAAGGTTAACATTAATAGGGGTGCCCAAACTTTTTCATATGACTGTAGATGGCACTAGAGTTCATCTACTTCCTCACTGAAGAGACAATTTGCAAACAAAATTTAATTCCGCTACATTAGCAAATATTTTTAAAAATTCAGAATTCTGATTAAAAGGGGTTGTCTCAATCATAAACAGCCTGTCTGATAGGTCACCGATATCAGATCAGTGGGTGTCCAGCACCTGGCCCGCCCACAGATCTGCTGCTACTAGCTCCAGTACTAACTAAAGTATTGACCAGTGTGCTGGGGTTCCCCTCTGAACACTGCTTATATTGGGTAGATGCGCACCTGGTAACAAATGATCTATCTGAATACCTTTGGGTAACTTGAAATACTATTGCATCATTGCTGTAGCCAGTGATTGGCTGCAGCGGTCATTATTAGTGAGGAGCGATCGTGCTCTGCACTGTTCGTTATTTGATCGATCATGGAAGCGTACTCGCAGAGCCCGGCTGAGTATTGCTGGTCCTCAGATGTTTCTACCGTGACAAAACAAACAATAAGCACAGGCTTGCTTCACTGCATGATGGGAGTCAACAGCCCAGGGAGAGCCTGGGGTTTAACTGTGCCACCCCCGTGCCAGCAGCCGACACTGCTCGGATCCGGGCCTGCTGGGGTGGTGGTTCGAGGGTCTCTGAACCCAGGGGTATTGCAGACATGCCGAATAAATGGGGAACGTAGATGTACGGG
The DNA here is from genome assembly GCF_048569485.1 of Anomaloglossus baeobatrachus. NCBI lineage: Eukaryota > Metazoa > Chordata > Amphibia > Anura > Aromobatidae > Anomaloglossus > Anomaloglossus baeobatrachus. The sequence continues at coordinate 213,402,692 of NC_134354.1, forward strand.
CTAGGCTGTATTAAGTTTGTGACGCCACCCACGGTATGTGGTGAAGTGGGACACCACCGCTGCTGTTGCAGGGCACCCGGGGGAGATGTTGTGCAGCCAGTTGTTAACCCCTCCGTGGGTAGGGATGATGGCCCCGGGACCCAGTGACTTGGTGCAGGGGATAGTAACCGTAGGGAGTATTTGTGTACTCACAGTTAATAAACCATACAAGTCTCTGCTAAACCAAGATGATGATGGCCGGTGCCGCGGCCGGTTGCATTCGGGTCCCCCACACGGTTGGTGGTCTCTATCCTTTTGTCTGCACTGTTTTGTGTAAGGTGGACTTTCCTAGTGTGAAACTCAGGAGTCCGCTCCCGGCTGGATGTGGCCTAAGGAGTCGCACACGCAGACACTGGCCCATGAGATCTATGGGCCCTGGCGGTGACCTCTTATCCCTATCGGTGGGTTATTGTCTTCTATGAGGGACTTTGGGTGGGACAGGACCTCTAGTCCTGGCCTCAATCGGTGAATTAACCAGTCCGCTTGGTTCCTGTTCTGGCTTCAGGGTCCGAGTACCCCCCTTTGTGCTACGGTTTCCGGGTCAGTTCCCGTGTTGGTACCGGCGGGCTACAACCCTGTCCCGGTCCACCTCGGTTCTGCCGAGCCGTCTTCCTGTCTCCTGCTGACAGAGACCACCGTCTGCCTCCTAGCCAGTGGCACCAGGGCTCCTACCCTGGTGCCGCTCAACTTGAACTTTCCTGCTGGAGCTATACTTAGCTCCAGCCCACACTTCTCTCCAAACTGAACTACAAAGCTTAACTCACTGTTTTCCCGCCCCGGGCTGTCTAGACCCCTGGGTGGGTGTGTCCCAACCACCTGGGCACGCCCACTGGTGTGTCTATCTTTCCTTAAGGAGGGGTGACTAGGGTTTTCTGGTTGGCTGTGTGTTTCCTAGTGCGGGAAGGTGTTGTGTGGGGGCCTATTTGTGACCACCTGGTTTTGCCAGGGTGTCACATAAGCAATGTTTTTAAATGTAGTGTGTCAAAAGAAAAAAGAACCCCCTCGCTCCGGAAATATCCTGTTTATGGCTGGCTGTATGTGGGGGAGACAAACTGCCCAATCATTGACATTATACTACTCAAGTTGAGTACTTTCAGAGCATTTGACCAGCTCGACTCGAGAACCGAGCACCTGAGCATTTTGCCGCTCGCCAATCTCTAGTCATTAGCCAACAATGTTGGAAGAGACAGAGAGCAGGACGAAGAAACGTTGGATAATTGTTAGGTGAATATTTGCTATTTACGGTATGTATGGGGAGATGGTCCATACATACAGTAAAATAAAGAAAGAGAGGAGTGTAGAAACAAATCCCAAAATTTAAAACCTCCATAAGAGCTGAAATAGGACAGAGTTTTGGAAATTATTCTTCATGGACAGTACTGTCAGGGCACATTTTTAAGCTTTTTAAATTTGTTTTACATTAAATCATATAATTGTGGCCTAATTTTGTGTGGGGGTTTAGGATTGCATAAACTATGTCTATACAGGGGGTCTGGAACTCTGTATAAGAAAGTGGCTGCTCTAACTGTTATAATGATTTAATTCGTACATTGAACAAATAAGTATCTGTGATTTTCAAACTAAGAAAATAATCCTTTTTAATTATTATCCTAACTTGGAAAAATATTTTTTTTTAGAATTGTAGACCGATAACTTTTATTTGTCCATTCTTCAACTACAGACAATGGATCAGTGAACTGGTATGTTCCTTACTTGGAAATCTATTTTTTAATATACTCTATAGAAACATGCACAAATAGCCCATATTCTTGGCATTGTATCACACCATGCAATATTTAAAGCCCGCATGACCAGTACGTTTTAAGAAGTTTATAATTACAGTGATTGTGAAAAATGCTCTCATCATATTTTGTTGTTTTTTCTTGGATTTGTTTAAGTCAATGTTCCCTCAAATCCTTTACAGTGAGCGACCACAGAAATAAGAATGTGTGCTCAGTTCCTTCTTAAATGAGCAATCCAAAAGACATCACTAGATTACAACAAACATCTTATCAAAATCAGCTAGGAAACTAGTTATTTGCTTATAGTAACATGTCTGGGATCTATCATACTGGAGAAGTTAACGTTGGTATTTCTCGTAGTCTAGGTCAGAAAAAAGGTCAATAACTGCATCCCAAGTGGTCAAGGGATAGTAAGCGAATAAAGGAGTTGTCCCAAGAAAAAAGTACATTTTAATAAATAGATTTTGGAAAAAAATAAGTTTCACAACTGGAAGAAATGTTCATGTGCTAAGATATTGTTGACCCCTGCTATGTAATGTGTAATGGCTGTGTCTTACCGTGCAGGAACATTATAATAATAATAATAATAATTTTATTCATTTTATAGCGCTATTAATTCCTCAGCGCTTTACATACATTGGCAACACTGTCCCCATTGGGGCTCACAATCTAGACATTATCTGAACATACCACACCACCTGGGCAGGGGAGGCAGCAAAAAAGAATATAGAGACATTACAGTATGGAATGCAGCTGATTCTTTCTGTGAGGTAAAACATTTCACTGTCTGTTTAAAAAAACAGGCAACAGAATGTTTTTACCCCACAGCAAGCACCAGCTGTGATTCCATGCCGTAATGTCTCTATACTCTATTGCTTCCTTTATTGGAAAAGGTAAAGAATCTAAAGGTTTTCTGACAACAAATTTGTCAGAAAATGTACAGTTTCTTTTCAGAATAAACATTTTCTATGGGATACCACACTATAAAAAACAGCCACAAATGTTGGCCATTGATTACAAACAAGATTTGTTATTTTACACACACAAAAAAGTTTTTCTAACAAATTAATTCAAGACCAAGTTGCTAAAGATGAGTTCACCCTGATGTGACCTCTGGTAAACTTAGTGATGTCACCTGCTCACAGTCTGGTCCCACGTTGGCTGGTGACGTCACTCACTTCAGTGGAGGTCACACTCGCGCTCCCCCACTGCTGTGTTTACCAGAGCCTGTGGAGAGTGGATATGTTTCCCCTCTCTCCAAGCTCCGGATGTAGCAGTGTCGGATGCAACAATTCTGGGCAGCTGCAGGCTGGTAATTTTAGGCTGGGGGGGGTCAATATCCATGGTGCCTCCCATCCTGATAATACCAGCTGTCACCTGTCCCCTTTACCGTGGCTGGGTATCAAAAATGGGTGGTACCCTACATTTTTTCCCCTCTATTTTGATATCCAGCCATGGTAAAGCTCACACGTCGGGGCAGCAACCTGCCACTATTGCTTTATCCACGCTGGCTATCAAAATATGGTGGGAGCCTATGTCAATTTTTTTTAAATTATTATTTTTTTTTTTTAAACTATACATCAAACGGACTGCAACCAATCACAGATGCAGACATAGGGTGAGGGACGTATATTAGTCTGCAACCAGTCACAGAAACTGACACAGAGCACGGGTGGGGGAAGCAGTGAATATTCATGAACCTTAATTAGCTGGCCCGGAAAGAGTCTGACTGCAGCATGATCCTCTGGGAAACGTGGTATGTATAAATATCCTGCTCTTACTACCATTTAACTTCCATTTGTAGCCCACATCATTTTTTATTTTTTTGCAGTGATTTCTCTGGCCAATCACAGCCATGCCAATACTCGGCTAGCTGCGATGGCTCCCGAAGTGCCCACAGCCAAAAGCTTGCTGATTGGCTGCTCTGCAACCTTTTGACAAGCTTTACAGTGGGTACGGAAAGTATTCAGACCCCTTTAAATTTTTCACTCTTTGTTTCATTGCAGCCATTTGGTAAATTCAAAAAAGTTCATTTTTTTCTTATTAATGTACACTCTGCACCCCATCTTGACAGAAAAAAAAAAGAAATCTAGACATTTTTTCCAAATTTATTAAACAAGAAAAACTGAAATATCACATGGTCATAAGTATTCAGACCCTTTGCTCAGACACTCATATTTAAGTCACATGCTGTCCATTTCCTTGTGATCCTCCTTGAGATGGTTCTACTCCTTCATTGGAGTCCAGTTGTTTTTAATTAAACTGATAGGACTTGATTTGGATAGTCACACACCTGTCCCAGCTCACAGTGCATGTCAGACCAAATGAAAATCATGAAGTCAAAGGAACTGCCCAAAGAGCTCAGAGACAGAATTGTGTCAAGGCATGCATCTGGCTAAGGTTACAAAAAAATGTCTGGAGTTCTTAAGGTTCCTAAGAGCATAGTGGCTTCCATAATCCTTAAATGGAAGAAGTTTGGGACCACCAAAACTCTTTCTAGACCTGGCTGTCCAGCCAAACTGAGCAATCGTGGGAAAAGAGCCTTGGTGAGAGAGGTAAAGAAGAAGCCCAAGATCACGGTGGCTGGGCTCCAGAGATAGAGTAGGGAGATGGGAGAAAGTTCCACAAAGTCATCTATCACTGCAGTCCTCCACCAGTCAGGCCTTTATGGCAGAGTGGCCCAATGGAAGCCTCTCCTCAGTGCAAGACATATGAAAGCTCACATAGAGTTTGCAAAAAAACACATGAAGGACTCCCAGACTATGAGAAAAAAGATTCTCTGGTCTGATGAGATGATGATAGAACTTTTTGGTGATAATTCTAAGCAGTATGTTTGGAGAAAACTAGGCACTGCTCATCACCTGCCCAATACAATCCCAACAGTGAAACATGGTGGTGGCAGCATCATGCTATGGGGTGTTTTTTAGCTGCAGGGTCAGGGCGACTTGTTACAATTGAAGGAAAGATGAATGCGGGCAGGTCAGAGATATCCTGGAAGAAAACCTCTTCCAGAGTGCTCTGGACCTCAGACTTGGCCGAAGGTTCACCTTCCAACAAGACAATGGCCCTAAGCACACAGCTAAAATAATGAAGAAGTGGCTTCAGAACAATTCTGTGACCATTATTGACTGACCCAGCCAGTGCCCTGACCTAAACCTAGTTGAGCATCTCTGGAGAGAGCTGAACATGGCTGTCCATTAATGTTCACCAACCAGAGGATCCCCATATCCAGGTGTGAAAAACTTGTTGCACCATTCTCAAAAAGATTAAGATTCATGGCTGTACTAGCTCAAACGTGTGCTTCTACTCAATACTGAGCAAAGGGTCTGAATACTTATGACCATGTGATATTTCAGTTTTTATTGTTTAATAAATTTGCTAAAATTTCTACATTTCTGTTTTTTTCTGTCAACATAGGGTGCAGAGTGTACATTAATGAGAAAAAAATTAACTTTTTTGAATTTACCAAATGGCTGCAATGAAACAAAGAGTGAAAAATTTAAAGGGGTCTGAATACTTTCCGTACCCACTGTATTTGAGTGACAAACCCGAATAAGGAATCGGATGTACACTCAAAAGTCTGTGTTCTATGTTTAGCACCGAACACAAGGTGTTCAGTACGGACGACCCTGAACTTTACAGTTCGGGTTCCCTCATTCGTAATGAAGAGACAAGCTGAGCACCGCTCTCCATCCAGCATTTAAACTCAAATAGAGGGTGTTCTTAAAGAATGGAAAAAAAGATGTACTATGTGTGACATTACACACCGTTCACACACTGTATGATGGGGTGTTTACTCACTTTTGATGTGATGTGAGGTAGACTCAGGAACAGTCTCTTTAAAAGTCCAGTTAGTTTATTAAATACATAAACTGCACTTACAACATAAACATTTAGCCTCTTCCGGCTTAAAGGCACACACATGGAATTCTAGCCCGTAACAGTCGCGGTTTCCCCGCAAAGGTTTGGATACGCTTTTCCACAGAAGTATCCCACTGACCCCGGTCAGACAAAGCAAGCCCTCTTTTCTCCCAGGGTGACCCTTCAGAAAGGTTTCTATGTCTCTGTCCTGAATCCAGCAGCCTCTCCACACTGGCTCAGAGGCTGCTTCTCACACAGTGCTTACACACACTCTCACACTCTGACCCATCACCATGTGCCAAACAACCTGTCTCCATTTTACAGACATGTCAAACACATCAGACACACCCATGGGTGGGGTATGTAGGTAGCCATATCTCTAGCTACCTGTTAACCTGGCCCAGTGAGTACCTTAACACAACAAAAGTGGCCCTACCACAGCGGATGTTTGCAAGGGTGCAGCTTATAGAGGGTGCAAAAATAACGAAAACACTAGGGCCCGTGGGGTCTGGAACTCTCTGCTACATAAATATTATAAATGACTCATGGTGCTTGGGGGGGCACAATAACAACTTGTAGTCATTTTTTTTCTTTTTGAATAACAATTGGACAATAATCTCCATTATTGCATCATTTAAACATTTTAAGGAAATTCAGAAATGTGGCTGGATCAAGACTAATCTCTGAATGACTTTACTCCTAATTCTTTACTATCTTGCATCTATTGCGGCTCTTAATACTGTACATTGGCAATTAGGAAATGACTGTCAACATGTATTTTCCTGTGGCTTTTTCATGCATTTGTGGTGTATGTAAGGACTTTAGTTCTACACTACAGTAATCCCTTCCTGTAGTTTAATTGAATATGTTCTCTTTGGCTGCCCGACGCGTCTAATAACCATTGCTCACTTTGTTTTATTAAAGGTTATCATGGCATGTAGCTCTAGCATATTACATTTACATTGCGAGCGTCTCGCTGCATAGTGCTTTGTGTGTGAGATGATGAAATGAGAATATCATTCTGAGCTATGATATTTCTTCGCTTGTCTTCATTCCAGAGGCTGTTTTCTGTTTGCTGAAGCCTTGCGGCCCAACAGACAGAGAAATGTGATACAAAAATGTGAAGATGATAACAACCAGTTTTGAAAAACTAAAAAGGGACCTGTCACCAGATTTTTGAAGTATAAACCAAAACTAGCACCTTAAGCAGCTAAATGTGCATGTTATCCCCTGACTCCCCCTGTACACACCACGTATACAGGGTAATATAAAAAGGTATTTAAACTTTGGGTCCAGTCCGATGGGCATCCTTGGTTGCAGCTCCTGTCCCTCCTCTTTGCACTAACCGTTGTCCTCTTGTGATGATTGACGTGGATGATGCCTCCTGCGCCATCCATGTTGCCAGGCAAAATCTCGTGTGGCGCCCTGGACAAGCCAGGACGTCACAGGTACTGCAACAACACACCCCACACCCCGGTTAGGCACATCAGCCGCACACACAAATCCTTGTTGCCTCCCTCCAGGGGCTGATGTCCACACCAGGTGGGGTGGAGCCAGGCAGTTGGCCCCACCTACTGAGGAGTTCACAGTCCTGGAGGCGGGAAAGGAAGTCAGAACATTTGGAGAGAGTGAAGTAGAAGGAGTGAAGTGGCAAGTGAGGAGCAGACTGACCGTGTCCGGGTACATGGCCCGGGCACATATAGCAAGGTTGGCAGACGGTGGTGGCCGTCTGCAGGAGTGGCCTATCGACGCGGAACCGTAGGGCCGGGGCTGGGCGGTGGCCCACCGGTACTGAACTGGGGAGCGAAGAGAAGCCAGCACAAACTGGCAGGGCCTGCGGACCCTGACCAGGCTGGGAGTCGCCGTTAAACTGGTTAAATCCGTTAGCGACGGGAACTTCTGGGATTTCCTAGCAATCAAGACCTGATTGAAGGCAACCGTCCAAACCAAACCGGGAGTGACAGCTACCGCCAGAGCTAGAGCTCCCAGGGCCAGAGCCTGCGGGCAAAAGGGGCTCCCTCGGCATCTATCCAAGCTGGGGAGCGGGTTACCGGTGGGAAGCCATCGGGACCGAAGACACACACACCAGGTGCAGGGAAAGGCAGCCACCACCAACCATCCGGGAGTGATCACAGCAGCCGGCTGCGGGACCCGTCCATCCAGCCGTTTGTTTTACCGGAGACTCTGTATCTGTTATTGGCTGAGTGAGTACCACCGTGCCCTCTGGCACCGCGCTGCCCCCGCGACCCTGCACCTCACCTACCCTGCATTCCTCCCTCCACCTTACCGGGCCCCGGGACCACCAACCCCTACCCACGGAGGGGAAAACATCCCAGCTGCTCCCTAACAACGCTCCCGGGATCCCCGTCACCAGCAGCGGTGGTGCCCCAACCTCACCACGACCCGTGGGTGGCGTCACGAACCAAATTCCCAAACCAAACCAACCCCTTTCACTCACGGGCGAGGAGCGCCGCTCGAGTCCCCGGATCTGGCCCACCGCTCGAGCCACCGAGCAGCAGCAGCAGCCGGACCCGAGCCGCGAGCGCGGTTGAGCAGCGCACCCCCCGCCCGCGACAACTTGGAGTCACGAACTGGATCTTACCGTTCTGCCGGCTGGCAGAAGTGCGCCTTGTGTCCCGCCGGTGGTGTCCGGCCGAAAAATTTCAGAAGCCGCCATCTTGGGTGCGAAGATTTCCCGCTCGAGCGTCTTCTCGAGCAGTGGAGGCGTGAAAGCCGAAACTCCGCCCCTGAAGAGGAGGTGCTGAGAAAAGACCAAGGGGGGGCGGAAACAAGATGTCTGCGCCCGACGAGGCCGCTGGAGGAGCGGCGGTCGCAGCCACAGCGGTGCCCGCGAATGAGAATGGGCCCAGCCGTGCTCCGGCCGCACGAGCAGGTGAGGTCGCGGCCCCCGCCATTGCTCAGGTGATGCCGTTCTCCTTGCCCTATGTGCCCAAAGCTACCTGGTTGCCGCAGTACGACGGGAAACCTGATGCTTTACAGGTCTTCCGGAAGAAGCTTAGTCCGGTCCTAGAATTGTACCCCCTGACCGATAAGCAATGTGCAGCGGTAGTGCTGGGGCAGCTAACCGGCGCGGCTGAGCAGGAGGCGGAGACCTGGGCTGAGGGGGACCGGTCCTCTGTGGCCGCCATCTTTGAGAAGCTGCAGATTGCCTTCGAGACCCGCATCGAGGCCGAGCTGCGGATGCGGTTCTATCAATGCCGACAGCGGCCTGCAGATAGTATTAGAGACTATGCCTTGACCCTGCAAACCGCCCTCCACACATTGAAGTGAGTGGGCACCATTAATGATGCGGACAGCAACAAAATGCTGGTCGAACAGTTCGTGCAGGGGATGGGATCCCCGGAAGACCGCAAGCAGCTTCGGCTATAGGCCCTAGAGCACCCTGACGTGGACTTTGCGGTGGTGAAAGAACGGGCCATCAAAGCTTTGCAACCCCCAGCATCTGAGGTCCCTGAAGTAGCCCCATGGCCAGCTGAAACGGCTCCCATCGTGGTGGCCCCTTCTCTCCCAGCTCCCGCAGCGCATGCAGCCACAGGCGGAATGATGGAAGAGCTGGCTGCCCAGGTCCGCCGCATGGATGGGGACCTCGCCAAGATCCTCGCCGCACTCCAGCCTCTGACAAGGCCCCATCCCTCGGGGAGAATGCAGCTCGCCGACCGCCCAGAGGACGTCCCCTGGATGCAGCGGAGAAGGGCCAATGACTCATGGTATGGACCTCCAATTTGTTACAGGTGCAGCAAGCCCGGCCACTACTCCCGACGGTGTCCGTTAAACGAGCAACCCCTGGGGCCACGGGCCAATCCTCAGGAGTAGAACCCAGTGGCCCCCCCGACTGGCGGGACCGGTACATCGGGGCCCGGCCCATCATCCCCCTGGCCATGGACAGCGTCCCGCTGATGGCACTCCTGGACACTGGATCCCAGGTAACTACGATACCCTACACACTGTATCAGCGGTATTGGGGAACTGATGAACTTGCCCCTCCAGATGGTAGCATGACACTGGTTGCAGCCGATGGACTCCCCTTGACCCAAGTGGGGTACAAACAAGTGGCCATGACCGTGGGACGGGCTGAACTGCAGCACCAGGGAATGATTGTGATAATGAAAGAACCCAGAGATCATAACCTGAAGGTAGTGCTAGGAACTAATGTGATGGCGCACTGCATGAGTGAGGTGTTGACCCTACTGCGTCAGCTAGCTGCCACCGCAGTGGGAGGCCGACAGAGGGCTGTGCAGCGTGAGATCCGGGCCTTGATGTATCGGCAGCAAATGAACTCAACAGGAGGGGAGATTGGGGGAGTGAGAGTGATGGATGCGGCCCCTTTGATTGTGCCTCCCAGGAGCGAGATGATGATTTGGTGTAGGGCAGCGGTAGGTCCCCAGGGGTGAGACTACCCCGCCATGGTAGAGCCCATGCCCTCTGAACACTGGCCCACAGTAATGGCCGCCCGAGGGGTGGTGGACGTCAAGAAAGGGAGGGTGCCCGTAAGGGTGTTAAACTGTGGGGAGGAGGAGGTTAGGCTTCCCCGGTACGCTACCCTCACCAAGTTGCTCACCTTAGACCCCCACACCATCCAGGAGGCCGTTCCTCCAACCCCACCGCCTACTGCCAGTCCCCACCCATCTCCGAGACGGTTAGATGAGTGGTGTCAAGAGTTACACGTAGGCACTGATGATACCCCTACACATCACAAAGAAGGGGTATACAGTGTGGTACAGGAGTATGAGCGAGTTTTCAGCAAACATTCATTAGATTTTGGGCGGATTAAAGGGGTCCAACACCATATCCCCACCGGTGAACATCCCCCTATTAAAGAGAGATATAGACCTATTCCCCCTGCACACTACCAATGCGCCAAGGACATGTTGAGGAACATGAAGGAGGCAGGGGTTATTAGGGATAGCTGTAGTCCCTGGGCCGCCCCATTGGTGCTGGTCAAGAAGAAGAATGGCACATGAGGATGTGTGTGGATTACCGGAAGATTAACCAGATAACGCATAAGGATGCCTACCCTCTGCCCCGTATTGAGGAGTCCCTGGCCGTGCCGAGAACCGCTAACTACTTCTCTACCCTTGACCTCACCAGTGGGTACTGGCAGGTGGCCGTGGCGCCTGAAGACCGTGAGAAGACCGCCTTTGCTACCCCCATGGGACTCTGTGAGTTCAACAGCATGCTGTTCGGGCTGTGCAATGCCCCTGGAACCTTCCAACGGCTGATGAAATGCTGTCTGGGACATCTGAATTTCGAGACCGTCTTGTTGTACCTGGATGATGTAATTGTGTACTCACAAACGTATGAGGCCCACCTGGAGCACCTAGCTGAGGTGTTCGCGTCCCTTGCCAAGTATGGGATGAAATTGAAGCCCTCAAAGTGTCATCTATTGAAGCCCAGGGTGCAGTACCTCGGACATGTGGTGGGCGCAGAAGGCGTCGCCCCAGACCCCGAAAAGATCACTGCCATTCAAGACTGGCCGAGACCGACCACGGTGAGAGAGGTGAGACAGTTCCTGGGTCTGGTGGGCTACTACCGCCCTTCACTAAGGGATACACGAAAATGGCTGCCCCCATGCAAGACCTCCTCATGGGACAGACCAAGAGTGGCAAGTCCCCTGGAACCCCATTGGTGTGGGAGGAAAAGCATGAAGAGTCCTTCCGTCAGCTGAAGACAGCTCTGACTGGGGAAGAAATCCTGGCGTACCCAGACTACAGTCTCCCATTCATCCTGTACACCGATGCCAGTAATGTAGGCTTGGGAGCGGTCTTGTCCCAGATCCAGGACGGAAGAGAGAAGGTGATCGCTTATGCTAGCAGGAAACTCCGACCTACGGAAAGGAATCCTGAGAACTACAGCTCTTTCAAGCTTGAGCTCTTAGCACTGGTGTGGGCCATCACTGAGCGATTCCGCCATTACCTAGCAGCGGCCCAGCTCACCGCTTATACAGACAACAACCCGCTAACCCATCTGGATACAGCTAAGCTGGGTGCATTGGAGCAGCGGTGGGTGGCCAGGTTGGCTAATTATGATTTCACCATCAAGTACCAAGCCGGCCGTAAGAATGCTAATGCAGACGCACTCTCCCGGATGCCCCACCTGTTGGGAGAAGGGCCGGATGATGATGACCTCGAAGAGATTGAGCTGCCTGCATTCCACCGGCCGCCAGCCGAGAAGTTACATGTCCATCAACAACAGGTGAACTTAGATCCGCTGCCCAGCCAAGAGTGGCAAGAAGCCCAAGATCGGGCACCTGCCGTCCGCTTGGTCAAGACTCTGGTGGAACAGGGCTCCGCCGGGATAGACCCTGCTGCCCCCGCCGAGGCCCAACGACTGTGGAAGGAACGAGCCCGGCTGTACCTGCACCAGGGAAATCTGTACTGAGAATTGATCAACCCGAAGACCCACGAGAAGGTTCGCCAGCTGGTGATTCCCCAGACTAACGTGCCCACTGTCCTGCAGGCATACCATGACGGTGCCGGGCACTTTGGGTGGAAGAAGCTAGAGATGCTGCTGAGGGAGCGGTTTTACTGGAGTGGGATGCGGGAGTCTGTGGAGGCCTGGTGCCGAGAATGTGGTCCCTGTGCGCTGAGAAGAAGGGACGAGGCCAGTCAGAAAGCCCCGCTGCGCCCAATCATCACGCACCAACCGCTGGAGCTGGTTGCCCTCGACCACGTGAAGCTCACCCCTAGCCGAAGTGGGTATACCTACGCTCTGACCATTGTAGACCACTATTCAAGATTCATGGTGGTTGTCCCAGTCAAGGACCTGACCGGCCGTACCGCCGCTAGAGCATTCCAGGCTTATTTCTGCCGACCGCACGGATACCCGGAGAGGGTGCTTACCGACCGGGGCTCGGCTTTTGAAGTGGAGGTGTTTCAGGAATTCTGCCAGTTGTACGGCTGTAAGAAAATTCGGACCACGCCTTACCATGCCCAGACCAACGGCATGTGTGAAAAGATGAACCACCTGGTCCTGGGCCTCCTCAAGACATTACCGTTGGAAGAGCGGAACCTGTGGCCAGAAAAGCTACCTGACTTGGTCGATATATACAACAACATCCCCTCCAGTTCCACGAAGTGCACACCGGCGTACCTGATGAGAGCTCGGCCCAGTCGGCTGCCAGTGGACCTAGAAATGGGTCTGGAAGCCCCAGAAGCCCTCCCTTCGACTGCTAGATGGGATGCTCAGCGAAGGGCGCAGTACCGACAGGTTCAAGAATACGTAGAAAAGAACTTGCGCCGGAGTCGAGAGCAGCAGGAGCAGTGCTTCAACAGGAAGGCCCCTGCAGGCCCCTTCCAGCCTGGGGATGTGGTGCTGAAGCGGAAGAGACAAACCCATAAGCTGGATGACCAATGGGAGAAGACCCCATATGTTATCCAACCCACCGAGTGGGAGAATGGGAAGTCCTACCAGATCAGTCGTGACCAGGGGAAGACCTTGGCCACGGTTTCCAGGGACCACCTGAAGAGGTGCCCACCACCATTGAGGGTAGTAACGGAAGCTCCGGTTCCCAGACCGGCTGAGGAGAAAGAAAAAGGGGTAATCCACACCATGATGGGCGATTTCCCGGCAGATTGGCCTACGCAGAACGGCGCAGTGATTCTTCCAGTAATACTGTTCCCACAACCCGTGGATGAGAAAGTGTTGGAAGTGGTCAACGATGAGCCAGTGCCCAGGGATGCAATTGTACCCAGCTCCCCTATGCCTCCGCCTGCCCCACACGATAGACGGGAAGAGGAACCAGTTGGTCCCTCTGTCCCACTGCCTGTCACCACTGACCTGGGGCCCCGTAGGTCCACACGTCCCAACCTAGGTAGGCCCCCGCTTAGGTACAGGGAAACCAACATTTAGGGGTGCAGTCCACTGATTGTATAAATGAGTAAATGAATGAAAGTAATCAACCAAACTGTAACCAGATTGTCAACCGTGATTGAACCGGCCGTTGCAGGCAAGTTTGTCCCAGTGGGGACCTTTTGCACCGTGCGTAAGGAACTGCTTACGGACACGCCCGAGAACTTGCAGGGCAACCACAAACTTGTGGCATGTAAATATTTGGCTTAATTCCGTTGCCGCCTCCGGAGAGGCAGATTGGAGGAAGGGCCCGCAGTGTTATAGGCTGGGGCCCGGCCACCACCTGGACCGGTGGCCAACCTCCGGGGGTCAGGGGTTCCCCATGGACGTGGGTCCCCCTGAAAAGACCGTAGGGTATGAAATACTGTACCCATACCCGCTCGGGCAGCCTTGAACTGGACTGGGGTCAAGGGGTGCTGCCCATTTTCTTAGGGGCAGCTTCAGGGCCAGGTTGTTTGGGTGGGAGAGAGCGTAAGCCATGTGTTGTTAATAAAAATGTACTGTTAGTAACGTTAAAGAAAGTGCCTCCCGTTAAGGGAAGTTCCATGAAAAATGCTTATGTTAATATGTTTGCCGTTTACCATATATTTATCTTTTTCAGTTGCAAAAATAAAACCGGTGATGGACGGGCAGCCCGTGGACGGTCTGCATTTAACCAAGGGGGAATGTTGCGCCCTGGACAAGCCAGGACGTCACAGGTACTGCAACAACACACCCCACACCCCGGTTAGGCACATCAGCCGCACACACAAATCCTTGTTGCCTCCCAGGGGCTGATGTCCACACCAGGTGGGGTGGAGCCAGGCAGTTGGCCCCACCTACTGAGGAGTTCACAGTCCTGGAGGCGGGAAAGGAAGTCAGAACATTTGGAGAGAGTGAAGTAGAAGGAGTGAAGTGGCAAGTGAGGAGCAGACTGACCGTGTCTGGGTACGTGGCCCGGGCACATACTGCAAGGTTGGCAGACGGTGGTGGCCGTCTGCAGGAGTGGCCTATCGACGCGGAACCGTAGGGCCGGGGCTGGGCAGTGGCCCACCGGTACCGAACTGGGGAGTGAAGAGAAGCCAGCACAAACCGGCAGGGCCTGCGGACCCCGACCAGGCTGGGAGTCGCCGTTGAACTGGTTAAATCCGTTAGCGATGGGAACCTCCGGGGTTTCCTAGCAATCAAGACCCGATTGAAGGCAACCGTCCAAACCAAACCGGGAGTGACAGCTACCGCCAGAGCTAGAGCTCCCAGGGCCAGAGCCTGCGGGCAAAAGGGGCTCCCCTGGCATCTATCCAAGCTGGGGAGCGGGTTACCGGTGGGAAGCCATCGGGACCGAAGACACACACACCAGGTGCAGGGAAAGGCAGCCACCACCAACCATCCGGGAGTGATCACAGCAGCCGGCTGCGGGACCCGTCCATCCAGCCGTTTGTTTTACCGGAGACTCTGTATCTGTTATTGGCTGAGTGAGTACCACCGTGCCATCTGGCACCGCACTGCCCCCGCGACCCTGCACCTCACCTACCCTGCATTCCTCCCTCCACCTTACCGGGCCCCGGGACCACCAACCCCTACCCACGGAGGGGAAAACATCCCAGCTGCTCCCTAACAACGCTCCCGGGATCCCCATCACCAGCAGCGGTGGTGCCCCAACCTCACCACGACCCGTGGGTGGCGTCACGAACCAAATTCCCAAACCAACCCCTTTCACTCATGGGTGAGGAGTGCCGCTCGAGTCCCCGGATCCGGCCCACCGCTCGAGCCACCGAGCAGCAGCAGCCGGAACCGAGCCGCGAGCGCGGTCGAGCAGCGCACCCCCCGCCCGCGACACTCGCACATGCGCAGAGACATTGCTAGCTCTCACAGGCGCACTTCCCTCTGCCCCAATGCGTGTAGAGACAAATACATAGGTGTGCAGGTGCAATCTGGTGAGGTCTCTATGCAGGCATGAGATTTTGCCTTGGAATGTGGATGAAATCTCCTGTGTCTGGGCAAATTCTCACTCCTGCTCAGAGACCTTACTGGTTTGCGCATGCGCACCTATGGCTCTGCTCGCAGTAGGGCAGAGCGAAGTGTGCCTGCGCAAGCCGGCACTGTCACTGCATGGGACGAGATTTTGCCCAGCGACATTCATGGCGCAGGAGGCATCTTTCACATCAATCATCATAAAAAGACGATGATCAGCGTGAAGAAGCTGCAACCAAGGACACCCATCGGATTGGACCCAAACATTATTTAAACCTATCCAAAGGTACTTTGGTATTGTTATTTTTTGTGGGCAAAAAAAGTATTAGTTAAACCAGATGTATGATGAGAACACATTTGAAAGAGATTCTGCTGATAACAATTGGAAACCTACAATATCCTGCAACTTTTTAGAGCTTCTGATGAAGATTGTCATGCTAATATTTTCTCTTTAAAGGGAACCTGTCACCAGAATTTTCCCTTATAACCTGCCGCCACTATAAGTAAGCCCTTATATACAAGATTCTGGAACGCTGTATGAATGTGCCCAGGCTGCTCTGACCTTTATTATACTCACCTGGGGGGTAGTCGGGTCAAATGGGCATTTCTGGTATCAGTCCGTTGCCTTCTCTCTACCTTCCATCACCAACCTTCCTAGCTCCATGTGAATGTCGCATCCTACATCATCCACACAGAGGCCTCCATTGCGCTCCTGAACATGGGCACTTTGTTTTGCCCTGCTGATGGCAGAGCAAATTACTGTAATGCGCAGGCATGGGGAAAAGTCAAAGATTGCCTTCCTGTGCGCACTTCAATCTGTCCTCAGCAGGGACGATCAAAGTGTGCTTGCGCAGGAGCGCAATTAAGGCCTCTGTGTGGATGACGTAGGACAAATCATTCATATGGAGCTGGGAATGAAGACAGCGACTTCACAGTATAGAAGAGGCGCCGGACCCAAGACCAGTGACACCTATTGGCCTTACCGCTGCCTAGATGAGCATAACAAAAGATTTTTTTTTACATTATACAGAACGTCCTGGAAACTTAAAATGACCCTTTTTCATAATTTTTGCTGAAATGTTTTCCTTTGATACTATTGCCACTGTTTGGTGGAAAAAATTGGTCTCCTTCCACATCTGACAGGAGTCTTTCCCCCTATAGTGATAGTACAGCAGAGGCTCTGGCCCTCCTCTGCCTTTGGACCAAACGAGCAATCATCAGTAAGTGAATGTAACCACAGCGATCACTTCCTGTTGATTAACTTGTTTGGTCCAAAGGCGGGGAGACAGAAACCGGTATTGTTTGGAAGTAGGGCTCATGTGACATCACACCATTACGTGAGTCCCAGAAATGCAAACCCCTGGAACGGCGCCGGTACGGGAGGTGAGTATAAGCTTTTTTATTTTACCTGGGGGAAACGTGTAATCAAAAGGGGTTGTCCTAGTAGTGGATAACCCCTTTACATGGGTTGTACAGCAAAAAAATATATATTTACAATTAAGCTCAGAATTGTGTGCGAAAGTAAAAAAATCAAATTCGGAGGTCTCTGCACCTCACATTCTAATACTACTCAGTACCATGACTCTTATTAATGATGAATCAATAATTTTCTGCCACATGAACATGTGGCATCTATCATAGAGTTGAATATGCCTTTTTACATTTTTGTAAATTTTTGGAGAGTAACTTCCGAGATGGTGGACAGACGATTGGTGCAACCCATGAAGCAATACAAGGGTCCAAGAGGTCAAGGGGCTCACACCCACCTCTAAAACATCAAGCAGCCTCTGTCAGAGACTAGTGATGGGCGAACCCAAACTGTAAAGAGACACATTATTGCTGTTCTTACAAGAGGAGTCCCTCTTCTGTCTGTGTCTACTACAGACCTGACGGCATGGTCAGGAGACAATATAGCTACTTGCCTGTATAACATATATTAGAAAAATTCATGTACTCTTATGTGCTACAAGTTTTTGCTAGAGAATATTTAATGATAGGTAAGAATTATGTGACACGTCAGATAATACTGGAGTACATTACATGTTACATTTGCATGATGCATACAAGACGGCGGCTCCTTTACTCCCATCTATAAATGTCAGCGTGCAGCAATCAGAATGACTATCATTATCCTTTGATAACAACTACCTCTTTTCATTTAATTGTATGGTGCATTGTACAAGATATGTAAAATTTGTATAGCACAAAACAACTGTTATTGTGCTTCTACAAATCTACCTCGTGTTACTTTACATACATTCCCTGCTGTTAATTAGATATTCTTTCAATTTAGAGCTGTGTGAGGTGATACCTCTTTAAGACAGAAAATAATTAGCATTATAGAAAAAGCATCAACAGGTCTGAAGGTAAGTATACTGTATAAAGGGAAATTATAGTTGCATATATTTAGTTTAACATTATTTGTGTTTTAAGTGAGTTTTATACTTTTCTGTAACTGTTAAATCATCTATTTTTCGTAAAAAAAATAAGAATTTTCCATCTATATTGTCATCCGTACCTATGTATGATGTCAATATGGCATTCATTTTTCAAGACCAAACACCAAACAGGGTTTCCTATTTAAAGGGGTTGACCAGTCTAGAATGAAGTTTGCAGTCATTCTATGTGTCAGTCTATGTGACTATAGACTTGTGAATCCTCCCAGGGCACACCAGCCTACTCCCTCCCTGCCTCCTTCTCAAATTATTGGAAATCCATCACCAAGTTTTGCCACCTAATCAGTGAGTAACATCATGTAAAAAATGATTCCAAAGATGTGTCACTGCTTGTTATAGTTATGGTAAAATTATAGATTTATTAGTGAGAGATTATCACTACAGTTCAAGTAAACCAGCTATCATGTGGTCTTCCATATTCATAATCTCTGTATAACCCCGCCCCCACCACTGATTGGCAGCTTTCTGCCTATGCACAGTGTACTCAGAAAAATGCCAATCAGTGGTGTGGGTGGGGTTATACAGAACTCAGTATTCAGAGAATTGGTAGATCTGGAGCAGATAAAACCTGAAACAGGCAGCCCAGTAAGTGATACATTGCCAGAATCTGGATCTCTTCCCCCCACATCAGATGAAGAAGCCAAAGCCTGGTGACAGATTCCCTTTAACTGTTGATCACTTTTTCAAACAGGCGCATCCAGCTATGCTTGTACCTCCCAAGACTTCCTCTCCAAATCAAGGGCATCATGTGACCAGAGAGTAGACTGGCATATGAAGGTACTTCTCTAAGGTAAGTCAATACTAAAAAAAATATTTATGGAATCAGGAAGGCTGAGGGATTTTTGGAAAGGGATCAAAAACTCCGTGATGAAATTCTTAGCCATTACACAAATACATTTCAATATATTACATGTCTCTTAAAACTGTGTACCGTTATCATGCTATAAAATAAACCCATTATACCATACCAACCTGTTTGTACGTTCGTTCTGCCACGCACATCAAGAAGAAGAACATCCAGGTGAGACAGAAACGAAGCACCAGATTAATGAATGAGAGAATGAAGAGGAGAGGTGTCGGGGGTCCACCACAGAAGATCGCCAGGTACTCCTTACTCGTCAGTGAAAATATCTTTTCCATGTCCCGTTGGCATATATTGAAGAAAAAGGGGAAGGCGCCCAAAGCCAGAGTGACCACATTTCCAAGCATTTGATATCCCACACCATGCTCATAGGAGCTCACCTGGATATAAAACAAGCCATTACTTTTTGCTGAAAATTATTACAAAATCATCTTTATTACATGTTTTTCCTATAGCCATATAGTGAGTTCTTGCACAGCCTGGCTTTAGTATTTGTATTATGTTTATGTATGTGTATATTATACATGTTTCTCATAAATTAAAAAATAAATATTAAAAGAAAATAATTTAATTTTGGTCCTGATAGTTTCAACATTATAATCTGGTTGTCTGGACTTTCCACACCACTCTGTCTACAATATGAGACTGATAAGTTCTGCTCGCTCAGCCATCTGTCAGATGAAAATAGAAAGAGATCAACTAAACTGAAGTAAATCCAGGGAACCAGCTGCAATGTTCTGATTGTGACCTGCTTCACTGTAACTGATGTCACCACATGCGTCAGTTTCTGCATATGACACATTAGTATGAGAACCAAAATTGGATCAATTTTCAGCAAGGAAATTAAATATAAAGTGAGTGCTGGGATTTTCTCTGATTTACATTGTTAACTCCACGTGCACTACGTGTTAGGCCTAAGACACACGGCATAAAAATCGGACCTAGTGGAACGCGATAAAACATTGCATTCCACTCGGACCAATATTAACCTATGTGTCAGCACCCATGAGCGATTTATTTTCTCGGCCCCAATCCGACCGAGAAAACAATTGCAGCATGCTACGATTGTAATGTGAGAGTCTTTCTCTCGCACCCATTCAAGTCTATGGGGTGAAAGAAACATCGCACTGCACTCGCGGTACACCGGTGTACCGTGAGTGCAGGGCGAGAATGGCAATAGCCGGCAACAGAGGAGAGAGGGAGATAAATCTCTCCCCTCCTCAGCGCTGGCCTTCCCCTCCTCAGCACTGGCCCTCCCATCCTCAGTGTCAGTCCGTTCCCCGCAGCTGAGGTCCGATCGTATTAGTCCCCCATGTGGCCGCGGCCTTAAGGACAGAGTGCTGATCATATGTACTAAAACATAGTGATGAGACACCAGCGTACTCAGTGGCTGTGGCCTCTGACAGGTCTGTGGCTGTAGAGTAAGGGGTCGTTCAGACATCAGTTTTCTCATACGAGTTAAGTTACCTGCGATCACAGATGGAGGACCGTGGTAACCTCCAGCTGTGACTGTAAATAAACTGAGTGAAGTCACTGCTCATCATGCAGCTCAGTCTCTGCCTGGAGCTCACAGCAGTCATGATCTATAGTCACGCGCCGTTACTTCAGATGTAGCAGAGCTGGAATTGTCATATGGATTACGTCAGACTTAAGAATTTTGAGGGTTAATAAAGGGGTAAAAGAGGATGTGTTTTTTGTATTTTATTTCAAATAAAGGTTTTTTTGGTGTTTGTGTTTATATCTTTTCACTCATATCTCATAGACACCTCCCATTACTAATCTAGGGTTTAGTGGCAGCTGTGAGTTAATAATCCTGTATTACCCCAACTGCCACTTCACCAGATCAATTGGGATGAGCCGGGTAAAGTTCCAGGATTGTCACATCTAATGGATGTGACAATCCTGGGCAGCTGCAAGTACTATTTTTAAGCTGGGGGAGGCAATAAGCATGGGCCTCCACAGCTTGAGAATACCAGCTCCCAGCTGTGGGCTTTATCATAGCTGAGTATCAAATATCAAAAAGGGGGTCCGCACACCCGTTTTTTAAATTATTTATTATGTGCTCACTGAATTTCATCATATCATCGTTATTGGAAGTGCATAACCTGTTTATACATGATGATGTGCTGCCGAAAACTATTGTCATGACGCTCACAGGCAGATATGTGATGCTAGACACTTAATTTTCCGGATGGAGTTGCAACTATTTGGCGCTGTGAGCACGTGTGTGCTGCAAGAGCAGCGGAGAAGTCAGACAAGCCGAGGTCAGTATCAGGAGGACGCAACTATACACAAGGAGCAGACAAGAACAGAGTCGATGTACAGATAAACAGGAGAGCACGTAAAGGACACGTAGGGGTAGACAAGGCCATAGTCAGGAGAGAGCAGGAGGTCAGGAGCCAGACGGTAACAGAGAGTCAGGGGGAACAGGCAGAGGAAAGTCAGGGGTCAGCCTGGGGTCGAGCACCAAGATCAATCTACCACACTAACCAGGAGCCAGGCACTTACTGTAGCAAACCAGAAAATATGACTGGCATCGTTCCGGCTGACATCGATTCCTAAAGAAGCCCAGCAATTACCCAGAATACAGAGCAGGTGCGCAGACCCCTCCCACCAACCAGAGGGTGACCCGGAGACTGGAAACAGCCTGTCCGACACTGAAAGGGTACCGGAAATGCTGGTAGGGAGATTCCTACCATGCACAGACAGACACTGGGACCACAGGAGAGTACAAGAGAAAACCGTAATGCAGAAATTGCACCGCTGGTCAGGACTATGACAAGTATCATTTTTAAGCTAGCTTATAAATCACTGCACTGCATCATGAGCCTTTTTCTTGTTAATTGAGTGATTGCTGGCCTGGTAAAGGGAATCTGTCAGCATAATGTAATGGCAGAGAGCCTGATTTCAGCAGTGCATCACTTACTGGACTGCTCGGTGCAGTTTTGATAGAAACCCTGTTCTGTCTGATGTAGACATAGCAGAGCTAAGATTTCTGGGCTGTGTAAAACCCTGTCCACATCACTAATTGGCAGCTTCATATTTACATTTTGCATTGTGAGCAAGCTGTCAATCATAGATGGGGGCGGGTTTACACAGATTAGCTGGATTGAAGTGCAAGTGAAACCTAGTGATAATCTTCTGCTGATAAACCATGGATTGTATTGAAATTACAGGAGACAGGGTAATAAGTAACACATTCCTGGAATCAGGGTTTCAACATATGCTGTTATCAGATTAAATAGAAAAAACCTGCTGAGAGATTCTCTTCAAGTCAGGAAACGAGCATTAGTTTGAACACTCTTTCCCTAATTATTAGCCTGTACAGATACACCTTAAGGTCCAGTCACACTAAGCAACTTACCAGCGATCCCAACAACGATAGGGATCGCTGGTAAGTTGCTAGGAGGTTGCTGGTGAGATGTCACACTGCGACGCTCCAGCGATCCCACCAGCAACCTGACCTGGCAGGGATCGCTGGAGCGTCGCTACACGAGTTGCTGGTGAGCTCACCAGCAACCAGTGACCAGCCCCCAGCGCCGCGTGGAAGATGCTGCGCTTGGTAACTAAGGTAAATATCGGGTAACCAACCCGATATTTACCTTGGTTACCAGCGCACGGAGCTACACGTGCAGAGAGCAGGGAGCAGCGCACACTGAGCGCTGGCTCCCTGCTCTCCTAGTTACAGCACACATCGGGTTAATTACCCGATGTGTGCTGCAGCTACATGTGCACAGAGCAGGGAGCAGCGCACACCGCTTAGCGCTGGCTCCCTGGTCTCTTAGCTACAGCACACATCGGGTTAATTAACCCGATGTGTCCTGCAGCTACATGTGCACAGAGCAGGAGCCGGCACTGACAGTGAGAGCCGCGGAGGCTGGTAACAAAGGTAAATATCAGGTAACCAAGGACAGGGCTTCTTGGTTACCCGATGTTTCCTGTGGTTACCAGCCTCCGCAGAAGCCGGCTCCTGCTGCCTGCACATTTAGTTGTTGCTGTCTCGCTGTCACACACAGCGATTTGTGCTTCACAGCGGGACAGCAACAACTAAAAAATGGCCCAGGACATTCAGCAACAACCAACGACCTCACAGCAGGGGCCAGGTTGTTGCTGGATGTCACACACAGCAACATCGCTAGCAACGTCACAAAAGTTGTTCGTTAGCAGCGATGTTGCTAGCGATGTTGCTTAGTGTGACGGGGCCTTTAGAGGGGCATTTAGGCTACAAGCGCACGCTGCAGTTTTTTCTGCACACAAACTGCAACCAAAACTGCACCTTGTCAGAGAGCGCCTGGAAATGTGGAAAAAAACGCTTGTAATGTAGGTGCGTTTTTCGTGTGTTTTTGAGACAAATGTTGACAAAAACGCTAGAAGAATGAACATGCTGCTTCTGTTTAGTCACAAACTTTTGACAAAAAACGCTGATAAATAAACTGCAATATGCGCATAGCAAATCTGACTTCTCACAGACTTTGCTAGGAAGTCAAATGTCCGAAAGTTCTAACACAAAACTGCACCAAAAAACGTGACAAAAAAGTGAGAATGCTGATGGAGGCAACACCCAGAACCATGAGGGCTTAAATACTGCACTAAAGAGAAAGAGCATACAGTACCCTGTGAGGACCTGAATAGTCCAGGGGCGTCACACAAGCAAAACGCTCGTTCATCGAGAAACATTATCTTTTGGTTTGCACTACAGATCCTCATTCTCGGCAGCGCACTGTCCTCTCTAAACAGGGAGTGTGCTGCCGAGAATAATGGTAGGCTCAGAACAATCTACTACATATTGTTCAGTGCACATTTGAACTTCGGTGTGCCTGTCTACACATGCTATTAAACCACCACCAATCAGCAAACAAGTAGCCAATCGGTGGTAACTTAGTGCCACCGATCTGTAGGTATAAATTAACCCTTTGGTGAGGCTGAAAACCGCACATCGTGCAGTGTAAATGTCTCTAAGGGCACTATATTTATATACGATAGCATTTATACTTTACAGACTATTTTCACTGATCACTCCTCGTAATTGCTCTATTTCTCTGTCATTTTCAGACTTGCTATACAAATTCGGATCTTATACAGAGCAGCTGCTGTTAAACATGATAGGTAAATTAATTAATAGGAATCCTAATGGCATGTACATGAAGGAGGAAGATAAGTCCAGGGAATTGAGGAGCCTTGCATTTCATTAACGTGATAATTACTGCTTTAACCTTTTCTCTGCACACTTCACACTGTCTCACATATCCAGATAGAATGTCAGGAAAGATTCTTTGAAGGTCAGAACAACAATGAAAGTGATGAATATATAACAAAGACATATGGTCCTAAAACCAGCGCAAAGTTTTGCTAAAGGAGGTTCATTGCCCACACACCGTAATTGAAGGGGTTGTCCTCTTTCGAATGCTCAGAGAGGCAAGAATCAAAAGGTTTAGTCACCCTTTTTGGGTCCAGCATTGATTTTCTCTGCTCCTCCGGTCTTTGTTGATCTGCTTTAGTGGTGACGTCAAGTTGACAGACCTGCAGTCAATCACAGAGCTCAGTGGACATGCTGATGTAGATGGCAAGAACAGCTGAGTTCAGTGATTTGGCAGCAGAACATTAGTCATGACATGAATGTTATAGCAGTTAACAAACACCAGAGCATTGGCGAGATGCAGCGCTGGACCCAAAAAGGATCATTAAAAGCTTTTTGTTTTGTTTTATTTTTTGCCTCCTAGAGAATTTGAAACTGTAATCTTTGAAAGGAAAAATGAACAATTATTCCCATTCTGTCGTATGCAAGTCACAAGTGTGCAATTTTACCATCAAGCAATCGCTCCCGTCCATTATTGGACACGGTAGAGTGATTTGCTCATTTTGCACCTGTGATGCCTCCATTTATTAGAGGTCTTGCTGCATCCTGGTAGTAGTGCAATTGTTTTTTTGGCCTAGGCAGTTTACATCTGCCATTGTTCTGTGAGTAATTGCGTAGCTATTGGAGGATGTAATTCCTCTTTTTGTTGTTGTTTATTTTTATATAAGTATATATTTATAACCACAAAGAACCATTAGGGACGGTGTTTAACCTAAAATGCTAGACTTTATTGATTCATATAAAAATATTAACAATCACATGTGTCAAACAAGAGATATCAGACTTATCACACTGGACATGTCAACATACCAACATTATAACAGTAATCTCCACAATGCCGTCTGGAGATAATTAATCCTACAATAGCCTATATGTGTTATTCAAGCTCACCTGCAGTTCCTGCCATGACCGCTGGGTATACAACCGGTTATGTAATTAATACTGAAGTACAACAGATGATTTTATTATCACTATAATTAATATTATATATCTCGGACTTATAAGGATTCTACCTGGCCTCACCAGGCTGATCACACTCATATATTAAAGTGAATCCTTAGTGATTCCATTACAAGTAAGCTAACACCCAGTGAAACCAGCGTCTCTGCCTTAGACAATTACCTCCCCAGAGTGGCTGAAGCAAACTACGGCAATGTAGAGATACACTGACCTGACTGTAATAGCAATTGGCGTGACCGTCCTTTATCCCGACGCGCGTTTCCCACTTCTTCAGGGGACGTGTGTGCATATCTTTGAAAAGTGCGCCTTTTTATAGTGGTACCGGAACCTCCATACTGTGTGTGCGGTGACGTATGCCCGGCCCACCCCCATTGGTGACGCGGACACATCCATACCTCCGGGTATATCACGGCCCTCTCCAAGTTCCGGTGGTTGAAACGCACGCTGCGTGTCAGTGGCCTCGGTATTGCTACCATGGCAACCAAACACAACAGCAGGCGCTGCAAGGTTACCGCAAAATTGGAGTGAGCACCCGGCAAGCTAGGTAGGGCCGCGTACAGGGGAATTATGTTCCGTATAAGCTTGATCTAAGTAATTAAGTATACATTACTAAACCCATGGTTGATGTTACAAAAAGGGGGAAAAACCCACCCGAGTTCAATGACAGTATCCTAACTATACTGCTCCCTCCAGTAGTAGGAACTCAGTGAAGGACCATACCATGTAGCATTACAAAAGGAGTCCTATTATTTCGTATATAACTATTATAAGGGGAGTGATGGTCACACCCGTCCCAACATTCTATCCAAAATCGCATTAGATTATACCCCCCGGGGTAACTATACCCATCATATATTCTGCAATATTGTAATGCTGCCCTCCTGGTCACAACTGAACTCCAGGTGACTTACACTTAACCAATGGCAAACAATTGTATAAAAAGCTATCCCAGACCGTGCTCAATTGCCTATCATAGGGAGAGGGGAGGGGATCAGGGAAAAGGAACTGGGGGATAAGGGATGGGGGAGGGTGGAGAAGGAATAGGTAAAAAGGGAAGGGGGGGGGAGGAGGGGGGGGAAAGGGGGAAGGAACAGCAGGGAAGAAAGCGGGGAACAAGGAACACGAAAAATTTCTCAACATCTTCAAATCCCTATGGAAGATTCTTAATTCAAAATTACAACCCGGATCCACCAGTAAATGACTCAATCCAATATTAGAGTCCATGTCATAATAAATTCAAAAGTTTCTTCATAACGATGACAATCCAATTAATTTTGTCCCAGGATGTTGATTGTGATTACAGATATATATTCCTCCATTCTCCATTTGGGTGACCACCGAGTCCCTGGATGGTTCATCCTAGCCTCAGACCAGAGTTCAATCGAGGGATGCAATTTACTACAACAAATGCATAAACACTTAATTAACACTTGTTTCTTCTTGCAACTAGATCAAAACAAAATTAACCTCCACAGAGGATTTACATTCAAAAACAAGGCTCTGCACCCACTATGCGCTACTTGTTATCAATATATGAATGCTAATAACACCCTATCAAGCTAAAACCAAATAAAAAGGGACTAGTATCTAGACCCTCAATTCCCGATTACTCTAGGAAGGAGTTAAAGCCAAAATGTTCGTTTAAACAGTGTGGAGCTACAGTTCCCAATCTAAAAATCTATTGGCTTTCCAGGCGGTCTAATGCCTTACTGATATCACCTCTCCTTGGGCCCAGGTTAATTTGGCCGATCGCTTGTATCCTCAGGTCTCGGGGGTTACACTGGTGGAATCTCTGGAAGTGTCTGGGGATAGACTTAAGATGTTCCCCTTCTTTCGCTGTCTTGGCCTTTTCTATGTCCCTTACGTGTTCCCTTACACGTATTTTTAGTTCCCGTGTAGTAAGGCCCACATATTTGAGATTACAGGGACACTCTGCCAAGTATACTACATTTTTTGAGGCACACGTTAGATGAGTTCTTATCTCATACGTTTTTATTTCCTTGTTTCCTTTAAAGGAGGATGAGCTATCCATATTGAAACAACCTTTACAGATACCACAAGGGAAAAAAAACATTATTCAATTTTATAGGGTTCGTTCTAATTTTTCGATGATGGCTGTGGACCAGCAAATCCTTTAAATTTTTACTGCGTCTAGCCGATACTTTGGGATTGTCCGGAATACAGTCCTTCAAAATGGCGTCTGATTTCAAAATATTCCAATGTCGTTTCAATATGGATAGAAACCCCGCCCATTGACTATGAAAAGTTGTAATCAAACGTATGGGTTGGTCTTGTTTTACTTTGGGGCCTGTATAAAGAAGGGGATCCCTTGTTGTTTCATTAGCCCTTCTATAGCGCCTTTTAATCCATCTCCTACTGTACCCTCTATGTAGGAAGCGATCCCTTAACTCCCTAGCTTGATGGTCAAAATCTTCTTGTTTTGTACAGATTCTTTTAGTCCTAATAAATTGGGAGATAGGGATTCCCTTCAAAGTAGACTGGGGATGACAAGATGTTGCGTGGAGCAGCGTGTTGGTTTCTGTTTCTTTTCTAAAGACATCAGTCATCAAGTCTCCCTCCTCCGTAGCCATGATTCTTACATCAAGAAATTCCACCTCACGACCATATCTATATGTGAGTTTGATGTTTTTATTGTTGTTATTTAATTCTCTCATGAATTGGTGTAGATCTTCCTCCAGGCCCTCCCAGATAAACCAGATGTCGTCGATGTATCTGATCCAATTCTGGACCAGACACACCGACTCAACCGGATCAACCTGAAAGATGTCTCTTTCCCACAAACCCAAAAATAGGTTTTTGATGCCCCCATCGCAGTCCCTTGAGTCTGAACATAGGTCTCATCCTGAAATAAAAAACAATTATGTGTCAGGATAAATTTTAATAGATCCAGAATCAGTTGGATGAGTTCTGGATCCAAGTTAGTGGTCTGTAGAAAAAAAGAGCTGGCTTCTAATCCGTCTTGATGTTTAATAGACGAATATAGGGCCTCTACATCGGCTACCACCATAAAAGATGTCCTCCCTATGTTCAGATTGTCAAACCTCTGTAGGGCTGCAGTTGTGTCCTTTACGTGAGACGGTAGGGCCTCCACCAACGTCCTCAGATAGAACTCTACAAAATCACATATAGGCTCGTTTAAACCCCCATTGCCCGACACAATGGGAAATTCTTTAGTGAGCTAGATAAAGATCTTGAAAAGTGGGAAGGAGATATAAGTCAGATGAAAGGAAGAAAATTCCATAGAGATGTGGGCAACTTTGAATCCAATAAAATATTCAGATGGTAAATTCAAAAACAGATTGGAACTAGACATGGAGCACAACAACCACAAGCTTCGGCCTCCTCAGTAACCTCAATGAGCGAGGGTGAAACATCTTCTGTTGAGAGCGAACCGTGGGAAGGACGCAGTCTCCGAAGTAAATATAATGGAAAAACAGTAAATCAACCTAAAATTTACCATCATCAAGGCTTCCAAAGAGATGATCGTCTTAAGGTAATCAACCTCTCCTCTCGTACCTTAACTGATATCCAACTACTGGTGTTGGAGAGGGGGTTGTCTTTTGCACCTTCAAATACGATGGATGTTTTTACAATTACTAAAGATGTACATCTCTTTGCCCGGAGGCTAATTTTGAAACGTTTTTTCCACCGCTCTACTCCAGGAGAACATATTTAGTTTAGTTCTACATTTAGTCACTAAGTCATTTATAACCAACAATGTTTTGTGTACTGAGGAAATCATCCAGCCCTTTTTTAAAAGCTGTTATAGTATCTGCCATTACTACCTCTTGTGGTAGGGCATTCCACAGTCTGACTGCTCTAACTGTAAAGAACCCTTTCCTATTTAGCTGTTGGAATCGCTTTTCTTCCACTCGCAGTGAGTGCCCCCTGGTCCTTAGTACTGTCTTTGGAAGAAATAAGTCATGTGCCAGTCCTTTATATTGACCACACATGTATTTATACATATAAATGAGATCTCCTCTGAGACGTCTTTTTTTTAAGCTAAACATATCTAACTTTTTCAACCTGTCATCATATGGGAGGCCTTCCATTCCTTGTAATAGTCTAGTTGCCCGCCTTTGAACTGACTCTAACTTCTAAATGTCCTTTTTAAAATGTGGAGCCCAAAACTGGATCCCGTATTCCAGATGTGGCCTTACAAGTGATTTATAGAGGGGTAACAATACGTTGGGATCACGGGATCTAATCTCTCTTTTTATACACCCTAAAATCTTGTTTGCTTTAGCAGCTGCTGCTTGACATTGAGTGCTACTGCACAGCTTATTTGTAATGAGAATACCCAAGTCCTTCTCCTGTTCTGTAGTCCCGAGTTTACTTCCATTTAATGTATACGCAGCTATAGGATTACTCCGTCCTAGGTGCATTACTTTACATTTATTAACATTAAATCTCATTTGCCAAGTATCTGCCCATTCTGACATCTTATCCAGATCTTTTTGTAATATTGTACTATCCAGGTCAGTTTTTAATATCCTACATAGTTTGGTGTCATCGGCAAAGACTGACACTCTACTATCAATCCCATCAACAAGGTCATTAATAAAGAGATTAAAAAGAATCGGTCCAAGCACAGATCCCTGCGGCACCCCACTGCTGACTATAGCCCATTTAGAGAATGTACCATTTATGACTACTCTTTGTTTCCTATCTTTTAGCCAATTCCTTACCCATTTGCATATTGTGTCCCCTAGTCCTTGCTTCTGGAGCTTTAGTATAAGGCTATTATGTGGTACAGTATCAAATGCCTTTGCAAAGTCTAAATAAATCACATCAGCTGCATTACCAATATCCAGGTTTGAACTTACCCCCTCATAGAACCCCAACAGGTTGGTTAGACACGACTTATCTTTCATGAATCCATGCTGTTTGTCAGTTATCATATTATTTTCTGCAATATATTTTTGCATGTCATCCCTTAAAATGCCCTCAAAAACTTTGCATACTACTGATGTCAGGCTTACTGGACGGTAGTTGCCTGGATCTACCCTCTTACCTTTCTTAAATATCGGTACCACATCAGCAATCCTCCAATCCTGAGGCACCAACCCTGTTACAAGTGAGTCTAAAAAGATGAGATACAGCGGTCTGTCGATTACGGAGCTCAATTCCCTCAATATTCCTGGATGAATGCCACCTGGCCCTGGGGATTTGTTAATGTTTAATTTACTCAGACGTAGGCGTACTTCATCTTGTGTTAAATTAATTATATCGGGTGGTGAACTTTGATTTTTCACTTGTTGAATGATCCCTGGTACAGTCAGTTCCTTGGTGAATACAGATGAGAAATGCCTATTTAATATCTCAGTCTTTTGTTTGTCCTCTATAACTAACTTGTTATTATATTTTAAGGGGCCGATACTATCCTTTGTTTTCCTTTTGGCATTAATGTATTTATAAAAGATTTTGGAATTTATTTTAATGTCATTGGCGATTTTTGTTTCAGTAGCTAATTTTGCTTGTTTGATTTCTTTTTTACATTTCCTATTGATATCTTTATACTTCTGAAATGCTATTTCTGTATTCTCAGCCTTTAAGATTTTAAATGCCCTTTGTTTTTGTTTTATTATACTTTGTACAGTCTTATTTATCCATAGTGGTTTCTTTTTATTCCTGGACATTTTATTACCAGAGGGTATACGTTTTTTACAGGACTCTAGTAGTATATCCTTAAACTTACCCCATTTATGTTCGGTATCCCCAGTTATTATGACTTTGTCCCAATCTACACATTTAAGCTCTTCCCTTAATTTGTTGAAATTAGCTTTCCTAAAATTCCAGGTTTTAGCATTCCCCCTTTGAAATGTTCTATTGAATATTATGTTGAAGCTTACCATATTATGATCGCTGGTGCCCAAGTGCTCCCGGACCTGTAGATCTGAAATTGTATACGGTCTATTTGACAGGACCAGATCTAGCAAATTATCTCCCCTGGTCGGTTCACCTACCATCTGAGAGAGGAAATTGTCTTGAATAGTAGATAAGAACTTACAGCTTTTAGCAGAACCAGAAGATTCTATGTCCCACTGTATGTCTGGATAGTTGAAATCCCCCATAATAAGAACCCGATTATTATTATTAGCTGCCTTTTCAATTTGTTCCAGCATTTCACCCTCTATTTGTTGAGGTATGTTAGGAGGCTTATAGCAAACTCCAATTAGCATTTTTCCATTATTCCCCTCCCCATGTACATTTACCCATACTGACTCTACATTGTTGCTGTTCCCCTCAATGTCATCATACAACACAGGTTTTAGGTTAGATTTAATAAATATACACACCCCACCACCTTTTTGGCCTTTCCTGTCCTTCCTAAATGTACTATAACCCTGTATGTTTGTCACCCAGTCATGGCTTTCATCCAGCCAGGTTTCCGTAATGCCCACCACATCATAATACATGGTTGACATAAGAGTCTCCAATTCATTCATTTTGTTTGCAAGACTTCTTGCATTTGCCAGTAGACATTTAATCCTATTAACACCTTTATTACTCCTAGCCTCCCTTCGTTCCTTGTATGTCCCATCCTCCCCTAATCCTTCATTTACCCCTACCGTCTCACTGTCTCTATCTGCTCTATCTCTCCCCTTATTTGCTCCACTACCCTCCCTCCCCCCGATCCTAGTTTAAAAGCTCCATCATCCATCTGACCATTTTCTCCCCCAGCACAGCTGCACCTTCCCCATTGAGGTGCAGCCCGTCCCTACCGTAGAGCCTGTAGCCGACTGAGAAGTCGGCCCAGTTCTCCATGAACCCGAGCCCTTCCTTCCTGCACCAATTTCTAAGCCACATATTTATCTCCCTAAGCTCCCGCTGTCTTTCTAGTGACGCTCGTGGCACCGGTAGTATTTCTGAAAACACCACCTTGGAGGTCCTGGACTTCAGCTTCTCTCCTAGTTCCCTGTAATCATTTTTAAGGACCTTCCACCTGCCTCTAACTTTGTCATTAGTACCAATGTGCACCATGACCGCTGGGTTTTCCCCAGCCCCACCCAGCAATCTGTCCATCCGATCCGCAATATGCCGAACCCGAGCACCCGGCAGACAACACACTGTTCGGCATTCACGGTCTCGGCGACAGATGACCCTGTCTGTCCGCCTAATTATAGAGCCCCTACCACCAACATCTGTCTGGGCTTTGCTGCACTCCTATTTCCCTCCTTCCTACAGCAGTTGTTTTCCTGGTTGCTAGGAGCAACATCCTGCTGTAGTGACCCTAGTCCAGGCCCTTCATTCCTAATATCAGCCAAACAGGCATATTTAGTAGGTTGTGCCAGGTCTGGACTAGGCTCCCTGACACTTTTCCCCCTACCTCTTCTTCTAACTGTTACCCAGCTACCTACCTCTGGGTCCTGATCTTCCCCACCTCCACCCTCCTCCATATCACTGGCCCCAGCCAGAGAAAGCTCAGTGAGCTCTAAACTCCTCTCCAGGTTTGCAATGCCCCTTAGTGTTGCAAGCTGCTTATTTAGATCAGTTACCTTGGCTTCCAAATACGCAACATGCTTGCATTGAGTGCAGACATAGTCACCCTCGAACGGCTGCTCAAGGCATGCATACATCTGACATGATACACACCGGGTAGCATTGTCCATGGAGCACCTATTAAATGGGGATAAACGTTAAAGTAGTACAACAAAGAGAAAAAAAAAAACAATGGAAAACGTATAAGGATAAATTCAAACTATGTTCTTGTGTCAAACTATGTAATTGTGTTGAAACTATGCACTTATCTTAAATTCAGCACTTTACCTCAGTTCAGCACCTCGCACGCTCAGCACCTCGCTTGCACTGGCTGGTTTATATAGATGTACAATGACTACCAGAAGCTGCTAGAAGCTTCTAGAAACAGGTGTGACTAATCCTACTAATTAAATCACAAGACTAACTTTTTTTTTTTTTTTCCTTTTCACAGAATCACAAACAGACACACAATTCCCTAATGAAATTCAACAATTACAGTTATCACCACTATGTAATTGTGTTGAAACTATGCACTTATCTTAAATTCAGCACTTTACTTCAGTTCAGCACCTCGCACGCTCAGCACCTCGCTTGCACTGGCTGGTTTATATAGATGTACAATGACTACCAGAAGCTGCTAGAAGCTTCTAGAAACAGGTGTGACTAATCCTACTAATTAAATCACAAGACTAACTTTTTTTTTTTTTCCTTTTCACAGAATCACAAACAGACACACAATTCCCTAATGAAATTAAACAATTACAGTTATCACCACTATGTAATTGTGTTGAAACTATGCACTTATCTTAAATTCAGCACTTTACTTCAGTTCAGCACCTCGCACGCTCAGCACCTCGCTTGCACTGGCTGGTTTATATAGATGTACAATGACTACCAGAAGCTGCTAGAAGCTTCTAGAAACAGGTGTGACTAATCCTACTAATTAAATCACAAGACTAACT
Organism: Anomaloglossus baeobatrachus; assembly: GCF_048569485.1. NCBI lineage: Eukaryota > Metazoa > Chordata > Amphibia > Anura > Aromobatidae > Anomaloglossus > Anomaloglossus baeobatrachus. The sequence continues at coordinate 213,436,252 of NC_134354.1, forward strand.
TATTTTTTTTTTCCTTTTCACAGAATCACAAACAGACACACAATTCCCTAATGAAATTCAACAATTACAGTTATCACCACTATGTAATTGTGTTGAAACTATGCACTTATCTTAAATTCAGCACTTTACTTCAGTTCAGCACCTCGCACGCTCAGCACCTCGCTTGCACTGGCTGGTTTATATAGATGTACAATGACTACCAGAAGCTGCTAGAAGCTTCTAGAAACAGGTGTGACTAATCCTACTAATTAAATCACAAGACTAACTTTTTTTTTTTTTCCTTTTCACAGAATCACAAACAGACACAGAATTTCCTAATGAAATTCAACAATTACAGTTATCACCACTATGTAATTGTGTTGAAACTATGCACTTATTTTAAATTCAGCACTTTACTTCAGTTCAGCACCTCGAACGCTCAGCACCTCGCTTGCACTGGCTGGTTTATATAGATGTACAATGACTACCAGAAGCTGCTAGAAGCTTCTAGAAACAGGTGTGACTAATCCTACTAATTAAATCACAAGACTAACTTTTTTTTTTTTTTTTTCCTTTTCACAGAATCACAAACAGACACACAATTCCCTAATGAAATTCAACAATTACAGTTATCACCACTATGCAATTGTGTTGAAACTATGCACTTATCTTAAATTCAGCACTTTACTTCAGTTCAGCACCTCGCACGCTCAGTACCTCGCTTGCACTGGCTGGTTTATATAGATGTACAATGACTACCAGAAGCTGCTAGAAGCTTCTAGAAACAGGTGTGACTAATCCTAATAATTAAATCACAAGACTACCTTTTTTTTTTTTTTTTTTCCTTTTCACAGAATCACAAACAGACACACAATTCCCTAATGAAATTCAACAATTACAGTTATCACCACTATGTAATTGTATTGAAACTATGCACTTATCTTAAATTCAGCACTTTACTTCAGTTCAGCACCTCGCACGCTCAGCACCTCGCTTGCACTGGCTGGTTTATATAGATGTACAATGACTACCAGAAGCTGCTAGAAGCTTCTAGAAACAGGTGTGACTAATCCTACTAATTAAATCACAAGACTAACTTTTTTTTTTTTTTTCTTTTCACAGAATCACAAACAGACACACAATTCCCTAATGAAATTCAACAATTACAGTTATCACCACTATGTAATTGTGTTGAAACTATGCACTTATCTTAAATTCAGCACTTTACTTCAGTTCAGCACCTCGCACGCTCATCACCTCGCTTGCACTGGCTGGTTTATATAGATGTACAATGACTACCAGAAGCTGCTAGAAGCTTCTAGAAACAGGTGTGACTAATCCTACTAATTAAATCACAAGACTAACTTTTTTTTTTTTCCTTTTCACAGAATCACAAACAGACACACAATTCCCTAATGAAATTCAACAATTACAGTTATCACCACTATGTAATTGTGTTGAAACTATGCACTTATCTTAAATTCAGCACTTTACTTCAGTTCAGCACCTCGCACGCTCAGCACCTCGCTTGCACTGGCTGGTTTATATAGATGTACAATGACTACCAGAAGCTGCTAGAAGCTTCTAGACACAGGTGTGACTAAGCCTACTAATTAAATCACAAGACTAACTTTTGTTTTTTTTTTCCTTTTCACAGAATCCCAAACAGACACACAATTCCCTAATGAAATTCAACAATTACAGTTATCACCACTATGTAATTGTGTTGAAACTATGCACTTATCTTAAATTCAGCACTTTACTTCAGTTCAGCACCTCGCACGCTCAGCTATAGATATGGTCGTGAGGTGGAATTTCTTGATGTAAGAATCATGGCTACGGAGGAGGGAGACTTGATGACTGATGTCTTTAGAAAAGAAACAGCATCCAACACGCTGCTCCACGCAACATCTTGTCATCCCCAGTCTACTTTGAAGGGAATCCCTATCTCCCAATTTATTAGGACTAAAAGAATCTGTACAAAACAAGAAGATTTTGACCATCAAGCTAGGGAGTTAAGGGATTGCTTCCTACATAGAGGGTACAGTAGGAGATGGATTAAAAGGGGCTATAGAAGGGCTAATGAAACAACAAGGGATGCCCTTCTTTATACAGGCCCCAAAGTAAAACAAGACCAACCCATACGTTTGATTACAACTTTTCATAATCAATGGGGGGGGTTTCTATCCATATTGAAACGACATTGGAATATTTTGAAATCAGACACCATTTTGAAGGACTGTATTCCGGACAATCCCAAAGTAACGGCTAGACGCAGTAAAAATTTAAAGGATTTGCTGGTCCATAGCCATCATCGAAAAATTAGAACGAACCCTATAAAATTGAATAATGTTTTTTTCCCTTGTGGTATCTGTAAAGGTTGTTTCAATATGGATAGATCATCCTCCTTTAAAGGAAACAAGGAAATAAAAACGTATGAGATAAGAACTCATCTCACGTGTGCCTCAAAAAATGTAGTATACTTGGCAGAGTGTCCCTGTAATCTCAAATATGTGGGCCTTACTACACGGGAACTAAAAATACGTGTAAGGGAACACGTAAGGGACATAGAAAAGGCCAAGACAGTGAAAGAAGGGGAACATCTTAAGTCTATCCCCAGACACTTCCAGAGATTCCACCAGTGTAACCCCCGAGACCTGAGGATACAAGCGATCGACCAAATTAACCTGGGCCCAAGGAGAGGTGATATCAGTAAGGCATTAGCCCGCCTGGAAAGCCAATGGATTTTTAGATTGGGAACTGTAGCTCCACACGGTTTAAACGAACATTTTGGCTTTAACTCCTTCCTAGAGTAATCGGGAATTGAGGGTCTAGATACTAGTCCCTTTTTATTTGGTTTTAGCTTGATAGGGTGTTATTAGCATTCATATATTGATAACAAGTAGCGCATAGTGGGTGCGGAGCCTCGCTTTTGAATGTAAATCCTCTGTGGAGGTTAATTTTGTTTTGATCTAGTTGCAAGAAGAAACAAGTGTTAATTAAGTGTTTATGCATTTGTTGTAGTAAATTGCATCCCTCGATTGAACTCTGGTCTGAGGCTAGGATGAACTATCCAGGGACTCGGTGGTCACCCAACTGGAGAATGGAGGAATATATATCTGTAATCACAATCAACATCCTGGGACAAAATTAATTGGATTGTCATCGTTATGAAGAAACTTTTGAATTTATTATGACATGGACTCTAATATTGGATTGAGTCATTTACTGGTGGATCCGGGTTGTAATTTTGAATTAAGAATCTTCCATAGGGATTTGAAGATGTTGAGAAATTTTTCGTGTTCCTTGTTCCCTGCTTTCTTCCCTGCTGTTCCTTCCCCCTTTCCTCGCCCTCCTTCCCCCCCTTCCCTTTTTACCTATTCCTTCTCCACCCTCCCCCATCCCTTATCCCCCAGTTCCTTTTCCCTGATCCCCTCCCCTCTCCCTATGATAGGCAATTGAGCACGGTCTGGGATAGCTTTTTATACAATTGTATGCCATTGGTTAAGTGTAAGTCACCTGGAGTTCAGTTGTGACCAGGAGGGCAGCATTACAATATTGCAGAATATATGATGGGTATAGTTACCCCGGGGGGTATAATCTAATGCGATTTTGGATAGAATGTTGGGACGGGTGTGACCATCACTCCCCTTATAATAGTTATATACGAAATAATAGGACTCCTTTTGTAATGCTACATGGTATGGACCTTCACTGAGTTCCTACTACTGGAGGGAGCAGTATAGTTAGGATACTGTCATTGAACTCGGGTTTTTCCCCCTTTCTGTAACATCAACCATGGGTTTAATAATGTATACTTAATTACTTAGATCAAGCTTAAACGGGACATAATTCCCCTGTACGCGGCCCTACCTAGCTTGCCGGGTGCTCACTCCAATGTTGCGGTAACCTTGCAGCGCCTGCTGTTGTGTTTGGTTGCCATGGTAGCAATACCGAGGTGACTGACACGCAGCGTGCGTTTCAACCACCGGAACTTGGAGAGGGCCGTGATATACCCGGAGGTATGGATGTGTCCGCGTCACCAATGGGGGTGGGCCGGGCATACGTCACCGCACACACAGTATGGAGGTTCCGGTACCACTATAAAAAGGCGCACTTTTCAAAGATATGCACACACGTCCCCTGAAGAAGTGGGAAACGCGTGTCGGGATAAAGGACGGTCACGCCAATTGCTATTACAGTCAGGTCAGTGTATCTTTACATTGCCGTAGTTTGCTTCAGCCACTCTGGGGAGGTAATGTCTAAGGCAGAGACGCTGGTTTCACTGTGTGTTAGCTTACTTGTAATGGAATCACTAAGGATTCACTTTAATATATGAGTGTGATCAGCCTGGTGAGGCCAGGTAGAATCCTTATAAGTCCGCGATATATAATATTAATTATAGTGATAATAAAATCATCTGTTGTACCTCAGTATTAATTACATAACCGGTTGTATACCCAGCGGTCATGGCAGGAACTGCAGGTGAGCTTGAATAACACAGATATAGGCTATTGTAGGATTAATTATCTCCAGACGGCATTGTGGAGATTACTGTTATAATGTTGGTATGTTGACATGTCCAGTGTGATAAGTCTGATATCTCTTGTTTGACACATGTGTTTGTTAATATTTTTATATGAATTAATAAAGTCTAGCGTTTTAGGTTAAACACCGTCCCTAATGGTTCTTTGTGGTTATAAATTGATGGTGGTGTAAAACCCGGAGTATGAGGGTTATAGATTTAGGACAAATGACGCATATATATATATATATATATATATATATATATATATACAAATATTATATGTTAGTGTAGGAACCCACAAGAATGAGGATCCGTGATGTGGATTGTGGGCTTCTGTACTATGCCATATTATCAGCCAATACCTCATATATTTATATATTCTTTTGCACAGAACATTTTCTACAGGATGCAGCCAGGCCTCTTTTTGTTAGGCCTTGCATATTATAGACACTGTCCCTGCATGGAACACATATTTAGTACTGCAAAAGCCCGCTGGCATCTAATAGGATGGGCATAACTAATAGACTGCTTACCAGATACTGTGAACCTGCATGTCTGAACAGTGCCTTATGCAAGTCACAAGTGTGCAATTTTACCATCAAGCAATCGCTCTCCTCCATGATTGGACACGGTGGAGTGATTTGCTCCTCTTGCACCTGTGATGTCTCCATTTTTTAGAGGTCTTGCTGCTTCCTGGCAGTGCATTAGTTTTTTTGGCCTGAGCAGTTTACATCTTCTGCCATTTTTCTGTGAGTAATTGTTATATGTTTTTTTAGTGCCTGCACCCGGCTTCCCTCCCGCATATTCTTAGCGCACCATTCTTAATAAAGTGGACTTTTATGCAAGGCATTAGTTAGTGACACTTTCTTCCTCTACTCCTTGATTTATATTTTTTTTGTCCCATTTATTGAGTAATCAAAACAATTATATACTTGTTACAGATGTGGTGATATCAGCTATATGTCTTTTTTTTGTTTGGTTTAAATTAAATGAAATTACTTTTCATTTAGAAGTTGTAATTGTTTAACTTTTTTTTAAACATTTAAAAAATGTTTAATTTTTTTTCTTACAATATTTATTAGTCCTACAAGGGGACTTAAACACAATAATTTTATTGTACTAATGATACTCTGCACTACTCATTTAATGCAGAGCATTATCAGGCCTATCAGTGTTTGATGAATGGCAGACCTCTGAATATAGCAACAATAAGTACACCATTATTGAGCTGATTGAGCTTTGGGGAGGTGATTGTGTGACAGGGGGAAAATTCTTCCTCTGTCACACTACCAATACTTACATGCTGATGTTGCTATTGACCTTGGCTGGTAAAGTGTTAATTGAGTGCTACAACACTGGCAGCATTCAATTCACTTTGCTATATCTCTGCTAGTAGAGTGTATTGAATGCGGAAAAGTGTCCCAACCATTAGGATGTGAACAGTCAGTGAGCTGATGCCTTGTGGTTAAAGTGCATGGCCATGGATTGGCAGGCAGCACAAGGTTAAGAGTCTTGTTTAATGGATGTCTGCCTCTAGTATTATTCTAACATTTCACTACATAAAACTAAAGTAGTGATCCTAACTGACCTAAGAGAGGGAATATGTGATAGGATTAGATGTTGAGAATTATGTATAATAAGATGTATTTAAACCTATGCTTTCAAGTGTACATGCAAGTAATAAACTATATTTTCCACATTATAGTATATTAACGGAACATAGAATAGATTACTAAACCCATACTTGTTTCAAGATGATCCCACTGATGTCCAATACTGACATATCCGCTTTCTTACACTCATTCTTCTCCCATATGATTGCACTAATTCTCTCAGATGGAGGACGTGTGCCTTGCAGCCAAAACAGGTGATTCTAAAAAAACAGATGTAAGACGCTGTAGGTTAATATATATTAAAAAAAAATAAAAAAAGGCATCAAACTTTTTTAATCCTATTAACCAAATTCAACTTTGTAGCATGAAACCAGTGCATGGAAAAAGAAAAATTTTGCTACCTCATCTGAAAGCAGCATAATGTAGAAAAAGAGACCCTGATTCCAGCGATGTGTAATGTTACAACTGTGTCAACACACTCATACGGTTTACATACAGAACAGTAGAAACACATTATACCTGTGCCCAACAGGTCCATGTTCAGACTAGGATAATCCCTTATCTGCCTCTAAAAGACCCCCTTCTACCTCCTTCTTCGCTTTAATTAATGGAAAGTAAGTGTCTCCTCCCCTGAGTTAGGCAGATCAGTGACAAAATCCATGATGGAGACAGGCTCTGTGGGGCACATTACAGAGAGGGAGGTTATGGAGAGGGGCAATGTATGGAGGATATCATGGTGAGAGGCAGTGTGGGTGGGATATTTTGTGCAGGAAGCACAGTAAGGAACAATTATGGTGCAGCATGGAAGATATCTTTATTGATGGGGCTGCAGAAGGTGGAAAAGAGGGCAGTTTGTAGAGACTAGTTCAAGCCATGAAATCTCATCATAGTATCTGAACTATGTGGAGACAAAAGGGATGGGAACGATCAAAGAAGAGGTCAACTATAAGGTACCTGGATGTGCTGAAGCCCTGTATATGGTAACAGACCCTGCATGGATTAACTGCACCCAACATGGATTATAAAAGCACTACATGAATGGAGCTGCGCAGTATGAGTAAAGGCCCTGTCACACACAGAGATAAATCTGTGGCAGATCTGTGGTTGCAGTGAAATTGTGGACAATCAGTGCCAGGTTTGTGGCTGTGTACAAATGGAACAATGTGTCCATGATCTCACTGCAATCACAGATCTGCCAAAGATTTATCTCTGTGTGTGACAGGGCCTTAAGGTAATATTATTTTGGATTAATTGTAGCGTTATTCTATTGAAGATGACATTTTTGTGTGTTTAATTTAGACTTTTGAACTATTGTATGGAATAATGAAATGTATCTATTTGATATTATGTATGGAACAAATTTTGTCTGGATAAACTATACTGCAATAAGAAGAAAGGTTTCTGTATTTATCTCGCACTGTGGTGTGAAGTGATCAGTATTGTTAATGTTGGATTGAAGACATTTTAAATAAAGATTTATATAAAAAATTAAATAATTAAAAAAAAGTCTGTATGGTCACAACAACTCCCAGTATCTCCTTACCATTGTTAAGGAGCTACTAGGGGTTGCAGCTTCATGTGATACAAGTGTATCATGGGGCTGACCTGGAACTGCAGTTGATCTCTTTACTAAACTTGGTGATGATTTTTTTTTTAGCACAAACTCTCAAAATCCTTCTCAAATACTCAAAATTCAGTTCTGCAGTGGTAGTCATGAAATGCCGCTTACATTTTTTTGAAACCCTTCAGAGTGGTTTTATATGACAATGTGGCCTTTGAAACAAAAAACAATTGTGCATCTGTGTGCTTAAATGGTATTTTATCATGAAAGTAGGGCATTTAAGTAGAAGCATACAATAGTGATTTCCTCATCTCAAACAATTAATTGAAACAAAAGCCAACAACAGTGGTAGTTATACACCCCCCCAAAAATGTCAATGTCTCATGTTAAAGTGGGATTCCACTTTTGAAACAAAGAACTATTGAGGGGGTGTGGTTTAGATGGGTGGATGCTGGGCGTGTCCATAATTTTTTATACAGTTATGTATTTTGCTATTTGTTACAGTTCTAGAAACACCTACAGTTATGCATAAGTTGTATGTAGTAGATAATATAGAGTCCACCCTTCGGGGATTGGAGATTTTGAATTTACAAACTGCCTTGAATTTTCACCAGCGCTGAGAGAATCCCTGAAACCTCTGAAGTAACCAAAAATGAATTCAACACTCAATAACTTGTCATGTGGCCTTGATCATCAGTTACAGCTTGACAACGACATCTCATGCTGTTCACAAGTGGAGTTATTGTCTGCTGAGGAATGGCATCTCACTCTTCTTGAAGGGTGGACTTCAGGTCAAAGAGGTTGTGGAAGCAAATTATATATCTACAAGATAGTTGATAATTTATTGATAGTTAGGATCCAACCACTCGGCAGAACAGGAAACGTTTATTATTGTTAGAATGGAGCCATAGTGCGCACGTGCAACCTGTGCTTCATTTATTTTCAATGGGTCCCCAGTGGTGAACAAAAGTTATCACCTAACTTATGTATAGAAGAGAACTTGTTTTTATTGGATAACCTTTCCAACACTTCTATTTTTTAAAGCATTTTCACTTTGCTTTTTTTTTTGACACCCATGCCTTAAACGTTTTCACAGTATAGTTTATACATATACTATATGTGAGTGTGTTTGTTTGTGTGTAGATTAAGAAACCTAATTAAGTGCAGAGTACTCTCAATAAATGATACCACTTACAGTGCCTACAAGTAGTATTCAACCCCCTGCAGATTTAGCAGGTTTACACATTCGGAATTAACTTGGCATTGTGACATTTGGACTGTAGATCAGCCTGGAAGTGTGAAATGCACTGCAGCAAAAAAGAATGTTATTTCTTTTTTTTTTTTTTTTTTTAAATTGAGAAAAGTTTATTCAGAGGGTCCTTTATTATTCAACCCCTCAAACCACCAGAATTCTGTTTGGTTCCCCTAAAATATTAAGAAGTATTTCAGGCACAAAAAACAATGAGCTTCACATGTTTGGATTAATTATCTCTTTTTCCAGCCTTTTCTGACTAATTAAGACCCTCCCCAAACTTGTGAACAGCACTCATACATGGTCAACATGGGAAAGACAAAGGAGCATTCCAAGGCCATCAGAGACAAGATCGTGGAGGGTCACAAGGCTGGCAAGGGGTACAAAATCCTTTCCAAGGAGTTGGGCCTACCTGTCTCCACTGTTGGGAGCATCATCCGGAAGTGGAAGGCTTATGGAACTACTGTTAGCCTTCCACGGCCTGGACATCCTTTGAAAGTTTCCTCCCGTGCCGAGGCCAGGCTTGTCCGAAGAGTCAAGGCTAACCCAAGGACAACAAGGAAGGAGCTCCGGGAAGATCTCATGGCAATGGGGACATTGGTTTCAGTCAATACCATAAGTAACGTACTCCACCGCAATGGTCTCCGTTCCAGACGAGCCCGTAAGGTACCTTTACTTTCAAAGCGTCATGTCAAGGCTCGTCTACAGTTTGCTCATGATCACTTGGAGGACTCTGAGACAGACTGGTTCAAGGTTCTCTGGTCTGATGAGACCAAGATCGAGATCTGTAGTGCCAACCACACACGTGACGTTTGGAGACTGGATGGCACTGCATACGACCCCAAGAATACCATCCCTACAGTCAAGCATGGTGGTGGCAGTATCATGCTGTGGGGCTGTTTCTCAGCCAAGGGGCCTGGCCATCTGGTCTGCATCCATGGGAAGATGGATAGCAAGGCCTACCTGGAGATTTTGGCCAAGAACCTCCGCTCCTCCATCAAGGATCTTTAGATGGGTCGTCATTTCATCTTCCAACAAGACAACGACCCAAAGCACACAGCCAAGAAAACCAAGGCCTGGTTCAAGAGGGACAAAATCAAGGTGTTGCAGTGGCCTAGTCAGTCTCCTGACCTTAACCCAATTGAAAACTTGTGGAAGGAGCTCAAGATTAAAGTCCACATGAGACACCCAAAGAACCTAGATAACTTGGAGAAGATCTGCATGGAGGAGTGGGCCAAGATAACTCCAGAGACCTGTGCCGGCCTGATCAGGTCTTATAAAAGATGATTATTAGCTGTTATTGCAAACAAGGGTTATTCCACAAAATATTAAACCTAGGGGTTGAATAATAATTGACCCACACTTTTATGTTGAAAATTTATTAAAATTTAACTGAGCAACATAACTTGTTGGTTTGTAAGATTTATGCATCTGTTAATAAATCCTGCTCTTGTTTGAAGTTTGAAGGCTCTAACTTATTTGCATCTTATCAAACCTGCTAAATCTGCAGGGGGTTGAATACTACTTGTAGGCACTGTATGTTTTCTCACCAGCTTCCTGCTACCACCAGCATAGTTCTGTGGGAGGTCATCATCACTGTCACTCTCACATGATGATCGACTTTGTGGTCCATGTACTAAATCATCCAGCATATCTTCTGTCTCAGATTCTTGCCGAGTACTTTCAGGGTCCTGATGAGAGACTGTATACCTCTGGGTACTGCAACTAACCCCAGATCTGGAGCTCTGTAAAGTGGAAAAACCACAAGTATATTTCAATTCATCTCACCTGCTTAACCATTTGCAATATCATAGTCTACAATAATGTAGCAAAAGAAATGGTTGAGTGTAACTGTCTATAATTTTCCTTGAAGATAACTACAACCAAACCTTCTAAATATTTATTGTATGAAATAAATTAAATTGTTATTTAGAGATGATCTGATCAATACTCAACAGATCGAATTCTTGTCGGATTTTCTGAAATCCGCAGGTCTCATGAATTTGCAGGTCTAGTGAATTCAAAAAGTTTGCAATTCGATTTGCGCAGATTGGCCAAATGAAAAAAAGAAAAAAAAATCCTTTTTTTTCCACATTTAAAAAGGATTGATCATCTCTACTGTTATGTATAACTGCCAATATCTTATGAAAAGTATAGACCAACAAAAGGTAAAAGAAGGCATGAAAGGTATCTCAAAAGATATAAATAAAAATAATAAAATACAAAGGTTAGCATATAATGTTACTTATATTCTATGTACTGTTTACATTAGTATTTTCTATGCTCCACTCTATTTTCCTGGATATTCTATCCATACTCCAATACTTAATGGATACTTATACACATATGTTTGCATAAATTGCATTTTATGGCTACATGCGCACGCTGCTTTTTTTCCTGCTTTTTTGCTGCTTTTTTGGCTGCAGTTTTGTCAGCTGAACTTTCTGACATCTGACTTCCCAGCAAAGTCTATGAGAAGTCAGATTTGTCATGCGCACATTGCAGTTTATTTGTCAGCGTTTTTTTTGTCAAAGGTTTGTTCCAAAAAAAATGCAGCATGTTCATTCTTCCTGCGTTTTTGTCAACATTTGTCACCCATTGAAATCAATGAGGGCATCAAAAACGCAGGAAAAATGCATGCTAATCAAAAGTGGTGCATTTTACCTGCCTTTTACCTGCGTTTTTGCTAGCAAAAACGCAGGTGATTTGTCAGGAAGTGAGGTCAGGCAAGTGGTCCCGTCCCGTCTTCCACGTGTTCCCCGAAGTACCGCTGTCCCCAGGGGAGATGATGTGGAGGACGGGACTATCAGCAGCAGCAGCGAGAGGGGGATGGACATTGGCAGCTGAAAACATTGATTTTTATCTCTCTCTGCTGCCGCCGCTGATAGTCCCGTCCTCCACGTGTTCCCCGAAGTACCACTGTCCCCAGCGTGCACGCACAGGGGAGATGATGTGGAGGACGGGACTATCAGCGGCGGCAGCAGAGAGAGATAAAAATCAATGTTTTCAGCTGCCAACGTCCATCCCCCTCTCGCTGCCGCCGCCGCTGATAGTCCCGTCCTCCACGTGTTCCCCGAAGTACCGCTGTCCCCAGCGTGCACGCACAGGGGAGATGATGGACCTCTCTCACCGCCACCGCCGCTGAAAGTCCCGTCCTCCACGCTCCTGTCGGCTCCACGCTCCTGTTGGCTCCACGCTCCTGTCGGCTCCACGCTCCTGCCGGCTCCACGCTCCTGCCGGCTCCACGCTCCTGCCGGCTCCACGCAGTAGCGCGATCAGCTGAGCTGTCACTGAGGTTACTCGCGGCCACCGCTGGATTCAGCGGTGGCCGCGGGTAACCTCGGTGACAGCTCAGGCTGATTGCGCGGCTGTCTTCATTAGCTGCATGGAGGTGACCGGAGCGGCGGTGTCTGCTGCTTCTCCGGTCACCTGCATGCAGCAGAGCTGGATGCGACGCTGGAGCATGCTGGATAACGCCGGACATGGAGTGCTTTGTCGGGGTTATTAAATTGGTAATGAGGGAATGTGTTTGTGTTTTTTATTTATAATAAAGAATTTTTCGGGCGTGTGTGTGTTTATTTACTGTAATTTACAGATTAATCATGGAGGGTGTCTCATAGACGCCTGACATGATTAATCTAGGACTTATTGGCAGCTATGGGCTGCCAATAACTCCTTATTACCCCGATTTGCCAACGCACCAGGGCAAATCGGGAAGAGCTGGGTACAGTCCCAGAACTGTCGTATATAATGGATGCGGCCATTCTGGGTGGCTGCTGACTGATATTGTTAGGCTGGGGGGCTCCCCATAACGTGGGGCTCCCCATCCTGAGACTACCAGCCTTCAGCCGTATGGCTTTATCTGGCTGGCATTAAAATTGGGGGGGACCGCACACCGTTTTTTTTAATTATTTATTTATTTCTAATTTTTTTTTTTCAATTCAACAAGCTTTATGGGCTTGTTTGAACTGAAAAATACATGAAACAATTGTTGACAAAACTGCAGCCAAAAACGCACCAAAAAGCAGCAAAAATGCACCAAAAAAGCACCTACATTTTTTGTGACATTTCCAGGCTCTCTCTGACAAGGTGCAGTTTTGGCTGCAGTTTGTGAACACGAAAAAGAAGCAGCGTGCGCATGTAGCCTTATAACTGCTTTATATATACCCCTGTGCTTCTATTATGACTTTTTTTTACCATCACTTATATATGCCCACAATAAATTATGTGCATATTGTCATCAGTTTATATAGTTTTGTCTCAAGGTAGCTTTTTTTTTTAACTCTTGATATTTACAAGTCCACTTCTCTATTTTATGGAGATTTTGTTTTATGTACTAAATTTTATACTAAATGTTATATTTAGTATATTTCAATAAAATGTATTCATTGCTTTTGAGATCCCTTATTCATTTGGTGATCTATGTTATATTTTGAGGAATATCTTGATAACCTTTGGCTATTTATGTTTTGATGCCTTTGTGACCTTTTTGGGGTGTTTTCTACTGTAATGTCCAGGAGACAGCCTGAAAAGGGAAACATCATCCATACTCAGATCCAGAAAAATGTTCCCACTTATCTCTAAGTCATCTTTATCTAATACTTGCCTCTTTTTGTTCCTCAGCTTCTCTTTGCTCACTTAGGGTCAGGAAAGGGCCGAGATTGAGGTAAGTATTTTTAGCTATGGTCTGTGTCTTTACTAATGGGGGAATCTATTCTGGATTCTGTATTAAGGGAGTTGGATTTGGGTTTTGTATTAAGGAGGAAACTTGCCCAGGGTGTATATTTTTTTTCAAGGAATATAATTTATTTAGTAGTTGAAGTATGTCGTATACAGCTCTGGCAAAAATTAAGAGACCACTGCAAAATTGTCAGTTTTCTGATTTTTCTCTTTACAGGACCAAATTTGAAGGACCACCAGATCAAAACCCTGTCATGATCAGCACAATCTCCAGACCTAAACCACATTGAAAACCTCTGTAATGTAATCAAGAAGAAGATGGATAGTCACAAGCCATCAAACAAAAAAGAGCTGCTTACATTTTTGCACCAGGAGTGGAAAAAGATCACGCAAAAGCAGTGTGAAAGACTGGTGGAAAGCATGCCAAGACGCATGAAAGCTGTGATTAAAAATCATGGTTATTCCACAAAATATTTATTTTTGAACTCTTCCTGAGTTAAAATATTAGTTGTCTCTAAATGATTATGAACTTGTTTTCTTTGCATTACTTGAGGTCTGAAAGCAATGCATTTTTTTGTCATTTTGACCATTTCTCATTTTCAGAAAATAAGTACATAATTTATTGCTTGGAAATTCAGAGACATGTTGTCAGTAGGTTATAGAATAAAAGAACAATTTACATTTTACTCAAAAATATACCTATAAAGAGAAAAATTGACAATTTTGCAGTGGTCTCTTAATTTTTGCCAGAGCTGTGTATTTAATAAGAAGGTTTGGATTCATTTTTGCATCTACTCTTGGTGTCTTTATTTCTTGTCTGGGGTATATTGATTTTGTGGGTCGGCTATGCGTTTGAGTTTTTTGTGTTATTTTCCCATAAATCACAGTTTATTACTGTAAGAAAGGCACAAATGATAAAACAAAGGTGTTGGTTAAAGTATTTAGAGGGAGAGAATAAACCAGACATGTTCATCAGGAATGTCCTCTAAGCACGGAGCTTGAAGTTTCCCTTGCAGGTATGTTAGATAAAGTAACTCTTGGAGATAAAAGAATCAATAAATACTATAATGAGCCAAGAGCATGGTGCAACTTGAACTTCTCAAGTACACAAATAATATCCAATATTATTCTTATTATGGTGAACCTATTCTATATGATTAAGCGCTATGTTTGAGGACTCCATTGGGGTTTGAGTAAAGTCTCATTACCAACTTTGTCGTCTACATCATGTTCATTACAAAACCCTATAGGCAAATTATAGAAGCATTAATCAATTAATTTACCAGTGTGCTCGCCTTAAAGTTCCAATACACATTAGATAGTTGTCAGCCAAACGATTATTCAGCTGACAGCCATCTCTCTAGACTCCCAGATCTTCTACTGAAATTCAGTAGGCTTTATCCTAGTTTCCCCGATATCACCTGTTCAGGGGAGATTTGGGTGGCCATATTAGATTGTTGGCCGAACCTGTAGATATTAGTGGGTTCGGCCGACTTTAGTCTAGTTTTTATGGGGGGTGGGGACTTTAATGCTTGTTGGAGAAAACCAGAGTTTTTATTTTAATAAGTCAAGGTTTAAGAAAAAAATATTTACTGCACCTGACTGATGACAGATTCTTCCTCAGAGTCAACTGAGCTATCAGATTCCTGGACTTGTATTTTTCTTTTTAACACTTTATGTTTTTCCTGAGGGAAATAAAAGGTCCTGATCATTAAAGGTCAATAAATGGTCATTGGCGTCCTGCAAACTATGTCAACAGCACATTGATCAGATAGGCAAAACCAATCAACATGTAAACAAGAAAATACACTTGCACTGAGTAGTGTGATAATGAAATATAGCTTGAAAGATCATTGAGTAATAATAGGAGCTAAAAGAAAAACACAACTAAAAAAACCAATCCAGTTACAAAACAAGTTTTCATCTTTATTAATACTTTGATTCCCTCAGATGCCTCAGAATGATACCTTATTCGCCTTTACTTACTTTACCTTGTATATTTAAGAATTGCATAAACACTAATGGTATGTTTATTACATTAGTGTAGCAACAGTTCACAAAATAAAAAAATGTAGCGTAACATTAGGTCAATGCGCTCCAAGGAAAGGTTTCTAGGCAGAACGGAGCCAAAGCAGAGCCATTGGCATAGTGACCCATAACTCTCCTTTGCAGGGCAACCAAGGGGTTAATTTAGCTGCAGGGGAAGAGCGGGCTTTTGTGGGGTCAATAGTTTAAGGGGTGGGTTAATAGGGCCAGGGGAGGATAGAAGGGGTAGGATGTTATATATATATGTCCAGGGGAGAGGGGGGGCACCATATCGGCACGAGGCACCAACAGAGAAGTTCCCGCCCTCCCGCCCTACATTTCAATCTTTTGTGGGGGAGGAGCTGGGGTAACTGTATTTTACCTTTGTGTGTTCAAGTCATTTCGGCGAGCGGTGGGGAGAGGGGTTCTTGGAGTTGGTGGAAATGTCGGGCAGGGGAGTGGTACATCGGATGGATGGGGACCACACACCCTCGTTTATTCTGGAATGGTAATTGTCTGGTGGACTTGGGGGCTCTCCAGGGTGGGGTCCCCTGAGAGTGGGTTAGGGATAAGGCTTTCCGGCAACGGTGGAGCCCCCGAGCTTGTGGACGCGGCTGAGGGCAAAAATGCTGGATGGTTTGATAAATAATATTTGGTGTCCATCAGGTTTTGGGGCTCCAAGAACCTCCCTTGCGTTTATATAAGTGGTTATTTATTTGTATTGTTTGTTCATAAAAAGGAGCCAATGTGACAAATTTATCCAATAATGGTGTTACATGTTCATTAAGGGATGGGCAGTGGTAGTTTAATGGGTCGGTGGGTTAACAAGCCGTTTGGGAAGCCCCTGCAGTAGGGCAGTCAAAGGTCTCCTAATCCCATAAAAGATTTAGAAGCTTAAAATAAATAGAAATAACTGATACATTTCAGAAGTTGAGTTATAATTGTAAAAGATGGGCAATTGGTACTGAGAAAAAGGGCAAAATGAGCGCTTTCCAAAACAAAAGAGAACAAAAGGACTCATTTTAGTTATAGTACCCAAATCACTTGTTTTAAAAGGAATATATCACCAGGTTTTTGCAACCCCACCTGAGAGCAGTATGATATAGGGCAGTGGTCCCCAACCTTTCTAACCTTGAGAGACACATTCAGGTATCCCGAGCCACATCCAACTCCCCCACCCCCTCAAAGTACTGATACCCAGAGCTACCATTACCGGTATAATAACAGCCAAAGCCTTTTCACAGAACTCACACAGAGGCAGTATACCAAGAACCAGGTGTTCCCACAATAACCCCATTCAGTATTCTTGTATCAATCACTCCCACCACACTGTCACACCCTGCTTGAAGTACTTCCTCTGACAGGTAATACAAGCCTGTCTCCAGCCCACCATACTTAACCCCTTCATGACGTATGACATAACGATACATCATAGGCTGTGTCCGTCTCTTTAGTGCAGGCCCACGCGGTGAGCCCGCATGTTTCTCCGCATATATCCACTGATCTGATCAGCTGACATGTGCAGCTAACAGGCGTGAATGGATCGGAGTGCCACCCCCACCTGTAAACCAGTTAAATTCCACTATCAATCTCTGACAACGGGATGTAACATGCACTAGCGGGGAGCATGTCTTTCCCCACCCACATTAGGAAGTCCAATGGTGCCCCGCTGCCGCCTGTGCTCAAGGCAAATGCCTGCTCAACCCCCCTAGATATGCCTCTGATATAGTATATTATAATGTGTATATAACAATAATAATAATATTGTAATTTTTCTCTAATAAGTAATATTCTTAAACCTGTGCATTACAATACACTTTATCTTTAAGTGCAAGAGAAGTAATCTAATGTGTGTATATGCTTGAAAGATCATGTTTGCTTATCCAATAAAAAATGGCTCAAATATCACAATAGTCCAGAAAGTATCTTGCTCATTACAATATTTGTTTGCATAGTAATTATAGTGCCATCGTTATTTAAACAGAATCATAAATTACTTGCATATTTCAATTTCCTAAGGGAAGAAACATATTAATTTTTCATGGCATACCTATTTGGTTCATCAGTTACTTAAAGGGTGATTGAACCTTCCTCCCAAAGTAGATTACACATGGAAGATACTTTCACAGTGCACGCTACATTTGACTGAATATTTAATGGAGGCACATAGTTAATATTCATTTTAATTTTGAAGAAACAGTGCTAATAGCATGATAGTATCAGTTTTACATGTCAGAGATGCAGGAAGTGAGTTTCTGCATCTTAAAGAGCATTTCTGTCTTTATTTTTTTGCATTTCCTTCGGTTCTGCAGTCAGTACAGCTTTCATAATGTAATGTCTTTTAGAGTTTGACTCTTCTTACAGAAGCCATGAACATTGTTATATACATACATACGGTATATCAAAAAAGTTAGTACACCCCTCACATTTATGTAAATATTTTTTCATGGGACAACACTGAAGATATGACACTTTGCTACAATGTAAGGTAGGTAGTGTACAGCTTGTATAAGGGCTAGGACACACGGTGAGTAAAACGGTCCAAGTGGATTGCAAAAAAAAAAAATCGCATTCCACCCTGACCCATGTTACTCTATGGCGCCGTTCCCATCTGCGATTATTTTCTCAGCCCTAATTGGACTGAGAAAACAGTTGCAGCATGCTGCGAGTGGAATCCGATCCATTTTCACTCTCACCCATACAAGTCTATGGGTGTGAGAGATGCAGTGCATTGCACTCGGATGACACCAGAGTGCAGTGCGATAATCGAATCAGCTGGCAATGGAGGAGATAGGGAGATTAATCCCTACCTCTCCTCTGCAGCATCCGCCTTCTCCTCAGCAGCTTTGATCCATTCACAGGATCATATCACAGTGACATGACACTCGCAGCACAGCGGAAGCCGAGAGACACATCCGATACACACGCATCGGCTGCCATATGCTCATGTGGCCCCTGCCTAACAGTGTAAATTTGCGCTCTAAAAAACTCAAACAGCCATTAATGTTGAAACCACTGGCAACAAAAGTGAGTACATCCCTAAATGAAAATGGCCAAACTGTGTCCAATTAGCAATTTTTCCTCCCTTTTGTCATCTGACTCATCACTGTTACAAGGTCTCAGGTGTGGATACTGAGGAGGTGTTAAATTTGGTGTTATCTCTCACACACTCTCATACTGGTCCTTGGAAGTTCAACATGGCACCTCATGGCAAAGTATTCTTTGAGAATCTGAAAAAAACCGAATGCTGCTCTACATAAAGATGGCATAGGATATAAGGCTAATTTCACACATCAGTTTTTTCCATCAGGCACAATCCGGAAAAAAACGGATAAAACGGATCCGGCGCCGGATCCGTTTTATCCCCATTGATTTGTATTAGGGCCGGATTGTGCCTGATGGCCTTGCGTTGCATCCGGCTTTTGCCAGACCCGTCATAATTGCCTAAAGTGGCGGCCGGAGGGAACGTATCTTGTAACGGTTTTTTGTCCGGCAAAAAAAACGCATCGATCCGGCGCGATACGGCGTGTTTTACAATGGAAACCTATGGACGCCAGATCCGGCATAATGCGGTAAAAAACGGATACGGCCGCTGGATCCGTTTTTGTAAACTGAGCACGCTCCAATGTATTGAAAAAAACGGATCCAGCAAAAAAAAACGGACAAAAAGGATGTAAAAACGGATGCGCTGGATCCGTTTTTGATAGATCAGGTATATTGGAACCGTCAAAAAAAGGATCAGGCACATTAGTTTTTGCATATTCTGCGCCGAATCCGTTGCATCAGGCACACGCCGGATTGTGCCTGATGCCAAAAACTCATGTGTGAAATTAGCCTAAGAAGAACACCATGAAACTGAGCTGCAGCAGTGAGACCATACAGTGGTTTAACAAGAAAATAATATGGACGTATACCCTGCTGTAACTAAATAAAAGCATAATGCATATAAATAAACATAGGGTACTTAGGAAACACTATTTTGATCAAAAAAGCATAAAGCCATCCCACCACAACGAGGTGTACCCAACAGTACCTATACTCTCTAATATTAAAACCTCACCGTATTTGTACTTATTCATATAAATCTGAATAAGTACAAATAGGGTGCGGCCCCCTTCTCAGTAAGCTGCGCATTACATTTCATCTAGTGCTTTCCATGGCTGTGTGTCCAGTTGGGTCCCAGCCACTCTCTGCCCTTATTTAGATTAATGTCTGTTGACACATGGGGATATTTTAATATTAGAGAGTATAGGTACTGTCCCGATTGGGTACACCATGTCACGGTGGGATGGCTTTACGCTTTTTTGATCAAAAACAGTGTTTGCTAAATACCCTAGGTTTATTTATAGGCATTCTGCTTTTATTTAGTTACAGCAGGGTAAATGTTCATATTATTTTCATCTTTGTTTTTTATGTCTTATAGCCAGTGTGAACATGAGCTGACAAGTTACATGTGTAACAACTCATACTCCGGCTCACATTTTTTGTTTTTTAAATGGTTTAACAAGACAGAATCCGCTAAACAGGCCTCGCCATGGTTGCGAAAGAAGTTTAGTGCACGTGCTCAGTGTCATATCTAGAGGTTTTTTATTCAAAATAAACGTATGAGTGTTGCCATCATTGCTGCAAAGGTTACAGGGCTGGAGGGGTCAGTCTGCTCAGACCAGACGGTACACACTGCATCAAATTGGTCTGCATGGCTGTCTTCCCAGAAGGAAGACTCTTGTAAAGATGATGCACAAGAAATCCTGCAAACAGTTTGCTGGAGACAAGCTGAAAAAGTACATGGATTAATGGATCCATGGACTGTGGTCTGATGAGACCAAGATAAACTTATTTGGTTCGGATGGTGTCAAGCATGTGTGGTGGCAACCAGGTGAGGAGTAGAAAAACAAGTGTGCCTTGCCTACAGAAAGGCATGGTGGTGGAAGTGTCATAGCTTGGGGCTGCATGAGTGCTGCTGGCTGTGGGGAACTACAGTTACTTGAAGGAAACATAAATGCCAACATGTACTGTGACATGCTGAATCAGAGCATGGTATCCTTACTACGGAAACTGGGCTGCAGGGCAGTACCCAACATGATAACGACTCCAAATACACCACCAAGATGACCACTGTCTTGCTAAAGAAACTGAGGGAAAAGGTGTCTGACTGGCCAAGTATGAGTTATGAGTAGTGATGGGCAAACCCGCAGATTTCTGGGATCGGCAGGTCTAACCGGATTTAAAAAAAAAAACAAAAACAAAAAAACAAACAAACTTGGTTCAGGCCCACAATTAATCCTGGATATCTGCCTGGATGCCAATCCCCATATAAGTCTATGGGAACTTGAATCATGTGCTTTAAAATAGTGGTAGAAAGGGCTCGGGGGATTAGAGCAGGCGTGTTATATTTACCAGTCTCCGCGCAGCTGTAACACTGCTACTGGGGGAACTCATTATTCTTCATGCATGTGCACTGCTTCCCCCACCCATCTGCAGTCTCGACATCTGTGATTGGTTGCAGTCAAACCGCCTGCTCCACCCTGTGTGACAGTATGTCTGACTGCTTGGAATGTGTATATGTCTAATGGGTGTCTATAGTGGTGTAAAAATAAATAAATAAATTGGCATAAGGTCCCCCAAATTTTATGATACAGAGTACAAATAATGCATATGTCTACAGGCTGCTTACATTGGATGTGTGTCAAAATAAAAGGGACCTCATGCAGCTTTTTTAATTATTTAAATAAATAATTTTAAAAAACTGTGTGCAGTCCCCCCCCATTTTGATACCCAGGCATGATAAAGCTGACATGCTGGGGGCTGATATTCTCAGGCTGGGAAGACCCATGGTATTGGGCACCTCCAGCCTATAAATAGCAGCCTTCAGCCGCCCAGAATTGTCGCATCCGTTAGATGCAATAATCTTTGCAGTTTACCCGGGATTGTAAACTGATTTCCAGATTTCCGCACCGAATTTTCATCTCCAGGTAGAAAACCGCACGGAAACAGCGTCAAAACTATTTTTGTGCATTTTTTTGCCAAGAGATACAGATTTGGTGCTGAAATTCATACACCAAATTTCTGCACCAAATCTGCATCTCCTGGCAAAAAACGCATCAAAACCGCATGTATTATGATGTGGTTATTATGCAAATGTTTGCCTGGAGATGCAGATTGGGTGCAGGAATAAGAATTATAAATTTCAGCACCATATCTGCATCTCTTGGCAAAAAGTGGTGCGATTTTCTGCCAATAAATGCAGGTCTGTGAACTCAGTGAGCTCACATGTTGGCATTTATTTTTTAGATGGTTTCATAAATATGCCCTACTGTGTTATGAACTAATCAGCTTCCAGTTTTTAAAGACAAAATCCAAAACTTATACAAGCTGCACCCACAGGAGCCTAGAAATGCCTATTTCTTATGGTAGCGGGCACTTTAAAGGGAAGGTATCGTCAAAAAAAAAAAAAAATAATAATAACTGAAAAATGTAAAGTAATAATGTTTAAATGTTTTGTTTAAATATTTTTTTTTTTTTTAATTGTGCAAAATATAAAAAAAAAATTAAAAAGTGTGATATTTTCCACTGTTAAACACTAGGGGGAGCAGCTGCTGAAATCCTACAGAACTTCCACTGTATAAAAAGCTCAGATTACAGCCTGCCGTAAAGTGGGCGGAGTCTGCTCTCCTGTGTGTGGTGGCACGCCTCCCCCCTCCTAATCTGAGTGTTTACAACAGATAACAGAGAATGACATGTAGGGACACAATGCACAGCCATTTTCCTGGTGACTAGAAATGTCTAAAGTGTCACCAAGGACAGCAGGAGTATCACACAGGAGAGAATTAGATACACAGCTCAGCAGACAGTATCACACAGGAGAGGATTAGATACACAGCTTAGCATACAGTATCACACAGGAGAGGATTAGATACACAGCTCAGCAGACGGTATCACACAGGATAGGATTAGATACACAGCCCTGCAGACAGTATTACATGATAGGATTAGATACACAGCTCAGCAGACAGTATCACACAACATAGGATTAGATACACAGCCCTGCAGACAGTATTACACAGGATAGGATTAGATACACAGCTCAGCAGACAGTATCACACAACATAGGATTTGATACACAGCCCTGCAGACAGTATTACATGATAGGATTAGATACACAGCCCTGCAGACAGTATTACACGATAGGATTAAATACACAGCTCAGCAGACAGTATCACACACGAGAGGATTAGATACACAGCCCTGCAGACAGTATCACACAGCAGAGGATTAGATACACAGCCCTGCAGACAGTATCACACAGGATAGGATTAGATACACAGCTCAGCAGACAGTATCACACAACATAGGATTTGATACACAGCCCTGCAGACAGTATTACATGATAGGATTAGATACACAGCCCTGCAGACAGTATTACACGATAGGATTAAATACACAGCTCAGCAGACAGTATCACACACGAGAGGATTAGATACACAGCCCTGCAGACAGTATCACACAGCAGAGGATTAGATACACAGCCCTGCAGACAGTATCACACAGCAGAGGATTAGATACACAGCCCTGCAGACAGTATTACACGATAGGATTAGATACACAGCCCTGCAGACAGTATTACACGATAGGATTAGATACACAGCTCAGCAGACAGTATCACACAGGATAGGATTATATACACAGCTCAGCAGACAGTATCACACAGGAGAGGATTAGATACACTGCCCTGCAGACAGTATTACACAATAGGATTAGATACACAGCCCTGCAGACAGTATTACACGATAGGATTAGATACACAGCTCAGCAGACAGTATCACAGGAGAGGAATAGATACACAGCCCTGCAGACATCACACAGGATAGGATTAGATACACAGCTCAGCAGACAGTATCACAGGAGAGTATTAGATACACAGCCCTGCAGACATCACACAGGATAGGATTAGATACACAGCTCAGTAGACAGTATCACACGATAGGATTAGATACACAGCCCTGCGGACAGTATTACACGATAGGATTAGATACACAGCTCAGCAGACAGTATCACACAGCAGAGGATTAGATACACAGCCCTGCAGACAGTATCACACAGGATAGGATTAGATACACAGCTTTGCAGACGTCACACAGGATAGGATTAGATACACAGCTCAGCAGACAGTATCACACAGGAGAGGATTAGATACACAGCCCTGCAGACATCACGCAGAATAGGATTAGATACACAGCTCAGCAGACAGTATCACACGATAGGATTAGATACACAGCTCAGCAGACAGTATCACACAGGAGAGGATTAGATACACAGCCGTGCAGACAGTATCACACAGGAGAGGATTAGATACACGGCTCAGCAGACAGTATCACACAGGATAGGATTAGATACACAACCCTGCAGACAGTATCACCGGTACACACAGGTACTCACATGCAGTGGGGTGCGCGCACACACACACACACACACACACACACACAATCATCCCTGATGGGGACCTTATGCCACACACACACACAATCACCCCTGATGGGGACCATGTGCTATACACACACACACACACACACACACACACACACACAATCACCCCTGATGGGGACCTTGTGCTATACACACACACACACACACACACACACACACATACACACAGCAGCGGCGGCGGGCAGAGCGGGGACTTGGGAGAATGGAGGGAGGGGAGTGTCATTGGAGACGGTAACGGCGGGGGGGAGGGGTGGCGTTAGTAGCTGGGGCAGAGCGGGGACTTGGGAGAACGGAGGGAGGGGAGTGTCATTGGAGACGGTAACGGCAGGGGGGAGGGGCGGCGTCAGTAGCTGGGGCAGAGCAGGGGCTGGGGAGAACGGAGGGATGGGATGTCATCGGAGACAGTAACGAGGGGAGGGGAGGCGGCCCGTACTCACACATCCCGGCAGGTGACAGGGGTAAAGTGGAGCAAACAGCACACGCTGTGAGCTCCACAATAATGGCACTGAACATCCTCCCTCTGCTGTGTCCTGGACAGCCCAGGGGGCGCGTCCAGGTCACAGCAGACGCCCACTGTAACGTACGGCATGGGGTCGGAGCACGACTATCAGAGTCTATGCACAGGGGCTGCCATAAAGGAAGGAGTTACTGTCGTTACACAGACAGCAAATCCAGCATGGCAGCCCCCAGTGCCTCAAGTAAAATAAGAATTACATAAAAACTAAATAAGCTGCGATTTTCATTTTGTATTAGAAATACTTGATTTCATAATCACTATTTTTAATACAAAAATAAAAAACTGCGATACCTTCCCTTTAACATCTGTTTAAAATAGTTTATCAGTAAAATCAAACCCTCTAAACCGTGTATATGGGCGTGCATGTCTTTGAAAGCTAAATCCATCAACACATTTGTATCTTCAATCTACTGCTGTCCTGAGAATTTTTCCTGCGAATCAAGCTGAGGTTGGTGCTGGGTGGTGAGAACCTCAGGAGGCAGAGGCCCTGGAATTGCTTTTGCATACTCAGTACACTTAACTACTTATTTGAATATAAATTAAAATATTATGAATACAGCAACAGATAGAAGATATAAAGATGCCAATTGAATTACAATTTGAGGTCTTGGTTCCACTTGCTATCGGATCACAGCTGCGGAAAAGAGGGAGGGAGCACTTTCTCCCTCTTCTCCGCTGCCTGTAACTGCGTACATCGCACTGTGGTTGGATGACATGTGAGTACAGTGCGATATTTCATGTGCTGCCATAGACTTGTATGGCTGCGTGTGAGCTGAGACTTGCTGCCAAACGCAGCATGCTGCAATTCATTTCTCATGCCGATATGTCATGAGAAATCAATCGCAGATATACACTGCCCTACAGTTTTGCACTAGAGTGAGAGCAATCCGATTTTTTATCAGATTGCACTCGCCCCTGCAAAACGCAAGTGGAACTGAGGCCTAAAGGACATGCAATCCTCATATACAGTTAGGTCCAGAAATATTTGGACAGTGACACAAGTTTTGTTATTTTAGCTGTTTACAAAAACATGTTCAGAAATACAATTATATATATAATATGGGCTGAAAGTGCACACTCCCAGCTGCAATATGAGAGTTTTCACATCCAAATCGGAGAAAGGGTTTAGGAATCATAGCTCTGTAATGCATAGCTTCCTCTTTTTCAAGGGACCAAAAGTAATTGGACAAGGGACTCTAAGGGCTGCAATTAACTCTGAAGGTGTCTCCCTCGTTAACCTGTAATCAATGAAGTAGTTAAAAGGTCTGGGGTTGATTACAGGTGTGTGGTTTTGCATTTGGAAGCTGTTGCTGTGACCAGACAACATGCGGTCTAAGGAACTCTCAATTGAGGTGAAGCAGAACATCCTGAGGCTGAAAAAAAAGAAAAAATCCAACAGAGAGATAGCAGACATGCTTGGAGTAGCAAAATCAACAGTCGGGTACATTCTGAGAAAAAAGGAATTGACTGGTGAGCTTGGGAACTCAAAAAGGCCTGGGCGTCCACGGATGACAACAGTGGTGGATGATCGCCGCATACTTTCTTTGGTGAAGAAGAACCTGTTCACAACATCAACTGAAGTCCAGAACACTCTCAGTGAAGTAGGTGTATCTGTCTCTAAGTCAACAGTAAAGAGAAGACTCCATGAAAGTAAATACAAAGGGTTCACATCTAGATGCAAACCATTCATCAATTCCAAAAATAGACAGGCCAGAGTTAAATTTGCTGAAAAACACCTCATGAAGCCAGATCAGTTCTGGAAAAGTATTCTATGGACAGATGAGACAAAGATCAACCTGTACCAGAATGATGGGAAGAAAAAAGTTTGGAGAAGAAAGGGAACGGCACATGATCCAAGGCACACCACATCCTCTGTAAAACATGGTGGAGGCAACATGATGGCATGGGCATGCATGGCTTTCAATGGCACTGGGTCACTTGTGTTTATTGATGACATAACAGCAGACAAGAGTAGCCGGATGAATTCTGAAGTGTACCGGGATATACTTTGAGCCCAGATTCAGCCAAATGCCGCAAAGTTGATCGGACGGCGCTTCAAGCATACAGCCAAAGCTACCCAGGAGTTCATGAGTGCAAAAAAGTGGAACATTCTACAATGGCCAAGTCAATCACCAGATCTTAACCCAATTGAGCATGCATTTCACTTGCTCAAATCCAGACTTAAGACGGAAAGACCCACAAACAAGCAAGACCTGAAGGCTGCGGCTGTAAAGGCCTGGCAAAACATTAAGAAGGAGGAAACCCAGCGTTTGGTGATGTCCATGGGTTCCAGACTTAAGGCAGTGATTGCCTCCAAAGGATTCGCAACAAAATATTGAAAATAAAAATATTTTGTTTGGGTTTGGTTTATTTGTCCAATTACTTTTGACCTCCTAAAATGTGGAGTGTTTGTAAAGAAATGTGTACAATTCCTACAATTTCTATCAGATATTTTTGTTCAAACCTTCAAATTAAACGTTACAATCTGCACTTGAATTCTGTTGTAGAGGTTTCATTTCAAATCCAATGTGGTGGCATGCAGAGCCCAACTCGCGAAAATTGTGTCACTGTCCAAATATTTCTGGACCTAACTGTATGTGGTTTAGGGGGGTTGTCCTTATAGCTTCAGTTCAACAGTGAAAAATAGGTGACTCTTGACTTAAAGCTGTATTTTACCATCATTGTCAGTATTAGAGATGAGCGAACCGGTCGCGGTTCGGCTCGAGGTTGGTTCGCCGAACGGACCTCCCGTTCGAGTTCGGTTCGTCGAACGTTCGACGAACCGAACTCGAACTGCATAGGAAACAATGGCAGGCAATCACAAACACAGAAAAACACCTAGAAAACACCCTCAAAGGTGTCCAAAAGGTCACAAACAACTCACAACACATGGGAAAGTGACAAGGACATATACTCATGCGAAAACAAAAGAGCTGGACAAGGAAAAAGAGTAGGACACACAGATATATGAGTATATGCAAGGAAACATCGATTCCATTATTGTGCAACTTGAGCCCTGCTCATTTTAGGCTTCCAATGTTGATAAATTGCCTGAGCTCGCCACGTACGTCTTGGGGATCTTGTCGTGTCCTGCAGCCAGCGTTCTCTCGGAACCTGTCTTCAGTGCTGCTGTGGGTCTGCTGGCAGATAAGCACACGTGTCTGTCCACTGACAATGTGGACATGGCTCTCAGAGGACTTTTCTTCCCCTGGGTCAGCCAGGGGACGGGAAAGGCACGCGTATTTTTGAGAGTGCTTCATGCAAAGCATCTTTTTCTTTTTCAAAAGGGGGCTCAACCGATGCCAGTCAAGTGGGGTGTGTGTGGCCCAGTTAGTGGCAACGAGGGAGACTGTGGTTGGAGTCCCCTCGCTGTGTTTCTAAAAGAACCAAGATGAACAAGTCATGGCTCTCAGAGGACTTTTCTTCCCCTGGGTCAGCCAGGGGACGGGAAAGGCACGCGTATTTTTGAGAGTGCTTCATGCAAAGCATCTTTTTCTTTTTCAAAAGGGGGCTCAACTGATGCCAGTCAAGTGGGGTGTGTGTGGCCCAGTTAGTGGCAACGAGGGAAACTGTGGTTGGAGTCCCCTCGCTGTGTTTCTAAAAGAACCAAGATGAACAAGTCATGGCTCTCAGAGGACTTTTCTTCCCCTGGGTCAGCCAGGGGACGGGAAAGGCACGCGTATTTTTGAGAGTGCTTCATGCAAAGCATCTTTTTCTTTTTCAAAAGGGGGCTCAACCGATGCCAGTCAAGTGGGGTGTGTGTGGCCCAGTTAGTGGCAACGAGGGAGACTGTGGTTGGAGTCCCCTCGCTGTGTTTCTAAAAGAACCAAGATGAACAAGTCATGGCTCTCAGAGGACTTTTCTTCCCCTGGGTCAGCCAGGGGACGGGAAAGGCACGCGTATTTTTGAGAGTGCTTCATGCAAAGCATCTTTTTCTTTTTCAAAAGGGGGCTCAACCGATGCCAGTCAAGTGGGGTGTGTGTGGCCCAGTTAGTGGCAACGAGGGAGACTGTGGTTGGAGTCCCCTCGCTGTGTTTCTAAAAGAACCAAGATGAACAAGTCATGGCTCTCAGAGGACTTTTCTTCCCCTGGGTCAGCCAGGGGACGGGAAAGGCACGCGTATTTTTGAGAGTGCTTCATGCAAAGCATCTTTTTCTTTTTCAAAAGGGGGCTCAACCGATGCCAGTCAAGTGGGGTGTGTGTGGCCCAGTTAGTGGCAACGAGGGAGACTGTGGTTGGAGAGTCCCCTCGCTGTGTTTCTAAAAGAACCAAGATGAACAAGTCATGGCTCTCAGAGGACTTTTCTTCCCCTGGGTCAGCCAGGGGACGGGAAAGGCACGCGTATTTTTGAGAGTGCTTCATGCAAAGCATCTTTTTCTTTTTCAAAAGGGGGCTCAACCGATGCCAGTCAAGTGGGGTGTGTGTGGCCCAGTTAGTGGCAACGAGGGAGACTGTGGTTGGAGTCCCCTCGCTGTGTTTCTAAAAGAACCAAGATGAACAAGTCATGGCTCTCAGAGGACTTTTCTTCCCTGGGTCAGCCAGGGGACGGAAAGGCACGCGTATTTTTGAGAGTGCTTCATGCAAAGCATCTTTTTCTTTTTCAAAAGGGGGCTCAACCGATGCCAGTCAAGTGGGGTGTGTGTGGCCCAGTTAGTGGCAACGAGGGAGACTGTGGTTGGAGTCCCCTCGCTGTGTTTTACATGCTTTTAGAAGGGCATGACATGGCTTGGAGGTTGACTTTCATCATATGCAAACTGTTGGCTACCAAAATGCTGCCTTTCCAACAACTGTGGTTATAGGCAATGAGGAACATACTGATGAAGATGAGACGCAGATACCCGATTGGGATGACAACTTAAATATTCGGTCAGGGCAAGAAGAAACTCGGTCTGAGGGGGAGGGGAGTGCAAACACAACAATTGATGATGAAGTTCTAGATCCCACCTACTGTCAACCCACAGTCAGACACTCGAGGAGGTCAATAGAGGCGGTGGAGGAGGATGCAACCGACGTCGAAGTAACCTGGCGCCTTCCTGGACACAGTCGGAGCACTGGTAGCACGTCTACAACTGCATCCTCAGCCACCACTCTGCCTCTGAGCATTATTCGGGGTGGATCAACAGGTCGCATGGCCTCTAAGCCTTGCCTAGCCTGGTCCTTTTTTGACATAAAAAAAGATCGGCCAAATTATGTGATCTGTAACATTTGGCATGGTTATCTTAGTAGAGGTCAAAACCTCAGCAGTTTGACAACTTCTTCCATGAATCGTCACATGAATAAATATCATATGGCCTGGTGGGAAGCTCACCGTGCTGCAATGCGGCCTAGTGGAGCCAACCATCCACCGCCTGCCCCTTCCAGGGCATCCGCGCGCTCGTCATCTTCTAGGACTGTGGGGACAGCTGTCACACCTGTTTTTCCACCCACAACTTCCACCACTGTAACCGCAACAGGCAGTTTGCTTGGTAGGTCGTCAGTTGGTTTGGAAGGGGAAACAAGTGAGTGTGTACAGCTCTCTCAGACATCGATAGCACCAACTTTGGATGAAGGCAACATCATGTCTCCGCCTGCACTTTCCTCACAAAGCTGCATTTTTCCAGGGACACCCTACTCAACACCGTCTACACACAGCAGCCAGATCTCTGTCCCTCAGATGTGGTCAAATAAAAGGCCACTTCCTGCGACCCATGACAAAGCGAAGAGGTTGACTCTATCCCTCTGTAAGCTGTTGGCTACAGAAATGCTGCCTTTCCGCCTAGTGGACACACAGGATTTTAGAGACCTTATATCTGTCGCTGTGCCCCAGTACCAGATGCCTAGTCGCCACTACTTCTCTAAGAAAGGTGTGCCCGCGCTACACCAGCATGTCGCACACAACATCACCGCTTCCTTGAGAAACTCTGTGTGTGAACGGGTGCATTTCACCACCGATACTTGGACCAGTAAGCATGGACAGGGACGTTACATGTCGCTGACTGGGCACTGGGTAACTATGGTGATAGATGGTGAAGGGTCTGCTGCACAAGTCTTGCCGTCCCCACGACTTGTGTGTTAATTCTATGTCTGTCCAAGTTCCGCCACAGCTTCTGCATCCTCCACCTCATCTGTGTCCTCCACCTCCGCCCCAAGCCTGCCTGGTCAGGCCACCAGCGTTCTCACTGCGCAGAAGGAATCACGCACCCCTCATTACTATGCTGGCAGCAGAGCGCAACGGCATCAGGCGGTCTTTAGCTTGACATGTCTTGGGAATAAGAGTCACACAGCTGAGGAGTTGTGGTCAGCTCTGCGGTCCGAGTTTAATAAATGGTTGTCTCCACTCAACCTGCAGCCTGGTAAGGCCGTGTGCGACAATGCTGCAAACCTGGGTGCGGCCCTTCGCCTGGGCAAGGTGACACACGTACCTTGTATGGCTCACGTGTTGAACCTTGTCGTCCAGCAATTTTTAACACACTATCCCGGCCTAGATGGCCTTCTGAACAGGGCACGAAAACTGTCAGCTCACTTCCGCCGTTCAAGCGCCGCAGCAGAGCGACTTGCATCGCTCCAGAAGTCTTTCGGCCTGCCAGTTCATCGCCTGAAATGCGATGTGGCGACACGCTGGAATTCAACTCTCCACATGTTACAGCGACTGTGGCAGCACCGGCGAGCCCTGGTGCAATACGTCATGATGTATAGCCTGGGCCAACGAGATGCAGAAGTGGGGCAGATCACCCTGATGGAGTGATCTCAGATCAAGGACCTATGCACCCTTCTGCACAGTTTCGACATGGCGACGAATATGTTTAGCGCTGACAATGCCATTATCAGCATGACGATTACAGTCATTTACATGCTGGAGCACACGCTAAACACTATTCGTAGTCAGGGGGTGGGACAACAGGAAGGGGAGGAACTACAGGAGGATTCATATGCGCAAGACACAACAACATCACCAAGGTCCAGACGTTCATCATCACCAACGCGGCAGGCATGGGACCATGGGGGACAGGGATCAACAAGGGCGCATGGTAGCAGGCGACATGTTGAGGAAGGTGCAGGAGGACATGAAGATATGGAGGACGAACTGTCCATGGACATGGAAGACTCAGCAGATGAGGGGGACCTTGGTCAAATTTCAGTTGAAAGAGGTTGGGGGGAGATGACAGAGGAAGAAAGAACGGTTAGCACCTCTATGCCACAAACACAGCGTGGACTTGGTCCGCATGGCTGCGCAAGACACATGAGTGCCTTCTTGTTGCACTACCTCCAACATGACCCTCGTATTGTCAAAATTAGAAGTGATGATGACTACTGGCTTGCCACACTATTAGATCCCCGGGACAAGTCCAAATTTTGTGACATAATTCCACCCATAGAAAGGGACGCACGTATGCAGGAGTATCAGCATAAGCTGTTACTCGATCTTAGCTCGGCTTTTCCACCAAACAACCGTGCAGGTGAAGGGAGTGATTCTCCCAGTTGTAACTTGACAAACATGGGACGGCCTCGTCATCTTCAACAGTCTACCCGTACCAGTAGGACCGTATCTGGTGCTGGTAACAGCAATTTTATGGAATCTTTTCATAATTTTTTTAGACCCTCCTTTGCAAGGCCACCAGAGACAACAAGTCTGACACATAGTCAACGGATGGAGAGGATGATACAGGAGTATCTCCAAATGAACATCGATGCAATGACTTTGCAAATGGAGCCTTGCTCCTTTTGGGCTTCAAATCTAGAAAAATTGACAGAGCTCTCCAGTTACGCCTTGGAGATTTTGTCGTGTCCAGCTGCCAGCGTTGTCTCTGAACGTGTCTTCAGTGCTGCTGGGTGTGTGCTGACAGATAAGCGCACGCGTCTGTCCAGTGACAATGTGGACAGACTGACGTTCATCAAAATGAACAAGTCATGGATCCAGAAGGAATTTACTACCCCTGTGTGGAATGTGCTTGATGCAAATCAAAACATCCTGTTTGCAACTAGGGCACAAGTGCTGCCACTGATGGGGTGTCTGTGTGCCCAATTTTGGGAAAAAAGGTAGACTCCGCTTGGAGTAACCCTTGCTTGCTGTGTTTTTTAAAAATGATACAAGATGAACAGATCTGAAGGCAAGATGAAGGCAACATCATGTCTCCGCCTGCACTTTTCTCACAAACCTGCATTTTTCCAGGGACACCCTACTCAACACCGTCTACAGACAGCAGCCAGATCTCTGTCCCTCAGATGTGGTCAAATAAAAGGCCACTTACTGCGACCCATGACAAAGCTAAGTGGTTGACTCTATCCCTCTGTAAGCTGTTGGCTACCGAAATGCTGCCTTTACGCGTAGTGGACACACAGGATTTTACAGACCTTATGTCTGTCGCTGTGCCCCAGTACCAGATGCCCAATCACCACTGCTTCTCCAAGAAAAGCATGCCCGCACTACACCAGCATGTCGCACACAACATCATCACCACTTCCTTGAGAAAATCTGTGTGCGACAGGGTGCATTTCAACACAGATACTTGGACCAGTAAGCATAGACAGGGTCATTACATGTCACTGACTGGGCACTGGCAAACTATGGTGAGAGATGGAGAAGGGTCTGCTGTACAAGTCTTGCC
Organism: Anomaloglossus baeobatrachus; assembly: GCF_048569485.1. NCBI lineage: Eukaryota > Metazoa > Chordata > Amphibia > Anura > Aromobatidae > Anomaloglossus > Anomaloglossus baeobatrachus. The sequence continues at coordinate 213,469,476 of NC_134354.1, forward strand.
GTCCCCACGAGTTGTTTCAATCCTTGTTCTGTATGTAGAAGTTAATACACTGCTTCTGCCTCTTCAACCTCGTGTGGGTCCTCTACCTTGGCGCAAACCCTGTGTGGTCAGGCCACCCTTCCTTGCAACTGCGCACAAGGACTACCACACACCTCCTTACTATGCTGGCAGCAGAGCTCAATGCCATCAGGCAGTCAAAGTTTTACTTTGAAATGTATGGGAAATGTGAGTCACACCGCTATTCCAGAGAATAGTAGTCAGGCAGGGTCAAAACATTAATTGAGGAACAGGAACAGAATGGGACGGCCAGGACTTAATCAGAAAACAAGCAGAGGTGAAATGCGTATCGGCCAACAAGGTACATAAACAGCAAGCAGGAAAAGTAGTCAGGTAACAAGCACACAAAATCATAAAACTGAACTGGGGGTAAAATTAACCAGAAGTTCATAGCTATGTCTGGCAGTGGTCTGCAGACAGGATGGGCATAAAAAAGGGTGTGGTGTCTTCCCATTGGTTGTAGCTGAATGATGGTATTTCATCTGTGAGATACCCACCAGCTACATTCAGCCAGAGATTCTGCATCTGTCAAGGTAATGCAGCCCAGTGGGTGAGCATAACCTGCGTCCACCTGCGCCGCTGGCATCGACTACTCTCCCATCATCAGCACTATTCATGAAAGGAACACGTTGTCACCTGGCAACCGGAGTACAAATTGACGGAGCGGACTACGTTGGTGACTTAACAGCCGTGTGCGGCAATGATGCAAACCTGGCTGTGGGCCATCGTCAGGGCAATGTGACACACGTGCCTTGTATGGCTCACGTGTTGAACCGAATTCTCCAGCAATTTTTAAAACACCATCACGGCCTACATGGACTTGTGCAGCGGGCACGCTCACTATGTGCTCACTTCCATCGTGCGCACACAGCAGCTCAACAACTTTCATCACTCCGGAAGTCTTAGGGTCTGGCAGTTAAACGCCGGAAATGCGATGTTCCGACACGCAGGAATTGGAATCTGCACATGTTGCAGCGTGTGTGGCAGCACCGCAGAGCCCTGCTGAAATACGGTAAGACATATAGCCTGGGATAACTTGATCCAGAGGTGGTGCAGATCACGCTGCTGGAGTGGTGTCAGATCAAGGACCTATGCACCCTGCTACACAGTTTTGAAATGTCGACGAAGATGTTTAGCACTGGCAATGTCATTCTAAGGGTGACAATTCTGGTCATCTACATGATGGAGCACACTGTAATTATTATTCAGAGTCAGGTGTTGGGACAAGAGGAAGGGGAGGAAGTACAGGAGGAGTCATATGCGGAAGGGATAACAAGATCTACGAGGTCCAGATGGTCAGCGGCACCTATGCGGCAGTCATGGTGAGGGAGAGGGATTAACAAGGGCGCATAGTATCAGCAAAAAGTGTTGATGAAAGTGCAGGAGCCCATGAAGAAATGGAGGACGAACTGGCGATCAGCATGGAAGACTCAGCAGATGAGTGAGAGCTTGCTCACATTTCGGTTGTGCGAGGTTGTGGGTAGAGGACAGAGGAAGTATGCACGATTCTCACCTCTCTGCCACCAACACACCAAGGACTTGGTCCTCCTGGATGCACAAGACACATGAGCGGATTCTTGCTGCACTACCTACAACATGACCCTCGGATTGTACGAATTCAAAGTAATCCAGAATACTGGGTTGCCACACTGTTAGATCCCCGGTACAAGACAAAATTTGCCGAACTAATTCCTGCCATAGAAATAGACGCACGTATACAGGAGTATCTGCAGAATGTGGTACGCAATCTTAGATCTGCTTTTCCACTAAACACCAGTGCTGCACAGAGTGAATCTCAACGCTTTGTCATGGATAGGAGGAAATGGTCTTTTACTTGTCCACATCGGAGGGACCGAGGGATGGCTGCTGTGCTGAGATGGCGTTGAGTACGGTGTCCCTGCACAGTTGCACTTTTGGTCATATCCCAAAATGAGTTGGAAAAGGACAGATGCTGTTGGAAAGGGGAACAGGTGTGTTGGAAAGGGGAAAAAAATTTTGGTCCGTGGATTTGGTGGTTAAGCAACTGTAACATTTGCTGAAGAAACAACATCTGTTACAGTGGGACTGGCAGATTTGGATAAAGTGGTATATAATCTGTGACCGCTATATAACGAAAATTAATAAGAAAAGAAAGAGAAAGGTATATATCCCCATCAGCAGTCAGTGTCCACCGTGCTCCCAGTTGGAAAAGGAGAGGTTGGCAACTGGAAGGTTTGGTGGAGGATACAGAGCTGTGTGGCTATGAAACTAATAGTAGCCTGAACCGAGTTAGACGCCATTCGGATCTGGAGACTGTGAGCCCTGTTAGCGTCACAGGGTCCACATGCCCACCCAGCCCAGGAACTCCCTGTTAACAACACAGGGGCCATTGAGTACGCTGACCGTGTGCGTAGGGGCCACACCTGTGGACAGCAGGCGCATCAGCAGCAGCAGGCCTGTTAATGCCACTGGGCTGCACAAGCAGGACTGTTAGGACAGGAGCTGGTCTTAACCGTTCTGCGTTACCAACTGTGGTGGTGGCCTGCATCCACCACCCTATCCCTGCCTACCTCTGGCCTAAAGCCGCAATGGGTTCAACACATGGAGGTGTGCTCTTTCGGAGCATAATAGAAGACTGTGCACCTCCTTGTTGGCTCCAGCCCCTTTGATAACCTGGGTCCGCCCCAAACCATGGTGAACCACAATGCACCTCCTATAGACAAAAGTAGAGTGACACGTCATGAGTGGCATAACTAACGTCCTATTTGGAAACGCAACTTCAATGATGACCTCATGGCTGCCATGACCCAAACACCTCACCAGTCATCGTCTGACCATCAATAATGCGATGACAAGTCATAGGTGTGGGCCTCTGCAAGCCATTTGGGAGGACACCTGATGCCCTGTGGTCTATATGGGACCCCCACATCAGGGCCAGGGCCAAAGAGTTCATTACCGGACCTAGTCTCTGATGCAGGAAGTGCCTGAGCATGCTCAGTAGCATGAAATACAGTCTCTGAAAAAAGACTATCAGCTTTAGCATGGTGTCTAGGCACAAAACAGGACTTAGACCCGGCACGGAATGCAAGCACCTGTGCAAAGAGGCTTTTCACACTTAGTGTGGGAGCATGCGCTGTATCCCGAAATGAAGACTTAGCGTCAGGAATGGCACAGTCAGGCTGAGCATACTCACTAGGTGAAACACTGTAATTAGGCTGCAGCTGGGGTACATCGGCACACGCATGCGCACTTGCTGCCTCTCCACACTTAGACGTGGAGGGGAAATTTGTCTTGGAGATGCTGTCTATGAACAGAAGGAAAAGCTAAAGGAAGCCTGACTTTCTATCCCTCCGAATTATGAAATGCAGCAATGAATTCCATGAGTTTGCTATAACATTAGCGTAGCAAAATGTGCATGAGGGTGTGATGTAGAGGTGCTAGAAATAGCTTGTCACCAGTGGGGCACTAATGGAATACAACAGCCAGTTCTATGATGCCACAAAATGGCAGTATTTTGTGCTATCATTATAGCTTATTAAAAACAGAGCACGAGGTTGTCATGCAGAGGTGCTGCACATAGATTTGCAGTAGTGTGAATAGACAAAAGTACAATAGCCACGTTTAGGATACAACTAGGTACAGTGAGTGTTTGCTAGTATAATGGCTGAGTTTAAAAAAGTTAGAGTGTGCAATGCAGGCAGACGTGCTGCAAATAACGTTCCAATACTGTGAATAGACAAAAGTACAAAAGCCACGTTTACGATACAACTAGGTACACTGTGTGTTTGCTAGTATAATGGCTGAGTTTAAAAAAGTTAGAGTGTGCAATGCAGGCAGACGTGCTGCAAATAACGTTCCAATACTGTGAATTGACAAAAGTACAATAGCCACGTTTAGGATACAACTAGGTACAGTGAGTGTTTGCTAGTATAATGGCTGAGTTTAAAAAAGTTAGAGTGTGCAATGCAGGCAGACGTGCTGCAAATAACGTTCCAATACTGTGAATAGACAAAAGTACAAAAGCCACGTTTACGATACAACTAGGTACACTGTGTGTTTGCTAGTATAATGGCTGAGTTTAAAAAAGTTAGAGTGTGCAATGCAGGCAGACGTGCTGCAAATAACGTTCCAATACTGTGAATTGACAAAAGTACAATAGCCACGTTTAGGATACAACTAGGTACAGTGAGTGTTTGCTAGTATAATGGCTGAGTTTAAAAAAGTTAGAGTGTGCAATGCAGGCAGACGTGCTGCAAATAACGTTCCAATACTGTGAATAGACAAAAGTACAAAAGCCACGTTTAGGATACAACTAGGTACACTGTGTGTTTGCTAGTATAATGGCTGAGTTTAAAAAAGTTAGAGTGTGCAATGCAGGCAGACGTGCTGCAAATAACGTTCCAATACTGTGAATAGACAAAAGTACAAAAGCCACGTTTACGATACAACTAGGTACACTGTGTGTTTGCTAGTATAATGGCTGAGTTTAAAAAAGTTAGAGTGTGCAATGCAGGCAGACGTGCTGCAAATAACGTTCCAATACTGTGAATAGACAAAAGTCCAATAGCCACGTTTAGGATACAACTAGGTACACTGTGTGTTTGCTAGTATAATGGCTGAGTTTAAAAAAGTTTGAGTGTGCAATGCAGACAGACGTGCTGCAAATAACGTTCCAATACTGTGAATTGACAAAAGTCCAATAGCCACGTTTAGGATACAACTAGGTACAGTGAGTGTTTGCTAGTATAATGGCTGAGTTTAAAAAAGTTAGAGTGTGCAATGCAGGCAGACGTGCTGCAAATAACGTTCCAATACTGTGAATAGACAAAAGTACAAAAGCCACGTTTAGGATACAACTAGGTACACTGTGTGTTTGCTAGTATAATGGCTGAGTTTAAAAAAGTTAGAGTGTGCAATGCAGGCAGACGTGCTGCAAATAACGTTCCAATACTGTGAATAGACAAAAGTACAAAAGCCACGTTTACGATACAACTAGGTACACTGTGTGTTTGCTAGTATAATGGCTGAGTTTAAAAAAGTTAGAGTGTGCAATGCAGGCAGACGTGCTGCAAATAACGTTCCAATACTGTGAATTGACAAAAGTACAATAGCCACGTATAGGATGCCACTAGGTACACTGAGTGTTTGCTAGTAAAATTGCTTAGTTTAAAAAAGTTGGAGTGTGCAATGCAGGCAGACGTGCTCTGCAAATGTCTTTGCACTAGTGGGACTATAGCAAAGTCCAATAGCCACAGATAGGATGCCACTAGGTACACTGAGTGTTTGCTAGTATAATGGCTTAGTTAGAATGAGTTGGAGTGTGCAGAGGACAAGAGGGTACAGTGGCAGGATTGTGGTGCTCTGGGTAGAGGAATGGAAGCCTGCCTTTCTATTCCCTCCTAATGGTAAAATGCAGGGAGGAAATCCCTGACCTGGGCTACACAGACGCTGTTGCTGTTTGCAGGACCTGTCACCTATGGCTCTCTGACCCTGCCGCTTTGAGCCCTTAAAAGGACTGCTAGAAAGTGCTCTCCCTATGCTGTCTAACGCTGTGTATGCAGCGCATACAGCTGTATCGGCGATAGGACAAAGGACGGAACTGCGACACTGATGTCTGACACCAAAGACGCAGAAGGCAGATAATGGCGTTCGTGAAGAAAATGTCCGGTTTTATAATGCAGGGACATGTGACATGCAGATCCTATCACACATGCCGTTGCTTCTCTGGCTCAAAGTCCACTTAGCTGTGTGTGTGTCTGTGATTGGCTGACATGCTGGCCCGCCCCACAAGACGCGCGCGCTTAGGGAAGGAAGACAAGAAAAAAAAAAAAAAAATGGCGATCGCCATTATAGAAACAGCAGTGATCTGAAGGCGCTGTTCACGCACACTATACACTGAAATGTGATAATAGTTTGATTCACAGAGTGACTTACACTATTACAGCAGAAACCAAGCTATGATTTAGCTGTTTTTTGGCTGCTAGAACCGTTCTCGAACGTTTCTAGAACTATCGAGCTTTTGCAAAAAGCTCGAGTTCTAGTTCGATCTAGAACACGCCCCAAAATCACTCGAGCCGCGAACTGGAGAACCACGAACCACGAACCGCGCTCAACTCTAGTCAGTATACTGTACATCACTGGAAATAAACCTGCCAACAGCTGCCAAGAAAGAGCATAAAAAACAGAATAGACTAAGGGCCTTTACACGCTTCGACATCGCTAGCATTACTGGCGATGTCGAGCGCGATAGCACCCGCCCCATCGCACATACCTGTTCAGCGACGTTGCTATGACCGCCGAACATTCCCTCCCTCAAGGGGGAGGTGCGTTCGGCGTCATAGCAACGTCACCGCAACGTCACTAAGCGGCCGGCCAATAGAAGCGGAGGGGCGGAGATGAGTGGGACGTAACATCTTTTCCTTCCTCATTGCTGGCGGCCGCAGGTAAGGTGAGGTTCCTCGTTCCTGCGGTGTCACACATAGCGATGTGTGCTGCCGCAGAAACGATGAACAACATCATACTTGCAGCTGCAACAATAATTGGGAATGCATCCCCATGTCACCGATAAGCGATTTTTAATGTTTTTGCAACGATTCAAAATCGCTCATAGATGTCACACGCAACGACATCGCTAATGCGGCCGGATGTGCGTCACAAATTCCGTGACCCCAACGACATCGCTTTAGCGATGTTGTAGCGTGTAAAGCGGCCCTAAGTATTTGTACTGCTCTACAGGTGGTTTTCTTCAACCAGTTTGTCCTTTCAAAAATGTGCATTGCTAGGCTATGTGCGCACAGTGCGTTTTTCGCGGCGTTTTTGGGCGTTTTTCGGGTGCGTTTTTGGCCTCAAAACTGCATGACTTTGCTTCCCCAGCAAAGTCTATGAGTTTTCATTTTTGCTGTCCGCACACAACTTTTTTTTTTAAGCTGCGTTTTTGAGCTTAAAAAAAAATGGACATGTCAATTCTTTCCTGCGTTTTTCTGCGTTTCCCCCCCAGGCAATGCATTGGAAAAACGCAGCAAAACGCAGAGATCAAAAACGCAGCAAAACGCAGCCAAAAACGCACCAAATCGCGGTAAAAACGCATGCGTTTTTTTACGCGTTTTTCCGACGCGGGTGCGTTTTTGTGCATTTTTAGCGGCCAAAAACGCACAAAAACGCAGCATCAAAAAAACGCAGCGTGCGCACATAGCCCTAGGTTGATAAGGGGTAAATCATAAATATACAGGTTGTATGGTTGAGGGAAAAAAAGATGAGATTGCAGGTGCACAATAGGTGGTCTCTTAATATAAAATGTCTCAGGCCATTTGAACAGAATGTTAATGTATGTAAAGCGCTGTGGAATATGTTAGCGCTATATAAACATATTTATTTATTTATTAACCCCATACCTCTAAGGGCGGCTTTTCACACTACGACATCGCAGGTGCGATGTCGGTGGGGTCAAATCAAAAGTGACGCACATCCGGCGTCACTTGCGATGTCGTAGTGTGTAAATCCTAGATGATACGATAAACGAGCGCAAAAGCGTCGTTATCGTATCATCATTGCAAGCTCCGACTTTTCCATAATTTTGCTGCAGCGATGGTACGATGCTGTTCCTCGTTCCTGCGGCAGCACACATCGCTGTGTGTTATGCCGCAGGAACGAGGAACTTCACCTTACCTGCCGCCGGCGGCTCTACGGAAGGAAGGAGGTGGGCGGGATGTTTACATCCTGCTCATCTCCGCCCCTCCGCCGCTGTTGGCCGCCTGCCGAGTGACGTCGCTAGGACGCCGCATGACCCGCCCCCTTAGGAAGGAGGCAGTTTGCCGGCCAGAGCGACGGTCACAGGGCAGGTGAGTGCATGTGAAGCTGGCGTAGCGATAATTTTCGCTACGCCAGCTATCAAACGATATCGTACCTGCGACGGGGGCGGGGACTATCACGTGCGACATCGCAGCATCGGCTTGCGATGTCGCAACGTGCAAAGCCCGCCTAAGGCTAGGTTCACATTTCCGTTGTTTTGCATCAGTCACATGCGTTGCTTGACGCATGTGACTGATGCGTTGTACAATGGATGACAAAGAACAGAAATCATTGTCGGACTCCGTTGTGTGTGGGGGGCGGAGCGCGAGGGGGGGCAGAGCACGAGGGGGCGGAGCCGAGCGGGGCCGTGGCGCGGCGCTGAGGACGTCAGTGCTGCGGGGACTGCAGGGCTGGGGACAAGTGAGTGTGTGTGTGAGTGTGTGTGTGTGAGTGTGTGTGAGTGTGTACACATGCGGAGTGCGGAAGGGGGCGGAGCCGAGTGGGGAAGTGTCGGCCTCCTTGCACACATATCCAGGGTAAATATTGGGTAACTAAAAGCAAAGCACTTTTTGCTTGGTTACCCGATATTTATCTTGGATACCAGCGTACACCGCTTAGCGCTGGGTCCCTGCACACGTAACCACTGTAAATATCAGGTAACTAACCAAAGCGCATTGCTTGGTTACCCGATGTGTATCCTGGTTACGGGGGCAGGGAGCCAGAGAGCGCATGCGCAGCAAAATCGTACGGATCGCGCTGTTCAAAAAACGTTACATGCTGCGTTGCTCCCGCCCGGCGGTCAGTTAAAAAACGACTGACCGCGATGCAGCGGATGCAACGCAGCATCATCAGTCGCAATCCGTCACTAATAGAAGTCTATGGGGAAAAACTGGATTCCTGCAAAAATATTTTGCAGGATACCGTAATTCCTCAAGGTGACGGATTGTGACTGATGCAAAACAACGGAAGTGTGAACCTAGCCTAAGGGGTGTTAGTGTTCAGCCAAGTGAATGCTGGACATTTCATTTAGAGCAGAGCAGAAGGGGTTGGGGTGTATTCAGTGCTAAAACGTCAAGGACACTCAAATGAGGGAACCGTCCTTAGGACACTTGAGATCGCAACACGGGGGGAATAAGACTTGTTTCCCATGGTAATATGCAACTTTGTCCTATTTCAAAATACAAAATCTGAGATGAATACCTTACCTACCTTGCAATGTTTATAATACTGGTGTTTTATTATTTGGCCGAGGGACCCTTAGGTCACTGGAAGTAAAACGCGACTGTTGGATAAGGCTAAGTTCACATTTCCGTTGTTTTGCATCAGTCACATGCGTTGCTTGACGCATGTGACTGATGCGTTGTACAACGGATGACAACGGTGACAACGAAAATAATTTCTTTGTCGGACTCCATTTGTGTGTGGGGGGCGGAGTTTGGGGGGCTGAGTTCAGGGGGCGGAGCTGAGGACGTCAGTGCCGTGGTCTGCATGGCTGGGGACATTTGAGTGTGTGTGTGTTTGTGTGTGTGTCTGTGTGTCTACATGCATGTGTACATGCGGAGTGCGGGAGGGGGCGGAGCCGAGCGGGGCCATGGAGCTGAGGATGTCAGTGCCGCGGGGACTGCAGGGCTGGGGACAAGTGAGTGAGTGTGTGTGAGTGTGTGTGTGTGTGTGTGTACACATGCGGAGTGCGGGAGGGGGCGGAGCCGAGTGGTGAAGTGTCGGCCTCCTTGCACACTGTATCCAGGGTAAATATCGGGTAACTAAAAGCAAAGCACTTTTTGCTTGGTTACCCGATATTTATCTTGGTTACCAGCATACACCGCTTAGCGCGGGCTCCCTGCACACGTAACCACTGTAAATATCGGGTAACTAACCAAAGCGCATTGCTTGGTTACCCGATGTTTATCCTGGTTACGGGGGCGGGGAGCCAGAGAGAGCATGCACAGCGAAATCCTACGTATCGCGCTGCTCAAAAAACGTTACAGGCTGCGTTGCTCCCGCCTGGCGGTCAGTTAAGCAACGACTGACCGCGACGCAGCGGATGCAACGCAGCATCATCAGTCACAATCCGTCACTAATAGAAGCCTATGGGGAAAAACAGGATTCCTGCAAAATATTTTGCAGGATACCGTAATTCCTCAAGGCTACGGATTCTGACTGATGCAAAACAACGGAAGTGTGAACTTAGCCTATAGCATTCCAATTAACCAAAGATCTGCATATATAACTATATTCAGAAAGTGCACGTTTATTGTATTTTCTGAATAATTTTATTTACTAGTACAAAAAATTAGGTAAAATTCAGTGCAAGGTTATGCAAGGTTATCCTACCTTTAATATTGGTTAGCTACCCGGTTTGACTGTATTCACATATGACAATTTGAAGAGGAGTCCTTTTCAACTGTTTTTTAATTTTTTTTTAGAATAAAAATGTAAATTACTTCAAGGTAATTAGTAGTAAAATCTGTAAAGCCGTGGAAAATATGGAATGTTTGATTTATGAAAAAAGTGGGGAAAGATTGTGTAAAAAGTAAAAATAAATACAAAAATATATACAGTATATCTTTTATGAAATAATTACTTATTCTCCATTCAGAACCTCTCATGCCTGATATTAACAGACTAAAAATAAATGCATTTTTGAGACAAATAGTGGTGCAAAAAAGCCATATCTTTATAAAAAGAATTGCCCCCAAATAGATTCTCTATATTATATATATACTGAATACATAGCTACATGGTGTCTTGTTGCAATGATCCTATACTTCAAGCCACAGATATTGCTTTATAGCACTCATACAAGCAGATATTTTGTGTAGAAACCAAACATAAGACGGTTGCTTCCCATGGCATTTCCACCCCCGCCCCACATATATCAATCATTTATGCGGGTACCGTTAGCTATAAAATGACTGGTATCCTGCTACTACAGGATTGTAAGACTGATGGCGTGTTTGGATACATAGGGTCAATCTGTGTGACAAACTGTATAGGTATATATTAGTAATGGAGAAGGCAATGAATCAGGCCGACCTTGTCAGAGCAATTACCTAGCATCAGGATAGGGTCAGTGGCTTTCAATTTAGTGTGGGGATTGCATTTTCCTTGGTTGAAACTAACTATGCATTGGAAATTATACCCTACACCCCTTCCATATATTGAGAACATAAAAAATAATATCTAACCTTACATTATTTAGTACACTTGCTCTTAACGTAACCTGTCAGGAGCTTTAATGTTACCAAACTAGATACATTGCTGGGTATGGTAAAAAATATTCTGACCAAAAATAGATAATCCATAACAAAAAGAGCACTCAACTTTGGCCAAACCATGAGGCAGCAAGCCAAGCTATGAGGCAGCAAGCCAAGCTATGAGGCAGCAGGTCAAGCCATGAGGCAGCAGGTCAAGCCATGAGGCAGCAGAAGAGGAGTGATATCCATACTTCTGGACTGCTCACATTGGAGATTGACCTCTTAGGGGACAACCCACAGGGGCGTAACGATCGCGGTCGCAGAGGTCGCCACTGCGACCGGGCCCGCAGGGTTATAGGGGCCCGGCAGCCGCTCTGCAGAGCCGGCTGCCGGGCCCCTATGTGTAGTGCCACTATTTAGTGGCCGACTGCGCGACCGTTAGGGGGCCGGCCTGTGAGTCAGGGGGGCCCAGTGTCTGCAGGGGGGCAGAGGGGCCCCTGACCTGGAAAGGCCACCAGGCGTTCCTGACCTGCTGCAGAGGAGATGTGCACGGCAGACGGAAACCATCCCTACCAGGACCTGCGATGATGTCACGCCCATGTGACTGTGTGGGAGGAGACACAGGATGCCTGGGAGAAAGCAGGAGAAGATACTTCGAACACATGAGTGGTAATGAGAAAAGAGGGGACATGAGGGGAGGGGCTGCAGGGTGAGTGGGATATGAGGGCTGCAGACTGTGACAGAAGCATGTGAAGGGTGCAGAGTGTTTGAGAGGGGTAAGTTGGGGTACGGGCAGGGTGAGATATGTGGGTCAGGGTGTGTGTGTGATATGGGGGTGCAGGCTGTATAGGGAGCAGGGTGTGTGACATATGGGGGCAGGGGCATAACTACCGCAGTCGCAGGGGTCAGAAGGAGCTGAGAGGTACTTGTTTTTTTATTTTGCTGGCTGCATGACACATATAGGCCCGTGGAAGCTGCCTGCATGATACATGGAGGCCCTGGTGGGGATGGCTGGCAGGCTGCATTACACATAGAAGCCCTGGGGGCTGGCTGCATGACACATGGAGGCCCTGGGGGGGCTGGCTGCATGACACATGGAGGCCCTGGGGGGACTGGCTGCATGACACCTGAGGGGGGGGGGCTGGCTGCATGACACATGGAGGCCCTGGGGGGACTGGCTGCATGACACATGGAGGGCCTGGGAGAGCTGGCTGCATGACACATGGAGGTCCTGGGGGCTGGCTGCATGATACATGGAGGCCCTGGTGGGGCTGGCTGGCAGGCTGCATTACACATAGAAGCCCTGGGGGCTGGCTGCATGACACATGGAGGCCCTGGGGGCTGGCTGCATGACACAGGGAGGCCCTGGGGGGGCTGGCTGCATGACACATGGAGGCCCTGGGTGGGGCTGGCTGCATGACACATGGAGGCCCTGGTGGGACTGGCTGCATAATACATGGAGGCCTGGGGGTGCTGGCTGCATGATACATGGAGGTCTATGGGACTGCATAATAAACATGAAGGACACCTTATACATAGACTATAGCAGCGCATTATACATGGAGGTCTATGGGGCTGCATTATAATACATATAGGACTATGGGGGCTACATTATAATATATGGAGGACTATGGAGGCTACCTTACACATGGTCTATGGGGGTGCATTATAAAGCATGGGGAACTGTGATGCAGTATAAAATATGGAGAACTATGGGAAATGCATTATAATACATGGAGGACTATGGGGGTGCATTCTAATATATAAAGGGTTATGTGGGACCCTTTATACTATATGGAAGGCTATATGGGGGCCATTATAGTATTTGGAGAACTATATATGAGGGAGGAAAAAGATACAAGTATGGGATGGGAATGTTTTGTGCTGAGGGAAAAGGGCTCTTTCCCATGCTCTGCTATACATCTCTCAGCACCCAGCTTTCCCATGCTCTGCTATACATCTCTCAGCACCCAGCTTTCCCATGCTCTGCTATACATCTCTCAGCACCCAGCTTTCCCATGCTCTGCTATACATCTCTCAGCACCCAGCTTTCCCATGCTCTGATATGGGAAAGCTGGGTGCTGAGGGAAAGATGTATGACAGAGCATGGGAAAGCAGGGTGCTGATAGAGGGATTTTAGATCATGGGAAACCTGGGTGCTGTGGGTAAAAGCCAAGTGTCAGCATCATTATCCCGTACCCCAAGTGTTGTGTACATGGAGGGGGGCCCCGGTCCAAAGTTTGCATCAGGGCCCATCAAACTCTAGTTACGCCACTGACAACCCACATGACATATTCACTGCAATCTTTGCTGGAGGCTGCTTTGTCTAACAATTTATTTCAACTCCATGGCTTCTCAAGTTGCATGTTCCAAGCTCCCCTGTCCGAAGAACAGGAAATCACTGAAGGAGGAAGTAAGCTTTGTCTTATTATTTTGCTATATTCTTCCTGTCCAGCTGTAGGGGAGAATTCTCTCTCTGGTGCTATTATTGGTGATGGGAAAAGTTTATGTAAAGGAGGATGCATGTACATTGAGGACGACCGATTCCCACCTTAGACACTGTGCGCACACTACTTTTTTGCTGCGTTTTTGCTGCGTTAATGGTGCAGTTTGTGTTCATAAACTTCACTTCATATAGCCCTTCTCCATCAAAGTCTATGAGAAATCCGAAATGCTGTGTGAATGTTGCTTCTTTTTTCCTTACAGGTTTTGCTGCAGTTTTTCTACAGCAAAAAGAAGTATGTCACTTCTTTTCTGCAGGTCCCTGAATTTTTTCTTGTGTTTTGCCATTGATAATGTTAAAAAAAAATGCAGGGAGAAAAACACAGGCAATAACGCACCAAAACGCATGCGTTTTTTGGGTGCGTTTTTTGCCAGAGGGTGCCTTTTTTGCTGAAGAAACAAATCTGCAGTGTGTGCACATAGCTTAATCGATGGATACTTCATAATATTTTCCTGCTGGAGCCAACCAACCGTCCTTCCCAAGAGAGTCATACTTACTAGACCCCGAACATCTGCGTGGCTCCCAGGTCCTCCTGCTATCTTTGCTGCATGCCGTCCTTCCCTACTTCTGGCTGACACGCTCACATACATCAGATCACTCACACACACTCATACTCATACACACACACACCAGATCACTCACGCAATCACACACCAGATCGCACACACATACACACTGACCACATCTGGTGATACGGATTGCCGTCGGCCAGCAGGGGAAGATGGGAGATAGTGCATGGAGGACTCAGCAGTGGAATACATGGATGCGTTCTACCGCAGGTCCTCTATGCGTTACACCACACTGTGTCCCAGGATTCCCTGCTGGCCAAAAGCAATCGGTATCTCTGAATGTGGTGAGTGTGTGCGATCTGATGTGTGTGGGTGCATGATCTGATGTGTGATTGTGTGTGCAATCTGATGTGTGTGCAATCTGATGTGTGTGGGTGAGCGATCTGATTTGTGTGGCTGTATCTTTCGCTGCAGGTCCTCATGTTTGATGTCTGGTGAGTATGATTGCGGGATCTGTCTTCTTTCTTTTGGGGATGCCTGCTTTCTATAATGAAGTGTCCTGCAGTATTCTTTAACTTTTTTAGCTGGACGGACACTTCATTATTGAACCATGACTTGGGCTATTTTGGGGGGAGGGCTTATATTTAAGCCTTGCTCTGAGAAGGCAAAAATTCATGCTAGAGCTTATTTTTGGAGGAGGGCTTATTTTTTAAAAAACACGGTAGGTGTAGAATAATGCAGTTCATTTATAATTTGATTCCAAGTTCATTTTCTCTGTTATAAATGTCTATTTGCAGCCATGAAGGTTTGTTTGAACTTGCCTTTTACTATTTTACCTAGCAATATAATTAGTTTATTGCTTGATAGGTTCCCTTTAAGTTACAAGGTGTTGCATGATATACTCATGTGTTAAAAAAATACACTCACTTTTTTAGGAATATTGCTCAACTCTGTCGTACCCAACATTAATCCCTTCCCAACATGTGACATACATGTGTGTCACATGCTGTGGGCAGGTATATGGAGCAGGCTGAAGAGCTGTGCCACCACCATTACCGGCAGTAGATGCATATAACAGCACAAATAAAAGACGGCCCCCATGGCTGTCAGGTTGGTACTCTTCTGAAGACTAGCCTCATGCTGGTCTTCATAGGAGAATGTGATTTTACTAATTTTACCTATATACTGCAAAACATTGATCAAAACAATAATTTATAACCCAAAATGGTATCAATAAAAACATTATCTCATCACAAATAAAAAACAGCCCTCACACATCTCAATTGATGGAAAAATAAAAAAGTTACAGTTTCCAGAAAATGGCAATGCAGACCAAATTGTTTTTGTTTTTATAAATCTCTGAATTTTTTTCACTATTAAAATAAAAAGAACTATGGTATATTCATCTGGTATAAAATAAATAAAGGACTATATAAGTTTAGTATAAAAAATGATATGAAATATGTTTGATTTTGCCTTATTCATACTAATTTGAAGAATCATGAATAATAAATGCCATAAAAACAAAACATTGTGGAATTGAATTTTTTTTTGCCATTTCACTGCATTTGGAGTTTCCGAATATCCATTACTTTGTTCGTAAAAGTGAATAGTATCATTCAAAACAAACTCGTCCTGAAAAAAGAAACCTATAGTGAGAACTTTTGGAAGAGGGAAACGAAAAAACGAAAAAGAAGAGGGTAATACTTTTTGGTTGTTCATCAGTAATTAATAATTTGTCATGGTTTATTGGTGACTGTAGGTGACACTATTTTATCATTTCTGTCTATGTCGGGTATTTGAAGCTCTGTAACCAACAAAAATCCAACTGCTAAAAAATATATCAAAAAAATTAATTGGCACAGAATTTTAAATTTAGAGTAAAAAAAAGTGATGTTCAAAGCTGGACTTTTAGTTTAGAGCAATATACTGTATAAATAATATTGTGACTTGTTACTTATTGACTGAAATGTGCTATGTGCAGCAATTCATCCTAGAAAAGTGTACATCTATGCTACAAAATTGGCGAAGCCAAGTTACACCTGACCCCACTGTGACTTCAAGAATATTGGAGTCCCAATTGTTACCCAATGTCATGAACTCAGGCAAAAAAAGACTGAGCACACTACTTCACATCTATAGGCAAAAAGGAGTTCAAATCCACAATATGAGGCATACTGCATTAATTGATTATTTAGAGCAATATAAAATAAGGTTAACCTGATAACTGTGATGGACACATGACTTTAGGTTCCTCCTGGTCAATGTGCTTCCATTATCACTTGATGCCCCATCTATGCTCCTCAGGGATGAGAATTCATTCTTTGATTTCATATCTTCCTCGCTTGTCAAATCTTCTGACATTCCTTTATTGTCTTGTCTCATTCCGCACTAAGGCAACAGGATGAGCTGTTAATAGGTCCACTCATTACAAGTAATGCAGTCTGACAATGGCTCAGTCACATCTCACAAATAGCAATCAATGTATAAAACATCAAATGGGGTTCGCTAAAAAAATATCTAAAATCTCAGGTTATTTACTGACAAGCACATAAAGAAGAAGCAATCCCTGCAGCCTGTCAATAGTGTGAATACTGGAAATGAGAAAATAACTGTAATGAATAATTTACTATCTTGAACAGAATCAGATCATTTATGAGGATATTATCAAAAGAAAATTTCTGTTATGAGCCAGAAGGTATTCCAGACCATAAATTGACATATATTTAGAAGTATCCACTTAGGACCTAATTCTTCAAAGCTGTCAAGCAAGAATTCTGGCATAAAAGCTTTGAATAGTCGCAAAATGTAAGAGCAACTTGAATATGCGCCTAAATCTTGCGGCTTTTGGTGTTTTCAAATGTTTCTCCCAAATTCAACAAAATCGGTGGTGCTGGGGCAGGACAGGGTCTTGGTGGGAGCGGGACGTCACAGCTTGTTTAATTTATGAGGATCTGTGCAAATCCTAAGCCAAAAATCTCACTCCAATACCTGCCTCTAGTGAGGCATGGAGGTGCACTCCACTCATCAAGGCTCAAGATTCATGACCTTTTCATGAAACAGGAGCAGCTAACTCCAGCACAGCCCCTTATCAAGAGCGATGTTAACAACACCATTATTAATGAATCGGGCCAATAGACTTGTGTAAAAGTTTAGACATTCTTTCAGCGTCCCTTTAAATAGCATCTGCAGAAAAGTGCAAACATTCCTTAAAAGTTGAATGCACCATCAGGTCTTTCTTGTAGAAGAGGTTCCAGGAAACCCTGGAGAATTTTTTCCTAAAGCATCTTGATTGTTTTTTGGGGTAATTTTCTTTGTATTTTTCAAATGGTGTTAGCCAACAGCAGTTTTTGGAGGGTTTTTCCAATTGTTTCTTTTACGTATTTTTTAGGCCACGTGCACACGTAGAGCATTTGGTACATTTTTTACCTCAGTATTTGTAAGCCAAAACGAGGAGTTGATCAGTGTTAGGCCCCCTTTACACGCACGTGAAAAAAACGTACCGTTTTTTCACATACGTATTAAAGGGGTGGTTTGCTCGTCGTGTTTGTGGCACATGCTTGTTCTCCGTAATAACACACAGAGAGCGGAAAGCCCCGCCTTACCTGTTTCTTCCGGAGCTGTCTGTGGTGCTGAATGATAGTGTCCGGCACAGGCCACGCCCTGCTGATGCTGCTTCTGGCCCCCAGTGAAGAAGATGCGTTGTTCAAATTCACTGGGTGACAGCCGCGGCAGAGACTGCAGGGCTGGTGGAGGTGAGTATGTGTTTTTTTTATTTTTAAAATGACACGTGTGTTTCTCCGGCGTGTGTCATGTGGGCCCGCATCCACACTACATCCGTGTGGTACGTGTGCTGCCGGAGAAAAATGGACATGCATCCGTATAGAGCACACGGGCTCACGTCTGCTCCACACGGAGGCACGGGCCAAAGGCTGCACACGTGCATGCACATAAACCCATTGATTTTAATGGGTTTACGTGCGCCCGTGTCTCCGGTACATGCGGGCATGGACCTAGAACGTACCCGAGACACGTGTGTGTGAAGGGGGCCTTAGGAAAAGTATATTAGCAGCACGGGCACCATTTCTGTATTTTTCACCCTTTCCTTGTTTTGGCTTAGAAATACTGAGGTAAAAACCTCCCCAAACACTCAATGTGTGAACGTGACCTAAAAGTCGTTTGCCACTTGTTTTCTTCACTCCACAGAATAATGAAGAAACCATTTGCATTTTTATTTAGGCAAAAACAAGTTAAAAATGCTCCAAAAAATTCAGTAATATTCCAGCCATCTTTTGAGGTTTTCCACTGGCTCCACTGACTTGTATTATGAACTACAGAGTATCTTCCAAGTTAAAAATGTCAGAAGAATACACATATTACTTCTTTTAAAACTGTTTTTTAGAAACCTGAAGTATGACATCCAGAAGCCTGAATATATGAACAAGTCATTTTTACATAGCATTGCATATGTTCATTATTTTGAATATTTTCTTAAAGGATTTTCAGGCAATCTTTGCAGCGGAATCTGCATGAGAAAAATGTCTGTATATAGCCTTGTCACTTTAGGCTATATGCAAATGGAGTTTTATGAGCAGAAACTGAACAGAAATAACAGGGTTTTGAGGGGTTTTGAGTTTTTGAAGAGAGTTTGAAGAGTTTCCACTGCTGCAAAACACTTTTTTTGGAGTGGAAATTGAGTGAAAACTCTCCATTGGCTATGTGCACACGATGTCTTTTAAATTTAGGCAAATCTAACAAGTTTTTCAAGCAGAAGACATTTTAGGAGACTGTATTTCTTTTTCCAATTTGTCAGAAAAACAGCCCTCTGGCGCCCCCTTATCGTCAGGACAATTACGGGATTGACTGACGACTAACTTTGAGATCTTGGCTGTTTCCAGTACTTTGCCAATTATTGAGGCACTCCCAGTGAGATTGATAAGTATACATATCAGCAGTTTCAGCTCGTGGGATATATATAAATATATATATACTAGAAGGTGGCCCGATTCTAACGCATCGGGTATTCTAGAATTTACGTATTGTGTAGTTAATGTATGATTTTTGTTATATATATATAGATGTTGTTGTGTGTAGTTACCAAGTGTTTGTGTAGGGCACTGTAAATGTTCTGGGTGTTGTCTGGGTATGGGGGGGTGAGAGAGCGGTGTTGTATGTGTGTTGCGTTGTGTGTGTTGCGTTGTTTGTGGAGCGCTGTGTGTCTGCAGTGTTCTGTGTGTGTGGTGCTGTGTGTGTTGCGCGGTTTGTGTGGGTGTGGAGTGCGTGTGTGTGTTTTGGGGGGAGATATGTTTTGTGCAGTGTGTGTGTTTCGCGGTATGTGCGTATATTTATGTATGCCGTGGTGTTTGTGTGTTGGGTGTTGTGTGTGTGCGGCGTTGTCTGTGTGTGTGTGGGTGTCTGTGTAGGGCGGTGTTGTGGTGTAGTTCCCAGTGTGTGTGGTGTGTTGTGCGGTGCGCGTGTGGCGGTGTGTGTTTTGGGGGGAGGTGTGCACCCCCATCATGCTCCATCCCCCATGCTGCGCACCCCCCATCGTGCTCCTTCCCCCATGCTACGCATCCCCATCGTGCTCCATCCCCCAGGCTGTGCACCCCCATCGTGCTCCATCCCCCATGCTGCGCACCCCCATCGTGCTCCATCCTCCATGCTGCGCACCCCCCATCGTGCTCCATCCCCCCATGCTGCGCACCCCTCATCGTGCTCCATCCCCCATGCTGCGCACCCCTCATCGTGCTCCATCCCCCATGCTGCGCACCCCTCATCGTGCTTCATCCCCCATGCTGCGCATCCCCCATCGTGCTCCATCCCCCATGCTGCGCACCCCCTATTGTACTCCATCCCCCATGCTGCGCACCCCCCATCGTGCTCCATCCCCCATGCTGCGCACCCCCCATCGTGCTCCATCCGACATGCTGCACACCCCCCATCGTGCTCCATCTGACATGCTGCGCACCCCCATCGTGCTCCATCCGACATGCTGCACACCCCCCATCATGCTCCATCCTCCATGGTGCGCACCCCCCATTGTGCTCCATCCTCCATGATGCGCACCCCCCATCGTGCTCCATTCCCCCATGCTGCACACCCCTCATCGTGCTCCATCCCCCATGCTGCGCACCTCCCATCGTGTTCCATCCCCCATGCTGCGCACCCCCCATCATGTTCCATCCCCCATGCTGCACACCCCCCATCGTGCTTCATCCCCCATGCTGCGCAACCCCCATCGACTCCATCCCCCATGCTGCGCACCCTCTATCGTACTCCAAGCCCCATGCTGCGCACCCTCTATCGTGCTCCATCCCCCATGCTGCGCACCCCCCATCGTGCTCCATCCGACATGCTGCGCACCCCCCATCGTGCTCCATCCGACATGCTGCGCACCCCCCATCGTGCTCCATCCCTCATGCTGCGCACCCCCCATCGTGCTCCATCCCCCATGCTGCACACCCCCCATCGTGCTCCATCCTCCATGCTGCACACCCCCCATTGTGCTCCATCCTCCATGCTGCACACCCCCCATTGTGCTCCATCCTCCATGCTGCGCACCCCCCATCATGCTCCATCCCCCATGCTGCGCACCCCCCATCGTGCTCCATCCTCCATGCTGCACACCCCCCATCGTGCTCCATCCTCCATGCTGCATACCCCCCATCGTGCTCCATCCCCGATGCTGGGTCCGCCGGGGGCGGGTCGGAGCGTGGCAACGTGTGCCGTGGGCGGGGCTGAGCGGTCGAGGCGTCAGCGTATGCCGGCTCACTGCACATGTGTACCGGGAGCCGGTGTACGCTGGTAACCATGATACACATCAGGTAACTAAGGGAAGCGCTTCCTATAGTTACATAATGTGTATCATGGTTACCAGCGTACACCGGCTCGGTCACGATCCCAGCGGGGCCGAGCGTGCCAACGTGTGGCGGGGGCGAGCGGGCGAGGCGTCAGCGTATGTCGGCTCTCTGCACATGTGTACTGGGAGCCGGTGTACGCTGGAGCGGGGCTGAGCGGGCGAGGCGTCAGCGTATGCCGGCTCCTTGCACATGTGTACCGGGAGCCGGTGTACGCTGGAGCGGGGCTGAGCGGGCAAGGCGCCAGCATATGCCGGCTCCCTGCACATGTGTACTGGGAGCTGGTGTACGCTGGAGCGGGCGATGCGTGCGGAGGGCCGGGGCGAGTGGCTAATCCATGCGGGGAGCGGGGCCAGACCGAGGCGAGCGGCCAATCCGTGGGGACAGTTGTCACTCTAAGGACACTGTCACGGTGACACTGTCACGGTGACACAATTTTAGAGCAAGACAGACAGACAGACAGACAGAATAAGGCAATTATATATATAGATATATACCTTGGTACCTTCACTGCTAAGCTCCACAATAACCAAAGGAAAATATTCGCTGTCACCATAAGTCGTTTATAGGTAGATTGTACACCCTTTATGGACAGTGTAAGGAGTATTAAGGTTCGTGATTTATATAGAACAAGAGGAGCGAAGCTATTCAATTTATATATTTAATCTAAAAGAGTAGGCAGTGTTTATAAAAATATACCAGATTTTACAAAAGGGAACAATACAATACAATATACACAAACACATAAAATAATAGGGATAAATGAAAGAAAGTTACTACATTTGGTCACTGAAATGGCTCAGACATAGGGAGAGATATTTCTTTGAGATGGCTGGACCGTCGTTGTAAATAAGCACCTGTACCGTGTGTCACCCCCCACATACCCCCATTGTAGATTGTAAGCTTTTATAAGCAGTGTTGTCAGTATTTTTGATTGAATTATTGTATCTTCTATAACTGTTAGGCTATGTGCTCACGTTGCGTAATTTCATGCGTTTACGCTGCATATTGCACTGCAGCGTAAACGCATGCATCCTGCGTCCCCAGCACAATCTATGAAGATTGTGCATAATCCATCCGCATGTTGTGTTTGAGAGCGCAGTGATCTGCACGCTGAAATTTTGATACAAATTGCTGTGCTCAAAAAAGCAACATGTCACTTATTTTGTGCGCTTTGGATGCTGCATCCATTACGCAGTGAAGACGGGAAGGGAAACATATCCAGCATCGATGTCTTTAAAAAAAACTTGAACTTTATTAGGTCACGATAAAAAGTATGTACATGGACTAACCAATCTCTCCATATGCCGCACTACGCCTTAGGCGTTTCAGAGACAACTCCTTAATCATAGGCAAATACAAAGAAATGAAGTATATAGTGGCTTAAGTAGGTTCCATGAACAACCGGATCTACATATAAAATAGTGCCATCATATGGATATCCATACATAATCAAACACAAAAAGGTTAATAAAACATCATAAGTTATACAAAAACTATGACAAATATGTTAGCAAATTATTTTAGTAAATATATGATAAGTCGGATCGAAAATTAAGTTCATTGGGATAACGTGCTTTTAATTTTAATATCCAAAAAGCTTCACTAGCAAATAAGAGGCTTTGACAGTCCCCTCCTCTATACAGTTTGTTAACTCTCTCAACCTCTTGTACCCTTAAGGAACTCATATTGCCCTGATGTAGGTCTTTGAAATGTTTGGCGAGTCCAGAAGTGGTACGTTCTACCAAGGATTCTAAAGACGCAGAAG
Source organism: Anomaloglossus baeobatrachus (assembly GCF_048569485.1). Lineage (NCBI taxonomy): Eukaryota > Metazoa > Chordata > Amphibia > Anura > Aromobatidae > Anomaloglossus > Anomaloglossus baeobatrachus. The sequence goes on from NC_134354.1 coordinate 213,492,134, forward strand.
AGACAAGTTCACTTATCCGTTTTTTCAATGTATGGGTGGTACAACCAATGTAATATTTACAGCAAATGTCACAGCTGGCCGTATATACTAAATGTGTCGTATTGCAATTAATGAAGGTTTTGATTTTAGACATTTTACCATTATTATCTAATATATGATTCCCTTCTTAATAAATTTACACATATTGCATTTCTGTTGTCCACATTTGAAAGTCCACAAATCTAATCCCCCCCCTGCAAAATTTTATTTAATTTGTCATCCTGACATAATATAGCGGTATATTTGCGTTTCATATTACAAATTCTAGTGAAATCTACAGAAAATGGGGTAGAGAAAATGATAGAATTATTCGTCACAGAACTATGTCTCCGGTTATCTTTTAACAATGCACTCTGTGATCTACCTAGAGCTATTCCACGGGCTCTCAAAATTGTATCATGTTTATAGCCCCTATCCTGGAGTCTTTGATACATATGTTCACTCTCCTGTAAAAAAGCCTCATTGTCTGATGCTAATCTCCCAGCCTGGATCATCTCACCCATCGGTAAATTTCGGGTGACATGAGCAGGGTGGCAGCTGTCAGCCTGTAACAGACTATTTCCACTCAACAGTTTCCTAAATATTTTGGTGTGAATCTTGCCATCATTCGCACTTCTTTTTAAATAAAGATCTAAAAAAGGGGTTTCACTTCCAGAAATATTAGCCATGAATCTCAGATTTAATTCATTGTTATTAATGTAATTCAAAAAACCTTCAATATCTGTCTAGGTATCAAAATCGGAGTCATCTGGCTGACACTCCCATATAATGAGAATGTCGTCCAGATATCTTCCATACCAAAGCATAGATTTAACAAAAGGATTAATATCAGTATGTATCGAGCTCTCCTCCCACCAGGCCATATAAATATTGGCCAGGCTAGGGGAGAAACTCGCGCCCCTAGGGCAACCACAGACCTGAAGGTAAAATGAACGATCAAATTTGAAGAAATTATTTTTCCGTAAAAATTCCGTGGCCTGAATAATAAACTGGTTCATTTCTGGTCGGTATAGTTTATATTTGTTGAGAAAAAAAGACAATGCCACAAGAGACAAATCCTGGGGTATCGATGGATAAAGTGATGAAACATCACATGTTATCCACTTAGATCTATTATTCCATCGAATTTGTTTTAAATTTGCCAAAAAGGATTTGGTATCCTTAATCAGACCCACTATTTTAGTCACAATAGGTTGGAGATGGTAGTCCAACCAACCCAATAATTTTTCTCCAAGTGACCCAATCCCCGCCACTATGGGACGCATTGGTGGAGGAAAAATCGCCTTATGGGTCTTGGGCAGGGCATTAGTATGGGACAAATTGGATCTTCAACCATAATAAAATCTTTAATTTTGGCATCAAAAATGTCATTCTCAAATCCCTGAATCACCAATCATCAAATTTCTTTTTTATTGATAAAGTAGGATCAGAATGTAACCTTCTGTATGTTTGAGTATCTGATAACATCATATTAATCTGTCTAATATACAATTCAGTGTCTAAAGCTGGGTTTACACACTGCAACATCGCAAAGGACATCGCTGTAAGGTCACCGGTTTTGTGACGTAACAGCAACCTCCCTAAGTCTCTGCTAAGTCGCTGGTGAGCTGTCAAACAGGCAAACCTGGCCAACAACTCAACAGCGATCCGGACCTGCAGAGCGACCTAGCTGGTTGTTGGGGACGTTGATAAGCAGCCTTTTGAAAGGGAAGTTGCTAACAAAGTCTCTGCAAAGTCTTCACACACTGAAACTTCATGCTGCACAGCGGGAAACAAAGGACCTAGGAATGGTCCTGAACGATTTGTAACGATTACAACTTCACAGCAGGGGCCGGGTCGCTGATAAGTTTCACACACTGCAACATCGCAAACAACATCGCTATTGCGTCACAAAACCGGTGACGTTACAGCGATGTCGTTTGAGATGTTGCAGTGTGTAAACCCAGCTTTAGACAACCACCAGGCCACCCTTATCAGATGGCTTGATGGTTATCTCAGCACAGGATCGCAATTCAGACAGAGCATGGTCTTTCATGCTTGGATAAATTATCCTGAAAAACAAAGTTCTCCTCAAAAATCTGGGTAATTTCACGCTCTAATTCATGCTGAAAATCGTCCATCACTGGAATATGAGAATTCACAAGATAAAAATTCTGATTATTAGTCAGCACATTGATTTTTAGATCCAAAAAATCCTGTTCCTCTAATCGTAAATGCAAGAGTGATCTTAATACAATCTGATCGTTCAATTTCAAATCCAATGGCATATCGTCATTTGTATGGATATCCACCTCACTAGTTGGCAATTCCACACCACTGTCCTCATTGAAAAAATTTCAACAATTGAATAAATCTATTAATATCCTTTATCGAATTGAATAATTCCCCTTTGGAAGTAGGGACAAATTTTAACCCTTTATTAAGAAGAGTAATTTGTGCTTCAGTGAGCATAAAAGGGGAGAGATTAAACACTGATCCAGGGATATGTTTTAATTGTACCTCCTTCCCTTCCTCCAATTGCCTTGTCGAGTTGGATAGCGATGTGGATTTATGATGTTTCCTCCCTGCCCTGCGCCTCCTACGTTTTTTGGGGGCTTAAGGGTAGAAACTGAGGAGTTTGCAGTTATATTGAAATCTGAAGATGAGGAAGGATTCATATTGAATTCTAATTCGCCTTCTGATGAAGAAAAACTAACCTTCCTATTCGAATCTTCCTGTTCCATTCTGTTCTTCTTAAGTATGAATCTGGGCTTGGAATTCCGTCTCTATTTATAGACCATGTTCGTGTTATAATCCATACAATCCCTGTCAAATTTGGATTTCTTATAATCAATAATAGACTCCTCCAGTTTATCCATATTGGACTGGATGTGCTGGTTTAATTTAATAAACTCCTCCTCGGGACTTGTATTCTTCAACAACTGTTGATTAGTGCAGATAGACTTATCCAAATCCTTAATGATCCTATTCTCCTCCCGTATAATCAGCTGCATTAATTTAAATGAGCATTCCGTCAATACAGCATTCCAATCAATCAGAAAACCTTCATTGCATATATTTGTAGGCGGTTTCTTAACCCTGAGTCCTCTAGGGATCATTAGGCAGTCTATGTACTTCTGCAGGGAGGTTGCATCCCACCAAACTTGCAGTTTTTTATTACTAAGTTCGTCCGGAGTATGAAATAATCCATCTGCCTCTGTAGATAAGGTTTTATCCAAAGTATTCTTACTGAAAATACTAGCCACCTTTTTCATGAGGCTTTCACTTTCTAAAGGCATATTTACGGACAGATTGTTCATCATGTAAAATAATTAACAGACATAACGTAAAAAATGTATATTGTCCTTATCTTGTGGAAGGGAGCACGGAGTAGCCAACAAAAACTAAGTAAAAGTAACAAAAACAAAGATCTTTATTTAAAAGGAAGCGCGAAAGATGGCAAGATTAACATCAAATTATTTAGGAAACCGTTGAGTGGAAATAGTCTGTTATGGTCTGACAGCTGCCACCTGGCTTATGTCCCCCAAAATTTACCGATGGGTGAGATGATCCGGGCTCGGAGATCAGCATCAGACAATGAGGCTTTTTTACAGGAGAGTGAACATGTATCAAAGACTCCAGGATAGGGGCTATAAACATGATACAATTTTAAGAGCCCGTGGAATAGCTCTAGGTAGATCACAGAGTGCATTGTTAAACGGGAAACCGAGACATAGTTCTTTGACGAATAATTCTATAATTTTCTCTACCCCATTTTATGTAGATTTCACTAGAATTTGTAATATGATATTCAAATATACTTCTATTTTATGTCAGGATGAAAAATTAAATAAAAATTTGCAGGGGGGGATTAGATTTATGGCTCGTAACGGGAGGAGTATTGGTAATACCATCTCCCCTAGTGTAATTTGCGGAGGACAGGAAAACAATACCACTTGGCTTAATTATTAAGGGACTTTCAAATGTGGACAACAGAAATGCAATATGTGTAAATGTATTAAGAAGGGAGATCATATATTAGATAATAATAGTAAAATGTATAAAATCAAAACCTTCATTAATTGCAATACGACACATTTAGTATAAATGGCCAGCTGTGACATTTGCTGTAAATACTACATTGGTTGTACCGCTCGTACATTGAAAAAACGGATCAGTGAACATGTCTCTTCTGCGTCTTTGGAATCCTTGGTAGGACGTACCACTTCTGGACTCGCCAAACATTTCAAAAACATACATCAGGGCAATATGAGTTCCTTAAGGGTACAAGGGGTTGAGAGAGTTAAACTGTATAGAGGAGGGGACTGGCAGAGCCTCCTATTTACTAGAGAAGCTTTTTGGATATTAAAATTAAAAGCACGTTATCCCAATGGACTTAATTTTCGATCCGACTTATCATATTTACTAAAAAAATTTGCTAACATATTTGTCGGAGTTTTTTTGCATGTTTTTTGTATAACTTATGATGTTTTTTAATCCTTTTGTGTTTGATTATGTATGGATATCCATATGATGGCACTATTTTATATGTAGATCCGGTTGTTCTTGGAACCTACTTAAGCCACTATATACTTCATTTCTTTGTATTTGCCTATGATTAAGGAGTTCTCTGAAACGCGTAAGGTGTAGTGAGGCATATGGAGAGATTGGTTAGTCCATGTACATACCTTTTATTGTGACCTAATAAAGTTCAAGTTTTTTTAAAGACATCGGTGCTGGATATGTTCTCTTCCCGTCTTCCCTTCAATGATTATGTCAGCTGTGGACGCCAACCACGAATACCGTGCAACGACCCAAATGGATATCTATGCAGGAGACTGGTGAGCTGGAAATTGTTTGTTTTTGTTACTTTTATCTATTACGCAGTATTTCTGCAGCGATTTGAAGCGTATATACTCTGCCAAATCGCTGCAGATTTTTCAGCATTGACACTACGCAACGTGCGCACATAACCTTACTATGACTGTTTGTATGAACCTCTAAATTGTAAAGTGCTGCGGAATATGTTAGCGCTATAGAAATAAAGATTATTATTATTTCCTAAGATGTTTACTGTGTGATTCTTTAGTTTTTATTTTTTTTTTAAATTTCTTTTTCCCCAGCGTTTTTTCATTGGATTTGGCCCTGGGTAGTATGTTGGATTTTTTCCCCATGGTTTTTGTGAAATCTTTTTTAATGTCGTGTTCCAGTCATTTTTTTCCACTTCATTGAATAATGAAAATACCGCTAACAGTTTTGGGGGGTTTTTGCCACATATTGTTGCCAAAACGCTCCAAAAATGTCTGCTCGTCTTCTGTCTATTTCTTAAGCTTTCATTGTGACGACTTGTATAGTAAACTACAGAGCGTCTTCCAAAAGCAAAATGCTAGAAGAATGTGCATGTCACATCTTTTTACAACTTGGCAATTTTGTATTTATGTAAATGCGATCATAAGAGATTGCAATGGTTTTTATATTGGAAAAAACAGTAGTTCACTTCATAAATGCGTTAGTGAACATGCAAAGGCTCGCCCAGCCTTATTGATCATGTGAGGGAGGAACATATTAGTAATAGTGATCCAAACTGCATGGATTTTATGTATTTATATTTGCAACAAGTACCTATGAGAGGGAGGGAATTGTCACAAAAACTCTTACAAAAAGAAAACACAGCTAATCATTAAAATGGAGGCTTTAGGTCTGAGTTATCTTAATGAACTCAGCTCCTATAAAATATGTTTGGATATTTTGTGATAACACTTTCTATGTTGTCTTTTTTGGTTTATAGTATATATATATATATATATATATATATATATATAATAGCTTTCTATATCTATCTACTGAATAATTAAATTATGTAAATTATATTGCTGTTGAATTTAATTAAGCACTCCCTTCCCTACAAATTTTTTACCTCTTAATATACTGCGATCATATTATATAGAACTGTGTATTTACAATTGCCCATTTTGCCTTTCTACCCAGTTATTTCTTCTATTTTCCATTAGGTTTATAACAACATGTGATTAAAAATAGACTAGCTAAATTCTCTTAGGCTTTAAAGAGCAATATTAATTATCCCCCTCCTCAACTCCTGACCCAGCTGCTCTACTCCTTTGCAGTGATGACGCATTCAGAGAAAAGAGACTTCTTGTTTCTACATAGATCTTAGAAGAATTTAGCTAGTCAGTTTTTAATCACGTGACGTGATAGAACTAATGGAAAAGGGAAGAATTAATTGGGTAGAAAGGCAAAATGAGCAATTGTAAGTACACGGTGCTATATAATATAATGATTGCACTATTAAGAGGATAAAAATTTTGATGAGTGTGCTTCTTCAAAAAGAGGGCATAGAGGTGTGATTTCAGGGCTAGATGAAGTGTAATTAGATGTGAAACAGCTGTAGCCCAGTCTGTGTGTCTTCACTTTGTATTCTCATATGATCTTGGAATAAAAACAAAATAATGAGCCAGTGGTGAGTGCCACTTATTTTTCACCTTTTATAAAGCCTCTATGTGCAGATAGCCTTGAAGAGCTTCCACTAATTTTCATCTCATTTCCTGCTCCAAAAACTCCTAGAAACCTCTCATTGTCCATATACCCTAAATTCGCGTGCACACATTGAGTATTTGATGAGGATTTTTTAGCTATTTGTAAGCTAAAACCAGTAGTACAACATTCAGAGGAAAAGTATAATAGAAATGAGTACACCACTTCAGCATTTTTTTTTACCCTCTCCTGGTTTTAGCTTACAAATACTGAGGTAAAAAAAAAACTCACCAAATACTCAACTTTCACTCTTGGACTAATATGATTACACCGTCCTTCTGACAGTCAAAAAAGTAAGGAATTCCAGCATATTTTTTTTTTTTTAATTTTGTAAACATGAAATGTCTATTTTTGGTGTTTTCTGGTATTTTCTGAGCTTTTTTTTGTTTTTTTACATAATTTATTTTGTCTTTTTTTACTGGCATCTTCAAAATGTTTTTCTAGCGTTTCCATAAACTTGTAAATTATGCCACATCTTACTACCAAAAATTGCCAGAAGAATGTACATGACATTTTTTTTAAATGCTTGGTATCTTTGAAAGACTGAAGCATTTAAAACAGTTGATATTCAACAGCCTGGACAGATGAACATTTCTCATACAAATAACACTCTTTTGATCACTTTGTTAGTGATTTTTCAAGCAAACCCAGTCAACAAAACAATGGTAAAAAGATAGTATAAATATCTCCGTAGATTGAATCCTTATTAATGATGAGCAAGCGTACTCGCATCAAGGTGCTTGGGTACTGGCAGTGCTTAGCTGAGTATCAAGGGTGCTCGGATGTGTGGTCCATGAAAGGAGAATACAAAGAGCTGGCTCCCTTCACTGAATGATGGCTTCCGGCACCCAAGTGTGAGCCATGTGCAGTATTTGAATGGCTCTCCTGAGGGTAAAAAAAAGTTTTTGGATGTAGTGCGTCAAAGAAAAAAAAAAAAGAAAAAGCCCTCACACCCTCCCTCCTCCCGGAAATGCTCTGTTTATGTGGTCAAAGAAACAAACTGACCAATCATTGACTTCCATTATACTCGTTGAGGTCTTTCAGAGCATCTGACCTTCCCGGTTCGCATAACGAGCACTTTAGTGCTTGCCCATCACCAATGCTTATCAGTCGAATTTCCTGGATTACAGCATCAGGCAAGTATATGATTATACAATTCTTATTCACAAGCTAGATGGAATTTATGTGCAGAAAAACAAGCGTGCTTCTTCTGTTTTGGAAATAATGTGCATTTTTACAGTAGATTTCACCATATTCAAAGTAACAGAGGTGAAATGTGCGATGAATCAACAGGAGAATCCTCAGATAATTTGTGAAACTAGTTTCACCAAACCTTAAAGTATACTTTAGGATAATTCATCTCAAAGAAGTCAAACGTTTCTTCAAGATCTCTAGGACTGTGGCTTGAGGCTGCAGATTTTGCGTCCTACAATATGAACTTATGATCTGCTCTGTATAAAGAATAGGTACAGAATTCTCTATGGATAAAATGTAACATTAGAACCAATATATACCTGCTTTTTCCCTTCAGAAATGATACACTTGCATGCTGAACAAGTGGACTCTCTAATGCATGAATCGGCTTGTCTCCATCCAGTAACCTCACTGTGCGGGTCGTGGTACGATGTGTAGGTTTTCTTGAGAAAATCATTCCTATTAATACTAAATGAAATATCAGGTATGTGTGAGGGCCTTTCTTAATTGGTTTTAGTCAATAAATTAATCACCAAATAATATATATAGTGCACAGAAAAAGTATTCATATTCCATGAACGTTTTGACACTTGTTTTACATTATACCCTCAAATTTTAAATTTATTTTACTAGGATTTTATGTGATATACTAACACTAAATAACAAGTATTTGTGAAGTTTAAAGGAAATGATACATGGTTTTCTAAATATATACAGTACATCTAAAAATTGTGAGGTGCATATGTATTCTGCCCCCTGTAGTCTCATAGCTTTAAATAAAGTCACTTAATTAGTAAATTGAGTCCACCCGTATGTACTTTATTCTCAGTGTAACTACAGGTGTTTTGTGAAGGCCTCGGAGGTCATGGATAAAGTTGTGGAGAAAAGTAAAGCTTGGTTAGATTATAAAAACATAAATAGTTCAACCCTGAACATCTCATAGAGCAATGGTTAGTCCACCATCCAAAAATGAAAGGATTATGGTACAAATGCAAACCTACCAAGACATGGTCATCTGCCGAAACTGACATCCCAAGAAAGGGAATCACTAATTAGAAAAGCAGACAAGAGACCCATGATCACTCTTGAGGAGCTACAGAGATCCACAGCTCAGGTGGGAAAAGCTGCCCATAGAACAACTATTAGTCGTATACTCCACAAATCTGGCCTTTATGGAAGAGTGGCAAGAAAGAAGAAAACTATTATTTAAAGTAAGCCATAAAAATGTCAGTTTGCAAAAATTCATGTAGGACACAGAGCTAGAATGTGAAAGAAGTTGCTCTGGTCAGATGAGACAAAGTAGAACTTTTTGGGCTAAAAGAAAAGCGCTGTGTGTGGTAGAAAACTAACATTGCACATCACTCTGACAACACCATCCCCACCATCAGACATAGTGGTAGCTGTATCATGATGAGGGGAGACTTTTCTTCACCAGGGTCAGGGAAGCTAGTCAGAGTTCATGGGAACATGGATGAGCTAAATACCGGGCAATACTGGTGGAAAATCTGTTAGAAGCTGTAAAAGACTTGAGAGTGGGGCGTAGGTTCATTGTACCATCCGTGCTGGTTTCTGATTTGACCGTTTGGCCACATCGCACCTTTGTTGTGGGTGATACTTCACAAAATCAATTCTGTTTTCTTACTAGAACTAGTGTCCCATTCTTTCTTGATTGAAAGCTTAATTATCAGAGGAGCCAAAGGAGGGCCCAGATAGATGGAAATCAAGTAGGTGGGAAGATGCATTGAACTGTTTGACTCCACGAAGGTTGTACCGAGCACCAATGCTTTGTTTGAACAGTCACTTTGTACTGACAGACTATTTTTAAAATGTTTTGACTGATGCACTAGATTTGTATTAATTGCAAATATAGTATAGAGTGTAGCTATGTTCTTCAACACCTTGAGATAAGGGGGAAACAGAAAACAGAAAGCCATGGTGAATAAACAATATAGGGGTTTCTTGATTTCTTCCACTGCCAGGTTAATGAGATATTCGCAAGCCATAGGATTTCTCATCCCTAGCTCTTTGAGAGTTGGATATGAGTATATATAGTCCTCTCTATGCAATCCTATGGACAATCGGGAACACCACTATCTTTAGTTACATAGGTGTAGCAAGCATTGCTCCAATAAATTTCTTCCCTTATGTTTTTTTTTATAATTTTTAATCAGTTCATCAAACAATGAATTTTCTACAATTCACAATTGCCGCCACTGACCACCCAAGTCTAATATCGGGGCATCAATGAATATAGGACAGAAGAAATTGTACACAAGGAATGGGGACTGCAGCCAGGAATTAGAGAAGACCGTAATGGACAAAATGGGAATAAAAATGAATAGCAAAAGTCATTGCTGAAAAAACCCCAACATTCTGAAGTTAAGACATCAGTGAATAAGCAATCAATGCTTCCATTAGATGTTTTCTGGGATTACTACTTGTCATTGACTATAAGTCAACCAAAAGACCATTATTATGATTTACATCTTCAAATGGAAATAAAATAATTATTAAAAAATAAAACCTACATTTTTAGATTTTTCTAAGCAGTCAGTAAATGAAAAATGTTAATGTAATGCATTAAAAAGGAATACAGCCAGAATATGTTTAATAGGGGATAACTGTGGTTTTGTGATAAAACAATGTCCTATGCTCTGTTGTTTGTAATATTACAAATCTCTAGTAAGATCTATTGAAGATGCATGCAGAAAATAAAACATGAGTCTCGCATTTATGCAAATGACTCTTTATGCAAAACAAAAGATTTATCTATTCTACCAGAGGCTTTGTTTAAATATAAACATGATTATGCAAAATACCAGTCAAAAACTGCCCTAAAGATGTCTTAGCATGATATTCTTAAATACTGATCTAAAAGGGGGTTGCAAAAGCTTATCAAATGCCATATCACAGTACGTAAAGTGGAGCATTGAAGTAAAAAGCAAAATATACTCTTCAACATTAACATTACTACCCCAAGCAGAAAAAGTTGTGGAATTATGAAAATCACGGGATAGATTGACCTTTTTATTGATATGAAAATGCTGAAAATTAGAGACAAAACATCTCAATTTATTCAGTAGCGACTATGAACGCCATGTGCAGAAATATGTGCACTTTGTTGTCTCATTAGTGTTCTACCATGCTGAATGCATTTGGGCATTCACCAAGATCCACGGCTGGCAGTTCACTTTACAATTGCCGACCATTAATGTCCAAGATGTGCTCGATAGGAGAAAAGTCCAGAGAGGCTGCAGGATATAGTAGCAGATTTAGGTCACACAGGCTGCTCACAGTACAATGATTAACATGCAGCCAGAGATTGTTGTGTTGAAACATGGCTCCTGGGACACTTTGGAAAAATGGCTACACCAAGAGTCAGTGACCAAATTAATGTTAGGCTGAGGTCTTGGTCTCCATTAGTCTTAATTTCAAGTATACTAACTACCATAGGAGTAGTACTGGTGTGATGCTCCCTCATGAATACTTCTTCATGGTATACCTAAATAGTCTCTGGACCAATCTCCTGTTATCATTGCAACAAGATATAAACCAGACGTATAGCTGAAGAGGATAGATTCCAGCCTCCATTACTTCATTACAGTATCTGGTCTCCACCTGAACACCACTCGGGCAGCAATATTAAGAGGCCTTCATGATGGTATATAACTTGGAGGGATAAGGTTAGGAGTCACCTAATGTAAAGTAGACCTGCACTGCATCTGTAGCACCACACGGGGGCAGGTAGTTAACCTACTTGTTATGGGTCAGGCGATGTCACGGGTGGCCTTGCTCGGTTCCGTTGCCCCGAAGCGCATAAGAATAAAGGGAAGGGAAAGCGAGGTGATGGGGAAAGTCTGTTGTGACGCCACCTGTGCGGCCAGGGAGTAGCCACCGCTGCAGAATTCCTCGCCGGGGCAGGTGTTATGGCAGCCGGGATGGTGTCGCTCCCCACAGGCAAAGCGGTGGATGACGAGGGCAGCAGTCTACGGGAGCACTGACAAGCGAGGCGCCGGCAATGACAGGGACGACACAAGGGGCTGCGGTTAAAAGTTCTCTTTTCTCACAATTTGTAAGATACCCGCGATGGGCCTCAGTCAGTCCCGAGTAAATCAGAGGCAATCGCAGGTGTCTGTGGAGTGTAAGACCTCCCTTGCTTGCGCTTGGTTGTGGATCCCAGTGGCTTGAAGCAGCTTGGGGACCCCAGTGTCTCTGTTAAGTGTCCCGTCCCATATGCATGTGGTGCGGGTCCTCGCCATGGGGCCTGGCTGCAATCCTGACCCCGGATCCTATGTGTTACTGTGCTCTGGGAAAACGGGTGGTGGGCGATGGGACTTGAAATCCTCATCCCCTGCAGATTCTGGCAGACAACATAAAGTATGATCTGCCGTAGGCCTTCTGTACCCTGTCAGTGCCGGTACTGTGGGAACGGTTAGGCTCGACCTCCAGCTACCATGTTCTACTCTGTCCTACCATCTCCACTGGTTGTCTCTCGCCCTCTTCCTGTTTGGCTGATTCCACCTAGAAGAGTTCTTAAGCACTCCTTCCAGGGACCGTGTTGATCAAAGTCTCAGACTATTCTAAACTCAAACTGTCTGTGTGTTCCTACTCCCTCAGTCAGCCCCCACCTTCTTGATGACTCATAGTGGCTGTTGCCCTGGTAACCAGGAATTTCCCAGCCTGGCTTCCTGAGTTGTGTAACTGGCTGACTCACTCACTGGATTTTGTGTAAGTGAAACAAACACCAGCGATTAACCTCCTCTTACCCGGAATGAATACTACATCTTAAAAGAGATGCAGTACCCTCTGGTGACTGAAGCCTCAGGGGCGCCACACATCCTGTTTTCTACTGAACCATGATAGCCTTTGAGAGTGGTGGTGTGAAGTCAATGGAATACCTGTAGCTGGACGTCTGGCTCCAATATTGTGCAAATGCCTTCTGATGGTTCTTGTAGACACTGTTTGACTCCCTTGTGTTGGTATGTGACATCCAAAGTCACTTTTAGTACAGAATGGATCAATTGTGGGAGCAGTGGTACTTCTATTTCTCAAACATATCCTAAGAGCCATTTCCAAGAAGACAATTCCAGGATGCAAGTTGCTTGTGCTTCTGAAAGCACCCATGCATGGCCTAAGCATGCTAACATGGCCTGCAGCATCTCTGAACCTGTCTCACATCTTGTACACCTGGGATGTCATTGGTCAGCAATTACAAAAGGAGATGTCAGCAGTGGATTTTGATGATTTGCCCAAGTGCATTTAGCATGTCAGAAAAAGCCTCAGACAACTATTAATAACCTCAATGATAGCGGCCAATGCATGTAGGTGTTGGGGTTTCTGTATGTGGTGCTAACACTTGATGCTGACTAAATCAAGGTGTTTTGAAAATTTTGTTTCCCTTTTTATATTATTTGCAAATCATTAACATGTCCATCGATACTGAGATCTCCATGGCTCTATGATTTTTCCTTCTTAATGATGAAATTTTAATGTTTGGGCGTGAAGATGAATGATTATGAACAGTTAAAAAATGAAGCTACACAAAATGTCACCACATTACTTGCTTAAAATATTTTGTTTTTTTGTATATTTATTTGTATATATTATTATATTAGGCCAGATGTTTATCATGAATATCACCATTGGGACAAACCAAGGGGTTATTTGCCTAGTGAAAACCTTGACTATCTGAACATATCCCAAAACTATAGGCTTGGGCACCCAAATGGATATTATGCTCAACAGTTATAGAACAATCTATTCATTGTTTTATTGCATTTGTTTTTCTGGGACGTATATGGGGTCATGCAACACAGATCATGCAACCAAAGGTCACTGTATGCCACTGCTACATCACAGCATAATGCAAACAACTCGGGTCACACAGCAACCCTAACAAGAAAGTCATAAAAAATCCAACCTATTCCAACTTTTTGCAACTTGCTGGCTGTGGTTGCAGTACCTTATGCCACCCCGCCACCCCATTAACTTGCTTGCTGTGGTTGTAGTATAGTGGTATACTGCGGTTTTATGCTGTGTGACCGGTGTCACAGCCAAAGTCAACGTGTAGCGTCAGCCTTAATTTAGACTTGGTGGTGGCCACTGTTTTTTGTTTTGTACACATCCCTATCCAGATTTCACGAAGTTCAATAAAACATAAAAAATTTTTTACCAAAATATTTCTTGTTCACACGGCACAAAAATATTTCAGGAACTCACAGGCTCACCTGTGGCAGAAGAGAGATTTCAGTCCGTTGCATGGTGCTGGTGCCTTTGAGTACTTGCTGAATTCCTTTTTGTCATCACTATTCAGTGATTTGTGTAATTTTCTATATAAAAGCAAATTAAATAATTATAAGGCTATTTCTAACCAAGTAGCTGAGGGCAAAATGCTTTAATCACTCGTTTTTTAGTATGTATACCGTAGTTCTGTCTATGTGACATGCAAAATAAAACCTCTTTAATAGGAGGCAAAACGTATTCTAAGGAAAAAGCGTTACATTTCTGAACATAACTCATTATGCGTAATAATAACCCGATCTATAAACCTGTATCTCGTATGTGGTGGGGAATTTGCATATCACTAGCTATAGCATCCTCAAGCAACAATTACTACAGCACAACCTGTATTTTTTTAAGAAATATTAATATAGAGGATATGCAAAAGAAAGATTATTTTTCTAGGGGCTTTTATTTTAATCTCCAATATTTTGCTGCTACATTTAGTAAAAGTAAAACAAATGGAAATAATATGAAAGGAAATTGGGAGTTTAGTTGCTGTTTTTTTTGGTCTCTTAAAAGGACGCTATCTTCTAAAAATGACATATTGTTTAAATCAATTATCTCTGTCACATGTATTTTTTACAATTTTTTTTACATACCTATGTTTTATATATATATATATATATATATATATATATATATATATATATATATATATATATATATATATATATATATATATACAATTGTCAGTTTTTCTGATGTTTCTCTTTATAGGTATATTTTTGAGTAAAGTGTAAATTGTTCTTTTATTCTATAAACTACTGACAACATGTTTCTGAATTTCCAAGCAATAAATTTTGTATTTATTTTCTGAAAATGAGAAATTGTCAAAATAACAACAAAAATGCATTGTTTTCAGACCTGCAAAGAAAACAAGGTCATAATCATTTAGAAACAACAATACTAATGTTTTAACTCAGGAAGAGTTCAGAAATCAATATTTTGTGGAATAACCATGATTTTTAATCACAGCTTTCATGCGTCTTGGCTGCTTTCCACCAGTCTTTCACATTGCTTTTGGGTGATCTAATGCCACAACTGGTGCAAAAATGTAAGCAGTTCTTCTTTGTTTGATGGCTCGTGACTATCCATCTTCTTCTTGATTACATTCCAGACCTTTTCAATAGGGTTCAGGTCTGGAGATTGGGCTGGCCATGACAGGGTTTTGATGTGGTGGTCCTTTATCCACACATTGATTGACCTAGCTGTGTGGCATGTTGCATTGTCCTGCTGGAAAAACCAGTCCTCACAGTTGGGGAACATTGTCTGAGCAGCGTAAGCAACTGTTTTTTCCAGGCTAACCTTGATTCATTCGCAAAGTTTAATCTGCCCAATTTCTAGAGTAAGGTAATCTTCTCTGATGAGTCTAATTTTCAGCTTTGCACAACACTTGGCCATCTAATATTAGACTGAGACCTGGAGAGGTGTACAAGCCACAGTGTCTTGCACCCAATGTGAAATTTGGTGGAGGATTGGTGATGGTCTGGGGATGCTTCAGCAAGGCTGGAATTGGGCAGATTAAACTTTGTGAAGGACGTATGAATAGATCTGCATACAAGGTTATCCTGGAAAAACAGTTGAGTCCTTCTGCTCAGGCAATGTTCCCCAACTTTGAGGACTGGTTTTCCCAGCCTTGGCCATGCCACGCAGCTAAGTCAATCAATGTGTGGATGAAGGACCACTACATCAAAACCCTGTCATGGCCAGCCCAATCTCCAGACCTGATCCCCATTGAAAACCTCTGGAATGTAATGAAGTGGAAGATGGATAGTCACGAGCCACCAAACAAAGAAGATCTAAAAAGAATCAGAAAAACTGAAAATTTTGCAGTGGTCTCTTAATTTTTGCCAGAGCTGTGTATATATATATATATATATATATATTTGTTTACATGTCTATATTAAAATAAAGAAAGGAAATCTTGCAAATTTAGTGGGCATTTAGCGGTCAAGCTCAAAATTGCTATTTCATTATTTAAATATTACAAAATCTGTGCTCCAGGTAGCAATTTTGTCAGTTAATCACCTAAATTGTGATTGCTAATTTAGGTAACTCATAGGTTGTCACGCTCCCCGGGTCCTCACCCCCGTTCCCCGGCTCACCTGCCACGCTCTCCGCTCCCCAGTCACCGGATTCCGTCCGTCCCAGGGCTCCGGGCCCCCGATCCCGGCGCCCGACAGCTTCCCTGGACCTGGCCGGCTCCCCTGCGTCCTCCTCGCAGCCTCCTTCCCTGGCTTCTGGCACCCGGGCGGCGCGCATGCGCATTAGGGCGCGCGCGCGGTCACTGACCCTTTCTTAAAGGGCCAGCGTCCATTAACAGGAAATGAGGTTGCACAGGTACAGGGTATATAGGGGGTCATTGTCCAAGGGGGCGGGGCCTGATCTTCGTGTTCCCTGAGCTAGGAGTCAGGTCTCTTGGTGTTTATGTGCCTGTACTCACCTATCTGTCTTTGTAGAGCCGTACCTGCCTCGCCATCCAGTCTGCCGTGTCCTGATCCCCGCACGCTGTCCGTCTGCCATCTGACAGTCCGTACCATCCCGGATCCCTGCGGTGACCCGTCATCTTGCTCCAGAGGTTCCGGACCCCGCCTGATATCACCTCGGCCTCCGAACCTGAGCTACGTCACCAAGACCACCTTCTGTGACTCCGTGGTCCCTGGGACTCCTCCGCTGCCTTCACTTGCACGGACTGTTCTACTGCCCATCAGTGCTTCAGCTGCCGGACTCCCTACCACCATCTCAGAGAGTTCGGTCCAGTGGATCCACCTCCTGGGTCTGCCCGACCGCCCGGCCGTGACAGTAAGATCAGGCCATGGATCCCGCTGCAGCACTAATGGCTCTGCAAGAGGAACTCCAACGCCAGCGTGAAGTCCAGACCCGCATGCTGCAATTCATGACTTCCGTGGACACCCGCCTGTACACATTACAAGCATCAATGACGCCTGCGGCACCCAGGTCCCCCGCCAGGCAAGCCATGGCCCCAGCACCAGTGGCAACCTCGTCAGATGCTTCCCGACTCCGTTTGGCGTCACCTCCTCGTTATGCTGGAGATCCCAAGACCTGCAGGGGCTTCATAAATCAATGTTCCCTTCATTTCACGCAGCTGCCACATCTGTTCGCCTCCGACCAAGCCAAGGTCGCCTTTATAATGTCCCACCTAGAGGGCGAGGCGCTGGCGTGGATGAACCCCTTGTGGGAGAAGGAGGACCCCATGACCAAGGATCTTCAACAGTTCCTGCAGGCATTCCGCAGCACCTTTGACGAGCCGGGACGCGCTTCTGCCTCTGCTTCATCACTCCTCCGCCTACGTCAAGGAACACTGACGGTGGGCCAATACGCCATCCGTTTTCGCACTTTGGCTTCAGAACTCGGGTGGAATAATGAGGCCCTAACAGCCGCCTTCTGGGAGGGACTCTCGAGTCGCATCAAGGATGAGTTGGCGGGTCGGGACGTGCCCTCCACCCTAGATGCCCTGATTGCCCTAGCAACTCGTGTGGACATACGTTTTCAGGAGCGCTCCAAAGAGCTATCTCGTGAGAGACGCCCGTTACGGCATTCATCTCCTCCTCAGAAGCCCTCCGTACCTCAGTCATCAACAGCTGGGAGTCCCGTCCACGAGCCCATGCAGATTGACCGAGTGCGTCAGTCTGCACAACGTAGAGCAGAGCGGCTTGCCCAGGGTCTCTGCTTTTACTGCGGTGAGGGCACACACCTCCTCCGTTCCTGTCCGGAAAGGCCGGGAAACTCCAAAGCCTAGGGTTGGTAGGAGAGGCCACCCTAGGTGCTGGGACTCTCTCTGATCCGGTCACATGGACCGTGCAAGTGACAACGGGAGAGACGCGGTTCACGGCTGAGGCCTATCTTGATTCCGGGGCAGCAGGCAATTTCATCCAGCAAGCCACCGTGGACAAATACCAGGTGCCTGTTATCCCACTCAACAAGCCCCTGGTGATTGCCTCTGTGGATGGGAGACCCCTTTCTGACACCATCTCCTGGACCACCAGGCCGGTTGAACTGCGCATCGGTGCTCTTCACACCGAGAACATCGCCTTCTATGTCCTTCCGCACATGTCCCATCAGATCCTGCTGGGCCTTCCATGGTTACGGACTCACGAACCATCAGTCAGCTGGGGCACTGGCGAAATCACCCGCTGGGGTGCTTCGTGTCATGAGAGATGCCTAAAATCCACACAACCCATCCGACGACCTCCGGTTCCTGAGAACCTACCGGGGCTGCCCTCGGCTTATTGGTCCTTTGCTGATGTCTTTGATAAAAAAGAATCCGAGGTACTGCCGCCACATCGCCCCTACGATTGTGCCATCGACCTGCTCCCTGGAACAACGCCACCACGAGGACGGATATATCCTTTATCTCCAGCCGAAACAAGGGCTATGTCGACTTACATCTCAGAGAGCCTGGCTAGGGGATTCATTCGGAGATCCTCCTCTCCTGCTGGAGCAGGTTTCTTCTTTGTCAAGAAAAAAGAGGGCGATTTACGTCCCTGCATCGACTACCGGGGTCTGAATCAGATCACTGTTAAGAACAAGTACCCTCTGCCGCTCATCCCCGAATTGTTTGACCGGCTTAGAGGAGCTCGTCTGTTCACCAAGCTGGATCTTCGGGGTGCTTACAATCTGGTGCGCATCCGCTCTGGTGACGAATGGAAGACCGCGTTTAATACGCGCGATGGACATTATGAGTACTGCGTGATGCCCTTCGGCCTGTGTAACGCCCCTGCCGTCTTCCAAGAACTGGTGAACGACGTGTTCCGAGACCTCCTCTACACCTGTGTGGTAGTATACCTAGATGACATCCTTGTCTTCTCTCCGGACCTCCCAACCCACAGAGAGCACGTACAGCTGGTTCTACGACGACTAAGAGAGAACCGTCTGTACGCAAAGTATGAGAAGTGTGTCTTTGAGCAGTCTTCTCTCCCCTTTCTGGGGTACATCATCTCTGAGACTGGACTGCAGATGGATCCCAAGAAGGTCTCCGCCATTCTCAACTGGCCTCCCCCTTCTGGACTGAAGGCAATCCAACGCTTCCTGGGATTCGCCAACTACTACCGCCAATTCGTCCCTCACTTCTCTGCTCTGACTGCTCCACTTTCCGCTTTGACTAAGAAAGAGGCAAATCCAAAGGACTGGTCGCCTGCGGCCGACGCCGCGTTTGGCTCTTTGAAGCGGGCTTTTGCTTCCTCGCCTGTACTTCACCGTCCGGAGTTGAACCGCCAGTTCACCTTGGAGGTGGATGCCTCCTCCTCAGGAGCCGGAGCAGTGCTCATGCAGAAGTCCTCCTCCGGGAAGATGGTGACTTGCGGATTCTTCTCCAAGGGCTTCTCAGCGCCTGAACGCAACTATACCATCGGGGACCGAGAGCTCTTGGCAGTCAAACTGGCACTGGAGGAATGGCGCTACCTCCTGGAAGGTGCAGTGTATCCCGTGATCATTTACACGGACCACAAGAACCTAGAATACCTGCGGTCCGCTCAGCGACTGAACCCACGGCAAGCCAGGTGGTCCTTATTCTTTGCCAGGTTCGACTTTCAGCTTCACTTCCGACCCGCGGACAAGAATGTACGCGCTGATGCCTTGTCCAGGTCTTTCATGCCCATGGAGCAGGAGGAAGAGACTACCCAACCCATCATCTGTCCTAGCAACATCATTCCGGTGGCCCCTGTTACCCTAGCCCAGATACCGCCCGGGAAGACCTATGTCTCCGATACCGACAGGCAAAAAGTGTTACACTGGGGTCATGCCTCAAAAACAGCCGGGCATGCTGGTCAGAAGAGAACATGGGGTGCGATTGTACGCCATTACTGGTGGCCATCCCTTCGCACGGACGTCGCTGCTTTTGTCTCTGCCTGCTCCTCCTGTGCCAGGAACAAGACGCCCAAACACTTGCCCCATGGCCGTCTTCTGCCTTTACCGATACCCTCAGTCCCGTGGCAACACATAGCAATGGACTTTATTACGGACTTGCCATTATCCTCCGGGCACACAGTCATATGGGTCGTGGTTGATCGATTCTCCAAAATGGCCCACTTCGTTCCTATGGCCGGACTGCCCTCTGCTCAGGAACTCGCGGAAGCCTATATACATCACATCTTCCGCTTGCATGGCTTTCCATCCCACATAGTGTCCGACAGAGGAACTCAGTTCACCTCCCGCTTCTGGAGGGCTCTATGCAAACATCTGGGAGTGACTCTGGACTTTTCTTCTTCTTACCATCCTCAGTCTAACGGCCAAGTGGAGAGGGTCAATCAAATCGTGACCTCATACCTACGTCACTATGTCAACGCCCATCACGACGACTGGTCCTCGCTTCTGCCTTGGGCTGAATTCTCCCATAACCACCACGTCAGTGAGTCATCCTCCGAATCTCCCTTCCATGTTGTTTACGGACTCCAGCCCGCCGTCCCATTGCCTATATCCCCTTCATCGGATGTCCCGGCTGCTGATACTGCAGTTCGTGACTTTGCTACCATTTGGGACTCTGTCAAAGCGTCCCTTGGGCGCGCTTCCCAGCGGATGAAGAAACACGCTGACAAGAGACGTCTGGATCCTCCGTGTTTCTCTCCTGGTGACCTGGTCTGGCTTGCTTCCCAGTACATCCGATTGAAGATACCTTCCTACAAGCTGGGTCCTCGCTACATCGGGCCGTTTAAGGTCCTCAGCAAGATCAATGAGGTATCCTACAAGCTACAGCTCCCGGCCACGATGAGGATACCCAACTCCTTCCACGTCTCTCTGCTCAAGCCGGTTGTCCTTGGTCCCTTCTCCGCTGCTGCCAGTCCGGCCCCTCCTCCTATTGCCGATGATGACATCTATGCGGTAAGGGATATCGTGGCCATGAAGACCGTACGAGGTCGACAGTTCTTCCTGGTGGACTGGGAAGGGTATGGTCCTGAGGATAGGTCTTGGGAGCCCAGGGAGAACGTGGGCACTCCTCTTATCCGTGCCTTCATGTCCCGGTTGCGGGGAGGGGGGCGTGGGGGGGGGGGGTACTGTCACGCTCCCCGGGTCCTCACCCCCGTTCCCCGGCTCACCTGCCACGCTCTCCGCTCCCCAGTCACCGGATTCCGTCCGTCCCAGGGCTCCGGGCCCCCGATCCCGGCGCCCGACAGCTTCCCTGGACCTGGCCGGCTCCCCTGCGTCCTCCTCGCAGCCTCCTTCCCTGGCTTCTGGCACCCGGGCGGCGCGCATGCGCATTAGGGCGCGCGCGCGGTCACTGACCCTTTCTTAAAGGGCCAGCGTCCATTAACAGGAAATGAGGTTGCACAGGTACAGGGTATATAGGGGGTCATTGTCCAAGGGGGCGGGGCCTGATCTTCGTGTTCCCTGAGCTAGGAGTCAGGTCTCTTGGTGTTTATGTGCCTGTACTCACCTATCTGTCTTTGTAGAGCCGTACCTGCCTCGCCATCCAGTCTGCCGTGTCCTGATCCCCGCACGCTGTCCGTCTGCCATCTGACAGTCCGTACCATCCCGGATCCCTGCGGTGACCCGTCATCTTGCTCCAGAGGTTCCGGACCCCGCCTGATATCACCTCGGCCTCCGAACCTGAGCTACGTCACCAAGACCACCTTCTGTGACTCCGTGGTCCCTGGGACTCCTCCGCTGCCTTCACTTGCACGGACTGTTCTACTGCCCATCAGTGCTTCAGCTGCCGGACTCCCTACCACCATCTCAGAGAGTTCGGTCCAGTGGATCCACCTCCTGGGTCTGCCCGACCGCCCGGCCGTGACATAGGTGTGGGACTAGGGTTGTGAAACAGCTGGTTAAACTGGGGAAAGGGTAAATCAAACATCGGTGAAAAATCCCAAGGTCGTAATGGAAAGAGGAATAAGCTTGGTGTTTGAGCTGTACGTGGGGTAGGTGCTAAAGTTCCTGAAAGCCCTACTGAACAAATACTGGCTCATCCTAGCTAAAGACAACTGACAACTTCTGTCACTGGAAGGACTACTCCACTCCCTTTCTTTGGCAGCTGCACAACTGTACAACTTTTAGATGAGGGCCAGAAAGAGAGCATATGCTACAGTGGTTGGCATGTGCTGCATCAAGTGGTCTCTCCTCTTCCTCCACCTCAACTTCATACACCGTACAGTCCTCAGAGGTGGCACCCCAATTACTCTTGTTTCGCCCAGTGTTCCAACTCTCCAACTGCCCAACTGACTCTGGGGAACTACAGTTGAGCAAGTCTGTAGAGCTTTTCACACATTCTATTTAATGGGTATCAGAGGTCTGCTCCAAATATTCCCAGACTTAAGAAGAGGAAAGCATCTGCACCGATGCCCAAAATCTTTATTAATTATAGCTTGGCAATGATGTGTCATGCTGTTCACAAGTCAAGTTATTGTCTGCTGAGGCATGGCATCTCACTCTTCTTGAAGGGTGACCCTCAGGTCATTGTGGTTGTAGGGTATAAAGTCACGAGCCTCTACGCCATGCCTCAGTTGATCTGTAGCACCACTGACTATATCAGGGAGCTACAGGGAACTGCATCCTGTCCCCCAGGGTGCAGGACCCAACCCTCATGGTTCCAGGTTCCCAATAACCGGTGTCACACCATCAGCACTACAAATCCCAACCACACCTCACATTAAACCTGTCAGACACACCAGTGGGATGATCAAGCTGAAGTAGGGCCACCCACCTAGGGGTCAGGCAGACTGGTGGTAGGGACTGAGTAGAACAGTGTGAGCCCTCAAAGAGTGAGGAGCTGGGAGTAGTAGCTCCCAGGGAGTGATACCAAGGTTGGGTCGTAGACGGTGGTCTGGGACCACAGGAGTCGGGAACTGGTGGTAGTGACATTGGAAAGGGTGCAACGGACATAGTCTAGCAGGACTCTCAGCATCTTAACCCCAAAAGAACTGACCGGTACCGAGCATGGCGGGGTACAGGACCCTAGGTCGGGAGCAGGTTTATCCATCCTGATAATTAACCTGGGAGGGAGAGTATCTTCATGAACTTTCCTGAGAGCTCACAGATTGAAGGCATCAGCACACCATGGGAGATAGGGTTCTCCATAAAAAGCAGCCCAATTGAAATCCCAAGTCCCAGCCATCAACAGCACAGCTGCCCTACACACAGGTAGCAGGGCCCCAACAGCTTCATGCCAAGGGGCCACAACAGACAACTAAAATTGTTCACAGAGGCAGAGTCCGGACTATCAAGTGACACCGGTGGGAGTGGACACCTGGACGGGCTCGCTAGTAGAGACTGTGATGCTCAGAGCCTTTGGTTTATCAGCAGTGTGTCTGCTTTATAATTCTCATCCTGCACCACGACTACCCACAGTGAGTAACCTGTTCCCCCTGCACCCTGCGCTCCCAAACATCCCACACCAAAAATCCCCCAGAGGCCGGGGCCTTCACTACCTGCGGAGGGACTGACACCTTGCTGCTCCACACCATCTGCCCCGGTACTTCGTCCAGGAGCGGCGGTACTCCCATTACCGCAACCTGCAGGTGGCATCATGAACTTGTCCCCTGTAAATATCCCCTTTCCAAGGATCGGAGTGTTAGCCGAGCCCGTTTCCGGATCCCTCGAGCCACGGCCACCCCGGATCCGAGCACCACGGTCTGTGCCGGGGCGGCACAGATCCCATAGGTTTTCTATGGGCTTCAGGTCTGGAGAAAGTGCAGGCCACGCCATTTGAGGTACCTCAGTCTCCAAAAGCCATTCCTTAATGACGCGACCTTGATGAGCTGGAGTATTGTCATCCATAAAGATTAAATTAGGCCTGTATTGTTCATGCAGAGGCACAATGACTGGACTAATGATGTTATTCAAGTAGTAGGGGCTTGTCACTGTACCAATCACAAAGTGATGAACAATCTGACGTGCAATTCTAGAGAAAGGTACAATGTGTATGCGATGAACGTTTTAACGTTCAATCGCAATCGCACGTACCTGTCACACACTGTAATGTAACTTACAATGCCGGATGTGCGTCACTTACGATGTGACCCCGCCGACACATTGTAAGATACATTGCAGCGTGTAAAGTGGGCTTTAGTCTTGTCAATAGTTTGGAAGTTATTCTTGTATTCTTTCATATACTTTAAGTGCACCCACCAAGTTTTGCCAAGCCGCTTCAGGAAAATGCAGGCAGTCGTTTTCCTGAGGCGGCTTTGCTGGCGGCTTTTACTCTATACTGTCCCGCTGGAAAGCGATCCAAAGAATCAGCATTTCCCTCCTTTTAACTCTTTGAGGTTTTCCCAATTCTAAATCAGTTAAAAGAAATAACATCGGTTGGAACATGTATTTTGACATTGTTATTAGGGATGATCGAATACCTCAAATATTCGGCTTTGCAAATATTTTACGAATAGGTCGCCGCTATTCAACTATTCGCAAATATTTGATGCGCAATAACAACTATTCGGAACTATTCAGGCTTCCCATAGACTTACATTGCGCATCGAATATTCGCATATCGGCGACCTATTCGGAAAATATTCGCGATGCCGAATATTTGAGGTATTTGATCATTCCTAGTTGCTATACTTGATGTTGATTTTATGGGGTGCTTTCTCAGGTGGATTCCAGGCAAAATCCACCTGAAAAAGATACTGTGTGCATATACCTTAATTTACACTTTTTTCAAAAAGGTTTTCTGACTTCACAGATTTACAGTATATCTCTATTTCTATAACCAGCTAATAATACAAAATTGTAATTATACAGGTAACAGCCATGTTGTATTAATAGGAATCTTTCGCCAGGTTTTTGCTACCCCACATGAGAGCTGCGAGATGTAGGGGCAGAGACTGATTACTTACGTCACTTACGGAAATGCTTGCTGCAGTTTTGATACAGAGCTACCTGTTCTCTGAATGCTGAGCTGTGTAAAACCCGCGCACACCCCTGAATCGCAGTTTTTTGTATACACTCTTCATAGACAGAAAGCTGCACGGTTATACAGAAAATCTAGAAATAATCTTCTGCTGATAAAAAGTGATTTCATCAAATCTAAAGCAACTAGCCCAGTAAGTGACACATTGCTGTAGTCAGGGTCTCTGCCTCTACATTATACTGCTCTCGGATTAGGTGGCAAAAATCTTGAGACAAATTTAATTTAAGTGAATTTCACAGTAATAATCATTTACAATATCAAGAAAATAAGAGTCGGAGGAGTATACAAGGATAATCCATTATTTTGGCCTCCTACCTCGGTCTCTTTCCGCTTGTTGACCCAGAGAACCTGTTGCCCTGAGTAGAGACAATCTGACAATGAACCGTTCCTAGGAGCAGCATCAGGCACATTGGTCCGGTCTGCTCACTCACACTTGCAACAGGAACCATGCAGAACAGCACTATAGCTGTCACTATAAAAGATGATATATGAACAGAAATCATAAAAATCTTTATACCATTTCTGGAGACTTTGGCAGCAAAAAGAAATTGAAAAAAATAAAGTAATTTTATCTCAACCCACACGTGATATCGGCAGCCAAGAGTGTGGGATGTGCATTAACAGTGGAAAATAGAGATCAGATACCACGTAAACTACAGGAGGGATGGATCAGACTGGTACAAATTCTGTGCTGTTCAGATGAGGAATCTCATATACCAGAATCTTCCTGGTCTTTAATGTCTTTGTTTTTTTATTAATAACCCTCCCCCCCACATGTATTACATAATAGCTGCTATTTCTTAGCTTATTAAAGTTAAAAAAGTTTGTTTTAAGGCTTAAAGAGGTTGTATGGAAATTTAATATTGATGAAATATCCTTAGGATAGGTCATCACTGTCTGATCAGTGGGGTGCGGCTTCCACTATTGATTTAAATAGGAGATGGATATGAAGTACTCAGCCAGGGTCACTATAAAGTTGACGGAGCTGTGAAGTACAGTTATAATCAACTCCATGCCCATGTGGACTCAGAAGAATAATGTTGCTTCCTGGTATCAGCTATGTTGGTTGAGGCCCTGCCCCTCCTAGTCACATGGATATGATGTCAGCAAAGGTCATTCTAGCCTCTGTGATTTAGCCATTAATTTTTACTAATATCTTCACTAAGATGGCTAGAAGGACCTCTGCTGATGTTATAGCCATGTGACCAGAAGGGGCGGCGTCGCCACCAACATAGCTGATATCAGGATGCAACATTATTTTTCTAAGTCCATGTAGGCATGTAGTTGATTATAGTAGAAGAGGGCGTCTGAGGGTAAGACTCCCAGATGGGGGGTACAGGACTGGGTGAACCCTCCTTTGCATCATTATAGTGAAAGGGATTACACATTGCTACGCTCACAAACCATGCCAGTCACGCCCACTAACCAAGCCGGTCACACCCAACATCCTTCTAGCCACTGGAATATAGTCACATTAGCAAAACGTTATAATAGAATTAGCATAAATAATAGAGGGGAGGAACAACAAGCAGGGGGGGCAAATCACTATGAAAACCTACCCCAACTATTAGTTGCTCTGCAGCTGCCGCCAATCAAAAAGCTGCTCATTTAACAAACTTTACTTGCTTGGATTTGAAAAACTATACATGTGAGCTGACAACTAAAGGTATGTATAGAATCAGCATGATAGTTTATATGGGAAAATCCTGCTGATTGGTGCGCTTTAATTGACGAGGTGCCAGGTGTTGCACCCCACTGATCAGACTTTGACAACCCCTCACATCCGACTACTTTCAGACTAACCATAGACCTTCAATGTCTGGTTGAGCCAGAGATTACTTTGCAGTGACGTTATAAACTGTGCAGCTGTGGAGTTTCGCCTGGATTGTCTCTGAATGATGGTTATTCTATGCATGTGTTCTTAGTTTACACGTCTTTGCTGTTCGAAATGCGTTAGAGGAATTTTTATCTGTTTCGTTGTAGATTTTGTGATACATGGAGCAAACTTTAACAGTTTTTTTTTATCCACAGAAGAGTGCTGTTACCCCATTTAATTTGTTGCTGCATGGGATACTATAGTCTGAGTACTTGATCCATAGGAGTGCTGACAATTTTCCAGTTTATATGCATGGCCTTGCTTCTCCTGTCTTATCGTCTATTTTTGCAAAGTGACATTAAATCATGACAGAGCATACGTCACCCAGTCGAGTGTTCGTCATCTGATCACCATGACAACCTCAATCTAGAAGTCCAGTGCATGTGTGGTGCCCCTGAGGCTTCAATCGCCACAGGGTATTGCATCTCACTTAACATGCAGTACTCATCCCGGGTAAGGAAGAGGTTAACCTCTTGTGTTCACTTACACAACCCACACACAGCTCAGGTGCTTTCCCACTGGAACTGGGCTAACTGGAACTGGGACTTCCCCAGCCACTAGTGAGTCATCAGGAAGATGGGGGCAGCATGAGGGAAGTGAGAGAACATGCAGACTTTTACCTCAGAATAGTCTGGGACCTGGAGAAAGACGGTCACTGATGAGAGTGCTTTGGAGCTTCCTCAGAAAGACCAGCCAAGGAGAGGGCTTTAGAGCTTCCTTGGAGGGAGAAGGACAAGAGTACCATAACATCCAGGGACTTGCAGGAACACGGCGGCTAAGGAGAGTGCTTCAGAGCTTTCTTAGTTAGGACTGGAAAGACTGTAAGAAGTAAGAGGTGACCGGTGGAGCTGGTGAAACAGAGGAGCAACAGGGGTGAGCCTAACAGCCCCATTGGGACCGGCAAAGTCAGGGTGCAGAACCTTAGGGTGATGTACACTCCACGTTGCGCCATCAGAATCTGCAGGGAAGGGGGATTTCATGTCCCATTGCCCACCACAAAGGTCCTGAGGCACAGTAGCACATAGAGTCAGGAGTCAAGACCACGGTCGGCTCCACATCTGATTCGTGCTGCCTGCGGACGAGACAGGAACTAAACTCAAGGACACTCGGGTCCCTAAGTAGCTTCACGAAATGGAGATCCACACTACAGAGTGCAAGGAAGGAAGGTCTCACAGCTTCACAACAACAGTGATGGCCTCTGAATAATCCAGGATTGGCTGGGGCCCATTACGGCGGAAACCGGAACTCCAATGGTGACGACCTGATAGTGAGTGAAAAGAACTTTATTTGCAGTCCTGGTGTCATTCCATCATTGCCGTTGCCGTCGCCCTGCGCTCCGGCACAAATGGCCATTGCCCCCCCCCCCATCATCCTCCCTGGGGGCCTAGCTCTGCCTGTGGGGAGCTGGACCATCTGAGCTGCGTTACCATCTGCCCCAGAGGAGAGCAACATCTCGCAGCGGCAGCTGATCGTTGGCCGCATAATATGGGTGGTGCTGCACAGCAAACCCCCATCATCCCCCTATACTGGTCACCTTGCACACTTTTATTGACACCATCGGGGCCACGGAGCCGAGTCATGCCATTCACAGCAACCCCAAAATACCACTGGCCCGGTGACTAGCAACCCTGAGGCCTCGTGCGTGCGTCATTTTTGGTCCTGCGAGCAGGGTCTCATGCCCACAACTGTGGGTACTGTGTGCCTAATGGACTATGTTCAAGGACACCTGGCTATGAGCTCCTGTGATCTATATGCTATACCCTATGGTGTATTGATACCGGGTATATATTTCTTGAACTGTTTGGAAAGGACGGGGAAGTGACTTTCTTCCCTGTTGTCAGCTTTGATCCTCTGATGAACCCCAGCCACAAATAGGGGGAAACGCGTTGGGAGAAGGGCGAGGTCAAAGACACAACTGAGCGTTGCTGACATATGAATTGTCATTCTTTGCTGACATGCATGGCACAACAGTAGGCCTGGAGGCGCTACCAACAAATCGTAAAGTACTCAATGGGTGTATTCCTTTTTCTCACCCACCTATCTATAGTCATCTGATATGATTCATGCCTCTTTCTAGGGATGTTTCTGGGGACATGTTATCCTTGGAATAATGGAGTATGGTGCTTTATCCTTTATATGTGAACTGTAATTCCTGGATTGTAGACATTCAACCAGTGAGCTGTATGTTATTTTGCATCTCTTTCTTTGCTAGTGAATTTAAGTGACAATCTAGAGTGCCTTGATCTCATATTATTCAATTTCAATGGATCCAGTGAATTACTGATGATACCAGTCCTGGGTAACTCTAAGGCGGGCTTTGCACGCTGCGACATCGGTAACAATGTGTTACCGACGCTGCAGCGATAGTCCCTGCCCCTGTCGCAGGTGCGATATCTTGTGATTGCTGCCTTAGCGAAAATTATCGCTACGGCAGCTTCACATGCACTCACCTGCCCTGCGACGTCGCTCTGGCCGGCGACCCGCCTCCTTACTAAGGGGGTGGGTCGTGCGGCGTCATTGCGACGTCACACGGCAGGCAGCCAATAGAAGCGGAGGGGCGGAAATGAGTGGGACATAAACATCCCGCCCACCTCCTTCCTTCTGCATAGCTGGCCGGGACGCAGGTAGGAGATGTTCCTCGCTCCAGTGGCTTCACACACAGCGATGTGTGCTGCCTGCTGGAACAAGGAACAACATCGTACCATCGCATCAGCGGCATTATGGAAATGTCGGACCCTACACCGATCATACGATAATGACGCTTTTGCGCTCGTTAATCGTATGTAAAAGGCTTTACACACTACGATGTCGAGAGCGATGCCGGATGTGCGTCACTTTCGATTTGACCCCACTGACATCACACCTGCAATATCGTAGTGTGCAAAGCACGCCTAAGGGGTACTTCTCACATAGTTAGATCGCTATCGAGATCACTGCTGAGTCACGTTTTTTGTGACGCACCAGTGACCTTATTAGCGATCTCGCTGTGTGTGACACTGAGCAGCGATCTGGCCCCGCTGTGAAATCGCTGCTCATTACACACAGTGCTGGTTCATTTTTTGGACGTTGCTCTCCCGCTGTGAAGCACACATCTCTGTGTTTGGCAGGGACTAATTAAGGGTGAGTCATATCCCCTAGGGTCTAACATCTAAAGGCCCCGTCACACTAAGCAACATCGCTAGCAACATCGCTGCTATCGAACAACTTTTGTGACGTTGCTAGCGATGTTGCTGTGTGTGACATCCAGCAACAACCTGGCCCCTGCTGTGAGGTCGTTGGTTGTTGCTGAATGTCCTGGGCCATTTTTTAGTTGTTGCTGTCCTGCTGTGAAGCACAGATCGCTGTGCGTGACAGCGAGACAGCAACAACTAAATGTGCAGGCAGCAGGAGCCGGCTTCTGCGGAGGCTGGTAACCAATGTAAACATCGGGTAACCAAGAAGCCCTGTCCTTGGTTACCCGATATTTACCTTTGTTACCAGCCTCCGCCGCTCTCACTGTCAGTGCCGGCTCCTGCTCTGTGCACATGTAGCTGCAGGACACATCGGGTTAATTAACCCGATGTGTGCTGTAGCTAGGAGAGCAGGGAGCCAGCGCTAAGCATTGTGCGCTGCTCCCTGCTCTGTGCACATTTAGCTGCAGTACACATCGGGTAATTAACCCGATGTGTGCTGTAAGTAGGAGAGCAAGGAGCCAGCGCTAAGCGGTGTGCGCTGCTCCCTGCTATGTGCACATGTAGCTGCAGCACACATCGGGTAATTAACCCGATGTGTGCTGTAACTAGGAGAGCAGGGAGCCAGCGCTCAGTGTGCGCTGCTCCCTGTTCTCTGCACGTGTAGCTCCGTGCACTGGTAACCAAGGTAAATATCGGGTTGGTTACCCGATATTTACCTTAGTTACCAAGCGCAGCATCTTCCATGCGGCGCTGGGGGCTGGTCACTGGTTGCTGGTGAGCTCACCAGCAACTCGTGTAGCGACGCTCCAGCGATCCCTGCCAGGTCAGGTTGCTGGTGGGATCGCTGGAGTGTCGCAGTGTGACATCTCACCAGCAACCTCCTAGCAACTTACCAACGATCCCTATCGTTGTTGGGATCGCTGGTAAGTTGCTTAGTGTGACTGGACCTTTAATCTATTAGGTTTATTTACCATTGATCTGCACAGCCCCTAGATACAATTACCCTTACACTCTCCATCCGGTGTATCTAACACTTTATGCACATTGTGTGTCTCTGGTTGCATGAATATAACCTTTTTAATTGATATAGAAATAAAGTATACATTTTTATTAGGAGTATTTTTGTTTGGTTTAACCCGGAGACTAGTGTGACGCCCTGGACTAGCCAGGTTGTCACAGGTAGGCCCTTACACAAACACCTTCCCTCCCCTTAATAAGGTGACATCAAAACCCTTGTCACCTCCCTCCGGGTTTGATGTTCACACCAGGGGGGGGGTTGGAGCAAGGCGGTTGGCTCCGCCCACCGAGGAGTCCACAGGCCCGGAGGCGGGAAAAACAGTAGAGTAGAGTAGAGTCTAGTGGAGTGGAGTGGAGTTCAAGGGCAGACCGGTCTACAGGTCTGCCATAGTCTACAACAGGTGTCTGGGTTGGAGCCCTGTCACCTCTGGCAAGGAGGCAGATGGTGGTGGCTGCCTGCAGGAGCTGGGATTACAGCTGGTGGAAATGTAGGAACCGGGGACAGGCGGTGGCCCACCGGTACCGAACCGGGGAACCGATTGGAAACCGGAGCACCAGGAGGGGTACTCATACCCAGTACGACGCCCAGAAACAACTGGGCTGAGTCAAATCAACTGATTGAGGACTGAACTTTAGGCCTTTTCCCACCTAAGACCCGACTGAAGACAACAGCCCAACCACAAGGGTAGAAAGCCACCGCCCAGTCATAAAGACCCGACGGGCCAGCGTCTGCGGGCACAAAGGGCTCTCCCGGCACACACCAGGCTGGGTAGCGGACTACCGTTGCTCATGCATAGGAGTCGTCATTTCTACACACGTGAAGTGCAGGAGAAAGGCGGAAACCACCAACCTGAAAAGGGGAAAAGCGCAGCCGGCTGCGGGCACCGTTCACCATCTTGTTTGGTTTACCGGAGACTCCCGAGTGTTTGTAATAGTGAGTACAACAGTGCCTTCGGGCCACGCACCGCGCCGCACCGACACGCCAGCACCATCCATCCCCCCGCCTCAGCACCTCCCTCGGGCCCCCAGGACCATCATTCCCCCCTACCAACGGAGGGGTCAACACCAAGCTGCGCAACACCGTCCCCGGGAGCCTAGTCAACGGCAGCGGTGGTGTCCATCCATTCACTACAACCCCCTGGGTGGCGTCACGAACTCAAATCCCCTACAAACAACCGCATCTCCGGCCGTGGACCTCCCCACCGAAGTCCCTACGTGTAGTGCCAACCCCCCTTTCAGAGCGACGTGACCCCCGGGTCCGTGAGGAGCTCGAGCCACCCACCAACGATCACGGATCCGAGTGGCTCGGCAGCCGGCCGAGCCCTGGGGCTGTACATTAGCAACCCTGGGGCCCCGTGGTGCGTCATTTTTGGTCCTGCGAGCAGGGTCTCATGCCCGCAACTGCGGGTACTGTGTGCCTAATGGACTCTATGTTCAAGGACTGCGCAAAATGTGTTCTCTAAAACAAACAACAATCGCCATTGACTGTCCAGCGTGGGAAAAGGAGAGTGCGCGCTGTGACGACATGGACTCTCATGGGTTAAAGTTTCTTAAAATTCAGCCAGACGTATTGTTCTACTGTGTGGTAACTCATGTTTGCTTAACTATTGTCTGGGACCAGACCCTTCAGAGCATTCATTGTAATGTAGTTGTGTATTGCTAATCTAATGTAAATTACCTTAGCAGCCATTGTCGAGTCTGTGACTTGCAGACTCCATGTAGATATCTTCAGTCTTTCTATGCACATCATTTAAATGAACATTGTCCATGCAGCTTGAGATTCATCCAATGGGAGAAGCAATCTTGTCCAACCAATCGATGAGGACGCAGTGTATCCAAGTGGAAGGCTGTGGCTATAAGAGAGAACTTCTTTAAGCCACCAGGTTGATGAAGGTTGATGAATGCTGATGGATCCAGTCTAAGCTCTTCGGAGCTGACTAGAGGATCAGGATATCTTATGGCTTCAATCCAGGGACTCCGGTTCCGGTTGGAGACCATATCCACAGCCTAGGGATTTCGACTCCGGCTGCCAGGATTGTATCATCATACCAGGACTACCTAAGGAGGACACTCAGGTTGGGACAGTTCAGTCACCTGTTACAGACTTTGCAGACCTCAGCCAGCTTCCTAAATCTGGCATTATTCCTTTCTCAGTGGGTGCCCGCCAAAAGCGGGGTGCTGCTGGATTGGAGTAAATAGCCCTGGAAACTCTGAGGCATGGACATTCTAAATCCCTGGTGAGCCAGCGGAAGGGTGAGACTCTGTTGCCTGTTACATTTGTGTGTTTTGCTGGTTATGTGTTATGTGCCGTAAATTGTTTGGGGATCCAATAAAGTCTAATTAGTGTGGTTCCCTCACCCTGTGTTGTCTGAGTAGTGTTACGCCCACGGTTAAGGAGGCCGGCATTCAGTTGGGATGAGCCCTGAGCCACGCTGTCTTTCTAAAGGCAGCGGGTTTTAGTGGACGAGAGCACCCACTGAGCCCCGTGTCTCCACAATTGGTGGCAGCGGTGGGATACTACTCAGCCTGGTTTACCCAGGGGAGCTGCAGCGGACAGGTGTTTTCGGACACTGTCCAGGGCTCAACAACCAGGGAGGCACATAAGCATACCCAGCAGGCCATAGGGGAGGCATTCAGGTTTCGGACGCTGCCATGTCCAACTCCACCAGCTCAGCCATGGGACAAGGACAAGAGAGGAGTTACGACCGCTGCAGTAAATGGATGCTACAGGATCTGTGCCAGAGGCGAAAGATTATCTACTGGAACGCTGAGACTCGGTCAGACTTGATCCAGAAATTAGTCCGTTGGGATGCCCAGAATGATGCAGAGGACGATGAGGATCCTGCCGATATTGACCCAGAGGATTTAAACTATGTGCCACATCATGGATCTAGTGACAATCGGGAATCAACTTTGTCCAAAATGGCCCAAGCCACAGCATTGTTGGATGCATTGGGGCCTAGATCCTCAAGAGAAGAGAGGGCTTATGTTCTGGAATATGTTTATGGGATTCCAGCTGCAGTACTGCTAACACCAGGTGGTCAAGGAGGATGGTCCCGCTACCCAGCAGAAGCTGCGCCAAAACAAAGAACTACAAACAGGGCCTGTGACTCGCCCAATCTATGGCGCTGTTATACATGTGGGCGCCATGGACATATAGATAAAGATTGTCTCCAAAACCGAGGCTGCATGCTTGGAGCCCATCTACCAACTCAACCGGTCAAGAGCCAGGGACTACGAGACACTGGTTCCTCCATTACCCTGGTAAGCCCAGTTATTGTTTCCCCAGAAGACCCTGTACCAGATTTCCAATTATCCATCTCCCTGGTTGAGGGCCAGCACTCAGACATTCCTCTGGCATGTGTGCAGTTGGACCTAAGGACCGACCAGGGAGAGGTCGAGGTGGAGCTTGTGGACAGCCTCCCCACACCTGGTATTTTGGGGACCAACCAGGAAGTGATCGATGTGGGGATTGTGAACAGCCTCCCCATACCTGTCATTGTGGAGACTGACCAGAGCAAGGCTGATGTGGAGCTTATGGACACCGTCCCCACACCAGTTATTTCGGGAAAGGACCAGGGAGAGGTTGATGTGAGACTTGTGAACAGCCTCCCCACACCTGTCATTGTGGTGACTAATCAGAGCAAGACTGATGTGGAGCTTATGGACACCGTCCACACACCAGTTACTTTGGGGTCTGACCAGGAAGAGGTCCATATGGAGTTTATGAACAGCTTCCCCACACCTGTTGTTTCGGGGACTAGCCAGGAGGAAGGTGAAGTGGGGTTCATAGATATCCCCACCAAGCCTGTTGTTTCGGATACCACTCAAAGGGAAGTGAAAGTGGGGCTTGTGAATTACCTGCTCACACCAGTCATTTTGGAGAATGACCTAGGACAAGGACTATCCAGTCAGTTTGAAGCAGCCATCACCCACCTCCA
The DNA here is from genome assembly GCF_048569485.1 of Anomaloglossus baeobatrachus. Lineage (NCBI taxonomy): Eukaryota > Metazoa > Chordata > Amphibia > Anura > Aromobatidae > Anomaloglossus > Anomaloglossus baeobatrachus. The sequence continues at coordinate 213,527,048 of NC_134354.1, forward strand.
AGCCAAGCAGGACCCTGATGTGGATCTTTCTAACATCTTCTCCAGGGATGGTTTGCATTCCCGGTCTCCATCATCCACTTCTGAGCCAAGAACTGTGAGTAAGCCTAACCACACTGTGGCTATTGACTGGGGGAGGATTGATAGTGGGAGATTTGTGCAGGCCCAACTCATGGACCCCACCTTAGTGCTTGTCAACAATATGGCTGCTAAACTTGGGGGAGGTAATCAAGGGGAGGTGCATAGATGCAAGCCTCTGTTGCTGACCTCACCATTAAAAAGGACAATGCCATCAAGAGGAGAAGGGTGATCGGAAGCCTATCATGTCTGGCTAATATTAAGAAGGGGGAGGAATGTGACGACATGGACTCTCATGGGTTAAAGTTTCTTAAAATTCAGCCAGACGTATTGTTCTACTGTGTGGTAACTCATGTTTGCTTAACTATTGTCTGGGACCAGACCCTTTGGAGCATTCATTGTAATGTAGTTGTGTATTGCTAATCTAATGTAAATTACCTTAGTAGCCATTGTCGAGTCTGTGACTTGCAGACTCCATGTAGATATCTTCAGTCTTTCTATGCACATCATTTAAATGAACATTGTCCATGCAGCTTGAGATTCATCCAATGGGAGAAGCAATCTTGTCCAACCAATCGATGAGGACGCAGTGTATCCAAGTGGAAGGCTGTGGCTATAATAGAGGACTTCTTTAAGCCACCAGGTTGATGAAGGTTGATGAATGCTGATGGATCCAGTCTAAGCTCTTCGGAGCTGACTAGAGGATCAGGATATCTTATGGCTTCAATCCAGGGACTCCGGTTCCGGTTGGAGACCATATCCACAGCCTAGGGATTTCGACTCTGGCTGCCAGGATTGTATCATCATACCAGGACTACCTAAGGAGGACACTCAGGTTGGGACAGTTCAGTCACCTGTTACAGACTTTGCAAACCTCAGCCAGCTTCCTAAATCTGGCATTATTCCTTTCTCAGTGGGTGCCCGCCAAAAGCGGGGTGCTGCTGGATTGGAGTAAATAGCCCTGGAACCTTTGAGGCATGGACATTCTAAATCCCTGATGAGCCAGCGGAAGGGTGAGACTCTGTTGCCTGTTACATTTGTGTGTTTTGCTGGTTATCTGTTATGTGCCGTTAATTGTTTGGGGATCCAATAAAGTCTAATTATTGTGGTTCCCTCACCCTGTGTTGTCTGAGTAGTGTTACGCCCACAGTTAAGGAGACCGGCGTTCAGTTGGGATGAGCCCTGAGCCACGCTGTCTTTCTAAAGGCGGCGGGTTTTAGTGGACGAGAGCACCCACTGAGCCCCGTGTCTCCACACGCGCCATTGTGGGTGGAGCCCAGACAAGCGCGCGAAGGAGAGCCCCGCTGCCGGAAACCAGGGCAGGAAATGAGGACATGTTCACTAAGGAGACTCATACCCTGACTGACTTTAAAGAGAGACTGTACACCTTGTTCTGTATGTACCCCCTGATGGAGGATTAGACAATCAGCATCTTAAGACCGATTTGCTGTAGCTGTAACAAAGCAGGACACTTTGCCAAGGATGCTTAACAAACGGACAGTACCTGGGGGCAGGAGCCGGCCCTTAGGAGCCAGTGGTCAAGAAAAGACATATTGAAGTAAATCGTTTGCAGATAGTTAAATAATGCTGCATAATATTTAATGCTATAATATAACATGCCAAAAGTTGTTTTTCTCTATGTCGTGATATGAAGTTTATGAAGTTTGAAACATTTGAAGTGATAATGCTCCCATAAAGGGAAGATGGTTTACATGTTTTTAAGTCTATGAAGTCTGAAACGTTTGAAGTGATATTGCCTCCAATAAAAGAAAAAAATGTTCATATTTTTCTGCATAACAAATTTTTTGCGTTGTACCATATATGTTTTGTTGCAGCCTGGGAGTGCTGCGATTCGCTGTGGGGGAATGTGTGGTGCCCCTGAGGCTTCAGTCGCCACAGGGTATTGCGTCTCATTTAAGGTGCAGTACTCATGCCAGGTAAGGAAGAGGTTAACCACTGGTGTTCACTTACACAACACACACACAGCTCAGGTGCTTTCCCACTGGAACTGGGCTAGAGGTGGTCACCATAGCAACGGTACTTCCACAGCCACTAGTGAGTCATCAGGAAGGTGGGGGCAGCATGACCACATTTGGCTCCACATCTGATTTGCGCTGCCTGCAGATGGGACGGGAAAAAATCCAAGGACACTGGAGTAGCTTCACGCCATGGCGATCCAGACTACAGAGTGCAAGGAAGGAAGGTCTCACAGCTTCACAACACCGTTGGTGGCCGCTGAATCATCCGAGATCGGCTGGGGTACATTACGGCGGAAACCGGCACTCCAAGGGTGACGACCTGACAGTAAGTAAAAAGAACTTTATCTGTAGTCCTGGTGTCGTCCCGTCATTGCCGTCGCCGTAGCCCCGCGCTCTGGCGCCAATTGCCGCTACCCTCCACCATTGTCCGCCCTGGGGGCCTAGCTCTGCCTGTGGGGAGCTGGACCATCTGAGCTGCGTTACCATCTACCCCAGAGTAGAGCAACATCTCACAACGGCAGCTGATCATTGGCCGCATATCACGGGTGGCGCTGCAAAGCAAACCCCCATCACCACCCTATACCGGTCACTTTTGCACCTTTTATTGACCCCGACAGGGCTACGAAGCCGGGTCAGGCCATTCACAGCTACACCAAATACCACCCCGGTAGCCCAGTGACGAGTAGCCCTGAGGCCCCGTGGGCACGTTACGTGCACAATTCTTCCACTCATTCTGTTAAATGGCAAGCATGCCAGAGATGAGTGGCTAGGGTTTGGTCACTATTAGAGATGAGCAGACCCATTGAAGTTCAGCGGGTGCAACCAGACTTTAGATAATGTTTGGTTTCGGACCCAGAGTTGACCTGAACCCCAAGTCACTAATTGGGCAGTTCGGGTCTCCGCCCACATGCAGCCAGCCATAAACAGATCACTTCCAGGGAAGTGTGGGCAAGGGTATTTCCATTCATGGTTTGGTGCACACTATATCCTATCACGCTGTTGTTACCCCCAGTATGAGCCGATCACTCAGCCCAGTGCAAGCGGCTTAAACTGGGCTGAGCATAGCGCTGCTCACAAAAGTGGTGTTCATACGTAAAGCGCCCAAACTACAATTAAGAACTCTATGTTTTTGTACGGTCTGTGTTTTGTGCGAACACCGAACCTTGGGTTCGTTCATCTCTAGTCACTATGAATTTTCAGCACAGATACAGGATTTCGGTATATGTCATGCCATTGTTGAATACTGTGCTTTCGTAGTGCAATTATTGTTATATTTTTGAAGGATCCAAAAAATGACAAGGCACCGAGAAGCTCCTCTCCGTTTATAAATCTTTATTTATTCCAGCATACAGAAGGAACAAGTGCCAAAAAACAATGTTTCGGCTGACAAAGGGCCTTTTTCAAACCATAAAAATTACATTGTTATACTTTTGGTTATTTTAACTAACTTTTAGATATTTATATTGATATATCATTTCATGTTTCAATTTTATACGTGTACATTATTATTATTATTATTAGCATTTGAGTTTTGTCATGGGGCGCATCTAACTAGGGGCATAAGTTTTGTGTATGTGCCCTCTCTAGGTATTTAACCCAAAGAATCACCATTGTACTATCTCTCTGCCTCTTATAAAGCATATTGTTTAATCAATACTACAATAAAGAATTCTTATCAGATCTCAACCACAATCTGCATCCATCATTGCAGTAACAATCTGTCTATGATTTGGAGAAACACTACATTTAGGCATCCTATTCCACATACTGTTTGTCCCGGGTCTTTGTGTAGTTCAACTAAGTTGTGGTACGAGGACAATGGCTGCAGTTAGCATTATATCTTTGTGTACAGTGGAGTTGTTCTCATCATAGCACAACCCAGCAAGGTGAGCAGCCATTACTGTAACCAAATATACTCAACCTATGTTCCCCTTTTTTCTTGTATTAATTTTTTAAGCCCTCCTTCATGGTAACCTGTTTAGGCCACTCAGGCTGCTCACAGCTGCACAAACAACATGTGACCTGTCATTATCAAGTTGAAAAATGGCTCTTAAGGGTGCTTTACACGCTGCGACATTGCTAGCGTTTGCTAGAGATGTCGCGAGCGATCGTACCCGCCCCAGTCGTTCGTGCGTCATTTGGTGATCGCTGCCGTAGCGAACATTATCGCTACGGCAGCGTCACACGCACATAACTTATCAGCGACGTCGCTGTGACCGCCGAAGAATCCCTCCTTCAACGGGGAGATGCGTTCGGCATCATAGTGATGTCACTGTGACGTCACTAAGCGGCCGTGCAATAGCAGAGGAGGGGCGGAGATGAGCGGCTGGAACATGCTGCCCACCCTTTCCTTCCTCATTGCCGGTAGACGCAGGTAAGGAGATGTTCGTCGTTCCTGCGGTGTCACACATACTGATGTGTGACGCCGCAGGAGCGACGAATAACCAGGGGCTGCACCATCAGCGATATTATGAAAAGGAGCGACATGTCAACGATCAAAGATTTTTGACGTTTTTGCGATCGTTGATCGTTACTCCTTGGTGTCACACACTACGATGCGATGGGATCTGGGTACAATATATTATGCTACCTCACAACATAATCCCTGAAGTAGGACCGGTTTAACCCTCCATCATGAAGTCCTCTCTATGGCCTTACCTATATGGTCTCCAGACCAATCTCTAGCTAACATTGCAGCCGATACAAAAGTTACAAAAGTAGGATACATCACTCAAGAGGATAAACCTCTAATACAGCCTCCATTGCAGCATCTAGTCTCAATATCGAGACTACATGGGCAACAACATGATGAGAACTTCACAAACGAACATCACTCTCATGATTATGGTGTAAGATGGCATAATGCATGGTAGCCGGAACCCTCTAATCTTGATTTCAAGTAAACTAAAAGCCTGTAATTATATTGACTTCTCAAAAAAAAATTTTTAACATGCCAGGCCACATGTTACATGTGCTTCTATGAGCAGGCAACATGACCTAAACATTTCACCATGACCGGCAGCATCTCTGGACTGTCTCCAATTGAGCACATCTAGGACATCATTATGTGGCAATTGCCAAGGGAACTGCCAGCAGTGGCTGTTGATGATTTGCGTGCCTGAGTACATTTAGCATGGAAGAACATTTCTCAGACAACCATTAATAACCTCATTGAAAACATGCCATTAGGGGGCAAAGTTCATGTATTTCTGCGTGTGGTGCTCGTGGATGATACTGAAGAAAGAAAGATGTGAAAATTTTGTTTCCATTTTTTCATCATTTGCATATTATTAATAAGGCTATCAATTCTGTGATTTCCATAATTCCATGACTTTTCCTTTCTGGTGTTGCAGTTTCAATGTTGAAGAGTGTATAATATATCATACATGTTAGTTTCAAACGTGCCCTTTTTTGCTGTGAGTACATTTTATAATACTTTTTTGGGGGAGTTTTTATCTCCTCTTCTTGTCGCTATTTTTGATATTTATCAGTGTAGGGACCCGCAAGCGTGAGGATCCGTGATGAGGATTGTGGGCTTACGTACATTGGCCAATTTACAAACTAATACCTCACATATATTTTATATGTATTTTTTGCACTTTGACTATGCGGGGTGCATCCGGGCCTCTTAATACGGCCGTGCATAGTGGAATTTCTGTCCCTTGCGTGCTGCAGTGAGTAGTGTCCGAGTAACCCGCCTAAACTAATAGTAAGGGCGTGGTAATAGGTTGCTGGCTGGACACCATGCGCATACAAGTGTGAACTGTGCCCTATGCGCGCCACTAGTGTGCAATTTACCTTGCACCTGTGAAGTGTCCATCATGTTGAGAGGCTTGTCTGCATCCTGTTTGTGCATTAGATGTGTTGGCCTGGGCTAACTGGACTGGTTGCCCTTTTTTGCTGTGAGTCCCCCCCAAATTGCATCACCAGCCGAGGTAAAGCGGACAGCTGTGGTCTGGTATTCTCAGACTAGGGAGGTCCACCGTTATTGGACACTCCCCAGCCTAAAAATAGCAGGCCGCAGCCGCCCCAGAAGTGGCGCATGCATTAGACGTGCCAATCCTGGCGCTTCGCCCCAACTCATCCCGTTGCCCTGGTGCGTTGGCAAACGAGGTAATATATGGGGTTGATGCCAGATGTGTAATGTCACCTGGCATCAAGCCCTGGGGTTGGTGAGGTCAGGCGTCTATCAGATACCCGACATCACCAACCCAGTCAGTAAGAAATAAAAAATAGACAACAAAAAAAGTTTTATTTGAAAAAACACTCCCCAAAACATTCCCTCTTGCACCAATTTATTGAAAAGAACGATCAATTCCACGTCCGGTGTAATGCAAAAAGGGGGGAGTCCCACGGCGATCCATACCATAGTCGCTGTCCCAGTCAATGAAGAACAGAATGTTCCCCATTGGCTGGGAGAGCAATGCAGTGACCTGAGCTAACATCAATAGCCCAGGTCACTGCATGGGATGCCGAGCGCTGCTGTCAGGAGGATAGATGAGATCTTTACCTGCTGTGATCATCTCCTGTACTGCTGACGTCAGCGCTGTCACTGACTTCTATGCCCGCCGCGTTGTCAGAAGTATCGCGAGAGCCCGTGATGTCACCGCTAGTGACAGTCTCGGGCCGCTCGCGAGACGGGCATAGACAGCAGTGACCGCGGTGACGTCAGGAGGCAGGAGATCGTCAAAGCAGGTAATGATCTCACCTCCTGACAGCAGCGATCGTCATCCCCGCGACTGCCAGCACTGCAGGGTGTCAGTATCTGCCTGCGCTGCCGCGTGACAGGCTGCTGACACTGCGGGCAGACACTGACACCCTGCAGTGCAGTGTCAGTGTCTGCCTGTGTCAGTGTCTGCCTGCGCTGCAGCGTGACAAGCTGCTGACACTGCGGGCACACACTGACACGCTGCAGTGCAGGCAGCCGCGAGGCTGGAGCGGGACACAGACTGCACGGGCACCTGGAGGTCGCACAGAAGTGCTTCTGTGCGGCGTCCAGGGAGTGTGACGTGTGTGTTTACTCTGCTCTGCTTCCTCTTCCTGGCATAATGACATCGCTTCCTGCAAAACCGCAGGCAGCAATGAGCATTACCGCAGGTAAATCGCGGCTATACCGGGGGTATACCGCACATCATTTGCTACCTGCGGTATACCCCCGGAATTTCGCGATTACATTACAGTGAATGGAGAGAAATTCCGGGGGTATTCCGCAGGTACCTGCGGAAAATAATGGACATGCTCATTTTCTCAAGAAATTTTCTCAAGAAATTCTTCTCAAGGAAATTTCTTGAGAAAAATCTGCAGTGTGCGCACAGCTATTTTTTTTTCACATAGGATTTGCTGGGAAATGTCTGCACAAAGATTGCAGACATTTCTCAAGAAATTTCCGCGGCAAATCCGCGGGTAAAACGCACTAGTGCGCACATAGCCTTAGGTTTGATTGAACCATGTTATTTTTGAAGTCTAGTGTCATATAAACATAATTGTACTCCAGTGTATACAAGTTTATATATACAGTATATTATGTATAATTTGTATCAGGTTTATTTCACTCTCCGTATCTATCTCACATCTAGTGATTGGGATTAATCATTGGTTGAAACCACTGAGAGTGAGGTTATTAGGTCACACAGAAGAAATTGTCCTTGGGGGCCAAAAATATAAACTCAAGTAATGGCTAAAGAATGAATCCATTTTCTGTTGATTTAACAAAGATCTATTGGTTATAAACACAAGCAATTATATTTTATCTGTCAAGTGAAAGTGGAAAGATGAAATCAAGCGTGTAACTGGTTGACATAGTTCAGGGAAACTCACAGCTGAAGTTCAAAGGGCAAAATGCTTTTGAGCGGGTGTATCTATATACACCAGGCACCACAATCTCCACACTAATATAAAATGATTATTAGATAACACTTAATGGCTGCTTGTCAGACTATCTCATAGATTTTCCTAAATGCCCTATATTCAAGAACCCTTTAAAGAGATTCTGTACTACTGTACAACCCTTTATAAATGCACCCAGGGTGCACAATAAATAAAAAATATATATTTAAATTTAGGACCGGTGCCACTCATCCACATTCTGCCCTATATTTTATACTGGTCTATTAATATAAACAGTCTCACATGACCACTGCAGCCAATCATTGGCTGCAGATCAGAAGCAGCCTGCATATTTATGTCTGAGCAGGAAATGCTCTGTTCATCCACTTGGATAGTATTGTGAAGACTGCAGCTGATCAACTACCCCTGATTAGCTTCAGTGGTCACATGACAGTGTTTGTTAGTTGAATTTTGGGACTTAGGATCGGTGAGGCAGTGCAGGACCAAGAAATATGGAATTTTCGGAATTTATGAAACACCCTCCATCCACTAATACAGAGTTGTCAAGTAGGCTGACTGTTTAAGCTTAGGATACATATGATATGTTAACCCAAATACGATGGTTATACATTAGACTGGGACCATGAATACAACCTTATAGTGTTACACAGAATACAAACTTTAGATAGCATGCTCCACTGAATGTAGATCATACCTGTCTCGGCTGAGTTTCTCCCCTAGAAGCACTGATGACAAAACCTCACTCCAGGGTCCATAATACTGAACATCTCAGGATGCAAAACAGGGCACGATATCATTCGATATTGTGCACCCTATACAGGTTGAAATATACATATGACCTAAAAGCACACTATTATGAGAGTGTAAAGTTGACGTATGAACTGTCACCTCCCATCCACCAGAGGGGCTTCTGTGCAGGCTGGCCAAAAGACTCTGTGTCGTCAGGTACAGAACAGTGTGTGGACCAGGCCAACAGAGTGCAGATGTTCTGTGAACTGCTTGCGGCCTGTTTATCGAGAGTACTAGATCTGGTTGCGAGATAGAGACTGTTTGCTGAGCATGAGAGAGGTGCTAGTGCCACATCGGGAAAGCGGGCATTTGTTGACGTACTGAGATCTGAATTCCAGAAGACATCTTCAGGTGTTGCCAGCACAAAACCTCTTGACTGAACCCGTTCCTATGGTGACTTTTTCTGGATGGTTTTCTGGATGCCACCGAAGATATAGGTACTCCATTTGAATCTATCGAGGATTCTCCTTTTGAATCTACAGAAGATACAGATACTCCACTGGACTCTACCGATAGCCTCTTTGCCCCGTCATTCCTGTACTAGATGAGTGGAACCGTAAATCCTGAACTTAGGCCCTGAGCAGACATTCTCAGCTGGAAGTGTGCAACATCCATTAGCTTTTTGGTGGTAGACTAGTTTAGATAGGCTACAGCCATTTAGACAGGAACTGAACATGTTAAACTGCAGTTACTATTAAAGCTTGGCATCTGGATAGCCTGTGGCTGTGTATGAGGTACAGGTGTAGGTGAGGTTAGCATTGTAGTTAGGTTTGTAAGCTTTTGCGCTGACCCATCAGCAGGTCCTTCTTTACACCCAGGGATCCTCACCGTGCACATAGAGTTGTAATTGCGCCCTTGTACAAAGCAGAGCGCCTGTTAGGAAAATTTGTCTTAACATCTCCGGATACATTGGAAAGTGTCGCTGGGGCTGCACAGTGGTCCCAGTCTTTCTTTGCTGGGTGTATGTTATGTTTTCTTTGTGATAATCTCTATAAATTACTTTGTGTTACTTATTCCAATTCAATATAATAAAAACCTAGTTCCCTAACATTGTCTGGTCTTGTTCCTGACCTGCAATGTATTCTGAAAGTAACCTCTCCAGGTCACACTATCACTTGCAGATGTCAGTTGGCTGGAACACTGTGTTGTGTCACCCATCAAGTTTGCAGCAATCAGTTTTTTGAACTGTCATTTGCTAGTGATTCAGATGTATTTGTCTTTATTGAGTAATACGGGAAAAATAAGACCTTGACATAATGAGATCACTTAGTAAAATCAGCGTACTTTGCCTTCTTGCCGTTTAAATCTGTTATTTGTTTAACAAGGAACAAATCCTACACCAGGGTCCTGGTGGGAAATGACTAATCTTATGTTCCAGACTTCACAGAGTTGTTTTCAATGCTAACTACAAAGGATTTATCAAAGATTCAGTTTTATTTGAACCTTTTAGTCTTCTAATGGCTTTATGATTAAAAACATAGACCATGTTATTGAAAAAACCTGACAACTCCCGAAGGCATATACCTGCATGGGACTGAATGTGACTAAATAACATGCAGGTGAGATATGGGTAAAAAAAACCCTACCATAATATTTTAGGGGGTTTTTTTTACCTTTGGTAATGGAAATGTGCTCTTATAGTCAACAGTTACCATGAATAAGATATTTGTTGTTTTCAGTGATTTTAATAGTTGTCATTTCCTGACGTGTGTGGGTGATATTCTTGGATGGTGGACTAAGGCCTCATTGAATAAACTCGTCTATTTATTAAAAGAACATTTGGAAGCTTTTGAAGTTATTTTAAAGAAAAGTAGACAAATATGCTTCTCTACACAGTCCATGCTATTTCAGATAAAGCTGGCATCATTTCACTTTTTTGCTAATGACAGAAAAGTTTGACGTGTTCTATCAATGGAGCGTTTTGACTCATATTCTCCCGGGTATAGACATAACAGATATTAGAACCTACTAGAAAACTGATAATGTCATGAAATCATTTTTTCCTGGCATATATACATAAAAACCTGACTGTACAGTGCCTTAAACAAGGATTCAATGCACTAAAAAAACTCTGTATTTCCTAAATGACAAATAAAAGAGAATGTGCCAAATGATAAACTGAAAAATTACAATAACATTTTACTTGTCAGCATTTATTTTCTATGAATGAAATGAAAACGGGAACCATTTTACTTGTATAAATATTCAACCCTCAGGGTAATTTCACATGTGGACTTTCCATGCAGATTTGCAATACCCCGAAAACAGACTTGAAATGAGGATTTCTAAATGTACAGCATTTCAATTTCTGTGTAAAGTGCACAGAATTGCTCTGAATTTTCCCAAGTGAATACAATGGGAAAGAAACAATCCCCAAAGAACAGTGTAACATATATACTAAAAATACCCAGGTTTGATTATTCACTTAAATTTTTTTTTAAAAAAAAAGCTTCTGCTGCTCTAGTGGGAATGTCCTGGTCTCTTGACAGTCTCTATATAGTCCCTAGGATACAGAAACCAGCAATCAGGCAAGAGTGCCAGGGTGTCACGGATGTGTCACACATGACAGACCGCCCTGTAGTTTCCAGCGTTTGGCTACACAAGCGTCTCGCTAACTATCCCTCTTTCCTGTTTGGGGTTTATCCCTTTCTCTTTAGGACCCTGCTGATTTCCTCACCTTTTTAGCTGATTATTGTCAGCACTTCCCTTTATGGCTATAAATACCCCCATTCCCCCTTACTCAGTTCTGATGGTACGTTTAATACCCTTAATAAGTCTTCAGTGCAAGCAGTCAGCTAGCATTCATCTGGAGAAACTTTGTTGTTGTTGCAGTTCCTCTACCTGAAGCATTTAGAGATACGTTATCCGATTACTTCCCGTGTGTATTTCCCTGTGTGTACTTTAGACCTTAGTGGAGTTGACTAAGTGCTTAACCCAGCCGTTTTCTGCCTAAGGCCTATTTTAGGGTGAGCCAAGGTAAAGTATCCAGCTTGGCGCATATCTGCAGAACCTATCTAGGGTGGTGAGAGGAGCCAGTGGCCAGCAGTAGGTTTGATCAGGGGTCACTATCTCCACTTTCCCTAGACACCAGGTTTCCCTTCCTTCTCATTGTTCGCTTGGTACTTCCCCGTACCTAGCATAACACAGTTTCACACTAAGGCGAGTATACTACGAAAATAGAAAAGTGCACCAAAATTCACACCAAAAAAATCCAAATAGCAGATTTTCTGCTGAAGATTTCCCTACAAGTATTGTCAGATTTTCTGCAGCAAATTTGAGACATGGTCTATTGTGACTACATGACTACAGATTTGTAAATCCTAACAGTGCACACACTGCACTGTGAGGATTCTCCAGGGTCAGCGTCAGGAGTGGTGGTCACGTGGCCATGAGTATGCGATAGAGTGATTGTAGACTTGTCATTTTAGGCTGGACAACCCCTTTAAGAATACCATCAGCTAGAAAACTTCTTTTCACTAACATTGCAGTTGGTCATCTCTAAAGACTTTATTCTATTTATGCATTTATCAACATTTTTTGAGCATCTGATAACTTAATTCACTTTTTATTCAAAAATAGTTAACAATTTGAATCAAGTAAAGTAGATTATACCTTGCATGATGTAAAGCACCAGGAGCCAAGTGAAGACGCCAGTGCTGGTCACACACATCCACCACTTGCTGAACAGGGGAAACAGTACCACCCTTACCAACCCTTTCCGAGTGAGAGATGTCCATGGGCTTTCAGGTTTAGCTTTGGCAAATGTAGAACCTGAAATAAATGACATTTTTTATGAGATCATCTACATGACTCTCTACTCAATTGTATTTATGTATAATATATAACATGCTATATTCCATTTGTCAAATGGAAACCTCCCAAAAGGCTAGACTTTTTATATTTTAACAATCAAAATAGAACTCTAATTTATTAGCATTTCTTCATAGTTTATTGTTATCAAGTAAATTGGTAGCATACTTCCACTAGATAATTTAACAGTCGATAAAGAAGTAAAGGGGTTAACACTGCACTGCCAGGGAAATGGATCAGACAAAGATTATTGAATGTGATTTTATTATGCGTTTCAAAGGCTATGCCTCCTTCCTCAAGACAAATCACAAGTGCACTTGTCTTGAGGAAGGAGACATAGCCTTCGAAACGCATTCAATAACTAACCCCTTCAATAATTAACCCCTTCAACAGTTAACCACTTCACTTCTTTATCAACGGTTTATCCATCATACTGGGACTGCTGCAGCCGATGTTTTCTAAGCTTATACTGTTATTGTGACTGATCACAACCCATCAAGGTGAACAATTTTCTGTTTTGCATCTCTCTATTCCACAAAGATAAGACCCCATATTGCGCTTTGTCTTTTTCCGTAATTTGTCTACTAGATAATTTTGAATACAGATTTGGCCTGGTTTCGCTCTACATTTCTGTACATATTTACATGTGGCACACATTGATCACAAAGTTCTCTAAGGCCAAAATAAATTACAGATTAAAAGGCATTGTCTGATGAAAACCTCTTGTGCCCAAATGTTCCATTAAAGAGGACTTGTCACTTATCCAAAATATTTAGCTAAATACTTTCAGAAATCCCTGAGCTCCCCTGATTTTGCAAGTCTTTTATACTCTGTGCCGCATAGCTCCATTGAAGAGACATTCACATTTATGTTGTTGGAGCGTAATATGTGAAATCTCTGCTTGTAGTTCAACTGGTCATTTCTTCAGTTTTCTCTGAGGGAAAGCACAGTTTAGTAATGTCAGACACAGCCAAGCTCTGACTGGTGATGCCTAGGGGAGGAAACTATGCCCCCAGAGTCTAAAGAAATGCCCAGTTGGTCTGCATACAGAGATTTCACATACTGAGCTTCAGAAGCAACAAATGTGCAATGGAAAAAAGTGAAAAACAGTACCCCGAATCAAGGGAGCTCAAGAATTTCTCAGGGTATTTGACAAAATTTTTTGACCAGGTCATCGAGAGAGGTCTCCATTGTAGATTGCCTGATTTTCTAATTACTGTTGCATTATTTTATAATGCATTTAAGGCTACGTTCCAACAATGAGCTTTTGATGTTTCAGATTTCCTGCAGTGTTTCTACGCTTATTATGTAAATTAAGTTACTTGCATTTTATTCTTTGCTTTTTTATGTCCAATTGTTTACATGCATTTTATTGCGTTTTCGCTTTAGTTTTTGTCTCTTTTTGGTATGTCATGCTTTAAATTAAATACCGTATTACGTATTACTACTGTACTTTATTTTTGGTACTTCCTGTTATTTTGCTTTTATAAAACTTTATTGATACATTCATGTATGGATTACATGTATTTTTTTTATATCTGCACATTTACTGAATCTAATGCCATTCCATGGGGGAATATGTACCTAAAACGTAGCACAGCCCTAAGCGATATCGACAAGTTGAGAATTTGAAAAACGCACTGCAGGTCAATTTATGCTGAATATAAAAGAAGCGCAGTGGACAGGAGATTATTATAAATCCCATCAACTTTTCTGTACGAGTAACTGCAAGACACTGCCTCAAAAACATCATTGTGTGAACACAACTTTAAACTTAAAGTTGTGTTCTATCAGAAAATTACAAAATAACATTTTATAACCTCAGTGTTTGACAGCTTGAACCCTTGCCGCTTTTGTTTCTTATTGTTTTTTGACAGCAGCGGTGGCTCTGTGTATTGGACGCGATCATGGAGGGGTCTATGTGCCTGCGGTCCGCAAGAAGCATCCCTTGATGATCACATCTGGTGCACGGAGCCACCGCTGCTGTCAGCGCTTAACAGCAGTTGAATGCTTTGTGGCAGCGGCAGCTCCGTGTCCCGGACGAGATCACAGAGAGGTCTATGTGCCTGTGGCCTGCAAGAACCAGCTGAGGACACCGCGGGAACAGAGGAGAGGTGAGAATAATTTTTATTGTGTGTTAACAAACGACATAATAGGAGACAGACAAGAAGGGGTTCAGTAGGAGGACATTATTAAACAATGGGCACATTACTGTGGGGACATTTCTAAACAATGGGCACAATACTGCAGGGGATATTACTCAAAGGGGGGACTAGGATGGGCACATTACATTTTATTGGGATCTATTTTTATTTTGAAAATTTTCCAGTAGCTGCTGCATTTCCCACCCTAGGCTTATACTCGAGTTAATAAGGTTTCCCATTTTGTGGGAAAATAGGGGCCTCGGCTTATATATACGGTATATCTCAAACTCTATATTTTAACTGGAAAAGTTGGGGGTCGTCTTATACACCGGAAAATACGGTACTGAAAAATAGGCAAAAAAAACATATGAAGTGAAACGGTGAAAGAAATGCAATTTCGGTGTTATTTTTTTATTTTGTTACTATTCATCATTTTCATTGTGCACTAAAAATGACTAGGCAATATAATTTCCCTGATCAGTATGCTCACAGCAACATAGAACACTTTTTTCTTTTTTTTTTTTTTAAAAGGAGTGAAAAAAATTCAGTAGGTTGTTGTAAAAACAAAAAAAAAGTTGTGTTGCCGTTTTTTGAGACCCATAACTTTTTTATTTTTTCCATTACTAGAGCTGTAAAAGGGATTTATTTTTTGCATGGAAAGCTGACATTCTAATTAATTATGTCATTGGTTACATACAACATTTTGTATTGCATTTTATTATTTAAATTTGGCAACCAAACAATTTTGTTTGTTCTTTACAGGGTTTAATTATTGAGTAAATTCATTTTATCTTTGGTAGATCAGACTTTTAGAAATGTGTATACACCAAATATGTAATTTTATTATTTTTATTTTTTTTATTTTTACTGGAGGAAAATTGAAAGCCTAGTTGGGTTTCAAAAGGCAAAGATTGCAGCCACTGATGCCGTCAACAGTCCCCAGCTGACATAAGAACCCTTCAGCATCCCACAATCTTGTCGTCAAGGGGGGCTGATGGCATCTGGTCCATATATGAGCAATCACTTCATTTGAATGATGCTGTCAGTAAGGGGAAGTTGCATTTAAATGGGTAAACAGCAACAATTGGAGAACACTATGGTCACTGCTGTTACAGCTAGGCGGCAACTGCCAGGTATGGCGCAAGCTCCATACTATTATGTCCTATATTAGGAAGGGGTTAATGGCTAATTTAAAACCTAATGACAAATGGCAACCTTTACAAAGCAGTTAAGACTCTTCTGCATGCCGTGGCCTTCAGTTAGCCATTAAAAAGTTATCAACCACTGAGACTACATTTTTTATTTTTATTTTTTCTATCTACTGGTTTAACAAAACAAAGATATTTTTCCTCTCCAAATTTTGCAAATGCAGACAAAACTAGCTAATGAGCCGGTACAATGGATGAATTAAAGTGTTAGGCCTAAGACACACGGCATGAAAATCAGTGCGAGTGGAATGCGATAAAACATCGCATTCCACTTGCACCAATATTACTCTATGTGGCAGCACCAGTGAGCGATTATTTTCTCAGTCCTAATCGGACTGAGAAAACTGTTGCAGCATGCTGTGGGTGCAATGCGATCCTCTTTCTCTCGCACTCATTCAAGTCTATGGGACGAGAGAAAAATCGCACCGCAATCACATACACCGGTGTACTGCAAGTGCACAGCAAGAATGGCAATAGCCGGCAACGGAGGAGAGAGGGAGATAAATCCCTCCCTCTCCTCCTCAGCGCCGACCCTCCCCTCCTCAGCACTGGATCGCCCCCCGCAGCTGTGGTCCGATCGCACAATCGGACATCAGTCACAATGACACTTGCATGATACTCGGCTCCCGCTGTGCTGCCAGTGTGAACCGAGTATCATGCGAGGATCACACTAGTCCCCGTGTGGCCCCGACCTTAAAGTCACATTATCTCATCAGGAAAGCATGAGTCATAATGAAAGAAATGCAACAAAAATGTCACCAAGACACAATAACACATAACATAGATTTCTACCCAGACCAAATAAAACACTGTAGATATAGGAAAAAAAACCCCACACAAATTAGCTAAAAAATGCAAGATTTCTAAAACCATTGACCTAAAACAACAAAGGAATTGAAAAAAAACACCATAGGAAAGAAAGTGGAGTTTATAGTTTGTTTTAGTACAGTATTTCCCCATTGACTTATGGCCAATACCTGGCCATAGACTAAAAAGGCCAAGACAAATGCTTAGGTGTCGAGAGAATGGTCTTTTAGGGGGGCGGTCTTATCAAAGAGAATGGATCGTATGTAAAGAATATGATGCAAAATCTGTCCTAAGTAATATGGTGCAGATAAAAGGTCTTCACAAAGAAGTGGTCTTTTGGGAAGTATTGGTACCAGTACCAATATGTCTGTAGAACCTCCACCTAACAGGGAAAATGGAAAGTTATGCTATATTCTTGCTAGAGTTTGTTGACGACGTTATATACGTGTGTATAAACCACCTTCATTGTTGGTGACCTTTACACATCACCCAGGAGCAGCTCTATGAACGTGTCTTGATGCATCAATAATAAGCCTGCCAATGAAACCTATCTGCTGGTGTCTGCCTTCTGCTGATCTGAGCACTGAACTTATCACTCCATTAACTTTTAGTGTATTTGGGACCTTTCAAATATGGCAAGTAATGCAGGCATGAAATAAGCTCAGGTGAATGAGACCTTTCAGGAAATAGACAGTGCCTCCAGCAATGGCATTCTGCGCAATAATGAAGTGAAATTCTCCTAGGTCGGTTTTATATGTATAAAAAACAATGTTGTTGTCTACATACAGTGGATAGAAAGAGCCAGGTTTTTGTCATGTAAAAAACAAATCATGCAAGAAGAAGAATTTCAGTACTTTTTCCACTTTTAATGTCACCTAATCTATATAATTCTTTGAAAAACAAACTGAAATCTTATTGGGTGGGATAAAAAAGAAATAACTAAAGTAATGTGGTTGCATAAATATGTACTTCCTTAAACTAATACATTTCGAAGTACCCCTTGAATTTAAGAAAGTATTCAGTCTTTTTGGGTGGGAGCCTATCAGCATGGCACATCTGGAACTGGCATTTTTTGCCCACTCTTTCTTCCAGTAGCCCTCCACATCTGTCAGATTGCAGGGACATCTTCTGTATACAGCACTCTTCAAGTCATCCACAGATTTTCAATTGGGTTCGGGCCTGGGCTCTGGCTGGGCCACGCCAAAGCCATTTTTTTGTTCATTTGGAGGTATTCTTATAGTCATTATCATACTGAAAGGTAAAATTCCTTTTCATCTTCAACTGTTTAGCAATCTCTTGAAGGTTTTCATGCAAAAACTGACTCATTTGGAACTGATCATAAATCCCTTAACCTTGACTAAATCCCTAGTTCCAGGTGTCTAAAAATAGCCTCAATGCAAAATGAAACCTCCACCATGCTTCACTGTGGGCATGGTGTTCTACTGCCAATGTCCAATTGCACCAAACATACCTTTTGGAATTATGGCTAAAAAGTTCAACCATCAGACCATAACACGTTTTCTTAAATGCTTTTGGCAGATTTGATGTAGTTTTTGCCAAATATAGCCATTTGGATGTTTTTCTTTCCTACCCTACTTCACATGTCAGACACATGAAGAATATGGGCTATTCTTGTTACATGCAGTACACAACCAGTACTTAACAGAAATTCCTGCTACTCTTTTAATGTTGCTGTGGACCTCTTGGCAGCCTCCCAAACCAATTTTCTCCTTCTCTTTGAATGACGGCCAGTCCTAGGTGATGTTATAATTATACCAAATTTAAGGGACTTCTTGATTGCCATCTTCACAACATTAAATTGGTATAGCTTATGCCTTGGAAACTTTTTTGTACACTTGTCCAGACTGTTAACTTTCAACAATGAGATCCCTTTGCCGTGTTGTAAGCTGTTTATGCACAATGCATTTTGCTGTAAACCACAACTACATCACAATTCTAAGAGGGTGTTCACACTTATGCAACCACATAGTTTTATTATTTTTATTTCACCCCTTAAAAATTATTTGTTTGTTTCTCAATGGACTTCTACCGATTATAGGGCCCATTAACCCCTTCACGACCTATGATGTAAACTTACATCATGGTGATCACACTGGCATCGGAGCTGTGAGCGCGCAATTAATGCTGGGAGCTCAGCTTAAGTGACTGCTGAGTTTTAGCTGTCGTGGGATCCCGATCGTTGCTAACCTGAGGTCAAATGACGTTCTCCGGGTTACCTGGCTTCATCAAATCTGTTAGATCATGCCAACAGCATGGTCTAGCAAGCATTCTGACAAGGCAACACTGACAGAAATAATCCATTGCGGTGGCTATGGATTATACCAGCGATCAGATTAATAAAAGTTAAAGTTCCACATAGCGACTAAAGGGGGCTTTACACGCTGCGACATCGCTAATGCGGAGTCGTTGGGGTCACGGAATTTGTGACGCACATCCGGCCGCATTAGCGATGTTGCTGCGTGTGACACCGATGAGCGATTTTGCATCGTTGCAAAAACGTGCAAAATTGCTCATCGGAGACATGGGGGTCCATTCTCGATTATCGTTACTGCAGCAGTAACGATGTAGTTCGTCGCTCCTGCGGCAGCACACATCGCTATGTGTGACGCCGCAGGAACGAGTAACCTCTTCTTACCTGCCTCCCGGCAGCTATGCGGAAGGAAGGAGGTGGGCGGGATGTTCCGGCCACTCATCTCCGCCCCTCCGCTTCTATTGGGCGGCCGCTCAGTGACGTCGCTGTGACGCCGCACGGACCGCCCCCTTAGAAAGGAGGCGGTTCGCCGGTCACAGCTACGTCGCCGGGCAGGTAAAATATGTGTGACGGGTCTGCACGATGTTGTGCGGCACGGGCAGCGATTTGCCCGTGTCGCACAACAGATGGGGGCGGGTACCCACGCTAGCGATATTGGGACCGATATCGCAGCGTGTAAAGTAGCCTTAAGTGTAAAAAAAAAAAATTGTAAGAATATTAAAATAAAATCAGAAAATAAAAAAGAAAACAATATTATACCAATATGTATATTTATATAAAAATAAAAAAGTACACATACTGTATTTGCCATCGCCGAGTCCGAAACAACCCAATCTATGAAACTGTCACACTAGTTAACCCCTTCTGTGAACACCGCAAAAAAAGAAAGTATCAAAAACTATAAATTTTCATCCTACAGCTGAAAAAAAAGTGGATTAAAAAAAGCAGTAAAAATTTCATGTTAAGGTATCGCAAAAAGTAAGTTACAATACAGCTCCGTGAAAAAAAGTAAAAAAGCTATTGCTCTCAGAATACAGCAATGCAAAAACTTTTTTTTTCTAAAAAAATAGTTTTTATTGTGTAAAAAAAGGCAAAACATAAAAAAAATCATACAAATTTGGTATTGTTGTAACCGTACTGACTCGAAGAATAAACCTGTTTTATCACTTTTACAACATGGTGACCGGTGTAAAAGAAAACAGTTCCTGAATTGATGGTTTTTCTTGATTCTGCCTCCACAAAAAGTGGAATAGAATGCGATAAAAAAAATTATATGTAAAAAAAAAATTCCAATAAAAACTCCAACTCATTCAACAAAAAAATACGTCCTCACATGACTCTCTTAGCACAAAACTAACACAATATAGGCTTCAGAATTTGGTGATGCAAAAAACCTTCATTTTGTAAAAAAGTGTTTTTCAGTGTGATGGTGGCCAAACCTAAAAAAACCATATAATTCGATGTAAATGTGCAGACCCAAAAAATCACCTAATCACTAAAGGGGGCTTTACACGCTACGACATCGCTAATGCGAACTCTTTGGGGTCACGGAATTGGTGACGCACATCCGGCCGCATTAGCGATGCCGCTGCGTGTGACACCGCTGACCGATTTTGCATCGTTGTAAAAACGTGCAAAATCGCTCATCGGTGACATGGGGGTCCATTCTCAAAAATCGTTACTGCAGCAATAACGAAGTTGTTCCTCGTTCCTGCGGCAGCACACATCACTCCGTGTGACACCGCAGGAATGAGGAAGCTCTCCTTACCTGCCTCCCGGCCGCTATGCGGAAGGAAGGAGGTGGGCGGGATGTTACGTCCCGCTCATCTCCGCCCCTCCGCTTCTATTGAGCGGCGGTTCAGTGACGCAGCTGTGACGACGCTGTGACGCTGAATGAACCGCCCCCTTAGAAAGGAGGCGGTTCACCGGTCACAGCGACGTCACCGGGCAGGTAAGTATGTGTGACAGGTCTGGGCAATGTTGTGCGGCACGGGCAGCGATTTGCCCGTGTCGCACAACAGATGGGGGCGGGTACCCATGCTAGCGATATCGGTACCGATATCGCAGCGTGTAAAGGCGGCCTTTACACTTCACTGTGAACGGCATAAAAAAAAATAAAGCCAGTTCTTCAACTGCTGTTGATTTGTTCATTCTGCCTCCCAAAGATCACAGTACAGCTTGGCTCACATTTGAAAACTGTAATGTAGGTGCTCAGAATAAAGTACAGGATCCAAAATGTTCTGTACCATAAATTGCCACCAATAGCATTTAACTCAACACACAAAAAACAAATCCCCACTTAGGTCCATCATCTGTTAACAGAAATATAGGGGCTTACTGTACATGTTACTGGTAGCACAAAGTGCATGGGAAACGTCTATGGCTCCCCCCCAAAAGAAATTTACCAAAATCTGTGCTCCCAAATTCACATGCCCCTCTCCATTCCGAACTCCACAATGCTCCATTCTGAACCCCCCAATGTGCCTAAACTACACTTAACATCCACATGTTTGGCATTGTTGTAGTGAAGAGACCCACTTAAATTTATAGGGTGTGTGTGTCTCCAAAAGTATGAGCTGGGCACAATGTATGGGCTCTACAATGTACTGGGCACCACAGGGGCTTATCTGCAATTTGTAATTCTTAACTAATAGAAATAAGGTTGGGCAGGATAGAAAAGTGCAATTTACAAACATATCTCAACCCCCTCCCAAAAAAAAAACCAAAAAACACTTTATTAATATATCATTAAAAATGACAAAATTATACCCAAAAATACCTAAAAATATGTTTTGTGTATTTTTGGGTATATTTTGTCATTTTTAATTATATATTAATGAAGTATTTTTTTTAATTTTTTTTTACTGGGCTTTTGAAATATTTTTGTAAATTTAAATTTTTAATTCTGCAACATTCACTGTGTTTGACTCCATGGGTGTCTTCCAGTGACAAAATTGTCACTTTACCCATAGTTGAATTTCTGGAGGGATGTAATTTCCAAAATATGATATGTGAGGGTTTTTTTTGCTGTTCTGGTCTTCAAATGGAGTCCGCAAACTATTGTAAGAAAATTTGTACTCAAAAGCACTTGGAGTCTGAGCCCTATCATGTGGACAAACAGTACTGTAAAGTCACCTGTGGGGTATTGCCGCTTTCAGGAAAAATTGTGTAACACATTTACCTATTCCCCTTATTAAAATTAGAAATCTGGGACTTAAAACATAATTTTAGTGATAAAAATTTTATTATTTTTTCTTCGCTACCCAATAGTACAAAATTTTGTTACACACCTATAGTGTCAATATGCTCACAGCACCCTTAGATGAATTCATTGAGAGGTGCAATTTGTAAAATGGGGTCACCTGTAGGGAATTTCTGCTCTTGTGGTACCACAGGGGCTCTGTCAATGTGACATGGCAGTCACAAACCATTCCAGCAAATTCTAAAACAACAGTTTAGTGAAAAAAAATGTACCGTAATACTTCTACTTCTCGGCCTAATGGTATAAAATTCTGTGCCACACCGATGGTATCAATATGCTCACTGCACCCCTACATGAATTCATTGAGGGGTGTAGTTTGTAAAATGGGGTCACTTATGGGTGTCTGCATTTCTGACTTGTCAGGGGCTCTGCCAATATGACATGGCATATTGCTGCAATATGACATGGCTAAATCTGAATTCCAATATGGCACTCTTTCTCTCCTTCACTTTGCAATTGTGCCTCAAAAGTAGTTTTGACCACATATGGGGGTATTGGCAAACTCAGCAGAATTTGCACAGCAAACCGTGTGGTCTACTTTCTCACCACAGCAGGGGCTAACCCAAACACTAGAATGGACGTCACTGATAACATTTTGTTTCAGGATGGGAACAGAGGCCACAGCAGAGACCGCAGCCTCTGCCCCCTGATGACTTCCCGTTTGACTATCCCTGTATGTAAAGTGGAATCTCCCCCAAAAAAATTCATCACAACAGAAAAAGGTAAAAAAAAAAAAAAAAGCAGTTAGATAGGGCAGAGAAAGAACGGTTGGGATCTTATCATAGACATGTAATAGAAAAACAATAAGATTACATAAACCTTAAGCATTAAAGTCAATGGTAGTTTCGGACCTATCATTTCAAAAGGTTTTAGCTTTTATTCTATTCCCGCTGCTCCTCTGAGTACAATTTTGTTTTTAAATCGACCATCTGATTCTGAAGGTATGGACCTTGTTATTCAGTGCTAATTCATATAGTCTTTCCCAATAGGCGTTGCTCCCAGGTTTCTCTGGGGACTTGTCTTTAGGCTGCATTGCATTATTCTTCTGTGACCATGACCATACGAAGTAGTACTAAATAAAATAGCCCATATCTCTAGACCCATATAGTGGATTGTAAAAACATTACAGAAAAAGAATACTCAGGAGAGCAGTGGAAATAAAATAACAGCAAAAACTATCCACTTTTATCCAGGTTACATAGTTACATACAGTTAGGTCCAGAAATATTTGGACAGTGACACAATTTTTGCGAGTTGGGCTCTGCATGCCACCACATTGGATTTGAAATGAAACCTCTACAACAGAATTCAAGTGCAGATTGTAATGTTTAATTTGAAGGTTTGAACAAAAATGTCTGATAGAAATTGTAGGAATTGTACACATTTCTTTACAAACACTCCACATTTTAGGAGGTCAAAAGTAATTGGACAAATAAACCAAACCCAAACAAAATATTTTTATTTTCAATATTTTGTTGCGAATCCTTTGGAGGCAATCACTGCCTTAAGTCTGGAACCCATGGACATCACCAAACGCTGGGTTTCCTCCTTCTTAATGCTTTGCCAGGCCTTTACAGCCGCAGCCTTCAGGTATTGCTTGTTTGTGGGTCTTTCCATCTTAAGTCTGGATTTGAGCAAGTGAAATGCATGCTCAATTGGGTTAAGATCTGGTGATTGACTTGGCCATTGCAGAATGTTCCACTTTTTTGCACTCATGAACTCCTGGGTAGCTTTGGCTGTATGCTTGGGGTCATTGTCCATCTGTACTATGAAGCGCCGTCCGATCAACTTTGCAGCATTTGGCTGAATCTGGGCTGAAAGTATATCCCGGTACACTTCAGAATTCCTCCGGCTACTCTTGTCTGCTGTTATGTCATCAATAAACACAAGTGACCCAGTGCCATTGAAAGCCATGCATGCCCGTGCCATCACGTTGCCGCCACCATGTTTTACAGAGGATGTGGTGTGCCTTGGATCATGTGCCGTTCCCTTTCTTCTCCAAACTTTTTTCTTCCCATCATTCTGGTACAGGTTGATCTTTGTCTCATCTGTCCATAGAATACTTTTCCAGAACTGAGCTGGCTTCATGAGGTGTTTTTCAGCAAATTTAACTCTGGCCTGTCTATTTTTGGAATTGATGAATGGTTTGCATCTAGATGTGAACCCTTTGTATTTACTTTCATGGAGTCTTCTCTTTACTGTTGACTTAGAGACAGATACACCTACTTCACTGAGAGTGTTCTGGACTTCAGTTGATGTTGTGAACGGGTTCTTCTTCACCAAAGAAAGTATGCGGCGATCATCCACCACTGTTGTCATCCGTGGACGCCCAGGCCTTTTTGAGTTCCCAAGCTCACCAGTCAATTCCTTTTTTCTCAGAATGTACCCGACTGTTGATTTTGCTACTCCAAGCATGTCTGCTATCTCTCTGATGGATTCTTTCTTTCTTTTCAGCCTCAGGATGTTCTGCTTCACCTCAATTGAGAGTTCCTTAGACCGCATGTTGTCTGGTCACAGCAACAGCTTCCAAATGCAAAACCACACACCTGTAATCAACCCCAGACCTTTTAACTACTTCATTGACTACAGGTTAACGAGGGAGATGCCTTCAGAGTTAATTGCAGCCCTTAGAGTCCCTTGTCCAATTACTTTTGGTCCCTTGAAAAAGAGGAGGCTATGCATTACAGAGCTATGATTCCTAATCCCTTTCTCCGATTTGGATGTGAAAACTCTCATATTGCAGCTGGGAGTGTGCACTTTCAGCCCATATTATATATATAATTGTATTTCTGAACATGTTTCTGTAAACAGCTAAAATAACAAAACTGTGTCACTGTCCAAATATTTCTGGACCTAACTGTAGGTTGAAAAAAGACCTAGGTCCATCTAGTTCAATTTCCTCCACCAATTATATATTTTGTTATTA
Source organism: Anomaloglossus baeobatrachus (assembly GCF_048569485.1). Lineage (NCBI taxonomy): Eukaryota > Metazoa > Chordata > Amphibia > Anura > Aromobatidae > Anomaloglossus > Anomaloglossus baeobatrachus. The sequence continues at coordinate 213,552,167 of NC_134354.1, forward strand.
AGTCATTTATAGCCCACAATGTTATGTGTACTGAGGAAATCATCCAACCCTCTTTTAAAAGCTGTTTTAGAGAATGTGCCCACGATCAGGACTCAATGCATCCTGGACACAGCAGGTCCTGACCTGCAGGGCCGCGAGTCTCCTCCGCAGGAGAATGCAGGTGACCACAGCTGCCCGTACCCACGATCAGGGTTCAGTGCGCTGCGGTCTCTTGCTTGTGTTCTCCCTACAGAGGACGCATGCGAATCTGCAGCAAACAATTGACATGCTGTGGTTTGGAAGGACACACCGCAGGTCAGTGTTTGCTGCAGAAAAAAACAAGCACAGTGGGCACGGGATTTCAAGAAATCCTGTCCACTATGCTTGTACTGTACAACGCAGCATTTTGGATACAGCGAAAACACGCTACATCCAAAACGCTGCAAACAATGATCGTGGGCAGCACACTTATGCCGGCGTCACACGGTACGATGTATCGTTCGATTGCACGAGCGATCGTACCCGCCCCCGTCGTTTGTGCGTCATGGGCAATTAGTTGCCTATGGTTCACAAAGTCGTTACCCGCTGTCACACACACTTACTTCCCGGACAACGTCGCTGTGGGCGGCGAACATCCACTTCCTGAAGGGGGAGGAACGTTCGGAGTCACAGCGACGTCACACAGCGGCCGCCCAATAGAAGTGGAGGGGCGGAGATGAGCGGGACGTAAACATCCCGCCCACCTCCTTCCTTCCGCATAGCCGGTGGGACGCAGGTAAGCTGTGTTCATCGTTCCCGAGGTCTCACACGGAGCGATATGTGCTGCCTCGGGAGCGATGAACAACCGGAGCACAGAAGAAGAAACGACTTTTTGAAAATGAGCGACGTGTCAACGAGCAACGATAAGGTGAGTATTTTTGCTCGTTCACTGTCGCTCGTAGCTGCCACATGCTACGATATATCAAACGATGCCGGATGTGCATCACTTACGACGTGACTCCGCCGACATATCACCCGATATATATCGTACCGTGTGACGCCGGCATTAGTGTTTGCCATTACTACCTCTTGTGGTAGGGCATTCCACAGTCTGACTGCTCTAACTGTAAAGAACCCTTTCCTATTTAGCTGCTGGAATCTGCTTTCTTCCACCTGTAATGAGTACCCCCTAGTCCTTAGTATTTGTACTAGTCTTTGGAAGGAATAAGTCATGTGCCAGCCCTTTGTATTGACCACACATTTATTTATACACACAGTATATGAGATCTCCTCTTAGACGTGATTTTTCTAAGCTAAACAAACTTACATTTTTCAACCTCTCATCATATGGGAGGCCTTCCAAGCCTTGTAATAATCTAGCCTTTGAACTGACTTTAACTTCTGAATATCCTTTTTATCAGTTCTTTATGTCCTTTGTGCACTCGTATTGAATAAAGGTTATATTTTGCACTCTATACATTTTGTATACACCCAAATATCTCACAATTACGGGATTACTGGTGCCTTCTATTCACTTTTCTTTCTTCCTTTTCGGGTTGTCAGTTATTATTATCTTTAAACAAAAACTTTAACCTATCTGTAAAAAATTCTTGGTGAGTCTTCCAAATGATGTTTAATGCTTGGCTTGTTTTAGACAGAAATTCCTCATGCAGAGATTTTAGCTTTATAGGAATTGTTTTTTTTTATTTTCTCAATCATTTCTTTATTTTCTCTGTATCCAACCTTGAAACCTTCAAATGTTTCTAAGACCTTTTTGCATAGGACATAAGGAATGGCTATGCTCTGATGGGGTCTTAGCTGCTGTTTTTTGTTTCCACTTCACACCTTATTGCAGGTTTCATAGTGTTCTTGTCTTGGGTGATTGCTAAGGTCTACAAACAAAAGCCATGAATATTAGCTTTTATAGGTGGAGTTCAATAGAAAATCTTGTCTGGTTTTGTCTGCTGATGAGAAGCAATGTGTTTTGTGCTGATCGAGGTTGAAAAAAAAAAAGACTCTTTGATGTAGTAAGTTATTGTTTTTGTAAGTATGGTTTACGAGAAGAGATTTCCATTGTTAGCCCAAATGCTAAACCTCTCTTGTGTAGAATAAAGGCATCTAAAATGATAGCTCAGTGCCTATAAGATAATGAGGGTGATGTATTATGGGATGTCAGTTATACTAGTTGGCCCATAGGGAAAATTAAACTAGATTTGTTGCCCACTTTCTGACCTGGCAATTTTTTGTTTTTCGCCTCTTTTTTTTTTCTCCTCTCCTTCTTCCAAAAGCCATAACCTTTTTATTTTTCTATAGACATAGCCTTATGTGGATTTGTTTTTTGCGGTATGAGCTGTGGCTTTGAATTACACTATTTATTTTACTATTCAATGTATTAGAAAACACAAAAAAAATCCAAATGGGTTGAAATAAAAAAAGAAAGGTGTTTTTTGTTTTTCGCGTCCATTGTGCAGTAAAAATGACCTGGTAGTCTGATTCCCCTAGTTAATGTCATGACAGACAACAAATTTGTTTCTTTTTTTATATATGTGGTGGAAAAAAAATGAGAAATTAGTAAAAAAATTAAAAAAAATGCCTTTGTTACCATTTTCAAAGACCTGTAACTTTAATTTTTTTGTAGAAAGAGCTGTATGAGGGCTTGTGTTTGGATTGGTGAGCTGACGTTTTGAGGGTAGACATGATGTTTGGATAATCTCTTATTGGATTATGTAGCAGAGTAGTTGCAACAAAAGAAAAAAATGCAATTATGGCAGCATGAACTAGTCTTTATCATAGCGCCAGCATGGCAGGCATCGGGGCCTTGAGCACCTGTCTTGAAACCACATTAAGACCCAATAATTAGACATGTGAAAAGGCACGATACACTCACCCCTACTGTAAATGCTACTATCACAGACTGACGGTTGCATTTAGGGGGATAAGTGTAGCACATGGTGCTCACCTTAGCTTGCTTTGATTGGTCTTCTCATATGGATTAAAGTGACCCTTTGAACACCTCAAAACTCCAGGCCCTGGTGAGTCTGCGATTTCTGCACCAATTACAGATGCGCACTTTAAATCTTCTATGTTTGAATTTTTCCCATCTTATTCTGTTTGAGCATACAAAATATCTGACCATAAAAATAAAAAATAGATGATTACTCTCACCTCTGACCAGATCAACATCAATTAGGTCAGATTTCATATGAACCATCTTCTTTGGTTTATTTTTAAGACCCTGTGATGACAAAAACAAGAGTTTAGATGAGGTGTTTAACAACAAGTTGTATATTCATGCTATGCAAATGTTATTAAAGGCAACCTGTCACCTGCAAAAAAAACACTAACACATGGTTAGAGGGAGAAAATGAACTTTTATCTTCCCTGTAGCTGATCTCTTCCATTGATGAGGGTGGGGCAAGGAACTGTAACAGTCATGGCTCACTACACAGTGAGTGCACAGTTGTCACTCCCTCTGTGCTTGTCCCGCTAGGTATAGGGAAATACTGAATGAATGGCGAAAAGGGTGGGGAGAGAAGAGGGAAACCCTGGGTCTAGGGGAGGGGCAGATGGTGACCCTTGATTAAACCTTCTGTTGGCCCCTGGATTTGCTGACGTCTCTAGATAGGTTTCGCACCTATGCCCCAAGCAGAATACCTGGCCCTAGCTATCTCTGAACTGGGCCCAAGCAATAAACACACAGGGGAAAGTAAATGAGCAACATATCTCCAAGATGACTTAGGGAGAGGAACAGCAACGTACAACAACATTTCTCCAGATGATTACAAGCTGACTGCTTGCAATCAGGACCGTAAAGAAACTTAACTCTATCAACAGCAGCATACCAAGGGGAAATGCAGGTATATAAATTTACAGAGGTTGAGGGATAATGAAGGCAGTGGAAAGAAAAAGATCTCCATAGTGTCCTAAAGGGGAACGAGTAAACCCTACCAGAGAAGACACACAAAACTCCATTAACACCACAGAGGAAAGGATGGAATATCTAGGAGCAGTTTGTGCAGCCAAATACAGCGACCTTCTGCAGCCAGACACCATAGGTTTGTCTGTCAACTGTGACACAACCATGACAGTGCTTTAATTGACAGCCTGCTCCACACACACATGCTGGAGAGCAGATGGTCAATATGCACTTACTTTATAGTATGCACTGCCCTTATGACTGGAAGTGAACTGTTAAAAAATGCAGTGTTGGACTGGTATGCTATGGGACCCCAAGTAACATTGACCTATAATAATAAACTGGGTAGTTTGTTGAATGAATGAATGATGAGATGCCTACTGTTCATATAGAGGGATGGGGGACAGGCCAACGCCAGCATATGCACCCACTGGGGTATTCATCTTTTTCCTTGAGGGCCAGTCTAAAGGCTGCTTTACACGCTACAACATATCTAACGATGTGTCGTCGGGGTCACGTCGTAAGTGACGCACATCCGGCATCGTTAGTGGTGTTGTAGCATGTGACAGCAACGTGTGACTGCGATTGAACGCAAAACCGTTCATCGCATACACGTCGTTCATTTCCTAACAATTGCACGTCGGTTTGTTCAATGTTCCCGAGGCAGCACACATCGCAGTGTGTGACACCCCGGGAACGATGAGCAGATCTTACCTGCGTCCCACGGCTCCCGCCGGTAATGCGGAAGGAAGAAGGTGGGCGGGATGTTTACATCCCGCTCATCTCTGCCCCTCCGCTTCTATTGGCCGGCTGCCGCTTGACGTCACTGTGACGCCGAACGTCCCTGCCACTCCAGGAAGTGGATGTTCGCCACTCACATCGAGGTCGTATGGAAGGAAAAGTATGTGTGACAGCTTTTAATCAATTGTGCGACACGGTCAACAAATTGAATGTGCCGCACATACGATGGGGGTGTGTCACATCGCATACGATATCGTATGCTTAATTGAAAGGTGTAAGGCAGGCTTTAGTCTGACAGGGAGGATAATAGTTCATTTCCTCCCTGTAGTCACTTTTCCAGTAATCCAGTCTAATATGATTCAATGCTATTTACCTGCTTTTTACCACTATATATGCAGGTAAATACTGTTTTTGTAGGTAACCGGTTCCTTTTAATGCATTAAAAATCTTAACTTGTTACCCTCACCACCAGTTTGATGTTCTTCAGGGGTGACAGCATCAGATCATTGTCAATAAACAACCCCATAATCCCATAATCTCTTATTGCTATTTTTGTATATGTATAACAACCATTTTGTACATGGGTAATAACTATTTTCTTGAAGATGGAACATATGTTTGCTCTTAAAGTTATAGCAGCTGATTGACTTTTGAAGCGAAGTCGCATTTGCTGCTCTATAATTAACATACTTAATATTCTTCTCTAATATCCAGTCTACATATAAATATACAGCAAAACTGTTATTTGAAAAAACAAAAAAACCCAGATGGTTCATAATAAAATGAAAGTTCCAGGATTGTTATGCTTTTATCTGTTTTGTCATGAAATAGAAAAAAAAAGTACCTTTTGTAATATTAACTTTTAATAGATAGCGCTCTGCCTAATTTTCCATCTTTCTGACAGCAGCCATCAATGTAAACAATGAATGTTTTTCTGGTTGCCATGGTTACACCTCAAGGCAAAAAAGTACAAATTCTCCTCTAGTCTATAATAAATATACACATATATTATTACATTTTTAGGGATTGAAACTTGATGCTAAATATCTGACATTAGATGTGAGTAGTGAAGGGGTTTTTAGATCCTCAGAACTGGCCAGCAGTTTATAAAATGGGTGACGGTGTTTCAACGTAGGGAACCAAAGAAGAATGGAAGGACAGAGGCGCTCTCTGTAGAGGTGGAACATCCCCAATTCAGGGAATAAACCATCAATATCTATTTAAAAGGATTGTCCTTAGGATAGGTTAAAATCAGCTTGGTGGGGGTCCGACTCCTGGCACGTCCACCAACTACCAGTTATTAGCCCTGATAGAGGCCAGATGTAAACATTGAATAGATATACAGCTCAGCTCCATTGGCCTCTGCCAAAAACTACACATTAGCTCCTATTAAAGAGAATCCGAAGGATATGACATCAGTAATAGATGCCTGGACAACCCCTTTAATTGAGACCTTGTTTGGTACTGCTAGGTACTAGCCACAGTGAACATCACTAAGCCAGAACTGCAGTGATGGAGCTGTGATGTTCCACCATGAGCTACAGCTCTTTGTTATGATGATCAATTGGGGTCCTGGGAGCTCATGATAATATATTGATGACCCCTTTAAATTGTAATTAAACCTTTACAAATTTTTGATATGTCATCATAACCCCAGTGGGCCCTAATGCAAAATCTCCAACAGGCCCCCAATTAACATAGGTCTTTAATAGGAATTTTCATATGGGGCAAATTGACCTTTTTGGCCCCCTAGTATCCAAGGCCTTGGTGCGATTGTAACTCCTGCCCCTACTATAATTACTCACATGCACAACCCTGTAAAACTACTCTTCACCAGTGGTGGTCTGAGATCCCTTCTGACAACGCAATCCATTGGGCCGGACAGAGTGCACAGCGGCGCTTAGACCCATAGATGATCCATTGAGCCTGTACACTACTGCCATACCTAATCAGAACAATTGTGACCTACAGTTTTACCAATCAGTGAACTCCCACTGATAAAGAGAGCTTATATGGGGCCTCAAGATATCACACTTTTTTCTACCAATGTTTCTTTTGAAGCATCTTTAACAACTTTAGCAAAAGTAGTAATACATTATGTTATATAATTTCTTAACAAAAAATATCCCGCACAGCCATCTAGATATACAGTGGGTACGGAAAGTATTCAGACCCCTTTACATTTTTCATTCTTTATTTCATTGCAGCCATTTGGTAAATTCAAAAAAGTTCATCTTTTTTCTCATTAATGTACACTCTGCACCCCATCTTGACAGAAAAAAACAGAAATGTAAAATTGTTTGCAAAATTATTAAACAAGAAATACTGAAATATCACAGACCCTTTGCTCATTATTTAGTAGAAGCACCATTTTGAGCTAGTACAGCCAAGAGTCTTCTTGGGAATGATGCAACAAGTTTTTCACACCGGGATTTGGGGATCCTCTGCCATTCTTCCTTGCAGATCCTATCCAGTTCCGTCAGGTTGGATGGTGAATGTTGGTGGACAGCCATTTTCAGGTCTCTCTAGAGATGCTCAATTGGGTTTATTTCAGGGCCCTGGCTGGGCCAGTCAAGAATGGTCACAGAATTGTTCTGAAGCCCCTCCTTTGTTATATTAGTTGTGTGCTTAGGGTCATTGTCTTGTTGGAAGGTGAATCTTCGGCCAAGTCTGAGGTCCAGAGCACTCTGGAAGAGGTTTTCTTTCAGGATAGCTCTGTACTTGGCCACATTCATCTTTCCTTCATTGCAACCAGTCGTCCTGTCCCTGCAGCTGAAAAACACCCCCATAGCATGATGCCGCCACCACCATGTTTAACTGTTGGGATTGTATTGGGCAGGTGATGAGCAGTGCCTTGTTTTTTCCACACATATCACTTAGAATGATCACAGAATCCTATTTCCTAAAGTCTGGGAGTGCTTCATGTGTTTTTTTGGAGAGGCTTCCGTCGGGCCACTCTGCCATAAAGGCCTGACTGATGTAGGGCTGCAATGATAGTTGACTTTGTGGAACTTTCTCCCATCTCCCTACTGCATATCTGGAGCTCAGCCACAGTGATCTTGGGATTCTTCTTTACCTCTCTCCCCAAAGCTCTTCTCCCACGATTGCTCAGTTTGGTTGGGGGGCCAGGTCTAGGAAGAGTTCTGGTGGTCCCAAACTTTTTCCATTTAAGGATTATAGAGGTCAGTGTGCTCTTAGGAACCTTGAGTACTGCAGAAATTCTTTTGTAACCTTGGCCAGATCTGTGCCTTGCCACAATTCTGTCTCTGAGCTCCTTGGGCAGTTTCTTTGACCTCATGATTCTTATTTGGTCTGACATGCCCAGTGAGCTGTGAGGTCTTATATAGACAGGTGTGTGCCTTTTCAAATCAAGTCCTATCAGTTTAATTAAACACATCTGGACTCCAATGAAGGAGTAGAACCATCTCAAGGAGGATCACAAGGAAATGGACAGTATGTGACTTAAATAGGAGTGTCTGAGCAAAGGGTCTGGATACTTATGGCCATGTGATAGTTCAGTTTTTATTGTTTAATAAATTTGCAAAAATTTCTATATTTCTGTTTTTTTCTGTCAAGATGGGGTGCAGAGTGTACATTAATGAGAAAAAAATGAACTTTTTTGAACTTACCAAATGGCTGCAATGAAACAAAAGAGCGAAAAATTTAAAGGGGTCTGAATACTTTCCTTACTCACTATATGTACATGACATGTTCCGGGAAACCTAAAGAAAAAAAAATATTCAGAATAATGATACATATATTTTCAGATTACTTCTTTATTATTTCATGCCTTCACTTATAAGAACAAACATAACATCGCCATTTAATATAAATACATCAAATTAATTATTTACTTACTGCATCATTTTGTGAAAAAGGTAGTAGAGGTTGTCATATCTAAGAGGTTTTCAAGGCCAGGGGTTCTCTAACTGTAAGGCCACGTACACAAGGTGAGTATTCGAAGAGTTTTTTACGTCAGTATTTGTAAGATAAAACCAGGAGTGGTTAAATAATACAGAAGTGGTGCTCGTGTTTCTATTATACTCTTCCTCTGTTGTTCCACTTCTGGTTTTGGCTACAAATACTGAGGTAAATACTCACCAGGTACGGTACTCAACAAGTGACACCGGCCTTACAATCATTTTCGATTTCTATACAAGCCAGAAAACAAACAGCAGATGCAGCATAGCAAGAGAAAAAATGATGCTCGACAAAACCCGGCTAAAACTCTGAGATAAGAATTTCCCCATCCTTCCAGCAGATGTCATCAAAAACCTAAAGTTCAAAACTCTGTATTTTCAGCAAGAAAAATGATGCCGTGTTTTCAATAGAATATAACATACGGAAAAAGGGATATAAATCTAAAAAATATAGACTAAGCTTGAATATTATTTTTCACACACAAATAAAATCTAAGACTTCGCATGGGTTTACAGTATACATAGTATGTAAAAGCGGCAGTCATCATACTGTAACCATGATAGTAGTCAGCTTTGGCCATAGTGGAATATAGCTGAATACAGTGCTCCCTCCCATGGACATGGACATGGAGCGGGAGCAATGGTCACACACCATCCCATTCACAGAGGGAGTTGTAGCACCCATTTCTCATGATCGGTGGGCTCCAAACAATTAGACCCCCAGACATCATATATTTATCATCTATAGATAGGTAGAGTAAATCACCCCCTTCAGGTTTACCTAAATGCTTTATGGGTATACTACAGAATTATAAAGATTACCTTCACCTTGATCTCCTTCTGTTCCACTGATGTCTCCCATATTTGCTGATCATATGCTCCAATCTGTAAAGATAACCAGTAGTCTACTGTCAGAGGTGCTGATAGCAGTATTATTAGTATGCAGACGTATATATGACTATATAATTACTGACTCACAGTCCATGTACAGACAACAATCTTCGGACTGACGTAATGTCTCCTGATCTGAACAAATAGCCTCATACTCATATATACCGGTGAGAAGACATGTGGACAGTACAGTGATTGAGGGCTGTACATGGACATGGAACTGTATCCCTATCCTGCCTTCAATCCCATTCCTATAGTCCCTAACTTCCCCTATCGGTTATGTTACTGAATGTCAGTATTAGATTGCACATGTAGGGGGGTTAGGGTTAGGCCCACCCCTGCATTTGTAGCCGGTACACTGATGGTCTGTGTAACAATTGCAAAATGTATAGAATCACCACCAGGTGGCAGTGTAGCAGCACGGTTGTCCTGGCATCTGGGTGAGGAGGGAGAGAGTAGTAGGAAGAGGAGAGTAGGGAATATATAAGGGAGAGACAATGGGAAGGAGATAGGAGAGTCTCAGTGTAGAAACAGTGCTAATACCCCAATTTGAAGATCCTGACCCTAAAGTTCTCCCCTGCGGCCGTGACATGCGGGATCCATCTGGATTGTTGAACTGCGTCCCTAAGAAGAGAGTTTTAGTCTAACGGTCGGGGGTCTGGCATCTGTATTACCTGGCTCATGATACTCAATGACTTCCTCCCTAACTGAAGGACAGTGGGCCCTCAAGGAGTAGAGTATGGCTGGATGGCCTGGGCAAGGATGGGAGAGCACTGTTGGTTGCAGTCCTTCTTACATGTTTACATCCCCTGTGGGTGGGGTGAAGTGGCTCAACAGACTTAATGAACTGGTCAGTGCCAATGTGAAGTAAAGTGAAGGAATGAGAGGCCTAGAGGTGTCAGAGGTGCCTGGAATACGGACTGCTGCTAAATTGAGTATGAGAAAAAAAGTGAAAGGAACCCCGATGTGAAGTGTACTGGTGCCGGCGAAGCGCTGACCGAAGTGATGTAGAAGTTGAAGAAAAATAAAGTTTGCATGTTTAAGAGAAGAAACCTTGTCTGGACTTTAATTTCTGAAAGAGAGAAAGTGGTGTCGCGTGAACGGTTACGGAGTTCTCCTGTGCGTGGTGTGGCGACGGGGAGGCGAGGTGTTAATGGACGGCTGCGCTGCGGCCTGCTGACCCCTGCTACCACAACTACAACCGCTGCCTGCCCCGTGCCCTCCACCACACACGTAGACTTCATGTGAGCAAAAAACAAAAAAATATATTTTTAGATTAACTAAACTTTTATGTATTTTTTTTTAAATATTTTTCAGGTAATTTACATGCCTGCAGATTTGTGGATGTTTGGGTTATTAGCCCCTCACTAATCGCTCAAAAGAGGGCAGAGAAGAGTGCAGCGCGGGAGGCAGGGAGGAAACAATAGAAATCATATGATTTGCTCAGGAAGACTGTGCACTCTTTCATCCCGTGCTGCAGCAATATCACAATTATGGTAAACATATTCAGAACTTATATAGATATTTTACATAAAAAAAATCCATTACCTTTAGTGACCTATAAAAACATGAATAGTTCAACTACAAACCCCTTTTAAAAACATTTAAAACCCCTTCAACTCCATTCTTGTCTCTCCAAAAAAATAGGATGATAAACCTGCCACAATAAGGGAAACTTTTCCAAAAATTCCTCTATGAAGGGCTCTTTCACACTGCATTCTTCTCTGCGTTCAGTGGTCTTGTCAAGGCTTACATACGAACCCCCCCAAAACGGATGTATGAGCCAAAAAGACCTTTGACTATACTGGTGCAGATGGAGTCAGCGTGTGTCATGTTGTGCACCATTTTTGGGCATATACGCCTACTGGTGGCGGACACCCAGACGTAGTAGACTACATCTGGGTGTATGACTTTAGTAGGCATATAAGCCCAAAAATGGTACACGAGAGATCGCATTGGGGACTTTGACTGGCCATTATAGTCAATGGCCACGTCAGCGCATTTGTCCGAATCCTTTTTTGTGGGGGTTCAGACATAAGCCTCAATTGAACCATTGAGCATGGAGAAGAATGCAGTGTGAAAGGGGCCTTAGAGTATGTGCACACCACATCTTTTTCAGGTGGATTTTGGCACGGAAACAGCCTGAAAAATGAATTGCAAAACACGCAACAGATTGAGCATACACATTTTTATGTAAACATGACTTGCTGTTCATATCTTGGAGCTTTTGAGCGTCTTTCAGCTGCTTCATGTTTCAAAAACAGCCAAGTGATCATAAGAAGTGATAATTATCAAGTGAAAATATAAGCAAAAAACAAACAAGCGGAAACAAGAGGCCAAAAAAAACATGGGGAAACCCTCCAAAAAACCTGACATATGGCAGTTCTCATTATTAGACTGGGTTCACATGATCACATTTTTGACTTTCGGAAAAAACAGTTGAAACATGGTAATCAGACTCTGATCACACTCTGATCCAAGTTTGATCAGCTTTTGATTAGCGTGGGATCCATTTTTCTCGGCTATAGAGAAGAATAAAAAAAAGTTTCTCCATTCTGCCAGCCCGAGTGCAGTCCGATTTTCTTCATAGACCCATAGGCTTGAATGGACAAGTACCATCTGATTCTTGGAGGCAAATCATGCATGCAGTGATTTTTTTCCTAGAACAACTTAAGCCGAGCAAAACAAAATTGGACATGTGCAGTGTCTCATTAAATAAGGTCCAAGTGCAATGCGATGTTTTGTCAGATAACACTTGGATTGATAATACGGTCGTCTGCACGAGCCATTAATTTAACAACTTCATAAAAGTGATATGTAAATGGCGTGCCATGTTGCAATGTGAATTTAGGCTTTGAGCTTATGCATTCAACAGTATAAATGACTGTTTTGTGCATAACAAAGCTTCTATAGATGAATATTAGCTCTTTATGGAACCACAGTAAATAGGTTTTTTTCTAGGGAATGGCATGGGCACAAATACTAACTAAGCATGTATGGCATGCAGGTAAGCTGTATGGACTTGTAGTAAAGAGTTATAATGGTAAAGCAGTGAGTCATATTGACAGGGCCCCACAGCAAAATGAGATATGAGAAATGTATGAGTAATATCCCAACAAATGCTTGCCTCATAGATTGTGAGCTTGCGAGCAGGGCCCTCACTCTTGGTATCAGTTGAATTTTGTTATTCTGTAATTCTCTGAATTGTAAAGTGCTGCGGAATATGTTGGCGCTATAGAAATAAAAATTATTATTTTTATTATAATAAATCAGAGAACCCAGATGCTATATTTTGCTAGATAAAAAAAAGCCTCAAACGTATCAACATACTGTGTATAGGAGATCGGGCAACGACGTGCACATAAAAAATTCAATTTTATTAGATAAAATCTTGTGAAGACCACTAATACAAAAGACATATAGTAAGACAAGTCATACCAGGATGAGGAACAATTAGAAAAAGTGGTAAAAATTGGGTGGGCAAATCAATGCTACACAGCCTGCCCATATACTATACAGGGGTAAACATATAGAAGGGCGTCACATTCCACAGTTATATGGCGTGGTGATACAATAATAAAGTGACAGCCTCATGGAGAAAAACAATAGCAGGCATGAAGTGGCGTGCTATGTGTTAAAGTCTTAAGTATAAAAGACTAATATTAAGGTATATTATCTCCATATAGGCACATCATGACAGTGATGGCACCACGTCGCAGGGGCACTCAGGCTAGGACAGAAGGGAATTGCTATCCCTGCATGAGTATGCGCAGATGGATTTATCCCAGCATGGGTGGCCCAGCTATCAAAACAACACAGGGAGCGTGAACAATACCTGAATAGTGTGGCAGGGCAGGCTGTGGGGGCAGAGAGCCTCCTTGACAGCTGTTTCGCCTATGGCTTTATCGAAAGGAGGTGTGAATACTACGTATTGCACCATTTTTATTTAGGAACCAACAGGTGTGTGTGATCAAACTGACTGCGACGTGTGTACTGCGCGTGCCCTTTCATGTTTCCTCCTTTTGGACAAGATTACCCTGCTACTAGATATTGATTTCATCGCGTCACTGGTGGTCTTAATAAATGCAACTCTGGTTTCATCTAATGTATTGTATACTTACATAGCGTCCGACCGCCAGTGCACGCCTTCTGTGATCACCTGGCTGTGGTGTTGCGCGTCCCTCGGCGCGCTGACTGCGGGCGACGGTGGGGAGCGAGCCTGGCTGGTGCGCGCGCCCGGGTACCATAGCGACGCGTCCTGTGGTCCCGCGCGTGCGCCTTACACAGCGGGCTCCTTGTTCCCTGCCGCCCTCCGTACTCCGGCGCCGGCGCACGCGCAGTACACACGTCGCAGTCAGTTTGATCACACACACCTGTTGGTTCCTAAATAAAAATGGTGCAATACGTAGTATTCACACCTCCTTTCGATAAAGCCATAGGCGAAACAGCTGTCAAGGAGGCTCTCTGCCCCCACAGCCTGCCCTGCCACACTATTCAGGTATTGTTCACGCTCCCTGTGTTGTTTTGATAGCTGGGCCACCCATGCTGGGATAAATCCATCTGCGCATACTCATGCTGGGATAGCAATTCCCTTCTGTCCTAGCCTGAGTGCCCCTGCGACGTGGTGCCATCACTGTCATGATGTGCCTATATGGAGATAATATACCTTAATATTAGTCTTTTATACTTAAGACTTTAACACATAGCACGCCACTTCATGCCTGCTATTGTTTTTCTCCATGAGGCTGTCACTTTATTATTGTATCACCACGCCATATAACTGTGGAATGTGACGCCCTTCTATATGTTTACCCCTGTATAGTATATGGGCAGGCTGTGTGGCATTGATTTGCCCACCCAATTTTTACCACTTTTTCTAATTGTTCCTCATCCTGGTATGACTTGTCTTACTATATGTCTTTTGTATTAGTGGTCTTCACAAGATTTTATCTAATAAAATTGAATTTTTTATGTGCACGTCGTTGCCCGATCTCCTTTGTCCTCCTATCATGCATGCTATTTGGAGTAGGCTCTTGCCCTAGGGGGTCCCCATTTGTGGCCTCCTTGGTGTTATAAGTATTATGGCGAAATTGTTATACCTAATTTGTCTCTCTGTGTTTTTCACAGCCTTTAAGCCAATTAATATGAATTTCCGCTCACGCGACCAGGCGTGGCGTACTCAAGTGGACAAAGTCTTCCAGGAATGTGGGACCACAAGTTTTAATGTTATTAGTGACCCGATTAATACACAAAATCAATCCTTACAACTTTCCATGCAGAGATACAGGGAGTTGTATAGGAGGAGGATCCGCCTATGGTGGAACCGTGCTTTTTTAACAAAATATACGGAGAATTCCTGGGTACCCCGGGGACTCCGGATACAAGTATTCCCTTCCTTCCCCATGGTTGAGGATACATTCAAGAATGAGTGGGAGACCAATTTGCAATCATGCTCCCTCAAATGCATGGACCTCCTGTCCAAACACAACAGTACGGCATTGGAGGCTCTTGAATCTGAATTGGAGGTTCTGGAAAGGACCATCCAGAGTTTGTGCTTAGCTGATGCCTTTGACAAATTTAACCAAGAAATTGCTGGTGATGCCCAAAAGTGGGAAAAAGAAGTTTGTGACCTAAAATCAAAAAAGTTTCAACGTGACGCCCAGGACTACTCCTCGGGGACAGCTTATAGGTGGAGCCATCGGTTTAACCGAGGTCGAAAATTCTCAAGACAAGGGCCCCCCTCTCGTTCTCGTTCAACTTCACTTTTCTCAGAGTCATCCCTGGAGGAGGCACCATCGGGCTCATCTGACAGGACACGCAACCTTGCAAATCCCATTGGTGCCATGACCCGAAGTCGCCAAAAGACATCTGACGTTCCTTCCAAACCACTCGGGGGAAGCAACAATAAGGGTAAATTGCAGGTAATCAATTTATCAACACATGTCCTGTCTCATGATGAGCTTGATGTGCTCTCCAGGGGGCTTAATTTTTGTCCTACCAATTCTTTTGATCTTTTTTTAGCGCTAAAGGACACGAATTTATTTGCCCGGAAATTACTTCTTAAGAAGTTATACTCACGGGGACAACCACAGAATGATTTGGACGAGACCGAGAGGGGCGCCCTTCAGGATCTACAGGATCTAC
Organism: Anomaloglossus baeobatrachus; assembly: GCF_048569485.1. Classification (NCBI taxonomy): domain Eukaryota; kingdom Metazoa; phylum Chordata; class Amphibia; order Anura; family Aromobatidae; genus Anomaloglossus; species Anomaloglossus baeobatrachus. Next base: position 213,567,737 of record NC_134354.1, read on the forward strand.
TCGAGGAACAAAACTCTAATTCAGGTGGGTCTCCTGATTTTTTACGGCCCAGATCCACGCGATTCCCCCCCATGTCTCTCTGCCCGGCCATAGTCATTTTCCTCAGATTGGTGACCGCGGACCTCAAAAAAGTTTCTACAAAACGTAGGTATGATAATTTGACTCATCGGCAGAGGTCGGCGGTCACCTCTCTACAGAGTTATGATGACTTTGTTATCAAGGGGGCAGACAAGGGGGGGAACATAGTGGTCTGGCCAGTTGATAAATATGAAAGAGAGGCATATAGGCAATTGAGGGATAAGACAACTTATGAACGTTTGAGTTATAATCCCACCACTTCTTTTTCCCTTCTTTTAAAGAAAATGTTGACACAGGCTCACCAAAAAGGCATCATTGCTCCAGGGTTTGCTCACTAGCTGTCCACGTGTCCCTACATTTTATTTGTTACCCAAAATCCATAAAGATGCCCTCAACCCCCCGGGGCGTCTGATTGTGTCCGGCATAGGAGGGTTATGTGAACCAATTTGTAAATTTGTTGATTTTTATTTAAAACCTTTAGTTGAAAACTTACCCTCCTATGTCAAGGACACCACGGACGTCCTGAGGCGTCTTGATGGCATCTTTATGGATTCGGATATGCTCATGGTTTGTGCCGACGTGGAGTCGCTCTACACCTGCATCGGACATGCGGACGGTCTGGAGGCGGTCCGCTTCTACCTCTCAACCTCCGGTCTCGATGGCGCCATGGCTGCCCTGGTTCTGGAGCTGCTCGACTTCGCCCTGACACACAATTTTTTTGTTTTTAAAGATCTTTTTTATCTGCAGCGGCGCGGCACTGCGATGGGGGCTTCCTGCGCGCCTGCCTTCGCCAACCTCTTTCTGGGTTTCTGGGAGAGGTTGGTGTTTGGGGACGGTGGCGCTGTGGGGGGCTCCCATGTGCAGTGCTGGCTCCGCTACATTGATGATATTTTTATTATTTGGCAAGGCACTGTCGGGCAGCTCAGCCAGTTCATGGATGACCTCAATTCCAATTCTTTTAACATCAAATTGACATATAGATCCAGTAAAACACAGCTGGATTTTTTGGATATTAATATTTATGTGGATGCGTTGGGGGGCATTCAAACCGACGTCTTCCGCAAGGACACGTCGGTGAATGCCCTCCTGCACGCATCCTCGGGTCATACCATGTCAACCATACGCGCCATCCCGACCGGACAGTTCTTGAGGATGAAGCGGATTTGCTCCACTCCTTCCACCTTTGAAACCTAGTAGTCCGATCTCCGGTGCAGGTTTAGAGCGAGGGGGTATAGCAATAGATGTATTAAAAAAGGCTATTTGCGTGCAAAAAATACCCCCAGAGAACATCTTCTCCAATACAAACAACGTCGGCCAACCATGGACAGTGAGATCCGGTTTATTGGGACATTTAATCATGAATGGGACACGATGAGGGGAATCCTTGAGAGGCACTGGCCGGTGCTGTTTACTGAGCCTACCTTGGCCGGAGTGCTTCCTAGGAGACCCCTCATGACGGCTAGACGGGCGAAGAACCTGGGGGATCTTCTTGTCAGGAGCCATTATATTCCCCCCAGACAAAATCCTTTTGGGTCCAGGGGTCCTCTCCGTGGTTGCTTTCCATGTGGCCATTGTGCCGCATGTGGTAATATCATCAGGGCACCTACATTCTCCTCTTCGGATGGTAAAAAGGTGTTTTCCATCAAGGATTACATTACATGCAGTACCACACATGTGGTTTATTATGCCACATGCTCGTGCTCCCTGATCTATGTCGGACTCACCTCTCGTGAGCTCCGCATTAGGGTCAGGGAGCACGTGAGAGACATCCTTGCGGCGGCCTCAGTGAAGGACATCACTCTGCTGAAAACACTGCCCCGCCACTTTAGAGCTGTCCATAATTGCAGCCCGAAATCTCTACAGATCAGGGGCATTGATGTCATTCACGGGGGTGTTCGGGGCGGCAATCTACGCAAGATTCTCGCTCAGCGGGAGTCGAGGTGGATTGTCTCTCTGAACACCCTCGTGCCCTTTGGTTTAAATGAAGTGGTAAGCTATGCTCCATTTTTGTGATGTTTTTCTTTTCCCTTGCTTCCATCCTTGTATACCTTAATTGATTGACTGTGAAGTAGAGTTTTTATACTCCACTGTCTTAGGATATTACCTTCGGGTCATTTGTGCCTCACATTATGTGTGTGGCACAAGTTATATTGAATAAGTGGTCTAATGTGGGCTCCCTTATTTTAACGTGTTGTTTTTATCTGTTATTTACTTTTTCCGTTTTATGTCTGTTCTTTTTTTAGGTCCCTTTCATGTTTCCTCCTTTTGGACAAGATTACCCTGCTACTAGATATTGATTTCATCGCGTCACTGGTGGTCTTAATAAATGCAACTCTGGTTTCATCTAATGTATTGTATACTTACATAGCGTCCGACCGCCAGTGCACGCCTTCTGTGATCACCTGGCTGTGGTGTTGCGCGTCCCTCGGCACGCTGACTGCGGGCGACGGTGGGGAGCGAGCCTGGCTGGTGCGCGCGCCCGGGTACCATAGCGACGCGTCCTGTGGTCCCGCGCGTGCGCCTTACACAGCGGGCTCCTTGTTCCCTGCCGCCCTCCGTACTCCGGCGCCGGCGCACGCGCAGTACACACGTCGCAGTCAGTTTGATCACACACACCTGTTGGTTCCTAAATAAAAATGGTGCAATACGTAGTATTCACACCTCCTTTCGATAAAGCCATAGGCGAAACAGCTGTCAAGGAGGCTCTCTGCCCCCACAGCCTGCCCTGCCACACTATTCAGGTATTGTTCACGCTCCCTGTGTTGTTTTGATAGCTGGGCCACCCATGCTGGGATAAATCCATCTGCGCATACTCATGCTGGGATAGCAATTCCCTTCTGTCCTAGCCTGAGTGCCCCTGCGACGTGGTGCCATCACTGTCATGATGTGCCTATATGGAGATAATATACCTTAATATTAGTCTTTTATACTTAAGACTTTAACACATAGCACGCCACTTCATGCCTGCTATTGTTTTTCTCCATGAGGTTGTCACTTTATTATTGTATCACCACGCCATATAACTGTGGAATGTGACGCCCTTCTATATGTTTACCCCTGTATAGTATATGGGCAGGCTGTGTGGCATTGATTTGCCCACCCAATTTTTACCACTTTTTCTAATTGTTCCTCATCCTGGTATGACTTGTCTTACTATATGTCTTTTGTATTAGTGGTCTTCACAAGATTTTATCTAATAAAATTGAATTTTTTATGTGCACGTCGTTGCCCGATCTCCTTTGTCCTCCTATCATGCATGCTATTTGGAGTAGGCTCTTGCCCTAGGGGGTCCCCATTTGTGGCCTCCTTGGTGTTATAAGTATTATGGCGAAATTGTTATACCATACTGTGTATAGGGCTGTAGGCTTACCATACTGTGTCCCGACACAGGCTGTAAGATCGCCATACTGTGTGGGGGGGGGTTTAAGATCACCATACTGTGGGGGGGGGCTGTAAGCTCACCATACTGTGTGGGGGGAAGCTGTAGGATCACCATACTGTGTGGGGGGCTGTAAGATCGCCATACTATGTGGGGGGGGTGTAAGATCACCATATTGTGGGGGGGGGGCTGTAGGCTCACCATACTGTGTGGGGGGAAGCTGTAGGATCACCATACTGTGTGGGGGGCTGTATGATCACCATACTGTGGGGGGGGGGTTGTAAGATCACCATACTGTGTGGGGGGGGCTGTAGGCTCACCATATTGTGGGGGGGGGAGCTGTAGGATCACCATACTGTGTGGGGGGTTGTAAGATCAAAATACTGTGTGGGGAATTGTAAGATCACCATACTGTGTGGGGGCTGTAGGATCATCCTACTGTGTGTGGGGGGGTGTAGGAGCACCACACTGTGTGGGGGGCTGTAGGGTTACCATACTGTGTATAAGGTTGTAGGATCACCATACTGTGTAGGGGGCTGTAGGATCACCATACTGTGTGGGGTGCTGTAGGATACCATACTGTGTGAGGGACTGTAGGGTCATCATATTGTGTGGGGGAGCTGTAGGATCACCATACTGTGTGGGGGTATCATTCCATGTTTGTAGGGCTGTAGAGGTATCAAACTGTGTGTGGGTGAATGTACTGTAGGGGCATTATACTGTGTGGGATCTCATTCTGTATGTAGGCTGTGGGGCATCATACTACACTGTGCACACTTGTTAGGCAATTTGTATTTTTGATGATTAATTGTATTATTGAACAACTACAGTGCTGCTGATCAATCAAAAAGGTTAATAAACTTGAAAAATGAATAATTCTGAAAGTAAAAGTGAGCTTTTGTCGTCCTTAGGAAAATATCTATGTGTGTAGAATTATTGTGCAACTATAACTGTGCAGAATTATTTATTTTATCCATTAGAATTATTATGTAACTAAATGAAAAATATAAATTTTCCCATCTCAATTGTTTAGTTTCATCTGTTATAGTGACAATAACAACCAAACTGCTCAAAATGTAAAAGTAAAAAAAAAATCAGTAACCTACTGGCCACCCTTCTTTCAATAATAGTCATAGGCTTTCCATCCATGGAGATTGACAGTCTCTTAATCTGTTGACAATAAATGTTTTGGGCAGCACAAACCACAGCCTCCCATTCTCTGTTCAGAGAGGTGACTGTTTTCCTTTACCAAAAATCTCTCATTTAAGAAGGGCTCACAAGTTCTCAATAAGGTTTAGGTCTGGTGAGGAAAGGGGCCATGTCAATATTCTTTCATCTTTAAAGAGAACTTGTCATGTAAAAACGCTATTAACCTACAGATATGGGTTTCATCTGCAGACTAACAGTCTTCTGAACCTGCCCGGCGCCCACAATGAGAGCCCCGCTGCTGGGAGGAAATTAACCTTGGTCCTCCCAGCAGGATTCAGCTTTAAGTCAAAGGGGAAGTGCAGGTGCGGCTTCAATCACCACTCTATGCATAGTGAGTGACAGCTCTATCCATACCTCTGGCAACAGATGCAGTTACAGCTGCCGCTCACTGTATACTTGTAAGGGGGTGTATGGCTCGGCCCACCCCAGACCTGTAAATCCATCATGTGTAGGATGTAGTATATGTTGTATACTGTTGACATAATATAATGGTGTAATATGTGTGCGGCCACTAGGTGGCCACATTGGATTAGCTGCTTCCCTTGGTACGCTCAGGCTGGGGAGAGTCAATAACAGGGAGGAGTTTAGGGATTAAAAGGGTTGGAAGCCTGGAAGAAGCAGGAGAGTCACCCCCTTGCAGATACCCAGTGAACTCCATCAATCAGCGGAAGATCAGTGCGCTCCAATGAGGGGAGTAGGTCCTGACAGAACTGTGCAGAGGAGTGCCATCCCCGAAAGGCCCATCCTAGCATCCAGCTAAAAAGCCCTTTGGGTGGGAAGACGGGATAGCTGGAGGACTATTTGAACCTGCCCAGTAGTATAAAGATAACTGAGTGAATGAGGGGCTTAGGAGCTCGACTGGAAGCCCAAGTATGTCTGGCCTGCAAATTAAGTGGGACTCTGGTTGCTATTGGTAACCCCGTCGAGGAACCGGAGCATATGGCTAACGTGTTATGGAAAAGAACTTATATGTCCTTTGTAACCGAGAAAGAATGTGCCCACCGCAGGTGAGAGGAGCGACTGTTTGACAATTTGTTCAGTAAAGAAACATTTGTAGTTAAAGAGAACTATGTCTCTGTGTGGTGCTTGAAGGTACTGGGACCTGCTGCAGCTGGCAGTTTGGAAGCGGACCAGAAGAATGAACCAGCCCTGGCCTCCTGCTTAAAAGTGAGTACCATACACCACAAGTCCCAGCTAAGAAAAAAAGTAAGACATCAAGTCAGTCAGAAGCTGACGTGCTAACGGAAAGTGTAAAGTGGCTTATTGGGCAAAAAGAGTACGGTTGCTAGGGAGAGTATGGTGTGAGTACTCACTGGACTGAGCACTGGCGGGGTGCAGAGCCCTAGTTCAGGAAGATGCTTCAAGCTCACCTGATAAATCTGCCAAGTGAGGGAATCATCACAGTTCCTCACCGTTAGTGTCCGGGGCACAGCAGCAAAGAGGGAATTCGGGAACGGTGACAGAGGTCCGACCCAAGAGAGGTTTAAGATGCCTGCCATACGGGCCAAGACTTTTACAACAGGAGGGGACCCCAAAACGCTCCAGGCCACGGGGACAAACCAACTACAGACGGATGCATGGAAGTAAAGCTCACCAGGTCACTACACCGGCACTGGGACTAAGGGAATACCGGATCACCTGACGCCCAGATTGGTAGAGACCAGCATCAGCCGGGTTGCAGCCAATCCAAACCAGTGAGTAAAGCACAAGTTAAACCGTAGCCCCTGTGTTGTCTGAATTCTTCCTACACCTCTGCATCACCATACTACAACCACCATCCTCCCCTGGGGCCTAGCTCTACTTGCGGAGAGCCATAACACCCAACCTGCTTAATACCATCAGCCCCAGCAGTGAGAGACTTTGCAGCGGTGGCTTTCCCCACATAGCCGCATATCGCAAGTGGCGTCACGAAAAACACTTTATTTTTTTATTTTTCTCTTTACAATTCCCCTTTTTAAGTGACCTCCAGGGTCACGGAATCGAGCAAAGGCCACCCGTGATATCTCCTTGTTACTCAAGGCCCGAGACAGAGTACCCCAAGGCCCTGGGATGCGTCACAACATCTGCAAAGTATTTGTATGTTCTTCTAGTGTTTGCATGGGGTTTCCTCTGGGTACTCTGGTTTCCTCACACACTCCAAAAACATACTGATAGGGAATTTAGATTTTGAGCCCCAGTGGGGACAGTGATGATGTCTGTAAAGTGCTGCGTAATGGGATGGCGCTACATAAGAAAAGCATAATAAATAGATAACTAGCTCGTCTTTAATAATTCCAGTCCATAGTGATACAAACACCACTTCCACCTTGATGGCATGTGAATCAAAGGGGTGGTCTGTACCTGTTCCTGACCCATTTACAGGCTCATCTATTTGGTCTGTCAAGAGTCACTCATCTCATGAGTCCATAAAACTTTTGAAAAATCTGTCTTCAGAAATGTCTTGATGTTTCCCCTTCTGTTTCTGGTTCAGTGGTGGTCGGTGGTTTCAGCCTTCCTTACCTCGGCCATGTCTCTGGGCACTGAACACCTTGTAATCTGGACACGCCAGGGAGGTTGCAGCTCTGGAGTATGACAGTAGTGGAGGATAGCTTCCTGATAGCTTCATTTTTAATGTTTCTCAAATCTTTGGCAGTTGATGTGCATCTTTTTTTCTCAATACCTTTTTTTTGCAACTCTGTTGAATATTTTCAACAAAATTTTTGCAGTTTCTGTGACCACGACCCAATATTTCAGCAATTTCAAGTGTACTGCCTCCCACTGTAAAAATTGTAACACTTTTTTTACTTTTAGTCACTTACATGTTTTTTCTGGCTCCTTTTGCCAGGTGAAAACAAGCTGCCAAATATTTGGCACACCTTGATAAAGGGTGTTAATATCCTCAGGCCACAACCTCCATTATTACAGAAATACACATCAACAGATTTGCTTCAAAGCAATAAGCGATGAAGTGTAAATAGCTTGGAGTTTGAAAATCTGCATAAATAAAGTAGATATAATAAAATACTCACTTTCCTGACAATTATGCACCCAGTATGAGGGAATCTACTGTGGGGCATCATACTATGTGTGGGGGAATGTTCTGTCAGGTATCATACTGTATATTTCTGTGTGGTCTCCTATGAAAAACTGGAGGATATATTGGCTTAACATAAAGTAAAAGTACAATGCACTTTTTGTGAACTTCAAAAAGTCTTAGCGTAATCTGATAGTAAAAGACTAAAAAATACAATAAAGCAAGAATAGTATAATAGGAACAAAAAGGATAGTAAATCAAATGAAAAGGAATAAAAAGTATATATTGTACAGTAACGCAGCTTTGAAAATTGTAGTATAATATATACAAAGTGGCTGCATTAGAGATAGTAGAGGAGGACAATACCTGTACGCCTTGTCAGTCGGATTCATTTTTTTCTAGCATTCATACTCTGTTTTAAACTCCCTTAGCATCATTGTCCAGTGCCCAGAGTGTCAGCATCATTGTCCAGTACCCAGACTGTCAGCGTCATTGTCCAGTGCCCAGAGTGTCAGCGTCATTATCCAGTGCCCAGAGTGTCAGCGTCATTGTCCAGTGCCCAGAGTGTCAGCGTCATTGTCCAGTACCCAGAGTGTCAGGGTCATTGTCCAGGACCCAGAGTGTCAGCGTCATTATCCAGTGCCCAGAGTGTCAGCATCATAGTCCAGTGCCCAGAGTGTCAGCATCATTATCCAGTGCCCAGAGTGTCAGCATCATTGTCCAGTGCCCAGAGTGTCAGCGTCATTATCCAGTGCCCAGAGTGTCAGCATCATTGTCCAGTGCCCAGAGTGTCAGCGTCATTATCCAGTGCCCAGAGTGTCAGCGTCATTGTCCAGTACCCAGAGTGTCAGCGTCATTGTCCAGTACCCAGAGTGTCAGCGTCATTGTCCAGTACCCAGAGTGTCAGCATCATTATCCAGTACCCAGAGTGTCAGCGTCATTATCCAGTACCCAGAGTGTCAGCGTCATTGTCCAGTACCCAGAGTGTCAGCGTCATTGTCCAGTGCCCAGAGTGTGAGCATCATTGTCCAGTACCCAGAGTGTCAGCGTCATTGTCCAGTACCCAGAGCGTCAGCGTCATTGTCCAGGACCCAGAGCGTCAGCGTCATTATCCAGTACCCAGAGTGTCAGCGTCATTGTCCAGTACCCAGAGTGTCAGCGTCATTGTCCAGTGCCCAGAGTGTGAGCATCATTGTCCAGTACCCAGAGTGTCAGCGTCATTGTCCAGTACCCAGAGCGTCAGCGTCATTGTCCAGGACCCAGAGCGTCAGCGTCATTGTCCAGGACCCAGAGCGTCAGCGTCATTATCCGGTGCCCAGAGTGTCAGCGTCATTATCCGGTACCTAGAGTGTCAGCGTCATTGTCCAGTGCCCAGAGTGTGAGCATCATTGTCCAGTACCCAGAGTGTCAGCGTCATTGTCCAGTACCCAGAGTGTCAGCGTCATTGTCCAGTACCCAGAGTGTGAGTGTCATTATCCAGTACCCAGAGCGTCAGCGTCATTATCCGGTACCCAGAGTGTCAGCGTCATTGTGTGATGCACCCCAGGTTGGGGTACTCTGTCCTGGGCCTGAAATCACGGGGACGTGTCGCGGGTGGCCGGTGCCCGATTCCGTGACCCTGGGGGTCGCTTAAATAAAAAAGGAAAACTAAAAGGGAAAATAAAAAGTGTTTTTTCGTGACGCCACTTGCGGTATGCGGCTATGCGGGGAAAGCCACTGCTGCAAACTCTCTCACTGCTGGGGCTGGTGGTATTGAGCAGCTTGGATGTTATGGCTCTCCGCATGTAGAGCTAAGCCGCAGGGGAGAATGATTGTGGTTGTAGTATGGTGAAAGTTTGTGATGCAGAAGTGCAGGAAGAATTCAGACAACACAGGGGCTGTGGTTTAACTTGTTCTTTACTCACTGGTTCTGTGAAGCTGCAACCCGGCTGGTACTGGTCTCTACCAATCTGGGCCTCAGGTAATCCAGTATTCCCTTGATCCCAGTGCCGGTGTAGTGACCTGGTGAGCTCTACTTCCATGTACCCGTCTGTAGTTGGTGGGTCCCCGTGGCCTGAAGTGTTCTGGGGTCCCCTCCTGCTGTCACAGTCCTGGCCCGTATGGCAGGCAGCTTGAACCTCTCTTGGTTTGGACCTCTGTCCCAGTTCCCGGGTTCCCTCTTTGCTGCTGTGCCGCGGACACTAACGTTGGTGAGGAACCCTGATGATTCCTTCACCGGGCAGATTTATCAGGTGAGCTTGAAGCGTCTTCCTGAACTAGGACTCTGCACCCCGCCGGTGGTTGGTCCCGTAAGTACTCACACCGTACTCTCCCTGGTGACCGTACGCCTTTAGCCCAACAAGCCACTTTACACTCTCTGTCTGAACATCGACTTCTCACTGACCGTCTGACTGACTATCTGACAAGATGTTAGTCTCCGTCAACTGCACTGACTAGCCCCTCCTCCCCCCAAGTTTTAGACTAGCGGATTGGTTTAGTCCCGACTAATAGGTGGACATCCATCAGATTCGTCTCTAGCCTGTTACCCAGTCTGGGAAAAAGGGCATGGATGTGTGTGTTTGAATGGTATTTGGGCACTGGTCTTCCAGGAACCCGGGGTTAGCACCACACCTGTTATTGGATGCAATACCCCGTGGCACCTGACGCCTCAGGGGTGCCACATCAGCGTCATTATCCAGTACCCCGAGTGTCAAACCTAATTATCCAGTACTATGAGTGTCAGTGTCATTATTCAGTACCCAGAGTGTCAGTGTCGTTATCTCACACTTCGAGTGTCAGCATTAGTATCTCATACCATGAGTGTCAACATCATTATCCAGTACCCCGAATGTCAGCGTCATTATATTGTACCCCGAATGTCAGCGTCATTATCCCTCATGGTGACTGTCAGAGTCATAATCCCACCCCCCCCAGTGTTAGCGTCATTATCCAGTATCCAAAGTGCCAGTGTCATTTTGTACCCTGAGTATCAGTGTCATTATCTTGTATGCCAAATGTCAGTGTCGTTATCCCGCACTCCAAGTGTCAGCATCATTATCCCACATGGTGACTGTCCCATCCCCCAGTGTCCGTGTCTTTATATCGTACCCTGAGTGTCAGTGTCATTATCCAGTATCCAGAGTGTCAGTGTCATCCTGTAGCCCGAGTATCAGTGTCACTATCTTGTATGCCAAACATCAGTGTCATTATGCCGCACTAAAAGTGTCAGCATTATTATCTCATACCCCGAATGTCAGGGTCATTATTCAGTAGCCAGAGTGTCATTATCCCATATCCCAAGTTTTAGCGTCATTATCCTATACCTTGAGTGTCGATGTCATGATTGAAGTGTGGCTACTAATAATCCGAATCAATTTGTGTTTTTCCACTATATAATTAGATATTAAGACCTAAGCCTAAGTTTGGGCTGCGCCACTCATGGGCCAGTGCATTGTGCTTGCCCCCTGAGACTAAAATTTGCCAGCCAGCCTCTGATTGAGCTAAGTCGGATACATCTAGTTGCAATGTGGCTGAAAGTATGCAAATTTCATACTTGCGGTCACATGAGCACCTGCTCCCTAGGTACGCTGGGAGGATTCACAAGTCTTGTATCCCAAGGTCGCACAGCCCCTTTAAGGCCCTGATTCATCAAAACTGGCAATTTTCACTTTGGTCTTTGATGAGGGGGCATACTGGAGTCAGATGTTCTTGATTCATTTACCCTTAATTAGTCACATGAGATCCGTTGGACCCCAAGCGAGTTTATTTTTGTCATATTTCCACAAGTATGGAAGGTAGGTAACCGTCCACTTTAGTAGCTTCCTATCGGGTGCCTGTCCCTCCGCAGTGCATAGAGAGACATGACGTTGACTACACATGCCACAGTAACCCTATGTGACTAGTTGTGTAAGTATTTTGGCTAGACTAACTGAAGGTTAAGAGGTGCATGATACTTTAAAGCAAGCAATTATTAGACTTTGACCACTTTTTAAAAAATATTTGCACATGTAAGAAAAAGTGTGTGATACTTAAAATAAACAGATACTTACTTTTTTCTGATACCAGGATATTGCGTCTCTATTCTCAGCAGCCATGATTTTATCATTTCATTGCAACGTCTTACTCAAAAACAGTCCCAACCTTACCATAAAAACTGGAAAAAAAAAAGCAAAAGTGAGAAAACATAAGCTGCAAAATAGCTAAAATCCTACACTTCGGTACATCTGTAGAGAAATCTGGAGGTTCTGTTTAAACTAAAGTTATCTCACCCATCAGCCAGAAGCTTCGGATGGTAACATTTGAGGTGCTGCTTGGGAGAGATTTCCTACCTGAAGCTGCCTTTGATATATGGGTGACAGTCGCCCATGTTTCCTCTATATCAGTTCTGCAGACACATTGGCCATGTAAGCAGTTGTCCAGTCTAAGGACCCTACAGAATTATTATATCCAGCCTACTCCTTTGAATTGGGGTAAATTAAAGATTGTGCTTTATTTCAATTGCTAAAATTTAACTTTTAATCTATTCCATTAAAATTTAGATTAAAATGTGTATTAACCCAAAGTTCACTGGATTGCTGCCATTAATACAACATTCACATTTCCAGAGAACCTATGACATAACAAAACAAGCAAAAAAACACAAAAAACACAAAACAATTGAGTAAGAAGATTATCACTCCAATAGGGACAGTGGTCCAGTATGAGTATCAAAAAAATCATCAAAAAAACTCAATATAATAAACAAAAAGTGCACGGTAATCCTCAGAGAGGAATTTACCAATTCAAATCTATGGAATGAGTTTAGGAATGCTCTCACCCATTCTTGCAGCTTGGGGTACAAAAGACTTCCTCTATATGGGTCCACACAGCATCGGCTGGCCCTATACTGACCCTAGAAGATCTTTATAACGTCTACCACCCCAAAGCTTCTGCTCTTACAAGAACAGACCACATCTAGTCCTCTCTTGTATCCCTACAATATTCCTGGCCCTCGTCCCGACGCGTTTCATCACTTCCGACTCATCAGGGGACTTCAGTATTGCATAAGAGGTAGAGGGTCCTGCACCCAGACTCACATAGGAGCTGAGGCAGGTATGAAAGAGAGTATATATACATAGCAAAGCCAATCAAAAAATGCACTTAATCAGAAACTCACCAATGGCCAGTTTCATCCCCAGGTGTTTATGTTCAGTCATCATTATCACTCTCCAAGTGTATGAATGCCACGCTATATAGAAGCACATGGTAGCTAATTGCAGCGTGCGTTTCAAAGTGGTACATGTATATCCGGTGTATGAGTCACATCCGGAGTCATTCTGGGTATATATCATAGAGAACCAATCAGGGAGCGTCATGACTGCGCGCCTCTCAGCGAATACAAACCCTCCAGACGTGAGTGCTGGGGGCGTGTTTATCCCTAAATAGGGGAAGTCCTAGAGCTGCCAGGGCAGACCTCTTGGACATACTGCACAGGCTCCCCCTGTGGAACGCATACATCTGCGCTCCACACAGGGGGAACCGAATGCATGAAGCACGTCACATCCGGTCTCCCTAGACTGGCGCGTCACCAAAGGCATCGCATATGTCCAGGACCTATCACAATTAGGGGCGTATTCAATGCTGAGTGACGTATCTCACAGGAAAGTATCTCTCAGACGCTCCGTGCGAATCCTTGTATGGAACACAGAAACATGCGCTCCACATCATATAAAGAGATATTACATGCCGGACGCTAACAGAATCAACCTCCGTAGATGACTGTCTTATTAAGTCACTGTGTATATCAGACACAATACGGTGTGCTGCACAGTTTCTACAATAGAGGATATCCTCAAAATAACATCACTAATGGATGCTAACATGCATCCTTTTGGTCTCATATACATCCAAAATACGTATATTGTGCATACTCTAACATAGGAACGCCTACTCCTTCAACACCCTCCCCTCAATGTTATAACATGAGGGGACGGAGAGGACGTCACCAATGATTATTAAGGGAGCATCTCTCCTATATGCATGTCAATCGACTCATGCTACCCAAACTGGGAGGGCTCCAAAAATGTATTACACAAGACGTTATGCAAAATACATAACCATGTTCTACTAGACTGGAGAGGTTATTAGATGTATTTGATTAAATATGTGACTGACCATAGGGGTAATGGGGGAGGGGGGGGGTTTGTGCTGTGACATCTATGTGTTATAATTGACCTTAACTGTATATCAATCATATGGTTCAATCAGGGCCCAAGTCTAACAGTGACGTATAGATTGGGTTCTAGATAGGGAGACGGAACAACATCATCAATCCCGAACCATAGGGGTTACAATATCACTAATTATTAATACCAGGCTATCTTTGGCAGTTGTTCAACTGGACCTATATGAAACTGGCGAATTGCAAATGTTCATTTAATCCTTGCGGAGATAAGGTACCCAAGGTAAAAATCCATTTAGTCTCTCTTTGAAGTACTTTTTGATCCCAATTTCCTCCCCTTTTGGGCTTTGGGATCAAGTCAATGCCAACAAAATGTAGCACTGAGGGGTCACCACCATGTTTGGCCCAGACATGTCTGGCCAAAGGTTTATCTCACTGGTGCTCGATGTCACCAAGGTGATCCCCTATTCGGCGTCTGAATTCACGAATGGTTTTACCCACGTATTCAAGTCCGCAAGAACAAGTGGCCTTATATACTACTCCCTGAGAACGACAATTGATGAAGTGGCGGATTCCAAAAGTTCTGTTGAGGACATTGCTCCTAAAGTTTTTCCCTATCTCTAAAAAGGGACATGCAATACATTTGGAGCATTTATAACACCCTTTGATTTCTCTAGATAGCCAGTTTGTTTCATGGTTCCTTTCAAAATGGCTATGTACTAGCCTATCGCCGAGAGATTTCCCTTTTTTGTAGGTAATTAATGGTCGGCGAGAGAGTGAAGGGCCTACATCTCTGTCCATCAACAGTACAGGCCAATGTCGTTCAAGGATCTTGCGAACCTCCGTGGCTCCATTATCAAAGGTGGTAATGAATCGTGTGATATTCTCCTCTTTGCTTGGTTTCTGTCGATTAGTTAACAGTTCTGCTCGGGGAATATTCTTGGCCTCATGATATGCTTTTTTTAGGATCTCCTTAGGGTAACCTCTTTCTTTAAATTTGTCGCGGAGTGTCTTTGACTGTATCTCAAATACACGTTTGTCAGTGCAGTTCCTCCGCAACCGGAGGTATTGACTTTTTGGAATTCCTCTCCTCAGGTGGAAGGGATGACTACTTTCCCACCTGAGGAGAGAATTCGTGGCAGTAGGCTTATAGTATGTTGATGTGGAGATTTCGCCCATGCCATTCTTTTGGATGAGAATATCAAGGAAGGGGAGAGTTTCTTCCTCTATGACATATGTAAATCTGAGATTGATGTCATTCTGATTTAGACCCGCTACATAGTTAACCAATTCTCCTCTTGGTCCATTCCATACAATCAGAATGTCATCTATGTAGCGGGTCCATACATCAAATTTACATGTCATCTCTCTTTCCTCCTCCACAAAGATCCGTGTCTCCTCCCACCAACCCAGGAATAAATTTGCATATGCGGGAGCACAAGGGCTCCCCATAGCGGTACCCCTGAGTTGGTGGTGGATCCGCCCATCAAAAACAAACACATTCCTCCTCAAACAAAAATCCAGGAGTTTAAGAATGAATCTGTTATGATTAAAAAATTGACAACCCCGTGAGTTCAGAAAATACTGCACTGCCTCCAAACCTCTAGCATGGGGTATCGAGGAATAGAGGGCCTCCACATCAATACTTCCAAGGAACGCCCCTTCACTGACTGTAATGCCCTCTAGTCTCCGTAAGAGGTCAGGGGTGTCCTTCACATATGAAGGCAAAGCTGTTACAAATGGTTTAAGGATCCTATCATTTGTAACAGCTTTGCCTTCATATGTGAAGGACACCCCTAACCTCTTACGGAGACTAGAGGGCATTACAGTCAGTGAAGGGGCGTTCCTTGGAAGTATTGATGTGGAGGCCCTCTATTCCTCGATACCCCATGCTAGAGGTTTGGAGGCAGTGCAGTATTTTCTGAACTCACGGGGTTGTCAATTTTTTAATCATAACAGATTCATTCTTAAACTCCTGGATTTTTGTTTGAGGAGGAATGTGTTTGTTTTTGATGGGCGGATCCACCACCAACTCAGGGGTACCGCTATGGGGAGCCCTTGTGCTCCCGCATATGCAAATTTATTCCTGGGTTGGAGGGAGGAGACACGGATCTTTGTGGAGGAGGAAAGAGAGATGACATGTAAATTTGATGTATGGACCCGCTACATAGATGACATTCTGATTGTATGGAATGGACCAAGAGGAGAATTGGTTAACTATGTAGCGGGTCTAAATCAGAATGACATCAATCTCAGATTTACATATGTCATAGAGGAAGAAACTCTCCCCTTCCTTGATATTCTCATCCAAAAGAATGGCATGGGCGAAATCTCCACATCAACATACTATAAGCCTACTGCCACGAATTCTCTCCTCAGGTGGGAAAGTAGTCATCCCTTCCACCTGAGGAGAGGAATTCCAAAAGGTCAATACCTCCGGTTGCGGAGGAACTGCACTGACAAACGTGTATTTGAGATACAGTCAAAGACACTCCGCGACAAATTTAAAGAAAGAGGTTACCCTAAGGAGATCCTAAAAAAAGCATATCATGAGGCCAAGAATATTCCCCGAGCAGAACTGTTAACTAATCGACAGAAACCAAGCAAAGAGGAGAATATCACACGATTCATTACCACCTTTGATAATGGAGCCACGGAGGTTCGCAAGATCCTTGAACGACATTGGCCTGTACTGTTGATGGACAGAGATATAGGCCCTTCACTCTCTCGCCAACCGTTAATTACCTACAAAAAAGGGAAATCTCTCGGCGATAGGCTAGTACATAGCCATTTTGAAAGGAACCATGAAACAAACTGGCTATCTAGAGAAATCAAAGGGTGTTATAAATGCTCCAAATGTATTGCATGTCCCTTTTTAGAGATAGGGAAAAACTTTAGGAGCAATGTCCTCAACAGAACTTTTGAAATCCGCCATTTCATCAATTGTCGTTCTCAGGGAGTAGTATATAAGGCCACTTGTTCTTGCGGACTTGAATACGTGGGTAAAACCATTCGTGAATTCAGACGCCGAATAGGGGATCACCTTGGTAACGTCGAGCACCAGAGAGATAAACCTTTGGCCAGACATGTCTGGGCCAAACATGGTGGTGACCCCTCAGTGCTACGTTTTGTTGGCATTGACTTGATCCCAAAGCCCAAAAGGGGAGGAAATTGGGATCAAAAAGTACTTCAAAGAGAGACTAAATGGATTTTTACCTTGGGTACCTTATCTCTGCAAGGATTCAATGAACATTTGCAATTCGCCAGTTTCATATAGGTCCAGTTGAACAACTGCCAAAGATAGCCTGGTATTAATAATTAGTGATATTGTAACCCCTATGGTTCGGGATTGATGATGTTGTTCCGTCTCCCTATCTAGAACCCAATCTATACGTCACTGTTAGACTTGGGCCCTGATTGAACCATATGATTGATATACAGTTAAGGTCAATTATAACACATAGATGTCACAGCACAAACCCCCCCCCTCCCCCATTACCCCTATGGTCAGTCACATATTTAATCAAATACATCTAATAACCTCTCCAGTCTAGTAGAACATGGTTATGTATTTTGCATAACGTCTTGTGTAATACATTTTTGGAGCCCTCCCAGTTTGGGTAGCATGAGTCGATTGACATGCATATAGGAGAGATGCTCCCTTAATAATCATTGGTGACGTCCTCTCCGTCCCCTCATGTTATAACATTGAGGGGAGGGTGTTGAAGGAGTAGGCGTTCCTATGTTAGAGTATGCACAATATACGTATTTTGGATGTATTTGAGACCAAAAGGATGCATGTTAGCATCCATTAGTGATGTTATTTTGAGGATATCCTCTATTGTAGAAACTGTGCAGCACACCGTATTGTGTCTGATATACACAGTGACTTAATAAGACAGTCATCTACGGAGGTTGATTCTGTTAGCGTCCGGCATGTAATATCCCTTTATATGATGTGGAGCGCATGTTTCTGTGTTCCATACAAGGATTCGCACGGAGCGTCTGAGAGATACTTTCCTGTGAGATACGTCACTCAGCATTGAATACGCCCCTAATTGTGATAGGTCCTGGACATATGCGATGCCTTTGGTGACGCGCCAGTCTAGGGAGACCGGATGTGACGTGCTTCATGCATTCGGTTCCCCCTGTGTGGAGCGCAGATGTATGCGTTCCACAGGGGGAGCCTGCGCAGTATGTCCAAGAGGTCTGCCCTGGCAGCTCTAGGACTTCCCCTATTTAGGGATAAACACGCCCCCAGCACTCACGTCTGGAGGGTTTGTATTCGCTGAGAGGCGCGCCGTCATGGCGCTCCCTGATTGGTTCTCTATGATATACACCCAGAATGACTCCGGATGTGACTCATACACCAGATATACATGTACCACTTTGAAACGCATGCTGCAATTAGCTACCATGTGCTTCTATATAGCGTGGCATTCATACACTTGGAGAGTGATAATGATGACTGAACATAAACACCTGGGGATGAAACTGGCCATTGGTGAGTTTCTGATTAAGTGCATTTTTTGATTGGCTTTGCTATGTATATATACTCTCTTTCATACCTGCCTCAGCTCCTATGTGAGTCTGGGTGCAGGACCCTCTACCTCTTATGCAATACTGAAGTCCCCTGATGAGTCGGAAGTGATGAAACGCGTCGGGACGAGGGCCAGGAATATTGTAGGGATACAAGAGAGGACTAGATGTGGTCTGTTCTTGTAAGAGCAGAAGCTTTGGGGTGGTAGACGTTATAAAGATCTTCTAGGGTCAGTATAGGGCCAGCCGATGCTGTGTGGACCCATATAGAGGAAGTCTTTTGTACCCCAAGCTGCAAGAATGGGTGAGAGCATTCCTAAACTCATTCCATAGATTTGAATTGGTAAATTCCTCTCTGACACTCTCTGCACTTTTTGTTTATTATATTGAGTTTTTTTGATGATTTTTTTGATACTCATACTGGACCACTGTCTGTCCCTATTGGAGTGATAATCTTCTTACTCAATTGTTTTGTGTTTTTTGTGTTTTTTTGCTTGTTTTGTTATGTCATAGGTTCTCTGGAAATGTGAATGTTGTATTAATGGCAGCAATCCAGTGAACTTTGGGTTAATACACATTTTAATCTAAATTTTAATGGAATAGATTAAATGTTAAATTTTAGCCTCTGAATGCTAACTCCTCTAATTTGAAGAGGCCTATTCTCCTACATCAGGAGCTGCTGTTTTGATTTATTTCAATTGGACCACCAGTTCAGGTTTTGGGTGGATGTTTGTTCATAAGTTGATGTGTAAGAACTGGTACAGTAACCTGTTTTTTTTTTTGCATTTTTGTGCAGCCGTAAGGTAATTGTAATACTTAGAGCACAGTCTGGACCCAAATGTAGACAACAATGATGTTAATTCCCAGGGGCCACAATTTCATGTGTACCCTAAAAACACTTTTTGCAATATCGGCTAACCTCTCCAACTGTTCTCAGTCCATTTTACAGTTTTCCTCACAATCTGGTTCCCACGCGTAACACTTTGTATCTGGACATATACAGATATTGGCTGGTGATTGGCTCCAGCAGTTGACAAGTATACCAAGATGGCTGGACAATACTCTACAAGCACTTTTTAATTCTGGGTCTTCCTTACTTCCTTACAGATTGTAAGCTCTTGACAGCAGGGCCCTCACTACTCTTGTTGGAATTTTTGAACTATGTGTTACCCTATAATGTCAGATATTGTCTATATAGCCTCTGAATTGTACAATGCTGTGGAATATGTTTGCGCCATAGAATGAATATTGTATTATTATTATTAACATGAATTTTGATCTGTTCCTAAAACGAAACAGAATAACAAGACCCATAATGCTGATGTGCTTCAGTATTTGTTCTCACAGGTGAAAAATGGTCTGGGTGTTTTTTTATGTGCTGCACCCACTGCTCCATGTGTCAGTTTTTACAGTTCTTGTTGTATCCATTTTTCTCACATAAATACATTTTTTGTTTCTTCTATTCTTTAAACAGTAAAATACAGACAACTCAGGGATGACAGGCCCATGCTATCCATTTTTTTTCACAATTCATCTTGGCCAATTCAATTTATAACATGGATCAAAGTAGGACACTTCTCTGTTTTTTTTTGTGGACAATCGGTCAACAAAAAGGACATTCATTGTAATGTTACATGCGGTATCTGCCTAAATAACGGCTAGCTCATGCACCAAAAAGAACCTGACGTGTGAACGAGCCTTATGGCGGATATTTATATCAATAAAAGAAGTTGTAATGAGGAACTTATTATATTTATCTGTCTACCTCCACAGGTAGGTGAGATGATAGATTAAGACAAATTTCAGTCTATCAAAAATTTGAAAGACATATGAATTCTGTGCACGTGTCTGATTTCAATAGCGGCAGAAATCTATAAATTAAACAATATATTGATATTAAAGAGGTTGTCCCCTACTTTTACATTGAAGGCCTATCCTTAGGATAGGACATGAATGTCTGATCTGCCGGGGTCCGACACCCGGCACCTCCGCTGATCAGCTGTTCTTGGTCCCTGTTGCGCAGCAGTCAGCCGGAAATGCTCAGTTCTGGAGCTGCTCTGTATTCTAATATATACAAAGCAAGAGAAATGGAGTAATTGTGCAAACATAAACAATTTTATTAAGAAAATCACAAACAGAGACAAGTGAGACGAATAAAAACAACCATAGGAGAGTGGAAAAAAAGGGGGGGGATTAATGACTCATATATAAAATACAAGTCCCCTAATAATCAACAGTAAATGTATACAGTCAACACCCTATATTCCCAACAAAAGGAGCATAAGTATAAGCACAGTAAATGTAGGGAAAAATCCCCATATAAAGCATCATGTGTTGGGAACTATATACTGGGTAAGTATATAAGAAATCGTTATCAAGAGACCATAATTACCCAAAGAGCAAGTGCAAATAAATATGTGTCAGGATTGCTCCTAGGCCATCAAGAGCCCCCCAGGGTAGGACCACAGGATATCCGACGCGCGTTTCACTGGAATATTAGCGCTTCTTCGGGGAAGAGATCCTGACAGCGTATACACTGAGGAAGCTATAAATAGCCCCTCCATTAGATTGGATATCCAGCCGGTTCACAGTTTTTTCTATATTCTAATATTGGCACTGCACAGCTACCGCTCATTCAGATCAATAGGAGGCGGATGTGCAGGATCTCCAGAAGATGGAGCAGCTCCAGAAACTGAACATTTCTGGCTGGCTGCTGCCGCCACCGGGATCATGAGCAGCTGATCGGCGGTGATGTCGGGTGTCAGACCCTGGCAGGTCAGACATTGATGACATACCTATCTTAAGGATAGGCCATCAATGTAAAAGTAGTGGACAACCCCTTTAAATTGCCATACATAAAATTACTGACCTGACATACAAACTTTCATATATACAGTGTTATTGCAACTATACAATAACATTCATTATATAGAATACTGACCTAACTAATGGAATATATTCAGCCTGGGGTGCAAAGTGCCCACCAGAAACGTTGACAATGGAGGCCCCCTGCTCAGATAAAGTCAGATACAGTAAAGGAAATAATTATTTGATTCCTTGCTGATTTGGTAAGTTTGCCCACTGACAAAGACATTAACAGTCTATAATTTTAAGGGTAGGTTAATTTTAACAGTGAGAGATAGAATATCCTCAATAAAATCCAGAAATTCACATTGTATAAATTGTATATATTTATTTGTTTTTTGCAGAGAAAAATAAGTATTTAATCGCTCTGGGAAACAAGACTTAATACTTGGTGGCAAAACCCTTGTTGGCCAGCACAGCAGTCAGAATTTTTTTTGTAGTTGATGATGAGGTTTGCGCACATGTCAGGAGGAATTTTGGTCCACTCCTCTTTGCAGATCATCTCTAAATCATTAAGATTTTGAGGCTGTCGCTTGGCAACTTGGAGGTTCAGCTCCGTCCATAAGTTTTGCCTTGTGCAGGTCTATATTGTCCCTGACATCCTTAGGCTATGTTCGCACGTTGCGTTTTTTTCCGCGTTTCTGCAGCGTTTTTAGCAGCAGCGTTTTTGCGCTAAAACGCATGCGTTTTTGATTGCCAGCATAGTCTATGGGAAAAGCAAAAATCCTGTCTGCACTTTGCTTTTTTTTCAGCAGCGTTTAATTTGCATATTTGTGGTCAAAAACCATGCTGAAAAAGAAGCAGCTTGTCAGTTGTTTTTGCCATTTCTGCAGCGTTTCCTTAACATTGGAGTCAATGAGAAATGGCAAAACGCAACCAAAATCACAATTCCTGCGTTTTTCATGCTTTTTACCTGCTTTTCCACTGCGTTTTTGGCTCCAAAAACGCATGCTTTTCTGGACAAAAATTAATGGGTTCTAATGTTCCTTTACACACACACAATAACCGAAAATTTAAATGTTAAAAAATTAGAAACTTCACCTATTTTTCTGATAAAATGTGCATAACCACTATTTTTTCATTAAAATTGATAATTTCCCATATAGTTTTATTAAAAGTAAATTTTATACTTTTTTTCTCTTTTTTCATTGAATTTGACTAATTCAACTTTATTTCTCAGTGTCTTGATCTAAAAAACGCATCTGCAGAAACGCAGGTGAAAACGCAGGTAAAAAGCGCTAAAACCACACTAAAAACGCATGCGTTTTTAGCGCTAAAAAATGGTCAAAAGCCATTTGGTCAAAAACCAAGGGAAGGAAAACGTGCAGAATAAACTGCAGGTACTCCGACGCAACGTGCGCACATAGCCTTAGAAAGCTCTTTGGTCTTGCACATGTTGTAGAGGTTAGAGTCTGACTGATTAATGGAGTTTGTGGACAGGAGTCTTTTATAAGCTGACAATTTAAGACAGCTGTCTTTAATGCAGGTAACGAGTTGATTAGGAGCGTTTACGTGGTCTGTAGAAGCCAGAACTCTTAATGGTGGTGTCACACACAGCGACAACGACAACGACGTCGCTGCTACGTCACCATTTTCTGTGACGTTGCAGCGACGTCCCATCGCTGTCGCTGTGTGTGACATCCAGTAACGAGCTGGCCCCTGCTGTGAGGTCGCCGCTCGTTGCTGAATGTCCAGCTTCATTTTTTCGTCTTCGCTCTCCCGCTGTGACGCAAAGATCGCTGTGTGTGACAGCGAGAGAGCGACGAAATGAAGCGAGCAGGCAGCAGGAGCCGGCATCTGGCAGCTGCGGTAAGCTGTAGCCAAGGTAAACATCGGGAAACCAAGGTGGTTACCCGATATTTACCTTCGTTACCAGCCTCCGCCGCTCTCACGCTGCCAGCGCCAGCTCCTGCTCTCTGCACATGTAGCTACAGTACACATCGTGTAATTAACCCGATGTGTACTGTAGCTAGGAGAGCAAGGAGCCAGCGCTAAACAGTGTGCGCGGCTCCCTGCTCTCTGCACATGTAGCTGCAGTACACATCGTGTAATTAACCCGATGTGTACTGTAGCTAGGAGAGCAGGGAGCCAGCGCTCAGTGTGCGGTTGGTAGGGGATCAAATACTTATTTCTTTCTCCAAAATGCAAATACATTTATATTATTTACACAATTCAATATTCTGGATTTTATTTTGGATATTTTATCTCTCACTTTTAAAATGAACCTACCCTTAAAATTATAGACTGTTCATGTATTTGTCAGTGAGCAAACTTACAAAATCAGTAAAGGATCAAATACATTTATATTATTTATACAATTCAATTTTCTGGATTTTATTTTGGATATTTTGTCTCTCACTTTTAAAATTAACCTACCTTTAAAATTATAGACTGTTCATGTCTTTGTCAGTGAGCAAACTTACAAAATCAGTAAAGGATCAAATAATTATTTCTTTCACTGTATTACATTACCTTCATTCACAAATTCATCTATGCTTTCATATAGTTAACTGGATAGTTTCCTAAATGATTGTTAAGATGCTGCCTTTGTCTGTTCATAGAGAATCAAGTGTATTGTGCTAACTGCTGCACATATAAGAATTCGGGGGGGGTGCCACCGAGGAATACACCGGTTCCCCTGGGGACCAGTCCAAACCTGAATATATTGGTACAGTATTAATATAGCACAACTTAAATGACATACACAATGACCCACTGTGTTTTTGTTGGTGTTTTTTTTTTGTGAAAAATGCTGCGCCTAGACGGTGATTTACAGTTTATAGGAAATTATAGAAAATTTTGCCTAAATAGTATTGTTTTTTTCTTTGGAGGGGAAGGGTGTAGTTGTAATTTTTCAAAGCGCAACACACTCTGGGTTTAAAAACTAAAAAAAAAAGTGTGTGTAGAGGAACAATCTGATAATCCAGTATGATAATTCTGCCCTCTGAACTGCTGTGTAATGTGAAATTTCTCAGGAGCAGAAGTAGAAGACTGAGCACAGACACGCAATTATGAAATTCCTGAGATACAAAACACTGATAACATCATTTTCATGAAAAGCCGAGTCTCTTACAACCCTATAACAGCCCTTTACGAGACGTTACTTGTTTCTGTGACTATACATTATTCCAGAATATCTCATCAACCAGAATCTATCAGATCTTGTTATAAATCTAATAACGATTTGATAAATTAATACATGGTTATAATGAAACGTAACAAACTACCTAAATGTGGCAAAATAAATTGTTACAGAATGAGTTTAGATGGAAGAGATGAATAACCGAGTTACAGTACAGCGTATACAGAAAGCCTGGCACTCTACTGACAGCCGTGCACACATAAGCAGATGACCACAATAGAGGAATAAATTATGTATATAAAGTACGTGACATGGAAAGCGATCTGCACAGTGATATTAGCATTAGGATAATAATCCCTGGGCAAAGCCAATGTTACTTACATTCTGCATTACAGCCAGTGACTAAGCACGCACTGCCCATACTGCACTACAGATATTGCTAGCTGCAGCTCATACTCAGGTGTCAGCCCAACACCGACTCTACACACTCACAACAGCTCACACTTCCTTTTTCCGGGTCTGTGATGAAATCCATTGTAGCTACAGTGCATTTAAAGTGACAGTCTTTCTTACCTGTCAGTCCAAGTGTAGCACTAGACATGTTATATAGCTTTTATCTATGACAGTATTATCACTTTGATATATTTTAAACGTATAAATTCTTAAGGTGCATTTACACTACGCGATAATCGGAAACGAGCCTTCCTACGATAGCTTCTTCCTGCTATTCGTGCACTGTAAACAAGCTACCGATAGCTCAACAAACAAGGAAAACGCACATTCATCGGGCGAAATGATCTGCTTTGCTTAAAAGTTCAACCTTCTCAGCTGCATATCATGTGTGAACCTGTGCTGCAAAAGAATGAACTGATCATTCTGTATTAATGCTTGCGGGTGCGAGTGGGGAGTAGACCTACTGGGCAACAGCACACAGAATACCTGAGGGACATGACTATGGCTCACATGATTCATGTTATCACCAGAGCCTCGGATAATGAGGGTGGGTTTGAGCTACAGGTAGAAACCAGGTGCCACTCAGGGAGACTCGGTGCTGTGACAGCCTAGCCCAGGGGTATGGACATGGGCATTCTCTAATGAGGAAGGTGCAGCCGGGATGGTTGATGTGACAGGCTTAGCTGATAGGGTATGATGCAGTAGCGGCCAGTACAACGGGCTTGGCCGATGTGGTACTTTGTAGCAGCGGCCAGGACAGAGGGCTTTGCCAAAGTGGTATGATGCAGCAGTGGCCGGTATAGCAGGCTTGGCTGATAGGGTACAATGTAGCAGTGGTGGCCAGGATAGCAATCTTGGCCGATATGGTACAAGACAGCAGCCACCGGTACAGCAGATTTGGCAGATATCTAAATATGTAGCAAGAGCACCTGGGTCTACGAAACAGACAGGTGTAAGTAACACAGCAGCAGAACATAGATAAGGGATCTGAACAACTAGCAACTCATCTCTAGGATTAGACCTTGTTGCCCAGGCATCTCCCATAAGGGCAGGGTACCTTAAATACCTGATGCCTCTAAGCTCAGCAGCCATGGACTGAGAGACACTTTGAGGTTAGGAGGGTGGCAGCAGGGACTGAGGACCAAGAAATCACCACCTAAACCTCCGCTGATCATCAGTCGTTTAATGCCTGAAGTCAATTAAAATAAATACAACCTTATCCTGTAGCTATTACTCGATTTTACAAATTATATCAATAGAACAACAAAGACTATTAGGAGTAAACCATAATATGACGCCATAACATCTTGAATAAAGGTGACTCCACCAATATTAAACCAATTTTATGTGAGCCCAGCAGCTTGCATCAAGGTATATCTATTTGCTGGGTCCCTACCTAAATGCCCCTACCTGTGCTAAAAAAACCTACAATTTTATTGGGTGGGCAGGAACCTGCTAATAGAAAATTAAAAAATCACCTTAAGCTGGTGGGAAAAAGAGCTCAGTCAGAAAGCATGACCCTATACTAAACCACATAAAAGAATTTTTCTGTAAATAAAAGGGATGACCAACGCTTTATTCTACAACCCCTGGCAAAAATTATAGAATCATCTGGCTCTGAGGATGTTCATTCAGTTGTTTACTTTTGTTTAAAAAAAAAAGCAGATCACAGACATGGCACAAAACTAAAGTAATTTCAAATGTCAACTTTCTGGCTTTAAGAAACACTAAAAAAATCATGAAAACATAATGTGCTAGCTAGTAACGGTTCTTTTCAAGACCAAACAGGGAGAACAATTATGGAATCACTCAATTATGAGGAAAAAATTATGGAATCATGAAAAACAAACAAACAAACAAACAAAAAAAACACTCCAATACATCACTATTATTTTGTTGCACCACCCCTGGCTTTTATAACAGTTTGCAGTCTCTGACGTATGGATTCAATGAGTGACAAGCAGTACTCTTCATCAATCTGGCTCCAACTTTCTCTGATTGCTGTTGCCAGATCAGCTTTGCAGATTGGAGCCTTGTCATAGACCATTTTCTTCAACTTCTACCAAAGATTTTCAATTGGATTGAGATCCAGACTATTTGCAGGCCTTGTCATTGACCTTATGTGTCTTTTTTTAAGGAATGTTTTCACAGTTTTTGCTCTATGGCAGGATGCATTATCATGTTGATAAATTATTTCATAATTCCCAAACATCCTTTCAATTGATGGGATAAGAAAAGTTCAAATGTAAATTTGGGCATTTTTTGAAGATGTAATGACAGACAACTCCCCAGTGCCTTTACCCGACATGCAGCCCCATATCACCAATGACTGTGGAAATTTGCATGTTCTCTTTAGGCAGTCATCTTTATAAATCTCATTGGAACACCAAACAAAAGGTCCGGCATCATCACCTTGCCCAATGCAGATTTGCGATTCATCACTGAATATGACTTTCATCCAGTCATCCACAGTCCATGATTGCTTTTCCTTAGCCCATTGTAACCTTGTTTTTTCTATTTAGGTGTTAATGATGGCTTTTGTTTAGCTTTTCTGTATGTAAATCCCATATCCTTTAGGCGGTTTCTTACAGTTCAGTCACAGACATTGACTCTAGTTTCCTCCCATTCGTCCCTCATTTGTTTTGTTGTGCATTTCCTGTTTTGTAGACATATTGCTTTAAGTTTCTTGTCTTGACACTTTGATGTCTTCCTTGGTCTACCAGCATGTTTGCCTTTAACAACATTCCCATGTTGTTTGTATTTGGTCCAGATTTTAGACAGCTGACTGTGAATAATCAACATCTTTTGCAACATTGCATGATGATTTACCCTCTTTTAAGAGTTAGATAGTCCTCTCCTTTGTTTCAATTGACATCTCTCATGTTGAAGCCATGCTTGATGTCAGTCCACTTGGTGCAAAAGTTCTCCATGGTGTGATCACTCCTTTTTAGATGCAGACTAACGAGCAGATCTTATTTGATGCAGGTGTTAGTTTTGGGAATGAAAATTTACAGGGTGATTCCAGAATTTTTTCTTGAAAGTAACAGTTACTGGCTAGCACATTATGTCTTCATGATTTTTTTTTTGTGTTTCTTAAAGCCATAAAGTTGCCATTTGAAATGACTTTAGTTTTGTGCCATGTCTGTGATCTGCTTTTTTAAACAAAATTAAACAACTGAATGAACATCCTCAGAGCCAGGTGATTCCATATTTTTTTCCAGGGGTTGTATTACCAACCCTTAACATTTATTAAACCATCTTCTCAACAAAAATCTATGTTTGAGCAACTTTTTCACTCTTCAAAACCATCTTTGTTGCCCAAATGCTGATCCTCTGTGAGGCAATGGACATGTGGACCATTACGTCCAGCGTCGGTCTGGCTTGTCGGGGTAGCAAGGAAACCCCTGGTAGGCCCCGACCTTGTCTTCAAACTAAGCTGTCTCCGGTAGCCTGTAGGGGCCCCCGCCAAGTGTATTCAAAATGACCTCCGGCCACAGCTCTTTAGACCATCGAGACGCCGCTGCAGGGGATGATACTGTATGCAGGCAGCACTCACTAGATGATGATAGCGCCAGTAGCCCAGCTACAGTAGCTGCCAGCGCTGCAGGGGCAGAACAAAAGCTCCATCTGAGATGAAGAAAATGCATCCTAGTTGGTGCAGCAGCCAGGACCTGCGATGATGTCATGCCCATGTGACTGTGTGGGAGGAGACGGGCAACAGATACTGAAGGAGATGTGACCGGTAATGAGGGGTGAGGAGCCATGGGGAGGGGGGGTGAAGGGTGAGTGGCATATGAGGGATCCAGACTGTGACAGAGGGGTGTTAAGGATTACAGGGTGTGTGGATTATGAGATTTCAGTGTGTTTGAGAGAGGGATAATTTCGGGTACAGCCAGGCTGTGTGAGATATGTGGGTGCAGGGTGTGTGCACCAGTCCCTCCTGCATGACGTGAGTGAAGTCCACACAGTAGCCATATATCAGTAATGATTAGGGAAAGAGGGATAGCAGCAGTCAGAGCCCCCCCAGTGTCAGTGTCATTATTCTGTACCCCCAGTGTCAGTGTCATTATACTGTACCCCAGTGTCATTATACTGTACCCCCAGTGTCAGTGTCATTATTCTGTCCCCCCAGTGTCAGTGTCGTTATCCTGTTCCCCAGTGTCAGTGTCGTTATCCTGTACCCCTGTGATGGTGGGATATGGGGAATATGGTGTACTGTGTATCATGTTGTGTAGGTTCGTATTTTACTTTGGTTCACTGTCCGTTATTTGTATTGCTTGTGTGTACATTGTATTGTCTGTAGGTAATTACCCCCTGTAGTGTTTCTGTCCCTAAATCTAGGGGGGGAGCTGGGATCCACCTACTGTAAACTCTCTGCTTACCTGGGGGATTTTTCAGTCTGTTTGAGAACTTGAAGAGAGAAGGACGAAGATTGAACCTCTGGGCTTAAGGTACGGCTCTTCAGAGAGAGGTGGACATTTAATTTATCCATTACTGGACTATATTCATATTTTCTTTACTAATTTTACCCTTGGTTTTGTGGTTTATGTTATGGACCATTTGATTTGCTTGGAATAAATGCTCTTTGGATTGCACTCTCTCTATCTCTCGCTCTGTTGATTGTGTGATATGGCAGAAGGACCCTGTCACAACTGGTGGCAGCGGTGGGATCGACAGAGCACAGGCCAATGGACATCCACCAACAGAGGGAGTACAGAAACTGGACTGCATCCAGTCTAAGGCCTGAAAGACACATCCACATGCGTGTTTGTCCCTTTTCCGTATGTACCGGAGACACGGACAAACATGCACCAATGTTAATCTATCATTGAGGTCACACGTGCGTGATTCCATAAGGTCCGTGTGTCTGTGTCCGTGATCCGTATGTGTTTCCGTTTTGCACGGAAGCATGTCCGTTTTCAGCACGGAACACGCACACATGGACCCTATGAAAGTCAATGGGTAGGTGCGCACAATAACGTGACATGGATGCATCTCTGTATGCTCCATGTACGTTTTGTACTTTTTTATAGCGATGTCGGTCAATCTTTCTTTTTCTGTCTATGTCGCTCAATCTCCCTCAGTCCGTTGGTCGGTCTCTCTGTCTGTCTGTCGGTCGGTCTCTGTCTTTCTGTCCCTCTCTCAAGTCTGTCAGTCAGTCTCCCCCCTCTCTCATACTCACTGTTCCCAGATCACCGGCGCGGCGCTGCACGGCTGTTCAATAAATTCCGGCGGCTTTTACTATTTTGAAAAAGCTGGCCGCTCATTATTCAATCTCGTATTCCCTGCTTTCCCCGCTAACTGGCGCATATGATTGGTTGCAGTGAGACACGCCCCCACGCTGAGTGACAGCTGTCTCACTGCAACCAATCACAGCTGCCGGTGGGCGGGTCTATACTGTGCAGTAAAAAAAAAAAATAATTTAAAAAAAACGACGTACGGTCCCCCCCATTTTGATACCAGCCAGCGTAAAGTCACACGGCTGAAGGCTGGTATTCTCAGGATGGGGAGCTCCACGTTATGGGGAGCTCCCCAGCCTAACAATATCAGCCAGCAGCCGCCCAGAATTGCCGCATACAATAGATGCGACAGTTCTGGGACTCTACCCGGCTCTTCCCGATTTGCCCTGGTGCGTTGGCAATCGGGGTAATAGGAGTTATTGGCAGCCCATAGCTGCCAATAAGTCCTAGATTAATCATTGCAGGCGTCTGTGAGACACCCCCAATGATTAATCTGTAAGTTACAGTAAAACACACACACTGAAAAAATCCTTTATTTGAAATAATAAAAACACTACAAAAAACCCGCGTTCACCAATTTATTATGCCCAAATACCCATTCATGCCCGGCATAATCCACGGAGGTCCCGCGTCGCTTCCAGCTCTGCTACATGAAGGTGACAGGAGCTGCAGAAGAACACCGCCGCTCCTGACAGCTCCACACAGCAACTGAGGTGAGTATCGCGATCAGCTGAGCTGTCACTGAGGTTACTCGCGGCCACCGCTGGATCCTCCACCTGTGACAGCAAGTCGCCCGAGTGAGAGCGATGAAGTCACAGGTGAGTTGCGGTCACGGGGGGAGGATCCAGCTGGCCGCGGGTAACCTGAGTGACGGCAGCTCCAATCTCACTGCTCACTTCAGTCACTCTGGGGATTAGCGGTCACCGGTGAGTCCTTCACGGGTGACTGTTAATCAGGACGCGACACCCAGACAGAGCCACAGTATGACAATGAAGTCGGGTGAAGTTCACCCGAGTTCATTCTCAGCGCGCATCGCTGTCTGCTGTCAGCCGACATATAGCAACTACAATTTACATCACACGCGGACATTTCACACGGACAACACACACACACGTCAGCTAAGTTTCACACGCACATACGGACATTCCACACGCACACACGACTAGCATACGCAGTTCACACAGATGCCACACAGACCATAAAAACAAACACAAAAACGGGACACGAGCCCCGAAAAACGGACGTAACACACGTGCATGTTTTTTCACGGATTTGTGTTTCAGGCCTCAAGGAGAGAGCCAAAGATCTGGGCCTGAACTACCAGGGACTGAGCAAAGAAGCCTTAATTGATCTACTTGTGAGTGAGAGCCAGTCCACCTCCTCCCAGATGTCTGACGGACAAGCACTTGGGCCGGGGATCCCTGACCCAAAAAGCCAGTGGTTGGTGTGGTTCGAAGTAGAAATGGCAGCTCTGAGCGCAGGTGTATCTCAGCAGTTTAAGGAGGAGGCTGCTCGCCGAGCACAGTGGAGACAAAAAGCAATGGAGTCCGACAGAGGGAGTAATGTGAGTTGGAATATAAACTCAGCGATCCGGGAGCATGTACGGATCACCCGGACGGACTTCAAGCCATTTCATGAGGCTTCCAGAGATGTGGAAGGGTTCTTCAAGGACTTTGAGCAGCAGTGTGCAGTGATCGAGGTACCCCACTCTGGCTGGATGCGATTATTAGTGAGACTCCTGAACGGAAGCCTGGCAGAGGCTTATCACACCATTGACTGACAGCAGAATCAGGATTACAACATTGTAAAGCGGACTATCCTGGATTACCATGTCATCACTCCAGATTCACATAGGGAACAGTTCCGAGACCTCCCATGCACCATGGGTGGATCGTTTAAGATGTATGCCCATAAGATGTCCCAGGCATGTCGAAGATAGCTGGAAGTGGAAGACGCCTTCACTGTGGAAGACGTTATTCAGGTATTTCTTATAGAACAATTTCTTTTTAAGTGTCCCTCAGAAATACGCCAATGGGTCAGAGAGCGCTCGCCGTGCTCCTTGGATAGAACTGCAGCCCTGGCTGATGAGGCCCTAACTATCCGACCACAATGGAAAAGGCTTCTCAACAATAAGCCACAGCCTGCTCCTGCTCCTCGACCCTCTCCAGTTATATCTGCCTCTACACCCAGCCGCAGGCCGATGACATCCATGGCACACAATTCTGGGCCCCAACAGTTCCGACCATGCCTGTGGGAATCACAGAGAGATGTTATGGGTGCGGACAACCTGGACACCTGCAATCCAGTTGTCCTGCAAGGACTCGGAGGGTCCCCACACACCTCCACTTTGTCCGGTGCATTTTCTGCATTTCATTCCACCTGAGGAAGTTATCATCACCTCCACTGGAATGTACCGCTGACCCTTGCACCATAGCTGCCCCTGTTAGAGTGTATGGCCTCCGGCCTCTGTCACCAGGTTCTCCTACTGCCTTCTCCAGAATGCGCATTGGAAGGAGTACGACGCAGTGGAGATGTTATTGATGTGGGCAGCCTGGGCATTTGCAAAACACTTGCCCTGCTGGTCGATTGCGGAATGACCTTGCACCAAATCGACCTGTTAATTCTCTACAGCCAAATGCAAGGGGGGAGCCTAAGGACTCAGACACTCATGGTTGTCCACTAGGGGTTTATGGGGTGAGAGCCACAGCCCTGAGTTCCTCTCACCATCAAAATAAGCACTTATAGGAGGTTGTACTGGATGGACAGAGAGTCATTGGATTTTGTGTCTCTGGGGCATTTCTCACAATAGCTGATCCCCGAGTGGTTCGGCCAGAGGCAATACATCATGGACCAGAGATTTTTATTGAATTGGCTGGAGACCAAAGGAGGAATATCCCAAAGGCGCCTGTAGATCTGAACTTTGGCTTTGGGGTCAAGCAAATGTGTGGTTGGAGTGATGAGCAGTCTGCCAGTAGATATTCTACTTGGAAATGATGTGAGAGATCTACAATGCCGATTTGTGGGTGCAGGAAACACAGTTTGAGTAAAGGAGGACACAAAGGCAAGCTTGTCCTTCCAACCCTACTGCTGTACAAGGGACTATCCACAACTGAGCAGCATGGACTTAAGTGAGGTGGCCAGAGGTTTGTGTAGACCTCATGGCGTACTCACTTATTAAAAAGAGGGAGAGGTTGTGATGGTGAGATATGGTGTTCTGTGCATCATGTTGTGCAGGTTCGTATTTTACTTTGGTTCACTGTCCATTATTTGTATTGCTTGTGTGTACATTGTATTGTCTGTACGTAATTACCCCCTGTAGTGTTCCTGTCCCTAAGTCTGGGGAAGGGGGCCTGGGATCCACCTACTGTAAACTCTCTGCTTACCTGGTGGATTTGGCAGTCTGTTTGAGAACTTGAAGAGAGAAGGACGAAAATTGATCCTCTGGGCTGAAGGAGCGGCACTTCTGAGAGAGCTGGACATTTATCCATTACTGGACAATATTCATGTTTTCTTTACTAATTTTACCCTTGGTTTTGTGGATTATGTTATGGACCATTTGATTTGCTTGGAATAAATGCTCTTTGGATTGTACAGCCATCTCTCACTCTGTTGATTGTGTTATATGGGAGAAAGACCCAGTCACAACCCCCAGTGTCAGTGTCATTATCCTGTACCCCCAGTGTCAGTATCCTGTACCCCCAGTGTCAGTGTCATTATACTGTAGCCTTGGTGTCCGTGTCATTATCCTGCACCTCCAGTGTCAGTATCCTGTACCCCCAGTGTCAGTGTCATTATACTGTAGCCTTGGTGTCAGTGTCATTATCCTGCACCTCCAGTGTCAGTATCCTGCACCCCCAGTGTCAGTGTCATTGACCTGTCCCCCAACTGTCAGTGTCATTGTCCTGTCTCCTCAGTGTCAGTATCCTGTACCCCCGGTGCTATTATCCTGCGCCCCTGATGTTATTATCCTGCACCTCCAGGGTCAGTGTCATTATCCTGTACCCCCAGTATCAGTGTCATTATCCTGGACCCACAGTGTCAGTATCTTGCACCCCCAGTGTCAGTATTCTGTACCCCCAATGTCATTATCCTGTACCCCGAATGTCAGTGTCATTATCCTGGACCCACAGTGTCAGTATCTTAGGCTATATATAATTACTCTTCAGGGGGCTCTATATGTGATGATAGTACAGGAGGAGCCTCAATATAAATTTATACAGTATATAAAGAAAAGCCTGATCTGCATATAAAGCAGTATTGTCAGAATAAACAGGACAAGTAAAGGGTTTATCCAACATGCAAAACTAATTTGGAAACTATAGTGATGCTTTTATAAGGCCTCTGTCCCTACAGAATGACTGTTCACATCCAGTATAGACACTCATGGCCAATCATTGTCTGGTAATTATGTAAATGTGTGAAGGTGGAAAGAGAAGATAATTATTCACTAGAGTCTCCCCATGGAAAATTGTATTGGAGTGGAAATGCTTCCCACCACCACATATTGACTCTTATAGGATGTTTCCAAAGTCAAGTGGGACAGACCCTATATGAGTGGATAGATAGTGGCATAAATGTATCCACCCCTTCACAACCGGCCATTTTTGCGCTGGTAACCGATTTTTGAGCCGTAACTATTTTATTTTTCCATCAATATAGACATATCAGGGCTTGTTTTTTTGTGGAATGAGTTGTACTTTTAAATGAAACCATGAGTTTTACCATATAGTGTACTGGAAAATGGCAAAAAAATTCAAAATGCGGAAAAATTGCAAAAAAAGTGCAATTGCATAATTGTTTTTGAGATATTTTATTCACGGTGTTCACTATATCGTAAAACTGGTGTGTCGGCATGATACCTCAGGTCGGTATGACTTCATAGACACGAAAAATGTATAGGTTTACCTTTTATCTAAGGGGTTAACAAAACATCTGAAGTTTCTACAAAAAAACTGGTGCACTTTATGCGCCATTTTCTGCGACTTATAGTGTTCACATTTTTTTTATGAAGTATAGCTCACTCACAGCTTATTTTTTGTGTCTCGAACCGATGTTTTTAACTGTACCATTTTTGCAGAGATGCTAGGTTTTGATCGCCTGTTATTGAATTCTGCGCAAAATTTGCGGCAACCAAAAAATGTAATTTTGGTGTTTGAAATTTTTTTGCGCTATTCCGTGTACCAATCAGATTAATTGATTTTTACATTTTGATACATCTGGTATCGCCATGTTCAGAAATGCCCGATGTGTGTAGATATTTTTTATTTTTTTTAAGCCTTTAAATGTCAATGGGGTGAAAGGGGGGTGATTTGAACTTTTAGGTTTTTGGGTTTTTTTACTTGTCCCCTAGGGAGCTGTAAGGATCAGCAGTCTGATCGCTTATTCTTTTCTCCCGATCAGAGCAGCACCGCTCAGATTGGTCCTGGAGAAATGATAATCTCTTGCAACCTGCAGTACTAGACTTCTGGTTACAGGACATGAGTCATGTGAGCTACATGAGTCATCACATGACCCTGTGCTACCATGACAACCATCAGATCCACGTGATCACGTCACGTGACCACGTCACGTGACTTCCGGTGCCAGGCGGTGAGTAAACCTTTATTGCAATCGCCATTAAAATGGCGCTGTCACATTTTGACAGCGCCATTTAAGGGGTTACCAGGTACGGGTGGATAACTATTCCACTCATGCCTGCTAGGAACACATGTCAGCTGTACAAATCAGATATGTGCGCGGATCCCACCTGGCTGCACTATAACCGCTAGGACGTAACTTTACTGCCCGCGGTCGTTAATAGGTTAATTTTAGTAAACTTTTCCATCTGAAGATGCTGGATAGCATTTTGCTTCACTTTGAATATTGTTTGGCTGATGGACTCGGTGGTTTACCGAGGACAAGGAATGTCCGTGTGTAAGAAAAACTGCGACTGATTGTAAATAATAGATTCCATTATTAATTATAAGAAATAAGATGCTGAACAAGAAATCCTGTGATATAGTGCAGGGCACAATACAGTTCTCTTTTGCGCACTGTATTAGTTTGCTAAAACACACACGATTTAGCAAGAGAAGCTGAAAATGATCAAGTAATAAAGATGTTTATGGTAGCCATAGTGTGGGCCCCTAGAGTCAATTTCCCTGGTAGGCCCCTCACACCCCAGTCCGACCCTGATTACATCGTTAGGATAGGGACCAAACAATTGCCAAAAGACTGGTGGGAAAGACCAACTAAAGTACCTCCACACTGAGACAAGGAAGAAGGAAAAATATCCATCTTTCAAAGAACTAATAATACAATGGATGGGAGGACATGACACATTTCTCACCAACAGGACAGAAGGGTCATTAGCCCCTGTCATAGCCACGTACCTGTTTAGCCTCTATTCAGCAATACCAAATTTGGAGTACCCTGTAATTTTAACAAACACAATTCTTCACAGACTTGAGACCCTTCTCTATGATCCTGATTCATCAAGTCTGGTGATTTTCTCATGATGGAGTCAGGATGAATTAGGAGCATCTGACGAGTGGCATGCACTTCCATGCACCACTCCCAAAATCTTACTATAGTCCTTGACTGCAAGGGTGTTGCTAGTGTCCTAAAAGATCAGGGGCTTGAGCCCTAAAGTGCATGTCTTTCCATATTACCTCCCCATCCTTTTAAAAAAAAAATATATACATTTTATATATATATATATATATAAGTATACAAATAATACAGCTACACAATGTCCAGCACCATTACCACTACATAGTGAGTACATAATATTATAATGTGACCATTATCTCTACAAAACAATACACATTATACAAAGTCCAGTAATACCACCATACACCTGCCACTACATGATGACTGCAATACATTAAACTGTTACTAAACTAAAAATAAAATAAAAAGCTGTTATTAAAAAGACTGATATCACCACCATTTGGTGACCATATAGTGGTAGATACCGATCCTGTCAACCATGTTACAGAGATTATAGTACAGATATGTACAGTATAGTGACTTACAGCTGACGTTCTTTCTGGTGGAGTCGTTTACTTTTCTCATCTTCTCCATCTGGCCCAGACCGACATAACTTCTTCTAGCCAGGACTCTTCTGCAAAGATTACACCACAAAGACACATTTGACTTCTCACTAGGGATGAGCGAAATGCTCGTTACTACTCAGTACTCGCCAAGTAGTACGGTATTCGGACTACTCATTACTCCGCGAGTATCCTTGTAATTACTCGTTAGAAGTAGCGAGTCCAGTGTACATCAATGGGAAATGTGAGTAATTTTCTGCTGGACCCTACAAAGCGGTCTGGGGGCTGAGTAAAAGGCTGAAATGGATGCATGATTGTTTAAAAGTCGGGCGGTAAAAAAACGCCGGCCATTGTAAGCAATCAGCTGATACATGCTCCCCACCCGGGTCCTTTGCTCCCTGGTGCTGCGCTCCCCGCCCGGGTCCTTCTCTCCGTGGTGTTGCGCTCCCCGCTCAGGTCCTTCTCTCCCTAGTGCTGCGCTCCCCGCCTGGGTCCTAACTTAGGATCGGGCAGGGAGGCAGTGGGCGAGCGAAGTATCAGGCAGCGGGGAGGGGAGCATCGATCGGTGAAGTCTCGTTCGCTCGCTTGCTCTCTCTCTATGTCTGTCTGTCGGTCCCTCTCTCTCTCTCTGTCGGTCTCTCACCCCCTCTCTCATACTCATCGATCATGGGCACGGCGCTACATGGCTGTCACACTGCTCCAGCAGCTTCTTCTGTTTTTGAAAATGTCAGCCGCTCATTATTCCATCTCGTATTCACTGCTTCCCCCGCCCACCAGTGCCTATGATTGGTTGCAGTGAGACAGCTGTCACTCAGCGTGGGGGCGCGTCTGACTGCAACCAATCACAGCCGCTGGTTGGCGGATAAAACACACATACACACACACACACACACACACACACACAAATCCTTTATTTAAAAATAAACATAGACACCCTGTTTAACCCATTTATTAACCCCAAACATACCCAGCTCCAACGTAAATCCACAACCAAGGTCCAGCGCTGTCTCTGCTGTATCCAGTCCTCTTACTGAGTGGTGACATGAAACTGCCGCTCAGAACAAGAACCAGCACAGAATGACAGCTCTGAAGCCCGCTGTTATTGGAACGATGATGTCAGAGCTGTCATTCTGCGGCTCGGCGTCTCCCTGCCAACGCTAAACTGTGTTGGGCAGCGATGATGTCATCGCTGCCCGACACACTGTCATACCTGCCTAATCCCCGCCACATGAACTTTAGTAACCCAGTCATTCTGTTGTTAGCGGCTGCAGAGAGAGGATTAACCCTCACTACTGTTACTAACATGGAGCTGAGCTGATGACTGCATGGGACCTCGTATTGGACTACTTCGGAGGGATTTTGGGGATTTAATAAAATGGTAAATGAGGGTTTGTCTGATTTTATTTACAATAAAAGTTTGTTGTCTGTGTTTCATTTTGAATAAAGGTGTTGAGTGTGTGTTATTTTACTTTACTACAAGTGAATTATTAAAGTCCGGATTCAAGCGAAGCTGAACTTTATTAATTCAGGGTAATATTCAGGTGGCATTAACCCCTTATTACCCAGTTTGCCAATGCACCAGGGCAGCTGGACAAGCCGGGTAAGCGCCAGATATGGCGCATCTAATGGATGCGCTAAATCTGGAGCGGCTGCTGGTTGCGATTCTTACCCTGGGGGGCCAATAACTATGTGCCCCCCCGGGGGGAGAATACCAACTCCCAGCTGTCTGTTTTATCTTGGCTGACTATCAAAATTTAGGGTACCGCACGCCATTTTTTTTTAATTATTTATTTATTTATTGTACTGCACAATATAGACCTGCCCACTGGCGGCTGTGATTGGTTGCAGTGAGATAGCAGTCACTCAGCGTGAGGGAGTGTCTGACTGCAACCAATATCATAGGCGATGGTGGGCGGGGGAAGCAGTGAATACAAGATAAAATAATGAGCGGCCAGCATTTTCAAAAGCAGGAGAAGCCGCCGGAGCAGTGTGACAGCTGTGCAGCGACGTGCCTGTGATCGGTGAGTATGAGAGAGGGGGTGAGAGAGAGAGACTGACCGACAGAGAGAGAAACCGACAGAGAGAGAGAGAGAGACCGACAGAGAGAGATAGACTGACTGACCGACAGGCTGAGAGAGAGAGACTGAGCAACCGACAGAGAGAGAGAGAGAGAGAGACTTCATCGACGGCTTTCCTGTCCGATGCTTCCCTCCCCACTGCTTCGCTCCCTCGCCTGGTGCTTCCCTCCCCACTGCCCGGTGATTCGCTCCTCCGCCGCCACCCCGACCGATCCTAAGTTAGGACCGGGCGGGGAATGCAGCACAGGTGAGTGAAGGACCCAGGTGGGTAGCATGCATCAGCTGATTGCTTAAAAAAGCCGGTGGCTTTTTACCACCCGGCTTTTAAATAATCATGCATCCATTTCAGGATTTTACTCAGCCCCCAGACCACTTTGTAGGGTCCAGCAGACAATTACTCACATTTCCCATTGACTTGCATACCTGAGTATTAGGACCTACTCGTTATGGGTATAGCGAGTCTGAGTATTTCACTACTCTACCCACTCATCCCTACTTCTCACATTTCTAGCACTGTCCTCATTGATTCCCAACATGCACCAATTAATGCTACAAAGACGTGCGCGGAAGAGAGAGCCCTTCAAAAATAATCGTTTAGCATGTAATAATTCCCAGTATGTTTCTTTGAAAGTTATAATATCCCAAGTGACTCCTTCAAGCAACCAAAACCCTTGAGTATCCCCATTAAGTTCTCAAGAAAAAGTGATAATTCCCTCTGAAAGCCCCAATGAGAAATAACAATGCAGCAATGCAACAATTTAAAACAAATAATGACTTGCGTGTCCTCACAGGCACTCTATGCACTGTATGATGGTCCCTACAGCTTACTATACACTGTATGATGGTCCCCACAGCTCCCTATACACTGTATGATGGTCTTCACAGCTCCCTATACACTGTATGATGGTCTTCACAGCTCCCTATACACTGTATGATGGTCTTCACAGCTCCCTATACACTGCATGATGGTCGCCATAGCTCCCTATACACTGTATGATGGTTGCCATAGCTCCCATTACACTGTATAATGGTCCCCAGAGCTCTCTATACACTGTATGATAGTCACTACAGTTCCCTATATAGTGTATGATGGTGCCTATAGCTCTTGATGCACTGTATGATGGTCACCACAGCTCCCTATAGACTGTATGATAGTCCCTACAGCTAACTATACAATGTGTAATGGTACCCAGAGTTTTCTATACACTCTATATTGAGCCCACAGCTCCCTTAAACACAGTATAATGGTCCTTACAGCTCTCTATACACTCTATGATAGTCCTCACAGCACCTTATACATTGTATTATGGGCCCACAGCTCTTCATACACTGTGATGATCCCCACAGCTCTCTATACACTGTATGATGGTCCTTGCAGCTCCCTATATACTGAATGATGGTCACTAAAGCTCCCTATACATTGTATAATGGTCCTACAGCTCCCTATATACTGTATGATTGTGGGGACTATCTCCCTATACACTGTATGATGATTCATACAGCTCCCTATACACTGAATGATGGTCACTAAAGCTCCCTATACATTGTAAGATTCCTATATGCATTACAATAAAATGCCGGAAGAAGCAATCACTTCACAGACTGTCATGGTGTTATCGAGTTCTGATTAGACTACAGATTCTGACAATCAGCTTGATAACGTCTAAGCGTTAATAAACTCCACAGTTGCTTTATGTTTTGCGTTATTGTCCATCTTTATTATGAAACACCGGCCAATCAGTTTGGATGCTTTTGAGCATACAATATATCTCTGACAACCCCAGAATTCATCGAGCTGCTTCTGTCCTGTGTCACATCATCAATAAACACTAGGGATCAATTGCCACTGGCAGCCATACATGCCCAAACCATCACACTGCCTCTGCCGTGTTTTACAGATGATGTGTGCTTTGGAACATGAGCTGTACCTTGCCTTCACCATACTTTTTTCTTTCTATCATTCTGGTAGAGGTTGATCTTGGTTTCATTTGTCCAAAGAATGTTCTTCCAGAACTGTGCTGGTTTGTTTAAGATTTGTTTTTTCTTATTCTTGAGGCTTATGAGCCTTGCAGCGAACCTTCTGTATTTTCTTTCATGCAGTCTTCTTTTTATGGTAAATTTGGATATTGATACACCTACATCTTGGAGAGTCTTTAACTTGGTTGGATGTTGTGAAGGGGTTTGTCTTCTCCATGGTAATTATTCTGCGATCATCCAGGTATTTTTGCATTATTGTCACAAGTGCTTTCTTTCTTTCTGAGGATGTACCAAATTGTAGATTTAGCCAGCCCTAATATTTTAGTCTTGTGCAAGTCCACAATTCTCTTTCTGAGATCTTGGCTGATTTCTTGTGACTTTCCCATGATGCTACACATAGAAGCAGAGTATTTCAGATGTGCATTAAAATACATCCACAGGTGTGTCTCTAACGCAGATGTTGCAAATAAACCTATCAGAAGTTTCCAAAGACATGACATCATCATATGGGCTGCCCCATATTGTTTAACCCCTTCACGACCGCGGGCAGTAAAATTACGTCCTATTTTAACATGACTTAACGACCAGGGACGTAATTTTACTGCCTAAAGTTCATTTGATTGCCGTGGCCATAGCAACGGCTTTCAAATCATGTCCCCTGCTGTTTCTTACAGCAGGGGATCTTTGCTTGACCCCAGGGGGGGTGGCATTGCCACCCCCCATCGACGATCGATGTGATTGGCTGTTCAAATCTGAACCGCCAACCACATCGTTCGCACTAATTTCGGCAAAAATAATGCCTGAATTAGTGCGATACTATGAGATCCGGCTATGAGATGCCGTAGCAGCTGCAGCATATCATAGGTGGACCTCAAACATGTCGCCCCCAGCCCCTGCAGCACTGATTGGAGCGATCGTGCTATGACGCGCAAT
This sequence comes from Anomaloglossus baeobatrachus, assembly GCF_048569485.1. NCBI lineage: Eukaryota > Metazoa > Chordata > Amphibia > Anura > Aromobatidae > Anomaloglossus > Anomaloglossus baeobatrachus. The sequence continues at coordinate 213,609,756 of NC_134354.1, forward strand.
CGCTCCAATCAGCGTGCAGTGGGGCAGTCTGATCTGCAGGTGGCCGCCCTCCCTAGGCCTGTGCTGGTCTGGGGAGCCTCCCCCAACATGTCTGCAGTGTGGACTGGCTGGTACTTGTGGTACCATGCCACCGCTGCTGCTGCCGCCGCCGCTGATGTGACTGCTCCTGCTCCACGTGAGTACTGTGCTCACCTTGCAGCCCGTGCGCGCTCCTGTTATGGCCCCTGCCCGTGCTCCCCTGCGATCTGCCCCCCGACATCCCGATCTGCTCCCCCCGCGATCTGCCTGCCTCCTCTGTGATCTCTATTCTGCTTCCTTCCGTCTTTACTTCTCCGGTATTCCCCTCTGCTCTCCCTCTCCCTCTCCCCCTCTGCTGTTCCCCCGACGTCCTCTTACCTGCCTTCACAGGGTCGTCCGAGGTCTTCACTGGCCCGATCACATCTGCTTCCATCGCTGGGTCCTTCCTGGGTATTCTGCAGAGCTGTCCAACATCCTGCCTGCTGCTCCTGTAAAGCTGTGCATCTCGCTTGCCTTCTGTTCCTCCTGCAGTTCTTCTGGTCAATGATCCTCCTGCTAATCCTCTGGGTACTATGAGTATAACTTTTTTTTTTTTTTCTTCCTGTATCCCATGTCCATTTTTACAAATCATCTGTCCGTGCCTCCCGCCGAGCGCTATCAGGGATGCAGATAACGTATCTGCATCCATGGTCAATTTTTGTATTTCATCCGACCGTGTGTCCTGCAGCGGCCGATCAGTGCACCGCGTCTGTGCGTTTGAAAAGTCAAATGGCGTTCCTTCTCTTCTGAGCCCCGCCATGCGCCCAAACAATTGATTTCAACTACATATGAGGTATCTGCGTACTCAGGAAAAATTGCACGATATGTTTTATGGTGCATTTTTTCCTGATACCATTGTAAAAAAAAAAAAAAAAAAGTACCTGATTGATGCAAAAATTTTGTGGTAAAAAAAAAATAATAATTTTCACGGTTCAACGTTATCAACTTCTGTGGAGCCCCTGGGGGTACAAGGGGCTCACCAAACATCTAGATAAATTCCTTGAGGGGTCTAGTTCCAAAATGGGGTTATTTGTGGGGGAGCTCCACTGTTTAGGCACCATAGGGGGTCTCCAAACGTGACATGGCGTCCGCTAATGATTCCAACCAATTTTGCTGTCAAATGGTGCTCTTTCTCTTCTGAGCCCCGCCATGCGCCCAAACAATTACTTTCCACCACATGTGAGGTATCTGCGTACTAAGGAGAAATTGCACAATACGTTTTATGGTGCATTTTTTCCTGATACACTTGTGAAAAAAAAGCTACCTGGTTCAAGTAATAGGTTTGTGGTGGAAAAAAAAAAATGTATTCATGGCTCAACATTATCAACTTCTGTGGAGCCCCTTGGGGTTTGCTAAACATCTAGATAAATTCCTTGAGGGGTCTAATTTCCAAAATGGGGACACTTGTGGGGGAGCTCCACTGTTTAGGCACCATAGGGGGTCTCCAAACGTGACATGGCGTCCGCTAATGATTCCAACCAATTTTGCGGTCAAATGGTGCTCCTTCTCTTCTGAGCCCCGCCATGCGCCCAAACAATTACTTTCCACCACATATGAGGTATCGTCGTACTCAGGAAAAAATGCACTATAAATTTCATGGTGCATTTTTCCTGATACCCTTGTGAAAAAAAAGCTACCTAGTTGAAGCAACAGTTTTGTGGTGAAATTTTTTTTTTTTCTTTTCACGGCTCAACATTATAAACTTCTGTGAAGCCCCTAGGTGTTCAAAGCGCTCACCAAACATCTAGAAAAATTATTTGAGGGCTCTAGTTTCCAAAATGAGGTCACTTGTGGGGGAGCTCCATTGTTTAGGTACCTCAGGGGGTCTTCAAACCCGACATGGCGTCCGCTAATGAGTGCAGCTAATTTTGCACTCAAAAATTCAAATGGTGCTCCTTGCCTTCCGAGCCCTGCCATATGCCCAAACATTTGATTTCCACCACATATGAGGTATCTCCGTACTCAGGAGAAAATGCACAATACATTTTATGGTGCATTTTTTCCAGATACCCTTGTGGAAAAAAAGCTACCTAGTTGAAGCAACAGTTTTGTGGTAAAAAAAATTTTTTTTCTCATCACGGCTCAACGTTATAAACTTCTGTGAAGCCCCCAGGGGTTCAAAGTGCTCACCAAACATCTAGAAAAATTATTTGAGGGCTCTAGTTTCCAAAATGGGGTCACTTGTGGGGGAGCTCCATTGTTTAGGCACCTCAGGGAGTCTTCAAACCCGACATGGTGTCCGCTATTGAGTGCAGCTAATTTTGCGTTCAAAAATTCAAATGGCACTGCTTCCCTTCCGAGCTCTGCCGTGCGCCCAAACAATTGATTTTTACCACATATGGGGTATCAGCGTACTAAGTTGAAAATGCACAATAAATTGTATGGTGCACTTTCTCTTTTCTCCCTTGTGAAAATGAAAATTTTATAGCTAAAGTAACATTTTTGTGTTAAAAAGTAAAATTTTCATTTTTTCCTTCCACATTTCTTTGGTTCCTGTGAAGCACCTAAAGGGTTAATAAACTTCTTGGATGTTGTTTTGAGCAGTGTGAGGGGTGCAGTTTTTAGAATGGGGTCACTTTGGGGTATTTTAGGTTACCTCGGCCTCTCAAAGTCACTTCAAATGTGATGTGGTCCCTAAAAAAAATTATTTTGTAAATTTTGTTGGAAAAATGAGAAATTGCTGATGAACTTTGACCTCTTCTAACTTCCTAACGAAAAAAAAATTTGTTTCGAAAATTGCGCTGATGTAAAGTAGACATGTGGGAAATTTTATTTAGTAACTATTTTGTGTGACATATCTCTCAGATTTATGGGCATAAATTTTCAAAGTTTGAAAATTGCGAAATTTTCAAAATGTTCGCAAAATTTCCTAAATTTTCACAAATAAACGCAAAAAATATCGGCCTAAATTTACCACTGACATGAAGTACAATATGTCACGAAAAAACAATCTCAGAATCGCCAGGATCCGTTGAAGCGTTCCAGAGTTATAACCTGTCAAAGTGACACTGGTCAGAATTGCAAAAAATGGCCCGGTCATTAGGGTGTTTTAGTGGCCAGGGGTGAAGGGGTTAAAGGAATAGTACTCTTCGCGTATGTAAACTTTTCACTTTGCAGAAAGTAATAAAAATGCCTTAAATCTCTCATTATTTTGGCATTTGGCAAATATAAATAATTTAGGTAATCCTAATTGTCATAAAACGGGAAAGGTTTATTCTGATTTCATGTCAGATAGTGGGAAAAACATGCATATGTGTCTTTTTAAATAGTGTATGTAAACTTCTGGTTTAAGCTGTATAATGTTCCAACCCCCTGCATATTGTAAGCTTGCACCCTCTAGTGCCTTTATTATGGCACAAAAGGGTGTTTTTTTGTAGCCTTGTTTTTAGCCCCAAATTCACGCTTTAAAAAAAAAAAAAAAAAAAAAGAAAAAAAAAAAAAACAAACAAACAAAGAAAGGACAACATAGAGTCCCCCTTTTTTGGGAGCCAGCTAAAAGTAAAACCGACAGCTGCAGCCTGCAGCTTTACCTTGGCTGGTAATCAAAAAAAAAGAAGTCCTCATTTTCCTTTAAATTATTTATTTAAAATGAAATAATTTAAAACAAAAAACGTAGGGTTCCCCCAAATTGGATCACAAACCACGGTAAAGTGGACAGCTAGGGTCTGGTGCTCTCAGGCTGGGGAGGCCCATGGTTATTTGGCCCTCTTCAGCCCAAAAATAGCAGGCCACAGCCACACAAGAAGTGGCGCATCCGTATCGTATGTGCCAATAATGTTGCTTTGTCTCAGTTCTTCACGTTGCTCTGGTGGCAACGGGGTAATAAATGCTGTGCAGCTGTGAAGTGCTAGCTGGCATCAACCCTGGTATTAGTAATTGGTGGGCATCTAACAGACACCCCCATTACTAATCCAGTAAAACAACCCCCGACTACAGACTTCAGCCCTTGTTAACCAATTAGTTGTTTTTTTTAAATAAAAAAAAAAAATGTCCACCGTAGTCCATAAATTTATGGTCAAAGCTGAAAAGGCAGGTGCGACCAAGGTGATCTAAAAACCTGGCTTAGTTGCAGCAGTTCTGTCAGGAGGAATGGGCCCAAATTGTGAGAAGCTTGGAGAAGGAATTTAAAACGTCATACAGTTTAAGGGCAATGGTACCAAATACTAGTGAAATGTGTGTGAACTTTTAATTTTGCAGAAAGTAAGAAAAATGCCTTAAAACAGTCTCTCTCTCATCATTCTGGCATTTGGCAAATATAAATAATTTTGGTTCCTAATTGTCTAAAAAGGGAAAGCTTTATTCGGATTTCATGTCAGATAGTGAGAAAAACATGGATATGTGTCTTTTTAGATAGTGGATGTAAACTTCTGGTTTTAACTGTATGTGTGTTGCAGATCTATCTATATCCCTCTAGCTTGCTAGCTATATAAAACCATAATTGATCCGTTATCCGTTAACAGACCAGTGATAAAAGTGATCCATTTTTACATTTTCCAAACGGATACAAAAGTGGAATGATTTCATGGGAACACAGCCTTACCGAGCTTTTTCATGTGCCTAAATGGCAGTTTATGACTACCTATGGAGTATTTTCGTATTCAGGAGCAGTAGCACAACAAATTGGCGATCTATTTTCTCCTGTTACCTTTCTGAAAATTACAATTTTGGTGCTAAAGCAACATTTTCGTGGAAAAAAAATGTATTTTTTATTTTCACATTCCAATGTTATAAAATTCTGTTAAGCACTTGTGGGTTCCATATTCTCATCACACCACTAGATGAATTCCTTGAGGGATGCAGGTTCCCAAATAGGTTCACTTGCAGGAGTTTCTGCAGTTTTGGCACATCAGGGGGTTCTGCAAATGTGACATGGCATCAGCAATCTATTCTAGGCAAAATTGCTCTACAAAGTTCAAATGGTGCTCCTTCCTGTAAGAGCCCTGTCATGTGCCCAAATAGTAATTGATGAACAGATATAGGGTATCATCTTACTCAGAAAATAAAACAACAAATTATGGTGTCCATTTTGGGATAAAGTAACAATTTTGTATGGAAAATAAAATTTTTCATCATACATTTTTCATTTATTCCTTCCACCTTGTTTTAATCCCTGTGAAGCACCTAAAGGGTTAAACTTTCTAAATGTGGTTTTGAATACATTGAGAGGTGCAATTTTTATAATGGGGCAACTTGTAGGCCCCTAAAAGTCCCTTCAAAAGTGAAGCAGTCCCTAATAAAATAGGTTTTGCAAATTTTGTTGGAAAAATAAAAAATTGCTGCTAAACTAAGAACCGTTTTACATTTCTAACAAAATAAAATGTTTGCAATAATTATGCTGATGTATGTGGCAAATGTTACTCTAACTTTTTTGAGTGGTAAAGGGGTGGTTCACTGATTTGTATTACTGGCCACATCAATATTATGTTGAGAAACAAGGTTTCTCTCAAATACCTTGTGTTGACAATAGTGCCTGTGAGCGGCGCTATTGCAGTCTGGTCATCCTCTTCGTGTGACCCCCGGGCTCGGTGACATCTCATGTCCGGTAATGTCATGTCAAATCAGGCGGGCTGCAGTCTTCCTGAGTGACTGGGCTGTGGGCATTTCACCGCTCGTCATAATAATTACTTCACAGATTTGCTGCTTCATCTATTTGCTTTATGAGATTTTCTGCAGCTTCCATAATACTTGAAAACTTATAACAAACCCCATAAGTATTTTTCTTTCACCCTACCCTATTGCTTGAACTCTACGTTTACATTTATATCACATATAATAATCACACAGGTTGGATGTTACGTGCAAGCAATCCCCTCCATCACGCTTATTTGTATGTTCATTCCAGGACAGACAACCATGGAAATTAACATTCCATGTTCCAGCCATGTCTCCGCTATGCGATATAATTATTTTCCAACATTATTAATTCTATTTTTTTATCTTGTTGGTGAGGGTACCAGCATTACACTGTGTGCAGTTAGTAGGCAAGTGAATATTTTGATCACCACTCGTGATGACAGGACCTGCAGATACCTGGAATCAGCGGGTCCAACCGGGTTTAAACAAAAAAAAGTTCCAGCCTGGAAATTATCCTGGATATCTGCCCGGACAGCTGTGAGCTTTCATTAACTCCTTATTACAACAATTGCAACAGCGCAATTAGGATGAGCTGGGTAAAGTTAAAGGATTCTCGCATCTAGTGGATACAGCAATCTTGGGCAGCTGTAGACTGCTATTTTTAGGCTGGAGGGTCCCAATAACCATGGGTCTCCCCAGCCTGTGAATACCAGCCTCCAGCTGTCAGCTTGATCATGGCTGGGTATAAAAATTGGGAGGTTCACATGCTGATTTTTAAAACTATTCATTAAAATAATAAAAAGAATCAGCATTTGGTACCTCTTATTTTGATATTCAGTCAAGATAAGCACATGGATAGGGGCTGCAGCCTGTAGCCATATGCTTTATCTGTGCTTGGTATCATAATATGGGGGGGCACTACCTCAATTTATTATTTTATTTAATTTAATTTATTTTTCATTATAGGCACTTACACAGCATCAGTGACGGAAAACCATCAGACACGCTGTCACACAAGGTGTCTGACTGCAATCTGAGATGCCGGGTCCGCTGGTGGGTGTGGAAAGCAGTGCATATGCATGAATGTTAAATAGCAGTCCCGGAAGTAAGGTTACAGCCGCGTGGGACACTGATAAGTATAACGCGCCCATTATCCCTATTTTTCTTTAAATTACTCGGGTGTCCTGATCCTGGATCGGTACCTGGAGTTCCCTGAGAACTCCAGGTCTGGAGTCGGTGCATGGGTACATTTGAACCTGTGTGGATCCAGACTTTTAAAGTCCGGGTCCACCCATCACTAGTCTTGACGCTATAACGTCTGTATTCTGTTCTATCGTGGTTGGTTTCAGCCTTCCTTACCTTGACCATGTCTCTGAGCACTAAATGCTTTCTACTTCTGTACACTTCAGGGTGTTACAGTTCTGGAATATGACAGCACTGAAGGAATAGGTTCCTGGTCACTTCAGGTTTGATTTTTCTCAAAACTTTGATCGTTAATGTCTTTTTTTCTCAAACACATTTTTTTGCAATTCTATTGGCCATTTGTAACAAGACATTTAATGGTTTTGTGATCACACCCCAATATTTTAGCAATTGTCAAGGGTGCTGCGTCTCTGTTAGACTGGTAACAATTCTTGACATTTCAGAGTCTGTTAGGGGTTGTCCGGGACTTCAACATTCATGACCTATACTTAGGATAGGTCATCAATGTCTGATAGCAGAGGGGATGACACCCAGCTCCCCTGCCACTGAGCTGTTAGCGCTGCTACTGCTGTCCGGAACTACTCAGTTTCAGAACTGCACAACACAACTCCAACAACTGTTTAGTGGTCAAGGCTGGGTACTGTAAATCCATCCCCAATTGAGATTCTGGTTTAGATTATATATCCTTAGGCATATGGCAAGGCTCGTTAAAGGTTTGAGATGGTCTTTTAGGATTGATACTTCCAATGGGTGGCACTAGAGTTCAGGTCCTCTTCCTCTCTGTAGAGGCAATTTGCATATTAAATAAATATATAGAATTTATTTTTTTTTTTTTACCTAGGAGCTGACTTACCCCATATAAAATAAGTATAGTTTAAGAAAATACCTGAATTGTGGCATAGGGTTCTTAAAGTTGTTTAGCAAAAATAAAAAAAAAAAAAAAAAAAAAAAAGTGAAGATGAAAATCTTAAATGGCTCATAAAAATTTGATTATTTTTTAGGAGTTGCCAAGCCCTAGTAGCAATGACGAGTTTTATAATGTAACAGCTAAAAAGCAGAGACCTATACAATAAGCTGTAACTTCCTATTCTTCAAACCCAAAAGTAAAACAAGACATGACATTTATGAGCAGAGTAAAGTCCATATTTAACTGAAAACTAATCTACTGAAGTTACACATTTAGTTTACTTTAGTTTCCTATAAAAGTGACTATGGCTATAAACTACCCTGACCTGAAGTAATGACATACCTCTGGAAGGGTGAGAACCCCTAAACATGGAAGGCTTGCCCAATTTGAGGAGGCAAGAGGAGAATGTACAAAGATTGCCTGGGCACGATTAAACTTTTAACGATGGCCAGTAATTTGAATGCCTATTTACACAGGCAGACTAAAGTAAATGATGGGCGGTGAGCTAACTATACTAAAGATTTAGCACTGTCGATAACTATGGCAGCATGTTTAAGGACGCAGCTGCCTACCTAGCTGACACCTCTGCGGACTCTGTGCATTTGGCGGCCGGATCAGCGGGCTTATCTAATGCTGCTCGACGGGCACTGTGGCTGAAGTCATGGAAGGGGGACACATCTTCAAAAGCCAAATTGTGCACACTACCTTGTCAGGGTGAGTTTCTCTTTGGGCCTGAGTTGAATGATATAACTAAAGCCGGAGATACTAAGAAAGGTTTTCCAATACCTACATTCCTACCTTTAGGAAACCCTACAAAAAAAACAACACTTCCAGTCCATCAGGTCAGAATAGTGGGAAAAATATGACCCTTGCGCCTCAGGTTCCCAGGGCTCCATGTTTGGTGGTACATCATTCGTTTTTACAGCAACATCTGTAGTTCTATTACCTCCAGTTCCTTCATCTTGCAAATCATCTCTGAAGGTCTTCAGCTAGAATTTAGTTCTCTGCCTCCGCAATCTTTTATTCTAACTCCTACTAGGAAAGACTTGGATAAACACAAAGCTTTAGTGGCCAAAGTCCTCACACTAGTAAAAAGGAGGGTCCTAGTAGTGGTCCCTACTCACCAAAGGGGCCAAGGGTTCTACTCTCCTCTTTCTGGTTCCTAAACCAGACGTCTCCTACAGAACAATAATTAATCTAAGGAAGGTAAATCTTTTTCTCAAATAACGACCACTGAAGATGGAGTCAATCCAGTCAGCTTATTAAACTTCTCTTTCAAAATTGTTACATGGCAGTTTTAGATTTAAAGGATGCATACAATCACATCACTATCCACTCACATCATCAAAAATATTTAAGGGTAGCAATTCTAATTAATAGCTTCATTCAACATTTTCAGTTTGTCTCCATGCTCTTCAGAGTTTTTCTGGCCCCTCGTATTTTTATAAAGGTCATGGCGGAGGTCACGGCCCATTTACGGGAATGTCAGATCTTGATAATTCCGTACTTGGATGATCTCCTAATTGTAGGAAGAACGGCAGACGAATGCGCAGCCCGCCTTAATCATACTATGTCTACCCTTCAGCACCTGGGATGGATTTTAAATTTACAAAAATCTCTACTAACCCCGACCACTCTTCAGTCTTTTCTAGGGATTCTCTTGGACTCTCGTCAACAGCAACATTTTCTCCCAGACATAAAGATCGCAAGACTTCAAGAAAAAATATGGTATGTGCAGGGTCACCCGTCACTATCCTTAAGAAACGCCATGTCCTTGTTAGGATCCCTAAGCTCCTGTATTCCAGCGGTTCTGTGGGCACAACTACATACCAGGACTCTCCAATGGGAGGGTCTTGGCGGCAGCAGAAACCCTCCGGGGCTCCCTCGACTCCAATATGACTCTTACCAGAACAGCTCAGGAGTCCCTCACCTGGTGGATGGTGGAGGCCAACCTAAATTCAGGTAAACTGTGGCATGTTCATCGTACCAACATAGTGACAACAGAGGTCAGCCCTTTGGGGTGGGGAGATCATTTGAGAAACACTATGGCACAGGGTCTCTGGTCCAGCCAGGAACTAGACACTTCCTCCAACCTCAAGGAACTTCGAGCGGTCAAACAGGCTCTAGTGACCTTCCTTCCTCTCCTTCAGCAGATCCATATCCAAGTCCTTTCCGAAAATCAGACCGTGGTTTCGTATATAAAATCACCAGGGGGACGAGGTCTCGTTCACTCATGGCAACGACTGCCCGGGTATTGAATCTCGCCGAGCAACACCTTCTTTCTCTATCAGCCCTTCATATCCGAGGAGTAGATGACGACAGAGCAGATTTCCTCAGCCGACATACTCTACATCAAGGAGAATGGAAACTGAACCCAGAGGTGTTTCTCCAGATTGTTCATTGGTGGGGCCGACCGGTAATCGATTTGTTTGCCACCAGGCAGAACAAACAAATAGAACAGTTTGGTTCTCTGAACAAAGCAGACAACCCGCCAGTTCTGGATGCCCTTCAAATTCCCTGGACTTTCTACCTGGCCTATGCCTTTCCCCGATGAGCCTACTTCCGACAGTTATCAGGAAAATCAGGGACGAACGGCCGAGAGTCATCTTGATAGCACCCTTTTGGCCCAGACGCCCCTGGTTCTCCCTTCTCCAGGGAATGTCAGTTACAGAGCCCTGGGTTCTCCTGTCCAGCCCGGATCTGCTGTCCCAAGGGCCTTTCTATGATCCACACGTCAAGGGCTTGAACTTGACGGTGTGGAACTTGAAAGGGAGTTATTAGCTTCACGGGTTTTCGCAACAATTAATAAATACCCTTCTTCATAGTAGGAAGCCAGTAACAACTAAGCAGTATGGTAGAGTCTGGAAGAAATTTCTGGGATTTCCCCCTTCCTCTTCTCCAAGGGTGGTACCCATAATAATCAATCTATTCTGGAGTTTCTCCAGAATGGTCTGGATATGGGTCTTTCTCTAAACACACTCAAGGTCCATATATCAGCCTTAGGGGCCCTTTACAATTCTAATATAGCTGGTAATCGCTGGATCATGTGTTTTCTTAAGGCATGTTAACGCAGTCAACCAGTTCATATTCCCAACCTTCCCCCTTGGGATCTCAATCTAGTGTTAGACGCCCTGAGTGGCGCGCCCTTCGAATCCTTGCAGTCTACTTTGGATAAGCTAGTTTAAATAAAAACATGCCTGCTGGTAGCCTTAACCTCTGCCTGTCGAATTAGTGATATTCAGGCCCTCTCTATTGATCCTCCATATATGCAGGTCTTCCTGGGAAAAAAAAAAAATTGTTCTAACAACAGACCCTGCTTACTTGCCCAAAGTAGCCTCCCATTTTGACAGGAGTCAGGAAAGTATTTCACCTTTCTTTTTTTCCCTATCCAGTCACACCTGAAGAATGTAGATACCATACTTTATATGTGCGAGATGTCTTACTCCAATACGTTGCTAGGACAGCCTCCTGGAAAGATCATAAGTCCTTGTTTATATCCTTCCAAAAGGAGCTAGAAAGGGACACCAGGTGTCAAAAAGCACACTAGCTAGATGGGTGAGGTAAGCAATCTCTCTGGCATACTCAGCTAAAAATGAGCCATTGCCACGTAGCATAAGAGCTCATTCCACTCGAGCAATGGCATCATCCTGGGCAGAAAAGGCGGATGTCTTCATCGTTCATATATGTAAGGCTACTACGTGGTCTTCACCTTCCACCTTCTATAAATTACTATAGGTTGGATCTTTCCTCTGCTACAGACCTTACCTCGAGAGATCGGTGCTGCAGGCAGTGGTCCATCCCTAGGTGGCATAGTCTCTGAAAGTCTCTCTCAGTGGGTGCTGTTGTGGCAATAGAAAAAGACTAAATTACTCACCGGTAATGGGATTTTCCAGAGTCCACAACAGCACACACACACACCCCTACCCTTATTGAGTCTTTCACTCCTTTGGTTGATGTGATATTCTTTCTGGTGTTCTTCTTTTTCTTTAATGACATACTAATATGTTGCGGTTCCTCTCCAATGTTCTGAAATCAACTGAAGAGGGAGAGGAACCGGCTTTTTTTTTTTTTAATAGGTTTCCTGTCCCGATGGGGCAGATCCTTCTCTCAGTGGGTGCTGTCATGGACGGCGAAAAATCCTATCACCGGTAAGTAATTTAGTCTTTTTTCCGTCAAGATCTGTGTTTTCCATTATAGTCTGAGGTTATGCACTTTCTTATTCTTTCCCATGCACCGAGTTTACGTAAAGGAAACCAGTCACTAGATTTGGCAACTATAAGCTGCGGCCACCACCAGCGGGCTCTTTTATATACAGCTTTCTAACATGCTGTATATAAGAGCCCAGGCCGCTGTGTAGAACGTAAAAATCACTTTATAATACTCCCCTACGGGGCGGTGCAAACCAGCTACATAGGTGTCTCAGTTCTCCGGTACCACTGCCTCCTCTTTCTGCCATCTTGGTCCTCCTTCTGAAGCCTGGGTGCATGACATGTCATAAGTCACCCACACTAGCCGGCATTGAGGTCTCGCGCAGGCTCACTTTGATCTGCCCTGAATAGGGCAGATCAAAGTATTGTATTGCGCCTGTGCGGAACCTCAATACCGGCTAGTGTGGAGGACGTAGGATGCGTCATGTACCCAGGCTTCAGAAGGAGGACAAAGATGGCCGAAAGAGGAGGCGCCGGTACCGGAGAATGGAGACACCCATCCTATCAGTCTACCACCCCGTAGGTGAGTATTATAAAGTGATTATGTTCTACACAGTGGCCTGGCTTTTATATACTGCATGTTAGAATGCTGTATATAAGAGCCCACTGGTGGTGGCCGCAGCTTATAGTCACCAAATCTGGTGACAGGTTCCCTTTAAAGACCGGAGGGAAAATAACAAGAAAAAAAAACCAAAAAAAAACCAAAAAACAACAACCTTTAACCAAAGTTCCATTTCTCACAAAAGCAAGTCTTTTTGTGTTTTTTGGGTATGGTGAGAATGAGTAAATGATGAATTTTGACGACCAGAATATTTACAATAATCCATTTAATTCTAAATGAAAATAAAGTTCATTTAAGAACCATATGCTCAAAATCTATTTGGCTTTATCTTTTATACAATCATAATTTCAGCTACAGCCACGGAGGGAAAAAAAAATACAACAGAAAGTGTCCCACTCGACCTGCAATGTATTGCAACAAGTTACTTAAGTGTATATTCCCAAAGACTAATATCGATTCTCAAACCCTTATTAAAATTTCTTACACTGTATGTAAAAAGTTCCTATACAGCTGGTTATAGTTCAATAGACAAAAAACAGAGCCACCCACTTGCTACGTATACATCGGTATTAAAAAAACAAAACAAAAACAAAAAAAGGAATAGGCTCTTATTGAAATGCCAAAAGGGTGCAAGAAGCATTTTAGTGGATAACAACTGGAGCTGGTGGGGAGATTTCCGTCAGAAAAACAAAGTTTGCAACCTTTGCTCTCCACCAGTACTGAAATTACAGCGTTCATTGTTCCAAGTGTGCTACTGGTTGTAGAGAACCATGGAAGGTACAAGGAAACAGAATAAAAGGAGCCAAGTTGCAGACACATTCTAAAATTATTCCTAAAACAACATGGAAGAACATGATGCTTCAACAATTAAAAAATAAGCCATCATTGGTGAAATTAAAAAGCCACGATTGCCCGGAGACCGAAACGGTAAACTGGATTGTTCCTCGATTCTGAGCCATGGCAAAATTACAATAACGGCATTAAAATGCCATCCCTTCTGGACTCCTCGAACTTCTGCATACATATACAATAACCATATAAGCCAGGAATAGTGTAAACATTGCTTAGATTAGAGCGCGATTATTCTTGGTAAACCACTGCAATTAAAAAAGCTTAACAATAAAGTCCAGAAACCATTTTTGATTTTGCCGAAAATCATTTCTCAAATGTGAATTAAATATCTAAAAGTTACATCAATGTAGTAAAAATAAAACACGAGATCCCTTTTGCAGCGGATTTCGTTTAAACCGCCAAAAATCCGCTGAACATGGAAGATTCGGGATGGGGAAAAAAAAAAGTCCTCATTTAAAATGCTATTTATTTCATTACACTGAAATTCAAAATGTGAAAATAAATGACTAAGTGCTGAAATCTGCTTCATATGTCCTTGACCATAATGAATATTATAAATTATAAGTGGAGAGTGTATAAAAAAATAAATACATATAAAAATAAAAAAAGAAAATCCCGAAGGAGGAATATTTTTGTACTTTAAAACGGTGGTGATTTTTACGCAAATCTCAAACTCTAGTACCAAAATAACAAAAAAAAAAAAAAAAGAAGATACATAAAAGTCAAACCGGTTCCTTATGAAGTAACTGGCACAGTGCCTCAAAAGTATTAACCCCTTGGCATTTTTCATGTTTTGCTACCTCACACCTGGAATTTCACTTTTTTTTGCCTACAACTGTGAACATTGGGTTTTCTTTTTATTGTGAAGCAAACAACAAATAGAACAAAATAACTGAAAACTTCAGTGTGCATAACTATTCACCCCCTTAAAGTCATTAATTTGTAGAGTCTCCTTTTGCGGTAAGTCACTTTGGATAAGTCTCAGCTTTCCACATCGTGCCACTGGGATTTTAACTGTTCCAACTCCTTCGAGTTAGATGATTTGCACTGGGGAAAAGTAATTTGCAAGTCTGACTACAGATTTTCAGTTGGATTAAGGTCTAAATCTTGACTAGGCCACTCCAATATATTTACACATTTGCCCTAAAACAACTCAACTCAATTGTCTTATTGGAAGGTGAACCTCCATCCCACTCTCATATCACTAACAAACAGGTTTTTCCTCAATATTCCTGTATTTCACACCATCCATCTTCCACTCGACTCAGACCTTTCACTGTTGCTGAAAAACATCCCCACAGCAGGATGCTGTCACCACCATGTTTCACTGTAGGGTTGGTGTTCTTGAGGTGATGAACTGTGTGAGTTTGGTGCTAGACAGAGTTTACCTTGGTGGGTAAAAAGTTCAATTTTGTTCTCATCTGACCACAGTATCTTCCTCCATACATTTGTGGAGTCTCCTACGTATTTTGGCAAACTCAATACGAGCCTTCCAAATTTTGGATGTCCGTAAAGACTTTTTTTTCTGGCCACTCTTAGATGAAGGCCAGCTCGATGGAATGTATGGCTTATTGTGGTCATATGGAAAGATCCATTTTCTGCTTGGGAATTCTACAGCTCTTTTAGGGTTACTTTTAGTCTCTGTGATGCTTCCAATTTCCTCCCAAAGCTGGGAGTTTTGGTGGGCAGCCCTCTCTTGGCTGGTTAGTTGTGGTACAATGTTCTTTCCATTTGATAACAATAGATTTGATGGTGCTCCGGGGCATCATCAGAGAGTGGGATTTTTGTTTTTAGACCCAACCCTGACTTGTAGTTTTCAACAACTTTGTCTGACTTGTTTGGAGACCTCTTTGATCCTCATGGTGTTAATTGGTTAGTGGTTCCTCTTGCTTAATGGTGCAGTCTCTGTCGCCATTCAGAAAAAGGTGTGTTTTTATTGACAGACCATGTGACACTTATATTGCACACAGGTGGACTTTTTCACTAAGCATGTGGACTTATGAAGGTAATTGCTTGCAACAAAATTATTTTAGGGACTTCATAGTAAAAGGGGTGAACATATATGCACATGTTATCTATTTTATCCTATAGTTTTACATTTTTGCCTATATTTTTTTCAGTTCCCTTCCCCAACTGAGACTATTTAGTGCTGAGGCACCACTGACAAATCAAAATTACACAAACAAAAAAATAAAAAAACCCCCACAGGTAGTAATGTAACAAAATAGGTAAAAATCCAAGGGGGCAAATACTTTCGCAAGACACTGGATATATTAATCAATGTGTGGCAATAAAAATTTTTTAAAAAAAATAACCAACTAATAATTTTAGTCTGGTCATCGCTTTAGAAAGGAAAAACATACACACTAGAATCTAAAAACTAAGCTACATATGCAGTTCATTTACTAATGTCCTTTAGCCACATTTACCCACATTACGGAAAAGTGCTTTCAATAAAATAAGTGAAAAAAAAAATTGGTTTGTGAGACCAATAGCTCTGCCACACAGACCATCAGCTGAAATTACAGCTTAATTTAGAAAGATTTTTCACGCATAATATACTTTTGTTTTAGCCGCAGTATAACTTAATATGACATTTTCTGCTGTCCTAATTGGCTGTGTCAGCTAAAAGAATCCTAGTTAAAAGGTTTATGAAACCGGTACTGGAGTTATTCGGAAATTACAGGAATAAAGTTAGTCTGTTATAAAACTATAACTTCACATCAAAATTTTTAAAAAATAGGTTTAAGAAAGAAAATAAGATAAAAGGGGGGGAATAAATAGTCAGAATATTTTATCTACAAATCTGACTGATATTGTGTATTAGGAGTTTGTATTGGTGACGGCTGGATTTCCAACCTCTGTGATGGAATGAGTGGTGCTACAAAAGGTCCTTGTGTTGGAGCGGACAGAGGAGTCTCCTCCATTTCTGTTTTTACAGTGGTGGAAACATCCCCCGGAGGTGTAACATCGGAGAGGTGGTCCTCCGCCACTGGTTGGGTTTCTTCTTTATTGGGGCCATACTGCTTCAATCGTATGTGCCAGGCCAAGCTGCACACGGCTGACACAGTCTTAAATTGGTGGATAACATTGCGAGGGATGAAATAGATGTCATTATCGCACAATTGGATCCGAGCATAACGGATGCCCTCTCGACGCATCTGATTGAGTTTTGCTTCATCGACCCACTGAACGCACTGAAAGTCAAAACAAAAATACACGTTCAAAATCAAGACCAAAATAGCAAAGGGAAACATAAATAAATCACACTACCCTTTATATTGTAAGCTTATAACCCCCCCAAGAATTTATCCAATAATATCCCACGTCTATGGAGAGTATAGTAAAGCCAATTGAACCCTTTTCAAATAATGCTTAAAAAAGGAATCTGTCACCAAAATGCTGCCACCTAATCAGACAGCAGCATAAAGTAAGAGCAGTGACATCACTGCGATTCCAGCGAGGTGTCACTTACTGGGCTGCTTAGTGTAGTTTTGATAAAATCACTGTTTAATCAGCAGTAGATCATCAGAGGACTACTTGGTGTGCTGCCAGGTAGTCCAGCATATTCATGAGCTCTGTATAACTGCTAGATCTGCAGCAGAGGAAACATTGATTTTATCAAAATGACAGCAAACAGCTCAGTAAGTAACACATCGCTGGAATCAGGATCTCTGCCCCTACATTATGCTGCTCTCAGATGAGGTAACAAATCTGGTTACAGATTCCCTTTAAAATCTGGGAGAAATCAAATTATTTACAGCAACAAAACATCAAAAACTATAAAGGCTCATATCAATATTACGGTTTTCAATTGCCACGTCGTGTCTCAATTAGAAATCATCACTCTGACATTAATATTGCTCCTGAGTGCTCCCAATTCCTTCTAAAATGGAAAACCACAGGCCATGGAGCATGGCTTACTACTTGCTCCATAAGCAGGCCTACCTTAACACCTCCTTTCCTACAGTCCCAAATGCGGGAGCGTGGCTTGCTTGGTGCTTTTAGGCACACTACACCTTGCCCAACAGTCTCCCTCCTAATGTAAGACTTCTTGTTTGTATTGTCATGTCTTTACTTGCTCTGCCCCCCCCCTCCCCCCACGATGTTCCCAGCCTGTTCCAGAAAGATATGCCCTTTTAAAAGAGTTTTTCAGGATCAGCAAAAAAATTCTGAAGTCACTATGTGACCGCAGCTAATATGCACACTCAGGATTCCCCTCCATTTCCAGCTTGAGATGAATCATGTGACAAGTATACGATTTGCATGCCTATGGTCAAGTGCCAACTAGCAACTTTTTCTTGGTAAATGTAATGTTCTATTGGGAGGAACAGCAGAGAGCTAGTTGGCATGTGACTGCAAAAGCGCAAATCCTAAACTTGCAGGCATGTTAGGGTCCTCTTGATATAGAGAGTGTAATCCTGAGTGTGTATATTGCAGGATTCGGTAAGCTGCAATTGTACCGCCCCGCGGCCTCGGCTGCGACCGCCGAGCCGCTCGGATCCGTGCTCGTTCTGTGGGCGGTGGCTCGAGCCTTCCACGGACCCAGGGTCACTTCGCTCTGTAAGGGGGGAGGCTGGCGCTGCACGCTGGGGGTACGGGGATTTCACGTGATTGCTCGTGACGCCACCCATGGGTTGTGGTGATGGTGGGCACCACCGCTGCGGTAGAGGTGAGGGACTCCCGGGAGCGATGTCGGGGTGCAGCTTTGGATGTTAACCCCTCCGTGGGTAGGGGCGGTGTGTCCCGGGGCCCGGTTGCGGGGAGCTGGCGCAGGGCACAGGGCTGCTGTGCGGTGTGGTGCTGCAGTACTCACGGTTGAAAGACACGGAGGCACTGGTAAACCAAACGTGGTGGAAGACGGGTGGCCCACAGCCGGCTGCAGTCCACTAGGTGGGTTGGCAGGGTCCCCCTTTCTCCTGCACCTAAGTGTAAGTGGACCAGGGTGCCTAAGCACAGGTGGGTCCGCTCCCCAGCGGGTTTGCCGAAAGAGCTCCTTTGCCCGCAGGCGCTGGCCCTTGGATCTCTGGCCTCTGGCAGTGGCTACTATCCAGTCAGGTTGGGCTGTTGCCGTCAATTGGGACTTTGGTGGGAAAGAACCCCGGGAGGTCCAGATCCTCAATCAGTTAATTTGACTAAAAAGGTGGCCCATGGACTAGTCAGGGTCTGAGTACCCCTCCTAGTGCTCCGGTGAACTGTTGGCTCCCCGGTTCGGTTCCGGCGGGCTCCAACCCTGTACCGCTCCCTACGGTTCCACCGGTCGTGTTCCCGGTCTCCTGCAGGCGGCCCCTGCCGTCTGCCTGCCTGACTGTTTCAGGGCCCTTGGCTCCAACCCAGGCCCTACGTAGAGCTGTGCTGAACTCCTCCACTACCACTTCCAACTCACTACGAACACAGACTCCTGTTTTTCCTGCCTCAGGCCAGCAGACTCCTCGGTGGGTGTCTCTTTCCACCTGACTCCGCCCACCTGGTGTGCCTGTCTAACACTGAGGGAGGCAATCAGGGCTTTATGTGTGATGGATGTTACCTGCCTAGTGTGGTGGGGGTGTAGTGACCTGTGACCCCTGGGGTGTCCAGGGCGTCACACAATCAACAGACAAGTTACCTGGGAGACAGGAGGCTCATGGAGATCTAGCTGTAACCTTTGCACAACATGGGTGAAGTCCTCTGCGTGAAAGCAGATCACATCTTTGGTTATGCGAGGCTGATCACTCCTAAGGTTAAGACAATGAGACCGTAAGAATTTCTGTAGTCGTATCCAAGTTATTATTTTGAACCAGAACTCTTATTATGTTTACTATATTATTTTTTTTTAGAAATATGGTTCCCATTTAATAAAACTTTGACTTTTTTTTTTTTTTTTAAATTCTTATCACTAAGATGAGCATACCATTCGCCAAACTGCACAGCCTTCAAAACCCCTACTGCAGCCGTACTCTCCCAGTCAAAGCCTTGACCAACATGATCCGCATGAGCTCTTGTCCGGTCCTCAAAAAGGACTTCTCTAGGCTCACTAGTCCGCGGCAAGTACTGCAGATTCTTTATTTCATTCATAGACCTGGAATTAAAAAGAAAAGGTGTATAACCAAAATTTCTAAAGACCATATCAAACGAAAAAAAAAAAAAAAAAATTATACTGAAAATTTAACCACAAGCCACAATTCTAGAAAGTTACTAAAACCAATGAAAAGATCCTGCAAATAATCAGGTAGTGAAAGCTGAAGTTCACATACTTAGAAATTCACAACTGCCAGCAAATTCTGTATACTAACTGTACAAAGTGAAAAAGAGAAAAAAATAAAAAAAAAAAAAAAAGAAAAAGTCATAGCTATTAAAATTCATTGCACTACTTAAGTCAAACTTTACCAAAAGTTTTTATAAATCTTCATTTAGACCTTTCATTACTATTAAAAGGGAATCTGTCAGCAGGTTTTTGCTACCTCATCAGAGCATCATAGTGTAGAGGAAGGAGATTCTGAATCCAATTGTGTATCACTTAGGTTACTGGGTTGGAATTTTTAGCTTTAGTCATGTAGCAGAGTCCAGAGGGCTATCCCCGCCAACACCATGCTCTCTATAGAGATTGTACATGGACAGGGGTGTCAGAGCACGGCCATGTATGTGATAAGGGTCCTGCAGCTTAAACAAACATAGCAAATAAACAAAATATCAGACTGACAAAACCGGCATGCCTGAACCTGGTGTTAAACCTTGCAGCATGCTGGCTTCAGCTTACACAGCAAAAACCTGCTGACAGATTCATTTTATGCAATCATGTGTTACCTTCTCCGTTTGAAAGGGGATTTTGGCATGTCTGCTGTAGGGATCATTTGTTCTCCTGGCCTCACCCACAGGATTGGGCCATCATCACTTTGTGATCTGCACTGTAGTTTAAGTGTAGACATTGTTCCCCATGGCAAAGTCATCTGCAAAAACATTGTTAAAAAGGAGGAATGGAATATAGAAGGAAACAATGTGATCAGTATTTAAAACAAATGTTCATCTTTAATCCTCAAACAGTAGATGCAACAGATAAAGCAGAGGTGGTTTACAAATTACTTCTTGACATTCAAGATCTATGTGCAGCAAATGATGGGTGTGCAAGGTTGGCACAGGCTCAGCAGCAGAGCCAGCGCCACACGACTGCAGACTAATTGCTGTGATCGGAGCTTCAGTAGGCCCTTGGCCATCATGACAACCCCTGAAGGGTTATTCCCACAATTGCATTATTTTTTACAAAACACAGTAAACGCATACTTATTAACCCCTTCACGACCAGCCGATTTTGCGTTTTTGGTTTTTTTTTCCCCCCACCACCCTTCTTCTGAGAGCCGTAACGGTTTTATTTTTCTGTCAATATAGGCATGTGAGTGCTTGTTTTTTGTGGAACAAGTTGTACTTATAAATGAAATCATTAGTTTTACCATATAGTGTACTGAAAAACGGCAAAAAAAAAATAAAAATTCTAAAATGTAGAAAAATAGCAAAAAAATTGTTTCAGATATTTTATTCACTGTGTTCACTATATGGTAAAACTGATGTGTGGGTCTGATGCTTGAGGTTGATGCGAGTTCGTAGACACCAAACATGTGTAGGTTTACTTTTATCTAAGGGGTAAAAATAAATAAAAAAAAAAAAAAAAAAAAAAACACAAACAACACACGTTTGTGCAAAAACAAGTTTTTGCCGCTACATCATTTACCGATCAGATTAATTAGTTTTATATTTTGATAGATCGGGCATCTCTTAAAGCAGTGATACCAAATGTGTATTTTTTTTATACCTTTAATTTTCAATGGGGCGAAAGGTGGGTGATTTGAACTTAAGGTTCACAGCTGTGAACACCAGATATGGTCATCTAATATCTTACACAGCTCTTGGCTATGTGACATAGGAAGTGAGCCATCTGAGCTACAGGAGTCATCACATGACCCTGTGCTACCATGACAACCATTGGATCAACGTCATCACGTCACGTGACCTCCGGTGTCAGATGGTGAGTAATGGAATACCGCTACCGCTATTATAAATACCTCTGTGACAGATTTACAGCGGCATTTAAGGGGTTAACAGGTATGGGCGGATCTGCTCATACCTGGTAGACACACATGTCAGCTATATAAATCAGCTAACATATGTGCGGGTCCCCCAACCCCCCCCCCACGACTGCCCACGGGAGCTGGGGGGGCTTAACACTGGTCGCTAGGACGTAACTTTACTGCCCTCGGTCGTTAAGGGTAATCCATAAACTATATTTTTTCTCTCGTATATTCTTGTCTTTTTAAATCTCTATTCGACCCACTGTGCATCCAGCCTCACATAGCTGAATGGCCAATCCTATTCTTTCAAAGCTAAAATTACAATTCCAGGAGCACGCAGCTTTTCTTGAGTGCTGAAGACCCCCTCCCTCTGCTGCGCACTCTTGATTAGCCCTACTCTGAGTGACCATGAATCAAATCCAAGTGTAGATTTAATTTATTATACTTCTGTGGACTTTGCTCCTATAAAGTGCCCTGCCTGGCCAATTATCAGCCATCTACATTAGTAGAGCCGCTTGTGTGGTTTTCATTTCTTGTTATCTTGTTTCTAGCAGAGCTCAATTCTCCTGCACAACCAGGCTTGTAAAAACTAGGCAGAATGAGCTGAGACAAGCCGGTCTGTGTATGATGTCTACTGCACTCAGATCAGTGATATGAAACCAATAGCTGCTCTGCTTTGTTGAGGCCTGTTGTAGAGCATTATCTCCTGCCATGTGCAATAACAAAACAGTCATTATCAAGCAACAATCACAGCTATGCAATGCCTAGTTTTAAGAGCCATTGTAGAGGAGTTTGAGCTCAGCTAGAAACCAGCTAAAAATTATATAAAACCGCACAGGTAGCAGAAGATAAACCAGATGAGACCAGAAATCTTCCCTTATTTTGTCCTATTTGTTGTTTGCTTCACAATAACATAAAACTCAAATGTTCACAGTTGTAGGCATGTTCATTACATTAACTGATGCAAAGCCGCAAAATAATATTATATTATTATTATTATTGAAAAAAAAAGTGAACTTTCAGGTTTTGAGGTAGCAAAACATGAAAAATGACAACTGGGTGAACACTTTTGCAAAGCATTATGTTTAAAGCCCAAAAAAAATAATATAAATAAATAAAAAATATAATGGAATGAAAAATAAAATGGAAAAGTAGCATGTATTCCAAAACAATACTGATAATACTTAGACCTAACCCTACAACAAAATAAACTCTCACACAGCTCAACGGATGAAAAAAAAAATTAAAAGCTAATGCATGTCCAAAATAGCAGTTAAGTTAAGCCAAAACATAAAAATTTTGGTATTTCTGTACTGCTACTAACTTGCAAAGTATAGCTACTGTAACATGTCATTAACTGCACGGTGCATCTCAAACACTAACCCAGAGTTAATTGCAAGATTGCAATTTTTTTCCCATTTCAACCACAAGATATTGACTTGCACACCCCCCGCCTGATTTAAAGTAAAACGTAAAAAAAAAAAAAAAATTTTGAACACTACAAATCATCCAAACAAACAAACACAAAAAGAAACACCCAAAGCAAATATAAAAAAAAAAGCAAAAAGCTGAGGTGGAAATGATTAGGGATGAGCAGACCAGTGGATGTTTGAATTCAGACACACATTAGTTAAAAGTCTGGCTCTGGACCCAAAAATGGGCCCCCGAACGTCTGTGCAATAGTATGGTTGTAAAATGTCTGTAGAAAGAGAGTTAGGGGGTTGCAAACAAATGTGGATAGGGAATAAATAAGCTAAAAATAAAACAGGACATGGAGTTCCCCTATTTTTGATAACCAGTGCAGGTAAAGCAGAAAACTGTGGGCTGCAACTCTCAGCTGTTTGTTTTTATCTTGGCCGATTTAAAGAAAAAAAGAAAAAAAAAAAAAAGTGGGGACTCCATGCAGTTTTTTTTTTTTTAAATAATTGCAAAAAACTGTGTGGGGGTCCCCACTATTTTTTGGTAGGGCATAGTAAAGCTGACAGCTGGGCGTTTCAGCCGGTGGCTGTCTGCTTAGCTGCTAAACCAGCGTCCGCGCCGGCTCCCTGCTCTCTGCACACGTAGCCACAGTACACATCAGGTAATTAATCCGATGTGTACTGTGGCTAGGAGTGCAGGGAACAGGGATCCGGCACTGACAGCGTGAGAGCGGCGGACGCTGGTAACAAAGGTAAATATCGGGTAACCAAGGGAAGGGCTTCTTGGTTACCCGATGTTTACCGTGGTTACCAGCGTCCGCAGAAGCCGGCTCCTGCTGCCTGCACACGTAGCAGAGTACACATTGGGTAATTAACCCTATGTGTACTGTGGCTAGGTGTGCAGGGAGCCAGCGCTAAGCGATGTGCGCTGGTAACCAAGGTAAATATTGGGTTTGTTACCAGATATTTACCTTAGTTACCAAGCGCAGCATTGCTTCCACGCGTCGCTGCTGGCTGGGGGCTAGTCACTGGTTGCTGGTGAGATCTGCCTGTTTGACAGCTCACCAGCAACCCGTGTAGCGACGCTCCAGCGATCCCGGCCAGGTCAGGTTGCTGGTGGGATCGCTGGAGCGTTGCTTAGTGTGACATCTCACCAGCGACCTCCTAGCAACTTACCAGCGATCCCTATCAGGTTGTATCGTTGTTGGGATCGCTGGTAAGTTGTTTAGTGTGACTGGGCCTTTAATTAACACATGAACAGCACTCGAACTCTGATTTCAAGTTAGTGCTCGAGTCTTTATCATTCGGGTTCGCTCAACCTAGTAATGATCTAACACAATACAAATAGTGGAATACATGAATTACTTTACATATTAACAACTATTTAATGTTTGAAATAAGCTATTGGATTTTATTTCAGAGTTAACATACCTTCAAAAAAGGAGATTCCTCTAACATGTCCAGAAATTCTGGAAAAAAGTCTCCAACCTCTTCATCGACTGCTCCCACCAAACTGATCTGCCTCATGGGACCAGCTCTATAAGTGCCGCAACAGTAAGTCCTACTGACCTACGATGACAGGGAGGCACCAAATAATGGATTAGCAATCAATTACAAAATTCATTGACAGGTTAATGGCAGATAAATATATGATATTTATACTGTAAACCGGATTGTGAAAAATATATTTCTAAGAATTGGATCATCTGCAAAAAGAAAGTTATACGTTGGGCAATTTTTACACATTGCAGAAAATTTGGTCACAAATCCACAGTTTGCACATTTGGCTACAGATTTCTATCTATTCCATTAGTAAGCATTGTATAAGGCGAGATCCGCAATGACAAGCCCAACAACAATGAGCATGCTGCAGATGTTAAAACCACACCATGTCTTCATTTTCAGATTTTTTTTTGAAAAATAGGAATGTTTTAACCACCCATTGTCCCCCCAATCTCCATGACCCGGTGTGCTGATGGGTTGCCATTACAATTACACCTCTGTTGAGACCCTACTGTGTCATGGTGGTACTCTGATAAAAGCGAGCCCGTGGCTGTCATTCATAAGAGAACGTGATTTTTACTATATACAGCAATACTTTGGTATTGCTGTGTAAAGTACAAGTGATCAAAGGCTGACCAGATCAAGTCCCCAAAGTTAACTACAATACACAGAATTAACGGGAATCTGTCACCAGGGTTTTCTTCCCCATCTTAGAGCCGCATAATGTAGGGTCAGATCCTGATTCCAGCGAGGTGTCACTTAATGAGCTGTTTGCTGTCATTTTCATAAAATCAATGTTTCCTAATCATAAGGTCTAGCAGTTATACAGAGCTCATGAATATGCTGGACTACCTGGCAGCTCGCCAAGTAGTCCTCTAATGATAAAAATCACTAACCAGCAGTACCTTAAAACTAGACTTAAAACTAGGCTAAGTAGCCCAGTAAGTGACACCGCTGGATTTAGGGGGGGGGGGGGGGGGGGGGTTAGGGAGGCGGAAAACGGAAGGCATGTATACCAAGATGGGGGATGTATACCAGGATGGGGGATATATACTAGGATGGGCCAAGGGTGAGGGACACCTATTTGGATGTGGCATATGTATACTAGGATGAGGAAATATATATAAGCACGGGTTCAGAGAATGGGTACCATATACCCCAGGATGGGCCTTGTGTCAGCAGCATATTCCCCGCATAACAGTAAGCTTAAAAAGGTCAGTCTGAAAAATAAGTACCTCACACAAGGAATGTCCTAAATAAATATATGTTGGTAAGTATTCACTAAAGTACAGGTCGATTCGCTATTTTATCTGAAAAAAATTGGCGTAACCTCTGAAAGACGATCTATTGTGCTGAAATTTGGACTGTACATTGGTTCATGAGAAATTGAGGTTTTAAAGTAGGTGTTGAAAATGTCCACTGTTTGCCCGCCTGCATGCGCTGTTTCATACTATTGAATGTGTTCCTTTGGACGTCTGGGGTCATAGCCTAAAGTTCTCATTTTATATTCTCTCGGCGTGCCATTAATATTTGTTGCTTGTTACTGTACACCCAACCATTCAAACGGCTTCAACAGAAAAAATCCAGTGGTGTTCAATTAGGCCAGGGATGGGGAACCTTTTTTCTGCCAGAGGCCATTTGGAAAATTCTACCAATCTTCAGGGGCCACACAAAACTATTAACTTGAAACTTACCCTACAATATTTGGTCAAACAAACAATTAACTCACTGTGGCGGCTGGAGCTTCTACTCTTTGGTGCAGCCGTAATATTAGGAGATATTGATCTTTTTGCTTTTCACAACTGCTTTTCCAGGTTTAAAGTTGGCTGGGGCTGCTGTATATATACACACACACACAGGAGGTGATGTGGGCATATACATCCCAGGGGAGGGTTGAGAGGAGTATAGAACACTGGGGAGGCTGGGGGCATAGACATCAGGGAAGATGCTGAGTGCAAATACATCACTTAGGAGGAGTATAGATCACTAGAAAAGCTGTGGGACATAGACGTGGCTGTGGGCATAGACATCACTGGGGGTACATATATCATTGATGGGGAGCACAGACATAGCTGGGGGGGGCAAAAACATTGCTGGGGAGGGCTGGGATAAATATACATCACTAGGGAAGCAGAGGGGCATAGACATCACTGGGGGTACATACATCACTGGGGTATATACACATCACTGGGTTGCACAGACATAGCTTGGGGGGAAAAAACATTGCTGGGGCACAGACAGCCCTGGGGGATGCTGGGAGGGGCACAGACAGCCCTGGGGGCACAGAGAACTTTGGGAGAGGCTGGGGGCACAGAGGGCGCTGGGGGCAGAGATCACTGGGGGAGGCTCGGAGCACAGAGAATCACTGGATGTACAGAGAGCACTGGGGGAGGCTCAGGCCACAGAAATCACTGGGGAGACTGAGGGGCACAGAGCGCTGGGAGCACAGAGGGTACTGGGAGCACAGAAAGCACTGGTGGCAGACAGAGACGTGGGGGAGGCTGGAGGCAGTTAGAGAACTGGGGGAGGCTGGGATCACTGTAGTCGGGCACAGTGAGCGTTGCCGCCAGGCACAGAGAGCTGCCCGGCACAGTAGGACCATGGGGATGATGGGGCAGTTGCTCGTCTTCTGTTGGATTGGAGCGTACCTCTAACCCACCTACAAAGTACGTCCTCACGTAGCCAGTGCCAGCTTGGGGACTTAGTCCTTCAGGTGCGTTCAGCATTGAATGCGCAGTGCGGGGGTTTTAAAAGGGCCAGCAAGATGCGGCTGCCACCCCAGCACTGCGGTCCCCAGGAATTAGCCCAGGGGCCGCAGAAAAAGTAATAGCGGGTCACATACGGCCCAAGGGCCGCAGGTTCCCCACCCCTGCATTAGGCAATCTAGAAACCAGTCATTTGAGTTTACTCTGCCAAAGAAGGCTTCAATCTCTCGTGCTGACGACCGACGACTGCACCATCCTGTTGGAAGTAGAGCACTCTACAGTTCCCCATCATTCTGCTGATGGATATTTTCCAAACCATTGTCAAATGTACAGCACTGTTTCCCCCCCGCAAAAAAAAAAACAAAACAAAACAAAAAACTATATCAAACTGCAGTCTAGCTTTATGTCTCTGTCAGCAATGGGGTCCTCCTGGGTCTCCAACACCATGGACAAATAAATAATCAAGATCTCTGGAGATGGATTTGTAACCTTGAGATTGTGAGGACTTGAGAACCAGATTAGTTGAAAAATATCAAACAGAGAGCCCTCTTCTCTTTCTGTTCTCAATGTTTAGGTGTCACACTCACAGACAATGCAACGATTGAGTCAACTTTTTGAACGAGCATCACTTGCTTGAAACAAAAAGGTGTTTGCCGACAAATTTTTGAAAAGATGCCAACAATTTGTCCAGCCCATTATGGCGGATGTGTGTGAAATCATGTCCAATGGGTCTCTTTTTTTGTGTTCCAACGTACACAAAGGAAATCTCTATCAATCTCTCTTTTTCTCTATCCTTCTGTTGGTCCGTCTATCAGTCTTATAGGCAACAAAGGACATTCTTAATAGAGCAACCAATTAGAGCTCCAATTAATGATCTTGGGCTCCCCGCTCCATTGACTTTAATGTAAGTGGGTTTTTTTGGTGAATAACTAAAGCGCGGGGTTAAATTTTCCCCTCAAAACAAAGTCTATGACATTCCCTGAGACAAATGAGGCGGCTGTGTACAATTTCGTGATTGTAAATGCGACAGTGTGGATTCCTTCAGCGGACATACACATACACTCAACTTTATATATTAGATGATATGTAGGGATTTATGTTTTATGTGCATTGTAAATAGATCGCAAATAGTTTGCTGTAGCTTTCCATTTCCTCAGTATGTACACTACTGTGTAAACACATACCAATTACTTTTTGTATAGCACATCACTGTGTGAATACTTCTCAACATATACTTATTTAGGACATTCCTTGTGTGAAGTAGTTTTCGGTGTTCGAAGAGGTAAGTCGTTCCTTTCTTTTTTCCTCCTTTCTCTGTGTAATGTATATTATGTTTGAATATCATGTAATGCTAATATTAAGCTTTTATATTTATATACCAGTCTGGACCTGTTCCACTGTAGGCACCATACATTTTTGTTTTTACCCCTCACTTGTGAGTCACCATACAGTTTTGAAGTCATCAGGTCCTCCCCCCACCCAAAAAACTAACAAACCAAAACATTATCTTTGTATAAAGTCCAAGTTGTCTTCAGATTTTTCAGCAAGAGCCCTGGCAAATTTCTAGGTTATTTTATTTTATTTTTGTGTTTAGGCTTCATTGGAGACTTCCTTCATGGACGACAACCATGCATGCCATAACGCTGCAGTGTACACCGTATTGGGTCATGGAAAACTCACCGAGGTTTGGTGTTTTAATTCTTTAGCTAACTGTGAACTTACCGTATTTTTCGGAATACAAGACGCACTTTTTTCCCCCCAAATGTTAAGGGAAAGTGGGGGGTGCATCTTATAGTTTGAATGTAGGGCTGCGGGGAATGAGGGTGCTGCGGTGGAGCAGGTCATACGCAGGCTGTAGCAGCATCTACCGTGACCACGTGGGCCCGCTCATTTCATATGCATGCATCCTCCCGCCCATCATCTCCCAGCGCTGACAGTGGGCGGGGGAGCTGGTTTGCGTGATCACCTCTGGCAACTACAGCCTGGAGTGATCATGTGCGGCTATATTCACTGCCCCCGCTCATCATCATCAGCGCGGGGAGAAGTGAATAAGTACAGTACACTCACTGTTCCCTGCAGCATCGCGATGTCCTCCTGTCTGCCGGCCCGCTGATGTGTGTAGAGAGCAGTGACCACAGCGATAACGTCATCACTATGCGCACCGCTCTCCACACACACACACACATATTAGCGGGCAGGTAGACCGGACGAAATTGCAATGGTGCTGGGAATGGTGACCGGTTTCACACAGGTCAGCGGTGCTGCTGGCACAGACAGAAGAGGAGTGATGCTGCTGGAGCGAGGAAATGCAAGTATAAACGTTTATTTTTTGTGTGTGCCACAGGATGCAGGCCGTATACCAGGATGGATGATAGAGATGTATACACACACACACACACACACACACACACACACACACACACACACACACACGGATGGGGATCATATACAAGGCAGGAGGATCATTACCAGGATAGGGTACCTTAGTAGAGAATTTTGGGACATTACCCCTATAACAGTGTCAGCAGCAGATCCTCACCCCATAACAGTATGTCATGACCACATTTATTTTTTGCTTAAAATTTTATCTTCCCATTTTCCTCCTCTAAAACCAGGGTGCATCTTATGGTCCGGTGCATCTTATAGTCCGAAAAATACGGTACATATCAATTTTCTTCACCCCTTCTAATGAGAAGAAGATGTTCCTGTTTAGGTAACACAGTCAGTGTTGGCCTGGACATCTATGCGAGATGGTTACCATTCCATCTTTTTAATCACTTTTGCTACACTATTCTGACTGACTAATAGGTAAAGCTTTATTTGTATAAGAAAATAAATTTTATTTCTCAGGTCTTGTGACATTTCTCTTCCATGTGGTGCCATTGCAACAAAACCCCTTTCCATTCCAACAAAACTTTAGTTTAGCTCCTAAGACTCTCATTTTTGCAGCATGGCATTGAATGACTGATGAAAAATACTTTTTTGGATATGCAAAATAACTAAATTTACAATCAATGGCTCATATTTGTGAGAGTATTTTGTAATATAGTGGTCATGGAATATGCCAATTCTGAAAGTAAACAGAGGTTTTCTAACAAGTCTGTTGGGGTATACTCACTTATGCTGAGCACTGCACCTACAATGTGTCAATTGGCTCGCTTGCAGCCGATACACATAAATTAATATATATATCCCTGCTCCGTCACCTATACCTAAGCCGGCAGCTGTGGTAATATCCCCTGCTCTCCAATGAGCAGACTCTGCCAGCTGGTCCCAGTGTACTGTTAAACAGAAAATGTATGTACAGTACACTGCAGTAGTTGGGGCTTAACTTAAAGATCTTTACAACTTTGAGAAAGTAGGAATTAGAAACTTTGGCTTTTTAGCAAATAAGATATTCCATGTAACATTAGCCCTTATATCATGCGGTTATATAAGATGGTTTCCAAACCTGTGCATGGAAATTTGCAATTGTTGTTGTCTCAATATCCTTCTTGCCAATGATTTCCATTTTTACTGGGGTGTTTGGGAAATTGAAAGCGAAGTAGTCCAGAAAATCTGGCAAGTAAGCAGCTGCACCATGTACGATGGCCAAAGCATAGTCAGCTGCACTCTTATCATTTTCACAAAATGTTCGTTCCAGGAACTCCTCTGCAAATTTCTCCATCTCCACAGGAGACAAGAAGGAAAGTTCATCCATGTAGGCATGCAGGACTGGGGCTCCACCATTTGATTGAATTTCCTCGTGCATCAACCTGCTGAACCGAGACCCAGAATTCAGCGTACTGGTGCGAATGCAGTGCTCATGGTGAGATGCAAAAGGCATCTGGACCTCCTGAGGGACTCTGTACTCCTCAGTACCCAAGTCGGAGCGACACAACTGCTCATCCTTCAAATATCTAGACGACTCTTTATTTACTTCTACGTCAGATTGATCCACGGCTTCTCGGCCTTCGTGGCTGATACGTGTAAGCCCAGCACAAAGAGTCTGTACCTCTTTGTTGTACATTTTCAACCTCCTGCCCCGTAAGTCATCCCTATGTTTCTTCTTCTTCTTTTTCTTGAGTTTTTTAAGAAGGAGAGCATCATCCTCGTCCTCAGCCTTTATCAGTCTCTGAAATTTGCCATTTTCATCTGTAATTTCTGTGAAACAAGAAGTTGGTTATTCACAATTTGTAAAAAGTACTTTCCACAAGTGTATGTGATAAAACAAAAACTGCAGAAGACTAGTACATGAAGTTAATAATTGTAATACAATTTATCTTTTAATTTTTAAAGATGCACTGGGACAGAAACTAGGCTTTCTTCATTCACTGCAACCTTCTGTCCTAGAAACATAAAGCAAGACTTAAAATCCCCACAAATCCTTCCAGAAACAAGTCTCTGTGTGCAGCTCCCCTTCGTCAAAGTTAACCATTAAGCCATTAAAGTCTTCAGTGGAGAAACCCTTCTGGTTCACAATAAGGCCCGGTCACACATCCGGCATATTGCCGGATCCGGCACACTTCAGTACAGTGTTAATACTGTACAATGGCATCGCGGCAAGCTCTAGTCACATGACAGAATGTGACCAGAGGTTGCCGCGATGCCATTGTACTGAATTACACTGTACTGGAGTGTGCCGGTTCCGGTAAAATGCCGGATGTGTGAAACGGGCCTAATAAGAATCAAAAAGTCCAATGTTTTCTTAAGGGCTCATCCAGACGTCCGTGCACAGACAAATCTCCAAATCAAAGCGGGGCAACTTCATATGTCCATGAGGCTTTGATGCTTGGGTCAGGAGAGCCACGGCCAGTTGATACATTGCAATCCGTGCTAAGACAGATTTACATGGATATCTGCAGAAGCCCTTAAAAATAAGTTGCTACCTGTCTGTTGTGCCCAGTGCCATTCTTCACTGGCACAGGGTGGTCAGAGCTGAAGGCTTCTTCTCCGCTCAGTACAGAGGTCATGCTGATAGGCGGCAGCGATCCGGCTGTCAAAGTGGGGGAGTTTTCAATCAGCATGATGTTAACTGTCCCACTCAGTCTGCAGAGCAGAGGCTGCACTGATGACGCAACGTCAGCGAAACCGTTGGCAGGAACGGTCTTTATTTCAGTGGACAACAGCTCCAGGTACAGAAAGTAGGTAGGCACCAGCTGCCTGCCTGTTAGTGGTTAAGCACAATTTATTTAGTTTTTTTTTATAAAAATCACAGATATACCCTTTAAGGGAAAATTCCAAACTATTTATATGCGCATATGGCTCTTTCAAAGATAGTCCAGCAATACGTTTAGATGGCTGGTCTGTTCCTCCATTACTGATAAATGTGTTTGCATTATTATGCAAATGAGGCTGTATCTAAAGTCTCTGTTACTCCAGCTCTATTCCTCGCCCAGTGTTGCCTCCTTCTGCTTAACTGACTGCTTCTTTGCCTAAAGTCACACAGTATAGAGGGTATAAGTCAGTCAGGAAGATGCAGCACTAGGAGTGGAATAGAGCTGTCTCACTTGTTTGTAACGCACCCCAGAGTTTTAGGGTACTCTGTCCCAGGCAGTATATTTACTGGGACAGTTCACTGGGTGGCCATTGCCCGGTTCCGTGACCCTGGGGGCTCGCTTAAAAGGAGTTATGTGCAGGGGAATAATAATAATAAAGTTTTTGTCGTGACGCCACTTACGGGTTGCGGCTATTTAGATGGAGCCGCCACTGCACAGTCTCTCACTGGGGCAGATGTTAATGTCGGCCTGCATGTTGTGGCCCTCCGTTAGTAGGGCTGGGCCCCAGGGGGTTAAAGATGGACTGGTTGTTAATGTCCGTAAATAATGCTGGGGTGCGGAAAGAAGGTAAGCCACACAAGGGATTGCAGTGTAACTGAGTCTTTGCTCACTTAGATGTTGCTGGCAACCCAATAGAGGCTGGTCCTCACCACTGGTCCCCTTAGTCCTAGTGTGGTGACCTAGTGGCTTACTTCCCCTGCACCTGTCTTTGGTTGGTGGGTTCCCATGGCTTGAAGCGTCTGGGGGTCACCTCATGGTCGCCTTTCAGTCTTAGTCCGTACGGCAGGTAACTTGAACCCTGTTGGGCCAGATCTCTGTCTCGTTCCCAGGTTCTCCAGTCGTTACTGTGCCCCGAACTTTACGGTTGGTCCTGGATGGTCCCCTCACCGTGCAGATTTTATCAGGTCTGCCTGGAAAGTTTTCTTGACCTAGGGCTTTGCACCCCGTCGGTGCTATGGTTCCGAGAGTACTCCACCGTACTCATTCGGTAACCACACGCCTGAGCCCGATGGGTCACTGTTAGGGCTCATGCGCATGTTGCGTAATAACATGCATTTACGCTGCGTATTGCACTGCAGTGTAAATGCCTGCGTCCCCTGCACAATCTATGAAGATTGTGCATGACACGTGCGCACATTGCTTTTATGAACACAGCGATTTGGATGCTAAAATTTTGACCCAAATCCGTGCGTTCATAAAAGCAGCATGTCAATTATTTCTACGTTCTGGATGCAGCTCTCACTCTGTCTATGGTGGGGGCAGCATCCATAGCGCATGAAATCAGCTTTTTAACAAAAAAACTGCATTCATTATGCAGTCTTTCTGCAGCGATTTGACATGCACATGTGCTATCAAATTGCTGCAGAATATTCTGCAGTTACGTGCGCATGAGCCATTACACTCTCCAGTCAGTACAGTTACTGACTGTCTGGCCCCTCCTCCCTGGTTGTCGTCTAGTGGACTGGATCCGTTCCACCCCTAAGTGGCTATCCATTGGGTCCAGCCCTAGCCAGTCACCAGTTTTGGGGGAGAGGAAACGGGTTGTATGAGTGTTTTAGTGTTACCGGCACTGGTCTCCTGGGTCCCTGGGGGTAGGTTCTGTATCTTTGACAGGATGCAGTCCCCTGTAGCTCCTGATGGCTCTGGGGCACTACATTTGTATATGAATGCAAATGCTAATTTTTCAGTAACAGGAATGGACTGGCCATGTAAAGGTACTGTGTAACGTGCATATCTATGGTTTGTTATGTCAAATTCTGATAGTTGTTCTGAATTCTAACAAAATCGAAAGGCTTTCTAACATTTGTATTGAATATTTTGGTACCACAAATGGTAAGAATAAGACAAGGAAAATCTACAGCGACAACTAATTGGACATAGGACCTTCTTGCAAATGTTAAGGTTTTGGTTTTTTTTCTTCACAGAGAAAATATTTTACTATGAAAGGTAGATGCTGCCATGTCGCTGTAAAGCCCTAGGCCGATTTAAAGGGGTTGCTTCACATTGAATAGGAGCGCACCACTGCCCAGCCTTACTGCTTTGCTAGGGGGCAGTGCACGCCTGACTGACAGTTCAGATCATTGATGGAGTTGTCCTGAATTCTGTGCTCTCCAATGCTCCAAGTTGCACTGAGGTTGGCCAGAGCAATCTGGCAAGCACTTATAAGCCCTTTCCAATAGACCTAAGCACTGCGCTCCTTGCCAAAAAGATCGGCAAAGTAGTCTGAAGAGCTATTAAAGATCCAAAACCTCTGTCACTCCAGCTCTATGTCACCACACACCGCCTCTTGCTCCTTGACCGACAACTCCTTTGCCTGAAGTTACACAGCATAGACGCTCTCAGTTAAGCAGGAGGAAGCGATGTGCAGAAAATATAACTGGAGTGACAGATCTTCAAATAGCTTTTTAACCATTTGCATATCAATTCAGTCACAATTTTCTGAGTCACAGAAATATACTGGCTAGTAAAAGTATTGCTGGAGTCGCCTTGGAAAGAGCTGCATGCACATAGTTTGGGGGTTGAAATCCTGCTGCAGATTCCCTTTAACGCATACCTGGGGACTCGCAGGCCTGCTAGGTTACTGGTTTTCTATGGTAGATTTCTATGGTTGCGCGTTCTAGGGTTAAATATATAACCGGTGTTTCAGATTGTAATGATGTTTACTGAGATGACAAGATCATTGATGAAAGGGCAGTGGTCAAGTGTAAGGACACAATTAGCCTGCATATATGGGGTTAATCTGCATGTTAAATATAATTTGGAACTTGTCTGGAACCTCCACATTGAATCCACTGCCTTTATTCTTCTTGGCAGCTTTCAGCTTCCAGTAAAAGGGGTGGCACTGGCGCGGGTTCATTCACCGCTCTGTGTATGAAGAGGGGCGGCTGTAACTACACCCCCACACTGAATAACGGCCGGGTCTAATGCTGAGCAGCTGTCAGTGTCGTGATGTGGTTACCACCACTGCTCTCCAAAAGAAGCGTAGTGCCTGAACCCACAACAGCACCAACCCTGTGGTTGAAACCAGAATGCTGCCGGGAGGAATAAAGTTAATTTCATCCCAGCAGCGAAGGTCAATGTGCAGGCACCAGACAGGTTCCAAAACCTATCAACCTGGAGATTAACCCAATATCTGCAGGTTATTAGCATTTTTACATGTAACCGGTGCCCTTCAAAGTCACATTGTAAATCCTACGGTCATCTTTTACCCATGAATCGAATGTGGGAGGCAATGCTTTTTGCTTTCCTCAGTGAGGTCTATTTTTAATTTGCCAGTTGTGGCTCATCAATTTTAAAGAAGCGCTCCCATAATATTATATATATATATATATATATATATATATATATATATATATATATATATATATATATATATATATATATATATATATATATATATATATATATATATATATATATATATATATATAAATATTTTGTTATATCTTTTCATGGGACAACACTGAACATCTGACACTTTGATACAATGTAAAAGTAGTCAGTGTACAGATTGTAGAACAGTGTAAATTTGGTGTGACCTCTAAATAACTAAACACACAGCCATTAATGTCAAAACTTGGCACCAAAAGTGAGTACACCCGCTAAGTGAAAATGGTCAAATTGTGCCCAAAGTGTCAATATTTTGTGTGGCGCCCATTATTTTTAAAGCACTGCCTTAACACTTAGGCATGGAGCTCAGTAGAGGTTCACAGGAGCTACTGGAATCCTCTTCCATTCTCCATATCATCATCACGGAGCTGGTGGAGGTTATGGAAATGGAGCTCCTTCATGTTCCACTTGAGGATGCCCACAAATGCTCATTAGGGTTTAAGTCTGGAGGCATGCTTGGCCAGTCCTCAGTTTCTTTAGGAAGGCAGTAGTTGTCTTGAGAGCGTTTGGAGTCATTATGTTGGAATACGGCTCTGCAGCCCAGTTTCCAAAAAGGTAGGGGGATCATGTTCTGATTCAGTATGTTACAAAACATTGTTGGCATTCACTGTTCCCTCAATGAACTGTAGCTCCCCAGAGATGGTACCAACCCAACCATGAGACTCCCATCACCATGCTTGAATGTAGGCATGACACACTGGTTGTCACACACACACACACACACACACACACACACACACACACACACACACACACACACACACACACACACACTCTGAACCAAATAAGTTTATCTTGGTCTCATCAGACCACAGGACAAGGTTCCAGTAACCCAGGTCTTTAGCCTGCTAGTCTTCAGCAAAACTGTTTGTGGGCTTTCTTGTGCTTCATGCTTAGAAGAGGCTTCATTCTGTAAAGACATCCATGCAGACCAATTTGATGTAGTGTGTGGCATGTAGTCTGAGCACTGACAGGATTAACACCACCCCTATATCCTCTGCAGCAATGCTGGGAGTGCTCATACGTCTATTTTGAAAAGACCTCTGGATATAACGTGGAGCACGTGTCATGCACTCAACTTTGGTCAACCAAGGTAAGGCCTGTTCTGAGTGGAATGTTCGTTAAAATGCTGTATGGTCTTGGCCACCATGCTGCAGCCCTGTATCTGGGTGTCAGCAATCTTCTTATAACCTAGGTCATCACTATATAGAGCAACAATTCTTTTTCTCACATAGTCAGAAAACTTTGCTATGAGATGCCATGTTAAACCTGCGGTGACCAGTAGGAGAGCAACACCACCAAATTTAACATCTCCTCAGCATTCACACCTCAGACCTTGTAACTAGTGATAGGCGAAGCGCACCCCCCACCCATTTTTAGAATCAGGAGCCTCGAGAGAACGTTTTGTAACGTCAGTCTTCGTGGTCGAAGAACGCGAACATGCGCCTGAACCCAGAGCTTGGACTTTACAGTTATGGGATGGGAAAAAAAAAAAAAAAACAAAAAAAGAAAAAAAAAAACAGAAAAATTGTAAGAAAAATACCCTGACTATAAATAAATAAATTGCAAGTGCTTAATAACAGGGTAATTAGTATATACATTTTTGCAAAAAAGTAAGAAGCTGTCCCACCTCGTGAAGGTGTACCCGTCTGGGACAGTCCCCAACCAAAGTTAAAAAGATTCTATATACCTGACTTTTGTCATGTCAAAACTCCAATGTGAATGGTAACAAGTGGTCAGCTGGGTCCCAGACTAAATACACAGCGCAGTGGGAAGCAAATTGTCCAGTCTCAGTAGAAGGTGGACTACACCTCTATCGTGCACTAAAGCAAGAAAGCAGACAAAAAAAAAAAAAAAAAAAAAGTAGCAAATGTTCAGTAAACATGCAATATTAAAAGCATGTGAATGGTAGCCTTAAGACAAGAAAAAAAAAACAAAGAAAAATTGTATAAAAAAATACCCCGACTATAAATAAATAAATTGCAAGTGCTTACAATTTCTCTCTTTGGTTTTTTTCTTGTCTTGAGGCTGCCATTCACATGCTTGTAATGTTGCATGTTTACTGAACATTTGCTCAGTTTTTTGGTGTTTAGTGATGGGATGGGGCGGAGGAGGTTGTAAAATAAAGAATATAGTTAACAAACATTGTCAGGTCCCGTGATGTGTTCTGCAGACACGCTCAATTGCTGTCTCCTGGCCGCTTCTGCTTCCATATCCGATCATTAACTTCCGTGAGTACTCACTGCTCTACTCGTCACTCAGCAGTCTTCGGCAGTGTTCGCGGGGACGTCAGGGTTCACCTGAGTCCATGGCTTAGCCATGGACTTGATTGAACTTTGTCACTTTCAGTGTTAGCCTGCTTCTCGCACTGTAGAAACGATTGTCTGTACAGAGGGATGAAGCAGAGCTGACATTGCTCTCCCTGCGGATTACGTCGGATAAAGATTTTTTAATAATAAAGATGGCGTTTAAATTTTTTTTTGTTTAATTTCTAATAAAAAAAAAAAAAAAAAAGTTTCTATGTGTTGTGTTTTTCTTTTTACAGTTTACTAGAAATTCATGGTGGCCATGTTAAATTTGGGGTGACACCATGAATTTCAGTCTTAATACCAGCTTTGTATTCTCATCTGGTATCTGGTATTAACCCCTTTATTATACAGCGTGCCACCGCCATCAGGGCCACTGGATGAGCTGGGTAAAGCGCCTGGAAATTGCCCTTAAAAACGCGCCATTTCCAGAGGTGGATGCAGGCTGCGTTTTTTAGCGTGGGGGTCCAGAACGCTTGGGCCTTTCCCACGCTGAGAATCCCAGCCCCCCAACTGCCTTGTTTTACCTGATTGGTGATCAAAATACAGCGAGAGCATTTTTAATTTTTTTTTTTAATTTAAAAAATTAAAAAAAAAGTGCTTCCCTGTATTTTTTTAAAAAAAAAAAAAAATGCGTGGGATCCCGGTGGCACACTGGGTAATAAAGGGGTTAATACCAGCTTTGTATTCTCAGCTGGTATTAAGCCCGAAAATCATGGTGTCATGCCAAATTAGACATGGCCACCATGAATTTCTAACCAAAAAAACCAACCAAACAAACCCCATCACTACTCCTAGCATAACCAGTGTAAGACATGTAATGACTAACAGTCCACTCTCTTGATCTACATGTCTGACATGGATAATGTTCCCCTTTCAATGAAAATAGATCTGCATGAGAATATTCCTCCTGAGCCTGTGTCTGGTCCATAGATCCTAAAGGCCCAGTCACACACACACACACACACACACACACACACACACACACACACACACACACACACACACACACACACACACACACACACACCTTACCAGCGATCCCGAATACGATGCGACCCAGATAGGGATCGCTGGTAAGTCTCTGGGAGGTCGCTGGTGATATGTCACACAGTCAGATCTTCCCAACGATGCAGGAACAATACAGGTCGCAGTAGCGACCTGTATAACGATCTCATTAGTCACTGTGACCCTGTCACACAGTGTCAAACACAGCGATGTGTTCTGCCCAGCAGGACATCGCCTTTGAAGAAAATGGCCTGGACCATTCTGCAACGACTAGCGATCTCACAGCAGGGGCCTGATCGCTGGTAGGTGTCACAACGAGATCGCCAATGGGATCGCTACTGCGTCACAGAAACTGACTCAGCAGCGATCTCGCTAGAGATCTAGTTATATGTGATGGTACCTTAAGAGCTCATTTTAGGGTACCGTCACACTTTAGCGACGCACCAGCGATCCCACCAGCGATCTGACCTGGTCAGGATCGCTGGTGCATCGCTACATGGTCGCTGGTGAGCTGTCAAACAGGCAGATCTCACCAGTGACCAGTGACCAGCCCCCAGGCAGCAGCAACGTGGAAGCGATGCTGCGCTTGCAGGGAGCCGGCGTCTGGAAGCTGCGGATACTGGTAACCACGGTAAACATCGGGTATGGTTACCCGATATTTACCTTGGTTGCCAGCGCACACCGCTTAGTGCTGGCTCCCTGCACTCGTAGCCACAGTACACATGGGGTTAATAAGCAAACCTTTGCTTATTTACCAGATGTGTAATCCGGCTACATATGCAGGGAGCAGGGACCAGGGAGCCGGCACTGGCAGCGTGAGAGCGGCGGACGCTAGTAACTAAGGTAAATATCGGGTAACCACCTTTGTTACAGCTTACCGCAGGCTGCCAGACGCCGGCTCACTGCACATTTAGTTGTTGCGCTCTCGCTGTCACACACAGCGATGTATGCTTAACAGCGGGAGAGCAACAATTAAAAAAAAAAAAAAAAAAATGAACCAGCACTGTAACGAGCAGCGATCTCACAGCAGGGGCCAGATCGCTGCTCAGTGTCACACACAGCGAGATCGCTA
This sequence comes from Anomaloglossus baeobatrachus, assembly GCF_048569485.1. Classification (NCBI taxonomy): domain Eukaryota; kingdom Metazoa; phylum Chordata; class Amphibia; order Anura; family Aromobatidae; genus Anomaloglossus; species Anomaloglossus baeobatrachus. The sequence goes on from NC_134354.1 coordinate 213,649,818, forward strand.
ATGAGGTCACTGGTGCGTCACAAAAAACGTGCCTCAGCAGCGATCTCGCTATGTGAGAAGTACCCCTTAAGGAAAACATTGATTTCTCTGCAACACACACACACACACACAAGATTGCAGATATCATAGTATCATTTTATTCAGTTTTCTATGACCTACTACATGCTCATATAGATGGGTTAGGGGGACTAATCCTACTCACAGATTCCCTTTAACGTGTGAGTTGTTCTCACAATACTGATTTTTCATTAAATTCACACGTTTCGCCCCCATAGGGTTAGAAAAGACCCTTGGGGTGTGGGGAAGTGCATGTTAACAAGCTACTAAGTTATGACAAGAACAGGATTTTGAGTGGTCCTTTGTGATTAGAGCAGTAAGGAGCATGTGCATGAAAACCATTTTTCATATTCACTATAGAGTCTTAATTAAAAAAAATATAAATAAACACACACGATTTTTTATTTTTTTTAAACCCCGTCCCCTCCAAAAACACAAACTTTAATAATGAAAGACAGAATGGTCAGGCCCAAATGAACGACTTCTTTATTTCTAGAAAAAGTCTTCTACACAGCACATCAAGTATTATATAGGAGAACGCTACAGTAGTGTGGATGCATACGCTACTATAGTGTTTCCTGTGTAAATACTTGACGTCCCATGTAGAAGAATTTTTCAAGCAATCAAGAGGAAGTTTTTCATTTGAGCTCGGCCATATTGTCTCGCTCATTAACCAGGCCAGAGCGGAGCCTATGACCAAACTCTAAACAAAAAAGGTGGACAACAGTAATGAGGAGCTGGATTTTACTACCGTATATATGACAAACTTTACTACTATTTTAATACTACGGTATCATATTTAACACGTTTTCCCCTGCTTCCATTTATGGCCAGCAAACCACAACAAATGAACGTGAGCTATACTTGCACAGTACTAGAAGCCACTAGTTAAACAGCACTAGCATTCATTAAAAACCAGACCTTTTCCCAAAATTGTCTAAAATGACTATCGCCAGTAGGCATGTGAAGAGAGTGCCATTTAATTAGACAGGATGTGCCTAATATATGTGTGCACCATTAGGACAATGTCCTTGCCTTACACAACTGAATGTTGCCATGGTTTTGACCTACATATATTATTCCATCCATTTCTACATTGCATGTGCATGGTCCCCAAGCTTATCGGAGGATCCACAAATAAACTGCTCAGGAATAGGAGAAAAGCTGGATACCGTCCATATCACAGCAAAAGTATCTGCAGTGCAAACAACGAGCTGGGCAGAGCAGGGAGCAGTCAATACGACAAACAAATGATAAAGAAATGAAAGGACATAACATGCTAAAGGATATGAACCGATGTGGACATTTATTTTCTTACATTTTTGCATTTGGTCAGCTACAAAATCATATTTTGTAATCGGAAATCATTATCAAACTCCAACGTTTTTTTCTATAGTCTGAGTATCTCAATACATATACTACAGACTAATACCGTACATAGAGGCTTAAAGGGAGCCTGTCACCAGGATTTTCCCGAATGACCTGCAGCCACCATCAGTGAGCTCTTATATACACCATTCAAGAAAGAAAAAAAAAAAAAAAAAAAAAAAAAAAGAAAAACCGCACTCGTGGAACCACTGTTGCGGCTATCTCAAGGCCGCTCCAGCACGCCCTTCTAATCAAGGAGGGAAACATGTTGGAAAATACATATTGTTGGCACACAAAGTCCTATCAGCATAATTAATATCACCCAATACCAATAGTTGCATATAAAAAGTTAGTTTTTATCAAATACAGGGAATGGGGATGACAGATCAAAATACAGTACAACAATTCATATGGGGTGCAGGCACCGAGGACTAGGGAAAATTGGTACAAAAACCCTACTAAAATCATTAGAGGAAGTAGACCTGTAAAAAACTAGCCTGCAATTATCAAAATATAGTAAATACTGACAGGTATTATATGCAACTATTGGTATTGGGTGATATTAATTATGCTGATACATATTGTTGGCACACAAAGTCCTATTTTCCTCCATGTTTCCCTCACCATTCAAGAATAGTGGACATCAGAGCCCAGGTCGCTCTGTATAATGTAAAAAACACCTTAATTCTCACCTAGGGGGCTGTCTGGTCCGATGGGTGTCAGTAATGCGCATCAGCATAAAAAAAGTAAATCAGATCCTGCATACGCCCACTTAAAAGCAGATCAAAGTGGGCGTATGCAGGATCACAATGGAGGCCTCTTATTGAATTATGCAGGACGCGTCATGAACACAGGGCTGGGCAAGAGGACGGCAATCGCAAAAGATGGGGAGGCGATGGACCGAGACCAGCGACACCCATCGGACCGCTTCCCAGGTGAGTATTATAAAGGCGTTTTTTTTTTACCTTCTACAGAGCAGCCTGGGCACTTATATACAGCATTCAAGAATACTGTATACAACAGATCAATGGTGGTAGCCACAGCTCATAATAGAAAAACCTGGTGACAGGTTCCCTTTAAGGCCCTGTTCGCATGCTGTAGATTTTACCGCGGAATTGCTGCGGATTTTGCTGAAGGAATGCTGCAGAAAATGTTTATAACATTTCTGCAGTCCTTCTCTAGCCAAACCTATTAGGGGGGCTGGGGGTTGCAGGGGGGTTGGGAGAGTGTGCACACACTGCGTTTTTTTTCTTCTCTGCTGGTTTTGCTGTGGAATTTCCGCTGCGGAATTAATGTGCATGTCACTTCTTTTCCACAGGTACCTGCGGTTTGCAGGGTGCAGGGCTGGCAGATCAATCACCCGCTGACTCTAGGTCGGCAGAGGATTGATCCCCAGTATCTAGCCAGATGCTGCTCCCCATATAAAGTTTATGGGCAACACAATCTGGCGCAAAGGGGTAGGAGCAAGTGCTACATACTCCCTGATCACCAGTCGGCTGTCACACTGCTCCCGCGGCAGCTCTTTCATCTTCCAAAGCCGGACGCTCAGTAGTCTCATAACATTCACACCTTCCCTGCTCACTGACCTCTAGGTCCGACATAATCCACAGGAGGTCCCACGACGCTTCCAGCTCTGCTACACCTGACACTCACAGCGAGCGCCATAGACCATGACTGCTCACTGTGAGGGTCAGGCCGCAAGTGAAGTGAGCCGAGCGGGATCAGCGGTGACTTCACTCATGTGCTTTGCAGTGACAGGTGGAGGATTCCAGCTGTCACTACACATCAGCTGACTGAAGTCAACGCTGATCTTATACTCACCTTCTCCATACTCACCTTCTCCAATGAGGCTGCCGCCGGACGCTGGTCTCCTTACAGGCCGGCTCATGCATATCCAGTTATGCATTGCATAGCCGACCTGTAAGTAGCAGAGCGCAGGAGACAGCCGCACGGGACAAAGTATCACGGGTGACTTCAGCACCATGGACAGCAGGAGCGGGGACAGGTGAGCATCTCCCTCCAAAATACCGTGGTAAAACCACATGCGGATTTCGGGTGCGGTTTACTACGTTTTTTTTTTACCGCAGGTGTGGTGATCTTTTAGAGGGTCCGGAATTTTCTTAAAATTCCATTTTCTAGTGTACACAGGGCCTAAAAGATGAGTTAGGAGTAGTGCGATAGGAGTTAAAACACTTAGCTGTCAGAATGAGCTCACTGATTCGTTCTGTACAGTGTGGTCTATAAAATCTATAGAACCAAAACCTTTTTTGTTTGTTATATCTCTTCTTTACACAAAACTGCCATGTATGTTGGTTCACGTGTATGGAAGGGCCATGTGTTATACAGCCAGCATCTACACTGGTTAGCGCTAGCTTTCATCACCTGATAATCCACAGAGGAGAAATTAAATGTGCACTCTGAACCTTAAAGGGAATCTGTCAGCAGCTTTTTGCTACATCATCTGAGAGCAGCATAATCTAGGCAAAGAGGCCATGATTCCAACGATATATCACTTAGATTACTGAGTGCAGCCATTTTAACACAATCCAAGACTTGCGATTTTGAGTGTAGCAGTGCTGGGAAAGCTGTCCCTACCCACACCAGATTTGCAGTGTACATTTCCATAAACACAAGCTGCTAATTACAGAAGGGGGGCAGAGTCTGACTATAGCTCAAATGCTTCTCAGACCCACTAATGATAAAGCCAAGATGCTTAACCCCTTCAGCCCCAAGCCTATTTTGACCCTAAAGACCAGGCCATTTTTTGCAATTTTGACCAGTGTCACTTTGAGGTTATAACTCTGGAACGCTTCAGCGGATCCCGGTGATTCTGAGAATGTTTTTTCATGACATATTTGGCTTCATGTTAGTGGTAAATTTAGGCCGATATTTTTTGCGTTTCTTTGTGAAAAAAAAACGGAAATTTCGCGAAAATTTTGTAATTTTCAAACTTTGAATTTTTATGCTCTAAAACCAACGAGACATATGACACAAAATAATTAATAAATTACAATTTCCCACATGTCTACTTTACTTCAGAACAATTTTGGGGGAAAAAAAAAAAATAAATAAATAAATAAATTAAAAAAGGAAGTTATAGGGGTTCAAAGTTTATGAGCAATTTCTCATTTTTACAACAAAATTTACAAAGCCACTTTTTTTTTTTTAAGGACCACATCACATTTGAAGCGATTTTGAAAGGTCTACATGACACAAAACACCCAAACACCATTCCAAAAACGGCACCCCTCAGGCTACTCAAAACCACATTCAAGAAGGGTATTAACCCTTCTGGTGCTTCACAGTAACTAAAGCAATGTGGAAGGAAAAAAAAAATGAATATTTTACTTTTTGCAACAAAAATGTTAATTTAGCCTCAAATATTGCATTTCACAAGGGTAGCAGGATTAAATGAACCCCCAAAATTTGTTGGGCAATTTCTTCTGGGCATGCAGATACCTCATATGTGGCGAAAAACCACTGTTTGGGCGCACGACAGGACTCGGAAGGGAAGGAGCGTCATTTGACTTTTTGAACAGAAAATTAGCTGGAATCGTTAGCCGCACCATGTTGCGTTTGGAGACCCCCTGAGGTGCCGAAACAGTGGAGCTCCCCCACATGTGAGCCCATTTTGGAAACTAGACCCCTCATGGAATTTATCTAGAGGTTTATTGAGCACTTCGATCCTCTAGGGCAGAGGTCCCAAACTCCAGTCCTCAAGGCCCACCAACAGTGTAGGTTTTTGGGATTTCCTTAGTATTGCACAGGTGTTAATGTAATTACCTGCCCAGGTGCTGGTTCCAACAGCAGTGCAATGCTAAGGAAATCCTGAAAACATGCACTGTTGGTGGGCCTTGAGGACTGGAGTTGGGGAACCCTGCTCTAGGGGCTTCACAAAAGTTAGAGTTGAGCCGTGAAAATAAAAAAAAAAAAAATTTTAACCACAAAATTGTTACTTCAACCAGGTAACTTTTTTTTCACAAGGGTATCAGGAAAAATTGCACCATAAAATGTATGGTACAATTTCTCCTGAGTACACAGATACCTCAGATATGGTGGAAATCAAATGTTTGGGCGCACAGCAGGGCTCAGAATGCAAGGAGCGTCATTTGACTTTTCAAACGCAAAATAGTCTGGGATAATTAGCGTATTCCATGTTGTGTTTGGAGACCCCCTGAGGTGCTGAAACAGTGGAGCTCCCCCACATGTGACCCCATTTTGGAAACTAGACCCCCCATGGCATAGAAGAAAAAAAAAAAAAAAACAGGGCGCACGCACGAATGTTCTGCAAAAAAAGGGGGGGGGGGGGGGGAGGGACTAGGTGGGATGGAAAAAAAGAAGTCCTGTCCAAAGTCGAGTACGACTGCAGGACGATTGCTGGTCAGGTACCTAATTGTTCAAAGTTTTGTTTTGTTAGTTTTTATTTGGGGTGCACAAAAAAAAGCAAAAACTAGAACAACAATTACGTACCTGATCAGCCAATCATGTAGCTGATCAGCACTTGGCGGCACGCAGGTGGGGGAGGAGTTAGAGGGAGATGCGATTGGGGATAGTTAGAAAAGAGCCACGAACAATACTTACAGGATGGATCAGAACAGCGGCAGATGAGTGGCGGCAGATAAAGGGAGCATCTGTGATTGTGAGACGGAGGCGGCTGGGATAGGGTGGAGGCGGCTGGGATAGGGTGGAGGCGGCTGGGATAGGGTGGAGGCGGCTGGGATAGGGCGCAGTGGATGCAGGAGCGGCAGAGGATGGGGTGAAGGGGGGGGATGGGTGGGAGGGAAGGGGATAGTTACCTTATAGGATGGATCTAGGCTGCAGGATCACAGGAGATGAATGAGGCAGCAGATCGGGGAGGGTGAAGGTGGGAGAGGGAGCGCACATCAGGGGGGTGAGAGGTGGGGGGGGGGGAGTGGGCAGCCCATAACGGAGGAGAGGGGGCGGGCAGCCCATAACGGAGGAGAGGGGGCGCGCAGCCCATAACGGAGGAGAGGGGGCGCGCAGCCCATAACGGAGGAGAGGGGGCGCGCAGCCCATAACGGAGGAGAGGGGGCGCGCAGCCCATAACGGAGGAGAGGGGGCGCGCAGCCCATAACGGAGGAGAGGGGGCGCGCAGCAGATCGGGGAGAGCGGTGACACTGTGGCAGATCGCGGAGGGCAGCAGCGGATCGGGAGGTGTGGGGGTGAGGGTGCGGGCAGCAGATCACGAGGGTTGGGGGTGCGGGCAGCAGATCGGGGAGACAGGTGGCAGATCGCGGAGGGCAGCGGTGGATTGGGAGGTGTGGGGGTGAGGGTGTGGGCAGCAGATCACGAGGGGTGGGGGTGCGTGCAGCAGATCGCGGAGACAGGTGGCAGATCGCGAAGGGCAGCGGATCGGGAGGCTTTTCGCCGGTTTCATACAGTGCAATTGCAGCGCGGCAACTTCCGGGTCCCATGCTCCGGTCCCATAACAGCATGGATTAACATTAAGGAATAACGTTTGGAACTCCATTCTATGTCTGAACTGGGTGCAAAAAACCTAAAAAACATCACTATGGGGAGATAAGGTATGCACACCAGTGACTATGGAAGGGGAATACATGGAATAGCAGAAACTGCTGTGTGAATACTGACATGAAAAATTCAATAGCTATTTGTAAGAATGAAATGTGAAAAATGGGACCTGCATTACTGCCATGAATATATGAATAAAGAGAAATTTAGCTACTGAATTGATCAATGCAGAAGAGCCCCAACACTACACCAAAGTATTTCTCTACGTTGGGGTCCCTAGCTTGTGTATGTCCTCTCATGCAGTTAAAAAACTTACCGTGTATGGGACGCTGAGACCCAGGCTATATATACGATGTGGATTGGCAATAGGTGTGTAAGGGGAGGGTTCACAAACGAAAAACTACTAACATTAAGGAATAACGTTTGGAACTCCATTCTATGTCTGAACTGGGTGCAAAAAACCTAAAACTGCATGAGAGGACATACACAAGCTAGGGACCCCAACGTAGAGAAATACTTTGGCGTAGTGTTGGGGCTCTTCTGCATTGATCAATTCAGTAGCTAAATTTCTCTTTATTCATATATTCATGGCAGTAATGCAGGTTCCATTTTTCACATTTCATTCTTACAAATAGCTATTGAATTTTTCATGTCAGTATTCACACAGCAGTTTCTGCTATTCCATGTATTCCCCTTCCATAGTCACTGGTGTGCATACCTTATCTCCCCACCATAACAGCATGGGACCGGAGCTTGTCGCCCTGCCATTGCACTGTATACACTCACTGTGCTGGCATGCTGCAGGGACGACAAGTGACGGGGGCGGTCACCGGCAACAGGTCCATGGTGATTGGAGAGATCGGCCTTGTGACCGATCTTTCCAATTAGAGCTGCTGGAACTGGGGGAGGGTGATCCAGTGAGGTCACCCAGCTCCAGCCAATGGCCAGTGCTACAGCTGCACTGGTCAGGGCTGGATTTCAATGTTTCAGTCATTTTAAATGGCTGGAACATTACAGTGGCTGTGATTGGCTGATGAACGCCGCTCAACCAATCACAGCCACCGTAGGTCCGGTGAGGGGGCACCACCCCTCCTGAGGTCAGGTACAGGTCCCCTCCTCCCCGAATCTGCGGTTTATGTTAACCAATCGCAGTCACCGGAGGCTCCGGTGCCGCGATTACGCCATGACGGAAAGATCCGTCCTTGGTCGTTAAGGCCCAGGGCACCATGACGAAAAGATCCGTCCTTGGTCGTGAAGGGGTTAAACTAACTTTGCAGATAAACAAAAATACTTCGGGATAATACTCAGGGCTGAATTCGTTTTAACAATTACAGCATGCTGTCTGCTGACAGAGTCCCTTTAAGATTAGAAGGAATTTTATTAAATAATTAGGACATAAAAAGTTAATTTGTGGTTTGAAAGAGGGGAAAAAAAAAACAAAAAAAACACATGTAAAAGAGCTAATCAATGGCATAGAACCACAGCAATTCAGGCAAGAGGGTAGGTATTCGCATTTAAAGGGAACCGGTCAGGTGCAATATGCCCCCAGAACCACGAGCAGTGCTGGGTGTATATTGCTAATCCCTGCCTAATCATCCCTGCATTTAGTAACATAGATAGAGGGATCTTTAGAAAAAGTATTTCTAAAGATCTTTTATCGTATGCTATTGAGCGAGGGGACTAGTCTCCTGGGCGTTAGTTCCCCTGGCTAGTCGGCCCCATTAGCATGTTAGCACACCCGTGTGGGCATACTAACATGCTAATAAATATGCAGTGTCACAGGATGATCCCACTCACCTCCCCACAGTCATCGCCGTCAAACACTGGATTTCGGCTCAGAGCGCATGACCCCCAGAGTTTAGGTCATGCGCACTACTTCAGTTTGAAGCCATGAAAAATTTCAAAATGGATGATACATATATGTGTGCATCATCCATTTGATCATTCTAGCCATAACATTTTAAATATTAATACCTACCCTCTTATAGTGCTATGCCATGATTTGGCTGCTTACCATATATATATTTTTTTTTACCTTTTTAACTTAGGCTACTTTCACACTTGCGTTGAACGGTATCCGTTGCATTGCGTTGTGTAACGGATGCAACGGATGTGTTGCATATAGTGACACAACGGATGCAACGGATGCTGCAAAACAACGCAATTCGTTTTGATTTTTTTTTTTTTTTTTTTTCCCGGTTTTACCAGCGGCAGACTATAGTGAACGATCAGCTGATCGTTCCCTGCAGCCGGCCGCTGGGTGATCAGCTGATTGCTCCCAGTAGCCGGCCGCCGGGTGATCAGCTGATCGCTCCCGCCCGCCGGGTGATCAGCTGATCGCTCCCGGCTGCCGGGTGATCAGCTGATCGCTCCCTGCAGCCGGCTGCCGGGTGATCAGCTGATCGCTCCCGGCCGCCGGGTGATCAGCTGATCGCTCCCGGCCGCCGGGTGATCAGCTGATCGCTCCCTGCAGCCGGCCGCCGGGTGATCAGCTGATCGCTCCCGGCCGCCGGGTGATCAGCTGATCGCTCCCTGCAGCCGGGTGATCAGCTGATCGCTCCCTGCAGCCGGCCGCCGGGTGATCAGCTGATCGCTCCCTGCAGCCGGCCGCCGGGTGATCAGCTGATCGCTCCCTGCAGCCGGCCGCCGGGTGATCAGCTGATCGCTCCCTGCAGCCGGCCGCCGGGTGATCAGCTGATCGCTCCCTGCAGCCGGCTGCCGGGTGATCAGCTGATCGCTCCCGGCCGCCGGGTGATCAGCTGATCGCTCCCTGCAACCGGCCGCCGGGTGATCAGCTGATCGCTGTCACTTGCCGGCGCCCGGGCATGCCGGCGGGCGGGCGCTCAGCTGAGCGCTGTGACTTGCCGGCGGCCGGGCATGCTGGTGGCCGGTCATTCAGCTGAGCGCTGTCGCTTGCCGACGGCCGGGCGCTCAGCTGAACGTTCGGCCACCGCGAGCCAAAATAAAGTTTGATTTAAAAAAAAAAAAAAAAAAAAAAAAAAAAAAAGAAGAGCATGCGCAGTGAAATCCAGAGGATTCCGCTGCTCAAAATAACGTTACATGCTGCGTTCCTCCCGCTGGGCGGAAGCAACGGAGCGTCGCCCAGCGGAAGCAACGCAGCTCCTTTTGGTACAATCCGTCAACCATACAAGTCTATGGGAAACAGCGGAATCCGTTAACGGATTCCGCTGTTTCCCAAAAGGGCGGATTGTAACGGAAGGAAAATAACGCAAGTGTGAAAGTACCCTAACAAAGAAAAATGTCAACTATTTAATAAAATTACTGAGAACTACTTAATACGATTTTGATTTTAAGTGCACAGTTCATTTCTCCTCTGGTTTATCAATCATTCAGTGCAGAACATTTTTCATTTTGTCCTTTAATCGGTGACACTATCTATATCTATTTGCCTTATTCTGTCTGTCTTGCGCCAAAATGACGTCATTACAGTGACAACCATCGCCACACCGCACGCTAAAGAGCCTGCGACCAACGGCTCAGCTAACTGAACAGCCCGAACGGACGATGCCCGACACTTTTCCCCGCACCCACACGGAGCCCCGAGTCCCCGGTGAGTTCTGCACCCCGGGAGCCCACACCGGCAACCCAGCCGACACATACCCACCGCTTACCTCCATTACCTCACTCTGCCCCCCCCACCACCACTCGGCCCTCCGCATGTATACACTGAACACACACACACGTGAATAGTCACCTGTCCCCAGCCCTGCAGTCCCCAGCACTGACGTCCTCAGCGCCATGGCCATGCTTGGCTCCATCCCCCCCCCCCCCCCCCCGCACACATTACCCCGCAGGATGGGGGCACATGTCGGGATGGTGGCTGCACCAGGATGGGGGCACATACTAGCATTGGGCCACATCACGGCATCAGCATATTTTTACTTAACTTTACACTGTTCATGGCCTTCTTTCATTACAAGCCATGGACATCATTAAACATTAAACTCACCTATAAAAACTGTTCCTTCTGTTTGTCATTTGTAAAACCAATAAACAACAAGAATACTAAATTAAACCTAACCCATCCAGTCCATTCATTACCTTATTATTCAATCTGCTAACCTACATACACATTCTAGACTACCCAATACTTTAGAATCGGGCCACCTTCTAGTAGCAACTATATTTATACACTGACCGGGAGCTCACTTTTTAAGCTTCAATGTTTAGCCACGCAAATGCCACACTGCCAGGGCTGTATCAGTTACAGCACCCATCACCTGTGCATCTAAAGCCATCGCTGGAATGTGCGGTTTTGGTGTTTGGTTTTTTTTTTTCTTCAGGATTCACATCTGCAACAAACATGTATCAAATAAGGGGACAATGCATAAAAATACCGCAAACATTTAATAATCTGAGAAGATTGTTATTGCGCTGTGTGGTGTGGACACCTGGAGGAAAAAAAAAAAAAAAAAAGCAACTTTTGCGCTACGTGTGAACAAGGCCTCTGTGGTACATTTTTTTTTTTTACACTTCATGTGTTTAATAGAGAAAAATTATCAATTGCGTCTTTTTTCACGCTATTTATCGATTTTCATAAATCTGATTGCTGTGTTGTTCGGGTTGATACAATTACAGGGAGATCAGATATGTCTATGTTACTTGATGAATGGTGAGGTTTATTATCTATAATAAAAAAAACAAAAAAAAAAAAAAACACAACAACCCCAAAAAAAACCCCAAAAATGTATATTTTAATATTTTTAGTCATTTTATTAGAAGAAAAAAAAAATTTTTCCTCCCTCTAGAATACAGGGCACAGATGCTTCTCTGTACAAGGGAGCTCTATGTCCTGTATAGTCTGCTGTGTAAGGCTAAGTTCACATTTCCGTTGTTTTGTATCAGTCACATGCGTCGCTTGACGCATGTGACTGATGCCCTGTTCAACGCTGTACAACGGATGACAAAGAACAGAATTCTTTGTCGGATTCCGTTGTGTGCAGGGGGCGGAGTGGGGCCGTGGCACTGAGGAAGTCAGTGCCGCAGGGACTGCAGGACAGGTGAGTGTGTGTGTGTGTGTGTGTGTGTGTGTGTGTGTGTGTGTGTGTGTGTGTGTGTGTGTGTGTGTATATATACACACACATGCTGAATGCGGGAGGGGGCGGAGCCGAGCGGGGGCGGGGTCAGACGAGGGTGTCAGTGGCAGTGCTTGTCTGCATGGCTGGGGACGTGTCTGTGTGTGTGTGTGTGTGTGTGTGTGTGTATACACACACACACACACACGTGCGGGAGGGGGCGGGGCCGAGCGGGGAAGTGTCGGCCTCCCTCGGGTAGCAAAGCACCCGATGTTTACCTTGGTTACCCGATATTTACCTTGGTTACAGGCCTACACCGCTTAGCGCTGGCTCCTTGCACCGTAACCAGGGTAAATATCGGGTAACCAACCAAAGCTGGTGACGTGTGCAGGGAGCCAGAGAGCATGTGCAGCGAAATCCGATGGATCTCGCTGCTCAAAAAACGTTACATGCTGCGTTCCTCCCGCCACTCATCCATCCCACCCACTCATCCATCCATCCCACCCACTCATCCATCCATCCCACCCACTCATCCATCCATCCCACCCACTCATCCATCCATCCAGCCCACTCATCCATCCATCCAGCCCACTCATCCATCCATCCAGCCCACCCACTCATCCATCCAGCCCACCCACTCATCCATCCAGCCCACCCACTCATCCAGCCCACCCACTCATCCAGCCCACCCACTCATCCAGCCCACCCACTCATCCATCCATCCAGCCCGCCCACTCATCCATCCATCCAGCCAGCCCACTCATCCATCCAGCCAGGCCACTCATCCATCCAGCCAGCCAGCCCACTCATCCATCCATCCAGCCAGCCCACTCATCCATCCAGCCAGGCCACTCATCCATCCAGCCAGCCAGCCCACTCATCCATCCATCCAGCCCACTCATCCATCCAGCCAGCCAGCCCACTCATCCATCCAGCCAGCCAGCCCACTCATCCATCCAGCCAGCCAGCCCACTCATCCATCCAGCCAGCCAGCCCACTCATCCATCCAGCCAGCCAGCCCACTCATCCATCCAGCCAGCCAGCCCACTCATCCATCCAGCCAGCCAGCCCACTCATCCATCCAGCCAGCCAGCCCACTCATCCATCCAGCCAGCCAGCCCACTCATCCATCCAGCCAGCCAGCCCACTCATCCATCCAGCCAGCCAGCCCACTCATCCATCCAGCCAGCCAGCCCACTCATCCATCCAGCCAGCCAGCCCACTCATCCATCCAGCCAGCCAGCCCACTCATCCATCCAGCCAGCCAGCCAGCCCACTCATCCATCCAACCAGCCCACTCATCCATCCATCCAGCCAGCCCACTCATCCATCCATCCAGCCAGCCCACTCATCCAGCCAGCCCACTCATCCATCCAGCCCACTCATCCATCCAGCCCACTCATCCATCCAGCCCACTCATCCATCCAGCCCACTCATCCATCCAGCCCACTCATCCATCCAGCCCACTCATCCATCCAGCCCACTCATCCATCCAGCCCACTCATCCATCCAGCCCACTCATCCATCCAGCCCACTCATCCATCCAGCCAGCCAGCCCACTCATCCATCCAGCCAGCCAGCCCACTCATCCATCCAGCCAGCCAGCCCACTCATCCATCCATCCAATTCATCCATCCAGCCAGCCAGCCCGCCCATTCATCCATCCAGCCAGCCAGCCCACTCATCCATCCAGCCAGCCAGCCCACTCATCCATCCATCCAGCCCACTCATCCATCCATCCAGCCCACTCATCCATCCATCCAGCCAGCCCACTCATCCATCCATCCAGCCAGCCCACTCATCCATCCAGCCAGCCCACTCATCCATCCAGCCCACTCATCCATCCCACCCACTCATCCATCCCACCCACCCACCCACTCATCCATCCCACCCACTCATCCATCCCACCCACCCACTCATCCATCCCACCCATCCAGCCCACCCACTCATCCAGCCCACCCACTCATCCATCCATCCAGCCCGCCCACTCATCCATCCAGCCAGGCCGCCCACTCATCCATCCAGCCAGGCCGCCCACTCATCCATCCAGCCAGGCCGCCCACTCATCCATCCAGCCAGCCCGCCCACTCATCCATCCAGCCAGCCCGCCCACTCATCCAGCCAGCCAGCCCGCCCACTCATCCAGCCAGCCCGCCCACTCATACATCCATCCATCCAGCCAGGCCACTCATCCATCCAGCCAGCCCACTCATCCATCCATCCATCCAGCCAGCCCACTCATCCATCCATCCAGCCCACTCATCCATCCATCCAGCCAGCCCACTCATCCATCCATCCAGCCCACTCATCCATCCATCCAGCCAGCCCACTCATCCATCCATCCAGCCAGCCCACTCATCCATCCATCCCACTCATCCATCCATCCAGCCAGCCCATTCATCCATCCAGCCAGCCAGCCCACTCGTCCATCCATCCAGCCCACCCACCCATCCCACTCATCCATCCAACCCACCAACCCATCCAGCCAGCCCACCCAATCCATCCCACCCACTCATCCATCCCACCCACTCATCCATCCCACCCATCCAGCCAGCCCACTCATCCAGCCAGCCAGAAAGCCAGCCCACTCATCCAGCCAGCCAGAAAGCCTGCCCACTCATCCATCCAGCCAGAAAGCCAGCCCACTCATCCATCCAGCCAGAAAGCCAGCCCACTCATCCAGCCAGCCAGAAAGCCAGCCCACTCATCCAGCCAGCCAGAAAGCCAGCCCGCCCACTTATCCATCCATCCAGCCAGCCCACTCATCCAGCCAGCCAGCGAGCCCGCCCACTCATCCATCCATCCATCCATCCAGCCCGCCCACTCATCCATCCATCCAGCCAGCCCACTCATCCAACCAGCCCACCTACTCGTCCATCAATCCAGCCCACCCACCCAATCCAGCCAGCCAGCCCACTCATCCAGCCAGTCCATCCAGCCCACCCACTCATCCATCCCATCCAGCCCACCCACCCAATCCAGCCAGCCCACTCATCCATCTCTCCCACTCATCCATCCATCCAGCCCGCCCACTCATCCATCCAGCCAGCCAGCCCACTCATCCATCCATCCATCCATCCAGCCAGCCCACTCATCCATCCATCCAGCCAGCCAGCCCACTCATCCATCCATCCAGCCAGCCAGCCCACTCATTCATCCATCCAGCCAGCCAGCCCACTCATCCATCCATCCAGCCAGCCAGCCCACTCATCCATCCATCCAGCCAGCCAGCCCACTCGTCCATCCATCCAGCCCACCCACCCATCCCACTCATCCATCCATCCATCCATCCAGCCAGCCCACTCATCCATCCATCCAGCCAGCCAGCCCACTCATCCATCCATCCAGCCAGCCAGCCCACTCATCCATCCATCCAGCCAGCCAGCCCACTCGTCCATCCATCCAGCCCACCCACCCATCCCACTCATCCATCCAACCCACCAACCCATCCAGCCAGCCCACCCAATCCATCCCACCCACTCATCCATCCCACCCACTCATCCATCCCACCCATCCAGCCAGCCCACTCATCCAGCCAGCCAGAAAGCCAGCCCACTCATCCATCCAGCCAGAAAGCCAGCCCACTCATCCATCCAGCCAGAAAGCCAGCCCACTCATCCATCCAGCCAGAAAGCCAGCCCACTCATCCAGCCAGAAAGCCAGCCCACTCATCCATCCAGCCAGAAAGCCAGCCCACTCATCCAGCCAGCCAGAAAGCCAGCCCACTCATCCAGCCAGCCAGAAAGCCAGCCCGCCCACTTATCCATCCATCCAGCCAGCCCACTCATCCAGCCAGCCAGCGAGCCCGCCCACTCATCCATCCATCCATCCAGCCCGCCCACTCATCCATCCATCCAGCCAGCCCACTCATCCAACCAGCCCACCTACTCGTCCATCAATCCAGCCCACCCACCCAATCCAGCCAGCCAGCCCACTCATCCAGCCAGTCCATCCAGCCCACCCACTCATCCATCCCATCCAGCCCACCCACCCAATCCAGCCAGCCCACTCATCCATCTCTCCCACTCATCCATCCATCCAGCCCGCCCACTCATCCATCCAGCCAGCCAGCCCACTCATCCATCCATCCATCCATCCAGCCAGCCAGCCCACTCATCCATCCATCCAGCCAGCCAGCCCACTCATCCATCCATCCAGCCAGCCAGCCCACTCATTCATCCATCCAGCCAGCCAGCCCACTCATCCATCCATCCAGCCAGCCAGCCCACTCATCCATCCATCCAGCCAGCCCACTCATCCATCCATCCAGCCAGCCCACTCATCCATCCATCCAGCCAGCCAGCCCACTCATCCATCCATCCAGCCAGCCCACTCATCCATCCAGCCAGCCAGCCCACTCATCCATCCAGCCAGCCAGCCCACTCATCCATCCAGCCAGCCAGCCCACTCATCCATCCAGCCAGCCAGCCAGCCCACTCATCCATCCAGCCAGCCAGCCCACTCATCCATCCAGCCAGCCAGCCCACTCATCCATCCAGTCAGCCAGCCCACTCATCCATCCAGCCAGCCAGCCCACTCATCCATCCAGCCAGCCAGCCCACTCATCCATCCAGCCAGCCAGCCCACTCATCCATCCATCCAGCCAGCCCACTCATCCATCCATCCAGCCAGCCCACTCATCCATCCATCCAGCCAGCCCACTCATCCATCCAGCCAGCCAGCCCACTCATCCATCCAGCCAGCCAGCCCACTCATCCATCCATCCATCCAGCCCACTCATCCATCCATCCAGCCAGCCCACTCATCCATCCATCCATCCAGCCAGCCCACTCATCCATCCATCCATCCAGCCAGCCCACTCATCCATCCATCCATCCAGCCAGCCCACTCATCCATCCATCCATCCAGCCAGCCCACTCATCCATCCATCCAGCCAGCCCACTCATCCATCCATCCAGCCAGCCCACTCATCCATCCATCCAGCCAGCCCACTCATCCATCCATCCAGCCAGCCCACTCATCCATCCATCCAGCCAGCCCACTCATCCATCCATCCAGCCAGCCCACTCATCCATCCATCCAGCCAGCCCACTCGTCCACTCATCCAGCCAGCCAGCCCGCCCACTCATCCATCCATCCATCCATCCCGCCCACTCATCCATCCATCCATCCATCCCGCCCACTCATCCATCCATCCCGCCCACTCATCCATCCATCCCGCCCACTCATCCATCCATCCCGCCCACTCATCCATCCATCCATCCATCCCACTCATCCATCCATCCCGCCCACTCATCCACTCATCCATCCATTCAGCCCGCCCACTCATCCATCCAGCCAGCCCGCCCACTCATCCATCCAGCCATCCATCCAGCCCGCCCACTCATCCATCCATCCATCCCGCCCACTCATCCATCCATCCATCCCGCCCACTCATCCATCCATCCATCCAGCCCACTCATCCATCCAGCCAGCCCGCCCACTCATCCATCCAGCCAGCCCGCCCACTCATCCATCCAGCCAGCCCGCCCACTCATCCATCCAGCCAGCCCGCCCACTCATCCATCCAGCCAGCCCGCCCACTCATCCATCCAGCCAGCCCGCCCACTCATCCATCCAGCCAGCCCGCCCACTCATCCATCCAGCCAGCCCGCCCACTCATCCATCCAGCCAGCCCGCCCACTCATCCATCCAGCCAGCCCGCCCACTCATCCATCCAGCCAGCCCGCCCACTCATCCATCCAGCCAGCCCGCCCACTCATCCATCCAGCCAGCCCGCCCACTCATCCATCCAGCCAGCCCGCCCACTCATCCATCCAACCAGCCCGCCCACTCATCCATCCAGCCAGCCCGCCCACTCATCCATCCATCCAGCCAGCCCACTCATCCATCCATCCATCCCGCCCACTCATCCATCCAGCCAGCCCGCCCACTCATCCATCCATCCAGCCAGCCCACTCATCCATCCATCCAGCCAGCCAGCCCACTCATCCATCCATCCAGCCCACTCATCCATCCATCCAGCCAGCCCACTCATCCATCCATCCAGCCAGCCCACTCATCCATCCATCCATCCAGCCAGCCCGCCCACTCATCCATCCAGCCAGCCCGCCCACTCATCCATCCATCCATCCCACTCATCCATCCATCCCGCCCACTCATCCATCCATTCAGCCCGCCCACTCATCCATCCAGCCAGCCCGCCCACTCATCCATCCAGCCATCCATCCAGCCCGCCCACTCATCCATCCATCCATCCCGCCCACTCATCCATCCATCCATCCCGCCCACTCATCCATCCATCCAGCCAGCCCGCCCACTCATCCATCCAGCCAGCCCGCCCACTCATCCATCCAGCCAGCCCGCCCACTCATCCATCCAGCCAGCCCGCCCACTCATCCATCCAGCCAGCCCGCCCACTCATCCATCCAGCCAGCCCGCCCACTCATCCATCCAGCCAGCCCGCCCACTCATCCATCCAGCCAGCCCGCCCACTCATCCATCCAGCCAGCCCGCCCACTCATCCATCCAGCCAGCCCGCCCACTCATCCATCCAGCCAGCCCGCCCACTCATCCATCCAGCCAGCCCGCCCACTCATCCATCCAGCCAGCCCGCCCACTCATCCATCCAGCCAGCCCACTCATCCATCCAGCCAGCCCGCCCACTCATCCATCCAGCCAGCCCGCCCACTCATCCATCCAGCCAGCCCGCCCACTCATCCATCCAGCCAGCCCGCCCACTCATCCATCCAGCCAGCCAGCCCACTCATCCATCCAGCCAGCCCGCCCACTCATCCATCCAGCCAGCCCGCCCACTCATCCATCCAGCCAGCCCGCCCACTCATCCATCCAGCCAGCCCGCCCACTCATCCATCCAGCCAGCCCGCCCACTCATCCATCCAGCCAGCCCGCCCACTCATCCATCCATCCATCCATCCCGCCCACTCATCCATCCATCCATCCATCCCGCCCACTCATCCATCCATCCATCCATCCCGCCCACTCATCCATCCATCCATCCAGCCCGCCCACTCATCCATCCAGCCCGCCCACTCATCCATCCAGCCCGCCCACTCATCCATCCAGCCCGCCCACTCATCCATCCAGCCCGCCCACTCATCCATCCAGCCCGCCCACTCATCCATCCAGCCCGCCCACTCATCCATCCAGCCCGCCCACTCATCCATCCAGCCCGCCCACTCATCCAGCCCGCCCATCCAGCCCGCCCACTCATCCATCCATCCAGCCCACTCATCCATCCCACCCACTCATCCATCCCACCCACTCATCCATCCCACCCATCCAGCCAGCCCACCCATCCAGCCAGCCCACTCGTCCATCCATCCATCCCGCCCACTCATCCATCCATCCATCCCGCCCACTCATCCATCCATCCATCCCGCCCACTCATCCATCCATCCATCCATCCATCCCGCCCACTCATCCATCCATCCATTCAGCCCGCCCACTCATCCATCCATCCAGCCAGCCCGCCCACTCATCCATCCAGCCAGCCCGCCCACTCATCCATCCAGCCAGCCCGCCCACTCATCCATCCAGCCAGCCCGCCCACTCATCCATCCAGCCAGCCCGCCCACTCATCCATCCAGCCAGCCCGCCCACTCATCCATCCAGCCAGCCCGCCCACTCATCCATCCAGCCAGCCCGCCCACTCATCCATCCAGCCAGCCCGCCCACTCATCCATCCAGCCAGCCCGCCCACTCATCCATCCAGCCAGCCCGCCCACTCATCCATCCATCCAGCCAGCCCGCCCACTCATCCATCCAGCCAGCCCGCCCACTCATCCATCCAGCCAGCCAGCCCGCCCACTCATCCATCCATCCAGCCAGCCCGCCCACTCATCCATCCAGCCAGCCCGCCCACTCATCCATCCATCCATCCAGCCAGCCCGCCCACTCATCCATCCAGCCAGCCCGCCCACTCATCCATCCAGCCAGCCCGCCCACTCATCCATCCAGCCAGCCCGCCCACTCATCCATCCAGCCAGCCCGCCCACTCATCCATCCAGCCAGCCAGCCCACTCATCCATCCATCCATCCATCCCGCCCACTCATCCATCCATCCATCCCGCCCACTCATCCATCCATCCATCCATCCATCCATCCCGCCCACGCATCCATCCATCCATCCATCCCGCCCACTCATCCAGCCCACCCATCCAGCCCGCCCACTCATCCATCCATCCAGCCCACTCATCCATCCCACCCACTCGTCCATCCATCCATCCCACTCATCCATCCATCCCGCCCACTCATCCATCCATCCCGCCCACTCATCCATCCATCCATCCCGCCCACTCATCCATCCATCCATCCATCCCGCCCACTCATCCATCCATCCATCCATCCCGCCCACTCATCCATCCATCCATCCATCCCGCCCACTCATCCATCCCGCCCACTCATCCATCCATCCATCCATCCATCCCGCCCACTCATCCATCCATCCATCCATCCATCCCGCCCACTCATCCATCCATCCATCCATCCATCCCGCCCACTCATCCATCCATCCATCCCGCCCACTCATCCATCCATCCATCCCGCCCACTCATCCATCCATCCATCCCGCCCACTCATCCATCCATCCATCCCGCCCACTCATCCATCCATCCATCCCGCCCACTCATCCATCCATCCATCCCGCCCACTCATCCATCCATCCATCCCGCCCACTCATCCATCCATCCAGCCAGCCCGCCCACTCATCCATCCAGCCAGCCCGCCCACTCATCCAGCCAGCCAGCCCGCCCACTCATCCAGCCAGCCAGCCCGCCCACTCATCCAGCCAGCCAGCCCGCCCACTCATCCAGCCAGCCAGCCCGCCCACTCATCCAGCCAGCCAGCCCGCCCACTCATCCAGCCAGCCAGCCCGCCCACTCATCCAGCCAGCCAGCCCGCCCACTCATCCAGCCAGCCAGCCCGCCCACTCATCCATCCAGCCAGCCCGCCCACTCATCCATCCAGCCAGCCCGCCCACTCATCCATCCAGCCAGCCCGCCCACTCATCCATCCAGCCAGCCCGCCCACTCATCCATCCAGCCAGCCCGCCCACTCATCCATCCAGCCAGCCCGCCCACTCATCCATCCAGCCAGCCCGCCCACTCATCCATCCAGCCAGCCATCCAGCCCGCCCACTCATCCATCCAGCCAGCCCGCCCACTCATCCATCCATCCATCCATCCATCCATCCCGCCCACTCATCCAGCCCACCCATCCAGCCCGCCCACTCATCCATCCATCCAGCCCACTCATCCATCCCGCCCACTCACTCATCCATCCATCCATCCATCCCGCCCACTCATCCATCCATCCATCCAGCCAGCCCGCCCACTCATCCATCCATCCATCCAGCCCGCCCGCCCACTCATCCATCCAGCCAGCCCGCCCACTCATCCATCCAGCCAGCCCACTCATCCATCCAGCCAGCCAGCCCACTCATCCATCCAGCCAGCCAGCCCACTCATCCATCCATCCAGCCAGCCCACTCATCCATCCATCCAGCCATCCCGCCCACTCATCCATCCATCCCGCCCACTCATCCATCCATCCATCCATCCCGCCCACTCATCCAGCCCACCCATCCAGCCCGCCCACTCATCCATCCATCCAGCCCACTCATCCATCCCACCCACTCATCCATCCCACCCATCCAGCCAGCCCACCCATCCAGCCAGCCCACTCGTCCATCCATCCATCCCGCCCACTCATCCATCCATCCATCCCGCCCACTCATCCATCCATCCATCCCGCCCACTCATCCATCCATCCATCCCGCCCACTCATCCATCCATCCATCCAGCCAGCCCGCCCACTCATCCATCCATCCATCCATCCAGCCAGCCCGCCCACTCATCCATCCAGCCAGCCCGCCCACTCATCCATCCAGCCAGCCCGCCCACTCATCCATCCAGCCAGCCCGCCCACTCATCCATCCAGCCAGCCCGCCCACTCATCCATCCAGCCAGCCCGCCCACTCATCCATCCAGCCAGCCCGCCCACTCATCCAGCCAGCCCGCCCACTCATCCATCCAGCCAGCCCGCCCACTCATCCATCCAGCCAGCCCGCCCACTCATCCATCCAGCCAGCCCGCCCACTCATCCATCCAGCCAGCCCGCCCACTCATCCATCCAGCCAGCCCGCCCACTCATCCATCCAGCCAGCCATCCAGCCCGCCCACTCATCCATCCATCCAGCCCGCCCACTCATCCATCCATCCAGCCCACTCATCCAGCCCGCCCACTCATCCATCCATCCAGCCCACTCATCCAGCCCGCCCACTCATCCATCCATCCATCCATCCCGCCCACTCATCCATCCATCCCGCCCACTCATCCATCCATCCATCCATCCATCCCGCCCACTCATCCATCCATCCATCCCGCCCACTCATCCATCCATCCCGCCCACTCATCCATCCATCCATCCATCCCGCCCACTCATCCATCCATCCATCCATCCAGCCCGCCCACTCATCCATCCATCCATCCATTCAGCCCGCCCACTCATCCATCCATCCATCCAGCCCGCCCACTCATCCATCCATCCATCCAGCCCACTCATCCATCCAGCCAGCCCGCCCACTCATCCATCCATCCATCCAGCCCACTCATCCATCCAGCCAGCCCGCCCACTCATCCATCCAGCCAGCCCGCCCACTCATCCATCCAGCCAGCCCGCCCACTCATCCATCCAGCCAGCCCGCCCACTCATCCATCCAGCCAGCCCGCCCACTCATCCATCCAGCCAGCCATCCAGCCCGCCCACTCATCCATCCAGCCAGCCCGCCCACTCATCCATCCATCCATCCATCCATCCCGCCCACTCATCCAGCCCACCCATCCAGCCCGCCCACTCATCCATCCATCCAGCCCACTCATCCATCCCGCCCACTCACTCATCCATCCATCCATCCATCCATCCCGCCCACTCATCCATCCATCCATCCAGCCAGCCCGCCCACTCATCCATCCATCCATCCAGCCAGCCCGCCCACTCATCCATCCATCCATCCAGCCAGCCCGCCCACTCATCCATCCAGCCAGCCCGCCCACTCATCCATCCATCCAGCCAGCCCACTCATCCATCCATCCAGCCAGCCCACTCATCCATCCATCCAGCCAGCCCACTCATCCATCCATCCATCCCGCCCACTCATCCATCCATCCATCCATCCATCCCGCCCACTCATCCATCCATCCCGCCCACTCATCCATCCATCCATCCATCCCGCCCACTCATCCAGCCCACCCATCCAGCCCGCCCACTCATCCATCCATCCAGCCCACTCATCCATCCCACCCACTCATCCATCCCACCCACTCATCCATCCCACCCACTCATCCATCCCACCCACCCAGCCAGCCCACCCATCCAGCCAGCCCACCCATCCATCCATCCATCCCGCCCACTCATCCATCCATCCATCCCGCCCACTCATCCATCCATCCATCCCGCCCACTCATCCATCCATCCATCCATCCCGCCCACTCATCCATCCATCCAGCCAGCCCGCCCACGCATCCATCCAGCCAGCCCGCCCACTCATCCATCCAGCCAGCCCGCCCACTCATCCATCCAGCCAGCCCGCCCACTCATCCATCCAGCCAGCCCGCCCACTCATCCATCCAGCCAGCCCGCCCACTCATCCATCCAGCCAGCCCGCCCACTCATCCATCCAGCCAGCCATCCAGCCCACCCACTCATCCATCCAGCCCGCCCACTCATCCATCCATCCAGCCCACTCATCCAGCCCGCCCACTCATCCATCCATCCAGCCCACTCATCCAGCCCGCCCACTCATCCATCCATCCATCCATCCATCCATCCCGCCCACTCATCCATCCATCCCGCCCACTCATCCATCCATCCATCCATCCATCCCGCCCACTCATCCATCCATCCATCCATCCCGCCCACTCATCCATCCATCCATCCATCCCGCCCACTCATCCATCCATCCATCCATCCCGCCCACTCATCCATCCATCCATCCCGCCCACTCATCCATCCATCCATCCAGCCCGCCCACTCATCCATCCATTCAGCCCGCCCACTCATCCATCCATCCAGCCCGCCCACTCATCCATCCATCCATCCAGCCCGCCCACTCATCCATCCATCCATCCACTCATCCATCCATCCATCCATCCATCCAGCCCGCCCACTCATCCATCCATCCATCCATCCAGCCCGCCCACTCATCCATCCAGCCCGCCCACTCATCCACTCATCCATCCATCCAGCCCGCCCACTCATCCATCCATCCATCCATCCAGCCCGCCCACTCATCCATCCATCCATCCAGCCCGCCCACTCATCCATCCATCCATCCAGCCAGCCCTCCCACTAACTCAGCCAGCCAGCCCTCCCACTAACTCAGCCAGCCCTCCCACTAACTCAGCCAGCCAGCCCTCCCACTAACTCAGCCAGCCAGCCCTCCCACTAACTCAGCCAGCCAGCCCTCCCACTAACTCAGCCAGCCCTCCCACTAACTCAGCCAGCCCTCCCACTAACTCAGCCAGCCCTCCCACTAACTCAGCCAGCCCTCCCACTAACTCAGCCAGCCCTCCCACTAACTCAGCCAGCCCTCCCACTAACTCAGCCAGCCCTCCCACTAACTCAGCCAGCCCTCCCACTAACTCAGCCAGCCCTCCCACTAACTCAGCCAGCCCTCCCACTAACTCAGCCAGCCCTCCCACTAACTCAGCCAGCCCTCCCACTAACTCAGCCAGCCCTCCCACTAACTCAGCCAGCCCTCCCACTAACTCAGCCAGCCCTCCCACTAACTCAGCCAGCCCTCCCACTAACACAGCCAGCCCTCCCACTAACACAGCCAGCCCTCCCACTAACTCAGCCAGCCAGCCAGCCCTCCCACTAACTCAGCCAGCCAGCCAGCCCTCCCACTAACTCAGCCAGCCAGCCAGCCCTCCCACTAACTCAGCCAGCCAGCCAGCCCTCCCACTAACTCAGCCAGCCAGCCAGCCCTCCCACTAACTCAGCCAGCCAGCCAGCCCTCCCACTAACTCAGCCAGCCAGCCAGCCCTCCCACTAACTCAGCCAGCCAGCCAGCCCTCCCACTAACTCAGCCAGCCAGCCAGCCCTCCCACTAACTCAGCCAGCCAGCCAGCCCTCCCACTAACTCAGCCAGCCAGCCAGCCCTCCCACTAACTCAGCCAGCCAGCCAGCCCTCCCACTAACTCAGCCAGCCAGCCAGCCCTCCCACTAACTCAGCCAGCCAGCCAGCCCTCCCACTAACTCAGCCAGCCAGCCAGCCCTCCCACTAACTCAGCCAGCCAGCCAGCCAGCCCTCCCACTAACTCAGCCAGCCAGCCAGCCAGCCCTCCCACTAACTCAGCCAGCCAGCCAGCCCTCCCACTAACTCAGCCAGCCAGCCAGCCAGCCCTCCCACTAACTCAGCCAGCCAGCCAGCCCTCCCACTAACTCAGCCAGCCAGCCAGCCCTCCCACTAACTCAGCCAGCCAGCCAGCCCTCCCACTAACTCAGCCAGCCAGCCAGCCCTCCCACTAACTCAGCCAGCCAGCCAGCCCTCCCACTAACTCAGCCAGCCAGCCAGCCCTCCCACTAACTCAGCCAGCCAGCCAGCCAGCCCTCCCACTAACTCAGCCAGCCAGCCAGCCCTCCCACTAACTCAGCCAGCCAGCCAGCCCTCCCACTAACTCAGCCAGCCAGCCAGCCCTCCCACTAACTCAGCCAGCCAGCCAGCCCTCCCACTAACTCAGCCAGCCAGCCAGCCCTCCCACTAACTCAGCCAGCCAGCCAGCCCTCCCACTAACTCAGCCAGCCAGCCAGCCCTCCCACTAACTCAGCCAGCCAGCCAGCCCTCCCACTAACTCAGCCAGCCAGCCAGCCCTCCCACTAACTCAGCCAGCCAGCCAGCCCTCCCATTTATTGTTTCGATAGAGAGATATCTACAGCATATCTATCTATGTAGCTGAATAATCTGCTTCTGGCTTCCTGCCTTTGGACAACGAATTCAGGAGTTCAAGTCCCGGTAACCCAGAGCAGATGAGAATTTAATTTATGCACTAAACTGAGTTAATTTATTCACTGCTCTGAGGGGAGGAGCCGGGACAAGAGCTCTGAACAGCGGGACCATGGGAGGGAGCCCTCAAAAAGGGACAGTCATGCAGAATCCGGGACGGTTAGGGGGTATGCTTTTGGTGGTGGTGGAGTTACAGTGTAGCCAGTCATGTCTAATACAAAACTGCCCTACACTCTCAACAGTACAGGGACAAGCCCCTACAGCTTGAACAACATTAGTCCAGTCATTATGCCCCTTCATGAACAACACAGGCCTAATTTCATCTTCATGGGCGACAATGTTCCAGCTCATATTACATTGCATAATTAGGGAACAGCTGCTGGAAACTAGGGTACCTCAAATGGAGTGGCTTGCACTTTCTCCATTCCTAAATCCTATAGAATCAGCTGAGTTTCCATGTCGAGGCTCGTAACTCTGTATCCCACAACCTCAATGACTTGCGGGCTGTCCAAGGTTGCATGCTTCCACTTAAATGCCCTACTTCCATGATAAAATATCACTGCACGGTGAACTTTTCACATGTTCCTTAAATTTTACCTGAACACTAAATATCCGCAACCTTTTGTGATTAGTGTATATTATATGTACATATAGTAAAAAAATACACATTTGGTATTGCCATTTCTGTAAAAATCCAAGCTATAAAAATTAGAAATTAAATTCCTGTAGTAAGAAAAACTTTTTTTTTCCCTCAAAGGCTAAAATGCCAGGATTGCAATAGTTTGTTAGTTTTTTTTTCTGGTCAACGCACCTTCCTACAAAAACGAATCAAAGCATTGCATATATTAAACATGGCATCACGTCAGACACATCCCGGAAAAATATAAGGCTATGTGCGCACTAGTGCGTTTTACCCGCGGATTTACCAGCGGATTTGCCGCAGAAATTTCTTGAGAAATGTCTGCAATCTTTGTGCAGACATTTCCCAGCAAATCCTATGGTTAAAACAAAAAAAAAAAAAAAAAAAAAAAAAAAAAAAAAAAAAAAAAAATAGCTGTGCGCACTGGTGCGGATTTTTCTCAAGAAATTTCCTTGAGAAGAATTTCTCGAGAAACTTTCTTGAGAAAATGAACATGTCCATTATTTCCGCAGGTACCCTGCGGATTTCGGCAGTACAGCCTGCAAAAATCCGCAGGGAACCACCCGCGGGAAAATCGCGGCTATTCCGCGGCTAATCCGCATGCGGATTTGGTGCAGATTTTTTCCGGAGGTCCGGAAATCTTTCACTCCCAGAAGTTTCTCAAGAAATTTTCTTGAGAAAATTCTCATTTCTAGTGCGCACATAGCCTAAGGCTGGACTAGAAGTGTAATGTACATGAATATTTGATAGCAGAGTATACTTTTCCACAGCGGTTCCTAGTGATTGTAATTAGCACAGGGATTGCTGGTGTATTTATAACTAGAGGGAAATTCCAGCACGACTCCCATTACGATGGAGGAACATGTCAGACATCCTAATGTACAATATCCGTGTGAGGAAATGTGTGAACGAGTACACCACAACTGCATTTTATAGATGGAGGATGGCTACTAGCCAGATTCAGAGGTCATTCAGCACAGACTGGAATTCCTCTGCAGGACAGAAAGCGTCTGGTTACCTCACGTAGCGGCCATAGTCAATACACAGGCCTCCATGCCTCGCTCCAGCTACAGGAAGACTCATTATATACAGTACATTCCTCAGAGAACACCACAGCCGTACAATTCAGGCGCCTCACATGTCAGGAAACATACCGAGGCTCTGAGAGAGACTGGTCAGCCCTGTTTACACCCTACCGCAGCTGCACGGAGTTGTAACGGACGCCATCGAAAAACAAAAAAGGGACATTCCCCAACAATGAAGGTTATTCATTCAGGGCGTGCGCCACCTTTTACAGGTTACTTTCACTTTTGAAGTAAAGAGTAATGATCTTTATATATCAAAACCTGTACGTTCACAACTTTATGAGCAGATCAATTGTGACGAGCCACGAGACGCACATAGGTCGAAAGTCTTTGGGACCATTCAACAACCCAAACGTCATCCCTGTTATATCCACTATATAAAAAGACCCCAAATTAGGCCATGTTCACACCTTGCATTTTTTTTTTCCCTGCTGCAAAACCTGCTTTCTTGGCAGTGAAAAAAGCTGCTTCTAATAAACAGGTTCTGCTGCAGTTTTTGGAGTGTCATTTGTCTACCGTACATGTTTGATACAGTTAGGCTGTGCGCACTAGGCGTTTTTGCATGTTTTTCAAGTGCGTTTTTGTTTAGAAAACTGCATATTGGTGAAGCAAAGTCTATGAGTTTTCATTTTTGCTGTCTGCACACAGCGTTTTTTTAAGCTGCGTTTTTGTGGTGTCAATTATTCCTGCGTTTTTCATCCATTGAGTTCAATGAGATGTTCAAAAACACAATGAAAAACGCAAATTGCAAATATAGCTGCGTTTCTATGACTAAAAATGCAGCTGTAAATGAAAGGTGTGGGTAATACAGTGACAAGTACAGGAAGAGGATTCCTTCTGTTGGTAAACACAGAAGCGTGAATCCTCCCGGTACCGTCACCGCTGCGTCCACCTCCAGTCCTGTGCCATGTCCGCTCTCGTCCTGCGCCCACGGCCAGGCGGGAGGTGGAGGCAGCTGCGAAATCAAAGGTGAACGGGGGCTTCCCTATATTTTTGGTTCCCAGACAAGTACAAATAAGCAGCTGGGGGTTGGGGGCAGCTGTACCTGGCTAGCATACAAAAAATAACTCCTGCATACAGTCCTGGATGGAGGATGCTGAGCCTTGTAGTTCTGCAGCTGCTGTCTGCTCTCCTGCATACACTGGTGGAGAATGAAGGAGAACAGATTGAAGCAGGAAATGACAGATCTTTCCCCCCCCCCCTTCACCAATCTTTAATGGCATTGTTCACTGAAGAAAAAAAACCAAAAAACGCATAAAAACACAGTGAACAAAAACGCAGCAAAACGCAGCCAAAAACGCACCAAATTGCGGTAAAAACGCATGCTTTTATGATGAGATTTGCATTTATGTGCGGTTTTTTTAGCAGCTAGAAAAGCAGCGTTTTTGATGCCACAAAAAAAAAAAAAAAAAAGCCTAGTGCGCACATACCTTTAGGGTCATTCACCACAAAGCAGCTGCATTTTTGCACTCATTGCTTTAAATGGTGAAAAAACAAAAAAAAAAAAAAAAAAACAGCAAACCCCTGAAAGAATAGAAATGCTGCTCCTCTCAAGAACGCAGTAGATTTTCATTTCAGTCAGGAAAAAAAACAAAAACAAAAAAACACAAAAAAGCAATTGTGTGCACATGAGATTTCTGGAGTCTCATAGGTTTTGCTGGTACTGTGAAAGGCAGCTTTTAAAAGGGAACCTGTCAGGTCCCCTATGCGTTCTAACCTACAAGCGGTGTTGTAATATTTATAAAAAAAAAAACGTTTTATATCTTATGTGTTCCCTATGTAAATAAGCAGAGGGTCTAGCCCCGTGGGCGTATGCATGCTTTCCGTGGTATCACGCCTCTGTGGGAGGGATACCAGGGATTTACACGAGCGATAGTCACAGTCAGCTCCTGGAGATCTCGCGTGTGTGCGCTTGCCATTCCCGCAGCCTTGTTATCCGGGTGCTTGATTCTCGGCTTCTGATGCGCACTGGGCATGGTCAGAACTGCAGGAGTCTTCTGAGTATCACAGTGTGCATCTGAAGACGAAAAGCAAGCACCCGGATAACAAGGCTGTGGGAATGGTAAGTGCGCACGCGCAGAATCTCAGGGAGCGGACGGTGACGTCATTCATGTAAATCCATGGTAACATGGCCACAGAGGCGGGATACCTTTGAAACCATGCGAACGCCCACGGGGCGATACAACGCCCAGGGGACTAGACCCTTTGATCATTTCCATAGGGAACATGTAAGTAATAAAACTTTTTTTATACATTCATATTACAAAAACTTTCGTCCGGCTAGATGCAAAAGTACCTTAGATGCTGATAGGTCGGAGCTACACAAGGGACTACTGCGATCCTCGCATGACACTCGGCTCACGCTGGCAGCACAGCAGGAGCCAAGTGTCATGCGAGTGTCACTGCGACCTAGGTCAGATTGTGCGATCGGACCACGGCTGCGGGGGCGGGCTGGCTCTACGGAGGGGAGGGATTTATCTCCCTCATCAGTTGCCGGCTATTACCATTGTTGCCCTGCACTCGCGGTACACTGGTGTAATGCAAGTGCAATGCGATTTTTTTCTCGACCCATAGACTTGAATGGGTGCGAGAAAAATAAAGATCGCATTACACCCGCAGCATGCTGAGATTGTTTTCTTGGTCAGATTATGGCTGAGAAAATAATCACTCATGGGTGCTGACACAATGGCTAATATTGGTCCGAGTGGAATGCAATTTTTTATCCCATTCCACGTGCTCCGAGTTTTATGCTGCATCTCTTAGGCCTCACCCTGATTCTAGGTTAGAACGCATATGAGACCTGACAGGTTCTTTTTAATTTACATAAAATTCATAAAAAAAAAAAAAAAAAAAAAAACACACAACACCTTGCAGCAAAAACGCAACATGTGAACATAGCCTTACACATGTACACTCCACAAGTAGTATTGTGTCAGGAGGCTTCATTCCAACATGTCTTTTTTTCTTCTTCTTGCACACACAAAAAAAAAAATAAATAAAATCAGTGAGGTTAGTTTCCGGTAGTTTTGTTTCTTTTTTTTTTTTTGCAGTGTCCATTTTAATAACAGTTTAAGGCTTTGTGCACACGTTGCGTAATTGCATGCGTTTAGCAACTGCAGCGTAAATGCATACATCCTGCGTCCCCAGCACAATCTATGTAGATTGTGCATAATCCGTGCGCACAATGCCTTTATGAACACAGCGATTTGGATGCTATATTTTTTACCCGAATCCGTATGTTCAAAAATGCAGCGTGTCAATTCTTTTGTGCGTTCTGGATGCAGCTCCCATTCTGTCTATGGGAGAGGCAGCATCCCGAGTGCATGAAATTGGCATGTAATCTGCTGAAACACTGCATCCATGAAGCAGAGTTTCTGCAGTGATTTGAAGCGCACATGTGCTGTCAAATCGTTGCAGAATATTAAGCATGTACATGCGCACAAGCCCTTACTCTCTGAGATATTAGATAGATATTAGATAGATATTAGATATTAGATAGATATTAGATATTAGATAGATATTAGATAGATATTAGATAGATATATCTATCTAATATCTATCTAATATCTATCTACACACACAGAATCTGAGAGGCACAAACGTACCACAACATTTTTTAACGGGACACACTAGGCAACATGTCAGACAATGGTCTTTATAATTTGGGGCAAAGTCCCCAAAATAAATAAATGTGGCACAAAGAGTGACAGTTTTGGGGAGTAAAACGCCCCAGAATATGGGTAAAATAGATCACTGCTGCTATATGAACTGCTCCAGTATTTACTGCCACAACTGTTTGCCCCTTGCCATATGGATAGTTCTGCTTCACGACACTTTTCTTTACTACTCCATTCTACGTCCTGTTGTGTATAAATATGTGACTCTTCTGATTTTGTGTTATACTGAGCCTAATGAAGAGACCTGAGTAGTCTAGAAAGCTTGCTATTATTACCATCTTTTTAGTTAGCCATTAAAAGGTATCAACTACTGAGGACTTCAGTTCTTTTAAATAAAACTTTACCAGAATCCGGGATCATTTTGCTTAGGAAATGAATCCAGGTTATGATCCGTGAAGGCCGTTGTGATCACTGATCTGGTTCTACCTCCACCTGCAAGGCCTCATGTACACTGAGTATGTGGTGCATTTTTTACCTCAGTATTTCAAAGTCAAAATCAGGAGCGGAACATTCAGAGGAAAAGTATAATAGAAACACGTCACCACTTCTGTATATTTTACCCACTCCTGGTTTAGGCTACAAAAACTGAGGTAAAAATCTCACTAAATACTCAGTGTGCACAGTCCCTAAGGGCGAGCCTCCCAGGATGGATTCTACGCCGATAACTCCCAGGTGCAGAACACAAAGTCTTGTCTACACGCTGAAGAGATCCGCGGTATAACTGACCTGCAGTGTCAAATGTTAATGAGCAGTATGTCAATTTATACCATGGATTTTCTCTGCAGATTTCACCCGCTGCAATGTAACAGGGACATGTGCAGCATTGCCAATGTGATAACCTGTGACACACCGCAGCCATGCAGGTCTGCTTCAGTACTTGGCTACAAGGTCAGCCTGAGGGGCTATCAGGAGAGAAACCACCAAGCTGGGAAAAAGATGAACGGACTACAACAGGGTGGCTTTACCGGAATACTGTTCCCACAACAGAAAAGGAGCTTCTCCTGCTGCTGCCCATATTTCTTGTAAGAATCACCACCACTGTATGCAAGATTGGGGAAAACAGGGAGACTGCTGCTTAAGGGAACCTGTCATCAGAAAATTAGCTATAAAGCTAAAAGTTCCCCCCTCTGCAGCTCCTGGGCTGCATTCTAGGAAGCTTCCTATAGATTTTGTGTCACCTTTTATCCCAAAATAAACACTTTATAAACTGGTACCTTTTCGTATGTAAATTTCTTAATTTTCCATGTGGGCGGGCTGTCTGATGTACGTTGCTGTTCCTCCATCATATTGACGCCGCCCCCGAACGCTGAATTTGAAAGTTCAGGACACCGCCCCTGGGTGCCCGTGGTCCAGCGCATGCGCTGTTCCACTGTAGCGGTGCCGTGCACTGTGTGCACGTGCGACCGCTGTGACGCTTTGCGCGGGCACGAGGTTATGGGCGGCGCTGTTAGTGTCATCAGTAAGTGCCGCCCATAACCTCGTGACCTCATGCTGAGCATGATGGGAAGGAGGGGACGTCCGGGCATCATTCCTCCAGCGCTTGCGCATAACGCTGGAGGAATAGGGGAAAGTGCGGTCACGAGGTTATGGGCGGCACTTACTGATGACACTAACAGCGCCGCCCATAACCTCGTGCCCGCGCAAAGCGTCACAGCGGTCGCACGTGCACACAGTGCACGGCACCGCTACAGTGGAACAGCGCATGCGCTGGACCACGGGCACCCAGGGGCGGTGTCCTGAACTTTCAAATTCAGCGTTCGGGGGCGGCGTCAATATGATGGAGGAACAGCAACGTACATCAGACAGCACGCCCACATGGAAAATTAAGAAATTTACATACGAAAAGGTACCAGTTTATAAAGTGTTTATTTTGGGATAAAAGGTGACACAAAATCTATAGGAAGCTTCCTAGAATGCAGCCCAGGAGCTGCAGAGGGGGGAACTTTTAGCTTTATAGCTAAATTTCTGATGACAGGTTCCCTTTAGTGTACACACAAGATATCAAAGGGAAAAAAAAAAAAAAAGTTTGAATTTAGTTTTTTCCCCCTCAGTAAAACAAGTAGCAGAATAATAAGAAACTTGACAGGTGATACACACTGCTCGATCCACGCGCAGTATCTATCAGGCACTCGCTGTACGATTTTAGCCATGTATGTTTGGCTCTGAAAGACTTTAGAATAAAACAATATACATAAAAAAAAAAAAAAAATAAATAAAAAAAAATTACAGAGGATTGAGGCACACAGGAGACTCAGACAGGTCCCCGACTTCTCTCTGCCCACTGCCGTTGAGTGACAGGTCTCTCCCTACATGTACAGGGGCCTCTCAGTCATGGGCAAAAGGCACGGAGCAGCCAAAGGCCCCCACCTGTCTGATGAGTCCTGTGCGGCTTTTATAGTAGGTTTATCCTGAAGTGCCGCAGTGTTACAGAGTAAAACATCCCTAGCTGAAATCATAGTCATGTCTCATGTATGAAGCATGTGGATCTGGCAGAATGAAAGTAAAGTTCCCATTAAAGAGAATGGGAGAGATGATACCTGCTCTCAGAAACACAGACAGAGGCAGTATCTAGCCAGGCCATCATGGCAGCAGGGGATGTTTTACTCCAACTCTGCAGCGCTTCAGAGGAAAAACATATATAAAGGGGTCATTCATTTCAGAAAACAAGTCACCATGTACGGCTTTAGACGAAAAATAAATTAAAAAAAAAAATATTTTCTTTATACATCTTTCCTGGGGTCTAGCGATAAGTCTGTGCTGCTCCTAATGCATGTTATGGTTTACAGCAATGACATCACGGTGACAGCACTGCAGCCAATCAGTGAGCTCAGTGGCTCTGGCCTAGGCGATGGCACAAGACGCTCAGCACTGCAGCCAAT
This sequence comes from Anomaloglossus baeobatrachus, assembly GCF_048569485.1. NCBI lineage: Eukaryota > Metazoa > Chordata > Amphibia > Anura > Aromobatidae > Anomaloglossus > Anomaloglossus baeobatrachus. The sequence continues at coordinate 213,684,041 of NC_134354.1, forward strand.
CAGGGAGCTCAGTGGCTCTGGCCATGTGACATCACTGCTGCAGCCAATAAAAGACACTGGGGGGCAGGGGTGGAGACTCTGTATATGAGCAGAAATGGGTCAGTACAGGGCAGGGCAGCTGGAAGACATGGGTTTACCAAAAAACAGGAAAACCCCTTTAACAAGTGGCCAGGTACCATACTGCATGGGTGACTACTCAAAGACATTAAGTCATGGCAGCTTCTCCCTGCCAAACCTTAAGTACTTAAGTAACCTTATATACTCCTATAAAGGGAAAGACTTGTCACTCAAGGGGATCCGGGCAGGGAGAAGACTCCAGTGGCCGGCTTCTTGAACTAGTTACCCGAACATCATGGTCCCTGGCTGCCGTCAACTGTATGGTTTTCTCTGGAAAGCCACAGTGTTTTTGAATAAAACATTCCTGGATGAAGTGCTAGAGCACGGACATGTCACCTGTGGTTCGGGCAGCATGAAGCAGCTGTCAGGGTCACTTTAAGACCAGCACACAACACTTCAGCGACACAGCCCATGAGAAGGCCACATGTCACAGGAACTCCATTCACACTGGTGTAAGATGTCAGCATCAGCTCTTATGGCCAGAAACATAACAGGTCCCTCAGGTTTCTGCTTTGTGTCTGTTTTTATACTAAACATTATTTTGCTTGTCATAATCCCCCTGGCCTTACAGACTGAATGTCACATTAATGGAGAGGATTCCTATATGTGAGCAGTATTATACCTGCACAAACACCCACTCTGGCTTTACAAAGGCAACCACAAGAATACTGAGAACCGTTCATTTCAGCCACCAACACTTGCCAAAACCTTTCCTCATCGCATCCACCCTCATTTCGCAACATACAAGTCCATCTTATTCCAAAGGATAGCAAAGAGCTAGAGGTGAAGCAGGCAAGACCCCCCGAGGTCACTACATACCCCAAGTAAAGGATCCCCACCATGTGTCATCACTGCTGCTAGCATATACAAAGCATTTCTTCTTAATGCCCACCATCACTATATGTCCCCTCACTCCCCCCCAGCACCTGCCATGCCCTGCCCTCCCCAGGTGTCCCCTCTCTCCCCCCCCCCCCCCGGCACCTGCCATGCCCTGCCCTCCCCAGGTGTCCCCTCACTCCCCCCCCCCCCGGCACCTGCCATGCCCTGCCCTCCCCAGGTGTCCCCTCACCCCCCCCCCCCCGGCACCTGCCATGCCCTGCCCTCCCCAGGTGTCCCCTCACTCCCCCTGGCACCTGCCCTGCCCTCCCCAGGTGTCCCCTCACTCCCCCTGGCACCTGCCCTGCCCTCCCCAGGTGTCCCCTCACTCCCCCTTGGCACCTGCCATGCCCTGCCCTCCCCAGGTGTCCCCTCACTCCCCCCCCCCCCGGCACCTGCCATGCCCTGCCCTCCCCAGGTGTCCCCTCACTCCCCCTGGCACCTGCCCTGCCCTCCCCAGGTGTCCCCTCACTCCCCCTGGCACCTGCCCTGCCCTCCCCAGGTGTCCCCTCACTCCCCCTTGGCACATACCATGCCCTGCCCTCCCCAGGTGTCCCCTCACTCCCCCCCCCCCCCGGCACCTGCCATGCCCTGCCCTCCCCAGGTGTCCCCTCACTCCCCCCCCCCCTTGGCACATACCATGCCCTGCCCTCCCCAGGTGTCCCCTCACTCCCCCCCCCCCGGCACCTACCATGCCCTGCCCTCCCCAGGTGTCCCCTCACTCCCCCCCCCCCCGGCACCTGCCATGCCCTGCCCTCCCCAGGTGTCCCCTCACTCCCCCCCCCCCCGGCACCTGCCATGCCCTGCCCTCCCCAGGTGTCCCCTCACTCCCCCCCGGCACCTGCCATGCCCTGCCCTCCCCAGGTGTCCCCTCACTCCCCCCCCCCCCCCGGCACCTGCCATGCCCTGCCCTCCCCAGGTGTCCCCTCACTCCCCCCCCCCCCCCGGCACCTGCCATGCCCTGCCCTCCCCAGGTGTCCCCTCACTCCCCCTGGCACCTGCCCTGCCCTCCCCAGGTGTCCCCTCACTCCCCCTGGCACCTGCCCTGCCCTCCCCAGGTGTCCCCTCACTCCCCCTTGGCACATACCATGCCCTGCCCTCCCCAGGTGTCCCCTCACTCCCCCCCCCCCGGCACCTGCCATGCCCTGCCCTCCCCAGGTGTCCCCTCACTCCCCCCCCCGGCACCTGCCATGCCCTGCCCTCCCCAGGTGTCCCCTCACTCCCCCCCCCCCGGCACCTGCCATGCCCTGCCCTCCCCAGGTGTCCCCTCACTCCCCCCCCCCCCCGGCACCTGCCATGCCCTGCCCTCCCCAGGTGTCCCCTCACTCCCCCCCCCCCGGCACCTGCCATGCCCTGCCCTCCCCAGGTGTCCCCTCACTCCCCCCCCCCCCCGGCACCTGCCATGCCCTGCCCTCCCCAGGTGTCCCCTCACTCCCCCCCCCCCCGGGCACCTGCCATGCCCTGCCCTCCCCAGGTGTCCCCTCACTCCCCCCCCCCCCCGGCACCTGCCATGCCCTGCCCTCCCCAGGTGTCCCCTCACTCCCCCCCCCCCCCGGCACCTGCCATGCCCTGCCCTCCCCAGGTGTCCCCTCACTCCCCCCCCCCCCCGGCACCTGCCATGCCCTGCCCTCCCCAGGTGTCCCCTCACTCCCCCCCCCCCCGGCACCTGCCATGCCCTGCCCTCCCCAGGTGTCCCCTCACTCCCCCTTGGCACCTGCCATGCCCTGCCCTCCCCAGGTGTCCCCTCACTCCCCCTTGGCACCTGCCCTGCCCTCCCCAGGTGTCCCCTCACTCCCCCTTGGCACCTGCCCTGCCCTCCCCAGGTGTCCCCTCACTCCCCCTTGGCACCTGCCCTGCCCTCCCCAGGTGTCCCCTCACTCCCCCTTGGCACCTGCCCTGCCCTCCCCAGGTGTCCCCTCACTCCCCCTGGCACCTGCCCTCCCCAGGTGTCCCCTCACTCCCCCTGGCACCTGCCCTCCCCAGGTGTCCCCTCACTCCCCCTGGCAGCTGCCCTGCCCTCCCCAGGTGTCCCCTCACTCCCCCTTGGCACCTGCCCTGCCCTCCCCAGGTGTCCCCTCACTCCCCCTTGGCACCTGCCCTGCCCTCCCCAGGTGTCCCCTCACTCCCCCTTGGCACCTGCCCTGCCCTCCCCAGGTGTCCCCTCACTCCCCCTTGGCACCTGCCCTGCCCTCCCCAGGTGTCCCCTCACTCCCCCTTGGCACCTGCCCTGCCCTCCCCAGGTGTCCCCTCACTCCCCCTTGGCACCTGCCCTGCCCTCCCCAGGTGTCCCCTCACTCCCCCTTGGCACCTGCCCTGCCCTCCCCAGGTGTCCCCTCACTCCCCCTTGGCACCTGCCCTGCCCTCCCCAGGTGTCCCCTCACTCCCCCTGGCACCTGCCCTCCCCAGGTGTCCCCTCACTCCCCCTTGGCACCTGCCCTGCCCTCCCCAGGTGTCCCCTCACTCCCCCTTGGCACCTGCCCTGCCCTCCCCAGGTGTCCCCTCACTCCCCCTGGCACATGGCCTGCAGTCTCACCTTTTTTGACAGATCTCAGCGGGCTGTCTCCCTCCCCATTCTCCTTCTTGATCCGGTGCTTCTTCTTCCCCTTGTCCCTAGGCCTCTCCAGCTGAGACAGGGTGAACAGGGCCTGGTTGATGGGGGGCACAGGAGGGCCAGCGCTGGGCACGGGCGGCGGCGGGGGGCGCAGGACGAGCTCCTCTTTGACATGGTGGTGGTGGTGCTTGTGATGGTGATGATGGTGGTGGTGATGGTGACAGCTGTGATGGGTGTCATTGCCCAGCTTCCTTCTCTTCGCTTCCTTCTCGGTCAGGTCCTCTCCAGCGCCTCCTTCATCTTTCTTTTTCCGCTTCTTCTCCGAGGAGGGTGAACTGTCCCTCCGCTTCTTTTTGCGCCCTACCTTGGCTTTGTCTTTTGCTTCAGCGAACGTACCTAGCTGCGCGGCCATTTCCCCTAACGACGACTTTTAAATGGCCCAACGTACAGCAAAGCGCATGAGCAGGCTGCTATGCCTTGTGGGATATGTAGTTCTATTCATCCGCCTATCAGATGAACGAGGAGGCTACAAGTGCGCATGCGTAGTGTTTCTCTGCTCACGGTAGTTGTAGTATACAGAAGAGAGAGCTGTAGTTCGTTGGAGAGGATCGTGCCTGAGCGCACGGAGGCCCTGACGTCACTGCTTTAACCCCTCTAATGCCAGTTGTTTACATCCTTCCACTGCTGCGCCTGCTGTCGTGTGTATGGCTGCACCAGCCTTGGTCGTCACTTGAACGTTCGTTTTATTCTAGAGCAGGCATGGCGGAGTGGGTGTAATTTGAGTCAAATAAAACGTTACTGGCCTGTAGAAGCCTCATAGAAGTGCAAGAACCACCGCAATTGTATGTGACGTGCCCCGCCCACTCATTATCCTAACCACGCCCCCTGTTGCTGTTCACTTTACGCGAGTAGTCTAGTGTACTTGTTCACTATGGGGAGATAAGGTATGCACACCAGTGACTATGGAAGGGGAATACATGGAATAGCAGAAACTGCTGTGTGAATACTGACATGAAAAATTCAATAGCTATGTGTAAGAATGAAATGTGAAAAATGGAATCTGCATTACTGCCATGAATATATGAATAAAGAGAAATTATGTGGATTGGCAATATATGAATATATGAATAGAGGACACACACAAGCTAGGGACCCCAACGTAGAGAAATACTTTGGCGTAGTGTTGGGGCTCTATTGCATTGATCAATTCAGTAGCTAAATTTCTCTTTATTCATATATTCATGGCAGTAATGCAGATTCCATTTTTCACATATCATCCTTACATACAGCTATTGAATTTTTCATGTCAGTATTCACACAGCAGTTTCTGCTATTCCATGTATTCCCCTTCCATAGTCACTGGTGTGCATACCTTATCTCCCCATAGTGATGTTTTTTTAGGTTTTTAACTGCATGAGAGGACACACACAAGCTAGGGACCCCAACGTAGAGAAATACTTTGGCGTAGTGTTGGGGCTCTTCTGCATTGATCAATTCAGTAGCTAAATTTCTCTTTATTCATGTATTCATGGCAGTAATGCAGGTTCCATTTTTCACATTTCATTCTAACAAATAGCTATTGAATTTTTCATGTCAGTATTCACACGGCGGTTTCTGCTATTCCATGTATTCCCCTTCCATAGTCACTGGTGTGCATACCTTATCTCCCCATAGTGATGTTTTTTAGGTTTTTGCACCCAGTTCAGACATAGAATGGTGTTCCAAACGTTATTCCTTAATGTTAGTGTACTTGTTCACACTGGAGAAGGTGGAGAAGCGCAATGTAAGACTACATCTCATTGCCCGCTGACCAATGTCAGGCAATGGGGCAGGTCAGAACTGCGAGGTTTTCCACGGCTCTAATCAGACTGAGGAAAATATTGATGCATGCAGGCAGGGGCGTACATAGAAATCATGGGGCCCCATAGCAAAAGTTTGAATGCCCCCCCCCCCCGAATTAAAAGAAAGAATACAATAAAATCTTAACATAATAAACAGCATATATGTTACTGGGGGGTCCATGCGAGTTACTGGGGGCGCATATGCACATTATGAATTAATCTTTATCCTAGCCAGGCTATACATCTACCAGTCCGGTAAGTAGACTATTACCAGGCCCAGCACCGTCTGCAGAGCACCAGTCTAGGCAGTGCTGTGCGCCTGTGCTGCTGTCTTGTGACTGTGTGAGATGCATTGAGCACCGCAGCGCCTGACTCTCGCTGAGCACCGCAGCGCCTGACGCTCGCTGAGCACCACAGCGCCTGACTCTCGCTGGGCACCGCAGCGCCTGACTCTCGCTGAGCACCGCAGCGCCTGACTCTCGCTGGGCACCGCAGCGCCTGACTCTCGCTGGGCACCGCAGCGCCTGACGCTCGCTGAGCACCGCAGCGCCTGACTCTCGCTGAGCACCGCAGCGCCTGACTCTCGCTGAGCACCGCAGCGCCTGACTCTCGCTGAGCACCGCAGCGCCTGACGCTCGCTGAGCACCGCAGCGCCTGACTGTCCCTGAGCACCGCAGCGCCTGACGCTCGCTGAGCACCGCAGCGCCTGATGCTCGCTGAGCACCGCAGGGCCTGACTGTCGCTGAGCACCGCAGAGCCTGACGCTCGCTGAGCACTGCACCACCCAACACTCGCTGAGCACCGCAGGACCTGACGCTTGCTGAGCACCGCAGCACTTGCAAACAGTGGAATCAGCCGCAGCCAACAAACCAAAGAACGCCACACGTAGCGATGTGTGCAGCCTCAGGACGACGAACAACCTGCATCCAGCACCATCAACGATATTTGGGATTAGAACGACGTGTCAACGATCAACGGTAAGGTGAGTATTTTTGATCGTTAGCGGTCGTTCGTACGTTTTACACGCAACGACGTCGCTAACGAGGCCGGATGTGCATCACGAATTCCGTGACCCCAACGACATTGTCGTTGTGTGTAAAGCACCCTTTACTTGGGTTGGTGGGAAAGTGATGACCACATGGGCAACATCTAACAATCCTAGGATATCAAGGAATTGCCTCATGCACAGTCAGTTTTGATGAATGGTTGAACTCTTCTACTACTTTGAGAGCAAGTGAAAAATGTTGCTGAAATATGGTCAATCTGTTTGCTATGTGCAAAGAACAAAGTGAAAAGTTTCAGCTCACCGTTACCAGCCAAACACCGCTCCCCATTCAGATCCAGCGCACGGAAAACTCTGCTGTTGAGTGTCCTGGAAACATTTTAAAAGGAGGGAAAATCCAGCGCGATCCTTGGGGTATATTAAAAAATCCAAATTTTATTGAAAAAATGGTTAAAATACAGCGGTGTGGCTATAATTTGCAGGGGGGATATACCTCATAGAACTACGCGTTTCAACACATAGTCTTAGTCTTGTGTCAAAACGCGTAGTTCTAATTAGAACGCGTAGTTCTAATTTTTTCAATAAAATCTGTTTGCTATGGGAGTGCTCTTGCTCTTGACAGTCCTGTAGGCCACTCATCCTAACTGCTACCTCAGTCAGAGCTTCTTTTCCTTTAGTAAACTGTTGATCATCCAGCAATATACAATGACTTGGGTCCACATAAACAGCTGTCAGAAGAATTGTATTTTCTAATAGCAGTGTCTCTCTTCATTTCATTGAAGCAGCAATTCCATCTGCGATTAAACCTCCTCTTTGGGACAGGCAAAATAGCAAGTTGTTCCACCCCTTTATGAAAATGATGGGAGTTAAATCCTCAGCTTGTAATTTTTTAGTCACTGTAAATGATGAAGCAATTTCTTCAATTCAGCCACCTGTGTGCATTGACCTTCATTTAGTGTTACCTGAAAGTTGGCCATATCTACAAGTAGGACACTTTACATGTACTTAGCTGCAAATCGCTGCCCGTGGCGCACAACATCGCTAAGAGCCGTCACACGTACTTACCTGCCTAGCAACGTCGCTGTTGCCAGCGAACCGCCTCCTTTCCAAGGGAGTGGTCCGTGCGGCGTCACAGCGGCGTCACTAAGCGGCCACCCAATTGAACCAGAGGGGCGGAGATGAGCGGCCATAACAACCCGCCCACCTCCTTCCTTCCTCATTGCCGGCAGCCGCAGGGACGGTGATGTTCCTCGTTCCTGCGGTGTCACATGTAGCGATGTGTGCTGCCGCAGGAACGACGAGCAACATCGTACCTGCAGCAGCAACAATATTTGAGATTAGAACGACGTGTCAACGATCAACGATATGGTGAGTATTTTTGATCGTTAATGGTCGTTCCTGCGTTTCACACGCAACGACGTCGCTAACAAGGCCGGATATGCATCATGAATTCCGTGACCCCAACGACATCTCATTAGCGATGTCATTGCGTGTAAAGTGGCCTTAAGTGTTTCAGCTCAAGCAATAGCTCAATCATTAAATAAGTGCTGCCCCACCGAGTGGCTTGATCGACAATTGCCCCTTTTCCAGCACGTCTCTTCAAGATGGAATCAATTTTAGAGGTTCTGGCGGCAATAACCAATTTTCTCACTTTGACAATCACATTTCTAGCATCTTTTATTGCCAGCTGCAGTGTGTGCACAACACAGCGCATGTGATCAATAGGAGAGAGATGTGAAGCAGCTTCAACAAGATCATCTAATTCTAAAGGATCATTTTGCTGTTTATTGAACGTTTAGACTTCCTTTAAGAAGTACTTACCTTTCTCCTATTTTCCTGTTCACTCTAGAGTCTTTAGCAGTTCTGAGATGATTGCAGGCATTCTTTGTGTCTTTGTTTTTACCCTTATCTGTAAAGGATGAGCTTCACTACTTATATCATGTAGCTGAAGTGCAGCACAGATTCATCTCCACTAAAAGCCTAAATTCTTTGATCAGGAACAGAACAGACATTTTTAGGACATTTCTTATCTTTCCCAAATTCTTATGAAAAAATATTCATCACATACTGCATTGATCTGCTCAACCCAATTTATTATATAATGTCGGAGTCGGTCCATTTTCTACAGACTCCAACTCCACCAAAATGGACACCAATTCCATGACTCCGACTCCACAGCCCTGGTGCCAACAGTGCTGGAATGGCGCTGGCACCATAGGTGAGTATAATGGTGCACTCACATTAGTGTACAGCATCCAATGCGATATGCTAATGACACTGCTCAAGCTCTGCAGCAAGCTCGATCCGAGTGTCATTCACTTTGCTCTGATTCTGTTGTATACAAGAATCGGAGCACAGGTGAGAAGATGGAGAGATTAATGTCTCGGTCCTCTCCATTATCTGTCTCTGTATATATCACGCCGCCCTCCAATTTCATCCAAGTGCAGTCCCATGTTTCATACACACCCGTAGACATGGGGGGTTGTGATCCGAAACAAGCTGATAAACGCAGCATGCTGCGATATTTTTTTCATGTCGATTCGGCATGAGTAAAAATTTACAGATGAATACTGCCTTATTGTTTAACATTGGTGCAAGTGCAATCCAATGTTTAATTGGATTGCACTTTTATATGCAAAGGGAAACGAAGCCCAAAGGCCACTTTTCATGCTGCGATATCGGTACCGATATCGCTAGCGTGGGTACCCGCCCCCATCGGTTGTGCGACATGGACAAATCGCTGCCCGTGGTGCACAACATCGCCCCGGACCCGTCACACTACTTACCTGCTCTGCGACGTCGCTATGACTGGCGAACCGCCTCCTTTCTAAAGGGCGGTCCGTGCGGCGTCACAGCAACGTCACTAAGCGGCCGCCCAATCAAAGCAGAGGGGCGGAGATGAGCGGTACGTAACATCCCGCCCACCTCCTTTCTTCCACATTGCGGACTGCGGCAGGTAAGGTGAGGTTCCTTGTTCCTGCGGCATCACACGGAGCGGTATGCTGCCGCAGGAGCGACGAACTACATCGTACATGCTGCATTAGCGATATTTGAGAAGGGACCCTCAAGTCACCGATAAGCGATTTTGAACGTTTTTGCGACGATTCAAAATCGCTCATAGTTGTCACACACAACGACATCGCTAATGCGGCCGGATGTGCGTCACAAAATCCGTGACCCCAACGACATCGCATTAGCAATGTCATAGCGTGTAAAGCGGCCTTAAGCCCATGTGCCCACGGGAGAAAATACCTGTGAATTTTGCGGTGGAAAACCTGCGGATTTTCTCGATTTTCCAGATAAATCTGCAGGTTTACTCAAGTACAGACACTCTCTATGTTATCCTTAGGGAATTGGGGAGTGCTGTATCAATGCTGTGGTATTTGCAGCTGCGGAAAATGCTGTGGATTTCCCGCAGCCGCACGTAACTGCATGTCAATTATTCATGTGGAATTCCTGCCTTTGCACTATGGAGATACAGGGCGGGAAATCCGCTGGAATTCCACACGAAAGCCGCACTGTTTCCACAAGTTTACCGCAACAATTCCGCAGAAATGCCGCATCAATGGATAGCTGCGGCTTCCGGGGAATTGCTGCGGGAACCTGCGGAAATACCTGCAGAAACGTCCGCAGGTACGTTTTCCCGTGGCCACATGGCCCAAGTGTGATTGTTTTTTTTGGGTGAAAACATCTGAATGGATTAGGGATTGTCCTTTTAAGTCTCGTAGGAAAGAAAAAAAAATGCACCATTCAAAAAGAAAGAAGACAATCTTTTTTATTGTTAACCAGTTCACCATAAAAATGGCAACGACACGAAGCCTATAGATACCTTGTTATTTTTATTGATTGAAAATGAAAAATAAAGTTCAAACAACAAAGGTGGAAATGTTTTTTTATTGCATTTTTCATCCTTTCATATAATTGATAATAATCACATTGTATATGTATTACCAAACTGTAAACAATAAAAATGGCACCAAATACTCATTGTTGGAGCATAACTCGGCCTTCAAAGAAAAAAAAGCCATCATACAGGTACACTATACAGCTTCAGCTAAAAAGCTGTGGCTCCTTAAAAAACTAATAAAACATAGAATTACTGATATAGTGCTGCCATAATCCTTTTGAACTATAAAATTAAGTTAACTTGACATTTCGACTGCACAGTGAACAACAACAAAAAAAATAAAAAATGTGTGGGATTGTTTTTTTTTTCTTCCCACAAAATATTAAAATCTATTTCATAAAATATATGTATCCCAAAACATGCATTTGAAGAAGAAAAAAACTTCACAAGAAACCAAGTTCCAGCATTCATGCTCATCAGCTGTGCTTCCTTGAGCAATAACTTACCTTCATAGTTTACTTGGCACGTCGTCTTACTGTTTTGGAATTGTAGAGGATTGGGGGGATGGGGTAGGGGATATTTAATCCTTCATTGATCTGATATTGATGGTCTGTCCTATAGATAGGCTGTTTATTTCGAAATTCTAGAAAATCTGTTTACTGGATTTCATTCGTTCTCAGACCCTGATTTGCAGTTTCCAACCTTCTCGTAGTTTCAGACTTGGCTCATGTGTCATATGTCTCCCTATAATACATGCTCCATGTTCTGTCATCCACAGTCCTACTATCACTATCTACTCTTCTTCATCTTTGTACTATTTTCAACTTCTGATACAACTTGTGTGGTTTTAACCCGCTTTACACGCTGCAATGTATCTTACAATGTGTCGGCGGGATCACGTCATAAGTGACGCACATCCGGCATTGTAAGGTACATTGCAGTGTGTGACTGCTACGTGCGATTGCGATTGAACGGTAAAACGTTCATCGCACGCACGTCGTACATTCCTCATGAATTGTATGTCAGAATGTTCATTGTACCCGGGGTCGCACACATTGCAGTGTGTGACACCCCGGGAACGATGAACAGATCTTACCTACGTCCTGCGGTTCCCGGCCGGTAATGCGGAAGGAAGGAGGTGGGCGGGATGTTTACATCCCGCTCAGCTCCGCCCCTCCACTTCTATTGGCTGGCTGCCACGTGACGTCGATGTGACGCGGAACGTCCCTCCCACTCCAGGAAGTGAACATTCGCCGCCCACATCGAGGTCGTATGGAAGGTAAGTATGTGTGATGGGGGTTAATCGTTTGTGCGGCACGTTCAACAAATTGAACGTGCCACACATACAATGGGGGCATTGCAAATCGCATACGATATCGTATGCGAAATTGCAACGTGTAAAGCGGGCTTTTCTCTGCCCTGTGGCACCAAATACTGGCACCATCTCTTCATTCCCTAGCTCCTTCTAAACTGGGCAGTTGGTAACCCCAGTTCAGAAATTGTTGTTTTAAATAAGAAGCCTCAGTCATAAAGTCTTCCATATAGGTGCAGCTTCTTCAAAGACGAGTAAACTGACCCTTAGGAATATTTGTCAGCCATTTTGGTAAGTGACAGCTGTTCATAGCAATATAGCTGTTAGATTCCACGGATTTCCTCTAGCATTTTGTTGCAATTTTACAATGATCAATGAAGATTTCTAAAGCCAAAAAATGGACTTTAGACTGGCTAAACATGGATGTAAATTCCAGATGTAAGTTATTACAATTAATTTCAGATATGTGATGTGTAAAGGAGGCCTTAAAGAAATAATCAGCTGCAATCCCATGCTGTCCTGTCTGTACACTCTCTTGCATCCTGCCCTGCCCAGGAGATGTGGTATGTTCAGACCATGTCCCTGTATGGTCAGATATGACCATTAGGCCCCCTTCATACATCCATGTCTCCGGAAAGTGTGACATCCATTTTCTCATGTACCAGAGATATGAACTCACATAGACCCATTAAAATCAATGGGCTTGCTCATACATCTGTCCTTTCACACAGACCAGAGATAGGGGTATCCTCAGCTCACCTGTTCCTCGGGCTGCCAGTCCTTGCGGGTGCCAGGGATCCACCGGCAAGTCCCAGCCGGTTTAGGAATAAATGCAAAAAGAGGAAAGGATCCGGCACAAACTCCTCTGGATAAAATGTCAATGCTTTATTAGCAAATATTAAAAAGGTTCCATCCGTGTAAACAAAAGGAGGGAGTAATCCCATGGAAACTTTACGCGTTTCAGACTTCCATATTAAAAGCAAAGAGTCCTTAATCATAAATCACTTATGATTAAGGACTCTTTGCTTTTAATATGGAAGTCCGAAACGCGTAAAGTTTCCATGGGATAACTCCCTCCTTTTGTTTACACGGATGGAACCTTTTTAATATTTGCTAATAAAGCTTTGACATTTTATCCAGAGGAGTTTGTGCCGGATCCTTTCCTCTTTTTGCATTTATTCTTTTCACACAGACCGTCTGTCCTTTCACACAGACCGCCTGTCCTGTCACACAGACCGTCTGTCCTGTCACACAGCCAATCTGTCCTGTCACACAGACCGTCTGTCCTGTCACACCGACCGTCTGTCCTTTCACACAGACCATCTGTCCATGTGCTCCTCATGGCAACATATCTCTTTTCTGTCAGGACAACGGATGTCACATGTACCACATACAGATGTGATCTGTGTGACATCAGTGTGACATGTACTGGAAAAAACTAAGGTCACATACAAATAAAGAATTTCTTTATACTTACCAGATTCCAGCACTGCTGTCTCTGCCTCTGCTGTTACTTCCGGGTCTGCTCAGTAAGCTCATGCATAGTCACTGTACTCATCATGTACCCAGAAGTAACAGCAGCGCCAGAGACAGCAGCGCCAGAGACATGTAAATATACCAGCTCATGCTGTCTGTGTGCTATCAGGATGTCACATGGATAGCACAAAGACAGCACGCGGAATACAAACACGTACACGAATACGCACCTTCACCACGGACCGTCAAACACATGCATTAAATGCACGGATGTGCGAAAGAGGCCTTACACAATACATAGCTGTGGAAAATGTATAACATCTCAGCAGTGGAAATTTTTTGAACAAATCTAATTGTGAAATGTATTTTTATTTCAAGATCTATTGATTAAAATGTAATTTGTTCATGAAACAACCCTTTCAATTCATTGGCCCCATAGGGGTTCATAATCTAAATTCCTTATTAGTCTGTCTTTGGAGCATGGGAGGAAACGCATGCAAACTTTTTACAGATGCTGTCCTTGGTTGGATTTGAATCCAGGATCCCAATGCTGCAAAGTTACAGTGCTAACTACTGAGCCACCATGTTGCCTTCAAAACTACAACTAGTCTAAAAAAAACCCAACAAAAAAAACCTCCATACATATAGCTTTGGTGATGAACAGGTAAAAAGGTTTATGCCTTGTAAGATGACATGGAAAAAAAACAAAAGTACAAAAATGTAATTGGTGATTGATAACTATTAGCATTTATGGTAAAACCCATGTATTGGGGTTTTTGATTTTTCACTACTACAAATTGTGTACCCTGTTTCCAGTCACTTTCACGACAGTATTTTGCACAAATAATTTTCATCAAAACCAAAAGTGGCTCCAAACACAGAAGAAGTGCAAATATTGCTACTATGATCCCTCTCTGTATAGGTCCCACTCCTGATTTTGGTTTACAATTACTAATCAAAATACTAACTAATGGAAGGGGTCTTATATGTCAGAAACAAAGGGGATCAAAGAAAGTAGATAAGGCCAATCATGAGCTCCAGCAACTATTAAAGGGGTTTTCCACCCATAAAAATGAAAAAGCATATATTCACCTCCGGGGTTATTGCAGTTCAAGCGGTGTCAGAACTCGTGTTCCCGGGGCCCACCTGAAATTCTTGTGATACATGAATCACGCGCCCAATCACCTTCGGCTTCCTTATCCCCACCTTTGGATGTTTAAGTAATTAACATTAATTGGTGCAGAAAGGTTGAACTAGACGGACCTAGGTCTTTTTTCAACCTATGTACTGTAACTACGTAACAGAAAGTGAGCGCTGCAGCAGCCACTGACTTCCTGTTAATAGCTTAAGGCTATGTGTCCACGGTAGAATGTACCTGCGGATTTTTCTGCATGAAAATCCGCACCTTATTTTTGCCGCGGATTTGCCGCGGATTTGCCGCGGATTACCTCTATTTTGCCGCGGATTTTGATGCGGATTTTTTTTTTTCCCATTCTATACCCAAAATCCGCACCAAAATCCGCAAGAATAATTGACATGCTGCAGATTTTTACGGATCAAAATCCGCGGCAAATCCGCTGTGGAAAAATCCGCAGCATGGACACAGCATTTCCAAAATGCCATTGAAATGGCTTGGAAGTGCCGCTGCTGCAGATTTTCGGGAAATCCGCGGTAAATCCGCGGCAAATCCGCGGCAAAATCCGCAGCGTGGGCACATAGCCTTACTGTACAAAGGTGGGGAAAAGGAAGCTGGTGCTGATTGGTCTCTTGGCTCGCATGACATACCAATGTCATGTGTGCCCCAGGAACATGAATTCTGACACCACTGGAATTACACCAGCAGTATATTCTTTTTTATTTTTATGGGGGCGAATATGGGGAATGAGAAGGGGTTGTTCTATTATTGGACAACCCCTTTTATAGTGTGTAAAATGCCTTAAAAAGTATTCATTCCTTCGTGAACTTTTCCACATTTTTTTCACATTACAGCCACAAACTTAAATGTACACTGTGTGCAGAATTATTAGGCAAGTTGTATTTTAGAGGATTTTTTTATTATTGATCAACAACTATGTTCTCAATCAACCCAAAAGGCTCAGAAATATCAAAGCTTAATATTTTTGGAAGTTGGAGTGGGTTTTTTTAGATTTGGCTATCTTAGGAGGATATCTGTTTGTGCAGGTAACTATTACTGTGCAGAATTATTAGGCAACTTAATAAAAAACAAATATATTCCCATCTCACTTGTTTATTTTCACCAGGTAAACCAATATAACTGCACAAAATTTAGAAATAAACATTTCTGACATGCAAAAACAAAACCCCAAAAAATTAGTGACCAATATAGTCACCTTTCTTAATGATGACACTCAACAGCCTACCATCCATAGATTCTGTCAGTAGCTTGATCTGTTTATGATCAACATTGCATGCAGCAGCAACCACAGCCTTCCAGACACTGTTCCGAGAGGTGTACTGTTTTACCTCCATGTAGATCTTACATTTTAAGAGGGACCACAGGTTCTCTATGGGGTTCAGATCAGGTGAACAAGGGGGCCATGTCATTATTTTTTCATCTTTTAGACCTTTACTAGTCAACCACACTGTGGAGTAGTCGGATGCATGTAATGGAGCATTTTCCTGCATGAAAATCATGTTTTTGTTGAACAATACCAACTTCTTCCTGTACCATTGCTTGAAGAAGTTATCTTCCAGAAACTGGCAGTAGGTCTGGGAGTTGAGCTTCACTCCATCCTTAACCAGAAAAGGTCCCACAAGTTCATCTTTGATGATACCAGCCCATACCAGTACCCCACCTCCACCTTGCTGGGTCTGAGTCGGAGTGGAGCTCTCTGCCCTTTACTGATCCAGCCTCTGGCCCATCCATCTGGCCCATCAAGAGTCTCTCTCATTTCATCAGTCCATAAAACCTTTGAAAAATCAGTCTTAAGATATTTCTTGGCCCAGTCTTGACATTTTATCTTATGTTTCTTGTTCAAAGGTGGTTGTTTTTCAGCCATGTCCCTGAGTATGGCACACCTTGTGCTTTTTGATACTCCAGTAATGTTGCAGCTCTGAAATATGGCCAAACTTGTGGCAAATGACATCTTTGCCGCTTCATGCTTGACTTTCCCCAATTCATGGCTAGTTATTTTGCGCCTTTTTTACCCAACACGCTTCTTGCAACCCTGTTGGCTATTTGCCATGAAACACTTGATTGTTCGGTGATCACACTTCAAAAGTTTGCAATTTCAAGACTGCTGCATACCTCTACAAGACATCTCACAATTTTGGACATTTCAGAGCCCATCGAATCTCTTTTCTGACCCATTTTGCCAAAGGAAAGGAAGTTGCCTAATAATTAAGCACACCTTATATAGGGTGCTGATGTGATTACACCACACCTCTCCTCATTACAGAGATGCACATTACCTGATTTACTTAATTGGTAGTTGGCTCTCAAACCTATACAGCTTGGAGTAGGACAATATGTATTAAAATTATCATGTGATCAAAATACTCATTTGCCTAGCATGCTCCAATTTATTTTATTTAGTATCAAATAGCCAGCCAGTCGGATCCATCGAAAAATGGATCCGTCGCATCAGTTTTTCCAGAGTCTGCAATGGATCCATCAATCCGTTGAGCCAACAGATTTTATTGATTGCAAAAAACTGTTGTGCGAAAGGGGCTTAAGGGTATGTGCGCACGTTGCTTTTTACCTTCTTTTTACCTGCTTTTTTGCTGCTTTTTCTTCTGCGCTGTTTAATGCCAAAATGGATGTGTTCTTCTATTCAAGCAAAGTCTATGGGAATTTGGGTTTCTTGTTCACACTATGTTGTTCAAAATGCTGCCTTTTTGTGGCAGAACTTTGGTCAAAAACTCAGCTTTTCAAAGAAGCAACATGTCAATTGTTTTTGCCATTTCGGTTTTGCACTGCAAAGCTGAGTTTTTGACCAAAGTTCTGCCACAAAAAGGCAGCATTTTGAACAACATAGTGTGAACAAGAAACCCAAATTCCCATAGACTTTGCTTGAATAGAAGAACACATCCATTTTGGCATTAAACAGCGCAGAAGAAAAAGCAGCAAAAAAGCAGGTAAAAAGCAGGTAAAAAGCAACGTGCGCACATACCCTTACTCCGCAATTACTGCTGCAAGTCTTTTAAAGATGTCGCTACCAGCTTTGCACATCTAGAGGCTGAAATTTGTGCCCTTTTTTTTTACACAATAGCTCTAGCTTAGTGAGATTGGATGAAAAGCTGTTGTGAGGTAGCGCGGTCGGCTGCGCAGCAGAAGACACGGGATCCAGGCATTAAGTTTCACAGCACACGGTGTTTAATGTCCAAACAAAAATCCACAGCAATATACATGTCTCTCCAGCAGAGACTCAGGGAGTTGTGATCACTCCCTCACACCCGGCACACCTGCCCCTCGTTCCTGTTTCCATTTAACCCTTCCTTCAGCCTGTAGGGAAACAGCATTAACCCTAGAGTGGATTTACTTTCTATCATGGAGTGAGCACAACCGGGGCGAGACATACCGGCCGTCATAGATAACCCCGGTCACAGTCTCACACTGTGAACAGTAATTTTTATGTCTTCACAAATCTGAATAGGATTTAAAGCTGGACTTTGGGCCATTCAAACCCATGAATATGCTTTAATCTGAACCATTCTATTGGAGCTCTTTCAGTATGTTTAAGATCGTTGTCCAGCTGGAATATGAACCTACACCCCATTCTCAAGTCTTTGCAGCCACTAAGGTTTTTCTCCAGGATACAACTATCATATGGAAAAAGGTGCTCTGGTCAGTTGAGACAAAAGTAGATGTTTTTGGGCAAAATGCTGTGTGTAGCAGAAAGCCAGCACATCACTCTTAAAACACCATCCCCACCATCAAATGTGGTGGCAGCATCATGTTGTAAGATTTCTTTTCTTCTTGAGTCAAGTAAATTGGTCAGAGTTGATGGGGAAATGGATTTTGATAAATACAGGCCAATCCTAGAAGAAAACCTGTAAGAATCTGTCTTATAGAGAAATTGTAAAATTAACAAGACATTTCTGAACAGAGTAAACATCCACTCCCCACAGTGAACATGGGATTAATTATAACTGGGGATGAGAGAGGGAGAACTGACACTTCAAGCTTCATTAAAGCAAGATCTCCTAGTGTGGACAGGTAATTACAGTGGAGGAACCCTTGGGAAAAAAACCAGCCAGGTTTGTTTAGGCACAGGGGTCAATTACACATTGAAGGCCCAAGCCTTTTTCTTCAAACAGGATCATAGGCTTTTCGGTATCACATCTCCCAGGACTCAGAGCTTCAAAGCCTGAACAGATGGTCCCTTGTGGACATTTTTTATTCACTATTGGAAGGCGGTATTTAGAAAAAACAGGGCATTTAATATGTAAGTTGTTCACCACTAAATTAGCTTATGGTCCATTGACAAACCTGAGATTGGTATATTAAAATCTAGGCCATTCTGGAAACATGAGGCTAGAGTCAAGCAGATAAAAAGATGGGTGGCTCAACTTGTGGGGTCATGCCTATATGTCACGCTAGGTATGGGGAAGTACCAGACAAACATCAAAAGGGAAGGGAAACCCTGCATCTAGGGAATGGGGAGATGGTGACTCTTGACCAAACCAACCGCTAGCCCCTGGGGTTCCTCACCACCCTGGATAGATTCCACATCAATGCGGAGAGACGGATACCTGACGCTAGGATGACTCTAGAGCTCGGCCTGAGATAGGGTATGGGTGGTATGAACTCTTCCTCACTCCACTAAACACTAAAGAAGACACAGGGAACACACACATGGGGAAAGTGCATGAACAACTTATCTCCAGAAGCCTCAAGACGAAGTTCAAGAAAGAACAGCAATAATCCTATAGATGAGTGTAACCCCCCTGTTTGCATCCAGAGCTTGTAAAGGAACTGAATATCCCCAACACAAGTCCAGGAAAAATGAGAGTATTTAAACCCCAGTGGAAATACAGGTTTTTAGCAGCTAAAAGGAAGAGGAGCTCTGCTGGGTTTTAGAGGGAAAAGAATGAAAACCCAGCAGAGGAGATACCTACTACACTGAATACTAATAGCATGAATAATAGAAAGTATGGGAGCATTTTGCGCAGCCAAATGCTGTGATCTTCTATTGCTGGACATCACAGGACTGTCTGTCACCCATAACACACCCATGACACTATGCTGGTTGTGATCCACAATTAACTTTCTCTTCCCTCCAAAAAATCATAAGACGACTTTAGACTGGAATGTTTAGGTATTTCTGTTATTTCTCCCTTATTATTTCAAAATTATTTGCACGTCACTTTATTTTTCATCTTTTATACCTTTTATCGTTAGCACTGTATATTACAAATGCACGTCACACATTTTAGATTTATATATTTAAAATATTTAGAAAACCACGTATCATTTCCTTTACACTTCACAAATACTTGATACTTAGTGTTGGTATACCACATAAAATTCCCATAAAGAACATTTACATTTGTGGGTGTAACGTGAAATAATATGCAAAAGTTCACAGAGTATGAATTAGGAATAATTTTTCAAGGCACTGTATTTTTCTTTTTTTAACTTTGCAATAAGGTCAAGCGAACATGGGAGGGAAATGTTATGCAAATTTATATGATCTGCAGTGTAAGCTGTTGAGGAGAGCCATTGAATTAAATACTTCATTAACCTCGTGACATAGAGGATTGTGGGAAGTGTGTTCAATGAAATCAATTCTCTATACATAAGCCAGGCACAGATATAAAGATGGCCGCCATTTCCTGTTCTCCACACCTTGCCTGAAATGCAAGGAATGTCCAGTTGAAAGAAGACCACCATATAAGGAGAAGACCCAATAGCCAACCTAGAGGACAAACCTACACATAATGACCCCCCCCCACGGATTCACCTGATGACTCCCACCAATCAGCTTATGGACTAACACATTGTTCAACTCACTGACCAATGGACACATCCAAGTATGCCCACAGTAGGGCTGACCATGCCCCTTTTCCTAGTTTTTATAAAGGCATGTTCTTGAATAAATCTAGCAGTTTGACTTTGGCCGAGGAAAGATGAATATCCGACTGTGTGTCTGATCTCATTTTTCAAGCATGCACTCGATCCACACCAATTAGAATCAGGCAGTAGGCAACTTGTGGAACTGTGTTAAGGGGGCTTTACACGGTTGCGATATCGCTAGCAATTTGTAGCGATAGCGAGCATGTAAGTACCCACCCCCGTCGCGCATGCGATTGTTTGTGATCGCTGCCGAAGCGAACATTATTGCTACGGCAGCGTCACACATACGGTACTTACCTGGTTGGTGGCGTCGCTGTGACTGCCGAACAATCCCTCCTTCAAGGGGGAGGGACGGTCGGCATCACAGCGACGTTACCACAACGTCACTAAGCGGCCGGCCAATCAAAGCGGAGGGCAGGAGATGAGCGGGACGTAACAACCCGCCCACCTCCTTCATTCCGCATTGTGGCCGGCGGCAGGTAAGGAGACGTTCCTCGCTCCTGCGGTGTCACACATAGCGATGTGTGCTGCCGCATGAGCGATGAACCACCTGGATAAACAACCCTTACCGATTTTTGAGTTTGGGACAACCTCTCCATGGTGAACGATTTTCACCATTTTTGAGGTCGCTTAAGGTCGCTGGTCAGTGTCACACGCTGCAATATCGTTATCCCCTTAACGACCTTTGACGTACTGGGTACGTCATGGTAACATGGTGCTAAACGACCCATGACGTACCCAGTACGTCATGGCGAAATCGCGGTCCCGGAGCCCCGGGGAGTCCAATTTCTTTGATTAAACGGTAGATTCGGGAAGGAGGGGACCTCTGCCTGACCTCAGGAGGGGTGGTGCCTCCTCCCCGAACCTACAGAGGCTGTGATTGGCTGACAAACGCCGCTCAGCCAATTACAGTCACTGTAATGTTCCAGCCATTGAAAATGGCTGGAACATTGAAATCCAGCCCTGATCAGTGCGGCTTTAGCTCTGGCCATTGGCTGGAGCTGGGTGATCGGTGTTTCACCCGCCCCCAGCTCTGATTGGAGAGACCGGTCTTGTGACCGATTTCTCCAATCAATGTGGATCTGGGGCCTGTGACCGTCCCTGGAAGCCGAGGAGAGCGGTGCCCATCGGTAAGTTGCTGCCCCCGCCGCCCGCCCCTGTCCCCGATCGCCCTGCCAGCCCTGCCAGCCCCGCCCGCCACCGCCGCTGTCTCTGATTGCCCCGCCCGCAGCGCCCGCCACCCGCCACCGCCAGCCCATCCGCAGGTCCGATCGCCACCACCAGCCCTGGCGCTGTCTCCGATCGCCCCGCCGCTGCTCCCGATCCACTGCTGTCCCCGCCGCCACGCTCGCCATTGTCCCCGCCGCTGCTCCCGATCCACCGCTGTCCCCGCCGCCACGCTCGCCACTGTCCCCGCCGCTGCTCCCGATCCACCGCTGTCCCCGCCGCCACTCTCGCCACTGTCCCCGCTGCTGCTCCCGATCCACCGCTGTCCCCGCCGCCACGCTCGCCACTGTCCCCACCGCTGCTCCCAATCCACCGCTGTCCCCGCCGCCACGCTCGTCACTGTCCCCACCGCTGCTCCCGATCCACCACTGTCCCCGCCGCCACGCTCGCCACTGTCCCCGCCGCTGCTCCCAATCCACCGCTGTCCCCGCCGCCACGCTCGCCACTGTCCCCGCCGCTGCTCCCGATCCACCGCTGTCCCCGCCGCTGCTCCCGATCCATCGCTGTCCCCACCGCCACGCTCGCCACTGTCCACGCCGCCACTGTCCCCGCCGCTGCTCCCGATCCACCGCCGCCACGCTCGCCACTGTCCCCGCCACCACGCTTGCCACTGTCCACGCTCACCACTGTCCTCGCCGCCGCTCCCGATCCACCGCTGTCCTCGCCGCCACTGTCCCTGCCGCCACGCTCGCCACTGTCCCCGCCGCCGCTCCCGATCCACCGCTGTCCCCGCCGCCACTGTCCCCGCCGCCACGCTCGCCACTGTCCCCGCCGCCGCTCCCGATCCACCGCTGTCCCCGCCGCCACTGTCCCCTCCGCCGTCGCACCCACCTTTTTCAGCCGCTGCTGCCCCCACTGTTCCCGATCGGCGGCCGCCGCCGCCGCCTCCTTCATCGGCTGCCCCTTCTCCATCGCCACTACACCTCCTATCCCTCCATGTGCTGCAAGCCACCCTCCCCCCACATGTGGGGGGAGGGTGGCTTGCAGCACATGTGCTGCAAGCCACCCTCCCCCCACATATGCTGCAAGCCACCCTCCCCCCTCCATGTTCTGGGGGCCACCCTCCCCCCGGGGGCCCCCCTCCTCCATGTGCCATCTCTCTCTCCCATCAGACTCTGCCCCCCTCCCCGATCTGCTGCCTGCTCTCCCATCATCTTCATCTACTGCCCCCTCTCACACTCCTCAATCTGTTGCCTCCTTCATCTGCTGCCTCTTCTGTCTGCTGTGATCCTGCTGCCTAGATCCATCCTGTAAGGTAGGTATCCCCATCTCACCTCCCTCCCCCCCCATCCTCCGCCGCTCCTCCATCCGCTGCGCCCTTTCCCATCTCACCTCCCTCCCCATCCTCCGCCGCTCCTCCATCCGCTGCGCCATTTCCCATCATCCATCCGCTGCGCCCTTTCCCATCCTCTGCCGCTCCTCCATCCGCTGCGCCATTTCCCATCATCCATCCGCTGCGCCCTTTCCCATCCTCTGCCACTCCTCCACCCGCTGCGCCCTTTCCCATCTTCCATCCGCTGCGCCCTTTCTCATCTGCCGCCCCGCCCTCTCGCATCGCATTATCCAGCGCAGTTGCTCGCTTCCAGACTGCAGTGGATGATGCGATGCGAGACTCGTGCATTGCTCTCACGTTTGGCACTGGTCTTAGTGGCAGGTGCTCATATTTTTTTTTTTTTTTTACTGATGTCTGTATTTTTTATTTCGCCAAACTAATTTTTTTGTATGGGGGGGGGTCTAGTTTCCAAAATGGGATCACATGTGGGGGAGCTCCATTGTTTAGGCACCTCAGGGGGTCTCCAAATGCAACATGTCGTCTGCTAATAATTCCAATCAATTTTACTGTGAAATGGCGCTCCTTCTCTTCTGAGCCCCGCCGTACGCCCAAACAATTGATTTCCACCACATATGAGGTACCTGTGTACTCAGGAGAAATTGCACAATACATTTTATGGTGCATTTTTTCCTGATACCCTTGTGAAAAAAAAGCTACCTGTTTGAAAAAACTATTTTGTGGTAAAAAAAAGAATAAAATATTTTCACGGCTGAACACTACAAACGTTTGTGAAGCCTCCAGGGGTTCAAAGTGCTCACTAAACAGCTAGATAAATTCCATGAGGGGTCTAGTTTCCAAAATGGGGTCAATTGTGGGGGAGCTCCATTGTTTAGTCACTTCAGGGGGGTCTCCAAACGCAACATGGCGTCCGCTAATAATTCCAACCAATTTTGCTGTGAAATGGCGCTCCTTGCCTTCCGGGTCCTGCTGTGTGCCCAAACATTTGATTTCCACCACATATGAGGTATCTGCGTACTCAGGAGAAAATGCACAATACATTTTATGGTGCATTTTTTCCTGATACCCTTGTGATAAAAAAAAGCTACCTGGTTGAAGCAACAGTTTTGTGGTAAAAAAATTGTTTTTTATTTTCACGGCTCAACGTTATAAACTTCTGTGAAGCCCCCAGGGGTTCAAAGTGCACATCAAACATCTAGAAAAATTATTTGAGGGCTCTAGTTTCCAAAATGGGGTCACTATGGGGGAGCTCCATTGTTTAGGCACCTCAGGGAGTCTTCAAACCCGACATGGTGTCCGCTAATGAGTGCAGCTAATTTTGCACTCAAAAATTCAAATGGCGCTCCTTGCCTTCCAAGTCCTGCCGTGTGCCCAAACATTTTATTTCCACCACATATGGAGTATCTGCGTACTCAGGAGAAAATGCACAATACATTTTATGATTTATTTTTCCTGATACCCTTGTGAAAATACAAATTTTTATGGCTAAAGTAATATTTTTGTGTTAAAAAAGTAAAATTTTCATTTTTTCTTCTACATTGCTTTGGTTGCTGTGAAGCTCCTAAAGGGTTAATAAACTTCTTGGATGTGGTTTTGAGCAGAGTGAGGGGTGCAGATTTTAGAATGGGGTAACTTTTGGGTATTTTCTGTCGCCTAGGTTTCTCAAATCACTCCAAATGTGATGTGGTACCTAAAAAAATTTTTTTTGTAAATTTTGTTGGAAAAATGAGAAATTGCTGATGAACTTTGAACCCTTCTAACTTCCTAACGGAATTTTTTTTTTTTTTTCAAAAATTGCGCTGGTGTAAAGCAGACAAGTGGGAAATGTTATTTAGTAACTATTTTGTGTGACATATCTCTCAGATTTATGGGCATAAAATTTCAAATTTTGAAAATTGCAAAATTTTCAAAATTTTCGCCAAATTTCCGAACTTTTCACAAATAAACGCAAAACATATCAGCCTAAATTTACCACTGACATGAAGTACAATATGTCACGAAAAAACAATGTCAGAATCGCCAGGATCCGTTGAAGTGTTCCAGAGTTATAACCTGTCAAAGTGACACTGGTCAAAATTGCAAAAAATGGCCGGGTCTTTAAGGTGAAAACAGGCTGGGGGCTGAAGGGGTTAATGACGCCGGATGTGCGTCACTAACAACGTGACCCCGACGACAAAACATTAACGATATCGTAGTGTGTAAAGCCCCCTTAAAGGGAACCTGTCATCAGAAATTTCGCCCAAAAGCTAAAAGATTCCCCCTCTGCAGCTCCTGGGCTGCATTCTAGGAAGGTCCCTGTTATTATTGTGCCCCATGTGAGACCAAAATAAAGCCTTTATAAAGTTCTACCTTTTTGTATGCAGCTTCTGTAAATCCGTCACGGGGGCGGGCTCTCTGCCGTCCGTTATTCTGCCTCCTGGTCCTGTATGCCGCCCCCATCGCTCCTTTCCATATCTGATGCACCGCCCACTGCTCCAGCCATCCCCGCGCATGCCCAGTGCTAGTCTCACAGGACTGAGCAGTGTGACCGCTGGTGACGTGTGAGCAGGCAAGTGATTATGGACGGGACTGTGACTGTTATCAGCAAGTACCCACCCATAGTCTCTTGAGCGCGCAAACCTCTCCAGCGGTCACACTGAGCTCAGTGTAGATGCTAGACTGTATGGGCTGCTTCCAGGGATGACGTCCCTTTGTCATGTGATAGTATTTCGAACACGCCCCTATCACATGACAAAGGGACGTCATCCCTGGAAGCAGCCCATACAGTCTAGCATCTACACTGAGCTCAGTGTGACCGCTGGTGAGGTTTGCGCGCTCAAGAGATTATGGCCGGGTACTTGCTGATAACAGTCACAGTCCCGTCCATAATCACTTGCCTGCGCACACGTCACCAGCGGTCACACTGCTCAGTCCTGTGAGACTGGCACTGGGCATGCGCGGGGATGGCTGGAGCAGTGGGCGGTGCATCAGATATGGAAAGGAGCGATGGGGGCGGCATACAGGACCAGGGGGCAGAATAACGGACGGCAGAGAGCCCGCCCCCGTGACGGATTTACAGAAGCTGCATACAAAAAGGTAGAACTTTATAAAGGCTTTATTTTGGTCTCACATGGGGCACAATAATAACAGGGACCTTCCTAGAATGCAGCCCAGGAGCTGCAGAGGGGGAATCTTTTAGCTTTTGGGCGAAATTTCTGATGACAGGTTCCCTTTAAGAGTTCACCTTAACATAAGCGACATTGAAAAATCTGCATCAACTTTTGCAAATGTAGGGACATATTTTGTTGTGGTTTTGCCTTTGTGTATTCCAAACGCTCATCATCTAAAATGAGAATGCTTACTTTACCAATGTTCTGGTACTGCTTACTAAAGCTTCTCCGGTCCTCATGTGGTCTGTGTTCTTTTCATTCCAGCAATAACACATCATCTCTGGGGGCCAGTAAACACTGACCGGCCTGAGGACCCGAGAAGCCTCAGCAACGGAGGGGCAGAAGATTGAGATTGAAAAGATGAGCATATTGATATACATTATTTTTATTTCACTCATTTATCTACACCTGAGGATTTTGAAAAAACATATAGAAGATAAATAAAGGAAAATAAAAAAAGAAAGAAAGAAACTGAAACACACAAATTTGATCAATTTAAATATTTAATTAAATCTTACACATACATACTTGTATAATAAAATTTGGGGGAAAAGGAAACATTTCTTTTTATCATATAGCCTGATATATAGTGATATATAAAGTATCATTACATTCATGTAGCAATCTACCCACTGCCATGCTCAATAAGAAATTAAAGGAAAAGGAAATGTAACATGGGAATGTTATTCTTTCAAGTACTTTGGTTTTGAAAACACATTATTAAATCTCTTACTGGGGAATTTTTATAGTCCAAATCAATTCTGCATTTGATAAGACGTATTGATTTTAAGATTTCAACTTTACGTTGACTTTGTACATTGGTCATGGTAACATCACGGGCTACTGAAACAGTAATCATCCCTGGATCATTCTCTTTTTGGAGAAAAAACTTTATATGACTTGTAAGAATTACCAACCTTTTTATGTTTTTTTTTTTTCTTGTGATCCTCATGGTGTTTTTAACCCGAAGGGAAATACTGGGGTCAAAATTTGATCCTGACTACCACAACTTAAAGGGAACGAATAGTCACCATAGAGCCCTAACTAAAGTTAGTTCTTTAAAACTACTTGCATGTATTTCTTATACATGCCTTTTTTATCTTTGCAACTTTACAACTTTTATGAAAGGGATCTTGTCAGATGCTTCTGGCTAACTAAATTGCAAACCGTCTGCATGATTGTGGTCAAGTATGAAAACCCAACTGGAATCCATAGCTGGAGATCAGACTAGTCCAGTGCTGTCCCGGTTCTTCACATTACTGCTGCAAGTGATTGACAGGTTTTTCCTTATGTACTTGAGTGGGAGGGACCTGTCAATCACCTGCTGCAGCGCTTGTTAAGGCTGGATGGTGTCAGAGCCAGACTAGTCTCACCTCTGTGATGAGGGAAGACAGGGCCCAGTGCAGTAGGCTTGGTCAGGGGCCACCATCTTCCCCTTCCCTAGGCACAGGGATTCTTTTCCCTTCCCTTTCGCTTGATACTTCCCCTTCCCTAGCATGACAGTTTCAGAGAAAAATATACCTGGCTGCAATCAAGCTGCCCAGGGTTTGCCTAGTCCAATAGGCAGGTCCACAGTGGCTTCTCCCTGCCCTGCGCCGCTGAACTGATAGGTCTCTTCAGTATGTGTGTTTATCGGGGGAGAACTGTCAGTTAATGGGGGTGAGGCAGAGAAAAACTGCCAGGAACCTGACTCTTCCAGTAATCCCCTACGTCACATCGTTCCTTGACTGATAAAAGTATAGTAAAAATGCATTGGGTGCAATTAGATTAGGGCTACATGGAGACATGTTGTGTAATATTGAGATTGCAGGGTTGCATTGCAACATCTCATCTAATGACTTCATATGTCGCATTCTGACTGCCACGACTGAGACACAGATGTGCAAGTGTTTTCCAAATGTGTTGCATTTTCACTGGTTGAAAGTCACAAGTAACTCACTTGCCATAGACTTCAATGCAAGTTTCATGTAACTTATTTTACAGGAAAAGCACAACACTAAAATAGTTGCATGACAGCATGTGACAAATTACACAAATATTTTTGGCCACGTGTCTTATTTCAGAACTGCTGACATTGTCATGCACTACATTGTCCAGCGCCACGGAGCCAACGTCCGATTCATGCTGCAACGTGAATCAGCTGTCGGTCCCCTTCAACATGGTTTAATGTCCTATTGATTAAAACAATTCTTTACATTTTTTATTACTTTCCTTCTGATCTATATTGTTTCAAACATTTGTCCAAGTAGTAAGAATACCCAATTTTATAAGCGAGTTCAAAGTCAGTTAAATTCTGATGAAAACAACATATCCAGATATTCACATATTTTTGTCCATATGACACCTTTATATCGGTAAAAAGTATTGAAATATCTCTGATTATATACCCAATAGCTTTAAATTCTGAACTACCTTGTCATGTAAAAACCTATATTTAAAGGGAACTTGTCAGCAGATTTTTGCTATGTAATCTGAGGGCACCATATTGTAGGAGCAGAGACCCAGATGCCAGGGATGTGTCACTTAATTGTACTGTGTTTTGCTGTTTCAATACAATTGTGTTTTATGATCAGATTATCAGTACAGCACAACTGCCTTGTGCCTCATAGTCCAATCACAACCCAAGCATTGATTAGTAGCTTTCTGTTACTATACTGTGTACTCAAAAAGCTGCCAATCATTGTGTTGGTGCGGTTATATACAGCTCAACATTCTGTGCTCTGCTTGATCTACAACAGAGAAAACTCTATCAAAACTGCTGCAACCTGTAAACTAAGTGATAAATCACTGGAATTAGAGTCTTTTTCCCTACATCATGCTGTTTTCAGATTACATAGCAAAAACCTGCTGACAGATTGCCTTTAAAGGGAACTTGTCAGGTGGAAAAATATTATTAACCTGCAGATATGAAGTTAATCTGCAGGGTAATAGCATTTGGAATTTGCTCGGCACCTGAACATTAAACCGCTCTGCTGGGAGGAAATTAACTTTATTTCTCCAGTTTCAGTCATGGGGTGGTGCCAGTGCAGGTTTAGTCTACACTGTATATAGAGAGCTGTAACCGCGCCCCAGCGCTGGCTGACAGCCACTCGGCATTAGACCTGGCTGTCAGTTAGTGAGGGGTGGTTATAGCTGCCACTCTCCATACACAGAGTAGTGACTGAACCTACGCCGGCACCGCCCCCATGACTGAAACCGGAAGGCTGCCTGGAGGATTCCAGTTAAATTCTTCTGGCAGCAGGATTTAATATGCAGGTACCGGGCAGGTTGATAATCCTATTAACCTGCAGATCAGCCCCATATAAGCAGGTTAATAGCATTTTTTCATGTGACAGGTTCCCTTTAAGAGGCGTATAACCATGGGACACAACAGTTCTAACAGGTAAAGTGAGATGCCAGGAACAATGTAACAGTTGTACAAATAATCACTACAATAAATAGAATTATACAATATATGTATTTCTAAATATTTATATTCTTAGATATTATACGGAAAATATGCAGATGGTCTTTAAATGTTCCAAGTTGCTGGTGGCTTCCTTGGCCCCTTTGGCTTTGCAAATCGATTCCCAAAACCTGAAAAATGTTAGGAGTAATGTTAGAATGCATTAATTATTGGGAGGACTTATTTGACACAAACTATTTTGCACATTTTCAGATCATCACATGGGCTCAGGAAGGTGAAGGGATTTGTGTCCATGGTCCTCACACTAAGCTTGAATTCAGATGTCTATGTATCACTGTCCGAGTACAGAGAGATGAATGGACTGACCCAAATTTGATAGTCTCAAAGGAAGATATACAAGTGCATCTCACTACATTAGAATATCATCAAAAAGTTAATTTATTTCAGTAATTCAATACAAAAAGGGAAACACATATTACATAGTCATTACAAACGAAATTATCTATTTCAAGTGTTTATTTCTGTTAATATTGTTGATTATGGCTTACAGCCAATAAAAACCGAAAAGTCATTATCTCAGAAAAGTAGAATAATTACCACAAAACACCTGCAAAGACTTCCTAAGCATTTCAAATGGTCCCTTAGGCTGGTTCAGTAGGCTACACAATCATGGAAAGACTGCTGACTAGACATGTCCAGAAGGCTGTCAATGACACACTCCACATGGAGGGTAAGCCACAAAAGGTAATTTCTAAAGAAGCTGTCTGTTCACAGAGTGCTGTACGCAAGCATATCGATGGAAAGTTGAGTGGAAGGAAAAAGTGTGGTAGAAAAAGGTGCACAAGCAACCGAGATAACCGCAGCCTTGGATTGTTAAGAAAAAAACATTCAAAAATTTGGGGGAGATTCACAAGGAGTGGACTACTGCTGGAGTCAGTGCTTCAAGAACCACCACATGAAATGGGCTACAACTGTCACATTCCTTGTGTCAAGCCACTTTTGGCCAATAGACAACACCAGTTGCGTCTTACATGCGTCATGGAGAAAAAGAGCTGGATTGTTGCTCAGTGGTCCAAGGTGTTGTTTTCAGAAGAAAGTAAATTTTACATTTCAAGGTCCCAGAGTCTGGAGGAAGAGTAGAGAGGCCACAATCCAAGCTGCATGAGGTCTAGTGTGAAGTTTCCACAATAAGTGATGATTTGGAGAGCCATGTCACCTGCTTCAGTAGGTTCACTGTGTTTTATCAAGACCAAAGTTAGCGTAGCCGTGTTCCAGGAAATTTTAGAGCACTTCATGCTTCCCTTCATGCTGGAAATTTCATTTTCCAGCAGGACTTGGCACCTGTCCACACTGCCAAAAGTACCAACACCTGGTTTAATAACCACAGTATCACTGTGCTTGATTGGCCAACAAACTTGCCTGACCTAAACCCCATAGAGAATCTATGGGGTATTGTTAAGAGAAAGATGAGAAACACCAGACCCAACAATGCAGACGAGCTGAAGGCTGCCATCAAAGCAACCTGGACTTCCATAACACCTCAGCAGTACTACAGGTTGATCGCCTCCATGCCATACCCATTGATGCAGTAATTCATGCAAAAGGAGCCCCGAACAACTATTGAGTGCATTTACTGTACATACTTTTCAGTAGGACAACATTTCTGAGTTAAATCATTTTTTTAGTTGGTCTTATATAATCTAAGGGATATTTTACACGCTGCGACATCACTACCGATAGATCGTCGGGGTCACATCGTTAGTGACGCACATCCGGCGCCGGTGGCGACATCGCAGCGTGCAACACTAATGAGCAACGATCAACTATCCCAAAATCGTTCCAAAATGGTGATCGTTGACACGTCGTTCATTTCCTTAATATCGCTGCTGCCACAGGTACGATGTTGTTCGTCGTTCCTGCGGCAGCACACATCGCTATGTGTGACACCGCAGGAGCGACAAACATCTCCTTACCTGTATTCACCGGCAATGTGTAAGGAAGGAGGTGGGTGGGATGTTACGTCCTGCTCATCTCCGCCCCTCCCCTTCTATTGGCCGGCCGCTTAGTGACGCCGCAGTGACGTCGCTATGATGCCGAACGCACCTCCCCTTTGAGGGAGGGATTGTTCGGCGTCACAGCTACGTCGCTGACAAGGTATGTGCGTGTGACGCTGCCGTAGCGATAATGTTCACTACGGCAGTGAGCACCAAATGTCGCACGAGCTACGGGGGCGGGAGCTATCGCGCTCGACATCACTAGCAATCGCTAGCGATGTCGCAGCGTGTAATGCACCCCTAATTTTCTGAGATAATGACTTCTGGGTTTTCATTGGCTGTAAGCCATAATCACCAACATTAACAAAAATAAACACTTGAAATAGAGCACTATCTGTAATGACTCTATATAATATACGAGTCAGACACGGCCATTACACAATAGATAGCAGGGACACATATATTAGGTTATTTCAGCACAAGAACAATTTTTTAATCACATCCGATTGTAGGTATTATTATTATTATTATTCCAAGAATAATTGATTTAAATGAACTTTGTTCGTGAGAAAACCCTTGAAGTAAAAAACTTGATGCCTTACAGATGTACATACTGAGTATGAGGCCACGTTCATTCTTTCAGTATTTAGTCAGTATTTTAGATCAGAATTTGTGAGTCAAAAGCAGTAGTGGGTATAAAATGAGAAAGTGGTGCCTGTGTTTCCATTATATTTTTCCTTTGATGGTTTCACTCCTGATTTGGGCTTACAATTACTGAGGTAACATACTGACCACAAACTGAACATGTGAATGTGGCCTTAGAGGGGTGTTCTGGTGCCGCTCGCTTCCACTTTTGGAAGAGAGTAATAAATACTGATGACATTACCACGCCTCCGTGTCCTGTTTATTAGAATGACACTTGTGCTTGATATTATTATTATTATTATTATTTATTATTATAGCGCCATTTATTCCATGGCGCTTTACAAGTGAAAGAGGGTATACGTACAACAATCATTAACAGTACAAGACAGACTGGTATAGGAGGAGAGAGGACCCTGCCCGCGAGGGCTCACAGTCTACAGGGAATGGGTGATGGTACAATAGGTGAGGACAGAGCTGGTTGCGCAGTGGTCTACTGGGCTGAGGGCTATTGTAGGTTGTAGGCTTGTTGGAAGAGGTGGGTCTTGAGGTTCCTCTTGAAGCTTTCCACGGTAGGGGAGAGTCTGATGTGCTGAGGTAGAGCGTTCCAGAGTATGGGGGATGCACGGGAGAAATCTTGTACACGATTGTGGGAAGAGGAAATAAGAGAGGAGCAGAGAAGGAGATCTTGTGAGGATCTAAGGTTGCGTGCAGGTAGGTACTGGGAGACTAGGTCACAGATGTAGGGAGGAGACATATCTGACATACACGCTTCCTGGCAGGTAAGTTATAACCCCACATACCTGCCAGGGCTCATAACACCATTGGCAGAAGTGAGCGGTGCAGGAAAACCCCTATAGGGTAAACTTAGCTGTAACATTTACCCAATAAATCAGTTGATACCAATTTTCAAAAGGTACAGGATGACATTTAGCCATGAACAAAATTATTTTTCTGTTTTTGTATCATATCACATGGGAAATATTCAGTCTGATTTTTTACCCATTCCTATAATTGTAGCGATTTACAAGAATTTTAACCACGTACAAGAAGAAAATGATAACATTTAGTGCTATATGTATTTTATCTCTTCAGACTATGCCATAAAAATGAATAATCAAAATTACCAAAATGTAAAAATGACAGAGGACTACTTGATTGAGAAGATGCAGATTCTGTTTTTGCCAAGCTGAAAACATCTAATATAAGAAAAAAAAACATTAATTTCCAGCCTACAGATATAGAAATGATCTTAAATCGAAGCTTATCATGTATTATTGGTCAGAGAAACCACAAGTAAATACATTTCAATATGTGAAGTTACCTATTTTGTCAGTAATGTTCTTTCATGGATAAAAACACACAACTTCAGGCTCAGCTTACAACATAACACTAAATTTAATGTGAAAGTATGTCTAGTAATAGGAAAATGCTCAAATAAAATCCAAGTAAAATATTTATACGTATTCCTTGTAGCCAGAGGTTCATTCAGATTTATTGCTATGTAAGCTAAGCTTCTCAATCTCTAAATTTCACTGGAAGGTGCCCACTACTTAGAAGGGCTAATTTACATGTCAGTTTTTTTCATATACGAGGAAAATGGACCAATTATCCTTAGGCCTAATTCTCACATCTGTGACACAGACACACGTGGACCCATTAAAATCAATGGGCTTGGTCACACATCCGTGTTTTCACACGGATTTTGTGAAGCACACGCGTGTCTGTGTGCAGTGCCGAGGATGGTAAGTATACCAGATCATGCTGTCTGTGTTCTATCTGAATGTCACATGGATAGCACACGGACAGCACACGTAGAATACACACACGGACACATACGCACCTTCACCACGGTGTGTGAAGGAGACCTTAGATTTTCATCACAATGTCATCAGTTTTATCAGTGTGATCCACGTTTCTGTGATTTTTCTTGGTCCACGAAAAATCATGGATGTGCACAGCCCCATTCCACAACTGCTATCATTGACAAACAGGGACAGCAATCATATGCATAATACTGATATGTAAATGTCCAAACTGCATCAGTTGTCATCTGATTTTTTTTTACCAGTTTCTACTGCAAAAACATGGAGCTGATTGAAAATATAACATGAAACCCCCATTCATCAAATTATGAAGTAATTATGCAAGAATTCTGGGGTAAATCGCTTTTGAAAAGTCAATAAATTTTTGTGCAATGTGAATTTGGCCAAAAGTTTTGCGACTTTTTCATGCCAGTTTGGCCCAACCAAAAATGCAAGGAGTTGGGGTGAGACAAGGGCACAATGGGGGGCAGGGTGGTGACACCTCAGCTCATCTAATTTATGATGAGCTGTGGCATTCCTTACACCAGAAATCTTGCTTTGGTTTCTGACGGGTGAGATGCATGCCATTGTCAAACAAGGCCATCCAGGGAAAAATAGCTGGATAGCCGGATAAATGGAAACTAAGCCTTCGGTTGGGTTCAGAAGAGCATATATAAAATCATCTGATTATCATCCAAACACTTAAGGGGGATTTAAACGCTACGACATCGCTAATGCGAACTCGTTGGGGTTACGGAATTGGTGATGCACATCAGGCCGCATTAGTGATGCCGTTGCGTGTGATACCTATGAGCGATTTTGCATCGTTGCAAAAACTTGCAAAATCGCTCATCGGTGACATGGGGGTCCATTCTCAAAAATCGTTACTGCAGCAGTAACAAAGTTGTTCCTCGTTCCTGTGGCAGCACACATCGCTCCGTGTGACACCGCAGGAACGAGGAACCTCACCTTACCTGCCTCCCGGCCACAATGCGGAGGGAAGGAGGTGGGCGGGATGTTCGTCCCGCTCATCTCCGCCCCTCCGCTTCTATTGGGCGGAGGTTCAGTGACGCAGCTGTGACGTTGCTGTGACGCTGAACGAACCGCCCCCTTAGAAAGGAGGCGGTTCGCCGGTCACAGCGACGTCGCCGGGCAGGTAAGTAGTGTGACGGATCTGGGCGATGTTGTACGGCACGGGCAGCGATTTGCCCGTGTCGCACAACAGATGGGGTGGGTACCCACGCTAGCGATATCGGTACCGATATCGGAGCGTGTAAAGTAGCCTTTAGGATGACTTTCATCCTTATAGTCATCCGTGTGTCCGTATTTTATGTCCATGTGATCTGATCAGCCGACATCTGCAGCTAACAGGATTTGGTGGATCAGAGATCCACTCGCGCTTGTTAACTAGTTGAAGGGAATATGTCACCAGCTTTTTGCTACTTCATCTGAGATGCAGGCAAAGAGATTCTGAAACTAACCATGTTTAACTTAGATCACTGTGTGCAGCTATTCTGACTTTATCTAAGAATTGAGTTTAACAGAGCTGGGAGCTGTCCCTGCCCACACTGGCCTCTCAATAAAGATTGAGCATTGATTGTGAGGTGTCAATCACAACAAGAGGCGTGTCTCACAGCCCTTCACGAGACTAAAGGCCGCTTTACACTCTACGATTTATCTGACGATATGTCGTCGGGGTCACGTTTTTTGTGACGCACTTCCATCATCGTTAGCAATGTCGTTGCGTGTGACACCTACGTGCGGCTCCGAACGATCACAAATAGGGTAAAATTCGTTGATTGTTGACACGTCGTTCAGTTTCAAAATATTGTTCGTCGTTTGGAACGCAGCAGACTTATTGCTACGTTTGACACCCTGCAAATGACGAACAGCATCCACACGACCGCCTTGGTGAAACAATATATCGCTGAACGATGTTGCATAGTTTGTGAGATGTGTACGTGTGACCGCTACAAAACGACCTATGAGCGATCTCGGCAAATCGTAACAACGATCTGGGCGTTTCACATCGCTAACGAGATCGCTAGCGATATCGTTGTGTGTAAAGCAGCCTTAAGAGTCACACCAATGTTAATCAATTAGTTTTGATAAACAATAACATGCACACAGTTAAGTAAAGTACAGTTGTATTTTCTTTTATAACCCTTGTAGCATGTTGTCCTCAGCTTATATTGCAAAGTCCTGGTTACAGATTTCCTTTAAATCTCGATGTCAATCTCTGACAGCAAGATTAAATGCGCTCCGGCAGGGAGTACAACATTCCCCGCCCCCTGACTTGATCCTGGGGTGCTAATGAGTTGTCATAACATCGAGGGGTCAGCTGATGACCCCTGTCACTGTAATGACGAAATTCCTGTGAATGCCGGCCAAACGCCAGCACTCACAGAAGATCAGCATCTCTGCATCGCTCTGATCAGGAGAAACAATCAGACAGTACAGGCATAAAGTCCCCTAGGGGGACTAGTAAAAACAATAAAAAGTGTAAAAAAGTTTTTTTTAAAAAAATGAAAACATAAAAAAAGTATAAAAGTTCAAATCACCCCCATTGAAAATAAAAAAAAAACATTAAAAATACACATATTTGGTATAGCTGAGTTCAGAAATATCTGATCTATCAAAATATAAAATAAATCAATCTGATCTATAAGGGTTGTAATGAAATAAAAAAAAATAAAAAAAATACAGAATTATGTTTTTTTGGTTGCCTCATCATTGCAATAAAATGCAGAGGTAATCAAAACATCGCACCTACCCAAAAAGTGTTTAATTAAAAACATCAGCTCAGAACATAAAAAATAAGCATGCTACAGGTCTCGGAAAATGGTGACAAAAGCACAGGGTTTTTTTTGACAAATTTCTGAAATTTTTTCACCACTTAAATAAAAATAAAGCTATAAATATTTGGTATTTACGAACTCGTACTGACCTGGAAAATCATATTACCAAGTCAGTCTTACATACAATGAACATGGTAAATCAAAAATAAACCAAAACAATCGGGAATTGCACTTTTTTTATAATTTCACTGCACTTTGAATTTTTTTCTCATTTACCAGTAAAATATGGGGCAGAATGAATGGTGTCATTCAAACGTGCAACTCATCCTGCAAAAAACAAGCCCTCATATGGCTATATTGATGGAAAAAAACTAAATATTATGGCTCTTGAAAGAAAGGAAGGAAAAAATGAGAATGAAAAATGGAAAATCATTGGATAGTGAAGGGGTGAAAGACATATTCCAGACTTCATCATGTATGTGATTGGTGACAAATAATAAATCAGTAGGGAGCCAACTGTTTGTACTTCCACTGATCTCTGGATAGCGGATGCAAGTCATAGAGAATCCTTGTAAAGCTATTTTCTGACTATGCCGAAATATACAAAAATAAAATGATTAATTATTACTTTTTTTAATTTCAATTCAAACTTACTTTTCTTCATGTTTCTCAATATTTTCAGACTCTAAGTGAACAAAGAAATAAAAAATTCATAATGTAAAAATGGAAAACATTTCTAGAATGTTAAATAGATCTACCAAGCATTTTTTCATAGCCAGTCAAGTCAGTAACCATATTTGTCTGAACCTGTATGGTTAATTGACACTGGTAACAAATTTCATTAAGCAGGTGGAACAAAATAATAAATACTATATATATATTTTTTTAATTCTATAGGTTTAATGGGGATCTTTGCTTTGATGACTGTAACGCCTTGATAATAAACAAAATGAACATAATTTGTGAAGAATGAACACTGCTTCTAAACTTGGTTTGGTTATCTGATAAAAAGTTACACGTTTTTTAGGCAGTAGCTTTATTGTACTGGTTATACATTGTACTGGCAAAAATTGGACAAAATTTGTGCCCATGTTTATCATCTTACACCTTTATCAGGATGTTAAGGAAACACAGTATATCTTACTTCATAAAGCAATACAGTATCTTCAAATGGAAAACACATTCATACTGTGCCAGTCATTGCACTGGCTACCCATATATCACAGGATCCAATTCATACTGCTTGTTCTCACCCACAAAGCTCCCCACAGTGCAGCACCCCCCTACATCTCCACCCTCCTCTCTGTCTATCATTCCACCCGTTCTCTACGCTCTGCAAATGACTTTCGACTAACATCCACACTAATTCGAACCTCCCACTCCCGGATCCAAGACTTCTTCCGAGCTGCACCAATCCTCTGGAACGCTCTACCCCAAGAAGTTAGGACAAATCACAACTTACTCAGCTTCAGACGCTCCCTAAAAACGCATCTTTTTAGGGCGGCCTATCACACTCCCTAGCCAAGCTAATTTCACCTAATCCCTCTACAACTTCTCAGAACATAACCCCACATCAAACTCCACGGCACCCAAATGCATCTCAAGGCTCTGGCCTATTGGTCCAGGAAGCCATTATCTATCCCCCATTTCCTTGAGATGGCTGGATTGTTATTGTAAATAAGCACTTGTACCTTGCCCCTCCCCCATCTCATTGTAGATTGTAAGCTCTCACGAGCAGGGTTGCCTTTTTTCCCTTTAAATATTGTATCTTCTATAATTGTTACTTGTTTGTATATGTTTATGTATATGATATGTATATGTATATGAGCCTCCTGAATTGTAAAGCGCTGCGGAATATGTTGGCGCTATAGAAATAAAGATTATTATTATTATATTATAGAATACTACCCATCTACTAAATTGTAACGCTGCAGGTCCACAAAGCTAAGATTAAAATAAGAATGAAAACCCTGGGATTAAAGGGAACCTGTCACATCCAGAAATTCTATTTGCCTGCAGATATAAGATTATTCTACAGGGAAATAGAATTTAATTTTGTGTTGCCATCTTACTAGATCAGCGGCTGCATGGAGAAAATGAAGTTATGTTTTCCCTCAAGCCGCTTTCCTCCAGCGGTGCAGGGAGCAGTTACAATTACCTCTCACTACATAATTTACTGTACTCACTGCTCGGCACATTGACTGATAATAACACATATATGCTGTAGAACTGGCTGTCAATCAAAGTGCCAAGTAGTAATTGCAGCTCTCTGTACAGTGACTAACAGTTCCCTGTACCACCCTAATGACTGTAAGCAAGCAGCTGCAGGGTGAATTGAAGTTTATTTTCTCCCTGTAGCCTCTGCTTCATTAAGCCGGCTACACAGGATTTAAACACTATTTACCTGGAATTTATATTTGCAGGTAAGTAGCATTTCTGGACTGACAGGATCCCTTTAAGGCCGGAGTCACACTTGCGAGTGACTCGCGCGAGTCTCGCAGCGCATCACCCAGCACGGCCGCACACTCTCCTAACATTTGCACATTAGCTGCATAGAAATACATGCAGCTTACCTGTTCCTGTCAGGAGAGTGTGCGGCCGTGCCGGGTAATGTAATGCGAGACTCGTGTGAGTCACTCGCAGGTGTGACTCCGGCCTAAGAGCAGTCCTAGAGTGAGAACATTTTTTGACCATAATGGATATTTAACTGATGAACATTAGTCTTGTAAGCTGCAAACACTTTCTATAGACTGTATATTATGACATAAGCTATTCATTTGTAGTGACATCTCATATGAAATCTCAATTGTGTGAGCTGGATCACTGTGGATTACTGTGATCGATGACAGCGATAAAACATTTTCCCACAATATGTTGATCTTAAATGCTTGCAGAGTAACTGTTGCCAGGTTTTGTACTATTACCTGAATGCAGTGGGTTATCATTCCTAATGGTTAATTGCCAACTAAATATGAAAATGCAGGTTTTTGTTTAGATGAAAGGAAGCCTTAGATGACAGCCTTTTGAACACTCTGCGGATTCAAAGAGTTCATTATCATTATCACCTTTTTTCTGGTGATTTGTTGTTCAGGTTCTGAAGATGGCACAGAGCCTCTGTTTTCTGTTTCAATAAGATGTAAGGTATCGGGGATTTCAGGAACAATGCTTTCTACATCTGAAAAAGAAGAGCCCACATGTAACATCTAAGAGGCAGGAACACACTCACACACAGCTAATGTTCAATAAGTAATATTTAAAAGGAGACTGTCAGCAGGAGTTCACCCCCAAAACTTTTTATAGGCACATGTAGACCCTTCAATAATAAGTCCAGCAATACCTTTACATTGCTAGTCTGCTCCTCCATTACTGAGAAATCAGCGTTTGACTTGATATGTAAATGAGGCTGTAGATCAGAAGCCTCTGTCACTCCAGATCTATTCCCCCTAGTGCCACTTCCTCCTGCTTGACTGATGACTCTTGTCTCTTGTCACACAGAATAGAGGCTGCCAATCAAGCAGGTGAATAGATCTGGATTGACAGAGGCTTTAGATCTACCATAGATCTTCAGCTTCATTTGCATATCAATTAAAATATTAATTTCTCAGTAACGAATGAATGGATCACATTAGCCCTAATCTTCATCTATCATCTTTTGTTCTGGTTAAAATGGGTCTACTTTTTGCTCTGTGCACCCACAGGACAGAGTTTTCATTGATGACACGTGAGCAGAGAGCTGTTTTTGCATGGGAGTTGGCTGTCTGTTTTTTTTTTATAAACAGCTATGCTTGCCCATCTTCTCGGTCTATTCATCGGCCGAGACAAAAAGAAAGTGTAAAAGCAGTAGTATGTATTATAATGAGTTTATTATGTTTTTACTGTTCTGTCTATATACTCACAGCAAGCTTCATCAGCGATAATATAAGAGTCCTCAGTTCTTTCTGGTATGGGAGGTGGGGAGGGGGATCTTTTCTGCATTTTTTCTAAAACAGAAAACAGTATGTTTGTTTTGGTATTAAAACAACATAAAATGCAATTGAATAGGAGCTAAACAGCAGTTCTCGGTCACAACAACTAAACAGTGTTCGGAGTGATACTGTTCCTGCTCCATACACTGTTCACATCTGGAAACTATCAGAGCTGATAACAGATAATCAATGGGGGTGCCGGGTGTTGGACCTCCACCAATCTTTAATTACAAAATATCATCCATATCAAAGTATAAGATAATCCCTTGTAAAGATTTTTCTGGTATTGGACATTTAAGATTTTAATAAAACCCCCAAATTGTAGAGGAATAAGCATCTCTAGAGCTTCTTTCATGCTGGCATCGCATTGGACAGTAACAAATTAATACAAACCACAACGGCACTTCATAACCCCAGTTCAAGGCGTGTTTGCAAATTTCTAAAGCAGATGTGAAAAGAGCCTAGGGATGTGTTTCTCAAGCTCCAAGCTTACCCAATGTGTGATGTCAGGACTTCAAGGGGAAACATTCAATATTTCAGGATTTGGTCGTTAGCATCTACAATGAGTTTTCACACAGTTTTCCCTTTATGAAACTATATACAGTGGGTGAAATAAGTGTTGAACACATCACCAATAGTGTTGAGCAAGCGTGCACGGCACTGCTTGATACTCGATCAAGGATTAGGGTGCTCGGTACTCTCAATACTCGGCCATTCTTGAGTCCCTTCCCCGCATGTTTTGTGGCCACTCAATATGTGGTGATTGCCTGCCAATCTTGGTAGTGACCTAGTTATTTTGGCTTCTGTTAATACTGTGATTGGCCAGCTGCTTATATGAGACCTGGGAGTGTGATATTCAGCTCACTGCAGTTCAGGGAGAATTGATGTAGCTGGGACAGCTTAGACTATATCAGGCACTTAGGAAGGGTTTTACACATGTGCCATTTAGTGCCTTTCACGTGGCACTAAAGCATGTTTCTTGGCTAGTTTAATCTAATAAATAAAAAAATTATTTAAAAAAGTGTGAGGTCCCTCCTATTTTTGATAACCATCCAAGGTAAATCAGACAGCTGTGGGCTAAATTATCAAGCTAGGAAGGTTCATGGTTATTGGGCCTTTCACAGCCTAAAAATAGCAGCCCACAGCTGCTCCAGAATTGGTGTTGCACCAATTCTGGCACTTCTCCCCTGCTCTTCCAAATTGCCCTTGTTCGGTGGCAATCAGTGAAATATTTTTGGTGGTTGATGTCAGATGTGAATTGTCAACTTGCATCATACCCAGGGGTTAGTAATGGAGGCAGCTATCAGACACCCCCATTACTAACCCAATAAGTGTAAAGTTAAACAAACACACACACAGGAAAAAAATAGTTTATTTGAATAAAGACTCCTCCACCCTATCCTTATTTCACCAACTTATTTAAAAGGAAAACAAAAAAACAAAAACCACAAAGATCGACATAATCCATTGTGTAGGGGTTCCACGATGTCCCCCAAATCTGTATTCCAACTTATGAAGCCTCTTTATTAGAACAATGCTCGATTTTAGTGTCCGTGTCGGAGTTTCAAACTCATGGTGATGTCAGTAACTTGGTGACATAACAGTGAGTGACCCTGAACCTGAATTTCTCAAGCATTGCAATGTCACTGAGTTACTGTCACCACTGCGCATAAAAACTACGGGTTTGGAGTGACCTATGGAGCCTATTTCTGGAAGTGAGGCTGCAAAGGTTGGAGTACAAATTCGGGGGACATTGTGGGACCACTACACAATGGATCATGTGACATTGGATCTTCATGGATTTTTTTAAACTAAATTAGTGAATGAGAGATAGTGTGGGGAAGTTTTTTTAAACCAAACTATTGTGAGTGTTTTCTCAACTTCATACTTACTGGGTTCGTAATGGGGGTGTTTGATAGACCCTTCTCCATTAATAACCCCTGGGGTTGATGTCAGCTCACAATTCACAGCTGACATCAACTCCAAAAATATGATTTTGATTGCCACTGCAGCCAAGGCAATTGGGAAGAGCTAGGGGTGAAGTGCCAGAAGTGGCACATCTTATGTCATTTGCCAATTCTGGGATGGCTGCAGGCTGCTATTTTTAGGGAAAGGCCCATTATTTTTTGGGAAAGGCTCAATAACCACTCTGATTTTTTTAAATAATTAATTCATTTATTTATTAGGTTAAACTAGGCTGAGTGTTTAGCCTGGTTTAACCTAATAAAAAAATAATTAAAAAAAAACAGCTTGGGATCCCCCCATGTTTGATAAGCAGCCAAGGTAAAGCAGGCAGCTGAGTGCTGGTATATTTAAGCTGGGAAACCCATCGTTATTTAACCTTTCCCAGCCTAAAATAGCAGCTCGCAGCCACCGCAGAATTGGCATATCACATTAGATACGCCAAATCTGGAGCTTTGCCCAGCTCTTCCCAATTGCTCAGTGGCAATCAGGGTAATTGGTTATTGGGGTTGATATGAGCTGGCATCAAGCCTATGGGTTAGTAATGGATAGGTGTTCATCAGACACCCCCATTACTAACCCAGTACATATAAACTAAACAAATACACACACACAGGAAAAAAAATTATTTTAATAAAGAGCACCTTGCACCTTCCCTCATTCACCGATTTATTAACAAGATGTTCCGACAAGTTCTGACGTAATCCACAATCCAGAGCTTCAACTTTGGCCACTATGAGTAGCAGTAGCATTACAGCTATTCACAGTCGCCGGGGATGACAACACTCATCAGAGCTGCCTACTGCCTTCAGTGAGATCCGGCAGCTCTGATGAGAGTTATCATCACCATCAGTGTAATTTACTGCTATTCACAGTCACCGAAGTTGGCGTACTGGATCGTGGATTACATCGGAGAACATTTTTTAAATAAATTTGTAAATGAGGTAAAGTTTGGGGGAGTTTGTATTCAAATAAACTATTTTTTCCACTTTAAACTTACTGGATGAGTAATGGGGGTGTCTGATAGATGCCTTTAAATTATTAACCCATGGGCTTGATGCCAGCTGACATCAACCTCTTTAACCCATTACTCCACTTGCCAATGCACCAGGGCAATTGGGAAGAGACCCGGACAAATCACCAGAATTGGCGCATCTAATGTGATGCGCCATTTCAGAGATGGCTCCGGGCTACTATTTTTAGGCTGGGAAAAGCCCAATACCCTTGGATCTTGCCAGCATAATAATACCAATCCGCAGCTGCCGGCTCCCTGCTCGCTTCAGTTCGTCACTCTCTCGCTGTCACACACAGCGATGTGTGCTTCACAGCGGGAGAGCAATGTCCAAAAAATGAAGCAGGACATTCAGCAACGACCGGCGACATCATAGCAAGGGCCAGGTCGTTGCTGGATGTCACACACAGCGACAGCTGTTACGTCACAGAAAATAGTGACTTAGCAGCGACGTCGTTGTCGTCGTCGCTATGTGTGACACCACCTTTAGCCATTTGACCTTTCAGTTTCTTTGGACAGCAGCTCTGTACACATCTCTGTTCCAGGCTGTATCTTGGCTTTTTATAGGTATCTATCTTGTTATGGTTTTCTTATTCAATTCTGTTGGTAGATTGTATATTGTAAAGGAATACTTTTATTTTATTTTTTTTACATGTACTTAGTGTTATTACTGTGTGATTCTGTAAGCTATAGGTCAATGCATACTGTCTGCAAAGCTGAAAAACTTATTTCAGCTAAGAGCTGGGTTTTTTTCCTTGGCTCCACCTGTTTTTTTGAAGTAGGGGGTTATTTACATTTGAAAGACTGTGTTTACAAGTGGTGTAGTATTCTCACTGCTCTGACTGAATGATTAGCATGTTTGGTATGTTTTGATGTAGTATAGATGCTCTTAGGCTATGTGCACACACTGCGTTTTTGTGCGTTTTTTAGAAACGCAGCGTCTTTAAAAAAAAGCGTGAAATAAACGCATGCGTTTTTACCGCGTTTTGGTGCATTTTTGGCTGCATTTTGCTGCGTTTTTCTGCGTTTTTTTTTATCAGTGAACATTACCATTAAAGATTGTTGAAAAAAAAAGGTCTGATGTCATTTCCTTCTTCCATATGTTCTTCATTCTCCACTAGTGTATGCAGGAGAGCAGACAGCTGCAGAACTACAAGGCTCAGCATGCTCCATCCAGGACTGCATGCTGGAGGGAGAGTCAGGGGGAGCAGACCTACAAGGCTCAGCATACTCCATCCACTAGTGCAGGGTTCCCCAACTCCAGTCCTCGAGGGCCGCCAACAGTGCATGTTTTCAGGATTTCTTTAGCATTGCATGGGTGTTGGAATCATCAACTGTGCGGGTGATTAAATTATCACATGTGCAATACTAAGGAAATCCTGAAAACATGCACTGTTGGCGGCCCTTGAGGACTGGAATTGGGGACCCATGCACTAGTGGATGCAGGAGAGCAGACAGCAGCTGCAGAACTACAAGGCTCAGCATCCTCCATCCACTAGTGGATGCAGGAGAGCAGACAGCAGCTGTCGAACTACAAGGCTCAGCATCCTCCTTCCAGGACTGTATGCAGGATTTCTTTGCCC
The DNA here is from genome assembly GCF_048569485.1 of Anomaloglossus baeobatrachus. Classification (NCBI taxonomy): domain Eukaryota; kingdom Metazoa; phylum Chordata; class Amphibia; order Anura; family Aromobatidae; genus Anomaloglossus; species Anomaloglossus baeobatrachus. The sequence goes on from NC_134354.1 coordinate 213,728,937, forward strand.
TCCCAAACCAAAAAAATGACGTGGGCTTCGCCATAGTTTTGTATGCTAGCCAGGTACAGCAGGCAGGTACGGGCTGCCCTCAACCCCCAGCTGCCTATTTGTACCCGGCTGGGAACCAAAAATATAGGGAAGCCCTTATTTTTTTTATTTCATGATTTTCATGAAATAATAAAAAAAAAATGAAGTGGGCTTCGCACCATTTTTGAGTCCAGCCAGGTACAACTAGGCAGCTGGGGATTGGAATCCACAGTGCAGGGTGCCCATGCTTTCTGGGCACCCCCGCTGCGAATTGCAGTCCGCAGCCACCCCAGAAAATAGCGCTTTCATAGAAGTGCCATCTTCTGGCGCTGTATCCAACTCTTCCAGTGGTCCTGATGCCGGGTGGCTCGCTGGGTAATAATGGGGTTAGGGCTAGCTGTATATTATCAGCTGGCCCTAAGCCCGAAATTCATGGTGTCACGCCAATATTATACATGGCCACCATGAATTTCTAGTAAAGATAAAAAAAAAAACACAACACACAGAAAAATATTTTTATTAGAAATAAAACACAACACAATTAGTGACTCCATCTTTATTGAAATAAAGAACCCCCTTCCGCAGTAATCCTGGGTCAAGGGTCCCGTGCCGTCCAATCCGGATCCAATATCATCTGATCGGTTTGCTGGAAGGCAAAGCGATCAGATGATGTGTCAGATTCTAGGATGTGAATCACATCACACATCAGCTGATTGTATAAAAGCCATTTATACAATCAGCTGATGCATCACTGCAAAAAAAAAATAAAATACTCACTTATGTGCTGATTACCGACAGCTCCTGGAGCGGAGTTTGATCCCGTCCGATCACTGCAGGAGCTGCCGGTAATCAGGGATGAAGTCTCCTGACGGCATCAGCTGACAGGTAAGCCGGCCAGGCGCCGGCATCACTGCAAGACTTACGATCAGCTGATGCGTCAGGTGACTGCATCAGGTGATCAGCGCCAGGTCCTGCAGGCATCGGAGGTGTCCCGGCCGTCTGCACACAGCCGTAGCAGCGGTACCGGGAGAGGAGCTGGGAGCGGACATGACACCGGGAGTCTGCAGACAGGTGAGTATGACATTTTTTTTTCTACTGTTCACTTTTGTTTTCGCAGCTGCCTCCACCTCCCGCCCAGACATGGCGCCGCACGGGAGCTGACATGCACAGGACTGGAGGTGGAGGCAGCGGTGACGGTACGGGGAGGATTCACGCTTCTGTATTTACTGACAGAAGGAATCCTCTTCCTGTACATGTCACTTTAATACCCACTCCTTGCGCTAATAGCTGCGTTTTTAGTCATAGAAACGCGCTAAAACGCAGCTATATTTGCAATTTGCTGTTTTCATTGCGTTTTTGAACATCTCATTGAACTCAATGGGTGGAAAACGAAGTGAAAAACGCAAAAATAATTGACATGCTGCGTTTTTGTGGGCACCACAAAAACGCAGCTAAAGAAACCCGCTGTGTGCAGACAGGAAAAATGAAAACTCATAGACTTTGCTGGGGAAGCAATGTCACAGCGTTTTCTGAGCAAAAACGCACCCGAAAAACATGCAAAAACGCCGCAAAAAACGCATTGTGTGAACTTACCCTTATTGTGGAAAAGCACTGGTTAGGCCGTATATTGAGGAGAGAAAGGTAACACCCAGAACGGAAGGAGCAGCAGGCCTTGTACAAAGCATCCAGCAACGTGCTCAGGAAAGTGAAACCATGGCCTCCACAACCACTTCTACCCCCATGGCCTCTACCAGCGGTGCTTCAAGTATAAAAAGAAAAAGTTGCAGCTATTGCCCTTATTCTTGTGATAATAAAACAAGTATTACATGTTCTGGATGCCAAAAATTCTTATGCAAAGCCCATGTTTATTGTTCTTCATGCAACATAAAGTAATATTACCATGTGAATATGTTCAAATTAAAGTGTTTATTATCTTAATTTTTTTTCACAAAATGTTTGATTTGCTTGTTTTGGTTTGGTTTTTTTACCACATATGTGTAGTTTGCTACTTTTCGTTTTGCATATTAATAAGTTTTTTCTGAATAAAAAAAAAAAAATCAATTTCATAGTTCTTTTTTTTTTTATTTCCAAACATGTTCCCATACAGTCTAGTAAGCAAAAGGTATAAAAATAATTAAGTTAGAGTATCTAAGTATCTAGTATCAAGATTTAATAAACCGAGTCATAGTGACCCAGGAGCAATACAAGTGTATAGTACATGGGAACAGAACAGCAGGGTTAAGGAACATTGACATCTTTCTGGTTTATATTATATGTTGCATTTGAATGTATAGTATTGTTGCCTAAATTACTTGTAGACTCAATATATTTATGTAATTTTACAGCTGTACATACATGCTTTTCACTATTTATGGGTAATTGTGGGCAAGACAGGTTTATAATAAGATTTTTCAGCTACAGACCACCCTCCTATCCTTATATTTCTTATCTTCTATTTTAATGCTTTTTTTTATAAAATGTTATTATTTCAATAAACTATAATTTATTTGAATAAAATTGTTTGAGTTTTTTTTCTGGGTATTAGATTCTCTTTGAAAACCTTATGTAGCTTGCTTTTCATGGAAAAGGTAGACATTTCTTTTGTGAGAATGGGTGCTGTTCTCTCGCAAAAGAAAGATGGTTACCTTCATCCTTATGCTTATTTTTTTCAGAAGTTCTACTAAATCTAACTATGATATAGGTGACTGAGAATTAGAGGCAGTTCAGAGAAGTGATATCGGTTGGAGGGGGCTAGACATAGGGTAGCAGTCTTTACTGATCATAAAAACCTGTTGTATGTTGACGCCCGTTGGTCCCTTTTTTGCTTGGTTTAAGTTCTCTGTGACTAATCTCCCTGGATCTAGGAATGTTAAGACTCATGCTTTGTCATGTAGCTTTGTTCCTGTGTGATGCCCTGGCGCCGCCAGGTGGTCACAGAAAAACATTCACCTGACATAACACCATCCCACATCAGGTACCATCTGCCACAAAATCCTAGCCACCCCCCTCAGGGTAGGAAAGACACACCAGTGGGCAGGACCAGGCGGATTGGGACCGCCCACCTAGGGGTCTTGAGGATCCGGGGGTGGGAACAAGTTAATTGAGTTTTGGAGTTGAAGTTGGAGGTCAAGTGGAGAGGAGTGACAGTGACAGACTGTCAAGGGAAAGCTGAGCCTAGTGGAGGGTAGCTAGGGTAGTGGCCCTGGTCTACTGGCCAGGTGGCAAGCAGTGGACCGTGTCCAAAGGCAACGGGAGTCCGGTCGCGGGAAATCCAAGGTGGACCGGGACAGGGTTGGAGCCCGCCGGTACCGACAGCGGAGATCTGGTCCGGAAACCATGCTTTGGCGGGGTACCTGGACCCTAGTTAGAAGACGGTTGCAAGCCCCTTCTCTAACTCACCAGACCAGGCCGGGAGCAAGGTTCCAGACATTGTTTCAGAAGTGTTAGCCCAGATAGAGCGAAACGGCAGCCAAACGCGGGGGATAGGGTATCCGCAAACAGCCACTGAGATCCCAAGGGTCAGTTTTCGCGGGCACATCTCCCAACCAGAACATATCAGGAGCGGACTTCCCCATTCCATATGGAGTTGTCCATAATTGAGGAAAATTACAGATTGTCGGAGGAAGGGACATCGGTACACGAGCCGGGTGTGGGACCCGAGTACACCCGAACATGGCAGCCAGCCACTGACACCTTGGTTTACCAACAGACTTGTGTACAATTATTCAACAGTGAGTACACCAACATTCCCCGATCCGGCCCGGGGTGCCACCTCTGGCCTACATCACTCCCCGTGTCCTGGACACTGAGCCCCGGGGCATCCACCCCTACCCACGGAGGGGTTAACATCCAGCTGCCATTCCATCACCCCTGGGTGCTCCCCAACAACAGCGGTGGTACTCCATATTACCACACACCGTGGGTGGCGTCACAAAGTATCTACAGCAATCCCCGTACATATACGTCCCCTTTTATTTGAGTATCCTCGCGACCCCCGGGTTCGGAAATCCCTCGAGCCACTGCGGATCCGGATCCGAGCAGCCCGATTGCTGACATAGGGGCGGCACACCTGCATTGAGGAATGAAAATCCTGTCAATATTCTAATAAAGGGGTGGTGGTAGGTGCATTGTTGAAAGATCTCAGACAGCGCATTTAGGATGCTCAGGATAGTATGGCAGAGGGCTTGCCCCACAAGATTGTTGCACTACCCTCTTTATGCAAAGATCTTCTTAATGAAGTGCATGAATCTGTGTTGGCTGGGCTTGTGGGTTCTTCTGCTATTTGGAGATCTATTTCTATGTCCTTTTGTGGCAGAATGCTCTTAAGCATGTTATGGGTATGTTGGTAAATGCTTAGAATGTGCCAGGTCTAAAGCATCTCACCAGGCCCGAGCGGGTTTCCTCTTGCCTAACAAGAGCCCGTCTCAGCCTTGGACCTATTTGTAAAACAAAAACCAAAACAAATAATCAAAAAGAGAAATGAATTATATATAGACCAAAGAAAAAATCCCCTAAAACAGTACTTTATTTCTATTAATTAAAACGGTATACCTTAGAACCATCAGTATACAGTGGAACCTCGCTTAACGAGTAACCCACTTAACGAGAATTTCACTTAACAAGCAAAGCTTTCTGTAAATTTGTAACTCGGTTTACGAGAAAGCTTTGCTGCACGAGCAAAATACTCACCGCACACACTTCCGGTTCCGTACATCCACCGTGCTCTGACCCGCTCTTGCAGTCCACACAAATACACACAAGCACACACAAAACACACACAAACACACACGCACGCACACACATACAGTATTATGCTCACCTTACCTTCCGTTCCATCGCTGGCCTCATGGTTCTTGCACAGGACCCAGGCGGCCGGCGATGGAACGGAAGGTAAGGTGAGCATAATATGTGTACCTTCAGTTCCATCGACGATCTCCTGGGTCCTGTAGTTCGCTGCTCCAGGCTCTGTATCGGCAGGCTGTGCAACGAGCCAGGAAGTTCCCCTGTCACCGCTACTCAAAGGCAGTGCGCTGACCAATCAGAGTCAAGCGCCTCCTGCCTTTGACGTCAGTGCTCTGGGTGCAGAAGTTCCTCCCTCGTTGTCATGGTTACCCGATACACAGCCCGTACTGGTGAACAGCAAGTCCCAGGAGACCGGCGATGGAACGGGAGGTAAGGTGATTATAATACAGTATGTGCGTGCGCGTGTGTGCTTGTGAGTTTGTGTGAGTTTGTGCGTGTTTGTGCGTGTTTGTGTATGTTTGTGCATGTGTGGAATGACACAATAGGGGACCAGGATGGGACATTTAACAAGTTGTGGAACGAATTGTCTGCATTGCAATGGTTTCCTATGGGAAATCCTATCCAGAAAGTTGAACTCTGTATACCTTCTATTAGGTGATAAATCGTATTCACTGCACACTCATGGATGGATGCAAATATTATTATTTTTGTTTTGATACACAGTTTCCATAATAGACATTGTACATTACCTATAAATTATGGTTACATGTATTTACAATGGATCAATATTTATGGCTGATTAAATGTATAGATGGATGGGATACATATAATGACTCTCTCTGTTGAAATCAATGAAACACAATGGAGTTGTAGCTTTCTTTCTAAATAATGCAGAATAAACTTACCCAATTTTGATCCTCTTACTTTTACACTCTAAAAAAGAAACAAAAATAATAATCATAACAATAATAATAATAATAATAATGAAAAAAATGAAATTGCACGAAACTACAATTTATTTTAACACTAGCTGTAATACCTGGGCGTTGCCCGGGATAGTAACTGTCTCTCTCTCAGTCTCTGTATGTGTGTCGGTGTCTGTCTCTCTGTCTGTCTCTTTCCTTGTCTGTCTGTGTCTATGTGTCTGTCTGTATTTGTATCAGTCTGTCTCCATCTCTGTGTCTGTCTGTCGCTATCTCTGTGTCTGTCTCTATGTGTGTGTCTGTCTGTTCTCTCTCTCTCTCTCCCCGTCTGTCTCTTTGCTCGTCTGTCTCTTTGCTCGTCTGTCTCTTTGCTCGTCTGTCTCTTTCCAAGGGCTGTCTTTTCCAAGGGCTGTCTCTTCCAAGGGCTGTCTCTTCCAAGGGGTGACTCTTTCCAGGGGTGACTCTTTCCCCGTCTGTCTCTTTCCCCGTCTGTCTCTTTCCCCGTCTGTCTCTTTCCCCGTCTGTCTCTTGCCAGGGCTGTCTCTTTCCAGGGATGTCTCTTTCCAGGGCTGTCAATTTACCCATCTGTCTCTTTCCCCGTCTGTCTCTTTCCCCATCTGTCTCTTTCCCCGTCTGTCTCTTTGCCCGTCTGTCTCTTTGCCCGTCTGACTCTTTCCAGGTCTGTTTCTTTACCCGGCTGTCTCTTTCCCCCTCTGTCTCTTTCCCCGTCTGTCTCTTTGCTCGTCTGTCTCTTTGCCCGTCTGTCTCTTTGCCCGTCTGTCTATTTCCAAGTCTGTCTCTTTCCAGATCTGTTTCTTTGCCCGGCTGTCTCTTTGCCCATCTGTCTCTTTGCCCGTCTGTCTCTTTCCCAGTCTGTCTCTTTCCCCGTCTGTATCTTTCCCCGTCTGTATCTTTCCCCGTCTGTATCTTTCCCCGTCTGTATCTTTCCCCAGTCTGTCTTTTTCCCAGTCTGTCTTTTTCCCAGTCTGTCTTTTTCCCAGTCTGTCTCTTTCCCAGTCTGTCTCTTTCCAGGGCTGTCTCTTTCCAGGGCTGTCTCTTTCCAAAGCTGTCTCTTTCCAAAGCTGTCTCTTTTCAGGGCTGTCTCTTTCCAGGTCTGTCTCTTTGCCCGTCTGCCTCTTTCCAGGTCTGTTTCTTTGCCCTGCTGTCTCTTTGCCCGGCTATCTCTTTGCCCGGCTGTCTCTTTCCAGGTTTGTCTCTTTCCAGGTTTGTCTCTTTCCTCATTTGTCTCTTTCCCGGTCTGTCTTTTTCCCGGTCTGTCTCTTTCCCGGTCTGTCTCTTTCCCGGTCTGTCTCTTTCCCGGTCTGTCTCTTTCCAGGTCTGTCTCTTTCCAGGTCTGTCTCTTTCCAGGTCTGTCTCTTTCCAGGTCTGTCTCTTTGCCCATGTGTCTCTTTCCAGGGCTGTCTCTTTCTAGGGCTGTCTCTTTGCCCATCTGTCTCTTTCAAGGGCTATATCTGTTACTGCTAAATTGTTACAGTATCTGTCTTATTGCCCGTCTGTCTCTTTCCCAGTCTGTCTCTTTCCCCGTCTGTATCTTTCCCAGTCTGTCTCTTTCCCCGTCTGTCTCTTTTCCTGTCTGTCTCTTTCCCAGTCTGTCTTTTTCCCAGTCTGTCTTTTTCCCAGTCTGTCTCTTTCCCAGTCTGTCTCTTTCCCAGTCTGTCTCTTTCCAGGGCTGTCTCTTTCCAGGGCTGTCTCTTTCCAGGGCTGTCTCTTTCCAAAGCTGTCTCTTTCCAGGGCTGTCTCTTTCCAGGGCTGTCTCTTTTCCCGTCTGTCTCTTTCCCCATCTGTCTCTTTCCAGGTCTGTCTCTTTGGCCGTCTGCCTCTTTCCAGGTCTGTTTCTTTGCCCTGCTGTCTCTTTGCCCGGCTATCTCTTTGCCCGGCTATCTCTTTGCCCGGCTGTCTCTTTCCAGGTCTGTCTCTTTCCAGGTTTGTCTCTTTCCAGGTTTGTCTCTTTCCTCGTTTGTCTCTTTCCCGGTCTGTCTCTTTCCCGGTCTGTCTCTTTCCCGGTCTGTCTCTTTCCCGGTCTGTCTCTTTCCCGGTCTGTCTCTTTCCTGGTCTGTCTCTTTCCCGGTCTGTCTCTTTCCCGGTCTGTCTCTTTCCAGGTCTGTCTCTTTCCAGGTCTGTCTCTTTCCAGGTCTGTCTCTTTGCCCATGTGTCTCTTTCCAGGGCTGTCTCTTTCTAGGGCTGTCTCTTTGCCCATCTGTCTCTTTCAAGGGCTATATCTGTTACTGCTAAATTGTTACAGTATCTAAGGCACACACAGTCATGATTTATCATTCATTCTCTGTGTGGGTAAGCAGTCGTGTGTTTGATTTGCATGTTTGTCATCACATTCTGGCTAGACTCTCTTCCCCTAGAACATTGAGAAGCTGAGCAGTGTCTAGTTGCCATGTGACTGTAAGTATGTACCGAATTTTTCGGACTATAAGATGCACTTTTTTTCCCCAACATTTTGGGGGAAAGTGGGTAATGCGTCTTAGAATCCGATGGCTGCGGGAAAGGGGGATGCAGTGGTGGTGGAATGGGTCATCAGAGGCAGGAGCAGGTTGTAGCAGCGCCTACCGTGACCACGTTGGCCCGCTCATTAGCCTCATTTCATAAGCACTGGATCCCGACGCCCATCATCTCTCAGCCCTGAAGCCGGCGCTGAGAGGTGGGTGGTATGATGGGCGGGGGTGCACGCATACTAAACAGCTGGCCCGCGTGATCATCCCTGGCTCCTATAGCCCTGAGTGATCATGTCTGGCTATATTCACTGCCCCCCGCGTATCATCATCAGCGCGTGGGGCAGTGAATAAGTATACTCACTGGTCACAGATCCCTGCAGCATCGCAGCAACCTCCTGTCTGCCTGCCCGCTGATGTGTATGGAGAGCGATGCGCACAGCGATGACGTCATCGCTGTGTGCTCAGCTCCACACAGGTCAGCGGCACTGCTGCTGGCATAGACAGGAAGACGAGCGATGTTGCGTGGAGTGAGGAAAGGTGAGTACAAACATTTGTTTTTATGTGTGCCACAGGACGCTATACCAGGATGGGGGTATATAGCAGAATGGGGGTATTTATCAGGATGGGCGCTATACCAGGATGGTGGACATATATACAAGAATGACTAACACCGTGTAATACGGTCGAAACGCGTCGCTAGTCATTCTTCCCCTGCCCAGGGGCTGTCTGTACCTACCTCTATATTTGTGCACATGGAATAAACCATATGGAAATTTATATTGAAGAGTGCCTTCTTTCCTGCGCTGGACTTCATCTCATATACAAGAATGGGGATAATATACAAGGCAGGAGGATGATTAACAAGATGGGGTATCTTGGTAGAGAATTTGGGGACATTACCCCCATAACAGTGTCAGCAGCAGATCCTCGCCCCATAACAGTGTGCCATGACCACATGTTTTGCTTAAAATTTTATTTTCCTATTTTCCTCCTCTAAAACCAAGGTGCATCTTATGGCTCGGTGTGTCTTATAGTCCGAAAAATACGGTAAGTCATTTGACCGCCCACCCACGGTCGAATACAGGGAAATCGTGACAGAGTATGCATCGAACGCTAACATGTTAAGGAGTCTGCAGTCATCAATATCTGATCGCTGGGAAAGTTGACGCCCAGCACAACACCGGACAGCTATTTCTGGTGCCGGCTAGATCTGTTGAGTTGCAGACCTGCTGTCACACTAAATATGGGGGAGTACAAAGCGAACGGCGAAAGGGAAGGGAAATCCTGTATCTAAGGAAGGGGGAGATGGTGACCCCTGACCAAACCTACTGCTAGCCCCTGGGGTCCCTCACCATCCTAGATAGGTTTTGCATCTATGTGCCGATTCGGATACCTGACCCTAGGATGACCATAGAGCTGAGCCCTATAAAGTGTATGAACAACATATCTCCAGATGCCTCAGGAAGAAGTTCAGCAAAGAGCAGTAATGATCCTACAGTTGAGAGCAAGCCGCCTGTTTGCATCCAGAGCTTGTGAAGGAACTGAACATAACCAACATAAGTCCAGGGAAAATGAGAGTAATTTAACCCAAGGGGAAATACAGATTAGCAGCTGAAGGGAAGACGAGCCCTGCAGAAGAGATACCTAGTACACTGGATATTAACAGCAGGAATAATAAAAAGTCAGGGAGCATTTTGCGCAGCCAAACACTGTGATCTTCTATTGCTGGACACCACAGGACTGTCTGTCACACGTGACATATGCACAGCGCAGCTCTGTCAACTGTATAGTGACCATGGCTGGATACTGCAGATCTGCCCTCCATTCCCAACTCAGCATATCCAGTTTGCACCAGGAAAAACTGCTTAACCGGGGTGCCGAGAGTCACCCCCACACTGATCAGATATTGATGACTTATCCTAAGGATAAACTATCAATATAAATATATATAAATGTCCCAGACTACCCATTTAATGATATTATTAATATTTTTAAGATTTGAAAAAAAAAATCCTGAGTGAGATCATTCAATGGATAATGCTGCGCATTTGAGACTGATATTATATATATGCTGTGACCTTGACACAGATATGTCCATATGGCAGTCTTTATAGAATTGCTGTATACATTAGATTCTATGTATGCTGTGGGTTCATAGAAATATTCATGTATGTAGGAAAACACGAGAAAAAAAAAGAGGATGATTAAAGCGGACATTGTTATTAATTGTATTCTCACCTTTTATGCTCATATAAAAGCAGAAGAAATATTTATTATTAAAGATTTTTATAACCTGTTTGCCTGTTATTTTTTAAAATATCACATATGAATATATCAAACTAGTACAAATGTCAACCCCTTTGGGTTTTTTCTGTCACCTGGGCCTCTGAAAGCCGCTTCAAATGTGATGTGCTCCATGAAAAAAATGGTTTTGTAAATTTTGTTGGAAAAATTAGAAATTGCTGATAAACTTAACCCTTCTAACTTCCTAAAAAAATGATGTTTCAAAAATGATGGTGACATAAAGTAGACATGTGGGAAATGAAATTTATTAACTATTTTGTGTGATATAACTATCTGGTTTAAGGGCATATAGGTTAAAAATTAGAAAATTGCAAAATTTGAAACATTTTGGCAAAATTTTGATATTTTCACAAATAAACACAAAGTAATAATCTAAATTTATCATTATCAAAAGTACAATGTGTCATGAAAAAAGTGATCTCAGAATCACTGGGATCCATAGAGGCATTCAAGAATTATTAAAACATAAATTGACACTGGTTAAAATGATAAAATTTGGCCTGGTCAGGAAGGTGACAACAGGCTGCAGGGTAAAGGGGTTATGGTATACATATGTGTTCACAGTATATGTTTGAGTTTGCCTGAAGAAAAAAAAATATAGAATTCCAGCCATCGCCGCTCAAAGTTATTACAATACTCGGATAAGGTGAATAGTTTTTGATCCGACTTTATTCTTTATGCCCCCCTGAGGGTGACGGTGTAAATTTTGAGAATCCTGAGGACAACACCCAATTGATAAGGACCATAAAACTTAGCATAAAAAAGTTTCATATGTCTGAACAAAACTAAGGGTACTGTCACACTTTAGCGACACTCCAGCGATCCCACCAGCGATCTGACCTGGTCAGGATCGCTGGTGCGTCGCTACTTGGTCGCTGGTGAGCTATCAATCAGGCAGATCTCACCAGCGACCAGTGACCAGCCCCCATCCAGCAGCGACGCGTGGAAGCGATGCGGCGCTTGGTAACTAAGGTAAATATCGGGTAACCAAGCGCTTGGTTACCCGATATTTACCTTGGTTACCAGCGCATACCGCTTAGTGCTGGCTCCCTGCACTCCTAGCCAGAGCACACATCAGGTTAATAAGCAAACCGCTTTGCTTATTTACCCAATGTGTACTCCGGCTACGCTAGTAACCAAGGTAAATATCGGGTAACTAAGCAAAGCACTTTGCTTGGTTACCCGATATTTACCTAGGTTACAGCTTACCGCAGGCTGCCACATGCCGGCTTCCTGCTCCCTGCACATTCAGATCGTTGCTCTCTCGCTGTCAAACACAGTGATGTGTGCTTCACAGCGGGAGAGCAACGTCCAAAAAATGAACCAGCACTGTGTGTAACGAGCAGCGATTTCACAGCAGGGGCCAGATCGCTGCTCAGTGTCACACATAGCGAGATCGCTAATGAGGTCACTGGTGCGTCAGAAAAACCGTGACTCAGCAGCGATCTCACTAGCGATCTCGCTATGTGAGAAGTACCTCTAACAGTGGAAAACTCAAAGGAGCCAAAGAAATTAAAAGCAAAAACTGGCCTCTTGTGTTGGTGACAGGTTCTCTTTGGTAAACATTGGGCTTATTAAAAGCTATAGATATGTCTGGTGTATAGATCGGACGGTTTGTGGGATGAACATACTCCTATTTATTCGTGTACTCATGCTTCATAAAAGTCACATGTAAAAAGTGAAGCTATACCTTTTTTGAGTATGACTAATATTTCTGCTTCAGAAGATCATTTTACCTTGCTTCGTGCCATGAGCCTGAAATCATCAATCTTACTTTGGGACATACCACCCCACTCCTGTGACGTGCCAATTCTTACGCAGGGAGCTATTGATTGCAGTTTTGGCTGCAACACAGAAGAGTCCAGTCTTTTCTCCGCTACTAAAATCAATAGAAAAGAAAAGGTAGTACTAAGAAACTAAATGCATGATACATGATAAAATACAAACAAACATTAATTTCTTATGAGCTAACTTTTTTATCATAAATCTCAGTTTGCTATTTGTCGATCATGTTGTCTTTTCCCATTTTTATTGCAGTAGTATATGCAGTAAATGCTTCATTTCTAGTCTTTATCTTGTATACTACACAATGAGAATAAACATAATAAATAGGAACCCATGGAGGGATTGGAAAAGACAATTTTTCTTATTTGCTGAGGTCTGGTTGGGACACAATTGCACAATAGGGCAAAACCGCAAGATAGATAAGATTTGGTGAGAGTGATGGTAGTGCTCACCAGGGGTCTTTTGTTGGGAGCCTTAAGGCCCCGTCACACACAACGAGATCTCTAACGAGATCGTTGCTGAGTCACCGTTTCTGTGACGCAGCAACAATCTCGCCAGTGATTTTGTTATGTGTGACAGCTACCAGCGATCAGGCCCCTGCTGTGAGATCGCTAGTCGTTGCCGAGTGGTCCGGACCATTTTCTTCAAAGGTGATGTCCTGCTGGGCAGGACTCATCGCTGTGTTTGACACTGTGTGACAGGGTCCCAATGACCGCCGAGATCGTTATACAGGTCGCTACTGCGACCTGTATCATTACTGTGTCGTTGGTAAGGCCTGACTGTGTGACATCTCAACAGCGACCTCCCAGCGACTTACCAGCGATCCTTATCGGGACGTATCGTTGTCGGGATCGCTGGTAAGTCATTGTGTGTGACTGGGCCTTTAGATTCCACGGCTGCAGCCTCATGGCTGGAGGACCAATTCCAGAAAGCAATTCATTTCAGTGGAGATATCATGGTACCTGGCCTATGCTTGCAGCAATGAAGAATCCTCAATGGTTTAAATTTAAGTTTTTGATACACACTAAAAAGCCACTTACACACTGCGACATCGCTAACGATATATCATTGGGGTCACGGTGTTTGTGACGCACATCCGGCATCATTAGCGACATTGCAGCATGTGACAGGCTGGAGCGACCTTAAACGATCGCAAAAGAGGCAAAAACCGTTTGTCTTGGAAAGGTCGTTTAATTACCAAAAATCGTTGTCTGGTAAGTAGCGATGTTGTTCCTCATTCCTGCGGCACCACACATCGCTGTGTGTGACACCACAGGAGCGACGAACATCTCCTTACCTCCGTCCACTGACAGTAAGGAAGGAAGGAGGTGGGCGGCATGTTCCAGACGTTCATCTCCGCCCCTCCTCTGCTATTGGACGGCTGTTGTGTGACGTCACTGTGACGCCGCACGAACCGCCCCCTTAGAAAGGAGGCGGTTCGCCGGCAACAGCGACGTCGCAGGGAAGGTAAGTCCGTGTGCCAGGTGTTAGCGATGTTGTACGCCACGGGCATCGATTTGCCCGTGACGCACAACCGACGGGGACGGGTACGCTCGCTAGCAATCTCGATACAGATATCGCAGCGTGTAAAGTACCCTTAACGCTTTTCATTGCCAGTCTGGTACCTTTTTCAAGGCAAAAAAACAAATGTCATTTTTTCCCTGCAAAAAGGCACCAGTGTTGGTTCTAGTGTGGCTTACGTTGGACCTGGGTATTTTTGGGATTAATAAAGTGGAGAAAGAGGGTGTTTTTTATTTTATTTCAAATAATTTTTTGGGGTATTTGTGTTTATTTACTTTCCCTTACAGATTAGTAATGGGGGGGTCTCATAGATACCTCCTATTACTAATCTTGGGCTTAGTGGCAGCTGTGGGCTGCAATTAACCTCTTATTACTTCCATTGCCACCGCACCAGGGTAATCAGAAGGGCCATGAAAAGCATCGGGATTGTCACATCTAATGGATGCGGCAATCCTGAGAGGCTGCAGGCTGCTCTTTTTAGGCTGGGGGGGCCAGTAAGCATGCGTATCCCCAGCCTTAGAATACCAGCTGTAGGATTTTATCATGGCTGAATATTAAATTGGGAGAGGACCGCACACCAGTTTTTAAAATGATTTATTTAAATCATTTAAAAAAAAAAAAAGCCACATGCAATTCTTCCTGTTTTGACACACAGCCAATATAAGCGCACGGCTAGGGGCTGCAGCTTGTAGCCGTGGGCTTTATCTGTGCTGGTATCATTAGATAGGTGAGTGTGTAGTCTAGTTAGTGAGGGGACACTGTAGTGTCAGGGACAGGAGTGAAGAAGGAGCAGTGGAGGAGTGAATACCTGTGGTCTGGAGCTGGTGCAGCTCGACCCAGGCGCAAAAGAGAAAGGGTCCTAGAGACCACGGGAAGTGCGCCATATTCCCTTGGCCTCATTCCACATTGACATATTTGAGTGAAGGCACTTGACCGCAGAACGGGGACTGGTTCCTAGACTAGAGGAGAAGAACCAACGTGCTCCGCTAGTAAAACCAGAGGCTAAGGACATATCTAGTACCAAAGCCAACTCTGCATACCCGACAGGCTCTGCGGACACCAATTCAGGGCACTGTGCGCATAGGCGTGGGACAGGCGGGTGAGAAGTCAGCGCAGGAAGACGACCAGGGAAGATACATAAGAAATGTGCATCGGCCTTGACTTCTGAACTACCCGGGATCAACTGGAGCCCATCACTGTGAAACCCAGCACTCCAAAGGCGGTCACTGACTAGTCGTGTTACCTTGGAACCTGCTACAGTGAGTAAAAACCTTGAGAATGCATCCCTGTGTTGCTCCTTTATTCACCTTCAACTTCAGCCCTGCACCCCTGCCATCCCCTACTACTACTACTCCCATCCGCCTTGGGGTCCATCTCTACCTGTGGAGAGCTATTCCAACCAAGCTGCGTCACCATCTGCCCCAGAGGCCCCGTCCCGCAGTGGCAGCACCCATCTTGCCGTATACCACAGGTGGCGTCACAAACTACTATTATCTCCCCTTCTTTAACTGACACAGCCGGGGTCACGGAACCGGGCCTTGCTGCCACCGCAGCATCCCAGAAGCAGAACTGCGGCCTTGTAATTTGTGCCCCACGGCCCCGACGCGGGCGTTTCAGGTGGCTTCTACGTACGCCATTTTATTTATTTATTTTATACCACAATAGACTCGCACACAGGGTCTGTGATTCCCACCAATCACAGACGCTGTCTGGGGGTGGGGTCTAAATGCAGCCAGTTAGAAATGCTGGTGGGCGGGGAAATCAGTGAATATAGATTGAGGGATAAACAGCGGCTCTGGAAGTACAGTGGAGGGAAAAGTTACAGCCGTGGAAAGTAAGTCGTGCTTTAACCCGTTTGCTTCCTTTTTTTTTACAGTGAATTCCCTGTTCAATCACAGCTATGCCAATACTTGACATGGCTGTGATGGGGCAGAGAGTGTGTTTTCAGCAAACGAACACTTACCGAACACTGACGACTTTTGAGCAAAGTGTTCGGTTCGATAAACCGAGCCTGAACGAACTGGCCATTCTTGTACCGAATCTGAAATTGGCGAACGTGAACTGAACATCTTCGCTCATCTTTAGTAAAAATGAAATTTTTTTTTCTTCACCGCTCAATGGTAAAACATTTTGTGAAACATATGTAGTGTCAATATGCTCACTGCACCACTAGATTATTTCATTAACAGACACTAGATGATTTAATTAAGAGATGTAGTTTGTAAAATGGGGTCACTTATGGGCGGTTCTGCTGTCCTGACAACTCAGAGACATTTTGCCAATTTGACATTGCAGACCATTCCAGCCAAATATGCACTCCGATATAACTCTTTTTCCTTTCAGAGCTTTTCACTGTGCCTGAAAATTAGTTTCCAACCACATACGGGGAGTTACCATACTCAGGAGAAATTGTGTAACAAATTTTGTGGTTTATTTTCTCATATTACCCTTGTGAAAATTAAGAAATTGGGCCTTAAACATTATTTTTGTTAAAAAAATGTAACATTTCATTTTCACAGCCCAATATTATAAAATTCTGTGAAGCATCAATGGGTTCAAAATGCTCAATCTACCCATACATAAATTCGTTGAGGGGTTTAGTTTCCAAAAAGTTGTCATCTGTAGGGGATTTGCAATGATTAGGCACATTAGGGGCTCGGCAACCATGACCTTGTGTTTGCTCTCTATTCCAGCCAATTTTACACTCAAAAAGTCGTATGGTGCTCCTTCCCTTCCAAACCTTGCCATACGCCAAACAGTAGTTTCTCAACATATATGGCTATCAGTGCACTTAGGAGAAATTGCACAACAAATTTTACTGTGCATTTTTTCCTGTTGCTCTTGTGAAAATGCAAAAATTGGGGCTAAAACAACATTTTTGTGGGAAAATTAAGATTTTTTTTATTTTTTAGGCTCAACATGATAAAATTCTGTGAAGCATCTGGGAGTTCAAGATGCTCACCACATATCTAGATACATTTCTTGAGGGGTCTAGTTTTCTAAATAGGGTCGCTTGTGGGGGATTTCCACTGTTTAAGCATATCAAGGGTTCTGCGAACACGACATGGCGTCCGCTATTGATTCCAGTTAAATTTGTGTTCCATAAGTCAAATGGAGCCCCTTCCCTTCTGAGCCCTGCCGTACACACAAACAGTATTTTTTCACCACATATGGTGTATCAAAGTACTCAGGAGAAATTGCACAATGAATTCTATGATTCCTTTTCTCCTGTTATCCTTGTGAAAATTAAAAATTTGGGGCTAAATTAACATATTTGTGTGAAAAAGTAACATTTTCATTTTTTCCTTCCATATTTTTTTAGTTCTTGTGAAGCACCTGAAAGGGTTAATTAACTTCTTGGATGAGGTTTTGACCAATTTGATGGGTACAGTTTTTACAGTGGTGTCACTTTTGGGTATTTTCTGTCACCTAGGTCTCTCAAAGTCACTTCAAATGTGATATTGTCCCTAAAAAAAATGGTTTTGTAAATTATGTTGGAAAAATGAAAAATTGCTGATAAACTTTTAACTCTTCTAACTTCCTAACAAAGAAAATGGTGCTGATTTTGTTATAACCATCTGCTTTTAGAGCATAAACATTCAAAGTTTGAAAGTTGTGACATTTTTAACTTTTGTAGCCAAATGTTTGATATTTTCATTAATAAACACAAAATAAAATAATATTGTCCAAAGTTTACCACTGTCATGTAGTACGACATGTCATGAAAAAATATTCTTATAATCACTGGTACATGTTGAAGCGTTCCAGAGTTATTACTTCATAAAGTGATGCTTGTCAGATTGTAAACATGAAGCTCGTACAAAGTGACTCGGTCCTTAACCTTTCACAACCGATGACGTACTGGTACGTCATTGGTCTTGTGGTAATTACTGCTGGCTGCTGAGGTGAGCCGGAGGTGATTCCCACACATGTCTGCTGATTTGATTTGGGGGTTTAAATCACCTCCCATTCGCGCCAGTGAAAATAAAAGAGTCAAAAATAAAACAAATAACGCAAATTTGGTTCAGAAATGCCCGATCTATCACAATAGAAAATCAGTTAAACTAATCGGTAAACGACGTGACGAGAAAAAAATTCCAAATGTCAAAATTATGTATTTTGTTTACCGCACATTTTTCAAAAAATGCAATAACAGGTGATCAAAACTGCGCATCTGCACACAAATGTAATAATTAAAAATGTTAGCTCAAGACGCAAAAAATAAGCAGTCAATAATCCAAAGATTCCAAAAATTGACAACGCAGCGAATCTCAGAAAATAGCGCCAAAAGCAGTACTCTTTTTTTGGACAAACTTTTGACTTTTTTTTACCCCTTAGATAAAAGTAAAGCTATACATGTTTGGTGTCTACGAACTCGTACCGACCTGAGGCATCGTACTGACACATCAATTTTATTATATAGTAAACACGGTGAATAATATACCCCCAAAACAATTGTGCGATTGCACTTTTTTTGCAATTATACTGGACTTGGAATTATTTTTCTGTTTTCCAGTACACTATATGGTAACACTAATGATTTAATCCAAAGTACAACTCGTCCCACAAAAAATAAAGCCTCATATGGCAAGATTGATGGAAACATAAAAAAGTTACGGCTTTCGGAGCAGAAACAGAAAAAAAATGAAAAATGACCTGGTGATGAAGGGGTTAAGGGGTTAGGGGTGTGCATATTTAGGCAATCACATTATTTTTGTTCTTTATTTTTCCTGTTTCACCCAAAAATATGTTTGTTTCTCAATTAAATTATACAGATTATATGTTACATTAAAGGTGCAAACATTTCTGAAATGATTATTTTCTCTATGATATTTTTTTGACATAGTAATAACTTGGCATTTTAAAGAGGTGTGTAGACTTTGTATATTCATTGTGTGTCAAGAAAAGGGTTCCCTGATCTCTCTCCTGTGTTTTTCTTAAGGCAAATTTACATTGCTCCTGGTCATCAGCCCTTGTAAATATATCCCAAATTAGCTGATGAACTGGATAGGAGATTGTTCATCTTCTGTTTGGATAATTCCTATGGGCAATAGCGATGAGCAAATACGCTTACCACTTCTTGTTATTTGATCGAGCATCAGAGTTTAAAAATGTTTGAGTTTCCCATTGACTTCCATTATACTCAGTACAAGAGTTGTGCCCAAACACCCCATTGTTCGCCCAAATAATGAGCAGGGGCAAAGCTTGCTCGCTCATCACTCATGGCAGAGTTGGTAATATTCCTTTGAGTAGAGATGAGCTAACCCTTGGAAGTTCGGTTGGTCATGTATAGCCTAATCGTATCTCCATGGGTTCGGAGTTAGCCTGAATCCCATTGCAAGTCACTGTTGGCAGTTCGAGTCTCCACCCACATACAGCCAGCCATAAGCAGATGCCTTCCGGGGTTGGTGGGTGAGGTTTTTCATTTTTTTAGGGGGGGAAGTTACACACTATGCTGTTGTTACCCCAAGTGCAAGACATTCAAACACTGCAAGCGGCTTGCACTGGGCTTAGCTGAGTGTACCCGAGCACAGTGATGCTCGATCGAGTGGTCAGCATATGTAAAACACCCGATCTTCGAACTTGAACTCTGTTGTTTTTGTTTTCTTTTTCTTTTTTTTAAAAGTTAAAAAAAAAGTTAGTGCTTGGCCAAAAACCGTGCACCAAACCTGGACCCGTGGAAGCAAATTTGTTTGCGAAACGGCCCGCCGTCGTCCGGCGCTGCATGTCTTCACCCTCCCCCACCACCTGTACCCTTGATAAGAACATGGATTAAAGAGAATCTTTTATTCTGATCTTTGGAGTGCGACCCTTTCTGTCTGTTTTTGGATATTTATGGTCTACACCTTGGGACACGCAGCCGGATCCCACAGTTCCACCAGGATCGAGCGGCTAACTTTCAGTGGTATTAGCGGTGCCCGGTACTCCTCACCTTACTCATCTTAAACCTTTGGTTTGCTCATCTCTGCCTTTGAGGTGATAGTGTATTTATGAGATTATTTTTTAAAAAAGTGTGAAATATTGAACTAAGGAGAAATGTAGTTATATAATATAAGTAGAGCTATAGTTGAGGATTGGCATTTTTATTTTGAATATTTTCAAATAATAAACTGTATGTCTTATATCTCTACTTTGCTTACCTATTTCATCAGTGACTATAAAGGACTCAGGTGTACGCTCTGGCAAAGGAGGGGGACTTTCATCATCTGTAACAGAAATAGGGTCTAACTGAATTACATTTTTTACATATACACTGATCCATACACCATATGGTATTACACAATCCAGAGAAGACAACTACTGTACTTCCACAGTACAAGGATGTAAAGAAGACTTTTTTTCTAAAGCCTTAGGGTATGTGCACACTGAGTTTTTGGTGCAGAAATTTTCTGCACCAAAATCTGCACCTCATAGCAAAAAAATGTATTAAAAAATGCATGTGTTGGTGTGTTTTTGGTGCGTTATTGTGCCATGCTTTTTTTTTGTGAAATCAATGACTGGAAGGGATACAAAACGCAAAAGAAAAAAGCAACGTGTGTACAGCACTTCAGAATTGTCATTGACTTTGCTGGCATAAGAATAGGCATGCAGCAAACTGCACCAAAAAATGCATCAAAAATGCAGCGTGCACACAAGGGCTTAAAGGGAGCTTGTCATATGTACTATGCACCCAGAACCACGAGCAGTTCTGGGTCGATATTGCTAATCTCTGCCTAACCGACCCTGTATACACTAGCATAGATAAAGAGATCTTTAGAATAAGTATTTCTAAAGATCTTTTATCATATGCTAATGAGCGCAGGGACTAGTTGCAAGAGTGTTAGTTCCCCTGACTAGTCTGCCCTCTTAGCATGGCAGCCCGCTGACAGGGGGGTGCTAACATGCTATTCAATGAAGCATCACCAGTGGTGACGCGCGTATCTGTTTCCACTGTCTCCGGCGGTTCAGAGCTCCCCGACACTACCGGTCATGCATAGTATGAAATGGGGTGTACACATCCCGGCTTCAGCGAGGTCTAGTGTGCATTACTGGAAGTGCCGGGGACTTCTGAACAGCGGAGACAGCGGACACAGGTATGCACATCACCGCTGGTGATGCTGCATTGAGTAGCATGTTAGCACGCCACTGTGGGCGTGCTACCATGCTTAAGAGGGCGGACTAGTCAGGGGAACTAATGCCCTTGTGACTAGTAGCTGGCCTCATTAGCATATGATAAAAGATCTTTAGAAATACTTTTTCTAAAGATCCCTTTATTTATGCTAGTAGATACAGGGACGGTTAGGCAGGGATTAGCAATATGCAACCAGAACTGCTCGTGGTTCTGGGTGCATAATTCCACCTGACAGGTTCCCTTTAAGCTGGTCACACAGCTTAGATGTATAATGGCTGAAACTCCCTCCCCCTCCACTGCCATGATTTTTGGGAATCCAGCATATCATCGAAAGTGTATGAAGGCCTCCTGACTTAAATATATGATCCAAT
Organism: Anomaloglossus baeobatrachus; assembly: GCF_048569485.1. Classification (NCBI taxonomy): domain Eukaryota; kingdom Metazoa; phylum Chordata; class Amphibia; order Anura; family Aromobatidae; genus Anomaloglossus; species Anomaloglossus baeobatrachus. The sequence goes on from NC_134354.1 coordinate 213,750,178, forward strand.
CTTTTCTTTCTTAGATAAGCCTCAGTTATACAGTAGGTGTCTGGCCTTGGCTTACACACTTTTACTACTGAAAACAATATATATTGGCTGAATACACATGTATTGGGTTATCAGGAGAAAAACAGGACACTCTGAACTTTTTAGACAGGTGTGGAAAGAATGCTATAATGTAATTCTCGTGGATGAGAGAACCGGAGCACATTTTGAGGAGAAGATGGAGAACAACATTTTTCCATATTGTCCAATGTGTGAGTTCTTGGAAATCGGACCGAACTCAGATGTCATCCAAGTGCAGTCCTAGGTTTTCCATTCACCCATAGAGATTAATGGGTGAATGGCATCTAATTTCAGAGTGAAATCACCTCAAGCTGCCATTTTTTTTTTACTGACATTCTGTCAATGAAAAAAAATCGGTCATCAGCATTGCTCCATTGAATATCATTGGTATGAGTCTTAACTGATAAAAACTGTATAGCTCTCATCCAAGTAATACAGTGGTATGATCCTGGCGATAGAGTAAAAGGCTGCACATCTTAAAGGCAATTGCAGACAGTCCAATAACTCTGCATGTAGCGGCAGTGTGCTTGATTAACCTACTCTTAAGGGTGCTTTACACGCTGCGACATCGCTACCGATATATAGTCGGGGTCATGTCGTTAGTGACACACATCTGGCGCCGGTACCGACATCACAGCGTGTGACACCAAGGAGCAACAATCAATGATCGCAAAATCGTCCAAAAACGGTGATCGTTGACACGTCGCTCCTTTCCTTAATATCATTGCTGCTGCAGGTACGATGTTGTTTGTCGTTCTGCGGCAGCAAACATCGCTATGTGTGACACTGCAGGAACGACAAACATCTCCTTACCTGCGTCCACCAGCAATGCGGAAGGAAGGAGGTGGGCGGGATGTTACGTCCTGCTCATCTTTGCCCCTCCTCTGCTATTGGGCGGCCGCTTAGTGACGTTGCGGTGATGTCGCTATGACGCCGAACGCACCTACCTCTTGAAGGAGGGATTGTTTGGCGGTCACAGCGACGTCGCTGCACAGGTATGTGCATGTGACGCTGCCATAGCGATAATGTTTGCTACGGCAGTGATCACCAAATGTCACACGTACGACGGGGGCGGGTGCTATCACGCTCGACATCGCTAGCAATCACTAGTGATGTTGCAGCGTGTAAAGCACACTTTAAGGGTGCTTTACACGCTGTGACATTGTTACCGATATATCATCGGGGTCACGTCGTTAGTGACACACATCCGGCACCGGTAGTGACATCGCAGCATGTGACACCAAGTAGCGACGATCAACGATCGCAAAATCGTCCAAAAACGGTGATCGTTGACACGTTGCTCCTTTCCTTAATATCGCTGCTGCTGCAGGTACAATGTTGTTTGTCGTTCCTGCGGCAGCACACATTGCTATATGTGACACCGCGGGAGCGACAAACATCTCCTTACCTGCGTCCACAAGCAATGCGGAAGGAAGAAGGTGGGCGGGATGTTACGTCCCACTAGTCTCCGCCTCTCCGCTTCTATTGGACGGCCGCTCTGTGACGTCGCGGTGACGTCGCTTTGACGCCGAACGCACCTTCCCCTTGAGGGAGGGATTGTTTGGCAGTCACAGAGACGTCGCTGATAAAGTATGTGCATGTGACGCTGCCGTAGCAATAATGTTCGCTATGGCAGCGATCACCAAATATCGCACATACGACGGGGGCGGGTGCTATCGTGCTCGACATCGGTAGCAATCGCTAGCGATGTCGCAGCGTCTAAAATACCCTTTAGTTTACATGGAGACTCAGGTTCTCCTGATTGTTTGGGGTCTGAATAATAAGATTCTCAAAGATCAGGAACTTGTCACCTATTGTGTGGATAGGTAATGAGTTATGCATCTGAGAAAACGTCTTAGCTCTAAACCTAATATGGTTGATTTTACTTTGATCATTCATCAAGCAACTGTTTTATAACTCTACCTTAGGCCTCTGCCACACTTACGTGACAAAACGTTACGTTTTTGTCACGTACGTGTTAGAGGGGTGGTTTTGTCCCCGTGTGCCGTTTTTGTGGCATGTACGTGTTCTCCGTGTGTTATACGTTATAACACACGGAGAATGGAAATCCCCGCCTTACCTGCATCATCCGGCGCTGTCTGTGGTGCTGAATGACAGCGTCTGGCCAAAGCCACGCCCTGCTGACGCTGCTTCCGGCCCCCAGTGAAGGAGAAGTGTTGTTCAAATTCACTGGGGGACGGATGCAGGGGACAGCCGCGGCAGAGACTGCTGGACTGGTGGAGGTGATTATGTGTTTTTATTATTTTTACACTGACAAGTGTCTTTCTCCGGCACGTGTCACACGGGCCCGCATCCACACTACATCCATGTGGTACGGGTGCGGGCCATGTGACACCCGTGCTTCCGGAGAAACACGGACATGTCAGCGGTTTTTAAATACGGACACATGTAAGTACGGAACGGACACACGTTCTGTTCCTGAATACTTACGTGTGTCCAAAACAATCACAAAACATAGGAACACGTGGGCCCATGTCTCCGGTACGTGAAAAAAAAGGCACACACATACTGGAGGCACGTGAGTGTGGCAGAGGCCTTAAACTGAGCAGAACATGCTGACCTAATCTGAGAGCAGAATAATGTAGATACTTAAGGGTGCTTTACACGCTACGACATCGCTAGCAATTGCTAGCAATGTTGAGCGCGATAGCACCCGCCCCCGTTGTTCGTGCGACATTTGGTGCTCGCTGCTGTAGCAAACATTATCGTTACGGCAGCGTCACCTATGTCACCTTGTCAGCGACGTCGCTGTGACCGCCGAACAATCCCTCCCTCAAGGGGGAGATGCGTCACTGTGGCGTCACTAAGCGACCGGCCAATAGAAGCGGAGGGGCGGAGATGAGCGGGACGCAACATCCCGCCCACCTCTTTCCTTCTGCATTGCAGGTGGACGCAGGTAAGGAGATGTTTGTTGTTCCTGCGGTGTCACACGTAGCGATGTGTGCTGCCGCAGGAACGACGAACAACATTGTACCTGTGGCAGCAGCGATATTAAGGAAAGGAGCGACATGTCAACGATCACCGTTTTTGAACGATTTTGCGATCGTTGATCATCGCTCCTTGGTGTCACACGCTGCGATGTCGCTACCAGCGCCGGATGTGCGTCACTAACGACATGACCCTAAGGATATATCGGTAGCGATGTTGCATCGTGTAAAGCACCCTTAACACCATGATTCCACCAATTTGTCACTTACAGGGCTGCTTTCTGTAGTTTTGATAAAATCACAATTGTATGAGCAGAAGATTAACCCTAGAGGACAAATAAACCTGCTGTCATGTTATCCTCCATATTCATAAGCTCTGTATGACTCAACTCCACAACTGATTGGCAGCTTTCTGCTTATGCAGTGAACACAGAAAGCTGTCAATCAGTGGTGTGAGCGGAGTTACCCAGAGCTCAGCATTCAGAGGACGAACAGACTAGAAAACAGAGATTATATATGCAGTATATATATATATATATATGCAGTATATATATATATACATATATATATACACATACACACACACAACACGCAGCGCATTAAGTGATACATATATATTGTATTTATATATATATATATATAATACAACACGCAGCGCCTTAAGTGATGCATCACTGGAGTCAGGGTTTTTCCCTGCATCATGCTGCTGAGATCAGATGGGGTAAAACCCTGTTTGTAGAATCCCTTTAACGAATATGTAGATTTTTTCAAATGGCAATTAGCAGAATTTCAAGATTCAGTCAACTTTGATGTAGATTATGCAGCACCTTGAAAAAGTATTCATACTCTGGGAATTTTTCTACATGTTTTCACGTTACACCCACAAACTTAAATGTATTTTATCAATATTTTATGTGATATGCCAGCACAACGTAGCAAGTATTTGTGTATACAGAATGTAATTGGTGTTTATGTACTAATGGCATACTTCTATTAATCTTTTGATACTTACTTTTGACATTGACGTTGCTACTTTGAGGAAAATCTAACTGTTCCAGTGGTCCTTGTAGGGAAGGCTCCTTCACAGGGTACAAATGATGAGAAAAAAAAAGTGCACCAGGGTTCTCCATACTGCTAATTTTTGATTCAGTCATTTCAGGACAAACCGGTTCTGGGCAAAAATCTGCAAATTTGGGTGAGCCCGTATCGGATGATGGAGTCGGAGAAAAATAAGGGTCTTCAGTTAAGCGAATAAATACATGATTGCTATGAACAGTACTTATGTTGCCTAATGAGCCAGTCAGTTTGGGTCCTTGCTCCATGTGAGATAAAACATTACACATATCTGACTCTTTTGAGACATTCCCCAATATACAGGATTGTCTCTGTTGGTGCAGTTCAAAGGGGGTAGATTTGGTCCGTGTTAATGCTCCGTGTCCACCTTGCATAGTTTTTTCTCCTGCAGGAGATTTAGAATTGGAGTCATCACAAGTTACATTTTGGATATGCTTGCGATATTGTGTCCTTGGTAAAAGGTGGGGTTCATCAAAACGTAGGTCAATAAGATCCTGCATCTGGCTTTTGAGGTTATTTAACTCTGTATTACCACAGGTGTTATACATCTTTGGCGGTGCTATCGGCTCCATTGTGTTATTAAAGCTTATTCCACTGTTACAGGCTCCGATCTGTTGATGAGTATCTTCTTTCACATGCCCTGAAAAACTTTAAAAGGAACAGTAATAATCTCATAGATATATGTAAAGCCATTAATTTAATACACCACTTCGTAATGTCTACAGAAAGGGTAAAACTGTTGTGATTAGATCTAACTTGGTACAACATGCAGCATCACCGTAAAGAGTAGGCTCAGCTCCTATAGGCCAATTGGCAATCGCACCCGCCCCCATCGTTTGTGCGGCACGGTAATTTCTTGCCCGTGTCGCACAATGTTGTAACCCCCCGTCACACGTACTTACCTACCAAACGACCTCGCTGTGGGCGGCGAACATCCACTTCCTGTAGGGGGAGGGACGTTTGGCGTCACAGCGGCGTCACACAGCGGCCGGCCAATAGAAGTGGAGGGGCGGAGATGAGCGTGACGTAAATATCCCACCCACCTCCTTCCTTCAGCATTGCCGGCGGGACGCAGGTAAGCTGCAGTTCATCGTTCCCGGGGTGTCACACGGAGCGATGTGTGCTGCCCAGAATACGATAAACAACAGGACGTGCGATTTTTAGAAAATGAGCGACGTGTCAGCGATGAACTAGAAGGTGACATCTGCTCTATATATAAAATGTATAATTCAAGGTTGAGGCCTATATGCTTTAAAATGCACCATTTTGTTCTATATATTCAATGCATTAACTTTTTTTCAATATTACATTGAGAATTCTGCAAATGATATTTACAGTGCCCCCTTGAATTTTTCAACCTTTTCCCACATTTCAGGCTTCAAACATAAAGATAAAAACTTTAATGTTATGGTGAATAATCAACAACAAGTCGGACACAATTGTGAAGTTGATCGAAATTTATTGCTTATTTTAAACTTTTGTAAAAAAGAATAAACTGAAAAGTGGGGCGTGCAATATTATTCGTCCCCTTTACTTTCAGTGCAGCAAACTCACTCTTGAATTTGAGGATCTCTGAATGATCCAATGTTGTCCTAAATGACTGATAATGATATATATAAGCCACCTGTGTGTAATCAAGTCTCCATATAAATGCAGCTGCTCTGTGATAGTCTCAGTGTTCTGTTTAAAGCGCAGATAGCATCATGAAGACCAAGGAACACAACAGGCAGGTCCGTGATACTGTTGTGGAGAAGTTTAAAGCCGGATTTGGTTACAAAACGTTTTCCAAAACTTTAAAAATCCCAAGGAGCACTGTGCAAGCGATCATAGTGAAAAGGAAGGAATATCATACCACTGCAAATCTACCAAGACCTGTCTGTCCCTCAAAAATGTCATCTCAAAAAGGAGAAGACTGATCAGAGATGCAGCCAAGAGCCCCATGATCACTCTGGATGAACTACAGAGATCTACAGCTGAGGTGGGAGAGTCTGTCCATATGACAAGACAACAGTCAGTCGAACACTGCACAAATTTGGCCTTTATGGAAGAGTGGCAAGAAGAAAGCCATTTTTCAAAGATATCCATATAAAGTGTTGTTTAAAGTTTGCCACAAGCCACCTGGGAGACAAACCAAACATGTGGAAGAAGGTGCTCTGGTGAGATGAAACCAAAATCAATTTTTTTGGGCACAATGCCAAATGATATGTGTGGCGTAAAAGCAACATAGCTCATCACCCTGAACACACCATCCCCACTGTCAAACATGGTGGTGGCAGCATCATGGTTTGGGCCTGCTTTGCTTCCCCTCTAGTCAGCCCTATATATTTGTGTCTTTCTTAAGGGGTGCATGCATGCGGGGTGTTGCATGCATGCCATCTCTTGCTAAGTGCCATCATTGCGAAGTGCTGGGCAGTTACCTCAATGGCAGTGGACTAACTTCCGTCTTCTCTCTCTCTTCACACAGGTATATAACTCTGCTTCCTGTCAAGTGAATTGTCTGTTCCCCACTGCATTGGCTGAATATGTGTTCTGGTATATAACTCTGCTTCCTGTCAAGTGAATTGTCTGTTCCCCACTGCATTGGCTGAATATGTGTTCTGGTATATAACTCTGCTTCCTGTCAAGTGAATTGTCTGTTCCCCACTGCATTGGCTGAATATGTGTTCTGGTATATAACTCTGCTTCCTGTCAAGTGAATTGTCTGTTCCCCACTGCATTGGCTGAATATGTGTTCTGGTATATAACTCTGCTTCCTGTCAAGTGAATTGTCTGTTCCCCACTGCATTGGCTGAATATGTGTTCTGGTATATAACTCTGCTTCCTGTCAAGTGAATTGTCTGTTCCCCACTGCATTGGCTGAATATGTGTTCTGGTATATAACTCTGCTTCCTGTCAAGTGAATTGTCTGTTCCCCACTGCATTGGCTGAATATGTGTTCTGGTATATAACTCTGCTTCCTGTGATGTATGCTCTGTCATTTTCATAATCTATGTAATACTCACTGATGTATGACTGTATATTCCTCTTTGTAAATGTTATCTGATGGTGGATGGTGTAAATCTGTGTAGACTGGAAGTCCGGGTGGGTGTCAAATGTCCTGTTCCCTTTGATTCCTTAATCATCCCCTGGTGTGAGCAGCATTTGTTGATTTCCCTTAACAAGCTGAGCTCCCATAATCCCCCTCACCTACCCCTCTAGTCAGCCCTATATATTTGTGTCTTTCTTAAGGGGTGCATGCATGCGGGGTGTTGCATGCATGCCATCATTGCGAAGTGCTGGGCAGTTACCTCAATGGCAGTTAGTCAGGGCAGGAGTCTGCAGGTAAATTACTCTTTGACGCCATCTGTTTTAACCTTAACTATTATCTCACTCTCTATCATCCTATATGCTTTTTCTGTTCACTTTCACCGCCCTGTCCCCCCTCCATCACCACTCATCCACATCAGCCCCTCTCTCCTCCCCTCTCCTATGTACAGCTCCCAGGCTCTTTTCACCTATCTTAATAATCTGACTCAATCAAGCTCCAGGGACTTCCAAAAAAAGCCATGCCACAAGTCCAAAAACCATCTGACCTTTCTCCTTCTACTCCTACTTCTTTCAGGTGATATCTCTCCTAATCCCGGTCCACCCCAGGCTAACTTTACCCCCTCCCCCACCTCCCATAGAAACCCTGATAATATTATTAACATTCCCTGTACACCCTCGCTTCCCTCTTTTAATTGTGCTCTATGGAATCCACGGTCCGTATGTAACAAGCTTCCTTACATCCACAACCTCTTTCTCAATAACTCTCTTAACTTACTAGGCCTAACTGAAACCTGGATTCAGGATTCTGATACTACTTCCCCTGCTGCCATCTCTCATGGTGGCTTACACTTTTCCCATTCACCAAGACCTGGAAACAGACATGGTGGTGGAGTCGGCTTACTCCTGTCCCCACAGTGCACCTTCCAGGTCATCCCCCCAGCTCCATCACTCTCATTCCCATCCTTTGAGGTTCACACCATCAGGCTCTTCCATCCCCTTCCCCTCAGAGTAGCTGTCATATACCGTCCACCAGGCTCACCCACCCAGTTCCTTGACCACTTTTCAGCCTGGCTGTCACACTTCATGTCCTCAGAGTTACCAACCCTGATCCTAGGAGACTTTAACATCCCCATGAACAGCCCCTCCTCCCCTTCTGCATCCCAGCTTCTATCTCTCACCACCTCCCTTGGCCTCTCACAGCTCTCATCCTCTGAGACACATGAAGATGGTAACACCCTTGACCTGGTCTTTATCCGCCTCTGCTCAATCTCTCACTTTGACAACTCACCTCTTCCCCTCTCTGACCACAACATCCTCTCCTTCAAGCTCACAAACCCTCGTCCGCCCCAGCACACTCCCACCAATCACACATTCAGAAACCTACAGGCCATCGATTCTCAGACACTTTCAGACTCTTTACACACATCACTGTCCCCTATATCCTCACTTTCCTGTCCTGATCTGGCTGTAAAGCACTACAATGACACACTCAGGACTACGCTAGACCAAGTAGCGCCCCTCACCCTCAGAAAGACCAAACACAGAGTAAAACAGCCCTGGCTCACATCACAAACTCGATTTCTCCAGCGATGCTCCAGGAGCGCCGAACGCCTATGGAGGAAAACCCGCACACCAGAAAACTTCATCCACTACAAGTTCATGTTAAGGACCTATAACTATTCCCTTCACCTCGCCAAACAGACCTACTTCACCAACCTTGTTTCCTCACTTGCCAACAATCCAAAAAAACTCTTTGACACCTTTCACTCCCTCCTCAGTCCCAAAGTACAGACCCCTGTCACAGCCCTTCATGCTGATGACCTGGCCTCGTATTTCACAGAGAAAATAGAAAACATCCGCCAAGAGATCAGCTCCCAGCCACCAAGCCCTGTGAATCCCATCCCTCCCCATATTCCATCCAGCTCACTTTCCACATTTGACCCAGTCACAGAGGAGGAAGTCTCCAGGCTCCTATCCTCCTCTCGTCCTACAACTTGCCCTACTGATCCCTTCCCCACACCTCTACTCCAGTCCCTCTCTCCGGTTGTCGCCACTCACCTAACTAAAATCTTCAATCTCTCTCTCTCTTCGGGTATCTTCCCCTCCTCCCTCAAACACTCTATCATTACTCCATTATTAAAAAAACCTTCTCTTGATCCGTCCTGCACAAGCAACTACAGACCAGTCTCCAATCTCTCCTTCATCTCTAAACTCTTGGAGCGCCTGGTCTACTCTCGCCTCACCCGCTACCTCTCCTCTCACTCTCTTCTAGATCCTTTACAGTCTGGCTTCCGCCCTTTACACTCAACAGAAACTGCCCTTGTCAAAGTGACCAATGACCTATTGACAGCAAAACGTAACGGTGACCACTCTCTGCTTATTCTTCTTGACCTTTCTGCTGCCTTTGACACTGTTGACCACCATCTCCTTCTCTCTATGCTCCACTCTATCGGCCTAAAGGACACTGTTCTTTCCTGGTTCTCTTCCTATCTTTCTGGCCGCTCATTCAGTGTATCATTTGCTGGCTCCACATCTTCTCCTCTTCCTCTCACTGTTGGGGTCCCTCAAGGCTCAGTCCTTGGCCCTCTTCTTTTCTCCCTCTACACTGCCCCAATTGGTCAGACCATCAGCAGATTTGGCTTTCAGTACCATCTTTATGCTGATGACACACAGCTATACACCTCCTCCCCTGAGCTCACCCCCGCTGTACTACAGAACACCAGTGACTGCCTGACTGCAGTTTGCAATGTCATGTCTGCTCTCTATCTGAAACTTAACCTTTCCAAAACTGAACTTCTTCTTTTCCCTCCATCTTCCAACTTTCCTCAACCTGACATCTCCCTCTCTGTGTGTGGCACAACGATAAGTCCTAGGCCGCAAGCCCGCTGCCTGGGGGTTATACTTGACACTGATCTTTCCTTCACCTCCCACATACAATCTCTTGCCCGCACCTGCCGCTTGCACCTCAAGAACATCTCTAGAATCCGCCCCTTTCTCACAATGGAAACGACAAAAACCCTCACCGTGGCCCTGATCCACTCTCGCTTGGACTACTGTAACTCTCTATTAATTGGTCTCCCCCTAACTAGACTCTCTCCTCTACAGTCAATCCTTAATGCAGCAGCCCGGGTCACCTATCTGGCTAACCGCTACTCGGATGCCTCTGCTCTGTGCCAGTCATTGCACTGGCTGCCCATATATCATAGGATCCAATTCAAACTGCTTGTTCTCACCCACAAAGCTCTCCACAGTGCAGCACCCCCCTACATCTCCACCCTCCTCTCTGTCTATCAGTCCACCCGTTCTCTACGCTCTGCAAGCGACTTTCGACTAACATCCACACTAATTCGAACCTCCCACTCCCGGATCCAAGACTTCTTCCGAGCTGCACCAACCCTCTGGAACGCTCTACCCCAAGAAGTTAGGACAAATCACAACTTACTCAGCTTCAGACGCACCCTAAAGACGCATCTTTTTAGGGCGGCCTATCACACTCCCTAATCAGATTCGATTCACATAGTCCCTCTACAACCTCTCACAACATAGCTCCACATCAAACTCCATGGCACCCAAAGGCATCTCAAGGCTCGGGCCCACTGGTCCAGGAAACCATTATCCAGCCCCATTTCCGTGAGATGGTTGGATTGTCATTGTAAATAAGCACTTGAACCTTGCCTCTCCCCCCATCTCATTGTAGATTGTAAGCTCTCACGAGCAGGGTTGTATTTTTTTTTTCCCCTCTAAATATTGTATTTCTATAACTGTTACTTGTTTGTATATGATCCTCCTGAATTGTAAAGCGCTACGGAATATGTTGGCGCTATAGAAATAAAGATTATTATTATTATTATTATTAGCAGGGACAGGGAAGATGGTTAAAATTGATGGGAAGATGGATGGAGCCAAATACAGGACCATTCTTGAAAAAAATCTGTTGGAGTCTGCAAAAGACTTGAGACTGGGACAGAGATTTGTTTTTCAACAAGACAATGATCCAAAACATAAAGCAAAATCTACAATGGAATAGTTCACAAATAAACATATCCAGGTGTTAGAATGGCCAAGTCAAAGTCCAGACCTGAATCCAATCGAGAATCTGTGGAAAGAGCTGAAAACTGCAGTTCACAAACGCTCTCCATCCAACCTCACTCAACTCAAGCTATTGCTAAGGAAGAATGGGCAAGAATTTCAGTCTCTCGATGTGCAAAACTGATAGAGACATACCCCAAGTGACTTGCAGCTGTTATCGCAGAAAAAGGTGGCGCTACAAAGACTTAACTTAAAGGGGCTGAATAATATTGTACGCCCCAATTTTCAGTTTATTATTTTTTATAAAAGTTTAAAATAAGCAATACATTTCATTCAACTTCACAATTGTGTCCCACTTGCTGTTGATTCTTCACCATAAAATTTTAAATTTTTATGTTTATGTTTGAAGCCTGAAATGTGGGAAAAGGTTGAAAAATTCAAAGGGGCCGAATACTTTCGCAAGGCATTGTAAAAGGGAACCTGTCCTGTCAAAAAATGCTATTACCCTGCCCATATGGGTTCAATTTCCAGGTTATTAACGTTTTAAATTTGTACTGAAAGACCAGCTACTGAGAGGAAATTAACTTTATTCCTTCCAGCAGTAACTGGCTTTCAGTCATAGAGGTGTGGCTTCAGTCGCTTCTCTGTGCATAGTGAGCGGCAGCTGTAACCACACCCCTGCACTGACTGAGAGCTGGCTCAGCAGTGTATTATTACCGATCCAACTTTCAGTCAGTGCCGCGTTATACTTTTAGTTGCCGCTCACTGTTCCATTTGACAAGACATTGTTAGAATATTTTAGATATGTATAATATTTCCAGCCATGGCTTGGTGTGCCACAAACAACTGTTCACCAAGAAATAACTGCGTACGTACCTCAACTGCTGTAAAACATGCAAAGTGAAAGGGCAGCTGTGCTATGCAGTTTTCGGAGGGGTACCATAAAATTGATATAGATCATTACAATGGTGTTTTTGGCACTTGCGGCTTCTGAATTTGCAAAAAGCTATACAGTTTGTATAACATGGAAGATTATCTGTTGACCTTCTCAAGGTTTAATATTTACCCTCTTTGCAGACATCTTCCAGTGCTTTGTGGCTCTGGTGTGTTCTTGAAAATCTACAAATTAAAAGCAAAAAAATACTAAAAAAAAGTGTATATAATTCTTTAAAATGTATATAAACTTATCACTAGAAGCCTACAATATAAATTTGAAGAATCCAAGGGCACTTTGTGATTTCCCATTGGCCCCTTCCACCGTTTTGATCTTTTAGGCTGTGATCGGTGTTACTGATCTGATTCATTAACTTAGAAATTGTAAAACCAGGTACAACCGATGCAGCCACTAAATGGAATATGAGAAAATAAATACTGGCATATATAGAACAAATGCATGTTCTGCATTAATAACTCTTTCCATAGATAACTCTGGGGGTTCTTTTTTTTAATTATTTGCTTCACTACAAAAAGGGGTGCAGGTGCAGAAATTTAGCCGCATACAGTTAGGTCCAGAAATATTTGGACAGTGACACAAGTTTTGTTATTTTAGCTGTTTACAAAAAAAGAAATACAATTATATATATATATAATATGGGCTGAAAGTGCACACTCCCAGCTGCAATATGAGAGTTTTCACATCCAAATCGGAGAAAGGGTTTAGGAATCATAGCTCTGTAATGCACAGCCTCCTCTTTTTCAAGGGACCAAAAGTAATTGGACAAGGGACTCTAAGGGCTGCAATTAACTCTGAAGGCGTCTCCCTCGTTAACCTGTAATCAATGAAGTAGTTAAAAGGTCTGGGGTTGATTACAGGTGTGTGGTTTTGCATTTGGAAGCTGTTGCTGTGACCAGACAACATGCGGTCTAAGGAACTCTCAATTGAGGTGAAGCAGAACATCCTGAGGCTGAAAAAAAAGAAAAAATCCATCAGAGAGATAGCAGACATGCTTGGAGTAGCAAAATCAACAGTCGGGTACATTCTGAGAAAAAAGGAATTGACTTGTGAGCTTGGGAACTCAAAAAGGCCTGGGCGTCCACGGATGACAACAGTGGTGGATGATCGCCGCATACTTTTTTTGGTGAAGAAGAACCCGTTCACAACATCAACTGAAGTCCAGAACACTCTCAGTGAAGTAGGTGTATCTGTCTCTAAGTCAACAGTAAAGAGAAGACTCCATGAAAGTAAATACAAAGGGTTCACATCTAGATGCAAACCATTCATCAATTCCAAAAATAGACAGGCCAAAGTTAAATTTACCAGAATGATGGGAAGAAAAAAGTTTGGAGAAGAAAGGGAATGGCACATGATCCAAGGCACACCACATCCTCTGTAAAACATGGTGGAGGCAACGTGATGGCATGGGCATGCATGGCTTTCAATGGCACTGGGTCACTTGTGTTTATTGATGACATAACAGCAGACAAGAGTAGCCGGATGAATTCTGAAGTGTACCGGGATATACTTTCAGCCCAGATTCAGCCAAATGCCGCAAAGTTGATCGGACGGCGCTTCATAGTACAGATGGACAATGACCCCAAGCATACAGCCAAAGCTACCCAGGAGTTCATGAGTGCAAAAAAGTGGAACATTCTGCAATGGCCAAGTCAATCACCAGATCTTAACCCAATTGAGCATGCATTTCACTTGCTCAAATCCAGACTTAAGACGGAAAGACCCACAAACAAGCAAGACCTGAAGGCTGCGGCTGTAAAGGCCTGGCAAAGCATTAAGAAGGAGGAAACCGAGCATTTGGTGATGTCCATGGGTTCCAGACTTAAGGCAGTGATTGCCTCCAAAGGATTCACAACAAAATATTGAAAATAAAAATATTTTGTTTGGGTTTGGTTTATTTGTCCAATTACTTTTGACCTCCTAAAATGTGGAGTGTTTGTAAAGAAATGTGTACAATTCCTACAATTTCTATCAGATATTTTTGATTAAACCTTCAAATTAAACGTTACAATCTGCACTTGAATTCTGTTGTAGAGGTTTCATTTCAAATCCAATGTGGTGGCATGCAGAGCCCAACTCGCGAAAATTGCGTCACTGTCCAAATATTTCTGGACCTAACTGTATCCATTAGAGGAAGCACTAATTTACCAAGTTTTAAATGACCTTTGCAGCGCTAACACAGAGAGGCATGTTCTACTTACGATGCACGACCACCCTTTTCTGCCTGTGAAGTACAATGTAATGGCCTTCTGATAATATGACAAAACAGCTCATCTCATTAAGAACCATTAGAAGGACAGGATGAAATAGATTGAATGCCTTGATGTTTCAAGGACACGTATACAAATACAGGTCTAGGGACATCAAGGGACTCAGGAGTTTAAGAGGGAATAAGAATATACTCTACTATATTCTGAAACAGAAAAATACTCAAGTACTCAAAGGGAAAATGATAAGTCATTTACTTACACGCAGTTAATTTCTATGGAGTTTACTTTACCTTCATTACATTACAAATTCACTATGAATGTCCGAAGTATAAAATGACATGTCACACCATTAAAACCTGAAATACTGGTCAATTTACATTGTTCTATGACACAAATTCCAACCAAAAAGTCAATTTTTACACTTCTTTGTTTTTTTAAGTTCAAATATTCAAACAACAACGGGCCTGATTCACCAAGGTATTTTTGCCAGGATTCTGGTGTAAAACACCTTGCACTGTATCAAACTTTTTACGCAGCTCAAAGTTACTCAAACATTTAGCGACTTTTGCAGTTTTTACACTAGTGCAGCTGAGTTGGTGGATCTGTTGCTGGATGGGATTTCACATTTAGTCATTTTTTTACGTGAATTATGCCAGAAATGTACTGTAACCCCTTGCTATAGTAACATTTCTGGTGGATGAGTATGGCAGCTGTAAGAGGTGCCTAATTCCTTACTTCACTGTGTGCCTTTAAAGGGAATCCGACAGATCCCCCATACCCTCCATCCCAACAACACTTGTATAGTGCTTGCTAAATACCCTGCTTAACCAGCTCTTTATAGAAATTGACACTTAAACAAATGTTTAAAAAAAGTATATTTAACCACTTCATGACCTTTGACGTAAGCATACATCATGAAATATGGGTATGCAATGGCCATAGCACATAAGGTGTGTCAGCACAATCACCGCTGGGAGGTCTGCTTAAGTGATAGCTGACCTTAGGCTGTCACTGCTAGGAATGGTGCCCACACCGCCCCTGGCATTTTAACTCACTAAATGTTACGAACAATAGCGATCGTGGCATTTAGAAGGCTGGGACTTTCGGGTTTGCTGACTACGGTGACCTGTTAAGCCTGCTTTACACGTTGCAATTTCGCATACGATATCGTATGCGATTTGCAACGCCCCCATCATATGTGTGGCATGTTCAATTTGTTGAACGTGCCGCACAAACGATTAACCCCCGTCACACGTACTTACCTTCCATACCTCGATGTGGGCGGCGAACATCCACTTCCTGGAGTGGGAGGGACGTTCGGCGTCACATCGACGTCACGCGGCAGCCAGCCAATAGAAGCGGAGGGGCGGAGATGAGCGGGACGTAAACATCCCGCCCACCACTTTTCTTCCGCATTACCGGCCGGGAGCCGCAGGACGCAGGTAAGATCTGTTCAATGTTCCCGGGGTGTCACACACTGCGATGCGTGCTGCCTCGGGAACATTGAACAACCTCACGTTCAATTCATGAGGAATGGATGACGTGCATGCGATGAACGGATTTTCGTTCAATTGCAATCACACGTACCTGTCACACACTACAATGTACCTTATGATGTTGGATGTGCGTCACTTATGACATGACCCCGCTGATACATTGTAAGATACATTTCAGCGTGTAAAGCTGGCTTTAGACCATGCCATGAACATAATCTAAGAGGCATTCTGTCAGTGTCACACTGATAGGTGTAATGCATTGCAATGCATTATACCAGCTACCAGACTACTAAAAGTTTAAGTCCCATAGAAAAACTAAGAAAAAAGTAAAAAAAGTGAAAATATAAAAAAATCCCTAAAATAAATACAAAAAGATGAAAAAAATATTAAACCAATAAATACTTATATTCATGAAAAAACAAAAATAAACAAAAAAAGTACATATATTTGGTATCACTGCACCTGGATCAACCCAACTATCACACTATTTAACTCCTTCAGGGAACAACATAAAAAAAAGTGACAAAAACCATACTTTATCATCATACTGCCACCCAAAAAAGTGTAATAAAATGCGATCAAAAAGTCAAATGTAAATAAAAATGTAAATAAAAATGGTTCCGCTGAAATAATAATCTTGTCTGACAAAAAACAAGCCAACATACAGCTCTGCCAGCTGACAAATAACAAAAGCTACAGCTCTTAGAGTAGACCGATGCAAAAAACCTTTTTTTCCATTCATTTTTTTTATTGTGCAAAAGCAGCAAAAAATTAAAGATATAAATGTGGTATTGCTGTAATTGTACTGAGCCAATGAATAAACCTGCCCTATCACATTTACTACATGGTGAACAATGTAAAAAAAACAAAAACAAAAAAAAAATCCTGAATTGCTGTTTCATGTTTATTCTCCTCCCAAAAATTAGAATAGAAAGCGATCAAACATGTTGTTTGAGCACAAAATTGTACAAATAAAATCGTCAACTTATCCCTCAAAAAATAAGCCCTCACATGACTCTGTAGGTACAAATCTAGAAAAAGGATAGCTCTAAAAATATGGAAATGCAAAACCTTACAGGAAAAATTAGTTTTTTAGTGTGCGATAGTAGCCAAACATACACAAACCCAATATAAATCTGATGTTGCTATAATTGCACCCACCTGAAGCACTTGATCATTCTGCCTCCCAAAGGCTGCAGTAAGACTCAGTTCATATTTATCCTGACCTCTACACTAAACACTTACACCGGAGTTTCCATGTAAATCCCTTAAATATGTCATTCAGACAGAGCCACCAATGGAATATTCCCTATAATGTGGAAGAGGGAGTTGCCATCGACTCTGTCTGGCTTATAATTCAGTGGTGTTAATATTTTTTTAGCAGCCATAAAACAGTGGTCAACCAGTTTTGTGCACTTATGAAAAGACAAACACCACTGAACAGAGAAGTCCAGAGTAACTCTGCTGCCTCATTATAGTGAATGGATTCCTCAACGGTGTCATCTGAATCACGTCATTTGGAGATAAAGATGAAAACCCCAATGTAAATATTCAGTGAAGAGCACAGGATAAATGTGGTCCAAAATGTTATGTAAAAGGTTCCTAATAAAAGCTTTAACTCAATCCACACACAAAAAGCCCCAATTCAGGTCCATCCTCTGTCAATTCAAATATAGGGGGTTTACACATTACTAGTAACACAAAGGCTCTGGAGAAATCCCAAATCACAAATTCCCTCTTCTCTTCTGAGCCTCAGAGTATGCCTAAACCACATTTAGCATACACGTTAAGCATTACTGTAGTGAAGAGAGCCCGCTTAATTAATAGGGTGCGTGCATATCTCCAGAAGCATGAGCTGGACACAATGTATTGAGCATAATATATGGGCACTACAATAGCAGATTTGCAATTTTCACTTAACAACATATATTGCTGTTATCATCACACTTGTGGATAAATTCCCAAAGGAGTAATTTCTGGGGCTCTATATATGGAGTCTGAAAACTATTCTAGGAAAATCTTTCCTCCAAGAGTCCAATAGCACTCCCGCTCCCTGAGTCTCGTCATGCGGCTAAGGCTAAGAACACACATCCGGCTTTTCTGCCGTTTGTCGGATCCGGCGTGCTCCTGTACAGTCTATACAGTACAGTGGCTGCGCTGCAACTTCCTGGTCACATGCTCCGGTCACATGACAGCACATAAGCAAGGATGATTGACCTTAGGGAGATCAACATCCAGCACCACGGAGACACCATCACGTGTTTCTCAACGCAGTGATTCTAGAACAAGGCCCCCTGGGAAAATATGCAAAACAAGACTGCCGCGGAAACACCAACACATGTCTCAACGCTGGCAGGAAACTAGCCAGGTGTTTCACCGGGAAGGAACAACCACAGGAAGCGCAGTCTCCAGTCAAGGAAACTGCCTATGCCAAACCATGGTATCCATCCACAGACAGCTGTTTTGGGGTATTTGCCCCTCATCAGTGTGGAGTAGGAAACTGGCTAGTGGGAGCAATGCCTAGTAAAAGACTAGATAAGCAAGGATGATTGACCTTAGGGAGATCAACATCCAGCACCAAGGAGACACCATCACGTGTTTCTCAACGCAGTGATTCTAGAACAAGGCCCCCTGGGAAAATATGCAAAACAAGACTGCCGCGGAAACACCATCACATGTCTCAACGCTGGCAGGAAACTAGCCAGGTCTTTCACCGGGAAGGAACAACCACGGGAAGAGCAGTCTCCAGTCAAGGACACCGCCTATGCCAAAACATGGTATCCATCCACAGACAGCTGTTTCGGGGTATTTGCCCCTCATCAGTGTGGAGTAGGAAACTGGCTAGTGGGAGCAATGCCTAGTAAAAGACTACATAAGCAAGGATGATTGACCTTAGGGAGATCAACATCCAGCACCACGGAGACACCATCACGTGTTTCTCAACGCAGTGATTCTAGAACAAGGCCCCCTGGGAAAATATGCAAAACAAGACTACCGCGGATACACCATCACATGTCTCAACGCTGGCAGGAAACTAGCCAGGTCTTTCACCGGGAAGGAACAACCACGGGAAGAGCTGTCTCTAGTTAAGGAAACCGCCTATGCCAAAACATAGTATCCATCCACAGACACCTGTTTCGGGGTATTTGCCTCTCATCAGTGTGGAGTAGGAAACTGGCTAGTGGGAGCAATGCCTAGTAAAAGACTACATAAGCAAGGATGATTGACCTTAGGGAGATCAACATCCGGCACCATGGAGACACCATCACGTGTTTCTCAACGCAGTGATTCTAGAACAAGGCCCCCTGGGAAAATATGCAAAACGCGGAAACCAGATATGCTTTTTATTTCTAATAAAGAATTTTTTTGGGTGTGTGTGTTTATTTACTGTCATTTACAGATTAATCATGGAAGGTTTCTCGGGGAGACGCCTGACATGATTAATCTAGGACTTATTGGCAGCTATGGGCTGCCAAAAACTCCTTATTACCCCAATTTGCCAACGCACCAGGGCAAATCGGGAAGAGCCGGGTACAGTCCCAGAACTGTCGCATATAATGTATGCGGCAATTCTGTCCGGCTGCTGACTGATATTGTTAGGCTGGGGGGCTCCCCATAACGTGGGGCTCCCCATCCTGAGAATACCAGCCTTCAGCCGTATGGCTTTATCTGGCTGGTATTAAAATGGGGGGGACCGCACGCCGTTTTTTTTAATTATTTATTTATTTATTTTACTGCACAGTATAGACACGCCCACCGGCTGCTGTGATTGGGTGCAGCGAGACAGCTGTCACTCAGCGTGGGCGGCGTGTCTGACTGCAACCAATCATAGGCGCCGGTGGGTGGGGAAAGCAGGGAATTCGAGATTGATTAATGAGCGGCCGGCATTTTCAAAGTAATTGTTGCCGCGTATTCTCTGCACAGCTGTTCCTCGCCACGCTGGTGATCGGGGAGCGGTAAGTATGAGAAAGGGCTGCTAACTTCAGTCACTCTGGGGATTAGCGGTCACTGGTGAATCCTTCACAGGTGACCGCTAATCAGTACGCGGCACACAGACAGAGCCGCGGCATGACAATGAAGTCGGGTGAAGTTCACCCGAGTTCATTCTCATCGCGCAACTCTGTCAGCTGTCAGCCGACATTTATCAACGACATTGTGCAACACACAAATGGACATTCCACACAGACATTCCACGTACACATACACGGGCATTTTACACACAAACACGGACATTTTACACGTACACACGGCTTGCATACGCCATCACACGGATACCATACGTACCAGAGAAACGTCCCAAAAAAATGGAACACGGATCCGAAAAATGGACCGTAAGACACGTACGTTTTTTTTGCGGAAGTGTGATTTAGGCCTTAAAAGTACTTACGGATTAGCATGCTGAAAAGAAATTGCACAGCAAACTGTGTGGTCCATTTTTCCTATTAGCCCTTATAAAATTTTAAAACTTGGTGTTAAACAAGATTTAAGTTGTAAAAATGCAATTATTCTTTCTTTACAACCCAATGGTATAAAATTCTGTAAGGCACATGTGGTGTCAACATGCTCACTGCACCCCCTAGATGAATTCATTGAACAGTGTAGTTTGTAAAGTCGGGTTACTTAAGGGGGAAGGCTTTGCTCTTCTGGCATGTCAGGGGCTCTGCTAATGTGACATGGCACCCTCAAACAATTCCAGCAAAATCTGCACTCCAATATGGTGCTCATTCCCTTTTGAGCTTTGCACTGTGCCACAAAAGTAGTTTTAAACTACATATGAGTATTGGCATACTTGGGAGAAATTGCATAACAAATTTTACTGTTCACTTTCTCTTATTATACCTTTTGAAAATTACAAACTTGGGGTCAAAGAAACATTATATTGGAAAAAAAATTGCAATTTTTCATTTAAACAACCCAATAGTATACAATTCAGTGAATCGCCTGTGGGTTAAAAATGCTCACTACATCCCTAGATTAATTCCTTGAGAGGTGTAGTTTCCAAACTGGGGTCTCCTCTGGTGGTTTCTACTGTTTTAGCATGTCAGAGGCTCTTTGAATGGGACATGGTGTCTACAATCTATTTGAGTCAAAATGGCACTCCAAAATTCAAATAGGGCTTCTTCCCTTCCGCGCCCTGCAGTGTGCCCAACAATTAATTACCCATCATAAGGGCTATTGATGGACTCAAGTGAAATTGCATAACAAATGATATGGTCCATATTCTCCTGTTACCATAGTGAAAATCAAAAATTTGGGGCTAAAGAAACCTTTCTGTAGCAAAAAGGTTTTTTCACATTTCCACAGCTCAACATTATAAAATTCTGTGAAGCCCCTCAGGGTTCAATGTGCTCACTACATCTCTAAATAAGTTCCCTGAGGAGTTTATTTCCAAAATGTCATCATTTGTTTCCACTATTTAAACACATCAGGGGCTCTGCAAACGTGACATGATGTCTATTTATTCCAGCCAATTTTGCACTCCAAAAGTCAAAAGGCGCCCTTTCCCTTCCAAGCCCTGTCATGCATCCAAACATTAGTTTTCCAACGCATATGGGATATCGGCATACTCAGGAGAAATTGCACAACAAATTGTACATTCCATTTTCTCCTAATTCCCTTGTGAAAATGCAACAGTTGGGGCTAAATCAATATTTTTGTTGGAAAATGTAAAATTTTCATTTTTTCTTTCCACCTTTCTTTAATTCCTGTGAAGCACCTAAAAAGTTAATAAACTTCTTAGATGAGGTTTTGAGCATACTTTTGGGCGCTATTTTTAGAATGGTGTCACATTTGGGTATTTTCTGTCACCTAGGCCTCTCAAAGTCATTTGAAATATAATCTGGTCCCTAAAAAACCTGGCTTTGTAAGTTTTGTTGGAAAA
Source organism: Anomaloglossus baeobatrachus (assembly GCF_048569485.1). NCBI lineage: Eukaryota > Metazoa > Chordata > Amphibia > Anura > Aromobatidae > Anomaloglossus > Anomaloglossus baeobatrachus. The sequence goes on from NC_134354.1 coordinate 213,771,852, forward strand.
ATTATAAATTCCTGATAAACTTTTAACCCTTCTAACTTCCTGAAAAATATATATATTAAAAAATGATGCTGATACAAAGTAGAGAAATGGCAAAAGTTATTTATTAATGATTTTGTTTGATATAATTAATATCTGGTTTAAAGGGAACCTGCACATTGAACCCCGCTGCCTGGAGAAAATAAAGTTTAATCCTCCTTGCAGCACCAGCGCCACCCCAGTGACTGAGACCCAAAAGTTCATTACCTCAGCATTGGGGTTCAATGTGGAGGCACCAGAGAGATTTCCAACCATATCTGCAGTAGAGATGAGCGAACCGGTCCCGGTTCGGCTCGAGGTCGGTTCGCCGAACGGAGGTCCCGTTCGAGTTCGGCTCGTCGAACGTTCGACGAACCGAACTTGAACTGCATAGGAAACAATGGCAGGCAATCACAAACACATAAAAACACCTAGAAAACACCCTCAAAGGTGTCCAAAAGGTGACAAACAACTCACAACACAACACAAACACATGGGAAAGTGACAAGGACATATACTCATGCAAAAACAAAAGAGCTGGACAAGGAAAAAGAGGAGGACACACAGATATAGGCATGGCACGCCCTTCTAAAATCATGTAAAACACCGCAAGGTGACTCCAAGCGTAGTGTCCCTTTTTTCCAAAAATTGGGCCCCACACACACCCACCCATTCAGTGGCAGCACTTGTGCCCTACTTGTTCACTTCACAGCTAGATTTGCATCAAGCACATTCCAAAATACGCCATTCTTATCCGTCCCCAGAATGACACCGGGGTAGGTAGCAAAGTCTTTCCTGATCCCAGCTCTGTTCATCTTGGCTTCTTTTAAAAACACATCAAGCAAGGGTTACTCCAAGCGGAGCCTCCCTTTTTTCCAAAAATTGGGCCCCACACACACCCACCCCTTCAGTGACAGCAGTTGTGCCTCAGTTGTACACTTCACAGCTAGATTTGCATCGAGCACATTCAATAATACGCCATAATTAACCGTCCCCAGGATGACACCGGGGTAGGTAAAAGTCTTTGCTGAACCATGACTTGTTCATCTTGGCTCCTTTTAAAAAACACAGCAAGCAAGGGTTACTCCAAGCGGAGCCTCCCTTTTTTCCAAAAATTGTGCCCCACACACACCCACCCATTCAGTGGCAGCACTTGTGCCCTAGTTGTACACTTCACAGCTAGATTTGCATCAAGCACATTCCAAAATACACCATTCTTATCCGTCTCCAGGATGACACCGGGGTAGGTAGCAAAGTCTTTCCTGATCCCAGCTCTGTTCATCTTGGCTTCTTTTAAAAACACATCAAGCAAGGGTTACTCCAAGCGGAGCCTCCCTTTTTTTCCAAAAATTGTGCCCCACACACACCCACCCATTCAGTGGCAGCACTTGTGCCCTAGTTGTACACTTCACAGCTAGATTTACATCAAGCACATGCAAAAATACACCATTCTTATCCGTCTCCAGGATGACACCAGGGTAGGTAGCAAAGTCTTTCCTGATCCCAGCTCTGTTCATCTTGGCTTCTTTTAAAAACACATCAAGCAAGGGTTACTCCAAGCGGAGCCTCCCTTTTTTCCAAAAATTGTGCCCCACACACACCCACCCATTCAGTGGCAGCAATTGTGCCCTAGTTGTACACTTCACAGCTAGATTTGCATCAAGCACATTCAAAAATACGCCATAATTAACAGTCCCCAGGATGACACCAGGGTAGGTAGCAAAGTCTTTCCTGATCCCAGCTCTGTTCATCTTGGCTTCTTTTAAAAACACATCAAGCAAGGGTTACTTCAAGCGGAGCCTCCCTTTTTTCCAAAAATTGTGCCCCACACACACCCACCCATTCAGTGGCAGCACTTGTGCCCTAGTTGTACACTTCACAGCTAGATTTGCATCAAGCACATTCAAAAATACGCCATAATTAACCGTCCCCAGGATGACACCGGGGTAGGTAAAAGTCTTTGCTGAACCATGACTTGTTCATCTTGGCTCCTTTTAAAAAACACAGCAAGCAAGGGTTACTCCAAGCGGAGCCTCCCTTTTTTCCAAAAATTGTGCCCCACACACACCCACCCGTTCAGTGGCAGCACTTGTGCCCTAGTTGTACACTTCACAGCTAGATTTGCATCAAGCACATTCCAAAATACACCATTCTTATCCGTCCCCAGGATGACACCGGGGTAGGTAGCAAAGTCTTTCCTGATCCCAGCTCTGTTCATCTTGGCTTCTTTTAAAAACACATCAAGCAAGGGTTACTCCAAGCGGAGCCTCCCTTTTTTTCCAAAAATTGTGCCCCACACACACCCACCCATTCAGTGGCAGCACTTGTGCCCTAGTTGTACACTTCACAGCTAGATTTGCATCAAGCACATTCAAAAATACGCCATAATTAACCGTCCCCAGGATGACACCGGGGTAGGTAGCAAAGTCTTTCCTGATCCCAGCTCTGTTCATCTTGGCTTATTTTAAAAACACATCAAGCAAGGGTTACTCCAAGCGGAGCCTCCCTTTTTTCCAAAAATTGTGCCCCACACACACCCACCCATTCAGTGGCAGCACTTGTGCCCTAGTTGTACACTTCACAGCTAGATTTGCATCAAGCACATTCCAAATCCACAAGCATTTACTCTCCCCAGGATGACACAGGGGTAGTAAATTCCTTCTGGATCCATGACTTGTTCATTTTGATGAACGTCAGTCTGTCCACATTGTCACTGGACAGACGCGTGCGCTTATCTGTCAGCACACACCCAGCAGCACTGAAGACACGTTCAGAGACAACGCTGGCAGCTGGACACGACAAAATCTCCAAGGCGTAACTGGATAGCTCTGGCCATTTTTCTAGATTTGAAGCCCAAAATGAGCAAGGCTCCATTTGCAAAGTCATGGCATCGATGTTCATTTGTAGATACTCCTGTATCATCCTCTCCAGCCGTTGACTATGTGTCAGACTTGTTGTCTCTGGTGGCCTTGCAAAGGAGGGTCTAAAAAAATTATGAAAAGATTCCATAAAATTGCTGTTACCAGAAACAGATACGGTCCTACTGGTACGGGTAGACTGTTGAAGATGACGAGACCGTCCCATGTTTGTCAAGTTACAACTGGGAGATTAACTCCCTGCACCTGCACGGTTGTTTGGTGGAAAAGCGGATCTAAGATCGAGTAACAGCTTCTGCTGATACTCCTGCATACGTGCGTCCCTTTCTATGGCTGGAATTATGTTACAAAATTTGGACTTGTACCGGGGATCTAATAGTGTGGCAAGCCAGTAGTCATCATCACTTCTAATTTTGACAATACGAGGGTCATGTTGGAGGTAGTGCAACTAGAAGGCACTCATGTGTCTTGCGCAGCCATGCGGACCAAGTCAATGCTGTGTTTGTGGCATAGAGGTGCTAACCGTTCTTTCTTCCTCTGACATCTCCCCCCAACCTCTTTCAACTGAAATTTGACCAAGGTCTCCCTCATCTGCTGAGTCTTCCATGTCCATGGACAGTTCGTCCTCCATTTCTTCATGTCCTCCTGCACCTTCCTCAACATCTCGCCTGCTACCATGCGCCCTTGTTGATCCCTGTCCCCCATGGTCCCATGCCTGGCGCCTTGGTGATGATGAACGTCTGGACCTTGGTGATGTTGTTGTGTCTTGCGCATATGAATCCTCCTGTAGTTCATCCCCTTCCTGTTGTCCCACCCCCTGACTCCAAATAGTGTTTAGCGTGTGCTCCAGCATGTAAATGACTGGAATTGTCATGCTGATAATGGCATTGTCAGCGCTAAACATATTCGTCGCCATGTCGAAACTGTGCAGAAGGGTGCATAGGTCCTTGATCTGAGACCACTCCACCAGGGTGATCTGCCCCACCTCTGCATCTCGTTGGCCCAGGCTATACGTCATGACGTATTGCACCAGGGCTCGGCGGTGCTGCCACAGTCGCTGTAACATGTGGAGAGTTGAATTCCAGCGTGTCGCCACATCGCATTTCAAGCGATGAACCGGCAGGCCGAAAGACTTCTGGAGCGATGCAAGTCACTCAGCTGCGGCGCTTGAACGGCGGAAGTGAGCAGACAGTTTTCGTGCCCTGTTCAGAAGGCCATCTAGGCCGGGATAGTGTGTTAAAAATTGCTGCACGACAAGGTTCAACACGTGAGCCATACAAGGTACGTGTGTCACCTTGCCCAGGCGAAGGGCCGCACCCAGGTTTGCAGCATTGTCGCACACGGCCTTACCAGGCTGCAGGTTGAGTGGAGACAACCATTTATTAAACTCGGACCGCAGAGCTGACCACAACTCCTCAGCTGTGTGACTCTTATTCCCAAGACATGTCAAGCTAAAGACCGCCTGATGCCGTTGCGCTCTGCTGCCAGCATAGTAATGAGGGGTGCGTGATTCCTTCTGCGCAGTGAGAACGCTGGTGGCCTGACCAGGCAGGCTTGGGGCGGAGGTGGAGGACCCAGATGAGGTGGAGGATGCAGAAGCAGTGGCGGAACTTGGACAGACAGAGGATTGACACACAAGTCGTGGGGACGGCAAGACTTGTGCAGCAGACCCTTCACCATCTATCACCATAGTTACCCAGTGCCCAGTCAGCGACATGTAACATCCCTGTCCATGCTTACTGGTCCAAGTATCGGTGGTGAAATGCACCCGTTCACACACAGAGTTTCTCAAGGAAGCGGTGATGTTGTGTGCGACATGCTGGTGTAGCGCGGGCACACCTTTCTTAGAGAAGTAGTGGCGACTAGGCATCTGGTACTGGGGCACAGCGACAGACATAAGGTCTCTAAAATCCTGTGTGTCCACTAGGCGGAAAGGCAGCATTTCGGTAGCCAACAGCTTACAGAGGGATAGAGTCAACCTCTTAGCTTTGTCATGGGTCGCAGGAAGAGGCCTTTTATTTGACCACATCTGAGGGACAGAGATCTGGCTGCTGTGTGTAGACGGTGTTGAGTAGGGTGTCCCTGGAAAAATGCAGGTTTGTGAGGAAAGTGCAGGCGGAGACATGATGTTGCCTTCATCCAACGTTGGTGCTATCGATGTCTGAGAGAGCTGTACACACTCACTTGTTTCCCCTTCCAAACCAACTGACGACCTACCAAGCAAACTGCCTGTTGCGGTTACAGTGGTGGAAGTTGTGGGTGGAAAAACAGGTGTGACAGCTGTCCCCACAGTCCTAGAAGATGAAGAGCGCGCGGATGCACTGGAAGGGGCAGGCGGTGGATGGTTCGCTCCGCTAGGCCGCATTGCAGCACGGTGAGCTTCCCATCGGGCCATATGATATTTATTCATGTGACGATTCATGGAAGAAGTTGTCAAACTGCTGAGGTTTTGACCTCTACTAAGAGAACCATGACAAATTTTACAGATCCCATAATTTGGGCGATCTTTTTCTATGTCAAAAAAGGACCAGGCTAGGCAAGGCTTAGAGGCCATGCGACCTGTTGATCCACCCCGAATAATGCTCAGAGGCAGAGTGGTGGCTGAGGATGCAGTTGTAGACGTGCTACCAGTACTCCGACTGTGTCCAGGAAGGCGCAAGGTAACTTCGTCATCAGTTGCATCCTCCTCCACCACCTCTGTTGACCTCCTCGAGTGCCTGACTGTGGGTTGACAGTAGGTGGGATCTAGAACTTCATCATCAATTGTTGTGTTTGCACTCCCCTCCCCCTCAGACCGAGCCTCTTCTTGCCCTGACCGAATATTTAAGTTGTCATCCCAATCGGGTATCTGAGTCTCATCTTCATCAGTATGTTCCTCATTGTCTATAACCACAGGTGTTACAGTTTGTGACAAAGGGTCAACATTATGCTCAGAAACTTGGTCCTCACGGCCTGAATCAGAGTCACAAAGGTTCTGGGCATCACTGCAGACCATTTCCTGTTCTGTACTCACTGTAGCTTGGGAGCAGACCTCTGATTCCCAGGCTATAGTGTGACTGAACAGCTCTGCAGACTCAGCCATCTCAGTTCCACCATACTGTGCAGGGCTGATGGAGACTTCAGAGCTGGGAGAAATCAAGTTTGATTGGGATGACAACTCAGAGGACTGGTGTTTTTTGGATGCGGTACTTGAAGTGGCTGAGAGGGCACTTGTTGGACCACTTGAGATCCATTCAAGCATTTTCCTTTTTTGGCCATCATCTACCTTTGTTCCTGTTGTTCGTGTCCGTAAAAACGGGAGCACATCGGATTGTCCACGGTAAGTAGTAGACATCTTACTTTTGCTGGTAGATGGTCTATCTTCAGCAGATGATAATGGAGCTTTGCCACCTTCCCCACGGACAAAACCTTTTTTGCCTTTTCCACCACGCCTCTTCCCCTTTCCACCAGCATCTGTAATTTTGCCACTCATGTTGATTGCGACAAGATTGTGCACTGAAAATGTGGTAGTAAAAATTGAGAGGTGGTGTAGATTGCAGTGGTGGTCTAGCTTTATTAACAGCAGAATAATAAAGAATAAATATCCCTGACAATGGAACTACAGCATTTAAACTGGCAGCAAAAATTGATAGTATAATGGCTTAGTTATAATGAGTTGGAGTGTGCAATGCAGGCAGAGGTGCTGCAAATGTCTTTGCACTAGTGTGACTAGACAAATGTCCTATAGCCACGTTTAGGATGCCACTAGGTACACTGAGTGTTTGCTAGTATAATGGCTTAGTTATCATGAGTTGGAGTGTGCAATGCAGGCAGAGGTGCTGCAAATGTCTTTGCACTAGTGTGACTAGACAAAAGTCCAATAGCCACGTTTAGGATGCCACTAGGTACACTGAGTGTTTGCTAGTATAATGGCTTAGTTATAATGAGTTGGAGTGTGCAATGCAGGCAGAGGTGCTGCAAATGTCTTTGCACTAGTGTGACTAGACAAAAGTCCAATAGCCACGTTTAGGATGCCACTAGGTACACTGAGTGTTTGCTAGTATAATGGCTTAGTTATAATGAGTTGGAGTGTGCAATGCAGGCAGAGGTGCTGCAAATGTCTTTGCACTAGTGTGACTAGACAAATGTCCAATAGCCACGTTTAGGATGCCACTAGGTACACTGAGTGTTTGCTAGTATAATGGCTTAGTTATAATGAGTTGGAGTGTGCAATGCAGGCAGAGGTGCTGCAAATGTCTTTGCACTAGTGTGACTAGACAAATGTCCAATAGCCACGTTTAGGATGCCACTAGGTACACTGAGTGTTTGCTAGTATAATGGCTTAGTTATAATGAGTTGGAGTGTGCAATGCAGGCAGAGGTGCTGCAAATGTCTTTGCACTAGTGTGACTAGACAAAAGTCCAATAGCCACGTTTAGGATGCCACTAGGTACACTGAGTGTTTGCTAGTATAATGGCTTAGTTATAATGAGTTGGAGTGTGCCATGCAGGCAGAGGTGCTGCAAATGTCTTTGCACTAGTGTGACTAGACAAATGTCCAATAGCCACGTTTAGGATGCCACTAGGTACACTGAGTGTTTGCTAGTATAATGGCTTAGTTATAATGAGTTGGAGTGTGCAATGCAGGTAGAGGTGCTGCAAATGTCTTTGCACTAGTGAGACTAGACAAAAGTCCAATAGCCACGTTTAGGATGCCACTAGGTACACTGAGTGTTTGCTAGTATAATGGCTTAGTTATAATGAGTTGGAGTGTGCAATGCAGGCAGAGGTGCTGCAAATGTCTTTGCACTAGTGGGACTATAGCAAAGTCCAATAGCCACGTTTAGGATGCCACTAGGTACACTGAGTGTTTGCTAGTATAATGGCTTAGTTATAATGAGTTGGAGTGTGCAATGCAGGCAGAGGTGCTGCAAATGTCTCTGCACTAGTGTGACTAGACAAAAGTCCAATAGCCACGTTTAGGATGCCACTAGGTACACTGAGTGTCTGCTAGTATAATGGCTTAGTTATAATGAGTTGGAGTGTGCAATGCAGGCAGAGGTGCTGCAAATGTCTTTGCACTAGTGTGACTAGACAAATGTCCAATAGCCACGTTTAGGATGCCACTAGGTACACTGAGTGTTTGCTAGTATAATGGCTTAGTTATAATGAGTTGGAGTTTGCAATGCAGGCAGAGGTGCTGCAAATGTCTTTGCACTAGTGTGACTAGACAAAAGTCCAATAGCCACGTTTAGGATGCCACTAGGTACACTGAGTGTTTGCTAGTATAATGGCTTAGTTATAATGAGTTTGAGTGTGCAATGCAGGCAGAGGTGCTGCAAATGTCTTTGCACTAGTGTGACTAGACAAATGTCCAATAGCCACGTTTAGGATGCCACTAGGTACACTGAGTGTTTGCTAGTATAATGGCTTAGTTATAATGAGTTGGAGTGTGCAATGCAGGCAGAGGTGCTGCAAATGTCTTTGCACTAGTGTGACTAGACAAAAGTCCAATAGCCACGTTTAGGATGCCACTAGGTACACTGAGTGTTTGCTAGTATAATGGCTTAGTTATAATGAGTTGGAGTGTGCAATGCAGGCAGAGGTGCTGCAAATGTCTTTGCACTAGTGTGACTAGACAAATGTCCAATAGCCACGTTTAGGATGCCACTAGGTACACTAAGTGTTTGCTAGTATAATGGCTTAGTTATAATGAGTTGGAGTGTGCCATGCAGGCAGAGGTGCTGCAAATGTCTTTGCACTAGTGTGACTAGACAAAAGTCCAATAGCCACGTTTAGGATGCCACTAGGTACACTGAGTGTTTGCTAGTATAATGGCTTAGTTATAATGAGTTGAAGTGTGCAATGCAGGCAGAGGTGCTGCAAATGTCTTTGCACTAGTGTGACTAGACAAAAGTCCAATAGCCACGTTTAGGATGCCACTAGGTACACTGAGTGTTTGCTAGTATAATGGCTTAGTTATAATGAGTTGGAGTGTGCAATGCAGGCAGAGGTGCTGCAAATGTCTTTGCACTAGTGAGACTAGACAAATGTCCAATAGCCACGTTTAGGATGCCACTAGGTACACTGAGTGTTTGCTAGTATAATGGCTTAGTTATAATGAGTTGGAGTGTGCAATGCAGGCAGAGGTGCTGCAAATGTCTTTGCACTAGTGGGACTATAGCAAAGTCCAATAGCCACGTTTAGGATGCCACTAGGTACACTGAGTGTTTGCTAGTATAATGGCTTAGTTATAATGAGTTGGAGTGTGCAATGCAGGCAGAGGTGCTGCAAATGTCTTTGCACTAGTGTGACTAGACAAAAGTCCAATAGCCACGTTTAGGATGCCACTAGGTACACTGAGTGTTTGCTAGTATAATGGCTTAGTTATAATGAGTTGGAGTGTGCAATGCAGGCAGAGGTGCTGCAAATGTCTTTGCACTAGTGTGACTAGACAAATGTCCAATAGCCACGTTTAGGATGCCACTAGGTACACTGAGTGTTTGCTAGTATAATGGCTTAGTTATAATGAGTTGGAGTGTGCAATGCAGGCAGAGGTGCTGCAAATGTCTTTGCACTAGTGTGACTAGACAAAAGTCCAATAGCCACGTTTAGGATGCCACTAGGTACACTGAGTGTTTGCTAGTATAATGGCTTAGTTATAATGAGTTTGAGTGTGCAATGCAGGCAGAGGTGCTGCAAATGTCTTTGCACTAGTGTGACTAGACAAATGTCCAATAGCCACGTTTAGGATGCCACTAGGTACACTGAGTGTTTGCTAGTATAATGGCTTAGTTATAATGAGTTGGAGTGTGCAATGCAGGCAGAGGTGCTGCAAATGTCTTTGCACTAGTGTGACTAGACAAAAGTCCAATAGCCACGTTTAGGATGCCACTAGGTACACTGAGTGTTTGCTAGTATAATGGCTTAGTTATAATGAGTTGGAGTGTGCAATGCAGGCAGAGGTGCTGCAAATGTCTTTGCACTAGTGTGACTAGACAAATGTCCAATAGCCACGTTTAGGATGCCACTAGGTACACTAAGTGTTTGCTAGTATAATGGCTTAGTTATAATGAGTTGGAGTGTGCCATGCAGGCAGAGGTGCTGCAAATGTCTTTGCACTAGTGTGACTAGACAAAAGTCCAATAGCCACGTTTAGGATGCCACTAGGTACACTGAGTGTTTGCTAGTATAATGGCTTAGTTATAATGAGTTGGAGTGTGCAATGCAGGCAGAGGTGCTGCAAATGTCTTTGCACTAGTGTGACTAGACAAATGTCCAATAGCCACGTTTAGGATGCCACTAGGTACACTGAGTGTTTGCTAGTATAATGGCTTAGTTATAATGAGTTGGAGTGTGCAATGCAGGCAGAGGTGCTGCAAATGTCTTTGCACTAGTGTGACTAGACAAAAGTCCAATAGCCACGTTTAGGATGCCACTAGGTACACTGAGTGTTTGCTAGTATAATGGCTTAGTTATAATAAGTTGGAGTGTGCAATGCAGGCAGAGGTGCTGCAAATGTCTTTGCACTAGTGTGACTAGACAAATGTCCAATAGCCACGTTTAGGATGCCACTAGGTACACTGAGTGTTTGCTAGTATAATGGCTTAGTTATAATGAGTTGGAGTGTGCAATGCAGGCAGAGGTGCTGCAAATGTCTTTGCACTAGTGTGACTAGACAAAAGTCCAATAGCCACGTTTAGGATGCCACTAGGTACACTGAGTGTTTGCTAGTATAATGGCTTAGTTATAATGAGTTGGAGTGTGCAATGCAGGCAGAGGTGCTGCAAATGTCTTTGCACTAGTGTGACTAGACAAATGTCCAATAGCCACGTTTAGGATGCCACTAGGTACACTGAGTGTTTGCTAGTATAATGGCTTAGTTATAATGAGTTGGAGTGTGCAATGCAGGCAGAGGTGCTGCAAATGTCTTTGCACTAGTGTGACTAGACAAAAGTCCAATAGCCACGTTTAGGATGCCACTAGGTACACTGAGTGTTTGCTAGTATAATGGCTTAGTTATAATGAGTTGGAGTGTGCAATGCAGGCAGAGGTGCTGCAAATGTCTTTGCACTAGTGTGACTAGACAAATGTCCAATAGCCACGTTTAGGATGCCACTAGGTACACTAAGTGTTTGCTAGTATAATGGCTTAGTTATAATGAGTTGGAGTGTGCCATGCAGGCAGAGGTGCTGCAAATGTCTTTGCACTAGTGTGACTAGAGAAAAGTCCAATAGCCACGTTTAGGATGCCACTAGGTACACTGAGTGTTTGCTAGTATAATGGCTTAGTTATAATGAGTTGGAGTGTGCAATGCAGGCAGAGGTGCTGCAAATGTCTTTGCACTAGTGTGACTAGACAAATGTCCTATAGCCACGTTTAGGATGCCACTAGGTACACTGAGTGTTTGCTAGTATAATGGCTTAGTTATAATGAGTTGGAGTGTGCAATGCAGGCAGAGGTGCTGCAAATGTCTTTGCACTAGTGTGACTAGACAAAAGTCCAATAGCCACGTTTAGGATGCCACTAGGTACACTGAGTGTTTGCTAGTATAATGGCTTAGTTATAATGAGTTGGAGTGTGCAATGCAGGCAGAGGTGCTGCAAATGTCTTTGCACTAGTGTGACTAGACAAAAGTCTAATAGCCACGTTTAGGATGCCACTAGGTACACTGAGTGTTTGCTAGTATAATGGCTTAGTTATAATAAGTTGGAGTGTGCAATGCAGGCAGAGGTGCTGCAAATGTCTTTGCACTAGTGTGACTAGACAAATGTCCAATAGCCACGTTTAGGATGCCACTAGGTACACTGAGTGTTTGCTAGTATAATGGCTTAGTTATAATGAGTTGGAGTGTGCAATGCAGGCAGAGGTGCTGCAAATGTCTTTGCACTAGTGTGACTAGACAAAAGTCCAATAGCCACGTTTAGGATGCCACTAGGTACACTGAGTGTTTGCTAGTATAATGGCTTAGTTATAATGAGTTGGAGTGTGCAATGCAGGCAGAGGTGCTGCAAATGTCTTTGCACTAGTGTGACTAGACAAATGTCCAATAGCCACGTTTAGGATGCCACTAGGTACACTGAGTGTTTGCTAGTATAATGGCTTAGTTATAATGAGTTGGAGTGTGCAATGCAGGCAGAGGTGCTGCAAATGTCTTTGCACTAGTGTGACTAGACAAAAGTCCAATAGCCACGTTTAGGATGCCACTAGGTACACTGAGTGTTTGCTAGTATAATGGCTTAGTTATAATGAGTTGGAGTGTGCAATGCAGGCAGAGGTGCTGCAAATGTCTTTGCACTAGTGTGACTAGACAAATGTCCAATAGCCACGTTTAGGATGCCACTAGGTACACTAAGTGTTTGCTAGTATAATGGCTTAGTTATAATGAGTTGGAGTGTGCCATGCAGGCAGAGGTGCTGCAAATGTCTTTGCACTAGTGTGACTAGAGAAAAGTCCAATAGCCACGTTTAGGATGCCACTAGGTACACTGAGTGTTTGCTAGTATAATGGCTTAGTTATAATGAGTTGGAGTGTGCAATGCAGGCAGAGGTGCTGCAAATGTCTTTGCACTAGTGTGACTAGACAAATGTCCAATAGCCACGTTTAGGATGCCACTAGGTACACTGAGTGTTTGCTAGTATAATGGCTTAGTTATAATGAGTTGGAGTGTGCAATGCAGGCAGAGGTGCTGCAAATGTCTTTGCACTAGTGTGACTAGACAAAAGTCCAATAGCCACGTTTAGGATGCCACTAGGTACACTGAGTGTTTGCTAGTATAATGGCTTAGTTATAATGAGTTGGAGTGTGCCATGCAGGCAGAGGTGCTGTAAATGTCTTTGCACTAGTGTGACTAGACTAAAGTCCAATAGCCACGTTTAGGATGCCACTAGGTACACTGAGTGTTTGCTAGTATAATGGCTTAGTTATAATGAGTTGGAGTGTGCCATGCAGGCAGAGGTGCTGCAAATGTCTTTGCACTAGTGGGACTATAGCAAAGTCCAATAGCCACGTTTAGGATGCCACTAGGTACACTGAGTGTTTGCTAGTATAATGGCTTAGTTATAATGAGTTGGAGTGTGCAATGCAGGCAGAGGTGCTGCAAATGTCTTTGCACTAGTGTGACTAGACAAATGTCCTATAGCCACGTTTAGGATGCCACTAGGTACACTGAGTGTTTGCTAGTATAATGGCTTAGTTATAATGAGTTTGAGTGTGCAATGCAGGCAGAGGTGCTGCAAATGTCTTTGCACTAGTGTGACTAGACAAAAGTCCAATAGCCACGTTTAGGATGCCACTAGGTACACTGAGTGTTTGCTAGTATAATGGCTTAGTTATAATGAGTTGGAGTGTGCAATGCAGGCAGAGGTGCTGCAAATGTCTTTGCACTAGTGTGACTAGACAAATGTCCAATAGCCACGTTTAGGATGCCACTAGGTACACTGAGTGTTTGCTAGTATAATGGCTTAGTTATAATGAGTTGGAGTGTGCAATGCAGGCAGAGGTGCTGCAAATGTCTTTGCACTAGTGTGACTAGACAAATGTCCAATAGCCACGTTTAGGATGCCACTAGGTACACTGAGTGTTTGCTAGTATAATGGCTTAGTTATAATGAGTTGGAGTGTGCCATGCAGGCAGAGGTGCTGCAAATGTCTTTGCACTAGTGTGACTAGACAAATGTCCAATAGCCACGTTTAGGATGCCACTAGGTACACTGAGTGTTTGCTAGTATAATGGCTTAGTTATAATGAGTTGGAGTGTGCAATGCAGGCAGAGGTGCTGCAAATGTCTTTGCACTAGTGGGACTATAGCAAAGTCCAATAGCCACGTTTAGGATGCCACTAGGTACACTGAGTGTTTGCTAGTATAATGGCTTAGTTATAATGAGTTGGAGTGTGCCATGCAGGCAGAGGTGCTGCAAATGTCTTTGCACTAGTGTGACTAGACAAATGTCCAATAGCCACGTTTTGGATGCCACTAGGTACACTGAGTGTTTGCTAGTATAATGGCTTAGTTATAATGAGTTGGAGTGTGCAATGCAGGCAGAGGTGCTGCAAATGTCTTTGCACTAGTGTGACTAGACAAAAGTCCAATAGCCACGTTTAGGATGCCACTAGGTACACTGAGTGTTTGCTAGTATAATGGCTTAGTTATAATGAGTTGGAGTGTGCCATGCAGGCAGAGGTGCTGCAAATGTCTTTGCACTAGTGGGACTATAGCAAAGTCCAATAGCCACGTTTAGGATGCCACTAGGTACACTGAGTGTTTGCTAGTATAATGGCTTAGTTATAATGAGTTGGAGTGTGCAATGCAGGCAGAGGTGCTGCAAATGTCTTTGCACTAGTGTGACTAGACAAATGTCCTATAGCCACGTTTAGGATGCCACTAGGTACACTGAGTGTTTGCTAGTATAATGGCTTAGTTATAATGAGTTGGAGTGTGCAATGCAGGCAGAGGTGCTGCAAATGTCTTTGCACTAGTGTGACTAGACAAAAGTCCAATAGCCACGTTTAGGATGCCACTAGGTACACTGAGTGTTTGCTAGTATAATGGCTTAGTTATAATGAGTTGGAGTGTGCAATGCAGGCAGAGGTGCTGCAAATGTCTTTGCACTAGTGTGACTAGACAAAAGTCCAATAGCCACGTTTAGGATGCCACTAGGTACACTGAGTGTTTGCTAGTATAATGGCTTAGTTATAATAAGTTGGAGTGTGCAATGCAGGCAGAGGTGCTGCAAATGTCTTTGCACTAGTGTGACTAGACAAATGTCCAATAGCCACGTTTAGGATGCCACTAGGTACACTGAGTGTTTGCTAGTATAATGGCTTAGTTATAATGAGTTGGAGTGTGCAATGCAGGCAGAGGTGCTGCAAATGTCTTTGCACTAGTGTGACTAGACAAAAGTCCAATAGCCACGTTTAGGATGCCACTAGGTACACTGAGTGTTTGCTAGTATAATGGCTTAGTTATAATGAGTTGGAGTGTGCAATGCAGGCAAAGGTGCTGCAAATGTCTTTGCACTAGTGTGACTAGACAAATGTCCAATAGCCACGTTTAGGATGCCACTAGGTACACTGAGTGTTTGCTAGTATAATGGCTTAGTTATAATGAGTTGGAGTGTGCCATGCAGGCAGAGGTGCTGCAAATGTCTTTGCACTAGTGTGACTAGACAAATGTCCAATAGCCACGTTTTGGATGCCACTAGGTACACTGAGTGTTTGCTAGTATAATGGCTTAGTTATAATGAGTTGGAGTGTGCCATGCAGGCAGAGGTGCTGCAAATGTCTTTGCACTAGTGTGACTAGACAAATGTCCAATAGCCACGTTTTGGATGCCACTAGGTACACTGAGTGTTTGCTAGTATAATGGCTTAGTTATAATGAGTTGGAGTGTGCAATGCAGGCAGAGGTGCTGCAAATGTCTTTGCACTAGTGTGACTAGACAAAAGTCCAATAGCCACGTTTAGGATGCCACTAGGTACACTGAGTGTTTGCTAGTATAATGGCTTAGTTATAATGAGTTGGAGTGTGCCATGCAGGCAGAGGTGCTGCAAATGTCTTTGCACTAGTGGGACTATAGCAAAGTCCAATAGCCACGTTTAGGATGCCACTAGGTACACAGAGTGTTTGCTAGTATAATGGCTTAGTTATAATGAGTTGGAGTGTGCAATGCAGGCAGAGGTGCTGCAAATGTCTTTGCACTAGTGTGACTAGACAAATGTCCTATAGCCACGTTTAGGATGCCACTAGGTACACTGAGTGTTTGCTAGTATAATGGCTTAGTTATAATGAGTTGGAGTGTGCAATGCAGGCAGAGGTGCTGCAAATGTCTTTGCACTAGTGTGACTAGACAAAAGTCCAATAGCCACGTTTAGGATGCCACTAGGTACACTGAGTGTTTGCTAGTATAATGGCTTAGTTATAATGAGTTGGAGTGTGCAATGCAGGCAGAGGTGCTGCAAATGTCTTTGCACTAGTGTGACTAGACAAAAGTCCAATAGCCACGTTTAGGATGCCACTAGGTACACTGAGTGTTTGCTAGTATAATGGCTTAGTTATAATAAGTTGGAGTGTGCAATGCAGGCAGAGGTGCTGCAAATGTCTTTGCACTAGTGTGACTAGACAAATGTCCAATAGCCACGTTTAGGATGCCACTAGGTACACTGAGTGTTTGCTAGTATAATGGCTTAGTTATAATGAGTTGGAGTGTGCAATGCAGGCAGAGGTGCTGCAAATGTCTTTGCACTAGTGTGACTAGACAAAAGTCCAATAGCCACGTTTAGGATGCCACTAGGTACACTGAGTGTTTGCTAGTATAATGGCTTAGTTATAATGAGTTGGAGTGTGCAATGCAGGCAGAGGTGCTGCAAATGTCTTTGCACTAGTGTGACTAGACAAATGTCCAATAGCCACGTTTAGGATGCCACTAGGTACACTGAGTGTTTGCTAGTATAATGGCTTAGTTATAATGAGTTGGAGTGTGCAATGCAGGCAGAGGTGCTGCAAATGTCTTTGCACTAGTGTGACTAGACAAAAGTCCAATAGCCACGTTTAGGATGCCACTAGGTACACTGAGTGTTTGCTAGTATAATGGCTTAGTTATAATGAGTTGGAGTGTGCAATGCAGGCAGAGGTGCTGCAAATGTCTTTGCACTAGTGTGACTAGACAAATGTCCAATAGCCACGTTTAGGATGCCACTAGGTACACTAAGTGTTTGCTAGTATAATGGCTTAGTTATAATGAGTTGGAGTGTGCCATGCAGGCAGAGGTGCTGCAAATGTCTTTGCACTAGTGTGACTAGAGAAAAGTCCAATAGCCACGTTTAGGATGCCACTAGGTACACTGAGTGTTTGCTAGTATAATGGCTTAGTTATAATGAGTTGGAGTGTGCAATGCAGGCAGAGGTGCTGCAAATGTCTTTGCACTAGTGTGACTAGACAAATGTCCAATAGCCACGTTTAGGATGCCACTAGGTACACTGAGTGTTTGCTAGTATAATGGCTTAGTTATAATGAGTTGGAGTGTGCCATGCAGGCAGAGGTGCTGCAAATGTCTTTGCACTAGTGTGACTAGACAAATGTCCAATAGCCACGTTTAGGATGCCACTAGGTACACTGAGTGTTTGCTAGTATAATGGCTTAGTTATAATGAGTTGGAGTGTGCAATGCAGGCAGAGGTGCTGCAAATGTCTTTGCACTAGTGGGACTATAGCAAAGTCCAATAGCCACGTTTAGGATGCCACTAGGTACACTGAGTGTTTGCTAGTATAATGGCTTAGTTATAATGAGTTGGAGTGTGCCATGCAGGCAGAGGTGCTGCAAATGTCTTTGCACTAGTGTGACTAGACAAATGTCCAATAGCCACGTTTTGGATGCCACTAGGTACACTGAGTGTTTGCTAGTATAATGGCTTAGTTATAATGAGTTGGAGTGTGCAATGCAGGCAGAGGTGCTGCAAATGTCTTTGCACTAGTGTGACTAGACAAAAGTCCAATAGCCACGTTTAGGATGCCACTAGGTACACTGAGTGTTTGCTAGTATAATGGCTTAGTTATAATGAGTTGGAGTGTGCCATGCAGGCAGAGGTGCTGCAAATGTCTTTGCACTAGTGGGACTATAGCAAAGTCCAATAGCCACGTTTAGGATGCCACTAGGTACACTGAGTGTTTGCTAGTATAATGGCTTAGTTATAATGAGTTGGAGTGTGCAATGCAGGCAGAGGTGCTGCAAATGTCTTTGCACTAGTGTGACTAGACAAATGTCCTATAGCCACGTTTAGGATGCCACTAGGTACACTGAGTGTTTGCTAGTATAATGGCTTAGTTATAATGAGTTGGAGTGTGCAATGCAGGCAGAGGTGCTGCAAATGTCTTTGCACTAGTGTGACTAGACAAAAGTCCAATAGCCACGTTTAGGATGCCACTAGGTACACTGAGTGTTTGCTAGTATAATGGCTTAGTTATAATGAGTTGGAGTGTGCAATGCAGGCAGAGGTGCTGCAAATGTCTTTGCACTAGTGTGACTAGACAAAAGTCCAATAGCCACGTTTAGGATGCCACTAGGTACACTGAGTGTTTGCTAGTATAATGGCTTAGTTATAATAAGTTGGAGTGTGCAATGCAGGCAGAGGTGCTGCAAATGTCTTTGCACTAGTGTGACTAGACAAATGTCCAATAGCCACGTTTAGGATGCCACTAGGTACACTGAGTGTTTGCTAGTATAATGGCTTAGTTATAATGAGTTGGAGTGTGCAATGCAGGCAGAGGTGCTGCAAATGTCTTTGCACTAGTGTGACTAGACAAAAGTCCAATAGCCACGTTTAGGATGCCACTAGGTACACTGAGTGTTTGCTAGTATAATGGCTTAGTTATAATGAGTTGGAGTGTGCAATGCAGGCAAAGGTGCTGCAAATGTCTTTGCACTAGTGTGACTAGACAAATGTCCAATAGCCACGTTTAGGATGCCACTAGGTACACTGAGTGTTTGCTAGTATAATGGCTTAGTTATAATGAGTTGGAGTGTGCCATGCAGGCAGAGGTGCTGCAAATGTCTTTGCACTAGTGTGACTAGACAAATGTCCAATAGCCACGTTTTGGATGCCACTAGGTACACTGAGTGTTTGCTAGTATAATGGCTTAGTTATAATGAGTTGGAGTGTGCCATGCAGGCAGAGGTGCTGCAAATGTCTTTGCACTAGTGTGACTAGACAAATGTCCAATAGCCACGTTTTGGATGCCACTAGGTACACTGAGTGTTTGCTAGTATAATGGCTTAGTTATAATGAGTTGGAGTGTGCAATGCAGGCAGAGGTGCTGCAAATGTCTTTGCACTAGTGTGACTAGACAAAAGTCCAATAGCCACGTTTAGGATGCCACTAGGTACACTGAGTGTTTGCTAGTATAATGGCTTAGTTATAATGAGTTGGAGTGTGCCATGCAGGCAGAGGTGCTGCAAATGTCTTTGCACTAGTGGGACTATAGCAAAGTCCAATAGCCACGTTTAGGATGCCACTAGGTACACTGAGTGTTTGCTAGTATAATGGCTTAGTTATAATGAGTTGGAGTGTGCAATGCAGGCAGAGGTGCTGCAAATGTCTTTGCACTAGTGTGACTAGACAAAAGTCCAATAGCCACGTTTAGGATGCCACTAGGTACACTGAGTGTTTGCTAGTATAATGGCTTAGTTATAATGAGTTGGAGTGTGCAATGCAGGCAGAGGTGCTGCAAATGTCTTTGCACTAGTGTGACTAGACAAATGTCCAATAGCCACGTTTAGGATGCCACTAGGTACACTGAGTGTTTGCTAGTATAATGGCTTAGTTATAATGAGTTGGAGTGTGCAATGCAGGCAGAGGTGCTGCAAATGTCTTTGCACTAGTGTGACTAGACAAAAGTCCAATAGCCACGTTTAGGATGCCACTAGGTACACTGAGTGTTTGCTAGTATAATGGCTTAGTTATAATGAGTTGGAGTGTGCAATGCAGGCAGAGGTGCTGCAAATGTCTTTGCACTAGTGTGACTAGACAAATGTCCAATAGCCACGTTTAGGATGCCACTAGGTACACTAAGTGTTTGCTAGTATAATGGCTTAGTTATAATGAGTTGGAGTGTGCCATGCAGGCAGAGGTGCTGCAAATGTCTTTGCACTAGTGTGACTAGAGAAAAGTCCAATAGCCACGTTTAGGATGCCACTAGGTACACTGAGTGTTTGCTAGTATAATGGCTTAGTTATAATGAGTTGGAGTGTGCAATGCAGGCAGAGGTGCTGCAAATGTCTTTTCACTAGTGTGACTAGACAAATGTCCAATAGCCACGTTTAGGATGCCACTAGGTACACTGAGTGTTTGCTAGTATAATGGCTTAGTTATAATGAGTTGGAGTGTGCAATGCAGGCAGAGGTGCTGCAAATGTCTTTGCACTAGTGTGACTAGACAAAAGTCCAATAGCCACGTTTAGGATGCCACTAGGTACACTGAGTGTTTGCTAGTATAATGGCTTAGTTATAATGAGTTGGAGTGTGCCATGCAGGCAGAGGTGCTGTAAATGTCTTTGCACTAGTGTGACTAGACTAAAGTCCAATAGCCACGTTTAGGATGCCACTAGGTACACTGAGTGTTTGCTAGTATAATGGCTTAGTTATAATGAGTTGGAGTGTGCCATGCAGGCAGAGGTGCTGCAAATGTCTTTGCACTAGTGTGACTAGACAAATGTCCAATAGCCACGTTTTGGATGCCACTAGGTACACTGAGTGTTTGCTAGTATAATGGCTTAGTTATAATGAGTTGGAGTGTGCAATGCAGGCAGAGGTGCTGCAAATGTCTTTGCACTAGTGTGACTAGACAAAAGTCCAATAGCCACGTTTAGGATGCCACTAGGTACACTGAGTGTTTGCTAGTATAATGGCTTAGTTATAATGAGTTGGAGTGTGCCATGCAGGCAGAGGTGCTGCAAATGTCTTTGCACTAGTGGGACTATAGCAAAGTCCAATAGCCACGTTTAGGATGCCACTAGGTACACTGAGTGTTTGCTAGTATAATGGCTTAGTTATAATGAGTTGGAGTGTGCAATGCAGGCAGAGGTGCTGCAAATGTCTTTGCACTAGTGTGACTAGACAAATGTCCTATAGCCACGTTTAGGATGCCACTAGGTACACTGAGTGTTTGCTAGTATAATGGCTTAGTTATAATGAGTTTGAGTGTGCAATGCAGGCAGAGGTGCTGCAAATGTCTTTGCACTAGTGTGACTAGACAAAAGTCCAATAGCCACGTTTAGGATGCCACTAGGTACACTGAGTGTTTGCTAGTATAATGGCTTAGTTATAATGAGTTGGAGTGTGCAATGCAGGCAGAGGTGCTGCAAATGTCTTTGCACTAGTGTGACTAGACAAATGTCCAATAGCCACGTTTAGGATGCCACTAGGTACACTGAGTGTTTGCTAGTATAATGGCTTAGTTATAATGAGTTGGAGTGTGCAATGCAGGCAGAGGTGCTGCAAATGTCTTTGCACTAGTGTGACTAGACAAATGTCCAATAGCCACGTTTAGGATGCCACTAGGTACACTGAGTGTTTGCTAGTATAATGGCTTAGTTATAATGAGTTGGAGTGTGCCATGCAGGCAGAGGTGCTGCAAATGTCTTTGCACTAGTGTGACTAGACAAAAGTCCAATAGCCACGTTTAGGATGCCACTAGGTACACTGAGTGTTTGCTAGTATAATGGCTTAGTTATAATGAGTTGGAGTGTGCAATGCAGGCAGAGGTGCTGCAAATGTGTTTGCACTAGTGTGACTAGACAAATGTCCAATAGCCACGTTTAGGATGCCACTAGGTACACTGAGTGTTTGCTAGTATAATGGCTTAGTTATAATGAGTTGGAGTGTGCAATGCAGGCAGAGGTGCTGCAAATGTCTTTGCACTAGTGGGACTATAGCAAAGTCCAATAGCCACGTTTAGGATGCCACTAGGTACACTGAGTGTTTGCTAGTATAATGGCTTAGTTATAATGAGTTGGAGTGTGCAATGCAGGCAGAGGTGCTGCAAATGTCTTTGCACTAGTGTGACTAGACAAAAGTCCAATAGCCACGTTTAGGATGCCACTAGGTACACTGAGTGTTTGCTAGTATAATGGCTTAGTTATAATGAGTTGGAGTGTGCAATGCAGGCAGAGGTGCTGCAAATGTCTTTGCACTAGTGTGACTAGACAAATGTCCAATAGCCACGTTTAGGATGCCACTAGGTACACTGAGTGTTTGCTAGTATAATGGCTTAGTTATAATGAGTTGGAGTGTGCAATGCAGGCAGAGGTGCTGCAAATGTCTTTGCACTAGTGTGACTAGACAAAAGTCCAATAGCCACGTTTAGGATGCCACTAGGTACACTGAGTGTTTGCTAGTATAATGGCTTAGTTATAATGAGTTGGAGTGTGCAATGCAGGCAGAGGTGCTGCAAATGTCTTTGCACTAGTGTGACTAGACAAAAGTCAAATAGCCACGTTTAGGATGCCACTAGGTACACTGAGTGTTTGCTAGTATAATGGCTTAGTTATAATAAGTTGGAGTGTGCAATGCAGGCAGAGGTGCTGCAAATGTCTTTGCACTAGTGTGACTAGACAAATGTCCAATAGCCACGTTTAGAATGCCACTAGGTACACTGAGTGTTTGCTAGTATAATGGCTTAGTTATAATGAGTTGGAGTGTGCAATGCAGGCAGAGGTGCTGCAAATGTCTTTGCACTAGTGTGACTAGACAAAAGTCCAATAGCCATGTTTAGGATGCCACTAGGTACACTGAGTGTTTGCTAGTATAATGGCTTAGTTATAATGAGTTGGAGTGTGCCATGCAGGCAGAGGTGCTGCAAATGTCTTTGCACTAGTGTGACTAGACAAACGTCCAATAGCCACGTTTAGGATGCCACTAGGTACACTGAGTGTTTGCTAGTATAATGGCTTAGTTATAATGAGTTGGAGTGTGCCATGCAGGCAGAGGTGCTGCAAATGTCTTTGCACTAGTGTGACTAGACAAATGTCCAATAGCCACGTTTAGGATGCCACTAGGTACACTGAGTGTTTGCTAGTATAATGGCTTAGTTATAATGAGTTGGAGTGTGCCATGCAGGCAGAGGTGCTGCAAATGTCTTTGCACTAGTGGGACTATAGCAAAGTCCAATAGCCACGTTTAGGATGCCACTAGGTACACTGAGTGTTTGCTAGTATAATGGCTTAGTTATAATGAGTTGGAGTGTGCAATGCAGGCAGAGGTGCTGCAAATGTCTTTGCACTAGTGTGACTAGACAAAAGTCCAATAGCCACGTTTAGGATGCCACTAGGTACACTGAGTGTTTGCTAGTATAATGGCTTAGTTATAATAAGTTGGAGTGTGCAATGCAGGCAGAGGTGCTGCAAATGTCTTTGCACTAGTGTGACTAGACAAATGTCCAATAGCCACGTTTAGAATGCCACTAGGTACACTGAGTGTTTGCTAGTATAATGGCTTAGTTATAATGAGTTGGAGTGTGCAATGCAGGCAGAGGTGCTGCAAATGTCTTTGCACTAGTGTGACTAGACAAAAGTCCAATAGCCATGTTTAGGATGCCACTAGGTACACTGAGTGTTTGCTAGTATAATGGCTTAGTTATAATGAGTTGGAGTGTGCCATGCAGGCAGAGGTGCTGCAAATGTCTTTGCACTAGTGTGACTAGACAAACGTCCAATAGCCACGTTTAGGATGCCACTAGGTACACTGAGTGTTTGCTAGTATAATGGCTTAGTTATAATGAGTTGGAGTGTGCCATGCAGGCAGAGGTGCTGCAAATGTCTTTGCACTAGTGTGACTAGACAAATGTCCAATAGCCACGTTTAGGATGCCACTAGGTACACTGAGTGTTTGCTAGTATAATGGCTTAGTTATAATGAGTTGGAGTGTGCAATGCAGGCAGAGGTGCTGCAAATGTCTTTGCACTAGTGTGACTAGACAAATGTCCTATAGCCACGTTTAGGATGCCACTAGGTACACTGAGTGTTTGCTAGTATAATGGCTTAGTTATAATGAGTTGGAGTGTGCAATGCAGGCAGAGGTGCTGCAAATGTCTTTGCACTAGTGTGACTAGACAAAAGTCCAATAGCCACGTTTAGGATGCCACTAGGTACACTGAGTGTTTGCTAGTATAATGGCTTAGTTATAATGAGTTGGAGTGTGCAATGCAGGCAGAGGTGCTGCAAATGTCTTTGCACTAGTGTGACTAGACAAAAGTCCAATAGCCACGTTTAGGATGCCACTAGGTACACTGAGTGTTTGCTAGTATAATGGCTTAGTTATAATGAGTTGGAGTGTGCAATGCAGGCAGAGGTGCTGCAAATGTCTTTGCACTAGTGTGACTAGACAAAAGTCCAATAGCCACGTTTAGGATGCCACTAGGTACACTGAGTGTTTGCTAGTATAATGGCTTAGTTATAATGAGTTGGAGTGTGCAATGCAGGCAGAGGTGCTGCAAATGTCTTTGCACTAGTGGGACTATAGCAAAGTCCAATAGCCACGTTTAGGATGCCACTAGGTACACTGAGTGTTTGCTAGTATAATGGCTTAGTTATAATGAGTTGGAGTGTGCAGGGGACAGGAGGGTACAGTGCCAGGATTGTGGGGCTCTGGGTAGAGGAAAGGAAGCCTGCCTTTCTATTCCCTCCTAATAGGGAAATGCAGGGAGGAAATCCCTGACCTTTGCTACACAGACGCTGTCGCTGTTTTCAGGACCTGTCACCTATGGCTCTGACCCTGCCGGTACGAGCCCTTAAAAGGACTGATGGAAAGTGCTATCCCTATGCTGTCCAGCGCTGTGTATGGAGCGCATACAGCTGTATCAGCGATAGGACTCAGGACGGAGCTGCGCCAGTGATGTCTGACACCAAGGACGCAGAAGAGATAATGGCGTCCTGGAGGAAAATGTCCGGTTTTATAATGCAGGGACATGTGACATGGACATCCTATCACACATGCCGTTGCTTCTCTGGCTAAAAGTCCACTTAGCTGTGTGTGTGTCTGGGATTGGCTGACATGCTGGCCCGCCCCACAAGACGCGCGCGCTTAGGGAAGGAAGACAAGGAAAAAAAAAAAAAATGGCGATCGCCATTATACAAACAGCAGTGATCTGAAGGCGCTGTTCACGCACACTATACACTGAAATGTCATAATAGTGTGAGTCACAGAGTGACTTACACTATTACAGCGGAAAGCCAGCTAGGAATTAGTTGTTTTTTGCTGCTAAAACCGTTCTCGAACGTTTCTAGAACTATCGAGCTTTTGCAAAAAGCTCGAGTTCTAGTTCGATCTAGAACAGGCCCCAAAATCACTCGAGCCTAGAACTGGAGAACCTCGAACCGCGCTCAACTCTAATCTGCAGGTACCTAGCATTTTTACACATGACTTAAGGGCACAAAAATTAAGGGTTTGAAAATTGCCACATTTCTTAATTTTGTGTCACATTTTTGATATTTTCAGAAACACAAATCATTCAACCAAAATGTACCACTAACATGAAGTACAATGCACAGTAGGTAAAAAAATTTAAAAAAAATTTGATACACTGACGATTTTGCAAGTTTCCCACCTACAAAGAATGGATAGGTCTGTAATTTTTATCATACACTTCAACTGTGACTGACAAAATAAAAAAAAATCCAGAAAATCACATTGTATGATTTTTAAATAACTAATTTGCGTATTATTGCATTAAATAATTATTTGATCCCCTACCAACCAGTGAAAATTCGGACTCTCACATACCTGTTATTTTTTTTTAAGACGCCTTCCTACTCTGCACTTATTACCTCTATTAATTGCACCTGTTTGAACCCCTTTTACCTGTATAAACGACTTGTCCACACACTCAATCAATCACACTCAGACCTCTACACCATGACCAGAACAAAGAGCTAAGGACACTAGGAACAAAATTGTAGACCTTAATAATGCTGCAATGAATTACAGGGCAATAGGCAAGCAGCTTGATGATGTGATGCCTGCCTGGAGCCACAGACTCAGGATCGGTGAAACAGGTGAATAGAGGCAACCGTCCACAAAGCAGGAACCCAGACCCCACAACCCTTTAACCCCAATACAGGGATTTGCAATAACGACAGGGCCTAGGTGATCGCTGCCCGCGGAAGACTGTGGTCCTGAGAAGAGCAGTAACCAGGCAGGGTCAAATCCAGAAGGGAGAACAGGGACAAAAATCGTCAGGAGGGAGAGTGGTCAGATATCAAGCTAAGAGTCAAAACTGGAACTAGCAACAAAGTACAGAAACGGCAGGCAGAAGAGTGGTCGGGCAAACAAGCTAAGGGTCAAATCTTGATCTAGCAGTGAAGAACAGGAACGGCAGGCAGAAGAGTGGTCAGCTAATCAAGCTAAGTTCAATACACGGGAATACAAACAACAGCAAGGAACCAGAGTCTAGCAGGGAATTACAGAACTATATCTGGCACCTGCCAACAGAAGAGAGAAAGCATAAGAGGGGTGTGGTGCCTTCCCATTGGCCCTAGCTGAAAGGTAACTACTCAGCTGGAATGCACATACCACCACAGTCAACCAGTGGTACTGCAGGTCCTAGTGAAACCCAGAACCTGCACACAGCAGAGCCACTGACTGCTCCCACGTCCCCAGCGCCACCCACAGTAGTGATGTGGCGGCGTCTGGTGATTGCAGCAGAAGACGACTCTGGTAGAGATGTGACAGATGAAAAGGCAACAACAGTTGGGGCAATTATCAGAAATTATTAGAAAATGGAAGAAACACAAGATGACTGTCAATCTTACTTGGTCTGGGGCTACATAAAAGATCTCGCCTTGTCTGGTAAGGATGATTCTGAGAAAGGTCAGGAATCAGTCAAGAACTACACAGAACCTGGTCAATGACCTGAAGAGAGCTGGGACCACAGTCTCAAAGATTTACGTTAGTAACACACTATACCATAATGGATTAAAATCCTTCAGGGCACTCTAAGTCCCCTTGTTCACGCCAGCACATGTCCAGGCTCGTTTGAAGTTCACCAATGACCATCTGGATGATCCAAAAGAGCCATGGGAAAAGGTCATGTGGTCAGATTAGACCAAACTAGAACTTGTTAAACTCTTTTTTCATATACAAATTAGGCTTTTGACTAGTTGATGTGCGTTGGTGTCTTCAGACTAGTCGTCCCTATTAACATGTTATCACACTGCTGTGGGCATGATAACCTGATTTGCAAGATCGTTATCGCCAGCTCTTTGCAAATCTAGCGCACGCTAGCTGCTTTCATTACCCACATCATTGCTTCATTGTGTATGATTCCCGGTATCATTGGAGCACTGCGCATATCCGGAAGCAAAGAAAACTTGTTCTGGTGGCTAATCTTTGAGTCCTGTGTGGATATGAGCCACCTTCTTCTCTTCCAGACTTTGCTAGTGCTCCTCTTTAGTGGGGAAAGATACACTCGGCTTCCGAGGTGCAATGACATGGGTAAAGAAATCTAAGATTTCTAGAGTGTTGACAATGACTCTTTCACAAGAGCGTGATAACATACAAAGGGGGATGACTAGTCTAGGGAAACCAACGCCCCATCGACTAGTCAAAAACCTAGTTTGACTGTGAAAAAAGGAGTTTAAAAATACTTTTTTAAATGTGTTTAAGTGTCAAACCCTAAAACAGCTGGTTAGGCAGGTCATTTAGTAAGCAATATACAATTGTTGGTTATATGAAGGACATGGGGGACCTGTCAGGTTTCCTTTAACACCAATATTAATTAATCTTGATACACAACTCAACAATATCCTGCATAGATCTAGAACTACATTTAGTAAGAGGTGCACACCATTTAAAGTGTCTCTTTCACCAGATTTTACAATACAAACTAAATGCATTAAATTAATCTCTTACACCTAATGAGACTGGTGTACTTATTTTTAAAATCCATATCAGAATAGTTGTCTGATCTTGACATTAAAATGAGCTAAAGAGTGAAAGAGCTCATGAGGCCAAGTGTATTTAATCTGCTCCAATGTAGCCTGACTGACAGCTGCAGCTTGTACTAAGCATCACGAGATATCATCAGCAGCAGGGAGGAGGAACACTGAGGAGCTGTCAATTAGCCTATATAGATAGAGATTGATAACATTTTTCCAAAGGTTTTAAAATACTATTCTGATATATATCCTCATCAGATATGAAATCTATTTAATTACTCATTTTCATTGTTTAGGGTGCTTTATACTTTAGTTCAATGTATACACAGTATAAGGTAACTCCTTACTTCCAAGGCAACATGCCTTTATCTTATTCTACTGCATCGTCTATGCTTTATATAGGTGGGATACAAGCCAAGTGTATTGTCGTTATGCTAGGAGCACATAATATATCAGCTAGATATAGATATACATGACCAACGATTTTTGCTAGGCAAGACACTTACCATATTCTCCTCATCGCCTGATATCACATTCATCATCTCAAGTTCTTTTTTGAATAGATGAATCACTGCATTGTAGACAAGCTCATACTGTTCCTGGAAAATATTACAAACCAAACCATGTATGATTATATATTGTTAACTCTGTCAAGTTATTGAATTCTATCTATAGTGTTATTCTTAGTCATTATGTAGTTTTTAAAGTAGCACAGCATTTTTTTTATTGCACCACCGTACTGGTGATTTACGTATATATCTCCTGCTCCCATTATACTCACCTTATGGCATCTTCATCTTTTTTGTAGAGTTGCTCCAGAGGGTCTTCTGTCATTTATGACCTGTCAGCAGTTCCAGGGTTTCATGGAGAATGCCAGAGTTCATAAATCAATATAACTCTATTAGAGCCTCGTTCTGACCTCATTCTGGCTCTCATAGACTTGCATTGAGACTTTATGACGTAACTTGTGACTTCCAGCCAGTCAGACGTCACAGGCATAAGATGACGCCATGGGATCAGAGCAGTGCCAAAAAACAATGAAGCCGCCAGAAGGTGAATATGACAGTGCGCAGGGCCTTAGATTTAAAACACCACTTCAACATTAAAGAAAAAAAGGCTGGCGTGGGGCTTTAATACTATTAATATTATATTCTCATTTTTTCCTACATTTGCAATTTCATCGGGAATCTGAAAACTCCCACATACACATTCAACTACTGTCAGATCTTGCCAACGAGAGGAAGACAATCAAGAGGAAGTAGGCAGTCATCCGCAGCTC
The DNA here is from genome assembly GCF_048569485.1 of Anomaloglossus baeobatrachus. Classification (NCBI taxonomy): domain Eukaryota; kingdom Metazoa; phylum Chordata; class Amphibia; order Anura; family Aromobatidae; genus Anomaloglossus; species Anomaloglossus baeobatrachus. The sequence continues at coordinate 213,800,421 of NC_134354.1, forward strand.
TGACTTTCTCTTGATTATTGATTTACCTGAAGGCGTGGAGAGTGATGCCAGAGCTGATTGGGCTGAAGAGCTCAAATTATGTAAGAATGCAACGTAAGCCCCGGGAGAGGGAGTGCTGGAACCAGAGGTGAGTATCAGTGTTCTTACTTTAATGGGGCAAACAGGCGGCTTAAAAAGGTTGTTGTCTGAGTACTGGACAACCCCATTTAAAGAGAACCTATCACCTCCTGGGAAACATATCGTAAAAGAATAATAACATTTATACCTTTCTCAAATATATATAATTAAGAAAATGAGTTACATATACATTGCCTCACTGATTTAGTGAGAAATGCTCTGGCCCGTTAAGAAAAGGAGACTAAAGCAAGCTCAAGTCAGGAATCTCACTATCTAAAAGCAGAGAATGGGTTTCTGTTCTGAGCTGGGGGATACCATTGTGTTCGTTTACAGTGCAGCACGTAAATAATGCAGAATATCTTTACTTCATGCTGAATGTAGTAATATAAAATCAGAATATTCCCTGTATAACATAGGAGCATCAGTACAGGTAAATTCTGTAGCCTTCTCTGAGTAGTTTGGCTGCTACTGTGTCTGTGCAGTGTATAGTCTAAGGGGTAACATCTCGCCTTGTGGAGAATGACATTCAAGTGTAAGGAGACTTATAGGCCATGCAGTGCTTCTCTGGGAAATGAAATATGCAAACTGCCTCTTGAGAGATGAAGAGGACTTGAACTCTAGTGCCATCTAGTGGTATTAGCAATCCTAAAAGTGAATATTTATCCTTATGTGAACCTTGTGAACCTTGCCTCATGACAGAATAAAGTCAAACCAGAATCTCTATTTGCAGACACTCGGTGTGGGTGTGGCCTCTCATCAGTGCAAATTTCTTTTCCTCTCATAATTTTCATAAGCAGTATATAGAAAGAGGCTCAAATTAATCCTTTACAAGCTGATGTGTCCTCCTATTAGCAGATTAACCCTTTACAAACAGCTGTGTCCTCTCTCAATACATTCATGATAAATTGCAATCGTCAGTTTCAGGCTCTTGGTTGAAAAGGAGACAATTTTCGCCTGATTTGCGTTTCACTGATTCACTGCACTTTGGGACAAACTTACGAAATGATTCACAATGTTTGTCATTCTGTTTAGCATAATTTATAAGAAAAATAATCTGATCTCTCATGGTATTTAATAGATAATTGCTTTGACAAATTGACAAGTTCATCCTAAATCCTGCTGATCTAAGCATTCAGGTGCTACATTGAAACCCCCTTTCCCAAATAAAACATCCCAATTGGATCAGATTTTGAGCTCACTCTGTATAAGTGGAACTAAATCCCGTGTCTCTGTAAATCCGAGACAAATCAGCAGATAACAAAATGTCATATAGTTGAGTAAAATCTTAGAATTTCATCTGCCGTCACTTCTTGTGTTTTTTTCACAACTGATAGGTCCTCTTTAAAGTGGTTTTCGACGTAAGGATAGCATTTACAGTAAAACATTGATTCTAATGATTAAGTACATACCTTGGTCTGGACTAGAGAAGACCTTTGCGTTCTCATTTCTTGGATAATAGAATAAATGCTGAAATTAACTGGAATAATCTAAATTGAGAGACAATATTAAAATGTGTTTTAAATACACTGAAACATCTGTCTGTCTCCAAATTATGAAATGACCAATCCTACCTGATCTTTAAGAAGTCTCCATATGTAATCAATGGTGCAAATGACGCCAGTCCGCCCACAGCCAGCACTAAATGTAACAACACATAACAAATGAAGCAATCAGATATATTTTTCATAGAGATTAATGTTTAATCAGACGATAATGATCGATGTTTTAGCCTGCAGTTATAGTAATCTGGACGTAGGTGGCGCAGCAGCTCCAATAATTCATCATCTTCGCGAGTCATATACAATTGTGGTGAACTGCTTGACGTTCTTCAATGTCGTCATATAGCTCTTTTCCATTAAACAGAAAATGATAGTAAAGATATAATAGTTTCCACTAGATAGGTAATATTATTTAAAAAATAATCACTTTTTTATGGTTATATAAAAACAATGGGAACCTGATGGAAACAAAGTAACTGAATTTTCCTATACTCTACATGTCTTTACTAAATGCCCTATATACATCACTAAATAAACTCTACATTTTTACATCCAGGAGCTATAACCTGATGCTGGAAACACTTTCGTATAGAAATCACGCTTTCCTTACCTGCAATGGATACATATTGGCGGGCTGTCATCTTTTTGGAGAAGACGAATGTCCTGTATCATTTCTAAGATGTGCTTCACTGAAGAGGGGACATCATGATCAGGCCAGTTCTTGTAATGAATTTGGTAAACTATTCGTATCTCCTGCATCAGAGAAGCAATGAGGCGCTGAAATAGCATACAATATTGACCAGGCTCTGATTGAGGATTGTTTCCAAATAGCCAGAGTAAATAAAAAATGGATTGATTTTCCCATCAGCCAAGACATATGAGCGCTTTTCTTTGCAGAATGAATTATAATATACCGTATAGCTGACACCCCCTGCTGATGGAATAGGCAAAGCTCCTGTGAAGCCCCGCAGGTGTAGTATCGGTGCATACCTTCAGGGACTCCACGTAGCTGGATCTGGTCACAGGTAGGAGATCTTCTTCTTGTCGTGACGCCACTCTCAGTATTGCGGTCAGTAGGGACCGCCACTGCAGGTTGAGGGTCGCCTGGGGCTGATGGTATGTGCAGTTAGTTGGAATAGCCTCCTGAGAGTGAGGCAAGCCCCAGGGCCCGATGTAGGTTTGTAGTACCACAAGTCGCAGAATGACTCACACAGGCAGAGCTGTCTTTCAAGGGCTTTACTCACATTTGATGGCAGGGTGAGTAGCCCGGGCGTAGCTGGGATGAACCAGATGGGAACCAGGTATCCTTCAGGCTGACTTTATGAGGGTGACTACTGACTCGCCTTCCTTAGCCCTTGGTGGTTTGGGGTGACCCCGACTTTGAGTCCCTATGGGGGTCACCCAGGGAAGATGCTGCAGCCTCTCTCCCCCTTTTGTTTGCCGTTTGCTTGTTCCCCGGACCAGGCCACTCCAGCTGCTTGCCTCCTGTGACCTATGGGCCCTCACTGCGGTTACGTGGCTGCGGCTTTTGTGGTGTTGTGGTGTGGGCTTTGAGAGCCCCACACCGGCAGGTTTAGCAGAAGAAAGCTGGATCTATCTTCGCTTCGGGATCTGCCGCCCGGTTGGGCCTGGTGCTCTCTAGCAGTCTCCTTACTTCCCACTCCGTGCTTTCTCTCTAGCTGAAGCTGGCTTTCAGGTAGCACTCCTAGTTGACCGTTCTCCCCCGTCAGTAGCCACTGCGCGGGCGCTGTTAGACAGCAACAGCCCCACAGGTCTGCTCCTCACCGAGCCCTATGGAGTTCTCTTCTAACTGACTCACATCTGGGACCTTCACTGCTGCTCCTGTCTGAGCTTCACTTTCCTGCTGCTCACTCCTCCACACTCTGCTGCAGACTCTAGACTGTTTACTCCTCCTTCTCTTTTCCCTTTTGTGCCTGCCTACGCCACCTAGCAACCAGACTCTCCACCACACCCCTTGAGAGGAGATGGAGGCTTTTGGCCCCCTCCACTATTCCAGTGAAGGTCAAGGCTTTGCCCCCTCCTGGGATCCCCAGGGGTCCTCTCATGGGTACATGTGTGAGACCTGATCACTATGCGCCTGTGTTCCACACCCCGGTCAGCCTTCTGGATTACCTGTGTTGTACTGTCCCCAGCATGGGTGCAGTACTCAGTGGTGCCTGACCAGGTCAGGGGCGCCACACTCCTATGCCCGTCCTATCCCCATGTGAAACACGTGAAGCAGAATACAATGGTTTATTTACTTGATCAACACATAAGAAATAGACTTAAAGGGAATCTGTCAGTCATGAATCCTGTATGGCTCTGCCGCTGCAGTGCAGGTATCTGTTCCAGGAATTATTTCTCTGCGGAGGAGCCTGTATGGCGTGGCCTCATTCCCGGGGTCACGCCGCCATATTTGGGCTCCAGTGATATTTCTGGCTTGGCGTCGTGCTACTCATGTGAGAGTGCTCTGCTCTGTTTCTCTTCTACCCCCGGTACAGTTGCTCTGTCTGACCTCCATCCCGCCTAACCTGCCTGACCTCCGTCCCTCCAGCCCTGCCTGACCTCCACTTTTCCTTCTTGTTCCGGCCTCCATCTGTCCTGCCCAGTCTTTCCTCTGTGTTCCCTAGTTCCCTGGTCTTCTGCCCTCCCTGGTGTCTCTCCTATGAAGTCTCTCCTCAGCTCTGTTCTTGACTGTGGCTAGTTGTGCTCCCTGGTTCAGAAATGACATCACGGCATTGACCCTTTTCTGATTGACTACTTTGACGTTTAGTTTGGTGACCTCTGGTGGGCTTCCGTAGTATTACACTCAGGTATAGTTTTCCTCCCTGAATGTAGGCACCACCCAGTGGTAGCCTGACACTGTCACCAGGTTTTGTCACCTAATCTGAGAGCAGCATAACGTAGGGGCAGATAGCCTGATTCCAGCAATGTGTCACTTACTGAGCTGCTTAGTGTAGTTTTGATAAAATCACTGTTTAATCAGAAGTAGATTATCATTAGAGGACTACGTGGTGTGCTACCAGGTAATCCGCATATTCATGAGCTCTGTATAACTGTTAGATCTGCAGCAGAGGAAACATTGATTTTATCAAAAAGACAACAAACAGTTGAGTAAATGACACATCGCTGGCATCAGGGTCTCTGTCTCTACATTATCCTGCTCTCGGATGATGGAGCAAGAACCTGGTGACAGATTCCCTTTAAGTGATTTGCTGTATGCCATAAACACGGTTAAGAAGCAAAAATGTAAACATCAGAATTGTAGTTTTTTGGTCACTATTCTTTCCCCCAATAAAGTCAACAAAAAGCAATCAAAATGGTGTATGTATCAATAAAATGTACAGTTCAAAACACAAAAAAAGCCCTAACACAAGTCTATCAATGAAAAAAAGATAAAAATAAATAATAAATAAATAATGGTATTTTCGCTATTTCAGTCCACTTAGCTTATTGTTTTTTATTCAGTTCAATATATTGTAAATTCAATCCTGTGATTAAAGTCAACTCATCCCACATAAAAGCTCTCATACAGGTAAATAGCCAAAAAAATGAAAAAAGTTATGGCACTTGGAAAAAGTGTCAGAAAAATCAAAAGCGAGTTATTGCTTAAACAGGGCTTTTCACTAGTTTAGCATGCATGCATTAGAATCCTAACTTTACACTATCTGCACAACAGAGAGGAGAAATGAAACAATATAAACTATACTCTATTCAGCACTGCAGCCACTATTTAATGATGTGGCCAGTTTAATATGCTAAATTGGCCTCTTTAAAACACCACTCCAGGGGGGTGGAGGGGGGTTTCAGGGCTGCAGTGGTGCTTTAAACCTAAGCCCCCTGCCCCTGTCATATCATCACCTGCCACTGTCTTCAACTTTTCTCCGGTCCCGTGGTGCCATCTTGTGACTGTAACTTTTGACTTACTGGAAGTCTGACATTACATCACAAGCACTCAATGCAACTCTATGAGAGCCAGAGCGAGGCTCTCCTAGACTTACAAAAATTGAGAAGAGGTTCCAGGGCACTACCCAGCACGCACTATGTCCAATAGGAGAAAAAACTCTTGTCCAGAGGCCAAAAACAAAGCAAGACCGGGGTGCATATATATATGTCAGTTGTCATTCAGCATGAACATAGAAAAGATATAGCACTCACCGTTTTTTTGCTGTGCATAGTGCCGTTTATTCAATGGTGGAGGTTACATGTGTGGAGAGGGCTGGTGGGGAGAAGGAGTGCACGCCGTATGTGGCAGACGACGGCCGTTTCGCACCTGTCCGGTGCTTCAGCTGGTCTCCTAGACTTACATTGAGTTGTGACCTCCAGCAAACAATGGAGCTGTCGGCAAATCACAAATCACTAAAGACTGATGGAGCAGCACTCCGGAGGTGTAATAAAGAAAAAAACACTAGAGTGGTGCTTTAAGGAGTTAATGAACTTGACATTATGTTTGTGATCTTAGGGGTGCTTCACACACAGCGAGCTCGCTGCCGAGATCGCTGCTGAGTCACGCTTTTTGTGACGCAGCAGTGACCTCATTAGCAATCTCGCTGTGTGCGACACTGAGCAGCGATCTGGCCCCTGCTGCGAGATCGCTGCTCGTTACACACAGCCCTGGTTCGTTTTCTTCAAAGCCGCTCTCCTGCTGTGACACACAGATCGCTGTGTGTGACAGCAAGAGAGCGACAAATGAAGCGAGCAGGGAGCAGGAGCCGGCGTCTGACAGCTGAGGTAAGCTGTATCCAAGATAAACATCGGGTAACCAAGGTGGTTACCCGATATTTACCTTAGTTACCAGCCTCTGCAGCTCTCACGCTGCCTGTGCTGCCGGCTCCGGCTCTCTGCACATGTAGCTGCTGTACACATCGGGTTAATTAACCCGATGTGTACAGCAGCTAGGAGAGCAAGGAGCCAGCGCTAAGCAGTGTGCGCGGCTCCCTGCTCTCTGCACATGTAGCTGCATTACACATCGGGTTAATTAACCCGATGTGTACTGTAGCTAGGAGAGCAAGGAGCCAGCGCTCAGTGTGCGCGGCTCCCTGCTCCCTGCTCACACTGGTAACTAATGTAAACATCGGGTAACCATACCCGATGTTTACCTTAGTTACCAGTCTCCGCAGCTTCCAGACGGCGGCTCCGTGCAAGCGCAGCGTCGCTTGCACGTCGCTGCTGGCTGGGGGCTGTTCACTGGTCGCTGGTGAGATCTGCCTGTTTGACAGCTCACCAGCGACCATGTAGCGATGCAGCAGCGATCCTGACCAGGTCAGATCGCTGGTCGGATCGCTGCTGCATCGCTAAGTGTGAAGGTACCCTTAGATGATTGTTCTAGTGATAGATCTGCTTCAAGACAATAAAAAGGTGTGCTTATACAATGCATCTATGCAGAAAAAAATCCTATAGCTCTTACATTCCCATATGTCACGGCCAATAGCCTGATAACATAATCCATCTTCTTCTCCTCTTTAGTCTAAGGAACAAGGAAGGATAATTAAAAGGATGGACACATTACAGATTGCTGCTTGTGCAAATCACTAAAATAGTGATAATAATACTTACACATGTAACAGAGAATGGTCCGCACTGTAACACGTCACATCCTACTTCTGCCCAATAACGTTCACACTTTTTCTAGATGTGGAGGAAACACTTTTATTTAGTTGTTTGGGGGGGAGTTGGGGGTATTATGTACGAATAAGAATTTATGAACAAGATATAAAGTTTAACGATGAGAGAGAAGAAAATTATAATCTATTGGCTTTTAAACTTACTTTCCCCATTTCAAACTCCATACAGGCCATGACAATTATCTGGAAAGCAAAAAGAAAAAAATAAATATATATGTATATTATATATTATATATATATATATATATATATCTACACAGTAGATACAAATATGATACATATATGTATAAGGACAGTATTTTGGTTTCAGGAGATTTATATTATTCATGGTATAATGAATAATATAAATTAAATAAAATGGTATAAACTGAATGGTATAAATTGAATAAAATGGTATATTCATGGTATAATGAAAAGTGAACAAGGATATTTAACAATATACCATCTTTATCAGTTCTTTATGAATTGTAAAAATGTCTGCTTGCTGCCATTCCCAACAGCCTCCATTATTTATATGCAGTGAATAAAAAGAGTTTTATCCATAGAAAATACTGGCATTGGAATACCTCTTTAACTGATTTGCTTACAAGATAAAACGTGTGAGATAAAAGTCATGAGTGTGTCACAGCCTGATATGATGTTGGGGGAATGTGGGATCACAAGGTCACAGTGCATTGTTGATCGCAGATCTGCTTTACCCTGAGCTGGAATGTATTTAATTCAATCAAGTACTGAAGGGATTAAGGTTCATTTCTATCCTACAGTGATCGAACACGTAGTTCTAACCTCAGCTACAGCCACTCCCTTCAGATACAAATATCCACTCCTCACTCCTCCCAATGCCAGCTATAGTTCATAACAATGCTCTGCTACATGTCTAGCGACTCTGAACCACTCAGGGCACTACTAGGTAGTGCATCCTCACCAGGATGCAGGGCCTACCCCCAGGGACCTGGAACACCAGTGCTAGTGACATCTGCACACACCAAAATCCCAGTTTCCACTCCACACCAGCGGTAATTGGCTAGTCAGACAATAAAGGGATGGCCACCTAGAGGGCGGAGCCAGTCCAGGGGACTAGACAGCCTGGTGGGAGGGGACAGTGAGAAGTCAAGAGTAGAGACTCAAGCAGAGAGACGTGCCTAGAGCTGGGTCGTGTAACGGTGACCAGGGGGCACAGGAGAGTGGTCGCCAGTGTAGGTACACCTACGTACCACTGGGACCAGAGCACCGATGGGGCACAGGGAACTAGGTCAGGCATCAGCTTCACGTGGCCTGGAAAATATCTGCACAGTGAGGGGACCTCCACGGACCTCACTGACCCACTGATCCAGGGGCATCAGCAGTAACGACCTGAACCAGCCGTCCAAGGGCCCAACTGTGAGTAAAGACTGTTAAATTACAACCCACGGTGTGCGTCCCTTCTTCGGTGAAAGTGTATACCATACATCTCCGGGGTTCAGCCCTACCTGTGGAGGGCCTACCTCCACAGCTGCTATCACCACCAGCCCTAGGGATAACCAATGCAGCAGTGGCGGTTCCATCATTTTAACTGCAACTCGCAGGTGAGCGTCACACCAATGACTTTTATCTCCCCTGTAAATACTCCCCATTAAAAAGTGTCCCCAGGGTCACGGAACCGGGCAACGGCCAGCATTCACCCGTGACACAGCATCCCCGTAAATATACGGCCTGGGACTGAGTACCCCATAGCCCTGGGTGACACACATACAAAAAAAATAAATTTTTGATTACATCAGAACAGCTGCACCCAGTAAATTAAGTGATACATTGTTAGATTCAGGATGTATTTGCCTACATTATGCTGCTCTCAGATGAGGTAGCAAAAATTTGCTGGCAGACTCCCTTTAACTTATACCTCTAATAGATGGAACAAAACAGCTAGCGTTCTAATTTGCTTCTCTGTTTTCCCAAGGAGCATTGCTTGGCCAATATGTTTCACTTTGCCAGCTGGTGGTCTCCGCCAGGAAAAATAGTACCCTCTAATTTGCAGAAAAATGTACTGTGTCTCCTTGGCTTCTGCTTTAAATGGAAGGCGTTATCTCTGTTAGGAGCTTAGATGCAAAGACCTTTAATGGGAACCTGTCAGGTCCAATATGCACCCAGAACCATGAGCAGTTCTTGATGCATATTACTAATCCCTGTCTAAGGCTACTTTCACACATCCGGTTTGAGCAGTGCGGCTCAATCCGGCTGTGAAACCTATGCAATGGATGCGGCGAAAACACCGCATCCTTTGCATAAGTTTTTACATGCGGTCGGTCCATTTTTTTCCGGTTGCGGCACGCTACTGAGCATGCGCAGTGGAAGAAACCGCATGCGGCGGCTGGATGCATTTTTTCCGCATCGCGCCGCATCCGGCGTCCATAGGCATGCATTGAAAATGCGCCGCAGCGTCCGGATGCGGTGCGATGCGTTTTTGTTTTGCCGGAGCAAAAAACGTTGCAAGCAACGTTCCATCCGGCCGCGGCATCAGCTAAATCTGCCGCATGTGGCATAAACCGGACAGAACGCAAGCCCATGCGGCACAATATGGCACTAATGTAAGTCTATGCAAAATAAAACGCAACCGGCGGCAAAAAAAATGGTTGCGGTTGTTCTGCAGAGTGCCATATTGTGCCGCAGAGCAAAAACCGGATGTGTGAAAGTAGCCTTACTGTCCCAGTATACACTACCATAGATAAAGAGATCTTTAGAAAAAGTATTCTAAAGATCTTGTATCGTATGCTAATAAGGGACTAGCGCCCTGGGCGTTAGTTTCCCTTGCCAGTCGTCCCCCATTAGCATGTTAGTACGCTCCTGTGGGTGTGCTATCATGCTAATGAACGTGCAGTGTCACAGGATGATCTCACTCACCTCTCTGCTGCCATCGCTGGATTTCGGCTCAGTGTGCATGACCCCGGAGTTTGGGTCCAGCGCACTATGAAGCTGGTTATACGCGTCCTGGCTTCACACTGAAGTAGTGCACATGACCCAAACTCCAGGGTCATGCGCACTGAGCCGAAATCCAGCAATGGCAGAGGAGAGGTGAGTGTGACCATCCTGTGATGCTGCGTATTCATTAGCATGATAGCACACTCACAGGGGCGTACTAACATGCTAATGAGGGGCGACTGACCGGGGAACTAACGCCCAGGGGCTAGTGCCCTCGCTCATTAGCATATTATAAAGAATCTTTATAAACACTTTTTCTAAAGATCTCTTTATCTATGCTAGTGTATACAGGGACGGTTAGGCAGGGATTAGCAATATGCACAGAGAATTGCTTGTGGTTCTGGGTGCATATTGCACCTGTCAGGTTCCCTTTAACCCTAGAACGCGCAACCATAGAAATCAACCATAGAAAACCTAGCAGGCCTGCGAGGCCCCAAGTACGTTCTAGGGTTAAATATATAAAATGGTACCTCGGAGGTGTACCCACCTAATGGTTTCAGAAGATTGCTTTCTATAAGTTATGCAATTATACAGCCGCTAGTGAGGTCAGATAATATGGATGTGTATATTGGCCATTTACTCTCATTTACCACATTATATGGTATAATGAGTGTCAATTTTACAACACGTAATCCACAGTTTACCATCAATACTGTTCATATTAATTTTAATACTTTAGGCTTCATTTGGATGTCACTGATTTTTCTCGTAAATAAAAACATGTAATATTTTTCATCAGTGTTCTGGATCTGATCTTCATCAGTGTATCAGTTTTTAGCATCAGTGTATCATCAGTGATAAGAAATGCAAAATGTACTGTACGTGGATAGCACATGGATGTCAGTGTGAGCCGTCTGATTTTTCACAGACTCATAAATTTGTATAGGTTTTTTGTCTTGTGTCTCTGATCAAAAATGGACATATGTCGGTGACTTTTTGCACAGTCTGGAAAATAGCATAGACACGTGAATAGCCCCACAGACTATTAAGGGTATATGTTCTATTTGTGGAAATCACAGATATAATGTCTGTCATCTGAATGAGGCCTTGTGCTTTTATTACAAGTACTTTTCTTACCCCAGTATTATATTCCCAGATCATTCTCCAGAAATCTGTGACAGTACTTGGCAGGGGACCTTGAGTAGCAATATATGCCTTAGGACCATAAACACCCTGTAATAAACAAAAATATAAACAATATTGTCAAAACAAAAAAATTGAATTGGATTTTATGAATAAAGATTGCATGACTTGGATAGTCCAGTTTTTAATCCAGTTATACTAAAAATATAACAGGGTCATAGGAATAATATCTGCTTATGCATTTCAGGTTAGTCTTGGGGGAACAGTTCGTTTGTGGTCGTTTGTGGTCATTATCAAGTGTATACAATCAGGAGGCATGTGCCTGGCAGTAGATGTGCCAAGGCATTCATCCACCATAGGGGCCCTCTGTAAACAAACGTCCACTGCATGGTATACATTGCTTTGCAGTGGCTCTCAATATAGGAAAGTGCATCCAGCTTTGCTTTTGTGATGTTAGCCACTACTTACGGGAAGTATGGGCAAAAGAGTATTTATTAAAGCTGGGTCTGCTAACAGGATGACACGTATGAATGGAGCGCCTCTGAAGCCACCAGGGAGCTACAAGGTTCTGCATCCTCACCAGGATGCAGGGCCTACCCCTTAGGGCCCCGGAAGACCAGTGTCGGTAACACACAAAAACTCCAGGTAATCCCAGTCTTCCCCAACAATCCCCTATACAATGGTGCAAGGTTAGGGTCGGACCAATGGATGGCTGCCTAGAGGTGGAGCCAGTCCAGTCCACTAGTTAACCAGGTGGGAGGGGCAGACAGTGGACAGTCAGTCTGAGTTTGAGGAGAGAGTGAAGATGGATATGTGGAAACGCACTGACATGGAGTTGACAGTAACCTGGTACCCAGGAGGGTAGTTGCTGGTGGAGTACGGTGAAGTACTCCCAGAACTATGCACCAACGGGGTACAGGACCCTAGGACAGGCAGAAACTCCAAGCCAACCTGTTAACACCTGCACAGCGAGGAGACCATCAAGGACCTCACTGACCCTAAAATTCCGAGACTCAGTACCAAATAGAGAGTCGGGGACAGGACCAGAGACTCCAACCCTACAGGGTTCACGCTACCGTCATACGGACAAAAGTGGAAAGAAACACCACCGGATGGGGACCCCCAGTTGCTTTACGCCACGGGAATCCACTAACCAGAGACAGGTGCAGGGGAAGAAGGTACCAGATTACTACACTGGCACTGGGACAAAGGGGACCTGAAGGTGAAACCAGCCGACCTCGGGTGACCAGTTACCACTAGAAAGTGAGTAAAGAACCAGTTGCACTAAACTCCTTGTGTGGACTACCTTCTTCCAACACCCGTCACTACACCTGCCCTCTGGGGCCCAGCCCTGCTTGCAGAGGGTCTAAAATCCAGGCTGCTATTAACACCAGCCCCAGGAGTGGACATTGTGCAGTGGCGGCTCCATCCACACAGCCGCAACACCGCAAGTGGCATCACGTATGAACACCAATCTAATCCCCTGTAAATAAATACCCCTTTACAAAAAGGGCCCAGGGCACGGAACCGGGCAATGGCCACCAAAGTGACATTCATCAGATATACACTGCCTGGGACCGACATGAGCACAAGGAGAAAACAGAGGCGTAGTTAGGTCCATATCCAGTACAGCATGTAATAAGTTCAGGGAGTAAACAGAGACATGGTCAGGTAACAGTCCGAGGTCAAAGGGCAAGAGGTCACGACAGGATTAGGGAGTGGGCAGAGAGGAGTCAAATACCAGTCAGGGGTCAGAAAACAAAGATCAGAACTCTAACAGAGACACAAGCCAACAGCACAACTGCAGAACCAGAGAATACAACTGGTGAAGTGCTGGCCGAGCATGCTCATTAAATAGCCTGAGCAATGATCAGGGAAGTAGAACACCTGAGTAATGAGCACCAACATGGAATCCAGTGCTGCCAATCAAACTGCTAGCTCAGTAACTCAGGAAAGTGCAGCCGATAGTCTCCAAAAGCAAGATGCTCTGCACATAGGAATCATGACGGCTTTCTTATACGCATATTCAAATGGTAAGAAAGCATAACCTGACCAGACAGAGCCCAAAAGACACACTTCGGGCTTCCCACTGGTTAACAGAGGCTTATGGGAACATTACACCTAACATTTACTATAGGCTAAGTGCACACCTAGCTTTATCCATGCCTTAGGATCTTTTACACATCCCAATAACAACTCAATTAATTTCAATTAATATATAAATACAGTATATATACATATATATATATATATATTTATATATAGATATATATATACAGTATATATATATATATATATATATATATATATATATATCCACTGTATATATATATATATATATATATATATATATATATATATATATATAGTTACATAGTTTATATGGTTGAAAATACACAAATGTCCAGCAACGTTAACCAAGGAATAGAAAAAAGACAAGGGGGAGATGCACATCAGGACCACAATGCGTGATCCTGTCCTGCCCTAAGAAGCTAACCTTTTCCTCTTAATCCCAATTGTTGATTCACTGAACCAAACATTCAGAAAAGAACTTTACATTTATTCACCCATATTTATTATTGTCTAGCTCGATATTATATTGAGAAACAATGTTTCTCTCAAATACCTTGTGTTGGCAATAGTGCCTGTGAGAAGCGTTATTGCAGACCTCTGTTCCCGGCTCCGGTGACATCCCCGTCAAGTGCTGCACATGTCACATCCTGTATTCTTCCTCACTCACTGAGCAGTGAGCGGCGTTTCACCGCTGTAACAGCCCATCTGCTCCCTGCTCCCCCTCCTTCCTCCCTCCTAGCACAGCACAGCTCGTCGCGTCTCTTGCTTGCAGCGAAGAATACAGCCGGCTGCACGGATGTGACGTGTGCAGCACTTGACATGACGTCACCGGAGCCGGGAACAGCGGTCTGCAATAGCGCCTCTCACAGGCACTATTGCCAACACAAGGTATTTGAAAGAAACATTGTTTCCCAATATAATATCGATCTGGACCATAAAAAATATGGGTGAACCACCCTTTTAAGCAAGGCCGGACATGTCTACTTGGAACATAGCTGGAAGTATGCAAATCTCATATTTATGTGCTTCCCCTGTGCCAGCAGCCGGCGCTGCTCGAATCCAGGGCCTACGGTACGGCTCGAGGGGTTCCCTGGACCCGGGGGTCGCGCGGACACTCCGAATAAAAGGGGGACGTATTTGTACGGGATTGATTGTAGAATGTCTGAGACGCCACCCATGGTGTGTGGTGAAGTGGGACACCACCGCTGCTGTCGTGGGATACCCGGGGGAGATGTAATGGCAGCCGGATGATAACCCCTCCGTGGGTAGGGATGGTTGCCCCAGGGCCCAGTGTCTCTGTGCAGGGTATGGCGATGGCAGGGGCTTGCACGCCCAGATGGACCAGGGAAGAGTTGGTTGCTCACTATTGAATGAATCACACAAGTCTTTTGGTAAACCAAGGTGCTGGTGGCCGGCAGCCGCGGCCGGTTGTACTCTAGTCCTCCCACACGGGCTGGTGGTCGCTGTCCTTTCCTCTGCACTGTTTTTGTGTATTGTGGGCTGCCTGGTTTGGAACTCAGGAGTCCGCTCCCGGCTTTCTGTGTGCCTGAGGAGCCATGCTCGCTGACGCTGACCCGTGGGATCTATGGGCCCTGGCGATTGCCCTATTCCTCTCTGTGGGTGGTTGTCTGCTTTTGGGACTTTGGATGGTACTGGCCCTTTAATCCTGCCCTCAATCGGTTAATTAGCTAGGTCGCTGGTTTCGGTCCTGGCTTCAGGGTCCGAGTACCCTTTCTGTGACGGTTTCCGGTCGGGTCTCCGGTGTCGGTATCGGCGGGTTCCAACCCTTCTCCGGTCCTCCTCGGATCTGCCGAGCCGTCTTCCTGTCTCCTACTGACGGAGACCACTGTCTTCCACCTAGCCAAGGCACCAGGGCTCCGGCCCTGGCACCGTTCAACTTGAAATTCTCCTCTGCTGGAGCTACACCTAGCTCCAGCCCACACTCCTCTCAACTTGAACTTCAAAACTTTACTCCTTGCTTTCCTGCACTGGGCTGACTAGACCCCTAGGTGGGCGTTCCCTAACCGCCTGGTCCCGCCCACTGGTGTGCCTGTCTTGCCCTAAGTGGGGGTGACTAGGGTTTCAGGTCGGCTGTATGTAACCTAGGTCAGGGAAGGTGTTATGCGGGGGCCTATGTGTGACTACTGGTTTTGCCAGGGCATCACGTTTGCAATTACATGACCGCCCGCTCCTGGTGCCAGCACCAGAGAATCCTGATAGTTTGCACACTGTGATGATTCCAAAAATTGCAGTCACACAGAGAGACTGCCAACTTGACCCCCAAGTCTGGACAACCTCTTTAATTTAATAGGCAACAATGGTTCAAGTGATGAAGCGCCAGAAAACCTGAGTCCTAGTTCAATAAAATGTCATGCATTGTCGTCATTTATGGCTCTAACATTTAAAGGAAACCTGACAGGTTGGATAATCCTATGTAGGGTTAACCTGTAGGTTAAGAAAGAAGCCCAACCCCTATACTGAAAGATAAAATGAACTTTATTCCACCCGTGAGCTCCTGGCTTTAGGTCATACAGGTGTGCCGATGTGGCTATAGTCACTGCTCACCGCTGATTATAAGCACACCTTCACACTTATGTGGAGCTATAGTACATGGGTCTGAACTGATGCACTGCAGAACCAACTGTTAGGGCTCACTCACACAAGTGCATAACACAGATTAGGGCTATCCAATGTCTTATTGGATAACCCTTGGACCAATGTTATACTACAAGGCAGTGCCAACCAGCGCTATTTTTTTTCTCATTTGCATACTAAAAAAAGTCGCAAGTCGCAGTATGCTTTGATCTTTAGCATATATCGGATGCCGCACATTTATTTAAGTCTATGGGTATGTATAGAACATCAGACTGTACTCGGATGTCATCCCAGTGTAGTGCAATCTTTTCTGACACTGCCAATGGAGAAAGTGGACACATTAGGCTGGAAACACACCTATGCATGTAAAATCGGTCCGACTAGGCTGGAAAAAACTCGGCCGATTTTAGTTCACGTTAGGACCGATTGCAATGCAAGTGCAATGCTATTTTTGAATAATGTAATGATTTGGCTAGCGTGTGTAATGCGTGTGTAATGCGTGTGTGTTCCTTTTTTTTCTCAGCAGCTGTCATCTGCCATTGAGCTCTGCTACATGGCCGCTGACAGCAGCCACAGACAGAGGCATGTAGCAGAGCTTAATAGCCACTGACAGCAGACACAGACAGAGCCGCACGATCAGAATGAAGTCGGATTAACTTCACCCGACTTCATTGTCATCCTGCGGCTCTGTCTGTGTGGCATGGCCTGATTTTCGGTCACCGGTGAAGGTGTCACCGGTGACCACAAATCCCCTGAGTGACCGTAGTGAGTCGCGTTATCAGCAGTGCCATCACTGAGGTTACCCGCGGCCACAGCTGAAGTCCTCCCGCTGAGATCTGTGGCCGCGGGTAACCTGAGTGACGTCATCGCTGATAGCGCGACTCACTTCAGTCGCTGCGGGGAGCTCACAGACAGCGGTCCTGCTCTGTGACCGCTCTCTGTCAGCTTCCGATGTAGCAGAACTGACAGCGTCGAGGGACCTCTGTGGATTACGTCGGACATGGAAGGGTATTTGGAGACTTGAATAAAGTGGTGAAAGAGGTTGTTTATTTTTGTTATTTATTTCAAATAAAGGATTTTTTGGTGTATGTCTTCATTTACTTTATCTTACAGGTTAATCATGGAAGGTATCTCGGGGAGACGCCTGCCATGATTAATCTAGGACTTAGTGGCAGCTATGGGCTGCTGCCATTAACTCCTTATTACCTCGATTGCCAACGCACCAGGGCAATTCGGGATGGCCGTGTACAGTCCCGGGACTGTCGCATCTCATGGATTCGGCTATTCCAGCCGACTGCTGGCTGATATTGTTAGGGTGGGGGGCTCCACATAACGTGGGGCTCCCCATCCTGAGAATACCAGCCTACAGCCGTATGGCTTTACCCTGGCTGGTATTAAAATTGGGGGGACCGCACGCCGTTTTTTTTTAATTATGTATTTATATTTTTAACTGCATGATATAGACCCGCCCACCGGCAGTTGTGATTGGTTGCAGTGAGACAGCTGTCACTCATCGTGGGGGCGTGTCTGAGTGCAACCAATCATAGGCGCCGGTGGGCGGGGAAAGCAGGGAATACGAGATTGAATAATGAGTGGCCGGCTTTTTCAAAAGAGGAGAAGCCGCCGGAGCAGTGTGACCGCCGTGCAGCGCTGCGCTGGTGATCGGGGATCGGTGAGTATGAGAGAGGGGGGAAGAAGGATAGACCGACATGGACAGAGAGAGAGAGAGACCGACAGAGAGAGAGACCGACACACAGACCGACTGACAAAGAGAGAATAGAGACCGAGAGGGAGAGACCGACTGACATTAATCGCATGTTTCTCAAAACACTGGAAATGAGTGAGGTCTCACAATGTCGGTCAATCTCTATAATTGACCGACATTGTGAGACCTCACTCATTTCCAGTGTTTTGAGAAACATGCGATTAATGTATTTAGAAAAACGAATGTCACTAGGATGGTGTGAGTGCCGGTCCGTGTGACATGCATTTTTTTCACGCTCCCATAGAGTTGCATTGGAGAGACTCTGCGAGAAACTCTCCAAAAAGCAGCCTGCTGCGATTTTTTTCTCAGTCCGATTTGAACTGAGAAAAAAATCACAGATTAGAGCTGAATCATTGAATAACATGTGTCCGAGTGCAATGCGAGAATTTCTCGCATTGCACTACTGCGATAAACTCGCAAGTGAGAAGCCACCCTTAAGCTCTCCATCTTCTCCTCACTTGTGCTCTGATTCTTGCATGCAAGAAAATCAGACCACAGTAAGGCCTCCTCACACGTGTGTATAAATCACGTACTGTGTTTCCCTGAAAATAAGCCCTAGCAGGAATTTTCTGCCTTTTCGTGGAAAGGCTTAAATATAAGCCCTAACCCAAAAATAAGCCTTAGTTACTGTTCAATAATGATGCGTCCATAGAGCTAAAAAAAAGTTAAAGGATACTGCAGGACACATCATAAAAGAAAGCAGACACCCCCAAAAAAATAAGACACACCTCACAATCATACCTGCCAAACCGGGAAGCTGTGGAACGCAAGGCCCTACAGTGAAACATATTGAGGACCTATGGACTAATGCACACACACACACCCGGTGATACCGTAATGCTCCGGTGACCTGGGATGCTATGGAACGCTAGGACCTGTGGTGGAACACATCGAGGGCCTGCAGTGGAATGCAGCGATGCATTCCACCGCAGGTCCTCGATGCACTCCAGCGCAGGTCTTCACGTTCACAGCATTCCAGGTCCCCCTGTCTGCCGAAAGCAGTGCGGTATTAATGGAAGTTTGTGTGTATGTATATGTGTCTGATGTGTCTGACCGGAAGTAGGGGTGGACTGCTGTGAAGAAGTCAAGGACCTACAGGGAGCGCGTGCTTAGTACCTAGAAGCGACACAGATGTCCGGGGTCTGATACGTATGATTCTCCAGGAGGGGCTGCCATTTTTGAGGTGTAAACTGACTCCCAACCTGTATTTCCCGTAAATTAAGCCCTACCGTGAAAATAAGTCCTAGCGCATTTTTTGGGGCAAAAAAATAATGTAAGAGTATCTTATTTTTGGGGAAACATGGTACATGTACAACCGATGACATCAGTGTTTTCTATCAGTGTGTCAGTGTGCTATCAGTGTGCCAGTGTGCTATCAGTGTGCCATCAGTGTTTTTCCAGAACGGATATAGAAAGAATTAAATTAACCCCTTCACAACTGGCCGATTTTTTGCTTTCCGTTTTTTTTTCGCCATTCTTCTTCTGAGAGACATAACTTTTTTATTTTTCAGTCAATATGGTCATGTGAGGGCTCATTTTTTGCGGGAAGAGCTGTACTTTTAAATGAAACCATACATTTTACCATATAGTGCACTGGAAAATGGCAAGAAAATTCCAAATGCAGAAAAACGGCAAAAAAAGTGCACTATTGTTTTTGAGATATTTTATTCACTGTGTTCCCTAAATAGTAAAACTGATGTATGGGTGTGATGCCTCAGGTCAGTGCGAGTTTGTAGACACCAAACATGCATAGGTTTACTTTTATATAAGGGGGTAAAAAAAATTGGAAGTTTGTCCGAAAAAAGTGGAGCACGTTTTACGCCATATTCCGTGACCCGTGACATTTTTCGGGATCTATGGCTCAGTGATGACTTATGTTTTGCGTCTCGAGCTGACGTTTTTAACGCTACCATTACTGTTTACTGATCAGATTAATTGATTTTATATTTTGATAGATCGGGCATTTCTGAACGCGGCGATAGCAAATGTGTGTATATTTTTTACTTTTTTAACCCTTTAATTTTCAAGGGGGTGATTTGAACTTTTAGGTTTTTTTGTTTTTTTTTAATTTTCTAGAACTTTTTTTTTCCTTTTTTTTTATTTTACTAGTTTCCCTAGGGGGCTATAGCGATCAGCAATCCGATCGCTCTGCCCTATCTGTTGATCACAGCTACACAGCTGTAAACAACAGATACGCTCGCTTACTGCTCCGGGCCGAGTGAAACTGAAAGTAATTCAAGTGTAGTACAGGAGTCATCACATGACCCTGTGCTACCATGACAACCACCAGAAGTCACATGATCACATCACGTGACTTCCGGTATTGGCCGGTAAGTAAAACTTTACCGCTGATGCCGTTATCATGGCGCTGTCACATATTGACAGGAGTGTAGTCAGTCAGTCAGTGGAGTTAAGAGGAGAAGGAGAGAGGTTGGGAAGTAGCCCTCGAGCTGTGAGGAGCTCAGAGGAAGTCGGGAGTGGTGACTCCTGAAGTAACTGTCTAGGTTGCAGAGTGTGGTCTGGGCCTAGAGGAGTTGGACCCCCAGTCACAGGGGATTATGGCAAGGGGCCTGGATCTCTCGAGGAGGACAGGCAGCAGCCAAGCACGATCACCGGTTTGGGGCCGAAGGCACGACAGGGTACATGGACCCTTGGTCGGGGAGTAGCTTCAGGCAACCAGACAATTCACCTGAGGAGAACGGAGCCTTTATGATCCATTACCACCCGCTCCAGAATCGGGGCATTAGCGCAAGGAGGTGGATAGGACTTTCCAAATCCAAAACGGTCCAGAAAATCCCAAGCGTGAGCCCTGAGAGCAAGCTCCAATACTTAGGGGTACTTTACATCCTGCAACAGCGCTAGCATCGGCTAGCAATGTCGCGTGCGATAGCACCCGCCCCCGTCGGTGGCACGATATGTGGGGATCGCTGCCGTAGTGAACATTATCTCTACGGCAGCGTCATACGCACATACCTGCTCTGCGACGTCGCTGTGAACGGCGAACCGCCTCCTTTCTAAGGGGGTGGTTTGTTTTGCGTCAAAGCGACGTCACAGCAGCGTCATTGAACCGCCGCCCAATAGAAAAGGAGGGGAGGAGATGAGCGGCCGGAACATGCCGCCCACCTCCTTTCTTCCTCCTTTTCCAGTGGACGGAGGTAAGGAGATGTTTGTCATTCCAGCGGCGTCACACACAGTGATGTGTGCTGCAGCTGAAATGACAAACAACATTGTACCTGAAGCAGCACCGATATTATGGAAACGAATGACGTGTCAACGATTCTGCACGTTTTTGCGCTCGTTGATGATCACTCATTTGTTTTACACGCTGCGATGTCGCGACCGGCGCTGGATGTGGGTTACTAACTACATGACACCGACGATATATCGGCAGCGATGTCGCAGCGTGTAAAGTACCCTTTAGCCATAGTAGGGAGCGGGGCCTGGCTAGTTCCATGCTACCGGACCCACAAGTTGAAGTCAAACTAAATGCCAGGAGGCAGGTCACGGATCACCACTCAGCACCATTGGGGACGGGACCCGGACGAGCTCCCCTCAGCGGCAGTAGTACCCAGAGATTTGGTTTACCTGGTTGTCAGTGTCTGCTTATGAACTGAGTGAGTGCGAGAGTGACCCCTGCACCCCACGGCACCCCTCACTGAGTCCCGTGGCATCCCCTTACCCGTGGAGGGTTACAACACCTTGCTTCCCCACTTCATCACCCCGGGTACTCCCAACGGCAGCGGCGGTACTTTCCTACCGTACACCACGGGTGGCGTCACGAACTACATACCAATTCCCCTGTAAATATCCCCCTTACATTTGAGTGGCCGCATGACCCCTGGGTCTGTAGACCCTCGAGCCACAGCGAACCCGGATCCGAGCAGCCCGGCTGCTTCCACGGGGGCAGCACAAGATCACTATAGTTTATAATGGGTATACATAGTATTCATGAAAAATACAGATGCTACACATGCCAGAAACATGTGAAGGTCGCCTAACTTATGCTCAAAGTGTGATCAGAGTTTGAGCAGAGTGTCATTAGAATAATTGGGCCAATTCTCTCCCATGAGAGAATATATGCTCGTGAGACTCCGGCCTTAGTAGAAGTGTCAGGGCGTGCCTACAGCCGCTGCTCTGTGTGGTGAGCGGTGACTACAGCCACACCAGCATGCCTGTGTGACTGAAAGCCAGCAGCTACCAGGTGGAATAAAATTAACTTTCTTTCTGGTGCTGCATTGTACAGTACAAGCACATAGGATGGGATCTTTAGAAATCCCATGCACACTGTGTTTCTTTTTTGCCGTAGTGTAAACTGACCTGCGGTGCGGCTTCCCGAGCTGCAGTCTGTCAGTTTATGCTGCAGAGAAGTGAGTATCCACGAGGAGAACACAGCGAAAGTCAGCAGCAGCCCGAACCATGATCATTGGCATGGATGCTGTGTTCTGCTGCGGACAACAGTCGCGTCTCCACAGGAGAAGACAAGCTGCATCCAGAACGCAATGTATGCAGATCGTGGGTATGTATCCTTATGTGCTAACATGCAGATTAACTCTATATCTGAAGCTTAATAGCATTAATATAAGTTACAATGTATTTACAAGTCAGAAACATGAAGAGAAGTGGCAGGGGGAATGGACTGTCATGATATTACATACAAACCATAGATTATATATAGATAAACAAAGGGGAGGCATTTTTTTTTTCTTGGTCAGAAAACCTCAACAAAATATAAATGAATTTAAGTAATACACATATAGCAATGGTTGGGGGTTCTGGCTGACAAGGCAAGTGCCAAGTAGCCACAGTTAAGGGGGCTTTACACGCAACAACATCACTAACGAGATGTCGTTGGGGTCATGGAATTCGTGACGCATATCCGGCCTCGTTAGTGACGTCGTTGTGTGTAAAACGTACGAACGACCGTTAAAGATCAAAATTACTCACCTAATCGTTGATCGCTGACACGTCGTTCTAATCCCGATTATCGTTGCTGTTGCAGGACGCAGGTTGTCCGTCGTTCCTGCGGCAGTACACATCGCTACGTGTGACACCGCAGGAACGACGAATATAATCATACCTGCGGTCGCCCGCAATGAGGAAGGAAGGAGGTGGGCGGGATGTTTAGCCCGCTCATCTCCGCCCCTCTGCTTCTATTGGGCAGCCGCTTAGTGACGCCGCTTTGACGCCGCACGAATCGCCCCCTTAGAAAGGAAGCGGTTTGCTGGCCACAGCGACGTCGGTAGGCAGGTAAGTATGTCTGACGGCTCCTAGCGATGTTGTGCACCACGGGCAGTGATTTGCCCGTGACGCACAACCGACAAGGGTGGGTGCTTTCACCAGCAACATCGCTAGCGATGTCACTGTGTGTAAAGCCCGCTTTAGATAAAGGGATTGGAACAACAATCTATAACTTTGCCCTGGGTGATAGAAAGCCTAATTATGACTCTGATTGAAAATGACTTATTGTAGGTAGCTAATTGCTTAAAGGGAATATGTCACTAGGTATTTGATACCTTAAAGCAGCAAATATAGAGACAGAGACCCTGATTCCAGCAATGTGTCACTCTCTGGGCTGCTTGCTGTTGTTTTGATAAAATCAACTGTAGTATCAGCAGGAGATTATCAATAGAAGACTAGTAAATCTGCTGCCATAGAGATTTCCAAATTCATGAGCTCTGAATAACCCCTCCCCCAGCAATGATTGGCAGCTTTCTGCCTATTCAGGTAACACATAGCTGTCAATCAGTGGTGTGGGCGGAGTTATACAGAACTCAGCATTCAGAGAACTGGTAAATCTGCAGCAGAAAAAACAGTGATTTCACCAAAACTGCACCAAACTGCCCAGTAAGTGATAAATAGCTGGCACCACGATCTCTGCCCCCTACATCATGTTGCTTTCAGGTAGGTAGCACAAATCCGATGATAGATTTCTTTAATGTTCTTTGCAGACAAGATTATTAAACGATCTACCTTAATAAAACTGGCATTGATGTAATCCGTATCTTCATCTGAGGTGATCAGGGAAAGTTCTACACGGCTGTGGTCAACTGCAATGTAGAGAAATAAGGTGAAATAACACTGAAAACGTTCCCTGCTCACCACTTTTCATGCTGTCCCACAACACATATTGCATGATTGTCAACTCTAATACATATGTTTTATGTATAGTGTATTTCACCAGAAACCCACTGAAAAGTTTCCATTCCACCCGTTTATTTTCCACCCACCCATTGTCTTTTTCCTCCTCACCCTTAACATTTTTATGTCTATACAAAGATATGTTATGTTACACACCATTTGAGTGGAAAATAATGCACCTTATACTGATCTGAAGTTCTCTTATTATTATTTGGGTTCCCCCTGTTAAACTTTTAAATATATTCTTGCCCTATTCCTTAAAGGGAATGTCCATATTTGAACACCTTTTAGAATTTTTTTTATTTAAATACTTCTATCTAAATTTTGACCATTCTAATTATAATTTATATCTTTATAGCAGGTAAAGCTCTATATTTCTTGCAAACTTTGAACAAAATGATAACATACTTACTGCTTGTTACTATCACTAAGGCCTGCGACACACATGCCGCCGGTACGTGTTTGGTACGTTTTTTGCACGTACCGGCGCCACGGAGACATGGAGACCAATGCTACCCTATGGTAGCAGGCACACACACGTAAAAACAAACGGAACGTGTGTCCGTGTCGTTTGTACATGTGTGCGTTTTACCACACGGTCGACATGTCCGTTTTTCGCATCACGCAGGCACGGACCCGCTAAAGTCAATGGGTCCGTGCCTGCACGGACGGCACGCATAGCATGTCCGTGTGCTACACGTACCGTCCGTGTGCATTTTTTAATGAGCGATGTCGGGCAATCTATTTTTTATATGGTTGTCAGTCAATTTACCTCTTTTTCTGTTGTTGTCAGTCAATATCCCTTTGTCTGTCGGTCTGTATCTCCCCCTGTCTCATACTTACCGATCCCCGATCACCAGAGCGGCGAAGAACAGCTGTGCAAAAGATACGGTGCTTTTAATTATTCTGAAAATGCCGGCCGGTCATTATTCAATCTACTATTCCCTGCTTCCCCCGCCTACCGGCGCCTATGACTGGTTGTAGTCAGACACGCCCCCACGCTGAGTGACAGCTGACTCACTGCAACCAATCACAGCAGCTGGCGGGCGTGTCTATATTGTGCCGTAAAATAAATAAATAAATAATTTAAAAAAACGTCGTGCGGTCACCCCCAATTTTGATACCAGCCATGGTAAAGTTACACGGCTGAAGGCTGGTATTCTCAGGATGGTGAGCCCCACGTTATGGGAACCCACCACCCTAACAATATCAGCCAGCAGCCGCCCGGAAAAGCCGCATCCATTAGATGCGACATTTCCGGGACTCTACCCGACTCTTCCCGAATTGCCCTAGTGCGGTGGCAATCGGGGTAATAAGGAGTTAATGACAGCAGCCCATAGCTGCCACTAAGTCCTAGGTTAAACATGACAGCCGTCTCCCCAAGATAACTTCCATGTTCAACCTGTTATTAAAATGAAATAAACACACACATTCAAAAAATCCTTTATTTAGAATAATTCAAACAAACACCCTCGTTCACCAATTTAATAAAACCAAAAAACCCATCCAGGTCCGCCGTAATCCATGGATGCCCCACGATGCTCTCAGCTCTGTTATATGAAGTTGACAGGGGTGGCCACACACAATGACCGCTCTCTATCACCTCCAAGCAGCAACTGAAGTGAGCCGCGCGAGCACCGATGAAGTCAGTCAGGTTACTCGCGGCCACCACTGGATCCTCCACCTGTGACAGCGAGTCACCCAAGTGACTGAAGTGAGCTGTGCTATCAGCGAAAAAGTCACAGGTCAGTTGTGGTGTCGAGTGGGTGACTCCAGCTAGCCGCGGGTAACCTGAGTGACGGCACCGCAAATGTCGCCACTAACTTCAGTTACACAGAGGATTAGCGGACACCATTCCATCACGGATTCCATCACGGATGTCCACTAATCAGGACGCCACACACAGACAGAGCCGTGGTATGACAATGAAGTCGGGTGAGGTTCACCCGAGTTCATACTCATCGCTCGTCTCTGTCTGTGTCGGCTGTTTGCGGGTATGTAGCAACGACATTTTACAACACACACAGATCAACACATACGGACACCACACGGACATGACACAAACGCATACACGGACATTCCACACGGACACACGGCAAGCATACGCCATCACATGGATGTCACACGTACCGGAGAAACGCCCATAAAAAATGCAACACGGACCCGAAAAACGGAATGTGAGACCCATATGTTTTTTATGCGGAAGTGTGTTTTAGGCCTAAAGGAGTTTAACAGTTTGCAGATGTTTTTTATACTATTGGTGACCATTTATGCATCCAGGATTCTGAGGGATTGTACAGATAGTTCAGAGTTTGGGTGCTGTTCGTATGTAATAAAGTCTGTGAACAAGAAATAATGATAAAAAAAAATTACCTGGGGTTCCACCTATTTTTGATAACCAGTGCAAGTAAAGCAGATAACTGCGGGCTCCAACCCCCAGCTGTCTCCTTTACCTTGATTGGTTACAAAAATAAATGGGATCTCAGGCCGTATTTTTAAACTATTTATTTAAAGAAGTTAAAGAAACAGCATGGGGGCTCCCTTATTTTTGATAACCAGCCAAGGTAAAGGAGACAGCTGGGGGCTGTTATCATCATACTGGGAAGGCCCATAGTAATTTGGCCCAATAACTGTGGTCTTTCTCATCCTGATAATGCCAGCCTGAAGCTGTCTGCTTTACTTTGGCTGGTTGTCAAAAATGAGGGGGACCCCATGCCATTTTTTTATGATTTATTTATTAAATGATAAATAATAATAAATAAATACTAATAAATGATTTATTTATTAAATTAAGCCAGCCAAAAAACACCCTTTTAATTAAGCCAGCCTCAAAAAAAACTTTAGTTCCACAAGAATAGCACTATGTGTACAACTTTGCCTATATGCCTGCTATATCTAAGCTGTCCCTAAAACAGTGAGGAAAAAAAAGTATTTAGTCAGCCACCAATTGTGTAAGTTCTCCCATTTAAAAAGATGAGAGAGGCCTGTAATTGACATGATAGGTAGACCACAACTATGAGAGACAAAATGAGAAAACAAATCCTAAAAATCATCTTGTCTGATTTGACAATATTTTTTTGCAAATTATGGTCGAAAATAAGTATTTGGTCGATAACAAAAATTCATCTCAATATTTTGTTAAATATCCTTTGTTGGCAATGACAGAGGTCAAGCATTTTCTGTAAAGGCCCTGTCACGCACAGAGATAAATATGCGGCAGATTTGTGGTTGCAGTGGAATTGTGGACAATCAGTGCCAGGTTTGTGGCTGTGTACAAATGGAATAATATGTCCATGATTTCACTGCAATCGCAGATCTGCCAAAGATTTATCTCTGTGTGGGACGGGGCCTTAAGTCTTTACATGTTTGGCACACACTGTTGCCATTCCTCCATGCAGGTCTTCTCTAGAGCAATGATGTTTTGGCCTGTCACTGAGCAACACGGATGTTCAAGTCCCTCCAAAGGTTTTCAATGGGGTTGAGATCTGGAGACTGGCTAGGTCACTCCAGGACCTTCATATGCTTCTTTAGAAGCCACTCCTTCATTGCCCTGGCGGTGTGCTTGGGATCATTATCATACTGAAAGACCCAGCCACGTTTCACCTTCAATGCCCTTGCTGATGGAATTAGGTTTGCACTCAAAATCTCATGATACATGGCCCCATTCATTCTTTCATGTACACAGATCAGTCATCCTGTTCCCTTTGCAGAGAAACAGCCCCCAAAGCATGATGTTGCCACCCCCATGCTTCACAGTAGGTATGGTGTTCTTTGGATGCAACTCAGCATTCAGCATTCTGTATTTCTACCAAACAGTTCTACTTTGGTTTCATCAGACCATATGACATTCTCCCAATACTCTTCTGGATAATCCAAATGCTCTCTAGCAAACGTCAGACGGGCCCGGGCATATACTGCTTTAAGTATTGGAACACGTTTGGCACTGCAGGATCTGAGTCCATGGCGGCGTAATGTGTTACTGATGGTAGCCTTTGTTACAGTGGTCCCAGCTCTATGCAAGTCATTCACTAGGTCCCCCGTGTGGTTTTGGGATTTTTGCTCTCCGTTCTTGTGATCATTTTGACCCACGGGATGAGATCTTGCATGGAGCCCCAGATCGAGAGAGATTATTAGTGGTCTTGTATGTCTTCCATTTTCTTATTATTCATCACACAATTGATTTCATCACACCAAGCTGCTTGCCTATTGCAGATTCAGTCTTCCCAGCCTGGCGCAGGGCTACAATTTTGTTTCTGGTGTCCTTCAACAGCTCTTTGGCCTTCACCATAGTGGAGTTTTGAGTGTGACTGTTTAAGGTTGTGGACAGGTGTCTTTTATACTGATAACAAGTTCCAGTAGCCCTAATGGGTATGGCATTACCATGATTGGCAGGCAAACCCTGCATGTTTAGTAACTGTAAAATAGCCGCGAGGGTGGGCATTCGAGCAAGGTGCTCGAGCACCCCCGATACACAGCCGAGTATCGAGCGTGACAAGCACCCCGACCAAGTCACAAGCAGTTCCGAGCATGCTCGCTCATCTATATATATAATTGCCTTATTCTGTCTCTCTGTCTGTCTGTCCAAGAAATTACATCATACGCTGAAACTGCCAAAACCACGCCCACACAGCTCCAACAGGCCGAACACCCCCCCACACATCCACCCCTCACTCCACCTCATCCAATCAGCAGTGGCCCTGCATCACATCTCCCACACACCCACACCTTACTCTACCCACACCCAATGAGCAGCGACGACCGCTTAATTAGGACACGCCCACTCGCCAAAACCCTGACAACACTATGACGCAGCCGGCGGACAGGTACAAGGGACACCGCCATGGAAGCTCCCTACACCCGACGTGACACAGAGTGACAAGGACCAGAGGAGATGAATCTGCGGCATCGCATGGCTTCCCCACACCACAGAGACACATAGGGGGACGGGGACAGGAGGAGACCCAGCTGCGGCGCACTAGGAACTAAGCACTCCGGGATACAGCTCTCCCACTAACCAACGATAAATGCAGGGAAAGCACATGGCTACTTAAATATTAACACTGCTGTGAATGTTAACAAGTCGCTTATTACTATTCAGGAGCTACTCATTACTATTCATGAGCGGCTACTTAACAGTCACTGTAGTGTTAATATTTAAGTAGCCATGTGCTTCCCCTGCATTCATCTGTGGTTAGGGTGAGAGCTGCATGTCAGAGTGCTCATGAGCCAATCATTACTATTCATGGCCAGCGGGAAATGAAGCCAAACACACACACACACACACACACACCACGACTCCCCCACAGCCCAACACAAACACACACACCGGCACACACCAACCACCATGCACACACACTGCCGCGCACATGCACACACACAACCACGCTCATATTAAACGCGCCCCACACACACACACAATCACCCACACACACACAACCACACACAGGCGCACATACACACACATCCGCACACAAACACCACCGCACACACACACATCACCCCACAATCATACGCCCCCACACACACACCGCGGCACATAGACAAATACACATACACTGCACAAAACACCCCCCCCCGCAACACACACACATTGCCCCACATACGCACCGCAACACACACAGAACGCAATACACACACACTGTGCAACACAAACACTGCCCTACACAGACACCCACATACCAGGATAGGGGCCGGCCATACAAGGATGGAGACTATACCAGGATGGGACACAGACCAGGATGCTGCATACACAAGGATCCTGCCTATACCACGATGGGGCCACATACCAGGATGGGGCCGCATACCAGCATCAACCCACATACCAGGATGGGGGCCATACAAGGATGGAGACTATACCCAGATGGGACACAGACCAGGATGCTGCATACACAAGGATCCTGCCTATACTATGATGGGGCCACATACCAGGATGGGGTCACATACAGCATCAACCCACATACCAGGATGGGGGCCATACAAGGATGGAGACTATACCCGGATGGGACACAAACCAGGATGCTGCATACACAAGGATCCTACCTATACCACGATGGGGGCACATGTCAGGATGGTGGCTACACCACGATGGGGCACATAAAAGCATGGGGCCACATCACAGCATCAGCCCATATACCAGGCCAACCCACACCTTCCAACGCCACAGCCTGCAACTCACCGCCGGCTACAGTGGAAAAGCGGAGCAGACGCCACCCAGGAGCGAGCAGCCAGCGGACAGGTACAAGGGACACCTTAGTAAACATTCTGGATGGTGCCTATACCGGGAGGCTGCTTACACCAGATTGCGCACACAGACCAGGATGGGGCAAATGTCAGGATGGTGGCTGTACCACGATAGGGGCACATAACAGCATGGGGCCACATCAAAGCATCAGCCCACATACCAGGATGAAGGCCATACAAGGATGGAGACTATACCAGGATGGGACACAGACCAGGATGCTGCATACACAAGAATCCTACCTATACCACAATGGGGACACATACCAGGATGGCAGCAATCACAGGATGGGACCACATACTCTGGGACATTGCCCTGACCTGACTTCTTTCCTTGACTCTTCTTGATCATTTGCTACCACTGTCTATGTGGGTATCTTTCACAGATTACGACACACAACATTTACCCTTCCGGCTTTACAACGGCTCCTAAAAGAAACACAACCCAGCAACACAACAAACCAGCAGCAGGAAGAAGCCAACAACAACGTCACAAGAAACACAATGCTACAAAGGAAGACCAAACAACCACACGAGCATGAACATCACACACAACCTCAAGAAGAAATCACACTACAACACAAGAACAAGGTTTTCACACGCAATATCGTGTACAAGAATTTTTTCAATGATATTGCTAAATCACACAGTATACTGTTAATGCAGTTAGTTCCCAACAATATTTAGTTACATACAGTTACATCTTCATGTTAAACATTCACAATTTTTAAACAACAAAATTTATCTTTGACCAAAAATATACTGTGTCTTCCTTCCATTATTAGTCAAAAATCATACATTAACTACACAATAAATTCTAGAATACCTGTGCGTTAGAATCGGGCCACCATCTAGACACTAATAATTTCCTGATGACACATTCCATTTAAGACTAAGGGGTACTTTGCACGCTGCAACATTGAAAGCCGATGCTGCGATGCCGAGTGCGATAGTCGCCGCCCCCGTCGCAGATGGGATATCATGGTGATATCTGGCGTAGCTAACATTATCGCTACCGCAGCTTCACATGCACTGACCTGTCCTGCGACGTCGGTCTGGCCGGCGATCCGCCTCCTTATTAAGGGGGCGGGTCGTGCGGCGTCATAGCCACGTCACACGATAGGCGGCCAATAGCAGCGGAGGGGCGGAGATGAGCAGGATGTAAACATCCCGCCCACCTCCTTCCTTCCGCATAGCCGGCCGGGACGCAGGTAGGAGATGTTCCTCACTCCTGCGACTTCACACACAGCGATGTGTGCTGCCGCAAGAACGAGGAACAACATCGGACCGTCACAGCAAGGTAATTATGGTTTTCGCTAACGCTACACTAGTGCGTCACTTTCGCTATGTCGAAAGTGACGCACTTCCAGCGTCGCTCTCGACATCGTAGTGCGTAAATCCTAGATGATACGATTAACGAGCGCAAAAGCGTCGTAATCGTATCATCGGTGTAGCATCGGCGAATTCCATAATTACGCTGACGCAACGGTCCGATGCTGTTCCTCGCTCCAGCGGCTGCACACATCGCTGTGTGTGAAGTCGCAGGAGCGAGGAACATCTCCTACCTGCATCACCGCGGCTTCCGTCGGCTATGCGTAAGGAAGGAGGTGGGCGGGATGTTTACATCCCGCTCATCTCCTCCCCTCCGCTCCTATTGGCCGCCTGCCGTGTGACGTTGCAGTGACGCCGCACGAACCGCCCCTTTAATAAGGAGGCGGTTCGCCGGCCAGAGCGACGTCGCACGGCAGGTGAGTGCATGTGAAGCAGCCGTAGCGATAATATTCGCTACGGCAGCTATCACAATGTTATCGCAGCTGCGACGGGGCCGGGGACTATCGCGCTCGGCATCGCAGCATCGGCTTGCGATGTCGTAGTGTGCAAAGTACCCCTAAGGCTAGGGCCCCACTTTGCGTTTCCACCTGCGTTTTAGGTGCTTTTTAGGTCCGTTTTGAGAAGCACCTTTTTCATGCCAAAAGGCATGCGTTTTCATTTCCGAGCAAAGTCTATGGAAAATGGGGATTTCTAGATCGCACTTTGTGTTTTAAAACGCTGCGTTTAATTTGTATATTTTGTGGCAAAAACCATGTGTTCAAAGAAGCAACATATCAATTGTTTTTGCCATTTTGGGTGCATTTTGCTAACACTGAAGTCTATGAGAAATGGCAAAAACCAAGATTCCAGCAAATTTCTGCGTTTTACCTGCTTTTCCAGTGCAGAAAACATGCGTTTTGGACTTCAAAAACACATGCTTTTTGGACATCAAAAAAAAATGATTTCATATGTCCCTTTACACACACACATAATCCAACAATTAAAAATAAGAATTTCTAATAATTTATTGCTATTTTTCCATTAAATATCATATTACCGCTATAATTTCATTAAATTAATCTATTTTCATTATTTTTCACAAAAATATAGATTTGTTTCTTTTTTCCAATTTTTTCATTGAGTTTGACTATTTAAACTTTATTTACCAGTGTCATGATGTTCAAAACGCATCTATCAAATTGCAGGTGGAAAAGCATGTAAAAATCGCTGAAAACGCATCTAAAACGCGGTAAATACGCATGCGTTTTCAGCGCTAAAGTTCTGAAAAAGGCAACTTTGGTCAAATCAATTGAGCCCAAAACGTGCGTTTAGAACTGCAAGTAGATGAACGCAAAGTGGGGCCCTAGCCTAAAGAGGATACTTTTTGCTGTCTTTTACCTCTGTTCGTCTTTATTGCTTTAATTTGATTTTAATCTAATAAAAAAGTATTACCAGGCCTATCAGAACAGCAACAAAAAATAGAGTCTCTTATTTAAATGATCTTTAGTACATTTTTTTATCACATTTCTGCATTACAAACATAATATCCAAAAATGAACAATAATGGTGTATGGCTTACATGGAAAGATGTCTTTATATCGATTCTTTTTAAAATTCTCTGGTCTTTCTGCTGCCCTAGTAGTGTAGCTGTTATCCATCTTATATTTTGCCGATTGTCGTTTCAGATTCTGTTGAATGGTTAAAAAGATGTCATTATTTTATATGATTATAACTAACATTTATCATAGTACAGTTTTTAATATTCAGATTTCATAAGAAGAACACAAAATATCTAATTTTCTACTCAAGACATATTTTGTTTTATAGTTAATCAGACTAACAAAAAAAATCAATGAATCTG
Organism: Anomaloglossus baeobatrachus; assembly: GCF_048569485.1. Classification (NCBI taxonomy): domain Eukaryota; kingdom Metazoa; phylum Chordata; class Amphibia; order Anura; family Aromobatidae; genus Anomaloglossus; species Anomaloglossus baeobatrachus. Next base: position 213,833,679 of record NC_134354.1, read on the forward strand.
GAGGATAGAAAAATAATCTAACATGTAGAAAAAAAAACAATAAATGAAATACCGTACACTGGGATTTATTAGGCAAGTTGTATTTTAGTGGCTTATTTTTATTATTCATCAACAACTATGTTCTCAATCAATCCAAAAGACTCATAAATATCAAAGCTTAATATTTATGGAAGTTGGAGTGGTTTTTTTTTAGATTTTACGAGGATATCTGTTTGTGCAGGTAACTATTAGTGTGCAGAATAATTGGGCAACTTAATAAAAACCATATATATCCCCATCTCACTTGTTTATTTTCATAAGGTAAACCAATATAACGGCATAAAATTTTGAAATAAACATTTTGTGACGCGCAAAAACAAAACCCCTTTCTTTATGATGACACTCAACAGCCTACCATCCATAGATTCTGTCAGTTGCTTGATCTGTTTACGATCAACATTGCGTGCAGCAGCCACCACAGCCTCCCAGACACTGTTCCGAGAGGTGTACTGTTTTCCCTCCTTGTAGATCTTACATTTTATGAGGAACCACAGGATCTCTATGGGGTTCAGATCAGGTGAACAAGGGGGCCATGTCATTATTTTTTCATCTTTTAGACCTTTACTGGCCAGCCACGCTGTGGAGTAGTTGGATGCATGTGATGGAGCTTTGTCCTGCATGAAAATCATGTTTTTCTTGAACGATGCCGACTTCTTCCTGTACCACTGCTTGAAGAAGTTGTCTTCCAGAAACTGGCAGTAGGTCAGGGAGTTGAGCTTCACTCAATCCTCAATCCGAAAAGGTCCCACAAGTTCATCTTTGATGATACCAGCCCATACAAGTACCCCACCTCCACTTTGCTGGCATCTGAGTCGGAGTTGAGCTCTCTGCCCTTTACTGATCAGCCTCTGGCTCATCCATCTGGCCCATCAAGAGTCATTCTCATTTCATCAGTCCATAAAACCTTTGAAAAATTATTCTTAAGATATTTCTTGGCCCAGTCTTGACATTTTATCTTATGTTTCTTGTTCAAAGGTGGTCGTTTTTCAGCCTTCCTTACCTTGGCCATGTGCCTGAGTATGGCACACCTTGCACTTTTTGATACTACAGTAACATTGCAGCTCTGAAATATGGCCAAACTGGTGGCAAATTGCATCTTGGCAGCTTCACGGTTGATTTTCCTTAATTCATGTCCAGTTATTTTGCTTTTTTTGTGCCCAACACGCTTCTTGCGACCCTGTTGGCTATTTGCTTGATTGTTCGGTGATCACACTTCAAATGTTTTGCAATTGCAATTGCAAGACATCTCACAATTGTGTACTTTTCAGAGCCCATCAAATCTCTCTTCTGACCCATTTTGCCAAAGGAAAGGAAGTTGCCTAATAAGTATGCACCCCTTATATAGGGTGTTGATGTCATTACACCACACCCCTCCTCATTACAGAGATGCACATCACCTTATTTACTTAATTGATAGTTGGCTCTCAAGCCTATACAGCTTGGAGTAGGACAACATGTATACAAATTATCATGTGATCAAAATACTAATTTGCCTAATAAGTCTGCACACAGTGTACAATCATAGCAGAAAGTGTTGGTGTACCACCCCAGCAGCGGTCGAACTGCTCAGATCCGGATGTCACTACTTGTGGCTCGAGGGTCTCCGGACCCGGGAGCTAAGGGTCACACCCAAATGAAGAAGGTGGCTATTTACAGGGGAGATATATAGTTCGTGACGCCACCCATGGTGTGCGGTAATTGGGAGTACCGCCGCTGCCATTGGGAGTACCCAGGGTGATGGAGTGAGGCAGCTAGATGACGTTACTAAACACGGGGAGGGAAAGGCCCCGGGACCCCGGATGGTGGTATGAGGTGCAGTGGGAGCGCAGGCTCGCTGGTTGCCGGGGTAATCAGGTACTCACTCAGCAAGAAAGCAGATGTAGTAAACCAAGTCTCTGGGTGCTGCTGCCCTCTTTGGGAGCTCGTCCGGGTCCCGTTCCTTGCAGTACTGCCTGGTGGTCTGTGGTATGTCTCCTGGCACCGTATTTTAAAGTGTTCAGTTGGCCCGTCAGCTTAGAGCTTTCCAGGCCCTGCTCCCTGTTAAGAGTAGCAGAGGAGCGTGCTCTCAGGAGCTCACGCTTGGGATTTCAGTGGGCTGCTTTGCTTGGAAAGTCCTATCCCCCTCGTTGCACTAGTGCCCCCGATCTCTGAGCTTCGTGGGAACAGTCCATCTAGGCCCTGTCCTCCACAGGGTATTTGCCGGGTTGCTTGAAGCTTCTCCCTGACCTAGGGTCCATGTACCCCGACGTGCCTCCTGTCCCAGCCCGGCTATTGAACTGTGGCTGCTGTCTATCCTCCAAGACTAGCCAAGCACTTAGTCCCAATCTCCCGCCACCGGGTCTCCGTCTCTCCTGGTCCATACCACCGTCTGTGACCTAGTCTGTTTCTCCTCTGGGAGCTACAACTCCCAGCCACCTCCAAGCTCCTCACAGCTCAAGGGCTACCACTCAACTGACTTGTCACCTCCCACCTCCCTGCCTGGCCCCTAGGTGGGCGGCTTTTTTCCAGCTTAGCAGCCCACTGGTGTGGTGTGAGGTGTAACTAGGATTTGTGGATGCTGTGGAGGCAGTACAGCAAGGTGGGGACCCAGAACCATGGAGGGTTGAGCCCTGCATAGGGAGAGAAATATTGTGCAGAACCCTGTGACAACTTGACTAGTCCAGGGCGTCACATTGGCACCCTTGAAATTGTTCCAGAAAATTAGGTATTTCTTTTTGGTTTCTTGTATTCCATAATTCCTGTACAACTAGTACAACTGTACACCTAGCCTGGTGTCTCACCCTCTGCCTACTTGCTCTTCATGTTGCCTGTTTGCACTTTATTGTTGTTTTTGTGTTACACTTGGTCTATAGCTTATGGTGCGGTTAAGGACTCTCAGGATAAGCCATCAACGAGAGGGGTGCCTTATTGTGATCATTGGGTACCAACTTTTGCTGTCTGGCAGGGAAAATTCATGGTTAGGTCTAGACAAGAAATGGCATGTTTTGGGACCTGGTGATTTCTGGTTTTATATCTCCCCTAATTTATTAGGGTTCAGTTGTAACAGTTTCATGAGCAGATGAGATCATTATAGTGCTTATTGATAAAGCACATCATTCTACTGTTTACCAAAAAAGGAATGAGGCCTACAAAGAAAACAACACAGTACCTACAGTCAAATATGATGGAGGTTCAAAGATGCTTTGGGGTTGTTTTGCTGTCCCTGGCACTGGATGCCTTCACTGTATGTAAATATAGCACCATTAAGCCCATATATACAGCATTTTAGAATGCTGTATATAAGTGCCCAATCTGATCTGTATAACATTAAAAGCAGATTCTATTATCCAGTACGATGGGCGTTGTTGGTCTCAAGCTGGCGCCTCCTATCTTCTTACGATCGCTGTCCTCTTTCCCTGCTTTATGTGGATGATGCCTCTTACATCATCCACTCATGTATTTCTATCTGCCTGCTGAGGGCAGAGCAAAGTACTGTAATGAGCAGGCATGCGTGTTCTTTGACCTTTCCCTGCACCTGTGTATTACAGTACTTTGCTTTGATTATTGATTTATGGGTCTCTGGTTCAGTATAATGCACAGTGGTACCTGGTGGCTGAATTGGAGGCCTACGAATGCCAAACCTTCCCCAACGCAGCTTTCGATTATCCAGGGCTAGTGCAATGTCATTTGTTCATCATGCGCATCTCTAATTATTTTTTGTTCATTTATTCATAGTTGTAGCAGTCAGAACTTTCTCATTTTTATGTAATGTTCGTTATCTGAGGACTTGCTTTTTGGGTCTGCAAGGCCGTGTTGCATAAATATTGTGTTTTTTGTTTTCTGCAGGTGTCGCCACCAAACTGCATAATGACGTTCTTCCCTAATAAATGCATACTTGCTGCAATTTATGCTTTTTCTACATTATTTGATACATTTTTGGTGTAGATGTGAAGCCACGTTTTTTACGTAGTTTTTATAGTTCATTCTGCACTTAAAAATGCAACTGCAGTTACAATGACAAGGACACAGTTTTGTTATTTGCTGATTTATATTTGATTCTTTCGTCACCTCTAGAATAGATTGCTAAGTAGAAATGTATCTCTATGTATCAGTATAATCTATTTCCATTTTCACTAAAGTACAGCTCTACGTATTTAAAATTCTCGAATGCTGTTCCATGTAGGCTGTGTTTTACAGCTTTAGCTGCTGCTTGCAAAGACAGAGTTTGAATTCCCAAATAGATTAGAGAATAACAGAATTGTTTATTTATATACTGTAAGTATGTGCAAAGAAGACATTTGGCCCCACCCCCGAGGAGAAGGAGCCTACGGAGCTATGAAGATACTGAGAGAAGACATCGCATGGAGAGACTGACCCCTGAAATCAGAAGAAGCTAATAAGCATCATTGTCAAATGCTCCCTGTCCTCTCAAAAAGCAACAGCAATGTTTCCCTGTTACCATAAAAAGTAAAACCTGTCCATTTATAATGATAATGAACCCAGCTCTCTTCAGAACTAAAAGATCCCAGGTACCTTCAGCTGCACCACAACTAATGTGTTGTACTTAACTATATATTCCAAATGTCTGACTGGGGGTCTTTATGTAGGGGAGACAGGATAAAAGCTTAGAACAAAGATGAATTCTCATTGCTACACAATTAAAGAAAAAAGGAAACTTCATCAAGTATAGAAGGCGGGTAGGAAGCGTTCAGCAGGTCCCGTCTTCAAAGTAGGAGATAAGGTTTAGATATCTTCCAAAAATATTAAGCTGAAAGTGCCGTTGACGAAGTTGGGGGTCTAAATTTATTGGCCCATATGAAATTTTCAATCCAGTTAATCCAGTGACCTTTAGACTAAAACTTCCTCCGTATTTTCACAACCCAAATATTTTCCATAAATCTCTGCTAAAGGAGTTTGCTCCTTCTGTGTTGTCTACCTTTTACCCGTCTCCTCCGGTTTCCATCAACGACAGTGTAGAGTTCAAGGTACAAAGAATTGTTGATTCTTGGAAAGTCCGTAATTCCCGCCAGTATGTCATGCATTGGAAGGAGAGATCCTGAGCTCATTCGGTGAATGCTAATTGTTTGGTCAGGGCCTACCATTGAAGGGTTCATGAGAACCCTGGAATCTGGTGCACCCCTAGTAGACAGGTTACTGTCACCCCTAAACCCAAATCATTTTTTAAAACACTCCACAGAGCACATCAAGGACTCTTTCAAGGCTCCCAACATAACCTCTTCCCTTTCCCGTCTTAACCCTTATGGCTCCAAAAAAAGACCATGAAAAAACTCATTGAAAAAGCGTCTCCTTAAAGTAGCACACACGCTGAAGCCTAAAGGCCGCTTTACACGCTGCGATATCGTGACCGATATCGTTAGCGTGGGTACACGCCCCCATCGGTTGTGCGACATGGGCAAATCGCTGCCCGTGGAGAACAACATCGCCCAGACCCGTCACACTACTTACCTGCCCTGCGACGTCGCTGTGACCGGCGAACCGCCCCTCCTTTCTAAGGGGGCGGTTCGTTCAGCGTCACAACGACGTCACAGCGGCGTCACTGAACCGCCGCCCAATAGAAGTGGAGGGGCAGAGATGAGCGGAACAAACATCCCGCCCACCTCCTTCCTTCCTCATTGCGGGCGGGAGGCAGGTAAGGTGAGGTTCCTCGTTCCTGCGGTGTCACACGTACCGATGTGTGCTGCCGCAGGGACGAGGAACAACTTTGTTACTGCTGCAGCAACGATATTAGAGAATGGACCCCCATATCACCGATGAGGGATTTTGCACGTTTTTGCAACGATGCAAAATCGCTCAAAGGTGTCACACGCAACGGCATCGCTAAAGCGACCTGATGTGCTTCATAAATTCCGTGATCCCAACGAGATCTCTTGAGCGATGTCGCAGCCTGTAAAGCGGCCTTTACTCCCAATTCTTCCGAAAGCTTAACCCCTAACCCCTTTACAACTAATGACATGCTATGTACCTCATGAGTCATCACCCTGCCTTTTATGTGGGCTTGCATGCCAAGTTCACATCTCTCCTAGCAGATTAAGGCAGGGCACGACGAGAAAGGTCCCCAGAGTGGATTTTTCTCCACCAAGGAGCCATGTCTGGTGAAAGTTGCTCCAGTGGTCTGGCCCTGCGCGTGCACTGGGTTGAGGTTAACACAGCCTCAACCCCAACAACCAGACCTCTCAGGATCTCCTGCATCTTCCCCCGAACAGCTGCTCCATCTGTGCTGCTGGCAACAGCACTCAGCTGCTCCAGTATCTCTTCTTTTAATGCCATACTGATGTCGGGTTCTCAGGAGAAGGTCAGGAATAGACAGGTACCATTTCCAGTAGTGCCTACCTGCCATTTGCAGTTCACACCCCTTACCCGACTATATATACCCCTCTCTATCTGCCAACCCCCCCATTTTCCAACCATTAAACGTTTGACCCCATAAAAAGGCTACTCTAAACTAGTTACTCTTTCCTTGACCCCTGCTTGCCCTACAAAGCTGAATCATGGCTCACACTCTCCATTGCTATGCGCTTCAATTGTGGTGACCCAAAAATGAGTCTGTAGGATACAGGTTAAGGGAGTCTCATGTAAATGGAATGTGTAAAATATACAGCAGGGCATGCAATGATGCAGGATGATGTGCTCATCAGAATAATATATAGAGCACAAGAAGAACACTTGTATTATCATCAGTGATCAGAATTTTGTTATGAGCATTATATTTCATCAGAGGAAGAAGAAAACTATGACAACTGGCATCTTACTATTATCTTCTGAACTATTGCATACACTGGAGCTTCCGGGGTTTCTTCATTTACCACATCATCCTACACAACAGCATTTACTACATTCAGGTTCTTAACAAGATTCTAAAATACAAGACATGGTTTGCATGTGCTTTCCCTTTTGCTATGTAAACTATGTATGCTACGCAGTGCAAGGATTTCATTATTTCTTTGAATGCTAAGACTTAAAGGGAATCTGTCATGTAAACAATACGCTATAAATCTGCAAATAAGGGGGTTAAGATGCAGGTTAAAAGCATTCTGAAACCACATGGCCGCCCACGAGGTCCCCGCTGCCAGGAGGAAATTGACTTTATTCCTCCCAGCATCCTCTGACAGAGAGGCTCAGCCGGGGCTTCTTCAGTCACCGCTCAGTGCATAGCGAATGGCGTCTGGAACTGGGCCCTGGCATTGGCCAAAATTTGCTAATATTTTAAAAGTTGCAATTGTCCAAAAAAAGCCAAAAGTATATGAAAACCTCAAAGCCTGTCCAAAATAGAAATCATAAACATAAAAAATAAAGGTATTCACATGTAATGTAGCCTTTAAAAAGGTGCAAATTAAAAGAAAATTAGGGAATAAATGAAAACTGGTGAAAAACACAAAACTAGACAAAGGTGCAGATGCAATAATGAATAGGGCTTTTTATAAAAATGTTTCTCACTGTATATTCTATGTCTGCATTTCCTCACAATCACTTCCCTTACATTGCTTGCAAAATAAATTAACCTCATATTTGACATACATGGCCCTTGTAACCCAAGTTCACGCAAGGCCTGCCCCATCTATATAATTTTTACATGACTTTTGTCACTTCAGTCAGAAAATATATTTTTATGCTTTTAAGAATTGCAGGATAAAAAGCTTAGGATTTACTAATTATTTTATTAAATGCTTTCATACTGTAAGACGGAAGTGGCATCTTCCTCTATCCTCTGCCTGAAATAGCTTCAGCATGTGCTTTCATGTGCCGAGCCCCAGTTACAAAGCAGAAATGTGATCATATACTTGAAAAGTTTCCATGCCTGTAAACCACATTGGGCGAACAAAATGCTGTTTTGATTAACTCCTTACAAAACAAAAAATGGAGACTTTTATATGCAGTTTTATATGCAGTCATGGGCATTTATTATCACTGCCATCTAGGGATCCAGCAAACAGAGATGTGGTCTTTAGTGATGAGCGATTGTGATGCCCTGGACTAGTCAGGTCTCCCAGGTAGTCACACACAACACAACACCCCCTCCCGATTAGGTGACATCAGTCAAACTAAAAACCTTGTCACCACCCTCCAGGTTTGATGTCCACACCAGGGGAGCGGAGCCAGGCGGTTGGCTCCACCCACCGAGGAGTTCACAGGCCTGGAGACGGGAAAACATAGACACAAGTTCAAGTTGACAGTGCAAAGTAATTTTGACGGTGAAGGAGGGAGGTTGAGTCCAAGGGCAGACCTGCACCCAGGTCTGCCATAGACTACTCCGGTGGCTGGGTCGGAGCCCAGTCACCTTTGGCAAGGAGGCAGATGGTGTTGGCCGCCTGCAGGAGCTGGGATTACAGCTGGTGGAACCGTAGGGACCGGGGTCGGGCGGTGGCCCGCCGGTACTGAACCGGGGAACCAATTGGAAACCGGAGCACCAGGAGGGGTACTCAGACCCAGACGAAGCCCCGAACCGACAGGGCCGAGTCAAATCAACTGATTGCGGACTGGACTTAAGGACCTATCCCACACAAGACCCGTTAGAAGACAACAGCCCAACCATACAGGGTAAAGCCATCGCCAAGGCATAGAGACCCAAAGGGCCAGCGTCTGCAGGCAAACGGGCTCCTATGGTATATACAAGTCGGGTAGTGGACTACCGGTGACTAGGCATAGGAGTCAAACATTTACACACAGAGGTGCAGGAGAAAGGCGGAAACCACCAACCTATACCGGGAGAAGCTGCAGCCGGCTGCGGGCCCCGTTCATCACTCCTTTTGGTTTACCAGAGACTTGAGCGTATTGTGTCAGAGTGAGTACACCAGTGCCTTCGGGCCGTGCACTGCGCTGCACCGCACCAGCGTCCAACCCGCTCCCCCGCCTCAGCACCTCCCACGGGACCATCACTCTCCTACCCACGGAGGGGTCAACACCAAGCTGCACAACACTGTCCCCGGGAGGCCTAGTTAATGGCAGCGGTGCTGTCCATCCATTCACCACAACCCGTGGGTGGCGTCACGAACTTACAATCCAAACCAAACAACCGTGGCCCCAGCTGTGGAACTCCTCACCCAAGTCCCCGCGTGTAGCGCCAACTCCTTTGCAGAGCGACGTGAACCCCGGGTCCGTGAGAGGCTCGAGCCACCACCCGCAGTACGAGCATGGATCCAAGCGGCTCAGCGGTCGCAGCCGAGCCCGCGGGGCAGTACACATCGACTCTTCTGGCGTCACGAACAGGATAGAACTGTCCACTTACCTGTGGAAGTGCGCCTTGAAATTATCGCCAGCGGCGTCCTGCTGAAAAATTGGAGAATCCGCCATCTTGGGAGCGAAAAGTTCCCGCCAGAGCCGTCTTCCCTGAACAGAAAGGGCGCGAAAGCGAGGCCCCACCCCCCGAGAGCAGAGCAGAGCAAAAAGCAAGTGAAGTGCTCGGAAAAGACCAAGGGGGGCGGGTGAAGATCCAGCCTCATGTGACTGAGGAGATAAAGGGCAGGGACGCCAGGACTCAGCCACCCGTTGTGCTCCTGGATCCTGAGAGTGCAACATGTCCGCCCCGGTTGAGAAGCCTGAGTTCCCGGAACCCGCGCCCGGAACAGTGGCGAGGGTGGAAGCCCGGACAACTCTGATGTGCTGCCGCCTACAAGTACAAGTGAGGTACTTAATGGAGCAGTGGGCAACTGAGATGGGGGAGCTAGCTTTGGCTGTGCGGGCACGCGAGATGGAGGCAAATTTGGAGGAGCGAGTGGGCGACCCACGCCCCTATGTCCTGGAGGGACCGGTCACTGCGGCTGAGGGACCCGGTCTGCCCCCGCATCCCCTGTCGCCTCCTCCACAGCCCGTTCCAGCTGCGGCTGCCCTCCCGCTCGGTCCGCCGCCCCCAACACCAGCGGTGGAACCCGCCCCAACTGCCCATTGGACCCGCCTGTAGATGCGGCTCGCGGACGGCCATATACCCGGCTCGCACCAACCCCATTGCCATGGAAGGTGCCCGTCCCGGACGTGATCCCGCCAGTCCCTGCGAAGGCGACGCCCAGAGAGGCCCCGGCAGTCCGCCCGGCCGAAGGGGAGAGCGTCACCCGGAAGAAGGCCCCGAAGGTGAGGCAGGCTGTTCCCAGGTCTAGGGCCTTGGCTGAGGTCCCGAGGGGAGGCCGCTGCAAGGCAGCAGAGCCGGCCGTGACGCAGCGGGGTTCCCCCCAGAGGGTGATGGTCATGGCCGCCACCGGGGAGTTCCAGCTGGGCCAGACCCCCACCAGTAGAGACCCCGGGCATGCAGACACCCCGTATTAGGAGCGTCGGCCAAACCAGACGGCCCGGGAGATTGAGGCCAGCGAAAGAAGGAAAGCTGAAATCCTCGCCCGCACGATCCGGGAGAAGGACAACCTGCGGAGTGCCACCTACCGGGTGCGAGGCCACAAGTACCAGGGCCAGGTCCGGAGGTTTGAACGTGACCGCGGATGGGGGTTCATTTATGAGCCCGGCCTGGAGGCTGAAGTGTTCCTCCCCTGCAGAGATGTAAACCCGCACCTACCTTATGGTAACCCGGATCGTGACCTGCTACCCGGCGACTTGGTCCAGTATACCCGCCATTGTGGGGAGTGGGGCTAGTTTGCCCTGGATGTCTGCCTGAGAGAGGGTCGCAGTGCCCCGGAGCGGCCCCAGTCCTCTCCCCCGCCGTACAGCCTTGGAGTGACCATTGAGGCTGAATACGAGGAGGATGAAGAAAGTTAAAGGCAGCGGAACCCAGCTGCCCATGTGACAGAGGACCCTACTGCCCCTGTTTTTACTTAAAGACAAGGCCGAGAACTGGCAGGCCACCTAAAAACTATTGGGCATGTAAATAACCCTTCACTTAACCGGCCATCCGGTTTCACCGCCTCCGGAGAGGCAGACTGGAGGATGGGCCTGCGGGAAGCTGTTGGCCAAGACCCGCCACCACTACAACAGGTGGCCATCCTCCGAGTCAGGGGTCCCCTGGACGTGAGGCCTCTGAAAGGACTGTGAAACCTGAACCCATCCCATTAAACACACCTGGGCCTGTTCCTGGACTGGGGAAAAGGGGTGCTGCCACCTTCTTAGGGGCAGCATCAAGGCTAGGTAGTTTGGGTGGGTGACTGGAGGACCCGGTTCCCGTATTAATGAAAATGTTTTATATTCGTAACGTTCAACTATGTGCCTCCCGTATGGGAAGATCTAAAAAAGTAAAAGTGTTGAAAGGTTTGTACAAATGTTAGTATACTTGTACTATATTCCCGTTTTTCTATTTTTCAGAAACAAAAATAAACCGGTGATGGACGTGCAGCCCGCGGACGGTCTGCATTAAACCAAGGGGGAATGTGACGCCATGGACTAGTCAGGTCGTCCCAGGTAGTCACACACAACACCACACCCCCTCCCGATTAGGTGACATCAGTCAAACTAAAAACCTTGTCACCACCCTCCAGGTTTGATGTCCACACCAGGGGGGGCAGATGTTGTTGTGTGTAGTTGGCAAGTATTTGTGTAGGGTGCTGTAAATGTTCTGGGTGTTTTCTGGGTGTGGGGGTGTGTGAGAGCGGTATTGTTTGTGTGTTGCGTTGTGTGTGTTGCATTGTTTGTGGAGCGCTGTGTCTCTGCAGCATTGTGTGTGTGTGTGGTGCTGTGTGTGTTGCGCGGTTTGTGTGGGTGTGTGTGTGTTTTTGGGGAGGTATGTTTTGTGCAGTGTTTGGAGGAGCAGTCCTGGGGAGAGAGGAGTATAATAGGAAGAGTAGTTCTGGGTAGAGAGGAGTACAATAGGAGGAGTAGTCCTGGGGGGAGAGGAGTATAATAGAAGGAGTAGTCCTGGGGAGAGAGAAGGATAATAGGAGGAGTAGTCCTGGGGGGAGAGGAGAATAATAGGAGGAGTAGTCCTGGAGGTGAGGAGTATAATAGGAGGAGTAGTCCTGGGGGGAGAGGAGTATAATAGGAGGAGTAGTCCTGGGGGGAGAGGAGTCTAATAGGAGGAGTAGTCCTGGGGGGAGAGGAGGATAATAGGCGGAGTAGTCCTGGGGGGAGATGAGGATAATAGAAGGAGTAGTCCTGGGGGGAGAGGAGTATAATAGAAGGAGTAGACCTGGGGGGAGAGGAGTATAATAGGAGGAGTAGTCCTGGAGGTGAGGAGTATAATAGGAGGAGTAGTCCTGGGGGGAGAGGGGAGAAGAGTATAATAGGAGGAGTAGTCCTGGGGTGTGAGAAGTATAATAGGAGGAGTAGTCCTGGAGGTGAGGAGTATAATAGGAGGAGTAGTCCTGGGAGGAGAGGAGGATAATAGGAGGAGTAGTCCTGGGGGGAGAGGAGGATAATTGAAGGAGTAGTCCTGGGGGGAGAGGAGGATAATAGGAGGAGTAGTCCTGCGGGGAGAGGAGTCTAATAGGAGGAGTAGTCCTGGGGGGATAGGAGTCTAATAGTAGGAGTAGTCCTGGGGGGAGGAGTCTAATAGGAGGAGTATTCCGGGGGGTGGAGTATAATAGGTGGAGTAGTCCTGGGGGGAGGTGTCTAAAAGGTGGAGTAGTCCTGGGGCGGAGGTGTCTAATAGGTGGAGTAGTCCTGGGGGGAGGTGTCTAATAGGTGGAGTAGTCCTGTAGGGGAGGTGTATAGGTGCCCAATGTGTGTGGGAGGTGTGTCCGAGCAGGCACAGTGTGTGGGGGGCGTGGCTGAGTGGGCACAGTGAGTGGGCGGCGTGGCCGAGCGGGCACAGTGTGTGGGGGGCGTGTCCGAGCGGGCACAGTGTGTGGGGGCATGGCCGAGCAGGCACAGTGTGGGGGGGGTGGCCGGGCGGGCACAGTGGGGGGGCGTGGCCGAGCGGGCACAGTGTGTGGGAGCGTGGCCAAGCGGGCACAGTGTGGGGGGCGTGGCCGAGTGGGCACAGTGGGGGGCGTGGCTGAGCGGGCACAGTGTGTGGAGGGCGTGGCCAAGCAGGCACAGTGTATGGGGGGCATGGCCGAGCAGGCACAGTGTGTGGGGGGCGTGTCTGAGCAGGCACAGTGTGTGGGGGAGTGGCCAATCGGGCACAGTGTGTGGGGGGCATGGCCGAGCAGGCACAGTGTGCGGGGGGCGTGGCCGGGCCAAGCCGAGCAACCAATGTGTGTGGGGGACAGGCCGGGCTGAGCCGAGCGGCCAATGCGACGGTTGTCACTGTAATGACTCATTTTGGAGCAAGACAGACAGACAGACAGAATAAGGCAATTATATATATAGATGGTGCCCTTGAGCTAGGGTTCATGGCTGAAGGTAAAATAGATATACCTAGTATTTCAGTGATAAGTGCCAAATCTGGTAGCTTCAAGGACCTCCCCCCAATTTTGCAGTTATTTATATTGTTATGTTAATTCGTGTTACTAGAATGGCCATTGTGGCCAAATTTATTCAAAGAAGGTGTAAAGTGGTCATTTATATAGTATAAGGGGTGACAATGAATTATGGTGAGTGACCAAAAAAGGGCCATACACTGTCATGAGAATCAATAGGGAACTTGAGCATTTTTCCAGAAGATTTCCCCATTGACTTCCATTATACTCGGGTACTAGAGTCGGGCCCATCTGAGCATTAACTGCTTGTTAAGAGTACCAAGCACCCGAGCATGGTAGTGCTCGCTCCTCACTAGTGATCTTCTATATGTGGGGTCAAGCAGAGCTGCTTTACCACTTCCTGACAGTTAATTTACATAAACATTTACTGAGCTTTTTCAATGTAATTGTTTCTAGAAGCTATGAACCTGTGTAGTATTAAAGGAGTTGTCCGGGTATGGGGCTCGAGTCTGCAGTCATGCGATGTAACTGTAGACTTGTGGATCCTGACAGTGTGCAGACTGTAGCTTAAAAGGGTATTCCCATCTCCGAGCTCATATCCCAATATGTAGTAGGTGTAATAATAATATTAGCAAATAACTCCAATTAGAAATGTAGTTTAGTTCTTTTGATTAGCTGTGTTGCTTACATCATGTGCAGGGCATTACAGTAGCTTAGGTATCCATGGTTACGGCCACTATCAACTAACTGTTACGAACTATATGACGTAATCATGGATACTTTAGCTACTGTAAGGTCATGCACATGAGGTAAGCAACATAGCTAATCAGGAGAACTATACTACATTTCTAATTATAGGTATTTGCGATTATTATTATTACACCTACTACATATTGGGATAGGATCTTGGAGATGTGAATACCCCTTTAAATCTTTTCTCCTCTTAGTTCTCCAGGCTATTTATATGTTCCCTCATATTAGTTTTTCTCTTTTAATTTTTCCTTTTTTATGTATGTGATTTAATAAAGATATTATTTTATCCTTATCCCTTGCATGAATCTCTTTGTAACCTAGTGATTATTCTTATATCCCATGGATTTGGTATACAGTGGGTACGGAAAGTATTCAGACTCCTTTAAACTTTTCATTCTTTGTTTCATTGCAGTCATTTGCTAAATTCAAAAAAGTTCATTTTTTTTTCTCATTAATGCACACTCTGCATCCCATCTTGACAGAAAAAAACCTGAAATGTAGAAATTTTTGCAAATTTATGAAACGAGAAAAACGGAAATATCACATGGTCATAAGTATTCATCCCCTTTGCTCAGTATCGAGTAGAAGCACCTTTTTGAGCTGGTACAGCCATGAGTTTTCTTGGGAATGATGCAACAAGTTTTTCACACCTGGATTTGGTCATCCTCTGCCATTCTTCCTTGCAGATCCTCTCCAATTCTGTCAGGTTGGATGGTGAACATTGGTGGACAGCCATTTTCAGGTCTCTCCAGAGATGCTCAATTGGGTTTATGTCAGGGATCTGGTGGGCCAGTGAAGAATAGTCAGAGTTGTTCTGAAGCCCCTCCTTTGTTATATTAGCTGTGTGCTTAGGGTCATTGTCTTGTTGAAAGGTGAAGCTTCAGCCAAGTCTGAGGTCCAGAGCACTCTAGAAAAGGTTCTCTCCCAGGATATCGCTGTACTTGGCCACATTCATCTTTCCTTCAATTGCAACCAGTCATCCTGTCCCTGCAGCTAAAAAACATGCCGTAGCATGATGTTGCCACCACCATGTTTCACTGTTGGGATTATATTGAGCAGGTGATGAGCAGTGCCTGGTTTTCTCCAAACATACCGCTTAGAATTATCACCAAATAGTTCTATCTTCATCTCATCAGACCAGAGAATCTTATTTTTCATAGTCTGGGAGTCCTTCTTATGTTTTTTTGCAAACTCTATGTGAGCTTTCATATGTCTTGCACTGAGGAGAGGCTTCCGTCAGGTAACTCTAATGAGAAAAAAATTAACTTTTTTGAATTTACCAAATGGCTGCAATGAAACAGAGTGAAAAATTTAAAGAGGTCTGAATACTTTCCGTACCCACTGTATATTGATATATAGGGAAGTACTGTACCTCTATAGTCATTGTGTGACTGAATTAATTGATTTGAAAAATACTACAGTAACAGCACCATAATAGTGGACTTTTTTCTTCTTCACAAACTGCAAACAAGGAAGGCAGAATTAAACCCATCAGTACTATTTTTGTTTTATACTAAAACAATATCTTGAATCCAAGGCTGCATCACTGAAAGTGTGCTTCATGCATTATAAGATGTGCAAGCCATATTTTTATATTTTTACATCCTAAAGAAAAATCTTCATAATCCAGAAATTTAAATACCACGGTCTAAAGCGGGCTTTACACACTGCGATATCGGTCCCGATATCGCCAGCGTCGGTACCCGCCCCCATCTGTTGTGCAACACGGGCAAATCGCTGCCCGTGCCGCACAACATCGCCCAGACCCGTCACACATACTTACCTGCCCGGCGACGTCGCTGTGACCAGTGAACCGCCTCCTTTTTAAGGGGGCGGTCCGTGCGGCGTCACAGTGACGTCACCAAGCGGCTGCCCAATAGAAGCAGAGGGGCGGAGATGAGCGGGACGTAACATCCCGCCCACCTCCTTCCTTCTGCATAGTGGCCGGGAGGCAGGTAAGGTGAGGTTCCTCGTTCCTGCGGTGTCACACGGAGCGATGTGTGCTGCCGCAGCAACGAGGAGCAACTTCGTTACTGCAGCAGTAACGATATTTGAGAATGGACCCCCATGTCACCGATGAGCGATTTTGCACGTTTTTGCAACGATGCAAAATAGCTCATAGGTGTCACACGCAATGGAATCGCTAATGCAACCGGATGTGCGTCACAAATTCCGTGACCCCAACGAGTTTGCATTAGCGATGTCGCAGCGTGTAAAGCCCCCTTAAGCCTCAACGTATGTGCATTGTAAAAATATATATATTTTTGTGCGCTTTGTTGTTGTAACAGTCCAAAATTAGACCCCAACATCCACCACCTAAATAATATGGACTGTTGCGTTTGGGATGTGAATCTGCATTGCATTTTTTGCCCCATTTTATGATGCACATTGCCTTACTTATTATGTGTTTCTTTTAAAGAAAGGTCACATTTTAGTTTTTGATTACATTTTTTAACTGTCCAATTTAACAACCATACACCCCATTACCACACTGCATGTTGTTGCCACATGTTCATTTTTGGTCGTGAACCTACATATAGCTTCTTCACAACATAGCATTTTAGGGTTATTTAACTTTAATTGCATTTTTGTTAAATGGGGAAATAGTAAAAAATGTAAAAAAAAACATAAAAAGAGAGGTTAAGGTTTTTACATGTCATATTTAACAAGCGTACGACCCACAACAATACTGCTGCCTGTTGCCACAACTAACTTTTCATGTGTACACGCATGTTTCGACCTAGTTTTTTACAGTTAGGCAATATTTGTCTCTGGGTGGGGTGTGTGGGTTAAAACATAAAATATTTATACTCAGAAATGAACAAAAATTGGAAAAAAGTTTATACGTTTTAATTTTTGCATATCTATTTTAATATTCCACTCTGAAAACAGTATACACCAGCACACAACGATACTGTAGACTTTTGCAGCATGGATCTAGATCCTGGCATTTGTTTTTACATTGTACCTTTTGGCCATTAGGAATTAATGTCCTTTAAAACAAAATTTGCAAATAAACTATTATAGTGAATCGACATGTGCTGGTCTGGTTTTCACACTTGTTTAAATTGTCAATTTTGAGACACTGGTATGCCACACCAATATTGCTGGCAGACTATTTTTGAAATATTGTTTTTGGCTGTAACATAAACCCTGCCTAACATTTCTGGTTGATTTCATATTTTTCCTGGTTTGGCTAAAAGTGCTTACAAAGTTTTGTAAATAAATAAATTAAATGTTATACTCATGTACACAATGTTAAACCAGAGTGTGGCACTGACAAGAGAAATGGTAGCATGATAGAAAAAAACTTATATCACGTAAAATATATGGGAGCCACTAGCAGCAGCACCACTTCCTGCACTGTTGAAAGCAACTGTCCTGTTACACTTCGCACCGATTCATATTGAATGATATAAGTGATCTTCTGGACCACAGGAGGAGCCGGGCATACCCTAACATAATGGATGTGTAACTAAGCACCTACCAAGTATTCACCAGAGCCTCTCAAGGTGAGGTTCGGCTTGGCTGCCAGTAGACTCCAGCTATCACTCCAAGAGCAGTGTATGGCACTACTGGTAGCTGAGAAGTCCTAGATGACAGCAAGACAGGAATTGAACCACAGACAGGATGGGTACTAGGACTCAGGCAGTGGAGACACAGGAACACAGACAGTACTGGAACAGGTACACTGGCACCAGACAGAAGACATAGAACTCTCTGAATATGCCGGTTTCTGGATATGTCGGTCTCTGGATATGCCGGTCTCTGGATATGCTGGATGCAGGACATGCCAAACTCAGGCAGGACACCAGACTCAGGCAAGTTACTAGACTCAGGCAAGATACCGGACTGAGGAGAGGATACAGGCTGGTACTGGGACAAAGGAGAAGACTTCAGTAACACAGTCAAAACTGGTACAGGTACATTGGCAGGAGCACAGGTCCTGGAATACGGACAGGTCTGATACAAGAACACAAGCTGGATGGGTCCAGGAACATGGACAGGTTAAAAGCAGGAACACAGTCTGTAACAGACCATGAACATGGACAGATCAGATAAAGGAACACAGGTTGGATGGGTCAGGAACATGACAAGTCAGGTACAGGAACACAGGCAGAAACACAGACTGGACAGATCCAGGAACATGGACAGGTCAGGTAAAAGAATACAGGCTGGACAGGTCCAGGAACACAGACAGGTCAGGTACAGAAACACAGGCTGAATAGGTTAAGGAACTCACTAGGCACAGAACTGATTGCAGGCAGATCTGGTGCTGGATACAGGCAGTCTGGAATAACAGGATCAACCAACACAACTGGACTAGACTAGGAACCTAATGAGTTGCCCAGGCCCCTCCCAACAGGGTAGGGAGCCTTAATTACTTGGTCTTTCCAAGCAATTGCCTGGGGAAATTTTTTTCAAGGTGTGTGTGCTGATCCATAAAAAGTTGAGGAGTGTACATGGGTGCACCCTAAGCTAATGACCAGGAAAACCCACGCATGTTGCAGGCTCTTTAGCCTATGGACCTCACTGGGAGCTGGTGCTAAAACACACATGGGCAGCTGCAAAGCAGAGCTGAGAACATCAATATACATGGGTGGCAACGCAAGAGAGCAGGGGACCAAAATGCACATAGGTGGCTATGCAGTAGAACAGGGGACCAAGATGCACATGTGCTGCTGAGCAGCAGATCAAGGAGACCATGCAGCATGAGCATACCCACAAGAACAAACGGGCAGCCCACGAGATAATGGCATAGGTGTTTATTCTGGGCATGGGAACAGAAGAGCGCATGGGCATTTTCACAGGCTAGCACTGGAACGCCAACGTAATTAAGAATAGGGATTGTAAACCTACAACTTCCCTTAAAGGGAGGGTCTCATTGAGAACACAAAACCAAAAAAGATCTTAGTGATCAATTATACCAGTATATAGAATAAAAAGGAAGATCGCTGGTAAGTAAAGGAGACCAAAAGCAAAATATATGGTGAAATACAAAGAATTTTTAATAATAAAGTGTGCGTGACATAAGGACAGAGAGTAGAGGCGAACAGAGTCTTAAAGTCGCCAGACACAAAGAATGCACAAACATCACCAGCAGATGACAGACCAGCTACTAAACACGTGGGTCAGGTTTCAAAAGGGCAAATAGCCAGGAGAAAGAAAGGAAAAGCAAATGAATCAAGGGGTAGATTACCCATAGAGAGCTTTCCCTAAAACGGTGCCAATAACATGTCATGTAATAGAGTTATGGCAAATTTACCTTGAGACATGTTAAAGTTGTTTAGCAGGCAGGCTGGTGGTGGTGGGCGGGGCCTCGACGCACGTTTCACCGGGTGTGGCTTCGTCAGGAGGCTGGCCATCGTGCATAACATGTGGGTTTATAAAGAGGGTTGCAGGGATCAAAGGCAAATCAGCGCGTTCCGCGTCATGTTGCCCCGCCTTCCAGGGCAGGGGCCGCCGGGCACCACATGAGAGAACAGAAGGAGGACAAACATCATCCCAACATTCATCACAAAAGCACCCGGAAGCCCCCACCGCAGAAGGCGCAGACAGCGCATGCGCGCGTCGCGTCTGTGCCCTAGGTACGGCCCACCAGATAATGACGTGGGGTAAAGATAATTAAGGGAGGGGGGGAGTGTCGAAACAATCGGACATATGCGTCATGGAGTTCAGACATAGAGGCCCTCCCACCACAGAAAAAGCGTCGCGTCTGTGCCCTGAATACAGCCAGCCAGGCAATAATGCCATGGAGGAAAGGTAATTGAGGGGGAGTGTCAAATAACCGGGTATGTCACGGGGTTCAAACACGGGAATCCCCATTACACAGGACGCAGACAGACTATTAAGAATAGGGATGTTGACGTTGCATGTCCCAAGTAGTACCAAATGGGGGTCATATTTGACCCACTTTGCCAAGTGTATTAGTGGGGAAGAAGTGGAGGGTGTAATGGAATACCTATCACATCACTCATTTCAATGACAACAGGATGATGAAGCCTCTGATGTAGCTGCTATCGGTATTCTACGCAATCCTCCTCCTCCAGCTCCATAACACTTAGTGTTGCACAGACTGGAAATTCAATTATGTCAGTGACACCTGTTTCTTTTCTGCCCCTTAGTCACCTAATCCACGTCACAGCTAAGGAGCATACTACATCAGAACAACTTCTTCCAGTTGACTTTTGGAAGAGATGAATAGTAGACCTTTTTATTTGGATAACATGGGGCTGGAGGAGATTGAAAACATGATTGTAATGCCAATCTGTGTTGCTTGATTTGCCAGCTGTGGTGGTAGGCACACTGGTAATGTTAGTAGCACTTTGAGTCATGGCAAATTTTGAGGTGGAAATGAGGCAGGGGGGAAAAGAACTCAAGCCATTTACCACACAAAAGTGACTGTCATCAACTGTCAGCTGAATGACGATGATGATGATTCTGTGGTGGACAAGACTTGGTAACTAGACAGGGGTGCAAAGGCAAAGAAGGTGATGTTGTCATCAGAGAAGGAGGTTGTTGATTTAGGAGACTTAAGAGTGCCTTAAAAGTGTGGTGGTGGCGAGTTCTAAAAGTGTGACGCCCCTGGACTATTCAGGATGTCACAGGGTTCTGCACAATCTTTCTCTTCAGTGCAGGATTCAACCCCTCATGGTTCTGGGTCTCCATCCTGCAGTACTGCCTTCACCAGCATTCACAAATCCTAGATACACCTTGCACCACACCTGTCAGGCACACCAGTGGGCTGTTTAAGCAGGAATAGGGCCGCCCACCTAGGGGTCAGATAGAGTGGTGGGAGGGGGGAAGTCAGCGAGGGAGGAAGTGCAGAGCAGAGCTGACAGGCAAAACAGAAGTAGCTCCCAGTGAGTGAGGAGCTGGGAGCAGCAGCTCCCTAGAGTCGAGTAGTAGCCCTCGAGCTGTGAGGAGCTCTGAGAAAGCTGTAGCTCCCAGGGGAGAAGCAGACTAGGTCGCAGACGGTGGTCTGGACCTAGAGGAGTCGGACCCCCGGTCGCAGGGGATTGAGGCTAGGTGCCTGGGACCTGTCTTGGAGGACGGTCGGCAGCCTGGTCCTATCATCGGTCCAGGGCCGAAGGCACGTCGGGGTACACGGACCCAAGGTCGGGGAGAAGCTTCAGGCGACCCAACAATTAACCTGCGGAGGACAGGGCCTTTATGGACTGTTCCCACGAGCTCAGAGATCGGGGGCACTAGCGCAACGAGGGGGATAGGGCTTTCCAAAACAAGCGGCCCACTGAAATCCCCAGCATGAGCCCCTGAGAGCAGGCACCTTCACTTAGCCATAGTGGGGAGCAGGGCCTGGAAAGCTCCAAGCTAACGGGCCACAAAGGAAACTCTAAATTTGTGCCAGGATGTAGGTCACGGACCACCACGCAGTGCTGCAGGGGACGGGACCCGGACGAGCTCACCTCAGGAGACAGCAGCAGTCAGAGACTTTGGTTTACCCTGTTGTCAGCATCTGCTTCATTGCTGAGTGAGTATCCGACTGACCCCTGCACTACACCCCGCATCACCATCTAGAGTCCCGGGGCCTACCCCTACCCGTGGAGGGTAACGTCATCTTGCTGCCCCATTCCATCACCCCGGGTGCTCCCAACGGCAGCGGCGGTACTCCCAATTACCGCCCACCACGGGTGGCATCACAAACTATATCTATTTCACCTGTAAATACCCCCTTCTTCATTTGAGTGTGGCCCCCAGCCCCCGGGTCCAGAGACCCTCGAGCCACGAGTAATCACCACCCCCGGATCCAAGCAGTTCGATCCGCTGCAGGGGCGGCACAAATGCAAGTATCTTATGTGTGGGGAAATCTTTTGCACGAGGTCCAATCTATTGCAGTGTGCAGTCTGTGTAGTTGGAAAATAAGCTGGTTACATCTTGGAATGCATCAACTTGGAATTATATCACTTCGTCAGCACGTGAAATGGCATCACTTGCTCATCTGGGGAAAGCAAAGTGACCAGCAAGATGAGCAAGGATTAAGCGGTCATCCTTTTTCATATCATCATTATCTTTCTTCTGATAACCAGTCTGCATCCACAACTAGTATCTTGTCATTGTCATCAGCCTCATAATTGTATCTCACCTGCTGCTTTGCATATACTTCCTCCTCTACCTCGATTGCATTGTCAGTTCTCCTTTTGCATGCCCAAGAAACATGCATTCAGTCGTGCAATTATTCCCACATGCCCAAGTTCACTACAATTGATGCCAGGCCACCTGAATTGTACTGCTGTTTGGGAAAAAATCATGTGCTCTCAGGCTCAATGGAAAATACCTATGCACCAGGACCGGTCAGACCGGGAAAAATGATTAGAAAAGGCAATTTTTTTTAACCCCTTCATGACATGACATATATGTACATGATATGTCGTGCCCCTGCCTTTGATGAGGGCTTCCACACTAAGCCACATCTTGTCCGGAAGATGAGAGCTGATATACTCTTTTGACCCAAATCTAATGTCTGCAATAACAGTCAAGTTTCTGCACTATAAGTTGCTATCACTAAAGAGACTCACTTGTTTGCTGTTGGTGACCATATCAAATATCAAGGACCATAATAATCTTTTAGTTTTTGCCTTTTTTTGGATTACCGTACTCATAACTTTTTGTATTTTGAGGTTCATGCCCCCTACCATTATGTGTCCCACTCCTTTTACACATGTTGTTTTCTGTGTTTTCAGTGCTTAAAGTGGTTCTTCAGGAAAAAGAAATGTCATCAGAAAATAATCTCACAATCCACAGATCCAGCTCTGCCTCTCCACCGCTGCCCAAATCTTTTTTACAGGCTGCAGCTTTGATGTAACAACTACATTGCTTGCTAATGCTGCAGTCTCTCACTTAAGCTGGCTTTACACGCTGCAATGTATCTTACAATGTGTCGGCGGGGTCACGTTGTAAGTGATGCACATCCGGCATCGTAAGGTACATTGCAGTGTGTGACAGGTACGTGCGATTGCGATTGAACGGTAAAACGTTCATCGCACGCACGTTGTTCATTCCTCATGGATTGAACGTCAGATTGTTCATCGTACCCGGGGTAGCACACATCGCAGTGTGTGACACCCCGGGAACGATGAACAGATCTTACCTGCATCCTGCGGCTCCAGGCCGGTCATGCGGAAGGAAGGAGGTGGGCGGGATGTTTACATCCCGCTCAGCTCCGCCCCTCCGCATCTTTTGGTCGCCTGCCGCGTGACTTCGATATGACGCCGAACGTCCCTGCCCCTCTAGGAAGTGGACGTTCGCCGCCCACATCGAGGTCGTATGGAAGGTAAGTATGTGTGACGGGGGTTAATTGTTTGTGCGGCACGTTCAACAAATTGAACGTGCCGCACATACGATGGGGGCGTTGCAAATCGCATACGATATCGTATGCAAAATCGTAACATGTAAAACAGGCTTTAGGCTGGCATCACACTAGCATACAGCATGCAATGTGATATGCTAAGGACTCTCAGCTCAGGCTCTGCTGCGAGTGTGGGCTGAGTGCAGACAAGAGGGAGAGAGTGATCTCTTCATCTATGCCATTGTCAGCCTGTGCTGTGGTGGACAATATGTTGTTACTCACTGTATGTTTTCTCACCATTGCAGCGACAGCGTGAACAAAACCCACTTAGGGTTGAAAAGTTGTTTTGTCGCACAATTCCTGGCACCACTTTTAATTTTTTTGTAACATATATGTCAATAAAATTCAAAGCACCTTTGCAAATCACACCCGGGATTCCGGGTGCACGATCCGGATTCGGGTTTTTTTTTTTCTCTCTCTCTCTTCTCTCTCTTCTCTCTCTCGTCCCCGATTCCGCTCCTCATTGACATATATTGGGCCGGATAACGGATCGGATCCGGACTTCATTGTCAACCCGCCACTGATCCGCCGGACCCGGATTATTAGCAATCCGCTCAACTGCTGACGTCTTGTCAACAGTCCAGCAGCCAATCAGCTCCGTCCATGTAGATGGAACATCTCCTTCAGCGTCACTGAGCTCACTGATTGGCTGCCGCATTGTTGACGTTACATCAGCATCACAGTCAATGCCAGACACCAAGAGCAGCAGTGGAGACATGCCAAGAGCATCGGGGGAGGTGAGTACAGGGCGGCAGAACATTGTCTGAAAGGAAACAACCCTTTTAATAATTTCCATAGTGCATATCTTAGACTGAATAGAGGTCACTACAGGAATTTGAGGGTAAAAATCACTTTAGCATGTTGAGAGAAATATCTTTTTTACTACAATGTAATCCTCTTTCATCTCCCAGTAGAGAAGAAATGGGTGAATTATATTTGTGCTGATGGTGAGAAATGAATATGGCTCCTAGAGTCTTTTGTACAGATCTGTAGTAAGTACAACGCTCCACATTTAATAGTGACCGGATTCTGCTGGCCTTGATACAGTTTCCAGAGCTGCATTCAAAATTCTGCAAGCTTTAGGCTATGTGCGCACTTACCGGATTTTGCCGCGGATTTTTTGCGGTTTTGCTGCATCATGTTTCGGTGCAGAAAATGTTCATAACATCTCTGCAGTGAATCACCAGCAAAACCTATGGGCAAAAAAAATCCTGTGCGCACTAGGCGGAATTTGACAGCTGCATGTTTTGCTGCGGGATTCCCGCAGCAAAAACAATTGCATGTCACTTCTTTTCCGCACGTCGCTGCGGGATTTCACTCCATTGACTCCAATGTTAATCGTGAAATCCCGCAGGGAATAACGCAGGCAGCAAATTCTGTGCGGTTCACTGCGTTTTCCTGCGTTATTCCCTGCGGTATTTCGCGGTTTACCTCCGGTAATGTACATCGCCTGTCTGCGGTTTTGCAGGGAAGTGATGTCATTACAGGAAGAGGAAGCCGTGCAGAGAGTAAACACACACAGATCACACACACACAGACATCACAGACATCACAGACATAGAACACAGACACATAGAACACACATAGAAAGAAAACGGAAATATAGAAAAAAAAGCACGTGGGCTCCGCTGCATATTTATCGTCCAGCCGAGGTAAGCACACAGCGGCGGCCCGGTATTCTCAGGCTGGGGAGGGAGAGGGGCAGGGTTAATGTCCCCCGCCTCCCTCCCACCTCTCGCAGCCGAGAATATCAGCCGCAGCTGCCCCGGGACTGTCGCATGCATTATGCGGCAGCACCGGTGTGTCCTCGGCTCTTCCTGCTGCCGTGTAGCAGTGGCAGCAGGGTAATACAAGGGGTTAATTGTGGTGGATCACCGACATTAACTCCAGGCTTGATCATGGCAGCGTCTATGTGACAGCTGACATGATCAACCCGTAAGTAAAGTGAATAAAACACAGACACCGAAAAATCCTTTATTTTAAATAAAACAAACAAGCCTCATTCACCATTTTATTAACCCCTCCCGCACCAAAGCTCCAGCGTAATCCACAGCTCCGACGTCCTGCGCTGCTTACATCCAGCCGCGACTGTCACAGACACAGCGCTGAATGAATGCAGCAGACAGCAGAGGTAATTACCGGTCATTTCCCACGGCCGGTAATGTGAACTCACTGCCGACCGCGGGAAATGTAGCGATCTGTCCTCTATCTATCTATCTATCTATCTATCTATCTATCTATCTATCTATCTATCTGTCTGTCTATCTATCTATCCCTCTATCTATTCTTCTGTCTATCTATCTATCTATCTCAGAATTAAATGACTTTTTTTTTTTTTTCAATGTGCTTTATTGCATTGAATGCAATAAAGCACATCCCAACCTGCACGCGGCAAAACCGCGGCAATACCGCGAACAATACCGCAGTGAAACCGCAGCAAACCGCGGCAAACCGGCATGCGGTTTTCGGGTGCGGTTTGCCGCGGTTTTTTACCGCGGGTGCGGTAATCTTTGAGAGCATGCGAATTTTCTCAAGAAAATTCCATTTCCCAGTGCGCACAAGGCCTTAGAGCTCACATTTTCAGTATACACTGCTTTTTCTATGCCTGCACTGTATGTAGTGCAGTCTGTACACAAAATACTGTACAGGTTGTAAATCTCTTTTTCTGCATTTTAGAAGCTCAGCTAAAGATATATCTTACCTCCAGTGGTGTGGTGTAGAATGCAAATGCCCAGGGCAAGCAAGTATTTCAACCCTCAATTTAGCAAGAATGACTCCTGAGTACCCTTTAAAACAAATGTTACCCCAAGTGCCCCATTGAAACCTCTGAGTTTCTCAGGATTTGTGTATATAGGTAATGGAATTATAGACATTTGGGGTAAATATAATGTACTGTCTTCATATCTGGTCTTCATAGCTGTAAGCATCCTTAATGTTGAGGAGACACATCTTAATACATGATTGACAGTCTACTATAGCAGATATTTTAGAACATGAAGTGCAGCTTTGCACAAACACACAACTCATATTTTCCTACTCTTCAGGAAATGGAAATATAGTATCTAACCAGGTTGTATAAAGAAAGAAAAGGTTACAATAAAAGCTGAGTACATTTGTAAAGTTAAAAGAAAACATAGCCATATATTTATCAGTTATTTTAATATCAGATGTTATTCCTATGTTATACCCGTATACCTGGGGGACCCCAGGTATCTACAGAGATTACAGTCATGTGTTATAACACAGTAGTGAAAAGAGTTGTCTGAGGCATTTATATACTTTATCAGGAAGTCTAACATGTGTAATCCTAACAGTGTGTAGTGTACTGACTGTTAGGATTCTGCTTTTTTTACACTCCTGGTACTCGGCATATGACTTCTCACATGCTATTTGCATACTTGCTAATACTTCTTCTTAGCTCAGTGGCCTCAATTGAGCTATTTATGCAGGTGAGCTATTTGCGCAGGCGCGAGGTTATGGTTGTCACTGTGCATGGCGTCACTGCGTCATCCTCGTACCCGACCTAATCCTCGTTCCTGCGCATTTAGCTCAAGGGTGTGCGTGAGGGTTCCTATGTTTTCTGCTCTGCCCGCGATATGGTAGAGCGAACTGCGACTGCGCTAGCGGACAAGACTGCACAGGCGCGAGATTTGAAAGAGCAACGTGGATGATGACGGAGGCATCATCACGTCAATCAAGAAAGGAGGACGACGAACAGGAGGGGGGACAGGAGCCATAAAAGAGCACACCCATCTGAGCCACACAGGTCATTAGCATACGTAATGGTCATATTTTATAAAGGTATTTTGGGGGTCTACAAGGGGAGTCAGGGAACAAGGTGCCCCATGATAGAATGCAGCCCAGTAGCTGCAGAAGGTGATACTTTTAGTTTAATAGTGAAAAGATTGGTGACAGGTTCCCTTTAAAGGCAGGCCCCAGTCTCAGATCCTGAGCCTGCCCCATACATCCTCACCCCATATGCTATAGTTTGCCAACTCTTTCAAACGTCCTACAGTTCTTCTCTTGGTGCAGGAGCCTCCCATTCATTCAATGAAATTTAGTAGGTATTTTATTTTTTGTAAACTATTATGTGGCCTGCCATCTTGCTTGAGATTTTGTTCTGAGCCATATATTGCAGTTTACAATATTTGCTTTACAGCAGCCACGTGAACATAACATGCCACTGTTTTATAGGACCGTTTAACGTTTATGAAAAAGCGCTATTAGCATGCACTGTGATGTGCACAGAAGTCCCTGTGTAGGGAGAGGGAGGAACTCAGTTCTAACTTTCTATAAATGTAGGGTCACGCAACCATTTTCTCTATGTTTGTGAAAAGAAGTTGATCAGAGTTTCAGAGTAGCACCAGTTTTACTCGGAGGTGGAGAGAAAAATTACAGTTTCTCCACCCTCTCCATTCTCTCAATCCAGGAAAATTAGACTGCACTTGGATGTCATCGGAGTGCCGCCCAATGTTTTTCAAAGACCCATAGACTTGCATTCGGATCAAATTGGACATTTCTCCGACCTCTCAATCTGAGGAAAGAATCAGACAGACATTTTTACAGCCCCATACAATATCATAGGTACGACAAGTGCTATCCGTGAAAACCATAGATAGCATTCATCCAGTATAATTAGTTGTGTGCACGAGCGATAATAGTCACAAGTAGATTCTATGATATCTGCATCCAGCACATTAATACAGATACCCAGTGATGATAATGAGATAACTGCTAAAATGAGATTTCTATTAAATAGAATGAGACTTTTAAGAGGGTTGATTTAAAAAAAAAAATAAATAAAAATTGAAAAACAACATCATCATAAAATGCTTAAATTATTTTCAAATAAAAATTTGTTTTAAACAGTTGGAAAATGTTGACAATGAATATCCTTTAATCCTGTAATATCACTCAATCATACAAAATGTTAAAATGTACTCTGTTGTGGCTGTCCCCATGTAGGAGGGTGGCTGACAGAGGACCGTCATAGTCAGTGCTCCATGGCATTTGTAAATCAACATTGCCATTTGTTGGTGAACCAGAATCACCAGGAACTGCACTGTAGGGATGTTTTTCCTCGAGGAAAGAGTTGGAAAGGGATGCCTGGTGAGGTTACAACTGTGACGCAGTTCCAAAATATAAAAGGCTTGGAGGGAGCAAAGAGGTGGAGTTGGTGCCATAATCACCAGGGAAGCAGATGTGTACACAGCAGAACAGGCTCATGTTGTCTATAGTGGAAGTATCTGGAAGTGTACTGAGTCCAAATATACCTGAGCCCTACCGTCACCAGTGTAACCCAATGGCTGAAAATAAAATACCGTCACCAGAGGAACCTGAAGACCGAACACCAAATACCATAGCCAGAGGAACTTGAAGACAAAACATTGAATGCAGTCACCAGAGAAGGACCAGACTACACGGTCAAGCACTGAAGATAGAACACCGAGCACCATCTCCAGCGAAGGACCAGACTATGCGGTCAAACACCAAAGACCGAACATCGAGAGCCAAAAATCGGGAAACAAACATTTGCTCCAGTGCAGTGTCCAAGTGATCCAGGCCGTTACTTCCTGGCTTAACATATGGTGCTAAGAGGGAATAGCTAAACATCAGAGTTAAACTGTCAACGTAGGGAATTGCAACTATGCCAAGTTTAGTGCATCATTAACATAAATAGCCTAATACAGAGCTTACATTTTCTAGCATAATTGTATACTGTAATGATAAGTAGGGTGACATGGACACTCCCCTGATGGAAGCACCGGGATTGGGAATTTATTTGTCATAATCTCTAGTGAGTATATGCAACTGATCAGTCGATTGTAAATGTGAATATTTCTAACTGGGATTTGTTCACTTTTAATTTCTTCATTGCGATCTGCCTACCCATTCTTCCCCAAATCCCTTTTTCCTGTACAATAAAAAAAACCTGTTGCACTCACCACTGAGTCACTCTTATTGTGTGTTGCATTCCTGGCAACTATTTACGCCAATACAGTAAACTGCCTGAAAACTATAGGGATTTTTTTGTGTTTACAACTTATTTCAAGAAATCAGCTGACTACGATATTTAAAGGAGAAGTAATTGTATGCCACTTATGTTCCTTAAAATGTAGTGCAAGTGTATTTTCAACATTGGTAGACTTATTGTAGAAATGTCTGTAGCAGAAACCTGTTCCATACATGTGGGGTTGCTTCTACAACATGAATATAGAATTTTGACTCAAATTTAGTTCAAATTTAAGGCCTTCATTTTTTATGCCTGCAATACAAGTTCCATATGTGAATATACCTTTTGTTCTCCTTTACATGTTTTTTGTATATTTATGAAGCATACCCAAAAAATGTCATGCATAGAATTGTAGTTTCTTTCACAGGTAGATAGGTGATAACTTATTGTTTGGGGGTAATCCAACCACTGGGACCTGCACCAATCTGCACAATGGAGAATTTATATCCTTATTAGAAAGGAGTGGTAGTGGGCATGGTCAACTAGTACTTCATGCATTCCCTGTGGGGCTACCGATTGCTTTGCTTGGCCATTTTGTAACAAAAATTCCTTGATCTGACAATTATTGGAGGTGACAGCTGTAGTACACCCACAGATTAGCAAGTTATCTCTGGACAACCCCTTTAATCTGAAAATGGATTGTTGTTATCGGACCACCCTGTAAAGCATTACTAAAAGCAAGCAAATTTTTTGTCTTCAAAGAAAAGTTTTATCTACAGAAGTGGGGGACCGCGATGGGCACGGCTTGTGCGCCTTCATACACAAACCTCATCCTGGGTTACTGGGAGAGGGCTTTGCTTTGCGACAGGGACGTGCGAGCCGCAGCTCAAGTACAACTTGGGATCAGGTACATAGATGACCTGCTGGTCATTTGGCAAGGAACATCCACACAATTGGAGGACTTCATGGGCCAGCTCAACAATAGCCAGTATAACATCAAACTTACTTATGATTCCAGCAACAGTGGAGTGGACTTTCTAGACATTAATATTGATCTAGATCAGAGACGTATGTTGCATGCTGACATATTTCGCAAAAAGACATCAGTAAATTAATTTCTACATGCGACGTCTGCACATACCCACTCCACTATCCGAACCATCCCAGTTGCTCAGTACCTTAGGGCGAAATGGATTTGCTCATCAGAAACCAAATTCAAGTGTCAGGCAGATGATCTTAGGAGCAGGTTCAGAGAGAGAGGTCATGGCCAAAGATGCCTAAAAAAGGCATATCAGAGAGCTTTAGCCACACCACAGGACCAACTGTTACGCAATACAGTGTCAGCTCCAGATAATGAACCAGGTATTAGGTTCATTGGTACGTACAATGAAAAATGGCATTGAATGAGAGAAATCTTCAGTAAACACTGGCCCATTTTATGCTCTGATCCTGTTCTAAAGGGTTATTTGTCTGAAACACCTCTAATGACAGCTAGAAAGTGCAAGAACTTGAAAGATATTTTGGTTGCTAGCCATTATGTGCCACCAAGAGTTGCCATCCCATTGGGCTGTGGGGTTCGTCTTAACCCTTTCACGACCGGCCGATTTTTCGCTTTCCGTTTTTTTTTTTCGCCATTCTTTTTCTGAGAGACGTAACTTTTTTATTTTTCAGTCAATATGGTCATGTGAGGGCTCATTTTTTGCGGAACGAGCTGTACTTTTAAATGAAACCATCAGTTTTACCATATTGTGTACTAGAAAATGGCAAAAAAATTCCAAATGCTGAAAAATTGCAAAAAAAGTGCGATAGCACTATAGTTTTTGAGATATTTTATTCACTGTGTTCACTATATGGTAAAACTGATGTGTGGGTGTGATGCCTCAGGTCAGTGCGAGTTCGTAGACACCAAACATGTATAGGTTTACTTTTATATAAGGGGTTAAAAAAAAATCGGAAGTTTGTCCGAAAAAAGTGGCGCACGTTTTACGCCATATTCCGTGACCCGTAGCGTTCTCATTTTTCGGGATCTTAGGCTCAATGACGGCTTATTTTTTGCGTCTCGAGCTGACGTTTTTAACGGTACCATTTTTGCGCAGATGCTACGTTTTGATCGCCTCTTATTGCATTTTGCGCAAAAGTTGTGGCGACAAAAAAACGTCGTTTTGGCGTTTGGAATTTTTTTGCCGCTACGCCGTTTACTGATCAGATTAATTGATTTTATATTTTGATAGATCGGGCGTTTCTGAACGCGGCGATACCAAATGTGTGTATATTTTTTATTTTTTTAACCCTTTAATTTTCAATGGGGCGAATGGGGGGTGATTTGAACTTTTAGGTTTTTTTGTTTTTTTTTAATTTTTTAAAACTTATTTTTTTACTTTTTTTTTTAATTTTACTAGTCCCCCTAGGGGGCTATTGCGATCAGCATTCCGATCGCTCTGCAGTATCTGCTGATCACAGCTGGAAGGCTGTAAACAGCAGATACGCTGTCTTTCTCTTTTGCTGTGCCCCGGGCACAGCGAAAGTGAAACCAATTCATGTGTAGTACAGGAGTCATCACATGACCCTGTACTACCATGACAACTATCGGGAGTCACGTGATCGCGTCACGTGACTTCCGGTTTCGGCGGTAAGTAAAACTTTACCGCGATTGCGCTTATAATGGCGCTGTCATGTATTGACAGCGCCATTATAAGGGGTTAATCGGCACGAGCAGATAACGATTCTGCTTGTGCCTAGCAGGCACTCATCTCAGCTGTGAAAATCAGCTGAGATGTGTGCCGATCGCGGCATGCTGCCGCCGGAGGACCGCGGGCAGTAAGATTATGTCATTTAGGACGTAATTTTACGGCCCGCGGTCGTTAAGGGGTTAAGGGATGTTTTCCATGCGGTCGCTGTCTGTCCTGCACCAATGTCTCTTGCTGCTCAGAACTTAGCAATTATGATGGATCACGTACCGTCCAAATTAAGGAATATATATCTTGCAGTAGCACTAGCGTGATCTATTGGGCAAAGTGCAGCTGCCCAAAGATCTATATAGGTCTTACATCCAGAGAATTGAGGGTTCGAGTAAGAATGCATGTGGTGCGGAAAAGACAGCGACTGATACCACTATACTTTAGACCATCCCACGCCATTATAAACTATACCATAGTTGTGATCCAAGGTGCTTTATGGTTCGGGGCATTGATATTGTACAAAGCGGGATCCGTGGTGGTGATATAAAAAGACTTTTGGCCCAACGTCAGGTCAAATGGATAAGTATTTTGGATACAACGACTCCAAAGGGTCTCAATGAATCTTTAAGTTTTGCCCCATTTCTCTAAAGTCTTGGATATTCCTGCATATTGATACCTTTTTGTAATAAATGTTTTAACTTGTTCATACGTCCTCTTAAGATTCATTTTCTTCTTTTTCCCCACCTTTCTTTCTGTGGGACAATGTGCATTTTACTTATTATTAATTGTATTCCTATTTCTCTATACAGTTCTCTTTGAAGATCTTTAATACAACCTTGTTTAACATCTACATTATGGGATTCTGCCTGAAACATCATTACAAGATACCAATCGAAAATTATCAATATGGACATCTTACCATTTCTGACTACAGACCTTGGATATCCATCTAATCATGCATTTATTATGTCTTGGAATTAGGTCGTCATTTTTATAACATATATATATATATATATATATATATATATATATATATATATATATAAAAAAGATTCTCCTGTTTTTTGGGGCACTTTAATTATTGAGCAATTTCTTTTGGATGGGTAAACTAATATTTATTATTATTATTATTATTATTATTATTATTATGCCTTATTGCTGCTCACTAAAATCTATTTATGTATTTGTACATGTTATGTCACTATGATATTTTGACCCATATTACTGAGCCTTCATTCTCGAGACGCACTGTATGTATGGAATTGCAGCACCTTTTGTCCGGGGCACTGCATCTCTTTTATATTTTGCGGAATCTACCTTATCTAAATATATGTATGTATTCTATTTTATTCATGCAATCTCTAATTTACATCATCTTGGCTATCTCATCCATAAATTTGATTTTCAACTAGCATATGATTCGTTATACAGATTCTTGATATGTCCCTGCATTGTTACTGTTTTGCACCTGGTGATGGAAAAATCATTTTCTTCGTATACACTACAAATACAACCTATTCTTACATTCCTTAATAGCTCAGTGTGTTATTAACTAGATTCCCAAGTGAAAAATCACTGATTTGAATCGAGGAAAAGCCATGAAAAAGATTTTCCAAGAAAAGATAAACATCATCATCCTGCTCATTGATAGAGGTCTCTCGGCCAAGAAAGTTGCCAAACTGCATTATGTGCAGACCATGACAGTTGGAAGAATATGAAATTAAGTACATCCATCCATTCAAAAGCCAAGAGATGAGCATCCAGGCAAAATATCGAAGTTACAATTTGGCTCATCACAAGGCCTATCAGCTCTGGCGTGACAAACATGGCAGTAGAGTTGGCTCGTATGCTTTGTATTAGTGAGATCACAGACGTCCATGCAAGCACTGTGAGATGCACATTATACAAGTCTAGAATGTTGGGTTGTAAAACTGTGAAGAAGCATCAACTTCAATATTTTCATAAGAAACATTCTCTCGAGTTTGCAAAAAAGTATGAAAAGGGAACAGTAGAAAATTGGTAACAGGTGATTTGGAGCAATGAGATGAAAGTCAATAGACTAGACTCTGTTGGGGGTATATGGACCTGGATGAAACCAGGAGGAAAAGTGTCTAACTGATCAAAAAATTGATGAAACTGTCAAGTTCGGTGGAGGAAAATAACATTGTGATTATAATGCTCCTGAATAAATATATCTGCACTGCGCTGTATTCCTGAATAAATAATTGCCCCTCACTGTGTTCCTACACAAAATATGACCCACACACTTTACCTCTTATGGTACATGCCTTCCATACTACCCTCTCCTTTTCACACTGGGCCCACTTTTCACATTGTCGTTTTACACTGTGTACCCCTTTATTGCCCAGTCTATATATTATGCCCTCACATCACACTCCCCAACTTCACCACACTGTCCCGTCCTTTCTGTTCCCTCACATTATCCCCCATGCTACCCCAACCCTATACCAGCCCCCCACGCTATGCAGTCTTAATTTCTTTGCCCCTTTCACTTTCTCACCATACTGTCTCCTCACACTATTCTCCTCAATAGTCTCTTCAAACATTTTCCTCTTCCTCATACTTTCTCCTCACACATTCCCCTGATAACCCTACTGTCTCCTCATACATCCCCCAGCTCATCATGCTGTTTCTACATCCATTCCCCCTCTCTCCTCATACTGTGTTCACATACATTCCTTCACAAACTCCTCATACTGCTTCCTTATACATTCTCTCCCCCCTCGCCCCTCACACTATGTCCACACCCTTTCCCCCTCACTTCCCATAATGCAACCTCAAATTTCTCTACCCCCAACTAATTACAATAAATCTTTAGTGTCTTCAGCTACTTTGGAGCCCTTACATTACCAAAATTCTTCACACCTATGTGGCACTGGAGACCGTAGTTAGCACTAAGATCAAATAATCTGATCACACTGCTGACATCATCCTGAACTGAAAGTGCTGGTGGTCAGAGCTTAAATTGTACTGAAAGATACTAGATGAATTAATTGCTGGGGGCCATTGTGTTACATATTCTGTGAGCTGGCTGTCAGCTGTCAACTGGCTGTCAACCGGCTCTGAGAATGAACAAATTGCTCTATGGGGGCAGCAAAATGCTCCATATGCCCCCCTAAATATGTCCCTGCATAAGAGTTCATTATAGCAACAAATGTATAGTGTTTAAAATACATTTTACTAAAGTAAACTTAATTGTTCAAAAACACAGTGTAAGGCATCTTTCACATGTACATGCCTCTGATAAGTGTATGGTCCGTTTCCTCACGTACCAAAGACATGTACACACGTAGACCTATGTCTTCCTATGGTGTCGAACACAAGTATGTATTTTCGCACAGAACGTGTGTCCATTCCGTACATACGTGTGTCCGTTTGTTTCTCACGCCGACATGTCCGTTTTATCTCCGGCATCACGGGTGCCACACGGAACGCAATCGGGTCACACATAACACACATGGACCACACGGATGTGTTCCGTGTGACACGCACCGGAGAAAAGACATGTATCTGCGAGAAAAAAAACAAAACATTACTCACCTTCTCCTGCCCTCCTGTCTCTGCCGCTGCTGTCACTTGCTGCCGACCGCCACTCATTATGCTAATTGAATATTCACTTCACTGCGGCCGGAAGCAGCAGCAGCGGGGAGCCGACAGGACAGGAGACCGAAAATCAGCACCACGGACAGCAACACCAGGGACAGGTGAGTAGAAAGTTCCCGTTCTCTGTGTGTTATCACGGATAACACACGGAGAACACACGTAGGCCATGCACTCAGCACACCGAGGGCAATACGTACCTTTGACACGTTCATGAAACACGTGCGTGATTTTCACGGCTTGTAAAAGAGGCCTTAAATTTACTGCATATTAAATTACAATTTTTTCCCCCAAAAGCCTCACTCATCAAAAATTGATCTGACCTGTTTACACATCCAAACTCTACTTCTGTTTAGAAACTATCTTTTTTACAAAGTATTTAGGGAATTTTAAAGTTATATAGAAAGTTAAGAATTTGCTTCCATTATCAGTCTATAAGGTTATAAATAATGATGAGCTGTCATCTCTGCTGACATGTCTATTTTAGTAAGTCCTTTTATACCAAATGAAATGACTATTCCGGATCATCTTTTCTTTGAACTCTGTTGCACGACTCCCTAGTTATACATTACAAATGTGTGGTTTGTTCCCCTTGTCTGTAGATTGTGTTGTTTCTACACAGTCTGACACAGTGTTAGGGTCCATTTAGATAGGTTGATAATTGATGAGCATCCTTAGCAAATTTAGTCTCCTGATTATTGACTTGTCTAAACCAACTTGCAATTACCAGATAAACAAGCAAAACGCAAAATAAGTTTAAAGGGATTCTGTCATTAGGATCAACCCTCTTAAGCAGTCTATATGGGGATGTAGGTCATAAGAAGCTGATTAAAATGATAACTTGATAGCTGCAATCCAAAGTCTTATTCCAGAGAAATCCACATTTTTTTTATATGTCCATAAGCTGTTCCAGCCTATGGGCTGGACACTTGTCTGCCTGAGAATCTGCTTCCATAGTATTTTTTAAAAAAGACTGGGGAGTGTAGTGCTCCTGAGCCACTCAGGGCGCTACTAGGAACTGCATCCTCACGGGGGTGCAGGGCCTACCCCCTGGGACCGAGAACACCAGTGCCAGCAACACCTAGACACACCAAAATCCCAGTTACCACTCCACACCAGGGGTAATGGCTAGTCGGACACAAGGGGATGGCCACCTAGAGGGCGGAGCCAGATCAGAGGACTAGACAACCTGGTGGGAGGGGACAGCAGTCAGTCTACAGAAGACAGTAGTAGTGAGTGAAAGTGGAAGACGTACCTAGAGCTGGGTCGTGTAACGGTGGCCAGGGGCACAGGAGAGTGGTCGCCAGGGCGGGTACACGTGAGTACCGCTGGGACCAGAGCACCGATGGGGCACAGGGCCCTAGGTCAGGCGACAGTTTTAGACGGCCTGGCAAATACCTGCACAGTGAGGGGACCTTCACGGACCTCACTGACCCACAGATCAGGGGTCACCAGCAGTAAAACCAGGATCTGGGTTCAGGACACAGACCAGCCCTATAGGGTCCACACTGCCCGCCGTACGGACAAGGAGACTGCCACCAAAAAGAGACAGTCGGGCCCCAAACGCTCCATGCTACGGGGACCCAACCACACTGAGGGTTCCGGGGACAGAGCAACCGAGTGATCAACTGGCACTGGAAATACAGTTACCTGAACCAGCCGCCCAAGGGTCCAGAATGGGTTGAGACTGTTAACTACACCTCATGGTGCGGAGGGCCTACCACCACAGCTGCCATTACCACCAGCCCTGAGAGATAATCAACTCAGCAGCAGCAGGTCCACAATCTTAACCGCAAACCGCAGGTGGCATCACACAAATTACTTTAATCTCCCCTGTAAATACTCCCCATTAAAAAGCACCCAGGGCATGGGACCGGGCAACGGCCACCAAAGTGACATTCCCCAGTTATATACTGCCCGGGACCGAGTACCCCGAGGAGTTAGCAGTGTGAAATGTAATGGCTGCACTCTGCTCTCCTGTTTGATTACTAGACTTTGTCTGTTTATAACTGAGACATCTGCAGATTCCTCTCAGTGTATCAGCTGCCATCTCACATCTTACATCTGCAGCCAGTGTAACAACATTGTTGCAATACAGCAGAACTGTGAGAGCTGCAGCTACTAACGTGTTTGTAAGAAGACAAAATTCAGTTCTATATTACATATACATATTACATATCTCACACTGTTTACAACCCCTTTCTTAAAAATAAGCTCTGGAGGCAGATTCTCATGCAGATCTGTGTCCTGTCCATAGCCTGGAACAGCTCATATACATATACAAAAACATGGCTGTCTCTGGAATAGAACATCGGATCGCAGATTTTAAGGTGTCATTTCATTCAGCTTTCTAGGACCTGGCTGTCCATATACATGGCTTAACAGGGTTGATCCTACCAACAGATTCCCTTTAAGTAGCATGGCTCATGTGAGAACAAGGCACTGTGTAAACAGGTTATGTGCTGCTGATATCATT
Organism: Anomaloglossus baeobatrachus; assembly: GCF_048569485.1. Taxonomy (NCBI): domain Eukaryota; kingdom Metazoa; phylum Chordata; class Amphibia; order Anura; family Aromobatidae; genus Anomaloglossus; species Anomaloglossus baeobatrachus. The sequence continues at coordinate 213,871,795 of NC_134354.1, forward strand.
AATATACACTGTATGTGCACAGAATGGTCATAATAATGTGTACATCTTAACAGGCCATTGATTAATTGTCTTGCATGTAGTAGTTGGCCTAAGTAGACCTTTAGAGTGTAGGATTTGAATAATAATGTAAAAGTGATTTTAACAACCAGTTCTCAATTTATACACTTCCAGGAAGAATAACAGAAAAACAAATATTTCAATACAGTCATGTTGGAAAGTGTTGGCACCATTGAAATTAAGTATTACTCTAGAAAATGTATTGCAACTACACATGTTTTGTTATACATATGTTTATTTCCTTTGTGTGTATTGTAACACAAAAAAGCTGAGACAAGTAGGCAACTTGGACATAATTTCACACAAAACTCCAAAAATATGTGGGACAAAATTGTTGGCACCCTCAACTTAATATCTGGTTGCACACTCTTTGGAATAAATAACTGCAATCAATCACTTCCTGTAACGATGAACACATTTCTTACATCTCTATACTGAAATTTTGGACCACTCTTCTTGTGTAAACTGCTTTAGGTCTCTCATATTTCAGAGGTCCCTTTTCCCAACAGCAATTTTAAGATCTCTTCACAGGTGTTCAGTGGGATTTATGTCCGAACTGATTGCTGGCTACTTCAGAATTCTCCAGTGTTTTGTTTCCATCCATTGCTGGCTGCTTCTTGAAGTATATTTGGGGTTATTGTCCTGTTGGAACACCCCTAACCTAGTATGCAAATCCAGCTTTCTGACATTGGGTACTATATTGCGACCCAAAATCTTTTGGTAGTCTTCAGATTTCATGATGCCTTGCACATAGAAGGACCAGTGCCAGAGGCAGCAAGACAACCTCAAAACATCTTGAGCTTCCACCATATTTGACTTTAGGTACTTTGTTTTTTTCTTTATAGGTCTCATTATGTTTTCAGCAAACAGTAGAATGATATGCTTTACCAAAAAAAGCTCTATTTTGGTCTCATCTGCTCACAAGATGCTTTCCCAGAAGAATTTTAGCTTATTGACTTACATTTTGGCAAATGTACAATAAAAATTTTCCGGTCTCTGTATCAGCAATGGGGTCCTCCTTGGTCTCCTGCCATAGCTTTTCAAATTATTCTATAGATAATTAGTATAATCTGCACTGACGCTGATGCACCCTGAGCCTGGATGACAGCTTGAATTTCTTTGGAACTTGATTATTATTATTATTATTTATTTATAGAGCACCATTAATTCCATGGTGCTGTACATGAGAAGGGGGTTACATACAAAATACGTATACAAGTTACAGTAGACAGACTAGTACAGAGGGAAGAGGGCCCTACCCTTGCGGGCTTACATTCTATAGGATTATGGAGAGGAGACAATAGGTGGGGTGTAGGTCAGGCGGCAGCTCCGCACGGTGGTCGGGCGGCAGCTCCGCACGGTGGTCGGGCGGCAGCGAGTTCATTGTAGATTGTAGGCATTTCTGAACAGGTGCGTTTTCAGGTTCCGTTTGAAGTTTGCAAGGGTAGGGGATAGTCTGACGTGTTGAGGCAGCGAGTTCCAGGAGACTGGGGATGCTCGGGAGAAGTCTTGGAGTCGGTTGCGTGAGGAGCGAATGAGAGAGGAGGAGAGAAGGAGATCTTGGGAGGACCGAAGGTGACGTGTTGGAGTGTAGTGGGAGAGTAGTTCGGAGATGTACGGAGGGGAAAGATTATGCACAGCTTTGTAGGTCAGTGTTAGTAGTTTGAATTGGATACGGTGGAAGATTGGGAGCCAGTGGAGGGACATGCAGAGGGGAGAAGCGGGGTGGTATTGAGGAGAGAGGTGGATCAGTCGGGCAGCAGAGTTAAGGATGGACTGGAGAGGGGCGAGCGTGTTGGCAGGGAGGCCACAGAGGAGGATGTTACAGTAGTCGAGGCGGGAGATTATGAGGGCATGCACTAGCATTTTAGCAGATTGCAAGTTGAGAAAAGGGCGGATTCTGAAAATATTTTTGAGTTGAAGACGGCAGGAGGTGGTGAGGGATTGGATGTGTGGTATGAAGGATAAGGCAGAGTCAAAGGTCACTCCGAGGCAGCGAACTTCGGGTACTGGCGAGAGCATGGTGTTATTTATTGTAATAGATAGATCAGGTGGAGAGTGTAGGTGAGACGGAGGAAAGATGATTAGTTCAGTTTTGGCCACATTGAGCTTTAGGAAGCGAGAGGAGAAGAAGAAGGATATAGCAGATAGACATTTCGGGATTTTGGACAGCAGAGATGTGGCATCTGGGCCAGAGAGGTAGATCTGGGTGTCGTCGGCATATAGGTGGTATTGGAAGCCATGGGAGTTTATGAGTTGTCCCAGGCCAAATGTGTAGATAGAGAAAAGTAAGGGTCCTAGGACAGCGCCTTGAGGGACGCCAACAGAGAGATGGTGGGATGAAGAGGTTGTGTGAGAGTGGGAGACACTGAAAGTGCGATTTGAGAGGTATGAAGAGATCCAAGAGAGGGCAAGATCTCTGACACCAAGGGAAGAGAGGGTCTGTAATAGGAGGGAGTGGTCGACGGTATCGAAGGCTGAGGACAGGTCTAGAAGTAGGAGTATAGAGAAGTGCTTGTTCGCTTTGGCAGTAAGCAAGTCATTTGTGATTTTAGTCAGGGCAGTTTCGGTAGAGTGATGTGGACGGAAGCCGGACTGTACAGTTAGGTCCAGAAATATTTGGACAGTGACACAATTTTCGCGAGTTGGGCTCTGCATGCCACCACATTGGATTTGAAATGAAATCTCTACAACAGAATTCAAGTGCAGATTGTAACGTTTAATTTGAAGGTTTGAACAAAAATATCTGATAGAAATTGTAGGAATTGTACACATTTCTTGACAAACACTCCACATTTTAGGAGGTCAAAAGTATTTGGACAAATAAACCAAACCCAAACAAAATATTTTTATTTTCAATATTTTGTTGCAAATCCTTTGGAGGCAATCACTGCCTTAAGTCTGGAACCCATGGACATCACCAAACGCTGGGTTTCCTCCTTCTTAATGCTTTGCCAGGCCTTTACAGCCGCAGCCTTCAGGTCTTGCTTATTTGTGGGTCTTTCCGTCTTAAGTCTGGATTTGAGCAAGTGAAATGCATGCTCAATTGGGTTAAGATCTGGTGATTGACTTGGCCATTGCAGAATGTTCCACTTTTTTGCACTCATGAACTCCTGGGTAGCTTTGGCTGTGTGCTTGGGGTCATTGTCCATCTGTACTATGAAGCGCCGTCCGATCAACTTTGCGGCATTTGGCTGAATCTGGGCTGAAAGTATATCCCGGTACACTTCAGAATTCATCCGGCTACTCTTGTCTGCTGTTATGTCATCAATAAACACAAGTGACCCAGTGCCATTGAAAGCCATGCATGCCCATGCCATCACGTTGCCTCCACCATGTTTTACAGAGGATGTGGTGTGCCTTGGATCATGTGCCGTTCCCTTTCTTCTCCAAACTTTTTTCTTCCCATCATTCTGGTGCAGGTTGATCTTTGTCTCATCTGTCCATAGAATACTTTTCCAGAACTGAGCTGGCTTCATGAGGTGTTTTTCAGCAAATTTAACTCTGGCCTGTCTATTTTTGGAATTGATGAATGGTTTGCATCTAGATGTGAACCCTTTGTATTTACTTTCATGGAGTCTTCTCTTTACTGTTGACTTAGAGACAGATACACCTACTTCACTGAGAGTGTTCTGGACTTCAGTTGATGTTGTGAACGGGTTCTTCTTCACCAAAGAAAGTATGCGGCGATCATCCACCACTGTTGTCATCCGTGGACGCCCAGGCGTTTTTGAGTTCCCAAGCTCACCAGTCAATTCCTTTTTTCTCAGAATGTACCCGACTGTTGATTTTGCTACTCCAAGCATGTCTGCTATCTCTCTGATGGATTTTTTCTTTTTGTTCAGCCTCAGGATGTTCTGCTTCACCTCAATTGAGAGTTCCTTAGACCGCATGTTGTCTGGTCACAGCAACAGCTTCCAAATGCAAAACCACACACCTGTAATCAACCCCAGACCTTTTAACTACTTCATTGATTACAGGTTAACGAGGGAGACGCCTTCATAGTTAATTGCAGCCCTTGGAGTCCCTTGTCCAATTACTTTTGGTCCCTTGAAAAAGAGGAGGCTATGCATTACAGAGCTATGATTCCTAAACCCTTTCTCCCATTTGGATGTGAAAACTCTCATATTGCAGCTGGGAGTGTGCACTTTCAGCCCATATTATATATATAATTGTATTTCTGAACATGTTTTTGTAAACAGCTAAAATAACAAAACTTGTGTCACTGTCCAAATATTTCTGGACCTAACTGTAGGTTGTCAAAGAGAGCGTTAGAGGAGAGGTGGGAGGAAAGTTCAGCATGGACATGCTGTTCCAGGAGTTTTGAGGCAAGTGGGAGTAGTGATATGGGGCGATAGCTGGTAGTAGAGGTTGGATCGAGGGAAGGTTTCTTTAGGATAGGTGTGACTGTTGCATGTTTAAAGGCAGAGGGGAAGGTTCCAGTCGTTAAAGATAGGTTGAAGAGGTGGGTTAAGGCTGGAATAAGGATGGTGGTTTGGTTGGGAAGGAGGTGGGATGGCATGGGGTCAAGTGCGCAGGTGGTGAGGTGCGCTTTTGAGAGATGTGCAAGCTCTCCTTCGGTGATGGTGGGGAGGAAGTTTATGGGAGAGGGGCAGTGGTCAGTTACATGAAGGGGTTGTGGTGGCTGAGCAGAGAAGACTTGCCTTATTAGGTCGATTTTTTCTTGGAAATAGGTGGCAAAGTCTTCTGCAGAAATGAGGGAGGTTGGAGGGGGCAGTGGTGGGCGAAGGAGAGAGTTGAAAGTGTTGAATAACTGTTTGGGGTTGTGTGTTAGAGAGGATATGAGGTTTTTGATTGGGCCTGTTTATTCACCATCCGGACTATCCTGTGTTGCAACCTTTCATCAATTATTCTCTGCCATCCACGTCCAGGGTGATTAGCTACAGTGCCATGGGCTGTAGATTTTTTGACTATGTTGTGCACTGTGGACAAAGGAATATCACGCTCTTTGGAGATAAACTTGTAACCTTGAGATTGTTGATATTTTCCAACCATTTTGGTTCTTAATTCCTCAGACAGTTGTCTTCCCCTGTCTTAGTGTTTCACATGCAGACACACAATTTAAAGATTGAGTCAACGTCTTCCTTTTTTATCTGGTTTCAGGTGTTATTTTCATATTGCCCAGACCTGATACTTTATACAGGTGACTTTGAATGAGCATCACATGCTTAAAATAAAGTTGTTTAACCACAATTTTGGAAAGGTGGCAACAATTTTGTGTGGCCCATTTTTGTTTTTTTTTGTGTGAAGCTATGTCCTTTTATTTCTATTTCTTTTTCTGTTGCTCTAATAGACAAAAAGGAAATAAACATGTTTATAACAAAACATGTGTAATTCCAGTAATTATCTAGGAGAAATACTTTATTTGATAGAACCATGTCAAGGGTGCCAATACTTTCAGCCATGACTGTATGTCAGTAAGATATTTATCAAAATAATGTGTATTTTTTTTTGTTTTTTTGAAATCTGAAAAAGTAGATGTTTATAGCAAACTGACTTAAAATATCAATTGTTGTATAATTTGTCCTTGTCAAATTCTTCCAGGAGACCTATGGGGGTTGAGTCTAATCCCTATATAAAATTTCCAGAGATGAAAACTTGAAAAGTAAATCTTTATGAAAGAATATAATTGGGAGGAAAGTAAAAAACTTATGGAACAGGAACATAACTAAGTTAATCAAATAATAGAACACATTTGTGTTAGCTTGAAGATACCGTGTTTTCCCAAAAATAAGACACTGTCTTATATTTTTTTTGCCCCCCAAAAACCACTAGGGCTTATTTTTGGAGGAGGTCTTATTCTTGGAGAAACACAGTTGGGGGTAAGTTTACCCCTCAAAAAAGCAGACCCCCCCCACTTCCCAGGAGACTCATACTCACCAGACCAGGACGTCTGCGTGGTTCCCAGGTCCTCCTGTGATCTCCAGTCGGTGCTGCACGCCATCCTACCCTGCTGCTAGCTTACACGCTGACACACACAGCAGATCGCAGGCACACACAGCAGATCACACACACAGCAGATTACACACACGCATCAGAACACACACAAAGCAGATCTCACACTCACACACACACACACACACAGCAGATCACAGATATACACAGCCGATCACACACAGCAGATCGCAGGCACACACAGCCGATCACAGATACACACAGCCGATCACAGATACACACAGCTGATCACAGATACACACAGCCGATCACAGATACACACATCCGATCACAGGCACACACAGCAGATAGCAGATCGCAGGCACACACAGCCATCACAGATACACACATCCGATCGCAGGCACACACAGCCGATCACAGATACACACATCCGATCGCAGGCACACACAGCCGATCAGATACACACATCCTATCACAGGCACACACAGCCAATCACAGATACACACATCTGATCACAGGCACACACAGCCGATCACAGATACACACATCCGATCACAGACACACCCAGCCGATCACAGACACACACATCCGAACGCAGACACATACAGCCAATTGCAGACACACACACAGCCGATTGCAGACACACACACAGCAGATCACACACACACACACACACACACACACATCACATCACATCACATCCAGCACTTACGGCCGCAGGGAATGAGAGCAAGTCACGTGTCCGGCCGCAGGTCCTGTTCGTCGCACTGTACCGCACTGCCTCTCAAGATTCTCCCGGCGAGAAGAGATCTGTGTCGCTGGATGAGGTGAGTGTGTATGCGATCCGATGTGTGTGCGATCCGATGTTTGTGTGTGTGTGTGTGATTTGATGTTTGCGTGTGATCCGATGTTTGTGTGCACGATCTGATTATGTGTGTGATCTGACTGTGTGCGATCCGATGTTTGTGTGTGAGATCTGGTGTGTGTGTGAGATCTGATTGTGGGTGTGTGTGTGAGAGCTGATGTGTGCAGGTGTGCGATCACTGCAGGTCCTGCCGCTCAGCTTTGGGTGAGTGTGATTGCCGGGTGCCGCTGTGTATAATGAAGTGTCCTGCAGTATCTGTAACTTTTTTAGCTGCACGGACACTTCATTATTGATCCGGGACTAGGGCTTATTTTCGGGGGAGGGCTTATATTTAAGCCTTTCTCCGAAAATGCTGAAAATCCCTGCTAGGGCTTATTTTTGGGGGAGGTCTTATTTTTGGAAAAACACGGTATATGGAATGAACTGTAACTTGTGGTGTGATTAATAATACGCTCTGATCTCCTGATCCCAGAATCCCCCCGAGATCTCATCAGGCCATGACACTCTTGTGATAAGTTCCGCATTCTACGAAGGGCCTCCAGATGCTCAGGACCAGGTTTGTCCATATGAGATCCATAGAAGGAATGCACCAACCTATTGGCATTAACCTGTGATACGTTTGATACTGGTAGCCACATCTTTTCAGTGTACAAAATATTGGGAAGAACGGTGAAGAAAATGAGAATCCGTGATTCTTGCCACCTAAATCTTTACGTTATTATCAACAATAACTGGATGCGTTGGCATGGGTGATGGCTCAAAAGACTTGACATGTTTCTTGAACAATGACTTGTGAAAAAACATTATGGATTTTAAGTGCTCAAGACGAAAGACCACAGGATTAATAACGGCAATCAGTTTATATAGAGCAATGAAAGTAGACCAATGAACCTAGGACCTAGTTTTCAAGAAGGTATTTTCAACTTAATATTTCTGATGGGTAATATTCATTTACAGACAGGTCTTGACATGACGAATGCCTTTTATTAGCCATATATTTGTTCCTGTCCTCCATAACTTTAGGTTGTTCTCTACCCCTTGACATACAGAAGAGAGCAACAAAGAAAATCATTCCTCCCCAGTAATCTTGAACAACCATCTTCACTAAAAGCACAGAACTGAGGGTGAAAGCCTTATCCACCAAAAAATTGTGACCTACCGGTGGACTCTGCAATGATTATTTAACACAAGTAAGCCAAGGGTAGGTGAGATGCCCAATATTCCTGATTATCAGATACAAAACACCTAAGGTACGTCTCTAGACTTTGATTCAGATGTTCTGTTTGACCGTTAGATTGAGGATGGAATGCTGAAGAAAAGGAAAGATGTACCCTCAGACGAGAACAAAATGCTTTCCTAAATTTAGATACAAACTGGGTCTCTCATCTGACACCACATCAGTGGGAACCCTGTGAAGCTTCACGATTTCAGTGATAAACACTTGTGCTAAAGTTTTAGCCTTCGGGAGAGCAGGTAAGGCAATGAAGTGCGCCATTTACTAAACCTATGAACTAAGAAAATTACAGTTTTTCCAGTGGATGAAGTATGTGGGGTCTTATAATGCACACAAATGTTACAAGAACACACAAAATCAACCACATTTCGATGCAACCTTGGCCATCAAAAATTATGAGAGGTCCAAGTTTGCATTACTACCTGGGTGACCCGCAAGAACAGAATTATGATGCTCGTCTAAAAATTTTGAGATGCAAATGTAAAGTCACAAATAATTTCCCTGAAGGACAAGCAGCAGGGACGTCCCCCTGAGCCTTTAATACCGCACCCTCAAGAACAGAGCACATAGTGGAGACAGTAGAAGAGTGTTCAAACAGTTATTCTTAAAGAAATCCCTCCCCCTAATAATCTCACTGGCCTAGCCAGCTGGGTGAGGCCCAGTACTATAGGGGCAGGAAGGCCTTCAAGAGCATGACACAAAATAAGTTAATTGTGATGGACCCCCATGCAAACATTAAAGTTATGCACAACTTGCATCAAACACCCTCGTCCTAGAAGTGCAGCATTGATGGCAAATATGGGGATAGATTTTGCCTAGAATACTACAAGAGAAACCATGCACCTGGGCAAACTGATTGTCCACTATATTGACTCCCGCCCCGCTATCCAAAAGAACAGAAATAATTTCAGTTTTCCTACCTATAACAACCTCTGTAATTAGGAGAAACTGAGATGCATATGTGGAGGAAATATGGAATCGCAGGCTATAATCTTCTACTGTGGTGAAAGTATTTCAGACAGATCTTTCTTTAATGTAAGTACCCAAGAACAGGCACCAACAAAATTACTTTTTTGACCGCAAAAGAAACAATCCCCGACCTTGCGGTGAACTGCAGGAGGCCCAGACCGAGGAGAGGCCCCTCCTAACTGCATGGGTTCATCAGAAACCATGTGGGAGCTTTCACCCGCAGGGAGATCTATAGAAAAAGGGGTCAACACAGGTTAATCCCAGAGGCATCTATCAATCCAGATGTCTAAAGCAATACCAGTCACTAAAGATTTAGGTCCTTCATACATAGCCAAGGCATTTTTTAGCCTATCAAACCGGTCGTGGCAAAAATGACTTCCAAGGATGGGGTCAATCCACCTAATGTCAGTGGCCCATTTACAGAACTCTGAATAAAATTCCTCTGCTGACCGCACCCCCAAAAAAGCCTATGTAGCTTGGACTTAGTAAGGGAGACACAGTCTGGGTCATTGTAAATAAGACCCAAGATCACAAAAAACTCATCTACTGACCAAAAGGACTGAGAATTGGTTAGGAGTGAGACAACAATCCCCGCTCACTGTTCCTCACTACCTGAGGAGAGAGGTTGAAGCTTGAAATACAGTTTACAAGCTTTGCTAAAAACCACAAATGTATTCTCCCCCAAGAAAACCTGTCTGGAAGGGATATATTGGATTCTTGTTGAGTCTGGCTGTGAGCAGAGACCAGCCTGCTGCAGCATCTTAACAGATATGGATACAAAAATAGGAGGGAGTACATTAGGGATAAAATAATAATTAAGTATACCCCTATATACTTTAGTGTTTTCGATTGGAATCCCATGCTAACATGTATTCTTATGAGCAGACTTTTTACTAAAACAAAAGGGAAGTATGCCTAAGTATTGTAAGCCAAACTTCCTAATAACCAATTAGATCAAATAAAGAGCAATTTTAAGCAGGGAAAGAATACTGGGCAAAGAGATGCAATTGTGGCACCCCTGAGGCTCCCCAGAGTATTGCACCCAACATTGGATGTAATGCTAAACCTGGTTCCTGAGGGGGTCAGTCCCGGTTTCACCACATTACACACTCAAATACACACCAGATTGCCTTGTTCTCACTGGGGACTGGGTTAGGGAAGGGTAATAAAGGGGTCGCCGACAGAGAGGCATTTATAGGATGCCTTCAACAGGGGCCACAGTCCCACTAGCTTAGGACCTGGGAGGGAGGAGGAGCAGCCCAGCAGGGGGAGTCAGGAGCCAACACAACAGTTAGAGAGTTCTCAAGCAGGAGAGCAGTGGAGCAGACGTGCCTCACAGGTGCTCCGGTGGGAAGGAAGAGAAAGTTCACATGGTTGCCATGGGGAGAATGAACCTGCTCTCCTCGGAACTGACACCACGCAGGGCGGCAGGACCCTAGGGAAGATCATACTTCATGTTGGTTTTCCAGAATCTGCCTGGTTGGGAAAGTTTCAAGCTTCCCTGACCACAGAGCGCCTGACAGCACAGTGCCATATAGATCCGGGGTCTCGCTTCAAGCCGGGCCCCACCGTGGCACCTGCAGATAGGGACAAGAGTACATCTCGTGAAACCCAGAGTCCCCTCGTAGCTTCAAGCCAGGGGATCCACAGACAAGCGTTACAAGGAGAAACCCACCGAACACCAAACTGGACTGATCTCTAAAGGAATTCGGGTTCGACGGAGCCCATCATAGCAATTGAGTGGTATTACCTGGGTGAGCGGCATCGTACAAAAGTGAGTAAACAACCTGGAACCGCAGCCATAGACTCCGCTCCGAGCCGCCATTACTAGTCCCCACATCATCCTCCCCGGGGCCCGCTCTACCTGTGGAGAGCAATACCCTCCCTGGCTGCTACTACCATCTGCCCAGAAGGACAGCGACAGCAGCGATGGCCCATTCCATGGCCGCATACCACAGGTGGCGTCATGACATTCACCTCATTACTACCTTCATCATCCGTCCCCAGACATCTTCTGTACACCTCGGGGCAACGGAGCCGGGCTAGGCCGCCCGTGACAACGACAGTCGACGGCCTGGCGACGAGTAGGTTAAATGCACCTGCCCCGTGGGGTGTTACACAATCTCCTTCAAAATCCATATAAGGGATATGCCCTTTAAGAGGTAGATTAATATAATATTGCACTCTGGCCCTTTAAATAATAGTCACCCTCTCATATTAAGAATTGCTTGCCCATATTGATATTAATTGTTATTCTAACAAAATTACAACTATTTAAATGGTATAGTCTACTGTAATATGCATTAAATCAGCAACGTAACACATATATGTTGTTGCTTGTAGATTAGTTAACAATGTGGAAAACCCCTTAGCTTCCAAAGTGGGACATTGCTTATATTATAAACATATAAAAGTGCACATTTTTAAAGGGAACCTGTCACCAGATTAGGCGACTATAAGCTGTGGCCACCAGTGAGCTCTTATATACAGCATTCCAGAATACTATATATAAGAGTCCAGGCTGCTCTGTATAACATAAAAAACACTTTCATAATACTTACCTAAGGGGGCAGTTCGGTCATTTGGGTATCACTGCTCTCCGTTCTGGCGCCTCCTCTCTACGGTCCGGCGCCTCCTCACTGCGGCGATCAGCAGTGCAGATCAAAGTGCACCTGCGCAGGTCCGCAAATGCCGGCCTGGGCTGGATAGAAAGAGGACGGAGAGAGGAGGAGCCAGACTGGTGAGAGGAGGCGCCAGATCAGAGAACAGCGACACCTATTGGACCGGACCGCCCCCTAGGTGAGTATTATAAAACAATTATTTACTTTATACAGCGCAGCCTGTGCTCTTATATACAGCATTCTGGAATGCTGTATATAAGAGCTCAGTGGTGGTGGCCGCAGCTTTTTGTCGCCAAAGCTGGTAACAAGTTCCCTTTAACTGTACGTTTCAGTGCAGTATAAAAACGTACAGGTCAAACAATTTTCTCAAGATAGGACCTACATAGCATAAGCCTGCAGCTGTTGTATTCTCTAACATCCTGTGCATTGAAGTACTGGTGAAGCATAAATGTGAATGTGAAATAGCATGATGTTCACATTTTAGAACCCACTAGACCAATGTCCTGTATAAATAAAATTTTGGATAACATTATTATTATTTTTACTAATGAGTACTGTAGATATTTTCTCCTTTGAAGAAATGTACACAATGTTTTGTAGATTTAAAAAAGAAAAGGGATCAGCATTGTTGTCTCTCAGAACTGGGTTACTGGATTTAAGGGGTACTTTACACGTTGCGACATCGCTACCGAAATATCGTCGGGGTCATGAATGTTGTGACGCACATCCGGCGCCAGTAGCGACATCGCAATGTGTAAAGCCTAGGAGCGATGATGAACGAGCGCAAAACAGTCAAAAATCGCTGATCTGTGTCACGTCGTTCATTTTCATAATGTCGCTCCAGCTGCAGGTACGATGTTTGTCGCTCCAGCGGCGTCACACATCGCTGTGTGTGAAGCCACTGGAACGACAAACATCTCCTTATCTGCGTCCACCATCAATGCGGAAGGAAGAAGGTGTGTGGGATATTACGTCCCGCTCATCTCCGCCCCTCTGCTGCTATTGGCTGGCCGTTTAGTGACATCACGGTGACGCCAACGCACCTCCTGCTTGAAGGAGGGATTGTTCAGCAGTCACTGCGACGTCGCCGACCAGGTATGTGCGTGTGATGCTGCCGTAGCGATAATGTTCGCTACGGCAGCAATCACAAGATATCGCATGTGCGACAAGGGCGGTTACTATCACGCTGGACATCGCTAGCCGATGCTAATGTGAAGCCCCGCTAGTATTGTGTCGGTGCATTACCTTCAGGGACTCCACGCAGCTGGATCCTGTCACAGGTAGGAAATCTTCTATCTAGGATTGTCGTGACGCCACTCTCAGAATTGCGGTCAGTGGGGACCGCCACTGCAGATTAAGGGACGCCTGGGGCTGATGGTGGGTGCAGTCAGTTGTAATAGCCTCCTGAGAGTGAGGCAAGCCCCAGGGCCCTGTGTAAGTGTGTGGAACTACAAGTCGCAGAATGACTCACACGCACAAGCAGGATGTCTTTCAGGGGTTTTACTCACTGTTGATGGCAGGGTGAGTAACCCGGGCGTAGATGGGATGAACCAGGCTGGAACCAGGTGTCCTTTAGGCTGACTGATGAGGGTGGCTACCGACTCGCCTTCCTTAGCCCTTTCCGTTTTGGGGTAACCCCTGCTTGAAGCCCTGCTGGGGTCGCCCAGGGAAGTTGCTGGTGCCTCTCTCCCCTTCTTTTTGGCCCGTTTGCTTGTAGCCTGGACCAGATCACTCCAGCTGCTTGCCTCCTGTGAACTATGGGCCCTAACTGTGGCTACGTGGCTGCGGACTCTGTAGTGTTGTCTTGGGGGTGTAAAGTGCCCCCTCATGCAGGTTTGGCAAGGGAAAGGTGGATCTATCCCTGCACTGGGACCTGCTACCCGTTGGGCCTGGTATCTCCCTGACAGTCTCCTTACTTTCCACTCCGTTGCTCTATCTTTAGCTGTGTGTGGATTTCGGGCAGCACTCCCAGGTGACCGTTCTCCCCCGTCGGTAGTCACTGCGCGGACGCTGTTAGACTGCCACAGCTCCAGGGTCTGCTCTTCACGTCTCCTTTCCCTGAGCTGCACACTAAACCGGCTCACTCGTGGGACCTGCACTGCTGCTCCTGTCTGAGCTCCACTTCCATGCTCCTCACTCCTCCACACTCTGCTTCAGACTGCTCTTCTCCTCCTCCTTCCTCTTTTCCCTTTTGTGCCTGCCTACGCCACCTAGCAACCAGGCTCTCTACCACACCCCTTGAGTGGAGATGGAGGCTTCGCCCCCTCCACCCCTCGGGTGGAGGTGGAGGTTTCGCCCCCTCCTGGGATCCCCAGGGGTCCTCTCAAAGGTAAATGTGTGAGACCTGATCACTATGCGCCTGTGTAGTCACACCTCGGTCAGCCTTCTGGATTACCTGTGTTGTACTGTCCCCAGCATGGGTGCAGTACTCAGTGGTGCCTGACCAGGTCAGGGGCGCCACATTCCCCCTTAGTTATCACCAGCACGTCCTCGGGCTGCAAGACAACATTTTAAAATGCGTAAAACATTAAAACATGGTAAAACGTTTTAAAACCACCAGGTACCATACATCACCACCCTCCACCCACAAGTCCGTTAACCCACCCTAAACCCTCTCTCGTTGGCCGCGCCTTCAGCCACTTCTGGCAGGATGTAGAGGCGGCTTTCATGGTCTGGTGGTTTCAGGGTATACCTGGCCTGGTGGAGCCGCGCCTTCAGCCTCTTCTGGCAGGATGTAGAGGCGGCCTCTACAGTTGGTGCTGACCAGGTACCCTGTTTGTGGTGGAGAGCCAGGCCCCATAAACAGGCGTGCTCCCTGGTTGCAGGCGAGCCAGGCCCCTAAACAGGCTGGCTCTGGTGGTGGTACCTCTGCGGTAACTATTTACACTGCGAGAGTTTGTGGCTATAGCCAGTTCATAGCCTTAAGGTTCATGGGTTTCTCACATTAGTTCATGTGGGCACATTTCTTGAACATGTAAACGTTGCAAAACTTCAAACTTTAACTTCTGTACTTTACTTTACTTTACATGCTTTACACAGATTCCTCCTCACCAGGGCTTGGGCCTGTAGGGCTGCGGCACCTGTTGCTTTCTCCATCTCTGTCATCATCTGTAGTGGTCTCATCAATGGGTTCTTTGTCTTTTCTTTCCTCTTCTTCTGTGTCTGTTTCTTTTTCTGTTGAGACAGTAGGGTTTCTGTAGGGACTTCTGGGACATGGTGTAACATCCAGTGCGTACCATCCGCGTTCTCCTTGGTGCATGGTGAATTCCACTGAGTTTCCCATCTGTAAGTTTCTTCCTGGGTGTCCTCTAGGCAAATGGGCTCTAACGTCCTTTCTGTTTACAAAGATACCTTCTTTCATGCCAGGTGCAACTATGAAACCATATCCACTCTTCAAGCTGAAGTCTTCCACAACTCCACGACAAAGTGGGCCTCTGACCTGTGATTTGGCTCTTCTTAAAGACCGTTTCTCTTCCAAGTCTCTGGCTGTTACTTCATCCTTCCTATCTGGAGATTGCTGTGCAGGGGAAAACTTTGTTCTGCTGCGGCGCCGTGTCCTGCGGGCTGGGTTCTGCTGGGTTGCTACTTCACTGCTTGCAGGCTCCCAGGTGAGGTTTCTGGACAAATCTTCCTCAGCGGAGGGTGTCGGGCTCTCTTCATCCCAGCGGGAATATGGCAACATCTCTGGCTCTGGGCATGGATCCCCTGCTGATGGCTCCGGGGTCAGCTCCTCAGCCTTCTGTCCTCCTCTCCCCCTTAGTTCTTCTGAGCACTCCTGTTGTGGCAACGCTGGGGATGGGTGTTCATCAGCCGGCCAGGGCAATGGACTTTTTGGCGTGGATATTGCCGGAATCCTCCTGGGGGTGTGCGGAGGGAGCAGATACCGGTCCACCATCTCCTGTGGGAACTGGGCCTCTAGGTCAGCCTTCAGCTTCCAGTATTCGGGGTCCTCCCCTAGCAGGGACTTCCTAGCAGGGACTTCCTTAGACTGGGGAGCGGTGTCTGCTCTGGCCTTGCAGGCCGGGGTAAACAGTGGTACAGTCTTGTCTTGGCGGGCCGCGCCCTGCATGGCGGCGGCCTGGTCTTGACGGGCCGCGCCTGACATGGCGGCGGCCTGGATCAGCGTCGCTGTCGCAGTCTCAATCAGGGTCGCAGCTGGAGTCTTAGCGGGCATCGCTACTGCGGCCGGTTCTTGGCGGGCCGGGCAGGGCATCGCTGCGGCGGCCTGAATTGGCGTCGCAGCTGCGATGGGATCTGTGCAGGCTGGACTGGGCGTCGCTGCAGCGATCTGGGCTTGGCGGGCCGCACCTGACGTGGCTGCGGCCTGGTTCAGCACCTCACTTGCGGCGCGGACGAGCGTCGCTGCTGCGGTGGGGTCTTGGCGGGCCGGGCCTAGCATGGCGGCGGCCTGGGTCAGCGTCACACCTGCGGCGTGGAGGAGGGTTGCGGTGGCAGCCGGATCTTTGCGGGCCGGGCAGGGCATCGCTGCGGCGGCCTGGGCTTGGCGGGCCGCACCTGGCGTGGCTGCGGCCTGGTTCAGCGTCGCCGCGCCGGGCATCTCATCAGGGACCGCGGGCGTGGAAACAGGGGTCGGGGCACTCGCGCTGGCAGTGGCAACACAGGACTCACCCATCGGTAGCATCATCGGGGTCTGAGTCGTCGCTCGGTCTGGCACTCGTCGTGCGGTTCTTCTCTTGTAGGCCTGAACCGCTGCAGCCATCTCCAGAAGCTCCGTGCGTCCCTCGCTGATCTGCCGTATAACCCTGGCCTCCAGTTGGTCGCAGAACTGGGCAAGCTCTTGATACCACCAGGCAGCGGAGCCTGGCTCTGGGTCTCTGCATCCAGACGCCATTTCCTCTGCGTCTCCTTCTTTTAACAGCAGGCTTCTGGCTCCCTTTCTGTCCCGACGTCTCTGAACGCCTCCGCTCTCATCACTTGCGAGGTCAGGACCCTGCAGGGGATCTCTGGGTAGCCACACCTCTTCGTGGGCGGTAACTTCTCCCAGCGCGGGCTGCTGTTGTTTTTCAGCGCGCTTTTCATGGTGGCAATATGGCGGCGCTTCCAATTTTCCAAGCGGACCGCCCAGGCACATGGTCACCTGTCTGGACAGGTCTAGTCCTTATCCTGTTCGTGATGCCAGATGTGAAGCCCCGCTAGTATTTTGTCGGTGCATTACCTTCAGGGACTCCACGCAGCTGGATCCTGTCACAGGTAGGAAATCTTCTATCTAGGATTGTCGTGACGCCACTCTCAGAATTGCGGTCAGTGGGGACCGCCACTGCAGATTAAGGGACGCCTGGGGCTGATGGTGGGTGCAGTCAGTTGTAATAGCCTCCTGAGAGTGAGGCAAGCCCCAGGGCCCTGTGTAAGTGTGTGGAACTACAAGTCGCAGAATGACTCACACGCACAAGCAGGATGTCTTTCAGGGGTTTTACTCACTGTTGATGGCAGGGTGAGTAACCCGGGCGTAGCTGGGATGAACCAGGCTGGAACCAGGTGTCCTTTAGGCTGACTGATGAGGGTGGCTACCGACTCGCCTTCCTTAGCCCTTTCCGTTTTGGGGTAACCCCTGCTTGAAGCCCTGCTGGGGTCGCCCAGGGAAGTTGCTGGTGCCTCTCTCCCCTTCTTTTTGGCCCGTTTGCTTGTAGCCTGGACCAGATCACTCCAGCTGCTTGCCTCCTGTGAACTATGGGCCCTAACTGTGGCTACGTGGCTGCGGACTCTGTAGTGTTGTCTTGGGGGTGTAAAGTGCCCCCTCATGCAGGTTTGGCAAGGGAAAGGTGGATCTATCCCTGCACTGGGACCTGCTACCCGTTGGGCCTGGTATCTCCCTGACAGTCTCCTTACTTTCCACTCCGTTGCTCTATCTTTAGCTGTGTGTGGATTTCGGGCAGCACTCCCAGGTGACCGTTCTCCCCCGTCGGTAGTCACTGCGCGGACGCTGTTAGACTGCCACAGCTCCAGGGTCTGCTCTTCACGTCTCCTTTCCCTGAGCTGCACACTAAACCGGCTCACTCGTGGGACCTGCACTGCTGCTCCTGTCTGAGCTCCACTTCCATGCTCCTCACTCCTCCACACTCTGCTTCAGACTGCTCTTCTCCTCCTCCTTCCTCTTTTCCCTTTTGTGCCTGCCTACGCCACCTAGCAACCAGGCTCTCTACCACACCCCTTGAGTGGAGATGGAGGCTTCGCCCCCTCCACCCCTCGGGTGGAGGTGGAGGCTTCGCCCCCTCCTGGGATCCCCAGGGGTCCTCTCAAAGGTAAATGTGTGAGACCTGATCACTATGCGCCTGTGTAGTCACACCTCGGTCAGCCTTCTGGATTACCTGTGTTGTACTGTCCCCAGCATGGGTGCAGTACTCAGTGGTGCCTGACCAGGTCAGGGGCGCCACACTAACAATATTGCAATGTGTAAAGTACCCCTAAGTCTGACCATCATCTGCTGCTTGCACCCATAATACAGTATGAGAATTTCCCCTCCCCATTTAGTAGATGTGATTGTCTATGTGCCATACTGGTGGAATTGATTTGCGTGGTTGAGTGAGTCAATTAAAAATTGAAAGTTTTTTATGCTAAACTAAAAGTTGAAAAAAGTATACAGCAAATTCCATTTTAATGGTCTGTGAAATCGCACCTATTATATGTATCAAGTTTACTTATCCTGTTAGTGACAGGAACTCATGGGTGTGTTTATAATTTATGTAATGTAGATCTGTGGGGCGACGCTGACTATCGTCACTTCTCATGGCAAGTTGAGAGACAGAGATGTCAAGAAGTTGGGGGTCAAATACTGAGAATGTACGTCAAAGGCAGAGGGGCAAAACAAAAACGTAAACCAGTCTGTGGTCAGCGATCAAAACACTATGGATAGAGGCAAAGGGGCTAGGCAAGCGAATGATCAAAAGCAAGGTCCAAGGTCAGACAGCCAAGATCAGAATAGCAAACATAAGGCACATACTCCACAGAGTCTGACCATTGACAGTAAGCTAAATAGTAAAGGTCCAGTCACACATAACGAGATCGTGAACGAGATCGCTACTACGTCACAGTTCCCGGATCGTTGCTGAGTTGTTGGTGAAATCGTATGTGAGGTGTCACACACACTGACTTTAGGAACGAGCATGCGACCCGTATAACGATCTTGTAAATCGTCGGGACCCGGTCACACAACAACTGTGGTAATAATTCCGATCTCGAATCACTCATCTAGGTCGTTAACGAAATCGTTAGCTAGGTGTCAAACATACAGATCCATCCTGCCCAGCAGGACTCCAACGAGCCAAAAATGGCCCAGGCTGTTCAGCATCGACCAACGATTTCACAGAAGAGGGCGGATCGTTGGTACATGTCAAACATGACGAGATCGCTAGTGAAGTCATTGTTGCGTCACAGAAACTGTGACGTAGCAACGATCTCGTTCACGATCTCGTTATGTGTGAAGTGGCCTTAAGGCAACCACCCTGGAGAAAACCCAGCAGATCCAGCCAGTGATAATGGCTGCTGAACAAAACTGACAGCTCAGTACGTCCCTGCAATCTATTGTGTGGCTAAGCTGTTACTCACTCCATTCCTATAACACAGTGAGCAGCGGCTTCATGATATGGGGTACAATTTTGCTTTTATGTAAGCAACAGCAAACTAAGTAAGTACAGGTTTAAAAAAAATAAATAAATAAATAAAAACAAGTTTTTTAGCAATTTACTACATTTTACATACCACTCATCACTGATCTTCTTATATTAAGAAAGATCGTTTTTTTTTTCTATTTTTCATCCATATTCAAAATGAAAAATGAGACATTTTTGGAATCTTTTATGGGAATGTAAGTGGTTAAGTAGTAGAGAGGAAATAAGTAACTCCCTTTTTCATTTTAGTCTGATCACATGATGCAAGATGTCAAGTACCATATCTATTCTCAATCCAGGGTGAAGCTTTGTGCGGAGTTTTCTAGACCAACCTGACAACTGAAACCTTTTGTAGATAAAACAATAAAATACGGAAGTAAAGTCTGACATTTGCTTGAACAGGAAAATGGTAATTTCCAAGCAGCACAAAGGCAAAACACTATTAACCATAAGCAAAGCAGCAAATACAAACATTCCGTGTAATCCAATTTAATATTTTTAACATTAACCCCCTTCCTTCAGATTGATGTAATACTATATTAAGGGCTGATAACTAGTAAAGTTACCCAATGTTTTTGATTCTATATACCTAACAGTATGTCCAACACAGGTGCCTGTACATATTAATCTATAGTAGTGTGCAAAAGTGAAACTTCACTGTGTAAAATCCATAAGTGGTGACAAAAAAGGAACTCTCGCATTTTCAGTTGTCTTTGAGCTAGTGGGTGGAGAGTAACTGCTGATTTCGTAAATACTCAGAGGGATTCCTGCTCCCCTGTCCATGTATACCACACAACCTCAGAAGCAGAGACAACATATAAGACATTGTATAGCAGTACTGAGCAGTGTAGCAGTAAATCCAACACCGGGATGAAATCAAACATTTTGTAGAAAGCATCACCAGCTATGTATATCCCTGCTACTCTCACACGGTGCAGCCTCCTCCTCCTTTCCCATGATTTCTATGGGCACCATGTAACCTGATTTCTCAGAGAGCAGAATGTCTACCTCATCTCTTAAAGGAGTTGGTCCCTTTCAGTAAATGAATGTACCAGCTGCAGGATATCATAAAGAAACAAACCGTGCTGTAGTTACCTTTCTCATGTCTACCACCTTGTCACTGCCGCGCCTCCCAGTGTCTAGCATTGGTATTGCAGCCAATCAGTGTGCACTTAATGGCTCTAAAAGGGGTGTTCATTCTATACTTGCAGAGCCATTGTTTATTGCCAAACTATCAAGATTATTTGGTTTGCCGCCAATGCCAGACACAGGGAACAATGTCAGAGACTCTATCGTGGACCTGAGGAAGGTAAGTACAACCGGTTTGTTTCGTTATAATGTCAGGTCCAGGAGGTGGATCCACTGGACCGTGCACCCCATCGGAGGCCTGGATGCACGGTAGCCAGAGCACTAACGGGGCAGGGACAGCCTCCCACAGGGAACGGGTAGAACAAAGTCACTGGGGTCAAGGAGTTCCTTGAGACAGTGCAGGACACTGGTACAGGTGCCGGGTAGTAAAGACAGGCAGTAGTACAAGACACGGCACAAGGGGACCTGAGCACCTAGCTCACAAGACAAGGCTTCAAGAATGGAAAGGCCAGTCTTATATACCCAGCACAGCCTCATGTCATTTCCTGCTGCAGGTGTGCTGGGTCTATAAGACCAAGAGAGTGGGCGCGGCCCGGTCCTATACAGAAACATGTGGCTAAGACTCATGAGACCAGGAGCAGGACGCAGGAGAGCACGAGCGGGAGCGGTGGCCGTGACCGGTGGACACGTGGACTGGATCAGTGGGTACGGAGTGGTGCCGGGATGGTGTGACCGGATCAGTTGGTAAGGAGCCGTGCTGGGACACCGGGAGCGTGACATATAATAATCTGCAGCCAGGAAAATTAAGTTACTGAATGTGAACAACAGCTTTAAATCAGATTTTAATAGTTTGGGGGATTAGAAGTGACTTGTAAGGCTACTGTCACACATCGTTTTTTTGCCGTCAGGCACAATCCGTCTTGTGCCTGATGCAACGGATCCATCGCAGATTGTGTAAAAACTGATGCGACAGATCCAGCAAAAAACAGATCTGTTTTGTTTTTTTTGGGGGTTTTTTCATGCCCAAGGGAGAGAGAGAGACTCCATCATCACCGCACACACTGGCACTACTACCTCCATCATCTTTGCACATGCGAAGGCACTACCACCCCCATCATCACCGCACACACGCAGGCACTACTGCCCCCATCATCACCACACACACTGGCACTACTGCCCCCATCATCACCGCACACACCCAGTCACTACTGCACCCATCATCACCGCACACACGCAGGCACTACCGCTCTGATCATTACCGCACACACTGGCACTACCTGAGTGATGTCACCACTGACAGCGCGACTCACTTCAGTTGCTCTGGGGAGCTCACAGCGAGTGGCGGTGTTCTACGGTCGCTCCTGTCAGTTTCTGATGTAGCAGAGCTGAAAGCATCGTGGGACCTCGTGTGTATTATGCCGGACCTGGAGGAGTATTTGAGGATTAATAAAGTGGTGAAAGAGGATGTTTTATTTCAAATAAAGGATTTTTCGGTGTTTGTGTTTATTTAGTTTCACTATAGATTAATCATGGGGGGTGTCTCATAGACGCCTGCCATGATTAACCTAAGACTTAGTGGCAGCTATGGGCTGCCATTAACTCCTTATTACCTTGATTGCCACCACACCAGGGCAATTCGGGATGAGCCGGGTAGAGTCCCGGGACTGTCGCATCTAATGGATGCGGCAATTCTTGGCGGCTGCTGGCTGAAATTTTTAGGCTGGGGGGCTCCCCATAACATGGGACTCCCCATCTTGAGAATACCAGCCTTCAGCCATGTGGCTTTACCTTGGCTGGTATCAAAATTGGGGGCACCACACGTTGTTTTTTTTATTATTTATTTATTTTACTGCGTGATATAAACCCGCCCACCTGCAGCTGTGATTGGTTGCAGTGAGACAGCTGTCACTCAGCGTGGGGGTTCATCTGACTGCAACCAATTATAGGCGCTGATGGGCGGGGGAAGCAGTGAATATGAGATGGAATAATGAGCGGCTGGCATTTTCAAATCAGGAGAAGCCGCCAGAGCTTTGTGACAGCTGTGCAACACCACGCCAGTGATCGGTGAGTATGAGAGAGGGGGTGAGAGGGAGAGACCGACCGATCAACAAGAGAGACCAACCGACGAGAGAGAGAACAACCAGAGAGACCGACGAGAAAGAGACCGACGAGAGAGAGAGATTGATTTTCTGACCAGAAAATCATTTCTACCTCTTCTGGGCATGCTCAGTTGTAAAAAAAAGGATCCGGCCCCTATTTCCATCATTTGCCGGATGCCCCAGGATCAGGCGCACATAGCCTGTCATTACATAACAAGCCGCATGGCGCCGGATACGGCGCGGGGCGTTTTTTTGCCGCAGCCAAAAAACACTGAATGCTGCATCCTTTCCGGCAGCCGGACACAGAAATTTTGCCGGATTCGGTGCACGACGAATGCAATGCAAGGGCATCAGGCACAATCCGTCGCTAATACAATTCAATGAGGAAAATAAAATAAACATATTTACTATCTGTAACAAAAAAATTTATTTTCAGTACCAGTACTCTTAGTACAGAAATACGTAATTTCAGCCTCAGCATTAAAAAACTATTTAGTTCAAATCCTAAAATAGATTCTCCTACGGAAAAAGAGCGGCACTTACCGACAAATGAGATCCTTTTGCTTTATTTCAAAAGCATAAAAAATCAAGGCTAAATTGCTTTTTAAAGTACCTCACTCTCTGAATAATGTGGAATGAAAATCAACCAAGAATATAACCCTTTAAAAGTCAGCCTTTATTTAGTTTACGTTTATAAAAATCACCCAATGTAAATCACATCAATATACAAAAAATAGAAGAAAAAGGGAGGAGGCTATAGTGTTCACCCTAATGAATTCACCTCCCTCCTGTCCTCTACCTGCCGCGGAGGTCGGCACCCTAGGCCTGATGCGAATATGGCGCCCCCACTCAGCGGCGGCTGTCCCTATGGAAGCCCTAATAGTCCCTCACAACAGTGATGAAATTAAGGGACAGATAGGTAGGGTATGCTTACTGTAGTGGACAGAATATAAAAGACACTCAAATACCCCTCAACTTATGCAGATATTGACTGTTGGATGGGAACGAGTCCACAGTAAACCACAATTGGGACCTTATAACGTTCTCCAAACCAACAAGGGGTCAGACCATATAGATAGAAATGTCTGATACCCCAGCAAGATTACCTCCGGTTGCTACCCCCTATCCTTAATATTAATAAATATAGACAAGGGAGCTACCACAATATTAGCAATCAATGGAATAGTGCAAAGTGCATATGATTCAGGAACCAAAGTGCTACTATAGTATAATGCACATAAACCCATTCACATTGCACACGATTAGGTACAGCTGTCCTCTAAGGTGTAAATGCCCATCTCATAAAGTGCTAATGCATAAAGTGCAGCGAGGTTAATAGCAGCCTGTGCATAAGATTAAAGAGCCAAGGTGCTACTGCAGTCTAATGCACATAGTCCCAGTCACACTTCATATACTGAGGTACAGCTGTCCTCTAAAGTGCAAATGCTTATTAAATAAAGTGCCAATACATAAGATACAGTGGAGTTGATAGCAGCCAAACATAAGAGGTAGTTAATAACACTTATCGTATGGAGGTCACATGTGCGTCTCAATGATGCCTCAAATTTGCCTCAGGCATACGATAAGTGTTATTAACTACCTCTTATGTTTGGCTGCTATCAACTCCACTGTATCTTATGTATTGGCACTTTATTTAATAAGCATTTGCACTTTAGAGGACAGCTGTACCTCAGTATATGAAGTGTGACTGGGACTATGTGCATTAGACTGCAGTAGCACCTTGGCTCTTTAATCTTATGCACAGGCTGCTATTAACCTCGCTGCACTTTATGCATTAGCACTTTATGAGATGGGCATTTACACCTTAGAGGACAGCTGTACCTAATTGTGTGCAATGTGAATGGGTTTATGTGCATTATACTATAGTAGCACTTTGGTTCCTGAATCATATGCACTTTTCCATTGATTGCTAATATTGTGGTAGCTCCCTTGTCTATATTTATTAATATTAAGGACAGGGGGTAGCAACCGGAGGTAGTCTTGCTGGGGTATCAGACATTTCTATCTATATGGTCTGACCCCTTGTTGGTTTGGAGAACGTTATGAGGTCCCAATTGTGGTTTACTGTGGACTCGTTCCCATCCAACAGTCAATATCTGCATAAGTTGAGGGGTATTTGAGTGTCTTTTATATTCTGTCCACTACAGTAAGCATACCCTACCTATCTGTCCCTTAATTTCATCACTGTTGTGAGGGACTATTAGGGCTTCCATAGGGACAGCCGCCGCTGAGTGGGGGCGCCATATTCGCATCAGGCCTAGAGTGCCGACCTCCGCGGCAGGTAGAGGACAGGAGGGAGGTGAATTCATTAGGGTGAACACTATACCCTCCTCCCTTTTTCTTCTATTTTTTGTATATTGATATGATTTACATTGGGTGATTTTTATAAACTTAAACTAAATAAAGGCTGACTTTTAAAGGGTTATATTTTTGGTTTTATACACGTCCCTTTGTCATTATTATTTTGGAATGAAAATCAATCAATAAGTCATATGAACCTGAAAAGAACACCAATAAAAACTAGAATAAAAAAAAATATACCGTATATACAAATACAGTATATCTCAATATATATATAGATATATATATATATATATAAAATATATATAAATTTGGTGTCACCGTAATTATACTGATCCGCAGA
The DNA here is from genome assembly GCF_048569485.1 of Anomaloglossus baeobatrachus. Lineage (NCBI taxonomy): Eukaryota > Metazoa > Chordata > Amphibia > Anura > Aromobatidae > Anomaloglossus > Anomaloglossus baeobatrachus. The sequence continues at coordinate 213,896,935 of NC_134354.1, forward strand.
AAGTTAACGTCATTTTTATCACACAGTGAACACTGCAAGGTCAAAGCTAAGACCAACCATAAAAATGCACAGCCTCATCCAGCTATAAAATCTAAAATGGTGAAACGAACTAAAAAGTACATTTTTTGACCTTGAATGTCTTGGTACTAAAGGCTTTATTTCTGTCTTGAACATTCACTATTTAATGTTGGTATATGGTTAACAATTTCCATAAATGATGGTTACAGAAATGACTTATGAGGTTCCTATGATCTTATAAAGAGATTTTATTGCTGTGTATAAGTGCAAGTGTGTGTGTATGCGCGTGTGTGTGTGTGTGTGTGTCGGGGGGTAATTCTAAAATTTGTGCACGTTGAGTGCACAGCACTGTAGATGCTAAGATGTGGATCTGTTATATAGAAAGATAGCAATGGGCATTTGTAATTTCCTGTATCCCTTAACTTATTATCCAGTTGCTACTACTAACATTGTATTAGGGAACAGCTTAGAATAAACTTCCCCAACATAACTTAAAGGGGTATTCCAGGACCTAACCTAAGGCCATGTTCACACTAATTTGCTGCATTTTGGGACATAGAACCTGCTGTGCTTAATCCCTGCATTTATGCGTTTTTCTTTTTTCCTTCCCTTCCTTTAAGAGCCATAACATGTTTATTTTTCAGTCGACATAGCCGTTTGAGGGCTTGTTTTTTGTAGGGCAAGTTATATTTTTGAATGTCATCATCTTTTTTCATATGTATTGTATTGGAGAACAGGAAAAAAATTCCAAGTGCAGTGAAAAGCTTTTTTTAACACAATTCCGCAATACTTTTATTTTTTACATATATATGTTCAGTATTCATTATATAGTGAAAACTACCTGGCAATTCGATTCTCCAGGACAATATGATTATGGCGATACCAAACATACTTTCTTTTTAAATAACGTTTGCTTGTGTCATCATTTTTAATTTGGCTTCTAAGTGTACCATTTTTAATTTTTGGGTTATGGAGCTGTGTGAAGGCTTACTTTTTGTGTCGTGAGCCAAAATTTTTATTGACACCGATTTGGGGTAGATAGGATATTTTTATCACCTCCAATTGCAGTTTCTTTCCACCTTTTGTGGCAATTGAAAATGCTCAATTCTGGTCTTCTGATTGTTTTTCTCATTTACGCCGGTTTCACATCTCTCGTATTTTGCCAGAAGCCAGATCTGGCACAAATGCAGTACAGTTACATTCATTTACAATGGAAGCCTGACACCATGCGGACACATGCAGTTGTGTATGAAGCATGTGTCTGCATGGTTTCGCGCTTCCATTGTAAATTAATGTAAATGTACTGCATTTGTGCCGGATCCGGATTCCAGCAAAATATGTTAAACCAGCCTTAGCCATTTACAGATCGGTTGCTTCCAGGTCTCGCTCATTATGCTCATGAATATTCACTGCACTGACTGTAAACCCAGAAGTAACACCAGTGGCAGAGACAGCAGCGCCGGAGACAGGTGAGTATACGACTTCATGTTGTGCGTGTCCTATCCAGATGTCACACAAATAGCACACGAATAGCACACCGAGAACATACACACAGACATATGGACTAAAGCGGGCTTTACACGCTACGAGATCGCTACAGTGATCTCGTTAGGGTCATGGATTTTGTGACGCACATCCGGCCGCTGTAGCGATCTCGTGTGTGACTCCTAGGAGCGATTTTGGATCGTTGCAAAAACGCCCAAAATCGCTCCTCGTTGACATGGGGGTCCTCTCCCAATTATCGCTGCTGTCGCTTGGGCGAAGTTGATCCTTGTCCTTGCGGCAGCACACATCGCTATGTGTGACGTCGCAGGAACGAGGAACCTCTCCTTACCTGCCACACGCCAGCAATGAGGAAGGAAGAAGGTGGGCGGGATGTTCGTTCGTCCTGCTCATCTCCGCCCCTCCGCTTTGATTGGGCAGCCGCTTAAAGACGTCGCTGTGACGCCGAGCGAACCGCCCCCTTAGAAAGGAGGCGGTTCGCCGGTCACAGCGACGTCGCCGAGCAGGTAAGTACGTGTGACGCTGCCGTAGCAATAATGTTCGCTACGGCAGCGATCTTCACATATCGGCATAATGATAGGGGCGGGTGCTATCACGCTCGCCATCGCTAGTATCGGCTAGCGATCTCGAAGCGTGTAAAACCACCCTTACATATTGACCTGCCCCGCGGACCATCACACACGTGCGTTAAATGCACAGACGAGTGAAAAAGGCCTAACGCGCTGATGCCGCTTTTGTTTAGTTTTTTTATTCACCAAACATTTTGTTTAGTTATTTTTTTCATAGATTTTTTTTTAAATTCCTTTTTAGCATTTGTTAATTCTCTTCAGGGACTTGAATCTGCAATAGTATCAAATACCACAGTATTTCTGTATATAGTAAAAATCACGTCTCCCTAGAATGCCAGCTACAGGCTAGCTTTCACAAGAATGCCATCATGACAGGCATTGAGGTCTGCAGCAGATCCACAGCTGTCATCACAACACAGCATGATGGCATCTTGTGTGCATTGATGGGCTGTTAGAACAGCACATTCCTCGGGATGAACGCTGTAAATGCCTCTGTCACAGATTGACAGCGGCATTTAACAGGTTAGCAGCCAAAGGCGTAGTCCCTCTTATTCTTGGCTGTTAGAGGCAGATGATGGCGGAATAATACAGCCATATTCCGCCTGCAAAGATGCACACTCGGTTCCTGAGCCTGCATCTAAGTCAAGGAGCCGAGGTATTATATGTCAAATGCCGGTAAAACCAATATAAGCAAAGTGTGATTTCATGAAAACTCCTGCCCGCTGTGCGTCTCAAGACATTGATTTGTATTTGTTTTTTTTATTTTGTTTCACTATATAGAACCAGAAAAAGAATTTAATAAATGCAGTTGTATTATGAAGAAAAAAAAATACTTAAAAATAAAATAAAAAATAAAAGGCAGCAAAAACGCAATACTCAGAGAAGATTGTTATTGCATATTGTGGTGCGGACTACTTCGTACAACATGCAGTTAAAAAGCAGCAGGAATAATGCAGTATTTATACTAGGTGTTAAAGGGGTGGTTCACCCATTTTTTTATTTTCTGTAGGAGTTCTACTTACCTTTCTAGGCGTTTTCTCCATTGTCTTCTGTTTCCAGTTCTGGCACTGAGCGGCGCTATCCTGCACGCTCAGTGCCGGTCACATGACCCCCTGGAGCTGTGGCCGCCAGCATCCTCTGACGTCCCGGCATTTCCGGGCTCTCAAACAAGACGGGTACGTCAGAGGAGGCTGGCACCACTCACACTGAGTGACAGGGCTGTGGGCGGTGACTACCGCACATCACAGCCCAGTATTGAGGGGAGGATCCGGAGGACGTCAGTGTGGAGCCGGCGTCCTGCAGATGCTGAGGCATGGGGCGCCAGTGTGCAGTACGGGGGGGGTTCTTCAGCTGAATCCCCCCCTGCACGTAAGTATGTGCTCACACTGTCCACCCGCCCGCTCTGCTGCGATGTTAGGAGAGCGGCCGGTGTCGGGCAGTGTGATCATCTGCTCCTCCCAGCAGCAAGACACTGACAGGCATGTTACCGCTGTGCTCTGCCATCTGTCCTGCTGCATGGGACCAACTGTCTGCACTCTGTCACCTGCACCACAAGTCACAGAGTGGAGACAGTTGGTGACATGTAGCATCCGGTCACCTGCACAACTAGTCCCAGAGTGGAGACAGTGACATGCTCTGCTCTGACACATAGTGTGCTATATGTCACTATCTGTCTTCACTCTGGGACTTGTTGTGCAGGTGAGAGTGTATACAGTTGGTACTATGCAGCATAAATCACAGAGTGGGGCAGTTAGTGACATGTATCATCCGGTCACCTGCACAACAAGTCCCAAAGTGGAGACAATGTCATGCTCTGCTCTGACACATAGTGTGCTATATGTCACTAACTGTCTCCACTCTGGGACTTATTGTGCAGGTGACCGGATGATACATGTCACTAACTGCCCCACTCTGTGATTTCTGCTGCATAGTACCAACTGTATACATTCTCACCTGCACAAAAAGTCCCAGAGTGGAGACAGTTAGTGACATGTAGCATCCGGTCACCTGCACAACAAGTCCCTGAGTGGAGACAGTGACATGCTCTGCTCTGACACATAGTGTGCTGCATGTCACTATCTGTCTCCACTCTGGGACTTGTTGTGCAGGTGACCGGATGCTACATGTCACTAACTGTCTCCACTCTGGGACTTGTTGTGCAGGTGAGAGTGTATACAGTTGGTACTATGCAGCAGAAATCACAGAGTGGGGAAGTTAGTGACATGTATCATCCGGTCACCTGCACAACAAGTCCCAGAGTGGAGACAGTGACATGTAGCATCCGGTCACCTGCACAACAAGTCCCTGAGTGGAGACAGTGACATGCTCTGCTGTGACACATAGTGGGCTGCATGTCACTATCTGTCTCCACTCTGGGACTTGTTGTGCAGGTGACCGGATGATACATGTCAATAACTGCCCCACTCTGAGACTTGTTCATGTGAGAGTGTATACAGTTGGAACAATGCAGCAGAAGTCACAGAGTGGAGCAAGTTAGTGACATGTATCATCCGGTCACCTGCACAACAAGTCCCAGAGTGGATACAGTGACATGCAGCACACTATGTGTCAGAGCAGAGCATGTCACCAACTTGCTCTGCTCTGTCATCTGCGGTGCTGCATGTCACGTTTTTGCCGCGATTTGGTGAGTTTTTTGCTGCGTTTTTGCTCACTGCGTTTTTAATCAGTGCACAATGCCATTAAAGATTGTTGATGAAAAAAAAAAAAGGTCTGATGTCATTTCCTTATTCAAAATGTTCATTGTATGCAGGACAGCAGACAGCAGCTGCAGAACTACAAGGCTCAGCATCCTCCATTCACTAGTGTATGCAGGAGAGCAGACAGCAGCTGCAGAACTACAAGGCTCAGCATCCTCCATTCACTAGTGTATCCAGGAGAGCAGACAGCAGCTGCAGAACTACTTGGCTCAGCATCCTCCATTCACTAGTGTATGCAGGAGAGCAGACAGCAGCTGCAGGACTACAAGGCTCAGCATCCTCCATTCACTAGTGTATGCAGGAGAGCAGACAGCAGCTGCAGGACTACAAGGCTCAGCATCCTCCATTCACTAGTGTATGCAGGAGAGCAGACAGAAGCTGCAGAACTACAAGGCTCAGCATCCTCCATCCAGGACTGTATGCAGTTTTTTACCCAAAAAGAAAAAAAAAATTACATAAGCTTCGCCATATTTTTGTATGCTAGCCGGGTACAGCAGGCAGGTACGGGCTGCCCCCAACCCCCAGCTGCCTATTTGTACCCGGCTGGGAACCAAAAATATAGAGAAGCCCTTTTTTTTTTAATTATTTCATGAATTTCATGAAATAATTTTAAAAAAAAATGACGTGAGCTTCGCCTTATTTTGGTGTCCAGCCGGGTACAACTAGGCAGCTGGGGATTGGAATCCACAGTGAAGGGTGCCCAAGCTTTCTGGGCACCCCCACTGCGAATTGCAGTCCGCAGCCACCCCAGAAAATGTCGCTTTCATAGAAGCGCCATCTTCTGGCGCTGTATCCAACTCTTGCAGCTGCCCTGATGCCGGGTGGCTAGCTGGGTAATAATGGAGTTAGGGCTAGCTGTATATTATCAGCTAGCCCTAAGCCCGAAATTCATGGTGTCACGCCAATATTAGACATGTCCACCATGAATTTCTAGTAATGATAAAAAAACAACACACAGAAAAATATTTTTATTAGAAATAAAACACAACACAATTAGTGATTCCATCTTTATTGAAATAAACCCCCCTCCGCAGTAATCCTGGGTTAGGGTCCCGCGCCGTCCAATCCGGATCCAATATCATCTGATCGGTTTGCTGGAAGGCAAAGCGATCAGATGATGTGTCAGGTTAAAGGATGTGAATCACATCATACATCAGCTGATTGTATAAAAGCCGATTATACAATCAGCTGATGCATCAGTGCAAAAAAAATAAATCAATACATACTCACTTATGTGCTGATTACCGGCAGCTCCTGCAGCGGAGTCTGATCCTGGCCCATCACTGCAGGAGCTGCCGGTAATCAGTTGATGAAGTCCCCTGACGGCAGGATCAGCTGATAGCCGGCCGGGCGCGAAAAAGCCGGCGATACCGCGAGAATCGATCAGCTGATGTGTCAGGTGACTGCATCAGGTGATCCACCGCCAGGTCCTGCAAGCTTCGTACGTGCCCCGGGGAGACTGCACACAGCCGAAGCGGCGGTACCGAGACAGGGGCTGGAAGCAGGCATGGCACCGGGACCCTGCAGACAGGTGAGTATGACATACACATACACACTCACACACACACACTGTATATATATACACACACACTGTATATACGCACACACACACTGTATATACGCACACACACTGTATATACGCACACACACTGTATACACGCGCACACATACACATACACTGTATATACGCGCACACACACACTTTCTTCCCCTGGCTGTGTAGAGCTGCTGCTGTCTCTGTGTGATTGCTCTCAGTGCACATCCACTGGGAAGAGACAGGGAGGAGGGTTTGGTCGGAGAGCAGAGTGGGTGTATTAGACACAGTGGGTGTGTTAGATAAGCTAGACACCGCCCTAGAGCCACAAAGAATTCTGGGACTTGTAGGAACTGAACACAGGAAGTCAGAGGAGAGATTAACCCCATCAGAGCTGGAGCCAGCAATGAGCATGTGCTGCTAGTGCACAATAAAAGGTAATTTTGCTGAAAAAACATAATAGATGTGTTGAGGGGCACATATTAGCAAGATTTATCAGAAAAAAAAAATCAGTTTTAGTAACTGGACAACTTCTTTAACATGGCCTAAAGGTTCATCTATTGAGCTGACAAGAACATTTATTTCCAATTATCGGCCCGTGTAAACTTGCCACCGATCACCTCGACAAATAAGCACAGTATTCATTCTTTGAGTCATTGAATCATTTATTCTGGTATCAAAATCATTGTTATCAGCAACATTGGATTATTAAAAAACAAGATAGGACACTTAGGATCACCTTCATTATCAAATTTAAAGGTCTGTCCCAGCACTATAATTATTTAAACAGGAGAACATATAGGGAAACTCATGACCCATATAATCAATTAGAGTACAAACAAACTCCAGAAGATATCCAATTTTTGGTAAAATATCAAAATTCTTTATTATACACAAAGACTAAAATCTTACACCAAAAAACACAAGACAATAGTAAGGTAATAGTAGTATAAATTAGGGAGCAGGGTGTTCCAGATATAGATATCTGTTAAATGCAGGTCAAGACAGGGAATCACTGCACAAAGTGCAGAAAGTATTGAAGGTGGGTGCTGGAGAGATCACTGCATGCAGCTAATAGAATTATTTTACAAGGCAGTGGGATTCCAAATAGAAAGAACCCCAATCATATGCTAATATATAATGCCCAGTGCATTCACTGCATGGAGTGACAATCTCCAGCATCACACATCATACACAGATACATATCAAGTGCTTACCCATTTTGACCGCAAGATACAGATAACAAATTCGCCCCAACGCATTTCTTGGTCTTCCTCGGGTCGCAGCCCCCCGAGGAAGACCACGAAACGCGTTGGGGCGCGTTTGTTATCTGTATCTTGCGGTCAAAATGGGTAAGCACTTGCTATTTATCTAATGTGTATGATGTGTGATGCTGGAGATTGTCACTCCATGCAGTGAATGCACTGGGCATTATATATTAGCATATGATTGGGGTTCTTTCTATTTGGAATCCCACTGCCTTGTAAAATAATTCTATTAGCTGCATGCAGTCATCTCTCCAGCACCCACCTTCAATACTTTCTGCACTTTGTGCAGTGATTCCCTGTCTTGACCTGCATTTAACAGATATTTATATCTGGAACACCCTGCTCCCTAATTTATACTACTATTACCTTACTATTGTCTTGTGTTTTTTGGTGTAAGATTTTAGTCTTTGTGTATAATAAAGAATTTTGATATTTTACCAAAAATTGGATATCTTCTGGAGTTTTGTTATACTCTAATTGATTATATGGGTCATGAGTTTCCCTATATGTTCTCCTGTTTAAATAACATTGGATTATTGTGTTACCGATCATTCTGTTCTGATCAGTATACGGCAGCCTGGGTATATAATATAACACTCATCAACTTGTATATAGTCTCTAAGCGCTAGGAAGCAGCCCCAAATCGCCCCATCCAAATGGACTAAGTTGGCCTCTCCTTTATTGGCCTTATGAGGACTTTGTGTACTGATTTTTTTTGTCTAAATTGACCTCTCGTTTTCGGTCTTAACTTGAATGATGATTAATTCCTTTCAATCAAATATACTAACCATCATTCAAATATTCCTAAATTAGAATGTATTCTGAACTTTTTACCAAACTCAGTATTCGACTACTTTCCTGCAGTATTTCTGCAGCTATTAGCTAAGTTAGGTTACTTGCGCTTTTTCATTGTGTATTTTTGCATGCATTATTAGCATGCTTTTTGTCTTCTTTTGGGATGTCATTTTAAGCTACTTCCTGGTATTTGCCTTTGACAAAACCTTATTCATAAAGTCATGTGGGGATTACATGCCTTTTTGGTGTATTTTCACTGTCAAAACGCCATAAAAAAACATGTATTTTTATAAACTTTCTCTCCAATTATAAGGGGAAAATTTGCACATAAAACTCAGCGCACTCACAAAAGAAATTAACATGTTCCAGATTTCAAAAATGGATTGCAGCTCAGTTTGTGCAGTCCCAAAAATTAAGCACAGTGGTCATGGGAATGTCTATAAATCCCACCTGCTTTACTGGATCTGTAAGATACTGCATTTTTTGTGCAATGAAAATATGCAGCGTCACAAACTCAAACCCAAAATTCATTGTGGGAACTTAGTCTTGTACAGCATTCATACCAAGCCGTTTGCAGCATTTCTCCGCAGTGGCTAATACATTTTGGCCCCCAACAGGAGAACCAATCTAACCTACAGTGGGTGAAATAAATATTGAACAAGTCACCGATTTTCTAAGTACATATACTGTATTTCTAAAGGTGCTATTGACAAGAATTTCTCACCAGATGTTAGTAACAACCCATCAATCCACACAGGCAAAGATATCAAACCATAGAAGTCCATAAATTAAGTTTGCATAATCATGAGAAATGACACAGGGAAAAGTATTGGACACGATTACTGAAATTTATTTAATGCTTTGTACAAAAGCCATTGTTTGTATTGACAGTTTAATGACGCCTTCTGTATTGAGAAACTAGTCACATGCATTGCTCAGGTGTGATTTTTGGCTTGGCTTCCACACAAACACTCTTTAAATCCTGAAGGTTCCTTGGGCTCCTTCTATGAACTCTGAGCTTTAGTTTCTTCCATAAATTTTCTATTGGATTCAGATTACAGTGATTGGCTGGGTCATTCTAGCAGCTTTAGTTTTTTTTCTATAACTAATTGAGAGTTCCTAGGGCTGTGTGTTTGAAGTCATTGTTTCGCTGAAATGTTCATCCTTGCTTCATCTTCATCATCCTGGTAGATGTTAGCAGATTTTTATCAAGAATATCTCAGTATATTTGTCTATTCAACCGTCCGTCAATTATATAAAGTTTGCCAGTGGTGATATGCAGTGTCTTTTGGCCTCCAAACATGGTGTGTATTACGGCATCCGAAGAGTTCAATTTGTGTTTCATATGACCAGACTATATTATTCTGGTATTTCACAGACTTGTCTAAATGTTTTTGAGCAAACTTTAAATGAACTAGAACATGTTTTTTTGTTCAGTAATGGAGTTTTGCTTGGTGACCAAGCATACAGGTTGTGAAGGTTGAGTGCATTCCTTATTGTTTCTTTGAAACAATTGTACCTTCTGATACCATGTCTTTCTGTAGCTCTGTACAGGTCTGGGTGAAAACAAGCCTGGAACACCTAGTCATGGCCAGTTTATGGTGAAGTGATGCTACTTCCTTTTTCAGATTATAGCACCAACTGTGCTCACTGAAACTTGAAGTAGTTTAGAAATTCTTCTGTAACCAATGCCATCAATATGTTTTGAAACAATAATGTTGCAAAGATCTTGAAACAGCTCCCTGTTTTTTCCCATCATGAGATGTTTCTTGTGTGGCATCTTGGTACTGAGACACATTTTTAAAAGTCACTTGAACCAGCTGATATTTTTAATTAAGTGGTACAATTGCTTTTTAATTACTAATGGATTTCTGCTGGTATCATGACTTTTCATGGCTTTTTGCACCTCTCATTTTTCATTTGCTCAATACATTTTCCCTAAGTAATTTCTTATTATTACACATAATGTAATTTATGAACATCTGTGGTTTGATTTATTTGCCTGTGTGGATTGGAGCAGTTGTTACTGACAACTGGTGAGAAAGTCACGTCAATAGTACCCTTAGAAATATAGTTCCATAAAAAAATTAGAAAATTAGTGATGTGTCCAATGCTTATTTCAGCCACTGAATATATACAGTTAGGTCCAGAAATATTTGGACAGTGACACAATTTTCGCGAGTTGGGCTCTGCATGCCACCACATTGGATTTGAAATGAAATCTCTACAACAGAATTCAAGTGCAGATTGTAACGTTTAATTTGAAGGTTTGAACAAAAATATCTGATAGAAATTGTAGGAATTGTACACATTTCTTTACAAACACTCCACATTTTAGGAGGTCAAAAGTAATTGGACAAATAAACCAAACCCAAACAAAATATTTTTATTTTCAATATTTTGTTGTGAATCCTTTGGAGGCAATCACTGCCTTAAGTCTGGAACCCATGGACATCACCAAATGCTGGGTTTCCTCCTTCTTAATGCTTTGCCAGGCCTTTACAGCCGCAGCCTTCAGGTCTTGCTTGTTTGTGGGTCTTTCCGTCTTAAGTCTGGATTTGAGCAAGTGAAATGCATGCTCAATTGGGTTAAGATCTGGTTATTGACTTGGCCATTGCAGAATGTTCCACTTTTTTGCACTCATGAACTCCTGTGTAGCTTTGGCTGTATGCTTGGGGTCATTGTCCATCTGTACTATGAAGCGCCGTCCGATCAACTTTGCGACATTTGGCTGAATCTGGGCTGAAAGTATATCCCGGTACACTTCATAATTCATCCGGCTACTCTTGTCTGCTGTTATGTCATCAATAAACACAAGTGACCCAGTGCCATTGAAAGCCATGCAAGCCCATGCCATCACGTTGCCTCCACCATGTTTTACAGAGGATGTGGTGTGCCTTGGATCATGTGCCGTTCCCTTTCTTCTTCAAACTTTTTTCTTCCCATCATTCTGGTACAGGTTGATCTTTGTCTCATCTGTCCATAGAATACTTTTCCAGAACTGAGCTGGCTTCATGAGGTGTTTTTCAGCAAATTTAACTCTGGCCTGTCTATTTTTGGAATTGATGAATGGTTTGCATCTAGATGTGAACCCTTTGTATTTACTTTCATGGAGTCTTCTCTTTACTGTTGACTTAGAGACAGATACACCTACTTCACTGAGAGTGTTCTGGACTTCAGTTGATATTGTGAACAGGTTCTTCTTCACCAAAGAAAGTATGCGGCGATCATCCACCACTGTTGTCATCCGTGGACGCCCAGGCCTTTTTGCGTTCCCAAGCTCACCAGTCAATTCCTTTTTTCTCAGAATGTACCCGACTGCTGATTTTGCTACTCCAAGCATGTCTGCTATCTCTCTGATGGATTTTTTCTTTTTTTTCAGCCTCAGGATGTTCTGCTTCACCTCAATTGAGAGTTCCTTAGACCGCATGTTGTCTGGTCACAGCAACAGCTTCCAAATGCAAAACCACACACCTGTAATCAACCCCAGACCTTTTAACTACTTCATTGATTACAGGTTAACGAGGGAGACGCCTTCAGAGTTAATTGCAGCCCTTAGAGTCCCTTGTCCAATTACTTTTGGTCCCTTGAAAAAGAGGAGGCTATGCATTACAGAGCTATGATTCCTAAACCCTTTCTCCGATTTGGATGTGAAAACTCTCATATTGCAGCTGGGAGTGTGCACTTTCAGCCCATATTATATATATAATTGTATTTCTGAACATGTTTTTGTAAACAGCTAAAATAACAAAACTTGTGTCACTGTCCAAATATTTCTGGACCTAACTGTATATATATATATACACACATACATTCTATGCTTGCTATTTATTTCAGTGTACACACTCATTCAAATTACCATTTTTCACATATATTTTCTATCTTTATTTTTTACGGATAAAACAAATACCTATTTTTTGCATATATCTGTCTTTTTACAGACTGCAAATAAATAGTGTCATGATCAGGACATGGTTCTATCAGTTTTCAACTATTTAATAGGTAGAAGATGCTTGAATTTCTTGTTATTGCAATAGAGAAAAACGGATGCCACACTGAAAAGCAAGTGATGAAAACAGTCCTTTTTTTCTCTTTTACAAAAAAAATGGCCTGACCTCCATTTTTCCTTATAAATTTGCTTATAGAGGTTGTGCATTACAGATAGCATTATAATTGTCTACTTATCCTCTTGTATGCCAGTAAATTTAGCAATTATAAAAATGTATAATATTTCAGATATACAGGTAAAGAGGTTTGTTGCTGCATGAGGTTGCAGGGTCTGGTATGTGACTGGGCCCGGCAGTAGCAAGGTGTGGACAGAGGAGCTAGAAAGCAAAGGCTATCTTCACAGATAAACTGGACCACTAGGTCAAGTCTAAAAGTGTCAGGTTAGACAGACATTATTGTGTCTTATTGTTATGAAGGTGTTAACATAAAATGGGGTAAAATAAACGTGGGATGTATTGTGAAATCTGTTTTCTCAAATGGTGTGAGACATAGCTAGCTATAATCAAACTATTAGAGCTCCATCTTTCTTGTTCTACAGCTTTAATGGAAATTCAGATCTGCGCACCAGCTACGTCTCCGGATATAATGGTTTCTTCATGTTTGGGTTAGTGCCCTGATTACTGTCATCTGACATATGAGTATGGGAGGGAATATCTGAACACAATTTTACATTGATGTCATGGGAAAAAATGAACTCCCAGCTTAACCTCTTAAGTGCTGGGGCACAGAGTTAGTAAAAATGATGTTATTATCAGTCACTTTCATAAGAAACCTGTGGGTGAATATTTGCTTCTGCCTGGTAGCCACCATCAGCGAACTGCAGGTACGAATAACAAATGGGTCTAAGGGGTAGTTTGCAAACTACGACATCGCAGGTGTGATGTCGGTGGGGTCAAATTGAAAGTGACGCACATCCGGCATCGAAGGCGACATCGTAGTGTGTAAAGCCTAGATGATACGATTAACGAGCGCAAAAGCGTCGTAATCGTATCATCGGTGTAGCGTCGGCGAATTCCATAATTACGCTGACGCGATGGTCCAATGTTGTTCCTCGCTCCAGCAGCAGCACACATCGCTGTGTGAAGCCGCAGGAGCGAGGAACATCTACCTGCGTCCTGCGGCTCACGCCGGCTATGCGGAAGGGAGAAGGTGGGCGGGATGTTTACATCCCACTCATCTCCGCCCCTCCACTCCTATTGGCCGCCTGCCGTGTGACGTCGCAGTGACGCCGCACGACCCGCCCCCTTAATAAGGAGGCGGGTCGCCGGCCAGAGCGACGTCCCAGGACAGGTGAGGCCATGTGAAGCTGCCGTAGCGATAATGTTCGCTACGGCAGCTATCACAAGGATATCGCAGCTGCGACGGGGGTGGGGACTATCGTGCTCGGCATCGCAGCATCGGCTTGCGATGTCGCAGCGTGCAAAGTACCCCTAAGGCTAGGGCCCCACTTTGCGTTCTCCTACTTGCAGTTTAGAACGCACGTTTTTGCCTTAATTGATTTATCCAAAGTTGCCTTTTTCTGAAATTTAGCGCTGAAAATGCATATGTATTTCCCGCATTTTAGCTGCGTTTTCAGCGCTTTTTACATGCTTTTCCACTTGCGTTTTGAAAGATGCGTTTTGAACATCAAGACACTGCTGAATAAAGTTTAAGCAGTCAAACAGAATGAAAAAAGGAAAAAAGTTAAACAAATCTATAATTTAAATTAAAATAATGGAAATATATTTATATCATTAATTTTTTGCGTTAATTTGATATTTAACGAAAAATTAGCAATAAATTAATATTTTTTTTAATTTTTTTGTCGAACTATGTGTGTGTGTAAAGGGACATATGAAATCATTATGTTCATGTCCAAAAAACATGCGTTTTTGAAGTCCAAATGCATGTTTTCTGCACCAAAAAAGCAGGTTAAACGCAGGTATTTGGAGGATTCTTGATTTTTGCCATTTCTCATTGACTTTAATGTTATCAAAACTGACCGAAAATGGCAAAAACAATTGACATGTTGCTTCTTTGAACGCATTGTTTTTGCCACAAAATATGCAAATTTGCAGATGCGTTTACAAACGCAAAGTGAGGTCGGAAAAAAATCACATTTGCGAGTGATTTTAATGGGAAATGGAAACGCAAGCATTTTGGCAGGAAAAAGGTGCTTCTCAAAACGGACCAAAAAAGCACCTGAAACGCAGGTGGAAACGCAATGTGGGACCCTAGCCTAAGAATGAAAGTCAAGCTATCCCCTAAACTTCAAAAGCACTCTATTGGCAACTCTTGCTGAAGAGTTTTATTTTTACGTAAATCTGCAACCTTATTACGCAAGAAGAAATTGTACACATATCTTAGCTTTCCTGAACTATTACAGTATAGTACAAGCTAGGTACATTTAAATTTGACTTCCACTTGCAGATAACCTTATGAAAGGATAAAGAGCATAGAATTTATTGCCATAGGCCAAATATTTTTAAAACATTAGAAGACCATGTAGTTTAACCCATTATTTAGCAATGATGATCCAAAGGAAGGCAAAATTAACACTTTGTGGTCATTGTTAGGTGTTAAGGGAAGACGTTTCTGGAGCCCAGATGTAAATATAAGGATAAATCCTTGGATCAACAGCCCATCCAATCAATCTAGTACACAAAATGTAGTCTATAGTTGCCAACTGGAATCTAGAGCAATGCCAATTAATTTTAGGAAACTTGTAATGCCCACTCACAACAAATGGTAAGCACCCAGACTAGGTACACAATAAGACCACAACTAAGGTCTAGACATCTAGGCAGATCGGTAAGGCTACACTGACCACCTGGGGGTCATTTGCAGACTTTCTATGCAGGGCTAGAAAGTTGGTAAGCTACCTAGTTACATAGGTTGAAAAAAGACCTAGGTCCATCCAGTTCAACTTTCCTCCACCAGTTCTACATTTTGTTATTAATACCGACAATGTTCTAACTTTGACTCCTCTAGTTTTTGATGCTCGGACTCCTCTTTTCCTCTGGTCTTTAGAAGATGAACTTCACTATTGAACATGTGAAGCACAGATTGAGGCATTTTAAAGGGTTACCATAATTTCAATTTTTAGTTCATAAATCAATAGTACAAAGGAAAATAAGCATCTGAAATATATCGTATCATAGTATTCTGCTTTTTTCTCATCCTGGATTGACCTTTCATTCTCACTTCATGGATACATTTTAAATTGCGCCATATGTTCTGCATACTGGCCATACTGATATACTTGAGAAGACCACCCCAATAGAAGACCACTCTTGGTACAATCTTCTTTCAGTGTTTTTTCACTTACCACTAGATTACAACTCTTCTGAAAGCATTCCAGCTAGAATAGGGAGCAGTTCCCAATGTCTTGACCTCTTGATCTATCAGTATTACAAGTGTATCTGGACCAACAAGTACATAAATAAATAACCATACTAAATAACGTAACTACAAAATGACTACATTAAGTTTTATCTTACCATGAAATCATTGGCAAACTCTTCGACTTTTGCTCTTTTTCTTTCATACCCATTGATATAGCTCTGAATGATTTCTCTCTGCTCCATTGCGAGGCCAACCGTGAATATGGTCACATGAAGTATACGTTTCTTGAGACCACCGGGGAGAGGCGAAGAGTGTGGTTAGTAAACATCACTACAGCACAAAACAAGTATAACGTTTTAAGCGGAAGCTATTACTGACAGCTACTTGTGGTCAAGATTAACCAGCAATGATCTGGGTCCTACTGCCTTCCAGTTTTATATCATGTGCAGCGAGAGGTTTTGCTATTATTCAGGGCCCGAGTTCTTAGCTTTGTGGTAGAAAATATTCGGCTTGATAAATGCAGTAGAGGTTTCACACGGCAGCTGTGAGAACACACATCCCTCCGAGGGCTGTGCACATACGCTACACGCTGCTGCTGTGACAATATCTGGTTACCTCTTCCTCTGTCTCATACACAATGTGTTCTTTGTTGATACAGATCACCAGCACGTCGCTCTTTTGAACATACCCTTGTGCTATTTTAGGGCCACAGTGCAGTCAAGTAACTGTATGCAGCAGATGAGTTTGCTACATGCTTAAAGTGTATTTTACAATACTAACTGCATATAATAATAAACAGATCTCTTAGTCCTCCTGATGATGCTGGTGCGCTTACTTTGAAAAACCACATCAATTGCTGTACAATCCTGTTGTGAAAATTAGTATTTTATGAGTCATACCAGAGCTGGACTCATAAAATACTAATTTTTGTTTAAAGGGCATATCTACTTTCAGCAAATTGTACAAACTACATAAAATTACAAACTCATTGGGTATTCACACACTTTGGGAACCACTTTACTGAGAGTGTACATCCCTCTTAAGGGAAAAAAAATATTCAAAAAGGAATGGGCCTTCTGACATGGATTTTGAAATTAAGTACACCTGCATCAGGTCTATCTATTTACTAATGCATGCAGTTTGCATTGTGAAATCTAGTGTCATGTCCCCTTTTATTATTTAGAATTATTTATTATTATAGCGCCATTTATTCCATGGCGATTTACATGTGAAAAGGGATATACATAATAAAAACAAGTAGAATATTCATGAACAATACAAAGCACCATTTGGTACAGATGGAGAGAGGACCCTGCCCGTGAGGACTCACAGTCTACAGGGGGTGAGTGAGGATACAGTAGATGAGGATAGAGCTGGTTGTGCAGCGATATAGTGGACTGAGGGTTACTGCAGGTTGTAGACTTGCCAGAAGAGGTAAGTGTTAAGGTTCCCTTTGAAGGTTTCCACTATAGGTGACAGTCTGATATGTTGGGGTTGAGAGTTCCAGAGAGGTTGAAAGAGGGTGGGTTGAGTGAGATGAGGGAAAGATTAATTCTATTTCGTCCATGTTAAGTCTTAGAAATCGAATGGAGAAAAAGGATGAAATAGCAAACAGACATTGTGGGATTCTGGTTAGTTAGGAGGAGGTAATATTGGGTCCAGAGAGGTAGATGTGTGTGTAATCAGCATAGACATTATTATTATTATTATTATTTATTTATAGAGCACCATTGATTCCATGGTGCTGTACATGAGAAGGGGGTTACATACAGAACACATATACAAGTTACAATTGACAGACTAGTACAGAGGGAAGAGGGCAATGCCCTTGCAGGCTTACATTCTAAAGAATTTTGGGGAGGAGACAGTAGGTGGGGTGGGGGGGTCAGGCGGCAGCTCTGCACGGTGGTCGGGCGGCAGCTCCACACGGTGGTCGGGCGGCAGCTCCGCACGGTGGTCAGGAGGCAGCTCCGCACGGTGGTCGGGCGGCAGCTCCACACGGTGGTCGGGCGGCAGCTCCGCACGGTGGTCGGGCGGCAGCTCCGCACAGTGGTCGGGCGGCAGCTCCGCACGGTGGTGAAGCAGTGAAGTCATTGAAGGTTATAGGGATTTCTGAACAGATGAGTATTTAGGTTCCGTTTGAAGTTTGCAAGTGTAGTAGATAATCTGACGTGTTGAGGTAGCGAGTTCCAGAAGACTGGGGATGTTCGGGAGAAGTCTTAGAGGCGGTTGCATGAGGAGCGAATGAGAGAGGAGGAAAGAAGGAGATCTTGGGAGGACCGGAGATTACGTTTTGGAGTGTAGCGAGAGATTAGTTCAGAGATATATGGAGGAGACAATTTGTGGATGGCTTTGTAAGTCAGTATTAGTAGTTTGAATTGGATACGATGGAAGATTGGGAGCCAGTGAAGGGACATGCAGAGAGTAGAAGCAGGGTGGTGTTGAGGAGAGAGGTGGATCAGTCGGGCAGCAGAATTAAGGATGGACTGGAGAGAGGCGAGCGTGTTAGCAGGGAAGCCGCAGAGGAGGATGTTACAGTAGTCGAGGCGGGAGATTATGAGGGCATGCACTAGCATTTTTGTAGATTGAGAATTGAGGAAGGGACGGATTCTGGAAATATTTTTTAGTTGAAGACGACAGGAGGTGGTGAGGGATTGAATGTGTGGTATGAAGTACAAGGCAGAGTCAAAGGTCACTCCAAGGCACCGAACTTTGGGTGCTGGAGAGAGCGTGATGTTATTTATTGTAATAGATAGATCAGGTAGAGAGTGTAGGTGAGATGGAGGAAAGATGATCAGTTCAGTTTTGGCCACATTGAGCTTTAGGAAGCGAGAAGAGAAGAAGGAAGATATAGCAGATAGGCACTCTGGGATTCTGGACAGCAGAGATGTGACATCTGGGCCAGAGAGGTAGATCTGAGTGTCATCGGCATATAGGTGGTACTGGAAGCCATGGGACTTTATGAGTTGTCCCAGGCCAAATGTATAGATAGAAAAGAGTAATGGTCCCAGGACAGAGCCTTGAGGGACACCAACAGAGAGAGGACGGGATGAAGAGGTTGTGCGGGAGTGGGAGACACTAAATGTGCGGTTGGAGAGGTATGAAGAGATCCAAGAGAGGGCGAGGTCTCTGACACCAAGGGAAGAGAGGATCTGTAGTAGGAGGGAGTGGTCAACAGTGTCAAAAGCTGAGGATAGGTCTAGAAGTAGGAGTATAGAGAAGTGGTTGTTAGCTTTGGCAGTAAGTAAGTCATTTGTGATTTTAGTCAGGGCAGTTTCAGTGGAATGATGTGGACGGAAGTCGGACTGTAGGTTGTCAAAGTGAGAGTTAGAGGAGAGGTGGGAGGAAATTTCAGCATGGACGTGCTGTTCCAGGAGTTTTGAGGCGAATGGGAGTAGCGATATGGGGCGATAGCTGGAAGCAGAGGTTGGGTCGAGGGAAGGTTTCTTTAGGATGGGTGTGACTGTTGCAGGTTTAAAGGCAGAAGGGAAGGTACCAGTTGTTAAAGATAGGTTGAAGAGATGGGTTAAGGCTGGAATTAGGATAGTGGTGAGGTTGGGGAAGAGGTGGGTTGGGATGGGATCAAGTGTGCAGGTGGTGAGGTGCGCTTTTGAGAGAAGATGTGCAAGCTCTTCTTCGGGGATAGTGGAGAGGAAGTTTATGGGGGAGGAGCAGTGGTCTGTTATATGAAGGGGTTGTGGTGGTTGAGCAGAAAAGACTTGTCTGGTTTGGTCGATCTTTTCTTTGAAATATGTGGCAAATTCTTCTGCGGAAATGAGGGAGGTTGGAGGGGGCAGTGGTGGGCAAAGGAGGGAGTTGAAAGTATTGAATAACTGTTTGGGGTTGTGTGTTAAAGAGGATATGAGGTTTCTGAAGTATTCCTGTTTAGCCGAGGTAAGGGCCAAGCGAAATGTGTGAATTGCATTTTTGAATGTGGTGAAGTCCTCCTGGGAGTGCGTTTTCTTCCAGCGCCGCTCTGCAGCCCTAGACACTTGCCGCAGTTTTTTAGTGAGGCTGTTGTGCCAGGGTTGTCTATTGATTTGTCTCACTCTGCCATGCACAAGAGGAGCAACTGAATCAATAGCTGATGTGAGAGTGGCGTTGTAGATAGTGTTTGTGTCGTGGACTGAAGATATGGAGGACAGTGGTAGGATAGAGTCAGAAAGGGTGTGTATGTTGACGTGTGCGAGGTTTCTGTGAGGGTGTGATATGTGCTGGACAGAAGGGGCAGGTGAGGAGGACAGAGCAGAGAACGTCAATAGATGCTGGTCAGATAAGGGGAGAGGGGAGGTAGTGAGGTTAGATAGAGAGCAGAGACGGGTGAAGATAGGGAGAGTAGTTTGGAGGCTGCTGACTGGTGGGTGTCAGTGGGGATGTTGAAGTCACCCATGATGAAAGTGGGAATGTCAGCAGAGAGAAAGTGTAGAAGCCAGGCAGAGAACTGGTCGATAAAGGAAGTGGTTGGGCCCGGGGGTCTGTATATGACAGCCACTTGGAGGTTGGAAGGAGAATAGATGCGGACAGAGTGCACTTCAAAGGAAGGCAGGACAAGGGAGGGTAGAGGTGGGATTGGATTAAAGCTGCAGTTGTTAGAAAGAAGGAGGCCCACTCCTCCACCTTGTCTATTGCCAGGGCGAGGAGTGTGGGTGAAGTGAAGGCCACCGTAGCATAGTGCAGCAGGGGAGGCAGTGTTGGATGGTGTCAGCCATGTTTCAGTGATGCCCAGAAAGGATAGGTTGCTAGAGGTAAAAAGGTCGTGAATGATGTGCAGTTTGTTACAGACAGGATATTAAAAGCCATGGGAAACTATGTGTGACGCCCTGGCCTGTCAGGTCGTCACAAGGGTGCCGTGCAATCTGCCTTTCTGCATGGTACCCGCTCCTTCTTGGTTATGGGTCCTGTCAATTTGGTGCTGCTACTAACAGGTCTACATAAATCCTGAGGAACACTCTGCACCACACCCACCAACCACCCATTGGGCATTCTGAGGGGAATAGGGCCACCCATATGGGGGGATAGAAGAGGGATTGCAGAGATGTCAGTAGTTGAGTTGAGTAGAGTTGAGCAGTGAGGCAGCGGTTACAGTGCAGGTCACGCTGTGGAGGTGGGCTTCTGTACCCGTCCCAGGTGCCAGACATTGGCCTGGCCAGAAGGAGCTGGAACCCCGGTCGCAGGGGGTAGTGACAGGTGGTACGGTGCTGCTACAGAGAGCAGGCCGGCTGCCTTGTGCCACAACCGGGCAGGGGCCAGGGCACGACGGGGTACGCGGACCCTAGGCTAGGAAGTAGCTTCACGCAGCCCAGTAATTCCCCCGACAGGAATGGAGTCTTTAGGAACCGTTCCCCACCCGCTCCAGAATCGGGGTACTAGCGCAACGAGGGGGATAGGACTTCCCAAAATCGTCCTGAAAATCCCAAGCGTGAACCCTGAGAGCAGGCTCACCTTGCTAGCCACGCAGGTGAGCGGGACCCGAGTAGTCTTAGGCGAAATTGATCCACCAAGTTACACACAGTGCCAAGGGACAAGGCTTCAGACCAACCAGCAACACCAAAGGGGCACAGACCCAGCGTGCTCAACCAAGAGAAGCAGAGCATTCAAGAGTTTGGTTTACCTGGTATCAGCGTCAGTGACTTTGGACTGTGGGAGTACCCGATAGCCCTTCACTCTGACGGGTTCCCCACTCCATCCATCCCTGGGCCCCGGGGCACCAGGACCCTACCCACGGAGGGGTTAAACATCCTGCTGCTTCAACATCGTCACTGGGCTTCCCAACAGCAGCGGTGGTCTCTCCCATTACCACGCACTGTGGGTGGCGTCATGAACATTATCTCATTCACCAATCCACCCTACCCTTTTATTTCCGAGGTAGCCGCGCGACCCCGCCTTGGATCCGAAGACCCCTCGAACCACTGCGGATATGGGTCCGAGCAGCCCGTTGGCTGTCGCGGGGGCGCACACCTTAAGGAAAACTTGGCGTCACGAACAGGATGCGAGCAAGACCCACTAACCTGGGTGACGTGCGCCTTGAGAAGTGAAAATCGCAATCCAAAATCCCGTTTTCCGCGACGTGTGCCATTTTTCCGCTGTTTTCGCGCCAAAAACGCCATCTTCTTGGAAAAGGACGTGAAGCCGAAGCCCCGGCCTTCGTCTTCAGCCTGAAACAGGAACCGGAAGTTCCCAGAGGGCCACAGCACGCGAAAGAGTGCTGGGAGAAAACCGAGGGGGCGTGCCTGAATGTAGCGAAAACGGAAAAGAAGCAGGGATGGCAGGACTCTGCCATACTGTTCCTGGACAACGCAGAGGCAAGATGGCGGAGCGGAGCTGGTCACCGGAACGTGCTGTTCCCGGGACCGCGACTTAGATTGAAGAGGGGATCGAGCGGCTGTGCAGGAGAATGTGGACACAGTTCCTGTTCATACTGAATCACTGGAGGGAAGAGATGAGGGGTCTGACAGTAGCGGTGCGAGCCTGTGAGCTCAAAATCCCACGTGAAGAAAGGGTAAGCGGTTACCCAGTCCCTGATGATTACCTTAATATGGCCATGGTGGCTGAGGGATGCGGTCCGCCCCCACTTGTGGCAACCACTCCACCGTCACCTACCCCGTCCTCGGCGGATGCCGAGCTGCCATCACTTATCCCAGCAGCGGAACCTGCAGCATTTTCATATGAAGCTTCAGCAGCAGCCCCGATGTCTCCTGTTGTCCCAGTTACGTCAGCACTTCCCCGGAACCCAGCCAGATCAGACCCGCCACATAACCAGGCCCGTCCTTAGAGGCGAAGCACCCAAACCCTGCAATCCTGGCTGCGGAGCAGTCGGGCCCACTACTTCCAGCAGCAGGAGTGGAGCCTTTCAATTCTCCGATTCCATTACCGCGCGGCATCCCGACAGCTGTTGGTGCCGCACGGGTCCAATTTAAGCCAGAACCAGCTAGGGATCTGAGGCCGCACGCTGACGCCCCCTACTGGGAGCGACACAGTCAGGAATTGCAACAGGAAATCGCTACCAGAGACAGGCGACGTCAGTAGCTGGCCGCTCGCAACAGGGTGGAGAAGGAGCAAGTGAGGAGGTTCCGCAGTCTGGTGGATCACTTTGACCCTGAGCAGGGATGGGGTTTCATCCATGAAGCAGACCTCGCAGCGGGGGTATTTGTGTCCCGGCAGGACGTGGCCCCACACCTTCCTTGGAAGCATCCTAGCCGCAACTTGAAGCCTGAAGAAATGGTCAGCTACACCCGGCACTGCGGGGAGAGGGGCTGGTATGCCCTGGAAATGACCAAACATGTCATGTATGAAGACAGGTACGTGTCCGCAGAGGTAGCGCGCCGTCAGAAAGAGGCATGGCTACGGGACCCGACCATCTACTACTAAGAAAAATGCTAATACTGAAAAATGTGGTACCGTAACATTGTTAGATATCTGTGTTTTCCGTTTTTTATTTTCCATAGTTTGTTATTTTCATTATAGAAAATGTTAGAAAATGAGAGAATTAATGAAAGCTAATTGCATGGGAAAGTAGCCTGATTTTCTCCTAGATTGACTGCAGTTGTACTACGGTACAGGGACTCTTATTGTGTTTTTTGCAAAGACTTCCATGTTTTATAGTTAAAAAAATGGACCACAGGACCAGCGTGACCAACACAAACTTGTGTCTTGTAAAAAAAAAAACTGCACCTGTTGTGTCTAACAGAGTCGTCTGGCACACCTGGGGACCTTAACCCGGCCCAAGGACGCATCTAGGTTCCCAGGGAAACCAGGATGTTTAGGAGAGGGGTTATTGGAATCCGGGACGTTGGGACTGGACTGTCGCAGGGAGGGATCGCAACTTGGAAGGTTGGGTCCCCGCTGCCACTAAAACCGGTGGCGTCCCCTGTTGGCAGGCAAACTCATAATGTTGGTAACGGTTCAAGAAAGTGCCTCCCTAATGTGGGATGAATCTGTTAAATAAATGTTAACCTTTTTTTTCTTCCATTAAAAAAAATAATAAAGGCTTGGTGTTCTGTAGCTCGCGGACGAGCTACGTTTAAACAAGGTGTAATGTGACTCCCTGGTCTATCAGGTTGTCACAAGAGTGCCGTGCAATCTGCCCTTCTGCATGGTACCCGCTCCTCCTTGGTTACGGGTCCTGTCAATTTGGTGCTGCTACCAACAGGTGTACATAAATCCTGAGGAACACTCTGCACCACACCCACCAACCACCCATTGGGCAGCCTGAGGGGAATAGGGCCAGCCAGATGGGGGGATGGAAGAGGGAGGGCAGAGATGTCAGTAGTTGAGTTGAGTAGAGTTGAGCAGTGAGAAAGCGGTGACAGTGCAGGTCACGCTGTGGAGCTGGGCTTCTGTACCCATCCCAGGTGCCATATGTTGGCCTGGCCAGAGGGAGCTGGAACCCCGGTCGCAGGGGGTAGTGTCAGGGGGTATGGTGCTGCTACAGAGAGCAGGCCGGCTGCCTTGTGCTACAACCGGGCAGGGGCCAGGGCATGACGTCCAGAAAATCCCAAGCGTGAACCCTGAGAGCAAGCTCACCCTAAGTGACAGTCAGTTGGAGGTTGGAGGGGGAGTAGATGTGTGTGCCGCCCCTGCAGCAGATCAAACCGCTCGGATCCGGGGGTGGTGATTACTCGTGGCTCGACGTTCTCCGGACCCGGGGACTAGGGGCCACACTCAAATGGGAAAGGGGGGGTTTTACAGGGGATTGGTATAGTTCGTGACACCACCCGTGGTGTACGGTAATTGGGAGTACCGCCGCTGATGTTGGGAGTACCCGGGGTGATGGAGTGGGGCGGCAAGATGACGTTACCCTCCACATGTAGGGGTAGGCCCCAGGCTCTGGATGGTGATGCGGGAGTGCATTGCAGGAGTCAGTAGGGTACTCACTCAGCAATGAAGCAGACTCTGACAACAGGGTAAACCAAGTTTCTGACTGCCGTTGCCTCTCGAGGGGAGCTCGTCCGAGTCCCGTCCCCTGCAGCACTGCCTGGTGGTCCATAACCTGCCTCCTGGCACCAATTTAGATTGTCCGTTGTGGCCCGGTAGCTTGAAGCTTTCCGGGCCCCACTCCCCACTGTGGCTAAGTGAAGGAGCCTGCTCTCAGGAGCTCACGCTTGGGATATCAGTAGGCCACTTGCTAGGAAAGCCCTATCCCCCTCGTTGCGCTAGTGCCCCTGATCTCTGAGGTTCGTGGGAGCAGTCCATAAAGGCCCTGTCCTCCGTAGGTTAATTGCCGGGTCGCCTGAAGCTTCTCCCCGACCTAGGGTCTGTGTACCCCGATGTGCCTTTGGTCCCGGACTGGTGATAGGATCAGGCTGCTGACTGTCCTCCTTGACGGGTTCCAGGCACCTAGCCTCAATCCCCTGCGACCAAGGGTCCGACTCCTCTAGGTCCAGACCACCGTCTGCGACCTAGTCTGCTTCTCCCCTGTGAACTACAACTCCCAGCTTCCTCAGAGCTCCTCACAGCTAGAGGGTTACTACTCAACTGAACTTTCACCTCCTACCTCCCTGCCCGACCCCTAGGTGGGCGGCCCTATTTCTGCTTAAGCAGCCCACTGGTGTGCCTGACAGGTGTGGTGCAAGATGTATCTAGGATTTGTAAATGCTGGTGGAGGCAGTACTGCAGGTTAGGTTTCCAGAACCATGGGGGTTTGAGTCCTGCACGGGAACAGCAGATTATGCAGAACCTTGTGACAACCTGAATAGTCCAGGGCGTCACAAGTGCACCTCAATGGAAGGATGAGTGACAGAGGGTGGCAGTGGAATCGTGGTGAAAGATCAATTTTCAGTCAGGAGAAAATCAACTTCTCCATCTTGTTTGTTGCTGGGGTGAGAAGTGTCAGAAAGATGAAGACAACTATAAGAAAGTGCAAGTGGAGAGGCCATGTCAAAAGGATTGAGCCAGGTTTCGGTGATGTTTTTTAGTGATGTGTAGCACAGCTCACCCTCCTCCCTGCAGGGATGCCCACTCACTCACCGCCACGGCTGGCCCGCACCATGCAGCTTGGCTTCCCTGCTGTCCTCTACATGGGTTTTCTCTGCTTCCCTTTCCCGGGGTCTGTGCACGTCGCACAGGCCCTCTGGGAGTGAACCGCTACTCTTCTCTTAAAAGGCCAGTGCATCATTTCCTGAGAGGCACTGAGTACTTTAGGCACTCTCCCATGATGAGAGAGGCCTGATCAATGTGATTAGTTAGTGGTCTGTTCCCTAGACAGCTAGTTGTCATGTCCCCTTGTCCGCTGTGCATCCTTGTGTCAGTGTACAGTGTCCTTAGCCTATCTCCCAGCTTCGTCAGTACCCCTATGTCCATCCACCCTAGCCGTGCCATCTGCCTCAGCTGCCCCAGTGTTCCCAGCTATACTAGTGACTGTGTCCGTCTTTCCTGGCTATGCCATTTGCCTGTTTGTACACGTGTCTGTCCCTCCACTGGGAGTCAGCTGCCACTGTCCCTGGGAGTGGCACCTGGCATCTGCCTCTCTCGGGCGCTTAGTGAAGCCCCCCTCTAAATGGTGAGCCTGGGTCCCAGTTATGGTCCAGTGGGTCCATTCCTGCCCACTGAGATACCAACTCCAGTGGTGAGCATTACAGTTTGATCAAGCCATTGACTCCACTGACTCTGGCTCTTCGCCACTGCCAGAACTATACCATTATTATTATTATTATTATTGTTTATTTATAGAGCACCATTGATTCCATGGTGCTGTACATGAGGGGGTTACATACAGAATACATGTACACGTTACAATAGACAGACTAGCACAGGGGGAAGAGGGCCCTGCCCTTGCGGGCTTACATCCTAAAGGATTTTGGGGAGGAGACAGTAGGTGGGGTGTAGGTGGGGCGGCAGCTCCGCACGGTGGTGGGGCGGCAGCTCCGCACGGTGGTGGGGCGGCAGCTCCGCACGGTGGTGGGGCGGCAGCTCCGCACGGTGGTGGGGCGGCAGCTCCGCACGGTGGTGGGGCGGCAGCTCCGCACGGTGGTGGGGCGGCAGCTCCGCACGGTGGTGGGGCGGCAGCTCCGCACGGTGGTGGGGCGGCAGCTCCGCACGGTGGTGGGGCGGCAGCTCCGCACGGTGGTGAAGCAGTGAGGTCATTGAAGGTTATAGGCATTTCTGAACAGATGAGTCTTTAGGTTCCGTTTGAAGCTTGCGAGTGTACCATGAGATGTTGCAGACGCGCGAACAGCAAAATCAATTTCTGGCCCATCTACGGTCAGTGAATGTCCGTCTGAATGCTCCAGCTCCTGCTCCGCTTGTATCCGAACCTTGTTTGTCTGCCACATTTTGCTGTGACAGCGACCCCAAGCAATGCCAAGGTTTCATCAACCAGTGCACCCTGCACTTTGAACTGCTGGCCCACGAGTTTTCTTCAAACCTGTCCAAAGTAGCATTTCTGGTATCACACCTCAGTAGGGAACCTCTTGATTGGGTTACTTCCCTGTGGGAGATAAATTACCCAATTACCGCTGACATTCTGGAATTCCTACAGGCCTTCCAGAAAGTTTTGATAAGCAGGACTGCGTTCTCTCTTCTGCAGTTGTGCCAAGGAGTTCAGACTGTGGGTCAATATGTGGTTCAATTCTGCACTCTCTCATCTGAACTTTGATGGAATAATCAGGCACTTGTGTACACCTTTTGGGAAGGTTTATCAGGTAGAATAA
This sequence comes from Anomaloglossus baeobatrachus, assembly GCF_048569485.1. Taxonomy (NCBI): domain Eukaryota; kingdom Metazoa; phylum Chordata; class Amphibia; order Anura; family Aromobatidae; genus Anomaloglossus; species Anomaloglossus baeobatrachus. The sequence goes on from NC_134354.1 coordinate 213,924,319, forward strand.
AGGACGATCTAGCTGGTCATAACATTCCCATTATGCTGCATGATCTTATCTCCTTAGCCACATGGGTTGATCACAGGTTCCAGGAACGATCCAAGGAAGTCTCCCATGAAAGGAAACCTACTTGCTTGGTTTCAGTCTTCCAGAAACCGTTGGCTTCTCAGGCTCCAGCTTCCAACCCAGTTCCTGATCCCATGCAGGTGGATGATATCAAGATGTGTGAGCAGCGATGAGGACATCGCCGAGACTTTGGGTTGTTCTTCTACTCTGAAGGAGCAGAGTACTTCATCCAGGCCTGTCCTTTGAGAGTGAAACCTTCGTACCTTGGCTCAGTAGGGGGATGGGTCTCCCCCGGAAAAAGCAGTTTCTCTTCTTCATTGGCCTTGTCTGTGTCCTTATCCTATGTAGGAGTCCAGTTCTTTGCAACGGCTCATCTGGACTCCGGTTCTGTTGGATGTTTCGTTCAGCAAGCTGTGGTGGATCATTACCAGAACCCCATCTGAAGCCTTCTGAAGAGCTTGTCGGTGCCATACATGGATGGAATGCTCCTGTCTGAACCAATATGCTTCATTTCTGATCCTGTGGAACTGCGTGTGGAAGATACACATTCAGAGAAGATCTCCTTCCTCGTTCTTCCTAGTTTGTCTTGTCCACTTCTTCTAGGTCTGCCTTGTCTCCATGCTCATGAGCCCTTTCTGGATTGGAAATCCGATGAGGTACTTCTTTGGGGGCAGAGATGCCACAAGAAGTGTCTTGTTAATGTACATTCGTCCAGGTCTTTTGAGGTACCATCTTGCCATCCGGTCCTGTCAACTGCCTGTCAGCCACTACCTTTGATGTCATTGAGAGCTAAGAGCAATCTCAAGTTGTACCTAAATCCTCTGTAATGTCTGTCCCAGTTACTAGTTATGTGTCTTGGAAAAAGCCTTCTAAACAACGGTCATCCAGTCTATCGCTGAGCGGCACTGGGTACTTTAGGTACTCTCCCACTAGGGTAGGGGCCTGATCAACGTGATTAGTCAGTAAGTGGTTTGTTCTCTAGTTAGCTAGTTTTCAGGTCTCCTTGTCTGCTTTGCGTCCTTGTGTTGTAACACCCTGAGGTCGAGGGGGTTAATCTGACTTGTCGCCGGTTTCGTGACCCCAAGGCGTACAGGGATCTGTTGGAAGGATGGAGGTGGTGGAGGATGGGATTGACGGTGAGGAAAGTCTCTTTAGATTGTGACGCCACCTGTGGTAAGCGGTCAAGTAATAGCCGCTGCTGCTGTCACTGTCCTCCGGGGCAGATGTCACTGCAGCTAGGGTGATCTTGCTTCCCACAGGTGAAGTTAAGCCTCAAGGATATGATGATGGTAGAATGGAGTAATACGTTGGGGGTGCAGGGCTGAGGCTGATGACAAGAACTGGACGATACAGGTTGGAGTCTCCTTTTACCTTTTACTGGTACTCGGTGTAGTCCAGGAGTTAGTAGCCCGGTCAGCCTGGAAGCAGCAGGGGGGTTTCTCTCTTCCTGGTATTTGTAAGCCTCCTTCTGTGCGCAGGTGTAGGTTGCTGTGGCCTGAAGCTGCACAGTGTCCCTCTTCTATGTATGTTTGTATCTTCCATCTGACGGGTAGCGCGAACCGGTACTGGGGCCCGCTCTATAGCAGCGACCCCGGGCTCTTTCTTGCCACTTCGCCTCCGGATTTAAGATGGGCCAGAAGAGGTAGAATCTTCTGCCCTCCGGTGTTACTACTGGGATGCTGGTATCCCGCTCTATGCGCTTGGTCCTGGAGAGCTGGGTAGCAGCTCTCAGACAGCGACCGTTCTCTTTGCTCCATAGTACTGTTCTGAGTTATTGCTTCCTGTTACTCCCTAATCCCTCCTCCAAGTCAATAGGTCCCGAGAGACTCCCTTCAACACAGGTTATGAGCTCCCCCTACTGGTCCGGAGAAGGAAGTGGTGTTGCATGTTAGTGTACCTGGCAGAGATTTCCCCACTGTTTCCAAGCAGGGCATTGCTCCTAGTGATGAGAACAACGCCACTGTGGTTCCCAGGACCACTGGGGTGCCACATTCCCCCTTGGTTAAATTCAGTATTCCTGGACTGAGAAAAATGTTTCAGAACTAAGATAAACATTACAATTGATATTTCACATACAAAAGAAATATTTACATTTGTACACTGTATGAAGTTAAGTGGTTCTAAACATCTGTTTCTAGATACCGGGCCGGCCTTCGAGCCAGATTACACCACTTCGACTTACGCAGGATGGGCCATAACCCCTCACTATTTGGTAATTCACCTGGCCTGACCCAGTTGCTTAAGGCCCCGATACACGCAACAACATTGCTAACGAGATATCGCTGGGGTCATGGAATTCGTGATGCATATCCGGCCTCGTTAGCGACGTCGTTGCGTGTGACACCTACGAGCGACCGCTAACGATTCGAAATACTCACAAAATCGTTGATTGTTGACACGTCGTTCATTTTCCAAATATCGTTGCTCGTTCTGGACGCAGGTTGTTCGTCGTTCCTGAGGTAGCACATATCGCTACGTGTGACACCCCGGGAACGACGAATAACAGCATTCCTGCTTCCTCCGGCAACGAGGTGGAAGTGACGTTAATGCGGCTGCTCTCCTCCCCTCCGCTTCTATTGGTGGCCCACTGTTTGACGTCTCTGGGACGCCGCACAAACCTCCCCCTTAAAAAAGAGATTGTTCGTCGACCACAGTGACGTCGTTAGGAAGGTATGTACGTGTGACGCATACTACAGATATTGTTCACCACGGGCAACGATTTGCCCGTGACGCACGCATGACGGGGCAGGGGGCGATCACTAGCAACATCGCTAGCGATATTGTTCCGAGTAAACCAGCCTTTACAGTTGTGTTGGAAAGGGACCCTGTGTTGACTGGCAGGGCAGGTGGACTCTCACTACTCACTAGACTCACCGTGGGTACGGCAGAATCACTGTGTGAACAAGAGGCAGGTTCTCCGGTTCTTCTGCTGTGGTGACATCCACTTCACCGGCTGGCAGGTCTTCGGGCTGGACTGCTTCAACCAGAGGGTCTTCGAGTTGAAGAAAGGTTAGAGTCGGTACCACAACGGCGTGGTTCCACTGTGTCCAGGTTTTGGCAAATGCTCCAAGAACAGTATGGATGGTCTCTTCTTCTGGTTCTTCAAACTGGGAAGCTTCTGGGCCTTCTTCATTAGCCTTCAGCGCTCAGGGCACACCTTCAAGGGGTCTCTTGAAACTGTCGTAGATGTCCTGCCTCCATCCTTGCTGATGAGGCACACCTTCGGGATGTCAAACTTGGATGGCAAGACTGTGTACGGTTCGGCCTCCCAGTGGTCATTTAATTTTTGTGTTCTTCGTTTTCTCTTCAAAACTTGCTCTCCAAGTGTTTTGGGAGCAGTGGGAGCTGCCTAAATGTATTTTCGTTCTTGTCTTTCTCTGACCTGGGACAGGCTTCTCTCCACACATTCCAGGACCCGACGGTATTGTTGTTGGAGCTCAGCGTCCCAATCTGTGTCAGGTTGGATTGCCTCAGGTACCAGGACGCCCATATCCAAGTCTATTGGTAACTTTCCAGATCTGGTCCGCATCAGGTAGGCCGGGGTACAATTAGTAGACTGCACCGGGATGTGATTGTACATATCACTAAGTACCACTAAGTCTGGCAACTTCTCGGGCCATAGATTTCTTTCCTCCAAAGGCAAGGTCTTTAATAAGTCAAGTATTATTTGGTTCATCTTTTCACAAAGTCCATTACCTTGGGTGTGGTACGAGGTGGTTCTTATCTTCTTACACCCGTACAATTGAAAGAACTCCTGAAACACCTCGGCTTCGAAAGCTGGGACCTGGTCGTAAGTACTTGCTCTGGGTAGCCATGTGACCGGCAGAAGTACTCCTGAAATGCCTTGGCTGCAGTCCTAGCCGTCTGATCTTAAACCGGGACTACCACCAGGAAGCGGGAGTAATGATCCATGATCATAAGGGCGTACACATAGCCAAACCGGGTTGGTGCCAACTTCACATGATCCAAGGCCACCAGTTCGAGCGGCTGCTTTGTAATGATTGAGTGTAACGGGGTTCTTTGACTTTCACCATTCTTCCGTCTTAAGTTACATGGACTGCATTCTCAACACCATTTTTCAATTGACGTTCTCATACCGATCCAATAGAAACGGGTACGGAGCAGGGCCTCCAGTTTCTTCCATCCAAAGTGCCCTGCCCCATTGTGATAAGCATCCAGGACCTTCAGGGTATTCCGTTGAGGAACTATCACCAGCCAGACCTCTCAATTGTTCCGGGGATCAATATGTTGTCGGCACAGTGTCTTCTTATGAATGAACAGCTTGCCCTTTTCCTTCCACAACCTTTGAGCCTCTGGTGGAGCATCCGGGTCTGGGTACGAGTTGTATTGGGTTAATAGTTCTTTAACCAATCGCACCACAGGGCCACTATCCTGGGCCTCCCTCTAGTTGTAATGGGGCATGGGGTTGAGTGAAACTGCCTGCTCGGTGGTCTGCTTCTCCTTCACCTGATGGGAGCAATGAGAGGCAAGGTGTCGATAGAATGCTGGCATCTCCACTTCCTCCATTTCATCCAGGTCTTTTCCAATGTCTGGTAGATGAGGCATTCGGGACAGGACATCCATGTCAGGAAGTTGTTAATTTTATTTGTTGCTTAGTTATGTTTTGCAAAAAGTTAATTCATAAGCAATTGATTTGACCAACAAAATATACTGCTTGATGTATCAACACTAACAAACTGGGGGGGTCAAAATATGTGAATTTTCTTAACCTTGATATTACTATCTATAAGCCTTAAATTTTCTAACGCATGAGTTCAAGATTTGTTAACTACAAAACGTAATAAAAATCATTTGAACGGGACAGGGCATCAGCGTTTGCATTCTTCTGCCCTTCTCGGTATTTGATCGTGAAGTCATAATTGGACAATCTGGGCATCCACCGCTGTTCCAAGGCTCCCAGCCTTGCAGTCTGTAAATGCGTCAGCGGGTTGTTATCTGTGTAAATGGTGAATTTAGCTGATGCGAGATAGTATACCACAGCCAAGAATTCCAACTTGAAGGAACTGTAATTTTCTGGGTTATGCTCAGTGGGTCGAAGCTTCCGGCTGGCATAGGCTATCACCTTCTCGTGGCCCCCTTGCACCTGGGACAGCACAGCTCCCAGGCCCACATTACTGGCATCCGTGTAAGGGATGAAGGGTTGTCCGTAGTCCGGGTAGGCAAGTATTTCTACTCCGGTGAGCGCCCTCTTCAGCTGGACAAAGGACACTTCCTGCTGTTCAGTCCACTCAAATGGAGGTCCCCGTCGTTTGGCTTGGCCTACCAGGAGATCTTGCAGAGGCGACACCATCTTGGTGAGCTCGCTGATAAACCACCAGTAGTAGCCCACCAGGCTGAGGATCTTCCGCGCCTCCTTAATGGAAGTTGGTCTTGGTCAGTCTCTGATGGCAGTGATCTTCTCTGGATCGGGGGCCACCCCTTCAGCGCTCACCAGGTGTCCAAAGAATTGGACTTTTAGCTTCAGTAAATGGCATTTAGATGGTTTCACCTTGAGGCCAAACCCGGACAGGGCTTCAAACACTTCCGCCAGGTGTTGTAGATGATCCTCATATATGTTTTTGAATACACAATCACATCATCCAGGTATAGTAGAACGGTTTCAAAATTCTTGTGCCCCAGGCAACACTCCATCAGCCTCTGGAATGTTCCTGGTGCATTACAAACGGCATACAATGGAATTCGCAGAGACCCATAGGTGTGGTGAATGCGGTCTTCTCTTTGTCTTCTTCAGCCACGGGAACCTACCAGTACCCACTGGTGAGATCTAGGGTAGAAAAGTAGTTAGCAGATTTTTAGTCAGACAGGGACTACTCTATTCTAGGGAATGGGTAAGCAACTTTGTGAGGGACACGATTCACCTGTCTATAGTCAACACACATCCTCATCGTGCCATCCTTCGTTTTAACCAGAACCAGTGGAGCAGCCCAGGGACTACAGCTATCCCTGATCACCCCAGCCTTCTTCATTTCCCACAGCATTTTCTTTGCTCGCTGATAGTGAGCAGGGGGAACGGGATGGTATCTTTCTTTAATGGGAGGGTGGTCCCCGGTGGGAATTTGGTGATGAACCCCCTTCACTTGCCCAAAGTCTAAAGGGTGTTTACTAAAGACTATCTCGTACTCTTGTACTACTTGGTGGACCCCCTGTATTTCATGGGGCTGGGTGGAATCTGTACCAATGTGCAGTAGCTGCACTAATCCTCCAGTGGGTCTTCCTCACTCCGCCCCACCTGGTCGGATGAGACCAAGGGTTCTATGGCTTCAATAGTGTAATTTACAACAGTGTGTAACAGTTTTGCAACAGTGGCAAACTGGGACAATTTAACCTCCTCCTCCCCGCAATTTAGAATTCGGATGGGCAATTTCCCCTGGCGAACTTCAACTATTCCCCGGGCTTTCAGGATGTTGGGCCTGTCCTCTGAATACATGGGTTCCACGAGGGCCTGGTACTCTCTACCCCAGGGGCCTACTGCCGCTCTACACCAAATCATCATTTCACTCCTAGGGGGAACTAAGATGCGGAAGGAGTCCCTCACCCTGACGTTACCGATTCCCCCCCCATCTGCTCAACCTGTTGTTTTTGCATCAGGGACCTGATCTCTTTTTGCAACACCTTCTGCTGCCCGACGCTGGCAGTTTCAGCCTCCTGCTGTAACAAAATAATCACTTCAGAAAAATAATTTTCGATCACATTTGTGCCGATGGTTACCATTGGAGTGCGCGTCCACCACTATCAACGTCCACCACTATCATCCCCTGCGCTTTTAACTCCACCTGCCCCACCTTGATGGTTACCTTCTTTTTAATGATAGACAAGTCCATATCCAGGCCTTGGATCAAGTCAGCATCGGCCCAGTACCTGTTGTAAAGGATATGTGGTATTGTGGTCACCTGAGATCCGGTATCCAGAAGAGCATTCATGGGAATGCCGTCCAGCACGATCGGTAGGACCGGCCACCCTCCCACATACTTGTCCCGCCAGTTAAAGGAGTCAGTTCTTTTTGGTCCCGAGGGCTGGCTCCTGGTTCCGGGACCGAAGGATCCGGAAGATAGTCACGAGCATTGTACCCCGCCTTGTTACAGCGGCGGCAAATCAGCCACCCAGCAGAGTCACAGCGATCACTGGTCCATCTTCGACCAAGGAGTTTTCCCCTTCGCTGCCTGCGAGCATCGTCCAAGCGGATGGGCAACCCGGTGTTCACAGGCTGCGGGGTCATCTGCAGCATTTGTACAGCTTTCGTTAGGGTGGCAACATTTTTAGTTAGTTCATGGACCTGGAGCCTCAGGTTTCCAGAGGAACCGCTTCCCAGGCTCTGGACATCCGCCTTCACAATGGTCCGGGTGGGGGGGGCGCAACCTACAGGTATGTGATAGCAGGTAGTCGGGAAGGAGTTGTAACACTCAAAGCCGTGTCTTGCAGCACCCGAAGGGCCCGGTCCTTGAATTTGGCAAAGTCCAGGTCAGGGGTCTGTAGGGCCAGGATGCGCAGCTGGGTCCAGTGATCGGGAGACAAGAGTCCCTCGATACACTGCATGGTCAGCTGCCGATGTCCTTCACTCACACCTCCAGAGTCCGCTTGCCTCACAGCCCTCAGTGCCTCTTGGAAGTTCAAAGCGTAGTCCCGTACATTGTCCTGCACCCCTTGCTTGCATCCGAAGAATTGTACTTTTAGCGCTGCGGCCATGCGAGTATCAAAGGCGTTCTTCAGCCACGCCATAACTTGTTCTACAGTCCCTTTATCTGTGTCCCGCCAAGACTTAGCCTCCTGCTGGGCTTTACCGGTTAGATGATCAATCAGGATCTTTGCCTTCTGACTCTCATCAAGGGGGTGCGACTTCCCGGAATACTGCGGCAGCCATGTCGATCCCGGTATATAAGGCATGAAAAGCGGCATCCCTGTTGCTGCGGTGGTTATGGTGCCGGGTTCCCGTCTTAATTAGACATCTTCCCTAGCCCTTGGTGAACCTCAGCCAGGTTCATCACTCGTTCAGTGAAGCAGGGGTTAACTTGTTACGGCTTTTACAGCGGGCTTTCTCTTCACGCCCTTTTCTTCCTGCGCTGAGCAGTAATGGCGGGCGCCGCTTTCAAAAAGTAGATTTCACATAGTTCGTAATGGCACACAGTACCCACGGTCTCGGGCAGGAATATCCAGTTTGTGACGCCAAATGTAACAACCTGGGGTCAAGGGGGTTAATCCGACTCGTCCCCGGGCCAGGGATGCAGATCCTCTGTGCCATCACGGAGTGACCTGGCCTGGTTTCATGACCCCGAGGCGTACAGGGATGGGAAGGTGAGGGTGATGGGAAGGATGGAGGTGGTGGAGAATGGGGTTGATGGTGAGGAAAGTCTCTTTAGATCGTGATGCCACCTGCAGTATGCAGCCAAGTAATAGCCACCGCTGCTGTCGCTGTCCTCCGGGGCAGATGTCACTGCAGCTAGGGTGGTTTTGCTTCCCGCAGGTGAAGCTAATCCCCAGAGATGTGATCAGGCCCGGACTGACCATAGGGCAATTCTGGCAAATGCCATATGGGACAGTCCCTGTAGTGGACCGGTGCCTGTAGTGGGCCGCTGTATCTGCAGTCACCGCCGCGCTCCTGAGCAGTGTGTACATCCCAGGCACACTAGCTGCAGCGGGACCAGGAGGCAGGGCTGTGCTGTGCCGGCCCGGCATGCACACACTGCTGAGGAGCACGGCGGTGGCGATGGCGGTGACCGCAGCTTCCTCCTTCCTATGCAAATGTATTTGCGTCTTTCAGATGTAAATACATTTGAACAGCGCGCCGGGACTGGGCCCCACCCCCGATGTGCAGCAATATGATGAGATCAGCACCTTGCTGACGTCATCACAGTGCTGCGGGCGCCACACAGGATACATCAGGAAGTGGTAAGCGCTCCATGGAGGAGCCGAAGAGACAGGATTAATTAATGGGGATGAGTGGGGATGGGCTGAGGACACATAACGGGGAACACTTGTGAAGGAACACAGCTTTGTGACAGGCAGAGGGGGAGTACTGTATTCCGAGGGAGAAGGGAAGCAGGAGTGTGTAGTGATGGGGTAGTGTAATTTGTGTGTGTAGGGGGTGATGGGGGGTGCATTGTATTGTATCTGGGGAGGGGGTAATGGGGGGTGCATTGTATTGTGTGAGGGAGGAGGGGTAATGGGGGGTGCATTGTATTGTGTGTGTGTGTGTAGTGGTTGATGGGGGGTGTATTGTATTGTGTGTGTGTGTGGTGGGGAGGGATAATGGAGATTGCATTGTATTTTGTGTGTGTGTGTGTGGGTAATGGGGGTTCATTGTACTGTGTGTGTGTGTGGGGAGAGATAATGGGGGTGCATTGTATTGTGTGTGTGTGTGGGTGATGGGAGAGCATTGTACTGTGTGCGGGAAGGGGTAAAGGGGGTGCATTGTATTGTGTGTGTGTGTGTGTGTGGGGAGGGGTAAAGGGGGTGCATTGCATTGTGTGTGTGTCTGGGGAGGGGTAATGGGGGTGCATTGTATTTTGTGTGTGTGTGTGTGAGGGTAATCGGGGTGCATTGTATTGTGTATGTGTGTGGGGGGAGTAATGGGGGTGCATTGTATTGTATTGTATGTGTGTGTGTGTGTGTGGGGAGGGGTAATGGGGGTGCATTGTATTGTGTGTGTGTGTGGGGAGGGAGGGGTAATGGGAGTGTATTGTATTTTGTGTGTGTGGGGAGGGGCGCGGAGTCATTAATCGAGGACTAATTAGTGTGATATCAGTGATATTAGTCCTGCACCTGTCCGCACAGGTACCATCCCCTGTAGTGACTGCAGCGCTTGTAGAGTGATTAGGACACAGGTATGTGGCGGGACAATCTACAAATCAGGGAAGCAAAGAGCAGAAAATACATCAAGGTCTGCTACACACTGCAAAAATGTGTCACATAGTGCCATACAGTACTCACATAATGCCATACAGTGCTCACATAATGCCATACAGTGCTCACATAATGCCATACAGTCTCACATAATGCCATACAGTACTCACATAATGCCATACAGTCTCACATAATGCCATACAGTGCTCACATAATGGCATACAGTGCTCACATAATGCCATACAGTGCTCACATAATGCCATACAGTACTCGCATAATGCCATACAGTCTCACATAATGGCATACAGTGCTCACATAGTGCCATACAGTACTCACATAATGCCATACAGTACTCACATAATGCCATACAGTGCTCACATAGTGCCATACAGTACTCACATAGTGCCATACAGTACTCACATAATGCCATACAGTGCTCACATAGTGCCATACAGTACTCACATAATGCCATACAGTGCTCACATAATGCCATACAGTCTCACATAATGCCATACAGTAATCACATAATGCCATGCAGTGTCACATAATGCTTTACAGTGTCACATAATGGAATACAGGGCTCACATAGTGCCATAGTGTCACATAATGGCATACAGTGCTCACATAGTGCCATACAGTACTCACATAGTGCCATACAGTGTCACATAGTGCCATACAGTGTCATATGCCATACAGTGCTCACGTAATGCCATACAGTACTCACATGCAGTACAAATGAAGAAATATATTACACATTCACCACGCAAAAATGGGTCTGTGTACCCCCAAATACCAGGGCTGAATTTTAGTCCCAGTCCGGCCCTGGATGTGATGATGGTAGAATCGAGTAATACATTGGGGGTGCAGGGCTGAGGGCGACAGCAAGAACGGGATGACACAGGCTTGAGTCTCCTTTTACCTTTTACTGGTACTCAGTGTAGTCCAGGAGTTAGTGGCCCGGGCAGCCTGGAAGCAGCAGGGGGGGTTTCTCTTTGCCTTGTAGTTGTAAGCCTCCTTCTGTGCGTAGGTGTAGGTTGCTGTGGCCTGAAGCTGCACAGCATCCCTCTTCTTTTTGTTTGTATCTTTCGTCTGACAGGTAGCATGAGCTGGTACTGGGGCCCACTCTGTAGCAGCGACCCCGGGCTCTTTCTTACCACTTCGGCTCCAGATTTAAGGCGGGCTTTGCACATTACGACATTGCATGCCAATGCTGCGATGTCGAGTGCGATAGTCCCCGCCCCCGTCGTACGTGCGAAATCTTGTGATAGCTGCCGTAGCGAACATTATCGCTACGGCAGCTTCACATGCACTCACCTGTCCTGCAACGTCGCTCTGGCTGGCGACTCGCCTCCTTCCTAAGGTGGCGGGCCGTGCGGCGTCACAGCGACGTCACATGGCAGGCGGCCAATAGCAACGGAGGGGCGGAGATGAGCAGGATGTAAACATCCCGCCCACCTCCTTCCTTCTCAGGGCCGGCTCCAGGTTTTTGTGGGCCCCGGGCGGAAGAGTCCCAGTGGGCCCCATCCACACACAGACACCGATACAAACATGTACATATACATATTTAAAGACAAACTCACAAAAATACATATAAACAGACAAATCTATACAGTCATATACACTTACAGACACACACACACACACACACAACTCTGCTACATACATACAGACAGACAGACAAACACACACAACTCTCCTACATACAGGCAGACAAACATACACAACTCTGCTACATACAGGCAGACAAACACACACAACTCTGCTACATACAGGCAGACAAACACACACAACTCTGCTACATACTAACAAACACACACAACTCTGCTACAGGCAGACAAACACACACACACACACACAAGTCTGCTGCATACAGACAGACACACACACACAAGTCTGCTGCATACAGACAGACACACACACACAACTCTGCTACATACAGACCCACACACAACTCTGCTACATACAGACAAACACACACAACTCTGCTACATAAGGACAAACACACACACAACTCTGCTGCTCTGTGGGGCCCGCGGCTCAGCGGGGACAGCACCCGCGGCATCGGCGGGGACAGCACCCGCGGCATCGGCGGGGACAGCACCCGCGGCTTCGGCGGGGACAGCACCCACGGCATCGGCGGGGACAGCACCCGCGGCATCGGCGGGGACAGCACCCGCGGCATCGGCGGGGACAGCACCCGCGGCATCGGCGGGGACAGCACCCGCGGCTCGGCGGGGACAGCACCCGCGGCTCGGCGGGGACAGCACCCGTGGCATCGGCGGGGACAGCACCCGCGGCATCGGCGGGGGGGGGGATTGGCAGGGCATACTTCTGGGGGGGTAGAAGCAGCTCACGGGGGCCCATAATGGGGAGGCGGGGAGGGCACTTACCCGATTAGGTCACGGTGGAGAGGGGGCCCACACAGCGCCGGACAGAAGCTCGCCTCCTTCATCTGTGGGACTGAGAAGGCGGTAGCTCCGCCCACAGATGAAGTTCAAACCAGGATGTCTGCGTGCCTTAAAGTGACGGCGCCGCAGATTGCTGCCGAGGACTGCGGTCCCCGGAACTCGGCCGGGGGCAGCAGAACTGTAAAGGCGAGTGGGCCCCAGCCAAGGGACAGGAGAACTGACGAGGCCGAGTGGGCCCCCCCGGCTCTCCAGGGCCCCGGCATTTGCACGGGTTTGTTGGGTGCTGACGCCGGCCCTGTTCCTTCTCATAGCAGCCGGGACGCAGGTAAGGTGATGTTCCTCGCTCCTGCGGCTTTACACACAGCGATGTGTGCTGCCGCAGGAACGAGGAACAACATCGTACCTGTCGCTGCACCGGCATTATGGAAATGTCAGAGAATACACCGATGATACGATAAAGACGCTTTTGCGCTCATTCATCGTATCAAAAAGGTTTTACACACTACGACATCGCAAGTGACGCCAGATGTGCGTCACTTTCGATTTGACCCCACCGACATCGCACCTGTGATGTCGTAGTGTGCAAAGCCTCCCTAAAATGGGCCAGAAGAGGTAGAATCTTCTGCACTCTGGCGTTACTACTGGGCCATTAGCACCCAGTAGTATCCCTGTCTATGCGCTTGGTCCTGGAGAGCTGGGTAGCAGCTCTCAGGCAGCGACCGTTCTCTTTGCTCAAGAGTACTGTTCTGAGTTCTGGCTTCCTGTTACTCCCTAATCCCTCCTCCAAGTCAATAGGTCCAGAGAGGCTCCCTTCAATACAGGTTATGAATTCCCCCTTCTGGTCCGGAGAAGGAAGTGGTGTTGCATGTTAGTGTACCTGGAAGAGATTTCCCCACTGTTTCCAAGCATGGCATTGCTCCTAGTGATGAGAACACCACCACTGTGGCTCCCAGGACCACTGGGGTGCCACAGTGTCAGTGTACAGTGTCCTCAGCCTGTCTCTCGGCTTCGTCGGCACCACTGTGTCCATCCACCCTAGCCGTGCCATCTGCCTCACCTGTCAGGTGGTCCCAGCTATACCAGTGACTGTGTCCATCCATCCTGGCCATGCCATCTGCCTCAGCTACCCCAGGGACCCCAGCTATACTAGTGACTGTGTCTGTCCACCCTGGCCATGCCATCTGCCTCAACTACCCAGGTTGTCCCAGCTATACCAGTGACTGTGTCTGTCTACCCTATTCGTTCAAGCTGCCTCAGTTACCATTGTGGTCCCACTTAGTGACTCTGTCAGTTCTTCTTGGCTATGCCATGTAACTTTGACTTCCCAGTGATCCCTGCTGCAGTAGAAACTCTGTCTGTTTGTACCCATGTCCGTCACTGTCCTGGGGGTCAGCTGCCACAGTTCCGGTCTCAACCTGGGAGTGGCACCTGGTGTCTGCCTCATGGTGGGTCCTTTGTCAAGTCCCTCTTTCTAAGGGTTGATCCTGGGTCCCCGTTGTGGTCTAGTGGGTCCACGCTTTCTTGCCGCCTTACCATCTCCAGCGGTGAGTGTTACATGATGAAAAGGTCATGGGTGTAAGAAAGTTTTTGTAAACAGAGTATGCGTTATGAACCGCCCCACGATCGACTGCTTCCGTAGCGCCGCTTCCGTGCGGGTTTCAAAGGCGACCTGGAGTTTATCGAAAATGGCGGTTACCGAGACCCGGTCCGCGTCTGCCCAAGTCTCCACCTCCTGCTCGGCTGCGCCGGTCAGCTGCCCCAGGACTACCGCTGCACGCTGTTTGCCAGTCATAGCATACAAATCTAAGAAAGTGCACATTTTCTTGCGGAACACCTGCAAAGCATCCGGCTTCCCATCGTACTGGGGTAACCAGACAGCACCGGGCACGTAGGGCAAGGAGATTGGCATTATCTGGGCGACCACCGGAGCCGTGGCCTCCTCCGCCGCATTCCCATCCCCGGGTGCATCCGTGGGCACCGCCGCTCCAGCGGCCGGCGCCACTCAGCCATCAAGGTTGGGTGCGGACATCTTCCCACTTCTCCCCCTTGGTCTTTTCGCAGCCTTCCCTTTTCCAGCCGGACAACTTCACTTTGCAACCGTTCACTTTCTCTGCAAGGCCGCGTTCTCTGGGGGCGGGGATTCCGCTTTCGCGCCCTTTCTGCTGGGAAGAAGACTCTGGCAGGAATCTTTGCACCAAAAGATGCCGGATTCTCCAAATTTCGCAACGGATCACCGCTGACTTCCCCTTCAAGGCGCACTTCACTGGGTAAGTGAATGGATTCAATCCTGTTCGTAACGCCAGAAGAGTCGATGTGTACCGCCCTGCACTCGGCTGCAGCCGAGCCGCTCAGGTCTGGGCTCGTTTGGTGGGTGGCTCGAGCGCCTCCGGACGCGGGGGTCACGTCGCTCTGCAAGGGGTTGCTGGCGATCTCGATGGGGGTGGTTAGGTAGGTGTACGGCCGGAGCCGTGTCTGAGTTCGTGATGCCACCCACGGGACATGGTGAAGGTGTTGACACCACCCCTGCAGTTACGGGGGGCACCCGGGGGAGAAGGACGTGCAGCAAGATGTTAACCCCTCCGTGGGCAGGGATGGTGGCCCCGGGACCCGCTTGGAGAGAGTAGTGGCTGGGCGATGCAGGGCGGCGCGCGGCCGGGTGGCACTGTTGTACTCACAACCCAAAAGTCTCTGATGAACAAAGTTGATGGTGGTCGGTGCCCACAGCTGGCTGCATCTTGTTCCCCACCCGGGTTGGTGGTCTTGGTCTTTTTCCTGCACCTTGTGATGTTTGTGTAGACTGCCTGTGCCTCAGCAACGGGGGTCTGCTCCCCGGCTGTGTATGTGTCAGTGGAGTCCGTTTGCCTGCAGGTGCTGGCCCGTTGGATCTCTCTGCCTGTGCGGTGGCTTTCTATACCCCTCGGTGGGCTTTTGCCTTCTGTCGGGACTTGGGATGGGAAAGGGCCTAACGTCCAGACTGTAATCAGTAAATTTGACGTGGTCCAGTGGCTTCTGGGCCTCGTTCTGGGTCTGAGTACCCCCCTGGTGCTCTGGTTTCCAGTCGGTTCCCCGGTTCGGTACCCGTGGGCCACTACCCTGTCCCGGTCCCTTACGGTTCCACCTGGCCGTCTTTCCAGCTCTTTCAGGCCAGGCCACCACCTGCCTCTTAGTCAAGGTACCAGGGCTACGACCCTGGTACCTGTCAGTTTTCCGCTGCAGACCTGGGCACAGGTCTGCTGCACCCTACTCCATTGACTACTGTCAACTCACTACTCACTAATCTGACTTGCACTTCCTGCCTCAGGCCCTCTAGACTCCTTGGTGGGTGTGGCCAACCACCTGGCTCCGCCCCCTGGTGTGTCCATTAAGCCCTGAGGGAGGTGACTAGGTTTTAAAAGGTTGGCTGCTGTTACCTTTTTAGGGGGAGTTATGCGGGGCCTATCTGTGACTACCTGGCTAGTCCAGGGCATCACACTCGCCCTTGGTTAATCACAGACCATACGGGGGCTGTCCGACCACCACCGTTTATTTTAACTGAAAAAGATAAAAAGGAAAACACATACAATTATAATAACACTAGAAGGTGGCCCGATTCTACGCATCGGGTATTCTAGAATTTACGTATTGTGTAGTTCATGTATGATTTTTGAAATATATATATATATATATATATAGATGTTGTTGTGTGTAGTTACCAAGTGTTTGTGTAGGGGCTGTACATGTTCTGGGTGTTGTCTGGGTGTGACGGGGGGTGAGAGCGGTGTTGTATGTGTGTTGCGTGTGTTGCGTTGTTTGTGGAGCGCTGTGTGTCTGTAGCGTTGTGTGTGTGTTGCGCCGTTTGTGTGTGTGTGGTGTGTTTTGGGGGGAGGTATGTTTTGTGCAATGTGTGTGTTGTGCGGTATGTGCGTATATTTGTGTGTGCCGCGGTGTTTGTGTGTTGGGTGTTGTGTGTGTGCAGCGTTGTCTGTGTGGGTGTCTGTGTAGGGCAGTTGTTTGTGGTTCCCAGTGTGTGTGTGTGTGGTGTGTGGTGTGTTGTGCAGTGCGCGCGCGTGTGTGTGTTTGTGTGTGGGTGTTGGGGGGAGGTGCGCACTCCCAAACGTGCTCCATCCCCCATGCAGCGCACTCCCCATCGTGCTCATCCCCCATGCAGCGCACTCCCCATCGTGCTCCATCCCCTATGCTGCGCACCCCCCATCGTGCTCCATCTCCCTTGCTGCGCACTCCCAAACGTGCTCCATCCGCCATGCTGCGCACTGCCAAACGTGCTCCATCCGCCATGCTGCGCACTCCCAAACGTGCTCCATCCGCCATACTCCGCACTCCCCATCGTGCTCCATCCCCGATGCTGCGCACCCCCCCATCATGCTCCATCCCCGATGCTGCGCACCCCCCCATTGTGCTCCATCCCCCATGCTGCACCAGCATCAGCCTCTCTGCCCCGAGCATCAGCTTCTCTGCCCCCAGCATCAGCCTCTCTCCTCCCAGCATCAGCCTCTCTCCTCCCAGCATCAGCCTCTCTCCTCCCAGCATCAGCCTCTCTCCTCCCAGCATCAGCCTCTCCTCTCTGTCCCCAGCATCAGCCTCTCTCCTCCCAGCCTTCCCCAGCATCAGCCTCTCTCCTCCCAGCCTCCCTCCTCCCACCCTCCCCCAGCATCAGCCTCCCTCTCCCAGCCTCCCCCAGCATCAGCCTCCCCCAGCATCTGCCTCTCTTCTCTCAGCCTACCTCTCCCAGCCTCCCTCCTCCCAACCTCCCTCAGCATCAGCCTCCCTCTCCCAGCCTCCCCAAGCATCAGCCTCCACCAGCATCAGCCTCTCTCCTTCCAGCCTCCCCCAGCATCAGCCTCCACCAGCATCAGCCTCTCTCCTTCCAGCCTCCTCCAGCATCAGCCTCCCTCTCCCAGCCTTCTCCAGGATCAGCCTCTCTCCTCCCAGCCTCCGTCCTCCCAGCCTTCCCCAGCATCAGCTTTCCCCTCCCAGCCTCCCTCAGCATCAGCCTTCCCCAGCATCAGCCTCTCTCCTCCCAGCCTCAGCCTCTCTCCTTCCAGCCTCCCCCAGCATCAGCCTCTCTCCTTCCAGCCTCCCTCAGCATCAGCCTCCCCTTCCCAGCCTTCCCCAGGATCAGCCTCTCTCCTCCCAGCCTCCTTCCTCCCAGCCTCCCCCTCCCAGCCTCCCTCAGCATCAGCCTTCCGCTCCCAGTCTCCCCCAGCATCAGCCTCCCCAAGCATCAGCCTCCACCAGCATCAGCCTCTCTCCTTCCAGCCTCCCCCAGCATCAGCCTCTCTCCTTCCAGCCTCCCTCAGCATCAGCCTCCCGTTCCCAGCCTTCCCCAGGATCAGCCTCTCTCCTCCCAGCCTCCTTCCTCCCAGCCTCCCCCTCCCAGCCTCCCTCAGCATCAGCCTTCCCCTCCCAGTCTCCCCCAGCATCAGCCTCCCCAAGCATCAGCCTCCACCAGCATCAGCCTCTCTCCTTCCAGCCTCCCCCAGCATCAGCCTCCCCAAGCATCAGCCTCCACCAGCATCAGCCTCCCTCGTCCCAGCCTCCCCCAGCATCAGCCTCCCCCTCCCAGCCTCCCCCAGCATCAGCCTCTCTCCTCCCAGCATCAGCCTCTCTCATCCCAGCATCAGCCTCTCTCCTCCCAGCATCAGCCTCTCCTCTCTGTCCCCAGCATCAGCCTCTCTCCTCCCAGCCTTCCCCAGCATCAGCCTCTCGCCTCCCAGCCTCCCCCAGCATCAGCCTCCCCCAGCATCAGCCTCTCTTCTTCCAGCCTCCCCCAGCATCAGCCTCTCTCCTTCCAGCCTTCCCCAGGATCAGCCTCTCTCCTCCCAGCCTCCGTCATCCCAGCCTTCCCCAGCATCAGCTTTCCCCTCCCAGCCTCACCTCCGTGACAGCCGTGTAAGTTCGGGGAATGCGCGGGGGGGGTGGGGGGGAGTACAGTACTCACCTCTGTCACAGCCTTGTCAGTTCGGGGAATGCGCGGGGGGAGGGAGGGGGCGGGGCCAGAGCTAGCGTGCATTGCGTGAGGGGGGCGGGGCGTGGCGTGGCCGAATTGCCAATGCCTGCAGGGTGCCGGGGCGAGAGGCCAATCTGTGGGGGGGGCGGAGCCTGGGCGAGCGGCTGGCCAATCCGTGTGGGGGCGCAGCCTGGGCGAGCGGCCAATCCGTGTGGGGGGGCAGGGCCATGGTGAGCCCAGCGGCCAATCAGCTTTGTGTCACCGTAAGGACACAATTTTGGAGCATGACAGACAGACAGATAGACAGACAGATAGACAGACAGACAGACAGACAGACAGAATAAGGCAATTATATATATAGATTATTTACATTTTTCAAGTATATGTGAGGTTTCTTCCCTTGCGGGAGGTATTTTGCTTAAACCATTGCTAACGGGTAAAGAAAAAACATTTTTATTCAATGGGAAACGGGACCGGGTCCTTTCAGTCACCCACCCAAACAAACCTAGACCTTGGTGCCACCGCTAAGCAATGGTGCGCACCCTTTTCCCCAGTCCAGGAAACAGGAACGGGTCAGAGTATTGCCCAAACGGGCTGGGTACTAAGTTCCATACCTGGAAGTCTCTCAGAGGTCCCACGTCCAGGGGACCCCTGACCCGGAGAATTGTCACCGGTTGCATTGGTGACAGGGCCTCGGCCATCACATTCCCGCAGGCCCTTCCTCCAGCCTGCCTCTCCGGAGGCTGTGGGACCAGAAAGGGTGGTCCGGGACTTATTTACAAACCCAATAGTTTTTGGGTGGCCTGCAAGTTCTCGGCCTTGTTCATTTTAAACGGGGAAATCAACAAAGTCCCAACGAGGACGGGCAGTATAGTCCCAACGGGGACTTTCAACATGGCAGCCGGGATCTGCTACCTTTAAGACGGGTACTCTGAATCAGGTGAGAGTCTCGGGTGATTGGCATTCATTCACACACATATGTACATAATCAGCAGACTGCACCCCTTCTAGATGGCAGTTTCGCTGTACCTAAGTGGGGGCTGACCTAGCTTAGGGTGTGTGGACCTCCTGGGTCCCAATACTCTCAGGTGGAGGCAATGGGGAAGAGGGGACTACCGGTCCCTCTTCCCGAGTGTCAGGTATGGTGGGTAGAGACCTGCGGGGGCGTGGTGTAGGTGCATCCCTGGGCGCTGGCTTGAGTGGCTCACTGGTGGGCATCTGCGGCTCTATTTCTTCCACGGGTTGTGGGAACATTATTACAGGAACAATCACCGCGCCGTTCTGCGTAGGCCAGTAAGCTGGGTAGTCTCCCATCACCGTATGGATCACCCCTTTCTTCTCCTCCACGCTTGGCATGGGCACGGGGCCCTCTTCCACCAGCCTCAGGGGACCCAGGCATCTCTTCAGGTGGTCCCTGGAAATGGTGGCTGTGGTTTTCCCCTGGTCACGACTAATCAGGTAGGTTTTCTCATTCTCCCACCCAGTTGGCTGGACGATGTAGGGGGTCCTCTCCCATTGATCGTCAAGCTTATGGGTTCTCCACTTGCGCTTCAGCACCAAATCTCCAGGCCCAAAGGGAACAGCCTGATCCCACTTGTTGAAGCGCCGCTCCTGCTTTTCTCGACTTTGACACAGATTCCTTTCCACATACTCTTGGATCCGTCGGTACTGCGCCTGCCGCTTGGCATCCCAATTGCCAGTAGGAGAAAGAGTTTCAGGCACTTCTACGTCAATTTCCAGATCTACTGGCAGCCGTCCCGGCCGGGCTCTCATCAGGTACGCGGGGGTGCACTTGGTGGAGCTGCAGGGGATGTTATTGTACATGTCCACTAGATCAGGTAGCTTCTCCGGCCACAGATTCCGTTCTTCCAGTGGTAATGTCTTGAGGAGGTTAAGGACCAGATGGTTCATCTTCTCACACATCCCATTGGTTTGGGCATGGTAAGGCGTGGTCTGGATCTTCTTGCACCCGTACAAGTGGCAAAACTCCTGGAACACCTCTGCTTCAAAGGCCGGCTCCTGATCTGTGAGCACCTTCTCGGGGTAGCCATGTGGCCTGGAAAGCTCTGGCTGCTGTGTGGCCTGTCAAGTCCTTAACGGGAACAACCACCATAAATCTAGAGTAGTGGTCGACAATGGTCAGGGCGTAAGTGTACCCGCTCCGGCTGGGCATGAGCTTGACGTGGTCCAGGGCGACCAATTCCAATGGCTGACGGGTAACAATCAGTTGTAGCGGGGCCTTCTGGCTGGTTTCGTCCCGCCTCCTTAGTGTACAGGGGCCACACTCTCGGCACCAAGCTTCCACGGACTCTCGCATCCCGCTCCAGTAAAACCGCTCCCTCAACAGCATTTCCAGCTTCTTCCAGCCGTAGTGTCCTGCGCCATCATGGTAAGCCTGCAGGACCTTGGGTACGCACGCCTGGGGCACAACCAGCTGGCGAACCTTCTCGTGGGTCTTCGGGTTGATCGACCCCTATAAAGCTTCCCTTGATACAGGTACAGCCGGTCTCTCTCTTTGCACAATCGCTGGGCTTCGGAGGGAGCTGTGGGGTTCATCCGGGAAGAACCCTGGGCAATCATGGTCTTGACCAGGTGAACTGCAGGCTTCCGATCCTGGGCTTCCTGCCACCCCTGGCTGGGTAGCGGATCGAAGTTCGCCTGCTGCTTGTGAACACAGGGCTTCTCACCTCGGGGCCGATGGAATGCAGGTAGCTCGATCTCTTCTAAAGTGTCTTCCTCCAACCCTTCATCAGATAGGTGGGGCATCCGGGACAGCGCGTCCGCGTTCGAGTTCTTGCGGCCAGCCCGGTATTTGATGGTGAAGTCGTAATTGGACAGCCACGCCATCCACCAATGCTCCAGGGCGCCCAGCTTGGCCGTATACAGATGGGTCAACGGGTTGTTGTCCGTATAGGCCGTGAACTTTGCCGCCACGAGGTAGTGTTTAAACCTCTCTGTTATTGCCCACACAAGGGCCAGGAACTCGAGCTTGAAGGAACTGTAATTCTCGGGGTTCCTCTTCGTTGGCCGGAGCTTCCGGCTGGCGTAGGCGATCACCTTCTCTTTTCCATCCTGTACCTGGGACAGGACTGCACCCAGGCCCACGTTGCTGGCGTCGGTATAGAGGATGAACGGGAGGCCATAATCAGGGTAAACCAAGATTTCTTCCCCTGTCAGGGCCGACTTCAGCTGTTGAAAAGACTCTTTGTGCTCCTCACTCCAGACAAACGGGGGCCCAGAAGATTTACCATTCTTGGTCTGTCCCACAAGGAGGTCTTGCATGGGTGCGGCCATCTTTGTGTACCCTTTGATGAATCGGCGGTAGTAGCCCACCAGGTCCAAAAACTACCTCACCTCTTTCACCGTCGTTGGTCGCGGCCAGCTTTGAATAGCAGTAATCTTCTCAGGATCTGGGGCTACGCCTTCTGTGCTCACCACGTGCCCGAGGTACTGCACCTTGGGCTTCAACAGATGACACTTGGTGGGTTTTAGCTTCATCCCGTACTTGGCGAGGGCTGCAAACACTTCCGCCAGGTGCTCCAGGTGGGCTTCATACGTCTTGGAGTACACAATCACGTCGTCCAATTACAGCAGCACTGTCTCGAAGTTGAGATATCCCAAGCAGCACTCCATAAGCCTCTGGAAGGTTCCCGGGGCATTGCATAGCCCGAACGGCATACTGTTAAACTCACAGAGTCCCATGGGGGTAGCAAACGCAGTCTTCTCGTGGTCTTCTCGTGCAACCGCCACCTGCCAGTAGCCACTAGTATGGTCTAGGGTAGAGAAATAATTATCAGTCTTCAGTGCAGCGAGCGACTCCTCAATACGGGGAAGAGGGTATGCATCTTTATGCATTATCTAGTTGATCTTCCGGTAATCCACACACATTCTCATGGTACCATCCTTCTTCCGCACCAGCACCAATGGAGCTGCCCAGGGACTACAACTATCCTGGATGACCCCTGCCTCCTTCATGTTCCTCAACATGTCCTTAGCGCACTGGTAGTGTGCAGGTGGGATTGGCCTGTACCTCTCTTTCATGGGTGGGTGCATACCCGTGGGGATATGGTGTTGAACCCCCTTAACTCTCCCAAAATCTAGCGGTTGCTTGCTGAAGACCTGCCCGTACTCCTGTACTACCCTGTATACCCCCTCCTTGTGGTGCATGGGGGTAGCCTCGGTGCCGACATGTAACTCCTGGCACCATTCCTCTAATTGTCCGGGTGGGAGGTCACTACCTGAGTGTGGTGTAGTAGCTGTGGGGGTCGTGTCATGGATGGCATGTGCGTCTATGGTGAATAACTTGGCTATGGTGGCATAGCGGGGGAGCCTGACCTCTTCCTCTCCACAGTTCAGCACTCTAATGGGCACTCTCCCCTTTTTGACATCAATCACCCCCCTGGCTGCCATGACCGTGGGCCAATGCTCCGAAGGCAAAGGTTCCACCATTGCCGGGTAATCCTGTCCTCGGGATCCTACTGCTGACCTGCACCAGATCATCATCTCACTCCGTGGCGGCACCACCAGAGGTGCGGCATCCATCACCCACACACCACCAATCTCTCCACCTGTCATGTTCACCTGTTGTTGCTGCAGGAGGGCCCGGATCTCACGCTGCAGTGCCCTCTGCCAACTCCCTCCCGCGGTGGCAGACAATTGTTGCAATAGACTCAACACCTCCCCCATGTAATGCTCAATCACATTGGTCCCTATGACCACCTTTGGGTTACGGTCACTGGAATCATTCAGCACCACAATCATCCCTTGACGTCTCAGCTCTGTTCGTCCCACAGTCAGGGTCACTTCCTTGAATCCCACCTGGATCATAGGGAGCTCATTGGCCGCAATGATTGTTAAACCATCATCCAGAGGGGTAAGTTCACTATCAGCCCAATATCGCTGGTACAATGAATAAGGCATAGTCGTTACCTGTGATCCAGTGTCAAGCAGGGCCATGGTCGGGACACCATCCACCGCCAGGGAGATGATGGGGTGGCCTCCAACGTACCGATCCCGCCAATCAGCTGGGCCTTGAGGATCTACTCCTGAGGATTGGCCCTTGGCCTCAGGGGTTGCTCGTTTAACGGACACCGTCTGGAGTAGTGGCTGGTCTTGTTGCACTTATAGCAGACAGGCAGTCCATACCATGGGTCGTTATTCCTACTCCGCTGCATCCAAGGGACGCCCTTCAGGCTGTCGGCGACCTGGATCTTCTCCACAGGCTTGACTCTCGTCGGTAGCTGGAGTGCAGCGAGGATCCGGGTGACGTTCTCATTCAGATGCCGGACTTGGTCGTTGCCGGCAATGGTAAAACTGCATCCGTAGCTCCGCTTCTGTGCGGGTTTCAGAGGCGACCTGGAGTTTATCGAAAATGGCGGTTACCGAGACCCGGTCCGCGTCTGCCCAAGTCTCCACCTCCTGCTCGGTCGCGCCGGTCAGCTGCCCCAGGACTACTGCTGCACGCTGTTTGCCGGTCATAGCATACAAATCTAAGATCGTGCACATTTTCTTGCGGAGCACGTAGGGCAAGGAGATTGGCATTACCTGGGCGACCGCCGGAGCTGCGGCCTCCCCCGCTCCTGTGACCGGACCGAGCGCCGCCGCATTCCCATCCCCGGGCGCATTTTTCCTGCACCTTGTGATGTTTGTGTAGACTGCCTGTGCCTCAGCAACGGGAGTCTGCTCACCGGCTGTGTATGTGTAGGTGGAGTCCGTTTGCCCACAGGCACTGGCCAGTGGGATCTCTCTGCCTGTGCGGTGGCTTTCTATACCACTCGGTGGGCTTTTGCCTTCTGTCAGGACTTGGGATGGGAAAGGACCTAAGGTCCAGACCTCAATCAGTAAATTTGACGTGGTTCAGTGGCTTCTGGGCCTCGTTCTGGGTCTGAGTACCCCCTGGTGCTCCGGTTTCCAGTCGGTTCCTCGGTTCGGTACCGGCGGGCCACTACCCTGTCCCGGTCCCTTACGGTTCCACCTGGCTGTCTTCCCGGCTCCTGCAGGCCAGGCCACCGCCTGCCTCCTAGTCAAGGTACCAGGGCTACGACCCTGGCACCTGTCAGTTTTCCGCTGCAGACCTGGGCACAGGTCTACTGCACCCTACTCCACTCCACTGACTACTGTCAACTCACTACTCACTAATCTGACTTGCACTTCCTGCCTCAGGCCCTCTAGACTCCTTGGTGGGCGTGGCCAACCACCTGGCTCCGCCACCTGGTGTGTCCATTAAGCCCTGAGGGAGGTGACTAGGTTTTAAAAGGTTGGCTGCTGTTACCTTTTTAGGAGGACAGGTGTTATGCAGGGCCTATCTGTGACTACCTGGCTAGTCCAGGGCGTCACAGTTACATAGAGCTCCTGTTAGAGGCAGGGTCGGACTGGGGTGTCTGGAGTCCACCAGGGGAATTGACTCTAGGGGCCCACCCTACAGCTACATGCAAATACCTATTAGCTGCTATCCTTGTTATAGTGGAGCACTGACTGTAAAACACAGGCGGCTCCTGCACATCTCCTGTGCACCATAACTGATCTATAATTTTTGCAGTAGTTTGCAGTAGACGGTCTTTGGTGACAAGTTATCAGCAATCCACAGGTTCGGTAGGTGATAACATATTGATCGGTAGAACCAGACCAGTGGAAACCGCACTGATTGGAAGAATGAGGAACTTTTATCCCTGACAGGACACTTATATCCCCATTATACAATGCAGCAGCGGGTGGGATGTGTGGCCACAGCTCCATTCATCCTCTTTGGGATGGTCAGATAAAAAGAAGTGCAGCGCTCGCAGCCATTGAGGGAATGAATGGGTCAGTGGTCGAATCAAACATGAGCTCCAGTGTAATGAGGATAAAAGTTGCACAATTTGCAGATCGGTGCAGGTCCCAGCAATCAGACCTTCACTGATGAATAAGTTATCACTTATGCTTAGGTCACGTTCACACGTTCAGTATTTGGTCAGTATGTTATCTCAGTATTTGTAGCCAAAACCACGAGTGGGTGAAAAATGCAGAAGTGGTACTGGTGTTTCTATTCTACTTTTCCTCTGATTTTACCGCTCCTAGTTTTGGCTTCAAATACTGAGGTAAAAAACTCACCAAATAGTGTGTGCACGTGGCTTTAGAAGAGGTGATTACTTGTTTTCACAGTAGAATCTCTGTAAGTGCCTATTTGCTGCTGTGTAATAATCACAGGACAGAGAGGGGTTAAAAGTTCAAATATTTAAACTCTTGGAAATAAAGAATCTTACCCATATTGATATCAGAGAGAAAAAATGACCTCCATACACAACACAATCCACTATACCAAGACCAAAAATACCACATACAAGAGAGAAATACCACCACACAGTTGTGCCGCCCCCACGTTAGAAGCAGCCGGGCTGCTCAGATCTGGATCTGCAGTGTAGCTCGAGGGATTCTCTGGATCTGGGGGTCACGTGGACATTTCAAATGAAAGGGACGTATTTGTATGGGATTTGCCGTAGTTGGTCTGTGACGCCACCCACGGTGTGTGGTGAAGTGTGGCACCACCGCTGCTGTTGTGGGGGCACTTGGGGGCAATGGGATGGCAGCTGGTTGTTAACCCCTCCATGGGTAGGGATGGTTGCCCCGGGGCCCGGTGTCTCAGTGCTGGGGACGGTGATGGCAGGGGCCAGCGCACCTGGTCAGACCAGGGAGTCTCAGTTTACGCACGATTAAATGAATCAGACAAATTCAATGGTTAACCAAGGTGCTGGTGGCCGGCCGCCGTGGCCAGGTGTATTCTGGTCCCTCACCCAGGGTGATGGTCTGTGTCACTTTCCTCTGCACTCTGTTTTGGTATGGTGGACTTCCCTGTGTGGAACACGGGAGTCCGCTCCCGGTACATCTGGTTGGGACAGGACCTATAATCCTGCTCTCAAATGGTTAATTAGCTATGCCGTTGGTTCCGGTCCTGGCTTCAGAGTCCAAGTACCCCCTTTGTGCACGGTTTCCTTGTCGGGTCTCCGGTGTCGGTACTGGCGGGCTCCAACCCTGCCCCAGTCCACCTCGGATCTCCGGCTGCCGTCTTCCCATCTCCTGACAGACACGGACCACCGTCTGCCACCTAGCCAAGACGCCGGGGCTCCAACCCCTTCCAACCACTTCTGCTCTCTGAACTTGAGCTTTAGACTTTCTCCTCCTGCTCCACTCCAACTCCTCTCAACTCAAACTCAAAACTCAACTCTCACTCAATTGACTGTTTTCCAGCCCTGGGTTCTCTAGACCCCTAGGTGGGCGTTCTCCATCCGCCTGGTCCCGCCCACTGGTGTGCCTTTCCTACCCTGGGGGGGTGACTAGGATTTGGTTGGCAAGGTTTAACCCTGTGAGGGAAGGTGTTGTGTGGGGGCCTACACTGTGTGACCACCTGGCGGCACCAGGGCGTCACAAAGTGACCAGACCACATATTACTACCACATAGTGACCGAATACAACCACATACAAGACAAGAGAGTAATACCGCCACATCATAATTAGACAACATAGTAACCAAATATTACCACATACAAAGGAGAAATACCACGACACTATCACCAGACTACATAATGACCAAAAAATACTACATACAAAAGATATACCACCAAACCATGACAAGATGTCAGGGCCAGGCGGTCGGGCAGACCCAGGAGGTGGATCCACTGGGCCGAACTCTAAGATGTTGGTAAGGAGTCCGGTAGCTGCAGCAGTATGGGCAGTAGAACAGTCCATGCAAGTGAAGGTACCGAAGAAGTCCCTGGGACCACGGAGTCACGGATGGTAGTCCGGGTGACGTAGCTCAGGTTCGGAAGCCGAGATGATGTCAGGCGGGGTCCGGAACCTTTTGGAGCGAGATGACGGGTCACTGCAGGGATCCGAGATGGTACGGACTGTCAGATGGCAGACGGACAGCGTGCGGGGTTCGGGATTCAGCAGGCCCGGCTGGCGAGGCAGGATCAGCTCTAGAAGAGAGATACGTGAGTATGGCAAGACGACACAAGGAGACCTGACTCCTAGCTTGGAAAACACGAAGATCAGGCCCCGCCCCCTTGGACACTAACCCCCTTTATACCCTGTACCTGTTCAACCTCATTTCCTGTTAATGGACGCTGGCCCTTTAAGAAAGGGTCAGTGACCGCGCGCGCGCCCTAATGCGCATGCGCGCCGCCCGGGTGCCAGAAGCCAGGGAAGGAGGCTGAGAGGAGGACGCAGGGGAGCCGGCCAGATCCTGGGAAGCCGTCGGGCGCCGGAATCGGGCACCAGGGGGCCTGGGAAGGACGGGCACCGGAGGCTGGAGAGCGGGGAGCGTGGCAGGTGAGCCGGGGAGCGGGGGTGAGGACCCGGGGAGCGTGACAGTACCCCCCCCCCACGCCCCCCTCCCCGCAACCGGGACATGAAGGCACGGATCAGAGGAGTGCCCACGTTCTCCCTGGGCTCCCAGGACCTATCCTCAGGACCATACCCTTCCCAGTCCACCAGGAAGAACTGTCGACCACGTACGGTCTTCATGGCCACGATATCCCTTACCGCATAGATGTCGTCATCGGCTATAGGAGGAGGAGCCGAACTGGCAGCAGCGGAGAAGGGACCAAGGACAACCGGCTTGAGCAGGGAGACGTGGAAGGAGTTGGGTATCCTCATCGTGGCCGGGAGCTGGAGCTTGTAGGAGACCTCATTGATTTTGCTGAGGACTTTAAACGGCCCGATGTAGCGAGGACCCAGCTTGTAGGATGGTATCTTCAACCGGATGTACTGGGAAGCAAGCCAGACTAGATCTCCAGGAGAGAAACACGGAGGGTCCAGACGCCTCTTGTCAGCGTGTTTCTTCATCCGCTGGGAAGCGCGTCCAAGGGACGCCTTGACAGAGTCCCAAATGGTAGCGAAGTCACGGGCTACAGTATCAGCCGCAGGGACATCCGAAGAAGGGGATACAGGCAATGGGACGGAGGGCTGAAGTCCGTAAACGACATGGAAGGGAGATTTGGAGGACGACTCACTGATGTGGTGGTTATGTGAGAATTCAGCCCAAGGCAGAAGCGTGGACCAGTCGTCGTGATGGGCGTTGACATAGTGACGTAAGAAGGAGGTCAAAATTTGATTGACCCTCTCCACTTGGCCATTAGACTGAGGATGGTAAGCAGAAGAAAAGTCCAGAGTCACTCCCAGATGTGTGCAGAGCGCCCTCCAGAAGCGGGAGGTGAACTGAGTTCCTCTGTCGGACACGATGTGGGATGGAAAGCCATGCAAGCGGAAGATGTGATGTATATAGGCTTCCGCGAGTTCCTGAGCAGAGGGCAGTCCAGCCATAGGGACGAAGTGAGCCATTTTGGAGAACCGGTCCACCACGACCCATATGACCGTGTGTCCGGAGGACAATGGCAAGTCAGTAATAAAATCCATTGCTATGTGTTGCCACGGAACTGAGGGTATCGGCAGAGGCAGAAGACGGCCATAGGGCAGGTGTTTGGGCGTCTTGTTCCTGGCACAAGAGGAGCAGGCAGAGACAAAAGCAGCGACGTCCGTGCGAAGGGATGGCCACCAGTAATGGCGTACAATCGCACCCCATGTTCTCTTCTGGCCTGCATGGCCGGCTGTTTTTGAGGCATGGCCCCAGTGTAACACTTTTTGTCTGTCAGTCTCAGAGACATAGGTCTTTCCGGGCGGTATCTGGGCCAGGGTGACAGGGGCCACCGGAATGATCTTGCTAGGAGAGATGATAGGTTGGGTAGTCTCTTCCTCCTGCTCCATGGGCATGAAAGACCTAGACAAGGCATCAGCGCGTACATTTTTGTCCGCGGGTCGGAAATGGAGCTGGAAGTCAAACCTGGCAAAGAATAAGGACCACCTGGCTTGCCGTGGGTTCAGTCGCTGAGCGGACCGCAAGTATTCCAGGTTCTTGTGGTCCGTGTAGATAATCACGGGGTACACTGCTCCTTCCAGGAGGTAGCGCCACTCCTCCAGAGCCAGTTTGACTGCTAATAGTTCTCGGTCACCGATGGTGTAGTTGCGTTCAGGCGCTGAGAAGCTCTTGGAGAAGAAACCGCAAGTCACCATCTTCCCGGAGGAGGACTTCTGCATGAGCACTGCTCCGGCTCCCGAGGATGAGGCATCCACCTCCAAGGTGAACTGGCGGTTTAACTCCGGACGGTGGAGTACAGGAGCGGAGGCAAATGCTCGCTTCAGTGAGCAAAACGCGGCGTCGGCCGCAGGTGACCAGTCCTTTGGATTAGCCTCCTTTTTGGTCAAAGCGGAGAGAGGAGCAGTCAGGGCAGAGAAGTGAGGGATAAACTGGCGGTAGTAGTTGGCGAATCCCAGGAACCGTTGGATTGCCTTCAGTCCAGAAGGGGGAGGCCAGTTGAGTATGGAGGAGACCTTCTTTGGATCCATTTGCAGTCCAGTACCCGAGATGATGTATCCCAGGAAAGGAAGAGAGGACTGCTCAAAGACACACTTCTCATATTTGGCGTAGAGACGGTTCTCTCTCAGTCTCTGTAGAACCAGCTGTACGTTCTCTCTGTGGGTCTGGAGGTCCGGAGAGTAGATAAGGATGTCATCCAGATAAACTACTACACAGATGTAGAGGAGGTCCCGGAATATGTCGTTCACCAATTCTTGGAAGACTGCTGGTGCGTTACACAAGCCGAAGGGCATCACGCAGTATTCATAGTGCCCATCGCGAGTATTAAACGCGGTCTTCCATTCGTCCCCAGAGCGGATACGAACTAGGTTGTAGGCACCCCGCAGATCCAGCTTGGTGAACACACGGGCTCCTCTGAGCCGGTCGAACAATTCGGGGATGAGCGGCAGAGGGTACTTGTTTTTGACGGTGATCTGATTCAGACCCCGGTAGTCGATGCATGGGCGTAGGTCACCCTCTTTCTCCTTAACGAAGAAGAAGCCTGCTCCCGCAGGAGAGGAGGATCTCCGGATGAATCCCTTTGCCAGGCTCTCTGTGATGTAGGTAGACATGGCCCTGGTTTCGGCGGGGGACAACGGATATATCCGTCCTCGAGGTGGTGTTGCTCCTGGGAGCAGGTCGATGGCACAATCGTAGGGACGGTGTGGCGGAAGTACCTCAGACTCCTTCTTGTCAAAAACGTCTGCGAAGGACCAATAGGCCGAGGGCAGTTCCGGTAGGTTCTCTGGAACCGGAGGTCGTCGGATGGGTTGTATGGACTTCAGACACTTCTCATGACAAGCAGGACCCCATCGGGTGATTTCGCCAGTACCCCAGCTGACTGATGGTTCGTGAGTCCGCAACCAGGGAAGTCCCAGCAGGATTTGATGGGACATGTGTGGAAGGACGTAGAGAGCGATGTTCTCGGTGTGCAGGGCACCGATACGCAGTTCGACCGGACTGGTGACCCAGGAGATGGTATCAGAGAGGGGTCTCCCATCCACAGAGGCAATCACTAGGGGCTTCTCGAGTAGAGTAACAGGCAGCTGGTACTTGTCCACAGTGGCCTGCTGGATGAAATTGCCTGCTGCTCCAGAATCGAGGTATGCCTCAGCCGTGAAGCGCGTCTCTCCCGTTGACACTTGCACAGTCCACATAACCGGGTCTGAGAGAGTCCCAGCACCTAGGGTGGCCTCTCCTACCAACCCTAGGCTTTGGAGTTTCCCGGCCTTTCCGGACAGGAGCGTAGGAGGTGTGTGTCTTCTCCGCAGTAAAAGCAGAGACCCTTGGCGAGCCGCTCTGCTCGACGTTGTTCAGACTGTCGTACTCGGTCGATCTGCATGGGCTCGTGGACGGGAATCCCAGCTGTTGATGACTGAGAGACGGAGGGCTTCTGTGGGGGAGAAGAATGCCGTACCGGACGCCTCTCACGAGACAGCTCTTTGGAGCGCTCCTGAAAACGAAGGTCCACTCGAGTTGCTAGGGCAATCAGAGCATCTAGGGTGGAGGGCACGTCACGACCCGCCAACTCATCTTTGATGCGACTCGAGAGTCCTTCCCAGAAGGCGGCTGTTAGGGCCTCATTATTCCACCCGAGTTCTGAAGCCAAGGTGCGGAAACGGATGGCGTATTGGCCCACCGTCAGTGTTCCTTGACGTAAGCGGAGAAGGGATGAAGCAGACGCAGAGGCGCGTCCCGGCTCGTCAAAGGTGCTGCGAAAGGCCTGCAGGAACTCTTGAAGATCCTTGGTCATAGGGTCCTCCTTCTCCCACAAGGGATTCATCCACGCCAGTGCCTCGCCCTCTAGGTGAGACATGATGAAGGCGACCTTGGCTTGGTCGGAGGCAAACAAGTGTGGTAGCTGCGTGAAATGAAGGGAACATTGGTTTATGAAGCCCCTGCAGGTCTTGGGATCTCCGGCATAACGAGGTGGTGAAGCCAAACGGAGTTGGGAAGCATTCGAAGAGGCTGCCACGGGTGCGGGAGTCGTGGATTGACTAGTGGAGGCCCGGAACGTTGAAGGCGTAACTGCCACTTGTAACGTGTACAGGCGGGTGTCCACAGAAGTCATAAAGTTCAGCATGCGGGTCTGGACTTCACGCTGGCGTTGGAGTTCCTCTTGCAAGGCCGCTAGTGCTGCAGCGGGATCCATGGCCTGATCTTACTGTCAGGGCCAGGCGGTCGGGCAGACCCAGGAGGTGGATCCACTGGGCCGAACTCTAAGATGTTGGTAAGGAGTCCGGTAGCTGCAGCAGTATGGGCAGTAGAACAGTCCGTGCAAGTGAAGGTACCGAAGAAGTCCCTGGGACCACGGAGTCACGGATGGTAGTCCGGGTGACGTAGCTCAGGTTCGGAAGCCGAGATGATGTCAGGCGGGGTCCGGAACCTTTTGGAGCGAGATGACGGGTCACTGCAGGGATCCGAGATGGTACGGACTGTCAGATGGCAGACGGACAGCGTGCGGGGTTCGGGATTCAGCAGGCCCGGCTGGCGAGGCAGGATCAGCTCTAGAAGAGAGATACGTGAGTATGGCAAGACGACACAAGGAGACCTGACTCCTAGCTTGGAAAACACGAAGATCAGGCCCCGCCCCCTTGGACACTAACCCCCTTTATACCCTGTACCTGTTCAACCTCATTTCCTGTTAATGGACGCTGGCCCTTTAAGAAAGGGTCAGTGACCGCGCGCGCGCCCTAATGCGCATGCGCGCCGCCCGGGTGCCAGAAGCCAGGGAAGGAGGCTGAGAGGAGGACGCAGGGGAGCCGGCCAGATCCTGGGAAGCCGTCGGGCGCCGGAATCGGGCACCAGGGGGCCTGGGAAGGACGGGCACCGGAGGCTGGAGAGCGGGGAGCGTGGCAGGTGAGCCGGGGAGCGGGGGTGAGGACCCGGGGAGCGTGACACAAGACCACATAATACTACTACACAGTGACGAATACTACAATAAATGATCACGAATAAAAACCACAATACTAATAACACTAATATTACCATCAATGCCATTATACACAGGAGCTCTGTATATATTATCAGTGTACAGGTAATACAGTGATCACCGATGACTTTATAAACAGGAGATCTGTATATAGGTAATACAATGATCACCAGTGACATTATACACAGGAGCTCTCTATATAGTGTACAGTGTGTGTGTACATGTAATACACTGACTTACCAGTGACGTCTCTAGCTGAGGTTATTCATCTACGTTTTTCCTTTTCTTCCGGCGCTGACCGTCATCACTATTTGCTGCCATGACGTGACTCTGCAAAAAATAACACACGGTCACCTATAGCCGATCCCTCCCAGGGCACATTCCACACTCTTTCCCCAATTTCTACTCTACATCAGACTTTTGTTCCCCCTATGGAAGACATCCTGGCCCCTTTTATTTAATAATATCTGAGGGAACAAGTGGAATTGGAAGGAGTTATTAATTGCTTCCTGCACAAAATATCCCCCCACACACTGCTCCTCTCCAACTCCAAAATAGGGCCACAAAGTGCCCCTTTCCATAATGTACCCCCAAAACGTACCCTTTCTATAATGTCTCTCTGCATAAATTCCCCCCGCTCCTCATTATACTATGCTGCCTTTCACAATCCCCTTCCTAATTGCCTCATAATGACCTTCAATTCCCCATAAATTCCCCCACTGCCCCATAATGTCATTTGTAAAGTAATACCGCTCCTCCCCCACCAAGGCCCCTCATCTCAAATTACCATATATATTCGAGTATATGCCGACCCGAGTATAAGCAAAGGCCCCTAATTTAACCACAAAAAACTCAAAACATTGTCTCGAGTATAAGCCTAGGTTTGCTCGAATTATGTTGTCACTTAAGCCTGCTTTAGACGTTGCAATTTGCTGTGCAATCGCGTTTGCGATGTGACACGCCCAGATCGCATATGTGATCTAATGAGATTGCACGTAGGTCGTTCATTTGCTGTCACATGTGCGTTAGTAGTCTATTTTAAATTGATCAATTTTGTGTGCGTTCTTTCAGATCATGTGTTCTGTGACGTATGCATTGTGCACCCTTTTTTTTTTTTTATTTATTGACTTGCCAAGTGTGTGTAATGCGTAGGGGATCCGTTTTTACTATGTCATCTGCCATTCAGCTCTGCTACATGGCCACTGACAGCAGACACAGACAGCCATGTAGGAGAGATGAATGGCAGATGACAGCAGATACAGACAGAGCCGCACGATCAGAATGAAGTCGGATGAACTTCACCTGACTTCATTGTCATACTGCGGCTCTGTTTGTGTCGCCTACTGATTAGCGGTCACCCGTGAAGGGTGACCGCTAATCTCCTGAGTGACTGAATTGAGCAGCCCTCTATCATACTCACCGATCCCCGGCGCGGCGCGGCGCTGCACAGCGTTCACACTGCTCCGGCGGCTTTTACTATTTTGAAAAAGCCGGCCGCTCATTATTCAATCTCGTATTCCCTGCTTTCCCCGCCCACCGGCGCCTATGATTGGTTGCAGTCAGACATGCCCCCACGCTGAGTGACAGGTGTCTCACTGCACCCAATCACAGCAGCCGGTGGGCGTGTCTATACTATGCAGTGAAATAAATAATTAAATAATTTAAAAAACGGCGTGCGGTCCCCCCCAATTTTAAAACCAGCCAGATAAAGCCATACGGCTGAAGGCTGGTATTCTCAGGATGGGGAGCTCCACGTTATGGGGAGCCCCCAGCCTAACAATATCAGTCAGCAGCCGCCCAGAATTGCCGCATACAATAGATGCTACAGTTCTGGGACTGTACCCTGCTCTTCCCGATTTGCCCTGGTGCGGTGGCAATCGGGGTAATAAAGAGTTAATGGCAGCCCATAGCTGCCACTAAATCCTAGATTAATCATTGCAGGCGTCTCCCCGAGATACCTTCCATGATTAATCTGTAAGTTACAGAAAATAAACACACACAGCCGAAAAATCCTTTATTTGAAATAAAAAACACTAACAAATTCCCTCGTTCACCAATTTAATAAGCCTGGAAAAGCCCTCCATGTCCAGCGTAATCCAGGATGGTTCAGCGTCACTTCCAGCTCTGCTGCATGAAGGTGACCGGAGCTGCAGAAGACACCGCCGCTCCTGTCACCTCCACGCAGCAACTGAAGCTGCACGATCAGCTGAGCTGTCACTGAGGTTACCCGCGGCCACCGCTGGAGTTGCTGCGTGGAGGTGACAGGAGCGGCGGTGTCTTCTGCTGCTCCGGTCACCTTCATGCAAAGATGACAAAGATACGATGTGTTTGCGATCACCGGTTTTGCGTTTAATCTTGATCGCACTTCACACGCAAATACGTCACGAACGATGCCGGATGTGCGTCACTTACAACTTGACCCCAACGACGGATTGTAAGATATATTGCGACGTGTAAAGCAGGCTTTAGTCGCACGCCGGCCGATGGGAGATGAATAATGTGTCGCGGGCGGAGGAGGGGACGCCGCGCTCTCCCACTGCTGCTCGGGTCCGGCTGCCGCGGCTGCTGCGGCCTGCTGCTGCTCGGTGGCTCGAGCAATGGGCCGGATCCCGGGGACTCTAGCGGCGCTCCTCGCCCGTGAGTGAAAGGTGATTGGGTGTTGGGATATAGTTTATTGTCCGTGACGCCACCCACGGTTGTGGTGATTTGTTGGCACCACCGCTGCTCTGTATGAGGATCCCGGGAACGATGATGTGGAGCAGCTAGTTGTTGTGTTGCCCCTCCGTGGGTAGGGGTTGGTGATCCCGGGGCCCAGTGATGAGGTGGGAGATGCAGGGCTTGGTGGGCACAGGGACGCGGGGGGCAGCGCTTTGCCTTGCGGCACTGTGGTACTCACTCAGCCTGAGACGATGACACAGTTCTCGGTAAAACACACGGCTGGAAAGACGGTTCCCACGGATGGCTGCACTTGCTTTCCCCAGTAGGTGACGGTGACGGTCCCTCTGTCCTGCACCTATGTTGATGATGGTTGCGATGGGTTCCCACCGGTAACCAGCTCCCCGGCTTGGATATGGGCCGGAGGAGCCCTACTTTGCCCGCAGGCGCTGGCCCTGAGAAACTGGTGCCCTGGCGGTGGCGGTGTCTCTCTACCACGGTTGGACTGTTGCCTTAAATCGGGACTTGGTTGTTTTGAGACAGACGTCCCCTTCACTGACGGATTTGGCAAATTATGGCGACTCCTAGCCTTGCCGGGGTCCGAGAGGCCCCTGCCCTGGTACTGACTGTTCTTCGTATACTGCTCCAGACTGCCGGGCCACTACCCGTCCGCGGTCCTTCCAGCAACCTCCGAGCAGTCACCCTTGCAGACTGTCACCGCCGTCTGCTGACCTTGCTGTCACTGTCCGGGCACACAGCCGGACCAACTTCAGGCTTTTCTCTTTAGCTTTACTACTACTTCCTTAACTCGACTCCCTGTTTACTCATCACTCAAGACCTGCCTGGGTTAAACTGCCTGGTTCCTCCCGCCTCCAGGGCTGTGAACTCCTCGGTGGGCGGAGCCAACCGCCTGGCCCACCCCCTGGTGTGAACATCAGCCCCTGGAGGAAGGCAACAAGGATTTTGGTAGCTTTGGTGTTCCTAACTGGGGTGTAGGGTGTGGTGGCTTGCCCAGAGCGTCACAAATGCACCTTCTTATTATGCACATTGTATAGACTTTTTTTTTCCTTTATTTTTATTTTCTTAGTTTTTATCTCATGCCTTCCCATGACAAGGTTTGCTTTGTTGCTGCTATAGGTTTTTATCTTCTTTTTTTATGTTACAAACTGCTACATATAAAATGACTGTATGACCTAATTCGAGTATAAGCCTAGGGTGGGAAATGCAGCAGTTTCTGCTAAATTTCAATAATAAAAATAGACCCCAATAAAAAGTAATGTGCCCCCATCCTTGTGCTGTGTACCAACGGGCCCTCCATCCCTGTGCCGTGTAGCAACGGGCTCCCTTCTTTGTGCCGTGTAGCAATGGGCCCCCATCCCTGTGCCATGTAGCAACGGGGCCCCAGCCTTGTGCCGTGTAGTAACAGGCCCCCCATCCCTGTGCCGTGTAGCAATGGGCCCACCTCCCTGTGCCGTGTAGCAATGGGCCCCCCATACCTGTGCCATGTAGCAATGGTGCCCCAGCCTTGTGCCATGTAGCAACGGGCCCCCCATCCTTGTGCCGTGTAGCAACGGGCCCCCCATCCTTGTGCCGTGTAGCAATGGGCCCCCCAACCTTGTGGCGTGTAGCAATGGGCCCCCCATACTTTTGCAGTGTACCAACGCCCCCCCATCCTTGTGCCGTGTAGCAACGGGTCCTCTGTCCTCGTGCCGTGTAGCAATGGGCCCCCCATACTGGTGAAGTGTAGCAATGGCCCCCCCATACTTGTGCAGTGTAGCAATGGGCCCCCCATACTTGTGCAGTGTAGAAATGGGCCCCCCATACTTGTGCAGTGTAGAAATGGGCCCCCCATATTTGTGCAGTGTAGAAATGGGCGCCCCATACTTGTGCAGTGTAGCAATGGACCCCCCATCCATGTGCAGTATAGAAAGGGGCCCCCCATACTTGTGCAGTGTAGCAATAGGACCCCCATACTTGTGCAGTGTAGCAATGGGCCCCCCATCCTTTAGTAATGTCCTCATTCCAGTTTTCTTCTTGTCCCCTATTATGCCGTTGTTTACACACACACACACACACATGCACACACACATGCACACACACACACACATAAAAGTTATTCTCACCTGTCCTCCGTTCCTGCGGTGTCCTTACCTTACCAGTCCACAGGCTCATAGATCCCTCCATGATCTCGTCCTGTACATGGAACCACCGCCGCAGGATGCCATCATGGCTTTACTGCAGTTAAATGCTTTGCGGCGCCGTAAAGCATTCAACTGCAGTAAAGCCATGAAGTCAGCCTGCAGCGGCGGCTCCATGCAGAGGATGGGATCACCGAGGGGTCTATGTGTCTTGCGGTCTGCAAGAAGCAGCTGGAGGCACCGCAGGAACGGAGGAGAGGTAAGAATATTTTTTTTTTTCGGCTCCTCCTGAGCGCTTACCTCTTCTTTGCAGCCCTGCACATCCTCTTCTCTGCTGCTCCGGCGGCAGTGTGTTGACGGCCGCTGTGTCGGTGCGGGACTGAGGAGCTCCACTGTCTCCTGTCACCGGCTGCACTGCTCAAATTTATGCGCGTCTGAAAGATGCGCATATATTTGAATAGCAGCGCTGTCTCCAGGACTTGTATACCGGGTATCTACAGGCCTGGGACTTCCACAGTGCAGGACCTTTGGTGAGTCACATGACTGT
This sequence comes from Anomaloglossus baeobatrachus, assembly GCF_048569485.1. NCBI lineage: Eukaryota > Metazoa > Chordata > Amphibia > Anura > Aromobatidae > Anomaloglossus > Anomaloglossus baeobatrachus. The sequence goes on from NC_134354.1 coordinate 213,962,247, forward strand.
GATGTCACCATAGGTTCTTCTGCAGCCATGCAAACTGCAGCGATAGTACAGAACTTGTGCTATCGCTGCAGTTTGTGATTGAAAGGCTGGGGGCCCTGCCCATTATGCACGCACATAACACCGGCCATAAGAAACAGGCGGCCCCGCGGTGCTGTACACAGCCCCGCACTATATAAGGCAAAGGGGCCCATTGAGGGCCTGGGGCCTACCAGGGGATTCCCCGCTACCCCGGCAGGCCAGTCCGACCCTGGTTAGAGGGACTGGGGAGTCAGTGCTGGGTGAATGGGTATAAGGTTAGAAAGGTTGCAGAACTTCATGATAGATTGTTGATGAGGGTTAGAAATCACTGTGGGGATAGGGTGAGGATTGCCAGGATACTCAGCAACTCCTCGATCCCAAGAATCACTGTCCTCTTTCCCTGCTTCATATTGGTTATGCGAGCTACGTCATCCTCACAGCGCTCCTAATTTTGCTTCTCTGCAAGCACATTTTACTTTGCAGGACTGAGGGCAAAGCAAAGTGCAGTACTGTGCATGCACCTGCTTTACTTCTGACCACCGGTTAGGGGCTCATGTGACATTGTAACAACATGGGAGCCTCGCATCTAATCAACACCGACTTCTCTCTCCCCACCTTTTGATTAAATGAGTTAATCAACAGGAAGTGATGCTGCATCTGCCACTCACTTCCCTCTGATTGCGCATTTGGTCCAATGGTGGGGGGAAAGAAACCAGCTGCAATTGGACGCAGGGCTCCCGTGATGTGTCAATGTCACATGATCCCCTAACCGCGGTTACTGACAGTGCTGGAACAGCACCAGAATGGGAGGTGAGTACAGGGTCTTTTATTTTAACAGTGAGAAACAAGTGGAATCAGAAGGGGAGGTCCTAGTAGTGGACAATCCCTTTAAGAAAAAAGGAGATAATAAGAAGCATTTATATACAATTAACTAATAAAATAATCATGAAAGCGGAATAGGCAATGTTAGAGGTAAAATTTGCTGAAGGAGGCAAATTTTACATTTGGAATTCACTAGTCCATAGTGAATTCCAAATGTAAAATTTGCCTCCTTCAGCAAATTTTAACTCTGTTACTCACTCTTTTCTCAATTATGTATTGAGTATTGACCAGGGTCCACCTGGTCAATACTCAATACATAATTGAGAAAAGAGTGAGTAACAGAGTTAAAAGGTTTAAAGAGTAAGTTATTTTTTGTAAGTATTTTTAGTAAGTAAGTTATTTTTTATAAGTACTTGGAACGGTGAAGCTGTACATGCTCGGCTCTCTCATTCCACTTTTAATGGTGTTCGAAAACAGCTTGTCAACAAAGTGGGAGTTAAAAACCAGGAAGTGAACCAATAAGCTCAAGACCAGTAAATACTTAATGTTTCTCTACCTTTTCTAATTCATTATGGTTTTTTGTTTGATTTGATAATGGATATCAGGATTGAAGGTTTTCCCATATGTCTGCCCAGCTGAGACATGGTTGGACTCTTCACATGATTGGGCTGTAAATCATCCTGGCTTTACACTCTTTCGGAAAGACAGGGAAAAGGGAGGAGTATGTCTCTACTGTACATTAGAAGTGATATGATGACGAACGTGACAGAAGCAATAGGGAATGAAGATTGTGAGGAAGTTATAACCTTGTGGTTGGAATTACAGAGAGAGAAGAGAAGTAAAAACTGAAAATATAGTTTTTAGTGCACTCAATACACCCCATAATATCACTGAGGAGTTGAAAAGTTAGATACATAATGAGATGACACAGACTATATCTTATAATAAATTGACGATTCAGGTTATTCAACTTGTTGCAGGATGATTTTATGGGCCAGTTCATGAAAGACCTATCGAGCCAATGTTATGCTGGATCTGGTCATTTCTAACAATGCAGAGCTTGTTGCAATTTTCTCTGTTCATAAAAACCTTGGGACCAGAATATGATTTTATGTTACTTAAATGATAAATAACATACTAGAGCATGGAGAACAATACTTAAACACTAAAGAGGACAATTTCTCCAGGTTTAAGATTGCACTTCAGGACATTGATTGGAATCAAATACTGTCAAATAAAGATAGTGATACAAATGAAAAATGTGAGCACTTTAAAGCTAAATTGGTCAATTAGACTGAAAATTGTATTCCAATGAGTAGCAAAATAGGCATCAAAAATACCCCACATGGCTTCACAGTTACTGTTAGAAAGGCCATTAATAAAAGGGCATGTAGAATACACAAATCTGAGGGATCAGTTCTAGCCTTTTAACCTTTAAAAACTGTCAAGAGCTCAATCGAATCTGTAAAAAACGAAATCAGCTAAAGTAGAAAATGAGCTGCAGGTATCTAAGGAAAGCAAATGCCAAAAAAAATCTTTAAATATTGTGATATTTTAACAGCCTTTTTCATCATAAAGTAATAACAGAAAGTAAAATGTCCATATACTGTATCCCTCTACTGGGTTAACCGACACATGATTTCTCACCAAGATCCCACAGGAGGTGTTTCAACCTCCACACCCAGACACCTATGAGACTACTGGTCTCAATTTTAAGATATGTACCATTTCTAAGCATTGGTTACGTGAGCAGCCAGACTCACCCATCTCTCCAGCTGCTCATAAAACCTGATCTTGACGTGCCCTAATAACTTTATAAGTAATAGGTGTAGTACCGAGCTTGTATCTTGGCTTACATGACAGAGGATAATGATCTCTGTGATACACACCTCCCATCGACTACATGTCCACCAGCCATCTTAACATTTTTAAAACCTAAAACAGCAAGGTTTGCACACAAAATTCATCTAAATAATGGTAATAAGGAGTGTAGATGGGCTGCATCAAAGAGTACTTAAGGAAATCTGTCACTAGGCTATTAACACCTAACCTGAGAGCAGCATAATGTAGGGGCTGATTGGAATACTGATTCCAGTGGTGTGTCACTTACTGGGTTGCTTAGTGTAGTTTTGATAAAATCATTCCTTAATCAGCAGTAGATTATCATTAGAGGACTACTTAGTGTGCTGCCAGGTAGTGCAGCACATTCATGAGCTCTGTATAACTGCCAGATCTGAAGCAGATAAAATATTTATTTTATCAAAGTGACAGAAAACAGCTCTATAAGTGACACATCGTTGGAATCAGGGTCTCAGTCTCTACGTTGTGCTGCTCTCAGATGGGGTAGGAATAACCTGTTGACATATTCCCTTAATTATTGCTGTGTCCTAATCCATAATTTTTAGAGACCCGCTAGTGACTGGTTATGTCCCAAGTGACTTGTGCAAAACTAATGTGATGCCCTGTTTCAAAAAGAGGGCTATGTCATTCTCAGGTAATTATAAACCAGTAAGCTTACAGAGAACTTGTTATTAGGATAGATTTTAGACTCCAAACTAATGACGTTTGTAAGGAGCTTTAATGCTGATTAAAGCCTTACCTTTCCTGTAGAAATCCTTTTTGCTATGTTTGAGAAATCCATAATTGAGATTGTGTGCGAAATAGTTGCAAGTGCAATGGGGTAGACATTGCACTTCCAGCCTTCCTGCTCTCCCTTCATAATCCCAACCGCTGCCTACCTCCCGTCTATGAATGACAAGTCGCTGAAACATGACTGACGTGTTAGTCAGAGAGAAGAGGCAGGAGAGCTATGAGTGCAGTGCTCACCCCACTGCATTTGGCAACCATTAGCATACATACTATAGTGCCGGCTCCACTAGTGTGCCGGCTCCACTAGTATGCCGGCACGCCTCCGCATCCTTATGCCATGTCCCTCCCCTGATCCCTGCCATCCACATGTAGTGCAGTCCCCGACTCATCCCCTTTGTGGAAACCCATGTGAGTGTTGTCTTCTGCACCCTCCTCTTACCTGCATGACCATCCTGGTGTTGTGTGGACCTCGGCTTGTCCCTTCCGCAGCCACCCACATGATTTGTCCCTTCATTGCCATCAATGTGTAGTGCAGTGCCTGGCTTGTCCCCCCCCTCCACGAAGACCCCCACGTGTGCGTGGTCCTCAGCTTTTGCCTAGGCCCCAGGTCGTGGGCCCTGCGCATTCCACGTGGGGGTTTCCTGGCCTCCAGTTCCAAGCACCTGTGACTGTACCCACCTTCACCTGTCATCATGTCTGCCTCAGCCACCCTGGCTGTACCTGTGTCCGATGTCCTGTGTCTGTGATGTCCCATGCTTGGTGATCTGTGCCTGATAACCTGGACCCTGACGACTGGAGTTCTGTGCCTGATGACCTAGACCCTGATGTCCTGTCCCAGCTGCACCCATGCCTGATGTCCTGTGCCTGATGTCCCTTGCCTGATGACCTGAGCCTGATGACTTGTGCTGGAAATTCTGTACTTGCTTCTGCCTATTCCCCATCCAGACTGTGTTCCTGTTCTGCCCTGCCAGTCCTGCTATCCCTGTTTGTCCTACCTGTGTCCTACCTGTGTCCATTCTGCCTGTCCCATTTGTTCTGCCTGTGCCCATCCGGTCCGTTACATGACCCTGGTCCTGGTGCCACCCTGCTTGGTTTAGCGGCCACAGTTCCGGTTACTGCCCTGGGAGTGGCACCTTGCGTTTCACCTCGCTGCGGGTGCTTAGTTAAACCCCTCCCACGTAAAAGTAAGCCTGGGTTCCCCCTGTAGTTCAGTGGGTCCACTCCCGCTCACTGCCACCTCCGACAGTGAGCGTTACACATACAATTTCAGCTATGGATTTCTCTAAAACCGCAAAATGGATTTCTACAAGAAAGGTTAGTGTTTAATCAGCATTAAAGCACGTTTACGTACCTATGATTAATTTGAGGTATAAAATTCTGATGACAGGTTCCCTTTAACATCCATCAAGGACTTATAAGAGATTATATGCAGACGTATGTGGTAGAAAATAACATTAAAAGTTATAGTTTAGCATACTAAGGACAGACAAGAATGCACTCTCTAAATCGTGAATAAACCAGTTCAATCAGAGGAGATAAGCCTTTTTTTATTATGAGAACTATTAGGTTGCGTGCCCACGATTAAGCTTCACAGTGTTTTGGATACAGCATGTTTTCATTGCGTCCAAAACACTTCATTGTACAGTACAAGCACAGTGGATGGGATTTCTATAAATCCCATGGCCACTGTGCTTGTTTTTCCTGCAGAGAAAACTGGCCTCCGGAGCGGCTTTTGGAACCACAGCTTGTCAATTCTTTGCTGCGGAGACGCAAGCATTCTCCACAGGGAGAACACAACGAGAGACCACAACTGCCCAAGCCTGGATTGTGGGAACGAGCAGCTGCGGTCTCCTGCAGAAGAGACTCGCGACCCCATAGGTCAGAACCCAATGCGTCCAGGACACAGCAGGTCCTGATTGTGAGCACATACCCTTAATCTACCTCAGGAACTGGTCACAGTGGGAACCATCGATGGTTTTCAAAAAGGACTTTTAACATATTTATGTAACTATGTACAATTCTTGTTCAGAATGTTGTTCTAATTGATCTACACTCAGGAAAAGGAGGAAAAAATATGCTCTTTTAGGGCAGACTGTATTATTGATTATGATTCTACCTATACCTCAGTTTTTAAAGGAGTTAAACTCCAGTAAAAACATTTTTTTTTACTGAAAAAAAAACAAAACTCACAGGCGAACTATAGTGGGCCCCAATGAAAGAGCCCACTTCTCTTTATGTACAAAACTAGACTTTTGTTCATCTGTTACAAGAATCAAACACATATTTAACTTTGGCTAAAGGGGGCTTTACAAGCTACGATATCGTTAATGTTTTGTCGTCGGGGTCAAGCTGTTAGTGACGCACATCCGGCGTCATTAACGATATCGCAGCGTGTGACTCTGACCAGCGACCTTAAGCGACCTCAAAAATGGTGAAAATCGTTCACCATGGAGAGGTCGTCCCAAACTCAAAAATCGGTAAGGGTTGTTTATCCAGGTGGTTCATCGCTCCTGCGGCAGCAAACATCGCTATGTGTGACACCGCAGGAGCGAGGAACGTCTCCTTACCTGCCGCCGGCCACAATGCGGAAGGAAGGAGGTGGGCGGGATGTTACGTCCTGCTCATCTCCGCCCCTCCGCTTTGATTGGCTGGCCGCTTAGTGACGTTGCGGTGACGTCGCTGTGATGCCGAACGTCCCTCCCCCTTGAAGGAGGGATTGTTCGGCAGTCACAGCGACGCCGCCGACCAGGTAAGTATGTGTGACGCTGCCGTAGTGATAATGTTCGCTACGGCAGCAATCACAAACAATCACATGCGCGACGGGGGCGGGTACTTACACGCTCGCTATCGCTACAAATTGCTAGCGATATCGCTACCGTGTAAAGCCCCCTTAAGACTTCCAGAAGCTTTGCAGAACTTACCACTTGTGAGGACAACATTTTATTTACTCTTCAGCTAAGTCTATAAAAAAAAAAGAAAAACCATCCAAAGGAAAAATGAATCACTAGATATAATGGTTGGACACTACCTGTTCAGTGAGGGCCAGCACTGTAGGGTAAACACCTTCAAACAGACCAAGGTCCACAGATGACCGAAACGTTGACCATTATACTTTTTGGAGCTTTATGCTGACACTTCAATAACGTTAAAATTCATTTTCTGATTGCATCTCTTGGGGTTCTGTGGTTATTTTCTTCTACATTAAGGAATAAGGAATTTTAACAATGACCTGCAGGAGGGCACATGTCCTTGGAAAGTTGTAGTCTTTCCATGGTACTTGAAGAAGAGTTAAGCTGGGTTTACACACTGAAACTTTCTAGCGATCCCACCAGTGATCCCAACCTGGCCGGGATCGCTACAAAGTCTCTGGTGAGCTGTCAAACAGGCAAACCTGGCCAACGATGCAACAGCGATCCGGACCTGCAGAACGACCTAGCTAGTCATTGGGGACTTTGTAAAGCAGCTATTTGAAAGGGAAGTCGCTAACAAAGTCGCTGTAAAGTCCCCTTTACACACTGAAACTTTCTAGCGATCATGCTGCACAGCGGGAAACAAAGGACCAAAGAATGGTCCTGAACGATTGTTTCACACACTGCAATGTTGCTGGGGAGGTCGCTGTAACGTCACAAAACCGGTGACGTTACAGCGATGTCGTTTGCGATGTTGCAGTGTGTAAAGCCACCTTAAGGACTAGATCTACTTCCTGTAGCACAGCTTGCTTGTTGATGGCCTAAAGCAAAATTAGGGTATAATGAATATTGGGTCAAAAATACCACAAAAGAGCTTGCTTTCTGGAGCCACATACTTTATAGGGAAAGGTTTACTTAGCAAAATCCAGTGCCTGCATCCTGTTTGGCAGCAAAAAAACAGAAGTCAAAGAGGTCAACTCTGACTTGTTTAACCTCAAGAGCTCTTCTCCTACAAAGTAGAAAAGTTGATTAGAAAGGGAGAAGTACTATACCTCTGGTGCTTCAAAACTTATATGGATGTCAAGCATTGAGTTTGTCTAAGTGTACAGTGCTAGTACAACATGGTTCCATACATTATGTAGTGGCAGTTGTGGGGTTCTGCATCTAAGCTTCCATTCTCCTCAGTCACAGCTGACTTGCAATACTTGAGAATATTCACTTCACCATGTATGAAGCCATGCTGTTCCACTGTATACATCTAACCACCAGTGTAGTTGCAAACAGTAGGTTGAGTGTCAGGGTGATATCAATGTTCCATCTTAAGAATAGGTCATCAAAAATAAATCCTGGAAAACTTGGTTAAGAAATATTTTATTGTTTACTGGAGAGTACTGTGTTTCCCTGAAAATAAAATACTGTCATATTTTTCCCCCGAAAAATGCGCTAAGGCTTATTTTTGGGGTAGGGCTTGTGGGGGAAACACGGGTTGGCAAGTTTAGTCCCCCAAAAAGGCAGAACCCCCCTTCCCAGGAGAATAATACTTACCAAACTCTGGACATCTGTGTTGCTCCCAGGTACTCCTGCGATCCTCTGTTGACGCTTCCAGCAGGTATGCTCCACAGCGGTCCTCCCCTGCTTCCGGCCGGCACTCACACACACATTAGATCAGCTAACACACATCAGATCACAAATCAGATCGCACACACACTCACCTCAGATCGCAAATGCACACACAACATTCGGTAAAACAGTATTGTTCTGGCCAGCAGGAGGACCTGGGACATAGTGCAGTGGAGTGTGAGGACCTGTGGTGGTCCTCCATGTATTCCTCCACTACAGGTCCTCACGTTCTACTGCATCCCAGATCCCTGGAACAGTACAGTATCAACAAGTGTGTGTGTGTGTGTGTGTGTGTGTGTGTGTGTGTGTGTGTGTTCCACCGCAGGGTCTGGTGAGTATGATTTCAATGTCTTCTTTCTTCTTTTTTTATCTCTTTGCGGATGTTTGCTTTCTATAACGAAGTGTCCTGCAGTATTCTTTAATTCTTTAACTTTTTTAGCTGCATGGACACTTCATTATTGAACCGCAACTAAAGTTTATTTTCAAAGTAGGGCTTATATTTATGCCTTACTCTGAAAAGGCCATACATTTCTTATAGGGCTTTTTTTTCGGGCCAGGGCTTATATACAGAGAAACACTGTATTTGGATCAGTCTGTGGTTCTAAGTGTATATGCACAAAATGTAAAAAATAATAATAAAAAAAATAGATTTGCTGTTCATATGTTAATTCTTTTTTAGCTTATTTTAACTTCTTCAGGCGTCAAAATGATCTAAACATTTTTCAGGTGGCTTCTGTTTGGAAACCGCTCAATAGTTACTATCAGAATGCTCCAAAAAAGGTAACTGTTAAATACGGCAAAAAAAAAGATTCAGAAGATACAAGAAGAAGAGGCTTCAGAACAAAAAAGGCCAGCATGTCCTAAAGCATCTAAACTGAGTGGGTATAATGTCATTTAAAAGATACCCTGAATGTGCACTGAAATTATACTGAGAAGAAAACACTCCTATGCTCTTTTTTTGCTTCAATGAATTTGAAAGGTCATCTCTAGTAGAGTTGAGCGCGGTTCGTGGTTCGTGGTTCTCCAGTTCGTGGTTCGAGTGATTTTGGGGGGTGTTCTAGATTGAACTCGAACTCGAGCTTTTTGCTAAAAGTTCGTCAGCTCGAGTTACGTTCGAGAACTGTTCGATCACTATAAATGTGGCTTTTTACAGTAAGGCTATGTGCACATGTTGCTATCTGCATGTGTCCTGCGTCCCCAGCACAATCCCTCTCTCTTTCCTACTCACCGATCACGGGCGTCTCGCTCCCCGGCTGTCACAAATCTGCGGCGTCTTTTCTTCTTTAGAAAATGGCTGCCGCTTCATTAGTCAATTAGTTATTCCGTCCTTTCCCCGCCCACCGGCGCTTATGATTGGTTGCAGTCAGACACGTCCCCAAGCTGAGTGACAGCTGTCTCACTGCAACCAATCACAGCCGCCGGTGGACGGGTCTATATCATGCATTAAAATAAATAAACAAATTAAAAAAAATGCAGTTTCCCCCATATTTGATACCAGACAGGATAAAGCCACACAGCTGGATTGCTGGTATTGTCAGGATGGAGGGCGCCACGGTATGGGGAAACCACCACCCTAACAATATCACCCTGCAGCTGCCCAGAATTTCCGCATCCATTCGGTGCGACAGTCCTGCAGGACTCTACCCGGCTCATCCCGAATTGCCCTGGTGCGGTGGCAATTGGGGTAATAAGGAGTTTAATCATTTCAGGCGTCTCCCCGAGATACCTTCCATGATTAAACTGTAAGTGAAAGTAAATAAAGACACACCGCGAAAAATCCTTTATTTGGAATAAAAGACAACAAAACAACCCTGGCTCACCCCTTTATTAACCCCAAAAATACCCCTCCAGGTCCAAAGTAATCCACACGACAAGGTTAGCTCTGCTCTCTAGGGATGTAGTGGCTCCGTAGCAATGAAGTGAAGTGCAGTTAGCAGAGACTTCAGTCAGCACAGCAGGCTTCAAGATTAGAAAATCTGCCTATCTCTTTCGTAAGAAGCAATAGACTAGTGGATAAAGCAGCCGCCTAAGGGTACTTTCACACTTGCGTTGTTTTCCTTCCATCACAATTCGCCCTTTTGGAAAACAGCGGAATCCATAGACTTGTATGGATGACGGATTGTGCCAAAAGGACCTGCGTTGCTTCTGCTGGCGACGCTCCGTTGCTTCCGCCCAACGGGAGGAACGCAGCATGTAACATTTTTTTGAGCAGCGGAATCCTTAGGATTTCATTGCGCATGCTCTCTCTGGCTCCCTGCACCCGAAACCAAGGTGAATATCAGGTAACCACGCAAAGTGCTTTACCCGATATTTACCCTGGCCTCGTGTTCAGGGAGCCCGACACTTCCCCGCTCGGCTCTGCCCCCTCCCGCACTGCACTCCGCATGTGTGTATATATATATACACACACACACACACACATTCACCCACCTGTCCTCAGCGCCATGGCTCCGCCCCCTCCCGCACTCGACTCCGTATGTATATACACGCGCACACACACTCACCTGTCCTCAGCTCCATGGCCCTGCTCAGCTCCGCCCCCCGCACACATTCTCGGCGGCCAAGTGATCAGCTGATCACCCAGCGGCCGGCTGCAGGGAGCGATCAGCTGATCACCCGGAGGCCGGCTGCAGGGAGCGATCAGCTGATCACCCGGCGGCCGGCTGCAGGGAGCGATCAGCTGATCACCCGGTGGCCGGCTACTGGGAGCGATCAGCTGATCGTTCACAATAGTCTGCCGCCGGTAAAACTGTAAAAAAAAAAAAAACGAAAAGGATTCCGTTGTTTTGCAGCATCCATAGTGCCACTATATGCAACACATCCGTAATGCAATGCAATGGATACCGTTCAACGCAAGTGTGAAACTAGCCTAAGAAGGATATGTCGGGAGTTCTAGTCCCGGTAAATAATTTTTTTTTTTTTTTTTATTTATAATTTCAAATTATAATTATTATTTTTTTATAAAGTGAAAGTAAATAAACACACACCATGAAAAATCCTTTATTTGGAATAAAAGACAAAAAAACCACAGTTTCACCATTTTATTAAAATCCTCCAATACCCCTCCCGGTCCGAAGTAATCCACACGACAAGGTCAGCTCTGCTCTCTCGGGATGTAGTGGCTCCGTAGCAATGACGGGAAGTGCGGTTAGCAGAGACTTCAGTCAGCACAGCAGGCCTCAAGATTAGAAAATCTGCCTCTTTCGTAAGAAGAAATAGACTAGTCGATAAAGCAGCCGCCTAAGAAGCATATGTTGGGAGTTCTAGTCCCAGTAAAGAATTTTTTTTTATTTATAATTTCAAATTATAATTATTATCTATTGATAAAGTGAAAGTAAATAAACACACACCGCGAAAAATCCTTTATTTGGAATAAAAAGCAAAAAAACAGTTTCACCATTTTATTAAAATCTTCCAATAACCCTCCAGGTCCGAAGTAATCCACACGACAAGGTCAGCTCTGCTCTCTCTGGATGTAGTGGCTCCGTAGCAATGAAGTGACTCATGCAGTTAGCAGAGACTTCAGTCAGCAAAGCAGGCTTCAAGAGGCTTTTGTAAGAAGCAACAGACTAGTGGATAAAGCGCCCGCCTAAGAAGCATAATGTTGGAAGTTCTAGTCCCGGTAAAGAATTTTTTAGTTTTTTTATTTTGAATTTTAAATTATAATTATAATATATTTATAAATATAATTTAATTATGCACTGAGGGGAGGAGCCGGACATCAGCTGTGAGCTCTCTCTCTATCTCTCTCCTTTCTTTCTCTCTCTCTCCTTTCTCTCTCTTTCCTTTCCCTCTCTCCTATCTCTCTCCTTTCTTTCTCTCCTTTCTCTCTCTCCTATCTTTCTCTTCTTTCTCTACTTTCTCTTCTTTCTCCTCTTTCTCTTCTCTCTCTTCTTTCTCTCTTTCTTTCTTTCTCTCTCTCTTCCTTCTCTCTTTCTCTTCTTTCTCTCTCTCCTTTCTTTCTCTCTCTCCTTTCTCTCTCTCCTTTCTTTCTCTCTCTCTCTACTTTCTCTCTCACTCCTATCTCTCTTTCCTTTCTTTCTCTCCTTTCTCTCTCTCTTTCTCTCTCTCTCTCCTATCAAATTCAAATATGCTTTATTGGCAGGACCAAAATACAATTAGTGTTGCCAAAGCAGGAGAAATACAGTAAGTGTGGTGGGAGGGGATCAGGGTTATGGGGAGTTGGGGGCACAATTTGGGCTCTATCTCTCTCTCCTTTCTTTCTCTCCTTTCTCTCTATCCTTTTTTTCTCTCCTTTCCCTCTCTCCTTTCATTCTCTTCTTTCTCTACTTTCTCTTCTTTCTCCTCTTTTTCTTCTCTCTCTTCTTTCTCTCTCTCTCTTTCTTCTCTCTTTCTCTTCTTTCTCCTCTTTTGCTTCCTTCTCTCTCTTCTTTCTCTTTCTCTCTCTATCTTCTTTCTCTCTCTCTCTTTCTCAAACCTGGCGATGATCAGCTGATGCGGTCACCTGACGGAATCAGTTGACACTATAAGTGGAGCGGTGAGGCCGGCTTTTTACCGCCCGGCTAAACTATCAGCTGATACTGTCGGACAGGAGTCTGCACTGAAGTGTGTAGTTTGTTTGTTTTGTTTTTTGCACTGATGCATCAGCTGATTGTATAAAAGCCATTTATACAATCAGCTGCTGTGTCATGTGATTCAGGCCCTTGAACCTGACACATCATCTGATCGCTTTGCCATCCAGCAAACCGATCAGATGATATTGGATCCGGATTAGACGGTGCGGGACCCTTGACCCAGGATTACTGCGGAGGGGGGTTCTTTATTTCAATAAAGATGGAGTCACTAATTGTGTTGTGTTTTATTTATAATAAAAATATTTTTCTGTGTGTCGTTGTTCTTTTTATCGGTACTAGAAATTCATGGTGGCCATGTCTAATATTGGCGTGCCACCATGAATTTCGGGCTTAGGGCCAGTTGATAATATACAGCTAGCCCTAACCCCATTATTACCCAGCAAACTACCGTCACCAGGGCTGTTGGAAGAGTTGGATACAGTGCCAGATGATGGCGCTTCGCGCCATTTTCTGGGGCAGCTGCAGATTGCAATTCGCAGCAGAGGCGCCCAGAAACCTCGGGCTAACCTGTGCTGCGGATTTCAATCCGCAGCTGCCTAGTTGTACCTGGCTGGACACAAAAATATGGCAAAGCCCACGTCATTTGTTTTTTAATTATTTCATGAAATAAGTGAAATAATTAAAAAAAACGGGCTTCCCTATATTTTTTGTTCCCAGCCGGGTAAAATAGGCAGATGGGGGTTGGGGGTAGCCCATAGCTGACTGCTGTACCTGGCTAGCATACAAAAATATGGCGAAGCCCACGTCATTTGTTTTTGAATTATTTCATGAAATTCATGAAATATTTAATAAAAAAAGGGCTTCCCTATATTTTTGGTTCCCAGCCGGGTACAAATAGGCAGGTGGGGGTTGGTGGCAGCCCGTAGCTGCCTGCTGTACCTGGCTAGCATACAAAAATATGGCGAAGCCCAAATAATTTTTTTGGGGGGCAAAAAGTCCTGCATACAGTCCTGGATGGAGTATGCTGAGCCTTGTCGTTCCGCAGCTGCTGTCAGTCTGTATGGAGGAGAGCAGACAGCAGCTGCAGAACGGCAAGGCTCAGCATGCTCCATTCACTAGTGTATGCAGGAGAGCAGACATCAGCTGCAGAACTACAAGGCTCAGCATACTCCATCCAGGACTGTATGCAGGAGTTTTTTGCCCACCAAAAAAATGACGTGGGATTCGCCATATTTTTGTATGCTAGCCAGGTACAGCAGGCAGCTATGGGCTGCCCCCAACCCCCAGTTGCCTATTTGTACCCGACTGGGAACTAAAAATATAGGGAAGCCCGTTTTTTTTTAATTATTTCACTTATTTCATGAAATAATTCAAAAACAAATGACGTGGGCTTCGCCATATTTTTGTATGCTAGCCAGGTACAGCAGGCAGCTACGGGCTGCCCCCAACCCCCAGCTGCCTATTTGTACCCGACTGGGAACTAAAATATAGGGAAGCCCGTTTTTTTTAATTATTTCACTTATTTCATGAAATAATTAAAAAACAAATGACGTAGGCTTTGCCATATTTTTGTGTCCTGCCAGGTACAACTAGGCAGCTGGGGATTGGAATCCGCAGCACAGGTTAGCCCGAGGTTTTTGGGCGCCTTTGCTGCGAATTGCAATCCGCAGCCACCCCAGAAAATGGCGCTTTCATAGAAGCGCCATCATCTGGCGCTGTATCCAACTCTTCAACAGCCCTGGTGATGGTGGCTTGCTGGGTAATAAGGGTTAATACTGGCTTTATTTTACTAGCTAGTATTAAGCCTGAGATTCTTAATGTCAGGCAAGTTTAACCCGGCCATTAAGAATCTCCAATAAAGGGTTAAAAAAAAGACACCACACAGAGAAAAAATACTTTAATAGAAATAAATAAAATTATTACTCCCTCACATCCCTCCACGATCCGGCTCTTCTGTCTTCTTTCTCCTTTAACACATGCAGCTCTGCTCCATCAGCAGCGCTGCATAGGAAGAAGGCGGTGCTATTTCCCGTGCAGTGTTCTCACTACGGGAGTGACCAGAAGCTGCTGCTTGTGAGCGGTGACGTCACCACTGACAGGCGCGTTGCTATAGCAACGGTGATCTCCGTTGTAGACCGGCTGTGGTAGCCGGTTTATAACGAAACGGGGAAGCAGACCGCGAACCCGACCACGTGCCAGAGCATGTCCCCGGTACATGGCGATACACAAACGATCACCGCGTACTGGTGAGATGCACTCGCAGGTCCTACATGACGCGTCATAGTCATGTGACCAGTCTATAGCCAATGAGATAATAGACACGTGACTGGTCACATGGCTATTTTGACGTCACAACAGGTCCTGCATCACTTCTGGTTACCGGGAGGACGCAGCGATTACCGATGGAAAAGCGTTGGGAGACAGAGTGCAGGACGGATCGCGGGGACCGGTAAGTGTATGGCAATGTTTATTAACTGTATGTGTACATTTATAATGTGTTTTTATGTGTTTGTGATTGCCTCCCATTGTTTCCTTTGGGGTTCGAGCGGTTCGCCGAACCGAACTCGAACGAGACCTCCGTTCGGCGAACCAAGCTCGAGCCGAACCGGTTCGCTCATCTCTATTCTCTAGGTATCGGTAAAGAACTTGCCATTCTTCAATACCTCACAGTAAAGATCGCACTATTCCCTTCATTAGCTGCGTGGAGCTGACAGGAGCGGCTGTGTCTTCTGCAGCTCCGGTCACCTTCATGCAGCACAGCTGTAAGCGACGCTGGACCATCCTGGAGTACGCCGGACATGGAGGGCTTTTTCGGGCTTATTAAAGTGGTGAACCAGGGTATATGTTTGTGTTTTTTTTTCTAATAAAGTATTGTTCGGGTGTGTGTGTTTATTTACTGTAATTTACAGATTAATCATGGAAGGTATCTCGGGGAGACGCCTGACATGATTAATCTAGGACTTATTGGCAGCTATGGGCTGCCAAAAACTCCTTATTACCCCGATTTGCCAACGCACCAGGGCAAATCGGGAAGAGCCGGGTACAGTCCCAGAACTGTCGCATATAATGTATGCAGCAATTCTGGGTGGCTGCTGACTGATATTGTTAGGCTGGGGGGGCTCCCCATAACGTGGGGCTCCCCATCCTGAGAATACCAGCCTTCAGCCTTATGGCTTTATCTGGCTGGTATTAAAATTGGGGGGGACCGCACGCCGGTTTTTTTAATTATTTATTTATTTATTTCACTGCACAGTATAGACACACCCACCGGCTGCTGTGATTGGGAGCAGTGAGACAGCTGTCACTCAGCTTGGGGGCGTGTCTAACTGCAACCAATCACAGGCGTCTGTGGGTGGGGAAAGCAGGGAATACGAGATTGATTAATGAGCGGCCGGCATATTCAAAGTAATTGTTGCCGCATATTCTCTGCACAGCTGTTCCTCGCCACGCTGGTAATCGGGGAGCGGTATGATCCGGGGGAAGAAAAAAAACGAGCGCCAATGTAAGTATGACTGAGAACAGCAGGAAAAAAGGTAAGTATACTGAATTTAATTTAAAAAAAACAAAAAATAAGATCGCTAGTGTAAAAACGCACACGCATGAAACGCTCTGAACACGGACATACTCCGTGTGCGGTACGTGCAGGCACGGACCCATAGACTAAAGCGGGTCCGTGCCTGCGTGCTGCCGGCCAAAAACGGACATGTCGTCCGTGTAGAAAAGCGCACACACGTACTTACCACACGGTCACACGTTCCGTGTGATTTTATGTGTGTGTGCCATCTACCATTGAATAACATGGGTCTCCATGTGTATGTGTCTCCGGTACGTGCAAATACGTACCACACACGTACAAATTAAACGGATGTGTGTTGCGGGTCTTAATGGAAGACTAGTTGCAGGAAGAAAATGAACTCATACTCTCCGTGTAGACACTCACTTCTAGTCATTTGGGCACGGAGCAGTTACAGTCAAGGCACACTATACTGTGAGCACACTATAATCCCCCCCCCAGCACTCTGAACTCCTACTCTGCACACACACTGCATACATATGCTATAGAGAAGACTGTCAATCAGAGTGTGGGGAGGGATTACAGCATGCTTTAAGTTTAGTGTGCGATGACTATAACCGATCCTTACACTGCCCCAATGACTGAAAGTGTGTGGCTACAGGGAGGACAGAAGTTCATTTTTTCCCTTTAACTACTCTTTCAGTAAAACAGCCAGGTTGGATTTTAATGCAGATTAATCCTATAATCTCTATGAGCTCTGAATGAAGCAGTAATTGAAGAACCTTTTTAAAATCTATACAGAAAAAGACATTACCGTCAAGGGATGCTCTTTTGGGCCATTTGGAAAGCCACTGATCCATGTACTTGATATTAATTGTTTTTTTTATTGAGTCAACTGTTGGGCAATCAGCAATGTGTTGATGGTTACAGACCATTGTACATGATATGTCCTGGATATGTTCACCCAAGTAAAACTTTCTTCATTCAATATGATTTATCTGAAAGAATTGATTATTATAATCATTAAAGAGATATTTTGAATGATCACAACCTGATTCCTGACTTTAAGGCCTCGAACACACATCCGTGAAAAGCACGCACGTGTCATACGGTCCGTTTTCAGGTCCGCTTTCCGTTTTTAAGTCCATTTTTATGGTACGTGTGGCATCCATGTGTAATGCATATGCTAGCCGTGCGTGCGTGTTGAATGTCCGTGTGTGCATGAGATACGTAAGTGACATGTCCGTGTGTTGTCGTGTGAAATGTTCCATGTGTGATGCACAATGTCATTGATACATACCCACTGACAGCAGACAGCGACGCACGATGAGAATGAACTCGGGTGAACTTCACCCGACTTCATTGTCATACCGCGGCTCTGTCTGTGTCGCGTACTGATTAGCGGTTGTGGAGACACGGGGCTCAGTGGGTGCTCTCGTCCACTAAAACCTGCCGCCTTTAGAAAGACAGCGTGGCTCAGGGCTCATCCCAACTGAACGCCGGCCTCCTTAACCGTGGGCGTAACACTACTCAGACAACACAGGGTGAGGGAACCACAATAATTAGACTTTATTGGATCCCCAAACAATTAACGGCACATAACACATAACCAGCAAAACACACAAATGTAACAGGCAACAGAGTCTCACCCTTCCGCTGGCTCACCAGGGATTTAGAATGTCCATGCCTCACAGGTTCCAAGCTGTCTGAGGTCTGCAAAGTCTGTAACAGGTGACTGAACTGTTCCAACCTGAGTGTCCTCCTTAGGTAGTCCTGGTTTGATGTTAAAATCCTGGCAGCCGGAGTCGAAATCCCTAGGCTGTGGATATGGTCTCCAACCGGATCCGGAGTCCCTAGATTGAAGCCCTAAGATGTCCTGATCCTCCAGTCAGCTCCAAAGAGCTTAGACTGAATCCATCAACCATCAACAACCACTGGTGGCTTAAAGAAGTCCTTTTTATAGCCACAACCTTCCCCTTGGATACACTGCGTCCTCATCGATTGGTTGGACAAGATTGCTTCTCCCATTGGAGGAATTTCAAGCTGCATGGATAATGTTCATTTAAATGATGTGCTTAGAAAGGCTGAGGGTGTACATGTAAACTGGGAGCCACTGACTAGACAATGGCTACTAAGGTAATTACATTATCAATACACAACTACAATACAATGGTTACTGGAAATGTCTGGAGAACAATAGTCTAGCTTTCAGTGGCCAACACAATTACATTGAGTCAACAAGAGTCTTGTAAAAACAATGAGGGACTTCTCCCCCATCTATAGACAATATATCATGCTGTCTGGATGGATTTTAAGAAACGTTAACCCATGAGAGTCCATGTCGTCACAGCGGTCACCCGTGCAGGACTCACCGGTGACCGCTAATCCCCTGAATCACTGAAGTGAGCAGCGCAATTAGCGCTGCTGTCACTCAGGTTACCCACGGCTAGCTGGATCCTCCACCCATGAACGCAACTCACCTGTGAATTCATCGCTGTCACTCGGGCGACTTGCAGTCACAGTTGGAGGATCCAGCGGTGGCCGCGAGTAACCTGAGTGACAGCACAGCTGATCGCGTGGCTCACCTCAGTTGCTGTGTGGATCTGGCAGGAGCGGCGGTGTTCTTCTGCAGCTCTTGCCACCTTCATGTTACAGAGCTGGAAGCGATGCGGGACCTTCGTGGATTACGCCGGACATGGATGGCTTTTTCGGGCTTAATAAAGTGGTGAACGAGGGTATTTGTTAGTGATTATTATTCCAAATAAAGGATTTCTTCGGGTGCCATTAACTCCTTATTACCCCGATTGCCAACGCACCAGGGCAAATCGGAAAGAGCCGGGTATAGTCCCAGAACTGTCGCATCTAATGGATGCGGCTATTCTGGGCGGCTGCTGGCTGACATTGTTAGGCTGAGGGGCTCCCCATAATGTAGGGCTCCACATCCTGAGAATACCAGCATTCAGCCATTTGACTTTACCGTGGCTGGTATCAAAATGAGCCGCACGTCGTTTTTTTTAAATTAAATATTTATTTAGTTTCCTGCTCGATATTGACACGCCCAACGGCATCTGTGATTGTTTGCAGTGAGACAGCTGTCACTCAGCGTGGGGGCGTGTCTCACTGCAACCAATCATAGGCGCCGGTGGGCGGGGAAAGCAGGGAATACGAGATTGAATAATGAGCTGCCGGCTTTTTCAAAATAGTAAAAGCCGCTCGAGATTTTTTAACAGCTGTGCAGCGTCGCGATCGGGGAACTGTGAGTATGAGAGAGGGGAGAGACTGACCGACATGGACAGAGAGAGAGAGGGACAGACAAGACAGAGAGACCGACCGACGGACTGAGGGAAATTGACCGACATACACAGAAATAGAAAGAATGACCGACATCGCTAGAAAAAAGCACAAAACGTACACGGAGCATACTGAGATGCATCCGTGTCACGTATGTGTGCTCACGGACCCATAGACTTCCATTGGGTCCGTGTCTGCGTGTTCCGTGCAGTAAACAGACATGCTTCCGTGCAAAACGGAAACACATACGTATCACGGATACGGACACAAGGACCATATGGAATAACGCACGTGTGACCTCAAACATAGGATAACATTGGTGCATGTTTGTCCGTGTCTCCGGTATATACGGAAACGGACCAAACACGCACGTGTTTCACGGATGTGTGTTGGAGGCTTAAAGAAAATTTGTCAGTACCACCAACCCTCCTAAACTGAATATAAGGGGATGGAGATCTTTGAAATGTAAATCCATTGACACCTTTATATCTGCTATCTGTTGCTGCATTCCCAAGTAAGGAGAAATTTAATTCACATGCAAATGGAATGATAAGTAATCTTTGCTTGACAGAGCACTTAAGGAGCTAAAGCCTCTCAAGCTTGTTACCCAACCCACCACAGCACACTCAGTGCTTGTTACCCAACCCAGCACAGCACACTCAGTTTGAGTGATAGCTCACTCATCTCATTACTAGTGATGAGCCACCCCCTAGCGTTCGAGTTCAGTTCGGTTCGCCCAATGGAGGCTCCGTTCGACGAACGTTGAACAAACCGTTCGACAAACCCCTTGAACCCCATTGAAAACAATGGGAGGCAAACACAAACACATAAAAACACATTATACATGTACACATACAGTTAATAAACATTGCCATAACACTTACAGGTCCCCACGACATGTCCTGCACTCTGTCTCCCACCACTTTTCCTTCCGATAATCGCTGTTTCCTCCCGGTAACCAGCACTGATGATAGGACATATCGTGACGTCAAAATAGTATGTGACCAGTCACGTGTCTATTATCTCATTGGCTACAGACTGGTCACATGGCTAGACGTCATGCTAGGTCCTGTCAGTGCATCTCTCCGGTACGCGGTTTGAGCATGTCCGTGTACCGTCGAAATGCTCTGGCACATGGTCGACTCCTTGTTTCTGCATGTGGACGCTCTTTACAGAGTCTGCCCACATGCAGGGACTAGCTGTCACAGCCGGTAAATAGCGGCACAGGGAGTCACGTGATCGGGGCACTGTTGCTATGGTAACCCGTCTGTCAGTGGTGACGTCACCGCTTACAGCACGCAGCTTCTGCTCACTCACTGAGTGAATAGACTGCACGGGAAGCAGCAGCATCTTCCTCCCATGCAGTGCTGTCTGATGTAGCAGAGCTGCATGGGTTGAAGGAGAAAGAAGACAGAAGACCATGGATCGTGGAGGGAGTAGAGGGAGTAATAAACATGGAGTCTCTAAGTGTGTCTGTGTATTTATTTCTATTAAAGTATTTTTTCTCTGTGTGGTGTCTTTTATAACCCTTTATTGGAGATTCTTAATGTCCGGGTCAAACTTGCCTGACATTAAGAATCTCTGGCTTAATACTAGCTAGTAAAACAAAGCTAGTATTAACTCATTATTACCTAGCAAGCCACCCGGCTTCAGGGCTGCTGGAAGAGTTGGATACAGCGCCAGATGATGGCGCTTCTATGAAAGCGCCATTTTCTGGGGAGGCTGCGGACTGCAATTCACAGCAGAGGGGCCCAGAAACCTTGGGCTAACCTGTGCTGCGGATTCCAATCCCCAGCTGCCTAGTTGTACCTGGCTGGACACAAAAATGGGGCGAAGCCCACATGGTTATTTTTTTAATTATTTCATGAAATTCATGAAATAATTAAAAAAAGGGCTTCCCTATATTTTTAGTTCCCAGCCGGGTACAAATAGGCAGCAGGGAATTGGGGGCAGTCGTACCTGCCTGCTGTACCTGGCTAGTATACAAAAATATGGCGAAGCTCACGTCATTTTTTTTTTTAGTTTTTTGGTAAAAAATGCTTCCCTGGATTTTTCATTGCCAGTGAAGGTAACACCAAGCAGAGGGGGTTAGCAGCCAGTAGTTGCTTGGATTACCCTTAGCTAGCAATACAAAAAATGCAGCGGGAGCCCATATATTTTTTTTAATTATTTATTTAAATAACTTAAAAAAAAAAATGGGCTTCCCTGTATTTTGATTGCCTGACATTACAGTACTGTAAAAATAAATCATTAAAAAAATGACTAAGCGCTCCGCGGTATTTTTGGTTCTCAGCGCAGATAAAGCAGACAGCTGCGGGTTGCCACCCCCATCTGTCTGGCGTTACCTTGGCTGGCAATCAAAATACAGGGAAGCCCATTAATTTTTTTTATTTAAAAAAATTGTTAAAATAAAAAATGACGTGGGGTCCCCCATTTTTGATAGCCAGCTAGGGTAAAGCGGACGACTGTAGCCTGAAAACCACAGCTGGCAGCTTTACCATGGTTGGTGATCCAATTTTGAGTGTTATGATCCGGAACCATGGAAGACCACCACAAATCATTGGCAAAAGGTGACAAGAGCATTGGCAACTAATCTGGCCGCCATCCCCTTACTAACCATCACAACT
The DNA here is from genome assembly GCF_048569485.1 of Anomaloglossus baeobatrachus. Classification (NCBI taxonomy): domain Eukaryota; kingdom Metazoa; phylum Chordata; class Amphibia; order Anura; family Aromobatidae; genus Anomaloglossus; species Anomaloglossus baeobatrachus. The sequence goes on from NC_134354.1 coordinate 213,984,172, forward strand.
AGAAGTAGCCGAGGGGTGAACTAACATCCTGTGCACCGCGAACCCAGCCGGAGAACTAACTATCCTAAAGGTAGGAAAGATGAATAACTCTCTGCCTCAGAAAATAGACAAGAATAGCAAGCCCCCCACATTCAAAGACTGCGGTGATATAGGAAAAACACAATACACAGGTAGATGACAGGATTAGCAAAAGGTGAGGCCCCCGCTGACTAAAATAGGAAAGGACAGGAAAGGGACTGATGGTGGCCAGAGAAAAACCCTGCAAAATACCAACTTCCTGATAGTACAAAAAGGCCCTCAGATCGCTCGATCTGAACTCCGTCCTATATAAGATGCCCTTGTCATACCAATGAACAGAAAACAAGAATTATAACAAATTCAACAAGCCACAAACACATGGACCCAAAGGAGCTATACTCCACACAGAACTGCAGGGAGTTCCTCAACAATCCACTGAGGGGGAAAATCCCTGGAAGGAAATAAACTGAAACCAACCACAACAAATGACAAACCCAGATATGCAAAAGAACCAGACAATAAATAAAGAGCAAGCACTTATCTGGAGTAGATGTGGTGTAAAGCAGGATTAAGCAGGCTGGAGATACAAAGAACAACTGACATCCGGCAACAGCCTGCAATCAGACCAGGACTTAAATAAGCAGAGAGTTAGCAAAGGAAACACCCACTGCACAACACACCTGGTCCAAGTCCAAACCATTCCTGGCCACCAGAGGGAGCCTCCCAGCAGCCAAAACATAACTAACATTCACAACAGTGGAGGTCACCCCAGGCTCTTTTTTTATAATTTTTATAATTATTTTATAAATAACAATAATTACAAAAAAAAAGTAGGCTCCCTCCCAAATTGGATCACCAGCCAAGGTAAAGCGGACAGCTGTGGTCTGGTATTCTCAGGGTGGGAAGGTCCATAGTTATTGGCCCTTCAAGCCTAAAAATAGTAGGCCGCAGGCGCCCCAGAAGTGGCGCATCCACTAGATGCGCCAATCCTGGCGCTTCACCCCAGCTCATCTCGTGCCCTGGTGCAGTGGCAAACGGGGTAATAAATGGGGTTGATACTAGCTGTAAGGACACCTGACATCAAGCTCAGCAGTTGTGATGTCATGGCGTCTATCAGATACCTGACATCACAAACTGTCAGTGCTAACAAAAAAAGATAGACAAAAAAAATGTATTTGAAAAAACACTCCCTAAAACATTCCCTCTCACCCACTCTCCCTGGGTCCACAGCAGCAGAGTCCATGTTGTAACTGTTGCTACCAAAGCTGCAATGCCCTGCTCATGAGATAAGGGCATGCCTAATCAGGAGAACTATTCCACATTTCACATTCCACATTTCCAAATATTGGTATTTGCGGATATTATTGCTATTCCACCTACTATATATTGGGGATAGGATCTTGGAGATGGATTACCCCTTTAAGTCCAGTTATCCTGCTGAATGAATACTAAACAACAGAGTTCGCTATTTAGACATGTTTTCTTGTGGCGTATAATGGACTCTCATGTTTGGTAGTCGTTCAGCAGGGCAGCTATAAAATCAAATACCTCCATTTGGGAATGTAGTATAGCTCTCCTGATCAACTATGTTCCTTACCTCAGGAGCAGGGCATTGCAGTAGCTTACAGATGCATGGTTACCACCACTCACTGTGTCTGAACACAGGAAGCTGAGCTGACAGCCGCTCTGTGCATGCAGCAGCATCTATTGTGAAGGAGGGGGCCGCGGGGGATCAACGCTGCACAGGTACCGTGGGACACCGGGGAACACCGGTGAGGATATAGAGGGTGACCTGGCAGGGCCTAGGGAGGAGTTTTCTGTCGCATGTGTCATGGCACTTTGGCGACACCGGGGGACCGGGGAGGAGGTTTATCTCCCATCTGACATGTTTGTTCATGCCAGATGGGAGATACATATTTTTTTACCGGCGCTGTCATTTACTGTAACGTGATCATCGGTATACTCTGTATACTGGTGATCACATGAGTGAGGACCAGAAAAACCGGCCTGAATCATGATCTCCAGGGCCTCAGCTACCCCCTGAAACCTCGGAGATTTTCTGACGCTGGGGGGCGCTATTCACTTATTTCTGCCTGCTGTTTATAAACGGCAGATCAGAATAAGGTTACATTTACACGACCAATCCGTTTTTGTGGTCTGCATCCATGTGGCATCCGTTTCTGTTCCGTATACGGTCCGTATGTCATCCGTTTGTCATCCGTGTTCCTTCCATTTTTTTGCGTACTGCAAAAAAACTGAAGGAAGGAAAATGCATAAATTTACCCAGGATCCATAGCTTCAACCTACATGAGGCGGTCACATGTTCACTCCAGTGCCATTTTCTACTGCTTTTCACAGCGTGGAGCGCTCTGGTGATTTTCCTGTGCTTGTACACTTCATATCAGTCTTTACTGTCATTATAATGGCAGAAAGACACATAATGTCCCACTCTCCTGCATTTTGTAATTTTGCACCCTTTGGTGCCTTTCATGTGGCACTAAGGGGTGCTTAGCCTTGTATTTAGCTAAAAAATTAAATAAATTTTAAAATAAAAATGACGTGGGGTTCCCCCTATTTTTGATAGCCAGCTAGGGTAAAGCAGACGGCTGCAGCCTGCAGACCACAGCTGGCAGCTTCACCTTGGTTGGTAATCCAAAACAGAGGGCACCCCACGCTGTTATTTTAAATTAAATAAATAATTAAAAAAAAACAACATGTGGACGTCCCCCCAAAATTGGATCACCAGCCAAGGTAAAGCAGACAGCTGGGGTCTGATATTCTCAAGCTAGGGAGGTCCATGGTTATTGGACCTCCCTATTCATTAGATGCGCCAATTTTGGTGCTTCGCTCCAGCTCATGCTGTTGCCTTGATGCAGTGGCAAACGGGGTAATATATGGGGTTAATACCAGATGTGTAATGTCACCTGGCATCAAGCCCTGAGGTTCGTGATGTCAGACGTCTATCAGATACCCAACATTACGAACCCAGTCAGTAATAAAAAAAAATAGACGACAAACACATTTTGTATTTGAAAAAACACTCCCCAAAACATTACATCTTTCACCAATTTATTAGAAAGAAAAACAAATCCAGGTCTGGTGTAATCCAAGGGGGTCCCATGACGATACATACCATACTCAATGTCCCAGTCAATGAAGAACAGAATGTTCCATATTGGCTGGGAGAGCAATGCAGTGACCTGAGCTAAAATCAATAGGTCAGCCCAGGACACTGCAGGGCATGACAAGTGCTGCTGTCAGGAGGATGGCAAGGTACATTACCAGCAGTGATTGCTACACTCCTGAGTTCAATGACCGCCGCCTTCACAACCAAGTATCGCGGGTGCCTGTGACGTCACCGCTAGTGTTAGTCTCGGGTCGGCATCGAGAGGAGATGTGACAAGCGGCGGCCAAGGAGGACAGTGACAGCGCTGACGTCGGGAGGGCAGGACTTCATCACCGCAGGTAAGAAACTTTACTAATCTCCTGATGACAGCGCTTGTCATCCCTGTGGCTGCTATCACTGCAGTGTGGGCAGCTGCGGACACCGTACAGTGCGGACATATGCTGACACTGCAGTGTGGGCAGCTGCGGACACTGTACAGTGCGGGCAGCTGCGGACACTTCTGAGCAGGCAGCTGCGGACACCGTACAGTGTGGGCATATGCTGACACTGCAGTGTGGGCAGCTGCAGACACCGTACAGTGTGGGCAGCTGCGGACACTGCTGTGCGGGCAGTGGGACACAGACTGCAGCGGCATCCGACGGAAGTCACACGGAAGTGCTTCTGTGTGGCTTTCGGGGATTTTTGCACATGTAGCCAGGGTAAAAATTGGGTTACTAAGCAAAGTGCTTTGCTTGGATACCCAATATTTACCCTGGTTACCAGCTTAAGGCAGGCTGCCGGCGATGGCTCCCTGCACACGTAGCTGTAAAAAGCCATGCTTTTGGTGATCGAACCATTCTCGAACGTAACTTGAACTGCCGAACTTTTAGCAAATTGTTCGAGTTTGTCGAACGACTCGAACACCCCCCAAAATCACTCGAACATAAAATTGGCGAACCTCGAACATCGCTCATCTCTACTCATTACCTTTCCTGGCACCTAATATTACAGACATCAAATTATTAATAGAGCTAATGAGGTTGATGCTGGGCAAGGAAACAAGATCTGGAAGTTGGGCTCCTCATTTCCTCTGTCATGTCCAGAGTAGAGATGAGAGGACCCAAACTTTAAAGTACAGTGTTCGTACCGAATACAGACTTTACAAAAACATCAGCGCTTGAGTTCAGTTGTTTTACATATGTGTTGCGCCCCTGCGGCTTCAAGCGCCACAGGGTACTGCACCTCACTTAAGGTGCAGTATTCATCACGGATATAGAGAAGGTCAATGCCGGTAACAACAACCATTACACTCAACCAACACATAAACACGGGAGTTTTGCCACTGGGACCAGGCTAGGGTAGGTGCTGGGGTGGCCATCACGAGGCATGGGACATCATGCCCACTAGTCAGGAACCCGGGAGGTGGGGTAACCACACGGGAAGTTAGGAGACATCCGACTCACATTGGGCAGTCAGCACCGGACACTGTCCGTGTGAGGTCGCACTCAGGCGGAGACAAGCAGCAAGCTAAGACACAAGCAGACAGGGGCCCGTGGTCTGGAGCTGGAGGCTCAACCTGGGTTCTTAGGAAAGAAGGGGAATCCCAGGGTTTGCGGGGAGTGCGGAAGGCACCCACGATCCGTTCCACAGCCCAGGAGCTGGGGTGGAGGGAAACCGAAAGGAGACACACACAGAGGGAAACGCCTCAACCTCCGAAGTACCCGGGATCATCTGAAGCCCATCACAGCATAGCTCGGTGCTCCAAAGGCGGTGAGCTATTTCAAAGTAAAGACCTTAAACTGCCCCATCTCTGTCATCCCTTTCCTGCCGGCATTTTCAGCATCACGCCCCTGCATCGACAGAGACTACTACTGCCATCATCCTCCCTGGGGCATAGCTCTGCCTGTGGAGAGCTGTACCATGTTACCTGCGTAGTCATCCGCCCCAGAAGAGAAAAGCAATACCGCAGCAGCGGCTTCTATTGGCTGCAAACCACAGTTGGCGTCTCGAACAACTACCCCCATCATCCCCATCCCCTGCCTTTTATTGACACCACCGGGGTCACGGAGCTGGGCGAGGCCATCTCAGCATTCCAGGAGAAGAACCGCGGCCCAGTGACGAGTAACCCCCCAACCCCGTGGGAACGTCATATGCAAATCACTCAAGCAAGCATTGCTATTCTCAGGTACGCTCAGTGCTTTTGCAGTGTTTGAATGACTCGCACTGAAGGTAAAATCAGCGTTATCAGATATAGTATGTACAAAAACGAAAAATTAAAAACCCTTCCTTCCCTCCCCCGTAAGTGCACTGTTTATGGCTGACTGCAAGTGAGCAGAGAGCTCTTAACACCTTATTTGCATATGGCTTAAAGGAAACCTGCCACGAGGTTTTCTTCATATAAAGTATAGCCACCATATGTATGCCTTTATATACACTCTAGAATGCTGTATATGTCTTCAAGCTGATTTGAATAACATAAAAAAAGAGCTTTTATTATACTCACCTGTGACGCGGTCCAATCCAATGGGTGTCTCTGGTCTTGATCTGGCACCTCCTCTCTTATTGTGATTGACATCTTGATTTACGTGGATGAAGCACCCTACATCATCCATACAGTCTCCCCCATCACGATCCTGCACAAGCATACTTCTTTCTGCCCTGCCAAGGACAGAGCAAAGTACTGCAATGTGCATGCGTGGGGAAAAGCCAAAGTGCGCCTGCGCATGTGCACTACAATATTTTACTCTAAGAGCAGAGAGAAGTGTGCCTTTGCAGGAGTGTGATGGAGGAGCAATCCAAAGTAGTAGAAATCCAACTCAGCTGGTCCTAGGAGTGCACGGAACACAGCCCACAGATCCAAAAGTTCAAACTAGAAAAGTCCAGCACATCCATCAATGATATTAATAAAATTGATCCTTTATTGTTCTATTATAAAATCAGACAAAGGAGATAACCATATCACGATCCAAAGTATCCATAGATGTCCTAGATACACGGTGTATGCCTTTCAGGTATATACCCCTTATTCATACCCTGGTTATGATACCTAGAAGGGTTCCACCTTTTTGATTTTTGGTTATGGTTTATGTAGAACAGTTTCTTGACATAAGTTGTTGTTAGGCTCCTTTCACTCTCCATTGTGAATTACTTGCTGAAAGTTTGAATTCCTAAGTTTTATGGATGACATTGGCTGGAATCTTTCACCCATATCCTTTTTTTCACTGGATTGCTCTGTATTGTAAATGGAAAACTGTAACACTTTATACAGAGGACACTTTCTTGGCCTGAGTTAAGTGAATCTTGTCTACGGTTGTGTTTAAAGTAAGCGTATGACAAACACACTGCAGACACAGTATAGAAGAAAGCTTTCATTATTGAGGTCGTCTTTACGCACATGTAGGTTCTGTTGAGGTGAATGGTCATCTGGGAGATTTTGAAACAAGCATTTTTCCAATTTGCGTTTGATCATTTTTTTTGCGCCATAATACAATGCTAATATAAATGCGTTGTTCTGTTTACATTGCTGTTTTTTTTTACATCTGTCTAATTTTTTTGTTCCCGTATAGTGATGAGCGAGTACCAAAAAGCTCGGGTGCTCGAGGCTCGGGCTGAGCATCCCAAGATACTCGTGTACTCCGCCCGAGCACCGAGCCCAATGTTATCCTATGGGAGACCCGAGTATTTTTATGAAATGACCCCCCGGCAGCATGTAGAAACCCTAAAAATGTCACAAAAGTCTTAGAAGAGTGCTCAAATGACATGGAAACAGCATGGGGAAGACCCCTTGAAGCATTTATCACTCAAAAGTCACAGCTGTGAACAATTTTGTCCGAGTTTTACGCCATTTTTACGAACTCACCAGAAAACCTTCCAAAATGACACCAAAATGAATTTTCATGGCGGAAATGTTAAGGGCACATACCCAATAGTGAGATAGAGCTGGTGTATGTTACTTTTTGAGATTACATGAAAGATTTTACGTGAAAACATTGTGTGGCACTCCGATGTCCAAAACGCACGTTTTGTGCTTTTTACTAGCGATGTCGGTCATTTTTTTTTTCATTCTATCTCCCTCAGTCCGTCGGTCGGTCTCTCTGTCTGTCTGTCGGTCTCTCTCTGTCTTGTCTGTCCCCCTCTCACAGTCTGTCGGTCAGTCTCCCCCCTCTCTCATACTTACCGTTCCCCGATCACTGCCGCAGCGCTGCACAGCTGTTCACTAAACTCAGGCGGCTTTTAATCTTTTGAAAAAGCAGGCCGCTCATTAAACAATCTCGCATTCCCTGCTTTCCTGCTTTTCGGCGCCTATGATTGGTTGCAGTGAGACACGCCCCCACGCTGAGTGACAGGTGTCTCACTGCACCCAATCACAGCAGCCGGTGGGCGTGTATATACTGTGCAGTGAAATAAATAATTAAATAATTAAAGAAACCAGCGTGCGGTCCCCCCAATTTTAATACCAGCCAGATAAAGCCATACGGCTGAAGGCTGGTATTCTCAGGATGGGGAGCTCCACGTTATGGGGAGCCCCCCAGCCTAACAATATCAGTCAGCAGCATACATTAGATGCGACAGTTCTGGGACTGTACCCGGCTCTTCCCGATTTGCCCTGGTGCGTTGGAAAATCGGGGTAATAAGGAGTTATTGGCAGCCCATAGCTGCCACTAAATCCTAGATTAATCATGTCAGGCTTCTCCCGAGAAACCTTCCATGATTAATCTGTAAATTACAGTAAATAAACACATACACACACACCTAAAAAAAAATCATTTATTAGAAATAAAAAACACAAACCAATTCCCTCGTAACCAATTTAATAAGCCCCAAAAAGCCCTCCATGTCCGGCGTAATCCACGGACCTCCAGCGTCGCTTCCAGCTCTGCTGCATGGAGGTGACCGGAGCTGCAGCAGACACCACCGCTCCTGTGAGCTCCATGCAGCAAATGAGGTGAGTAGCGCGATCAGCTGAGCTGTAACTGAGGTTATCCGCGGCCACCACTGGATCCAGCGGTGGCCGTGAGTTACCTGACTGACAGCAGCTGATCCCGCTACTCACCTCATTTGCTGCATGGAGCTCACAGGAGCACCGGTGTCTGCTGCAGCTCCGATCACCTCCATGCAGCAGAGCTGGAAGCGACGCTGGAGGTCCGTGGATTACGCCGGACATGGAGGTCTTTTTTCGAGCTTCTTAAATTGGTTACGAGGGAATTGATTTGTGTTTTTTATTTCTAATAAAGGATTTTTTCGGGTGTGTGTGTTTATTTACTGTAATTTACAGATTAATCATGGAAGGTATCTCGGGGAGACACCTGACATGATTAATCTAGGATTTAGTGGCAGCTATGGGCTGCCAATAACTGCTTATTACCCCGATTTGCCAACGCACCAGGGCAAATCGGGAAGAGCCGGGTACAGTCCCAGAACTGTCGCATCTAATGTATGCGGCAATTCTGGGCGGCTGCTGACTGATATTGTTAGGCTGGGGGGCTCCCCATAACATGGAGCTCCCCATCCTGAGAATACCAGCCTTCAGCCGTATGGCTTTATCTGGCTGGTATTAAAATTGGGGGGACCGCACGCCGGTTTCTTTAATTATTTAATTATTTATTTCACTACACAGTATACACTGCTGTGATTGGGTGCAGTGAGACACCTGTCACTCAGCGTGGAGGCGTGTCTCACTGCAACCAATCATAGGCGCCTGTGGGCGGGGAAAGCAGGTAATACGAGATGGCTGTGTGCAGAGCACAGCGCGCCCGCCGGTATAAAGGCTCGGTCACGCTGTGCGGGCCGGCCAATCACTGCAATTCCACAACTAACAGCGCTGTGGCATTGCAGTGGTCTGCCAGCCAATCCCTGCATGAGAGCTGGCTCTCAAAAGAGCGCCAACATGCAGGGATGAAGACCACAAGTACAGCACGAGTATCACGAAATTACTCTGTACCCGCCGAGTAGCCCGAGTACAGTGATACTCGTGCGAGTACCGAGTAGTGACAAGCGTACTCGCTCATCACTATTCCCATATAGAATCAGGGAAATCATTTTTGAGGAATATGGATCCATGACGGGTGCAATTTGAAGTAAAATAACTCATTGTCTCTAATAGAGTCAACCTAATTCCATTATGTATCTCTTTTTACATGGGAACAAAAAGTTATGCTTGATAAATTCCAATTCTAGGGTGATACATTGCCTGACATGGCGGATTAAAGAAAAATTGAAAAAAAACCTGGGATGCTGTCTGCTTTTATTCTGTGACATGGTAACCAAGAGGATGTCTTGGTTTTGACTTGCATCCTGTCACACTCCCCGGCTCCCCTGTCACGCTCTCCAGCTCCCCTGCCACGCTCCCCGGCTCCCCTGCCACGCTCCCCGGCTCCCCTGCCTCGCTCCCCGGCTCCTCTGCCAGGCGTCCCCCGCTCCACAGCCTCCATGCCCCATCACCTGCGGTCCCCAGGCAGCCCGGTCCCCGCTCCCGGCGCCCGTCGGCAACTCTGCTCCAGCCCAGCTCTCCTGCCTCCTGTTCACCGCTCCCTGCTCTGGCTTCTGGCACCCGGGCCTCGCGCATGCGCATTAAGGCGCGCGCGCGGTCATTGACCCTCTCTTAAAGGGCCAGTGTCCTCCAACAGGATATTGAAGAATCAGGTGCAGGGTATATAGGGAGATCCTTTCTAAGTGGGCGGGGCCTGTTCTTCGTGTTTTGCTAAGCTAGGAGTCAGGTCTCCTTGTGTCTTGTGGTATACTTACCTATCTCTCTCCTAGAGCCGCTCCTGCCTCGCCAACCGGTCCTGACGATACCTGAACCCCGAACGGTGACGGTCTGCCATCCCGTCAGTTCATACCATCTCCGATCCCTGTGGTGACCCGTCTTCTCGCTCCGTTGGTTCCGGACTCTGCCTGACGTCATCTCGGCCTCCGAACCTGAGCTCCGTCACCCGGACTACCTACAGTGACTCCGTGGTCCCAGGGACTTCTACACTCCACTCCTCTGAACGGACTCTCCTGCTACCCGTAGTTCTCCGGTACCGGGCACCTTGCCTTCGGTGAGGTGTTCAGCCCAGTGGATCCACCTCCTGGGTCTGCCCGTCCACCTGGCCCTAACACATCCCTTATCCTGGATTTAGGATTTCACCTAAGGTGCTGCAAACAATTTATTTATACTGGGAGCTAAAAATGTATCATGCTAGGAAAAAGTCTCATGCACAATTCTGCTTCTGTAATACGCTGCAAATTGTCTCTGCCATAAATGTTGACTCTACATGATTTAAAGATGGGACTACACTGCCTCTAGTGGTGGCTGCAGGTATCCGGCAAGCTCTCTTCTAAATTTTACATTATAATGTGCGCACTAGGGTGACCGGATCTCATGGGGGGGGGGATGTCGGAATCTTGCTCGTCTGGACCCCACAAAACGATTCCCCTTTCCAGATATTGAGATAGCCAAAATTTGAGCTTGATCAAATGACGTTAACCAGTGCCGCTCGTTGCTCAAAGTTTGAAAAAATCCAAATTTTTGGCCAAAAAGCTGACATATGGAGCCATAACTCCAGAACAGTAAATAATAAAAACACGCTTAATATCTCAAAAGAAAGCTAATGTTGTTCTTCAAAATTTATATTTGATACATAATTGTTGTTATTTTAAGTCAAACTGAGTTACAACAGCTTTTAGCCCCAAGAACGTGACCTGGTACCACTAGGAGCACTATTTTGTTATTAAGTGATAAATTTGGGGGTTTTTTGGTATATTTTTGAGTTTAAAGTAGAAATATAACAAAAAAAACAAGTAATACTGATAAGTCTAATGACATTTTTTATTTTAAAATATAAAAATGAGGTATATAATACATACAAAACAGACACAGAAAAGATACAGACGTAGTACCTACATGAGTTGATAATTTTACATAGTTATCTAATCTATTCTAGAGCTTTTGTTAAAGTAGTTTTTGAAACGTCAGAATATAATGCTCGGCATTTGCTTACAACTTGCAGGACATATTGCTTTTGTTCTTCATCTTTTGTCAGAAGGTCGTTAAAGTCGGTTATTAATTTAACACCACGCTCAGCCATATCATTAACTACTTTTAATGTTTTGACAATTTTCAATCCTTCTTGGAAGTCATTATTTCGTCGTTTGATCGAGCTCAAATTTTAGCTATCACAATATCTGGAAAGGGGAATCATTTTGTGGGGTCCAGACAGACAAAATTCCGACATCGATTTTTTGCAGTCACCTTAGTGCACACGCTGCATTCTGTCAAGTGAAGAAAAAAACGCACTCTCTGGCAGACTGGACATATGTAAACTCTGTGTTTGTAAAAAAAAATGCATCCGAAATGCATGCATTTTGGATGCGTTTTGCATGCATTTTTGACAGTGCGGTCCCACGGCAATTCAGCTCTGCTACATGTCCGCTGACAGCAGACACAGACAGAGTCACGCGATGAGAATGAACTCGGATGAACTTCACCCAACTTCATTGTCATCCCGCGGCTTTGTCTGTGTGTCACGTCCTGATTAGCGGTCACCCGTGAAGGACTCACCGGTGACCGTAAATAACCTAAGTGACTGAAGTGAGCAGCACGATCAGTAGTGCCATCACTCAGGTTACCCGCGGCCATAGCTGGAGTCCTCCACCTGAGAGCGGTAACCTGAGTGACGTCATGGCTGATCGCGCAGCTCACTTCAGTCACTCGGGCGACTTGCTGTCACAGTTGGAGGATCCAGCGGTGGCTGTGGGTAACTCGAGTAACGTCATCGCTGATCGCGCAGCTCACTTCAGTCACTCAGGCAACCTGCTGTCACAGTTGGAGGATTCAGCGGTGGCGGCGGGTAACCTGAGTGACGTCATCGCTGATCGCGTAGCTCAATTCAGTTGCTGCGTGGTACTGACAGAGAGTGGTTGTGGTCTGTGGCCGCTCCTGTCAGCTTCATGTAGCAGAGCTGAAAGCGTCGTGGGACATCTTGTGGATTATGTCAGACCTGGATGGGTACTTGGGGATTAATAAAGTGGTAAAAGAGGGTGTTTTTTTGTCTTTTATTCCAAATGAAGGATTTTTTGGAAGTGTGTGTTTATTTTCTTTAACTTACAGGTTAATCATGGAAGGTATCCTGGGGAGATGCCAGACATGATTAACCTAGGACTTAGTGGCAGCTATGGGCTGCCATTAACTCCTTATTACCCCGATTGACACCGCACCAGGGCAATTCGGAATGAGCTGCATAGAGTCCTGGGACTGTCACATGTAATGGATGCGGCAATTCCGGGTGGCTGCTGGCTTGCATTGTTAGGCTAGGGGGCTCCCCATAACGTGGAGCTCCCCATCCTGAGAATACCAGCCTTCAGCCGTGTGGCTTTACCTTCTCTGGTATCAAAATTGGGGGATACTGCACGTAGTTTTTTTAAATTATTTATTTCTTTTATTGCACAATATAGACTCGTCCACCATGCAGTGGCATGTCTGACTGTAACCAATCATAGGCGCCAGTGGGCGAGGAAAGCAGTGAATGTGAGATGGAATAATGAACGGTTGCCATTTTTAAAAGAAGAAAAGCTGCCGGAGCTTTGTGACAGCTGTGCAGCGCCATGCCAGTGATCGGTGAGTATGAAAGAGAGAGGGAGGGACAGACCAACGGACAGAGAGAGAGACAGACAGCGATCAACTGACAGAGAAAGAGACCGACTGACGAGACTGAGAGAGATTAGCGATATTGATAGACAGAGAGAGATTGACCGACATCGACAGAGAGAGACTGAAAGACCTGCATTTTGTTTGTCAAAAAAGCATGCGGAAAGCAACCAAAATGCAGTCCAAGTGCATTTTGGTTGCGTTTTGACCCACATCATAGATTTCAATGGGTGGAGAACACAGCTACAATGCACAAAAGAAGTGACATGCTGCTTTTTTTTCCGCATCAATTTTTGGCATCCAAAATGCTGCTTTTAAATAAGCAGCGTGCACATTGAATTTTCGGACTTCTCAGAGACTTTGCTGGAGAAGCAGAACGCATGCAATTTGCCACCGCAAAAACTGCAGTTTAAAACGCAGCATTGATGCGGGATATTAGGAGTTTTGATTGCCGTCGGAGCCAGGATCTCCATCACGTTACAAAACAAAAGAGCAAAAGTTCTCAACAGAGTGCTGTTTTCCTTTGCCAAATTAGGTTATTTATTTTATCATTTGTGCGTGAGCCGTAAGTCTCTTTTACAGGCTTAAATTATAATACCACTTCAGTGCCACTTAGCGTGCAGCATGACCTGGAGAGTATTGAGAGCAGTGACATCATGGAAAAGAGAAGACCGGCACTGGACAATGGAGAGAGCAGTGGTAGGTGAGTATTTTGACCGACTAAAGGCCCCGTCACACTAAGCAACATCGCTAGCAACATCGCTGGTAACGAACAACTTTTGTGAAGTTGCTAGCGATGTTGCTGTGTGTGACATCCAGCAACAACCTGGCCCCTGCTGTGAGGTCGTTGGTTGTTGCTGAATGTCCTGGGCCATTTTTTAGTTGTTGCTGTCCTGCTGTGAAGCACAGATCGCTGTGTGTGACAGCGAGACAGCAACAACTAAATGTGCAGGCAGCAGGAGCCGGCTTCTGCAGAGGCTGGTAACCAATGTAAACATCGGGTAACCAAGAAGCCCTGTCCTTGGTTACCCGATATTTACCTTTGATACCAGCCTCCCCCGCTCTCACTGCCTGTGCTGCCGGCTCCTGCTCTGTGCACATGTAGCTAGCTGCAGGACACATCGGGTTAATTAACCTGATGTGTGCTGTAAGTAGGAGAGCAGGGAGCCAGCGCTAAGCATTGTGCGCTGCTCCCTGCTCTGTGCACATGTAGCTGCAGCACACATCGGGTAATTAACCCGATGTGTGCTGTAACTAGGAGAGCAGGGAGCCAGCGCTCAGTGTGCGCTGCTCTCTGCACGTGTAGCTCCGTGCAGTGGTAACCAAGGTAAATATCGGGTTGGTTACCGATATTTACCTTAGTTACCAAGCGCAGCATCTTCCATGCGGCGCTGGGGGCTGGTCACTGGTTGCTGGTGAGCTCACCAGCAACTCGTGTAGCCACGCTCCAGCGATCCCTGCCAGGTCAGGTTGCTGGTGGGATCGCTGGAGCGTCGCAGTGTGACAGCTCACCAGCAACCTCCTAGCAACTTACCAGCGATCCCTATCGTTGTTGGGATCGCTGGTAAGTTGCTTAGTGTGACGGTACCTTAACACTACATTACATACACATATAAGCACATTTAATGAAAAGAAATGTAATGAGAGTGCTTCTTTAACCTCTCCATGACCTTTGTCATGGTTAGGAAGGGATTCATGACTTTTGATGTATGAGTATGTCATAGCGATCCTGCGGGGCACAGGAGTTCTGTCTGCATGATCTCCTCTTGGACCTCAGATTACGTGATAGCTGAGCCCTGGCTCTCACAGCCTGGAGTGGTGCTTGCACCTCCACAGGCTGCTCACCCCCCTAAATTTTGCAATCGATATCGATTGTAAGATTTAAAAGGCTGGGAGAGCAAGGGACCTCTATCAATGTGACATCATCTCAAGGGCCTGATCACTGCAATGGTAACCTGAGGTCATCATGATGAACTTCTGGGTTATCCAGCTACGGAATACCTGTTAGATCATGTCAGGCACATGGTCTAAGAGGCTTCTTTCACTGCATCACTGACAGATGTAATGCATTGTCATTCTTGTGCATGACAATGCCTTATATAAGCAATCAGAGTAATGAAAGATAAAGTCCCATAGAGAGAAAGTAAATATTAGGGATGATCGAATACCAAAAAAGCCGCTTTGACAAATATCCAAATATAGTCAGCACTATTCGCGAATATTTGATGTGCAATATAAGTCTATGGGAAACTCGAATAATTTCACGTTGGACCTAACGGCGAGCTATGGGGACTGAGGAAAAGGCTGAAATGGATGGGAAAAGGCAGAAACAGTATGGGCACAGCCTGTAAAAGATGCATTACTGCATTTATGGTGTCTTTGAATAACGTATTTAGAGGAGCAAACGGCGTTTACGTAGTCGCCAGAACAGCTCTAAAACCAAAGTAATCGCTTTTTTGACAAACAGAATGCAGGTTTTTCGGTCTCTCTCTGTCTGTCGGTCTCCCCCCCCCCTCTCTCATACTCACCGATCACTGACCAATCACCGGTGCGGTGTTGTACGGCTGTCACACTGCTCTGTCGGCTTCTCCAGCTGTGGAAAATGCCGGCCGCTCATTATTCCATCTCGTATTCCCTGCTGCCCCCGCCCACTGACACCTATAATTGGTTGCATTCAGACGCGCCCCCACACTGTCTCACTGCAACCAATAACAGGCATGGGTGGGCGGGTCTATGTAGTGCAGTAAAATAAATAATTTTAAAAAAGAAACGGCGTGCAGTCCCCCCAAATTTTGATACCACTCAAGATAAAGCCACACAGCTGAAGGCTGGTATTCTCAGGATGGGGAGCCCCACATTATGGGGAGCCCCCCAGCCTAAAAATATCAGCCAGCAGCCGCCCGGAATTGCCGCATCCATTAGATGCGACAGCCCCGGGCCTCTACCCAGCTCATCTTGAATTGCCCTGGTGCAGTGGCAATCGGGGTAATAAGGAGTTAATGGCAGCCCATAGCTGCCACTAAGTCCTAGGGTAATCATTACAGGCATCTATGAGACACCCCCAATGATTAACCTGGAAGTGAAAGTAAATAAACACGTAGACCCGAAAAAATCCTTTATTTGGAATAAAACACAAAAAAACCCACCCTCTTTCACCACTTTATTAAAATCCCCAAATACCCCTCCAGGTCCTGCGTAATTATCACAAGGTTCTGCGACGCATCCAGCTCTGCGACATGAAACTGACAGGAGCGGCCGTGGAACTCCGTCGCTCTCTGTTAGCTCCACGCAACAACTGAAGTGAGCCGCGCAATCACAGCTCTCAGATGGAGGACTGCAACTGGCTGCGGGTCACCAGAGTGACAGCACCGCTGATCGCGTGGCTCACTTCAGTCACTCAGGGGATTTGCGGTCACCAGTGAGTTCTTCACCTGTGATCGCAAATCAGGCCGCGACACACAGACAGAGCCGCGCGATGACAATGAAGTCGGGTGAAGTTCATCCGAGTTCATTCTGATCGTGCAGCACTGTCTCGAAGCCAGCCATGTTGTATGGGGATATTCAAATAGAGCCACAGCCACACCATGATTTACCAGATACACATATGAAACATGAAGGAAACCATCATTTTCATAAGGGACTGTATGGGGACTGAGGACAAGTCGTAATAATAATGATACAAGGAGAAACCACACGACCAAAGTCCAATGTGCAAAAGTGCTGTTCTTTATTGACACAGGGGTAGGTCCGAAGCGGCACGAAACAAGTGAGGGCACGGGCCATCAATCACTGACAAAATCATATGAACAAGTATCAAAAGCTGACAAACTGGTATCATATTGTTAGGACCAGGAGGACGGGTAGGCCCAGGAGGTGGATCCACTGGACTGAGCACCCCACCGAGGGAAAGGTGCCCGGTAGCCGGAGCACTACGGGTAGCAGGACAGTCCGTTCAGAGGAGTGGAGTGAGAAAGTCCCTGGGACCACGGAGTCTCTGAAGGTAGTCCGGGTGACGGAGCTCAGGTTCGGAGGCTGGGATGATGTCAGGCAGAATCCAGAACCAGCTGAGCGAGGAGGTCGGTCACCACATGGATCCAGGGATCGGAGACGGTAGGGACTGACGGGATGGCGGACAGTCACCGTTCGGGTTCTGGAACCGTCAAGACCGGTTGGCGAGACAGGAGCGGCTCTACAAGAGAGATAGGTAAGTATGGGACAAGGCACAGGGGGACCTGACTCCTAGCTTAGCAAACACGAAGAACAGGCCCCGCCCACTTGGAAAGGAACCCCCTATATACCCTGTACCTGAATCTTCAATATCCTGTTGGAGGACGCTGGCGCTTTAAGAGAGGGTCAATGACCGCGCGCGTGCTCTAATGCGTATGCGCGAGGCCCGGGTGCCAGAAGCCAGAGCAGGAAGCGGTGCACAGGAGGCAGGAGTGCCGGGCTGGCTCAGCGTCGCAGACGGGCGCCGGGAGCGGGGACCGGGTTGCCTGGAGGATGCAGGTGAGGGAGCATGGAGGCTGTGGAGCGGGGGACCGGGGAGCGTGGTATGGGAGCCGGGGAGTGTGACATGGGAGCGGGGAAGCGTGGCGGGGGAGCCGGGGAGTGTGGCAGGGGAGCCGGGGAGCGTGAGAGTACCCCCTCCCCCACGCCCCCCTCCTCGCAACCGGGACAGGAAGGAACATATCAGGGGAGTACCCACATTCTCCCAGGGTTCCCAGGACCTATCCTCAGGACCATACCCAGCCCAGTCCACTAGGAAGAACTGTCGGCCCCGCACGGTCTTCATGGCCACGATATCCCTTACCGCATAGATGTCATCGTCAGCAATAGGAGGAGCAGAACTGGCATCAGCGGAGAAAGGACCAAGGACAACCGGCTTGAGCAGGGAGACGTGGAAGGAGTTGGGTATCCTCATCGTGGCCGGTAGCTGCAGCTTGTAGGATACCTCATTGATCTTGCCGATGACTTTAACCGGCCCAATGTATCGAGGACCCAGTTTGTACGATGGTAGCTTCAATCGGACATATTTGGAAGCAAGCCAGACCAGATCTCCTGGAGAGAAACACGGAGGATCCAGACGCCTCTTGTCCGCGTGTCTCTTCATCCGCAGGGAAGCGCGTCCAAGGGACGTCTTGACAGATTCACAAATTGTTGAAAAGTCACGGACTACGTTATCAGCAGCAGGGACATCCGAGGAAGAAGATACAGGTAATGGGACGGAAGGCTGAAGTCCGTAAACGACATGGAAGGGAGAGCTGGAGGAGGACTCACTGACGTGATGGTTATGGGAGAATTCAGCCAAGGAAGGAGCGTGGACCAATCGTCATGATGGGTGTTAACGTAGTGACGCAAGAAGGAGGTCAGGATCTGATTGACTCATTCCACTTCGCCATTGGACTGAGGATGGTAGGCCAAAGAAAAGTCCAGAGCCACTCCCAGATGTTTGCAGAGAGCCCTCCAGAAGCGCGAGGTAAACTGAGTTCCTCTGACGGACACAATGTGTGAGGGAAAGCCATGCAACCGGAAGATATGCTGTATGTAGGCGTCAGCGAGCTCCTGGGCAGAGGGCAGTCCAGCCATAGGGACAAAATGAGCCATTTTGGAGAAACGGTCCACCACGACCCATATGACCGTGTGGAGGACAAGGGCAAGTCTGTAATAAAGTCCATTGCAATGTGTTGCCACGACACGGAGGGAATTGGCAGCGGCAGAAGACGACCATATGGCAGGTGTTTGGGCGTCTTGTTCCGGGCACAAGAGGAGCAGGCTGAGACAAAAGACGCGACGTCCGTGTGAAGGGATGGCCACCAATAGTGACGTACAATTGTACTCCATGTTCTCTTCTGACCAGCATGGCCAGCTATTTTCGAAGCATGGCCCCAGTGCAAGACTTTTTGTGTGTCAGTTTCAGAGACATAGGTCTTCCCGGGCGGTATCTGGGCCAGAGAGACAGGAGCCACCGGAATGACTTTACTTGGGCAGATGATGGGCTGGGATGTCTCCTCCTCCTGTTCCATGGGTACGAATGACCTGGACAAGGCATCTGCTTGCACATTCTTATCCGCGGGCCAAAAATGGAGCTGAAAATCGAACCTGGCAAAGAACAAGGACCACCTGGCTTGTCGTGGGTTCAGTCGCTGAGCAGAACGCAGGTATTCCAGGTTCTTGTGGTCTGTGTAAATGATCACAGGGTACACTGCTCCCTCCAGAAGGTAGCGCCATTCCTCCAGAGCCAGTTTGACTGCTAATAGCTCTTGGTCACCGATGGTGTAGTTGCGTTCAGGCGCTGAGAAGCTCTTGGAGAAGAAACCGCAAGTGACCATCTTCCCGGTGGAGGACTTCTGCATGAGCACTGCCCCGGCCCCAGAGCCAGAGGAGGAGGCATCCACCTCCAAGGTGAACTGTCGGTTTAACTCAGGACGGTGGAGCACAGGAGAGGAAGCAAATGCCCGCTTCAGGGAGCCAAACGCGGCGTCGGCCGCAGGTGACCAGTCCTTCGGATTAGCCCCCTTCTTGGTCAAGGCAGAGAGAGGCGCAGTCAGGGCAGAGAAGTGAGGGATGAACTGACGGTAATAGTTCGCAAAGCCAAGAAAACGTTGAATTGACTTCAGTCTGGAAGGAGGGGGCCAGTTGAGAACGGAAGAGACCTTCTCCGGGTCCATCTGCAGGCCGGTATCGGAGATTACGTAACCCAGGAAGGGAAGAGAAGACTGCTCGAAGACACACTTCTCGTACTTGGCGTACAGGCGATTCTCTCTAAGCCTTTGTAGTACCAGCTGCACATTCTCTCTGTGGGTCTGGAGGTCCGGAGAGAAGACCAGGATGTCATCCAAATATACCACCACACAGACGTAGAGAAGGTCCCGGAACACGTCGTTCACTAGTTCTTGAAAGACTGCCGGTGCGTTACACAGGCCGAAGGGCATCACACAATACTCGTAGTGCCCATCGTGAGTGTTAAATGAGGTCTTCCATTCGTCCCCAGAGCGGATGCGGACCAGGTTGTAGACACCACGAAGATCCAACTTGGTAAACAAACGAGCTCCTCTAAGCCGATCAAACAATTCGGGGATGAGTGGCAGGGGGTATTTATTCTTTACGGTGATTTGATTCAATCCCCGGTAGTCAATGCAGGGGCGCAGGTCGCCCTCTTTCTTCTTAACGAAGAAGAAGCCTGCTCCAGCAGGAGAGGAGGATCTCCGGATGAATCCCCTTGCCAGGTTCTCAGTGATGTAGGCAGACATGGCCCTTGTTTCAGCAGGGGACAAAGGATATATCCGTCCTCGAGGTGGTATGGTTCCCGGGAGTAGGTCGATGGCACAGTCGTAAGGAGGATGTGGCGGCAGTACCTCTGACTCTTTTTATCAAAAACGTCCGCGAAGGACCAATAGGCCGAAGGGGGCTGTATGGACTTCAGGCAGTTCTCGTGGCAAGAGGAGCCCCATCGGGTAATTTCACCAGCATGCCAGCTGACTGACGGTTCGTGTGTCCGTAACCAGGGGAGTCCCAGCAGGATTTGATGAGACATGTGCGGGAGGACGTAGAGAGTGATTTTCTCGGTGTGCAGGGCACCGATACGTAGTTCTACAGGCTTGGTGATCCACAAGATGGTGTCAGAGAGGGGTTTCCCATCTACAGAGGCAATCACGAGGGGTTTGTCGAGTGGAGTAACAGGCACCTGGTACTTGTCCACCGTGGCCTACTGGATGAAATTGTCTGCTGCCCCGGAATTGAGGTACGCCTCTGCCGTGAACCACGTCTCTCCCACTGTCACTTGAACAGTCCACATAACCGGGTCTGAGAGAGTCCCAGTACCTCGGGTGGCCTCTCCTACCAACCCTAGGCTTTGGAGTTTCCCGGCCTCTCTGGACAGGAACGTAGCAGGTGTGTGCCCTCTCCGCAGTAGAAGCAGAGGCCCTTGGCGAGCCGTTCTGCTCGGCGTTGTTCAGACTGCCGCAAACGATCAATATGCATGGGCTCGTGGACAGAGACAGCCAGACGACGCCGACTGAGGTACGGCGGGCTTCTGCGGAGGAGAGGAATGCCGTATCGGACGTCTCTCGCGGGACACCTCTTTGGATCGTTCCTGAAAACGGAGGTCCACGCGGGTGGCTAGTGCGATCAGGGCATCCAGGGTGGAAGGAACATCGCGGCCGGCCAGCTCGTCCTTAATACGACTGGAGAGTCCTTCCCAGAAGGCGGCGGTTAAGGCCTCATTGTTCCAGCCTAATTCTGAGGCCAACAAATAGGAATAACGTTTGGAACACCATTCTAAGTCCGAACTGGGTGCAAAAACCTAAAAAAACATCACTATGGGGAGATAAGGTATGCACACCAGTGACTATGTAAGGGGAATACATGAAATAGCAGAAACTGCTGTGTGAATACTGACTTGAAAAATCCAATAGCTATATGCAAGAGTGAATATGTGAAAAATGGAATCTGCATTACTGCCATGAACATATGAATCAAGAGGAATTTAGCTACTGAATTGATCAATGCAATAGAGCCCCAACACTACGCCAAAGTATTTCTCTACGTTGGGGTCCCTAGCTTGCGTGTGTCCTCTCATGCAGTTAAAAAACCTACCATTTATGGGAAGCTGAGACCCAGGATATTTATGCGTATGATATGGATTGGCAATAGGTGTGGTTGGGGAGGGTTCACAAACGAAAAAATACTAACAAATAGGAATAACGTTTGGAACACCATTCTAAGTCCGAACTGGGTGCAAAAACCTAAAAAAACATCACTATGGGGAGATAAGGTATGCACACCAGTGACTATGTAAGGGGAATACATGAAATAGCAGAAACTGCTGTGTGAATACTGACTTGAAAAATCCAATAGCTATATGCAAGAGTGAATATGTGAAAAATGGAATCTGCATTACTGCCATGAACATATGAATCAAGAGAAATTTAGCTACTGAATTGATCAATGCAATAGAGCCCCAACACTACGCCAAAGTATTTCTCTACGTTGGGGTCCCTAGCTTGTGTGTGTCCTCTCATGCAGTTAAAAAACCTACCGTGTATGGGAAGCTGAGACCCAGGCTATTTATGCGTATGATATGGATTGGCAATAGGTGTGGTTGGGGAGGGTTCACAAACGAAAAAATACTAACAAATAGGAATAACGTTTGGAACACCATTCTAAGTCCGAACTGGGTGCAAAAACCTAAAAAAACATCACTATGGGGAGATAAGGTATGCACACCAGTGACTATGTAAGGGGAATACATGAAATAGCAGAAACCGCTGTGTGAATACTGACTTGAAAAATCCAATAGCTATATGCAAGAGTGAATATGTGAAAAATGGAATCTGCATTACTGCCATGAACATATGAATCAAGAGAAATGTAGCTACTGAATTGATCAATGCAATAGAGCCCCAACACTACGCCAAAGTATTTCTCTACGTTGGGGTCCCTAGCTTGTGTGTGTCCTCTCATGCAGTTAAAAAACCTACCGTGTATGGGAAGCTGAGACCCAGGCTATTTATGCGTATGATATGGATTGGCAATAGGTGTGGTTGGGGAGGGTTCACAAACGAAAAAATACTAACAAATAGGAATAACGTTTACCTTATCTCCCCATAGTGATGTTTTTTTAGGTTTTTGCACCCAGTTCGGACTTAGAATGGTGTTCCAAACGTTATTCCTATTTGTTAGTATTTTTTCGTTTGTGAACCCTCCCCAACCACACCTATTGCCAATCCATATCATACGCATGAATAGCCTGGGTCTCAGCTTCCCATACACGGTAGGTTTTTTAACTGCATGAGAGGACACACACAAGCTAGGGACCCCAACGTAGAGAAATACTTTGGCGTAGTGTTGGGGCTCTATTGCATTGATCAATTCAGTAGCTAAATTTTTCTTGATTCATATGTTCATGGCAGTAATGCAGATTCCATTTTTCACATATTCACTCTTGCATATAGCTATTGGAATTTTCAAGTCAGTATTCACAGAGCAGTTTCTGCTATTTCATGTATTCCCCTTACATAGTCACTGGTGTGCATACCTTATCTCCCCATAGTAATTCTGAGGCCAAGGTGCGGAAGCGGATGGCATATTGACCCACCGTCAAGTTCCCCTGACGTAGCCTGAGGAGTGATGAGGCGGACGCGGCGGCACGTCCGGGTTCGTCAAAGGTGGTTCTAAACGCCTGCAGGAATTCCTGGATGTTAATAGTTACAGGGTCCTCCCTCTCCCACAAGGGGTTCATCCAGGCCAGTGCCTCACCCTCTAGATGGGACATCACAAACGCCACCTTGGCTTGGTCGGAGGCAAACAGATGTGGAAGCAGCTTAAAGTGGAGGGAGCACTGATTCAAGAATCCTCTGCAGGTCTTAGGATCTCCGGCATATCGGGGTGGAGAGGCCAAGCGGAGTTTAGAAGCTTCCGAGGAAGCTGCCACAGGAGCTGTGGACGTGGACTGTGATGCCAGGGACGTGGCTGTTACTTGCAGCATATTCAAGCGGGTGTCCACTGAGGTCATAAAGGCTAGCATGCAGGATTGGGTCTCGCATTGTCGTCCGAGTTCCTGCTGCAATCCGGCCAGCTGGGACGCTAGTGCTTCGGCGGGATCCATGGCCTGTTCTTACTGTTAGGACCAGGAGGATGGGTAGGCCCAGGAGGTGGGTCCACTGGACTGAGCACCCCACCGAGGGCAAGTTGCCCAGTAGCCGGAGCACTACGGGTAGCAGGACAGTCCGTTCAGAGGATTGGAGTGAAGAAGTCCCTGGGACCACGGAGTCTCTGAAGGTAGTCCGGGTGGCGGAGCTCAGGTTCGGAGGCCGGGATGATGTCAGGCAGAGTCTGGAACCAGCTGAGCGAGGAGGTCGGTCACCACACGGATCCAGGGATCGGAGACGGTAGGGACTGACGGGATGGCGGACAGTCACCGTTCGGGTTCTCGAACCGTCAGGACCGGTTGGCGAGACAGGAGCGGCTCTGCAAGAGAGATAGGTAAGTACGGGACAAGGCACAGGGGGACCTGACTCCTAGCTTAGCAAACTCAAAGAACAGGCCCCGCCCACTTGAAAAGGAACCCCCTATATACCCTGTACCTGAATCTTCAATATCCTGTTGGAGGACGCTGGCCCTTAAGAGAGGGTCAATGACCGTGCGCGCGCCCTAATGCATATGCGCAAGGCCCGGGTGCCAGAAGCCAGAGCAGGAAGCGGTGCACAGGAGGCAGGAGTGCCGGGCTGGCTCAGCGTCGCAGATGGGCGCCGGGAGCGGGGACCGGGTTGCCTGGAGGACGCAGGTGAGGGAGCATGGAGGCTGTGGAGCGGGGGACCGGGGAGCGTGGCACGGGTGCGAGGAAGCGTGGCACGGGAGCCGGGGAGCATGACATGGGAGCAGGGAAGCGTGGCAGGGGAGCCGGGGAGTGTGGCAGGGGAGCCGGGGAGCGTGACACATATCCATAGATAAATAACAATTACAAAACAGTAAAAATGTGTATATATGGATTCAGAGGGTCAGCGATTCCCCAGGCAGAAATGTATCACTATGTGACAGGGGGCAGAGCCACAATCTTGTGTCAATGTGTCCTTGAATCACAGCTAAATTACATGCTGGAAGATCAGTACTAGGACAGTGCCATATACATAACAATTTCTGTGCTACATTGAAATTCAAGGGACCCTACTCCCAACCATTATGTGGGATAAATAGCTGGTGGCACATGTTACCTGGAGGAATGTAGTGGTCAGCGAGAGGTCCTGTGTCCTTCAGCCCCCTGACAAAGGCTCTATAGCCAAAACGGCCGTCGAGAAGGACACAGGACCTCTCGCTGACCACTACATTCCTCCAGGTAACATTTTTTTACAAGTATTTTTAATGTATTTTTTCAGCTACAATTTTATCTCTATTCAGCATGTCATGTTTTAACTAAAGCTACTTAATTTTGTAAACATTCTATTTGCTGATTTTGATAAAACTTTATCATATGCACATTATATGTCTTCTGATAACTGTTTCCACTGTGGAAACACAATAAGAAGCCCAAGTTTATCATCAGATTTTCTCCATCTCATTAAAGTCTTTGGGAAAAAAAAATCACAAATAAAATGCATATTTACTGCTAGGAAAATTGGCATTGCAGATCTCAAAATCGCAACTCAGTGGAAAATATAGCACAAACACCAAATATTCATTGTGGGAAACAAGATAAAGCAAAGGTGCAATTATGCAATACAACCAGCAGAGGGAGCTATAATACAATTCAAACTGTAGCACATGGATTAAGATAGGAAGTAAAAACGATAGTAAATGTTTGACTTGGGTTTTCCCTGGGTAATACCATAAGTATTTAAAGACACTCAACCTTAATATACCACAGGTGAATTCTTGTCTTGCACTGGCAGAAGTCATACTGAGTCAAATCTAATGTGTCTAAAGTTTTCTGTATGAATACTATAAAATATATATATATTTTTTTAAATCATAGTCACAATTAATATGATTTCTTTAACTCCAGCACAATATCTGCGGTACATGTACGGCGCATGTTGGAAACAGGGTGAGCCCGCTCTAAACCTGGCAGGTAAGGCTGCTTTCACACATCCGTTTTTTCCTGTGCGGCACAATTCGGCGCTTTGCAGAAAAACCGCAACCGTTTTTTTTTGCCTCCGGTTGCGTTTTTTTTTGCATAGACTTACATTAGTGCCGTATTGTGCCGCATGGGCTTGCGTTCCGTCCGGTTTTTGCCGCATGCGGAAGATTTAGCCGATGCGATAGCCGGATGGAACGATGCCTGGCACGTTTTTTTGTCCGGCAAAAAAAAACGCATCGCGCCGCATCCAGCCGATGCGGCACAATTTGCAATGCATGCCTATGGACGCCGCATGCGGTGTCCTGTGGCAAAAAACGCATCCGGTCGCCGCATGCGTTTTTTTTCCACTGCGCATGCGCAGTAGCCTGCCGCAAGCGGCAAAAACCGGACGGGCCGCATATAAAAAACGTATGCAAAGGATGCGGCATTGTCGCCGCATCCGTTGCATAGGTTTTAGAGCCAGATTGGCCGGCTCTGCTAAAACTGGAGGTGTGAAATCAGCCTAATGGCTATGTGTTACAGCCAGAACCTGCCGATATTACAATCATGGGTGGCGTGGAGGTTTGCCCACACTTGTTAACCATGACAGCAGGATTTAACAAGTGCTGGCATAGGGTTGGGCCATTTTAAGCGCCCATCCTCGCTGATGGGTTGCTATGACAACAGGGGGTCCTTTGAAGTAGACTGTGATTTCTGCTGTGGCATTGCTGTACATAGCACAAGCAATGAGGTGATTGCAGCTTGAAGTCCCCTAAGGGATCTATTACAAAACAGTGAAAAGTAAAAAAAATGTTTAAAAAATAAATTTAAAAATCCCATAAAAGTTCAATTCACCCTCTTTTTGCAGCATTAAAAATAAAGATAAATAAAAGTAACCATTTCTTTGCCAATCTCAACGTATGCTTTGAGTAGTTGTCCTGCTTGAACAATATGTCATCCTTTGCATACCTATAGTACACGAGTGTATGTAGTAACTCGTCTTCCAGGACACTCAAATATATGCCAGCACTGAGACCACCATCAATCCTGGTCAAGCATCCAACGCCTTTAGTTGTGAAACAACCTCATATCATCAGGCTTTCTCCACTGAATTTCACAGTTCCTTCAATTTCTCCATCCGTTATCCCTTTTTCCCTTGTTTCTTCCAGACCCAGTTTTACCCATCAGAGCCTAGTCTATTGATTGTAGTCTAATCGCTCCAAATCATCTCTTTCCAATGTTCTACTCTCCACTTTTCCTACTTCATTACAAACTCGAGTCAACGCTTCTTATAACGATATTGAAGTCCAGGTTTCTACACCTTTCTTTGTATAACCATTCCAGACTTGTGTAACGTGTGTCACGTGATGCTTGCATGGGTGTCTGTGATCTCATAGTTATGAAAAATAAGAGTCACCTCCACTTGTGCCGTGTTTGTTGCACCAGAACTGATTGACCTTGTGATGAGCAGATTTGTTGAGTCTGATTTGCCTGCACGTCCACCTCTTGGCTTTTGAATGGATGGACAGACTTCATTTCGTATTCTTCCAACTGTCATGGCGCTCACAAGATGCAGTTTGGCAATTTTCTTGGCCAACAGAACTCTATCGATGAGATCGATGAAGCTGTTTCTCTTTTCTTGGGAAATCTTTTTCATGGCTGCTCCTCGATCCAAACCAGTGACCTTTCTCTTGAGAATCAACCTAATAACTTACTGACCTCTTACGGAAAGTGAGAACGGGTTGTATTTTGAAGTATATGTGAAGAAATATTTTTCCACCACCAGAAGTAAAACAATAACAATGCAAGGACATGACAAGAATCTGCATAACTAATTGTGCCGCCCCAGTAGCGGATCGAACCACTCAGATCCGTGGGCAATGTCCGTTCATGGCTCGAGGGTCTCCGGATCTGGGGGCTCGGGGCCACACTCTAAAGTTAAAGGGGGTATTTACAGGGGGATGATAGTTTGTGACGCCATCCGTGGTGTGCGGTAATCGGGAGTACCGCCGCTGACGTTGTTGGGAGTACCCGGGGTGATGGAATGGGGCAGCAAGGTGTTATTACCCTCCACGGGTAGGGGTAGGCCCTGGGGCTCTGGAAGATTATACTGGCGGCCGTGATGGGGAGATCACTCATGTACTCACTCAGCCAATAAGCAGATGCTGACAAGTCTCTGGTGCCGCTGCCTCTCTCAGAGGAGCTCGTCCGGGTCCCGTCCCCTGCAGTGCTGCCTGGTGATCTGTGACCTGCCTCCTGGCACAAAGTTTAGATTTACTGAAGTGGCCCGGTAGTTTGTAACTTGCCGGGCCCCTCTCCCCACTGTGGCTAAGTGTGGGAGCCTGCTCTCAGGGCTCACGCTTGGGATCTTGTGGGCTGCTTATGTGGAAGGCCCTATCCCCCTCGTTGCGCTAGTGCCCCGATTATTGAGCTAGTGGGAACAGTTCATAAAGGCGCCGCTCTCCGCTGGTTAATTTCCGGGTTGCCTGAAGCTTCTCAACGACCTAGGGTCTGTGTACCCCGCCGGACCTTTGGTCCCGAATTGGTGATAGGACCAGGTTGCTGACCGTCCTCTTGACAGGTCCCAGGCACCTAGCCTCAATCCCCTGCGACCGGGGATCCGACTCCTCTAGGCCCAGACACTGCCTGCAACTTAGACAGCTACTCTCGGGAGCTACTGCTCCCTGTTTCCTCCACTTCACTCCTCTCTTCACTTCACTTCACTTCAGTCTTCACTTCACTTCACTGACACTCTCTTGACCCTCCCTTCCTGACCCCTAGGTGGGCGACTCTATTCCGCTCAAGCCACCCACTGGTGTGTCTAGTGGGTGTGGTGCAGTGTGTTCATAGGATTTGATTTGCTGTTGGAGGCAGCACTGTAAGATGGGGACCCAGAACCATTAGGGATTTGAATACTGCAGTAAGGGAAAAGAGTGTGCAGTACCCTGTGGCGACCTGATAGTTCAGGGTCGTCACACTAATCATATGCTAAATAGCTGCATGTCAAATTTATGTATGATATAGCCAAGATGATTGACTGTAAAATGAAGGTAGTTTCACGCTCAAAGCTGTAGTGGATGGCTGTCATATGGAGTGTGAAACACCCAAATCAATTTCTAAAGCACAGTATGTGAGAACGAAATCTGGACTCAAACAAGTTAATTTTACCTCTTCAAATTTGGACACCTCTGACTCTAAGGGCAAGGACACATGGCAAATAAAACGGAGCAAGTTGAATGCGATAAAAAATGCTACGGGTGGAATCCGATTCGATTTCAATCGCCCCCATACAAGTCTATGGGTGCAAGAGAAACATAGCACTGCACTCACATTACACTGAAGTGCAGTACGATGTACGCAGAAGCTGACAATGGAGGAGAAAGGGAGATTGGTTCCTCCACAGCTGTGTTCCGATCGTAAGATTGCATCACAGTATAACACACTCGCAGCAGAGCGGGAGGCGGGGGTCATTAGCATAACGCATCTGATGCTCTCACATGCTGAATGTGTCCTTTGCCTAATAATGACACTTTGGATACAATTAATTCCTTCTTTGAAAGGGAATACATTAAAAAAATCACTAAGAAGAATACCACGTCAAAAAAAAAAGAAAAGGAGAGGAGGAAAGAGACATAGAAGACACTACTCCTTTTCTCAGAAGATACTGTATCAAACCTGGATAGGAAAGAAAAACTAATTTCATTTAACATTGCCTTTTGCAACACTGTGGGGGTTTAAACCCTACATTTATGCCTGTGCAACAAATCAGTGTACTTTCCCGAGGTCTTAATTTTGTCTCTTCACAAAATTTTGACATATTTCAAACACTGCTGGATGTTAAGAAATTTGCTAGATTGGTTACTATGAAAAGACTTTTTTTTGTGAATGATTCAGCAGCTTATAATAACCACTGCGCAACCAGCGCTGTCCTCACCTATTGTACCATCACCCATTCCCTTTAGACTGTGAGCCCTCGCGGGCAGGTACTGTTAATGATTGTTGTACGTATGCCCTCTTTCGCTTGTAAAGCGCCATGGAATAAATGGCGCTATAATAATAATAAATAATAATAATAATAACTCTTATCACTTCCATGATTTTACTGTTTTTCTTTACAGTGTGACTGCTAATTAGTGATGGGCAGACCTGGACTATAAAAATCCAGATCTGCGTGGTTACAAAAGTACCCGAGTGTTGGGCCCAGGCCCTGAGTTCTCAGGGAACTCCAGGTAATGATCCAGATATGGCAACTCAGGAAATGACAAAACAAAACAAAGGAAAAATAAAGAAAATAAGAGAAAGCAAGCATGCTATACTTACCAGTCTCTGGTGCGTCTGTAACTGCTTCCAGGGTGGCTCATTCCACTTCCAAGGCCGATCGTTATCGTTCAAAATAGTTCTTTTTTTCCATTTTTGGGCCAAGAGATGCAAAGTTGGTGATGAAATTGTTACACCATATTCATGCACCCTCAGAAGGAAAAATGTCCAGCGCAGTCTTCAGAGTGGAAGTTAAAAATTGTCATATTTATTTGTCAAATCCATTAAAAATGAGTAATATACAGAGCGGTCAGCAGGAAAAATTAGAAGGGACATAGGTTAAACCCCACAGAACTACGCGTTTCGACACATAGTCTTAATCATGTTCTGAAAAGGAAAGAGTGTCGGTTTCCTATAAGGTGTAACACACACCCACCTTAATTACATGCACATGTCAACATTTGGAAATCTATCCTGATAGACGATCACATTAGTAAGTGCATGCAATGCAGTTTTCAGAAAAGATGAGGATTGAATAAAAAACAAGAAGATGGAAAAGGAGGAAAAAAGGAAAGAGGAAGGAAGGGAAGAAGAAAAAAGAAAAAAGCAAGGAAGAAACAGCATTTAAAAAATGAATGAAGGGGGTGATGAGTAAGATAAGTGTTGTTAAAATATATCGTATATAGATAAATATTTCTGGATTTCATGGATATTGATGCACCCAATCTACACATCCTGGCAAAAAATGCATCAAAACCGTATGATGCGGTTGTGATGTGATTTTTTTTGTCAACAGGTATAGCTTGGGTACATGATTATGGTGTAAAAATGTCAGCACCAAATTTGCATATCTTGGCAAAAAAATGTGGTTTTCTGCCAGGAGATGCAGGTCTGTAAACTCGGTGACCTTGACTGAGGTCACCTGAGATCAGTTTACCTGCAATTACAAAGTGGAGGACCGTGGGAATCTCCAGATGTGACCGCAAATAACTTGAGTGATGTCACTGCTCATTGCTGCGGCTTATTGTTTGCCTGAAGCTCACAGCGAGTGGTCATGTTCCATGGCTGCCCGCTGTCAGTTCAGATGTAGCAGAGTTGGAATCGTCGTGGGCGTTGTGTGGATTATGTTGGACCTGGGTGTTTTTGCAATTAATAAAGGGGTGAAAGAGGGTGGGGTTTTTTGTTTTTCATTTCAAATAAAGGATTTTTCAAAAGTGTTTGTGTTTTTCTTTTCACTTACAGATTAGTAATGTCGGGTCTCATAGACGCCTCCCATTACTAATCTAGGGCTTAGTGGCAGCTGTGAGCTGTCATTAACCCCTGTTTAACCCAATTGCCACCACACCAGGGCAATCGGGATGAGCCGGGTAAAGTGCCAAGATTGTCGCATCTTATGGATGCGACAAATCTGGGTGGCTGCAGGCTGCTTTTTTAGACTGCGGGGTCCAATAAGCATGGGTGTCCAGCTCTCAGCTGTCAGCTTTTTATGGCTGGGTATCAAAACTGGGGGGTACCACATGCCCTTTTTTTA
The DNA here is from genome assembly GCF_048569485.1 of Anomaloglossus baeobatrachus. Taxonomy (NCBI): domain Eukaryota; kingdom Metazoa; phylum Chordata; class Amphibia; order Anura; family Aromobatidae; genus Anomaloglossus; species Anomaloglossus baeobatrachus. The sequence goes on from NC_134354.1 coordinate 214,015,265, forward strand.
AATGATTTATTTAAATAATTTAAAAAAAAGCCACATGCAGTTCCTCTTATTTTGATAGACAGCTAAGATCAGCGCACAGCTGGGGGGCTGCAACCTGTAGCCGTATGCTTTATCTGAGCTGGGTATCATAAGATGGGGGGATCCTATGCCATTTTTTTTTATTTTATTTAGTTTTACACCACAATAGAGACTTGCAGACAGGGTCTGTGATTGCAAGCAGTCAGACACGCTGTCACACAGGATGGGTTGTTTGACTGCAACCAATCACAGACACCAGGAATGCTGGTGGGTGGGGAAAGCAATGCATGTGGATAAGCAATAATAAGAAGTAGAATATGCGGTCTGGAAGCAGTTACAGCTGTGCCGGAGACTGGTAAGTATAGCGCTCTCGCTCCAATGCCCATATCCCTTCTACCACCATTTTTATGTGCCGGATTCTTGTCTCCATAGATTTATATGGTGACCGGTATCTAGCTAGATATCCAGAATCAATTCTGGGACTAAACTTTTTTTTTTTTTAACTTGGTTAGACCCACTGATCCCAGTTATCTGCGAGTCCACCCATCACTACTGCTAATCTTTCTTTTGTAGAACAGAATGCTATTCTCACTCTTGAGAATCTATTCTGGGTAAGAAATATTGAAACTAATATGGAGAATGTTCCTATTATAATTCAAAAAAATATCTTGATTACCATTCCAAGGAATCTCAAGTGCAATTGCTAAACCTTTTTCAATCTCTAGAAAAAAGGGATCCTGATTCAAATTTATATGAGATTCAGGTTTACTCGATATTAAATTATTATTGACACATATAAAAAGGTCTCATCAGAGCTGACCAACATTGGTAAAGATAAACTTTCTGCTTATGTGGGAAGATCTCAGCAAGGGGTTTTTTTATTGACAAAACCTCCAAATTCCTGATGAGGGATTTCTCCACCATGGCCATTTTTCATGGGTTACCAAAGATACACAAGCAGATTTTTCCACCCTTCCTTCGTCCAATCATATCGAGCATAAATGCATTGTGTGAAGGGTTAACTACCTTGGTCAATCAGCACATATAACCTTTAATACATTATAAATCAGGTTATCTGAAAGATAGAAACTTGGTTTTATAGGCATTTGAAGTCATTCAGTGGCCCGATCATTACAACCTTTTTGTCTTGCGACAGAGTGAAACTATATATTGGTACATTTTACATGACCTAGCTTTAGTAGCGATCTGTAATCACCTTGTCCACTACAGTGGCTATAAGGATCAGTTGAAAGAATTTAGTTTGACAGCCATAGATTTCCTTTTAAAGCACAATTTTCTAATGTTTAACTAGGATTTCTTTTTTCGAGTAAGAGGAGCGCCGATGGAGCCTCATTTTACATCTACTCCAGCCATACTTTTTGTACCATGGTGGAAAGAATTGTTTTTATTTTCTTCCAGTGTCCTCTGGTATGGTTGTTACGTGGACGACATTTTGATTGACTGGTCAAATTGCATGTCAACCATACCAGACTTCATGAAATATGTGTGTGATGCCCCTAAGCAGGCGAACTGCTCAGATCCGCGATTGCTGTGGCTCGAGGGTCCCCGGACCCGGGGCTCAGTGGCCACTCAATTAAAAAGGGGGGAATATTTACAGGGGATTAGTTTGTGACGCCACCTGCGGGTTGCGGTAAGAAGGGAGTACCGCCACCGCCAAGGGGAGTATCGGGGTGGATGACGTGGGGGCAGCTAGATGACACTTCCCTCTGCAGATATGGAGGCCCCGGGACTCTGCAGGGTTGGTAGATTGTACTGTGCAGGCATGCTGTGCAGGCAGAATGCAGGGAGAGGGGCAGTGTACTCACTCAGGTTGTTGTGATGTTAGATGCAGCTAATGAAGCAGACTCAAACACTGTAGTAAACCAAAGTCTCTGGGTACCACTGCCAGTTTGGGGAGCCTGTCCGGGTGTCCGCTCCCACCAGTATCACTTTAATGGTCAGGAGCCTGCCTCCATGCACAAATTTAGTTGTTCTTGTGACCCCTTGGCCTGAAGATGTCAGGGTCCCGCTCCCAATATATAGTGGAGCTGTGCTCTTGATGGCTGGCACTTGAGATCTCAGTGGGTTGCATAAGCTGGAAAACACTATCCCCCTCGTTGTGCTGGTGCCTTTGATCTCTGAGCTCTTGGGGAAAGTTCATAAAGAGACTGTCCTCCACAGGTTAATTATCAGGTTGCGTGAAACTACTCCCTGATCTTGGGTCCTGTACCCCGCTGTGCTTGGTACCGGTCTTGTTACTGGACTCTCTGGTGCCGACCGTCCTCCAAGACTAAAGGGGGCTTTACACGCTAGCGATATCGCTAGCAATTTCTAGAGATATCGAGCGTGTAAGCACCCGCCCCCGTCGCACATGCTATATCGTGTGATTGCTGCCGCAGCGAACATTATCGCTACGGCAACGTCACACGCACTTACTTGGTCGGCGACGTCGCTGTGACCGCCGAACAATCCCTCCCTCAAGGGGGAGGGACGTTCGGCGTCACCGCGACGTCACTAAGCGGCCGGCCAATCAAAGCGGAGGGGCGGAGATGAGCAGGACGTAACATCCCGCCCACCTTCTTCCTTCCGCATAGCCGGTGGAGGCAGGTAAGGAGACGTTCCTTGCTCCTGCGGTGTAACACACAGCGATGTGTGCTGCCGCATGAGTGATGAACAACACGGATAAACAACCCTTACCGATTTTTAAGTTTGGGACGACCTCTCCATGGTGAACGATTTTCACCATTTATGAGGTCGCTTAAGGTCGCTGGTAAGTATCACACGCTGCGATATTGTTAATGACGCCGGATGTGCGTCTCTAACAACGTGACCCCGACGATAAAACATTAACAATATCGTAGCGTGTAAAGCCCCCTTAAGTCTTGGCACCCTCTCCCAATACCCTGTGACTGGGTCTCCGACTCCTCTGGTCCCGGACCACCATTTGCGACCCAACCTAGGTCACTCCAGGGAACTACAACTCCAAGCTCCTCACTCACTGAGGGCTACTCTAAACTCTAAACTCCCACTGACTTCCTTCCCTCCCACCAGTCTGCCTGACCCTAGGTGGGTGGCCCTTTTCCAGCTAGAACAAAACATTGGTGTGTCTGACAGGTCATGATGCAAGGTGTGGATGGGATTTGTGGTGCTGATGGGAGTGATACTGGTTTTCAGGAACCTGGAACCGTGGGGGGGGTAGGTCCTGCATCATAGAAGAAGAGGATGAAGTCCCCTATGACACCCTGAGATAGTCAGGGGCGTCACACGTACCTGATAACCACATTCACCTACAGTTTACGCATACTGGCCCAAATAAAAATGAAATGAAACTAGAATTTCTCGACATTGCTTTATCTGGCAACTCTGCATCAGGATGCATTGACTGTACCCTACTGACAATAATATCATCAGTAAGTACATCCCTATTTTGTTTCAAGGTGAAATTCTTTGTCAAATTTTGAATAATGGCTATAGTCTCTCTATCAGTAAAAATGAAACATTTTCCTGACTGCACACAAAGGGCTTTCACAAGTGCTTTGGGAACAAATGCAATATGTGTAGATATGTTAAAAGGACTTATAGAGTTAATGATTAGTTTAATATTTACTGCTTTATGAATTGCGACACCTTCTATGTGATCTATTGAAATGAATGTACAGTATTACCTGCAGAATGAAGTACATTGGCTGCACTAGTAGAAAGTTAAAAAGAAGAGTAGCTGAACATATACAGTATATAATATAAACATGAAAAATATGATAGGGGTGTCACTACTTTTGCAATTTTTTGGGATAGAAATGATAAAACAACCCAGATGAGGACATAGCTGGCGAAAAAAACCCTTTGCATAAGAAAAGCATATTGGATCCTAAAATTAGACACTAAACAACCTAAAGGAATGAACAGCAGAAAGGATACAATATTTATATATTAATGCGTTTTCAGTGTTGTAGTGCATATTTTGTGGGTGTGTCTATAAACTACCAATTAAGAAATTAATTATGCGTGTTTGTAAGTGAGTCTGCTTTTGTAGAAATTCATGTCCATTTTTGTAATTCTTTTATCTATAAGGGAGCATTGTGTGCCAGAAACGAGTCAGATGTTGATGCCCAATTTTCTGTGGTTTTAACTTATGGACTTTAACAAACATTGAAGAAATTTTTATTCAATTTGGAGGTGCCGCCCCTTTCCTCTGCATATTTTCTTGCTGGTCAGCAGTTGGAAGGCACTCCATGTTATCTGGACAGAGCTTCATTACCACTATACAGAGAGCAATGCTCTTTTCTGTTTGTACATAGCTAAGATGATTGTCTAAAAATTGATGGTAGTCTCACATTAAGGCGGGCTTTGCACACTACGACATCGCAGGTTCGATGTCGGTGGGGTCAAATTGAAAATTATGTACTTCCGGCATTGCATGCGACATCGTAGTGTGTAAAGGCTTGATGATACGATTAACGAGCGCAAAAGCGTCGTAATCGTATCATCGGTGCAGCGTCGGCGTAATCCTTAATTACGCTGACGCGACGGTCCGATGTTGTTCCTCGCTCCTGCGGCAGCACACATCACTGTGTGTGAAGCCGCCGGAGTGAGGAACATCTCCTACCGACGTCACCGCGGCTTCCGTAGAATATGCGGAAGGAAGGAGGTGGGCAGGATGTTTACATCCCACTCATCTCCTCCCCTCCGCTCCGATTGGCCGCCTGCCGTGTGATGTCGCAGTGACGCCGCACGGCCCGCCCCCTTAATAAGGAGGCGGGTCGCCGGCCAGAGCGACGGTCGCAGGACAGGTGAGTCCATGTGAAGCTGCCGTAGCGATAATGTTCGCTACGGCAGCTATCACAAGGATATCGCAGTTGCGACGGGGGCGGGGACTATCGCGCTCGGCATCGCAGCATCGGCTTGCGATGTCGTAGTGTGCAAAGTGCCTCTAAAAGCTATAGTGAATGGTGAGATATGGAGCCTGAAAGTCAAAAGTTCAAAACATTATTATTACCCTTTTGCCCGTCAGTGTATGTTCATATAATAATGGTGACTTTGTTGCTATTTCGTATACTAATAATGGTTTTGTTGCTGTATTCATGTACTGATCGTATGTCTGGTGATGCTTTCATTTACTCTTATTTCAGGTAATATAATAATGTACTGCTGGTGGTTTCAGTGTTGTAATAATGTACTGCTGGTATTGATAGGGATGTATTAATGTATTGTTTGGGGTTATGCTTATGTAATGGATGTTCTGAAAATGTATTCATGTACTAATGATGGTTTTGGTGCTCTAGTCATGTACTAATGATGGCTTTGCTGTTGTATTCAAGTTCTAATAGTTATTGTGATGTATTCATGTACTTATGGTTGTTCTTGCATTGTATTCATGTACTCATGGTGGTTCAGTCAATTATTGTATTTACTAAATATTAACCCCCAAATATTTAGGGCATGTATACTTGCTAACATTTTAATTTTTCTTTGCAGGAAAATGTTTTCTTTTTATATAACAATCTGTTATCTGTATATTTTCCATCATATATACATAGACTACATTTTACTGTATTTACAACCCCCAACCCTCACCCCATCCTTCTATAATGTATAGGCTCAAGTGACCAGTATGTGAAAGAGTTGAATTTGGAGTATTAAACCACTTTGAGACCCTACTCAGTTTATCCATAAAGCTCACTAATTGGTCATTAGTGTAACGCCTGGTCCCACCAGACCCCGGGGGGGAGCTCTCCCTCACATCTGCCCGGTCCCAGCATGGCTCCCACATGCATTCCTGCCCCCACTCCCAGGCAGAGAAGGCCTTCCACTTACCGGCCCCATGGCTCTGCAGACGCTGCTCCCACTCCTAGGCCTGCTGCAGTTTCCTCCTCACACAGAATTGCTGTAGGTGATTCTAGGCTGCGTGCGAGGCCACGCCCCCTTTCTTAAAGTGGCATGCCCCAAATCCTGGAAGTGATCTCAAAGGTCACCTGCTGCCTAATAGGTATTTAAGTTCACTTCCCCCGGCAGCAGGCGCCCGAGCAACGCCTCTATTAGTGCATTGCCAGTGTCCTAATCTGTTTCTGCTATTGTTTATGATCCGTACATTTGTTACCTGATTCTAATCCTGTGTCTCACCATAGTGCCATCTAGACCATACCGGCTGTGGACGTCACCACCTACTCCTACCGTGGACGTCACCGTGCCATACCTGCCGTGGACACTATCTGTACCGTTCCGGCTGTGGACGTCACCACCCATTCCTACCGTGGACGTCACCGTGCCATACCTGCCGTGGACACTATCCGTACCGTACCGGCTGTGGACGTCACCTGCTGTGAAACATCTCCGGTGCCACTTCCGTGTTCCGCCTGCCGCAGACATCGTACCCGAGCCACGCCTGGCCGTACAGAGACTCCTACCTCCGGTCCCTGGCTGCCGTGCATTTAGGCCTTCTGGGGAGGCGCCGCACAGTCCCTGTATAGGGGTTCGCTGCTGGCCGTCTTCTCAGGGGAGTCCGGTGCACGGTCCAGTGGGTCCACCTCCGGACGTTCGCCGCTCCTCGGTGAGCGTAACAGTTTGCTCGGGCCATGGACTCCGCCAGGATCACGGTTAACCCGCTGAATGACCTGCAACAGGAGCTCTCCCGCCAACGTGAGACCCAAGCAAGGTTCGTGGCTTACATAAAGTCTGTGGAATCCCGTCTGGCATCCATGCAAACCTCCGTATCCTCCGACAGCTCCCAGTTGAGTGAACTACTGCAGGAACTGTCCCGCCAGCATGAGGCCCAGAGACGCATGGCTGAAGACATGGCGGCCGTGGATTCCCGTCTAAATGCCCTGCAGAATCCGGCCTCCTCTACAACTCCCGACTCTGCAGGATTATCGACATACATGTCTCCTTCTCGCCTGGCCTCCCCACCCATGTATGGAGGGGATCCCCGTTTGTGTCGCGGTTTCTTAAACCAGTGCTCCCTGCACTTTGAGCTGTCGCCGCTGCAGCAAGCGACCGATCGCTCGAAAATCGCATTTATCATGTCTCATCTGACTGGTCAGGCTCTGGCTTGGATGAATCCGCTCTGGGAAAAGAATGACCCGACCGTCCAAGTCCTGTCCGTCTTTCTGACCACCTTCCGTAAGGTGTTCGATGAACCAGGCCGTCTCTCATCTACTGCCTCTTCACTCATGAGAATCCACCAGGGGAATCTCACCGTGGGACAGTATGCAATCGAGTTCCGCACTCTGTCCTCCGAGCTCAAGTGGAACAATGACGCCTTGGTAGCTGCCTTTTGGGAAGGGTTATCCGGAAAAATCAAGGATGAACTGGCCGGCCGGGATGTACCTACCACCCTGGAAGAGCTGATCTCTCTGGCTACCCGTATTGATCTCCGCTTCCAAGAGCGTGCCAGAGAGGTCACCCGGGCAAGAAGAACCCCGCGCCTTGCGCCCACCTTCCAAAGGCCGATGTTACCTTCCTCCACCAGGCCTACTGCTCCGCACGAGCCCATGGAGGTCGACCGCGTCACTGAGTCCAGACTGCGACAGAGGAATCGGAGAATGGCAGGAGAGTGCTTTTACTGCGGAAGTGCCAAACATCTGATTCAAGACTGTCCAGTAAAGCCGGGAAACTACAGAGCCTAGGGTCCATCGGAGAGGCCACCCTAGGTCACGCCAAGTCCTCTCCTTTTTTCCAGGTGCCCGTATCCCTGTCCTGCGGCTCCATCCGGTTGTCAGTACATGCGTTCCTGGATTCTGGCTCCGCCGGGAACTTTATTCAGCAGTCCGTGGTGGATCTACACCAGATTCCCGTCCGATGTCTTGCTACCCCCATCAGTCTGTCTTCCGTGGATGGAAAGCCGCTTTCCGAACCCATCCGGTTCATCACAGAGAACTGTACAATGCAAGTGGGGTTGCTACACTCTGAGACAATCGCCTTCCATGTGCTCCCTGGCATGGCTCATGCTCTTCTTCTGGGAATACCCTGGCTTCGGTCACACAAGCCTGTGCTCGACTGGGATTCCGGAGACATCCTGCAATGGGGTGCTTCTTGCCACAATCACTGCCTGACACCAGTGCATCCTCCGCACCCACCAGTCAAACCGGTCAACCTTCCCGGGTTACCTCCCGCCTACTGGTCCTTTTCCGATGTCTTTGACAAAAAGGAAGCTGAGACGTTGCCGCCACACAGACCCTACGATTGTCCCATCGACCTGCTCCCAGGTACAACCCCTCCTCGTGGGCGCATCTACCCACTGTCGCGAGAAGAGACCCAAGCCATGTCTGACTACATAAAGGAGAATTTAGCACGAGGCTTCATCCGAAAATCCTCCTCTCCCGCCGGAGCGGGATTCTTCTTTGTGGGAAAAAAGGATGGGGGTCTACGGCCCTGCATTGACTACCGCGGATTGAATAAGATCACGGTGAAAAACAGGTATCCGCTACCCCTTATACCAGAACTGTTTGACCGTTTCCGAGGTGCCAAGATCTTTTCCAAACTAGATCTCCGGGGTGCATACAATCTGGTTCGCATTCGGTCGGGAGACGAATGGAAGACCGCGTTCAACACTCGTGATGGGCACTATGAATACCGAGTGATGCCCTTCGGGCTCAGTAACGCACCGGCGGTCTTCCAGGAGTTTGTGAACGACGTCTTCCGTGATCTTCTCTACACCTGCGTAGTTGTGTATTTAGATGACATCCTTATCTTCTCTCCGGACTTGCATACCCATCGAAGACATGTCCGTCTGGTCCTGCGGAGATTGAGAGAGAATCGCCTTTACGCCAAACTCGAGAAATGCCTGTTTGAGCAGACCTCGTTACCCTTCCTTGGCCACATAGTCTCGGATACCGGCCTGAAGATGGATCCTGACAAGGTTTCAGCCGTACTGAAATGGCCCCGTCCGGAAGGGTTGAAGGCTCTCCAGCGATTCCTGGGATTCGCCAACTATTACCGGCAATTCATTCCACATTTCTCATCTCTGGTGCGCCCCATATCCTCTCTCACTCGCAAAGGGGAGAACCCGAAGAAATGGACACCGGAAGCTGAAGAATCGTTCCTGTCCCTTAAACGTGCCTTTGCTTCTGCTCCAGCCTTACACAGACCCGACATCAACCAGCCGTTTATCCTTGAGGTAGATGCCTCCTCATCCGGAGCCGGTGCGGTCCTTACACAGAAAACGTCAGAGGGTAAGACCGTAACCTGCGGCTTCTTTTCTAAGGCTTTCTCCCCAGCAGAACGAAACTACTCAATCGGAGACCGTGAGTTGCTGGCAGTCAAGCTGGCTCTGGAGGAATGGCGATACCTGCTGGAAGGGTCATTGCATCCAGTTACCATCTATACTGACCACAAGAATCTGGCATATCTTCAGACAGCCCGCAGGCTAAACCCCCGACAGGCCCGATGGTCATTATTCTTTGCCCGCTTTGATTTCGTTCTGCATTTCCGTCCAGCCGAGAAGAACCTGAAAGCCGATGCGCTGTCTCGATCATTCCTGTCAGAGGACCAGGAGGATGAACCTCGGCACATCATAGAACCTTCCAAACTAATGGCGGCTCCAGTCGGCATGCATCACCTTCCTCCCGGTAAGACGTTTGTTGCTGAGGTCAATAGGGAACGTGTACTCCGGTGTGGACACTCTTCCAGAATAGCAGGTCACGTGGGTCAAAAGAAATCTCTGCAGTTGATATCCCGATATTACTGGTGGCCAGGGTTACGTCAAGACGTCCAGGACTTTTGTTCATCCTGTCCCTCCTGTGCCCGGAACAAGGTGCCGAAGACCCTTCCGGCGGGCCCTTTGCTTCCTTTACCTGTACCATCCGCTCCATGGCAACATATCGGCATGGATTTCATCACGGACCTGCCAAAATCGTCTGGCTGCACAGTCATCTGGGTGGTAGTGGACCGGTTCTCCAAGATGGCCCACTTCACACCACTCTCCGGGCTACCGTCCGCTCCGGTTCTTGCTGACTTCTTCATCCAACACATCTTCCGGCTTCATGGCTTGCCTCTCCATATCGTGTCCGACAGAGGGGTCCAGTTCACCGCTCGGTTCTGGAGAGCAGTCTGCAAGATGATGGATGTGGAATTGGACTTTTCTTCTGCCTACCACCCTCAGTCCAATGGGCAAGTGGAGCGCATTAACCAAATCCTGACTAACTATCTCCGCCACTTCGTGGACGAACACCACAGCGACTGGGTCAAACTGCTTCCGTGGGCCGAGTTCTCCTATAACAACCATGACAGTGAGTCCTCTGCTAAATCTCCGTTCCAGGTGGTGTATGGACAGCGACCCAAAGTGCCGTGTCCTGTGACAAGTTCCTCAGGCAACCCTTCAGCTGATGACCTCGTGAGGTCCTTCTCCGCCGTCTGGGCTGAGACCAAGTCGGCTCTGGAACGGTCCTCTGTCCGCATGAAGAAACACGCTGACAAGAAACGTCTGGATGTTCCTTTCTTCCGACCCGGAGATAAAGTCTGGCTCTCGTCCAAGTATGTCCGCCTGAAACAGCCGTCTTACAAGCTGGGTCCCCGCTTCCTTGGTCCCTTTGAAGTGCTCCGACGGATCAATGAGGTGTCCTACAAGTTGAAGCTGCCGTCGACTCTTCGCATCCCGAACTCCTTCCATGTGTCCCTCCTCAAGCCGGTGGTCCTGAGTCGTTTCCATGGTGATCCTGGGGTCTCGCCTCCTCCTGTTGGTGATGATGACGTCTATGAGGTAAAAGCCATCCTTGCGGCTAAGGAGGTCCGAGGTAAAACCTATTATCTGGTGGACTGGAAGGGGTTCGGTCCTGAGGAGAGGACGTGGGTACCTGCGGAGGACGTGGATGCTCCTCGTCTCCTCCGGAGCTTCCTGAGGAGGAGGGGGCTTCAGGGGGGGGTACTGTAACGCCTGGTCCCACCAGACCCCGGGGGGGAGCTCTCCCTCACATCTGCCCGGTCCCAGCATGGCTCCCACATGCATTCCTGCCCCCACTCCCAGGCAGAGAAGGCCTTCCACTTACCGGCCCCATGGCTCTGCAGACGCTGCTCCCACTCCTAGGCCTGCTGCAGTTTCCTCCTCACACAGAATTGCTGTAGGTGATTCTAGGCTGCGTGCGAGGCCACGCCCCCTTTCTTAAAGTGGCATGCCCCAAATCCTGGAAGTGATCTCAGAGGTCACCTGCTGCCTAATAGGTATTTAAGTTCACTTCCCCCGGCAGCAGGCGCCCGAGCAACGCCTCTATTAGTGCATTGCCAGTGTCCTAATCTGTTTCTGCTATTGTTTATGATCCGTACATTTGTTACCTGATTCTAATCCTGTGTCTCACCATAGTGCCATCTAGACCATACCGGCTGTGGACGTCACCACCTACTCCTACCGTGGACGTCACCGTGCCATACCTGCCGTGGACACTATCTGTACCGTTCCGGCTGTGGACGTCACCACCCATTCCTACCGTGGACGTCACCGTGCCATACCTGCCGTGGACACTATCCGTACCGTACCGGCTGTGGACGTCACCTGCTGTGAAACATCTCCGGTGCCACTTCCGTGTTCCGCCTGCCGCAGACATCGTACCCGAGCCACGCCTGGCCGTACAGAGACTCCTACCTCCGGTCCCTGGCTGCCGGGCATTTAGGCCTTCTGGGGAGGCGCCGCACAGTCCCTGTATAGGGGTTCGCTGCTGGCCGTCTTCTCAGGGGAGTCCGGTGCACGGTCCAGTGGGTCCACCTCCGGACGTTCGCCGCTCCTCGGTGAGCGTAACAATTAGCTGCTTGCAAAGGATTGTATTTGGTGCTAGGCACCACATGGTGAGTACTTTGGGCAAGGGCACTGTGATGGCAGCATTATAGTTGATTGTGTTACAGGCATTGTTAGGCCTAAGCCACACGGCGAGAAAAACGGTGCGAGTTTAGTGCAATAAAACATCGCATTCCACTCGGATCAATATTAGCCTTTGTGTCAGTACACATTGGCAATTATTTTCTCAGCCCTAATCTTTCCGAGAAAACAATCTCAGCATGCTGCGATTGTAATGTGAGACTCTTTCTCTCGCACCCACTCAAGTGTATGGAGCAAGAGAAAAATCGCACTGCACTTGCAGTACACCGGTGTACCGCGAGTGCAGTGCAAGAATGGCAATAGCAGACTACGGAGGAGAGAGGGAGATAAATCCCTCCCACCCCTCTGCAGAGCTGGCCCACCACCCGCAGCTGAGGTCCGATCGCACAGTCGGACCTCAGTCGTAGGGACACTGGAATGACACGCGGCTCCTGCTGTGCTGCCAGCGTGACCCGAGTGTCATGCGAGGATCGCAATAGTGCCCCGTGTAGCCCAGGCCTTATGGAAAAACTACTGTTTGTCTTCAGTAGGAAGATAAATTGGTGGTTATATATGCAAGAGTAAATAAACTTCTTGCACCTACTAAGGGGAACAAGAAGAGAATATGCCAACCATAGGGCACAAGCATGGTCTTAATATTCAATCAACTCAAAATATTATGTAACATGACTTTCACACAATTGACGTTTGCGGAAAACACCATTTCTTTAATTTCAAGTACAATGTAAAACTTATGTAATTACATCGATATATAACCTGCATTGACTAAACTGGGGTGTACTGAAACTCAGTAACTAGGGCAGTATAAACCATAAATTCAGCGCTATGTGGTGTGCATATAACAGGAAAAGTGGTTTCACTGTGGGCTATTGTCAGTTTCTTAACTTCACTTGTTTTCTGTTAAGTTTTGATATTATTACCATCAATACACCTAAAGAAGACGGAAGCATGAGTTTCTGGTATTTACTTTTCACGCTCTTTTTTCGGCCAGGTAAGGATATGTACATATGGTAACATTTCTTAATATTTACTGCTAAAACAAAAGGTTTACATTACCAGTAAAGTTAAACTGTAATATGCTGACTTATACCGTATTTTGGGTAGTAGACAGAATTTTTTTTTAAAAAAAAGAGAAAGATTATTTAACAATAAACAAAAATATAATTTAATATACTGTATTTGCCAAATAGTAAAAGAATAAAGAAAAGCATTATTTCTGTTGCTGGAGTCTTAAACTTTGCTTTATTTGTCATTTTTAGCATCTTTTACTAACTAAATTAACATTATATAGTTTAACTAATATAATTGTTTAGAGTCGAGCAAGTAAATTTGCAGGATCTTGGTACAGTGGTTACTTCGCTAGTCCATGGTCGTTGGACTAGAGCCCTATGAACGCCCTCCTACCTGTCAATATTCCCATTTTCTCTTTACTAATTGCCATATTGGCATATCTGAGCCTAGATCAAAGATACAGCAGGGAAAAATCTGAAAAGCTGAAAAGCTGAAAATGTTAAAGTTTATCATGTAGCCACCCGACACATCACCGGTTAACATTATAAGTCACATAAATTTCGAGCTCCCCCTGAAGTCCCGAAAGAGGATCAAATGACCCTTAGTATAAACTGAATAGAACTAACTAGAAACTAAATGGCTAAACTCAATGGAAAACAACAACCTCCTGTGGTGTGACAGTAATGGCCTTAATTACAGCACAAAAGACGGTGATTATAGGATGCTAGCTAAAATCCTTCAGGTCATTTGACCCGTCTCTGGGTTCCAAAGGTAGAAATAATAATGACCCCTTTCTGGGACTTCTAGTGTTAAAGCGTGAGCTGCCTGTGTTTCTGCACCTCTCACTCCCAACTCTCGCTTTTTACCCGTGATAACCGACTTCCTCCACAAACCATGAAAATTAGCCACATTCACACATCAGCATTTGGTAAATATTTTACATTAATATTTATAAGCCAAAATGAGAAAAGGAACAATCATAGAAAGGGTGTAAATAAAAATGTGCACCACTTCTGTAATTTTGGCCAACTCCTGTTTGTGGCTTACAAATACTGTTATGAACACTGACCAAAATACCACACATTGAACATTTGATCTAGAAAAATTAGCAATTTTTCATCTGTATTGTCATTTTTATGAAATCTGTATTCCAATGTTTTTTTACATCATCAATGAAAAAAATGGCCAAAACGTTTTGTAAGTTAATAATGGCAATGTACCTCCAAAGACTAATGCTGTATAGATTTGTTTTGTGCACCCATAGACTTTATATGGGAAGTCTCATCTGTAATAAAAAAGACTGTAATGCATATTGCATTTTTTTATCACAGGACATTCGGTTCCCCTCACAAAAAAACCCACAAAAACTGCCCAAATGAATAATATTGGTCCAAGTGCTGTTCATGTGATGTCAGTTTTTTTCATAGACAATACTCGGACTTAAAATATTGTTGAGTTAACTTAAAATGAGTCCTGGATTACTGTTGTAACTTTGGTCCAAGATTGATACATTTTGTTAACATGCCCACCATCCCTTCAGACCAGCCAGTATGAAGAAAGGAGGCAGAATGGGAGAATACAGGAGGGAGATCAATGATGTGTGATCCTCCTAATGTATAATGCACACAAAAGAAATCTGTTCTTTATTATTATTGGAAAAAATACACTGAAAGTATATAAGAAAAGTGAGTACACCCCTCCAATTTTTTAAAATATTTTATTATATTTTCATGGGACAACACTGAAGATATGACTTTTTGAAACAAGTAGTAGTTAGCGTCCAGCTTGCATAACAGTGTAAATATAGTGTGCTCGCTAATTAACTCAGCAGACAGCCATTAATCTCTGAATCGCTTGCAACAAAGTGAGCACACCTCTAAGTTAAAATGGCCAAATTGTGCCCAAATTGTCAATATTTTGTGTGGCCGTCATTATTTTCAAACACTGCCTTAACTCTCTTGGGCAGGGGTGTACATACCCCACTCCCCCAAAAATTAAAGTATATATATATATATATATATATATATATATATATATATATACACAGTCATATGAAAAAGTTTGGGCGCCCCTATTAATGTTAACCTTTTTTCTTCATAACAATTTGGGTTTTTGCAACAGCTATTTCAGTTTCATATATCTAATAACTGATGGACTCAGTAATAGTTCTGGATTGAAATGAGGTTTATTGTACTAACAGAAAATGTGCAATCCGAATTTAAACAGAATTTGACCGGTGCAAAAGTATGGGCACCTCAACATAAAAGTGACATTAATATTTTGTAGATCCTCCTTTTGCAAAAATAACAGCCTCTAGTCGCTTCCTGTAGCTTTTAATGAGTTCCTGGATCCTGTATGAAGGTATATTTGACCATTCCTGTTTACAAAACAATTCCAGTTCAGTTAAGTTTGATGGTGGCCGAGCATGGACCGCACGCTTCAAATCATCCCACAGATGTTCAATGATATTCAGGTCTGGGGACTTGGATGGCCATTCCAGAACATTGTAATTGTTCCTTTGCATGAATGCCTGAGTAGATTTGGAGCTGTGTTTTGGATCATTGTCTTGCTGAAATATCCATCCCCTGCGTAACTTCAACTTCGTCACTGATTCTTGCACATTATTGTCAAGAATCTGCTGATACTGAGTTGAATCCATGCGACCCTCAACTTTAACAAGATTCCCGGTGCCGGCATTGGCCACACAGCCCCAAAGCATGATGGAACCTCCACCAAATTTTACTGGGGATAGCAAGTGCTTTTCTTGGAATGCCGTGTTTTTTTGCCTCCATGCATAGCGCCTTTATGTATGACTAAACAACTCAATCTTTGTTTCATCAGTCCACATGACCTTCTTCCAAAATGTAACTGGCTTGTCCAAATGGGCTTTTGCATACCTCAGGCGACTCTGTTTGTGGCGTGCTTGCAGAAACGGCTTCTTTCGCATCACTCTCCCATACAGCTTCTCCTTGTGCAACGTGCGCTGTATTGTTGACCGATGCACATTGACACCATCTGCAGCAAGATGATGCTGCAGGTCTTTGGAGGTAGTATGTGGATTGTCCTTGACTGTTCTCACCATTCTTCTCTGCCTTTCTGATATTTTTCTTGGCCTGCCACTTCTGGGCTTAACAAGAACTGTACCTGTGTTCTTCCATTTCCTTACTATGTTCCTCACAGTGGAAACTGACAGTTTAAATCTCTGAGACAACTTTTTGTATCCTTCCCCTGAACAACTATGTTGAATAATCTTTGTTTTCAGATCATTTGAGAGTTATTTTGAGGAGCCCATGATGCCACACTTCATAGCAGATTCAAATAGGAGAACAACTTGCCAATTATGTAAGGCAAATCAAAATATTTCCCACAATCCCTTGTCAAGAGGTTAATTAAGTATTTGATGGAAAGGTCCTCCTCAACAGCAGGAAGAAGCAAATGACACAAGGCTTTGCAGTCGAGATGTTTACACACAGTCTGTGAGTAGTGCAGCTGACCAGTTTCCCCGTGGTGTGCCAGGATTCACTGTTGCGGGCCTCCGCCAATCCCAAACACGTCAAGGGTCAGTACCGTACCGGTGCACCCCTCAATGTGTCTCACCTGGCCGTCTCTCTAGCGATGACCTTCATTGGACTGTCCTGCACCTCCGCCATGGGCCCTGACTAAAGGGTGGCTGACAGTGGTCCTTTTCAAGCCTCCCTTGCAGAGGATGAGTGGCAGGTTGTGGCCTCGGGTGCCTACAGCAATCACCCGGGCCGTCGGATTGCTAAAAGAAATATCTCTCTTCCTTTTACCTGGGGACCGTCCCCATTATTGCGGCCAGATTCCTCCACGCCGGTATTCTTGGTGGAATAAGCCCACGGAGGCCTCTTACACCTCTGTGGCACTCTGGACCCCTTTTCTCGGTGTCACCTTGGTCTAGCAGGATCCCAGGATCTTCACCTTAAACTATAGTCTCTCCCTCCTTCTGACTGGACTCCTGTCAACTCTCCGTCAATCGCTCTGACTGAAACTCTCTCCCTGACTCATACTGACTGGTTCAAACTGGTTCCCCTCACTACCCCACTGACTCCTCCCATACTCCCTCTGCTAGGCTCCACCTCTCCAGGACAGTGAATGGGACTTAAGACTCCATAACCAGGTACACTCCCATAGTTCTCCATATAATATAATACACCACATAGTCCTCCATGCATTTTAAGGTAAGCCTCATCTAATTCCAGTGAGTATAATGCACCCCCTTTAGTCCTCCATATATCCTAATCTTTCTCCAGTGTCCTTCATATTGTTAAATGCGCACCCATAGCCCTTTAGCCACTGTGTACTCACTGATTAAAAATAGAAAAATAATACTCCCCTCTCCTCGGTTCCCCGACTGCTATCATTCTTTGTGCAAATGCTTTGAAGCTCTGCATGTCTGGGAACAGTGACGCATTAGGGATGTCACTGCACCTGCTGAGCTTTTCAGAGCTCAGACACTCCGGGAGAATGATGAAGGAGTGAACCCTCCTTCTTTCATCATTGCTTTCAACTGTATTGGCATCAGTGAGGGAAGTCTGCCGGCAGGGGCCACTCCAGACTCAGGGGTCCCATAGTTTCCACGTGGTCCGCTGCCATTGGCGGTACGCAACAGCTCTTGGGCATGGAGTTCACTAGAGCTTCATAGGAGCCACTGGAATCCTCTTCCACTCCTATGAACACTGTTATACAAGTTGTACACTGACTACTTTACATTGTATCAAAGTGTTTTATCTTCAGTGTTGTCCCATGAAAAGATATAATAAAATATTGCCATATGCGGGATGTACTCACTTTTGTGATATACTGTATTTACCATCACTACATTTGTAATGATTCGTACTGAAAAAGTAGTTTGTCACATAACTACCTAGGTAAATGTCATAAAAATAGAAGCCAGAATATTTTTTTGTTACTTTGACTCAAAAAAAATAAATTAGAAACGATTAAAAAATAATTATATCAATTAAAATTGCCATTCACTTCACAAGAAAAAGTTCTTAAATTCCCCTATTGTCCGCCAAAAAAGTTCTGAGTCTTAGAATATGGAGACACACATTTTAATTTTTTAAAATGGGATTTTCCTGTGTGAAAATATTACCTTAGAAACAGATTAAACATAGTTGGTATCACAGCGAGAGTGACTCAAAGTGAAAAATGAGCATGCATTTTATCCCATTCAGAAAACCACTGAACAATTTGCTGTTTTAAGATCATTTCAATTGAAAAGTGAATAAAAATTTAAAGCTATCATCAAAAAGTTTCAAGAACCCCCCCCCCAAAAAAAACAAAAAAAACCCACAGTTCGTAACAGGTAAAAGGCTATGTCAAAGAAACAGTTATAGCTTGTATGCAACACTTAAAACATTAGCTTTTTGGGGAGAAATTCAATGATATTGTAAAAAGTAATGAAATATACTTATTTTATTACTTTTTTACAATAGTTTTTATTTCCATGTCTGTAGTGAACCAAACTAGAAATTAAATATGCTATATATCCATAGAAAATATGGTAAAAAGATGTAGTGTAAAAATTATCTAAACATTACACACAAAAATGACAACTTGTCCTGAAGAAAATAAACCGTAATACAAGTCTGTTAACAGAAAAAATAAAAAAGTTATGTCTTCCATAATATAGTGAGTGACACAAAAAAAACCATATACATATATTTATAGATAGAAATGTAATTATTAAAAGGCAAAAACTAAGCTAATAGAAGCATTTCACAACATATATTTCAACACCACAGATATTCCCCACAGATTTAACTAAATTGGCCAAGTAATGTGCTCCGTCTTTATCTTTCCAGGTCTGTCTCTTTCCCCGTCTGTCTCTTTCAAGGTCTGTCTCTTTCCAGGTCTGTCTCTTTCCAGGTCTGCCTCTTTCCTCGTCTGCCTCTTTCCTCGTCTGCCTCTTTCCCCGTCTGCCTCTTTCCCCGTCTGCCTCTTTCCCCGTCTGTCTCTTTCCCCATCTGTCTCTTTCCCCATCTGTCTCTTTCCCTGTCTGTCTCTTTCCCTGTCTGTCTCTGTCTGTCTCTTTCCCCATCTGTTTCTTTCCCCGTCTGTCTCTTTCCCTGTCTGTCTCTTTCTCCGTCTGTCTCTGTCTGTCTCTTTCTTTGTCTGTCTCTATCTCTCTGTTTCTTTCCCCATCTGTCTCTTTCCAGGTCTATCTCTTTCCCAGGTCTGTCTCTTTCCCCATCTGTCTCCCCACCTCTTTGTCTGTGTCTTTTCCTGTCTGTCTCTTTCCCTGTCTGCCTGTCCTTGTCTGTCTCTATTTCTCTGTCTCTTTCCCCATCTATCTCTATCAAGGTCTGTGTCTTTCCCCATCTATCTTTGTCTGTCTCTCTGGCTGTCTCCTGTTTCCCTGTCTGCCTGTCTCTGTCTGCATGTCTGTCTGTCTCTTTCTCCATCTGTCTCTTTCCAAGTCTGTATCTTTCCAGGACTGTCTCTCTTTTTCACCGTTTGTCTCTGTCTGTCTCTTTCCCTGTCTTTCTCTATCTCTCTGTCTCTTTCGCCGTCTGTCTCTCTCTATCCGTCTCCCCACCGACATCTTATTACCTCACATATAAGCTTCTTATACTATGAATATCTTTTGTTACTATAGCAACCACTCACAGCTCCTACCAATAACCTGTAGTTCTAGGCTCCATTTACTTTAATGAAGGCATGTTTTTTGGAGAGTAACTGTAAAGCCCAGGGTTACATTTTCCTGTCAAAACATAGTCTACAACGTTCCCTGGGTCACATGAGGTGTCTGTGCAAAATTTCGTGATTGTAAATGCGACGGTGCGGATACACTTTTCGTTTCACTTTTTCTCCATTATGTAGATAGGGGCAAAATTGATTGGTAAATTGGAACGCGTGGGGTTAAAATTTCGCCTCACAGCATAGCCTATGACACTCTCGGGGTCCAGACGTGTGAGTGTGCAAAATTTTGTGGCTGTAGCTGCGACGGTGCAGATGCCAATCCCGGACATACATACATACATACATACATACATACATACATACACACATAAATACACATGCTCGGGTTAATAACTGTTGTTAATAAAATAGAATGTATTAACATTCCCGGGATAGAATGTATAAATTGAATGTATTAACGCCCGGGATAGTAACTGTCTCTCTGTTTCTTTCCCATTCTCTGTCTGTTTCCCCCTCTGTATATATCTCTCTGTCTCTCTCTCTATCTCTTTGTCTGTCTGTCTCTTTCCCTGTCTGTCTCTGACTGTCTCTGTCTCTTTCTCCGTCTGTCTCAATCTCTTTCCCTGTCTGTCTATCTATGTCTTTCCTTGTCTGTCTATCTATCTCTGTCACTTTCCCTGTCTGTCTCTTTCCCTGTCTGTCTCTGACTTTCGCTGTCTCTTTCTCCATCTGTCTCAATCTCTTTCCCTATCTGTCTATCTATCTCTTTCCTTGTCTGTCTATCTATCTCTGTCACTTTCCCTGTCTGTATCTTTCCCTGTCTGTCTCTTTCCCTCTCTTTCCCTGTCTGTCTCTTTCCCTCTCTTTCCCTGTCTGTCTCTTTCCCTCTTTCCCTCTGTCTATTTCCCTGTGTCTGTCTCTTTGTCTGTCTCTTTACCTGTCTTTGTCTGTCTCTTACCCTGTCTGTCTTTTTCCCTCTCTTTCCCTGTCTGTCTGTTTCCCTGTGTCTGTCTCTGTCTCTTTGTCTGTGTCTGTCTCTTTAACTGTCTGTGACTGTCTCTTAACCTGTCTCTCTCTTTCCCTCTCTTTCCCTGTCTGTCTCTTTCCGTCAGTCTGTCTCTTTCCCTGTCAGTCTGTCTCTTTGTGTCTGTCTCTTACCCTGTCTATGTCTGTTTCTTAGCCTGTTTGTGTCTGCCTCTTTCCCTGTCTGTGTCTGTCTCTTTCCCTGGCTGCATTGTGACACGCCAACATTCCATTTAAGGGCGTGGCTGTGCATTCTTCTGAAGTTCTGGCTGCACTGTGGCTCCCAGCTCCATTCGCTTTAATGGAGGCAGGTTTTTTGGGGAATACCTGTAAAGCGCGGGGTTAAAATTTCCCCTCAAAACATAGCCTATGACGCTCTCGGGGTCCATAAGTGTGAGTGTGCAAAATTTACTGGCTGTAGCTGCGACGGTGCAGATGCCAATCCTGGACATACATACATGTACACACACACATACATACACACATTCAGCTTTATATATTAGATATTCATTTTTTGAACTTATTTTAAGTATTTTTAATGTACAAACAAAGTAAAATATTAATAAAGCTTTATAAGGCTTTATCTAGGTAAATGTACTGACACACAGAATAAAATTATTTTGTCATTTATACCACACAATAGAGGTTGTTTTTTTTCTCCTATTACTTTTTAGGAAATAAAATATTAAATTAATGGAAAAATGCATTTTTTAATGTGTGCATTGGACTTGCACTTTATTTTTAAAATGATGTAAAATGCCTTGGTA
This sequence comes from Anomaloglossus baeobatrachus, assembly GCF_048569485.1. Taxonomy (NCBI): domain Eukaryota; kingdom Metazoa; phylum Chordata; class Amphibia; order Anura; family Aromobatidae; genus Anomaloglossus; species Anomaloglossus baeobatrachus. Next base: position 214,036,550 of record NC_134354.1, read on the forward strand.
TTTCGGGACGGGGAAGTGGGGATAATATATAGCCCACTCTAAGGCTCTTCCTTGAAAATTTGAAAAAGTGCTGTTTGGCTAAGTTCACACACTGCGTTTTTTTGACACTGCGTGTTTGTGCATTTTTTGCGCCAAAAAACGCACCCGCGGCAAACAATTGTGGCAAAAAACGCTTAGGTTTTTACCACGTTTTGGTGCGTTTTTTTGCTGCGTTTTGCTGCATTTTTGCTCACTGCGTTTTTATGCGTTTTTTATCAGTGAACAATATGTTCTTCATTCTCCACTAGTGTATGCAGGAGAGCAGACAGCTGCAGAACTACAAGGCTCAGCATGCTCCATCCAGGACTGTATGCTGGAGGGAGAGGCAGGAGGAGCAGAACTACAAGGCTCAGCATACTCCATCAAATAGTGTATGCAGGAGAGCAGACAGCAGCTGCAGAACTACAAGGCTCAGCAAAGTTTTTTGACCCCCAAAAAAATGACGTGGGCTTCGCCATATTTTGTATGCTAGCCAGGTACAGCAGGCAGGTACAGGCTGCCCCCAACCCCCAGCTGCCTATTTGTACCAGACTGGGAACCAAAAATATAGGGAAGCCCATTTTTTTTTAATTATTTCATGAATTTCATGAAATAATTTAAAAACAAATGATGTGGGCTTCGCCCAATGTTTGAGTCCAGCCAGGTAAAACTAGGCAGCTGGGGATTGGAATCCGCAGTGCAGGGTGCCCAAGCTTTCTGGGCACCCCCACCACGAATTGCAGTCTGCAGCCACCCCAGAAAATGGCGCTTTCATAGAAGCGCCATCTTCTGGCGCTGTATCCAACTCTTCCAGCAGCCCTGATGCCAGGTGGCTCGCTGGGTAATAATGGGGTTAGGGCTAGCTGTATATTATCAACTGACTCTAAGCCCGAAATTCATGGTGTGATGCCAATATTAGACATGGCCACCATGAATTTCTAGTAAAGATAAAAAAAAACACAACACACAGAAAAATATTTTTATTAGAAATAAAATACAACACAATTAGTGACTCCATCTTTATTAAAATAAAGAACCCCCCTCCACAGTAATCCTGGGTCAAGGGTCCCGCACCGTCCAATCCGGATCCAATATAATCTGATCGGTTTGCTGGAAGGCAAAGCAATCAGAGGATGTGTCAGGTTCAAGGATGTGAATTGCATGACACAGCAGCTGATTGTATAAAAGCTGTTTATACAATCAGCTGATGCATCAGTGCAAAAAAAAAAGCAAAAATAACAACAACTACATGCGTCTATGCTGACTCCCGTCCGATCGCTGCAGGAGCTGCCGATAATCAGCTGATGAAGTCTCTTGATGGCATCAGCTGATAGTTTAAGCCGGCCGGGCGGTAAAAAGCCAGTGGCACCGCAAGACTTACGATCAGCTGATGCGTCAGGTGCCGCATCAGGTGATCACTGCCAGGTCCTGCAGCCATCGGACGTGCCTGGGAGCCGGCACACAGCCGGAGCGGGGGTGGCGGTACTGGGAGAGGAGCTGGGAGCGGACACTTTTTTTTTCCACTGTTCACTTTTGATTTGGCAGCTGCTTCCATCTCCTGCCCGGCCATGGCGCCACACGGGAGCGGACATGGCGCACGGGAGATTGAAGCAGCGGTGGCGGTACCGGGAGGATTCACTCTTCTGTGTTTACCAACAGTAGGAATCCTCTTCCTGTACATGTCACTTTACTACCCACCCCTTGCGTTTATAGCTGCGTTTTTAGTCATAGAAACGCACTGAAATGCAGCTATATTTGCAATTTGCAGTTTTGATTGCATTTTTGAACATCTCATTGAACTCAATGGGTGGAAAAACGCAAAAATAATTGACAAGCTGCATTTTTGTGGGCACCACAAAAACGCAGCTAAAAAAAATGCTGTGTGCAGACAGCAAAAATGAAAACTCATAGACTTTGCTGGGGAAGCAAAGTCATGCAGTTTTCTGAGCAAAAACGCACCCGATGAACGCACAAAAACGTCGCGAAAAACGCACTGTGTTAACTTACCCTTAAACTTCTAAGCTGACTAATGTCTCAAAAAAAGAAACGGACATATAAAAAATTATACAAATATAAAATAAACTTATGGGAATTGTCAATTATTAACTATTTTTTGTGGTATGACTGGCGGCTGTTTTAAAAGTGTACAGTTTTTCCAATTAATTGGAAATTACAATTTTTGTTTAATAAATACAAAACAGATTAAGTAGACCTACATTTACTATTATTGTAAATGACGATGTGTCGAGGAAAAAAATCCTAGAACCACAGGGATACGTATAGGCATTCCAAAGTTATTGGTATGTAAAATTTAATGTAAAAACAGAATATACGGTAAGTCTCGCCAGTTTTTATCATTTTATAAAAGATATACTGTATAATACAATGAAACATCCCTTAGTGATATGCATGGACTCTGCACAAAATGCTGTAAGTTTGAGTCTGAAGACCTGCCACCAGACTGGGCAGTGAGACCTGGGCTGTGAAATACGCTCATGCAGCCTAATAGATTGCGTCATTAAATATACTTTCCAATCGTATTACGGACAAATTTGGTGTGCTTTGTCAGGCGTCTTCTGCGGGAATGCCTTACCTTTGCGACATTCTTGGTCACTTTATGGCCTTTATTAACGCCAATCTTCATAGGAAGCCTGATAGTTATTCTGTGAAGTCTGATGGCGGACACACCAGAATCATGTTAAGTTAGCCTAATACTGATCACAGTTCACATATAACAATATTTACAAAAGACACAGGACATAATTCACATTACACTACCTGACAACACAATAATGCAGTTGGTGTCTTCAAGGTAAGTAACCCTACAGCACCCAGTCCACTTTCTTTTGTGTCCTCCTAAGCTACAGTATTGGGGGCGACTGCAACATCTGCCCCCAACTATAGTTACACTCCTATTCACTGTTTACTAAATGGTGGGTTTCTGGCTGTTTGGAATGTCACTATTCCTCAGAATCGATGAATGGCAGTGATGCTGGGGTAGATTTACATTGACACCTCATTAAAGCCAAAGTTTTAGTTCCGCAAACAGCAATTGACCAAAACCAGCAATTTTCAGGAAGCAAGGTAAAGGGACCTCATATTAGCAATTCTATTAAGAATAGATGCTAGAAGAATGAAATATCACTTTAAAAAGTAGCAGTAAGGAACCACTAAGTTTTTTAACTGACAAATAGCCTCGATAATAAAATTAATCTGTGACATTACAGTATTATTTTAACGTTTGGCATAACGGTGAAGTTTTATCCCCAACAGAGAGCTTTTATCCCCATTACAAAATGTCGTAGGATGCCTGATCATTACTCAATAGGGGCTGCTAGAAAAAGCCGAGCCCAGTATTCGGCATCCCCATAGGAATTATTGGACCTGCTGGTGGGCATATACATTGACACTCCATTCTAACAGGTCTACAATTGCTACCGATTGATGTGGATGCTAGTAGTTGAATCCCCACTGATCAGCAAGTTGTCAGGTATCCTATAAAAAAGGTGATAATGTGTTTTAATTAGAATAACCCCTTTAAGTATTAGACAGAATTGGTGTAATCTTCTAATGTATTTATGAGATACAAACCTGTGAGTAATATACAGTATTATTATAATCCTACTTAGGCCGGATGGCAAAGGACCTCAGCACAGAGAGAACAAGAACCGGAAAAGCTGGAGAAGACATTACTATTATCTGTAACTATGACAAAACCAGATTTGCACTGTATGATAAATTTTGGTGCCGTGGTGCCTGGAGGGATAGCTGTGAAATTCTATGTGATAACAAATCGTCTGTACAAAACTGTCAGGACAAACGAATGAGCATTAGTGATAACAGATATGGAAAACTTGTCATAACTATGAGAAATCTTGTCTTAGAAGATGGAGGATTGTATTGGTGTGGAATTAGAAAACAATATGGAAATCCTATGATACTGGTAAATCTACAAATCATTGATGGTAAGTTTCCCTGAGTTTGTCTAGAATGTATGATCAAACATAAAATAATTACACTGTAAATAAATGATTTAAAGGAATCGTCCTCTCTTGTCCTTGGATTGTGTATATTATTGCAGCTTATCCCCAGTGAAATGAATAGTGTTGAGCTGCTATACCAGACACAGGCCATTGATGGTCATCGTATTTTTTTTTATCATGGAAGCTTCATTTAACATAGAAATCTACAATAGAAAACAAGTAACCTAGCAGGCCTGCGAGGCCCCAGGTATGCGTTTTAGGGTTAACTGTTACTCTTTGGTAATCTATGTCCTTGCTTTCGATATTTATTTCGATATTATCTATCTAAATTTCACAACAGTCTTTTTAGCTTACCATTGGCTTCTCTGATAAGCCGTTTTACTCTTTGATTGTGAATTCAATTGAGCAAAATGATTTGCAACACTCAAGGGTAGCCCATGGGCACCGTACCAGAACCCTGCAAACCTCCTCCAAACTGCTGGCATCGCCACTGTCTCTTCTGATTAGTAGGCCCAGCACAACATCATCATTACAATGAGATGCAAGGCAAGCATGACATCACATTAGGCCTACTAATAGGAAAATGGATATTGGTAGGAGGAGGTTTTCAGGGCTCTTGTGGCTGCTGGACCAGGGTTCTGCAAATCTTTTTGCTCAACTCTAATTATGAGATGTACCTCTCCTACCTTTCTGACCGCTTGTTCGCTGTATCATTTGCCAGCTCTCTGTTCCTCTCATCTAGTCCCTTAACTCTTGGGGTTCCTCAGGGTTATCTATTATCTCAATATACTGCTACAGCGGATGACTGGCAATTTTTAGCAAGCACACAACAGTGGCCCATGAGTCGTGAATAGTGATGGGCAGACTCGCATATACCCAGGATCGGCGAGTCGAGTCCAACTGGGTTTAAAAAAACCCTGATTCAGGCCTGGAATTGATCCCGGATATCTGCCCGGATGCCGGTCCCCATATAAATCTATGGGGACCCAAATCAGTCACTTTACAATGGTGGTAGAAGGCATAGGGGCTTAGAGCAAGCAAATTATACTTACCAGTCTCCCGCATGGCTGTAATGCTACTTCTGGTCCCACTGATTAACCTCATGCATATGTACTGCTTCTCCACCCACTAGCAGTCCTGCCATCTGTGATTGGTTGCAGTCAGACTGCACCCCCACTCTGTGTGACAGTATGTCTGACTGCTTTCAATTAAAGACACTGTGTGTGTCCCTATTGTGGTGTAATAATAAATAAATACAAAAATTGGCATAGGGTCCCCATAGTATGATACCCAGCACAAATAAAGCATACTGCTACAGGCTGCAGCCCCCCAGCCATGTGCTTATCTTGGCTGTGAATGAAAATAAGAGGCAGCCCATGAGGCTTTTCTTTTTATTTAAATAAATAATTTTAAAAAAATGGCGTGTAGTCCCCCCCAATTTTGATACCCAGCCATGATAAAAGCGAGAGCTGAGGGCTGGTATTCTCAAGCTGGGGAGACCCATGGTTTTGGTCCCCCAGCCTAAAAATAGCAGCCTGTAGGCACCCAGGATTGTTGCATCCATTAGATGTGACAACCCCAGCACTTTATCTGGCTACTCCAGATTGCCCTGGTGCGTAATCAGGGTAATAAGGGTTTAATAACAGCCCACAGCTGCCACTAAGCCCTAGATTAGTCATGGGAGGCATCTATGAGACCCCCATTACTAATCTGTAAATAAAAAGAAATAAACCCAAGCACCCCCAAAATCCTTGCTTTGAAATACAATACAAAAAAACCCACCCTCTTTTACCAATGTATTAACCCCAAAAGTACCCATGTCCAACGTAATCCAAATGAGGTTCCATGATGATTCCAACTCTATTACATCTGAAGGCAGGCACAGCTGTAGAACAATGACCGCCCGCTCTGAGCTTCAGGCAGAGACTGAGTTGCAGCAATGAGCAATGATGTCACTCACGGTATTTACAGAAACACCTGGAGGTCCCCATGGGTCATTCACCTGTGATCACTTGTAACCTGACCTCAGGTGACCTCACCAAACAGACTTGTGTCTCCTGGCAGAAAACCACAGTTTTTTTGCCAAGAGATGCATATTTGGTGCTGAAATTTTTACACCATATTAATGCACCCAATCTACACCTCCTGGCAAAAAAATTGCATCACTACCACATCTTGCCACATGCAGTTTTGATGTGTTTTTTTTGCCAGGAAGGGTAGATTGGGTTGATGAATATGGTGTAAATATTTCTTCACCAAATTTGCATCTCTTGGCCCAAGAATGCAAAAAAATGGTTTTAATGCAGTTCCAGTGTGGTTTTCTGCCAGGAGGTGCACATTTGGTGCTGAGATGTTTGCCCCATATTCCTGCACCCAATCTACACCTCCTGATAAAAAAAATTGCATCACTACTGCATCATACCGCATTTGGTAGTGATGCGTTTTTTTGCCAGGAGGTGTAGAGTTGATGCAGGAATATGTTGTTGAAATTTCAGCACCAAATCTGCATCTCTTGGAAAAAAAACCCTGCGGTTTTCTGCAAGGAGATGCAGGTCTGTGAACTAAGCAACCTCACCTGAGGTCAGATTACCTGCAATAACAGGTGGAGGACCATGTGAACCTCCAGCTGTGAACGCAAATAACCTGAGTGACGTCACTGTTCATCGCGTGGCTCAGTCTCTGCCTGAAGTTACAGCATATGGTCATGTTCTATGGCCACCAGCTGTCACTTCAGATGTAGCAGAGCTGGAATCTTCGTGTGGATTACATTGAACCTGGGTGTTTTGGGGATTAAATTGATTAAAGAGGGTGGGTTTTTTTTGTATTTTATTTCAAATAAAGGATTTTTTCGATGTTTGTGTTTATTTTGTTTTCACTTACAGATTAGTAATCGGGTGTCTCATAGACGCCTCCCATTACTAATCTGGGGCTTAGTGGCAGTTGTGAGCTGTTAATAACACCTTATTTTCCAGATTGCTACTGCATCAGGGCAGTCAGGAAGAGGTTAGCTGAATGCATCTTCTGGTTCAGCTTCAGCTGCTCCCTTACATTTACAATATCCAAGGATGTCTGATCTTCTCCTTTGCTCAAAATGCAAGCTGAAGCTCTTGTCGGTGGGAGGAGGAAGGTCAGCGTGAGGTGAATACATCTGCTGTGATGCAGCTGGCCATGCTGGCACATGTACACATTTAAAGCTACAGTGCCGGCCCACGGTCTCTGAAGCAGTATATGCAAAACAAGGGGGCCTTGTTCTAGTGTCACTGTGTTGAGAAACACGTGATGGTGTCTCCGCGGTGTTGGATGTTGATCTCCCCGAGGTCAACCATCCTTACCTCTGAAGCAGCATATGGCTTGGCGGCCTAAACATATACCCTTCTGCCAACCCAGCCCAGCCTGCCCTTGCAATGCCCCTACTAGACAAACCATCAGTAAATTTGGTTTTCAGTACCATCTATGTGCTGATGACACCCAATTCTATACTTCTTCTTCTAACATCACCCCCTCATTACTACAAAATACCAGTGATTGTCTGTCTGCTGTCTCTAATAACACATCCTCCCTCTATCTAAAATTGAATCTATCAAAAACTGTACTGCTTGTGTTTCCACCTTCTAATAACCTTTCTAAACCCAATATTGCCATTTCCATGAGTGATTCTTAAATAAATCCAAAGAAGAACGCCAGCTGTCTTGGGTGTCACGGATGTATCACAGAGGTATCATGACTGTTTGACAATCCAGTGGCAGCGAGTGCTAGAACATCAGAGATTGACAGCACATGTTGTTATCTGACAGTTCCCTGTTTCTGCGCCAGGCAGACTCTATGACACTGGAGAACTGTCGTTCTGCCTCTCAGTTGCTATCCTCTGACTTCCTTTATAAGCCTCACCCTGAAATGGTTTGGGTGTAGTTTATTTTTTTGGTTTGCTGCTGCTCAGATAAGTGTTTCTCTTTTGCTATCTACTAGGGCTCTGGTGATTGCGGTCATATTCCCCTGTATTGTTCCTTTGTGTCTTCCTTTAGTGTTAGTGGTGTTGACTTAGCCCTAATACCCTCCATACTTAATTAGGGCCCATTTGCCAGGCTAGGACAGGGTACCAGTTATTCCAGCTTGGCGACAGGTGCAGAGCCTGTATAGGGTCAATGAGAGCAGTGAGGGTGAACTGCAGGCTATTGTCAGGGGTTACCACTTCCCCCTTTCCCTAGCTATAAGGCATTCTATCCTCCTTCTTGCTGTCCTATATGGCTGGCATAACCTCTCTCCGCTGCCATGAAATTGGAGTTGTATTTGACTCAGATCTATCTTTCACTCCCTACATCTGATTACTCACTTGCTCATGTCACCTATATCTTGAAAACATCTCTTAAACGTGACCATTTTCATCTGGACTATTGCAACTCTCAACTAATCAGTCTCCCTTTTAGTAAACACTCTCCCCTCCAATCTATCTTGAATGCAGCAGCCAGGATCATATTCCTGTCCAACCGCAACATCAATGCATCTACTCTATGCCAGTCAGACCTAAAAAAGTGATTGTGCCATTCTCCTTTTGCACTGAATTCCAGCAATCTGTATATAAGCCACCAACTACCCTTGCATATCTAAAATATATCTTTCATAATTTTCCTTCACGTATGTTAATGGGCATTGTTGGTCTTTACCTGGAGCCTCTTGTATCCCAACATTAATGTCCTCCTGTCTTTACAGAAGTGTATTATGCCTCCTATGTCATCCACGCAACAAAGTGGATGACATAGGAGGCATAACACACTTGGATGTAGGAACATCGATCAAGACAGACGGAAGTAATTGTTGATATAGAAGAAGCACCAGGCAAAGACCAGCAATATCTATTGGACTGGACTCCATCATGATATGGCGCTGGAGAATTATATAAGGTTTTTTAATATGGAGGAGTTGGGGGCTTTACATATATACTATGTTCCAAATTATTATGCAAATTGGATTTAAGTGTCATAGCGATTATTTTTTTTTTCAATAAAACTCATTGATGGTATAGTGTCTCAGGGTTTTTTGGATCACTGAAATCAATCTCAGATACCTATGATAATTAGTTTGCCAGGTGAGCCCAATAAAAGGAAAACTGGATGTTCCACAATATTAAGGAGGCCACAGCTTTCAAGTAACAAGGGAAAGAAAAAGGATCTCTTTGCTGCTGAAAAGCATCAAATAGTGCAATGCCTTGGACAAGGGATGAAAACATTAAATATTTCACAAAAACCTAAGCGTGATCATCGTACTGTGATGAGATTTGTGGCTGATTCAGAGCACATACGTGTTTGTGCTGATAAAGGCAAAATGAGGAAGGTTTCTGCCAGGCAAGTCCATCAGATTAAGAGAGCAGCTGCTAAAAAGCTATTACAAACCAGCAAACAGATATTTGAAGCTGCTGGTGCCTCTGGAGTCTCTGGAACCTCAAGGTATAGGATCCTTTAAAGGCTTGCTGTGGTGCATAAAGCTACTATTCGGTCACCCCTAACCAGTGCTCACAAGCAGAAATGGTTGCAGTGGGCCCAGACATACATGAAGACTAATTTTCAAACAGTTTTGTTTACTGATGAGTGTCGAACAACCCTGGATGGTCCAGATGGATGGACTAGTGGATGGTTGGTGGATGGCCACCATGTCCCAACAAGGCTGCGACGTCAGGTAGGAGGTGGAGGAGTCATGTTTTTGGCCAGAATCATGGGGAGACATCTGGTAAGCCACTTTTGGGTTCCTGAAGGTGTGAAAATGACCTTTGCAAAGTAAATAGAGTTTCTGACTGACAACTTTCTTCATGGTACAAAAAGCAGAAACGTGCTTTATGGAGCAAAATCATCTTCATGCATGACAATGCACCATCTCATGCTGCAAAGAATATCTCTGTGTTATTGACTGCTATGGGCATAAAAGGAGATAAACTCATGGTGTGGCCACGATGTTCTCCTGACCTCAACCCTATAGAGAACCTTTGGAGTATCATCAAGCAAAAGATCTATGAGGGTGGGAGGCAGTTCACATCAAAACAGCAGCTCTGGGAGGCTATTCTGACATCATGCAAAGAAATTTAAGCAGAAACTCTCCAAAAACTCACAAGTTCAACGGATGCAAGAATTGTGAAGGTGATATCAAAGCTGGGTTCCTATGTTAACATATAACTTGACCTGTTAGTATGTTTTAGATTTAAATAGCTTTTTATTTCAGTGAGTGTGACCTTCTAATGCTGCAAATTAAACAAATGAGCATTCTCAGGTCTTTAAAACATATAAAATGTTTAGAAACTCTACTGTGCCTAATAATTTGGAACAGTGCATTTTGAGGTTTTTTTAAATTTTGAAGATTATACTATCATTGGGAGGTTTCTTCAATAAAATTTGATGTATAGTCTAACGGGTGATGACTTTTATTAGACTGACTGTCATTTGCATCGACCATTTAGGAAAATCAGAGAAAAATATCATTTGCATAATCATTTGGAACATGGTGTATTGCTAGACTGCGTGACAAGAGATGGTGGTGGTAGTTTATACAGGGAAAACCTGCAGACAGCTTCCTTTTAATCTATTCCTGTAATATTTAGGTGGCAACTACCCACTATTTTAATTTTTATAGAAGCAATGACATTTTCTAAACTCTAAAATAAATTCATTTAACTTAAAATTCAATATGAATGGGCTTCATTAGACGCACTGCGAAAGTTCAGAAGACGGCTCACGTACATGTCTTCCGAATGTCTGGTCATGCACAGTGTGCCTAATGAAGCTGTGAAGTGTACACCAGAGTTCAAAGTTCCACTGTCGCCGCCAAAATGAGTTGCGCACATTTGTGAGATTTCCTTGACCTGGCGGTAAAGCCAACTCGTGGAAATCATGGGAATGATAACATGGAAAAAGGGCCGAATAGCCGGGGAAAACAAACCCTCTGTGACTAGTCACAAGCCTAATTAGCATAGGTACAGTGAAGGTTACAAGTAGTTTTTTTAAATATTCAAATTAGTGAAAAGTTTTATGCTGCTGGGTTGGAGGGCATAGGGGCCTGACAGATTACCTATAAGGAAAGTCAAATCAAACAGTGTTTGTGAAATTAATCTTTTCCATCATTTCCACAATATTTTTATGGTAATAATAAAAAAGTAATTGTAAATTAATTTATATTTATCACATATTTTTAATAAATGATTAAATTAATGTATTTCATATATTTTACAGTTCCAAAAGTGTATAGAATACAGCAGGATATGAAAAAAACTGTGAAGGAAGGAGAAGATGTAACTATAAAATGTTTCTATGACAAGAAAGACCTGGTCTCCAACAAGAAGTACTTGTGCCAACAAGAATCAAGTACACAGTGCCTTATGTTGGCAGACACCAAAGGTTTCCTAATGGACAAATATAGTCAAAGGATACAGGTTGTCGATGACAATTCTGGGACTATATTATTTACAATAAAGACTGTTGCATTTGAAGACACTGGAAAATATACATGTGGGATTGAAGTAGAAAAGTTGCATTCACTGGCTTCGTTTGAGATCACAGTTGAACTTGGTAAGTCAAACTCATTTCTGTTGTTTTCTTTTTATTTGAAACTTTTACTTACTATTACGATATGAAATTTACCTCTCTGATTTATCTGGTTCCATGTTTAATAAAATACTTGTTAAAGGGGTTGTCCATTCTAAAACGACAAGTCTGCAGTGACTCTATGTGACTTTATGTGACTACAGACTTGTGAATCATCATAGTGCACACTGCAAGCTGTAAAGATTCTCTGGTGTCAGCATAGGGAACGGTGGTTACGTGACCATAAGTATATGATATGTGATCTTTCCTGTTTTTTTTTTTAGGTGTGTCCTCCACTACAGCTTATGCTTTGCATTCAGATGCCTCGTCATGCAGTTGATGCTTAGATTAAAACATTTATGCCTCTCTTCAGTCTCTGATGGCACAGCGTACAAACCACCAGTCTCTTGTCGTCAGCACATTGCCTGAAGAAATGAACTGCCTTTGGTGTACACAGTCCATCGGCTCTGTGAGCAGTAACAGTCAACATACTGGCTAGGGGCCGACCACTGTGCTTTTGCATTCTGCTCCCTCTTTTGTGGTGCAACTTATGCAGCATGACCGCCACCTCTTCTCCCAAACAGGTGGCCTTAACTCCATGTGAGGTCAAAGGCCTCATCATCTACCGCATTATCTTCCCCCCAATCCTCACCCCTGCCCTCCTTGTTGATGTGTACTCTGGAAAAAGCTGCAGCAGTTGGAACCTGTGTTTCGTCATCATCATCAGAGATGTGCTATGATGGTCTGCAGATCATGTGCACTAGTCCTTCTACATCCCTATCCTCAAACTGAACAAGTGGAACCTAACCTGAAATGCCAGTATCTGGGTTAAAAACCTCCATGTTTAGGCAGCTAGACTAAAAACCTAACTTAAAATGCCACTATCTGGGTTAAAACCTCCGCCCTATAACCAGGCTGTGTTCACTCCCCTTTATAGCTGGAATCTAGCTGCCCAGACAAGCAGGTTAAAACCCAGATAGAGGCATTTTAAGTTAGGTTTTTAGTCTAGCTGCCCAGAAATGGAGATTTTTAACCCAGATAGTGTCATTTCAGGTTAGGTTCCCGGTATACAGAGATTACCTTGCTGTGGTGACCAGGCTCACATGCATTGGCCAATACATATGCTAAATATCTCTCTGTTTTCAAAAATTCCTATAGCAGTAATTGTGACGACATGGACACCCAATGCCTAGCATGGGTTAAACTTTCTTAAAATTCAGCCAGACGTATTGTTCTTCTGTGTGTTAACTCATGTTTGCTAAACTATTGTTTGGGACCAGACCCTTCCAAGCAATCATTGTAATGTAGTTGTGTATTGCTAATCTAATGTAAATTACCTCAGTGGCCATTGTCTAGTCTGTGACTTGCAGACTTCATGTAGATATCCTCAGTCTTTGTATCCACATCATTTAAATGAACATTATCCATGCAGCTTGAAATTCATCCAATAAGAGAAGCAACCTTGTACAACCAATCCAATAAGGACACAGTATATCGGTGGGTGCCCGCCAAAAGCGGGGTGCTGCTGGATTGGAGTAAGTGGCCCTGAAAACTCTGAAGCACGGACATTCTAATCCCTGGTGAGCCAGCGGAAGGGTGAGACTCTGTTGCCTGTTACATTTGTGTTTTGCTGGTTATGTGTTATGTTCCGTTAATTGTTTGGGGATCCAATAAAGTCTTAATATTGTGATCTCACCCTGTGTTGTCTGAGTAGTGTTCCGCCCACGGTTATGGAGGTTGTGCGTTCAGTTGGGATGAGCCCTGGGCCATGCTGTCTTTCTAAAGGCGACTGGGCCAGCGGACGAGAGCACCCACTGAGCCCCGTGTTCTACGGTAATGCAATACCAGAGTTCCCTTATTCATTGTTAGCCTTACAGTGTGCAGCTGTATATGTTTTATAGTTATAATATGTTTTCAGCTAGCACCTGTTCACACCTGTTGGTCAGTCTTTTTGTATATTTACCGAGACAGAGTTCCCAGCAGATTATTTCTCTGCCTGTATGTGGAGTGAACACACAAACCCTTTTTTAAGAATACCCCCACAGACCCTTTATTAAAATAACCCACACAGACCTTTTTTTAAGAGTACCCCCACAGAGCCTGGTGCAGAGTAACCACACATACCTTTTTTAAAAGCATTCCCACAAAGCCTTTATTAAGAGTATGCCAACATAGCCTGGTGCAGAATGGCCACACAGAGCCTTTTTTAAGAGCACTTCCACAGATCCAGGTGCAGAGTGGCCACACAGAGCCTTTTTTAAGAGTATACAGACAGAGTAATAGGACCAACCTAACACTGTCCCTTACTTGAGCATTGTCCTGTCCCTATGCTAGTCAGAGCAAAATGGCAGTGCCACCAATGATTCGGTAACTATACAGGCCAGGTCACATGGTGCACCAGCCAATCACAGTCATGACAATACTTGGCATGGTTGTGATGGCTGCAGAAGTGCACACAGTCGAAAAACTTGTTAATTGGTTGTTCCGCAGTCTTTCAACAAACTTTATTCTGCATAGAACTCTGAACTCCACCATGGACTTTTGTGAGAAGTCCATGTTCAGATTTGAGCACCTAACACTAGATGTCTGGTACGATCACTAAAATTTACAGTTTGGATTCTGTCATGAACAGCTGAAGGAGTCACTCAGATATCCCGCAGCTGTTCTGATTTGTCACAAACATGGCTACTCTCTGGTGCCCCTTGTGAATTTTAGTTATGTTTTGGCTGCTGGGAGGCTCCCTCTGGTGGCCAGGAATGGTTTGGACAGAGACCAGGTGTGTTGTGCAGTGGGTGTTTCCTTTGCTAACTCTCTGCTTATTTAAGTCCCGGTCTGATTGCAGGCTGTTGCCAGATGTCAGTTGTTCTTTGTATCTCTAGCCTGCTTAATCCTGCTCTACACCACATCTACTCCAGATAAGTGCTTGCTCTTTATTTATTGTCTGGTTCTTTTGCTTATCTGGGTTTGTCATTTGTTGTGGTTGGTTTCAGTTTATTTCCTTCCAGGGATTTTCCCCCTCAGTGGATTGTTGAGGAACTCCCTGCAGTTCTGTGTGGAGTATAGCTCCTTTGGGTCCATGTGTTTGTGGCTTGTTGAATTTGTTATAATTCTTGTTTTCTGTTCATTGGTATGACAAGGGCACCTGGTATAGGACGGAGTTCAGATCGAGCGATCTGAGGGCCTTTTTGTACTACTAAACCAATTCTGAATACTAGAAGTAGATATTTGCCAAAACCAGATTCTTACTACTTATATATAAAAACGTATAATTTTATTATTATCAAATTTACGTACATAGCACACAATTAAAAGGCAGGATGAAATAGAGGAAGGATGATCTTACCCTATCCTATTCCTTCCTCACTACGGGGGTCGGCGTCCTAATGTGAAGACGCCCCCGTTCTACGACGGCTATCCCTGGGTATTGCCCTCCCTATTGGTAAAAGGTGATCCTTCTCAGATAGAAACAACCCCTACAGTAGTAACACCACAGTGAGGAAGAGGTGCTCAGTCCGCAGTGGCTAATTTGTCTGTATCACCACTCAGATGAGTAGGGATACGGGGCATAGGGAAGTCGTCAGATGTTTCATAAGTCTACGTGCTCAGCTAAGGTACACAGATGAGTCACACTTCTTCATAAGTCTATGTGCTCAGTTAAAGGTAGACAGATGAGTCACACTTCATATGAAAACAAAGAAATGCCCAATAGAAGGTAAGTAACATTTCTTATAAAACTCAATTCAAGAAATGCCCAATGGGATAGGATAGGGTAAGATCATCCTTCCTCTATTTCATCCTGCCTTTTAATTGTGTGTTATGTACGTAAATTTGATAATAATAAAATTATATGTTTTTATATATAAGTAGTAAGGCCTTTTTGTACTATCTGGAAGTTGGTATTTTGCAGGGTTTTTCTCTGGCCACCATCAGTCCCTTTCCTGTCCTTTCCTATTTTAGTCAGCGGGGGCCTCACCTTTTTTCTAATCCTGTCATCTACCTGTGTATTGTGTTTTTCCTATATCACCGCAGTCTTTGAATGTGGGGGGCTTGCTATTCTTGTCTATTTTCTGAGGCAGAGAGTTATTCATTTTTCCTACCTTTAGGATAGTTAGTTCTCCGGCTGGGTTTGCGGTGCACAGGATGTTAGTTCACCCCTCGGCTACTTCTAGTTGTGATGGTTAGAAAGGGGATGGTGGCCAGATTAGTTGCCAATGCTCTTGTCACCTTTTTGCCAATGATTTGTGGTGGTCTTCCATGGTTCCGGATCATAACAGCCCCTCTTGTCGGCAGGCCACTTTTGGTACTGCAGGACAATGAACAGAATGAGGCTGCTGAGCTAATAATGCCAAATATTGGAGGTCTCACAGCAAGGGTAAATGTATATATCACCGATTCCCAATAATGGAATAAATATATATATATATATATATATATATATATATATATATATACCTCGGTACCCTTAATGATAGCACCCCAATAATTCTATGGAATAATAATTATGCTGCCCCCACCGGACGTTTCAAAGGCAGTCCGGGCACCCGTTACAGATAGCATAATGCCCTTCAGGTTTTTGGATTCGTATAGAAAGCATGTGGAAAGAAACTATTATATTTTATATATTTAATCCAAAAATTTACAAAAGTGAACAATACAAATACAGTATAGACAGTTACATATAAATAAAAGGTATAAACGTGAAACTTACTAAACTCGTGCCATAGATGTGACGTCCGAATTTAGGGAGGGAAGGTCTCCAAGAGAAGAAGATAGTAGAGAGACGGCCAGCATCACCACTTACTGATGCCTTCCAGTACTAACTCCCCCCATCAAGGAGCTAATCGCTCTTATTCCCTCAGGTAACCCCCCTCTCTGTGACCTCATTTTACAGTCTCTTGTGGGCTGTGCCAAGATTGAGATGAGCACCATACTCTCATGCTCCATGCAGGCAATGGGCACAGCTTTCCCATCATCCTGACCGGCTGTGTGAGACACTTTCGCACTACCATGACGGGTTATGGGGTCTGCTTTTCCATCACCCTGACAGGTAGTGAACACAACTTTCCCATCGCCCGGACAGGTCATGGATCCGACTGTCCCATCACCCTGTCCAGCTGGGAAAACATTTTCCTCTCATCGAATAGTACCACAGAATCAGTGCTAATCATGGAGCAGCTACCACCGGCCATATCACAGTTCATCGTGACACTGCAAGCTGCACACAAGCACCATCCTCATGGCTGCCGTGCCTGTCTCCATCTCCCTTAGCAATGATTCTTACAGCGGTGAGGGGATCGTCAGCCACATCACCCCGCAGTGTGACATAGCTGAGGTCTCCTGTACAATGAGACGCATCCCTCTGTGATACCTCAGGGTCCGCGCTATTTATGGGGAAGCTACCTCCGGTCATGTCACAGTATGTTGCGACACTGACAAGCTGTATGTGACCACCTTCCTCATGGCCCCCATGCCTGCCTCCATCTACCTTAGCGCAGACACTCACTGCCTTGGGGAAATCCTCAGCAGCGTCACCCTGCAGTGCGACATGGTTGAGGTTCCCCGCATAGTCATCCACTTTATTTTCATGCACAACATTAATATTCACCTTCTGATCATCAATATTCGAGTCACATGACTTATCAACAACATTTGCATCACATAACTTATCATCGACGCGTGCATCACAGGACTTATGAACAACATTTGCATCACATAAGTTATCAACGGTGCTTGCATCACATGACTTATCAACAACATTTGCATCACATGAGTTATCAGATTGGGGGAGGTTGTCATCGACGTATTGTGCCACCAACCGCCCCAAATCAATCCCCAATAAAACATTTGCTGGAAGGTCTCGGGACACCCCGACATCTTTCCATCCCCTCCCAGCACCCCAGTCCAGGAAAACCCAGGCCATTGGGAAAGATTAGCGAATACCCCCAACCCCAGTGACAGTCAGGGTCTTCCCTGGTATAAGTTCATTAGGCAACACGAATTCAGGACGGATGAGAGTTCGTTCTGCACCAGTGTCCTTCAGCCCCTCAGTGATGGTGTTGCCAACGGTAACGGGCTGCCAGTTCTCACGGGCTTGACCACCCGTCTTAACCACAAACAGGACATTGGCACTAGGCCCTCGGGCCTCAGGTGTGGAGCTCCTCTTCTGCTTCTCTGGACAAGCAGATAACAGAGAGCACAAGAGAGTGGTGTTTAATGCCGCGCCAATAGATCACTTCAGATGATGTTCAGACCAGTGTTACTTTATTGTTTTCCAGGTCAACGCGTTTCTGGGGCATCTGCCCCCTTCATCAGGACCACCAAAGAAACAGATAACATCCAATTGGATGTTATCTGTTTCTTTGGTGGTCCTGATGAAGGGGGCAGATGCCCCAGAAACGCGTTGACCTGGAAAACAATAAAGTAACACTGGTCTGAACATCATCTGAAGTGATCTATTGGCGCGGCATTAAACACCACTCTCTTGTGCTCTCTGTTATCTACCGTTTTGGTGGCTGCAGCCTTGGATTGTGTGATACATGCGATTACAGTAGTTGTGGCTTCTCACAACTACATCTGGTGAGTAGTTTTACTCCCCCACCCCCACCCCTCACATATTGGGGTAAGACCCTATGCGCTTGTTTTTCCACAGTTTTTTCCGTGTCTCTGGACAAGCAGAGCTGAGGTGTCCAGGCTGGTTGCAGGAAAAACACCTGCGAGTGTCAGAGGTGGGCCAGGCACTGGCGGATGACACAGGACCTACGGGAGGTCGGCTGGTAGGGGCAGTGGGGGTCATAGTTGTCATCTTACCCCCTTCCCAGCTGGCGGTGGATGGCTTCCACACCCCTGATGCACGGTTGGCCTCATAGGTGTCAGCAATCTGTGCTCCTGTATTCACATCCTTTGGTTCCTGGTCCATCATGAACTGTCGCACGTCCGCAGGACACAGGTGTAGGAATTGGTCCTTTACCATCAGGTCTGTTATCTGCTCACCAGTGGTGGCGGACAGTCCTTGGGCCCATTGGTTAAAGTTGGTCCGGAGCCCATCCACAACGTCTCTGTTGCTGTCATGTGGTCCACGCTGGAGGGTCCGGAACTTTTTGCGGTACATCTCTGGAGTCAGCTGATACTTCCATATTAGGGCCTGCTTTATGGCCTCATAGTCTCCACTCTATTCTTGAGGGAGACTGTCAAACGCGTCCAGGGCCTTGCCTCGCAGCCCTGAGGTTAATTATCGTGCCCATTGTGCTGAGGGCAACTGGTACTGAAAGCAAGTCTTTTCAAATCCCCTCAGAAAGGTGTCCAAATCCCCATCCTTTTCAATCACAGGAAAGTGCTCCGGTCGGGGCTTAAAGCTGCTGGCATTATTGGACTCACTGTTCAGTGAGGAAGATGTCTGCTGCCGGGCTTGGAGAACCTTCAATTCATGGTCTCTCTGGGCTTGGCGCTCTCGCTCAGCTCTTTCAGCCTCTAGCTCGGCTCTCTCAGCCTCTCGCTCTGCTCTCTCAGCCTCTCGCTCTGCTCTCCCAGCCTCTCACTGGGCCTGGCACTCAGAAAATTCACGCTCTACTTGGCGTTCTTGTAGCACAAACTGTAGCCGTGCTCAAGAGTCACATTCTCCCAGTTGCTGCAGAATCATCGGCAAGTAAGAAAGAGTCCCTTGCACTCTGGGAGCTGGGGTTGCTGCCAGACCCCTCGGAATCAGACAGTTCTGCGGACCGTCCTGGAGGTAGGTCTGTGGCAAGGTCTCCTGGTGCTTCACAGGTCCCATGCTCTTGGGCCACATCATGCTGGTCTTTGAGATCATCCTCCACCAAGGCACAGATTAGCATCTCTTTGGTCTTGTTGGACCCATTAAGGCCTCGCTCCTCACACATTTGGATCAGCACAGCTTTCTCATGCTTCTTATAACCAGCTGCCATTCTAGCAGTCACTTGCCAAATAAAAGATAGGATAGAAAAACAAGTACAGTATTGTTCCAGGTATAATTTAAATACTGAGTTTGATCCTCAAAACTTTTACAAGTTTTTAGTGAAAGGGATGATTGTTCAACCAAATCTCTAAAGCCTGCTTTACACGCTGCAATATATCTTACAATGTGTCGGCGGGGTCACGTCGTAAGTGACGCACATCCGGCATTGTAAGTTACATTGTAGTGTGTGACAGGTACGTGCGATTGCGATTGAACGGTAAAATGTTCATCGCACGCACGTCGTTCATTCCTCATGGATTGAACGTCAGGTTGTTCATCGTACCCGGGGTAGCGCAGATCGCAGTGTGTGACACCCCGGGAACGATGAGCAGCTCTTAACAGCATCCTGCGGCTCCCGGCCGACAATGCGGAAGGAAGAAGGTGAGCGGGATGTTTACGTCCCGCTCAGCTCCGCCCCTCCACTTCTATTGGCCGGCTGCCGCGTGACGTCGATGTGACGCCGAACGTCCCTCCCACTCCAGGAAGTGGACGTTCGCCGCCCACATCGAGGTCGTATGGACGGGTAAGTACGTGTGACGGGGGTTAATCGTATGTACAGCACGTTCAACAATTTGAACGTGCCGCACATACGATGGGGGCGTTGCAATTCGCATACGATATCGTATGCGAAATTGCAACATGCAAAGCAGGCTTAATGCTCTATACCCCACCGCTTGCCACCAATTTATCATGAACAGCCAGGGGAGTCACTCAGATATCCCGCAGCTGTTCGCTGATTTGTCACAAACACGGCTACTCTCTAGCGCCCCTCTTGTCGGCAGGCCACTTTTGGTACTGCAGGACAATGAACAGAATGAGGCTGCTGAGCTAATAATGCCAAATATTGGAGGTCTCACAGCAGGGGTAAATGTATATATCACCGATTCCCGCTAATGGAATATATATATATATATATATATATATATACCTCGGTACCCTTAATGATAGCACCCCAAAAATTCTATGCAATAATAATTATGCTGCCACCACCGGACATTTCGCAGAAAGTCCGGGCACCCGTTACAGATAGCATAAGGCCCTTCGGGTTTTTGGATTCGTATAGAAAGCATGAGGAAAGAAACTATTAAATTTTATATATTTAATCCAAAATAGAAGGCAGTGTTTATAAAAATATACAAGAATTTACAAAAGGGAACAATACAAATACAGTATAGACAGTTACATAAAAATAAAAGGTATAAACGTGAAACTTACTAAACTCGTGCCATAGATGTGACATCCGAATTTAGGGAGGGAAGGTCTCCAAGAGAAGAAGATGGTAGGGAGATGGCCAGCATCACCACTTACTGATGCCTTCCAGTACTGACTCCCCCCATCAAGGAGCTAATCGCTCTTATGCCCTCAGGTAACCCCCCTCTCTGTGACCTCATTTTACAGTCTCTTGTGGGCTGTGCCAAGATTGTCACAAAGTTCTTTAATTCTAGCTTTTCACATATCTTTGCCCCTGGGCCACACAGGTGAAAGATATTAGCGTCATATTTTATATCTCGATTTTACACTTACATAGATACCAAACACAACGCATCTAGCATGATTTCACTGGCCAATACTAATTTGTCGTGATACCAGCGATCTCCCAGTCAAGCTAAACGGTGCGCTAGGTTCAGCGCTCCACAGGGATTCTGGCAGTATGTTTTTCCTTTTCTAGCATTAACGGGCAATGTACAAATTGTATTAGGAGTTTTTCCTTCCAACAGAACAAAGGATTGTCTTTTCTATGCATCCTTTGGCTGCAGCTCTACCATCCCCCAAAGTCATAAATACCTAAACAGGCCGATCAGATAATCGTCGTGACGATCTGTGGATGATGGTGGGGAGGGGGGTAAGGACCCTTCAAGAGTTTTACATGGCAGTTTCCCTCATACCTAGTTTCAAATTTAATTTTGTATTGGTGTGTCCTGATACATTTTCCTAGCAATGTTTCAAATGGATACCATATTGTATAGGTATGGGCTAAAAAAAGAAAGCATGTCTCCTCTTGATATTTGCAATGATGTCTTAGCTTTTCACTGGCTTGGTGTCGATGAAGAGGAATGGTGTAACGATTACAACTATGCCTGACGCTAACTAGTAAGATAAGCATCACTATGTTATGGAAATCAGGCAGTTTGGAGCTGATCTGTTGAATGCTGGACTGTTGCTATGTCATAACCTGTTTTTATTTCGGATGTGGATCTATCTATTGCTATTATTTGTACATTTAGATGTGTAAAGCCTGCTTTATACGTTGCAATTTCGCATACGATATCGTATGCGATTTGCAACGCCCCGATCGTATGTGCAGCACGTTCAATTTGTTGAACGTGCCGCACAAACGATTAACCCCCTTTACACGTACTTACTTTCCATACGACCTCGATGTGGGCGGCGAACATCCACTTCCTGGAGTGGGAGGGACGTTCGGCATCACATGGACGTCACGCGGCAGCCGACCAATAGAAGCGGAGGGGCGGAGCTGAGCGGGATGTAAACATCCCGCCCACCTCCTTCCTTCCACATTGTGGGCCGGGAGCCGCAGGACGCAAGTAAGATCTGTTTATCGTTCCCGGGGTGTCAAACACTGCGATGTGCGCTACCCCGGGAACGTTGAACAATCTGACGTTCAATTCTAGAGAAATGAACGATATGCTTGCGATGAACGTTTTAACATTCAATCGCACGTACCTGTCACACGCTGCAATGTAACTTACAATGCCGGATGTGCGTCACTTACGACGTGACCCCGCCGACACATTGTAAGATATATTGCAGCGTGTAAAGTGGGCTTAACACTCACTACAATAGTGATTCGTATTGCAGGTTAGAGTTGGTTGCTTTGATATTTTTTTAATAAAAGGCTTGTACTTGTACATCAGGGAGTTGTTCTGGTAATAAATGGGATCGAATAGCTTCAAAGTTTATTATATGTGTAGCATGAAGAATAGATTAGAATGTATCTCAATCTTGACCAGATGATGTTCAACAGATCTGCAGAAAGGAAAAAAACTGAAAACAAGTTCACATATAAAACTAATTTTGAAATTAAAATTTCAGCTGCATTGATAAGATTCAGCAAAAGTAAATTTTCAATAAAATGTTTTTTCAAAATACATTTTTTTAGAAATTGTCCTTTTTTTTAGTTTATCTTTATACTAGAACATTGAATTAGGCATAATCAACTTTTTATAGAATTACCGAGATCAGCAAAGTATTTCAGGGTTACACACAAATTAAAATGTGAGACTTGAAAAAAACTTGAGCTTTGTCAGGAATGCCAAAACTGACTGTGACAGGAAGGGGTTAATTTGTCACTAGACATCATCAACAGGAAATCTGGGCTGAATTACTTAGCTGCAAATTTGAGGCTAATTCTTCAATAATTTTGACGGCTGCAACAACCAAAATAGCTACCCAGCAACGATAGTGGCCCAAAAAGGAAACCACACTCAGCCCAGTTTTACACTCATCAAAACTAGAGGGTTTATTCATATACAGCTAATAAGTGTTTGCATGTTCTGAAACTGACACTTTTATTATTTTTATTTTTGCAATTCAGAACCTATTTCCCTCCCTGTGGTCTCCTTTATTAACAGTCCTGAAGGTTCCTGCTTTGGACTACCAGTGGTTATAGCCTGTGAATCTACTGAAGGATACCAGCTGCAGTATGCATGGTATAACGGCAAAAACCAGACTGTGTCTTACAGCAAAACGCTGGAGATTCAATGCGAATCACTTCTACAAAATGAAGAGTATAGATGTGACGCTACAAACCGATGGCAGAAAAAAAGCGTGCTTGTTAGAGTTGTGCGCCTACAATTCACAGGAGACACTTGTTCATATCAAGTGTTAGTACAAGGTAAATTCTAGACAAAAATATATTATCTGTTTGTCATCAAACTTTTCATAGAGTGACATGGAGCAATACAATGTACACAGAAAGCTGCGGTGTGGGTGGGGTTCGTCAACTGAGCTCTGCTAGAACTGCAGCAGAGAAAACTGTGGCTCCATCATAACTACTGCTACACCCAGTAAACTAACTGATACATCACTGGAATCAGGGTTTTCATACCTATCTCGTGCTGCTGTCAGATTACATACTAATAACCTGCTGACAGATTTCCTATAAGTGGCAAGTTCCATATTCTGATCACTGCTTTAACACCCTCGAACAATTATGCTAAATTGGTACAGTTTTCATTTTGATATTTGATTTTACCTTTGATTTGTTGTTCAATGTAACTTTTCAGATCATGATCAATATAAATGTTCTTACACCACATTGACCTCTACTGCAAACGTTGCTACAACTAGTGCTGCAGCTGTTATTCCAGAAACTATTACCCAGCATTCAAGGGAAGTTATCTCAAGGTAAACTCTACATTTTATATTTTCAAGGTCATGTTGCATGAGAAAAATTAAAAAGGTCAGTGGCTTCAATTATTAAAAATAAATTTAACGGAAATTTCACGGAAAAAAAACACCTAAATTATGGTATTATTCTTTATTTTTCTCTTTACGGTGATTTCTGTACAGGTTCATTAATTTTATATTTTGAATCATCTGACTTTTAGGAACACGTTATTAGCATTTCTAATTATTTTTTATGTTTTTATTTCCTTATTAGTAAAGGGGGTAATTGGGAGTGATTTTAATTTTTCTATATATTTTTTTCATCTTATTAAAACCTTTTTATTTTTTAGTCCCCTTACGTGACTTGAAGCTGCAAACATCTGATTGTTTGTTTTATATACTGCAGTGCAATTGTATAGCAGAATAGAGACAAAATGATGTTCTCCTATGAAGGCCACCCACAGGCTGGGCTTCGCAGGATGACACATATGGCAGCTATGGTGACGGTCAGCAGATGGGAGCCTGTGCACATGCACATTGACAACAGTTATATTTAATTGCCACTATCAATAATGGAGGATAGTGGCATTTAATGAAGACCTGTGAAAAGCGGACAGTTTTACACTTATTTTATTCCCACTGCTCCCCTGAGTCCCAACCAATCACAGACGAGAAGACGGCCGGTGGGCTGGGAAAACACGGAAAGCTGTGTGTATACGATGTAGAGTACAGGAAGTGAATGCGTGACCCAGAAGCATCCGAATCCGGCACTGGTGAAAATAATTGAAAAATAAAGAAAAACAGGAATAAAACAGCGTTTCATACTTATCGAGACTCGCTGTCATGGCAGCACACTTTCCGGGTCGCGCTTTCACTTCCTGTACTGTGCATCATATACACACAGCTTTCCGTGTTTTCCCCCCGCCCTCCGGCCATCCTCTCATCTGTGATTGGTTGCAGGCAGACCGCGCCCCCAGCCTGTGACAGTATCTGCCTACCATGCAGTCATCGCGGCTCAGTCATTGTCTGCACAGCCAACGGTCGTGCTCTAGCTCTATGGCCGCTGGTTGTGTTATGTAGCAGAGCTGATGTGGCGTGGGACCTCGTGTGGATTATTCCAGACCTGCTAGATTTTGGGGGTTAATAAAGAGGTGAAGGAGGGTGTGTATTTTGTACTTTATTCCAAATAAATGATTTTTCTTTGTATCTGTGTTCATTTACTGTCATTTACAGGTTAGTGTGATGCAGGTATCTCATAGACGCCTGTGCCATTACTAACCTATGGTTTAGTAGCAGCTGTGCGCTGCTATTAACCCCTTATTACCCTGATTGGCACCGCTTCAGGCCAACGGGAAGAGCCGGTATTGCACCGGGATTGTCACATCTAATAATTTCTTTTTAAATTTATTTAAATTTAAAAAAAAAAGCCGCATCACCGGCACAGCCGCACACTCTGAGAGTAGCATGCATATGTTTCTAGGTACATGCACGCTCATGCTCAAACAGCGCAGGCTGTGCCGGCTGGTGTCATGTTGTATGAGTCTGACATCACATTATCAGCACAGCCACGCACACTTCTGACAGAAGCGTGCATGTGTTTCTAGGTACATGCACGCTCATGCTCAGAGAGCGCATGCTGTGCCGTCTGATATCATGTTAGACTTGCATGAGTCTGACATCACATCACCAGCACAGCCGCACACTCTGACAGGAGCGTGCATGTGTTTCTGGGTACATGCTCGCTCATGCTCAGAGAGTACAGGCTGTGCTGCCTGACGTCATGTCAGACTTGTACGAGTCTGACAGCGCATCACAGGCACAGCTGCACTTTTCTGACAGGAACGAGCATGTGTTTCTGAAAGACATGCATATTCACCATAAAGACCCACAGACACTTGTACTGCTTTCCCCACCCACCAGCCGTCTTGCCTCCTGTGATTGGTTGCAGTCAGCTGAGAAGATGCCACTCAGGGTTGCGGCGTGTCTAACTGCAACCAATTACACGTGCCGGTGGGCGGGCAAAACAATGAATATTGAATTGTCGACTCCGGAAGGGAAAAGCATAACCCGGGAGAGTTTGCTGCCGTGACACAGCCTCGAATGAGTACACCGCGCGGTCCTACCCCCCTATCTCCTCCAAAAATGTTTTTAATCTCCGGATTCTGGTCCCCATAGACTTATATGGGCACCGGAATCTAAAGGGAATGTGTATTCTTTTTTTTCAATCCGGAAGTGATCCACCAGTCCTGGATTTTCGATCAACTCTATTCATAGTGTGAATCCAGATTAGGTGAAAAAATTAGAATATCGTCCAGATAGTCTATGATAAACCTTCCAATACAATCAGAAAAATATCAATCATAAAGTTTTCAAAAACTGCTGACACATTTGTTAATCCAAGAGGCATGACTACATTTTTAAATAGGCTCTCAGACGATAAAAATGCCGTCTTCCCCTTCTCACACTTCTGGATGCATATCAAATAGCGCTGAGCGGATCTGGACTGTAAAAGTCCAGATCCACGCGGTTTCAATTATATCTCTGTGCCGGACCCGGGTGCGGGATTCGGGTGCACGATCCGGATTAGTCAAATAAAGTAAAAATAAATAAAACAACAAATAAGCGTCAGTTTCATACTTACCGAGACTCGGTGTCATGACGGCACACTGCTTCTGGGTCGCGCTTTCACTCTCTGTACTATGCCCACAATCACACAGCTTTCCGTTTTTTCCCCGCCCACCGGCCGTCTTCTCATCTCTGATTGGTTGCAGGCTGACGCGCCCCCCAACCTGTCACAGTCTCTGCTGAGGTCATCGCCTATCGCGGCTCAGTAAATGGCTACACTCAGAGCTGGCAGTCTTCTCTATGGCTGCTCGCTGTGAGATGTAGCAGAGCTGGATGTGTCGCCGTGGGACGTCGTGTGGATTGCGCCGGACCTGGAGGGCTGTGTTTGGGGGTTAATAAAGAGGTGGAAGAGGGTGCGGGTTTTGTACTTTATTTAAAAAAAAGGATTTTTCTCTGTGTCTTGTTTATTTACATTCACTTACAGGTTTGTGTGATGCAGGTATCTGATAGACACCTGTGCCATCACAAACCTAGGGTTTGGTAGCAGCTGTGCGCTGCTATTAACCCTTGCTATTACCTGATTGGAACCGCATCACGCCACCGAGAATAGCCGGTAATGCACAGGGATTGTCACATCTAATAGATGTGGCAATACCGGGCGGCTACGGGCTGAGAATATACCAACCCCCAGCCACCATGATCATGGCTGGGGATGAAAACTGGGGGGACCGCACGTCAGATTTTTTTTAATTATTTATTTAAATTAAAAAAAAAAAACACATGTGAGGGACTCCCACGAATCTGACGTCGCAGCACAGCCACACTCATCTGACAGGAGCGTGCATGTGTTTCTAGGTACATGCACGCTCATGTTCAGAGAACGGCAGGCTGTAAAAAGAAAAAAAAATCCTGCCAGCAGGTGGAAATTTGTTGCTGAAATCTGGTGCAGACCAATTCAGCACCAAATGTGCACCTCCTACCAAAAAATCGTGAAGAAAAAAAACCGCAGCAAACAAAATGCGTCAAAACACTACGTTTTTTGCCAGGAGGTGTAGATTGGATGCAGGAATATGGTGTATAAATTTCAGCACCAAATTTGCATCCCTTGGCCCAAAAAAAAAAAAAAAAAAAAAAAAAAATTCTGCCAGCAAGTGGAAACTTGATGCTGAAAGCTGGTGCAGATGACTCCAGCACCAAATGTGCACTCCCTAGCAAGAACCGTGGCAAAAATTGCAGAAAAATAACCGCGTCAAAAACGGCGGCAAAATTTTTTTTAATCTAACCCAAAACACCCAGGTCCAATGTAATCCACATGAAGATTCCAGCTCTGCTACATCTGAAATGACAGCGGGTGGCCATAGAACATGACCGTTTGCTGTAACGTCAGGCAGAGACTGAGCCACGCGATGAACAGTGACATCACTCAGGTTATT
The DNA here is from genome assembly GCF_048569485.1 of Anomaloglossus baeobatrachus. NCBI lineage: Eukaryota > Metazoa > Chordata > Amphibia > Anura > Aromobatidae > Anomaloglossus > Anomaloglossus baeobatrachus. Next base: position 214,064,430 of record NC_134354.1, read on the forward strand.
TGCGTTCACAGCTGGAGGTTCACCTGGTCCTCCACCTGTTATGGCAGGTAATCTGACCTCAGGTGAGGTTACTGAGTTCAAAGACCTGCATCTCCTTGCAGAAAACTGCAGGGATTTTTTTGCCAAGAGATGCAGAATTGGTGCTGAAATTTCAACAACATATTCCTGCATCAACTCTACACCTCCTGGCAAAAAAAAACCATCACTACCACATGCGGTATGATGCAGTAATGATGCAATTTTTTTTATCAGGAGGTGTAGATTGGGTGCAGGAATATGGGGCAAACATTTCAGCACCAAATGTGCAACTCCTGGCAGAAAACCACTAGAGATGAGCGAACCGGTCCCGGTTCGGCTCGAGGTCGGTTCGCCGAACGGACCTCCCGTTCGAGTTCGGCTCGTCGAACGTTCGACGAACCGAACTCGAGCCAATAGGAAACAATGGCAGGCAATCACAAACACAGTAAAACACCTAGAAAACACCCTCAAAGGTGTCCAAAAGGTGACAAACAACTGAAACACATTGGAAAGTGACAAGGACATATACTCATGCGAAAACAAAACAGCTGGACAAGGAAAAAGAGGAGGACACACAGATATAGGCATGGCACGCCATTCTAAAATCATGTAAAACACCGCAAGGTGACTCCAAGCATAGTCTCCCTTTTTTTCCAAAAATTGGGCCCCACACCCACCCACCCATTCAGTGGCAGCAGTTGGGCCCCAGTTGTACAATTCACAGCTAGATTTGCAGCAAGCACATTCAAAAATACGCCATTCTTATCCGTCCCCAGGATGACACCGGGGTAGGTAGCAAAGTCTTTCCTGATCCCAGCTCTGTTCATCTTGGCTTCTTTTAAAAACACAGCAAGCAAGGGTTACTCCAAGCGGAGTCTCCCTTTTTTTCCAAAAATTGGGCCCCACACACACCCACCCATTCAGTGGCAGCACTTGTGCCCTAGTTGTACACTTCACAGCTACATTTGCATCAAGCACATTCAAAAATACGCCATAATTAACCGTCCCCAGCATGACACCGGGGTAGGTAGATAAAGTCTTTGCTGACCCATGACTTGTTCATCTTGGCTTCTTTTAAAAACAATGTAAGCAAGGGTTACTCCAAGCGGAGTCTCCCTTTTTTTCCAAAAATTGGGCCCCACACACACCCACCCATTCAGTGGCAGCACTTGTGCCCTAGTTGTACACTTCACAGCTAGATTTGCATCAAGCACATTCCAAAATACGCCATAATTAACCGTCCCCAGCATGACACCGGGGTAGGTAGCAAAGTCTTTCCTGATCCCAGCTCTGTTCATCTTGGCTTCTTTTAAAAACACAGCAAGCAAGGGTTACTCCAAGCGGAGTCTCCCTTTTTTTCCAAAAATTGGGCCCCACACACACCCACCCATTCAGTGGCAGCACTTGTGCCCTAGTTGTACACTTCACAGCTAGATTTGCATCAAGCACATTCCAAAATACGCCATTCTTATCCGTCCCCAGGATGACACCGGGGTAGGTAGCAAAGTCTTTCCTGATCCCAGCTCTGTTCATCTTGGCTTCTTTTAAAAACACAGCAAGCAAGGGTTACTCCAAGCGGAGTCTCCCTTTTTTTCCAAAAATTGGGCCCCACACACACCCACCCATTCAGTGGCAGCACTTGTGCCCTAGTTGTACACTTCACAGCTAGATTTGCATCAAGCACATTCCAAAATACGCCATTCTTATCCGTCCCCAGGATGACACCGGGGTAGGTAGCAAAGTCTTTCCTGATCCCAGCTCTGTTCATCTTGGCTTCTTTTAAAAACAATGTAAGCAAGGGTTACTCCAAGCGGAGTCTCCCTTTTTTTCCAAAAATTGGGCCCCACACACACCCACCCATTCAGTGGCAGCACTTGTGCCCTAGTTGTACACTTCACAGCTACATTTGCATCAAGCACATTCCAAAATACGCCATTCTTATCCGTCCCCAGGATGACACCGGGGTAGGTAGCAAAGTCTTTCCTGATCCCAGCTCTGTTCATCTTGGCTTCTTTTAAAAACACAGCAAGCAAGGGTTACTCCAAGCGGAGTCTCCCTTTTTTTCCAAAAATTGGGCCCCACACACACCCACCCATTCAGTGGCAGCACTTGTGCCCTAGTTGTACACTTCACAGCTAGATTTGCATCAAGCACATTCCAAAATACGCCATTCTTAACCGTCCCCAGCATGACACCGGGGTAGGTAGCAAAGTCTTTCCTGATCCCAGCTCTGTTCATCTTGGCTTCTTTTAAAAACACAGCAAGCAAGGGTTACTCCAAGCGGAGTCTCCCTTTTTTTCCAAAAATTGGGCCCCACACACACCCACCCATTCAGTGGCAGCACTTGTGCCCTAGTTGTACACTTCACAGCTAGATTTGCATCAAGCACATTCCAAAATACGCCATTCTTATCCGTCCCCAGGATGACACCGGGGTAGGTAGCAAAGTCTTTCCTGATCCCAGCTCTGTTCATCTTGGCTTCTTTTAAAAACACAGCAAGCAAGGGTTACTCCAAGCGTAGTCTCCCTTTTTTTCCAAAAATTGGGCCCCACACACACCCACCCATTCAGTGGCAGCACTTGTGCCCTAGTTGTACACTTCACAGCTAGATTTGCATCAAGCACATTCCAAAATACGCCATTCTTATCCGTCCCCAGGATGACACCGGGGTAGGTAGCAAAGTCTTTCCTGATCCCAGCTCTGTTCATCTTGGCTTCTTTTAAAAACAATGTAAGCAAGGGTTACTCCAAGCGGAGTCTCCCTTTTTTTCCAAAAATTGGGCCCCACACACACCCACCCATTCAGTGGCAGCACTTGTGCCCTAGTTGTACACTTCACAGCTACATTTGCATCAAGCACATTCCAAAATACGCCATTCTTATCCGTCCCCAGGATGACACCGGGGTAGGTAGCAAAGTCGTTCCTGATCCCAGCTCTGTTCATCTTGGCTTCTTTTAAAAACACAGCAAGCAAGGGTTACTCCAAGCGGAGTCTCCCTTTTTTTCCAAAAATTGGGCCCCACACACACCCACCCATTCAGTGGCAGCACTTGTGCCCTAGTTGTACACTTCACAGCTACATTTGCATCAAGCACATTCCAAAATACGCCATTCTTATCCGTCCCCAGGATGACACCGGGGTAGGTAGCAAAGTCTTTCCTGATCCCAGCTCTGTTCATCTTGGCTTCTTTTAAAAACACAGCAAGCAAGGGTTACTCCAAGCGGAGTCTCCCTTTTTTTCCAAAAATTGGGCCCCACACACACCCACCCATTCAGTGGCAGCACTTGTGCCCTAGTTGTACACTTCACAGCTAGATTTGCATCAAGCACATTCAAAAATACGCCATTCTTATCCGTCCCCAGGATGACACCGGGGTAGGTAGATAAAGTCTTTGCTGACCCATGACTTGTTCATCTTGGCTTCTTTTAAAAACAATGTAAGCAAGGGTTACTCCAAGCGGAGTCTCCCTTTTTTTCCAAAAATTGGGCCCCACACACACCCACCCATTCAGTGGCAGCACTTGTGCCCTAGTTGTACACTTCACAGCTAGATTTGCATCAAGCACATTCCAAAATACGCCATAATTAACCGTCCCCAGCATGACACCGGGGTAGGTAGCAAAGTCTTTCCTGATCCCAGCTCTGTTCATCTTGGCTTCTTTTAAAAACACAGCAAGCAAGGGTTACTCCAAGCGGAGTCTCCCTTTTTTTCCAAAAATTGGGCCCCACACACACCCACCCATTCAGTGGCAGCACTTGTGCCCTAGTTGTACACTTCACAGCTAGATTTGCATCAAGCACATTCCAAAATACGCCATTCTTATCCGTCCCCAGGATGACACCGGGGTAGGTAGATAAAGTCTTTGCTGACCCATGACTTGTTAATCTTGGCTTCTTTTAAAAACAATGTAAGCAAGGGTTACTCCAAGCGGAGTCTCCCTTTTTTTCCAAAAATTGTGCCCCACACACACCCACCCATTCAGTGGCAGCACTTGTGCCCTAGTTGTACACTTCACAGCTACATTTGCATCAAGCACATTCCAAAATACGCCATTCTTATCCGTCCCCAGGATGACACCGGGGTAGGTAGCAAAGTCTTTCCTGATCCCAGCTCTGTTCATCTTGGCTTCTTTTAAAAACACAGCAAGCAAGGGTTACTCCAAGCGGAGTCTCCCTTTTTTTCCAAAAATTGGGCCCCACACACACCCACCCATTCAGTGGCAGCACTTGTGCCCTAGTTGTACACTTCACAGCTAGATTTGCATCAAGCACATTCAAAAATACGCCATTCTTATCCGTCCCCAGGATGACACCGGGGTAGGTAGATAAAGTCTTTGCTGACCCATGACTTGTTCATCTTGGCTTCTTTTAAAAACAATGTAAGCAAGGGTTACTCCAAGCGGAGTCTCCCTTTTTTTCCAAAAATTGGGCCCCACACACACCCACCCATTCAGTGGCAGCACTTGTGCCCTAGTTGTACACTTCACAGCTAGATTTGCATCAAGCACATTCCAAAATACGCCATAATTAACCGTCCCCAGCATGACACCGGGGTAGGTAGCAAAGTCTTTCCTGATCCCAGCTCTGTTCATCTTGGCTTCTTTTAAAAACACAGCAAGCAAGGGTTACTCCAAGCGGAGTCTCCCTTTTTTTCCAAAAATTGGGCCCCACACACACCCACCCATTCAGTGGCAGCACTTGTGCCCTAGTTGTACACTTCACAGCTAGATTTGCATCAAGCACATTCCAAAATACGCCATTCTTATCCGTCCCCAGGATGACACCGGGGTAGGTAGATAAAGTCTTTGCTGACCCATGACTTGTTCATCTTGGCTTCTTTTAAAAACAATGTAAGCAAGGGTTACTCCAAGCGGAGTCTCCCTTTTTTTCCAAAAATTGTGCCCCACACACACCCACCCATTCAGTGGCAGCACTTGTGCCCTAGTTGTACACTTCACAGCTACATTTGCATGAAGCACATTCCAAAATACGCCATTCTTATCCGTCCCCAGGATGACACCGGGGTAGGTAGCAAAGTCTTTCCTGATCCCAGCTCTGTTCATCTTGGCTTCTTTTAAAAACACAGCAAGCAAGGGTTACTCCAAGCGGAGTCTCCCTTTTTTTCCAAAAATTGGGCCCCACACACACCCACCCATTCAGTGGCAGCACTTGTGCCCTAGTTGTACACTTCACAGCTACATTTGCATCAAGCACATTCCAAAATACGCCATTCTTATCCGTCCCCAGGATGACACCGGGGTAGGTAGCAAAGTCTTTCCTGATCCCAGCTCTGTTCATCTTGGCTTCTTTTAAAAACACAGCAAGCAAGGGTTACTCCAAGCGGAGTCTCCCTTTTTTTTCCAAAAATTGGGCCCCACACACACCCACCCATTCAGTGGCAGCACTTGTGCCCTAGTTGTACACTTCACAGCTACATTTGCATCAAGCACATTCCAAAATACGCCATTCTTATCCGTCCCCAGGATGACACCGGGGTAGGTAGCAAAGTCTTTCCTGATCCCAGCTCTGTTCATCTTGGCTTCTTTTAAAAACACAGCAAGCAAGGGTTACTCCAAGCGGAGTCTCCCTTTTTTTCCAAAAATTGGGCCCCACACACCCACCCATTCAGTGGCAGCACTTGTGCCCTAGTTGTACACTTCACAGCTAGATTTGCATCAAGCACATTCCAAAATACGCCATTCTTATCCGTCCCCAGGATGACACCGGGGTAGGTAGATAAAGTCTTTGCTGACCCATGACTTGTTCATCTTGGCTTCTTTTAAAAACAATGTAAGCAAGGGTTACTCCAAGCGGAGTCTCCCTTTTTTTCCAAAAATTGTGCCCCACACACACCCACCCATTCAGTGGCAGCACTTGTGCCCTAGTTGTACACTTCACAGCTACATTTGCATCAAGCACATTCCAAAATACGCCATTCTTATCCGTCCCCAGGATGACACCGGGGTAGGTAGCAAAGTCTTTACTGATCCCAGCTCTGTTCATCTTGGCTTCTTTTAAAAACACAGCAAGCAAGGGTTACTCCAAGCGGAGTCTCCCTTTTTTTCCAAAAATTGGGCCCCACACACACCCACCCATTCAGTGGCAGCACTTGTGCCCTAGTTGTACACTTCACAGCTACATTTGCATCAAGCACATTCAAAAATACGCCATAATTAACCGTCCCCAGCATGACACCGGGGTAGGTAGATAAAGTCTTTGCTGACCCATGACTTGTTCATCTTGGCTTCTTTTAAAAACAATGTAAGCAAGGGTTATTCCAAGCGGAGTCTCCCTTTTTTTCCAAAAATTGGGCCCCACACACACCCACCCATTCAGTGGCAGCACTTGTGCCCTAGTTGTACACTTCACAGCTAGATTTGCATCAAGCACATTCCAAAATTTGCCATAATTAATCGTCCCCAGCATGACACCGGGGTAGGTAGCAAAGTCTTTCCTGAGCCCAGCTCTGTTCATCTTGGCTTCTTTTAAAAACACAGCAAGCAAGGGTTACTCCAAGCGGAGTCTCCCTTTTTTTCTAAAAATTGGGCCCCACACACACCCACCCATTCAGTGGCAGCACTTGTGCCCTAGTTGTACACTTCACAGCTAGATTTGCATCAAGCACATTCCAAAATACGCCATTCTTATCCGTCCCCAGGATGACACCGGGGTAGGTAGCAAAGTCTTTCCTGATCCCAGTTCTGTTCATCTTGGCTTCTTTTAAAAACACAGCAAGCAAGGGTTACTCCAAGCGGAGTCTCCCTTTTTTTCCAAAAATTGGGCCCCACACACACCCACCCATTCAGTGGCAGCACTTGTGCCCTAGTTGTACACTTCACAGCTAGATTTGCATCAAGCACATTCAAAAATACGCCATTCTTATCCGTCCCCAGGATGACACCGGGGTAGGTAGCAAAGTCTTTCCTGATCCCAGCTCTGTTCATCTTGGCTTCTTTTAAAAACACAGCAAGCAAGGGTTACTCCAAGCGGAGTCTCCCTTTTTTCCAAAAATTGGGCCCCACACAGACACCTTATCAGTGGCAGCACTTGTGCCCTAGTTGCAAACAGGATGTTTTGATTTGCATCAAGCACATTCCAAATCAACAAGCATTTACTCTCCCCAGGATGACACAGGGGTAGTAAATTCCTTCTGGATCCATGACTTGTTCATTTTGATGAACGTCAGTCTGTCCACATTGTCACTGGACAGACGCGTGCGCTTATCTGTCAGCACACACCCAGCAGCACTGAATACACGTTCAGAGACAACGCTGGCAGCTGGACACGACAAAATCTCCAAGGCGTAAGTTGCGAGCTCTGGCCATTTTTCTAGGTTTGAAGCCCAAAAGGAGCAAGGCTCCAGTTGCACAGTCATGGCATCGATGTTCATTTGGAGATACTCCTGTATCATCCTCTCCAGCCGTTGACTATGTGTCAGACTTGTTGTCTCTGGTGGCCTTGCAAAAGAGGGTCTAAAAAAATTATGAAAAGATTCCATAAAATTGCTGTTACCGGCACCAGATACGGTCCTACTGGTACGGGTAGACTGTTGAAGATGACGAGACCGTCCCATGTTTGTCAAGTTACAACTGGGAGATTCCCTCCCTGCATCTGCACGGTTGTTTGGTGGAAAAGCCGAGCTAAGATCGAGTAACAGCTTCTGCTGATACTCCTGCATACGTGCGTCCCTTTCTATGGCTGGAATTATGTCACAAAATTTGGACTTGTACCGGGGATCTAATAGTGTGGCAATCCAGTAGTCATCATCACTTCTAATTTTGACAATACGACTGTCATGTTGGAGGTAGTGCAACAAAAAGGCACTCATGTGTCTTGCGCAGCCATGCGGACCAAGTCCACGCTGTGTTTGTGGCATAGAGGTTCTACCCGTTCTTTCTTCCTCTGACATCTCCCCCCAACCTCTTTCAACTGAAATTTGACCAAGGTCTCCCTCATCCGCTGAGTCTTCCATGTCCATGGACAGTTCGTCCTCCATTTCTTCATGTTCTCCTGCACCTTGCTCAACATTTCGCCTGCTACTATGCGCCCTTGTCGATCCCTGTCCCCCATGGTCCCATGCCTGCTGCGTTGGTGATGATGAACGTCTGGACCTTGGTGATGTTGTTGTCCCTTGCGCATATGAATCCTCCTGTAGTTCCTCCCCTTCATGTTGTCCCACCCCCTGACTCCGAATAGTGTTTAGCGTGTGCTCCAGCATGTAAATGACTGGAATCGTCATGCTGATAATGGCATTGTCAGAGCTAAACATATTCGTCGCCATGTCGAAACTGTGCAGAAGGGTGCATAGGTCCTTGATCTGAGACCACTCCATCAGGGTGATCTGCCCCACCTCTGCATCTCGTTGGCCCAGGCTATACGTCATGACGTATTGCACCAGGGCTCTGCGGTGCTGCCACAGTCGCTGTAACATGTGGAGAGTTGAATTCCAGCGTGTCGCCACATCGCATTTCAGGCGATGAACCGGCAGGCCGAAAGACGTCTGGAGCGATGCAAGTCGCTCTGCTGCGGCGCTTGAACGGCGGAAGTGAGCTGACAGTTTTCGTGCCCTGTTCAGAAGGCCATCTAGGCCGGGATAGTGTGTTAAAAATTGCTGGACGACAAGGTTCAACACGTGAGCCATACAAGGTACGTGTGTCACCTTGCCCAGGCGAAGTGCCGCACCCAGGTTTGCAGCATTGTCGCACACGGCCTTACCAGGCTGCAGGTTGAGTGGAGACAACCATTTATTAAACTCGGACCGCAGAGCTGACCACAACTCCTCAGCTGTGTGACTCTTATTCCCAAGACATGTCAAGCTAAAGACCGCCTGATGCCGTTGCGCTCTGCTGCCAGCATAGTAATGAGGGGTGCGTGATTCCTTCTGCGCAGTGAGAACGCTGGTGGCCTGACCAGGCAGGCTTGGGGCGGAGGTGGAGGACCCAGATGAGGTGGAGGATGCAGAAGCTGTGGCGGAACTTGGACAGACATAGGATTGACACACAAGTCGTGGGGACGGCAAGACTTGTGCAGCAGACCCTTCACCATCTATCACCATAGTTACCCAGTGCCCAGTCAGCGACATGTAACGTCCCTGTCCATGCTTACTGGTCCAAGTATCGGTGGTGAAATGCACCCGTTCACACACAGAGTTTCTCAAGGAAGCGGTGATGTTGTGTGCGACATGCTGGTGTAGCGCGGGCACACCTTTCTTAGAGAAGTAGTGGCGACTAGGCATCTGGTACTGGGGCACAGCGACAGACATAAGGTCTCTAAAATCCTGTGTGTCCACTAGGCGGAAAGGCAGCATTTCGGTAGCCAACAGCTTACAGAGGGATAGAGTCAACCTCTTAGCTTTGTCATGGGTCGGAGGAAGTGGCCTTTTATTTGACCACATCTGAGGGACAGAGATCTGGCTGCTGTGTGTAGACGGTGTTGAGTAGGGTGTCCCTGGAAAAATGCAGGTTTGTGAGGAAAGTGCAGGCGGAGACATGATGTTGCCTTGATCCAACGTTGGTGCTATCGATGTCTGAGAGAGCTGTACACACTCACTTGTTTCCCCTTCCAAACCAACTGACGACCTTACAAGCAAACTGCCTGTTGCGGTTACAGTGGTGGAAGTTTTGCGTGGAAAAACAGGTGTGACAGCTGTCCCCACAGTCCTAGAAGATGAAGAGCGCGCGGATGCACTGGAAGGGGCGGGCGGTGGATGGTTCGCTCCGCTAGGCCGCATTGCAGCACGGTGAGCTTCCCACCGGGACTTATGATATTTATTCATGTGACGATTCATGGAAGAAGTTGTCAAACTGCTGAGGTTTTGACCTCTACTAAGAGAATCATGGCAAATGTTACATATCACATGATTTGGGCGATCTTTTTCGATGTCAAAAAAGGACCAGGCTAGGCAAGGCTTAGAGGCCATGCGACCTGTTGATCCACCCCGAATAATGCTCATAGGCAGAGTGGTGGCTGAGGATGCAGTTGTAGACGTGCTACCAGTGCTCCGACTCTGTCCAGGAAGGCGCAAGGTAACTTCGTCGTCGGTTGCATCCTCCTCCACCGCCTCTGTTGACCTCCTCGAGTGACTGACTGGGGGTTGACAGTAGGTGGGATCTAGAACGTCATCATCAATTGTTGTGTTTGCACTCCCCTCCCCCTCAGACCGAGCCTCTTCTTGCCCTGACCGAATATTTAAGTTGTCATCCCAATCGGGTATCTGCGTCTCATCTTCATCAGTATGTTCCTCATTGTCTATAACCACAGGTGTTACAGTTTGTGACAAAGGGTCAACATTATGCTCAGAAACTTTGTCCTCACAGCCTGAATCAGAGTCACAAAGGTTCTGGGCATCACTGCAGACCATTTCCTGTTCTGTACTCACTGTAGCTTGGGAGCAGACCTCTGATTCCCAGGCTATAGTGTGACTGAACAGCTCTGCAGACTCAGCCATCTCAGTTCCACCATACTGTGCAGGGCTGATGGAGACTTCAGAGCTAGGAGAAATCAAGTGTGATTGGGATGACAACTCAGAAGACTGGTGTTTTTTGGATGCGGTACTTGAAGTGGCTGAGAGGGCACTTGTTGGACCACTTGAGATCCATTCAAGCATTTTCCTTTTTTGCCCATCATCTACCTTTCTTCCTGTTGTTCGTGTCCGTAAAAAAGGGAGCACATCGGATTGTCCACGGTAAGTAGTAGACATCTTACTTTTGCTGGTAGATGGTCTATCTTCAGCAGATGATAATGGAGCTTTGCCACCTTCCCCACGGACAAAACCTTTTTTGCCTTTTCCACCACGCCTCTTCCCCTTTCCACCAGCATCTGTCATTTTGCCACTCATGTTGATTGCGACAAGATTGTGGACTGAAAATGTGGTAGTAAAAATTGAGAGGTGGTGAAGATTGCAGTGGTGGTCTAGCTTTATTAACAGCAGAATAATAAAGAATAAATATCCCTGACAATGCAACTTAGTTATAATTAGTTGGAGTGTGCAACGCAGGCAGATGCGCTCTGCAAATGTCTTGGCACTAGTGGGACTATAGCAAAGTCCAATAGCCACGTATAGGATGCCACTAGGTACACTGAGTGTTTGCTAGTATAATGGCTTAGTTATAATTAGTTGGAGTGTGCAACGCAGGCAGACGTGCTGCAAATGTCTTGGCACTAGTGGGACTATAGCAAAGTCCAATAGCCACGTATAGGATGCCACTAGGTACACTGAGTGTTTGCTAGTATAATGGCTTAGTTATAATTAGTTGGAGTGTGCAACGCAGGCAGACGTGCTGCAAATGTCTTGGCACTAGTGGGACTATAGCAAAGTCCAATAGCCACGTATATGATGCCACTAGGTACACTGAGTGTTTGCTAGTATAATGGCTTAGTTATAATTAGTTGGAGTGTGCAACGCAGGCAGATGCGCTCTGCAAATGTCTTGGCACTAGTGGGACTATAGCAAAGTCCAATAGCCACGTATAGGATGCCACTAGGTACACTGAGTGTTTGCTAGTATAATGGCTTATTTATAATTAGTTGGAGTGTGCAACGCAGGCAGACGTGCTGCAAATGTCTTGGCACTAGTGGGACTATAGCAAAGTTCAATAGCCACGTATAGGATGCCACTAGGTACACTGAGTGTTTGCTAGTATAATGGCTTAGTTATAATTAGTTGGAGTGTGCAACGCAGGCAGACGTGCTGCAAATGTCTTGGCACTAGTGGGACTATAGCAAAGTCCAATAGCCACGTATAGGATGCCACTAGGTACACTGAGTGTTTGCTAGTATAATGGCTTAGTTATAATTAGTTGGAGTGTGCAACGCAGGCAGATGCGCTCTGCAAATGTCTTGGCACTAGTGGGACTATAGCAAAGTCCAATAGCCACGTATAGGATGCCACTAGGTACACTGAGTGTTTGCTAGTATAATGGCTTAGTTATAATTAGTTGGAGTGTGCAACGCAGGCAGACGTGCTGCAAATGTCTTGGCACTAGTGGGACTATAGCAAAGTCCAATAGCCACGTATATGATGCCACTAGGTACACTGAGTGTTTGCTAGTATAATGGCTTAGTTATAATTAGTTGGAGTGTGCAACGCAGGCAGATGCGCTCTGCAAATGTCTTGGCACTAGTGGGACTATAGCAAAGTCCAATAGCCACGTATAGGATGCCACTAGGTACACTGAGTGTTTGCTAGTATAATGGCTTAGTTATAATTAGTTGGAGTGTGCAACGCAGGCAGACGTGCTGCAAATGTCTTGGCACTAGTGGGACTATAGCAAAGTCCAATAGCCACGTATAGGATGCCACTAGGTACACTGAGTGTTTGCTAGTATAATGGCTTAGTTATAATTAGTTGGAGTGTGCAACGCAGGCAGATGCGCTCTGCAAATGTCTTGGCACTAGTGGGACTATAGCAAAGTCCAATAGCCACGTATAGGATGCCACTAGGTACACTGAGTGTTTGCTAGTATAATGGCTTAGTTATAATTAGTTGGAGTGTGCAACGCAGGCAGACGTGCTGCAAATGTCTTGGCACTAGTGGGACTATAGCAAAGTCCAATAGCCACGTATAGGATGCCACTAGGTACACTGAGTGTTTGCTAGTATAATGGCTTAGTTATAATTAGTTGGAGTGTGCAACGCAGGCAGATGCGCTCTGCAAATGTCTTGGCACTAGTGGGACTATAGCAAAGTCCAATAGCCACGTATAGGATGCCACTAGGTACACTGAGTGTTTGCTAGTATAATGGCTTAGTTATAATTAGTTGGAGTGTGCAACGCAGGCAGACGTGATGCAAATGTCTTGGCACTAGTGGGACTATAGCAAAGTCCAATAGCCACGTATATGATGCCACTAGGTACACTGAGTGTTTGCTAGTATAATGGCTTAGTTATAATTAGTTGGAGTGTGCAACGCAGGCAGACGTGCTGCAAATGTCTTGGCACTAGTGGGACTATAGCAAAGTCCAATAGCCACGTATAGGATGCCACTAGGTACACTGAGTGTTTGCTAGTATAATGGCTTAGTTATAATTAGTTGGAGTGTGCAACGCAGGCAGACGTGCTGCAAATGTCTTGGCACTAGTGGGACTATAGCAAAGTCCAATAGCCACGTATAGGATGCCACTAGGTACACTGAGTGTTTGCTAGTATAATGGCTTAGTTACAATTAGTTGGAGTGTGCAACGCAGGCAGATGCGCTCTGCAAATGTCTTGGCACTAGTGGGACTATAGCAAAGTCCAATAGCCACGTATAGGATGCCACTAGGTACACTGAGTGTTTGCTAGTATAATGGCTTAGTTATAATTAGTTGGAGTGTGCAACGCAGGCAGATGCGCTCTGCAAATGTCTTGGCACTAGTGGGACTATAGCAAAGTCCAATAGCCACGTATATGATGCCACTAGGTACACTGAGTGTTTGCTAGTATAATGGCTTAGTTATAATTAGTTGGAGTGTGCAACGCAGGCAGACGTGCTGCAAATGTCTTGGCACTAGTGGGACTATAGCAAAGTCCAATAGCCACGTATAGGATGCCACTAGGTACACTGAGTGTTTGCTAGTATAATGGCTTAGTTATAATTAGTTGGAGTGTGCAACGCAGGCAGACGTGCTGCAAATGTCTTGGCACTAGTGGGACTATAGCAAAGTCCAATAGCCACGTATAGGATGCCACTAGGTACACTGAGTGTTTGCTAGTATAATGGCTTAGTTATAATTAGTTGGAGTGTGCAACGCAGGCAGATGCGCTCTGCAAATGTCTTGGCACTAGTGGGACTATAGCAAAGTCCAATAGCCACGTATAGGATGCCACTAGGTACACTGAGTGTTTGCTAGTATAATGGCTTAGTTATAATTAGTTGGAGTGTGCAACGCAGGCAGACATGCTGCAAATGTCTTGGCACTAGTGGGACTATAGCAAAGTCCAATAGCCACGTATAGGATGCCACTAGGTACACTGAGTGTTTGCTAGTATAATGGCTTAGTTATAATTAGTTGGAGTGTGCAACACAGGCAGATGCGCTCTGCAAATGTCTTGGCACTAGTGGGACTATAGCAAAGTCCAATAGCCACGTATAGGATGCCACTAGGTACACTGAGTGTTTGCTAGTATAATGGCTGAGTTTAAAAAACTTGGAGTGTGCAACGCAGGCAGACGTGCTGCAAATGTCTTGGCACTAGTGGGACTATAGCAAAGTCCAATAGCCACGTATATGATGCCACTAGGTACACTGAGTGTTTGCTAGTATAATGGCTTAGTTATAATTAGTTGGAGTGTGCAACGCAGGCAGATGCGCTCTGCAAATGTCTTGGCACTAGTGGGACTATAGCAAAGTCCAATAGCCACGTATAGGATGCCACTAGGTACACTGAGTGTTTGCTAGTATAATGGCTTAGTTATAATTAGTTGGAGTGTGCAACGCAGGCAGACGTGCTGCAAATGTCTTGGCACTAGTGGGACTATAGCAAAGTCCAATAGCCACGTATAGGATGCCACTAGGTACACTGAGTGTTTGCTAGTATAATGGCTTAGTTATAATTAGTTGGAGTGTGCAACGCAGGCAGATGCGCTCTGCAAATGTCTTGGCACTAGTGGGACTATAGCAAAGTCCAATAGCCACGTATAGGATGCCACTAGGTACACTGAGTGTTTGCTAGTATAATGGCTTAGTTATAATTAGTTGGAGTGTGCAACGCAGGCAGACGTGCTGCAAATGTCTTGGCACTAGTGGGACTATAGCAAAGTCCAATAGCCACGTATAGGATGCCACTAGGTACACTGAGTGTTTGCTAGTATAATGGCTTAGTTATAATTAGTTGGAGTGTGCAACGCAGGCAGATGCGCTCTGCAAATGTCTTGGCACTAGTGGGACTATAGCAAAGTCCAATAGCCACGTATAGGATGCCACTAGGTACACTGAGTGTTTGCTAGTATAATGGCTTAGTTATAATTAGTTGGAGTGTGCAACGCAGGCAGACGTGATGCAAATGTCTTGGCACTAGTGGGACTATAGCAAAGTCCAATAGCCACGTATATGATGCCACTAGGTACACTGAGTGTTTGCTAGTATAATGGCTTAGTTATAATTAGTTGGAGTGTGCAACGCAGGCAGACGTGCTGCAAATGTCTTGGCACTAGTGGGACTATAGCAAAGTCCAATAGCCACGTATAGGATGCCACTAGGTACACTGAGTGTTTGCTAGTATAATGGCTTAGTTATAATTAGTTGGAGTGTGCAACGCAGGCAGACGTGCTGCAAATGTCTTGGCACTAGTGGGACTATAGCAAAGTCCAATAGCCACGTATAGGATGCCACTAGGTACACTGAGTGTTTGCTAGTATAATGGCTTAGTTACAATTAGTTGGAGTGTGCAACGCAGGCAGATGCGCTCTGCAAATGTCTTGGCACTAGTGGGACTATAGCAAAGTCCAATAGCCACGTATAGGATGCCACTAGGTACACTGAGTGTTTGCTAGTATAATGGCTTAGTTATAATTAGTTGGAGTGTGCAACGCAGGCAGATGCGCTCTGCAAATGTCTTGGCACTAGTGGGACTATAGCAAAGTCCAATAGCCACGTATATGATGCCACTAGGTACACTGAGTGTTTGCTAGTATAATGGCTTAGTTATAATTAGTTGGAGTGTGCAACGCAGGCAGACGTGCTGCAAATGTCTTGGCACTAGTGGGACTATAGCAAAGTCCAATAGCCACGTATAGGATGCCACTAGGTACACTGAGTGTTTGCTAGTATAATGGCTTAGTTATAATTAGTTGGAGTGTGCAACGCAGGCAGACGTGCTGCAAATGTCTTGGCACTAGTGGGACTATAGCAAAGTCCAATAGCCACGTATAGGATGCCACTAGGTACACTGAGTGTTTGCTAGTATAATGGCTTAGTTATAATTAGTTGGAGTGTGCAACGCAGGCAGATGCGCTCTGCAAATGTCTTGGCACTAGTGGGACTATAGCAAAGTCCAATAGCCACGTATAGGATGCCACTAGGTACACTGAGTGTTTGCTAGTATAATGGCTTAGTTATAATTAGTTGGAGTGTGCAACGCAGGCAGACATGCTGCAAATGTCTTGGCACTAGTGGGACTATAGCAAAGTCCAATAGCCACGTATAGGATGCCACTAGGTACACTGAGTGTTTGCTAGTATAATGGCTTAGTTATAATTAGTTGGAGTGTGCAACACAGGCAGATGCGCTCTGCAAATGTCTTGGCACTAGTGGGACTATAGCAAAGTCCAATAGCCACGTATAGGATGCCACTAGGTACACTGAGTGTTTGCTAGTATAATGGCTTCGTTATAATTAGTTGGAGTGTGCAATGCAGGCAGATGCGCTCTGCAAATGTCTTGGCACTAGTGGGACTATAGCAAAGTCCAATAGCCACGTATAGGATGCCACTAGGTACACTGAGTGTTTGCTAGTATAATGGCTTAGTTATAATTAGTTGGAGTGTGCAACGCAGGCAGACGTGCTGCAAATGTCTTGGCACTAGTGGGACTATAGCAAAGTCCAATAGCCACGTATAGGATGCCAGTAGGTACACTGAGTGTTTGCTAGTATAATGGCTTAGTTATAATTAGTTGGAGTGTGCAACGCAGGCAGATGCGCTCTGCAAATGTCTTGGCACTAGTGGGACTATAGCAAAGTCCAATAGCCACGTATAGGATGCCACTAGGTACACTGAGTGTTTGCTAGTATAATGGCTTAGTTATAATTAGTTGGAGTGTGCAACGCAGGCAGATGCGCTCTGCAAATGTCTTGGCACTAGTGGGACTATAGCAAAGTCCAATAGCCACGTATAGGATGCCACTAGGTACACTGAGTGTTTGCTAGTATAATGGCTTCGTTATAATTAGTTGGAGTGTGCAATGCAGGCAGATGCGTTCTGCAAATGTCTTGGCACTAGTGGGACTATAGCAAAGTCCAATAGCCACATATAGGATGCCACTAGGTACACTGAGTGTTTGCTAGTATAATGGCTTCGTTATAATTAGTTGGAGTGTGCAATGCAGGGAGATGCGCTCTGCAAATGTCTTGGCACTAGTGGGACTATAGCAAAGTCCAATAGCCACGTATAGGATGCCACTGGGTACACTGAGTGTTTGCTAGTATAATGGCTTCGTTATAATTAGTTGGAGTGTGCAATGCAGGCAGATGCGCTCTGCAAATGTCTTGGCACTAGTGGGACTAAAGCAAAGTCCAATAGCCACAGATAGGATGCCACTAGGTACACTGAGTGTTTGCTAGTATAATGGCTTAGTTATGAGTTGGAGTGTGCAGAGGACAAGAGGGTACAGTGGCAGGATTGTGGTGCTCTGGGTAGAGGAATGGAAGCCTGCCTTTCTATTCCCTCCTAATGGTGAAATGCAGGGAGGAAATCCCTGACCTTGGCTGCACAGACGCTGGCGCTGTTTTCAGGACCTGTCACCTTAACTCTGACCCTGCCGGTTTGAGCCCTTAAAAGGACTGCTATAAAGTGCTCTCCCTATGCTGTCTAACGCTGTGTATGCAGCGCATACAGCTGTATCGGCTATAGGACTCAGGAGGACGGAGCTGCGACAGTGATGTCTGACACCAAAGACGCAGAAGGCAGATAATGGCGTCCGTGAAGAAAATGTCCGGTTTTATAATGCAGGGACATGTGACATGCAGATCCTATCACACATGCCGTTGCTTCTCTGGCTCAAAGTCCACTTAGGTGTGTGTGTGTCTGTGATTGGCTGACATGCTGGCCCGCCCCACAAGACGCGCGCGCTTAGGGAAGGAAGACAAGAAAAAAAAAAAAAAAATGGCGATCGCCATTATAGAAACAGCAGTGATCTGAAGGCGCTGTTCACGCACACTATACACTGAAATGTGATAATAGTGTGATTCACAGAGTGACTTACACTATTACAGCGGAAAGCCAGCTAGGAATTAGCTGTTTTTTTGCTGCTAGAACCGTTCTCGAACGTTTCTAGAACTATCGAGCTTTTGCAAAAAGCTCGAGTTCTAGTTCGATCTAGAACATGCCCCAAAATCACTCGAGCCTAGAACTGGAGAACCACGAACCACGAACCGCGCTCAACTCTAAAAACCACACTGAAACTGCATTAAAACCATTTTTTTGCATTCTTGGGCCAAGAGATGCAAATTTGGTGCTGAAATTTTTACACCATATTTATCCACCGAATCATCACTTCCTGACATAAAAACATATCAAAACTGCATGTGGCAAGATGTGGTAGTGATGCAATTTTTTTGCCAGGAGGTATAGATTGGATGCAGGAATATGGTGTAAAAATTTTAGCACCAAATTTGCATCTCTTGGCCACAAAAACTGAGATTTTTCTGCTAGGAGATGCAGGTCTGTGAACTCAGTGACCTCCACCTGAGGTCAGGTTACCTTTGATTACAGATGAAGGACCGTGGGAACCTCCAGCTGTGACCGCAAATTACCTGAGTGATGTCACAGCTCAATGCGCAGCTCATTCATTCTCTGGAGATCACAGAGACCGGTCGATCGTGCCTCTCTCTCTGTGATATTCAGATGTAGCAAAGCTGAAGCGGCATGGGACCTCCTGTGGATTACGTCAGAGCTGCAGGGTATTGGAGGTTAATAAAGTGGTGAAGCAGAGGGTGTTTGTATTTTAATTCAAATAAAGGATTTTTCTCTGTGTCTGTGTTTATTTACATTCACTTACAGGTTGTGATGCAGGTATCTGATAGACGCCTGTGCCATCACAAACCTAGGGTTTAGTAGCAGCTGTGCGCCGCTATTAACCCTTGCTATTACCCGATTGGCACCGCATCACGCCACCGAGAATAGCCGGTAATGCACAGGGATTGTCACATCTAATAGATGTGGCAATACCGGGCGGCTACGGGCTGAGAATATACCAACACCCAGCCGCCATGATCATGGCTGGGGATGAAAACTAGGGGGACGGCACGTCAGATTTTTTTTTTAATTATTTATTTAAATTAAAAAAAAAGCCGCATGTGAGGGACTCCCACGAATCTGACGTCGCATCACAGCCACACTCTTCTGACAGGAGCGTGCATGTGTTTCTAGATACATACACGCTCATGTTCAGAGAACGGCATGCTGTAAAAAGAAAAAAAAATCCTGCCATCAGGTGGAAATATGTTGCTGAAATCTGGTGCAGACCATTTCAGCACCAAATGTGCACCTCCTACCAAAAAAACGTGGAAAAATAACTACGGCAAAAACAGCGGCAAAAAAAATGTGTCAAAACACCTCGTTTTTTTGCCAGGAAGTGTAATGTGCACTTCCTAGCAAAAAACTGCAGCTGTGCACCGCTATTAACCTCTGCTATTACCTCGATTGGCACCACATCACGCCACCGAGAATAGCCGGTAATGCACAGGGATTGTCACATCTAATAGATGTGGCAATACCGAGCGGCTACGGGCTGAGAATATACCAACACCCAGCCGCCATGATCATGGCTGGGGATGAAAACTAGGGGGACGGCACGTCAGATTTTTTTTTAATTATTTTTTTAAATTAAAAAAAAAGCCGCATGTGAGGGACTCCCACGAATCTGACGTCGCATCACAGCCACACTCTTCTGACAGGAGCGTGCATGTGTTTCTAGATACATACACGCTCATGTTCAGAGAACGGCATGCTGTAAAAAGAAAAAAAAATCCTGCCATCAGGTGGAAATATGTTGCTGAAATCTGGTGCAGACCATTTCAGCACCAAATGTGCACCTCCTACCAAAAAATCGTGGAAAAATAACGACGGCAAAAACAGCGGCAAAAAAAATGTGTCAAAACACCTCGTTTTTTTGCCAGGAAGTGTAATGGGCACTTCCTAGCA
Source organism: Anomaloglossus baeobatrachus (assembly GCF_048569485.1). Lineage (NCBI taxonomy): Eukaryota > Metazoa > Chordata > Amphibia > Anura > Aromobatidae > Anomaloglossus > Anomaloglossus baeobatrachus. Next base: position 214,084,285 of record NC_134354.1, read on the forward strand.
AAAAACTGCAGCTGTGCACCGCTATAAACCTCTGCTATTACCTCGATTGGCACCACATCACGCCACCGGGAAGAGCCGGTATCGCACTGGGATTGTCACATCTAATAGATGCGACAATACCGGGCGGCTGCGGGATGGAAAACCAGCCCCGAGCGGGCGTTATCTTGACTGGGGATGAAAATTAGGGTGAACCGCACGTTGTTTTTTTTTATTATTATTTATTTAATAAATCTATATATATAATTGCCTTTTTCTGTCTGTCTGTATGTCTGTCTGTCTGTCTGTCTGTCTTGCTCCAAAATTGTGTCCTTACGGTGACACAAAGCTGATTGGCCACTGGGCTCGCCATGGCCCCGCCCCCCGCACGGATTGGCCGCTCGCCCAGGCAACTCGCCCACGCCCCGCCCCCCTCACGCAATGCACGCTCGCTCTGGCCCCGCCCCCCGCACGCATTCCCCGAACCGACCGACACGGAGCCACGACTCCCAGGTGAGTACTGTACCCCCAGGAACCCACATCATCGTACGCCGCCAACCCAGCCGACACATACCCTCGCACTGCTGGGGTTGCCGCCGTATGCTGGTGTGGGCTCCCGTGCGAGCGGGGGACGAGATACGCTGGTAACCATGGTAGCATAGTTACCAGCGCATCAAGGTCCTGCAGCGGCGGAACATACACACACGCACGCACACACACACACATCAGATCACACTCACTCTCACACACACCTCACACACACATCACATCGCATCCACACACTCACAACATCCTGGGATATCGCTTGCTTCTCGGCGGCGATACTGTACAGTGAACTTCCAGGACCTGCCGGAGGATCACATGGCCAGAAGCATGTGGTATCTCCGGATGTTGTGAGTGTGAGTGCGTATGTGCAATATCTTCAATGTGTGTGTGCGTGAGTGTATGCGATCGGGTGTGTGTGAGTGTATGCGATTGGGTGTGTGTGAGTGTATGCGATCGGGTGTGTGTGAGTGTATGCGATCGGGTGTGTGTGAGTGTATGCGATCGGGTGTGTGTGAGTGTGTGTGTGTGTATGCGATCGGATCTGTGTCGGCAGAGGAGCACGGCGTGCTGGAGGAGGCTGGGAGGAGAGAGGCTCATCCTGGGGAAGGCTGAGAGAAGAGAGGCTGATGCTGGGGGAGGCGGAGGCTGGGGTAGGCTGGGAGGAGAGAGGCTGATGCTGGGGACAGAAAAGGCTGATGCTGGGAGGAGAGAGGCTGATGCTGGGAGGAGAGAGGCTGATGCTGGGAGGAGAGAGGCTGATGCTGGGAGAAGAGAGGCTGATGCTGGGAGGAGAGAGGCTGATCCTGGGGAAGGCTGAGAGAAGAGAGGCTGATGCTGGGGGAGGCTGAGGCTGGGGTAGGCTGGGAGGAGAGAGGCTGATCCTGGGGACAGAAAAGGCTGATGCTGGGAGGAGAGAGGCTGATGCTGGGAGGAGAGAGGCTGATGCTGGGAGGAGAGAGGCTGTTGCTGGGAGGAGAGAGGCTAATGCTGGGAGGAGAGAGGCTGATCCTGGGGAAGGCTGGGAGGGGGAGGCTGAGAGAAGAGAGGCTGATGCTGGGGGAGGCTGAGGCTGGGGTAGGCTGGGAGGAGAGAGGCTGATGCTGGGGACAGAGAAGGCTGATGCTGGGAGGAGAAAGGCTGATGCTGGGAGGAGAGAGGCTGATGCTGGGAGGAGAGAGGCTGATGCTGCGGGCAGAGAGGCTGATGCTGCGGGCAGAGAGGCTGCTGCAGCAGGCAGAGAGGCTGATGCTGCGGGCAGAGAGGCTGATGCTGGTGCAGCATGGGGGATGGAGCACGATGGGGGGTGCGCAGCATGGGGGATGGAGCACGTTTGGGAGTGCGCAGCATGGCGGATGGACCACGTTTGAGAGTGCGCAGCATGGGGGATGGAGCACGTTTGGGAGTGCGCAGCATGGCGGATGGAGCACGTTTGGGAGTGCGCAGCATGGCGGATGGAGCACGTTTGGGAGTGCGCAGCATGGCGGATGGAGCACGTTTGGGAGTGCGCAGCATGGCGGATGGAGCACGTTTGGGAGTGCGCAGCATGGCGGATGGACCACGTTTGGGAGTGCGCAGCATAGCGGATGGACCACGTGTGGGAGTGCGCAGCATGGCGGATGGAGCACGTTTTGGAGTGCGCAGCATGGCGGATGGAGCACGTTTGGGAGTGCGCAGCATGGCGGATGGAGCACGTTTGGGAGTGCGCAGCATGGCGGATGGAGCACGTTTGGGAGTGCGCAGCATGGCGGATGGAGCACGTTTGGGAGTGCGCAGCATGGCGGATGGTGCACGATGGGGAGTGCGCAGTATGGCGGATGGAGCACGTTTGGGAGTGCGCAGTATGGCGGATGGAGCACGTTGGGGAGTGCGCAGCATGGCGGATGGAGCACGTTTAGGAGTGCGCAGCATGGTGGATGGAGCACATTTGGGAGTGCGCAGCATGGCAGATGGAGCACGTTTGGGAGTGCGCAGCATGGCGGATGGAGCACGTTTGGGAGTGCGCAGCATGGCGGATGGAGCACGTTTGGGAGTGCGCAGCATGGTGGATGGAGCACGTTTGGGAGTGCGCAGCATGGCGGATGGAGCACGTTTGGGAGTGCGCAGCATGTCACAACACACACATTGCACAAAACATACCTCCCCCCAAAACACACCACACACACAAACCACGCAACACACACACACACACACAACGCTACAGACACACAGCGCTCCACAAACAACGCAACACACGCAACACACATACAACACCGCTCTCACCCCCCGCCACACCCAGACAACACCCAGAACATGTACAGCGCCCTACACAAACACTTGGTAAGTACACACAACAACATCTATATACAGTTAGGTCCAGAAATATTTGGACAGTGACACAATTTTCGCGAGTTGGGCTCTGCATGCCACCACATTGGATTTGAAATGAAACCTCTACAACAGAATTCAAGTGCAGATTGTAACGTTTAATTTGAAGGTTTGAACAAAAATATCTGTTAGAAATTGTAGGAATTTCACACATTTCTTTACAAACACTCCATATTTTAGGAGGTCAAAAGTAATTGGACAAATAAACCAAACCCAAACAAAATATTTTTATTTTCAATATTTTGTTGCGAATCCTTTGGAGGCAATCACTGCCTTAAGTCTGGAACCCATGGACATCACCAAACGCTGGGTTTCCTCCTTCTTAATGCTTTGCCAGGCCTTTACAGCCGCAGCCTTCAGGTCTTGCTTGTTTGTGGGTCTTTCCGTCTTAAGTCTGGATTTGAGCAAGTGTAATGCATGCTCAATTGGGTTAAGATCTGGTGATTGACTTGGCCATTGCAGAATGTTCCACTTTTTTGCACTCATGAACTCCTGGGTAGCTTTGGCTGTATGCTTGGGGTCATTGTCCATCTGTACTATGAAGCGCCGTCCGATCAACTTTGCGGCATTTGGCTGAATCTGGGCTGAAAGTATATCCCGGTACACTTCAGAATTCATCCGGCTACTCTTGTCTGCTGTTATGTCATCAATAAACACAAGTGACCCAGTGCCATTGAAAGCCATGTATGCCCATGCCATCACGTTGCCTCCACCATGTTTTACAGAGGATGTGGTGTGCCTTGGATCATGATCCGTTCCCTTTCTTCTCCAAACTTTTTTCTTCCCATCATTCTGGTACAGGTTGATCTTTGTCTCATCTGTCCATAGAATACTTTTCCAGAACTGAGCTGGCTTCATGAGGTGTTTTTCAGCAAATTTAACTCTGGCCTGTCTATTTTTGGAATTGATGAATGGTTTGCATCTAGATGTGAACCCTTTGTATTTACTTTCATGGAGTCTTCTCTTTACTGTTGACTTAGAGACAGATACACCTACTTCACTGAGAGTGTTCTGGACTTCAGTTGATGTTGTGAACGGGTTCTTCTTCACCAAAGAAAGTATGCGGCGATCATCCACCACTGTTGTCATCCGTGGACGCCCAGGCCTTTTTGAGTTCCCAAGCTCACCAGTCAATTCCTTTTTTCTCAGAATGTACCCGACTGTTGATTTTGCTACTCCAAGCATGTCTGATATCTCTCTGATGGATTTTTTCTTTTTTTTCAGCCTCAGGATGTTCTGCTTCACCTCAATTGAGAGTTCCTTAGACCGCATGTTGTCTGGTCACAGCAACAGCTTACAAATGCAAAACCACACACCTGTAATCAGCCCCAGACCTTTTAACTACTTCATTGATTACAGGTTAACGAGGGAGACGCCTTCAGAGTTAATTGCAGCCCTTAGAGTCCCTTGTCCAATTACTTTTGGTCCCTTTAAAAAGAGGAGGCTATGCATTAAAGAGCTATGATTCCTAAACCCTTTCTCCGATTTGGATGTGAAAACTCTCATATTGCAGCTGGGAGTGTGCACTTTCAGCCCATATTATATATATATAATTGTATTTCTGAACATGTTTTTGTAAACAGCTAAAATAACAAAACTTGTGTCACTGTCCAAATATTTCTGGACCTAAATGTATATATATATATATAACAAAAATCATACATGAACTACACAATACGTAAATTCTAGAGTACCCGATGCGTAGAATCGGGCCACCTTCTAGTATTAATATAAATATTAAAAAATATAAATATTTTTTTTAATTATTTATTTAAATTAAAAAAAAGCCACATGCGGTTTCACCGGAGTCACACATGCGAGGGACTCTCACGAGTCTGCCATGGCATCACCTGGCAAAGCCTCGCATGTGTGACTGGATACACGGCACAGATATAGCCCGACAGCTGGGGCTGCAGCGTGAGCTATATCTGTGCTGCTGATTGCTTATTTTTTACCACCATGCTGACCGGCAGACACTTGCACTGTTTTACCTGCCCAAGGCCATGCAGGTCAGTGGATCGACCCTGGAAGAATGATCAAAACCCCCTGTCGTTAGTTTTTTCCAATCCATACGAATAGTCCGAGTCATGGCCTCCCCAAGGAAAAGGTAGATTATGCAAAGCTAGAGCATACTTAAGAGTATCCAAAAGGTCTCTGTGGAACTGGCACCTCAGAACTGTGTCATTCCACAGGATATCAGAGGATCATGGTGAAAACTCGGAACTACAGTCCTTAGTGGTGCAGCCTTCCCTGGGTAAGGTTTAAGATCTTTGCCTCTGCCACCTGGACCCTGTTAGATTCATCATAGACCATCCATAATGCATTAAAAAAGGAATCAACAGAAGGCCGTTGTGGGGCAAGTGGAGACAAATAAGATGCCCAAATCTGAGGGCCCAATTGTAATAGGGACATAATTATTTCCACCTGCTGGGACTCGTTCCCTGAACACCATGGTCACATGGTAGAAAATAGTTTACAGTGCTCTCTGAAAAACTCTAAACTGGTCTTTCTCCCCCGAAAATGTATCAGAAAGTGTCACTAGAGGTTCAGGGGAGACCGATTGAACGACAGAACGTTTAGAAGTTATCATAACTACAATTGTTAGAGAACTTTGGGAAAGACCCATAGTACTAGAAAACGGACCCTGTAACTGGAACTGTGAGGATTCTAGCTTCTGGTCTTCCATGGCCAGATCCTGAACCATCTGGGTCAGATTTGCCACCTGATCACAGAGTGTATGAACTGGATCCATAGGTGTGGAAAAAAGCATAAGGGCAGTCATAATTTGAAGCTAGTCACTACGCAGTCAAGTCATGAGGCAGGGAAGTCAAACATTCTAATCCACAGAGGGAGAAAAGCACTGGTGGCACTCACCCTTACCAGAAACCTTTTTATTTCATCAAAAAATTAAAAACACTTACAGGAGAGGGGATGTGGGATACGTCTAAGATGCAGGGCATGCCAAGATGACGGCGACCATTTTGCCCACCTAGTCGCTTCGTCGGGTCCTAACACCTCACGTGTCTTGGCATGCTCTGTGTCCTAGACGTATTCTGCATCCCCCTCCTGTATGTGTTTTTAATTTTTTGATGAAATAAAAAGATTTCTACTAAGGGTGAGTTTTTGGACTGTTGGGTTGATTGCTAGCACCTCCCTGATTCTGAAAGCTGGTATCACCTCAGCTCTGTCTATTCTTGTTTGGAGACTATTAAGTGGAGTTAGGTTTGTGTTTGGAATTGGTGCCAGACCTTCATCTCCCTTGTGGATTTTTAGTCAAATGTTCTGAGGTCAAATACGAAGAAAGCACATCAAGGATTAAAGGGACAGACAGTGGTATAGTCACATCATGCATCGGAGTTGGAATACCTGGAGGATAGCAGACCAGCGCAAAGGGACAATGCAAATGGAAGGTCAAATGAGGTCCAAGGTCTGACAGTAATAGATCAGAACACAGAGTGCAGATAAACTAGGCCAACAAGCATCACTAAGCAACATTCTTTGACTTTCAGTGTTCTGGTATTAACTGCTCAGCTAAGTAGTTGGGCAAACACAGAAAACAGGGAACAGGTGAATATAACCAATACCTCCCAGGATCAGATTTGATGGCTGAGCTGTCACTCAACACACCGACAGCTCAGTACACCCCAGCACCAGATTGAATGATTAAGCTGTCACTTTCAAAACTGACAGCTCAGCACATTCTGATTCCATAGAACAGCAAACGGTCACTCATTGCGTCCAAGACGCACTGAGCAGAAGAATCGTGACAGTACCCCCGTATTCTCAGGAAACCTGTGATGGACAGCCTTGACCAAATGATCAGCCTTCACAAGATGAGCAGAACAATGTGTCATTTTTTCAAGAAATTTACAAAGCTTGTTTCTTTATTGACCTACTCAGATTTAAATTGTCCTGGAGGGCCTATGGAAAGTGATACCATTTTAAAAACCGCACCTCTCAAATACTTCAAAACTACTGTCAGGAAACTTTTCAACTCTTTAGGTAATACACAGTAATTAATGCAAAATGGAATGAGAAAAAAAAGTAATTGCTCCTCTAAAATGTTGGTTCAGCCACAATTTTTTCACTTTTAGAAGAAATAGAATGAAAAAATAGAGCATTAAATTTGTTACACAGTTTCTTTTGAATGCACTGATATCCCACATGTGGTCAGACACTAGAGATGAGCAAATCCGAGGTTCAGTGTTTGTACCAAACACAGACTTTACAAAAAAACAGAGTTCAGATTCAGAGTTCGGGTGCTAAATGTATGAACACCTCGCATGCGAGCATCGCTGTGCTTAGGTACGCTTGGTACTCATCCCAGTGTGAGCTGCTTGCAGTGTTTGAATGGCTCTCACTGGAAGAAACAGTATGATCAGATGAAGTGTGCACCAAAAAATAAAAATGAAAAAACCCTGCCCACCTGATCTGTTTATAGCTGACTGCAGAGACACAAACTGCCCAATTAGTGACTTCCATTGGGGTCAAGTCAAGTTCGGCTCCCGAACCAATTTTAAATTTAAAGTTTGGCTGCACTCTCCAAACTGTACTTTCAAGGGTCTGCTCATCTCTATCAGACACCTCTGTTTAGAGAGACGGCAGGGCTTGGAATGGAAGGAGCATAATTTGAATTTGTAACACAAATTTGGCTGAATTAGATTGCAGGTAGCACGCATTGCAAGGCCCCTATGCTGGTGCTTAAACTGTAAAAACTCCCCACAAGTGACCCCATTTTGGAAAGTCACCCCTGAAGGATTTTATCCAGTGGATTAATGAGCATTTTGAACCCACAGGTACTACATCAAATTTGATAACATTAGGTCATCAAAATAAAAATGACCTTATTTGTCGTTTTATAAGACGCACCGGATTATAAGATGCACTCCAAATTTAGTGATAAAAAAAGTTAAAAAAATAAAATTGGGGTCCGTCTTATACTTCTGTCTTATCTTACTAGAGGGGGGCACCATTGGTGGTGAAGCGGGGTCACAGGAGGCAGATGTTGTGCTGGCAGCCGCGGCGGGCCTGTGGTGGCAGTGGTGGTGGGTCAGTGGCAGCAGCAGTGGCGGATCAGTAGCGGCAGCAGCGGTGACAGGTCAGTAATAGCAGTGGCGGTGGCGGGTCAGTGGTGGAGCAGGCTGGTGCGGTGAGTGTCCCAGTCTGTCCACGGTCCCGAATCAAATGATGGCACCTGGAGCGGCGCATGCGCAGATGGAGCTCTCATCCAAGGGCTCCATTTGCGCACGCACTGACTCCTGGCGCCATCATTTGAAACTGGGACACCTAGGGGTCAGGCAGACTGGTAGGAGGGAATGCAGGGGTTGACTCCAGGGGAGCAAAGGGAGAGGAGTGTAGCCCTCGAGGAGCAGTGAGGAGCTTGGGGAGCATGTGGCTCCCAAGGAGTTGAAGGTTGGGTAGCAGATGGTGCTCTGGGCCCGGAGGAGTCGGAGACCCGGTTGCGGGGTATTGGGACTGGGTGCCTAGACCTAATCTTGGAGGACGGTCAGCAGTTCGAGTCCGATAGCCGGTCCGGGACTGAAAGCATGGCGGGGTACTGGACCCTAGGTCGGGGAGTAGCTTCAAGCAACCCGGCAATTAACCTGCGGAGGATAGTGATTTTATGGACTGTCGCCATGAAGCTCAGAGATCAGGGGCACTATCGCAATGAAGGGGATAGGGCTTTCCAACCCATGCAGCCCACAGAAATCCCAAGCATGAGCCCTTGAGAGCACAAGTCCACGACTAACGATAGGGAGCGGGGCCTGGACAGCTTTATGCCTATGGGCCACCTGAACACTTCCAAATTGTGCACGGAGGCAGTACTACGGGGACGGATACCCAGATAGGCCCAAAGACTTGGTTTACCTAGTTGTCAGAGTCTGCTTTCATCGTCGATGCTGCCTGAGTGAGTATGTGATTCCCCTGCGTCCAACAAGCCTTCGCCCCCCTGCATCCCAACGTACAAAATTCCCGGGGTCTTCCCTACCTGTGGAGGGAAACGTCCTCTGGCTGCCCCCATTCTATCTGCCCCGGGGACTCCCATCGGCAGTGGCGGTAATCCCTGTTACCGCACACCACGGGTGGCGTCACAAACTATATCTATCCCCTGTAAATAGCCCCCCTTCTTCATTTGAGAGTGGCCCGTCGAGCCACGAGTAACCCTCCCAGACCCGAGCGGTTCGACCGCTGCGGAGGGGCGGCACAGCTACACAGACAGCCCCCCCCGGTAAGCCATATTCAGATATTAAGACACACTCCTCATTTTCCTCCCACATTTTTGGGAGGAAAAGTGTGTCTTATAATCCGAAAAATACGGTATTTTGTCTTCATGAAAATATTGCTTTAGCCCTAAATTTTTTACTTTTGCAAGAGGTAACAGGAAAAATACAGTTTTGTACTCTTATGAACGCGGTGATATCCCACATGTAGTCAAAAAGTTTGAACAAATGGCAGGGCTTGGAAGGGAAGAAGTGACATTTGTAATTTGGAGTATAAATGTGGATGGAATAGATTGCAGACACTATGTCTAATTTTCTGAGCCCCTGAGGTACCAAAACATTAGAACCCCACAAGTGACCCCATTTTGGAACCTAGACCAATCAAGGAATTTATCTAGGGGTGTATTCAGCATTTTGAATTAATAGGTGCTTCACAGAAGTTTATAAAATGTGGATGTGAAAACAAAAAAACAAAAATGTTTTTTTCTGCTAAATTGTTGTTTTAGCCCCAAATTTGTAATTTTCAGAGTGAATAATAGGAGAAATTGGACACCATAATTTGTTTGACAATTTCTTCCAAATGTGACGATACCCAATATGTGGTCAAAAACTAATGTTTGGGCATATGCAAACCTCAGTAAACTTAATTTTTGGAATGCAAAACACATCTGCAGAGCCCATAAGGTGCTATGAAAGCAGACAACCCCCCAAAAGTAACCCCACTGTACAAGCTACACCTCTCTGTGAATTTATCTATGACTGCATTGACTATTTTGTAACATCCATGCCATGCCTTTTTTCTGGACAATTGCAAATATACCAGTTTTGTGACTATACATTGTGCCTAGCTTCATGCTTCTGGCGACATGCACCCCGTAAATAGTTAAGTGCGCTTTCCCCACTACAATAATGCATCACACGTGGTCACTTACTGCTGTTCAGGCACAGTAGTCTCAGGAGGGGGCCATTTGGTTTTGTGAGTGCAGATTTCACTGGAATTTTTTTGGGCGGTGGGACCTTTCGCTTTACTCGAGTCTTTGTTCTGTCAGTAATGTGGGAACCACCTATATTTCCAGTCAGAGATGACAAACCTGAGGGTTTTTTTTGTGGGAGTTTTACTGGCCACATTTTGGGGAGCATAACTTTTTTTTAGCACTTTTCTTATAAAGCTGGGATTACAGTCTTGTGTTCTACGCTGAGCAGTGCACCTACATCTGGGTTTCTGTTTAAATCTCCCAAAAATGTAACTCAAACAAAACCCCTGATGGAGCTACTCACTGTAATGAGGCAGATAGAGACACTTTGGACTTCGTTTGGCGTCTGTTCTATTAATATCCATCTTTTTTATCCACCCGCTGCCTTATCCTGCTGCCACCGCTGACCCCTGGGACCCTGTCCCCATTCCTCCTGCTACTAAGGCATTTCCTCTCTCCCTCTACCTATCCTATGTGCCTCCTAGTGTATTGCTATATACCCAAAAAACTGACGCCTCCTTTGAAATACGTACTTGTAGACATCCAATTCGTCTCACTCACCAGTATAGGATACGCAAAACCTTGATAAAGGCCAACCTTAGCCGAAACGTTGGCTTTTGCACTATTCTGGTTGAGGCGTTTGTTTTTCTTTGCAGATAGTCTGTCAATAAAACACTATTGCATCCAAATTACTTTTGTCCTCTTGTGTGCTTGGGATTTACCTAACTATAGTCTCTTTTCCCTGAAGCACCTCCAATTTAATAGCAGTAGAGCCCGGCCTTATCCCTCTAGTGATACTTCGGGGAGACATGCCCCTGAATTATCAGTTTACTTTAATCTGAAGTGGGTTATTTTTGGTAAAACAAACCATTTAATTACACATGCTGTTGAATGAAGCCAGTGTTCTGAGGAACTCACAGAAGACTATTACTACTGTATAGTAAAAAGTGCACCAGTTCAGCAAGTTCAGCTGTAGGGTATAACTTGCTCACAACTTGAAGATTTAAATTGTTTTGACAAGAACCATAGCCATAAATTAATCAATGAATCAATGTCTTTGCTAAGCATTGTATCGCCACTCTGCTGTATTTTTATACATTGTTAGAATGCCATTTTGGTAACATGCTCAGGGCATGTAATATGATGTATGCAAAATTATTGCACATTTTCTTAGCCTGATTTTTTTTTAATATCTGTATTTTTCTTTTCAAGGAATTACAGCGTTGCAGCTCATGGGTAAAGTGTTTTTCATTTACTGATTCTGAACTATTGCTTTTGTACATTTGTTGATTATTTAAATCAAGCTTTTGAGAATCTTACTTTTTAAACATATTTTAATGTATTTTCGTTGTTTTTATTGTGTCTTTATCAGAGACTATTTCTGATTTATTTCTGCATATAGGCTAGAGAAGAGCTAATTGATTTGCAGGACCCTGGTCCAACAACCTTGTCAGTAGTCCATTGCATCTTGACGGGAACTTTCCCTACCTGCTCATCACTAGTCTTGAGTTTTAAAATATACCTGAAATCTTGCAGTTTTCATATTTACCACTAATAGAGAGAAATGTTTTTTTATCAATGTTTTGTTTTTTTTACATACAAAGTAAAATCATTTTGGCAATGATTACCTATTATCTATCCTCTCATTAAAACATACAACAAATGATTTTTTAGTAGTTTTAACTATTGAATTTACAAGTTCAAAGAGGTAGAACAGGATTTTTATTAAATTATTCTTAACTGTCACAGCACATAACACAGCAAATGATCGCTTTTCCTCCATATGTAACTGACATAACCTATATGATTCTCAAGTTAAACATTATGTTGGGTACCCAAGCTAAGCTAAATTTATTTTCCCTTGATATGTAAAAAACATAGTTTAAAATTATAAATACACTTAATTAAATTCTCTACAACATATTATTTTATATTATTATCCTGTTATTTTAAAGGGTTTGCCAATTTCAACTTTATTTCCCGAATTATGCTAAACATAGCCAATAGTCACCCACTAATATTATGCTAGTTTAATTTCCATGCTATTTAATGGCTTTTTGTAGCCATGTTAGGTCTGGAGAACAGCACATATAGATTGGAGTAAATGAAGGGATGGTGCTATACCAATCAAGACATCAGTTCAGATCTTCTTATAATATTATATTGAAAAGTGACTATTTGTGCCCATTTGGGAAAAGAACGCTAAAGTGACCAACATCTTTAAGGGTAGCAAAAGCCCAAAACAGTGAGAGATGAAAGAAACTGCCTCCAAGAAAAAAACATACAAGGGTAGAGCAATATAATCTTTCCATCACTGTTAAGAGAACCAGAAGAGCTAACAGAGAAAATATCCTAAATCCACGATGGCTGCTAAATCCCTACATGAAACCCAATTGCTACTAATTTAATGGCCTGTTTAGGAATTGTTCTGTGTGCATAGAATATCATATTATTGTTTTGGGGAGTTTTGTTGGGTCCTGCAAAAAAATTGTCGCATCAGCAAACATGCATTTTATTTGTTCACTGGGTGATTGCTCGCTTTTTTTACTCAGCCTGATAGTCAAGTGTTCATAGGATGCTCTGCCACTGCTGTCTCTCTGTTTCTAGAGACCTGTGACAGGATCAAGCCAGAGTCTCACATTCCCATCTGAGACTCCTCACATTAAACGTATTCCCTTTCTTTTGGTCATGTGACTACTCCCTTCCCCTATAACTAGACTTATCTTCCAGTAGAGGGCGCTGGTTATTCTGAATCCATTCTGTAGCTTGGCCTGAAGGTGGGAGGAGCTGCTGAGCCATTGTTCCAGAGTAGCATTGTAGACTGCAGTCTTGGTGTCTGACTGCAGCCGTGAACCTGGGCTTATCCTTTTGTTGATTCCTATTTTAGTCCAGTGGTGGGACTAGTGATCCTTACCTGCCACTCAGTAGCCAGGGCTATTGTAGGGTCACTCTGGGCTTCAGGTTCCTGCTCGACGACAGGTGAGGAACCTGTATAATGACTGGGTAAGAGTACAGAATACAATTGGAGGTAAGTGGATAAGGTGTTCATCTTCCCTCTCACTAGCGCTATAGGGCCCACCATTGTTAAAGTGTCCCAGTGTACTCCTTGTTTGTTGTGGTGAAACCCCTGTTTGTTGTGTGTCTCACCTGCACGCTGGACCTTCCCTTAGTCTGTGCGTGACATGTTCATTTAGAAACAGTATAACAAGGTGTGGCATCCTAGTACCCATTCTACTGCTGCTGAGCTAAACAGTTGTCGTGTGGCAGTACACCTTTTCCAGCGGGCCAGAATTACTTTGGACATTGTGAGTTAAGAGATATGTAGTACATTATATGTTGTAATGTGAGTACACTCAGGATTGTTGATTGTACATTCTAATTTGTACATTTCTGCCATCTACTGGTCAATTTATGTATATGAAAGTTAGTATTCAATCTCCTCATCACAAACTGCCATAGAAACAACTCAGAAATACCTCCAACCTTGGTGCTGACACACTACCTGTGAGCTGGTACAAACCAGTCCTATCTTGTTCAGCACAGTCCAATCAAAAGAGAGGGAGGAAGCACTATGGCTTCCAGAATATCTATCCCAGTCCATGCTGAGGGGGCTTAGTTCTCCATTTAATCACCACCACAAAAAAGAAGCATAATACTGCCAGGAGAAAAAGGGTGAACAAGTGCTCTCCTGCATATTGGGTTTTGTGTACACCTTTGGCAAGAACCAATGCTGTGTGACTTCTACTCCCCGAACTGCGTCTGCCTTATCCCTGCAATATGGAATGGTAGGGCCAAAAATGTGAATAGAAACTTGCTTGTTTCATAAGAAGACACCTTCTATCATGCGCAAAATACTAAGTGTATCCTATACAGTGAGCTACCGCCACTTGGCCTTTAAGAGACTGTACCCTGTTTTCTCCTTCAGTAAAGTGTTACATTTTCAAGTTCAGCTGTGTGTTTGGCTGCTTGTAATTGCACGCACATGTTGGGAGCTCCAACACCTCCACCTAGACACCACTTCCATAGAAGCACCCCCTAGGGGTCAAATACCATGTCTCTGTGGGTGTGCTAACATGCTAATGAATGCACAGCATCAGAGGATGATATCACTCACCTCTCTGCTGCCATCACCACCCGATGCTGGATTTTGGCTCAGTGTGCATGATCCCCGATTTTTGGTCATGTGCACTACTTCAGTTTGAAGCCGGGAAGTGTAAACCCGGCTTCATAGTGCGCATGACTGAAACTCCGGGGTCATGCACACTGAACCAAAATCCAGCTTCAGGTGGTGACGGCAGTGGAGAGGTGACTGAGATCATTCTGTGATGCTGTGCATTTATTAGCATGTTAGCTGTTACGTTCAGTCCAGGAGTGGACCCACGGGACCATGCACCAGACTCCCCCAGAGAGGGCACCAGGAGCGAACCCCTATACAGGGACTGTCTGGCGACCACCCCAGAGGGCCTAGATGCACAGTAGCCGGAACACAGGCGGGATAGTGGGAGCATCCTTGGAAAGTCCGGAGGGAATACTGAAGCCAGTCCCGTGATGTCTTCGGACCGGAGGAAATCGGAACGGATGACCGGAGTCGGGTGAATACAGCAGGTGGAGTTCGGAACCAGTGACGAGTGCAGGCTGGAGACTTCCGATGTAATCTGGAGCCGGTTGAAGCAGAGGGACGACGGAGAGGTCCACTGCTAACGGGCTCCAGGGAGGCGGAACAGCTGTGGCACACACCGGGCGTCAGGTTCTGAGGACAGAGACAGGTTTATTCCAGGAACAGAACACAGAGGGCTTGAACACAATCACAAGATACTAAGCTGTCAGAACTTGTTGAACAAGCACCGCCTGTATGTAAGGAATTCTTTTATACCCTGCACCTGCAGTCAGCCATCTCCTGTTCCAGGGATGCTGGCCCTTTAAGAAAAGGTGAATGAGCGTGCCCGTGCCCTAATGCTCATGCGCGAAGCCCGGGAGCCAGAGGCAAGCACAGGAGGCTGGGGATAGGACGCAGAGGAGCCGGAGGCAGAGTCCCGAGGCGCAGCAAGCCGGGGGGACCACCGAGCAGGAAGCACGGGGGACTCAGGGGAGCAGGAGCGAGAGCCGTGGCCACAGTCGGTGAGCACAGGGACCGGATCAGTGGGTACAGAGCAGCGTCGGGACACCGGGACTGGATCAGTGGGTATGGAGCGGCGCCAGGACAGCGGGACCGTATCAGTGGGTAAGGAGCGTTATCGGGACACCGGGGGCGTGACATTAGCACACCCACAGAGGCGTGCTAACATGTTAATGGGGCCGACTAGCAAGGGGAGCAACGCCCTTGGGACTAGTACCAGTGCTCATTAGCATACTATAAAAGATCTATAGAAATACTTTTTCTAAAGATCTCTTTATCTATGCTAGTGTATACAGGTACAGTTAGGCAGGGATTAGCAATATGCACCCAGACCTGCTCCTGGTTCTGGGTGCATATTTCATCTGACATGTTCCCTTTAACCCCTTCAGCCCCAAGCCTATTTTGACCCTAAAGACCAGGCCATTTTTTGCAATTCTGACCAGTGTCACTTTATGAAATTATCACTCTGGAACGCTTCAGCGGATCCCGGTGATTCTGAGATTGTTTTTTCGTGACATATTGGGCTTCATGTTAGTGGTGAATTTAGGCCGATATTTTTTGCATTTCTTTGTGAAAAAAACGGAAATTTCGCGAAAAATTTGAAAATTTTGGGATTTTGAAACTTTGAATTTTTATGCTCTAAAACCAACGAGACATATGACGCAAAATAATTAATAAATAACATTTCCCACATGTCTACTTTACATCAGAACAATTTTGGGAAAAAAAAAAAAATTTAAGGAAGTTATAGGGGTTCAAAGTTTATGAGCAATTTCTCATTTTTACAACAAAATTTACAAAGCCACTTTTTTTAGGGACCACATCACATTTGAAGCGATTTTGATAGGTCTACATGACACAGAACACCCAAAAGTGACACCATTCCAAAAACGGCACCCCTCAGGCCCTCAAAACCACATTCAAGAAGGTTATTAACCCTTCAGGTGCTTCACAGTAACTAAAGCAATGTGGAAGGAAAAAATGAACATTTTACTTTTTGCAACAAAAATGTTAATTTAGCCTCAAATATTGCATATTCACAAGGGTAGCAGGATTAAATGAACCCCCAAAATTTGTTGGGCAATTTCTACTGAACACGCAGATACCTCATATGTAGCGAAAAACCACTGTTTGGGCGCACGGCAGGACTCGGAAGGGAAGGAGCGCCATTTGACTTTTTTGAACAGAAAATTAGCTGGAATCGTTAGCCGCACCATGTTGCGTTTGGAGAGCCCCTGAGGTGCCGAAACAGTAGAGCTCCCCCACATGTGACCACATTTTGGAAACTAGACCCCTCATGGAATTTATCTAGATGTTTATTGAGCACTTTGAGCCTCTGGGGGCTTCACAAAAGTTAATAGAGTTGAGCCGTGAAAATAAAAAAAAACTTTTTTACCACAAAATTGTTACTTCAACCAGGTAGCTTTTTTTTTCACAAAGGTATCAGGAAAAATTGCACCATAAAATGTATTGTGCAATTTCTCCTAAATACGCAGATACCTCATATGTGGTGGAACTCAAATGTTTGGGCGCACATCAGGGCTCGGAAGGCAAGGAGCGTCATTTGACGTTTCAAACGCAAAATTGTCTGGGATAATTAGCGTATTCCATGCTGTTTGGAGACCCCCTGAGGTGCCGAAACAGTGGAGCTCCCCCACATGTGACCCCATTTTGGAAAGTAGACCCCCATGGCATAGAAAAAAAACAGCGGCAGATGGGGGGGGGGCGGCAGATGGGGCGGCAGCAGATGGGGGGGCAGCGGCATATAAAGGGAGCATCTGTGATTGTGAGACGGCGGCTGGGATAGGGTGGGGCGGATGGGAGAGGTCGCAGTGGATGCAGGAGCGGCAGAGGATGGGGGGAGGGGGGGTGGGGGGGATGGGTGGGAAGGGGAGTGGGAGGTGAGATTGGGGATAGTTACCCTACAGGATGGATCTAGGCAGCTGGATCACAGGAGATGAAGGAGGCAGCAGATTGGGGACGGTGAGAGGTGGAGGAGGGAGCGCAGCGCAGATCACGGAGGAGACAGGTGAGCAGAGCACAGATCACGGAGGAGACAGGTGAGCAGAGCACAGATCACGGGGGTGAGAGGTGAGGGAGCACAGATCACGGGGGTGACAGGTGAGGGAGCACAGATCACGGGGTGACAGGTAAGGGAGCACAGATCATGGGGGTGAGAGGTGAGAGAGCGCAGGTCACGGGGGAGACAGGTGAGCAGAGCGCAGATCACGGGGGTGAGAGGTGGAGGGAGAGTGGACAGCAGATCACGGGGGTGACAGGTGAGGGAGCACAGATCACGGGGGTGACAAGTGAGGGAGCACAGATCACGGGGTGACAGGTGAGGGAGCACAGATCACGGGGGTGAGAGGTGAGAGAGCGCAGATCACGGGGGAGACAGGTGAGCAGAGCGCAGATCACGGGGGTGAGAGGTGAGGGAGCACAGATCACGGGGTGACAGGTAAGGGAGCACAGATCATGGGGGTGAGAGGTGAGAGAGCGCAGATCACGGGGGAGACAGGTAAGCAGAGCGCAGATCACGGGGGTGAGAGGTGGAGGGAGAGTGGACAGCAGATCACGGGGGTAACAGGTGAGGGAGCACAGATCACTGGGGTGACAGGTGAGGGAGCACAGATCACGGGGTGACAGGTAAGGGAGCACAGATCATGGGGGTGAGAGGTGAGAGAGCGCAGATCACGGGGGAGACAGGTGAGCAGAGCGCAGATCACGGGGGTGAGAGGTGGAGGGAGAGTGGACAGCAGATCACGGGGGTGACAGGTGAGGGAGCACAGATCACGGGGGTGACAGGTGAGGGAGCACAGATCACGGGGTGACAGGTGAGGGAGCACAGATCACGGGGGTGAGAGGTGAGAGAGCGCAGATCACGGGGGAGACAGGTGAGCAGAGCGCAGATCACGGGGGTGAGAGGTGGAGGGAGAGTGGACAGCAGATCACGGGGGTGACAGGTGAGGGAGCACAGATCACGGGGGTGACAGGTGAGGGAGCACAGATCACGGGGGTGACAGGTGAGGGAGCACAGATCACGGGGGTGACAGGGGAGGGAGCACACATCACGGGGGTGACAGGTGAGGGAGCACACATCACGGCGGTTACAGGGGAGGGAGCGCACATCACAGCGGTGACAGGGGAGGGAGCGCACATCACAGCGGTGACAGGGGAGGGAGCACACATCACGGGGGTGACAGGGGAGGAAGCACAGATCACGGGGGTGACAGGTAAGGGAGCACACATCACGGGGGTGACAGGTGAGGGAGCGCACATCACGGGGGTGACAGGTGAGGGAGCACAGATCACGGGGGTGACAGGTGAGGGAGCACAGATCACGGGGGTGACAGGGGAGGGAGCACACATCACGGCGGTGACGGGAGGGAGCACACATCACGGCGGTGACAGGGGAGGGAGCGCACATCACGGCATTGACAGGGGAGGGAGCACAGATCACGGGGGTGACAGGGGAGGGAGCACACATCACGAGGGTGACAGGTGAGGGAGCACACATCACGGCGATTACAGGGGAGGGAACGCACATCACAGCGGTGACAGGGGAGGGAGCGCACATCACGGCGGTGACAGGGGAGGGAGCACACATCACGGTGGTGACAGGGGAGGGAGCACAGATCACGGGGGTGACAGGTAAGGGAGCACACATCACGGGGGTGACAGGTGAGGGAGCAGAGATCACGGGGGTGACAGGTGAGGGAGCACAGATCACGGGGGTGACAGGGGAGGGAGCACACATCACGGCGGTGACAGGGGAGGGAGCACACATCACGGCGGTGACAGGGGAGGGAGCGCACATAACGGCGGTGACAGGGGAGGGAGCACAGATTACGGGGGTGACAGGTGAGGGAGCACAGATCACGGGGGTGACAAGTGAGGGAGCACAGATCACGGGGGTGAAAGAGGAGGGAGCACACATCACGGGGGTGACAGGTGAGGGAGCACAGATCACGGGGGTGACAGGTGAGGGAGCACAGATCAAGGGGTGACAGGTGAGGGAGCACAGATCACGGGGGTGAGAGGTGAGAGAGCGCAGATCACGGGGGAGACAGGTGAGCAGAGCGCAGATCACGGGGGTGAGAGGTGGAGGGAGAGTGGACAGCAGATCACGGGGGTGACAGGTGAGGGAGCACAGATCACGGGGGGTGACAGGTGAGGGAGCACAGATCACGGGGGTGACAGGTGAGGGAGCACAGATCACGGGGGTGACAGGTGAGGGAGCACAGATCACGGGGGTGACAGGGGAGGGAGCGCACATCACAGCGGTGACAGGAGAGGGAGCGCACATCACGGCGGTGACAGGGGAGGGAGCACACATCACGGGGGTGACAGGGGAGGGAGCACAGATCACGGGGGTGACAGTTAAGGGAGCACACATCACGGGGGTGACAGGTGAGGGAGCGCACATCATGGGGGTGACAGGTGAGGGAGCACAGATCACGGGGGTGACAGGTGAGGGAGCACAGATCACGGGGGTGACAGGGGAGGGAGCACACATCACGGCGGTGACAGGGGAGGGAGCACACATCACGGCGGTGACAGGGGAGGGAGCGCACATCACGGCGGTGACAGGGGAGGGAGCACAGATCACGGGGGTGACAGGTGAGGGAGCACAGATCACGGGGGTGACAGGGGAGGGAGCACACACCACGGGGGTGACAGGTGAGGGAGCACACATCACGGCGGTTACAGGGGAGGGAGCGCACATCACAGCGGTGACAGGGGAGGGAGCGCACATCACGGCGGTGACAGGGGAGAGAGCACACATCACGGGGGTGACAGGTGAGGGAGCACAGATCACGGGGGTGACAGGGGAGGGAGCACACATCACGGCGGTGACGGGAGGGAGCACACATCACGGCGGTGACAGGGGAGGGAGCGCACATCACGGCATTGACAGGGGAGGGAGCACAGATCACGGGGGTGACAGGGGAGGGAGCACACATCACGAGGGTGACAGGTGAGGGAGCACACATCACGGCGATTACAGGGGAGGGAACGCACATCACAGTGGTGACAGGGGAGGGAGCGCACATCACGGCGGTGACAGGGGAGGGAGCACACATCACGGTGGTGACAGGGGAGGGAGCACAGATCACGGGGGTGAGAGGTAAGGGAGCACACATCACGGGGGTGACAGGTGAGGGAGCAGAGATCACGGGGGTGACAGGTGAGGGAGCACAGATCACGGGGGTGACAGGGGAGGGAGCACACATCACGGCGGTGACAGGGGAGGGAGCACACATCACGGCGGTGACAGGGGAGGGAGCGCACATAACGGCGGTGACAGGGGAGGGAGCACAGATTACGGGGGTGACAGGTGAGGGAGCACAGATCACGGGGGTGACAAGTGAGGGAGCACAGATCACGGGGGTGACAGAGGAGGGAGCACACATCACGGGGGTGACAGGTGAGGGAGCACAGATCACGGGGGTGACAGGTGAGGGAGCACAGATCAAGGGGTGACAGGTGAGGGAGCACAGATCACGGGGGTGAGAGGTGAGAGAGCGCAGATCACGGGGGAGACAGGTGAGCAGAGCGCAGATCACGGGGGTGAGAGGTGGAGGGAGAGTGGACAGCAGATCACGGGGGGTGACAGGTGAGGGAGCACAGATCACGGGGGTGACAGGTGAGGGAGCACAGATCACGGGGGTGACAGGTGAGGGAGCACAGATCACGGGGGTGACAGGTGAGGGAGCACAGATCACGGGGGTGACAGGGGAGGGAGCGCACATCACAGCGGTGACAGGAGAGGGAGCGCACATCACGGCGGTGACAGGGGAGGGAGCACACATCACGGGGGTGACAGGGGAGGGAGCACAGATCACGGGGGTGACAGTTAAGGGAGCACACATCACGGGGGTGACAGGTGAGGGAGCGCACATCACGGGGGTGACAGGTGAGGGAGCACAGATCACGGGGGTGACAGGTGAGGGAGCACAGATCACGGGGGTGACAGGGGAGGGAGCACACATCACGGCGGTGACAGGGGAGGGAGCACACATCACGGCGGTGACAGGGGAGGGAGCGCACATCACGGCGGTGACTGGGGAGGGAGCACAGATCACGGGGGTGACAGGTGAGGGAGCACAGATCACGGGGGTGACAGGGGAGGGAGCACACACCACGGGGGTGACAGGTGAGGGAGCACACATCACGGCGGTTACAGGGGAGGGAGCGCACATCACAGCGGTGACAGGGGAGGGAGCGCACATCACGGCGGTGACAGGGGAGAGAGCACACATCACGGGGGTGACAGGGGAGGGAGCACAGATCACGGGGGTGACAGGGGAGGGAGCACACATCACGGGGGTGACAGGTGAGGAAGCGCACATCACGGGGGTGACAGGTGAGGGAGCACAGATCACGGGGGTGACAGGTGAGGGAGCACAGATCACGGGGGTGACAGGGGAGGGAGCACACATCACGGCGGTGACAGGGGAGGGAGCACACATCACGGCGGTGACAGGGGAGGGAGCGCACATCACGGCGGTGACAGGGGAGGGAGCACAGATCACGGGGGTGACAGGTGAGGGAGCACAGATCACGGCGGTGACAGGGGAGGGAGCACACACCACGGGGGTGACAGGTGAGGGAGCACACATCACGGCGGTTACAGGGGAGGGAGCGCACATCACAGCGGTGACAGGGGAGGGAGCGCACATCACGGCGGTGACAGGGGAGGGAGCACACATCACGGGGGTGACAGGGGAGGGAGCACAGATCACGGGGGTGACAGGTAAGGGAGCGCACATCACGGGGGTGACAGGTGAGGAAGCGCACATCACGGGGGTGACAGGTGAGGGAGCACAGATCACGGGGGTGACAGGTGAGGGAGCACAGATCACGGGGGTGACAGGGGAGGGAGCACACATCACGGCGGTGACAGGGGAGGGAGCACACATCACGGCGGTGACAGGGGAGGGAGCGCACATCACGGCGGTGACAGGGGAGGGAGCACACACCACGGGGGTGACAGGTGAGGGAGCACACATCACGGCGGTTACAGGGGAGGGAGCGCACATCACAGCGGTGACAGGGGAGGGAGCGCACATCACGGCGGTGACAGGGGAGGGAGCACACATCACGGGGGTGACAGGGGAGGGAGCACAGATCACGGGGGTGACAGGTAAGGGAGCACACATCACGGGGGTGACAGGTGAGGAAGCGCACATCACGGGGGTGACAGGTGAGGGAGCACAGATCACGGGGGTGACAGGTGAGGGAGCACAGATCACGGGGGTGACAGGGGAGGGAGCACACATCACGGCGGTGACAGGGGAGGGAGCACACATCACGGCGGTGACAGGGGAGGGAGCGCACATCACGGCGGTGACAGGGGAGGGAGCACACACCACGGGGGTGACAGGTGAGGGAGCACACATCACGGCGGTTACAGGGGAGGGAGCGCACATCACAGCGGTGACAGGGGAGGGAGCGCACATCACGGCGGTGACAGGGGAGGGAGCACACATCACGGGGGTGACAGGGGAGGGAGCACAGATCACGGGGGTGACAGGTAAGGGAGCACACATCACGGGGGTGACAGGTGAGGAAGCGCACATCACGGGGGTGACAGGTGAGGGAGCACAGATCACGGGGGTGACAGGTGAGGGAGCACAGATCACGGGGGTGACAGGGGAGGGAGCACACATCACGGCGGTGACAGGGGAGGGAGCACACATCACGGCGGTGACAGGGGAGGGAGCGCACATCACGGCGGTGACAGGGGAGGGAGCACAGATCACGGGGGTGACAGGTGAGGGAGCACAGATCACGGGGGGTGACAGGGGAGGGAGCACACACCACGGGGGTGACAGGTGAGGGAGCACACATCATGGCGGTTACAGGGGAGGGAGCGCACATCACAGCGGTGACAGGGGAGGGAGCGCACATCACGGCGGTGACAGGGGAGGGAGCACACATCACGGGGGTGACAGGGGAGGGAGCACAGATCACGGGGGTGACAGGTAAGGGAGCACACATCACGGGGGTGACAGGTGAGGAAGCGCACATCACGGGGGTGACAGGGGAGGGAGCACAGATCACGGGGGTGACAGGTAAGGGAGCACACATCACGGGGGTGACAGGTGAGGAAGCGCACATCACGGAGGTGACAGGTGAGGGAGCACAGATCACGGGGGTGACAGGTGAGGGAGCACAGATCACGGGGGTGACAGGGGAGGGAGCACACATCACGGCGGTGACAGGGGAGGGAGCACACATCACGGCGGTGACAGGGGAGGGAGCGCACATCACGGCGGTGACAGGGGAGGGAGCACAGATCACGGGGGTGACAGGTGAGGGAGCACAGATCACGGGGGTGACAGGGGAGGGAGCACACACCACGGGGGTGACAGGTGAGGGAGCACACATCATGGCGGTTACAGGGGAGGGAGCGCACATCACAGCGGTGACAGGGGAGGGAGCGCACATCACGGCGGTGACAGGGGAGGGAGCACACATCACGGGGGGTGACAGGGGAGGGAGCACAGATCACGGGGGTGACAGGTAAGGGAGCACACATCACGGGGGTGACAGGTGAGGAAGCGCACATCACGGGGGTGACAGGTGAGGGAGCACAGATCACGGGGGTGACAGGTGAGGGAGCACAGATCACGGGGGTGACAGGGGAGGGAGCACACATCACGGTGGTGACAGGGGAGGGAGCACACATCACGGCGGTGACAGGGGAGGGAGCGCACATCACGGCGGTGACAGGGGAGGGAGCACAGATTACGGGGGGTGACAGGTGAGGGAGCACAGATCACGGGGGTGACAGGTGAGGGAGCACAGATCACGGGGGTGACAGGTGAGGGAGCACACATCACGGGGGTGACAGGTGAGGGAGCACACATCACGGCGGTGACAGGGGAGGGAGCGCACATCACGGCGGTGACAGGGGAGGGAGCGCACATCACGGCGGTGACAGGCGCGGGAGCACACATCACGGGGGTGACAGGGGAGGGAGCACAGATCACGGTGGTGACAGGTAAGGGAGCACACATCACGGGGGTGACAGGTGAGGGAGCGCATATCACGGGGGTGACAGGTGAGGGAGCACAGATCACGGGGGTGACAGGTGAGGGAGCACAGATCACGGCGGTGACAGGGGAAGGAGCACATATCACGGCGGTGACAGGGGATGGAGCACACATCACGACGGTGTTGACAGGGGAGGGAGCACACATCACGACGGTGTTGACAGGGGAGGGAGCGCACATCACGGTGGTGACAGGGGAGGGAGCGCACATCACGGCGGTGACAGGGGAGGGAGCGCACATCACGGCGGTGACAAGGGAGGGAGCGCACATCACGGCGGTGACAGGGGAGGGAGCACACATCACGGGGGTGACAGGGGAGGGAGGACACATCATGGCGGTGACAGGTGTGGGAGCACACATCACGGCGGTGACAGGGGAGGGGGCGGGTAGCTGACCACGGGGGTGAGAGGTGGGGGGAGTGTGCAGCACATCACGTAGGGGAGGGGGCGAGCAGCACATCACGGAGGGGAGGGGGCGAGCAGCACATCACGGAGGGGAGGGGGCGGGCACTGATCACGAGGGGGAGGGGCCGGGCAGCAGATCGGAGGGAGCGGTGGCACTATGACAGATGGAGGAGGACAGGGATCGTGCAGCACATCACGGAGGGGAGGGGGCGAGCACCGATCACGAAGGGGAGGGGCCGGGCAGCAGATCGGAGGGAGCGGTGGCACTATGACAGATGGAGGAGGACAGGGATCGTGCAGCACATCACGGAGGTGAGGGGCCGGGCAACGATCACGAGGGGTGAGGGGCCGGGCAGCAGATTGGGGGGAGCGGTGGCACTGTGGCAGATGGAGGGCGGCGGCGGCAGCGTATCGGGAGGTGTGGGGGTGAGGGTGCGGGCAGGAGATCGGGGAGACAGGTGGCAGATCGCGGAGGGCAGCGGCGGCGGCGGCAGATCGGGACGCTTTTCGCCGGTTTCATACAGTGCAATGGCAGCGCGGCAACTTCCGAGTCCCATGCTCCAGTCTCATAACAGCATGGGACCGGAGCTTGTCGCCCTGCCATTGCACTGTGTACACTCACTGTGCTCAGTGTGCTGGCGTGCTGCAGGGATGACAAGTGAAGCTGATGGGGGCGGTCACCGGCAACAGGTCCACTGTGATTGGAGAAATCGGTCACAAGGCCGATCTCTCCAATCAGAGCTACTGGAGCTGGGGGAGGGTGATCCAGTGAGGTCACCCAGCTCCAGCCAATGGCCAGTGCTACAGCTGCACTGGCCAGGGCTGGATTTCAATGTTTCAGTCATTTTAAATGGCTGGAACATTACAGTGGCTGTGATTGGTTGAGCGGCGTTTGTCAGCCAATCACAGCTTCCGTAGGTCCGGGGAGGAGGCACCACCCCTCCTAAGGTCAGGAACAGGTCCCCTCCTCCCCGAATCTGCGGTTTATGTTAACATATTGCAGTCACCGGAGGCTCCGGTGCCGCGATTCCGCCATGACGGAAAGATCCGTCCTTGGTTGTTAAGGCCCAGGGCACAAGGACAGATCTTTCCGTCCATGGTCGTGAAGGGATTAAAACATAGGAAATCACTAATAGAACAAACTGTGGTGGGTACAACAATGGCTGGGTGTGGCTGCTATTACTTCTCTAGTCAGCCAAAGGTAAGGACTAGTGTTGAGCGAGTATGCTTGTCACTACTCGGTACTCGCACGAGTATCACTGTACTCGGGCTACTCGGCGGGGACCGAGTAATCTCGCGATACTCGTGCTGTACTCGTGGTCTTCATCCCTGCATGTTGGCGCTCTTTTGAGAGCCAGCCCTCATGCAGGGATTGGCTGGCAGACCACTGCAATGCCACAGCCCCGTTAGTTGTGGAATTGCAGTGATTGGCCGGCCTGCACAGCGTGACCGAGCCTTTATACCGGCGGGCGCGCTGTGCTCTGCACACAGCCATCCAGACAGTCAGTGCAGGGAGAGTGTTGCTGCTTCAGGGAAAGGTTTGCGGCCCTTTATAGTTATTTCCGTAGCAGGGCTGCAAACAGTGTGACCAGAAGTCCTTCTCAGGACTATTGTAGTTGTATACAGGCAGGCAGGGTATAGCCAGGTCGGAGTACAGGAGCAGAGTCCTTCTCAGGACTATTGTTGCTGTATACAGGCAGGGCAGGCAGGGTATAGCCAGGTCGGAATACAGGCTTGTGACCAGAAGAGTCCTTCTCAGGACTATTGTAGCTGTATACAGGCAGACAGGCAGGGTATATAGCCATTCCTAGTGGTGACCGTATACCAGCCTTCATCATATCTGGGGCTGGTGTAGACAGTCTTAAACAGTCCTGATAGTGTCAGACTTCTCAGTAATTGTCGCTCCTAAAAAGCTGTTAGGTTCTTAGTGCATCCGTGCTTGCATTTAAAAACCGCACGTGTGTGCCTGTCGGTGGCAGCGTACAGGTGCACGTTTTGCAAAAACTAGTATATAACGCACAAGTCTAGTGAATAATACCCGTCAGCAGTGTCTGATAGTGTCAAACGTCTCAGTAATTGTCGCTCCTAAAAACCTGTTAGGTTCTTATTGCGTCCGTGCTTGCATTTAAAAACCGCACGTGTGTGGCAGTTGGTGGCAGCGTACAGGTGCACGTTTTGCACAAACTAGTATATAACGCACAAGTCTAGTGAATAATACACGTCAGTCAGCAGTGTCTGATAGTGTCAAACTTCTCAGTAATTGTCGCTCCTAAAAACCTGTTAGGTTCTTAGTGCGTCCGTGCTTGCATTTAAAAACCGCACGTGTGTGCCTGTCGGTGGCAGCGTACAGGTGCACGTTTTGCACAAACTAGTATATAACGCACAAGTCTAGTGAATAATACACGTCAGTCAGCAGTGTCTGATAGTGTCAAACTTCTCAGTAATTGTCGCTCCTAAAAACCTGTTAGGTTTTTAGTGCATCCGTGCTTGCATTTAAAAACCGCACGTGTGTGCCTGTCGGTGGCAGCGTACAGGTGCAGGTTTTGCACAAACTAGTATATAACGCACAAGTCTAGTGAATAATACACGTCAGCAGTGTCTGATAGTGTCAAACTTCTCAGTAATTGTCGCTCCTAAAAACCTGTTAGGTTCTTATTGCGTCCGTGCTTGCATTTAAAAACCGCACGTGTGTGGCAGTCAGTGGCAGCGTCAGGCTCCACATTGTCCCTGGATAGAGACGTGCATGATGGCCTGTAAACCTGAAGTGCCCGTTGTAAGGAAGTGGGTCTATTGTAGTATAGCCCTTAGGCAGGGCAGCCAAAAATTGGGAGGCTCCACATTGTCCCTGGATAGAGACATGCATGAGGACTTGTAAACCTGAAGTGCCCATTGTAAGGAAGTGGGTCTATTGTAGTATAGCCCTTTGGCAGGGCAGCCAAAAATTGGGAGGCTCCACATTGTCCCTGGATAGAGACGTGCATGAAGGCCTCAAAACATTGTTCCCATTGCAAAGGAGCGGGTCTCCTGTCGTTGTAATGCCCATTCTGAAAGAATGGGCGAAAAAATTTACCACTGGGGGTATACCTGAAACAACGGCCTAACTATTGTAACGGTCATCATGGTGGCGCATGAGGAGAAGGAGGAGCAGTCCAGCGATTAGCCAAAGTCCAGAAGTGTGTACCCATGGGTGAGTGGAGGTACATGGCAAATTCCCGTTGCAAACTTTAAATTCCGCTGTCATTTGCTGGTGAAGTCTGGCCCAATCCAACCCTTGTTCATCTTGATAAGAGTCAGCCTGTCAGCATTTTCAGTTGACAGGCTGGTGCGTTTATCTGTAATGATTCCACCTGCGGCACTAAAAACACGCTCTGACAAAATGCTAGCGGCAGGGCAGGCCAGGACTTCCAAGGCGTAGAGAGCCAATTCATGCAACGTGTCCAGCTTGGATACCCAATAATTGTAAGGCACAGAGGAATGTCGGTGTACAGTTGTTCGATCTGCAAGGTACTCCTTGAGCATCTAGGCAAACTTAGGATTTCTTGTGGCACTACCCCGCACCCCAGGGGCTGTGGTATGTGAGGGGCTGAGAAAACTGTCCCACATCTTAAAGACTGTTCCCCTACCTCTGGCGGATTGGACTTGTGCCCCTCTCGGCTGTACGCCTTGGTTGTCCACTGATTCCTGACCTATGCCGCTAGCGTTTTGTGAGGGGAATGCTTTTCCTACTTCTGTGACTATGGCCTTCTGGAACTGCTGCATTTTGTCTGACCTCTCCGCCTCGGGAATAAGAGACATAAAGTTCTCCTTTTAGCGTGGGTCTAACAGTGTTACCACCAGTAATGATTGTCGGTCATGATGTTCTTAACGCGAGGGTCACGAGACAGGCAGCTTACCATAAAGTCAGCCATGTGCGCCAGACTCTTAACAGCCATCACTTCAGTATCCTTACCAACACGATGACTGAACATGCTGTCCTCCTCCTCCTCCTCCTCCTCCTCATCATCCACCCTGTCCTCTGGCCAGCCACGCTGAACCGAGGATATGACTGCATGTCATATCCTCAATTTGGCCGGAGAGTTGCTCCATGTCTTCATCCTCCTCCTCGCCATAGTCCTCCACTGCACGTTGTGATGAGACGAGGCTGGGCTGTGTGTTATCACCCACACCCACTAATGTTTCTTGCTCCAACTCATCGCGCTCCGCCTGCAAAGCATCATGTTTGTTTTTGAGCAGAGACCATTTTAGAAGGCAGAGAAGCAGTATGGTGACGCTAATAATGTCGTCATCACCGCTCACCATCTTGGTGGAGTCCTCAAAGTTTTGGCGGATGGTACATAGGTCGGACATCCATCTCCACTCCTCCGGTGTTATGTGTGGAGTTTGACCCATTTCCCGACGGCTTAGGTGATGCAGGTACTCAACAACTGCCCTCTTCTGCTCACATATCCTGACCAACATGTGGAGAGTTGAATTCCAACGCGTGGGGACATCACACACCAGTCTTTGAGCCGGAAGATGCAAATGGCGCTGAAAGCCGGCAAGGCCGGCTGAAGCAGTAGGTGACTTTCGAAAATGTGCAGACAGGTGGCGAACTTTTACCAGCAGATCAGACAGCTCTGGGTATGACTTTAGAAACCGCTGAACCACGAGGTTGAGCACATGGTTGAGCACATGGGTTCCATGCATGGAACATGTGTCAGCTGGCCTCGCCTCAAAGCCGCCACCAGGTTCCGGCCATTGTCACACACGACCTTTCCTGGCTTTAGGTTCAGAGGTGTGAGCCAGTGATCTGCCTGCTGTTTCAGAGCTGTCCACACCTCTTCTGCATTGTGGGGTTTGTCACCTATGCAGATTAGCTTCAGCACAGCCTGTTGCCGCTTCGCCGAGGCAGTGCTGCAGTGCTTCCAGCTTGGGACTGGTGTGGAGGGTAAAGTGGATGAGGATGCGCAGGAGGAGGAGGCTGAGGAGCATGACATTCCGGAGCTGTAGAGTGTAGATGAAACCCTGACTGAGGTAGGGCCTGCAAACCTTGGTGTGGGAAGGACGTGTTCCATCCCTCGCTCAGACTGGGTCCCAGCTTCCACAATATTAACCCAGTGTGCCGTCAACGAGATATAGCGGCCTTGCCCACAAGCACTTGTCCACGTGTCTGTGGTTAGGTGGACTTTGGCTGAAACAGCATTGTTCAGGGCACGTGTGATGTTTTGTGACACGTGGTTATGCAATGCGGGGACGGCACACCGGGAGAAATAGTGGCGGCTGGGGACCGAGTAACGTGGGACAGCTGCCGCCATCAGGTCGCGGAATGCTTCTGTCTCCACCAGCCTAAAAGGCAACATTTCCAGCGCAAGCAGTCACGAAATGTTAGCATTTAGAAGTGTGGCATGTGGGGCGTTGGCAGTGTATTTGCGCCTGCGTTCAAAGGTTTGCTGAATGGATAACTGAACGCTGCGCTGGGACAAGGTCGTGCTTGATGATGGTGTTATTTCTGCGTGGGCAACTGCAGGTGCAGGGCCGGAGGAGGCTTG
This sequence comes from Anomaloglossus baeobatrachus, assembly GCF_048569485.1. Classification (NCBI taxonomy): domain Eukaryota; kingdom Metazoa; phylum Chordata; class Amphibia; order Anura; family Aromobatidae; genus Anomaloglossus; species Anomaloglossus baeobatrachus. The sequence continues at coordinate 214,114,476 of NC_134354.1, forward strand.
TTCGCGGGCAGCATGGACAGGGGATTGGCTCGCATGCACAACAAGCGAAGACGCAGCAGTGACATCAGCAAGCACTGCTCCTCGACTCTGTTGTACATCCCACAAAGTCGGGTGCTTGGCTGACATGTGCCTGATCATGCTGGTGGTGGTCAGGCTGCTAGTTTTGGTACCCCTGCTGATGCTGGCCCGGCAAGTGTTGCAAATGGCCTTTTTAGAATCATCTGGAGCCAACTTAAAAAACTGCCAGACTCGGGAAGACCTAACATTTCTACAGGCACCTTGTGTCGTGTTGTTGTTCAAGGGAACGGTTGCCTGACTTCTGCCTGGGGCCACCACCCTGCTTCTTACTGCCTGTTGGGATGCTACGCCTCCCTCCCCCTGTGCACTGCTGTCTTCGCTCTGCATGTCCTCCTGCCAGGTTGGGTCAGTTACTGGATCATCCACCACGTCGTCTTCCTCTTCCGCACCCTGCTCCTCCTCCTGATTTCCTGACAATTGTGTCTCATCATCGTCCACCCCTTGTTGAGACACATTGCCAACTTCATGAGAATGTGGCTGCTCAAATATTTGGGCATCTGTACATACAATCTCGTCATGACCCACTTCAACAGGAGCTGGCGAGAGGCCAGAATGTGTGAATGGAAACATGAACAGCTCTTCCAAGTGTCCGTGGACGTGTAGTCGGCCTGGTGGTAGGAAGGAGGATCAGGTTCTGAAATGTGCGGTGCAGTATCACGGCTACTGACACTTGACCGTGTGGAAGACAGAGTGTTTGTGGTGGTGCCAATCTGACTGGAAGCATTATCCGCTATCCAACTAACAACCTGTTGACACTGGTCTTGGTTCAAGAGCGGTGTACTGCTGCGGTCCCCAAGAATTTGGGACAGGATGTGCGAGCGAGTAGATGTGGCCCTTTGTTGTGGCGAAATTAGAGCTTGCACATGACCTCGGTCTCTGCCTGCACCACCATCACATCCACTTCCTTGTTCGTTGCCAACGCCCTTGCGCATTTTGCAATGCTGTGCTGATGTGTATTCACTAGACTTGTGCGTTATATCCAAGTTTGTGCAAAACGCACACAAGTGCACCTGAACGCTGCCACCAACAGGCACACACGTGCGGTTTTTAAATGCAAGCATGGACGCACTAAGAACCTAACAGGTCTCTATCCAGGGACAATGTGGAGCCTCCCAATTTTTGGCTGCCATGCCAAAGGGCTATACTACAATAGACCCAATTCCTTACAATGGGCACTTCGGGTTTACAGGCCATCATGCACGTCTCTATCCAGGGACAATGTGGAGCCTCCCAATTTTTGGCTGCCCTGCCAAAGGGCTATACTACAATAGACCCACTTCCTTACTATGGGCACTTCTGGTTTGCAGGCCATCATGCACGTCTCTATCCAGGGACAATGTGGAGCCTCCCAATTTTTGGCTGCCCTGCCTAAGGGCTATACTACAATAGACCCACTTCCTTACAATGAGCACTTCAGGTTTACAGGCCCTCATGCACGTCTCTATCCAGGGACAACGTGGAGCCTCCCAATTTTTGGCTGCCCTGCCTAAGGGCTATACTACAATAGACCCACTTCCTTACAATGGGCACTTCAGGTTTACAGGCCCTCATGCACGTCTGTATGCAGGGGCATTGGTGAACCTCACAATTTTGGACTGCCCTGGCAAAGGAAAATACTGCAAAGACTCACTTTCTCAAAATGGGCACATTAGACTCAAGAGGCCTTAATGTACGCCTCTTCTCAGGGATATCGGAGTGCCACACAATGTTTTCACGTAAAATCTTTCATGTAATCTCCAAAAGTAACATACACCAGCTCTATCTCACTATTGGGTATGTGCCCTTAACATTTCCGCCATGAAAATTCATTTTGGTGTCATTTTTGAAGGTTTTCTGGTGAGTCCGTAAAAATGGCGTAAAACGCAGACAAAATTGTTCACAGCTGTGACTTTTGAGTGATAAATGCTTCAAGGGGTCTTCCCCATGCTGTTGCCATGTCATTTGAGCACTCTTCTGAGACTTTTGTGACATTTTTAGGGTTTCTACATGCTGCCGGGGGGTCATTTCATAAAAATACTCGGGTCTCCCATAGGATAACATTGGGCTCGGTGCTCGGGCCGAATACACGAGTATCTTGGGATGCTCGGCCCGAGCCTCGAGCCCCCGAGCTTTTTAGTACTCGCTCATCACTAGTAAGGACTAGGGATGAGTGGATCCGTGAAAGTTCAGGTTCACCAGGTTTGGTAAGACTTTAATTAAAAGTTCAGTTCGGGACCTGGATTTAACCCCAAAAACCCCATACAAGTCAATGGTGACCCAAACTTGTGTGCTGCAAGATGGCTGTAAAATTGTCATAGTAAGGGTTAGGGGCTTCAAAAGGTAGCAATATTGGGGCAATTTCCCTACAAACATGTGGATATGGAATAAATTTAAATTAAGAAACTGGTGTGGGCTCCTGCCTATATTTCATAACCTGCGTAGGTAAAACAGACAGCTGCGGGCTGCAACCCTCACCTGCCTACTTTGCCTTGCCTATTTATCAAAAATAGAGGGGATCCCATGCCATTTTTTAACATTATTTCAATTATAATTTGAAAATACAGCCTGTGCTCCGCCCTATTTTTGATAACCAGACAAGGTAAAGCAGACAGCTGGGGGCTGGTATTATCAGGGTGGGAAAGCCCATAAATATTTTGTCATTTCCACCCTGACGCAAAAGTGATGTATCCATTAGATGGGCAAATTCTGGCACTTTACCCGACTCTTCACAATTGCTCTGGTGCATTGGCAATCAGGATAATACTTGTGGGGTTGATGTCAGATGTGAATTGACAGCTGGCATCAAGCCCAGGAGCTATTAATGGACAATCATCCTGTACGGATCCAAAACTTAATCACACATGGACTTTCTTAGTTCAATGTTCAGTGGAGACTGCCATTTATCAAACTTGGTCTGGATAGTGTTCCACAACTCTGCAGCTGTGTCACTGCATTCTCTGATGCATATTAATGTAAGTACAGCCTAATTGTGTTGACTTAGACACAGGATGTTGCCTGGCATTTCAATTTTAAAAGTCAACAGAAACATTTAAAAACCTTCCAGGCAGACAGCAGTACAGTAGCATCAACTGCCCCACTCCCCATAGGGTGTTAAAAGAGCTGGGAGCACCTCTTGTGTACCCGCTACCCCACTGTAGCGGGAACACAAGAGGAGGTTCTGTGGTCAGAGACTTGTGTTAGAATAGTTTCGATGGTGATGCAGGAGGATAAAGAAGTAGCATACAATGTTGATTTGGTGGCCGGTGGTTGGGTAGGCCCGTTAGTCCACATTTTAGCAAAGTGAGATTGCCACAGTAATGCATGTTGGTTGTGAATGTGCCTGTTCATGCATGTAGTAGTAGTAGAATTTTTGCCTCTACTCAGTCATTGTTTACAACCTTGGTAGATAATGAAGATGGGGTCATCTTTTGCAGTCTCAAAAAAGGCTCAGGCTAGGCAATCCTTCCTGCAAACTGCAGACCCGCAGCCACTGCTGGTCACAGCCAGAGTTGTGCCTAAGGATGCAGTGCTTCTCATGAAGGCATCACTTCGTGTTTGTGCCAGAATCTCCACCGTAACATCATTGGCTTCCTCCTCTTCTCCTCATAATCTGCTGAGCTACTCAACTGCTACTCAACTCATGACTCTGGGTTCACACCAAGGGGGAGCTACAACTTTGTCGTCATGCTCTATGTTGTCCCCTTTCTCTTCTTCCTGACATCACAGCACAGTATGTGTGCACCTCAGGTATCTGAGTCTCATCATCACCTCCACCCGCGGGGGTTAACATCAGTTGACGAGGGTCGGGAACCTGCTGGGACCCTACTTCATACTAGCCAGGGTCCAACTCACAAAGATTTTGGGCATCTGTGCAGATGCTTTCCTCCTATTGAGTCTAAGAATCTTTGGAGCAGACCTATGATACCCATGGGATAGAATATGGGGTTCACCACAGTCAGTTTGCCGGTTGGAAATTTTTGACGTGGGCGCAAACAAGTGTAATTGAGGTGGCACCTTTGGGGAATGAATTCTGTGTGATGTTGAGGTAGAGGAAGAGGAGGAGAGGCAGCGCTTGCCATCCACTCCAACACCTGCTGTTTATCAGTCTCATTTCAAAGTGACCTAGGCTGTCCAGTCACAAAGGTTGTTTATTTTAGTTATAAAAAAACCCTGAAAAGTCTCATTTGACCAGAGTTCCTTATTACACGTTAGTTGCATCACCTGTATGGCATTTTGAAGAAGCTGTTCTGGTCAAATGAAACCAAAGTAGAACTTCTTGAGCTAAATGCTAAATGGTGGAAAACTACCACTGCACATCACCCTGAAAACACCATCCTCACCGTCAAACATGGTAGTGGCAGCATGATGTTGTGGGGATGCTTAAGGTGATCAGCATTGATGGGAAGATGGATAGAGCCAAATACGGGGCAATCCTGCAGGAGAACCTGATAAAGGCTGAAAAAGAAATAGAGACTGGGGCATAAGTTCACCTTCCAGTAAGACAATGACTCTAAATAGACTGCCAAAGCTACAATTGAATGGTTTAGATCAAAGCATATACATGTGTCTCAGTCACAGTCCTGTCCTAAATCTCATTGAGAATCTGTGGCAAAACATAAACATTGCTATTCACAAATGTTCGCCATCCAATCTCACTGAGTTAGAGCTGCTTTGCAAAGAAAAATGGGCAAAATTGTGTCCATCTTGTTGTGAAGAGCTGGTAGAGACATACCACAAAAGAATTGCAGCAGTAATTGCAGTGAAAGGTGGTCCTACAAAATATTGACTTGGGGAAGGGGGGTGCTGAATACAAATGTACGTCACAATATTCAGATTTATATTTTTAAAATATTCTGAAAATGTTATATCACATCCTTTACATTTCCCACTTAATTGCTACTTTGCATTGGTATATCATATAACATCGCAATTATATAAAATTACGTTTGTGAGTGTAACATGAAAAAATGCAGAAAAGTTCACAGGGTATGAATTCTTTTTCAAGGCACTGCATATAGCTTCTGAATATATTTTTACAAGTAAACCTTAGATAATCCAAAGAAAGGATTTTGCCTCCCATTATAATGCCAGCTAATGTCTTCTTGTCATAATGCCATGGTTGCTAAGTCATATTTCTTTTTCTCAAATTTAGACATTTTTACAATGAATTGAATCCTTGGCGATGGATTTTTTTTCTGCTGATGTGTGCTACTCTATCATTAATATGTTTATTCATAAAAAAGAATTATGGTAAGTTTTTCAGCTTTTCTTTTTTTTACACATAATTTCTTCTGACACCAATTATCACGGGATAGAAGGATTGGGCATGTTGGATTTTAATATGTCTGATCCTTTCTACTTACAAAAGTTAAGACGCCGCAAATGATGTCTGGCAGCAAAATATTCCCACTCTCCAGCGGGAATGTACTGTATTTGTATTTGGATAAACCTGTACAACTACAGTATTTAAGGTGTATTTGTATGTAAATTGTAGAACCAAACACATGACAAAAGGTATTTTGACTAATGTGTTTTTTTTTTTCTTTTTACAATCATGGCCAGTGTTTTAAGATCTTTGCTTTTCATTTCCATCCCAAACTGTGTGTATGTCATTTTTCATTGCAAGAAGCAAAAAAAAAAAAAAGCTAGATGTTCCATGACCATAAGTATGAAAATCACATATGTTTGGCATATGATGACTGCTTGAACTAGCAAGCAGTGCTGAATCCTGACAGTGATGCTGTTAGGATTGTGAATGCTACACTGCACACATGTAGGATTCTCTCATGCCCATGGTGGCAATAGTGGACAGTCAAATGAGCACAAAGATGTGATTTACATACTTCCAGCCACATTACGACTAGACGTATCTGGCCTCAGTCAGTACACTTGTTTTGAGTGAGACCATGCATGTCTAGTTAGCAGATGACCGCTCATATGCATATCTCATATTTGCGATTTTGTGACTTCCAACTCTAATCACCAGCACCAGAAAATCCTTACAGTATGCAGCCTGCCTACTGTAATAATATCTACATTCTATCCTTCATCCTGTAATAATGTATGCTGTCCAAGCCCCTTTCTTTGATAATGTCCCCCATTCTTACTCCTTTATTTAATTATGCCCCTGTTTTGGCCTCTTTCTTTAATAATATACACCACATTTGCCCCTTTATTTAATAGTGTACCCATACTGGCCCCTTTCTTTAGTAATGTCCTTCATTCTAGCTCCTTTTTTAATATTGTCCCTGTTCTGGCCCCTTCTTTAATATTATCCCCTGTTTTGGTCCTTTTCTTTAATAATGTGACATGTCCTTGCACCCTTCTTTAATAATAATCTCAATTTTGGCCTCTTTCTTTAAAATTGCCCCCCCATCATAGCCCTTTTCTTTAATAATGTCCCCTTGATATTGTGTGTGTTATCGCGCTCTTTCTCTCTTCCGATCGGTGCCCCCACGATATAATTGCAAGTGCCCAATTGTTGCCATGGTTACCCGGGGTTATCACGATGACTTCTGGGTCACCAAGCTATCTATGGAAAGCGCGAGGAGCATGATCCCAACCGCTTCTGTCATTGCTGCACTGACAGCTACATTATATTGCAATAATTGTGCATTGCAACATAATATAGCTGTGATCAGACCAGTAAACAATAATGTCCCATATTGGGACTAAGTCAAAGAAAGTTAAAAAAAACTCCTAAAATTATTTTAAAAAAAAAATAGAAAAGAAAGAACAAAAAAAGTACACATATTTGGTATCTCTGAGTTCATAACAACCCTATCTATAAAACTATCACATTAGTTTGCCCCTTCAGTGAACACTGTAAAAAAACATAGCAAACACCATGTCTTTTCATCATACAGGTGAAAAAAAAGTGAAATACATTTAAAAACAAATGATTCCTTTCACCTTTCACCTGTTACCACTACCATGACAAGCAATGTCCTCTTTCTAATCCTTTCTCAGCACAGGGTGGCGGTGCAGCAAATGGTATTGACTTCATTCACTGCCTGCTGCTGCCAATCTAAGGGGTACTTTGCACACTACGACATCGCAGGTGCGATGTCGGTGGGTCATGTCGAAAGTGACGCACTTCCGGCGTCGCTCTCGACATCGTAGTGTGTAAAGCCTAGATGATACAATTGACGAGCTCAAAAGCGTCGTAATTGTATCATCGGTGCAGCGTCGGCGAAAACCATAATTACCTTGCTGCGACAGTTCGATGTTGTTCCTCGCTCCTGCGGCAGCACACATCGCTGTGTGTGAAGTCGCAGGAGCGAGGAACATCTCCTACCTCCTTCATCGTGGCTCCTGTCGGCTATGCGGAAGGAATGAGGTGGGCAGGATGTTTATGTCCCGCTCATCTCCGCCCCTCCGCTTCTATTGGCCGCCTGCCGTGTGACGTCGCTATGATGCCGCACGGCCCGCTCCCTTAATAAGGAGGCGGGTCACCGGCCAGAGCGACATCGCAGGGCAAGGTGAGTGCATGTGAAGCTGGCGTAGCGATAATTTTCACTACGCCAGCTATCAACACAAATCGCAGCTGCGACAGGGGCGGGGACTATCACACTCGGCATCGCAGCATCGGCTTGTGATGTCGTAGTGTGCAAAGTACCCCTAAGATTGACCTGTGTGTTGTATAGTTATTGAGGTGCAGCGAGCTGGTGACTCTCTGCTTGGCAATATATTTTAACTGAATGTATGACTGAGGATGCACATTTAGCTGTAAAGGGTGCTGTTATTGGGATCCCTTCCTCCACAGGTATGAGGAAACCCTCTGAGATAGTGATCATTATGCCCTTACACAAGAGTATAACTTTATGTCTTGTGTGGTGTGAGTTATATTTTTCATGGCATTGTTTTGAATTGCAAATAGTGTATTGAACTGTAATTTCTCGAAGGCCCTGCCTTAGGGCGGATTTGCACGTTGCGACATTGCACGTGCGATGTCGATGGGGTCAAATCGAAAGTGACGCACATCCGGCGTCGCAGTCGATATCGCAACGTGTAAATCCTTTTTGATACGATGAATGAGCGCAAAAGCGTCGTTATCGTATCATCGCTGCAGCCTCCGACATTTCCATAATGCCGGTGCAGCGACAGGTGCGATGTTGTTCCTCGCTCCTGCGGCAGCACACATCGCTGTGTGTGAAGCCGCAGGAGCGAGGAATATAACCTTACCTGCCGCCCGGCTGCAATGAGAAGAACGGAGGTGGGCGGGATGTTTACATCCTGCTCATCGACGCCCCTCCACTTCAATTGACCGCCTGCCGTGTGACGTCGCTGTGACGCCGCACGACCCGCCCCCTTAGGAAGGAGGCGGGTCGCCGGCCAGAGGGACGTCGCACGGCAGGTATGTGCGTGTGAAACTGCCGTAGCGATAATAATCGCTACAGCAGCTTTCACTAGATATTGAACATGCGACGGGGGTGGGACTATCGCTGCAGCATCGGTAACACATTGTTACCGATGTCGCAGCATGCAAAGCCCGCCTTAGGCTTTGAACTTGGCAGACATGAGAAACAAAGCACCGGGTACCGTCTCACTAAATGATGTATCAGCGATTCCGACCATGATATGACCTGATCAGGATCCCTGGTGCATTGCTACATGGTCGCTGGTGATCTGTCAATCAGGCAGATTTCACCAGCGACCAGCCACCAGCCACCAGCGACTCTGCGCTTGGTAGCCAGGGTAAATATCGGGTAAATAGGCAAAGTGCTTTGCTTGGTTACCCGATATTTACCCTGGTTACCAGTATACACCGCTTAGCACTGGCCTCCCTGCACACGTAGCCAGGGTACACATCGGGTTACCAAGCAAAGCGCTTTGCTTAGTTACCCAATATTTACCCTGGCTACGTGTGCAGGGAGCCAGCGCTAAGCGGTGTACGCTGGTAACCAGGGTAAATGTCGAGTAACTAAACAAAGTGCCTTGCCTCGCCTTGAGTCGGTGCTCCTTGGCCTCCCACTGTCAAACACGCCAATGTGTGCTGCACAGCGGGAGACCAACGAGCAAAAAATGAACCAGAACAGTGTGTAACGATCAGTGATTTCACAGCAGGGGCCAGGTCACTGCTTAGTGCCACACACAGCGAGATCGCTGATGAGGTCACTGGTATGTCACAAAAACCTGTGACTCAGCTGCAATCTTGCTATGTGAGAAGTACCGCTTAGTGAAGGAGCTTTACCCATTGTGGTGCTGTGGCTATCAGATAATTCAGCATTTAAACAGTTAAACAATTGACACTTGCAAGTGATAAGATGGGGCCATATGTCTGCAACATCACTGCAAAGGACTATTAAAGAGGCTAATGGAACCAACCCACTCACCATAACAAGTTAGTATCTTACACGGTCAGAGCCTCTCTAACATCTCAGACTTGAGAAATGAAAACATATCTAGGTTTAACGTGTTATATCTCTCCACACAGCAGTAACCACATCTAAGCCACTTCCTTTTAACAAATAAGTAACCTATTAAAACTCTTTGAGGACCAAGAAACATATTTGTCTTATAGTTTCTAGCTGAAACCAATTCACTTGAATAAACCTATAGTTCTTGAGGAGTTAAGATAAGAGAATCACCTTTCATTTCTACCAAAAGGGGACTCTGACAAGTCAATTTTTACATCTTAGGAGAAACCTTGTCTCACTATGTGATAAAGCAGAGAAAAAATCTATATATTTTTCAGAGGAGGGTATCACACAAACATTATACAGTTGTCACTTAAGCAAATCTTACTGCAGCTAAGGGCTCATTCCAAAATCAGTGATTTTTCTCATAGACAAAAATAAGTTCACGTTTCTTCAGTGTTTTTGATCAGGTTTTCATTAGTGTTTGGTAGTGATAGGCGGACCTGGACTGTAAAAGTCGGGATCCGTGCGGACTGGAAACCCAGGTAAAATCATGTTCCAATAGCACGCTGTATTCACAAGGCATTTGTACTAGAGTTGAGCGAGTATCAAAATATTCATGTTCACGATACTCATAAAGAGTACTGTGTAATACTTGTGTATTTGTTCTAAATAGTGAGTGCAACAATGCAAGTCAATATGATATGCAAGTAATATTCCGCTGATTGGGAAATGCGAGTGGATTCCAGCAGAAAATTATTTGCATTTCCCATTGACTTGCATTGTACTTGCTATTCAGAATGAATACGCGAGTATTACACAGTACTCACGAGTATACACGAGTATCGCGAACATAAATATTTCGATACTTGCTCAACTCTAATTTGTATGCATTTACAGTTAGACTATAGGAGCAATGACGCGGGCTCAAAAAAGTAGTTTAAATAACACGCACACTTTGTTTGGTAAACAGTTATGTTTAAGTTGCAGGATTTGAGAGATTTCTCATTGAAATAAATGGCAGATCTTAAAGCACATGGATTACACTTTAATTTGCAAATAAAAGCAACCCTTGAATTCAGATTTTGATTTAGCTGCAAAATCATCAATGAGTGGTTAAAAATGACCCTTGCTTGCTGCTACTTTGTGAAAACAAAAACCCAGCTATTAAGGTGCTGTTACTGCTCTATAACAGAAATAAATACTGCTCAAAAAAATAAAGGGAACACTAAAATATCATTGTGTTGTTTAAGTGTTCCCTTTATTTTTTTGAGTAGTATATTAATTCCCAGTCACACTGAGTGGTGATGGTGAGATGGCTACAACAGAATACTTGAATGTTGGCTTTCAATTCACAGAATCAGACTATCACTCCAATTTCCAATCTTGTACATCTGAATTGAAATAGTATGCCGCAATCACGTTAGACCTTATTTCTACCCTCATGCTGTGTGGTGTCAGCACTCCTATCCCTACACAGTATAGGCATAAAATAGTGTTCTTTGGCAGACCCCTATGTTTTATACTGTTAGTGATAACCCCTGATTGGCTGTGGTACACCATGTGATTGGATTGGGCACTATCGGGATGTCCGTACTGCTAGGCAAGGCGCAATAGGCCCGCTCACTGAGTGTGCAGCATATAGTAAATGATACTGGACTGGTTTTTTTTATTGCTCATTCTCTCAAATGGAATAGAAAATTATTCTAATGTCTGTAAAACTATAAATTTGAAGAAATTCTACCCAAAATTTATCAGTTTATCTCTATTTCTGATACAATTTTTTGGAAAAAATTTCAACAAACTGATGAGTTTACATTTCTAAATTATTTATTATCTGTAGTTGAGACATTAGCAATCTCAATGGATTTTCAGTTGCAATCAAAATTATTCAATACGTACAAACTTTCTGCTTTTCTCAATATACCAATGAAAAAGAACAATTTAATAACTCAAAACAAATTCACCATAATATGCCACATTTAATGAGTACAGGAGGCATAGACTTATTCAAGCTCAATTTTGTTCTTCTTCTTTTACTTACCTCAGCTATTCATCAAGCATTTACTTTTTTAAAACATACTATAACCATTCTTTTTATATAAATATCTATTAAGAAGAACTCGGATCTTATACTTTTGTGATGGCTTTGAACTTACTAAAAGTAATATGGCAGTAGGATTAACCCTCCTATGCCATCTATATGGGCACACAGGTCATAGAAAGGAATAAAATGTTACCTTGATACCTGCAATCCGATCTCTTATTCCAGAGACACTCACATTTTTCTTAATATGTAAAAAAGCTGTTAAGATCTATGGGTCATACACAGATCTCCCCTTAAAATAAGCTCTGGAAGCAGAGGTAAGTGTAAAAACGCTTTACCAGTTTTAGACGTGTGGATAAGAAAAGCAGACTGTCAGTCATTACATGTCCCACATTGGTAACTCCCACTTTCATTTAAAATAAGTACTAGAGGCAGATTTTCATAGAGAACTATTTCTGGCCCATAGATCTTAACAACTCATTTACATATTAAGAAAAATGTAGATTTCTCTGGAATAAGCGATCGGATCTCAGATATCAAGGTATCATTCATATTATTCAATTTTCTATGCCATGCATGCCCATGAAGACAGATTCCCCTTAAGTGGTACATTGGTCACCTAATATAATTTATACAAATCAGTAAAATTCTGAATAACATAAATTGATACCTATATATTTGTATTTTTTAGGTGCAGCGCTCAGAAGGGATGCTTCCATTCCTCTTATGACAGGACATTCGTGAACATATGAACATCAGTGAATTCAGATTGTATGGAGATGATCTTTAGCAAATATGTTACAATGGCCATGAAAGTGCTGGATACTTTTTAATTATGTTAACATTGGTGATTTCTCCAGTTTTTATTTCTAACAAATGCTATGCAATCAGTTGTGCAAAAAAATATTTGTATTTGTTATTATCTCATATGTTTATTGCAGATGGGAAAATATGTATCTTAGTGTTTACAATTGTATTATTTACCTTTTCTTGTTAACATTTTGCAGTATTTACCATATAGCCTGATATATATTTTCTAATATTTTATTTAAATATGTATCAATACAATTTAATTTTAATTTTGTATTTTTTTTCTCAATTTCTTTGGTTTAGATGTCAGTTATATATTGTAGCTCCTAATTTAGAAAGACAAATGCAATGCATTGAAGTAGTAAATCACATATTTAATGATTTTTCAGTTTGCGTATTTACAGAGGGGGAAACAACTATTGAACACATCACCAATTTTCTAAGTAAATATATTTCTAAAGGTGATGTTGACATGAATTTTACACCAGTTGTCGGTAACAAACTATCCAATCAACACAGGCAAACAAATCAAAACATAGATGTCTATGTTTTAAGTTATGTAAATAGTGAGAAATGACCAAGAGAAAAAGGATTGAACACATGAAGAAAGATTCAAAAAGCCATGAAAAGTCATTACACCTGCTGAAATGTATTAGTTATTAGAAAGAAAACCAGCCACTAAGTGAAAAAAATAGCAGCTGAATTAACTGCTACCCTATAAAAAGGTGTCTCAATACCAAGGCGCCACACAAGAAACATCTTATGAGGGGTAGAACTACTGAGCTATCGCAAGACCTTTGCAACCTTATTGTTGCAAAACATACTGATGGTATTACTTTTAGAAGAATTTCTGAATTACTGAAGGTTCCAGTGAGCACCGTTGGGGCCATAAATCAAAAGTGGCAAGAACATCATGTCCCCATAAACCAACTACAACAAGGTGCTCCTCACAAGATTTTAGACAGAGAAATGAAATTAATTATCAGAAAAGTTGTACAAAAGCAAATAACTATCTGTGGAGAGCTACAGAAAAACCTGGAATCAGCAGGCATTATTGTTTCAAAGAAAACAATAAGCAATGCACTCAACCTCCATGGCCTGTATGCACAATCACCACAACAAACTTCATTGCTGAACAAAAATCACGTTCAAGCGCATTTAAAGTTTTCTCAACAATATTACAGGTCAGATGAGACCAAAATTGAATTCCTTTGATGCCATAATACCCACCATGTTTGGAGGCCAAAAGACACTGCATATCACCACAAAAACAACATGCCAACAGTGAAGTTTGGAGATGAGAACATCATGGTGTGGGGCTGTTTTTCTGCATACGGCACTGGCAAATTTCATATAATTGAAGGAAGTATCAATGGACAAAGGTACCAAGACAGTCTTGATAAAAATCTGCCACCATCTACCAGGGTAATGAAGATGAAACAAGGGTGGACATTTCAGCAAAACAATGATCCCAAACACACAGCCAAAAAAACTCAATTGGTTTTAGAGAAATTACATAAAGCTGCTATAATGGCCCAGCCAATCACCTGACTTGAACCCAATAGAAAATGTATGCAAGGTACTAAAGTTCAGAGTTCATAGAAGAAGCACAATGAACCTTCAGGGTTTGAAGAGTGTTTGTGTATAAGAATGGATCTAAATCACACCTGAGAAATGCACGCTACTAGTTTCTCCATCCAGGAGGCGTCTTGAAGCTGTCATCACCAATAAGGTTTTTGTACAAAGTAACCCCTTAATGACCGAGAACGAACTGATATGACCTAAATCATCAAGGTGTAATCACCTTCAGCTGCTGCGGGCAGCCGGTGGTAATTCCTGCACATGTCAACTGATTTGAAAAGCTAATGTGATGCCCTGGCCAGGCTAGGTAGTCACAGATAGGCCCCTGCACTACACTGTTCCCTCACATGTGACATCAGCCAACCTTCAAAACCCTGGTCACCCCCTCAGGGCTAGATAGACACACCAGGGGGCGGAACCAGGCGGTTGGAAGACGCCCACCAAGGAGTCTGGACAGCCCGGGGCGGGGAAAGTAAACAGTTCAGTTCAGTTAGAAGACAACAGCCCACTGAGGGGGATAGAAGGCCACCGCCAAGGCTCAGAGATCCCTTTTCTAGTATATAGAAGATAGTCTAAATTGAGTTCTTCCCCAGTCGTTCTGGGACATTTAGGACATCATTATACTAGCCTACAAATATATTTAATAGGCGATAGTGAACTGATAGCCTATAGTTTGGGGTGTTTATGGTTCTCGCTATACTAAAGGGACAGGCTTTGAAGTCTGGTGGCCTTATTGTGTTGCAGTAGCATATATGAGTCTGCATAAGCATAATTATTGTTCAGGCCTGGACATATTTTATAGAATTAATTGTACCAGCTTTGACTGAGATAACAACTACCAGTCTACCTGCTATTCTTGTATCTGAACCCGGTTATTTTTAACTGTATGTTTCAGATAGGCTTCAAAATTGTGTGGAATTGTTATCAAAATTTTTTTAATAGTATTTGTTAATAAAGGTTATATTTTATTGTACTGTCCACACAGCCAGTGAATTTTTAATATTAGTGGGTGATTTGTAGGTCGATACAGTGACTGACACCCTTTAAGTGCTCAAATGCCACACACTGCATCAAATTGGTCTGCATGGCTGTCGTTCCAGAAGGAAGCCTTCTCTAAAGACAATGCACACGAAAACTCCCAAACAGTTTGCTGAAGTCAAGCAGACATGGGTTACTGGAACCATGTCTTGTGATTTGATGGGACTAAAATAATCTTATTTGGTTCAGATGGTGTCAAGTGTGGTTGGCGGAAATTAGATTAGCACAAAGTGTGTCATGCCTACAGTCAAACATGGTGGTGGCAGAGGTGGATTATAATGAGGGCAATATGAGCAACCGCCTGGGGACCAAGGCTCCAAGGGTCCATGCTCTGAAAAGTAAATTGCCCCATTATAATCACCATGAAACATTTAAAAGATTCTGGGTCATCTGCCTGGCCTGCCACCCGCCCTGCAGCACATTGGCAGGACCAGGGCCGCCATCATGGAACTACAACTGTGCCCCTCCCCTTTCATTCCAATGAGGGGGGACTGAGTCACTCATAGAGAGCTGCCCTTTCTCTTCCTGCTCTGAACTGATCTATGTGATCAATACAGAGGAGTACAGGAAATGTACTGGACCAGAATGGAGGCTGATAAGGTGAAGAACCTTCCAGGTCATGTGCTTAATTACATGACTGGTGAACTGGAAGGTCCTGTAGCTGTTCAGCTGCTACAGCCTCCATGCAGGTCCCAGTGGTTTCTCTCCTGCTCTGCACTGATCAGCAACTGCAAGATGAAGTAATGTATAGTGTGTGTAAGTTAATTTGGCTGTGTGTTTATATGTGCATGTAGTCTGACTCTCTCTGTCTGCCTCTTTCCCTGTCCTGTCTCTGTCTCATTCCCTGTCTTTCTCTTTCCCTGTCTGTCTGTCTCTTTCCCTGTCTGTCTTTGTCTCTTTCCCTGTCTTTCTCTGCCTCTTTCCCTGTCTGTCTCTTTCTCTTTCTGTCTGTCTGTCTCATTCCCAGTCTCCCTCTCTATGTCTGCCTCTGTCTGCCTGTCTCTGACTGTCTATTTCCCTGTCTGTCTGTCTCTCTCTGTCTCTCTTTCCTTGTCTGTCTCTTACCTTGTTTGTCTGTCTCTGTCTGTCTTTTTCCTTGTCTGTCTCTCTCTCTCTCTGTCTCTCTGTCATCTCTCCACAGAAATCATATTACCTCACACATAAGCTTCTTATACTAAGCATGTCCTTCGTTGCCTATAGCAACCAATCACAGCTCCTATTTATGACCTGTAGCTTCCAGCTCCATTGATTTTAATGTAAGGAGGTTTTTTTGTCGAATAACTGTAAAACACGGGGGTTAAATTTCCCCCGCAAAACATAGTCTATGAGGTTCCCTGAGTCAAATGGGGTGTCTGCGCAAAATATCGTAATTGTATATGTGACGGTGCGGATTCCTTTAGCGGACATAAACACACACACACACATATACACACACATACACTCAGCTTTATATATTAGATACATACGCATATGGCTGATGATTCTGTCTGGGGCTCGTCATTTTAATGACCCGAAAAACGTTGCATGCAGCTTTTTCGGGTTGTCAAAATGACGGCTAGCGGTTAATGTTTGATTGGTGAGGACTGTTTGCAGAATTGGAGATTTTCCTACAGTGATGGTGGGACTGGGGAAGGTTCGAGGTAAGTAAGCAAAGGAGAATCTCAGCTCACCCGGTAAATGCATCACCTGGGTACTTTCTCTGGGGGATGGTGCAAGGAGGTCAGCTCCGTGTGCAAAGAGGCAAAGGCCGGCAATAGAAAAACGTTGTTTCCAGGATCACATCCAAGAAATAAGGTTAAAAAACAATTTTATTCCATAACTTACTCGTGTAAATCTAGCAGGATATATCTAAGACTAAGAACCTCTTTTAGGTTTGAAAATACGTAAGGCATTGTTTTATACTTCATGGATGTCCAACCAACCTAGTATTGGTTTTAACCTTATGGAATAAATTAGTTTTTAACCTTATCTCTTGGACGTGATGCTGGAAACAACTTTTTTCTATTGCCGTAGGTTCGAGGGGTAGAGGTAGAGCTGTGGTGGAGGCGGAGTCTGAAGGGCGCCTGAAAATTTTGTCAGTATGGGACCCCAAAATTCCTGGTGGCAGCCCTAGACACGACATACTAGCAACACACAGTGTGCGGCATGGCTGAGGGAGTCCAGACCACCTGTCTGCTGAAGAGGAGCATCCTCTGTGATGGTGATGGCAGACGGCGTTGTTGCAGGCCACGCTGGAGTCCAGCAACCTGAAGAGTGGAGACGGACAGGTGACCTGTTCTTTAGAGGTGCCTGTCGACCTGTTCACTAGCAGCAGGCAATAACGGCACACTATGTGAAAGGGGGGGAATTGTAATTTTCTATAAGGTGGGGTTAAGGATGTCTTCTATCAAAGTGTTCTGGGGCATCTGATCTATGTAGATTCAATCCTCTATTTCCAATCCATGCACTGTGTATGTATAGATTGGGAATGGAGGATTGAAACTCCATGGGTGAAATGCCCCAGCACACTGTGCCCCACTGGCCCTCCCTCCATCTTGGATATTTCGAATGTCTGACTCCACATACTGTGTGTGCCCCTCCATCAGGATATTCTGCATGTATCATGATGTATGTAGTGGATATAAACACATGATACAAGAAGAATGGAAGGGCACACTCAGTGTGCAGGCCAGGGACATATGTCCCATGTAGTTTCAGTCCACACCAATCTCATACCCCATATGTATTTTCACTACTACAATAAGGCCATGTGCACACATTGAGAATTTGGTGAGTTTTTTACCTCAATATTTGTAAGGCCACACACTGAGTGTTTGGTGAATTTTTTTACTTCAGTATTTTTTACAAATATGGAGGTAAAAAATTGACCAAATGCTGAACGTGTGCACATGGCCTTACAAATAATGAAGTATAAAAACTAA
Source organism: Anomaloglossus baeobatrachus (assembly GCF_048569485.1). Lineage (NCBI taxonomy): Eukaryota > Metazoa > Chordata > Amphibia > Anura > Aromobatidae > Anomaloglossus > Anomaloglossus baeobatrachus. The sequence goes on from NC_134354.1 coordinate 214,132,289, forward strand.
CCAAATACTCAACATGAATTTTACTTCAGTAATTGTTAACCCCTTCACAACCGGCCAATTTTTCGCTTTCCGTTTTTTTTTTTCGCCATTCTTTTTCTGAGAGACGAAACTTTTTTATTTTTCAGTCAATATGGTCATGTGAGGGCTCATTTTTTGCGGAACGAGCTGTACTTTTAAATGAAACCATCAGTTTTACCATATAGTGTACTAGAAAACGGCAAAAAAATTCCAAATGCTGAAAAGTGCGATAGCACTATGGTTTTTGAGATATTTTATTCACTATGTTCACTATATGGTAAAACTGATGTGTGGGTGTGATGCCTCAGGTCAGTGCGAGTTTGTAGACACCAAACATGTATAAGTTTACTTTTATATAAGGGGTTAACAAAAAATCGGAAGTTTGTCCGAAAAAAGTGGCGCACGTTTTACGCCATATTCTGTGACCCGTAGCGTTCTCATTTTTCGGGATCTATGGCTCAATGACAGCTTATTTTTTGTGTCTCGAGCTGACGTTTTTAACAGTACCATTTTTGCGCAGATGCTACGTTTTGATCGCCTCTTATTGCATTTTGCGCAAAAGTTGTGGCAACAAAAAACCATCATTTTGGCGTTTGGAATTTTTTTGCCGCTACGCTGTATACTGATCAGATTAATTGATTTTATATTTTGATAGATCGGGCGTTTCTGAACGCGGCGATACCAAATGTGTGTATATTTTTTATTTTTTTAACCCTTTAATTTTCAATGGGGCGAATGGGGGGTGATTTGAACTTTTAGGTTTTTTTGTGTTTTTTTTAATTTTTTAAAACTTTTTTTTTTACTTTTTTTTTTTATTTTACTAGTCCCCCTAGGGGCTATTGCGATCAGCATTCTGATCGCTCTGCAGTATCTGCTGATCATAGATACACGGCTGTAAACAGCAGATACGCTGTCTTTCTCTTTTGCTGTGCCGCTGGCACAGCGAAAGTGAAACCAAGTCAGGTGTAGTACAGGAGTCATCACATGACCCTGTGCTACCATGACAACTATCGGGAGTCACGTGATCGCGTCACGTGACTTCCGGTATCGGGCGGTAAGTAAAACATTACCGCGATCGCGCTTATAATGGCGCTGTCACATATTGACAGCGCCATATAAGGGGTTAATCGGCACGAGCAGATAACGATTCTGCTCGTACCTAGCAGGCACACATCTCAGCTGTGAAAATCAGCTCAGATGTGTGCCGATCGCGGCATGCTGCCGCCGGAGGACCGCGGGCAGTAACACTATGTCATGCACAACCTGTCTCCTCCCTACATCTGTGACCTAGTCTCCCGGTACCTACCTGCACGCAACCTTAGATCCTCACAAGATCTCCTTCTCTGCTCCTCTCTTATCTCCTCTTCCCACAATCGTGTAGAAGATTTCTCCCGTGCATCCCCCATACTCTGGAACGCTCTACCTCAGCACATCAGACTCTCCACTACCGTGGAAAGCTTCAAGAGGAACCTCAAGACCCACCTTTTCCAACAAGCTTACAACCTACAATAGCCCTCAGTCCAGTAGACCACTGCACAACCAGCTCTGTCCTCACCTCTTGTACCATCACCCATTCCCTGTAGACTGTGAGCCCTCGCGGGCAGGGTCCTCTCTCCTCCTATACCAGTCTGTCTTGTACTGTTAATCATTGTTGTACGTATACCCTCTTTCACTTGTAAAGCGCCATGGAATAAATGGCGCTATAATAATAAATAATTATAATAATAATAATTTAGGACGTAATTTTACTGCCCGCAGTCGTTAAGGGGGTTAAACTATGTTCACACAGGGTGTTTTTGCTCAGGTTTTTCATTTATTTTTTTTGGCAATAGTCTTGTTTACAGATTGAAGTTGGACTGTTCAATATTATGCCTTAGTGGGTTTTTTTTTTTAAAACTGAAGGGTATATTTATTAGATTAGTGGATGTTTTTTGGGTTATAGTTTTAGCAACTATTTTTCAAAAATTATCTGTTTCAGGTGTATGATGATGGACCCGTCATAAGACCTGTCATATGACTCATGTGTAGAGATGGGGGGGCTCACAGATCCTGAACAGCCCGGGGCCCTGGTTACCATTAACCCTCCTGGGTGGTGGGAGTGTCATGGTTTGGGGCTGCAGGAGTGCTGCCAGCTGTGGGGAGCTACAGTTCATTGAGGGAACTATGAATGACTACATGTACTATGACACACTGAAGCAGACATGATCCCTTCCTCACAGAAACTGGGATGCAGGCCAATATTCCAACATGATATCAACCCCAAACACACCTACAAGACAACCACTGCCTTGCTAAAGAAGCTGAGAGTAAAAGTGATAGACTGGCCAAGTGTGTCTCCAGACCTAAACCCTATTGAGTATCTGTGGCACATGCTCAAATAGAAGATGGATGAGTACATGGTCTCTAACATCCATCAGCTCTGTGATGTTGTTATAGAAGAGTGCAAGAGGATTTCAGTGGCTCCTGTGAAGTTCTAGTGAACTTCATGCCCAAGAGAGTTAAGGCAGTGTTTGAATATAATGGTGGCCACATAAAATATTTATACTTTACCATACTATACTATTCACAAAGGCGCATTTGGTGACAACAGTGGCTGATGCATAGCACTCTCCTTGACATCTTCAACATCATTGGGGGCCATCATTTCAGCTCACCACGAATCAACTTTCATCAGTGAACAGCACTGAAGTCCACACACTGATGTCATTGCTTTCAAATGGTCTGACACGACCCTGTTGTGCCTCTCACTTCCCATAAATGTGCATGGAGTTTTGTCATTCATCATCCAGTTTCCGAAGGGCATTGTTCACAATGAAACAGTCATCAGTGTGCAATGTGATCAAAGAACTTCCACTTCTATGTCTTTTTATGACACTTCCAGTCTTTCTGTTTTTCTGTCTCAACCTGCTGATCACACTCTGTGACATTCTAAGCCCATTGGCCAGTTCCATCTGGGAACATCCTTGCTTAAAGCCTTGCAATGGCGAGGTACTGTTGATCAATTATTAGTAGTGATGGAAATCACTAAAATGCTCAAATGCTTGTTCATTGATTCAAGCATTCATGCAGTAATTTGGTGTATAAATTCTAGCACCAAATCTATATCTCTTGGCAAAAAAATCGTGGTTTTCTGTCAGGAGATTCAGGTCTGATTGAACTCAGTTCACATGTGGTGAGATCACTGAGGTTAGTCAGTTCACCTGAAGAAAGTTTATCTGCCGTCACCGATGGGGTACCGTGAGAACCTCCATGTATGACCACAGACAAATTTAGTGTCTCACCGCTCACAGCTGCGGCTCAGTCAATGTCTGCCTGAAGCTGAAGCAGGTGGTCACGTTCTGTTCTGTGCCCGAAAGCTGCGACTTGAGTATGTAGAAGAGCCAGGATCGTTGTGGGACCTCATGTAGATTACGTTGGACCTGGGTGTTTGGTGAATTAAAAACTTGGAGAAAGAAGGGGGGGTTGTATTTTATTTCAAATAAAGAATTTTTCTGTGTTTGTGTTTTAATTCTTTTTACTTACAGGGTTAGTAATGGGGGTCTCATAGATGCCTCCCATCACTAATCTAGAACATGATGTCAGCTATCATTTGTTGACAGATCACAGCTGTCATTAACCCCTTATATTACCTCAATTGCCACCGTACCAGGGCAATCGAAATGAACATAGTAATACACTGGTATTTTCAATTTTGGGCAGCTGCATGCTGCTGTTTTTAGGCTAGAGAGGCCAAATAACCATGGGCCTCCCCAGCCTGAGAATACCAGGCCTCAGCTGTCTGCTTTATCTTATCTTGGCTGAGTATCAAAATTGGGGGTCACCACATCTTTTTTTTTTTTAAATTATTTATTTACAGTAAATCATCAAAAAAAAGCTGGGGGTCCCTCTTATTTTGATACACAGCCAAGATGACGCACACGGCTTGGTCTGCAGCCTGTAGCCAACTGCTTTATCTGCACTGGGTATCAATATAAGGGGACCCGAACAGGGGGATATTACATATACGGACAGTGTGGGAGAGATATTATGGAGAGAGGTGGTGTAGAAAGTGTATTATGGAGAGGGGTAGTACAGAGTGTGTATTATGAAGAGAGGCAGTGTAGAAGGTGTATTATAGAGAGGGGCAGTGAGGAGGGTGTATTATGGAGAGAGGTGGTGTAGAAGGTGTGTGTGGAGGGATATTACACTGAGGTGCAGTGTGTGTGGGGGATACTATTTACTGTAGAGAGGCAGTGTGTGTGGGAGAGATATTATACAGATGGGTAGAGTGTGTTTGGGGGATATTATAGAGAGAGGTAGTGTGTGGGAACGTTTTTCCAAGAGTGGCGGCAGACTGTGGAAAGTTTGTTGGGTGGAGGCAGAGCTGGGGTGGAGTCTGTGCAGAGTCTCAAGGGGGCCTGAAAACTTTGCCGATATGGGCCCCTGAAATTCCTAGTGGCAGCCCTGCCCACCCTTACTGTGTGTTGTACTGTGCTACTGTTTTTTCTGATGAGTGTGTTCTATGTGTGCTGAGTGGTCCTGCTGCATGTTTCCCTGAGATATCAGAGTCGAATGTGTAGCGTCTAGTGTCACCTAGCGCTGAGACCTAATAAGATAAATGTATTTTTTATGGAATTACTGGATAATGTGCCTTTTATTGTAACAAAGTATTTTATAGTATAAGTTATTAATGTGTTAGGAATGTGTTGATAGTGAATAAAGTAAGACAAGACTGCTAAGTAGGATGTAATATAAGATAGCTAGAGTTGTTATTAACAGGAAGCGTGATGTAAAGGTGCTAGCAGGCACAGAGTTAGATTCTTTTGGTAACCGAGGAAACTTAGAATAAAGTGGGAGGAGTGACAGACAGTTGGTTAGCCAGACAGGCCATGAAGATGGTTAGTTCTGCAGAGAAGTTCCTGGTGTGAGGACGAGTTATGTGCTAGGGTCCATCAGGGAACCGGGAGGTCTCCTCTGTGGTGTCTGAAGCCTACGGCTCCCCTCGTGTTGGGCAACATTGATACTATCCGAGAAGGTGATAGGACACGGGAAGCCGCAAAGTCAAGAAATGTGGAACAGCATAAGTTTAGACTCTGCTGCTGGAAGGCTAATATCAAGGGTGAGGGCTAGACAGGAAAAGTACCCAACAGAACAGTTGCAGCAGAACAAGATTGTATGGCCAAGTCTGCTCAGAAGGTTGAAGGTCAAATAAAGCATGGAAATGTTAAACATCACTAAATTTTTGCTCAATTATGAGTTGCATAAAAAATCTGCAACATTTCAAGCAGTGTTATATTAGAACATTGTCGTAAACTTATTGATGAATTGACCCTTATATTTTACAGTAGCTGTTTATATACTTAGTGACCACAGACATATTTCCATAGCTGCTGTTGTTCAAAGATCTGCTATACCAAGTATATAAACAAAATTGGGATAAAAGTATTGTGATAAAACAATAATTGAGATATTTCTCTTAAAGGCATATTATTGCTTTCCAGTAATAGCTAGTAGCCCGTTTGTCATCATGTTTGTTTATGTAGAGCTTGAAATAGTTTTTCTCTCTATTCATCTCAACTCCAGTAGTGAATCTCTGTCTTTTCATCTTGTCATTTTATGGCCATAATTTTTGTGTATAATGATTTTCTAATATCTATTTATAGTTCATGGAGCTTTGTTTTTCTGATATACAGCTCCATCATACCTGAGCTCCATATCACAGGGATTGAACACTGGCATTCTTTTATGCCACTAGAGGGAGTATGAGAGTCACTATATGCTCCCATCGGTGGTGGCGGCCGGCTGTGTTGTATTTGAAAAGAGCACTTTTAGCTTTATAGCTCAAAATTGTTGCTACAAAAACGCTATAATATAGATGATTATTTCCCATTATCTTCAATTTCTGCACAATGTTACGAGAATAGCACTATAGTTTGTGATATTTTAATATAAGTAGCTTGTTACCTATTCTCTAAAATAAAATATTTGTCGAACTTTCTTTTGTTTGGAACCTTGCTCATGCCAACTCTGCCCACTGTTCACATGATTGCAATGACTGTGGGATAATGTATTTACAGGATATTGCATTTTTTATAGAGTAAGTTACATATTTACAGTTTTTATTTTTAAGAGTAGGAATTCAGTTTGGCCAAAACAATGTTGTTGCTGTAATCATAAGGAGAGGTCTGAGATGTCCTTAAAGGGGTCCTCCGGGATGATAAACAATTCTTCTACTGTCCCTGGTTTCATTAACTATAAAAAAAGAGATGCTCAGTGCAGTTCTGTTATCCTTACAATACCTGTAATTCAGTGTGACAGGAGCTGCTCTTTCTGCTTCCCCTTCTCCCTGGGACATTACATCACACAGCGGGAGGTCTACCCTCTGCCATTCTGGCAGAAAAAGACTCAAATTTGTCTGATATATATTACAAAGATACTTATTTTCATGTGTACTATTTATTTTTGAATTAAAAATGAAAACGATGGTTACTGTTTAAGTTCAGTTGTTGGCATTTTCTTATTCACACATGCATACAAGTCTTTGCTGCCATCTGCAGGCTCTGAATTTTTTGACATTACTTTAATCTCTGCATAAGAGGAATCCGGATCAGTGTCTTGAGGTAGATTCTTTGCTTTTCTTTTTGCATTGTGCTTTATTTCTGTGTAGACAAGTGTATCGTCTTGTTGAGAGGCATTCTGCATAAATCAAGAAAAATATTGTCAGATTTACATATGTGTTAATTGTATAGCTATGTAAAGACATAGGAAAGTTACCCATTTAACAAATACATATTTCTACAGATGATACTAAACTATGTTATTTCTAGGTAACTCTAGCTTAGGTAGAGAAGAAATCATTGATTTCAATTGTTTTGTAATTACTAACGTAAAATTAGGATTAGTGAGTGATGCTTTCTTACATTGTTGCATTACAGATTTTCAGCACACATATTTTATGACTGGAGCCAAAACTGTTTGCACAGTCACTAAATGACATTAACTTTGTACTGGAGATAGATAATGATTGAAGTGCAATTCCTAATCATCATCTCTTAAATTTTAAACCTCTGAAATCATTCTGAAAATGTATAAATAAATTGACAATTTGGGGTTACCACTCACCTCGACAAATAGAATCGTCCCTACACAGCGCAACACTTTTGCTACTAATTGAGCTTTGTCAATGTATATAAAGTGCCCCCCCCCCCACCTTCCTAACTGGTCACTCCCAGGATTCAAGTTAATTTAGTCATTAATTTCCAAGATTATTAAAGAAATGCCAAAAATTATTTAATAAAGAATACAAGTATTTACTAAAACAGATAGACATGTCAAAAGAGGGGAAAGTTTGTTTTTAAAGTGACAGAAATTATCATCCTTTTTGTAATAATTTCCAGATCTAATGAAGTGCTTTGTGTAGAATACAGAATGTAAGTAGCAATTCTCATATGGACTTTGATTGGGGGATTCAAACATATGAATATGTTTTCAGCTAAACAATTCCATTGTTGCTCTGGCAGGAGGTTTAGGGTTATTGTCCCGCTCCAGTATCAAGTATTTTGCAGCTTCTGACAGGTTTTCCTCTAGGATTGCCTTGTATTTAGCTTCCATCTTCCATGTCCCTGTTGAAAAAAGCATACCCACAACATGATGCTGCCAACACTATTTTTGATGGTGAGGATGGTGTTTTCAGGGTGATGTGCAGTGTTAGTTTTCAGTCACAAATAACATTTGTCCATTTTGCCCAAAAAGTTTTACTTTGGTCTCATCTGAACAAAGTAGCTTCTTCCGCATACTAGCTGTGTCCCTTCCATGGATTTTTGCAAGCAAGACTCTTATGGTTTGCTTTCAAAAATGAGTTTATTCTTGCCACTCTTCCATAAAGGCCAAATTCGTGAAGTATATGGCCAATAGTTGTCTTGTGGACAGTTTCTCCAACTTTCACTGTGGATCTCTTTACCTCCTCCAAAGTGACCATGGGCCTCTTGCCTACATTTCTAGTTAAATGCTCTCCTTGCTTGGGACATCCGTTTACATAGGCGGCCATGTCTTGGTAGGTACACAGTTCTGCCACTCCTTTCTTCTCTGGATGCTGGATTGAACAGTGCTCCATGAAATGTTAAGAGCTTGAGATATATAAAATATATAAGGGGAACACTCAAACACATCCTAGATCTGAATGAATGAATGAATGAATGAAATATTCTCATTGAATACTGTGCTCTGTACAAAGTTGAATGTGCTAACAACAAAATCACAGAAAAATCATCACTGGAAATCAAATGTTTTAATCAACAGAGGCCTGGATTTGAAGACACACACAAAATAAAAGTGGAAACAAGTCACAATGAAAATCAAAACAAGACAAAACAAGACAAAATTAAAGTGGAAACAAGTCAAAATGAGGCTCAGTGTTGTGTGTGGCCTCCATGTGCCTGTATGACCTCCCTACATTGCCTGGGCATGCTCCTGATGAGGTTGTGGATGGTCTCCTGAGGGATCTCCTCCCAGACCTGGACTAAGGCATCCGTCAACTCCTGGACAGTCTGTGGTGCAACATTGGTGACGTTGGTGGATGGAACGAAACATGATGTCCCAGATGTCCCAGATGTCCTCATTTGGATTCAGGTCTGAGGAACAGGCGGGCCAGTCCATACCTTCAAGGCCTTCATCTTGCAGGAACTGCTGACACACTACAGCCACATGAAGTATGGCATTGTCCTGCATTAGGAGGAACCCAGGGCCAACCGCACCAGCATATGGTCTCACAAGGGGTCTGAGGATCTCATTTCGGTACCTAATGGAAGTCAGGCTACCTAAGGCGAGCACATGGAGGGCTGTGTGGCCCTGCAAAGAAATACCACCCCATACCATTACGGACCCACTGCCAAAATGGTCATTCTGAAGGATGTTGCAAGCAGCAGATCGCTCTCCATGGCGTCTCCAGACTCTGTCACGCCTGTTGCATGTGCTCAGTTTAAACCTGCTTTCATCTGTGAAGAGCACAGGGCGCCAGTGGCGAATTTGCCAATCCTGGTGTTCTGTGGCAAATGCCAAGTGTCCTGCATGGTGTTGGGCAGTGAGCGCCACCCCCATCTATGGACATTGGGCCCTAATGCCATCCTCATGGAGTCAGTTTCTGTTTGTATAGATACATGAACATTTGTGGCCTGCTGGAGGTCATTTTGCAGAGCTCTGGCAGTCCTCCTCCTGTTCCTCCTTGCACAAAGGCTGAGGTAGCAGTCCTACTGCTGGGTTGTTGCCCTCCTCCGGTCCTCTCCACATTTCCTGGTATACTGGCTTGTCTTCTGGTAGTGCCTCCATCCTCTGGACACTACACTGACAGACACAGCAAACCTTCTTGCCACAGCTCGCATTGACGTGCCATCCTGGATGAACTGCAATACCTGTGCCACTTGTGTGGGTTGTAGAGTCTGTCTCATGCTACAAAGAGTGTGAGAGCACAACCAACATTCAAAAGTAACCAAAACATCAGCCAGAAAGCATTGGTACTGAGATGTGGTCTGTGGTCCCCACCTGCAGAAAATTGCAATTTCTTGAGCTACCCCGCCACGTCACGGCAAATCTCATTGGGGCAGTTGTACTCTAAAATATTTTTCTATTAAATGTGCCATATGGCCTCACATATGAAAAGTAGAACTGTTTTCAGCAGCACTTACTTGGTGTTTTTCAATCCCGTACCCATGACTGAATCATGGCTGTGGGCGGGACAGGCCCAAGCAAATTCTGCTTGAAGTAAATAGCCTGTGGACAGAGCCTGATGGCTGAATGTGAACAGCCACCAATTGCCAAAATCAAGACAGATGAAATACAACCCAAACTTGGGTGCACGGCAAGATGAAGGTCAGCCACCGACCAATTCACATTACTGGCTGTTCACATTCAGTCATAAGGCCCTGTCCACAGGCTATTTATTTCAAGCAGCATTTGCTTGGGCCTTTCCCACCCACAGCCATGATTCAGTGATGGGTACGGGATTGAAAAACACCAAGTAAGTGGTGCTAAGAGCAGTTCTACCTTTTCATATGTTAGGCCGTATGGCATATTTTATATAAACATATTTTAGAGTAGGACTGTTCCAAAGAGATTTGCCATGACATGGCGGGGTAGCTCAAGAAATTGCAATTTTTTGCCAAAAATCTCAAATTTCAATAATAATAAGTACAGTTTGGAATTGTTGTGCTGTAGTGCACATTTAGTGCTGGATTTCTTGTTTTTTCTTTGTTGAATTGGTCGGTGGCTGACCCCCACCTTGCTGTGCACCCCAATTTGGGTTGTATTTCACTTGTCTTGATTTTGGCCATTGGTGGCTGTTCACTTTCAGTCATCAGGCCCTGTCCATAGGCTATTTACTTGAAACAGCATTTGCTTGGGCCTGTCCCGCCCGCAGCCATGATTCAGTCATGGGTACAGGATTGAAAAACACCAAGTAAGTGCTAATAAGAACAGTTCTACCTTTTCATATGTGAGGCCGTATGGCATATTTTATATAAAAATATTTTTGAGTAGGACTGCCCCAAAGAGATTTGCTGTGACGTGGCGGGGTAGCTCAAGAAATTGCAATTTTTTGCCAAAAAATCTCAAATTTTAATAAGTACAGTTTAGAATTTTTAGTGCAGTAGTGCACATTTAGTGCTGGCTTTCTTGTTTTTTCTTCCTTTATTGAGTGTGTCTTGTAATTGCCAATAATTTCCATCTGATATCTATTCCATTAACACAATAGCATGTGAAATTGATTGTCAATCAGTGTTGCTTCCTAAGTGGACAGTTTGATTTCACAGAAGTTTGATCAACTTGGAGTTATATTCGGTTGGTTAAGTGTTCCCTTTAATTTTTTGAGCAGTGTATCTATTATAACCTAACCCTTTTTAATGTTCTCCACAACCTTACCCTGACCTTCCTGGTGTGTTACTTGGTTTTCATGATGCTATTTGATCCCTAATGTTCTCAAAAAAACCTCTGAGCCTTCACAGAGCAGCTGTAGTTATACTGAGAATAAACTACAAAGAGGTGGACTCAGTTTACTACTTAGTTGACTTCTGGAGGCAATTGGTCAATCATGATTTTTTTATAGGTATCAGATTACAAGGGGCTGAATACAAATGCACATCCCAATTTTCAGATTTGTATATTCAAAATATTTTGAAAAACAAGTATTTCATTTATAATTCACAAATACTTGCTACTTTGCTGATATATCACATAAAATCCTAACACAATACATTTAAGTTTGTGGGTGTAATGTGAAAAAATGTAGAAAAGATGATGGGGTATGAATACTTTTTCAAGGCACTTTATAAAATTAGGTGGGAGAAGTATTAATTGCTGTTTCTTCTTAAATGGGAGCTGTCACCAGATAAAAATTACCAGTTCTTGCTATTATTTTATCTCCGCTGCTTCCCTGAGTATTCCGATTTTTGTTTTATTTTAAATCTACCATACAGTTCCCGAGATATGAACAATTTTATTTGGTGCTAATTTTTATGGTCTCTACTCAAGGGTGTGATTTATGGGACTCTGTGGGGGCGTGTATTTAGGCTGCTCTGCATAATTACAGCATGATCAATGACCCTTTGGTAAAAACCACAAGGATTGGCACTAAATAAACAGGCCCATATTTCTGGAACCATTTAAAAATAAATGAATTTTCAGGAGAACATCAGGAATAAAATAAGAGCTGGGCAATTTACACTTGGTAATAGGTACTCTTTAAAGTGACTTGCAATACTCCATGGGAGAAACATATGGAAGTTAGCTCTCTCGCAGAATATACTGTCCCACAAGTACAACCTAAGAAAGATACAGTAGTTAACTTATAAATTAGTGTCTGACTTGTTAACAAGCCTTCTATCATTCTCCAGTATTTCTCACACGTTGCCTCAAGCTTGTTACATTCCGCCATCCAAGCTATGCTCTACATTGATGAGGAGCAATCATCCCCAAAATAGGCTGTTTGTAGATGATTTTCTGGCTTAACATTTAACAATATTAACAATACGCTCACCATGTTGGGGTTATATTTGACTCAGAGTTTTCCTTTACCCCCTATATTCAAGCACTTGCTTGCTCATGTCATTTGCACCTCAAAAACATTGCACAAATTAAAACTTTTCTTACATTTGACTCTGCAAAAAGACTTGTTGTTGTTCTTATTCATTCTGGTCTGGACTACAGCTTTCCTCTAATGGGTCTTCTTTCTAATGCTTCTCTTCCAATGCAGCAGCCAGTGACATATTTGTGTCCAGCTGCTACAACTATATATGCACTTTGTTCCAGTCATTTCACTAGTTACCCATCTGCTACAGTGTACAAAATAAATTTATCAATCTTACCCACAATCTCTCCGCAGTTCTGTGCTCTCCATTCCACTAATGGTCTAAACCTGACATCCTTTATAATCCCAATTTCCCACTCCCATTTCCAAGGCTTCTCTTGTGCTGCACCAATTTGTTGGAATATTAAAGTCAGAGCAGGTCCAATATGGTCAAATTGTAATCAGATATCCAGCGCTTGAAAATTTTCCAATTCTTCATGAGTAAGACCATCGGCTGAAAGGCGTAGGATTTACTAATGCAGACATTGCTGTATTAACATGAAGTTTTTAATCATTTAATAGACATGAATTTTTAAAAGGACTTGAAAAATTTTCAAGTGCTGGATTTCTGTTTTCGATTTATCTATAAATGTGGGGTAACCACTGGCCCAAAATTCTTGCTGAAGAGAAAGTGATTGATATAAATGGGTGGTAGTGGATGGGTATAGTGAAGGCAAAAAAAATGATGTTTATTAGTTCAAGTGTATAGAAGCTTGGCAGACATCTTCTTTCCATAGAAGTCAAGAATTTACGCAACAGAAATATTTTGACATGTCGAAAAATTTGGAAAATGCAGAGGTGGCAATCCATACTGCACATAGTATATGCACAACATTTATTTTCAGTGAGTAGATAAAACTGTGCCCCCATGTTCTATGGATTGAAAAATTACCTTAATCTCCGCATAAGTGGTTTCTTCTACTTTCGGCTCGTTTGGCTTTTTATTGTTTTTATTGAATACAACTTCACGGTAAATAATATTGGTGTCATTAGTCTATAAATGAGAAATGTATAAAACAAAAATGTTTGTAAGATTGCAAATTTGTTAAATAGAGATCCATATTATAGATAAAATTGCCAAGCAACCCTTTTATGTTAGCACTACTGACACTTGGTCCCTTTTTACGACATATAGCATGTAGTGATGGGCGGACTCGCAGATACCTGGAATCAGCAGGTCCAACCGGGTTTAAAAAATACCCCGATTTGGGCCGGGAATTGATTCCAGATATTTGGCTGGACGCCGGGCCCCATATAAGTCTAAGCGGACCTGAATCAGGAGCTTAAAAATGGTGGGTTAGAGCTAAAGGGATTATAAATACTGCGTCTCCCGCGCCGCTCTAATGCTACTTCCGGGGCTACTCATTAACTTCAGAGATATGCACTGCTTCCCTTTCCCACCAGCAGTCCCCGCTTCTGTGATTGGTTGCAGTCAGAAGCACCACCACCCTGTGTGACAGCATGTCTGACTGCTTTCAATGATAGATGCTGTGTGCCTGTGCATCTCTCTTGCTGTAAAAATAAATAAAAGGTCAACTGAGGTCAGGTTACCTGTGATCACAGGTGGAGGACCATGGGAAGGACCTCCAGCTGTGACTGCAAATAACTTGAGTGATATCACTGCTCCTCACTGAGGCTCATTCTCTGCCTAAGCTCACAGCGGGCGGTCATGTTTTGTATTTGTGGCTGTCACTTCTGATGTAGCAGAGCCAGAATCGTCATGGTACCCCTTGTGGATTACATTGGGCCGGCATGTTTTGGCAGTTAATAAAGGGGTGAAAGAGGATGTGTTTTTTTAAATTTATTTCAAATAAAGGATTCTTTCGGCGTTCATGTTCATTTCTTTTCACTTACAGGATTAGTGATGGGAGGTCTCATAGATGACTCTCATTACTAATCTAGGGCTTAGTGGCAGCTGAGAGCTATTATTAACCCGTTATTACCCCGACTACCACCAGACATTCGCGATGAGCCCGGTAAAGTGCTGAGATTGTGACATTTAATAGATGCTTCAATCCTGGGCGGCTTCATGCTGCTATTTTTAGGCTGGGGAGCCCAATAGGCATGGGTCTCCCCAGCCTGAGAATACCAGCTCCAATCTGTTGGCTTTATCATGGTTGAGTATCAAAATTGGGAAGAGGGACCACATGCCAGATTTTTAAAATATTTTTTTAAAATAATTTGAAAAAGAGCTGCATGTGGTTCTTCTTATTTTGATACACAGCCAAGATAACACGTATGGGGGTTACAGCCTCTAGCCATATGCTTTACTATGGCTGGGTATCATAATATTGAGTTCCCTACATCAATTTTTTTTTTTTTTTACACCAATCTAGATGCAGACAGCATGTGTGATTGAAAGCAGTCAGACATGCTGTCACACAGGGTGGGAGCACTGTCTGGCTACAACCAATCAAAAACACGGGGACTTTGGGCGGGGGAAGCACTGCATATGCATGAAGATAATGAATGGCTCCGGAAGTAGAATAAGTGGCCCCAAAAGCAGTGTACAGCCACGTGGAGACCAGTAAGTATGAAGCTCTTGCTTTATTCTTATTTTCTTTCTTTTATTTTTTTTTTATTACCCAGGTGGCTGGATCTGGATTGTTACCCAGAGTTCCCTGAGGTCGGTGCTCGGGTTCTTTTAAACCCGCGCATATCCGGACTTTAACAGTTCGGGTCCACACATCACTAGTAGGAAGCCAACGTCCAAGAAGGGCAGTAATGACTAAAATATCGCCTAAAAGGAATTGCAATTGCATCTTGTAGTGGCCACTATGATAATGAACATATTGTATTTTTCGTTTTATAAGACGCACCAAATTATAAAGCACACCCCAAATCTGGAGAAAACAATGTAAAAAAATATGGGATCCATATTATAATCCGGTGGTGTCTAACCAGGGAGGTGGCCGGAAGTGAAGCAGGGGTCACAAGAGGCAGGGGCGGTACTAGAGCATGGAGCACGGCAATACTGCGAGTGGTACAGAGGGGGGCCCGGAAACTCACTGCGGGGCTGCTCTGCTCGGCGTGGCTCTGCTCTGTGTTGGACTGCTCTGCTTGATGCGGCTCTGCTCAGCTTGCCGGGGCTCTTCTTTGTGTGGGGCTGCTTTGTGCGGGGCTGCTCTGTGCTGGAGATGTCGTCGGTGAGGGCTTTTTCAAATAATGGTAACCGGAGTGCCATGCATGCGCAGATAAGAGCTCGAGCTGAGAGCCCCATCTGCACATGCGCCGACTCTAGGCGCCATTATTTGAAGAGGCTCTCACCGCTTACATCTTCAGAATGGTTGGTGCCTTACCGCCCATGGCACAGAGCAGCCCCGCATGGAGCTGAGCCTTGGCGAGCAGAGCCCTGGCGATTAGAGCAACCCTGCACAGAGCAGAGCCACACCGAGCAGAGCAGCCCCGCACAGAGCCCCACCGCACAATGCAGCGCGAGCCACACAGAGCCGAGCCCCACTGCGCCGCACAATGCAGAGCCACTCAGAGCCGAGCCCCACCATGCAGCACAATGCAGAGCCAAGCCTCATCGCGCCGCACATTGCAGAGTCGAGCCCCGTCATACTGCACAATGTAGAGCGAGCCGTGATGCCTGACGCACAAAACAGCAAAGGCAGCACACCCATAGTATTGCCCCTGTCTTCTTTGACCTCTCTTCACCACCCGTCAGAAAGCTACATTCGGATTTTAAGACGCACCCCTCATTTTCTTACAAAATATTTGGGAGGAAAAGTGTGTCTTATAATCCAAAAAATAAGGCATGTACTCAAGATTTACTTTGCTAAGTATTAATAATCATTGTTGAACAGTAAACCTTTCCACGTTACAACTTGAATTAATGCCATGACAAGGGGGTCATGTGTGTGTAGCGGGTTCAGGAGCTGAGCTCTCTTCATATGCCTCTGATACTGATTTTATTATATAGCCAACATCTGTTTCAAACAGCCAGAGCTGTGCTCCAG
Source organism: Anomaloglossus baeobatrachus (assembly GCF_048569485.1). NCBI lineage: Eukaryota > Metazoa > Chordata > Amphibia > Anura > Aromobatidae > Anomaloglossus > Anomaloglossus baeobatrachus. Next base: position 214,148,363 of record NC_134354.1, read on the forward strand.
TCTATGGCATTAAACAGGAAAAAAAAATATTCCGGATCTTGGAAAATAACGACAAAGCAAACATTTTTTTTCTATAATATTATTCATTTAGTATCACCATAATCATGGGCAGCATGGTAGTTCAGTGGTTAGCACTGTTGCTCTGCAGCATCAAGGTCTTGGGTTTAAATGCCACAAGGACAACATCTGCAAGGAGTTTGTATGTTTTCCCTCTGTTTGTGCTGATTTCTTTTAGGTTCTTCAGTTTCTTCCCACACATATACTAATAGATAATTTAGATTGTGAGCTTCAATGGTGACAGTGATGATAAAGTCTGTAAATCACTGTGGAATTTCATGGTGCTATATATATATCTGACTACAGGAAAAATAAAGTTATCGCTCTTGCAAAAAGGGAAAAACAAAAGTCCAAACACAAAAGATTCCCTGGGCCTTAAAGGGTTAAAATACTTAAACTCATATCAAGAGCACTACATATAATAGTAATCTTCTCAATCTCCAGTAAATTTTAAAGTGATTGTCCATTACTGCACAATCCTATCTTATGTGCTAAAGTACCCCACGTAAAATAAACCATATGATCATCTCCTGGATCGGTGCCGTTCCAGTAATGTCGGTTCTGTGTAGTGTAGTGAACACAGTGTCATGATTCCACGATAATATTACAGTTTGTAATGTAACCAAATGTATACAATGTATACAAGTCAATATTACTCATGCCGTTTCTCTCAATTCTAAGGACAGAAGCCAAGCACGTCTAGTTGACACATGACAGCAAGTATGAAAAACCCTAACATGTAGTGACACAACTGGCTGCTTGCATCAGGAATACGTGGAATCATGACAGTGTGCACACTGCCTGCTCTTTGATTCAGCAGTTTGAATTGCATTCTCCCCAAGTACACACATGGGAAAGACCTGTCAATCAACTAAACCATGTTTCTTCTGAATCGTTAGAGCGTTTCAAAGAAGAACACGCCAGTCTGCAGTCATAGAGACAGGCTTCATGTTACTCGTTGGTTGGACAGCATGAATCGATTGGAAATTTCGCTTTAAACTGTATAGTATGGGTTGTGCTTTATGGTAATCCTGAAAACCAGGAATATTTTATTAGGTACAAATCTGTATATTTTTTGCTTTTCAGAAATGTAGCTATTTATAGAAATACTTACTGCATCTGACATGTGAGCCATCTCTTGAGCCGGACTTACATTTTCTTTACCACCTTTAATGAAAATGAAAATACAAATTTGATGTATCAAAATCCTAATCAAAGATGATTAGCAATTATATCAAAGCCTTTGTATAGTCTTTTAAATTTTCATTTAAAATAAAAGTATCCTGTATTTTTTCTTTAGATTTTTTTCATTCCCCACAGCAATCACTATTTTTTTTTCATTTATTTTTCTTTCTCATTGTTTTGTTTTAACACTAAAACAAGAGAAAAAAAATCTTCAGATTTCATTTTATCTGTCTTCAATGTAAAAATGTCATGTTAATATTGTTTTAAGATTTTTTTTTTAGTTTTGTTGCTTTTAAAAACAAAAATTTGCTTTGTGTTGCTTAAGGAGGGAGCCAGTTCCGGGCCGTGCTGGCGCCGTTCTTGTTCACCAAGGAGACTTTATTTGCGGAACTGACTTCGGGCAGGGTGCACGACACATACTTGCTGCTTCATGCCGGTGTCCATCACTCCTGCAGCCGGTCCTTGACATAGTAAGATACGCAACAACCTGAGTTCACTTAGCCAACCAGTTTTGCTTTCGTTTTTTTCTTCACACTGTTATGATATACATGGCCTTCCACCTTTATCCACTTCTAGGCCCCGACGACTCTCTAGCCGGGCGATTCTTCAAGCCGGGGTGAGCTGTAGGTTCCGGTCCACCAGACCAGAGTTTACCTCAGGGTTCTCTGACTGGCCCTAGCACCGAGGCCACATCTTCTCACTTTTAACCCACTTCTTGACTGACTCCCTTTGGAGCTCTTCTTCCCAACCATCAGCCCTGCCATTTCTCACATCTCCCTTGACTACTTTATCCCTATCCTATCTAACACCTCTTGTAAACTCGCAATACCGCCGGCTAACCTGACTGCTGGAACAACCTTTGGTAATCTGTTGAACAATTCTACCTCTGCTATATCCTAAGCGTATTTCATGTTAAAACACTTAAATATCCACACATGCATTTATAATATACAACAGTAATAACATAAAACATAGCATATTTACATCATGGGGCAATGCCCACCTATTACATTACCAATAACTATTTTATTTTTCCATCAATTAAAAAAGTGGGTCACCCATATTTATTATTTGCAAGATTATATTATGTTGAGAAACATAATATAATCAAATACCTTATTTTGGCAATAGTGCCTGTGAGAGGCGCTATTGCGGACCGCTATTCCCCATCGCCTGATCCCCGGGCTCCGTGACCTCGGGGATCCGGTGATGTCATGCCGAGTTCCGGATCACCACTGCCGGCCCCAGTCTTCCTGAGTCACTGGGCTATGGGCGGTGTTTCACTGCTCGTCTCAGCCCAGCGTGGAGGAGGGAGCAGGGAGCTGATGGGCTGTGCCGAGCGTTGAAACACCGCCCACAGCAAATCACTCACAGAGACTGCGGCTGGCCACGGTGATGTCACTTGATCAGGAACTTGACGTAACATCACCAGATCCCCGAGGTCACGGAGCCCGGGGGTCAGGCGATGGGGAACACCGGTGTGCAATAGCGCCACTCACAGGCACTATTGCAACACAAGGTATTTGAGAGAAACTTTGTTTACCAACATAATATTGATCTAGCATATAAAAAATATGTGTGAATCACCCCTATAAGCTGCGTAAGTGCTTGACTTTTGTTTGGTAAATTGTAGTTTTTATTATCACCATTTAGAGGTACATATAATTTTACCTCTTTTTACCCCATTTTTTTGTGAAAACGATGTGACAAATTCAGGAATTCTGCAATTAAAACATTTTTATTGCTTTTTTTCACAAAATAAATTGTGCAGGATAACAATATTTTACTAATTTGGACTTGAGGAAAAAGGGTGGGTGATTTAAACTTTTATATTTTTTGTTTTTACATTTAAAACCTTTTTAAACTATATTACATTTTTTTGCTATTCTAGAGGATTTGAACCAGTGTATTGCAATTTTTTTTATTACCTTATGATGACAATCATTGCTCTACACCAAATAATTTAGTGCTGAGTTCACTATTGATTTCTGCATTTAAGCTGTTAAGATGCAATATTTGTAGGTAGCTCAAATCACTGCAGTTACAGGCTGGGGTTGGCTGTATAACACAGCTGGATCCAGCTGGGTATAGAGTGGGCTCTTCTCCTATCTCCTCTATATAACTTTTCCACCCATATGATATAAATTTAGGTTATATGAACATGAAGACGTTCAAACATTTCCACTAGATAGATAATTATTTTTATGGATGAGCCTCAAAGTTGGGAGGTCTTCCATTCTTTAAGACCACATGACGGTATCATAGTATCATAGTTTTTAAGGTTGAAGGGAGACTCTAAGTCCATCTAGTTCAACCCGTAGCCTAACATGTTGATACAGAGGAAGGCAAAAAAAAACCAATGTGGCAAACAAGCTCCAATAGGGAAAAAAATTAATTCCTGACTCCACATACGGCAATCAGACTAGTTCCATGGATCAACACCCTGTCATAAAATCTAATATACATAACTGGTAATATTAAATTTTTCAAGAAAGGCGTCCAGGCTCTGCTTAAATGTTAGTAGGGAATCACTCATTACAACATCATGCGGCAGAGAGTTCCATAGTCTCACTGCTCGTACAGTAAAGAATCCTCGTCTGTGAGGATGTGGAGGTTTTATGGTTAGGTGGTTGAATATGAATTAAAGGGGTGGTTCACCCATTTTTTTATGAGTTCTACTTACCATTCTAGGCGTTTTCTCCATTGGCTTCTGTTTCCATTTCTGGCACTGAGCGGCGCTATCCTGCACGCTCAGTGCCTGTCACATGACCCCCTGGAGCTGTGGCCGCCAGTATCCTCTGATGTCCCGGCAAGTTCCGGGCTCTCAAACTTGACTGGTACGTCAGAGGAGGCTGGCACCACTCAGATTGAGTGACAGGGCTGTGGGCGGTGACTACCGCACGTCACAGCCCAGCATCGAGGGGAGGAGACGGAGGACGTCAGTGTGGCGCCGGCTGAGCGTCCTGCAGAAGGTGAGGCACGGGGCGCCAGGGTGGAAAACAGGGGGGGTTATTCAGCTGAAATCCCCCCCTGCACGTAAGTATCTGATCACACTATCCACCCACCCGCTCTGCTGCGATGTCAGGAGAGCGGCCGGTGTCGGGCAGTGTGATCATGTGCTCCTCCCACCAGCACTACAGGACGCAGAAACCAGCAAGACACTGACAGGCATGTCACCGCTGTGCTCTGCCACCTGTCCTGCTGCATGGGACCAACTGTCTGCACTCTGTCACCTGCACCACAAGTCACAGAGTGGAGACAGTTGGTGACAGAGCACCTCTGCCCCCCCTCTCTTCTTTCCCCACTCTCTTCTCTCCCCCCCACTCTTCTCCCCCTCCCCTCTTCCCGCTCTTCTCTGCCCCCCCTCTTATCCCTCTCTCCTCTCCCCCCTCTTTTCCCTCTCGCTCTCTTTTCCCTCTCGCTCTCTTTTCCCTCTCGCTCTCTTTTCCCTCTCGCTCTCTTTTCCCGCTCTCTCTTTTCCCTCGCTCTCTTTTCCCTCGCTCTCTTTTCCCTCGCTCTCTTTTCCCTCGCTCTCTTTTCCCTCTCGCTTGCTCTCTTTTCCCTCTCTTTACCCCCTCTCTTTCTCCCCCTCTCTCTCTTCTCCCCCCCTCGCTCGCTCTCTTTTCCCGCTCTCTTTTCCCGCTCTCTTTTCCTGCTCTCTTCTCCCGCTCTCTTCTCCCCCCCCTCGCTCTCTTCTCCCCCTCGCTCTCTTCTCCGCCCCTCGCTCTCCCCCCCCTCAAGCTACCCCCCTCGCTCTTTCCCCCTCGCTCTTCCCCCCCTCGCTCTCTTCACCCCCTCGCTCTCTTTTCCTCCCCCTCGCTCTCTTTTCCATCCACCCCTCGCTCTCTTTTCCTCCCCCTTGCTCTCTTTTCCTCCCCCCTCACTCTCTTTTCCTCCCCCCTCGCTCTCTTTTCCTCCCCCCTCGCTCTCTTTTCCTCCCCCCCTCGCTCTCTTTTCCTCCCCCTCTTGCTCTCTTTCCCCCCCTCGCTCTCTTTTCCTCCCCCCTCGCTCTCTTTTCCTCCCCCCTAGCTCTTTTCCTCCCCCCCCGGCTCTCTCCTGGCATGGTCAGTACAGAAATCTCTCCATTGTGGAGGGGTGAGAGGGAGTAATAAACATGGAGTCCCTACTGTGTCTGTGTATTTATTTCTAATAAAGTATTTTTCTCTGTGTGGTGTCTTTTTTTTTATTTAAACCCTTTATTGGAGATTCTTAATGGCCAGGTCAAACTTGGCCTGACATTAAGAATCTCGGGCTTTATACAAGCTGGTAAAACATAGCTGGTATTAACCCCTTATTACCCAGCGTGCCACCTGCCACCAGGGCCACTGGAAAGAGTTGGATACAGCACCAGAAGATGGCGCTTCTATGAAAGCGCCATTTTCTGGGGCGGCTGTGGACTGCAATTTGCAGCGGGGGCCCCAGAAAGTTTGGGCACCCTGCACTGCTGATTCCAATCCCCAGCTGCCTAGTTGTACCTGGCTGGACTAAAAAATTCGACGAAGCCCACGTCATTTTTTTTTTTAATTATTTCATGAAATTCATGAAATAAAAAAAAAAAAGGGCTCTATATTTTTGGTTCCCAGCCGGGTACAAATAGGCAGCTAGGGGTTGGGGGCAGCCCGTAGCTGCCTGCTGTACCTGGCTAGCATACAAAAATATGGCGAAGCCCACGTCATTTTTTTTTTAATTTCATGAAATTCATGAAATAAAAAAAAAGGGCTTCCCTATATTTTTGGTTCCCAGCCGGGTACAAATAGGCAGCTGGGGGTTGGGGGCAGCCGTACCTGCCTGCTGTACCTGGCTAGCCTACAAAAAATATGGTGAAGCCCACGTAATTTTTTAAAAACGTTTTCAGGCAAAAACCTTTATAAAAAAAAAAAAAATGCTTCCCTGGATTTCTATTGCCAGTGAAAGTAACACCAAGCAGCGGGGGTTAGCAGCCAGTAGCTGCTTGGGTTACCCTTAGCAATAGAAAATGCAGCGGGAGCCCACAAACAATGTGATTTTTTGTTTGTTTTTTATTGTTAATGAATTTTTTTAAAAACAAAATCAACATGGGCTTCGCCCATCGAGCACCAGAGCATTTTACTGCTCATTCATCCCAAGTAATCAGATGACTCCAGTGTCGGCCGATTACTTGTTCTGTGTCCCCTGCATCCATCGCAGCGTGTACAGGCTGTGAGGTCATCTGAGTTTAGTCCAGCACTGGAGTCAGCTCATCTGAACTCAGCTGAACTCCAGCCCGCACACGCTGTGATGGATGCAGGGGGACACAAAACAAGTAAGGTCTAAGCCACACGGCGAGAAAAACAGTGCAACTGCAGTGCGATAAAACATCGCATTCCACTCGGGCCAATATTAGCCTGTGTGTCAGCGCACATGAGCAATTATTTTCTCAGCCCTAATTGGACCGAGAAAACAATCGCAGCATGCTGCAATTGTAATGCAAGACTCTCTCTTTTACCCATTCAAGTGAATGGGGTGAGAGAAAAATCGCACTGCACTTGCGGTACATCGGTGGACTACGGAGGAGAGAGGGAGAGAAATCCCTCCCACCCCTCCTCAGTGCTGGCCCACCCCTCGAGTGCCGGACCGCCCCCCACAGCTGAGGTCTGCTCGCACAGTCGGACCTCAGTCGCAGGGACACACGCATGACACTCAGCTCTGCTGTACTGAGCGTGAGCCGAGTGTAATGCGAGGGGATCGCAGTTATCCCCGTGTGGCCCCAGCATAATTGGCCGACACTTGAGTCAGCTGATCTGAACTTCTGTACATACAGCCCGCACACACAGCCCACACACGGTCACATGTGATCAGCAGCAGGCAGTGACTGCTGTTAAGGCTACATTCACATGACCGTTCCGTTTTTGCGGGCCGCAAAAAACGGTCCTTTTTTTTCACGGATGCATCCGTGTGGCATCCGTGTGACATCTGCGTGCCTTCCGTTTTTTTGCGGACCGAAAAAAATGGAAGCAGCAAGAAAGATAAATGGATGAGTAGATATAGAGATGGATAGATAGATAGATAGATAGATATAGAGATAGAGAGATAGAGGGATGAATGAATGAATGAATGAATGAATGAATGGAGGGATAGATAGATAGATAGATAGATAGATAGATAGATAGATAGATAGATAGATGAGAAAGACATATATAATGTCCCACCTCCCTGCATATTCTAAGCTGGCACCCTTTTGTGATTTTCATGTGGCACTAAGGTGCTTAGTCTTGTATTTAGCCAAAAAATAAATAAATAATAAAAAAAGACATGCGGTCCCCCTATCTTTTGTAGCCAGCTAGGGTAAAGCAAACGGCTGCAGCCTGCAAACCACAGCTGGCAGCTTCACTTTGGCTGGTAATCCAAAACAGAGGGCACCCCACGCTGTTATTTTAAATAAATAATTTAAAACAAAAAACACGGGGTCCCCGGAAATTGGATCACCAGACAAGGTAAAGCGGACAGCTGTGGTCTGGTATTCTCAGACTAGGGAGGTTCACCGTTATTGGACCCCAGCCTAAAAATAGCAGGCTGCAGCCTCCCCAGAAGTAGCGCATCCATTAGATGTGCCAGTCCTGGTGCTTTTCCCAGCTCATCCCGTTGCCCTGGTGCGGTGGCAAATGGGGTAATATATGGGGTTAATACCAGATGTGTAATGTCACCTGGCATCAAGCCCTGGGGTTAGTGATGTCAGGCGTGTATCAGATACCCGACATCACCAACCCAGGCAGTAATAAAAAAAAAAAAAAGACAACAAACACATTTTTATTTGGAAAAACACTCCCCAACACATTTCACCAATTTATTAGAAAAACAAATCCAGGTCTGGTGTAATACAAGGCGGCCCGTGACGTCACCACTAGTCACAGTCTCGGGTCGACAGCGAGAGGTGATGTGACAAGCGGCGGGCATAGAAGGCAGTGACGACTGCTGACGTCAGGAGGGCAGGACTTCATCACCGTAGGTAATGAACTTACTAACCTCCTGACGGTAGCGCTTGTCATCCCCACGGCTGCTGACACTGCAGTGCGGGCCGCTGCTGACACTGCTGAGCGGGCAGCCACGGGGCTGGGGCTGGAGCGTGACACTGACTGCACGGGCACCCGACGGAAGTCACACGGAAGTGCTTCCGTGTTGCTTCCGGGAATTTTGCGGACCCATTGACTTGTATTGAGTCACGGTTCATTATTACGGAACAGAATAGGACATGTTCCATAATAACGGAGCGGACATACGGCATCCGATGTGTTTATTTTTTTTGTAGGATCGGATGCACATGGAAGTGCTACCGTGTGCCATCCGATCCTACACAAAAGACATTGAAAAGATGGTCCTGTCTGTGGGTTCGCAAAAAAACAGGAACTGACCAGGACAAACGGAACGGTCATGTGAATGAGCCCACCTGCAGCCATTGCAGCGTGTGCGGGCTGTGAGATCAAGAGTCAGCTGACTCCAGCGCCGGCCGATAAATTCTGTGTCCCGCCGCAGAAGGATCCAGTAAAATAACGGTTGCATGCGCTGCACATTTAATCCACAGGATTCGGTCATATGCGGTTTGCAGATGATACGGACAACACACAGACTACGCAAGAGGGAACAAAAGCAATCTCATGACCCCTTCACTTTTTTTTCCCCAATTATTTTTTTCACATGTTGCGCCAGCTAATAATCATAATTTCTGTACACACACAGACACACACTTTCTTCCCCTGGTTGTGCAGTGCTTGGAGCTGCTGCTGTCTCTGTGTGATTTCTCTCAGTGCATCCACACAGGGAAGAGGCAGGGAGGAGGCTTTGGTTGGAGAGGAGAGTGGGGGTGTTAGACACACTGGGTGTGTTAGATAAGCTAGACACCGCCCTAGAGCCACAAAGAATTCTGGGACTTGTAGGAACTGAACCCAGGAAGTCAGAAGAGAGATTAACCCCATCAGAGCTGGAGCCAGCAATGAGAATGTGCTGCTAGAGCACAATAAAAGGTAATTTTGCTGAAAAAACATAATAGATTTGTTGAGGGGCACATATTAGCAAGATTTATCAGAAAAAAATATCAGTTTTGGTAACTGGACAACTTCTTTAAGGTCACATTTTGCAACATCATGAAAAAGAACAATTTACAATCCAGCAAATTATGACAAATATATTTTTAAAAAAATCCATCTCATTTTTAACCATATTTGAGTGGAGTAGCACATGTTCATAACTAATTTGGAAAACTTTTTTAGCTCTGTTTTCTTTGTGCACCAAATAGTTGTATGTGTCACAGAATATCTTCACCAACTCCATGGCTATGACCAAAGTTTCAGGCATCGATGATCCTCCTTCTCCACCAGCGGCTGTGACATCACAAGCTCCTGAGAAAGCAGGTTGTTCTTTTTGCGCAACTTTTGATTGCATGCTGCATCATTTTTTTTAATGACTTTCATTTGAAAGTTATGCTCCATAAGGAATTTTGCAAGTCATGTAACCACTATTTCAGTACATGAAGATTATGTATAGCTTATTGTGAACATGCTTTTCTGATTATATAAGCTTACCTCCAGCTTTTCTCACTTTCAAGTACCATAATACCACTGCTGCAGCCAACCATAGTGCTGTTACCAGACCGCCTGTAGCAAGATAGTGCACTGTACAATCTTCTGCAACGTAAGAAAATGTACAAATCAAGTTTAAAACATCACTCATGCGTTTTTGCATGGCTAAGAGATGTGTTTCACAACAGCATTTTTATTTTAAAAGTGACCAAATATAAAAATTAATGCAACTACTGTAAATTTTTATGATATTGTGAAAAATTCCTTGCTCAGACCCATTTACTTAGTTATATCCATTAGTCTCATAGACAATGAATGGTGCACATGGGTAATCATCACACCATTCAAGCTAGACATTTCAGAGCCTTATTTTTAGGAGTAGCAGGGATTTCAGTACTAGTACCCCCAGCAATCATACATTTATAACCTTTCCTGTTGGTATGTGATAAGTGGTTATGCTGGGCCTATCAATTTATGATCTGTCATGCACGGAGTAGGAGATGTCCATATGTAAAGTGTGACACGTGTTTAGACCTATGGGCTTCTGACGAACTTAAAAACACCACAAACAAAAAGGGAGAACACCGGGGTCATGATACAATGGATGTCCCTGCCGCTAGGGAGACGGGTGAGGGAGAACCTCTTAAACTCACCTTAAGCTGACTCCTGAGCTCCCTAGGGTCCCTACACAGGTTCTTACAACCTGACATTGAGCAGGATATCTTGGACCCTCAGCTGGTCCTAAACTCACCTTGTCTAGTGAGTAGGCTGATGAGTTCACTAGACTCACCACTACACTAATAAACACAGAGTGAAAGGAAAGACAGACTGGGGGATAAACAGAAGGGTACAAACACCAAACTTCAAAGCAGCAGACAAACTGTAAAGTAGCAGATGGTTGGGCACAGGGCAATTTCTTAGCAGCTCCTTCCACCAGGCTGGCCAGAGTAGAATGAATTCTAACAGCAGCAAGAACTGCTGGAAAAGCTCCAGTATTTAAACCTAAATGGGCATGAGTTCAAAGCAGCTACAGCTGACCTGCACTATAAAGAGCTGCTGGCATAAAAAACTGAAATTAACTCATGAAACGTCTAAGAATAGGAAACTTTGTTTAAATGAGGAGTCTAGATGGAGATGGGAAGCTCGAGTCCTAAGGCTATCACTAGTCTCAAAAAAGCAGGGAGACGACCGTGACAGTACGCCCCCATTAACAAGAGGCCTCCGGACACTGGAGACTGGTAATATCGTTCACCTCAAATATGAATAGGCACCTCAGGTTACCAGTTGGGGACACAATACACTTCCAGACAACAGACCTCTGGACTATTTCATGGGTGTTAAGAGCGGAGGGTAGCTCTAGCCGTATGGCCATAGGGTTGAGAATGTCAATAACTCTAAAGGGACGAATAAACCTCAAACCTAGAGCCCCAGATGCACACTTTCACCTTGTATTTTTAGTGAAAACCCACACATTGTAATTCTTACCCAGATGTGGACCTAAATGTTTATTTCCACACCTGCCATAGGTAGAGGAAAAACTCCAGACCGAACTAACAACTAAAGAATCGGACACCTTACGCTCTTGTACCACGTACTTAGTGGGGACACCTACACTAATAAACATGGAGGGAAAAGAAAGACAGATGGGGGATAAACAGAAGGATACAAACACCAAACTTCACAGCAGCAGACAGACTCTAAAGTAGCAGATGGATGGGCACAGGACAATTCCTCAGCAGCTCCTTCTACCAGGTTGGCCAGAGTAGAATGAATTTTAACAGCAGCAAGGACTTCTGGGAAAGCTCCAGTATTTAAATGTAAATGGGCGTGGGCTCAAAGCAACTACAGCTGACCTGCACTGGAAAGTGCTGCTGGCAACAAAAACTGAAATTAACTCATGAAACACTAAAGGAAAGGAAACTTTGTTTAAATGAGGAGCCTACATGGAGATGGAAGGCTCAAGTCCTAAGGGTGTCACTAGTCTCAAAACAGCAGAGAGACGACTGTGACATGATCATTAAGTAAGGAGAAGAATTTTAATGGAATGTCCATCGTGAAACCAGCTTATTAACACCTAATAGTTGGTAGATAATCTCTTCAGTTGCAAAATCAATACTATTGTCACTAAAACATGAACTTGAGCCAGTAATCGACATATTTTTCGCTACACAATTATCTTTGTTCTGTTGAGCATTTCTTTCTGTTGGTTCCTACTGATGCAACCAGTACTTAATGACTTTGACAAGACCTTTAGGGGTAAAACTGAACCCTCTAGGCAAATTGACCATGGTATTTTTGGGGGGACTCATGATAATTAGAGTATGATGAACATATACCGTATATTGTGATAAGAGTTCATCTTTATGATTGATTAGCATCATCCTTACACCTATGGCAAATTGTACAGATATTAGAGAAAGGACTGTTGATTCATGGACCACTGTGGTGGAGGGCACGTGGTAGGCAGTGCTTGTAGTTGTGCGTGCAGGGGAACAACAGGACACAGCACAGCCTGTCATTAACCCTTCACACACTGGAGGACTCCACATTAATTTCAGGTGACACCACAGTCCTATCCACAGGAAATAAAGACCAGCAACAGTCGTTTTTCTCAAAAACAAAGTAACTTTATTTTCCTTTGTCTTCAGCTACATCTCGGTAGCCGGTACCGGTATTCTTCCCATAGGGGTTCCTTACATTTTCACTTCCATATATAATTTCACAGCAGTCCATCTCTCTGGCACTTGGGCACTTTCTGTCACCACTTGGCCTCTCCTTCTGTCACTACACATCACCCTGGCACAATCTGGGTCATGAAGGCCATTGAGCCTATTCACCCCACCCACTGGATCAGAATCTTCATCATGGGGACTACATCTCTTACATCTTCCCTGGAACTCTCTCCTGTTTCCTTCCCTCTATCACTTCCTTATATCTAATCTACTCTCCTCCCATTTCTATCTCCCTGCCCACCCAGGTCCCAGACAACTGTGCTGCAACACTGCCATCTGGTGGTGAAATCACACAAACAAGGCATTTACACTTTACAATAACACTTTACAGTTACCACATAGGACATTATGTACAGATGCAGGGGTGGGCCTAACCCTTAACCCCCCTACACCACAATACCTCCCAGAGCAAATTGGAGTGATGTTGATCTGTTAATGTTGTCCTATGTTACTTAAATGAAAGCCCTTACTTGTTACCGGTTGTAAAAACTGTGTATGATCATTTTCAAGAATTGGCAAGCAATAGAGTAAACTTTACATCATTGATCAACTCCTTGTACTAACTTTAGATATATATAAATAGACATATTAGAATACAAAGAGTGCATGAGGAAGACAGAGAATCTTTATATAAATACACACCAAAGCAAATTGCATTATAAAAATATGTTGTTCTAATTACTCAGAAAACATTAAAAGCATAAGTAGATCAGGGACATGTGGATAAAAATACACTAGCACCAAACTGGTAAACTGGAACACTATTATTTAATTATTAGGCCTATTTCTGCTACTTTACACCTGTTATACATATGTCTTTAGTGCCTATCTTATTTATTGGTGTGCTCCTTTCTCTGCTATTGTATAGATAATTTGGTATATTACGCTCATAGCACTTCAAATCTTTGTTATTGATTTACCAGATTGCTACCAGTGCATTTTAATCCACATGTCTCTGATCTCCTTATGCTTTTAATGTTTTCTGAGCAATTAATAAACATATGTTTTGTCACGCTGGGTACGGGAAGTACCAAGTAAATGGCGAAAGGGAAGGGAATCCTTGAGTCTAGGGAAGGGGGAGATGGTGAACCCTTACCAAACCTACCACTGGTCCCTGGGTCCCTCACCATCCTAGATAGGTTCCGCATCTATGCTCTGGGCCAGAAACCTGACCCTAGGTATCCCTAGTGGTGGACCCTAAATAGGTGGGATGAGCTCAGGAGGGAGAATGGATGAACTGCTTATCCACAGGTGACACAGGTAGAAGTTCAGCAAAGTTTCAGCAACAATACCACAGAAGAGTACAAGCCACCTACTTACATCCAGCGCTTGAATGAACTGAATAGCCACCACCAGCATAAGTCCAAGGAAAATGAGAGTATTTAAACCCAAGGGGAAATACAGATGATTACCAGCTAAAGGGAAGAGGTGCTCTGCTGGGTCTTAAAGGGAAAAGGATGAAAACCCAGCAGAGGAGATACCTACTACACTGAATACTAACATCAGGAACAATAGAAAGTCAGGGAGTACTTTGCGCACCCAAATGCTGTGACTTTCTATTGCTGGACACTACAGTACTGTCTGTCACCAATGGCACACCCGTAACATTTTTATCATGTGATTTTTGTGCACGCCTAAAAAAGAGGGGCACCGCTGGATGATAGGCTAGACAGAGAGTCAAAAGTGGCTACATTTGCCTCATTATAGCGAATCTTCTTCTGGGGGTTCTATCTGAACCCCATATTTCAGAGATTTATATGTAAACTCCAGTGTAAGCGTTCAGGTCAGAGCATAGGATAATTGTGAACCGAGCCTTACTGCGATTTTGGCTGGTAGAATAAACAAATCATCAGCAGGTCAAGAATTGCTATTATTTCTTTCTTATGCCAATGCTTGTGCAGTAAAGGTGATTAGACGGCTTTATTATTCGAGTCAGTGCAATCACAACGATACTAGCTTTATATTGATTTTTTTATGTTTAGCTGCAATCACACACTAAAAATGCTGCTTTTCTTACAAAAAAAGTTTTTGCATTGCCATATTTTGAGAGCTGTATTTTTCTGTATTTCTGCTGAGTCATGTGAGGGCTTGTGTTTTGTGGGATGAGTTGACATTTTTATTGGTACCATTTTTGGCACATAACATTTTTAGATTACATTCTATTCTAATTTTTAGTAAGAAGAATGAACAAAAACCAGCAATTCAGGAAATGTTCTTTGTTTTTGTTTTTTTGGGGTTTTTTTCATGCAGCTACTTGTGTGCTAAAAGTGATTGGATGTCTTTATTCTTCAGGTCAGCATGATTACAGCAATGCTACATTTATTTTATTTTATGTTTTGCTGGTTTTGCACAAATAAAACTATTTTATAGAAAAAAGTTGTTTTTGCATCGCTATATTCTGGTTGCTATAACTTTTATTTTCTGCTGATGGGGCTGTTTGGCAGCTTATTTGTTGCAGTGCAAGATGCTATACAAATTTTATTTACATTTGTCTTTTTGATCGCATTTTATTCCACTTTTTTTTCTGTGGTTTTATAAAAAGCATAGTTTTTTGCCACTTTTTCATTAAATGTTTGCGGTGTTCCCTAAGGAGGATAAACAGTATGAAGGTTTTATAGGTCAGGAGGTTCCAGATGGGGCTTTACCAAATATGTTTACTTTGCATTTATTGGTAGAATATTTTGTTTTCTTTATTTTGTGATTTTTTTTAAATATGATTACCATTTTGAAAACTTGTTATACTTTTTTAACTTTCATTACTCTGATCACTGGGATAATGCATTGCCATCCACCAGCATAGCAATGCATTATACCTCTCAGTGCTGCAATGACATAAGCCTCTTAGACTATGTTCCTGGCATGGTAACAGGTTTGCTATATCTGGCTGACCCGTAGGTCATGATGACAACCTTGGGTTGCCAAAGCAATGATCAGGCTTTAAGATGACGTGCAGGCACTGCTCCTGGCTGTAAGAGGCGATGCTTGGCTGTCATGTATGCTGAGTTGCCGGTGGCGATCGCGTGGTCACAGCTCCTGTGCCTGCATGATCTCTATGGCGTACTCATATCTCAAAGTGCAGGAGCCCCTTCCCGACCATGACATATGGGTACATCAAAGGTCATGAAGTGTTTAAATCTACTGCATCAAAAACTATAAACACAGTACTAATACAGAGCAATAATTAAACTGAACCAGCTTTATAAAGGTTATGACATTTTAAAGGAAACCTGTCAGTAAATTCATGCTGCCCAATCTATAGTCAGCAGGAATCAGAACCTGGCTGCCCGATTGCAGGCAGGTACGTCTCTTTTTGAAATGATCCGTGTCAGAGATGGCATAGTTTGAAGAACCAGACAAAGACCATAGGAATAGACCTGCACTGCTGTAGTTGATTGACAGGTCTCTCCCATGTGTGTACATATGGAAAGACTTGTCAATCAACTGTAGCAGAGCAGGGAGAAGCCGAGCAAGGACAGTGCCGGACTAGACTCATCTCTCCCTATAGTTTCTGGTAGGATCTTCAAAGTATATTTTCTTTGGAAAGCTGTTAAACTTCAGAGAACAATACACCTCACTGAAATATTGGTTGTGGTTTCTGCAATGTGAATCAACTGACTGGTTCACTTTAAGGCGTAATGAAAAATTAGAAGTGCTTGAGCTAACCTACTATCATAGCAAGGATTGCAAAGTCTGCTCATATAAACCAACTAGATTCATACAGAATTTTAGGTTTAACCTATCTACCTATGATTCATCTGTGTGCCATCTGTGTTTTGTACGTTTTTTTCTCGGACCCATAGATTTGTATTGGCCCTTTTCATCCATGTTGATGGAAAGTAATTGACTTGCATCCATGTGTTTTCCATGGATACATGGTCTGTGTAAAAAAACGGCTATGTCAATATCACCATACATTATAGTGGGTACGTGTTGTATCCATGAAAAATACTAATGCAACACTGGATAAATAAATAAGACTGTACAAAGTATAATAAAACAAAAACAAAGGGTGTTTATAATCGTGAAGGCTGAAAAAACAGAAATAGTATTTGAGAAGTATAAAGATATCAATAGGAAATGTAAAAAAAGAAATCAAGCAAGCAAAATTAGCTACTGAAACAAAAATCGTCAAGGACATTAAAATAAATCCCAAAATCTTTTAGAAATACATCAATGCCAAAAGGAAAACAAAGGATAGTATCGGCCCCTTAAAATATAATAACAGGTTAGTTATAGAGGACAAAGAAAAGACTGAGATATTAATCAAGAACTTCTCATCCATGTTTACTAAAGAACTGACTGTTCCAGGGATTATTCAACAAGTCAAAAATCAAAGTTCACTACCTGATATAATTAATTTAACACAAGAAGAAGTATGCCTGTCTCTGAGTAAATTAAACATTGAAAAATCCCTGAGCCAGATGGCGTTCATCCACGAATATTGAGGGAATTGAGCTCAGTAATTGACAGACCGCTGTATCTCATCTTTTTAAACTCGCTTGTAACAGGGTTGGTGCCTCAGGATTAGAGGATTGCTGATGTGGTACCGATATTTAAGAAAGGTAAGAGGGTGGATCCAGGCAACTACCGTCCAGTAAGCCTGACATTAGTAGTATGCAAAGTTTTTGAGGGCATTTTAAGGGATGACATGCAAAAATGCATTGAAGAAAATAATATAATAACTGACAGACAGCATGGATTCATGAAAGATAAGTTGTGTCTAACCAACATGTTGGGGTTCTATGAGGAGGTAAGTGCAAATCTGGATATTGGTAATGCAGCTGATGTGATTTATTTGGACTTTGCAAAGGCATTTGATACTGTACCACATAATAGCCTTATACTAAAGCTCCAGAAGCAAGGACTAGGGGAAACTATATGCAACTGGGTAAGGAATTGGCTAAAAGATAGGAAACAAAGAGTAGTCATAAATGGTACATTCTCTAAATGGGCTATAGTCAGCAGTGGGGTGCCGCAGGGATCTGTGCTTGGACCAATTCTTTTTACTCTCTTTATTAATGACCTTGTGGATGGGAATGATAGTAAAGTGTCAATCTTTGCTGATGACACCAAACTATGTAGGATATTAAAAACTGACCTTGATAGTACAATAAAACAAAACGATCTGCATAAGATGTCAGAATGGGCAGATACTTGGCAA
Organism: Anomaloglossus baeobatrachus; assembly: GCF_048569485.1. Lineage (NCBI taxonomy): Eukaryota > Metazoa > Chordata > Amphibia > Anura > Aromobatidae > Anomaloglossus > Anomaloglossus baeobatrachus. Next base: position 214,166,029 of record NC_134354.1, read on the forward strand.
ATGAAATTTAATGTTGATAAATTTAAAGTAATGCACCTAGGACGGAGTAATCCTATAGCTGCGTATACATTAAATGGAAGTAAACTCGGGACTACAGAACAGGAGAAGGACTTGGGTATTCTCCTTACAAATAAGATGAGCAGCAGCACTCAATGTCAAGCAGCAGCTGCAAAAGCAAACAAGATTCTAGGGTGTATAAAAAGAGAAATTAGATCCCGTGATCCCAACGTGTTGTGACCTCTCTATAAATCACTTGTAAGGCCACATCTGGAATATGGGATCCAGTTTTGGGCTCCAGATTTTAAAAAGGACATTCAGAAGTTAGAGTCAGTTCAAAGGTGGTTAACTAGACTACTACAAGGAATGGAAGGCCTCCCATATGATGACAGGTTGAAAAAGTTAGATATGTTTTAGCTTAGAATGGCCTTACAAGGCAAGCACCTCACGTTTCATAGTGAATTTGATGCCTCTTACAGCCGTCATGCGTCACTGTAAAAAATGTTTTATGATGTAAATAAAGAATTAAAGTAACAAAATAACAATTAACAAAGTAAAACTGTGCAACTGTATTTTCGGTCCAAGTCGTATCCGTGAAAAAAACTTTCCCTTTTTAGGTCAGTTAGCATTACCAAAATTATATTTGCCAAATGCCAGAATAATGAGTATTATACCATCTATTTCAGGGGTCCCCATCCCGTCGCTCGCGAGATACATGTGGCTCGACTGTTCCTGACATGTGGCTCGCCGTCAGTCCCCAGAAATGTAGCAATACATGGACTCAGGCCGTCTGTTTTTCAAGGCCGGCATTTCTTGGTGGGCAGACTGGGCAGCTGATCCTGGGCCACCACGCTCTGAGGGGCCCCAAGCCTTTAAATCATAGACTTCAGTGATCCTACTGTGGTGTACTGCTATATCCTTACTATACTCCGTGTGGCCGCAGGCTGGCTGACACATAGTGAGTGTGTGGAGATCTGACACACCAGGGGGAGCAAGGTCTCCACATAGCACTACCTATGAAATTGGATGTGAAGTAACATTCAGTGGGGATTATCACGGAAGGCTAAAATAAACATCTGGGGAACAATTATCCACCAGTAACTATCCTAATAAATATATATTGTCTTATCTAAATCTATTCAACAGGACTATATTTGTATATACAATTAATTAACGGGACTATTTTATTCTGAACTATTGAATTATTCTAACTTTTTATAAAAGAAACCCAGCAGAAAAACCTAAAGGAAAATTAAGCAGGGCAGATCAAGGTATTGTAGTGTGCCTGCGCAGGACCTCAATGCCGGTGCATGTGCATGATGTAGGACGCGTCATGCACCCAGGCTTCAGAAGAAGGAGGACAAAGATGGCCAAAAGAGGAAGCGCCCCCAGAGAACAGAGACACCCATCCGACCAGTCTGCTGCGCACCGACCGTTAGGTGAGTATTATAAAGTGATTTTTACGCTCTACACAGCGGCCTGGGCTCTTATATACAGCATGTTAGAATGCTGTATATAAGAGCCCGCTGGTGGTGGCTGCAGCTTATAATCACCAAATCTGATGACAGGTTCCGTTTAAAGGCACAGTGCAGTTATGTGGCTGCTAAAGCTGCAATGTGGCCCTAAACAGTGGCTGGAGGACACCAGACTGTTGGCATTTCCCCTTAACCACCAGTGGGAAATGACTGTAATTAAGGTTAAATCTAAACATCAGTACAACAGCAGATGTTAAATGAGAATCTCATCATATAAACACGTGTTTGAGAATGAAGTGGATATTTTCCTTGGATGCCCTTTAGAGCATGAATATTGTTTTGGTATTTTTTGAGCTACAAAAAGGAGCATTCTGTTACCAAGAAAGAAAAAGCAAAAAACAGACCAGGACAGGAAACCGATTCTTCATTGTAGTACAGAATTAACTTTAATAAAAGATGTGGTAGCAAAATAGTTCCATAGATGTGGTTCTAGCATCTGTAAAATCATTATGCCAAAGCTGTCATTAGCTTAATCTCATCCCTCCACAGGAAGTTTTTGTTTTTCTGCTGTTTTTTTTCCTCTTTTTCTTAGAAGAGCCATAACTTTTTTATTTTTCCATCTAACTGTATGATGGCTTGTGGCTTGTGTTTTACGACATTCAGTTTTCTATTCAATGTACTGAAAGAAAGAAAAAATTCCAATATGATGAAATTTTGAAAAAAAAATGCAATTTGCAGTTTTTTGGTGATTTTGTTTTTATGGTGTAAATTCTGTGAATCATGATTCTCCAGATCAGTATGATTCTGATGATACCACATTTGTATAGATTTTGCTTGTATTATGTAAAGAAAAAAATTCAGACGCTTGTAACAGTAATTTTTTGGGGTTTGTGTTACCATATTCCAAGACCTGTAAGCTTTTCTGATTTTAAATCATTTGACCTGAGAGAGGGATTGTTTTTCGGCTAACGACCAGGTGATTGTTTTATTCACACCTTTTTTTAGACTTATACAATGTTTTGATCTGTTTTTAATTGCATTTTATGGGGAGGGAGTACTCACCCAAAAACACTTCTCTGGCGTTTTCATTTTTTTTTCTCATCAAGGGGTTTACTGATCGGGTTAATTAATTTAAATTTTTTAATTTTATATTAGATTAGACTTTTTCGGAACATGGCAATCCCAAATATGTTTAGTTTTTTTTCATTTTCAGTGTGAGAAAAGGTGGGTGATTTGAACTTTTATATACAGTAGTTTTATCACATATATCTAATATATAAAGCTGAATGTGTGTGTGTATGTATGTGTGTGTGTATGTCCGGGATTGGCATCTGCACCGTCGCAGCTACAGCCACAAAATTTTGCACACTCACACGTCTGGACCCCGAGAGCGTCATAGGCTATGTTTTGAGGGGAAATTTTAACCCCGCGTTTTACAGTTATTCGCCAAAAACCTGCCTTCATTAAAGTGAATGGAGCTGGGAGCCACAGTGCAGCCAGAACTTCAAAAGAATGCACAGCCACGCCCTTATATGGAATGTTGGCGTGTCACAATGCAGCCAGGGAAAGAAACGGACACAGACAGGGAAAGAGGCAGACACAGAAAGGGTAAGAAACATACATAGACAGGGTAAGAGACAGACACAAAGAGACAGAAACAGACAAAGAGACAGACTGACAGGGAAAGAGACAGACACAAAGAGACAGAGACAGGGAAACAGACAGACAGGGAAAGAAAGGGAAAGAGACAGACAGGGTAAGAGACAGACGAAGACAGATAAAGAGACAGACAAAGAGACAGACACAGGGAAAGAGACAGAGGGAAAGAGGGAAAGAGACAGACAGGGAAAGAGAGGGAAAGAGACAGACAGGGAAAGAGAGGGAAAGAGACAGACATGGAAAGAGACAGACAGGGAAAGTGACAGAGATAGACAGACAGGGAAAGAGATAGATAGACAGGGAAAGAGATTGAGACAGACGGAGAAAGAGACAGAGACAGTCAGAGACAGACAGGGAAAGAGACAGACAGACAAAGAGATAGAGAGAGAGAGACAGAGAGATATATACAGAGGGGGAGACAGACATAGAATGGGAGAGAAATAGAGAGACAGTTACTATCCCGGGCGTTATCACATTCTATTTATACATTCTATCCCGGGAATGTTAATACATTCTATTTTGTTAACAACAGTTATTAACCCGGGTGAAGCCGGGTAGTACAGCTAGTATATGTGTATATATATATATATATATATATATATATATATATAAATAAAAATATATGTATACAGTCATATGAAAAAGTTTGGGCACCCCTATTACCTTTTTTCTTTATAACTAATTGGGTTTTTGCAACAGCTATTTCTGTTTCATATATCTAATAACTGATGGACTGAGTAATATTTCTGGATTGAAATGAGGTTTATTGTACTAACAGAAAATGTGCAATCTGCATTTAAACAAAATTTAACCGGTGCAAAAGTATGGGTACCCTTATCAATTTCTTGATTTGAACACTCCTAACTACTTTTTACTAACTTACTAAAGCACTAAATTGGTTTTGTAACCTCATTGAGCTTTTAACTTCATAGGCAGGTGTATCCAATCATGAGAAAAGGCTTTTAAGGTGGCCACTGGCAAGTATTTCTACTATTTGAATCTCCTATGAAGAGTGGCATCATGGGTTCCTCAAAACAACTCTCAAATGATATGAAAACAAAGATTATTCAACAAAGTTGTTCAGGGGAAGGATACAAAAAGTTGTCTTAGAGATTTAAACTGTCAGTTTCCACTGTGAGGAACAAAGTAAGGAAATGGAAGAATACAGGTACAGCTCTTGTTAAGCCCAGAAGTGGCAGGCCAAGAAAAATATCAGAAAGGCAGAGAATAAGAATGGTGAGAACAGCCAAGGACAATACACAGACCACCTCCAAAGACCTGCAGCATCATCTTGCTGCAGATGGTGTCAATGTGCATTGATCAACAATACAGCGCACTTTGCACAAGGAGAAGCTGTATGGGAGAGTGATGCGAAAGAAGCCGTTTCTGCAAGCACGCCACAGAGTCGCCTGAGGTATACAAAAGCACATTTGGACAAGCCAGTTACATTTTGGAAGAAGGTCCTGTGGACTGATGAAACAAAGATTGAGTTGTTTGATCATACAAAAAGGCGTTATGCATGGAGGCAAAAAAACACGACATTCCAAGAAAAGCACTTGCTACCCACAGTAAAATTTGGTGGAGGTTCCATCATGCTTTGGGGCTGTGTGGCCAATGCCGGCACCGGGAGGGTCGCATGGATTCAACTCAGTATCAGCAGATTCTTGACAATAATGTGCAAGAATCAGTGACGAAGTTGAAGTTACGCAGGGGATGGATATTTCAGCAAGTCAATGATCCAAAACACCGCTCCAAATCTACTCAGACATTCATGCAGAGGAACAATTACAATGTTCTGGAATGGCCATCCCAGTGCCCAGACCTGAATATCATTGAAAATCTGTGGGATGATTTGAAGCGTGCTGTCCATGCTCGGCGACCATCAAACTTAACTGAACTGGAATTGTTTTGTAAACAGGAATGGTCAAATATACCTTCATCCAGGATCCAGGAACTCATTAAAAGTTACAGGAAGCGACTAGAGGCTGTTATTTTTGCAAAAGGAGGATCTACAAAATATTATTGTCACTTTTATGTTGAGGTGCCCATACTTTTGCATCGGTCAAATTTTGTTTAAATGCGGATTGCACATTTTCTGTTAGTACAATAAACCTCATTTCAATCCTGAAATATTACTCAGTCCATCAGTTATTAGATATATGAAACAGAAATAGCTGTTGCAAAAACCCAAATTGTTTTAAAGAAAAAAAGTTAACATTAATAGGGGTGCCCAAACTTTTTCATATGACTGTATATATATATATATATTTTTTTAAATATATATTTTTTACTTTAGTTTTTAGCCCACTTAGGGGACTTGAACCTGCAATTGTCAAATCACAAAGACTATATACTGCAATACCACAGTATTGCAGTATACATATTATAAATCTTACTCTCTTTTGAAGCTCAGTTCCAAATGTTACTGTTAGATATTGACAGCAGTATTTAAATGGTTAGTAGCCGCAACCGGATCTCATAATTTTTTACATCATCCGATAGAGACAGATGCTAGCTATTTAATAGAGCCGATATCTCCAATGTGTGAAGGGAGATAAGCATCTTGAGTCCTTTTCTGATTCGATCTCCCCGCAATCATGTACTTGTACATGGTATTGTGTTAGGTGATTAATGATACTTCAATTGAAACTCTTGTCATGTTATTTATCAAATTTCATGGGCTAAATTTAATAAGTCATGGGGAGGCTGTACAAACGAGTTCGGTAATTATAAGGGTATTCTCAACTTACTAAATTGCTTTAGTTAGATGGAATAAAAATAGCAAGTTTCCAATAGACATGCATTTTCTATTTGCTGTCATTCACCTGCAAAGAGAACTTATATCAAAATATATATCTAGACTTAATGGAGCTCAGATACTAGTGCTTATAGTAACTATAATAACTATATTCCTAGAGAGGGGTTAAAGGGCTATTCCCATCTCCAAAATCCTACCCCAAAATGTAGTAGGCGTATTATAATAGAAATATTGAAATATTAGCAAATACCTCCAATTAGAAACGTAGTATAGTTTTCTTTATATAGTCATCTCACTTACCTCATGTGCAGTGCATTGCAGGTTAGGCTTCCATAGTTACAACCACTCATATAGTGACAGTTTGTTAGTTGGAGGATGAGGCACACTTACTACTGCACTGCAACAAATACTCAGCAATGAGGGCCTCCCAGTTCCAGAGATTCTCCACTCTTACCCCCGACTTCCCGTCCATGGACAAGGAGAGTAAACTCTGCATCCTACTGGGGGAAGAGGAATCGATGGTGGAGATCACCGTCCAATATGTCAACTCTTGTCATAAGATGGGAGAAATGTATTCTCAGCCTGCAGCCTCCCGGTATTGCCGCATCTATTAGATGTGACAATCCCGATGCTATATCGGCTCTTCCCATTGCCCTGGTGCAGTGGCAATCGGGGTAATGAGGAGTTAATAACAGCGCACAGCTGCTACTAAGCCCTAGGTTAATGACGGCACAGGTGTCTATGAGATACCTCCTTTATTAACCTGTACATTAAAGTAAATAAGAACAAACGCAGAGAAAAATCCTTTATTTGGAATAAAATACAAACACACATCCTACTTCACCACCTCATTAACCCCCAACACCCTGCAGGTCTGGCGTAATCCGTAACGGGCAGATGGATGGATGGGCAGATGGGCGGATGGGCGGATGCGCGGGCAAACACCGGCAGAACCGCACACACGCAGGCACTACAACCACCATCATCCTCCCCTGAGTGCATAATTAAATTAAATTATAAATTAAATTATAATTATAAATAAATAATAATTATATTTTAAAATAAATTAAATTATTTCCCGGGACGGCCGGGACTTGAACTTGTGAAGTAATGCTTCTGAAGTCTCTGGTGCGATTCACTTCAGGTGCTACATGGAGAGGACACAGCGCTCATATTCTACGGTGCTCCCTGTCATCTTCATGTAGCAGAGCTGACAGTCTCGTGTGGATTACTTCGGACTTGCATTGTTGTTTGGGGATTAATAAAGAGGTTAATGAGGTGTTTTTTGTCTTTTATTCCAAATAAAGGATTTTTTGCTGTGTGTTTTTTTACTTTCACTTACAGTTTAAGCATGGAAGGTATCTCGGGGAGCCACCTGCCATGATTCACTCCTTTTTACCCCGATTGTCACCGCAGCAGGGCAATTCGGGATGAGCCGGGTAGAGTCCCGGGACTGCCGCATCTAATGGGTGCGGAAATTCCAGGTGGCTGCTGGGTGATATTGTTAGGGTGGTGGGCTCCCCATGACATGGTGCTCTCCATCCTGACAATACCAGCTTTATCCTGGCTGGTATCAAATATGGGGGGAACCGCATTTTTTTTTTTATTACTATTTATTTATTTATTTTACTGCCCAATATAGACCTGCGGCTGTGATTGGTTGCAGTGAGACAGCTGTCACTCATCATGGGAGCGTGTCTGACTGCAACCAATCAGGGGCGCCAGTGGGCGGGGAAAGCACGGAATAACTAATTGAATAATGAAGTGGCAGCCATTTTCAAAAGAGGAAATGCCGCTGGAGATTTGTGACAGCCGTGCAGCGAGACGCCCGTGATTGGTAAGTAGGAAAGAGAGAGGGATTGTGCTGGGGATGCAGGACGCATGCAGATACGCAACGTGCACACATACTGTGAAAAGCCACGCTTTTGGTGATCGAACTGTTCTTGAATGTAACTCGAACTGGCGAACTTTTAGCAAATCGGTTGAGTTCGTCGAACGACTCGAACACCGCCAAAAATCACTCGAACATGAAATTGGCGAACCTTGAACATTGCTCATCTCTACCATAGATATAAAAACCTCCTCCCACTGACTAGTGCAAAATATTTCCCCTTCCCCCTGAACAAGCTGAAAGAATAACATTGCAAAACATGTGTCTGGGATCTCTCCCTCTGAGGCCAGTCATGGAGTGGCTCCAGCTGGTTTGTCAGGGTTTCCTGAATGCAATACAGGTCAAGATGACCAAATCCTCCAAGATCTCACAGTCTAGGCAGTGGCTCAATTTCAGCACTGCTGCCTATGGATAAGGAGTTCATGAGTTCTAGTTCCAGGGTGAACAGAGCAGAGATGAACTGTTAATTTTTTTTATGCGCCTAGATGCCAACAGTGTCTCCCTCCTCCTGAGGAGGAGCCGCGGAGACATGAGAGACAGTCAAAACAAGAGCAGGGACTGTCGGGACAGTGGGACTGAGCCCTCCAATTGGCAGTCTCACTGAATCTGGGAGCTATGCATTATATCAGCGATCAGGCCAATAAAAGGTAATGTTCCATAGATGTACTAGGTAAAAAAAAAATCAGAAAGATATTTTTAAGAAACTGAAAAATAAATTATACCAATTAATATGTTTATGTAAAAAAAAGTACACATATTTAATATCGCCGCAACAGGACAACCAATCTATAAAGCAATCACACTAGTTAATTCCTTCAGTGAATACCACAAAAAAAAAACCAGAAAATATAGCATTAACTATGTCTTTTCATCATACAGCTGACCAAAAAATGGAATAGAATGTGATAAAAAAATCATATATAAATAAAAATGGTATCTAAAAATGTCATCCTGTCCAGCAAAAAACAAGCTGCCATAAACTCTGTGAGAAAAAAAAATAAAAAAGCTATAGTTGTCAGAATACAGCAATGCAAAAACTATTTTTTCTATACAATTGTTTTTATTGTGTAAAATGCAACAAAACATAAAAAAATAATATCAATGTTGTATCCTTGTAATTGTAATCGTACTGACCCGAAAAATAAAGCTGTGTTTCACAACATGAACGGCATAAAAAAATAACAAAAAAACAACCCCTGAATTGCTGTTTCTTCAAGATTCTGCCTCATAAAAAGAAGAATAGAAAGTGATAAAAAAATATTGTGGCCCAAAATTGTACTAATAAAATCTCAGACTCATCCCGCAAAAAACAAGCCCTCACATGACTCTGTCAGCAGAAAAATAAAACCCTATAGCCTTCAAAACACAGTGATGCAAAAAACCTTTATTTTGTAAAAAAAAGCATTTTTAGATACTGTGTTTCGCTGAAAATAAGCTCTAGCAAGAATTTTTAGCCTTTTCGGCATAATGTTTAAATATAAGCCCTTTCTTAAAAATAAGCCCTAGTTGCCATTCAATAATGAAGTGTGTATGTAGTTAAAAATGTAAAAGAATAGTGCAGGACACTTCATTATAGAAAGCAGATATATATATATATAAAGAGAGAGGAGAGAAGACAAAAGACCCCCTAATTATACTCACCAGACCCTAAACGAGAGGACCTGCGGTGGAACACACGGACAGACACACACATCAGATCACACACACACATCTGATCGCACACCCACACAACATCCAGTGATACCTATTGCTTTTGACCGGCAGGGAACCACCGCAGGTAATCGATGCATTCCACCGCAGGTCCTCGCCATTCATTGCACTGCGTCCTAATTTCCCCTGCCAGCCGGAAGCAATAGGTATTACCAAATCTGTGTGTGTGTGTGCGTGTGTGTGTGTGTGTGTGAGTGGTCTGATGTGTAATTGTGTGTGCGATCTGATGTGTGTGTGTGTGCGATCTGGTGTGTGTGTGTAGTCTGATGTGTGTGTGAGTGCCGGCCGTAAATGAGGAGGACCGCTGTGAAGCATGCCTGCTGGGAACGCCTGCCAAAGTTTGCAGGAGGACTTGGGAGAGACACAGACGTCTAGGATCTGGTAAGTATGATTCCCCTGGGGGGAGAGTCTGCCTTTTTGGAGGGGTAAACTTACCCCTAACTCGTGTTTCCCCGAGAATAAGCTTTACCCCAAAAAAAAAGCCCTACCCATTTTTCGAGGCAAAAAATTATATGAGAGTGTTTTATTTTTGGGGAAACATGGGAATAGCCAAACTTAGAACAAACTATTTGAATCTATGAATTTGATGTCACTGTAAGCGTATTGATTTGAGGAATAAAACCATGCTATCACTTATATCGCAAGGTGAATGGCATAAAAAATAGTAATAAAACCAATACTTCAACTGCTGTAGATTTGTTCATTCTGCCTCCCAAAGAGTGCAGTATGAGATGGCTCATATTTTTTCTGCGCTCTACACTGAGTGCTTACATCAGGGATTACATGTAAATCTCTGAAAAATGTGATTCAGACAAAATTCCCAAAGGAAAACTTATTGTAATAAAGCAGAGGGAGTTACTTTGAACTCTCATCTAGCCTGTGGTCTGGTGATGTCCATCTATTTACATGTCTTTTTAGGTGTGCACAAAAACGAGGTCTACAACAGTTTTGTTCACCTTTCAAAAGATGAACACCACTGAAGTGAGGCTGAAAGGAGTCTGGAGTAACTCTCCTACCTCATTAGAGTGAATAGATCTGTTGGGGCTTTCACCTGCATCACGTATTTTGGAGATATAGATAGAAACCCTGATGTAAGTGCTTATCAAAGAGCACAGGATAAATGTGAACTGATCCAAAATTTTCTGTACCCCAAATTGCCACCAAATAGCATTCAACTCAACCCACAAACACAAATCCACACTCAGGTCCATCAAGTGTTAACAGAAATATAGGAGGCTTCTACGTTACTGTTAACACAAAGTGCTATGGTTTCCCCAAAGAAAAGAAATCCAGTAAAATCTGAGCTCCAAAATTCAAATGCCACCTCTTTTAGGAACACCATAATGTGCCTAAACCACAGTGAATAATCTCATGTTTGGCATTGTTGTAGTGAGGAGAGCCTGCTTAATTTACTGTGTGTGTGTCTCCAGAAAAGCGAGCTGGGCAAATTGTACGGGTAGTACCATGTACTGGGCATGACAAGGGCTTATTTGCAATTTTTAATTCTGCAACATTCACTGCGTTTGACCCCACAGTTTTTTTTCCAGAGACTAAATCATCACTATACCCATAAATGAACTCCCACATGGATGTAATTTCCAAAATGTGGTCATTTAAGGGGATTTCTGCTTTCCTGGCATGTAGAGGCTCTGAAATAGAGTCTGCAAACTATTCTTGGAAAATCTGTGCTGCACAAGTCAAATGGCCTTCCTTCCCTCCTGAGCCCTGCAGTGTGGCTAAACAAGATGTTGCAGTCACTTGTAGGGTATTGCCACAGTCAGGAGAACTTTTGTGATAGATTATGGGCCTTTTTACCTATTTCCCTAGTTAAAATTGTAAATCTGGGGCTAAAACAATATTTTAGTGGTAAATATGTAATTATTTTTTCATCACCTTCCAATAATGTAAAATTTAGTGGCACACATGTGGTGCCAATATGGTCCCTGCACTCTCTAGACAAATTCATTGAGAGGTGCAGTTTGTAAAATAGGGTCACTTGTGGGGGATTCCTGCTGTTCTGCCACCTCAGGGGATCTGCCATTCTAGCAAATCTGAACGCCAATATGGCGCTCCTTCACTTCTTCACTTTGTACTGTGCCTCAAAAGTAGCTTTTCACCATATATGGGATCTTGGCGTTCTCACGAGAAATTGCACAATAAATTGTATGGCCCATTATCTCCTTTTACCTTTAAGAAAATGATACAGTTGGGGTTAAAGAAACATTTTTGTGGTAAAATAAAAAATAATAATTTTTACGTCTCAACGGTATGAATTTCTCTGAAGCAAGATGCTCACCACATGTCTAGATAGTTTCCTTAAGGGGTTTAATTTCAAAAACGTGGTCACTTGTGGGGGGGAGTTCCACTGTTTAGGTACATCAGGGGCTCTCCAAATGCGGCAAGACGTTTGCTAATGATTCCAGCAAATTTTGCGTTTAAAAAGTCAAATGGTGCTCTGTCCTTTCCTAGTCCAAACAGTAGTTTTTCATTAAATTGCACAACAAAATTGTATAGTGCATTTTCTCCTGTTATCTTTGGGAAAATGCAAAGAGTGTGACTAAAGTAACATTTTTGCAGGAAAAAAAACAAACATTTTTCTTCCACATTGCTTTACTTCCTGTAAAGCACCTAAAGGGTTTATAAACTTCTTGGATGTGGTTTTGAGCAGTTTGCGGGGTGCAGTTTTTAAAATGGTGTCACTTTTGAATATTTTCTGTCATATAGGCCTCACAAAATCACTTCAAATGTTATGTGGTTCCTAAAAAATTGTTTTCTAAATCTTGTTGGAAAAATTAGAAATTGTTGATAAACTTTTAACCCTTCTAACTTCCTAACAAGAATAGTTTACGTTTCAAAAATTGTGCTGATGTAAAGTAGACATGTGGGAAATGTTATTTAATAACTGATTTGTGTGACATAACTCTCGTTTAATCATGGGGTGTGACACGGTAAGTTGGAATGGGGGCCCTCAGAATAGGGACCCTAAACTGTCCCTTATTCCAGAGGAACTTGAGATGATGAAGAGGTCTAGACCACCAGCGTAGCCCTGATTCCTGATTAGCCCTGGTCTAATATCCGCTCTCCACCACCCCCAGGCAGAGCCGGGACAAAAGTGATGAATCCTTCAAAAACAGACTGACAGGGAAAAACCAAAGCACAAACTCACTGCAACCACACATGGGGTAAAGACTATACATGCTCAGGGAGAAATAAAGTACATGGAGGAAAATAAAAAAACAACGAGGATATTTCCACAGCACACCAAATTGCACTCAGCCATTCACCAATAGCTGGATGGTAGACGGCATTGAAGAACAGGTTCTACCATCTTTTAAAAGTGGAGGTGGCTGTGATATGTCTTCAGTAACCTGTGACCCTAGGAGAAATTCACAGGCCAGCAGGAATTAACTACTGCTAGACCAATCGCCAATGGGCATAAAACTGGTTGACACCCGTCTCTGACTGAGCAACTCAAAAGCACCAGGTGGCGTGTCAGACTCTGCAGTGTGAATAGGGTCAGAAATCGCTATGATACCTGGTGAGTAAAGAGCAGGACACTGCACGACAGTAACCCTCCCTCTATGAGAGGCCTCTGGACCATCAGGGCCTTCTGGATCACATTTCTCAGGATGACAGCAATTAAAATACTTAACCAGGTGCTCCGCCTGGATATCCGATGCTGGTACCCAAATTCTTTCCTCAGGGCCATAACACCGTCAGTGCACCAGATAATGCAGAGAACGACAAATAACCTGGAAATCAATAATTCTAGACACTTCAAGCTCCAAAGAACCATCCACCAAAACTGTGGGTGGAGGAGCGGGAAAGAGGAATTCCCAAACACACAAACTTCTTCAATAGAGACTTATGAAAAATGATGGGTGTCATGGCGGCATTAGAGTCTGTTCACACCACAACCTGATGTCTCTTAGTTGTTCAGCCTGACTCGGGAGTCGGCTGTTTTAACTCCACTGTTCTACAGTCCAGCAGGAGTTAATTTCTGATGGCTTGTGAACTGCTGCTAGGAGTTCACAGGCTGCTAATGAACACACTCAGCTGCCTTCACTCCCTATACGTTACTGGATCCGGTTGTTCGTCCCCGAATATAGCTCAGTGTTGTTCAGCAATACTGGTCCTTATTAGGGATGATCGAATACTTCGATTATCCGGCTTCGCAAATATTTTCCGAATACTTACCGCTATTCGATGCGCAATGTAAGTCTATGGGAAGACCGAATAGTACCGAATAGTTGTTATTCGGGTTTCCCATAGACTTACAGCGCATTGAATATTCGAATAGCGGAGAGGTATTCGGGAAAAATTCGCGAAGCCGGATAATCGAAGTATTCGATCATCCTTAGTCCTTATCATAGTGATCAGAGCCTGTTGATCTGTTGTGTGCTTTCCTGTGTGGCGTGTAAATATCCCATTTGTTCGTTTATTTCCTCCCTGTGTTTTATTTCTTCCTGGACATGTATTGTTTCTCCCCGTCTGATTGCAGTGTGTATGTGTTTAGGCTTTTTACCGTCTGTGGTATTTGTGGGGTTTGCTTCCCCAGGCCTCTCCTGGGGTGGGGGAGAGGGGGTGTTAGATCAGGGTTCAGACAGGAATTAGGGTCATGTTGTTGGTCCAGACCTCGCTACGATTAAGGGTACCTCTGGAATGAGGGGCAGCACACGGACCCTAATCTGAGTGCCAACTTAGAGGTTCCTGCTTCAGTCACCCCTACACACCCGTGAGAACTAAACAGATCATCAGTGAGCACAAAACTGCTCAACGCCTGGCTCTGACTGAGCAACTTAAAAGCACCAGGTGATGTGTCAGACTGCTGTGTGAAGAGGATCTGAAGTCACCATGATACCTCATGAGTATAGAGCATGACAGGTTTAAGGGCATAAAAATTAACATTTTGGATATTTTCACCAAATTTCAGATATTTTCACAAATAAGCGCAAGAAATTATCATCCTAAATTTAAAATGAAGTACTATGTGTCATGAAAAAACAATCTCAGAATCATTGGGATCCGTTGAAGTGTTCCAGAGTTAACTAAAGCAAAACTGGTCAGATTTTAAAAAATTGGCCTGGTCATTAAGATGAAAACAGGCTGGGTGGTAAAAAAGATATAATAACAACATCTCTTCTTTTGATAGATGGTGGTCAATCGCCACATGAAATGGTAAGATAAACCACAGAAACAACGCACAGCAAACTAGTATGAAGCGTTATGCCACAGCTGGGTTCCCTAAGTAAGCCTACGTGCAAAAAAACATAAAAGATGTTTAACTGACCGCTGCTGTGAACCAAGATATAAGGACAACAAAAGACGGGGAGAGGGGACAAAACCCTCTGGATCCCGCACAGTTTATTAAGGGTAAGAGGTGAGAAGAGAACATAGTCATTAGCTGCAACAAAAAGAAGGCGGGCAAAAAATTACATGGGACACCAGAATTAATACCTTAAAATTTAGCACAGCAGTCAGAAGGCACAAATTCAAATACGTGTTTCTACAGTATATACATTTCTTTTGATTGCTCTATTCTTGATTTTGGGTTCCAAATACAGAGGTAAAAAGCTTACCAAATACTCAGTGTGTGCATGTGGCATTACACAAGTGGTATGACAGCAATGATCCACCTCCTCAGTTATTCTTACATTTATGTACTGTATTATGCTTCACCTGATTGCTGTTCTATCAGTGCTCTCAGCAATTACACTGACATACCTAAGGCCTCATTTAGACATAGGGGATATTGATTTTAAATTGTGTTCTGGATCAGAGTTTCAACAAAGTATCAGATTTTATCTGCAGTTTTTCTCATATGCAAAAAAAAGCTGATGGACGGTTCTCAAGCTTCTATCAACGGGTATGTTCCTACAAAAATATTTTTGGTCCTTGTGTTCTCTGTATGGCGAACGGACCTCACAACCTCACATGGACCCAGTGATATTCCTGTGTGCTACTGCATACACTGAATGTGCACACGATCAGGATTACGCTCTTTTGGCCAGGTTTCATAATTATGGGCACATACCGAATTGAAATTTTTTCTGTGTCTCCAAATAGAACATGAATACTAATTTATACTCATTTGACCTCTTCTTGATATTGGACATACTGGTACATCTTATTTGGGAAGATGTTCATACAAATGGACGATCTAGTATGTCTAGGTGATCTTGCCGGTACACAAACTGTGTACAGGGTAATTATGACACCCTGGCAAAACCAGGTAGTCACAAAAGTGTACATCCTCCTTGCTACCACCAGAAACCCACATTCAGGTACACAGCTATAGCTAGCCACACCCTCATGATAATAAGGACACACCAGTTGGTGGGATCAGGCGGATGAGAACGCCTTCCTAGGGGTCCTGAGGTGTCAGAGGCGGGAACACAACAGAACAGAGTTGACAGTTGAAGTGAGAGGAGCGAAGTGTGCAGTGTAGTCAGGGGTAGGAGCCCTTGGACTACCCGACTAGGTGGCAGACAGTGAACAGGGCCACAGGCGACGGACATCCGGTTGCGGGAAACCTTAAGTGGACCGGGGCAGGGTTGTAGCCCGCCGGTGCCGACAGCGGGAATCCGGTCCAGAGGCCATGCACAGTCGGGGTGCCTGGACCCTAGGGAAAGGAAAGATGCAAGCTTGCAAGCCCCTCTCCAATTAACCAGCCGGGGACAAGGTTCCAGACTTTGTCCCGTTAACTGCCCAGATAGAGCGAAACGGAAGCCCAACGCGGGGGATGGGGTGTCCGTCAGAACCCATTGAGATCCTAAGGGACAGCTTTTGCGGGCCACAGCTCCAAAATTCATACAGAACCGGGAGTGTACTTCTCCGTTCCATGGTCGTCTAAAAGGAGAGACAAACACAGAGTGCCGGAGGAAGGGACCCCTGTTTATTTATCTGGGTGCGGGACCCGAATACACCCTCCAAAGGCAGCCGGCCACTGGCAACTTGGTTTACTACTGGACTTGTGTGCAATTACTGAACTGTGAGTACACTATTGACCCCCCCGGTCCAATCCGGCGCGCCACCGACAGCAGCCATCACTCCCGTGTTGAGACCGCGGGCCCAGGGACTACACCTCCCCTACCCATGGAGGGGATCCCATCTTGCTGCCCCGCTCCATCCCCACGGGTGGCATCACAGACACAACACCTCCCTTGTAAATATCTCCTCTCCGATGGTTGTGAGGAAGGGCGGCCGTGCAAGTTCGGGTCCGGTCACACTCGAGCCGCAGCAGCGAACCCGGATCCGAGCGGGCCCCCGAGAGAAGCGGCAGCAGCCCCCGCTCGCAACATAATCACCATGTCACCATGGAGTTTGGCTTATCTGGAAGCTGAACTATTGTAGTAAAAGTCAGGGCGGGTTCCAGTAGTGATCCTAGATGCCGTGGCCTATAGAAAACTCAGCATCTACACTTAGGTCCAGATCATTGATGAGCCAATGTGCTTGTTCTGCTTTAACCATTTTGCTTCATATTTTTTAACTGTGAGTTCCCTGGCTAAACACAGCCATGCCAATACTTGGCATGGCTGCAATGGTTCCAGAAGTACCCACAGCCTAAAAGCTTGCTGATTGGTTGCTCTGCAACCTTTCAATAAATACGGGTGACAAACTCGAACATGAACCAGACGGACAATCAAAAGTTTATGCTCGGTGTTCAGCACTGAACACAAGGTGTTCGGTACAGACACCTAATTTAGGTTTGCTCATCTCTATTCATTGTGGTACAGTCTTTGGTGCTACCATGTACAAGCAAAAGTCCTTGCAGGGCTAATTTAGATACATTCTAGTCTCTAATAACACCACTCTGAGCCTGCAAGTAGTGTAGGATTACTTTCTTGGGTAGGGATAATGTATTAAATGCATTTAGCCAGAGTTCATCACTAGAGATGAGCGAACCGGTCGCGGTTCGGCTCGAGTTCGGTTCGCCGAACGGAGGTCTCGTTCGAGTTCGGTTCGGCGAACGTTCGATGAACCACTCGAACCGCAAAGGAAACAATGGCAGGCAATCACAAACACATAAAAACACCTAGAAAACACCCTCAAAGGTGTCCAAAAGGTGACAAACAACTCACAACACAACACAAACACATGGGAAAGTGACAAGGACATATACTCATGTGAAAACAAAAGAGCAGGACAAGGAAAAAGAGAAGGAGACACAGATATAGGCATGGCACACCCTTCTAAAATCATGTAAAACACCGCAAGGTGACTCCAAGCGGAGTCTCCCTTTTTTCCATAAATTGGGCCACACACACACCCACCCCTTCAGTGGCAGCACTTGTGCCCCAGTTGTACACTTCACAGCTAGATTTGCATCAAGCACATTGAAAAATACGCCATACTTAACCGTCCCCAGGATGACACCGGGGTAGGTAGCAAAGTCTTTCCTGATCCCAGCGCTGTGCATCTTGGATCATTTTTAAAAACACAGCAAGGGTTACTCCAAGAAGAGTCTCCCTTTTTTCCAAAAATTGGGCCACACAGACACCCCATCAGTGGCAGCACTTGTGCCCTAGTTGTACACTTCACAGCTAGATTTGCATCAAGCACATTCAAAATACACAAGCATTTACTCTCCCCAGGATGACACAAGGGTAGTAAATTCCTTGTGGATCCATGACTTGTTCATTTTGATGAACGTTAGTCTGTCCACATTGTCACTGGACAGACGCGTGCGCTTATCTGTCAGCACACACCCAGCAGCACTGAAGACACGTTCAGAGACAACGCTGGCAGCTGGACACGACAAAATCTCCAAGGCGTAAGTGGAGAGCTCTGGCCATTTTTCAAGATTTGAAGCCCAAAATGAGCAAGGCTCCATTTGCAAAGTAATGGCATCGATGTTCATTTAGAGATACTCCTGTATCATCCTCTCCAGCCGTTGACTATGTGTCAGACTTGTTGTCTCTGGTGGCCTTGCAAAGGAGGGTCTAAAAAAATTATGAAAAGATTCAATAAAATTGCTGTTACCAGCACCAGATACGGTACTACTGGTACGGGTAGACTGTTGAAGATGACGAGACCGTCCCATGTTTGTCAAGTTACAACTGGGAGATTCACTCCCTGCACCTGCACGGTTGTTTGGTGGAAAAGCTGAGCTAAGATTGAGTAACAGCTTCTGCTGATACTCCTGCATACAGTTAGGTCCAGAAATATTTGGACAGTGACACAATTTTCGCGAGTTGGGCTCTGCATGCCACCACATTGGATTTGAAATGAAACCTCTACAACAGAATTCAAGTGCAGATTGTAACGTTTAATTTGAAGGTTTGAACAAAAATATCTGATAGAAATTGTAGGAATTGTACACATTTCTTTACAAACACTCCACATTTTAGGAGGTCAAAAGTAATTGGACAAATAAACCAAACCCAAACAAAATA
The DNA here is from genome assembly GCF_048569485.1 of Anomaloglossus baeobatrachus. Classification (NCBI taxonomy): domain Eukaryota; kingdom Metazoa; phylum Chordata; class Amphibia; order Anura; family Aromobatidae; genus Anomaloglossus; species Anomaloglossus baeobatrachus. Next base: position 214,184,914 of record NC_134354.1, read on the forward strand.
TTTTTATTTTCAATATTTTGTTGCAAATCCTTTGGAGGCAATCACTGCCTTAAGTCTGGAACCCATGGACATCACCAAACGCTGGGTTTCCTCCTTCTTAATGCTTTGCCAGGCCTTTACTGCCGCAGCCTTCAGGTCTTGCTTGTTTGTGGGTCTTTCCGTCTTAAGTCTGGATTTGAGCAAGTGAAATGCATGCTCAATTGGGTTAAGATCTGGTGATTGACTTGGCCATTGCAGAATGTTCCACTTTTTTGCACTCATGAACTCCTGGGTAGCTTTGGCTGTATGCTTGGGGTCATTGTCCATCTGTACTATGAAGCGCCGTCCGATCAACTTTGCGGCATTTGGCTGAATGTGGGCTGAAAGTATATCCCGGTACACTTCAGAATTCATCCGGCTACTCTTGTCTGCTGTTATGTCATCAATAAACACAAGTGACCCAGTGCCATTGAAAGCCATGCATGCCCATGCCATCACGTTGCCTCCACCATGTTTTACAGAGGATGTGGTGTGCCTTGGATCATGTGCCGTTCTCTTTCTTCTCCAAACTTTTTTCTTCCCATCATTCTGGTACAGGTTGATCTTTGTCTCATCTGTCCATAGAATACTTTTCCAGAACTGAGCTGGCTTCATGAGGTGTTTTTCAGCAAATTTACTCTGGCCTGTCTATTTTTGGAATTGATGAATGGCTTACATCTAGATGTGAACCCTTTGTATTTACTTTCATGGAGTCTTCTCTTTACTGTTGACTTAGAGACAGATACACCTACTTCACTGAGAGTGTTCTGGACTTCAGTTGATGTTGTGAACGGGTTCTTCTTCACCAAAGAAAGTATGCGGCGATCATCCACCACTGTTGTCATCCGTGGACGCCCAGGCCTTTTTGAGTTCCCAAGCTCACCAGTCAATTCCTTTTTTCTCAGAATGTACCCGACTGTTGATTTTGCTACTCCAAGCATGTCTGCTATCTCTCTAATGGATTTTTTCTTTTTTTTCAGCCTCAGGATGTTCTGCTTCACCTCAATTGAGAGTTCCTTAGACCGCATGTTGTCTGGTCACAGCAACAGCTTCCAAATGCAAAACCACACACCTGTAATCAACCCCAGGCCTTTTAAGTACTTCATTGATTACAGGTTAACGAGGGAGACGCCTTCAGAGTTAATTGCAGCCCTTAGAGTCCCTTGTCCAATTACTTTTGGTCCCTTGAAAAAGAGGAGGCTATGCATTACAGAGCTATGATTCCTAAACCCTTTCTCCGATTTGGATGTGAAAACTCTCATATTGCAGCTGGGAGTGTGCACTTTCAGCCCATATTATATATATAATTGTATTTCTGAACATGTTTTTGTAAACAGCTAAAATAACAAAACTTGTGTCACTGTCCAAATATTTCTGGACCTAACTGTACGTGCATCCCTTTCTATGGCAGGAATTATGTTACAAAATTTGGACTTGTACTGGGGATCTAATAGGGTGGCAAGCCAGTAGTCATCATCACTTCTAATTTTGACAATACGAGGGTCATGTTGGAGGTAGTGCAGCAAGAAGGCACTCATGTGTCTTGCGCAGCCATGCGGACCAAGTCCACGCTGTGTTTGTGGCATAGAGGTGCTAACCGTTCTTTCTTCCTCTGACATCTCCCCCCAACCTCTTTCAACTGAAATTTGACCAAGGTCTCCCTCATCCGCTGAGTCTTCCATGTCCATGGACAGTTCGTCCTCCATTTCTTCATGTTCTCCTGCACCTTCCTCAACATTTCGCCTGCTACCATGCGCCCTTGTTGATCCCTGTCCCGCATGGTCCCATGCCTGCCGCGTTGGTGATGATGAACGTCTGGACCTTGGTGATGTTGTTGTGACTTGCGCATATGAATCCTCCTGTAGTTCCTCCCCTTCCTGTTGTCCCACCCCCTGACTCCGAATAGTGTTTAGCGTGTGCTCCAGCATGTAAATGACTGGAATTGTCATGCTGATAATGGCATTGTCAGCGCTAAACATATTTGTCGCCATGTCGAAACTGTGCAGAAGGGTGCATAGGTCCTTGATCTGAGACCACTCCATCAGGGTGATCTGCCCCACCTCTGCATCTTGTTGGCCCAGGCTATACGTCATGACGTATTGCACCAGGGCTCGGCGGTGCTGCCACAGTAGCTGTAACATGTGGAGAGTCGAATTCCAGCGTGTCGCCACATCGCATTTCAAGCGATGAACCGGCAGGCCGAAAGACGTCTGGAGCGATGCAAGTCGCTCGGCAGCGTTGGTTGAACTTCAGAAGTGAGCAGACAGTTTTCGTGCCCTGTTCAGAAGGCCATCTAGGTCGGGATAGTGTGTTAAAAATTGCTGGACAACAAAGTTCAACACGTGAGCCATACAAGGCACGTGTGTCACCTTGCCCAGGCGAAGGGCCACACCCAGGTTTGCAGCAGTGTCGCACACGGCCTTACCAGGCTGCAGGTTGAGTGGAGACAACCATTTATTAAACTCAGTCTCCAGAGCTGCCCACAACTCAGCCGCTGTGTAACTCCTATTTCCAAGACATGTCAAGCTAAAGACCGCCTGATGCCGTTGCGCTGCCAGCATAGTAATGAGGGGTGCGTGATTTCTTCTGCGCAGTGAGAACGCTGGTGGCCTGACCAGGCAGGTCCCAGATGAGCTGGAGGAGGCAGAAGCAGTGGCGGAACTTGGACAGACAGAGGATTGACACACAAGTCGTGGGGATGGCAAGACTTGTGCAGCAGACCCTTCACCATCTATCACCATAGTTACCCAGTGCCCAGTCAGCGACATATAACGTCCCTGTCCATGCTTACTGGTCCAAGTATCGGTGGTGAAATGCACCCGTTCACACACAGAGTTTCTCAAGGATGCGGTGATGTTGTGTGCGACATGCTGGTGTAGCGAGGGCACACCTTTCTTAGAGAAGTAGTGGTGACTGGGCATCTGGTACTGGGGTACAGCGACAGATATAAGGTCTCTAAAATCCTGTGTGTCCACCAGGCGGAAAGGCAGCATTTCGGTAGCCAAGACCAGGCTAGGCAAGGCTTAGAGGGCATGCGACCTGCTGATCCACCCCGACTAGTGCTCAGAGGCACAGTGGTGGCTGAGGATGCAGTTGTAGAAGTGCTACCAGTACACCGACTCTGTCCAGGAAGGCGCAAGGTAACTTTGTCGTCAGTTGCATCCTCCTCCACCGTCTCTGTTGACCTCCTCGACGGCCTGACTGTGGGTTGACAGTAGGTGGGATCTAGAACTTCATCATCAATTGTTGTGTTTGCACTCCCCTCCCCCTCAGACCGAGCCTCTTCTTGCCCTGACCGAATATTTAAGTTGTCATCCCAATCGGGTATCTGCGTCTCATCTTCATCAGTATGTTCCTCATTGTCTATAACCACAGGTGTTACAGTTTGTGACAAAGGGTCAACATTATGCTCAGAAACTTGGTCCTCATGGCCTGAATCAGAGTCACAAAGGTTCTGGGCATCACTGCAGACCATTTCCTGTTCTGTACTCACTGTAGCTTGGGAGCAGACCTCTGATTCCCAGGCTATAGTGTGACTGAACAGCTCTGCAGACTCAGCCATCTCAGTTCCACCATACTGTGCAGGGCGGATGGAGACTTCAGAGCTAGGAGAAAGCAAGTGTGATTGGGATTACAACTCAGAAGACTGGTGTTTTTTGGATGCGGTAGTTGAGGTGGAGGAGAGGGCACTTGTTGGACCACTTGAGATCCATTCAAGCATTTTCTTTTTTTGGCCATCATCTACCTTTGTTCCAGTTGTTCGTGTCGGTAAAAAAGGGAGCACATCGGATTGTCCACGGTAAGTAGTAGACATCTTACTTTTGCTGGAAGATGGTCTACCTCCAGCAGATGTTAATGGAGCTTTGCCACCTTCCCAACGGACAAACCCTTTTTTTCCTTTTCCAACACGCTTCTTCCCCTTTCCACCAGCATCTGTCATTTTGCCACTCATTTTGATTGCGACAAGATTGTGCACTTAAAATGTGGTAGTAAAAATTAAGAGGTGGTGTAGATTGCAGCGGTGGTCTATCTTTATTAACAGCAGAATAAACAACAATAACTATCCCTGACAATGCAACTACGGCCCTTAAACTGGCAGCATAGTTTGCTAGTATAATGGCTTAGTAACAATGAGTTTGAGTGTGCAATGCAGAGGTGCTGCACATAGGTTTGCACCAGTGGGACACTAATGGAAGTCCAACAGCCACTTTTAGGATGCCACTAAGTTTACTCAGTGTTTGCTAGTATAATGGCTTAGTAACAATGAGTTTGAGTGTGCAATGCAGAGGTGCTGCACATAGGTTTGCACCAGTGGGACACTAATGAAAGTCCAACAGCCACTTTTAGGATGCCACTAAGTTTACTCAGTGTTTGCTAGTATAATGGCTTAGTAACAATGAGTTTGAGTGTGCAATGCAGAGGTGCTGCACATAGGTTTGCACCAGTGGGACACTAATGGAAGTCCAACAGCCACTTTTAGGATGCCACTAAGTTTACTCAGTGTTTGCTAGTATAATGGCTTAGTAACAATGAGTTTGAGTGTGCAATGCAGAGGTGCTGCACATAGGTTTGCACCAGTGGGACACTAATGGAAGTCCAACAGCCACTTTTAGAATGCCACTAAGTTTACTCAGTGTTTGCTAGTATAATGGCTTAGTAACAATGAGTTTGAGTGTGCAATGCAGAGGTGCTGCATATAGGTTTGCACCAGTGGGACACTAATGGAAGTCCAACAGCCACTTTTAGGATGCCACTAAGTGTTCTCAGTGTTTGCTAGTATAATGGCTTAGTAACAATGAGTTTGAGTGTGCAATGCAGAGGTGCTGCACATAGGTTTGCACCAGTGGGACACTAATGGAAGTCCAACAGCCACTTTTAGGATGCCACTAAGTTTACTCAGTGTTTGCTAGTATAATGGCTTAGTAACAATGAGTTTGAGTGTGCAATGCAGAGGTGCTGCACATAGGTTTGCACCAGTGGGACACTAATGGAAGTCCAACAGCCACTTTTAGAATGCCACTAAGTTTACTCAGTGTTTGCTAGTATAATGGCTTAGTAACAATGAGTTTGAGTGTGCAATGCAGAGGTGCTGCACATAGGTTTGCACCAGTGGGACACTAATGAAGTCCAACAGCCACTTTTAGGATGCCACTAAGTGTTCTCAGTGTTTGCTAGTATAATGGCTTAGTAACAATGAGTTTGAGTGTGCAATGCAGAGGTGCTGCACATAGGTTTGTACCAGTGGGACACTAATGGAAGTCCAACAGCCACTTTTAGGATGCCACTAAGTTTCCTCAGTGTTTGCTAGTATAATGGCTTAGTAACAATGAGTTTGAGTGTGCAAAGGGCAGGAGGGTACAGTGGCAGGGTTGTGGGTCTGGGTAGAGGAAAGGAAGCCTCCCTTTCTATCCCTCCTAATGGGGAAATGCAACGAGGAAATCCCTGACCTTAGCTACACAGACGCTGTCATCTTGTGTAGCTGTTAAAATCTGTTTTCACGGACCTGACTGTCACCTATGGCTCTGACCCTGCCGGTATTAGCCCTTACAAGGACTAATAGAAACTTTTATCCCTATTCTGTATAGCGCTGTGTATAGAGCGTACACAGCACTATCGGAGACAGGAGCTACGCCAGCGGTGACTGACACCAAGACGCAGAAGGCAGATAATGGCGTGCTGGAGGAAAATGTCCGTTTTTATAATGCATGGACATGTGACATGGACATCCTATCACACATGCCGTTGCTTCTCTGGCTAAAAGTCCACTTAGCTGTGTGTGTGTCAGGGATTGGCTGACATGCTGGCACGCCCCACTACACGCGCGCGCTTAGGGAAGGAAGACAAGGAAAAAAAAAAAAAAGACGATCGCCATTATCCAAACAGCAGTGATCTGAGTGCGCTGTTCCCACACACTATACGCTGAAATTTCATAATAGTGTGAGTCACAGAGTGACTTACACTATTACAGCGGAAAGCCAGCTAGTAATTAGCTTTTTTTTTGCTGCTAGAACCGTTCTCGAACGTATCTAGAACTATCGAGCTTTAGCAAAAAGCTTGAGTTCTAGTTCGATCTAGAACAGTCCCCAAAATCACTCGAGCCGCGAACTGGAGAACCTCGAACCGCGAACCGCGCTCAACTCTATTCATCATGGTACAGTCTTTGGTGCTGCCACATAGAGGCAAAAGTCCTTTCAGGTCTAATTTGCATATATTCTAGTCTCTAATGATACCACTCTGAGTCTGCAATTAGTGTAGGGTTAACTTCTGGAGAAGTAATAGTGAATTAGAGATATTTAGGCAGTGTTCATTGCCTTTCTGAACATTGCTGCTGCCACGTACAACCAACAGTCCTTTTCAGGACTAATTTAAATACATTATAATCTCTAATAACACTGCTCTTATCTGCGTACATAATTTAAAATAAAGCATATGTTAAATGACTTGGGAGGGGACATCTTGCTGATGGTGATGGCCATGGGTTAGGACAAACTGGGCCTTATGCAAGAGCACTCCAAACACACTTATCTAGAGGGGGAGGGATCCACAGCACCACAACAATCAAGAAAATTCAGTGAAGTGGCCAGAGGGAGAAGGTGGACAGCTGTTTCCCAGCGCACCCTCATGCAGCCAGATTCCAGGCCAAAGGTTAGGTGTTCTTCAGTCTGGTGATTTTTTAGGGAACGTGCAGAAGACAAAAAAACCCAGTAATTTCCAGACTGTGCAGTACCAAGCTCATTAGGGGCCAGACTACTACTAGCCAGACCACCACCAGCAAGCTTAGGCACATGCCTTCTAAGCAGCCGACTAGGTGGGCCAAACGCCTGGGTCCACAATTAGTGTCTGCAGGTGACATCACTGCCTATTCCCTTGTTCTACATACTGGGCAATCCCCTTTCCAGGACGCAGACACGGATAACTTTCACCCTCTACATGTTGGTGCACATTTGTAATCACCATCAGCAACAACGTTCACTTAATTGTCCTGTCGCGGGCGGGGAGGAGGGTGCCGGCACCGCGCTCACCCCTCTGCTCGGGTCCGGCTGCTGCTGCTCAGTGGTGGCTCGAGCGGTGGGCCGGATCCCGGGGGTTCTCGAGCGGCACTCCTCGCCCGTGAGTGAAAGGGGTTTTGTTGGGGAGATTGTCCGTGACGCCACCCACGGTTGTGGTGATTTGTAGCACCACCGCTGCTCAATATGGGGATCCCGGGAGTGGTGATGCAGAGCAGCCAGGTGTTGTGTTGCCCCTCCGTGGGTAGGGGTTGGTGATCCCGGGGCCCGGTGATGGGGTGGAAGGGTGCAGGGCCTGGTGGGCGCAGGGATGCGGGGGCAGTGCCGTGCCTTGCGGCACTGTGGTACTCACTCAGCCTGAGACGTTGACACAGTTTTACGGTAAACCACACGGCTGGAAAGACGGTTCCCACGGACGGCTGCACTTGCTCTCCCAGTAGGTAACGGTGATGTCCCTCTGACCTGCACCTGATGTTTCTAAGTTGGTAGCGATGGGTTCCCACCGGTAACCCGCTCCCCGGCTTGGATATGGGCCGGAGGAGCCCTACTTTGCCCGCAGACGCTGGCCCTGAGAAGCTGGTGCCCTGGCGGTGGCGGTGTTCCTCACTAATGGTTGGACGGTTGTCTTCAATCGGGACTTGGTTGTTGGGGGATCGACGTCCCCTTCACTGACGGATTCGGCAAATTATGGTGACTCCTAGCCTTGCCGGGGTCCGAGAGGCCCCTGCCCTGGTGCTGACTGTCCTTCGTATACTGCTCCAGACCGCCGGGCCACTACTCGACCGCGGTCCTTCCAGCAACCTCCGAGCAGTCCCCCTCCAGACGATCACCGCTGTTGCTGACCTTGCTGACCTGTCCTGCACTTAGCTGGACTAACTTCAGGTCTTTCTACGCTCACTTTTACTCCTTTCTTCTTTGCTCCACTACCACTTCACTTTCACTTCACTTAGACTCTGTTGTTTACTCCTTCACTCCCCTAGCTAGACTCAAGCTCTTCCCTGAGCTGACTGCCTGGTTCCTCCCGCCTCCAGGGCTGTGTACTCCTCGGTGGGCGGAGCCAACCACCTGGCCCACCCCCTGGTGTGAACATCAGCCCCTGGAGGAAGGCAACAAGGATTTTGGTAGCTTTGGTGTTCCTAACTGGGATGTAAGGTGTGGTGGTGTGATGACCTGTGACCCCTGGCTTGCCCAGGGCGTCACATTCTCCCTTAGCAAAATGCAGACCGTCCGCGGGCTGCCCGTCCAACACCGGTTTTATTTTCTGTAAACGTAAAAAGATAACATGTAAAGCATAACATCATCCCACAACGGGAGGCACATTTCTTAAACGTTACTAAACGGTTTTACGGGTACGGTTTCCGCTCTCTCCCACCCAAGCAACCTGGCCCTGATGCTGCCCCTAAAGCCCAGGCAGCACCCCTTGACCCACAGTCCAGCACAAGTTACCCAAGCGGGATCTGTCCTTCCCCTCCAGAGGGTAGCCACCGGTTCCTATGGTGGCTGGGCCCCAGCCTGCTCTGCTGAGGGCCCTCCCTCCAACCTGCCTCTCCGGAGGTGGCAACTGCGGAAAACGGTACGGTAAAACAACATATTTACAAGCCACTTAACGTTTGTGGTTGCCCTGCAAGTTCACGGGCTTGTCCATGGATAGTTCCCATGCTAACTTTTTAAACGGTCCCCACGGGGACAACGGTGCCGGCCCCGGCCGGGTGAATCACAAAGAATCAGGTGAAGTACTCGGTAATCATCATTTTTCTTATCATTCTCAAAACTTTTCAAACTTTTAAACAAACTCAAGGTGGTCCCAACGGGGACTGGACAACGGTGCTCCGCTGCCCTACTCCAGGCCTTCAGCTTCATCCGAGGGAGGGGGTGCAGGACTCACTCTGCTCTCCTGGCTGCCCCGCAGTTTGACATCTAGGGCAAACCACCCCCTCTCTCCGCAGTGTCAGGTGTAGTGAACAATGTCTCCCGGCATTAGGTTGCGGCCGGGATGCTCCTCAGGCAGGTGGGCATTCACATCCCGCCGGGCTACAAACACTTCGGCCTCCAGGCCCGGTTCATAGATAAACCCGTAGCCCCGGCGGACATCAAACCGCCTCACCTGCCCCTCGTACAGCGGACCCCGGACACGGAACGTGGCCTGGCGGAGATTCTCCTTTTCCCGGATAGCTCGGGCCACCAGCTCGACCTTCTTCCTCTCCCTCTCTCCGATCTCCAGGCCCAGCTGTACCGGCTCCCTGTCCCAATACGGCGCTGCTGCGAGCTCCAGCGCACGGGTCGGGCCCCGTGGGACATCCTGGACGTTGCCCACTGTCAGGAATCTGGGCGGCGTGTCCCGCGGTGTCTTGGCCTTGGGCGCTGCCTTACAGCAACAACCCGGCGCTACCTCAGCCGAGGTGTGGGGGATGGGCACAGGGGCTTTCCGCGGCTTGACCTTCGGCTCGGAGCGGGTCATCGGCTCCGACTCGGGGAACTTCTCAGGGGCTGCCTCCGGTGCAGACTTCGGGGCCTTCCACGGCAACACCTCCGACTTGCTACGGGCTCCGGCTAAGGTCGGCCCGCCGGGGCGGGCATGCTGGGTATCGCTACCGGTTGCGGTGGCAGCGGGCCTAGTGGCGGGGTCACGGCCTCCAAGACGGGTGGCGAAGAAGGCAGCGGAGGGAGAGGGCTTGGACCGGGTCCCTCAGCCGCAGCGACCGGTCCCTCGGGGACATAGGGGCGTGGGTCACTCACCCTCCCTTCCTCCGCCTCCTCCTCGCGTCTCCGCACGGTGGCTATAACGTCCGCCATGTCAGTCTCCCACTCCTCCAAGAGGAGCTGCATCTTGACCTGCAGCCTTAGGTGGAGCTGTGCAGTCCGGATTTCCACCCACGCTGCGGTTCCCGGCGCGGGGGCCATGGTGTTTCGGGACGGCATCCACATAGCGACTTCTTCTTCCAGGAACGGAGTGACTGCAGAGTCCTCGCGTCCCTGCTTTTATAGCTGCGGTTACATGCCGCCAGCCGCCATTGCGTCCCCCTTAGCTTCTTTCCGGCCACTCCTCTATTGGGGCAGAGTTTTGGCCTTCGCGCCTCTGCTACTCGAGAAGACGCTCGAGCGGGAACTTTTCACGCCAAAGATGGCGACTTCTGGAAATTTTCAGCCGGATACCTCCGGCGGTCACAAGGCGCACCTCTACCCAACGGCAGAGCGGTAAGATCCTGTTCGTGACGCCAAGTTGTCGCGGGCGGGGAGGAGGGTACCGGCACCGCGCTCACCCCTCTGCTCGGGTCCGGCTGCTGCTGCTCAGTGGTGGCTTGAGCGGTGGGCCAGATCCCGGGGGTTCTCGAGCGGCACTCCTCGCCCGTGAGTGAAAGGGGTTTTGTTGGGGAGATTGTCCGTGACGCCACCCACGGTTGTGGTGATTTGTAGCACCACCGCTGCTCAATATGGGGATCCCGGGAGTGGTGATGCGGAGCAGCCAGGTGTTGTGTTGCCCCTCCGTGGGTAGGGGTTGGTGATCCCGGGGCCCGGTGATGGGGTGGAAGGGTGCAGGGCCTGGTGGGCGCAGGGACGCGGGGGCAGCGCCGTGCCTTGCGGCACTGTGGTACTCACTCAGCCTGAGACGTTGACACAGTTTTACGGTAAACCACACGGCTGGAAAGACGGTTCCCACGGACGGCTGCACTTGCTCTCCCAGTAGGTAACGGTGATGTCCCTCTGACCTGCACCTGATGTTTCTAAGTTGGTAGCGATGGGTTCCCACCGGTAACCCGCTCCCCGGCTTGGATATGGGCCGGAGGAGCCCTACTTTGCCCGCAGACGCTGGCCCTGAGGAGCTGGTGCCCTGGCGGTGGCGGTGTTCCTCACTAATGGTTGGACGGTTGTCTTCAATCGGGACTTGGTTGTTGGGGGATCGACGTCCCCTTCACTGACGGATTCGGCAAATTATGGCGACTCCTAGCCTTGCCGGGGTCCGAGAGGCCCCTGCCCTGGTGCTGACTGTCCTTCGTATACTGCTCCAGACCGCCGGGCCACTACTCGACCGCGGTCCTTCCAGCAACCTCCGAGCAGTCCCCCTCCAGACGATCACCGCTGTTGCTGACCTTGCTGACCTGTCCTGCACTTAGCTGGACTAACTTCAGGTCTTTCTACGCTCACTTTTACTCCTTTCTTCTTTGCTCCACTACCACTTCACTTTCACTTCACTTAGACTCTGTTGTTTACTCCTTCACTCCCCTAGCTAGACTCAAGCTCTTCCCTGAGCTGACTGCCTGGTTCCTCCCGCCTCCAGGGCTGTGTACTCCTCGGTGGGCGGAGCCAACCACCTGGCCCACCCCCTGGTGTGAACATCAGCCCCTGGAGGAAGGCAACAAGGATTTTGGTAGCTTTGGTGTTCCTAACTGGGATGTAAGGTGTGGTGGTGTGATGACCTGTGACCCCTGGCTTGCCCAGGGCATCACAGTCCCAGTACAGTGTTCAGCTGTCTCTCCCTCAGGCCTTGGAAGACAAGAAAAAATATGCATCTAATCAGCCACAGGCCAAAACACTTAATGACCACAATTCCAGCCTGTTTGCCCTGGAAATGTTCCCATTTAAGCTTGTGGACACAGAGGCTTTCTGCAACCTTATGGTGGCGGCCGTCTCTCGGTACTTGGTCCCCAACCACCATTATTTCTCCCAGTGCGCCCTCCCTGCCTTACACAAGCATGTTGTCACGCTCCCCGGCTCCCCTGTCACGCTCTCCGGCTCCCCTGCCACGCTCCCCGGCTCCCCTGCCACGCTCCCTGGCTCCCCTGCCTCGCTCCCCGGCTCCTCTGCCAGGCCTCCCCCGCTCCACAGCCTCCATGCCCCATAACCTGCGGTCCCCAGGCAGCCCGGTCCCCGCTCCCGGCGCCCGTCGGCAACTCTGCTCCAGCCCGGCTCTCCTGCCTCCTGTTCACCGTTCCCTGCTCTGGCTTCTGGCACCCGGGCCTCGCGCATGCGCATTAGGGCGCGCGCGCGGTCATTGACCCTTTCTTAAAGGGCCAGTGTCCTCCAACAGGATATTGAAGAATCAGGTACAGGGTATATAGGGAGATCCTTTCCAAGTGGGCGGGGCCTGTTCTTCGTGTTTTGCTAAGCTAGGAGTCAGGTCTCCTTGTGTCTTGTGGTATATCTCTCTCCTAGAGCCGCTCCTGCCTCGCCAACCGGTCCTGACGATACCCGAACCCCGAACGGTGACGGTCTGCCATCCCGTCAGTTCATACCATCTCCGATCCCTGTGGTGACCCGTCTTCTCGCTCCGGCGGTTCCGGACTCTGCCTGACGTCATCTCGGCCTCCGAACCTGAGCTCCGTCACCCGGACTACCTTCAGTGACTCCGTGGTCCCAGGGACTTCTACACTCCACTCCTCTGAACGGACTGTCCTGCTACCCGTAGTGCTCTGGCTACCGGGCACCTTGCCTTCGGTGAGGTGTTCAGCCCTGTGGATCCACCTCCTGGGTCTGCCCGTCCACCTGGCCCTAACACATGTGTCCCATAAAATCACCTTTGCCCTCACCAATGCAGTTGGTGAGGGGAAGGGGAAGCGGAAGATCCACTTAACCACCAACACATGGACAAGTGCTTTTCCTGACAGCAGACTAGGTGAACTTGGTGGAGGCCGGGATGGAGTCGGACCCTGAGGCGGCACCCGTGCTACCGACACCTAGAATTATGGGCCATAGTTCTATCAGGGTTATCCCTACCTTCTACTGTAGTTCCTAAACCCCTTCCAGCTCCTCATCCTCCATCTCTGAATAGTCGCCCATATCAGTTGTAAGCAGGTAGGACTGAAACACACCTCGGTGAAGCGGCAACGGTGGTCTGCAGTGCTGCAGTAGCGCTTCCAAGTGCCAGCTCACCGACTGTTTTGCAGCCTGCCCATACTCTGGAACTCAACATTACATATGTTGGCAAGGCTTTGTGAGCAGCAGAGGGCAGTAGTTGAATGCCAACTACAACATGCCCATCGGTATTCTCGTCATCCTCCCACTTAAAAACTGATGAGTGGCCATGGATGTCTGACATCTGTGCGGTTCTGCAAAAGTTTGAGGAATCAACCAAGATGGTGAGCGGCAATGACGCCAAAGTCAGCGTAACCATCCGGCTTCTGTGTCTACTCAATTACTAGCATCTCAAAATTAAAGAGGAAGATTTGCATGCTAACCAGGTGGAGATGGAGGAAGAAAGATCACAGGGTGACACTACCCAACCCAGCCTCATCCTATCTTTTCAGCTCAGACTGGGTGATGGTAATCAGGAGGAGACTGAGAAGGAGGAAAAGGAGTTGGTTGTCCGCCCTAGAGAGGGTACTACCCACACCAGCTTCATGCCATCTATTGAGCGTGAATGGCCTGAATAGGAGGTGCAGAAGGAAGAAGAGGAGATGGAGAGTCATCCTCCTGGTAGAGACAAAGAAGTCTTGCCTATTAGGAGTCTGGCACACATGGCTGACATTATGTTCCGCTGCTCTTCTCGTCACCCTTGCATAATGTGCATTTTGGACAATACCAATTACTGGGTGTGCACTCTTCTCAACTCATGCTACAAGAAGAACTTTTCATCTCTCCTTCCTGTGGCAGAGAGGGCTACTAAAATGGTGCAATACCAGAAAGCCATAGTTGAAGAATTGGTCAAAAATTCCCATTTGAGAACACTGGCATCAGAGGTGATAATTCCTTGGGCAACCAAGCAGGAGAGACAAGGGAGACACACACCAGGTCCATAAGGCAGGGGAACACTATGAAAGGTCTGGGGTAGTTTCATTAGAAACTCTTAGCGCCCAGGTCCTGATGCACGGGGTTCTCTGAAAAGTTGGAAAAGTTGTGGAAGATGGTCAAGGAATACCTAACCGACCATACCACCATACTCCATGATTCATCTGTGCCATACAACTATTGGGTATCCAAGCTGGACACATGGCATTAACTGTCCCTCTACGACTTGGAGGAGTTGGCCTGCCCTGTAGCTAGTGTATTGTCAGAGCGGATTTTTATTGTCGCCAGGGGCATAATAACTGATAGGTGCCTCCGCCTGGTAACTGATAATGCTGACAGGCTTAAGGGGGCTTTACACGCAACGACATCGCTAACGAGATGTCGTTGGGGTCACAGAATTCACAGAATTCATGACGCACATCCAGCCTTGTTAGCGACGTCGTTGCGTGTGAAACGCAGGAACGACCGTTAACGATCAAATATACTCACCTAATTGTTGATTGTTGACACGTCGTTCTAATCCCAAATATCGTTGCTGTTGCAGGACGGAGGTTGTTCGTCGTTCCTGCGGCAGCACATATTGCTATGTGTAACACCGCAGGAATGAGGAACAACATCGTACCTGCGGCCGCCGGCAATGAGGGACGAAGGAAGGAGGTGGGCGGGATATTCCGGCCGCTCATCTGCGCCCCTCCGCTTCTATTGGGCGGCCGCTTAGTGATGCCGCTGTGACGCCGAATGAACCTCCCCCTTAAAGGAGAGATTATTCGGCGACCACAGCAACGTCGGTAAAGAGGTAATTGCATGTGACGCTGCCGTAGCGATATTGTTCGCTACGGCAGCGATCACCCTGTGACGCGCCACCGACGTGGGCGGGTGCTATCGCTCGCGACATCGCTAGCGATGTCGCAGCGTGTAAAGCCCGCTTAACTCTTATCAAAATAAACAATTCCTGGATTGACCGAGACTTCTCAACTCCACCGGATGACAGCAGCCAAACTGAAGTCAACTTTTTTTTTTGTTGCATTCCCATGCACCCTTTGCCACCCAAACATGGGTATACTGTTGTTTTCTTCCTTTTATTGTGTCCTCCTTCCTCCTCCACCAAATTAAGTGGGTCATGATGTGACCCTCGCTCTCATTAATTCCAGGCTGCATGATGCCCTACTACACAAATTTTAAAGGTTTACTTCTAATAATCTCATATATACAGTGTATATACATATATATTTTAACTTGAAATAATAATTTTCTCCTTCAAACTTTGCTTTCGTCACAGAATGCTCCCTTTGCAGCAATTACAGCTTTGCAGACCTTTGGCATTCTAGCTGGTAATTTGCTGAGGTAATGTGGAGAAATGTCACCTCATGCTTCCAGAAGCTCCTCCCACAAGTTGGATTGGCTTGATGGGCACTTTTTCTGTACCATACGGTCAAGCTGCTCCCACAACAGCTCAATAGGGTTAAGATCTGGTGACTGGGCTGGCCACTCCATTACAGATAGTATACCAGCTGCCTGCTTCTTCCCTAAATAGTTCATGCATAATTTGGAGGTGTGCTTTGGGTCATTGTCCTGTTGTATTATGAAATTGGCTCCAATCAAGTGCTGTCCACAGGGTATGGCATGGCATTGCAAAATGGAGTGATAGCCTTCCTTATTCAAAATCCCTTTTACCTTGTACAAATCTCCCACTTTACCAGCATCAAAGCAACCCCAGACCATCACATTACCTCCACCATGCTTGACAGATGGTGTCAGGCACTCTTCCAGCATCTCTTCAGTTGTTCTGAATCTCACAAATGTTCTTCTGTGTGATCCAAACACCTCAAACTTCAATTCGTCTGTCCATAACACTTTTTTCCAATCTTCATCTGTCCAATGTCTGTATTCTTTGCCCATATTAATCTTTTCCTTTTATTAGCCAGTCTCAGATATGGCTTTTTCTTTGCCACTCTGCCCTGAAGGCCAGAATCTCAGAGTCACCTCTTCACTGTATATGTTGACACTGGCGTTTTGTGGGTGCTATATAATGAAGCTGCCAGTTGAAGACCTGTGAGGCGTCGATTTCTCAATCTAGAGACTCTAATGTACTGTATTGTTGCTGAGTTGTGCAGTGCGGCCTCCCACTTCTCTTTCTACTCTGGTTAGAGCCTGTTTGTGCTCTCCTCTGAAGGGATTAGTACACACTGTTGTAGGAAATCTTCAGTTTCTTGACAATTTCTCGCATGGAATATCCTTCATTTCTAAGAACAAGAATAGACTGTCGAGTTTTACATGAAAATTCTCTTTTTCAGGCCATTTTGAGAGTTTAATAGAACCAACAAATGTAATGCTCCAGATTCTCAACTAGCTCAAAGGAAGGTCAGTTTTATAGCTTCTCTAATCAGCAAAACTGTTTTCAGCTGTGCTAACATACTTGCACAAGGGTTTTCAAGGGATTTCTAAACATCAATTAGCCTTCTAACACAGTTATCAAACACAATGTACCATTAGAACACTGGAGTCTTGGTTGTTGGAAATAGGCCTCTATACACCAATGTAGATATTGCATTAAAACCCAGACGTTTGAAGCTAGAAGTCATTTACCACATTAACAATGTATAGAGTGTATTTCTTATATATATTAGTGTATATATATATATATATATATATATATATATATATATATATATATATATATAATATAATATATCTCCCTCAGGGGTAAATCTATATCAGGCCTTGCACATAGTGCATAGGGTATACCTATCTAAAAATCCAACTCCTTACCAGTGGTAAAAAAAAAAGTTCAGAGGCCTTCCTCTATTTCTGTTCCAGTGTGTATCTCTTCCAGTGTGTATCGGAGTGCCTCCTTGTAATTTTTGTCAGCCTTTGCACATGGTGCATAGGGTTTACCAGTCTAGGAGTCCCACACCTTCCAAATGTTTTCAGAGGCCCTCCTCTACATCTGTTCCAAGGTGTATCGGAGTGCCTGCTTATGTTTTCTCAGCCGTTGCAGAAAGTGCATGGGTTTACCGATCCAGGAATTTCCAACTGGTGAAAAACTGTTTTCAGAGGCCTTCCTCTACATCTCTTCCAAGGTGTATTGGAGTGCCTCCTTATAATTTGTCAGCCTTTGCACATAGTGCATAGGGTTTACCAGTCTAGGAACCCCACTCCTTTTAAATGGAAAAAAAAGGTTTCAGAAGACCTCCTCTACATCTCTTCCAGAGTGTATCGGAGTGCCTCCTTATAATTTTAGGATCACTAGTGGAGAAGGAGGAGTTAAAACGCTGCATTGCCATAGGAAGAAGATGTCAAACGTTCATTGCAGACAACAAGTGATTTTATTCTAAACATTTCAGAGCTGAATGCTCTGTCTCACAAACTTCAGGGAA
This sequence comes from Anomaloglossus baeobatrachus, assembly GCF_048569485.1. Taxonomy (NCBI): domain Eukaryota; kingdom Metazoa; phylum Chordata; class Amphibia; order Anura; family Aromobatidae; genus Anomaloglossus; species Anomaloglossus baeobatrachus. The sequence continues at coordinate 214,202,039 of NC_134354.1, forward strand.
TGAACCCCCAGGGAACGACACCGGCCTAATTCCACCCAAACCCCACTGGGGTAAGAACCTGTCTGTGCCTTTTTGTCTCTCCAGCTAATACAATTTCCTTATAACTTTTGTCAGTCTTAGCATATAGTACATATGTTTTACCAGTGAAGGAGTCCCACTTCTTCCAAATGGAAAAAAAGGTTTTCAAAGGCCTTCCTCTACATTTCTTCCAGGATGTATCGGAGTGCCTTCTTAGAATTTTTCTTAGACCTTGCACATAGTGCATAGGGTTTACTAATCCAGGAATTTCAATCCTTCCAAATGGGAAAAAAGATTTTCAGGGTCAAGCCCCCTGTTCTCTGATTGCAGAAAAGCAACTGTTATCAAGAGACTGGCTGTTACTAACAGCAGGGAGCACACCCTCTGATGTGTGATGTAACGTCCCAAAGGGGAGGGGGAGCAGGAAGAGTTCCTGTCACACTGAATTACAGGTATTGTAAAGATATTAGACTTGCAGTGGGCATCTTATCTTCATAGTTCATGAGGGCACTGAACATGGAAGAATTTTTTATCTCTCTGGAGTAACCCTTTAATCAGATCTTCCTGCATTATAACATGTTGTTTGCAGAATAGATACTATTTTCACCATGATAGGTTTCCTTTAATTCTACATTGCGGTTGTTATCTGGATGTTACATTGTACTCCAAATGTTGCAACTATGGTGCCAAAAGAACCTACTATAAAACAAGACGCGTCCACCTTTAGGCTGGGGTCACATCACACAAGTGTATTAAAAATCGGTCCCATTTTCATTCAGAAAAGTAAGATAATTTTTTCTCACTTGTCATTTGTGTGCTGTCCGTCTTCTGTCCGTATACAATCTGCTTTTTGTCCAGTAACTGTTATTCATTTACAGTCATTTACAGGACCATTTAGAGTGTTCTATGCTAGAGAATTGTAATGTATCCGTAAAAAACGGATGTCACTAGGATGGTCCGTGTGGTGTCCGTTCCTTTTCTCGCACCTATTGACTTGTGTTGGTGAGTGTCTCAGAATCTGGATGAGAAAAAACTGATCATCTGCTCCAACTCATTGACTAACATTGGTCCAAGTACAATGCGAAATTTTCTCTCATTGCGCTCGTCCAATTCATACGCTCAACTGAGCGAGACCTAAAACTTATATTGGATCTAGAAATGTGACTTGTTGCTTTATCGTGTTAGTAGTGTTTACATCAGATGGTCGGCGTGGTCCTCATATAAGGGTATTTGCACACGTTGAGTATTTGCAGCATTTACTGCACCAAAAACCAGAATGTTGGCAATAAAAACACTAAGTACAACACATGCATTGTTGATGCGTTTTTCAATGCATTTTTAGTTGTGATTTGTCCAAATTTATATGAATGAATGATAAACATTGTAAAATGCTGAAAGAATTGGAATGCTGCTGCAGATTTTAAAAAATAAAATAAAAAAAATGCTTTGATGTTTCACATTCGCAAGGAAAAATAAGCAGCATATGCATGAAATTTAAGAAATCTCATTAATTTTTTCTTTTACTATAGTGCCTAACCACATGCAAAACAATAGTGACAGGACATCCGTCACAGTCACATAGAATTGTCTGTTCAGTTTTGACAGCCACAGATGAATAACTGCACCTGCTGATCACAGACTATTGGGGCGACTGCGGCGTTTCCTTTAGCATGATTGTTAGGATTTTTTTGCCTGCACAGACCTAGTTAAAGTCAGTAGGGAAGTTTTGTGAAAATTTGTGCCAGGATAAGCAATGAGAAATAAATGAATATTAGCCAGTTACCAAAAGTCACTAAACTTTACAATCAGATCAGTAGATACATGGGTGGTGAGATCCTCACTGATCGCTCAAAAACCCCAAGAGGTGCGCAGCTCAAGGGAGAGGCCCATAGAGCTCGAAGTATGGATTCAATAGAAAGCAAAGGCTATGAAGCCTATGCTTACTATTTTATTAGGCAAGGCAAGGAAACCCATGGGGAGAACTTAAAAAATCCATGCAGATATTTTTCTAAGTCTGGTTTTGAAAGCCAGCATTGCAAGGCAATTGTGTTAACCACTGAGCTACGATGTTGCATATGATAATGATGCTATTAGTAACATTCTCAGCTTCCATGCTTTGGACAGCATTAATGATAAGTGTACAATGCCTTTTAGTTAGTATAGCATTTCTTTGGTCTGAGAGCCACATGAACCTGTTGGGTGTGATGGTCGCCTACACTTTGCATTAGCCATTTATAAGATTTTATGATACTTGTATCTCGTTTGACTTAAGATACATTTTTGCACTTGCCTCTTTCATACTTCACTAGCTGTACTACCCGGCGTTGCCTGGGATAGTAACTAAAGGCCGCTTTACACGCTGTGACATCGCTAGCCGATGCTAGCGATGTCGAGCGTGATAGCACCCGCCCCCATCATACGGCCGATATGTGGTGATCGCTGCCGTAGCGAACATTATCACTACAGCAGCGTCACACGCACATACCTGCTCTGCGACATCGCTGTGACCGGCGAACCGCCTCCTTTCTAAGGGGACGGTTCGTTCAGCATCACAGCGACGTCACTAAGCGGCTGCCCAATCACAGCGGAGGGGCGGAGATGAGCGGGACGTAACATCCCGACCACCTCCTTCCATTCTCATTGCTGGCGGGACGCAGGTAAGGTGCGGTTCCTCGTTCCTGCGGTGTCACACGTAGCGATGTGTGCTGCCGCAGAAACGAGGAACAACCTCGTTACTGCAGCAGCAACAATATTTGGGAAGAGGGGGTGATGTCACCGATTAGCGAGTTTGAACAGTTTTGCAACGATTCAAAATCGCTAATAGGTGTCACATGCAACGACATCGCTAAAGCGGCCAAATGTGCGTCACAAATGCCGTGACCCCGTAGCGATCTCGTAGCGTGTAAAGCCACCTTAAGTGTCTCTGTCTCTCTCCCTCTCTTCAATCTCTCTGTCTGTCTCCCTCTTTGTCTGTCTCTCTATCTCTGTCTCTCTCTATCTGTCTCTCTGTCTGCCTGTCCCTGTATGCCGCTTTTCCTTTCTGTCTGTCTCTGTTTGTCTGTCTCTTTCCCTGTCTGCCTCTTTCTCTGTCTGTCTGTCTCTTTCCCTGTCTGCCTCTGTCTGTCTGACTGTCTTTTTCGCTGTCTGTCCCTGTCTGTGTCTGTCTGTCTCTTTCCCTGTCTGTCTCTGTATGTCTTTTTCCCTTCCTGTCTGTCTGTGTCTGTTTCTTTCCCTGTCTAACTCTGCCTGTCTCTTTCCCTGTCTGTCTGCCTCTTTCCCTGTCCGTCTCTGTCTGTCTGCCTTTCTCACTGTCTGCCTCTGTTTGTCTCTGTCTAGTTCCCTATTTGCCTCTCTCTGTTTGTCTCTGTCTCATTCCCTGTTTGCCTCTCTCTGTCTGTCTCTGTCTGTCTCTTTCCCTTTCTGTCTGTATCTTTCCCTGTCTGCCTCTTTCTCTGTCTGTCTGTCTTTTCCACGTCTCTCTTTCCCTGACTCTTTCCCTGTCTGACTCTGTCTGTCTTTGTCTGCCTCTTTCCCTGTCTGTCTCTCTCTGTCTGTCTCTCTGTCAGTCTCTGTCTGTTTGTCTTTTTCCCTGTCTGCCTCTGTCTCTATCTGTTTCTGTTTCTTTCTCTGTCTGTCTGCCTTCTTCCCTGTCTGTGTCTCTCTCTCTGTCTGTCTGCCTCTTACTCTGTCTCTGTCTGTCTCTCTCTGTCTCTCTCTGTCTGTCTGTCTCTCTCTCCATCTGTCTCTCTCTGCCTGTTTGTCTCTGTGTCTCTATCCGTCCCTCTACAAAAATCATATTACCTCACATATAAGCTTCTTATACTAAGAGTGTCCTTCATTGCCTATAGCAACCAATCAGAGCTTCTATTATTGACCTGTACCTCCCAGCTCCATTGACTTTAATGTAAGCAAGTTTTTTGGCAAAAAACTGTAAAGCGCAGGGTTATATTTTCCCCTCAAAACATAGTCTAAGACATTCTCTAAGTCAAATGCAGTGTCTGTGCAAAATTTTGTGATTGTAAATGCGACAGTGCAAATTCCTTTAGCGGACATACATACATACACACATACACTCAGCTTTACTGTATATATTAGATATACATGGTTAAATTATTTCTTGATGTTATACTAGGTGAATGTTTGGTCATTTGACTGGTTTTAATTGCATCTTGCAATATTTGTTTTTAACTATGTATCTTGTGAGACTATGATAACATTTGCTGGTTTTTTTTTTGAAAATTGTTGGAATAGCACATTACTATTTCCATCAGTTGTTATACAGTTGTATCCAATCTGAGAAATCCCATATTAACTTAAAAGGGGTGGTTCACCCATATTTATTATTGGCCACAACAATACTATGTTGAGAAACAAGGTTTCTCTCAAATACTTTGTGTTGCCAATAGTGCCTGTGAGAGGCGGTTTTGCGGACCGCTCTTCCCCATTGCCTGACCCCCGGGGCTCCATGACCTTGGGGATCTGGTGATGTCATGTCAACTTCCTGCTCACCTGACATCATTTTGGCTGGCCCCAGTCTCTGTGAGTCACTAGGATGTGGGCAGAGTTTCTCCGCTCAGCACAGCCCTGTATCACAGCACATCATCTCTCTGCTCACACCTCCTTCACTGCAGAGCACGCAAGCAGGAGGGATGATGGGCTGTGACAAGCGGTGAAACGCCACCCACAGCCCAGTGACTCACAGAGACTGGGGCCAGCCGCAGTGATGTGAGGTGAGCAGGAAGTTGACGTGACATCACCGGATCCCCAAGGTCACAGAGCCCAGGGGTCAGGCAATGGGGAAGAACGGACTACAATAGTGCCGCTCACAGGCACTATTGGCAACACAAGGTATTTGAGAGAAACCTTGTTTCTCAACATAATATCGTTGTAGCCAATAATAAATATGGGTGTACCACTTCTTTAACAGTCTGGACTCCAGACATGTACATTATATCTACACTGTAAGGAGCACTTTGCACACTATGACATCGCAAGCCGATGCTGCGATGCCGAGCACGATAGTCCCCGCCCCCGTCGCAGCTGCATTATCTTGTGATAGCTGCAGTAGCGAACATTATCGTTACGGCAGCTTCACATGCACTTACCTGCCCTGCGACGTCGCACTGGCCGGCGAACCGCCTCCTTCCTAAGGGGGCGGGTCGTGCGGCGTCATAGCGATGTCACACGGCAGGCGGCCAATAGAAGCGGAGGGGCGGAGATGAGCGGGATGTAAACATCCCGCCCACCTCCTTCCTTAGCCATAGCCAGCCGGGACGCAGGTTGGAGATGTTCCTCGCTCCTGCGGCTTCACACAGAGCGATGTGTGCTGCCGCAGGAACGAGGAACAACATTGTAACATCGGTCTTTCACAATTCATGGAAATGACCGAGGCTACACCGATGATACGATTACGACGCTTTTGTGCTCGTTAATCGTATCAAAAATGCTTTACACACTACGATGTCGAGAGCGACGCCGGAAGTGCGTCACTCTCGATTTGACCCCACCAACATCGCACCTGCGATGTCGTAGTGTGCAAAGTGCCCATGCCGATGCCGAGCGCGATAGTACCCACCCCCGTCGCAGCAGCGATTTCCTTGTGATAGCTGCCGTAGCGAACATTATCGCTACGGCAGCTTCACATGGACTCACCTGTCCTGCGACCGTCGCTCTGGCCGGCGACCCGCCTCCTTGTTAAGGGGGAGGGTCATGTGGCGTCATAGCGACGTCACACGCCAGGCGACCAATCGGAGCGGAGGGGCGGAGATGAGTGGGATGTAAACATCCCGCCCATCTCCTTCCTTCCGCATATCCTACGGAAGCCGCAGTGATGCCGGTAGGAGATGTTCCTCGCTCCTGCGGCTTCACACACAGCGATGTGTGCTGCCGCAGGAGCGAGGAACAACATCGGACTGTCGCGTCAGCGTAATCATGGATTACGCCGACGCTGCACCGATGATACGATTACGACGCTTTTGCGCTCGTTAATCGTATCATCTAGGCTTTACACACTACGATGTCGCATGCGATGCCGGAAGTGCGTCATTTTCAATTTGACCCCACCGACATCGCACCTGCGATGTCGTAGTGTGCAAAGCCCGCCTAAGATCAGAGGAAAGATTTGGATTGCTTGATGCATTAAACCTAACATAAGAGTTCCTAGACTAGATATAAACCTTGTAGTTGCTCAGCTGAGAAATATATTTGGGTTAAAGATAGCATTTGTGCAACTAAAATTGTGACAGTGTGATGCCCTGGCAAAACCAGGTAGTCACAGAGGTTGTACAAATCTCTCAGGTACAAAACTCCATCCTCCTTGGCAGTCCAACACCAAACCCACACCCAGATGCACAACACCAGCCAGTAAAGCCTATTCACCCCCCATGACAATAGGGACACACCAGTGGGCGGGACCAGGAGGATGGGAGCGCCCACCTAGGGGTCCTGATGTGTTCTGGGAGGGAACGAGACAGAACAGTCTGAATCAGAGTCGAGTTCTGACAGTTGAGGAGAGAGGAGTCTGAAGTACAGAGGAGTCAGGGGTTAGGGCCCCTGGACTACCGGACTAGGTGGCAGACGGCAAGCAAGACCACAGGCGACGGAGATTCGGTTGAGAGAGACCTTAAGTGGACCGGGGCAGGGTTGTAGCCCGCCGATGCCGACAGCGGGAATCCGGTCCGGAGGCCACGCACAGTCGGGGTGCCTGGACCCTAGGGTGAGGAAGGTTGCAAGCCCCTTGTCAATTGACCAGCCGGGGACAAGGTTTCAGGCCTTGTTCCACACTAAGCCCAGAGAGCGAACGGAAGCCAAACGTGATGGATAGGGTGTCCGCCACAACCCACAGAGATCGCAAGGGTCAGATTTCACGGGCCACAGCTCCCAACATACACAGTACCGGGAGTGGACTTCCCCGTTCCAAGTGGAGTCATCCCATTGAAGACACAAACACTGAGTGCACGAGGAAGGGACCCCTGTTTGCTACACCCGGGTGTGGGACCCGAATACACCCGCCGGAGGCAACCGGTCACTGGCAATTTTTTTTACCACTGGACTTTGCGTGCAATTCTTTGGAACTGTGAGTACACCATTCATCCCCGGTCTAACCCTGCATGTCATTCTCCGCAGTCACCACTCCTGTACACCGTGTGCCCCGGGACTACACCTTCCCTACCCGTAGAGGGGATTCTATCCTGCTGCCACGCTCCATCAGCCCCAGGGAGCGGCGGTGTTACCAATCCTCACCGCAACCCATGGGTGGCGTCACTGACAAATCAATCCCCCGTAAATACCCCCCTTTCCTATGGTTGTGAGGACGGATGGCCATACGAGCCCGGGTCCGGCTACCACTCGAGCCGCAGTAACGAACCCAGATCCGAGCAGCCCCTGCAGCGGCCCAGCCCCCGTCCGCAACAATAGCAAGTGCAATAACTGTGTCATCCATGTGAATAGACTCTAAGGTCTCGTTAAGTCTTCTGTGTGTAAACAAAACTATCTTTAATTAATAAGGAATTGAAACCTGAAAGATTATTAGAAAGTAGTGTAACTTTTCGTTATATAAAGATTCTATGTGAAAAGTGATTTGCAAACAGGGCTCTCCAAAATATGGACATTGGCTTTACAAATGACAGCAGAGATGTTTTCATTTTTACAGCAAGGATGAAATGTATACAGTATATACACATACATACAGTATATATATATATATATATATATATATATACATATATATACATATATTTGCTCTCCAAAATCTTCTAGCTTACAGTTAGGGGTACTTTGCATACTACGACATCGCAGGTGCGATGTCGGTGGGGTCAAAACAAAAGTGACGCACATCTGGCGTCGCTGTTGACATCGGAGTATGTGAATCGTTTTTAATATGATTAATGAGCGCAAAAGCATCAAAATCGTATGATCGGTGTAGCGTTGGTCATTTCCATAATTTTGGAAGGACCAATGTTACGATGTTGTTCCTCGTTCCGGCAGCAGCACACATCGCTGTGTGTGAAGCCGCAGGAGCGAGGAACATCGCCTTACCTGCGTCCCGGCTGCAATGAGGAAGGAAAGAGTTGGGCGGGATGTTTACGTCCCGCTCATCTCCGCCCCCCTGCTTCTATTGGCCGCCTGCTGTGTGACGTAGGAAGGAGGCGGTTCACCGGCCAGAGCGACATCACAGGGCAGGTAAGTGCATGTGAAGCTGCCTTAGCGATAATGTTCGCTACGGCAGCTATCACAAGATATCGCAGCTGTGACGGGGGCGGGGACTGTCGCGCTCGGCATTGCTACCATCGGCTTGCGAGGTCGTAGTGTGCAAAGTTCCCTTTAAAGTTACTGATGCTGCTGTGCTGACAATTGCATCCCATTGCTGCTTTGGGGTGGACAACTTCATGCAGCTTATTATCTATTTGAAATATCTTTTTTCCTCAAATGCTTCAGTGAGTTCAAGAAGTGTGTTCTTCACTTCTGCTTATCTCCCCAAACCACTTCTTCTTCTGGTCACTTCTTCTTCTTGTAAATTCTTCATGACAGCTATTCCTGTCTTGATCAATCTCAGCAGTCTTTAAGCTAGTCTTCGTAGGCAGCGTGTTTTGTAGGTCGTACCTCACTATGGTGCAGTGTTTTGACCCAAATCTTACTGGAAGGTTTATAGGCATGCAAGAGGCTCTTTCTCTTCTGCCAGGGGTTGACTCGGGAAACATCAGTCCAAGCTCAGAACACACTCAACAAGATATGAGGTTAAAATGACTTAACAGGTATGTGTCAAGAATGTTAAATAGTGAATTGAAAATTTCAAAGTATTGAACAAAAGGCAAGAAATTAAAGGCATTATCCAGGAATACTTGATTTTTTTACTATCAACCTAAGAACCATAGGCATATTATAACACGGGCAATCTGGGCTACCGCCTAGGGCCTCTAGCTTCAGGGGAGCCCATGGCCAGACTGCTTTCATTATAATGTTTTGTGCAACAACACATACTCACATCCCTTTGATTTCTCCAGTGCATATCTCCAGGCAGGGAGCTTTCCTGGAACTACACAATACAGATTGTCAACGCAGCTCCAGGTGAGCTCCCATCAGCTGCATGATGATGTCATGCACACATGCCAACATGTACACATCAGCATCAAGAAGAAGTGGAGCCCTGGGGAAGCAAGACAAGTGGGTTTTTTTTTAATATGTGTAAGGGATGTGTGGGGTTTATACTGTATATAGGGGGCTATGTGAAGGGTTTTGCTGCATATAGTAGGCTATGTGGCAGTTCATGCTGTATATTGGGGCTATATGGGGCTTATGCTTTATATAGGAGTATGTGTGGTCTCTTATTTTGTATATAGGGGCTATGTGGGGGCTCATGCTATATAAAAGATTATGTGGGAGCTCATACATAGAGGCAGTGTGTAGGCTTAATCTGTACATGAGGGAAAAAAGTTGTCTCGATGCTGCTCTAGCTTTCTTATTTTGTCTGCATATGTACACCTGTGCATTAATAACGAGAATTATCACATGATCTATCAACGGGATCACATGACATGCTACATAATACTTTGTGGCTGGGGAGTCCACACCTTCTAAACTGCTCGAAGCCCTGGCTACTCTTAATCTATCCCTGCTAAGAACTAACATACAAGTATTTGCCTATTCTACCCAGCACCAGCTCAGAGAAGTCACGGACATCTCCTGCGGGCTATTCTGCAGCTGCATATCAATAGAGCAGCTCTTCCTTTATTAGGCTGCTCTGTTAAAAAGGCGTAACTGCCCGCCAGGGGGCAAGTTGGGCTGGTGGGCAGAGAGGCATAGTCTGCTGAGCCAGTTTCCAGGCAGTTGTTCAGGGCCACCAGAACGGCACTGTGCCTTTCAATGTGGCCAATCAAAGATTGCCTTGCAGATTAGAGACTCTGGTTTTCATCATCTTATATCCAAATGTATTTGCGCCTTTGAGACGCAAATACATTTGAATGCATGAGTACCGGGACTGGGGCAGAGCAGCATTAGCCAGCCCCTGCCCCAATATGCAGCAGCGTGATGAGGTCATCACACTGGGACCTCAACACTCTGTTGCTGGCAATGCAATTCAATGTGGAGGGAATGAGTATGCGGAGGGAATTGTAAGCACTCCATTGAAGAGCAGAAGTTTATATCTCCTGACATTTACTCGATAGAGGTGAGAAGAGAATATGGGGTAGGGTGTTACTATAAGGGCACATTATAGGGAAATGGGGGGAAATTCTGAAAATGGGCATGGTATTGTAAGGGACAGTGTGTAAGGGGTATATTATACAGAAGGGCACTGTGAGGGTATATTGCAGAAAAGGGTAGTTTGGGAGGAATATTCTGGAGAGGTGCAGTGCAGGCACTATATTATACAGAGGGGCAGTGTGGGAGGGATTGCCCTGCAAATAATATAATGCCCCAGCTCCATTGCCCTGCAAACACTATTATGGCCACTACATAGCCCTGCCATTATTATAATGACCCCTCTATATAGCTTTCGGTGTAATCTCCCATAGCCTCCCAAATAGCATAATGGCCCACACAATGTACTCACCTCTCCTCGTTCCCGCACAGATTTTATCTCACACAGCATGATGGAATTCACACAAACCTCCATACTGTATAATTGCCCACTTAGTAAAATGGACCACACATAGCCCAGAAAACAGTATAATAGCCCCATATAGCCCTACAAACAATATAATGCTCCCATACATAGCTTTTCAAATATTACGATTGCACCTCAGCCCTGAAAACAGAATAATAGCCCCCATGTAGACTTGCAAACAGTAAATTGGCCCGTCACATAGCCTTGCAAACAGTGTAATTGGCCCACACATATAGCCTTGCAAACAGTGTAATTGGCCCACACATATAGCCTTGCAAACTGTATAATGGTCCCCCTATACCCCTCCAAACAGGATTATGGCTCCCCCATAACCCTTCAAACAGTCTAATCACCCTAATATAGCTCTGCAAACAATGTAATGACCCCCACATAATCCTGCAAACAGTATAATGGCCCTCTACATTGACCTGCAAACACTATAATGACTCCTCACATGGCCCTAAAAACAGCATAATGGCCCCCACATAGCCTTCCAAACAGTATAATCCCCGATAGCCCACCAAACAACATAACAGCCTCACAATGTATTCATTAAGTAAAAAATAAAATACTCACCTCTCCTCGTTCCCCCATTCTTCTGGTCTCACACAACATGATCGAATCCACACAAACCTTCACACTGTATAATTGCCCACTTACAGTAAAATTGCCCCCATAAGTATAATGGCCTCCACATAGCCCTCCAAACATTACAATGGCCCCACACATAGCCTTATGAACAATATAATAGCCCCACACATACAGTAGCCCTTCAAATATTTATAAAGGCTCCCCACGTAGCCCTGAAAATAGTATAATGGACCCCACATAGCCCTCCACATAGTCATGCACATAGTATAATGGCCTCGACACAGCCTTCAAAACAGTATAATCCTCTCATGGATCTCCAAACAGCATAATGGCCCCCACAATGTACTCATTGATTTATAAAAAAAAAAAAGACAATTAATAAATACTCGCTTTTCCTCATTCCCCTACTGCTCTGGTCTCTGCAGCATGTACCGTATTCTGAAGAGCTGTATAGCTCTGCTTAGCGAGTATGATATAGTGACCTCATTGCGCCTTCTGTGCTGAGACATCAGATGCACAGGGAGAATGATGGAGGAGCATGCTGCGGAGTCACAATTCCATCATTGCTTTCAACTGTTTAAGCATCCAGGAGGTCATTACAGTTGAAAGCATGATGCTGGGACACATGGGCCCCATAGCAGCTGCGTGGTCTGCCGGTATTAGCGGTACACCAGTGACTCGTGGCAGGTATTGCTGTACTCAAGACAGATTGTGTAACAAAGTACTTTTTCTCTTGTTACGTCTTGCAAAAATAATTAAAATACATAAAACAAATATTATTTAAAGAATATTATTTTGAATTTTCATGGCTGAACCCTATAAACTTTGGTGAAAAAATGGTCACTACACCTTAAAATAAAATATTTTACAATTGCAGTTTCGAAAATTGGGTCTATAGTGTTCATTGTGTTTTGGCATCACAAAGCCCCAACAAACCAAGTTAGTGTTTGAGAAAAAAGGAGATTCCAAAATCAATGAGCTACCCATTCATTTTGAAAGCCTGTCATTGAGTCAATTTTTGGGGATATTTAAGACAGAAACAAAAAAAAAGAGTAAAAAATATCAAGAATTGTTTTCATTTGCACATTGCTTCAATTTCTGTGAAACACAAAGTTATAAAGGGGTTGTCTGATATGTAAAATTCCCTTTATAAATATATATCTTTAAGCCCTGACTACTTTTGTAATTTGCTTTATTATAAAATTCCCTACCATTCTTCCTATACAGCTATTCCATATATCTGTTGTTTTTCTTTCCTTCAGGTTATTTTTCCTTCGAGGGGAGATTCAATTGGGATGTAACAATGGCTCTGCTGTCACTTCTTTGTAGCTTCTATCTCTCACGACCCTCTTCCGGAACAAGATGTAAGAAGAGAATGCCGTTGTAGTCACTTGCCACAGCTTTATCACTGCTGTACTATTAGGAAGTCTTGTTTAAGTAATGGTGATGGAGAAGTGACCCTAGCTTCAGTGGCTACCACCACACTTCTGTCTTTCCTCCTGCAATTTCAGTTGATATGACAGTTCCTGCTCCTGATAGCAATGCCTCTTTCCCTGAAACAAGACATCATCAACAGGTGTTGATAGAAACAGGGTCAGTGACACAATCTATTATCACCACTCTGTTACGTCACCACCGGAGTCCGCTCCAGCGACTTATACTTCGATCACCAGGCGACTCCGTGTTCCTGCCGTGGATAGTGCTGGTGATGGGAGAGGAGTCGATGCCATCGACGCCGGTGGGTGTGTGGCACCCTGGACTAGCCAGGTCGTCACAGATAACACACACACACCCCACCCCCATTAGACAGGGACACCAGCCAAACACAAAACCCTTGTTGCCTCCCTCCAGTGTCTGATGTCCACACTAGGTGGGGCGGAGCCAAGCGGTTGGCCCCACCCACCGAGGAGTTCACAGGCCTGGAGGCGGGAAAAGTGTCAGAATAGTCCAGGAGGTTGAAGTGAGAGGAGCAAGCACTTGAGTGTCTGGGTTTGTGGCCCAGGCACTGACAGCAAGGTTGTCATACGGTGGTGGCCGTCTGCAGTAGTGGTGAAGCAACGCGGAACCGTAGGACCGGGGATGAGCGTTGGCCCGCCGGTACTGACCGGGGAGCGAAGTGAAGCCAGCACACACAGGCAGGGCCATCGGACCCCGACCAGGCTTGGAGCCGCCGACAATAGTCAAATCCAAATGTGACCGGAACCCCAGGGGTTTCCTACAACCAAAGACCCGATAGAAGGCAACCGCCCACACCGTGAGGGTATACAGCTACAGCCTAAGGCTAGAGACCCAAGGGCCAGCGCCTGTGGGCAAACGGGCTCCTCCGGTATCCATACACTGGGGAGCGGACTACCGTTGGGGATCCATAGTAGTCAAACAAGAGCATCAAGGTGTAGGGAAAGACAGCCGCCATCACCTGTCCGGGGAGAGACACTGCAGCCAGCTGTGGGACCCGTCCATCCAGCCATTTGGTTTACCGAGGACTTTGTGCATCTCTTACTGAGTGAGTACACCTGTGCCATCCGGCACCGTGCCGCGCTGTCCCTGCAACCCTGCACCTCACCAACCCTGCCTCCCCGTCACATCATCGGGCCCCGGGACCACCGACCCCTACCCACGGAGGGGGAAAACAACATCCCAGCTGCTCCCTACCATCGCTCCCGGGATCCCCGTCACCAGCAGCGGTGGTGCCCATCTTCACCACGACCCGTGGGTGGTGTCACAGACTAAATCCCCCAAACCAACCACCCCTCTCACTCACGGGCGAGGAGCGCCGCTCGAGTCCCCGGATCCGGCCCGCCGCTCGAGCCACCGACCAGCAGCAGTCGCAGCAGCCCCGCCCGCGACAGGTGCAGGCTCCGCTCATCCACTGGGCTGGATTTCCTTGGGATCTGCAGTACCACTGGCTGACTGTAGGTGGCATGTGTCTTCCAGCTGGAGTTACCCTTTTTAATTCCCTTCCTGTCTGTTGATCACTGACAGAGATAGTTCTGAATTCCTGGTTCCTGTTCCACCCTGTTCTATTTAGTGATTCTAGTGTTCTGACTTCTGCTTGTTCCTTACTACCTTCCTGCCTGCCGTTTTTGTACCTCGCTGCCCGATCCGGATTTGACCTCTGCTTTGTTTGCTGATTACTACTTTGCCTGCCGATTCTGTCCCTGTTCTGCAATTCCTGGTTTGACCCTGCCTGACTACTACTCTCTCTGACTGCAGCCCTCCACAGGTAGTGATCACCAGGGCCCTATGTAATTTCAAATCCCTGTATAGGGGTTAAAGGGTTTCAGGGTTCTAGGGGTCCTGCTTGGTCAGTGGCTTCCTCTAGCCTGTCCATTACAGCCCATCTGAGTCTGTGGATCCAGGCAAGCGTTACACACTCTCAAATTAGTTATTAGGAGATAGCACTGATATCACTCACCCTACTTCTATCACCGCTACTTTATTACAATTAATTTGGGGGCAGTGACAGTTGCTCACCATGTTTATATTAGCACAACCAGATGGCTTCTCGTTTCCTGGAAAGAGGCAGTGGTGTCAAAAGTAGGGATTGTGGCAGCTGCAATTGAAGATACAGGAGGCTGGGACAGTGGAAGGGTTAGAATAGTGGTAGTGGCCACTGAATGTGCAATCACTTCTCCATCACAGCTACTGATATGGGATGTCATCAGGGAATGGCAGTGACAGATGATGCTAAGAAGATGTTCTGATCCAGGCAGGTGATAGATGCTGCTAATAAGTGAGTGCTCGACAATCCTTCGTTCATGTCCTGTTAGAGACTCTCCTCATATGAAACATTACAGAAAGTAAACAAAAAAAACATATATCGGGAATACCTATATTGGAAGAATAGTAGGGAATTTTAAAATAAAGCTAATTACAATAGAGATTAGGGTTTATGGATAGATATTTACAATGAGAATTATTGGTATCAAACAACCCATATAAGAAACTTCCTAATTACCAATATTTTTTTTTTAAATTGGATGATTTGTGGAGGGTTTCAAATATATAGACCAGTCAGTCTCAAGGTTTCTTAAAAATGTCCAAAAAATAAATGGATGTATAATATATGATGTCATCAATGTTGTATGGGAAATTTTGTTTATATGTGTAACTGTTTTAAGAGCAGACACATTAAAAATTTTAAATGTGCACACTTTTCACATTTTTTGCAAATCTGTTTTGTGAATACCAGCCGCCGTCTTCTTCTGTTCTTGGCGCTAGTCAGGTCGTCTTCTGCTAGTTGCTCTGCTAGACTGAACGATAATTTATTCACATAACATACAGTAAAAGCAGACCGAAAAAATAATGGCATTTTCATTTTGGTCTCCATTTAATGTATTTTACACCTTGGAATTGTCTTTTCAAGGAGCTTTTGTCTTGGAATTGTCTGTTAATTATTCCTGTAGATTGTTGTTCCTGTAGATTTACTGGAGAAGGACCTCCATATATAATGGATGCCTGAAAGTCAGCAGGATCTGTGTCGAGAGTCAAAACACGGCATCACACTGCCCCCAAACGTGCAAGGTTTAACGGACAAAGAGATCGAGGAGCCGAAGCTAAAGGATGATTGGAAAACTAAATGCCTGCCCAGTGGAGTAAGTGTATTCAAAAAGGACGAGATTGGAAGGCGGAATGGACATGCACCAAATGAGAATATGAAGAAGGTTTTGCAGAAAACTATAGAAGAAGCCAAAGCCTTAATATAAAAAAACCCAAGCAGAAGCAAATGTTTGTGTCACAATGGACATGGTAAAGGATGCCTTGGATCAGCTAAGAGGTGCTGTTATGATTGTGTATCCCATGAGGTCACCTCCACACGACCAGAAGGAGTTTGAAAATAATGATGCACGCTGGACATATGGTCATTGAGGAACCCGCTGCCCAGTTGTGGTGGGCTGGAAAAGGGCTGTTGAGGAGACAGAAACTCGCAGACTATGTGGTAAAAACGAGAAAACTAAAATTATTATGAAGATACAAAAAAAAAGGACACGGAGCCCCAGCGAGGGAGCCAGTAAAATCTGAGGAGGAGCAGAGGAACATGATGATGTATTACCGCCAACGCCAGGAAGAACTGTAGAAACTGGAAGAGGATGAGAATATATCGTACTTGAATGCAGAATTGCTGGACAGCAGCTCCCTGACCAAAATGAAGATCACATTATTTTTTGGTCTGCTCTTGTGTTATTGCTCTGCTAAACAGGCGGACCGGAAGTCACATCTCAGTGTTTGTCTACGAAAGACAGAACGAGGTTCTCAAACTTGCATTGAGAGCCGATGACCATTAGCTTCTGGACAGTAAGGAGCTGCGGTCACAAGATGATGGGACGGAACCAGAGCGGCACCGTGAAGAGCAGAAGATGAATATCACAAGGGGCAAGGAACAGTCATTAGTGATACCAGGTAAAATTAATAAAAACGCCAGAGGTGCTTTAATAAATTCAAAATATATGGACTTAAATTTACTCATAGGCTATGTGCGCACGTTGCGTACAGTCATTTCAGAAATTTCTGCAGCGATCTGAAGAGCACACGTGCACTTCAAATCGCTGCAGAAAATGTCCGTAGTGAAAAAAAAAAGCCGATTCCATGCGCTCTGCCTGCAGCTCCTCCCATAGACAGAGCAGGGGCTGCAGGCAAAGCGCACGGAAGAAGTGACATGTCACTTCTTAGAACGCGCGCTTCGGGCAGCAGCCGAAGCGCTGCGCTCTAAGACGCCACGTGCGCACGGCTCCTGCATAATCTTCATAGATTATGCAAGGGACGCAGGACGCATGCAGTTACGCTGCGCTACAAAGCGCAGCGTAACTGCATGTAATTACACAACGTGCGCACATAGCCTTAATGTAATTTGCAAGGTGTCATGGAGAAACAAAATGCAATAAAAAGCTATTGAAACACTGTATTTATCTCAAAATGTTATCAATGAAAAAAACAGCATAAAATAAGCCCTTCCAGCTCAGCGACTGGAAAAATGAATTAGTAAAGCATCTCAGAAAATGAAGACACAAAAAAAACATTTTTTTTTCCAATGATCAACGTTTTTTAACTAATAAATAACATTTTAAAAAAGTAATGTCAGGGCTGGCGGTTTGCATTGTGGTGTGTGTCATGGCAGATCTCCAGTGGTCAATGGGGTTAATCCTTCTTACACCTCTGCACCCAAATGAGCCCCTCGCACTCCTGACCATACTCCAGCTCTTTGTCAGGTCACCTATCGCCTCTCACTGGCCATGAGGGGTGGGGTGTAGCCTCCACAGGGCGGAGTTATTCCAAGTGCTCTCTCTGGCTGTGTTTAGCAGTCTAAGAGACTCACTTCAGGTTGTACTATTGCTGGGAGGCGAGGCGTCATTGCTCCCAACGAATAGGCAGTGAAGGGTTCCCGGGACGCCAGGTCCTCTTATGTCGGCTGTTACCAGGGGATATAGGATGCCATATTTTCTGGTTCAGCAAGGTGCTTGGAGGTTCCTTCCAGTCAATCTTCCTCACCCCCTCTTTTGCTACTCTGGGTTGAAGGAGGAAACTGGGTGTTACCTGAGCAGTGTCAGATGATCCATGAGAGGGATATTTAAACCTGTCATCTCTGGTCAGTGCTGATTATTTTCAGTTGTGCCTTGGTAGGAAGGTTAGTAGTTGGGTTTCTGCTGGTTTGTTCTCTGCTCTGGTCTTTTGGTTTTGGCTTTGTCCCTAGCCTTACCTAATACCTGTTAGTGGTTACTCCTTTCCTAGCTGGTATTGGTACATTTGATCTATCTGTGGCCTGTGTGCCCAGCCACCAGCCACCCCGCTATTGTCACCTGGGAAGTGCTCTGCCAAAGCCCCCACTCCAGGACCAGAAGGCGGGTGAAAAGTAACCCGTCTCTTAAGGGTGCACAGTTGCGTGATGGCTAGCGCAAAGTGTGTCTGGCATATAGCATTTGCTGGCCTGCAGTCCGATCATCCCATCACTACCCTTTAATTACAAGTATACACATTTGCATCAATGTAATCATACTGATCTTAAGTATCACACTAAAAGTAAAGCCCAAATAAAAATGTCGGAATTGCATTTTTCATCATTTCACACCAAATATTTTTCCCACTTTTCAGTACATTATATGCTAAAATTATTTGTTTTTCTGAACACTACAACTCGTACTTCAAAAAAAAAGCAATCCCTCATATGGTTATTTCAGCACTAAAATAATATATTTAAAGCATTGCAAAGTTATTTCCACTTAAAGTCACACATCACACTGCGTCTTGAAGTTACAAATAGACTGTGTCATTACGACAGTAAGGCGTGTCTAGGGTTCATCCTTGTAGACTTATAGGGAGAAAAATCCCAATCGCAGTGTGTGGTACTTATAGAGTAGACAGCTAAAGCCCCCTTCTCCCAGGGTGGTACTATTGAATAGAATATAACTTATTGCTTGGTCTTTCTAGATTTATATAGAGCTAAATCCCCATTGCATTGGGTGGTACTTATTTATAAACAGCTAAAGTCCTATTGCCCTTGGTGGTAGACAGCTAAATCCCCTTTGGCTTGTGTTTTTCTTATTGACAGCTAAATGCCCCTGGACCTGGGTGGTACTTAAATACAGCTAAACCCCATAACCCTTGGTGGTACCTATAGACAGCTAAATCCCCCTTGCACTTGGTGCTACTTATAGACAGCTAAATCCCCATAGTCTTTGGTGCTATTTATACACAGTTCATATCATTGATGAAAACTGTGCAGCCACAGAGAGGCCCAAAAGGTAAAAGGGCCTATTTCTAGCTCCAAAGTAGGTGGATTTGTGTATTTTGAAGAGTTATTGGACTGAAAAGGCCTACAATACTGTTTTTACACAGGGGTCCTTTAATGTCTATGTCACATACTGAGAAAGCTAAATCCCCATTGTTCTAGGTGGTACTTATAGACAGCTAAATCCCCATTGTCTTTGGTGGTACTTATAGACATCTAAATCCCCATTGTCTTTAGTGGTACTTATAGACATCTAAATCCCCATTGTCTTTGGTGGTACTTATAGATAGCTAAATACCTTGCCTGCAGTAATATAGAACAGAATTTAGGCCTCTATGGTAATATAAGGAGCTGGAGGCCCAGGTTTTGTGGATCTATATATATATATATATATAGCACTTGTATGAAGCAAGCCAAAAAAAAAGCTAAACATAAAAAATAAATTGCTAAACAATTACAAACAAATAGAATTGAATCAACAAGTAAACACCAAACTAATGAGAAGATGAAAATAACTAACAGAAATACTAATGCTACTCATCAGACTGTAATCCAACTAGGTCATCAAGCCAATGAAGTCCTCTTTTGTGTCTGGGATTAATATTTGTATTTAATACTAATAATAATTCTGGTTCATTTACCTGTTATAAAAGCTGTATCATATTTAACCCTAGAACGTGCAACCATAGAAATCTACCATAGAAAACAAGTGACCTAGCAGGCCTTCGAGGCCCCAGGTATGCGTTCTAGGGTTAATGGACTCAGCAACATGTAAATGTTTTGCCACAATTTTCGGAGAAGAATAAGGCACACAGTATGTGACTAGGATCCCACCACCAAAGCTGTAAGTATAACACTTACCATCATTGCATTTCCCATTCGACATCTTTTAACTTCATACTCCGAGATCTGGAAAGCAGAAATGCGAAAAGCAGAATTTAGCATGTGATGACATTCTGCGGATGACTCTACCATTCCTATTGCACAGTGAGCAATTGTGAAATGCCTTAAGCATCTATCTCCCTTCTGCTAGAACCACTACTTTGCTTAACCTAGAAAGGCTCGCTACAAAAAAAAAATAATAATTGTGGGCTGTTTCTTATCTGTGTTTGTGGATTTGCATCTTTAAAAATAGCACAGACTATGTGCACACAACACAAAAGGAGTTGCACAAGGCGGATCATAGCATACAGTATGTATTTCATCTTACTATTGGAGAAATTCGTGAAGATGTTTTACAGTATTAACACCTGCCTGCCGCCTCCATTTTTATTAGCGTTTGTTGGCCAAAATTAGGAGTGGAACCTACAGAGAGAAAAAGTGTGACTGACAAAGTACAAAGTTCTGTGTTTTGTAGCCACTCCTGGCCTATAAATCCTGATGAAATACTGTAGAGGCTAAAAAATCATACACTTAACATCCCTGTAAAGTACACTGCTCATGGATAGCCAGCTTGTGCATTGTGCATGTGTTCTATTAAATAGGATTAACCTTTTCTTTTGGCTTGCGAGTGCCCATGCTCTCCAAACCTCTTGCACAAAGGAATTCCTTTTTTTCCTATACTGTATAAAATAATCTGTAAATGCAATTGATTATATACAATCTGCTCTTAGTTTTACATGTTGTGAAGTTGTTTATAGTTGAATGACAGCAATTTCAATTTGATAACTGATGTTACACCTAGAAAGCATAAACTGTAGAAAATGGACAAACGCTGGCACTGATTTACCATATTTTTCATTTTATAAGATTATAAGACGCACCCCAAATTTAGAGGAAAAAAAAGGTAAAGCAAAATATGGTATCCATTTTATAATCCAGTGGTGTCTTACCAAGGAGGCGGGGGGCAGCAGTGGTGGAGCGAGAGTCAATGGAGGCAGGGGCGGTGCTGGAGTACGGTGATGCGGGCGGTGCAGATGTGTGCTCAGATGCTCACTGCGGGCTGCAGCGCTGTGCTGGGGCAGCAGGTGCTGCTCTGTGCTGGTGCTCGTTGCAGGCGATGAGGCATGGGCCATTCTGAAGATGTCGACAGTACGGGCTTCAAATAAATGGCGGCCAGAATTGGCACGTGTACAGATTAAGTTAACTGATCAATGACAAGCCGAGATCTCATCTGCGCACGCGCCACCTTCGGGTGCCATTTTCCTTAAGTCCGCTGCTGGGATGTCAATGGACTGGGGGCAGCACCTGCACAAATGAGAGCCTGAGCGAAGAACTCCATCTGCACACGTGCCGACTTTGGGCACCATTATTTCACACGCTCAAGTTAAACAAGACACTCTTCAGGGTTTATTTTGAAGGAAAAAATTATTTCCAAAAAAATTATTTGTTGTGAACATGTGACGTTTTGGCCACGTAATGGCCTTCATCAGACAACTCACATAAATGTAAATACTGGAGCAAATACACAAGCAGCAATGTGTATTGGTACAGTAAATCAAAGCAGCGTCTGCAACTTATATAAAAGACCAAGGTCAGTAGGAAAATAGCAATATAAGCAGTTTAGACAATATTATGCCAAAAAAGAGAAGCACCTTGTAACAGGAGCAAGTGTCAGCATGGAATGGCGGTATAGAGCTCTACCACTGACAAACTAATCCCCTGTAAATACCCCCCTTCCTACGGTTGTGAGGACAGATGGCCGCACGAGCCCCAGGTCCAGCTACCACTCGAGCCACAGTAACGGACCCGGATACGAGCAGCCCCTGCAGTGGTCCGGCCCCCGTCCACAACAACCCGAAACTGGCTTCACGAACAGGATACTTACCCCATCTACTAACCTGGGTGAAGTGCGCCTTTTCTGAACTGATAAACCGTGCAACGCTGACATTTTTGGACTACCACCATCTTGCCCACCATATTTGGCACCAAAAACAACAGCTTCGCCATCTTCTTCCCTGAAAAGAGCGCGTAATCTGAGGCCCTGCCCCATAAGAAAGCGGGCGGAACCCGGTGATCCCCAGGGCAGGAAGTTGTAAAGGACAGTGGGTCCCGCGAGATTTGCTCTCGAAAACCAAGGGGGAAGCACCGGAGAGATGTCGGTGCCTGATCGTGATGGAGGAGCCGCGGCTCCCGCAGCGGTGAAGGATAACGGAGAAGTGTCAGCTCCCGCTCCAGTTGCAAAAGCGATGGACCCTGCGGTCTCAGCTGTGACACCAGTTATGTTGCCTCCCTGGCCCGTAACGGCCATGGCCGCTGAGGCGCTGCCCATAGCATCGGCAGTGGAAACCTCGACCCCGGATGAAGGTGACTAGCTTGCGGCCTCTGATCAGGACATGGGCCGGTCCGTGATTCAGAGTAGATATGGAAGGAAAAAGGGTTTGGGACTCAAGACCAATGCAGTAATATAAAACTTGGAACTTTATTAGAAAATCTAAGGTACACAGGTCATCCAAAAAATCGCCATGCGATTTGCCTAGCGGCTTTACGTGTTTCGGACAAACAGGGGAAATTAAAAGCAGTCCTTAGTCATAAGCCTTATGGATGACCTGTGTACCTTCGTTTTAGATTTTCTAATAAAGTTCCAAGTTTTATATTACTGCATTGGTGCTGAGTCCCAAACCCTTTTTTCTTTCCCTGTTTTATGTTTTAACGGATCAAGGCTTCTGGACTGGTAGAGGTCACCCAAAACTTTCTTGGGCCTTGTACATAACCCCAATCTACCTTCTTGTTACCACCCCACCACCAGGACAGTAACGCCTCTGGAGAGGTTGGTTGGAGGAAGGGCCTGCGGTGGAGGCGGCCGAGGCCCAGTCACCAGCAAAACTGGTGGCTAACCTCCAGGCCAAGGGGTTCCGGACCATGGAACTCTTTGGGGTGGACTGATGGGTAAGGAATTTTACCCTGACTCTAAGTACACCCACAGGAACTCGGGGCAGTGTGACACCTGTGTTAGCGGTGGCACCGGGGTGAGTTCAGGTGTTTTGGGTGGCGGGTGAAAGGGAGAAGAGGATGACCTGGAACGATTAAGAAATGTGCCTCCCTGTAAGGGAAGAAATGCTTTATTGTTAATGCATTTACCTTTTTCACGTTTTAGATGCAGTAAAATAAATGTCAGTGGCCGGACAGCCTGAGGACGGGCTGTATTCAACCAAGGGGGAGTGTGACGCCCTGGCAAAACCAGGTAGTCACAGAGGTTGTACAAATCTCTCAGGTTCAAGACTCCATCCTCCTTGGCATACCAACACAAAACCCACACCCAGATGCACAACACCAGCCAGTAAAGCCTAATCACCCCCCATGACAATAGGGACACACCAGTGGGCGGGACCAGGTGGATGGGAGTGCCCACCTAGGGGTCTTGAGGTGTCCTGGGAGGGAACACAGTAGACAAGCTCAGACAAGAGAATAGTACTGACAGTTGGAGTATGAAGTGACAGCGGAGTGAGGGGTTGGGGCCCTTGGACTACCGGACTAGGTGGCAGACGGCAAGCAGGACCACAGGTGCCGGTGCCGATAGCGGGAATCTGGTCCGGAGGACGTGCACAGTTGGAGTGCCTAGACCTTAGGGCGAGGAAGGTTTCAAGCCCCCTTTGTCAATTGACCAGCCGGGGACAAGGTTTCATGCCTTGTTCCACAGTAAGCCCAGAGAGCGAAACAGAAGCCCAATGCAGGGGATAGGGTGTCCGTCAGAACCCACGGAGATCCCAAGGGTCAGATTTCGCGGGCCGCAGCTCCCAACATACAAAGTACCGGGAGTGGACTTCCCCGTTCCAAGCGGAGTTGTTCCATTGAAGACACAAACACTGAGTGCAGGAGGAAGGGACCCCTGTTTGCTACACCAGGGTGTGGGACCCGAATACACCCTCCGGAGGCAACCGGTCACTGGCAATTTGGTTTACCACTGAACTCTGTGTGCAATTCTTTGGAACTGTGAGTACACCATCCATCCCCGGTCCAACCCTCCGCAGCCATTACTCCCGTTCACCTGGGCCCCGGGACTACATCTCCCCTACCCGTGGAGAGGATTCCATCCTGCTGCCTCGCTCCATCAGCCCCGGGCGTCCCACCACCAGGCAGCGGCGGTGCTACCAACTCTCACCGAAACCCACGGGTGGCGTCACTGACAAACTAATCCCCTGTAAATACCACCCTTCCTACGGTTGTGAGGACGAACCACTCGAGCCACAGTAACAGACCCAGATCCGAGCAGCCCCTGCAGCGGTCCGGCCCCCATCCGCAATACTAAGTATACACCACTATGGGGTCACACTTAGATACAAGAATTAAAGGGTGGATAAAAGATAAAGAACTACAAACGTTGACACAGCTATTGGAAAATGGTTTGTAGCACCCAGGGATATGGGGTACTCGGTTTTGGGCAGTGTCTCTATTGGAAGTGTGATGGTGGTGGCCGTTCCCAGTTCCGTGCCCTGGGCCCTTTTTGTAATGGGGGATATTTACAGGGGATTTGTGAATAAAGTTATTTGTGATGCCACTTGCGGTGATGTGGCTAAGTGTAGTGAGCCGCCGCTGCAGGTTTTGCTGGGACTGATGGAATGTGCAGCTCTGATAACTTGGGCCCTCCGCAAGTAGGTTACTACCCCAGCAGGTGTATGGTGCAGTAGACGTCGGAAGAAGGAGTCCAGACAGGTATTCAGTGCAACTGGTTTACTCACTCTTCGGGTGTTAACTGGTTGCCCGAGGCCGGCTGGTTTCGCCTCCAGGTCCCCTTCGTCCCAGTGCCAGTCTGGTTCGTTGGTACCTTCTTCTCCTGCACATGTCTCTGGTAAGTGGGTCCCTGTGGTATGGAACACTGGGGGTCCCTGTGTCCGCCTGACGGTAGCGTGAACCCTGTGGGGACGGAGTCTCTGGTCCTGTCCCCAGCTCTCTCTTTGCTACTGAGTCTTTGGATTCTTTAGGATCAACAAGGTCCTTGATTGTCCCCTTTGCTGTGCAGGTGTTAACAGGGTGGCTTGAAGCTCTTTCCTAGGGTCCTGTACCCCATCGGTGCGTAGTTCTCCACCGTACTCTACCAGCAACCATCTCTGCTAGGTACCAGATCACCGTCAACCCGAGTCAGGGAGTGACTTCACTTCCACCTTTACACTTCCACAGTCACTACTCATCTGACTACTCTCAACAGTCTGCCCCTCCCACCTGGTCAACTAGTGGACTGGGGTGGCTCCACCTCTAGGCGGCCATCCATGGTCCCACCCTAGCTAGGTACCATTATATGGGGGATTGTTGGGGAAAACTGGGATTACCTGGGTTTTTGGTTTTACCGGCACTGGGGTTCTGGGTCCCTAAGGGGGTAGGCCCTGCATCCTGGTGGGGATGCAGAACCTTGTAGCACCCTGATGGTCTCAGGGGCGTTACAGGTTCATTTAAAAGTTTTGATAAATTAAAGCAGGAGTAAGCTCTTCCTAACAGTTGCTTTTTCCAATATCTGCAGCTAAGGCACGCGTATCAGACGGAGTTTCAAGAAACCGCACCGACAGTACAAAAGAGTCTTGCATTGGATATATTCACAACAGCAAGTTACAGCAAGTTACACAAGGGGGGCTCATTTCTAGAACGTACCAGTACTTGTTGTTACAATCTCACATAGAGGAACATCCTATGATACTCAAATTAAAGTGGGAATTGGATGTAGGCCCAATCTCTGAAGAACAGTGGAAGGGGATTTTAGAACTTATTTCCAGACTGACACTATGAAGAGCGTAAAGGGTCTTACTAATTTACCTACTCCATAGAGTATATAGAACACCACAATTTCGGTGCAGAATTGGAGTTAGGTCAACTGTGGAATGCCCTATGTGTTGAATGAGCTTTTAATGCACAGGTTCTAGGAGTGTGGTAGTTTGGGTGCATTCTGGAATTACACATTGTCTTTATTGGAGAGGGTGTTCGGATTGGGTGTTCCTGCAGATCAAAAGGCCTGTATTTTAGGGAATCTGGGAGATGCAGTGGAACTTGAATCAACCTTCACAATCTGTATGTCCAGAGAGCTATATCAGGCGTGTAAACTTATAGCGCTACACTAATTGGACCCTAATCCTCCATCAATTAATAAATTAATAAATAAGTTAAGTAGTGTCATATGGTTGGAGAAAGGGCTGTACAGGAAGCGGAATACTCTTAAAAAATTGATGATATAATGGGACCATGGTTGGATGTACCAAGGCTCCCTTGTGGTATTTAATTCTAAAATTATTGATGTCGTAATTGTTGGGTGTCATGTATTATTCCAAGAGATAAAGATTTATAAAAAGTAGTACTAGCTAAAAGATCATAGTGAGTGTAACACATAGTTTGCTCTCCCTATTCTATTTTTTTGTAATCATATGTACTTTGTAATAAGGTGGCATTTAGTATCTCTGGAGGGGGTGGGTGAGGATTTGTAAGTCAATAAGACTTTGGAAGGGAAGACAAACAATCTGTATATTTCTGGAAAATCGAAAGTTCATTTTATTACTTTTATTGTATATCTGGAGGACGTATACCAGTGTAATATATTATATGAAATTAGAAAAATGCAAAATACTATACCAAGTCAATTTTTGTAACAAAACTTGCTTTGAAATATTGTTTTCCGTGTATGTTTTTATTACATTTAATAAAAAAGATAAACTGCGAGGAGGACTCCATTTGACTCAACTTTCACAAATATTTTTTCAGGTAATTTAGAGAACAACTGATATATTATACCATCAATTCTTTAGTGAAACATCTAAAATGATTCTTTCTCTGTATAAATGACATGTTCATTATATAGTCAGGGCCAGAGGGTCTATTTAATCAGATTGTGAAATATCTGAACAGTAATTGGATGACTATGAAACTTGACAGTAAATTTGGAGATTGCAAAATAGAAATTTAGGATGTGGATGTTTTAGTGAAAGTTGGCGAATTTAGTAAATGCTTTTGAAAACCTATAGCAAACAATTCTTCTGTAATACAAAAATAGACTTTATTTTACTGTAATGGCAACTTTTACATCTAGAACAATTCAATAATGATGCTGACACTGTCACGGCACAATCTCACGAAGCTTAGTAGGAGATAACTAATACTGACACATAAAGGAACCCAGACACACCTTAATCAATGAGGTACCTCAGGTTTTACGGTGACCTTCAATTATTGAGTTAGGAGTGTCCCAGTTTCTGATTTTATTGTTTACAGACATTCTCTTTTGGCATTAAAATATAGAAACTGCATTCTAGAGCTAGAGCTTGAAAATTGTAGTCTAGGGGAAACAATATTCGCCTCATATAAAGTTCTGCTTTTAAATTGCTGACACAGAATTTATATGGTGCCAACATATCAGGCTGTAAGCGGGAAATAGTGCCAGGAATTTATTCAAGTTTACAATGGGGTTTAAAGAGTTTTTTCTTTGTCACAGCCTCCAGTAGCCACATCATTAATAGGAATGATCGAATACCTCAATTATTCGGCTTCGCGAATATTTGCCGAATAGGTCGCCGCTATTCGACTATTTGCGAATATTCGATGCGCAATGTAAGTCTATGGAAAACCCAAATAACAACTATTCGGAACTATTTGGGCTTCCCATAGACTTACGTTGCGTTTCGAATATTCACATAGTGGCGACCTATTCGTCGGATATTCGTGACGCCGAATATTTGAGGTATTCGATCATCCCTAGTCATTAACACTTTACCAGAGGTGTATCCAAAAATTTTACCTGTGAGGTCATCAGGGTGCTGAGATTGTGTCAAGTGATGCAAGCAATGTATTTTTAAGTTGATTTGTGATTGAAATAAAGGAAATTCAAGCAATGTAATTATTGCTTACATAGCTTTTATTTCCACACCAAAACACTATCTGATGTTAAAGGCATTTTATGGTGATTTGGCATCCTCAACCTTTATAGGGGTGTCAAGCCTAAATAAGTCTGCAGTCACTCAATCAAGCCTCCCAGCGCACACACTGTGTGCTGCTAGGATTCGCTGATATCTGTCAAACTGCATCATGTGAATGCCATGACAATTGGGAGAATATGAAATTAAGTCTGTCCATGGTTGAAAAGCAAGAGGTGGATATCCAATCAAAATATTGGAGTCAACCAGTCAGCTCATCACAATGTCTATTAGTTCTGGCACAACACAAACGGCAGTGGAGGCGGCTCGTATGCTTTCCAATAGTGAAATCACAGACGTCCTTGCGAGCACCGGCCAACACATGTTACACAAGTCTGAAATGGTGGCCTGAAAAAAGGTGAAAGAAGCCTTGACTTCAATATCATCATAAGAAGTGTCAGTTCGAGTTTGCCAAAAAGTACGAAAAGTGGAAAGTAGAAGATTTGAAATGGGTGATTTGAAGTGGCAAAACAAAAGTCAACAGACTAAAGCCTGCTTTACACGCTGCAATGCATCTTACAATGTGTCGGCGGGGTCACGTCGTAAGTGACGCACATCCGGCATCGTAAGTACATTGCAGTGTGTGACAGGTACGTGCGATTGCGATTGAACATTAAAACGTTCATCGCATACACATCGTACCTGTCTCTAGAATTGCATGTCAGATTGTTCATCGTACCCGGGGAAGCACACATCGCAGTGTGTGACACCCCGGGAACGATGAACAGATCTTACCAGCGTCCTGCGGGTCCCGGCCCACAATGCGGAAGGAAGGAGGTGGGCGGGATGTTTATGTCCCGCTCAGCTCCGCCCCTCCGCTTCTATTGGCCGGCTGCCGCGTGACGTCGATGTGACGTCGAACGTTCCTCTCAATCCAGGAAGTGGACGTTCGCCACCCACATCGAGGTCGTATGGAAGGTAAGTACGTGTGATGGGGGTTACTCGTATGTGCGGCACGTTCAACAAATTGAACGTGTCACACTTACGATGGGGGCGTTGCAAATCGCATACAAGATCGTATGCGAAATTGCAGCGTGTAAAGCGGGCTTAAGCTGTGATGGGTGCAAATGGGTCTGGAAGAATCAAAGGAAAAAGGGGCTAACAGATTGAGAAATTGAAGGAACTGTCAAGTTCAGTGGAGGAAGCCTAATGACTGTCATGCTCCCCGGGTCCCGACGTCGTTCCTCACTCACTGCTCCGGTCCCCGGGTCCCCTGCCTCCAGCCACACGTCCTCCTCGGCACCGCTCCCTGCTCTGGCCTCCGGCACCCGGGCGTCGCGCATGCGCATTAGGGTGTATGCGCGGTCACTGACCTCCTGTTAAAGGCCCAGCACTCCCTAACAGGATATTGCATCAGTCAGGGTCAGGTAGATTAGGAGCTTCCTGCCTGGAGGGCGTTGCCTGTTCTACGAGTTCTGCAAGCTAGGAGTCCAGGTCCCCATGTGCCTTGCCTGTGTTAATATTGTCTCTTCCATAGAGCCTGCTCAGCCTCCGTAACCGGCTCCTGAATCCGGGATTGCCAAGAGGTCCTCCGGTGTCCGTCAGCGGGGAATCCCACCACCGTTACGTCTGCCTGTGCCCGTTTGTGATCCCCGCCTTCACCCGGCTGCCTCCCCATCACATCCAGCTAACACGGATCCCGCCTGAGCTTCCTAACTGGCACCCGTACCGGATTCCCGTAATTGTTTCCAAGAACTCTGTGGCTCCAAAGACTCCATTCTACCCGTTCCCTGAGGGACGCTATCCCGGTCCCGCTAGTACTCCGGCTACCGTGTACCTAGGCCCTCTGGTGGGGTGACTGGACAGTCCCTGTATAGGGGTTAACTCCAGGTTGCCTCACTGGGGGAGTCCGGTACACGGCCCAGAAGATCCACCATCACCCGGACCTAACAATGACATAGGGTTGTTCGCTAAAGGTACTGGATACTTGACCAGAATTGATTGTGGTCTCAATGCTCAGCTATATGTGTGTCCTTCAAGACAATTTGCTTCGCTCATTCGAGTACTATGGGTATGAAAAAGATGACATAGTGCTCCAGCAGGACAATGACCAGAAGCATATGTCTAGATTTGTGAAGAAATGGTTCAATTTCAATGAAGTACAGGAGTTGGATTGGCCCCCCACAGTCTCCAGACTTCAACTCAATTGAACACTTGTGGGTAGAGTTGAAGAAAAAGCTGTATATATACCTAAGTGAGTAGTACAACTTGCACCAACATTGGGAACGTGTAGATGAGACCTGGGATCAGATTTCGGCCAAAACATGCTTGAATCTGATAAACAGCATGCCCAGAAGGATTCAGGCAGTGTTGAAAGCCAAAGGTGGATTTGCAAAATAATACAAATTAAAATTTAGATGTTTAGGTGCAAAACGGTAACAATGTAGTGACATGACAAAAATCTGCATAACTAATCATATGCTAAATAGTTGCAGGTCAAACTTATATATGCTATAGCCAAGATGATTGTCAAAAAAATGATTGTAGTCTCACTTTTGAAGCTATAGTGGATGGTGAGATATTAATCCTGAAAGTCCAAAGTTTCAAAACATTGTTAATCTGGTGTCTTGGAGCAACAGAGGTAGACTCTGGCATGAAAGTGCTGTGTGCTGATTTATAGGGAACTAGCAAGAGTTAATCCCTGCTCGTCTGCTTTACTTGAGCACCTGTTGTGAGGGAGCCTATCGCATCTGCTGTCTCCATATACAGTATACTGTATACTGGCTTGGTCCTTACTCCTATGACAGCTATAACTTGTCTTAGTTGGTCTGGTGTGGTG
Organism: Anomaloglossus baeobatrachus; assembly: GCF_048569485.1. NCBI lineage: Eukaryota > Metazoa > Chordata > Amphibia > Anura > Aromobatidae > Anomaloglossus > Anomaloglossus baeobatrachus. The sequence goes on from NC_134354.1 coordinate 214,232,578, forward strand.
TCCCAGACTTTCTGGTTCTTGTAATTATTTTTGCTTTGTGTGGTTGTGGAGTTTACCCCAAGTGTCTTTTGCAGTTTCCTTTCTGCTCTTGTTTTTCTCCTGAATCTCTTATTGTCCTATCCTGTTGGTGCAGTATGTCAGAGTTTTGGTTTTCCCTTGTCTGTCTACAATTGTGTTTAACATCACACTCCTGTCCCATCCTTACTCCGTGGAAAGGGAGAAATCAGACTAGGTCTGGTCAGGAGCAGTAATTCGTATAGACCTGGCTCACTATGAATGCGGGTGCTCTAGGGAAACAGTCAATACTCCAAAAATACAAAATTATCCCCGGCACTCCAAGAGAAAAAAGAAACAATGTCTGGGTATTTTTGATGTTTTTTATTGTGAATAGTCTTATCTCGACGTTTCGGTCATACCTTGACCTTTATCAAGAGAATTAATCAGACTATAGAAAGAGAACATAAAAAAACAGAAATTAATACATAATACAGGAGAAAAATTACCAGGAGACACAGCTCCGGTTATTTATATACATTGTACACAAAAGGAGTATACGTTACAATGGTAAGGTACAGAGTCAAAGATATATATAAGATAATAACATCTGTATACACCCAAGAAGAAAGAACAACATCCGAAGTAATTGTTTACCAACTGGAAACTTATCATGTAAGTATCAGAAGAGACTAACAGGTAGACGTACCTATGAAGCAGAGAAATCGGTATGTGCATACTACTCGAGGGAGGGAGCAATACGAGTCACCACTCATATGAAGAGGAACTTATCAGGTGCGTATGAGCGCTAGGTGAAAGAAAGAATCATTAACAAAGGAAACCTATGCAGTGATTCTTGACTGTGATCGGTGAATAAGTAATATGTGAATACCTGTGACTGAATAATAGACAATCGGGATCAGCCAGTCAATAGTCTATGGGGTAATCATGTAGTGGTATTCCACCGAGGTAGAAAGTCGTATGTCGTGACTGGTTGTAGAAAAAAGAGAGCGAAATAAAGTAAGTGAGTAAAGCATGAACGGAGAAGAGGAGTAGAAGAAGGAGGGGGGGGGGGAAGGGGGAGGGGGAAGGGTTGGGTTGGGGGAGGGGGGGAAAGGAGAAAGGAAAAGATGGTGAGATCAGGCTGAAGGTAAAGATAAGTGTATATGAGAAGTTAAGACAAGGTACCTGTCCAATAATTGGCTACTGTATAGGTGCCATGCCAATCTTGTTAGTGAGCAGAGGACCTAATGGAGAAATTCTCGAGTGAACACATCAGTGAATAGAGAGACGTGTCTCTAAAATTGGTTATACTCCATTCACTACCTGTCAAACAGCATGAAATGGTGTGCGGGAGGTAATGTGTCTCTGGAAACTTGTGACACCAATACATTAGCTATAAGACATATAGCCCACAATGCCAAATGTTCTAAAAATAGAAAGATCTCATGAGAAAAAAAAAAATCCACAAACTGTATAACATCCAATGAGGTGAGTAACCTCCATCAACATGACTAATATTACTCACAATCTATGAGCAGCCGTGAAATAAGGTCGTATAGGAGACCTTCTTAAAGGAGTAGTGGAGTAGGTGAAATTGTCATGACAGTGTCGGTATTACACCTATGCTGCGGACTAGTGACATAAATAGACAGAGGTTAATGCAATGGTGTACTGATAAATCACCAGACCATGGACAAAACTGCTTCATAGGTACGTCTACCTGTTAGTCTCTTCTGATACTTACATGATAAGTTTCCAGTTGGTAAACAATTACTTCGGATGTTGTTCTTTCTTCTTGGGTGTATACAGATGTTATTATCTTATATATATCTTTGACTCTGTACCTTACCATTGTAACGTATACTCCTTTTGTGTACAATGTATATAAATAACCGGAGCTGTGTCTCCTGGTAATTTTTCTCCTGTATTATGTATTAATTTCTGTTTTTTTATGTTCTCTTTCTATAGTCTGATTAATTCTCTTGATAAAGGTCAAGGTATGACCGAAACGTCGAGATAAGACTATTCACAATAAAAAACATCAAAAATACCCAGACATTGTTTCTTTTTTCTCTTGGAGTGCCGGGGATAATTTTGTATTTTTGGAGTATTGACTGTTTCCCTAGAGCACCCGCATTCATAGTGAGCCAGGTCTATACGATTTATTGGACTTTATTTTTCCTGGGCTCCTATCATCCGTGTTTTTTCCTGACCTCAATGTCTTTCAATACTTTTTCATATGCTAATGAAGAGGTGACAAGTATCCTGTCAAGGGTCACCACACCACGCACTTTTTTATCAGTTCCCACTGAAGAGATTCGTACCCGCGACTATGAAAAGGAGCTAAAGAGATACACAGCTTTGGACTTACATTGCGCTACATTAGCTGAGTACCATAAAGTTCAGCGAATCCCGCGAGGCCTCAGAGTACCCCTTCGTCCTACCTTATTTTCGGATAACCCCGAATACTGTACAAAGTACGAAAGTATTTTAAACAAATGTTCGATGGACGTGATCATATTGACCATTGAGTTTCTCCAGAAAGAGATAAGCGAATTGGAACCCAAAATCAAATCCATCGAAGACCAATTCTCTAACACCTTACCAAGTGCCGAGTGGGACAGACTGAGACAGAAAACCAGAGAATCGATCGACACCTTCCAGAAAAATTTACAGGAGCGTAAAAGGACGAAATTCATCAGGGATCAAGAGGATTATCTTAAAGATCGTGTCTATAGGTGGCGCTCACAGGACACTAATCCCCCCTATCGCCCTAGCGTCCACAGATTCTCGGCCTCCTCTGGTTCTGATAGTGACTCTTACCCCACGTCATCCAATCGTTTTTTAGGGGCCAGATACACCCCAGGAGAAAAACGAGGAGGAGCCAGAGGAAGACCAGGTCATGTTCCTCGTATGCAGACCAGATCACAGGTATGACCACTGCAAATGACAATATTGTTGATAACTTGGTATTTAACATTTCGTCATATAACCTTTCACCCATTGAGTCACAGGTGTTGCAAAGGGGTCTCTCGTTTTGTCCCACTCCCAAGTTCAATCCCTTCAGGATGGACCAGGAGATGAGACGCTTTTTCAGGAACCTTCGTCTCAAGGCCCATTTTGCCTCCTCAGAGGGGGATACTACCCCTGAGGACGTAGGTTCGGGCTCTGGCACTTTTAGTCTCCGGGATCTTAAACTCAGTCTCACGAGTACCTTTCATCCCCCCAGGTCCTATCATCCCGTTGAGACTTACATTTCTCTGGTTTCCAATGATATGAATAAGATTTTACAGGACATAGATAGGGGCCTATACAAGATCAGACACAACTATACCCCTGAAGAAGATACAGCCATCAGGGAACTCCAGAATAACAAAAGTATAATTATTAAGCCAGCCGATAAAGGGGGATCCATTGTCATTCTGGACAAAACATATTATCTCTCTGAGATTTATAGACAACTACGTGACAATTCCACTTATTTGCCCGTCCCTCGAGACCCCACTCCTCAAATACGCGAACGGATCAGGGATACTGTTGACTACCACTTATCACAAGGCACGATTGACAAGAAATTGGCTGAGTATCTCATTAAATCTAACCCCGTAACACCCGTCTTTTATGTTCTACCCAAGATTCATAAAAATCTTCAGCAACCTCCCGGACGACCTATCGTAGCCTCCACTGAATCTATCCTTTCTCCATTGGCCATCTCCCTGGATAAGATTCTCACACCACTAATTCCTGTGATTCCGTCATACCTAAAGGACACGTCTGACTTTCTGTCTCATATCAGATCTTTCACCTCTCTTCCTCCCGATTGTCTTCTCGTGACCTTTGATGTAGACAGTCTCTACACAAGTATAGCACACAGCGATGGCATCCAAGCCGTCAACTGGTTCTTGGAACTTTATGGGTCACTGTCCCCTCTACAGCATTCTTTCTGTCTTGATCTCCTGCAATTGGTATTGGGCAATAATTTTTTCCTCTTCGAAGATCAGTTTTATATGCAGCAACGGGGCACAGCGATGGGTTCTAACGTAGCGCCTCCGTATGCAAATATCTACATGGCGCATTTCGAAGACACATTTGTGTACAGCCATTCGCTGTGGAAACAACATGCCATTGGATGGAGGAGATATATTGATGACATTTTTGTCATATGGCACGGTGATTCCTTATCCCTGGATACCTTTCACCAATATATCTCCTCCGCCCGTCCGGGTCTCACTTTTACAGTACACAGTGATCCCTTCCAGATTAACTTTCTGGACACCCTTGTCATTCTATCCCCTGAAGGGACTATCACGACTGATCTATACGTCAAACCCACCGACAAGAACAGCCTTCTGCTGTACTCCAGTTGCCACCCTCCACACATTAAAAAGTCATTGCCCATTTCACAGCATAAGAGAGTGGAAAGGATCGTTTCTGATCCTCAAACACAAGCAACAAGGTTTCGTGAGATGGGTGATAAATTCCTCTCACGAGGCTACCCTTCTTCCGTGGCATTCAATCGCTCTACCCGTGCCCGCAATGATGATGTCATTTCACCACGGATGCATTGTGTCCAGACATACCACCCTTTTTCGCCACTTTTTAAGGAGGTCATTACAAGACATTGGCCATTACTACAGAAGGCTTACCCCTCTATAAAAGAGTTCGGGATGTTCCCTATCTTTTGTCACAAACGAGCGAGGAACCTGAGGGATAGTCTGATCCGAGCCGACATAGGGTCATCAATCTCACCACGACAGACTTTCTTGGGACCACCCAAAACAGGTAACTTCCCATGCTTACACTGTCTCCAATGCAATAATTTGACCAAGGGTAACAAGTTCACACATCCCCATACTGGAAAAAACTTCACTATCAGAGGGTATCACACCTGTGAGTCTTCCTATGTGATATACCTGATCAAGTGTCCCTGCGGTCTCGGGTATGTTGGGGAGACTACCCAACATATCCGAGATCGCATCAGTAAACACAAATCAACGATCAGATGTAAGCAACTTTTACTACCCATCCCCCATCATTTTGACACTTTCCATCATACAGTAGCTCAATTGAGGTTTCAGGTCATTGAGCATGTTCCACTATTACGTAGGGGTGGCGATAGGGTCCGTAGATTAAAAGAAAGAGAAGCATATTGGATTTTCACGTTGGGTACACTGGAACCCCGAGGACTGAACCGAGAATATGAGGTCCATCTCTGACATGCTCAGGTCCTAGTTGTGGTCTCCGTAGACTCCTTTTAGATAAACCTCTTTTCCCATTTTTATGACTGTGATTTTTATGTCTCTGATTAGTTATGTAATTTATCAATATCACTTTACGAGAGTGATTTTAGATACAGATCTATGGTAATTGTAAGGTACCTGTTGTTTTGTGAATTCCTTACATTCTTATGTTTTCCAGGTTTAAATTCTTTCCTGTCATATGCCTACTAATTTATTTTTCTCCCCCTCTTTTAGGCTCTCTTCACTACGTGATTTCCACACATCACCGGTTCACCCCTGTGCTTTTAGTGGTCACATGTGAGGCACTCACTCCCTCACATCACGGAGGTCTATATGCCACTTCTCACTGTATTTCACGTGACTCACAACATCTAATAGTCCTCTATGTATACCTAGTGCTGCAGTACCAACCTTCACCACTACCGTTCCTATGCGCAGCAAGTCAGCTCCACCTGGAGCCGATCTCCTCATCACCACCTGCATTTAAGACGGCTCAGTTACACAGACCAACTCAGTAGCCAGCCACCATTCCCCCTGGACACAAGCCTGTATCATCTCATACACCAGGTATCAGTAAGAGCTTTTACTTTCATTTTTGTGACCGTTAATCTATGTTCTTTAACAGGTTCTCTTTATTCTCCATAGGTCTTTGACCTTTTTCCAAGTTACCACTTTTGAGCATAGCCCTGGCATAGGACACTGTTACCATATAGGCTGTTTCCCTTTTGAGGTATTGTTATGCTATTTATCAGTTTTGTCCATGGTCTGGTGATTTATCAGTACACCATTGCATTAACCTCTGTCTATTTATGTCACTAGTCCGCAGCATAGGTGTAATACCGACACTGTCATGACAATTTCACCTACTCCACTACTCCTTTAAGAAGGTCTCCTATACGACCTTATTTCACGGCTGCTCATAGATTGTGAGTAATATTAGTCATGTTGATGGAGGTTACTCACCTCATTGGATGTTATACAGTTTGTGGATTTTTTTTTTTCTCATGAGATCTTTCTATTTTTAGAACATTTGGCATTGTGGGCTATATGTCTTATAGCTAATGTATTGGTGTCACAAGTTTCCAGAGACACATTACCTCCCGCACACCATTTCATGCTGTTTGACAGGTAGTGAATGGAGTATAACCAATTTTAGAGACACGTCTCTCTATTCACTGATGTGTTCACTCGAGAATTTCTCCATTAGGTCCTCTGCTCACTAACAAGATTGGCATGGCACCTATACAGTAGCCAATTATTGGACAGGTACCTTGTCTTAACTTCTCATATACACTTATCTTTACCTTCAGCCTGATCTCACCATCTTTTCCTTTCTCCTTTCCCCCCCTCCCCCAACCCAACCCTTCCCCCTCCCCCTTCCCCCCCCCCCTCCTTCTTCTACTCCTCTTCTCCGTTCATGCTTTACTCACTTACTTTATTTCGCTCTCTTTTTTCTACAACCAGTCACGACATACGACTTTCTACCTCGGTGGAATACCACTACATGATTACCCCATAGACTATTGACTGGCTGATCCCGATTGTCTATTATTCAGTCACAGGTATTCACATATTACTTATTCACCGATCACAGTCAAGAATCACTGCATAGGTTTCCTTTGTTAATGATTCTTTCTTTCACCTAGCGCTCATACGCACCTGATAAGTTCCTCTTCATATGAGTGGTGACTCGTATTGCTCCCTCCCTCGAGTAGTATGCACATACCGATTTCTCTGCTTCATAGGTACGTCTACCTGTTAGTCTCTTCTGATACTTACATGATAAGTTTCCAGTTGGTAAACAATTACTTCGGATGTTGTTCTTTCTTCTTGGGTGTATACAGATGTTATTATCTTATATATATATCTTTGACTCTGTACCTTACCATTGTAACGTATACTCCTTTTGTGTACAATGTATATAAATAACCGGAGCTGTGTCTCCTGGTAATTTTTCTCCTGTATTATGTATTAATTTCTGTTTTTTTATGTTCTCTTTCTATAGTCTGATTAATTCTCTTGATAAAGGTCAAGGTATGACCGAAACGTCGAGATAAGACTATTCACAATAAAAAACATCAAAAATACCCAGACATTGTTTCTTTTTTCTCTTGGAGTGCCGGGGATAATTTTGTATTTTTGGTCAGGAGCAGGGCCTGGAATTTGACTCAGACGTCTTCACCATTACGAGTATCCCTAAGATTTGAGATAGAATAGGGCCCCTAGTGTGAGGGACAGCATAGGCGCCCATATCCCTAATTATCCAACAAGTCAAAGGATAATGCTATTGATAATAAGGGAGGACACTGTATCTAATATTGGATGATGCTATATATAATAAGGGAGGACTCTTTAATAAGGGATGATGCTACATATAAGTAAAGATACTGCATGTAATAAGGAATGACACTGTTCTTAATAAAGGAAGGCACTACATATTAAAAGACTATGCTATTCAAAATAAGGGAATAGATTGCATGTAATAAGGGAGGATATGGTAAATATTAAGGAACCGCGCTATGCATAAAAGAGGGCATCAAATGTTGAAGAGGCAACATTAAACATAATTAGGGGGGACACTGTTTGTAATTAGAGACAGTGATAAACATAATAAGTAAGAACACTGTATGTAATAAGAAATGATGTTATAAATAATAAGGAAACGTGCTATATTTAATAAGGAACAGGGCTGTACAGTCATATGAAAAAGTTTGGGCACCCCTATTAATGTTAACATTTTTTCTTTATAACAATTTGGGTTTTTGCAACAGCTATTTCAGTTTCATATATCTGATAACTGATGGACTCAGTAATATTTCTGGATTGAAATGAAGTTTATTGTACTAACAGAAAATGTGCAATCCGCATTTAAATAAAATTTGACCGGTGCAAAAGTATGGGCACCTTAACATAAAAGTGACATTAATATTTTGTAGATCCTCCATTTGCAAAAATAACAGCTTCTAGTTGCTTCCTTTAGCTTTTAATGAGTTCCTGGATCCTGGATGAAGGTATATTTGACCATTCCTGTTTACAAAACAATTCCAGTGCAGTTAAGTTTGATGGTCGCCGAGCATGGACAGCACGCTTCAAATCATCCCACAGATGTTCAATGATATTCAGGTCTGGGGACTGGGATGGCCATTTCAGAACATTGTAATTGTTCCTCTGCATGAATGCCTAAGTAGATTTGGAGCGGTGTTTTGGATCATTGTCTTGCTGAAATATCCATCCCCTGCGTAACTTCAGCTTCGTCACTGATTCTTGCACATTATTGTCAAGAATCTGCTGATACTGAGTTGAATTCATGTAACCCTCAACTTTAACAAGATTCCCGGTGCCGGCATTGGCCACACAGCCCCAAAGCATGATGGAACCTCCACCAAATTTTACTGTGGGTAGCAAGTGATTTTCTTGGAATGCCGTGTTTTTTTGCCTCCATGTATGACCAAACAACTCAATCTTTGTTTCATCAGTCCACAGGACCTTCTTCCAAACTGTAACTGGCTTGTCCAAATGTGCTTTTGCATACCTCAGGCGACTCTGTTTGTGGCGTGCTTGCAGAAACGGCTTCTTTCGCATCACTCTCCCATACAGCTTCTCCTTGTGCAAAGTACGCTGTATTGTTGACCGATGCACATTGACACCATCTGCAGCAAGATAATGCTGCAGGTCTTTGGAGGTGGTCTGTGGATTGTCTTTGACTGTTCACACCATTCTTCTTCTCTGCCTTTCTGATATTTTTCTTGGCCTGCCACTTCTGGGCATAACAAGAACTGTACCTGTGTTCTTCCATTTCCTTACTATGTTCCTCACAGTGGAAACTGACAGTTTAAATCTCTGAGACAACTTTTTGTATCCTTCCCCTGAACAACTATGTTGAATAATCTTTGTTTTCAGATCATTTGAGAGTTGTTTTGAGGAGCCCATGATGCCACTCTTCATAGGAGATTCAAATAGGAGAACAACTTGCAAGTGGCCACCTTAAATACCTTTTCGCATGATTGGATACACCTGCCTATGAAGTTCAAAGCTCAATGAGGTTACACAACCAATTTAGTGCTTTAGTAAGTCAGTAAAAAGTGGTTAGGAGTGTTCAAATCAAGAAATTGATAAGGGTGCCCATACTTTTGCACCGGTCAAATTTTGTTTAAATGCGGATTGCACATTTTCTGTTAGTACAATAAACCTCATTTCAATCCAGAAATATTACTGAGTCCATCAGTTATTAGATATATGAAACTGAAAAAGCTGTGGCAAAAACCCAAATTGTTATAAAGAAAAAAGGTTAACATTAATAGGGGTGCCCAAACTTTTTCATATGACTGTACAAATAAGAGAGAACACTCTACAGTCCCTGACAGAAGTTCTGTCACTTATCCATGTTATGTAAATAAAAGCTTATAACCTGACTTTAAATTCATCCATTGGTTTCATAAATTACTCTTTTGAAAGCTGAAACCCTCTCAATTTTGGTTTAGGTTATGAAAATAAAGTTGCTGAAATATCGATTATTTAATTAACACAGAAAGGTCAGATTTTGGCAAGACAAAAATTTTGTCGCCTTGTCATATAATGCAACCAATCCTAGTTTACATCCTCCCCTGTGCTCAATAAATGATCAGTTAATTATATTATTATTAATAATTAAAAAAAGATTTGAAGAGACTGGATATGTTTTTGACAAGCCCAGGCCTGGCAGACCCCGCAAGACAACTGCTTAGGAGGAACGTTTGTTGGTTAGAAAATCCAAAACCAGCCCCTCTTCCACTGCAGCAGAGCTCCATAAGGCCTGGTCACCTTACGGCCCTGTGTCAACTAGTACAGTTTGTAGGATTCTGTCTCGAAATGGCCTCCATGGTCGAATCAGTGCCCAGAAGCCAACACTAAACAAAAGGCAATTAAAAACCATGTGGCATTTGCCAAGTCCCACAGCCTGCTGAACAGATGGATGCTGGAAAAGTGGCAGAAGGTGGATTCCTCTGATGAATCTTCAGTTGAATTACACCACAGCTGCCGCAAATACTGCAGGAGATATACTGGAGCCCGTATGGATCCAGAAAACAGTTAAGTTTCGTGGTGGAAAGATCATGGTCTGGGGTACATTCAGTATGGGGGTGTGCAAAACATTTGCAAGGTGGAAAGCAATATCAATAGCCTAAAATATCAAGAAGTATTAGCTACCTCTTACATTCCCAATCATAAAAGGGGTCAAATTCTGCAGCAGGATGGTGCTATAGCTCATACATCCATCTCTACAACAAAGTTCCTCCTGGCAAAGAAGATCAAGGTGCTCAAGGACTGGCCAGCCCAATCACCAGACATGAACATCATTGAGCATGTTTGGGGTAGGATGAAAGAGGAAGCTTGGAAGACATAACCAAAGAATCTAGATGAACTCTGGGAGGCATGTAAGATTGCATTCTTTGCTATTCCTGATCACTTCATCAATAAATTGTATGAATCATTGTTGAACCGCATAAATGCAGTCCTTCAAGATCATAGAAGTCACACAAAATATTAAATATGGCTCTAATAGCACCACAACTTCATTCACCAATGTTATGCAACATATCTTTGTATTAGAAGTTAATTATTTGTTTGAATTTCACATTACTTTCTGTGGGCGACAAAACTTTTGTCTTGCCAAAATCTGACCTTTCTGTGTTCATTAAATGATCAATATTTCAGCTTTGCAGCAACTTAATTTTCATAACCTAAACCAAATTCGGGAGGGTTTCTGCTTTCAAAAGAGTAATTTATGAAACAAATGGATGAATTTAAAGTCAGGTTATAAGCTTTTATTTACATAACATGGATAAGCGACAGAACTTCTGTCAGGGACTGTATGTAAAACGGACACTGCTATTCATAAGGAAGGACATTACATGCAGTAAGTTAGGAACCTATAAATAAATAGGGACAACACTGTATGTGATAAAGGACTGCCTATCCTTGAGCGACAATCGTTGCAGCCATACTATTCTGCAAAAAGTACATTTACCAAAATTGTTGCTTTAACCACAAATTCTTCATTTTTACTAGCGTAAATTTGTTGTGCAATTTCTCCTGAGTTCTCCAATACCCCATAAGTGATCAAAAACTACTTTTGATGCCCAGTACACAGTGGAGAAGGGAAGGAATGCCATATTCAAATTTAGATTTAGTTGGACTGGCCTGGAGGTGACATGTCACATTGGTAGAGCCCCTGAGGTGCTAGAATAGCAGAAGTACCCAACAAGTGAGCCCATATTACAAACTACAGCTATCAATGAATTAATCTAGGAGTGCAATGAGCATATTGACACTACAGATGTGTTACAACATTTTATGCTATTGGGCAGTGAAAAAAATAATTACATTTTTACCATTAGGCTGTGTTCACACACTGCGTTTTTTACCTGCGTTTTTGGTGCGTTTTTGCTGCAGAAATTTCTTGAGAAATTCTTGTAACCTTTCCGCAGACATTCCCCAGCCAAACCTATGGCAAAAAAAATTAGCTGTGCACACACTGCGTTTTTTTCTTAAGAAAATTCTTTCAGTAGATTTTCTTAAGAAAAAGAATGAGCATGTCACTTCTTTTCTGCAGCTAACTGCGTTAGTTACCATAGATAATGGCACAATAACGCAGGGAGCAACCAGCGGTAAAAACGCACCAAAAACGCACCGAAAACGCACCAAAGAAAATTTCTTGAGAGTGAAGGCTTAGCGCACCTGCGTGAAAAAACGCACCAAAAACGCACCTGCGTTTTTACCGCGATTCGGTGCGTTTTTTCACGCAGGTGCGCTAAGCCTTCACTCTCAAGAAATTTTCTTAAGAAATTTCTTAAGAAAAATCCTTTTTCTAGTGTGCGCATAGCCTTAAAGTGTTGTATTAACCCCAGATTTCCAATTTTCACAAGGAGAGAAGGTAAAAAAGGCCCCAAAATATGTTACACAATATCTCCTGAATACCCCACATGTGACTGCACAGGACTGTTTGGGCACACTGCAGGGTTTGGAAGAGAAGGAGCGCCAGTTGACTTTTGGAGCCCATATTTTCCTAGAATAGTTTGCGGGCTCCATTTGCAGAGCCCCTAACTGCCAGAAAAGCAGAAAATGCCTCAAGTGACCACATTTTGGAAATTACACCCCTCTGGGAGTTCATCTACAGGTGTAGTAATTATTTAGTCTCTGGAAAATACCCATGGAGTCAAACACAATGAATATTGAAGAATTAAAAATAGCAAATAAGCCCTTCTAATGGCCAGTACCTTTATGCCAAACTCATGCTTCTGGAGACACACACACCCATAAGCGGGCTGTCCTCACTACAATAATACCAAAGACTTTTCCAGAGCTTTTGTGCTACCAGTAACATGGAAGCCCCCTATATTTCCATTAACAGATGACGGACCTGAGTGGGAACTTGTGTTTTTGTGTGTTAACCCTTTCACGACCGGCCGATTTTTCGCTTTCCGTTTTTTTTTTTCGCCATTCTTTTTCTGAGAGACGTAACTTTTTTATTTTTCAGTCAATATGGTCATGTGAGGGCTCATTTTTTGCGGAACGAGCTGTACTTTTAAATGAAACCATCAGTTTTACCATATTGTGTACTAGAAAATGGCAAAAAAATTCCAAATGCTGAAAAATTGCAAAAAAAGTGCGATAGCACTATAGTTTTTGAGATATTTTATTCACTGTGTTCACTATATGGTAAAACTGATGTGTGGGTGTGATGCCTCAGGTCAGTGCGAGTTCGTAGACACCAAACATGTATAGGTTTACTTTTATATAAGGGGTTAAAAAAAAATCGGAAGTTTGTCCGAAAAAAGTGGCGCACGTTTTACGCCATATTCCGTGACCCATAGCGTTCTCATTTTTCGGGATCTTAGGCTCAATGACGGCTTATTTTTTGCGTCTCGAGCTGACGTTTTTACCGGTACCATTTTTGCGCAGATGCTACGTTTTGATCGCCTCTTATTGCATTTTGCGCAAAAGTTGTGGCGACAAAAAAACGTCGTTTTGGCGTTTGGAATTTTTTTGCCGCTACGCCGTTTACTGATCAGATTAATTGATTTTATATTTTGATAGATCGGGCGTTTCTGAACGCGGCGATACCAAATGTGTGTATATTTTTTATTTTTTTAACCCTTTAATTTTCAATGGGGCGAATGGGGGGTGATTTGAACTTTTAGGTTTTTTTGTTTTTTTTTAATTTTTTAAAACTTATTTTTTTACTTTTTTTTTTTATTTTACTAGTCCCCCTAGGGGGCTATTGCGATCAGCATTCCGATCGCTCTGCAGTATCTGCTGATCACAGCTGGAAGGCTGTTAACAGCAGATACGCTGTCTTTCTCTTTTGCTGTGCCCCGGGCACAGCGAAAGTGAAACCAATTCATGTGTAGTACAGGAGTCATCACATGACCCTGTACTACCATGACAACTATCGGGAGTCACGTGATCGCGTCACGTGACTTCCGGTTTCGGCGGTAAGTAAAACTTTACCGCGATTGCGCTTATAATGGCGCTGTCATGTATTGACAGCGCCATTATAAGGGGTTAATCGGCACGAGCAGATAACGATTCTGCTCGTGCCTAGCAGGCACACATCTCAGCTGTGAAAATCAGCTGAGATGTGTGCCGATCGCGGCATGCTGCCGCCGGAGGACCGCGGGCAGTAAGATTATGTCATTTAGTACGTAATTTTACGGCCCGCGGTCGTTAAGGGGTTAAGTTAAATGCTATTTGGTGGCAATTTGGGTACAGAATATTTCGGATCAATTCATGATTATCCTGGTCTCTATGCTGAGCACTTACATCAAGGTTTCATCTACATCTTCAAAATAAGTGATTCAGATGAAACCCCTGATGGATTCATTCACTATAAGGAGGCAGCAGTTACTTTGGACTATGTTTGGCCTCTGTTCAACAGGGTTCGTCTTTTCAAAGGTGCACAAAACTGTTGATGACAATTTTGTGCATGCTTAAAAAAACATGTACATAGATGGACACCGCCAAACCACAGGCCAGATGGGCATTCAAAGTGACTTCCTCTGCCTCATTACAGGGAACTTTCCTTTGGTACGTTTGTCTGAATCACATTTTTCAGAGATTTAGGGCTACTTTGCACACTACGTACATCCGGCCTTGCTGTCGATATCGTAGTGTGTAAATCCTTTTTGATACGATTAATGAGCGCAAGTGTCGTAATCGTATCATCGGTGTAGTGTCCGACATTTTCATAATTTCGCTGCAGCGACGGTACGATGTTGTTCCTCGTTCCTGCGGCAGCACACATCGCTGTGTGAGAAGCCGCAGGAGCGAGGAACATCAGCTTACCTGCGTCACCACGGCTCACGCCGGCTATGCGAAAGTACGGAGGTGGGCGGGATGTTTACGTCCCGCTTATATCCGCCCCTTCACTTCTATTGGCCGCCTGCCGTGTGATGTCGCTGTGACGCCGCACGACCCGCCCCCTTAGGAAGGAGGCGGGTCGCCGGCCAGAGCAACGTCGCAGGGCAGGTAAGTCCATGTGAAGCTGCCGTAGCGATAATGTTCACTACAGCAGCTATCACAAGATATCGCTGCTGCGACGGGGGCGGGGACTATCGCGCTCATCATCGCATGCATCGGCTTGCGATCTCGTAGTGTGCAAAGTACCCCTTACATGTAATAATTTTATTCAAGTATTTAAGAACAGCACTGCAAAAATATAGTGCCTTTGAGCCATAGGCGAGAGGCATTTGTGGGAAATGGAGCAACAGCCCTGTGCAGACGTGCATGCCTTAAACCCATACCCGCGGGACCCATGCTGTGTTCACAGGACCCGGGAGGAAGAAGGGACAGCAGCACATGTAGAAGACCGGGAAAGTGCAAGAAAGGATGCGGCCTGGCAGTGAGGATGAGTGAGTCTGCACCCTGCGGGGACACTGGCACTACACCCCTCCCTCAAATTAATCATCAGTGATGCTCCTTTCAGGGGATGCTGTGTCTCTACTATGTCCTTTCTTGCTCTCTGTGCAGTGTGTGATCTGCCAGGATGCTGGCGACTGGTGATGTCACTTCTGCAGCTTGACACTGCTCTGTTTCTGATAGATTATTATTGATCTGAGCTGACAACAAAGCAGATGCTGTCACTGTGCAGATTGCAAAATGCACAGCGAGCAGGGTGGGACACAGCAGGGATTGCAGGGACACCAGGAAAACAGTAAGGACACAGTAGCCCCTAAAAAAAACATCACTGTTGACGCTTTGTTGCAGAGAGGGTTTATAAAGAGGAACTGCTCCTGATATTTGTCTTTATAAGAAAGCTATGTCTGTAAAATATAACATTGTCCATATTGGTGAAGAAGAGATGCTCGTATCAGCTGAACTTGCATCATCCAAGTCAATGACAAAGCATCCTTGTAGCCATTTATTGTAAAAATGTTAGGTTCTTTTAGTTTGAGAGGGAAAGAACTTGGAAAGGGCAAGGGTAAGAATATAGTTGGAGCTGGATGTTACTTTTTATCATGCAGGCATTAATGAGTGGCAATCATTACAATTTTATTTCCTAAAAGGCCACTGGGGTCAAGACATTCAGAAGCAACTTTACAATGGAGAGGAAGGAGGTAGCTGAATGGGACTTTATTGATACATTAAAAACAAACAATGATTTACATTATGCCAAGCTTCTCATGATGCAGTGCATCATCCATTTGTCTTACATAGAATTAGTATTTTTCAGAAGTTGTGGTAGACCCCAGTCTTTGCTAAACACCAAAGCAGCAAAAAACTTCCTAAAAATGCACATCAAGCAAAGTGGTACAATTGTGACGTCTGAAGAAACTTTAGTCTTTGCACTCACAGATGTAACAAATATGTTTTGCCCAGGCAAACATAATGTGAATTAGTTTTGAAAGGTGTCAGCTGAAATATCTATTCAATGATTCTTGCTAACCTTCAGGACTGAAGGTGTGAGGACACTGCCTTAATTTGGTTTTCCGTTTTCAGAAAACACATGTTCCCAATGATGGTTTAGAATGACAAACTGTACATTTTTCACCCTCTCTGTTTCCTTTACTGAGTCCCAGCCGTTTAAAAGGGTTGTCCGGTCTAAAATGGCAAGTCTGCCGTCCCTATATGTGACTGAAGACTTGTGAATACTCAGTGTGCAGTGCACTACGTGCTGTGAGTAGTCTCCAGTGTCGGCGCCAGTACTGGTGGTCATGTGACCGCAAGTATGTGATATGCATACTCCCAGCTACAATCAGTCTAGAGACAACATAAATGGTTTCAGCTCACCTCCTTAGTCCATGTTTCTTCATTTGGACCTCGTATGCGCTCAACCATAGTATACGGAAGTAAAATAAATCTTGGAATCCAGCTCTACAAATGTTACATTTCTTAATCTTTACAATATGAAACAAACTGCACATGCCAATTTTCCTGCTGGCCCAAACAAGCATTTCAGATGTCAAGCATCTAAGATTAAGTGACTACTTGCTATTTGCTAGAGCCTCTGATGGTGAGGATAGGCTTGGTCACACGTTTTACTCAGGTACCACTGCTGGGCAGTCCCAGGTCTGCAGAAGCTGGTACAGATGTGCTAAGGTAAAGACATGGTCAGATAATCTGAGGTCAGGGTAGGCAGCACAGGTTCAATATAAATAGCCGAGGTCAGGAATGGAGAGATCAGCATAAATGGTAACCGAGTTGGACAATAACAGGGGAGACAGACGCAAACTAGCACTATTGGGACTAGAAATAAGATACCTATAACCTATGTTCAAGAGTTCTTGAATTGTAAGATGGGCAAGCCATTGTTTTTTTTTTAACCACCCTAAAGGAAAATCTCCACAATTCAGAAATCTATACACAACTGTCTACCCCACAAACTGTGCGCATTGCGCAAGAGAAAATTTCTGCACACTTCAATGATGTAATAGTCCAATACTACACCCATACACACCACTTGAGTACAGCGACCTGTTTTAAACATGAATCTTCCTAGATTTTCTTCTCCCATCCAATTCTGGTACATGGTTGGGTTTTTTTTTCAGATTTTACAGAAAAGTCCCATATTAGTTATTTTTGAATACCTGTTTTAATTGTTCAATTTATCAACCAAACAACATAAATTCCACGCTGATACGGCATGCTATTGCCCAAGTTTCATTTTCGGCAAAGAAGCTACGAGTACTTACTTCATTATGTAGCATTTTATGGTTTGGTAACTTTCATTGCATTTTATTTGAAGGAGAGATGATTAATAGCACATAGTGAGTCTGTCTGAATCAATACTGTCAATGGCTCCATCAGCACATACACGGAATCCCATTTTGTGGGGTTCAGACGTGAGCCCTGACAGTCACCGAACCTACGGTAAAATACTGTCCCGACCTCACCGCCAGCGGATCCAGGAAGGCAGCGAGTGTCCGAGAGAAGAGTGGACCCACTGGACCACAGGGGAACCCAGACTTACCCTTTAGCAGATGGAGGGGCTTGACTAAGCGCCCGCCTCATGGCTGGACGCCAGGTGCCATTCCCAGGGCAGGAGATCGGGACTGTGGCAGCTGAGCGGGCCAGGGTGACAGCCAGACTGGGGTACAGAACACAGAGCAAGGACCTGAACAGGAAAAAGAAAGGTAAGCACCAGCAGACATCAGGCACGAGACACCAGGAGTAGGACGTCAGGCACGGGTCCACAGGCATAGGTCATGGACATCGGGTCAGGCTCCAGACATCGGGCAGAAGTCATCAAACACTGGACATCGGGTAAGGCTCCAGACATCGAGCAGAGGTCATCAGACACTGGCCGTCGAGTACTGTAAGCATGGACCGCAACAGAGCAGTGCAGGCCCGGGCATGGACCACAGCAGAGTGATGTCGGCACAGCAGGTACATCCAGACTTAAGGTTATATAAAACACGACTTTATTCACAGGACATGGCAGGACTTCGGATACATCACACAGCTACATAACAAGAAAAACATCAGGGCTTTGGGTACACCACATGGCAGAAACACAAATACAGGACACAGGACCAGGCTGGAGTCCAGGGGGAATGCCAGTAACCAGATACCTTGGTCACTGAATATGCAGATACATGAGCACTCTGGGACAATGGTTAACCAGACTGCAAACAGGATACCAGACAGGTGACCGGACTCAGGGAGTTAACTGGACTCAGGAACAGAAGACCGCAGCCCTTCAAGAATATAGGAAATAGGACCAGGCTGGAGTCCATTAGGATTTCCAGTATACTGGACTCAGGACCAGAAGACACCAGCCCTTCAGGAGGAAAACATACAAAAACACAAACAAAATGCTCCTATCAGGAGGAGGAGACTTAAATAGCAGGTGCATCCCAGCAATAGGCTGGGGACACCTTAGCAAGGTGCGCACATCTCCCTATAAAAGATGAGAAAGTGTGCGCGCGCAGCCCCTAGGCTGGAGAGCAGGAAACCCAACACACCATGTGCAGAGCCTGCAGCCTAGGTGGGAGCAGAGCCGACCATAACGTGGGCATCCACCGGCAAACACAGCCGGGGACTGCACATATGCGGCGGCAGAGAAGAGGGAAGCAGGTACACTGCACAAGGTACAGAGGGACGCCGGCATCCCTAGTATGCCAGCGTGACAAATACTATGTTAACACAGTCTACAAACTTTTGGGGATCCTCTCACTTTATAACTGTCCAAATGAAACAAGTAGCCTCTATAAGTCATATATTTAGTTCCATTTATTTTGGATCCAAACCTCTTTTCCAATGAGCATTTTTCTATTTGCATTTAGGTCACTTTTTTGCAGCATGCTCTATTCGTTCCAACTTTGTTTCAGCTTTTTACATTAACATCAAAATAGCTTCTTTAAAAAATGAAAAAGAAGTCTGGCACATGGTTGTGTCACTAAGTTGCAAAAAGTACAAAAACTAGAGGTACTGTAGCTAGCAATATGTTTTTGGTGTTCTATTAAAGGGAATCTGTCAGCAGGTTTTTGTTATATAATCTGAAGACAGCATGCTGCAAGGGTTAAAACATAGACTTTAGGGATACCTGTCTTGTCAATCTGTTGTTAGTTGCTTTGCTTGTTTAAGCAGCTGGACTTATCATTGCCCAGACTACATTGTCACTCGCACGGCAGTCCAGCACACCCCCTCCTGTGATTGACACCTCACTGTCAATGTACAATCTCTATTGAGAGCCTGGTGTGGGCAGGTACAGCTCTCCCAGTTCTGCTATGTGTCTAAAGTTAAGAATTCTGATTATGTTAGAACGGCTGCACCCAGTAATCTAATTGATACATTGTTAGATTCAGGGCCTCTTAGCCTATATCATGCTTCTCTCAGATGAGGTATCAAAAACCTGCTGACAGATTCCTTTTGAGTTTCAGTTAGATGACAAGGTGATTATATAGATTATAACAAACTGAGTGCAAAATAGTAGTTTGTGAGAAAATGGAATTTGCTTATCTTTGGTGAGCAATGTTTCCTTGTGGTTGTTGTTACATTAAGATTATTGCACAACTAAAAATGTGACACAGCTAACTTTTCCTGTATGACCTACAAAATATATGAATATTATTATTATACATGGATAGTTAAAAAATGTCACATTTAAAAAAACAAACACTTTTTTTCAATATTTCCTCCATACAAAAACAATTTCCAAAATATTGACAAGACTGTTTCAAAGAACATTTTTTTTTTACCCATTTTTTACCCTTTTCGTGAAAGTAAAGTTTATAGTGTCACATAAAAAATGACTCCTAAAATATCAAATTTTTTAATACAAAATTTAAAATACACATACAAAACAACCTTAAGGTATCTAAACAACCAGGAAGACTGAATTAGAGACTCCAGCTGGTTAGGCAGTAGAAAAGCCAGTGATATGTCCCAAAATTTGGGTAGTTATATCACTTGGCCAATCAACTTTATGATAACTGGATGCAAATATGGTTTTGTATGTGTATTTTAAATTTTGTATTAAAAATTTGATATTTTTTTTTCTGTGACACTACTTTCGTTGTTTGTTACTCTAACACATTTTTTTTCTGTGAATTATAAAGTAAGGTTTATAATATAACTTTCATTACAAAATCTTCAGTTTTACTTAACACCTTAACGACCGTGGGCAGTAAAATTACGTCCTAAATGTCATAATGTTACTGCACGCGGGCCTCTGGCGGCAGCATGCTGCGATCGGCACACATCTCAGCTGATTTTCACAGCTGAGATGTGTGCCTGCTAGGCACGAGCAGAATCGTTATCTGTTCGTGCCGATTAACCCCTTATATGGCGCTGTCAATATGTGACAGCGCCATTATAAGCGCGATCGCGGTAAAGTTTTACTTACCGCACGATACCGGAAGTCACGTGACGGGATCACGTGACTTCCGATAGTTGTCATGGTAGCACAGGGTCATGTGATGACTCCTGTACTACACCTGACTTGCTTTCACTTTCGCTGTGCCCGGGGCACAGCAAAGAGAAACAGAGCGTATCTGCTGTTTACAGCCTTGTAGCTGTGATCAGCAGATACTGCAGAGCGATCGGAATGCTGATCGCAATAGCCCCCTATGGGGACTAGTAAAATTAAAAAAAAAAGTTAAAAAAAAGTTTTAAAAAATTAAAAAAAAAACAAAAAAACCTAAAAGTTCAAATCACCCCCCATTCGCCCCATTGAAAATTAAAGGGTTAAAAAAATAAAAAATATACACACATTTGGTATCGCCGCGTTCAGAAACGCCTGATCTATCAAAATATAAAATCAATTAATCTGATCAGTATACGGCATAGCGGCAAAAAAATTCCAAACACCAAAACGACGGTTTTTTGTCGCCACAACTTTTGCGCAAAATGCAATAAGAGGCGATCAAAGCGTAGCATCTGCGCAAAAATGGTACCGTTAAAAACGTCAGCTAGAGACGGAAAAAATAAGCCGTCACTGAGCCATAGATCCTGAAAAATGAGAACGCTACGGGTCACGGAATATGGCGTAAAACGTGCGCCACTTTTTTCGGACAAACTTCCGATTTTTTTTAACCCCTTATATAAAAGTAAACCTATACATGTTTGGTGTCTATGAACTCGCACTGACCAGAGGCATCACACCCACACATCAGTTTTACCATATAGTGAACACAGTGAATAAAATATCTCAAAAACCATAGTGCTATCGCACTTATTTTGCAATTTTTCTGCATTTGGAATTTTTTTGCCGTTTTCCAGTACACTATATGGTAAAACTGATGTTTTCATTTAAAAGTACAGCTCGTTCCGCAAAAAATGAGCCCTCACATGACCATATTGACTGAAAAATAAAAAAGTTACGTCTCTCAGAAAAAGAATGGCAAAAAAAAAAAAACGGAAAGCGAAAAATCGGCCGGTCGTGAAGGGGTTAAAGGGCATCATCAATTTAACTTTTAACTAGCAGGACCTGTGTGAAGTCATACCAATGTGGCCAGAAGGGGTGCGGCTTAAGCAAACAAAAAAATGTTGCTTCTTAATATCAGCTTTGTTGGCTGAGGCCCCGCCCCTTCGGATTACATGGGTATGACCTAAACACAGGTCCTGCTAGTGAAAAGTTAAATCGATTGTATAATACCTATGCTAATTCTAACAGGGGGAGGGGATAACTATGAATACCCCACAGACATTATCTGATCCTCAAAGCAAGAAGGCCTGCGGAGACACCATCACATGTTTCTCAACGCTGGCAGGAAACTAGCCAGGTCTTTCACCGGGAAGGAACAACCACGGGAAGGGCAGTCTCCACTCAAGGAGACCACCTATGCCAAACATGGTATCCATCCACAGACAGCCGTTTCGGGGTATTTGCCCCTCATCAGTGTGGAGTAGGAATCTGGCTAGTGGGACATTGCCTAGTAAAGACTATGTGAGCAAGGATGGTTGACCTTAGGGAGATCAACATCCACCACTGCGGAGACACCATCACGTGTTTCTCAACGCAGTGATTCTAGAGCAATGCCCCCTGGGAAATATTCAAAGCAAGAAGGCCTGCGGAGACACCATCACATGTTTCTCAACGCTGGCAGGAAACTAGCCAGGTCTGTCACCGGGAAGGAACAACCACGGGAAGGGCAGTCTCCAGTCAAGGAGACCACCTATGCCAAACATGGTATCCATCCACAGACAGCCGTTTCGGGGTATTTGCCCCTCATCAGTGTGGAGTAGGAATCTGGCTAGTGGGACAATGCCTAGTAAAGACTATGTGAGCAAGGATGGTTGACCTTAGGGAGATCAACATCCACCACTGCGGAGACACCATCACGTGTTTCTCAACGCAGTGATTCTAGAGCAATGCCCCCTGGGAAATATTCAAAGCAAGAAGGCCTGCGGAGACACCATCACATGTTTCTCAACGCATGTGGATGGATACCATATTTGGCATAGGTGGTCTCCTTGACTGGAGACTGCCCTTCCCGTGGTTGTTCCTTCCCGGTGAAAGACCTGGCTAGTTTCCTGCCAGCGTTGAGAAACATGTGATGGTGTCTCCGCAGGCCTTCTTGCTTTGAATATTTCCCAGGGGGCATTGCTCTAGAATCACTGCGTTGAGAAACACGTGATGGTGTCTCCGCAGTGGTGGATGTTGATCTCCCTAAGGTCAACCATCCTTGCTCACATAGTCTTTACTAGGCAATGTCCCACTAGCCAGATTCCTACTCCACACTGATGAGGGGCAAATACCCCGAAATGGCTGTCTGTGGATGGATACCATGTTTGGCATAGGTGGTCTCCTTGACTGGAGACTGCCCTTCCCGTGGTTGTTCCTTCCCGGTGAAAGACCTGGCTAGTTTCCTGCCAGCGTTGAGAAACATGTGATGGTGTCTCCACAGGCCTTCTTGCTTTGAATATTTCCCAGGGGGCATTGCTCTATAATCACTGCGTTGAGAAACACGTGATGGTGTCTCCGCAGTGGTGGATGTTGATCTCCCTAAGGTCAACCATCCTTGCTCACATAGTCTTTACTAGGCAATGTCCCACTAGCCAGATTCCTACTCCACACTGATGAGGGGCAAATACCCCGAAACGGCTGTCTGTGGATGGATACCATGTTTGGCATAGGTGGTCTCCTTGACTGGAGACTGCCCTTCCCGTGGTTGTTCCTTCCCGGTGAAAGACCTGGCTAGTTTCCTGCCAGCGTTGAGAAACATGTGATGGTGTCTCCGCAGGCCTTCTTGCTTTGAATATTTCCCAGGGGGCATTGCTCTATAATCACTGCGTTGAGAAACACGTGATGGTGTCTCCGCAGTGGTGGATGTTGATCTCCCTAAGGTCAACCATCCTTGCTCACATAGTCTTTACTAGGCAATGTCCCACTAGCCAGATTCCTACTCCACACTGATGAGGGGCAAATACCCCGAAACGGCTGTCTGTGGATGGATACCATGTTTGGCATAGGTGGTCTCCTTGACTGGAGACTGCCCTTCCCGTGGTTGTTCCTTCCCGGTGAAAGACCTGGCTAGTTTCCTGCCAGCGTTGAGAAACATGTGATGGTGTCTCCGCAGGCCTTCTTGCTTTGAATATTTCCCAGGGGGCATTGCTCTAGAATCACTGCGTTGAGAAACACGTGATGGTGTCTCCGCAGTGGTGGATGTTGATCTCCCTAAGGTCAACCATCCTTGTTCACATAGTCTTTACTAGGCAATGTCCCACTAGCCAGATTCCTACTCCACACTGATGAGGGGCAAATACCCCGAAACGGCTGTCTGTGGATGGATACCATGTTTGGCATAGGTGGTCTCCTTGAGTGGAGACTGCCCTTCCCGTGGTTGTTCCTTCCCGGTGAAAGACCTGGCTAGTTTCCTGCCAGCGTTGAGAAACCTGTGATGGTGTCTCCGCAGGCCTTCTTGCTTTGAATATTTCCCAGGGGGCATTGCTCTAGAATCACTGCGTTGAGAAACACATGATGGTGTCTCCGCAGTGGTGGATATTGATCTCCCTAAGGTCAACCATCCTTGCTCACATTATCTGATCCTCAGCTGCTGTCACTAAAGAAGCTGCCGATTTTATAAACTTTACTTACTTGGATTTCAAAACCTATTTATCCGAGCTGACCACTAATGGTATGTAGAGAATCAGCCTGATAGTGATAGTACAGCACTGGCTATAGGTTATGTACGAAAATCCTGGTGATTGGTGACCTTTAAACTTAATCTCAAAAATGAATATACCCCACATCAAAAACTACTACATCTAATATTTTGTATGACCTCCATAATTTTTAAGGACAGCATAAAGTCTTCTAGGTATAGAATGGACAAGTTGGTGACATATTGCAACATCTTTCTTTTTCCATTGTTTATCCCCTTCACGTCATATCCATTTTCAGTTTTTGGCAGCCCAAAAAATTGTAATTTTGGAGTTGTTTTTTTTGGGAGGGGGGTTTCGCTACTCCATTTACCAATCAGATTAATTTATTTCATATTTTGATTGAGTATTTCTGAATGCAGTGATACCAAATATGTGTATTTTTTATTCTTTTCTAATTGTTTTATTTTCAATAGGCCAAAAGGGGGGTGATTTGAACTTCTGTGTATTTTGGGTTTTCTCTTCATATTTAAAAAAAATAAATAAATAAATAAATAAATCCGCTTTTTATTGCATTTACTAGTCCCCTTAGGAGACTTGAACCTGTGATTATCCAATTGCTTGTGCCACACAGAACAGTGCATTGGCACTGCGCTGTATAGCACAAATCCCAATCTCCTATGAACACCTGCTCACAGGTGGTGGATCATAATGACAACCACAGGGGTCCTCAACAGACTTCTGGCTATCATACCTACCCATCAGCACCCCACGATCACATAACTGGCGTGCCAAATGGAGCGGGGTCAATGACGTTCTCCCTGCTAGCATGGGTTAAATCCCGCTGTCAGAGATTGACAGTGGGATTTAACTAGTTAACAGACCAGGGTGGATTGACAGAAATAAGCTATCATGTGCAGGGAAATATGCGGGATCGGCGTGCGAGCCCGCATCAAAGGCAGAGACAAGACCTTGGGCATACCAGTAAATCACATGTTGAGAAGGGGTTAAGGATAACCTTTTTTTAGAGCCTAAAGGCTACTTTACCCACTGCGATATCGGTCCCGATATCGCTAGTGTGGGTACCCGCCCCCATCTGTTGCGCGACACGGGCAAATCGCTGCCCGTGCCGCACAACATCGCCCAGAGCCGTCACACATACATACCTGTCCGGCGACGTCGCTGTGACGGGCGAACCGCCTCCTTTCTAAGGGGGGCGGTCCGTGCGGCGTCACAGCGACGTCACTGAACCGCCGCCCAATAGCAGCGGAGGGGCGGAGCTGAGCGGGACGTAACATCCCGCCCACCTCCTTCCTTCCTCATAGCGGCCGGGAGGCAGGTAAGGGGAGCTTCCTCGTTCCTGCGGCGTCACACGCAGCGATGTGTGCTGCCGCAGGAACGAGGAACAACCTCGTTACTGCTGCAGTAACGAGATTTGAGAATGGACCCCCATGTCGCCGATTAGCGATTTTGCACGTTTTTGCAACGATGCAAAATCGCTTATCGGTGTCACACGCAACGGCATCGCTAATGCGGCCGGATGTGCGTCACGAATTCCGTGACCCCAACGACTCCGCATTAGCAATGTCGCAGCGTGTAAAGCCCGCTTAAATGCAGCGCACACTGCAAAAAAAGAAAGCAGTTTAATATTCTTATGCCCTAATTGTGACAAAAAAATATATATTTATAATCAAAACTGTGCATCCTACATTGCGAGACTTACAAAATCTTCATGATCAAAAAATGTAAATACAATTAATTTCCTCACATGTATTCATGCTGTAAAAAATATTTTTGGCACAACTCCTTGTTATAATAGTTCAATATTAGACCTGTACATGCTGTGATTGAAAAAAAAAAATAAATAAATAAATAAATAAATAAGTTACAGAAAAGTTTAAGAATTTACATCTATATTACCAGTCAAATGTAACAATCATACACAAGATAACTGCTGTCTGCTGCATAAATTACTTCCGTGAATGTTCCTACCTAGCAACATGGTTTTTTAGAGTTACATAATTTTTGCTAAGGGGGAAAGCTAAACAAAAATATATTTAAAAAATGCTTAAAAGGGTAGCCATAATTTGTATTTTTTATTTCATAAATCAATAGCACACATGAAAATAAGCAATTTTATAAAATATATCTTATCAGAGAAATCTGCTTCTTTCTCTGTCAGAAGTGATCAGTCATTATCCAAATTTTCAATTCTGGGGTAAAATCTGTATTGAAATCCCATTACTGGGATAGGATAGAGGCAGAGCTCTGCCCACTCCTTCCTCTTCTATTTACATACTTCTTCATTTTCTAAACATAACTTATTCACTCTTTAAATAAAGGGATTATTTTTTGACAGTTTGTAAAAAAAACTAATGCTTTTTTCTTTAGAAAAGAAAAAAGCTGTTGATACAGGAATAACTTTTGCATTCCTCATGTGAAAAAGCAATGGCTTCCTTCATTTGCACCTCTTATGTATCAAGAACAGCAAAGCAGGCATCTGCCCCAATAAGACTCATTTTTAGAACCGTTATTGTAATTTAAATAGCATAAATTCTACCTTCCCAAGACGGCTTTTTGGTGAGTTCATGGTGTTGCAGATTTTCTGCAGCATTTCTGCACAGATAAGGCTGCTTTCACACTTGCGTTTTTTTGCATCAGTTGCAATCAGTCGCCTTGAGGAATTACGGTATCCTGCAAAATATTTAGCAGGATTCCGTTGTTTCCCATAGACTTGTATGGACAACGGAATGCGACTGATGGCCTTGCGTTGCATCCGCCGCGTGACGGATCAGTCATGGAATGACTGACCGTCGGGTGGCAGGAATGCAGCATGTAGCGTTTTTTGAGCGGCGGAATCCTTTTTTTTCACTGCGCATGCTCAGCTCATGTTTAATCATTGAAATCAATGTCTCTTTCTCGGCGGCTGAACTATCAGCTGATCGCCCGGCGGCCGGCTTTTGTGAACGATCAGTTGATCGCACGGCAGCCGGCCTTTGTGAACAATCAGCTGATCGCCGGCGGCCAGCTACTGATCCGCTACCGGCGGCCGGGTGTTCAGCTGATCGTTCACAATAGCCGGCCGCTGGTAAAACTGTAAAAAAACAAAACAACGGATTGTTGTTTTGCAGCATCAGTCACATCAGTTGTGCCACTATCTGCAACGCATCTGTTGCATCAGTCACACAACTGATTGTGACTGATGCAAAACAACAGCCTAAGTTAAATTACTTTACTTTCATTTTTTTCATTGCGTCTTTCAGTGTTTTATTTACCTGCATTTTAATAGCATTTGGCACTGCAGTAAAGCTGGTTTGTTTTTAATACTTCCAGGTATTTGGCTTTGACAAAACTTTATTGATAGAGGCATGTATTTTTAAAGTATTTTCGCAGTGAATATGCACTAAAAATGCCTGTGCATTTTTTAACTGCAGATTTCCCACATCTAATGCAAGTCTATATGGAAAATCAGCACATAAAACTCAGTGTACCCTTAAGATCATTTAAATGTTTCAGATGTGAAACATGCAGTGTAGGTTAGTTTATGCAGCGTTAAAAGAAGACACAGTGAGCATGAGATTTCTATACGTCCCATCTACTTTGCTTAAACTGTAAGTTGCTGCTTTACTAACGCAGCAAATATATGTAGCTTCAAAAACCCATTGTGGGAAAACTACAAAACTGAACATGTTGTTAAAGCACCACTCCAACATTTGTTTTCTTTCATCCCTGGAGTGGTGCATTAAATCTACCTCATTTGCCCCTTGTCTTATGCTCACCCTCTGGCATCTTCACTTTTTACTGTCGCAGCTCCAGTCTCACAGCACTATCTTGTGACCATAACTCCTGAGTGGCCTGAAGTCAGAACTTATGTAACAATCTCTCAATGCAAGTCTATGAGAGTCAGAATGAGGCTGTCATAGAGTTGGATTGCCTTGTGACCTATGGCTTGCTGCATAATTTACTGGAGCAGCTGGCAGGTCACACAAACTACAGAAGACCATTCAGAATGGTGCTGAAAACAGTTTTAGACACCGGAGGTTGAATATAGGACTAGGGGTCGGAGACTTACATTTGAAGCATCATTCCAGTGGTGAAATAAAAAAACACTGGAGTTGTGTTTAAAAATGGGTATTGGTTACCACCGATCACCAACTGTTTTTCCCTTGAGGGTACATTGAGATCACTTGGCAATAATAAGGCTGTGTTTGCATTAAATAACTCAACACAGTTCTAGGAAACCTTGGAATGTTCTAAACATAATTTCGAAGCAATTAATGCAATCTGCGGAGAATATAATTTTAATTTTTGGGGAAAACTCAACAATGGAAAGAAATTTAAAACAAACAACTCCTCTCCTTTTTCATATATTTATGTTCTGGCAACAACTGAAATTATTTTTTACTGTGCACTGGAAGCCTTGCGTAATGTGGTTCAATGTTTTACTTCCTATAATTTCCTATGTGCCTTACGGCTGCATTATATGCGCAATAGAATGGCAGTACAATATGCAATCCATACTGATCGACTACTCTTTCTGCATTCTTACAGATGCAGATGGTGGCAGGCAGACCAAGTGTTGGTGAGAAAGAAGCAGTAAGCAATATTAAAAGTGGAGGCAAATGACAAGCTTATCTATCTATCTATCTATCTATCTATCTATCTATCTAACCATCTATCTATCTATCTATTTATCTATCTATCTATATATCTATCATGTATCTAAAGTGCTTGCAAAGGTATTCGGCCCCTTGAATTTTTCAACCTTTTCCCACATTTCAGGCTTGAAACATAAAGATAAAAAATATAAATTTTATGGTGAAGAATCAACAACAAGTGGGACACAATTGTGAAATTGAACAAAATTTATTGCTTATTTTAAACTTTTAAAAAAAAGAGTAAGTTCACACAGTGCGTTTTTCGCTGCGTTTTTGCGCGTTTTTTGAGTGCGTTTTTGGCCTCAAAACTGCATGACATTGCTTTCCCAGCAAAGTCTATGAGTTTTCATTTTTGCTGTACGCACACAACTTTTTTTTTAAGCTGCGTTTTTGAGCTTAAAAAAAAAAATGGACATGTCAATTCTTTCCTGCGTTTTTCTGCGTTTCCCCCCATGCAATGCATTGGAAAAACACAGAAAAACGCAGAGATCAAAAACGAAGCAAAACGCAGCCAAAAACGCACCAAATCGCGGTAAAAACGCATGCGTTTTTTTGCCGCGGGTGTGTTTTTGTGCATTTTTAGTGGCCAAAAACGCACAAACGCAGCGTAAAAAAACGCAGCGTGTGCACATAGCCTAAACTGAAAATTGGGGCGTACAATATTAATCGGCCCCTTTACTTTCAATGCAGCAAACTCACTCCAGAAGTTCATTGAAGATCTCTGAATGATCCAATGTTTTCCTAAATGACTGATGATGATAAATATAAGCCACATGTGTGTAATCTAGTCTCAGTATAAATGCACCAGCTCTGTGATAGTCTCAGTGTTCTGTTTAAAGCATAGATCATCATGAAGACAAAGAAACACAACAGGCAGGTCCATGATACTGTTGTGGAGAAGTTTAAAGCCGGATTTGGTTACAAAAAGATTTCCACAACTTTAAACATCCAAGAAGCAATGTGCAAGTGATCATATTGAAATGGAAGGAGTATCATACAACTGCAAATCTACCATCCGTCACTCAAAAATTGAATCTCAAACAAGGAGAAGACTGATCAGAGATGCAGCCAAGAGGCCAATGATCACTCTGGATGAACTGCAGAGATCTACAACTGAGGTTTGAGAGTCTGTCCATAGGACAACAATCAGTCATACACTGCACAAATCTGACCTTTATGGAAGTGGCAATAAAAAAGCCATTTCTCAAAGATATCCATAAAAAGTGTCTTTAAAGTTTACCACAAGCCACCTGGGAGACACATCAAACATGTGGAAGAAGCTGCTCTGGTCAGATGAAACCAAAATCGAACTTTTTGGGCACAATGCCAAATGATATGTTTTGCGTAAAAGCAACCCAGCTCATCACCCTGAACACACCATCCCCACTGTCAAACATGGTGGAGGCAGCATCATGGTTTGTGTCTGCTTTTCTTCAGCAGGGACAGTTAAGATGTTTAAAATTGATGGGAAGATGGATGGAGCCAAATACAGGACCATTCTTGAAGTAAACCTGTTGGAGTCCGCAAAAGACCTGAGACTGGGACGCAGATTTGTTTTCCAACAAGACAATGATCCCAAACATAAAGCAAAATCTAAAGAGCTGAAAACTGCTGTTCACAAACGCTCTCCATCCAACCTCACTCAGCTCCAGCTAATTGCAAAATGAAGAATGGGCAAGAATTTCAGTCTCTCGATGTGCAAAACTGATAGACACATATCCCAAGTGACTTGCAGCTGTAATCGCAGCAAAAGGTGGCGCTACAAAGTATTAACTTAAAGGGGCCGAATAATATTGCACGCCTCAATTTTCAGTTTATTATTTTTTATAAAAGTTTAAAATAAGCAATACATTTTGTTCAACTTCACAATTGTGTCCCACTTGTTGTTGATTCTTCACCATAACATTAAAATTGTTTATGTTTATGTTTGAAGCCTGAATTGTGGGAAAAAGATGAAAAATTCAAGGGAGTTGAATACTTTCGCAAGGCACTGTATCTATCATCTTCAAGTTG
The DNA here is from genome assembly GCF_048569485.1 of Anomaloglossus baeobatrachus. Lineage (NCBI taxonomy): Eukaryota > Metazoa > Chordata > Amphibia > Anura > Aromobatidae > Anomaloglossus > Anomaloglossus baeobatrachus. The sequence continues at coordinate 214,263,506 of NC_134354.1, forward strand.
TGGAGCTTTATCTACTTAAAAAAATCATTTTTATCTTTATTTATCCAGGCTCACAACCTTTAATACTAAATTTTATATAATATCCATGGGTGTACAATAAACCAGAAAATGTGATATTCTGGTACCCATCAACTCCAATTAAGGACGGATTTAATTGCAGCTAGTTCACATTACGGAAACCCAATTAAGATTTTATTTCTGCTGATAACACATGTTCCCTTCTAAGTACATACCTTGATATAGTTTCTTTTTTTCTATGCTTACAGCCGATAGATGTTCGTGCTTTATGTGATGCTCAAGGAAATGGATTAGACATAAGGGAACATGAATTTCTTACTAAAAGTTTACTTCCCCATTTGACATACAGTGAATCTGAGACATTACTTCTCCTAATGCAAATATAGTTTCTATTTTGCTGATAAGCAATTTCACACATGGAAGACCTTATCTTATGCACACAAGCCTTTCAATGGATATACATTAAATGCTATTCTAATCAGTTTGCAAAGGGACATTTATATCAAAGTGGTATATGCAGTTTGATAAATCCATCTACTTTTACGACTGTCTATTCTAAATTTATATCACCTATTAGTTGGCTTATTTTGCGCCAGAAATTAAAGATATTGCAATGCACACAAATTCGGGCATATCTGTTCTTTACAGTTCTTTATTTTCAAGTTGCATATTAGAGTCACACCTTCACTCAAGTGTAGGTTCTCTAGTAATCCACCATCTAGTTTCAGGTGCATTCATCTCATATTAGAAAATAAGACAAAAGGGAGACATGTCTTCCCAATAGTGAAGCTCCTTGGAAGCTAGTTTACTGTAGAGGCCACGTCTCACTAAGCGACATCGCTAGCAACATCGCTGCTGGGTCACGGTTTTTATGATGCAACAGTGATCTTGCTAGCGATGTCGCTGTGTGTGACGTGACATCCAGCAACGACCTGGCCTCTGCTGTGAGGTCGCCGGTCGTTGCTGAATGTCCTGAACCATTTTTTGGTTGTTGCTCTCTCGCTGTGACGCACACATCGCTGTGTGTGACAATGAGAGAGCAACGATCTGAATGTGCAGGGAGCAGGGAGCCGGCTTCTGCGGATGCTGGTAACCAAGTTAAATATCGGGTAACCAAGCAAAGTGCTCTGCTTGGTTACCTGATATTTACCTTGGTTACCAGCGTCCGCAGCTTTTAGAAGCCAGCTCCCTGCTCCCTGCAAACATAGCTAAGGTACACATCGGGTAACTATAAGCAAAGCGCTTTGCTTAGTAACCTGATGTGTACCATGGTTACGAAGCACAGCGTCGTTACACGGGTCGCTGGTGGCTGATCTCTGATTGCTGTGGAGATCTGCCTGTTTGACAGCTCACCAGCGACCATGTAGCGACGCTCCAGCGATCCATGCCAGGTCAGATCGCTGGTGGGATCGCTGGAGCGTCGCTTAGTGTGACGGTACCTTAAGAAAGATGTTATCATACTCGCAAGATAAAAACTTGTTACCATGCGCATATGAAACTTTGGTATGGTGAGGTGCTCGATCAACTCAGAGTTTCTTCTAATGGCGTGATCTCCTCCACCTCACTTCCTGCTTGAAGTTCAGAATACCAAGCTCTGCATTAATACAAATACTGTTCCAAAAATTCTAACACCACTAAGGGCACATAAAAACATGGGTAATAGTATTCTTAATCATAAATTGCAGTAAAACCAAAAACAAAAAAAATAGTATAATTAAAATAAAATAAATTCATGCTTATATGAAAGAGATACTCTGAAAACAACATGGTAGGAACAAACTGAATTTGAATGTATACATAATTTTACACCTACGCTTCAGCTTCATGTTTTTATGGCAAAAAAAAAAAATCTCACGATTTTTGACAAAAATGAGTACTGTCAAGGCTGAGTGAAAGGTCTTTGACTGGGGATCTGTAAGGTATGATTTCTGTATGCAAAAAGTCCAAAAGGGAAAAAGGTATGGGGAAACCAATTATTTAAAACGACGATCTTTTTTTCGGGAAAACATTAAAAACAGCCTGGTTGGCATGTGGCGTGGAAAGCCATGTGTCACAGGGTTTGAAATGACAGATCAGAAGCTCCTAGGCTGGCCCTCAGACTCAAGACCCTATGCTTTCCCTTATCTCAGAGGTAGGCTTGATGGTAGCCAGGTCAGAGCCCTCAGTGTGACTCTGACTCCTGTCTGAGCCCTGATCTTACTCCCCCAATCTCCAATGCTTAGACTGGTCCGGAATCATAGTAACAAAACCCCACAGAAACAACACAGATAAGGGACTCATACACATTGCACTCAAACAAAAAGGAGAGACTATACGTGTACAGGGGAATGAAAAAAAGGGACAGAAGTAAACGCACAACAGAGGAACTTCCACACCACTCAAAATAGCAACTGCAGATCAACATGAACTGGATCATCACTAAGACTGTTATCGCTGGAGCTATTATCGGCGCATACTAGAAGTAACTTGTGCCTTATATAGGAAGGAGACAGCTGCACGTGGCAATTAGCAACCTGAGCTCCTAGTTCCTGCTCACCAGTCTGCAGGAATTAATTCCTGAAGGCAGGGGCGTACATAGAAATCATGGGGCACCATAGCAAAACTCAGAATGGGCCCCCCATTAAGAAAAAATACAATAAAATATTATCATAATAAACAGCATATACGTTGCTGGGGGGAACATACAAGTTACTTGGGGGAACATACAAGTTACTAGGGGCCAGTGGGGGGCATATAAGTTATTGGGGGGCATATATACACAAATTAATCTTTATTCTAGCCAGGCTACACATCTAGCAGTCCAGTAAGTAGACTATTACTGGGCGTGGCTCCATCTGAAGAGTGCTACTCTAGGCACTGCTGTGCTCCTGTTTTGTGACTGTGTGTGATGCCTGATTCTCGCTGAGCACCACAGCGTTTGACGCTCGTTGAGCACCGTAGGGCCTGATGCTCGCTGAACACCACAGCACCTGCAAACAGTGGAATCAGCCGCAGCCAACAAACCAAAGATCTTCAAAGTAAACAGTACTAAAAAATAGTCCTACCAACCTGTCTCACAGTAATTACTGATACATTTACTGCCAGTGGATAATTAAATGATATAAACCTGTGAGAGTCTGAAATGTGATTGTGTCAGCAGTGCAGTAGGACCCTGTGAGTTCTGCCTACCTGCACTGATCAGCAGGGTTTTGGGTCAGAGACCCTGTAGATGCAAGAGTTACCTCAGAGAAAGTGTGCTGAGCCCGGGCTGCCTGAGAGAGACAGTTGTGTTACTGTGGGCTAAAAAGAGTCTGAAAAAAGAAAGAGATCAGAGAGACTGTTAGAGGGGAGCTTGGGATGGACGGGCCCGTGTAACCAAGCTTTGATCCATATTCTTTAATCGCCCTCAAAAAGAAAGTGAGACTCTGATGCAGTACTCTAATACCCTGCAGGAGATGTTGAATGAGGTGCAGCGACTAGACTCAGGGGCCATGGGGGAGTTTCCAGAGGTAGACCGCTTGCTCCGGGATCAATTCATTACAGGGTTATCCAATATGCTTCTTCGAGACAAAATGTTGGAGATGGCCCGGGCTACACCGGAAATATCCTTCTGTCAGACCTACCGGGCAACGGTGGAAAGGGAGGAGGAGTCTGCCCTGATGGCCAAGCGGTCCGTGGACAGCACACAGAGGGAGATCGAGCGTTCATGGCAGGAGGAGGGGGGCTGGTAGAGATTGTACAAGCTCTGCGTACTGAATTGAGAGTTAAAGCTAGAGGTGTCAAAAATCAAAGCTGGGTCGGCCCCAACCCCCCCAGAGGGACCATCTGCCGCCTCCTCGATGGTGACTCCATGGGCGGTCAGGCCGTCTTGTTTGAATTACTAGGGCCCATGTCCGCAGGGAGAACTCACCTGCTAGCGGTGCGGGCAGCGGGGGCACATCTCCTGATACTGCAAGAGGCCCGCAGGCCTCGAAACTCCTCCGCCAGCGTTAAACTCCCAGCCACTGCCCTGATAGGGCGACCAGCAGTGGCCAACTCCCAAGCCCTCGACGGGATGAGCAAGATTTGTTCGCATGCAGCCCCATTATAGAAGCAGCATTTGAAGGTCGGAAGATGAGATGCCTGGTGGATACGGGATCCGAGTGTACCATCATGCCTCTAGAAGTGTATGAGAGATACTTCAGTCAACTAGTGGTTCCCGAAGATGGCCCAGTGATAAGACTAAAGGGGGCTTTACACGCTACGATATCGTTAATGTTTTATCGTCGGGGTCACGTTGTTAGTGACGCACATCCGGCGTCATTAACGATATCGCAGCGTGTGACACTTACCAGCGACCTTAAGCGACCTCAAAAATGGTGAAAATCTTTCACCATGGAGAGGTCGTCCCAAAGTCAAAAATCGGTAAGGGTTGTTTATCCAGGTGGTTCATCGCTCCTGCGGCAACACACATCGCTGTGTGTGACACCGCAGGAGCGAGGAACGTCTCCTTACCTGCCGCCGGCCACAATGCGGAAGGAAGAGGTGGGCGGGATGTTTACATCACGCTCAGCTCCGCCCCTCCGCTTTGATTGGCCGGCCGCTTAGTGACGTTGCGGTGACGTCACTGTGATGCCAAACGTCCCTCCCCCTTGAAGGAGGGATTGTTCGGCAGTCACAGCGACGCCGCCGGCCAGGTAAGTACGTGTGACGCTGCCGTAGCGATAATGTTCGCTACGGCAACGATCACAAACAATCGCATGCGCGACGGGAGCGGTACTTACACGCTCGATTTCGCTAGAAATTGCTAGCGATATCGCTACCGTGTAAAGCCCCCTTTACCGCCGCTAACAATGGCCAGCTGATGGTGAAAGGGATTGTGTGGATGCACTTGAAACTGTTTGGCCAAGAGCTTGGTCAGAAAGGGATAGTGCTGGTGGACCACCCCCCTGGAAGAGGGATGGAGATGACGCTCGGAATGAACATTCTACGAGACCTCAATCATCAGATGTACGCTAGTGAGGGACCCCGATACTGGGCTCGTGCTACAAGCCACCGACCTACTCAGAGGATGTTACATCGTCTAGTGCTGAGCTGCAATGTCACATGTCACATGTCAATATAACCTAATGGTGGATGTTGCGGTCAAATGCTGTCATATACTTTTCACAGATTCAGGTAAAACTGCAACTATGAGAGTACAATGTTTTTTGAGGTGGAGAAGATAACAAAAAAAGACAATGATTTTCTATAAAAAAAAAAACACGAGCGCTCACACTAGGATGAAATACAAAAAAAATATCTTTATTGATCTGACTAGAGCTGCAGGTAGAAGACACTGGCAGTGTATCCCTGTCAAAAGGAAGATACAAAAATTATATATATCAAAAATCTACTGTGCATCTAAGAAGAAAGCTAACAAGGTTGCTAGCAATAACTGGGTACTTGCCTGTAGGAAAATGTGTCCTACCTGATTTAAAAGAAAACTGGTTTCAGTGGGTTAATGATGAGACTTTAACAGGAATCAGTCTGTTAAGTGCTGATTATTTTGTGGGTATTGTTGATATTTTGATTAGATGATACAACTTATAGTCCTTTTTAGAAGTGCCCCATTGAAAATGTAAGTCCACAATTGCTGTGGTATGAAGTTGTAAGTGCCTGCGGGGGCACCAGACATCCTTGAGAAAGAAGGCTCGCAAGCCTTTCAAACATGTTGGACTATTTTTTTCCTGCAGAGGCTTCCGTAAGCCTGAGAAATGTGACGTTACCCGCTCTCCTGCATCTTATGTCTGGTATCCAGGAACGCCTTCGGCCAAGGCCCTGTTTATCAATGCGTGCCTCCGCTCTCCACGCTACCTCTCTGGTCTATGTTCTCAGCGTCCTGCTGATACCAGCTGGTGTATTAACTCCCCGCAGACACCCACAACTTCACGCCGCAGCAATTGTAGACTTACATTTTCAAGGGGGCACTTCTACAAAGGACTAGAAGTTGTATCATCTAATCAAATAATATCTTGGGGGATATTCATACTTATCGCCTTCCCTTCTTAGAATTAGCATTATACCATTGATTTAAATTTTGTATTTTGTCTTGCAGGACCTGTGCTGATGTCATACCCATGTGACCAGAAGGAGGCGGGGCTTCAGCCAACAGAAAAATGTTGCTTTCTGGTATCAGCTTTGTTGGCTGAGGTCCCGCCCCTTCTGGTCACATGGGTATGACCTCACAGTTTTAAACTGTGCAAGTGTGCGCGTAGCCCTGCGCTATGATCTCTTGACACCTAAAATAGAGGGGACCACCACTCTCTGTCATGGTATCTTCGTGACATGCACGTCACAATTTTTCAATTTTTAGATTTATATTTTTAAATATTTAGAGAATCATGTATCATTTCCTTTACAGTTTACAAATACATACTATTTTGTATTGGTATATCACAAAAGAACCAAAATGCAATACATTTAAGTTTGTGGGTGTAATGTGAAAAAATGTGGAAAAGTTCACGGGGTAACTAATCTTTTGCATCAAACTACATTTACATCATGAATTAGATAAACAAAATCCATCGGGGATTAATCTATATCTAAATAAATAGGTCGACATAAACCAAACTATTGTACTCAGGCATTCTGACCTATTACCGAAGTGCAATAGTCTATAACGAAATTAACTCAAATTACTCATACTAATATTTTATTGGTTGATTGTCTAATGTAATGACTTACTATTTGCACTTAAAGGGAACCTGTCACCTAGAATATGCGTTCTGAGCTATCAGCAGACGAATATTTGCCCTAATTACACCTCCCGACCCATCCCTGTGCTGTAAAATTGTATAATATGAAAGTAATAAAAAACGTTTTATTACCTTCATATTTCGTATGTAAATAGCAGGGAATGTGGTCACAGGGGCGGCGCCTTGCCCTATGGACGTCTCCATATTTCCGCGGTATCACACCCCTGTGGGCGTGATACCATGGAGCTACATCACCGTCGCTCATTCTATCCTGCGCGCATTGTGGCAGGCTTCTTTTCCGGGTTCTCCTTGTCAGTTTCAGTTTCCTGCTATTTACATACCAAATATGAAGGTAATAAAATGTTTTTTATTACTTTCTTATTATACAATTTTACAGCACAGGGATGGATAGGGAGGTGTAATTACGGCACAGGTGTCTGCTGATAGCTCAGAACGCATATTCTAGGTGACAGGTTCCCTTTAATTGAGATTAATATTTATATTATATCATTCCTGTATACATGTGTACTTGACATCATGATGTTCCTCCCTACCAGCATAATCAACATCGATAGCGGTATGCTGTCCTTTTGAAGGTTTGTCAGTGCCGCCCACTCATGTCCATTGACCACTAGTCGGTTCATGTGACCGATTGCCGATGTAATTTAAGGTTCTTGTTTTGGAGGAAAAGGCGTCACACTTCCCTTTTTAAGGAAGCATACCATGTGAACACGTGAAATGAGCGTTGGGACCTTTATTTCTTTGCTGCCATTTAGCTCTGCACTTTTGTTTTTGGTATACTGCATTGCCTATTTCATGCTTACAGGTTTGTGATCATGCTTCTACAATGACTTATGACAATTGTGTTGATGTTTGCTTACAGCCTACCATGATGTAATACTAGCACTGATCACTTATTATCTTAGTAACCTACTGTATGTGACTCCTATAGAGTGCTTTGTAATTTTCAGTTTTGTGCTGTCAATTAGCTGTCTTTTTTATACCATATGTGCACTTTGCGTGAATAAATAAGGCTTTTTTGTAATATAAAAATTCCCCTTTCTTCTTTTGTATATATTTACATCACGAGGCCAATCATCATGATCATTGACACGATAAATACTTTTTATACTTTTGGGCAGCAAGATAGCTTAGATATTACCACTGTTAATTTATAAGTCTGGGGTCAAAATTCAAGCAAAGACAACATCTGCAAGGACTTTTTATGGTCTCTCTGTGTTTTGACCCAGTTAGCTTTCCTGTGGGTACTCCAATTGTCTCTCACACTCCAAAGTCATACTGATAAAGAAGAATGAAATGTTGTCCTTCTAAACAGAATTCTTAAGGCCACGTCTCACTAAGCGACATCGCTAGCGACATTGCTGCTGAGTCACAGTTTTTGTGACGCAACAGCGATCTCGCTAGTGATCTCGTTATGTGTGGCGATTGGAAAATGGGTGTCGGAGCGCACCACTAATACTGGAAAGGATTTGTTAATTGGGTGCACACCAGTGCGGAAGAAGGAATCAATGAAAAGGGGAGAGAAAGATTCCGCACATACAAGCAGAGGCACACCAATAATGTAATATATAAAAGAACACACCTTTATTTATTGCACAAAAAAAAGACATCTTAAAATTGGTTAAAAAACATGCAAGAAGACAAAAAGACACCTGCTGAGCAAAGCCAGGCGCCCCCAATATCATAATACTATGAGTGACAGTACAAATATTAAGTGCAATGCAATGCCAGAAAGGGGGTAGTAGACAGACCGAGCCCCTGGGTGATGCAATATCAGATATCAAGTGTCCCTGATTGAATCACTGTATATGGCTGAAGCAGGAACAATGCTTAAAAAAGGTAATAGTCACTGATCACAGCATATGTAAATGCGCATATCACGATATAGACTTATCCCTGCAATACCACGCCATATAGCAAGAATGTTAGACAGTGTATTAACAAATATCAGTCACTTGATGATAACTTATAGAAAAGGCATACAGCATATATAATGTATTTTAAATGACCATACAGAGACAATATAGTGAACTAAATAGAATGAACCCTGTGTAGGCATCAAAAGATACAGTAGCATGCAGATAGCAATTGGCATACCCTGGGGTAGTTTCCGCAATAAGGAAAACGATACTGATAGCCGGTATACAGTATATATGCAGCTATGATCCAGCCGGTGGGATCACAGTCATACCAAGTACTCAGACGAGATAATCAGATCACACAAGCAAGGTTGCAGCTGGTGGCCGTAACACCCTAAGATTGTGTGTACAACCAGCCAGGTTTTGAAAAAGGCAGAAGAGTAACAGCCAATATTCACACATATGGCAGGTAAATATACGGTAAGAGTGCCAAAAGGATGCAATTCAAGGCAACCTCAACTACCAGAGAGCCAGGGTCATGTCCTAGGAGGCAGGGTATGATAGATCTGAATAGTCACCAGTCATGGACCCAGGGTCAGTCAGTCATATCAATAGAGCGTGGGGGCGGTCAAGCGTGATGCTCAGCGGTAGGTGGCCGACGCGTGTCGCCGCAGCAGCGGCTTCATCAGGGCGCGTGACTCAAGTGCAATAAGGGGCGGTATATATACATGTGAAGATACAATTAGTGAAAAGCATACACACACCTGTAGGATCGTACGATCAACTGGGACTGTGCAGTGCAGCGCCATTTTGCGCATGCGCATTGTAACGAATCGGCAGTAGCTGGTATCCTAGTGAGGCATCGCACTGCGCATGCGTGAGGTCAGGCGGACGGAAGGGCCAAGTGGCCAAACCACTACAACAAGCAAAGTAATTCAAAGCGTATGTATAAAGAATCGCTAATGGGACATCACAGAAGCATTGATCCCAAGGGGGACCGGTCGCAAGTAGTTGTAAAGAAAAGAATCTATCATGGTCCTGTGACCATACGTTATATGAGTGGCCTAAGAAATATGACAGAGGGGGCGCAGGTATAGAGGGATCTCCTATATGGAGTGCATCCAAGTAGTGGACGCACAGCTGTACAAGGACTGAAACCGCCGTCCCACGAAAATACATCACAGGGGAGAGGGAGAGGAATACACATACATGTAGATATAACACTGGAAGTACCATGCATGAATAAAGAGCGAGCACGCTCTCCTATTGGACGGATATTTGCTAGGTAATTTACACGATTTGCTCAGAGTCACCAACCGATCACGGGCATTCGTTCCAAAAAATGCACACATGTATACATATACGACCCTGAATGATGATGGGCATATTGGAGCAAGATGTTTCGCCAGAAATATGGACACATATATCTCCCATGGAACACCATCATGGGTTGTTACATTCTACACCCCAACACTAGCCAAGTCGAAAATGGGGGGGGGGGGTTGTGGGGGTTTGGATATAACATACCCAGTCAAGGCTGAGGAACACCAGTTATGGGACCATTTTGCAGATATCTGATATTGCACCAAAGGTTGTATATATTAGAGTAAGGTTACCAGAAGAATATATGTGTAGTAGACCTTTATGCAAGGGCATTTTAGAGAGTCAAATAGTTACAGAAAGTTGTCAGTTACAAAGATCACTGATGACCAACCCAGAGAGAGGCTTTAAAACATGTATCTCTGAAGACAAATAATGGGATCGTAGTATGTAGAGGAGGAATTTGCTGTAGACATGTAAAGCAGATGTGTGAAGCCCCGCAGGTGTTGTGTCAGTGTCGGTGCATTACCTTCAGGGACTCCACGTTGCTGGATCTCCGTCACTGGTAGGAAATCTTCTTGTTTGATCGTGACGCCACTCTCAGTATTGCGGTCAGTGGGGACCGCCACTGCAGGTTAGGGTCGCCTGGGGCTGATGGTGTGTGCAGTTAGATGTAGTAGCCTCCTGAGAGTGAGGCAAGCCCCAGGGCCCTGTGTAGGTTTGTAGTACCACAAGTCGCAGAATGACCACACAGGCAGGATGTCTTTCAGGGTTTTTACTCACTTCAGGTGGCAGGGTGAGTAACCCGGGCGCAGCTGAGATGAACCAGGTGGGAACCAGGTATCCTTCAGGCTGACTTTATGAGGGTGACTACTGACTCGCCTTCCTTAGCCCTTGGTGGTTTGGGGTGACCCCGACTTTGAGTCCCTATGGGGGTCACCCAGGGAAGATGCTGCAGCCTCTCTCCCCTTGTTGTTTGCCGTGTGCTTGTTCCCCGGACCAGGCCACTCCAGCCTCTTGCCTCCTATGACCTATGGGCCCTAACTGCGGTTACGTGGCTGCGGCTTTTGTGGTGATGTGGTGTGGGCTTTGAGAGCCCCACACCGGCAGGTTTAGCAGAAGAAAGCTGGATCTATCTTCGCTTCGGGATCTGCCGCCCGGTTGGGCCTGGTGCTCTCTAGCAGTCTCCTTACTTCCCACTCCGTGCACTCTCTAGCTGAAGCTGGCTTTCAGGCAGCACTCCTAGTTGACCGTTCTCCCCCGTCTGTAGCCACTGCGCGGGCGCTGTTAGACAGCAACAGCCCCACAGGTCTGCTCCTCACTGAGCCCTATGGAGTTCTGCTCTAACTGACTCACTGCCCCTCCTCTCCTGTTCTTGCCTACGCCACCTAGCAACCAGACTCTCTACCACACCCCTTGAGAGGAGATGGAGGCTCTACCCCCTCCACTATTCCAGTGAAGGTGAAGGCTTGCCCCCTCCTGGGATCCCCAGGGGTCCTCTCATGGGTACATGTGTGAGACCTGATCACTATGCGCCTGTGTTCCACACCCCAGTCAGCCTTCTGGATTACCTGTATTGTACTGTCCCCAGCATGGGTGCAGTACTCAGTGGTGCCTGACCAGGTCAGGGGCGCCACATTCCCCCTTAGTTATCACCAGCACGTCCTCGGGCTGCAAGACAACATTTTAAAATGCATAAAACATTAAAACATGTAAAACATTTTTAAAACCACCAGGTATCAGACATCACCTCCCTCCACCCACAAGTCCGTTAACCCACCCAAAACCCTCTCAGGAGGCAGGTCACCGGTCCTGTTGGTAACCAGGTCTGGGCCATCCGTTTCCCCAGACCTTTCCTCCAATCTTCCTCTCCCGTTGGCCGCGACTTCAGCCACTTCTGGCAGGATGCAGAGGCGGCCTCCACAGTTGGTGCTGACCAGGTACCCTCTTTGTGGTGGTGAGCCAAGGCCCCATAAACAGGCGTGCTCTCTGGTCGCAGGTGAACCAAGGCCCTTTTCTACGGACGGGCCCCCCTGGTTGCAGACGAGCCAAGCCCCTAAACAGGCTGGCCCTGGTGGTGGTGCCACTGGTGTAACTATTTACACTGCGAGAGTTTGTGGCTATAGCAAGTTCATAGCCTTAAAGTTTATTTCTCACAATAGTTTTTGTGGGCGCATTTCTTAAACGTTGCAAACAAAACTTGTCAAAACTGGTCAAAACAGTAACTTCTTACTTTCCTTTACTTTACTCCTCTTGTTCACTAGGGCGTGGGCACGTTGGGCACTGGCACCTGTGACTTTCTTGCTCTCCGTCGTCGTCCGTGGTTGTCTCATCTGTAGGATCTTTGTCTGTGGTTGTTGCATCTGTAGGATCTTTATCTTTCCTTTCTTGGTCTTCGTCTGTTTCTTTTTCTGTATCTGTTTCTTTATCTCTGTCTTTTCTTTCTTGTCTTTCTTGTCTTTCTTGTCTTTCTTGTCTTTCTTGTCTTTCTTGTCTTTCTTGTCTTTCTTGTCTTGGACATGGTGCTACGTCTAAGGCATAGTAGCCCCTTTCTCCTTGATGTAAGGTGAACTGTACTAAGTCCCCAACCTTCAAATTTCTGCCTGAATGTCCTCTGGGCAGGTGGGCTTGAACATCTCTTCGATTTACAAATATGCCCTCTTTTATTCCTTTTACTACAATGAAGCCGTATCCGCTTTTCAGGTTGAAGTCTTCTACTATTCCTCTGTAAAGGGGTCCTCTAGCCTGGGCTTTGGACCTTCTTAGGCACCTTTTCTCCTCCAGGTCTCTGACCGTGACTTCCCTCTGCTCTGGAGACTGCGGTGTTGGAGCAACCTGTGTTCTGCTGCGCCGTGTCTTGCGGGCTGGATTCATGCTTGCAGGCTTCCAGGTGAGGTCTTTAGGTTGATCTTCATCTGCTGACGGTGTCAAGTCTTCCTCCTCCCAGCGGGAATAGGGCAGCATCTCCGGCTCTGGGTAGGGGTCTACTGCGGTTGGCTCCGGAGTCAGCTCCTCAGCTTCCTGGCCTCCTCTCCCCCTTAGTTCTTCGCTGCACTCCTTTGGTGGCAGTGCTGGGGATGGGCTCTCTTCAGCTGGTCTGGGCGGTGGACTCTCTGGCGCCGCTGCAGGGGTTGCTGGAATCCTCTTGGGGGTATGCGGAGGGAGCATGTACCGGTCCACCAACCATTGTGGAAACTTGGCCTCCATGTCAGCCTTCAGCCGCCAGTATTCGGGGTCCTCCCCCAGCGTGGGCTTTCCAGCAGGGACCTCTTCGGACTGGGGAGCGGTGTCTGCTCTGGCCTTGCAGGCCGGGGTAAATGATGAGGTAGTCTTCTCTTCTTGGCGGGCCGCGCCCTGTATGGCGGCGGCCTGGTCTTGGCGGGCCGCGCCTGGCATGGCGGCGGCCTGGTCTTGGCGGGCCGCGCCTGGCATGGCGGCGGCCTGGTCTTGGTGGGCCGCGCCCTGTATGGCGGCGGCCTGAATTGGCGTTTCTGTCGCGGCCGGTTCCTGGCGGGCCGGACTGGACACTGCAGCCGCGGTCTCACTTGGCGTCGCAGCCTCGATGGGGTCCGTGCAGGCTGAGTCGGGCGTCGCTGCAGTGATCGGAGCTTGGCGGGCCGCACCCGGCGGGGCTGCGGCCTGGTTCAGCATATCACTTGCGGCGCGGACGAGCGTCGCTGCCGCGTTGGGGTCTTGGCGGACCGGGTTCAGCAGGGTGGCAGCCTGGGTCAGCGTCACACCTGCAGCACGGATGAGCACTGCCGTGGTGGTCGGGGCCCTGCGGGACAGGCGGGGCATCGCTGCAGCGGCCTGGACTTGGCGGGCCGCATCTAGCGTGGCTGCGGCCTCACTCAGCGTCGCCGCATCGGGCGCCTCCTCTGGGATCGCGGTCGCAGCAGCTAGGGTCGGGGCTCTTGTTCTAGCCGGGGCAACACCGGACTCACCCATCGGGGTCTGAATCGTCGTCGCCGCTCGATCCGGCAGGCTCCGCGCGGCTCCCTCCTCATAGGTCCGCACCGCCGCAGCCATTTCCAGGAGCTCCGTGCGTTCTTCTCTGAGCCGTCGCACGATCCCGGCCTCCAGCCGGTCGCAGAAGATGGCAAGCTCTCGGCACCACCAGGCAGCAGTGCCTGGTTCTGGGTATCCGCGTCTGGACTCCATTTCTGCTCTCCGCAGCAGCAGGTTTGTGGCTTCCCTTCTCTCTCGCCGTTTCTCGACGCTTCCGCTCTCACAGCCGGCAAGGTCAGAACTCTGCAGGGGATCTCTGGGTAGCCACACCTCTTCGTGGGCGGTAACTTCTTCCAGCGCGGGCTGCTGTTGTTTTTCAGCGCGCTTTTCATGGTGGCAATATGGCGGCGCTTCCAATTTTTCAAGCGGACCGCCCAGGCACATGGTCACCTGTCTGGACAGGTCTAGTCCTTATCCTGTTCGTGACGCCAGATGTGAAGCCCCGCAGGTGTTGTGTCAGTGTCGGTGCATTACCTTCAGGGACTCCACGTTGCTGGATCTCCGTCACTGGTAGGAAATCTTCTTGTTTGATCGTGACGCCACTCTCAGTATTGCGGTCAGTGGGGACCGCCACTGCAGGTTAGGGTCGCCTGGGGCTGATGGTGTGTGCAGTTAGATGTAGTAGCCTCCTGAGAGTGAGGCAAGCCCCAGGGCCCTGTGTAGGTTTGTAGTACCACAAGTCGCAGAATGACCACACAGGCAGGATGTCTTTCAGGGTTTTTACTCACTTCAGGTGGCAGGGTGAGTAACCCGGGCGCAGCTGAGATGAACCAGGTGGGAACCAGGTATCCTTCAGGCTGACTTTATGAGGGTGACTACTGACTCGCCTTCCTTAGCCCTTGGTGGTTTGGGGTGACCCCGACTTTGAGTCCCTATGGGGGTCACCCAGGGAAGATGCTGCAGCCTCTCTCCCCTTGTTGTTTGCCGTGTGCTTGTTCCCCGGACCAGGCCACTCCAGCCTCTTGCCTCCTATGACCTATGGGCCCTAACTGCGGTTACGTGGCTGCGGCTTTTGTGGTGATGTGGTGTGGGCTTTGAGAGCCCCACACCGGCAGGTTTAGCAGAAGAAAGCTGGATCTATCTTCGCTTCGGGATCTGCCGCCCGGTTGGGCCTGGTGCTCTCTAGCAGTCTCCTTACTTCCCACTCCGTGCACTCTCTAGCTGAAGCTGGCTTTCAGGCAGCACTCCTAGTTGACCGTTCTCCCCCGTCTGTAGCCACTGCGCGGGCGCTGTTAGACAGCAACAGCCCCACAGGTCTGCTCCTCACTGAGCCCTATGGAGTTCTGCTCTAACTGACTCACTGCCCCTCCTCTCCTGTTCTTGCCTACGCCACCTAGCAACCAGACTCTCTACCACACCCCTTGAGAGGAGATGGAGGCTCTACCCCCTCCACTATTCCAGTGAAGGTGAAGGCTTGCCCCCTCCTGGGATCCCCAGGGGTCCTCTCATGGGTACATGTGTGAGACCTGATCACTATGCGCCTGTGTTCCACACCCCAGTCAGCCTTCTGGATTACCTGTATTGTACTGTCCCCAGCATGGGTGCAGTACTCAGTGGTGCCTGACCAGGTCAGGGGCGCCACAGATGCAAAAAATCATCCTGGATCCAGAGGCTGATGAGCAATTGTAGTATAAGGAGCCGAATGGTATTTGGCCATATGTAGTGGTAGTCCCATATAGCGTTTGGTCATAGAACCCAGCCATTGGGCATATCCATATGTACGGAGGATGTCAAGGGACAGAAATCCACCTACGGTGAAAGAAAGATGCATGGGCCAATTAGTGTAACATAAACAAAAATAAGTAAAATATGATCTCACAGGAAAAGGAAGGAGGGACAAGAGATTATGTCAACCGAGGAACCCAGTGAAGAGGAGTTTCTCATTAAGGCCTAGTGGAGTTAAGGAATGTAATTGGAAGATCCATCTGGATTCGTTCTGGAGGAGCCATCTGGTACATGAACCTCCCCTGGCGCTGGTATGACACCTCTGTAATCCAAAAACATGGGTGCCGCGCGGGCTGCCATGATGGAAGGATAAAAAGTGGGCTGCCACAGATGTGATTGGTTTACCTTTTAAGGTATCGGAGGACGCCAGGTTGATTGTCGAGAAGTGTTTCTGGATCCTTTTTCTCAATTCCTGAGTTGTCTGGCCGACATAGACTTTATCACATGGACAAATCATGCACGTGATATACTGCATGATTTGTCCATGTGATAAAGTCTATGTCGGCCAGACAACTCAGGAATTGAGAAAAAGGATCCAGAAACACTTCTCGACAATCAACCTGGCGTCCTCCGATACCTTAAAAGGTAAACCAATCACATCTGTGGCAGCCCACTTTTTATCCTTCCATCATGGCAGCCCGCGCGGCACCCATGTTTTTGGATTACAGAGGTGCCATACCAGCGCCAGGGGAGGTTCATGTACCAGATGTCTTCTCCAGAACGAATCCAGATGGATCTTCCAATTACATTCCTTAACTCCACTAGGCCTTAATGAGGAACTCCTCTTCACTGGGTTCCTCGGTTGACATAATCTCTTGTCCCTCCTTCCTTTTCCTGTGAGATCATATTTTACTTATTTTTGTTTATGTTACACTAATTGGCCCATGTATCTTTCTTTCACCGTAGGTGGATTTCTGTCCCTTGACATCCTCCGTACATATGGATATGCCCAATGGCTAGGTTCTATGACCAAACGCTTTATGGGACTACCACTACATATGGCCAAATACCATTTGGCTCCTTCTACTACAATTGCTCATCAGCCTCTGGATCCAGGATGATTTTTTGCATCTGCTTTACATGTCTACAGCAAATTCCTCCTCTACATACTACGATCCCATTATTTGTCTTCAGAGATACATGTTTTAAAGCCTCTCTGGGTTGGTCATCAGTGATCTTTGTAACTGACAACTTTCTGTAACTATTTGACTCTCTAAAATGCCCTTGCATAAAGGTCTACTACACATATATTCTTCTGGTAACCTTACTCTAATATATACAACCTTTGGTGCAATATCAGATATCTGCAAAATGGTCCCATAACTGGTGTTCCTCAGCCTTGACTGGGTATGTTATATCCAAACCCCCACAACCCCCCTCCCCCATTTTCGACTTGGCTAGTGTTGGGGTGTAGAATGTAACAACCCATGATGGTGTTCCATGGGAGATATATGTGTCCATATTTCTGGCGAAACATCTTGCTCCAATATGCCCATCATCATTCAGGGTCGTAATATGTATACATGTGTGCATTTTTTGGAACGAATGCCCGTGATTGGTTGGTGACTCTGGGCAAATCGTGTAAATTACCTAGCAAATATCCGTCCAATAGGAGAGCGTGCTCGCTCTTTATTCATGCACGGTACTTCCAGTGTTATATCTACATGTATGTGTATTCCTCTCCCTCTCCCCTGTGATGTATTTTCGTGGGACGGCGGTTTCAGTCCTTGTACAGCTGTGCGTCCACTACTTGGATGCACTCCATATAGGAGATCCCTCTATACCTGCGCCCCCTCTGTGATATTTCTTAGGCCACTCGTATAACGTATGGTCACAGGACCATGATAGATTCTTTTCTTTACAACTACTTGCGACCGGTCCCCCTTGGGATCAATGCTTCTGTGATGTCCCATTAGCGATTCTTTATACATACGCTTTGAATTACTTTGCTTGTTGTAGTGGTTTGGCCACTTGGCCCTTCCGTCCGCCTGACCTCACGCATGCGCAGTGCGATGCCTCACTAGGATACCAGCTACTGCCGATTCGTTACAATGCGCATGCGCAAAATGGCGCCGCACTGCACAGTCCCAGTTGATCGTACGATCCTACAGGTGTGTGTATGCTTTTCACTAATTGTATCTTCACATGTATATATACCGCTCCTTATTGCACTTGAGTCACCCGCCCTGATGAAGCCGCTGCTGCGGCGACACGCGTCGGCCACCTACCGCTGAGCATCACGCTTGACCGCCCCCACGCTCTATTGATATGAATGACTGACCCTGGGTCCATGACTGGTGACTATTCAGATCTATCATACCCTGCCTCCTAGGACATGACCCTGGCTCTCTGGTAGTTGAGGTTGCCTTGAATTGCATCCTTTTGGCACTCTTACCGTATATTTACCTGCCATATGTGTGAATATTGGCTGTTACTCTTCTGCCTTTTTCAAAACCTGGCTGGTTGTACACACAATCTTAGGGTGTTACGGCCACCAGCTGCAACCTTGCTTGTGTGATCTGATTATCTCGTCTGAGTACTTGGTATGACTGTGATCCCACCGGCTGGATCATAGCTGCATATATACTGTATACCGGCTATCAGTATCGTTTTCCTTATTGTGGAAACTACCCCAGGGTATGCCAATTGCTATCTGCATGCTACTGTATCTTTTGATGCCTACACAGGGTTCATTCTATTTAGTTCACCATATTGTCTCTGTATGGTCATTTAAAATACATTATATATGCTGTATGCCTTTTCTATAAGTTATCATCAAGTGACTGATATTTGTTAATACACTGTCTAACATTCTTGCTATGGGGGCGTGGTCTGGCCATGGAGGAGAGAAGACACGGGTAACATTGCTCCTGTGCTGAAATCGGCCCCAGGCTCATAAAACCCCACAGTACACAGCCAGAAACACCCTCAATGTCGGCCAAAAGGAGGGGGAACAAAAGCAGACGAGCTTCAGACCTCCCGGTGCCCTGCAGCCCTGGAATTACGCGATTTTTGAGAAGCGCGTCCGGCCCAAGGCAACAGCAAACTTACTCTAAGATGGCGGCGGCAGCTTCCCCTGCAAATCTTCCAGCGTGGAGGGACAAAGCGGGTGCAGGGCAGGACGCCGGAGCTCACAGCACTGAACATGCAGCTGCAATCCCAACACCATCCAGGTCGGAGCAGGAGCAGGGAGGGGGAGGGTCGCTCCAGACTGAACGGCACACAGATAACCCAGGCAAGACAGCAGCAGGGGGGCAGGAGGGACCGGAGCCACGAGGCATGAAACAGCCGGAGGTAGGGGGAAGGCAGCGATGCCCCGGCGGGGGGGAGGTGAACACAGGCAGGGGTCCTCAGGGCCCAACCGCAGTAGAAGCTGACATAGCCAGCATACCACAGACGGATTCCAGGCATATATCCTCGGGCCTGCAAGGGAACACAGGAGGACAGGCATATGGAGCTGTGACCATATCACACAGCTCAGATAATGAGAGACACTGCTGCCCTTTTGAAAATAATATCACTTTGAATTCACAGCAGGAGAATGGTGATAAGACCCTCTTGGCCCCAGATGCTGATATAAATACCACCACCCCCACCATGTCAAATGAGCAGAATATAATAACATCCATCACATCCATAATATCTCTGCCACCCTCCCCTGAAAGAGGACTGCTCCCTCATTTACTCAGGCCCACTGCTGCCACCAGTCTAACAGGAGAAGCCTCACAAAATGGTTCTCAACAAGTTGATGGTGTCTGGGAAGATTTAAAGGCACGGATACGGAACATCCCTACCAGGGAAGAGATGGAGAATTATATTGCAAAAATGGAAGCTACATACAAGGCGGAATCGTCCGCAATAAGAGGAGACATGCAACAATTGACAAAAAGAGTGGAGAAATCTGAACACCGCACAGAAACGGTTTCACAACAAATCACCACGCAGGAGCAGGCGCTATCGGAACAGGCCTCACAAATTGAATACCTGACAGATCTCCTTGACGATTTAGAAAATAGAGGAAGGCGTAACAATATCAGAGTAAGGGGTATCCCTGAATCGGTGAGCCCACAAGACCTAGACGGAACACTGCGCCATCTGTTCAACTCGATATTAGATCTCCCTCCAGATGCTAAACTAGAATTGGACAGAGCTCACAGGTCGCTAGGCCCAAAACCAATGCAAGGTGCTAACCCGCGAGATGTCATATGCAAAGTCCATAAATTTAAAAAAAAAGAAGATATCTTATTTAAAGCACGTCAGAAGGGCCAAATTATACTCAGGGGCACTCCTATTCTGCTCTTGCAAGATCTTTCTCGCCATACTCTACAAAAACGACGAGCATTGAAACCTCTTCTTGATGTCTTAAGACAAGAAAATTTTCTCTACTCATGGGGATTCCCCTTCAGACTACAGGTACGCCAGGCAGGCTCCCTGCGAGTGCTCCGTAACCTGGATGATCTCCCGGAATTCTGCTCGGCTCTACAGATTCCCTTGATCCACATCCCTCCAGCGGACTGGCCTAGGGTACACAGAAGGGGGGAGAGTTTACCTGCCCGGATGCTTTCACTCCCACAACGATCTTGTATCCAGAGAAACAGAGATACCTTCCAGAGGGGAGAAACCAGAAGGCCTAACGCCTCATCTTCATCCTAGAATTGAACTACACCACTTTGAACCTCGCTGAGTTTCCTCTGAGGAACTTTCCACGCAGTAAGATCCGGAGGAGGGTCTTCTTATGGGCATCCCTTTTTCTTTGCTTCTGTGGACAAGCTTCTGATCATTAGCATTGAGCGACGGAATATCGATATGATGGTGGTATCTACATGACTCCTACACTTCCTTTTGGCTTACGTAATATGTTTTTGTAAAATGTAAAATGTTACCATACACGTATATGAATATTATCAGAACAGGCCGCTTGGCCTGATAGTTCATATTTCATATTTCATGTTTATGTCTATGTTTATGCATTTGCTTACTTCCTGGTTGTGGATGTTCCTGGGTGACCGGTTTAAGCTTGAGGGTCACCGTATTAAGCATTTGGGCCTGGGGCTGGTTCGGCAGGGAACTAATCCCTAGTGGAAAGACAGTCCCCCCTTTTGGGTCTCTACTCACTGCAGGCAGTAGTAGAAATTAGTGACCCCCCTTTCTTAATTTCTTAATTTCTTGATTTCTTGACCTATAGTCAAACATCCTTAATATATCTCATATTCTCTATCCCCTACATTTCTTTTCTTCCCCCATACCGACTTATCTGTTGAGTACTATACTTAGATATATTCTTATATATCTTCACACAGTCTCCTCTTCCTCTTCACTCCCTTGCTTTTCCTTTCCTCTTCTCTTCCCCCCCCCTCTCCCCTTTTTTTTTTTTTTCTTTCTCTCTCTCTCTCTTTCTCTCTTCTCTTCTTCTCTTCTTTTCTCGATCCCCCATATTGTCAGTCCTACTTTCCTACTTTCCTACTTGAACTCAACTCTCTAGACCTCTCCCCCTTTTCCATTTCTTGGCGTCCTACACATACCTTTGCCTACACTTGACTCCCCTCCTTAGACCTCTGAGGTCCCCAGAGCAACATGACTACACTTAACTGTTGTTCAATTAACATACGAGGCTTTAACACCCCTCAAAAGCGTTCACAGGTCCTGTACTCTATGCATAAGAAACAAGTCCACGTCCTTATGTTACAGGAGACACATTTTAAAAAAGATCATGTACCCACATTTCGAGACAGATTTTTCCCTGTGTGGTTTCATAGTACCAACTCCGAATCCAGATCAAAAGGGGTCTCGATTGCACTCCATAAACAACTGGTACACACTATAGTAGACTCAAACATTGACGAACAGGGTCGATATATTTTCCTTAAATTGAAAATAGCAAACTCTCTGTTCACACTGGCAAACTGGTACCTTCCTAACACTAATCAGATCTCTCATTGCAGAACCCTTTTAGCATTACTCGCTGATTTTGCAGAAGGAACAACAGTAATTGGAGGTGACTTCAACTTCACAATGAACTCGGCCTTGGACTCCTCATCTGGACGGAACACCACTCGTATCAGAGAATTTCGTGCCTTGAATCGGACCCTCCATGCCCTCCGGCTGATAGATGTGTGGAGAACTCTAAACCCCCAAGGTAGAGACTACACATATTATTCCCCATCACACAATACATACAGTAGAATAGATCTCTTCTTGGTGAGCCATGGGGCCTTGGCTTGGAACACAAAGGCGGACATAGGGGAAATTCTCTGGTCCGATCACGCCCCAATTTACGTATCCCTTCAGGTCCCATCCTTTCCCCAACGCTCATGGACATGGCGATTGAATAACAATCTACTTAAAGACACTCTTTGCCTAGAAGAACTGAAATCCTCAATTGACTCCTTTACACAAATACATGGCTCTGATCCGACTTCTTTGCCTACCCAATGGGAAGCATTGAAATGTGTCCTTCGTGGAGTACTAATCAAACATGGCTCCAGGATTAAAAGGGAAAAGACGAAGGAGGTAGAGGAGTTGCTGACACAAATCCACGAACTAGAAAATTTACATAAATTAACACGCACTTCTACGGTTCTGGCCGAATTGGTCCTTAAGAGGGTTACGCTTAGAGACCTACTGGATCAGAAATACTCACGACACAGAGAGAGAATCCGAGGTTATTATTATACATCCTCCGATAAATGCGGCCGCCCCCTAGCGCGACTCTTACACCCCCGGGCCAACACCTCTTATATTCCTTGTATTACCACTAGAGGCAATAAAAAATCTCATGACCCGACAGTAATACTGGAAACCTTCCGGTCTTATTACGAGGACCTTTATAATATCAAAGGGCAATACTCGGAAATACAGCCAGCGGCTCTGATAGGGAAAATTGAGAGATATGTGCAGGAGATGGCCCTACCCCCCTTAGATAGCCTCGCTGTAGAGGCACTGGAGGGAGATTTCTTAGAATCTGATATCTGTAATGCAATTCAAAACACACCCTCAGGAAAATCTCCAGGCCCAGACGGGTTTACCCCGGCCTTTTATAAAATACTCAAAGATCAATTAACACCAATTATGACCAAAACGTTCAACTCAATTGATGGAGAGTCACGGTTAACACCACAATCCTTAGAAGCCCACATTAGCGTGATCCCCAAACCAGGGAAGGATCCATCTCTAGCTTCAAACTATAGACCCATATCTATTTTGAATATAGACCTTAAACTTTATTCCAAGTTATTAGCCGACAAGCTGGCACCACTCCTGCCCTCCGTTATTAACTTGGACCAAGTTGGGTTCATTAAGGGTCGGGAGGCAAGAGATAATACGATCAAAACTCTATCCCTTATTGCTAAGGCCAAGAAAAAATCAATCCCATTGGGTCTTCTGAGTATTGATGCAGAGAAGGCCTTCGACAGGGTCCATTGGAGCTTTCTGAAGGCAGCTCTGGAGCAATTGGGTTTGGGACCCCGGTTCCTACAGAGAATTAATGCTCTATATGACAATCCATCAGCCAGAGTGAGAATTAACGGGACATTATCTTCTTCCATTGCGGTGAGAAATGGGACTAGACAGGGATGCCCCTTGTCCCCTCTCTTATACGTAGTGGTCATGGAACACTTAGCCAACGCACTTAGGGGAAACATAAACATTAAGGGGATTCAGGTCGGGGATAAACACCATAAAATTGCATTGTATGCGGATGACCTACTAGTATATGTCTCCCAACCCCATATTTCGTGCCCAGCCATAATGAAAGAGTTCGAAAGATTCAGCCTCCTTAGTAACTTTAAAGTTAACCTCACAAAGTCAGAAGCCTTAAATATTTCGCTGTCTCAGGAGGACGTTACAAGGGCAAGAGACAACTTCCCATTTAAATGGCGACCTTCCACCATCAAATACTTGGGCATCCACATACCGACAGACATCTCGAAGCTCTACACACTCAATTACCTACCACTGCTAGAGAGCACAATCAAAAACTTTAAATCTTACGGGGGTCTAAAATTATCATGGATGGGTAGAATGAATGTGGTGAAAATGGACATTCTGCCACGTTTTCTATATTATTTTCAGACTATCCCCATTTCCCCCCCCTCCAGCTTCTTTTGTAGCCTTCAATCAGCTATCATTCGTTTCGTGTGGGGTAGGTTGAAGCCTAGAATTAATCTCCGCACCCTGACCCTCCCTAGGGCACTGGGTGGGGCCGGTCTCCCCAATTTTAGGGGCTACATGCAGGCTGCGGCCATGTCCCGCCTGGTGGACTGGCATTTTAACAAGGTCTCCAAGCAGTGGATACAGGTGGAGCAGGAGGGGCTGGAGATACCACTTCATCACCTTCCATGGCTGCCCATCACTGACCTCTCTGAGGTGGGTTCATACTCAGACTTCACCAAAGACACTCTTAGGGTCTGGCATACAATATCCAATAAGTTATCCCCTACACAACATATTGGTCCTCTCACACCTTTATTCTCCACTCCATCGTTCCGCCCAGGATATCAACAAAGAAGCTTTCTCGGCTGGAGGGCAGAGGAGGACACCCGGTTGGGGAGCATCCTGATTGATGGCAAGGTTCCGTCCCTCCAATTTTTTCAAACTCAGCATCTGGGCGGGGGAAGGAAGTGGTTGGAATTTTTTCAGCTGCAGGCCTTTGTATCCGCGCTGGGGTCCAGTGGCCGAGTTCGAGACACATACAACGCCATTGAAAAACTGTTTACGAAAAAAGATCAGCCTGAACGCCCGGTTTCTCAACTGTACAGCATTCTCAATGAAATTGGAACCTCAGGCAAACGAGGCTACCAGTTGGCTTGGGAAAGTGAGCTGAAACAACATATCTCACCAGCTGAATGGGAAAAATGCTTTTTATTCACACATAAATTATCAGCTACGTGCGCCACACAGGAGAAAAATTTTAAAATCTTGACGAGATGGTACCAATTTCCAGCTAAGCTTCATTCAATATTCCCTACGGTGTCAGCAATGTGTTGGAGATGTGAACGGGAGGTTGGCACAATGACTCACATTTGGTGGGAATGTGAAGGAATACAGCAGTTCTGGCAAAAAGTACTCTCGAACTACCATCTCATAACTGGGAAAACAGTTGAGAACTGTCCCAAGATAACACTCCTCTCCGTCTTACCTCACGCTATCACATATCATAAGCGAGATATTCTGCAGTTCTGCCTTGCGGCGGCACGCTCCACCATTCCTAGATACTGGAAAACTTCCATAATCCCTCCTATTTCCGAGTGGTACATGGAGATGGCAAATATTTGTAGGATGGAGGAGCTTGCAGCCGAGGGCGTGGACACCAGAGATAAATTTTACAGGACCTGGAACGATTGGATAATGTTTAGGGATTCACCTGACTTCCATAAACTGTTTTGAAGATGTAGACCTCAGAGGAACCCCCTCCTCCCCCTGCCTCCCCCTCTCCATCTCCTTTCTTTCTCCCCATCTCTTCCCCATTTTCCTCTTCTCTCCTTCTGCTTTCTCCTCCATATCCTTTTCCTTTCTTATTCTTTCAAACTCTTTATGCCTATGGTATTTTCTGCTGATCTTATATTGGAATAATGAGAGATATGTATATATTATTTTATAAATATTTTTGTTGTTTCATTCACAATTTTAATGGCTCCGGTCAGCAAGTTTTTTCCATTAAGCGAGGGAATACTAAAGTATTAACTTACTAGGCTTGCTTAATCCCCGCTTCTAAATTTGAAACTTGACATTTCTACTCCTGAGCTTGCTTTTCTTAATACTAGCAGTCTGAACATCGGCATAATCTTTACATTTTTGAAGTTTTGAATAAGAATACGTTCTTTGCGTATATTCTCTGAATTTCAATTTTGGCACTGCAAATCCACGAACTTGTTGTGTTCATCATTACACACGCTTTAAAGGTTTTGAAAATGCCTAAGAATCGATATGCTGCTTGTACGGGACACCGGCAGGCTGCTCTCTGCAGATTGCTTTCATTGCATAACTTGTTATATGACTTTATGTTGGTTTTTTTGTAATCCTGATAACTTCCAATAAAAATAGATTGAACATAACATTCTTGCTATATGGCGTGGTATTGCAGGGATAAGTCTATATCGTGATATGCGCATTTACATATGCTGTGATCAGTGACTATTACCTTTTTTAAGCATTGTTCCTGCTTCAGCCATATACAGTGATTCAATCAGGGACACTTGATATCTGATATTGCATCACCCAGGGGCTCGGTCTGTCTACTACCCCCTTTCTGGCATTGCATTGCACTTAATATTTGTACTGTCACTCATAGTATTATGATATTGGGGGCGCCTGGCTTTGCTCAGCAGGTGTCTTTTTGTCTTCTTGCATGTTTTTTAACCAATTTTAAGATGTCTTTTTTTTGTGCAATAAATAAAGGTGTGTTCTTTTATATATTACATTATTGGTGTGCCTCTGCTTGTATGTGCGGAATCTTTCTCTCCCCTTTTCATTTTCTTCAAAGGCGATGTCCTGCTGGGCAGGACGCATCGCTATGTTTGACACTGTGTGACAGGGTCCCAATGACAGCAGCGATCATTATACAGGTCCCTACTGCGACCTGTATCGTTACTGAGTCGTTGGTAAGTTCTGACTGTGTGACATCTCACCAGCGACCTCCCAGCGACTTACCAGCGATCCTTATCAGGTCGCATCGTTTTCGGGATCGCTGGTAAGTCGCTAAATGTGATGGGGCTTTACATTTGAAGTGAGAAATCCAAATGACACCATTACAAGCACTAAACAACAATTTTCTTTACTAAAATAAAACGTAGTAGACAGGAATCCAAATCTTCTGTATACTGAAATTCATTGTTGATTTGTTGTTTGAAAGTTCATAGAAACCCAGAAATACCCTATTATAAATGAGAAAAAAAACCACTGGAATGCTTGTAAAATGATTCAATAAATAATAGTTTTCTTGCTAATTCCCCCAACCTGAAGCTTCAATTCCCAGCACTGCCACGTTTCCCCACATCATTTGTGCAAACAAGAAAATGGTTGCAGCAGTCACATCTCCGAGATGGTACTGGAAATTAAAACACGGTGACATAGCCATAAGGATCAAACAAAAAAGTACAGAGATCTGCAGGGTGAGGTGAACATAAAGGCAAATATTATTTAAAGGGAACCTGTCACATATAAAAACAATATTAACCTGCAGATATGGGGTTAACCTGCAAGTTAATAGTCTTTGATACCTGCCCAATGCCTGCACATTGAACTCTGCTGACGGGAGGAAAAGAACATTAATCCTCTTGGAAATGTTTGGGTTTCAGTCACTTTGGAGGCGTCGGCATGAGTTCAGTCAATGCTCAATGTATCGCAGCTGTAACTGCGCCCAAGCACTGACTGAAAGCAGCTCAGCATTACAACTTGCTGTCAGTCAGAGCGGAGGCGCGGTTACAACAAACACTCTCCATACACAGAGCAGTGGCTGTACTTGCACCGATGCCACTCCCGTGACTGAAAACTAAATCCTGTTAAAAGTATTAAAGCTCTTTAAATCCCAGCAACGGGGTTCAATGCGCAAGGGATTCAAATGTTATTAACCTGCAGACTGACCCAACATACCGTGTTTCCCCGAAAATAAGACATCCCCCGAAAATAAGACCTAGTTCGCGGTTCAATAATGAAGTGTCCATGCAGCGGTAAAAAAGTTAAAGAATACTGCAAGACACTTCATTATAGAATGCAGACACCACAAAAGAAAGAAGAAAGAAGAGAAGACCTCACGATCACACTCACCTGACGCCGACCGGGAAAAGGGGAGCGCTTCAACGAGCTGCGGCAGAACACACACATCAGATCACATATACACACACTCACACTACAGATTGCATACACACACTCACCACATCCAGTGATATCGATTGCTTCTCGGCGGCGTAAAGACCTGCGACGCTGTGCACTGGAGCTTCCAGGACCTGCATCATGTGACACTGTGCACTGAGCAGTGGAGCTTCCTGGACCTGGAGGAGGAATGCATCACATGGCCGGAAGCCAGTGGTATCACTGGATGTGGTGTGTGCAGGTGATTGTATGTGCGATTTTGTGAGTGTGTGTAAGTGTATGCGATCTGATGTGTGAGTGTATGCGATCTGATGTGTGAGTATATGCGATCTGATGTGTGAGTGTATGCGATCTGATGTGTGATTGTATGCGATCTGATGTGTGAGTGTATGCGATCTGATGTGTGAGTGTTCTGATGTATGTGAGTGTCGGCCAGACGCAGGGGAGGACGGCGTGCAGCACAGCTGCTGGGAGCACCCGCTGGAGATAAGAGGGAGATCTGACAGCCACACAGATGCCCGGGGCTGGTAACTATGACGATGGGAATGGGGAGTCATCTGCTTTTTGTGGGGGTTAAACTTACCCCCAACCATGTCTCCTCGAGAATAAGACATCCCCTGAAAATAAGACCTAGTGCTTTTTTCAGGGGAAAAAAAAATATAAGACAGTGTCTTATTTTCGGGGAAACAGGGTATGCAGGTTAACAGCGTTTTTACACGTTATAAGTTCCCTTTAATTTAATATTCATCAGAATTGAGTGGTTTTTTTTTATGGATAACCCCTGTAAATTTAGATTTTGTTTGTATTCAAACTGTAATGATAGAGTGATCATAGCCTGAAATTTTTTATAATAAATTAGTAACCAGTTCAGGACCACTCACTAAATATATGCAGAGATTTCCTTGCCATTTTGCAGAGCTGAAGACTATATACCTTTTGTGTCCTCTAAAGTAACTCCAGCAAGCGGATTCCAATCTCACTAGCAATCTGTCATCTGAAGTGTATTCTTTGGCTACTTTGTGGTAGGTGTTGTGGTGGCTTTGCTGACATCTTTTTTTTCCCCTTTAACTGTATATGTAAACTAGTGACTGTTTTCTATACTGAAGCCTCCTGAAAAATGGCCAGGTCACTTTTTAGGTATTTCAAAGCTTTCAAAGCCTGAAGCAGTTAAAAGAAGCTCAAAAAGACTGAATACAGACACAAAGTTGTTTTATCATTTAAATACATATGTTCATTATTTTTAGCATTTTTAAATCTGCTTGAAAAAAAAACAAACAAACAATGTGAGCACATTCCCTAAAATGGAGACTAAAAAAAAAGTGATATGAAAATTGCCCTGGTTTGCATGTGTTTTTGGAGGTTGTGATCTGCCACAAGTAGGAGTTCATTTACATATCATTCTTAAGTTGTACATTAAAGGGAACCTGTCAGGTCCAATATGCACCCAGAACCACGAGCAGTATTTCTAAAGATCTTTTATCGTATGCTAATGAGCGTGGGGACTAGTCCCCTGGGCGTTAGTTCCCCTGGCTCGTCGGCTCCATTAGCATGTTAGTACACCCCTGTGGGTGTGCTATCATGCTAATGAATATGCAGCGTCAGAGGATGATCTCACTCTCCTCTACGCTGCAATCGACGCCCAACACTGGATTTCGGCTCAGTGTGCATGACCCCGGAGTTTCGGTCATGCCCACTGTGAAGCCGGGTGTACGCGTCCTGGCTTCAAACTGGAGTAGTGCGCATGACCTAAACTCTGGGGTCATCCGCACTAAGCCGAAATCCAGCGTCAGACGCGATGGCAGCTGAGAGGTGAGTGAGATCATCCTCTGACACTGTGCATTCATTAGCATGTTAGCACACTCACAGGAGCGTACTAACATGCTAATGGAGCAAACTAGCAAGGGGAACTAACGCCCAGGGGACTGGTCCCCTCGCTCATTAGCATACAATAAAAGATCTTTAGAAATACTTTTTCTAAAGATCTCTTTATCTATGCTACTAGATACAGGGACGATTAGGCAGGGATTTGCAATATGCACCCAGAACTGCTCGTGGTTCTGGGTGCATATTGGATCTGACAGGTTCCCTTTAATGTATCATATTATACATGACTGTATAGGGTCAGAGTGAGAATATAATAATCCATTACCAATACTGCTTATGATTCAGGTCCTTCCTAATAGTCCAGCATCAGAAATGCTTCTACCTGGAAAGTTCCAGCACTGCAGAAAATGTGTGTTGTAGAAGTGATACAAAGTCATTAAGTGCAATCGAATTATCCCTATCCTGTTTTACAGTAGTTTTTAGATTATATAAATCTGTACACAACATTAACTCAACAAGAAACACATTTTCTTTGCTGTCTTGCGCATATAAATATGACTTCCATGGCTGTGTACCAGCTTTGCTTTTGGCAATGGTGTAAATGTTTAATACATGAAGCGAAGACTGTAGGAGATCTGGGTCAACATCTTTCTTCCATTCGATATCCCAGCAATAATCTGTGGTTAGAGAGATCCATTTTTCCTCAAACAGCTCAGGGGTCATTGCAATATCACTGACCAGGGCGATTCCATCATGTGGTTTATGAGTCATTTCAGAATCCAAAGACGTGTGAAAATCTATGGAAAGACAAAAAAAATTGAGCACAGCACACACACTCGTAGAAACTAGAGGAACTATTCAACAATCCGTTTTTTGGAAACTTATCCGTGAGTCTGTTCTGGTAAGTTCAGTGCATGTCTTTTTATCATCTGATTTTGAGGAGCAGACTTGGCCACTTTACATTTTAAAGTGAAAGTGGAAGCCATCCATTTTTAACAAATGTTTTTTTGTGGATTTCAAAAATGTATAGGGTTGCATAAATGTGCCATAAGAAATTTGTCTATCCATGGCATACTACAATGTTAGAAAATAAAACACGGCCATCTTGAAAAATCCACATACCTTCGACGAGAGATTTGGTAGTTGGCTTGCTCACGACAGGTAGCTCACATTTGCTCGAGTTCGCTGTAATTGATTCCCAAAGCTTTCTATCATATAAAGGAGCCAATGTGTTAAAAATAGGCACCCAGCTATTAACTGGTTGTTCTGTCCTGTCAACTAAGACTCCCAATGACGAGTCTGACTTTGGACCACTGAGGACTCTCTTCACTTCATCAATTCCAGAGGATAAAAGTCGATAGTAGAAAAGACCTCGATCACGTACAGCCATGTTAGTTTCTTCTTCTGTGGAGAAATAGTCATATTAATAATGGGCAGTTGAAGTTAACTGGCAAAATACTAGTACCTAGGAATATTAAAGTGAATCTGTCACCAGGCTTTTGTTATCTCATCTGAGAGCAGCAAGATGTAGGGTCAGAGACCTTTATTCCAGCAATGTATCACTTAGTTACTGGGTGCAGCAGTTCTGATAAAATTAGTTTTCTCTGCGACAGATCTAGGAGTGCTCTGAATGCTGAGCTCTGTATAACCTCACCCACACCATTGGTTGGCAGCTTTCTGTGTACACTAACAAATAGGTGCTAATTAGTGGTTAGGGTGGGGTTTCTCAGAGCAGGATGACTTGATGGCAATAGGCAGCCAGTCCTGTAATGATAATCTACTTCTCATAAACCACTGATTTCATTGAAACAACAGCACACAATCCAGGAAGTGATACATCGCTTGAATCAGGGTCTCTGCCTCTACATAATGCAGCTCTCAGATTATGCAAAAAAACTGCTGACAGATTCCCTTTTAAAAGCGTTTCTTAACAACCACTACTCAATCTTTAACCCCTTACTAACATACAATGTACTGGTGCATCATATGCTGGCTCCCTGACTTTGAAACAGGCTTGCAAGTCAAACCCGCATTTTTCCCAGCACGATGACTTATTTAATCAGCAATCATGTGCCTCTAACAGTCGTGGGTGGAACGGCGCTCTGCATGCAGCTGTTAACCTGTCAATATCTGACAGTGGCATTTAACACGTACTGGCAGAGGGACATGTCATTCCATGCTTCTATCACTGAATCCATGCTTTGGCTGTGGGGAGATGAGTTGTTATGACAGCCAGGGGACCAGCTGATGACCCACATTCCTGTTATGATTCTCCTAAGAATGCTGGCTTATGGCCAGCATTAATAGGAGACCGTGATTTCTGCAAAACATAGCAATGCAATGCTTATGCGCTGTTATGTACAGCACAAAGTGATGATCATAGCAACATTACCCTGATGCTATGGTAAAAAAAGCAACAATGAAAAAAATAATAATAAACAGACAATTTCAAATCACCCATTAAAAAAAAGAAATATTTGCATATTTGATATTGCTGTGTTCATAAAGGTCTGATCTAAAGCATCACAATTACATTTTTTGGTTACCGCAACATTGCAATAAAATGCAGTAAGAGGTGATCAAAACAGAATATGTACACGAAAATGATATCAGTAAAAATGTCAGCTCAGGGCACAAAATATAAGGCCCCCCATCAACTGGAAAATGGAGACAAAAGCAAAACATTTTTTTTTTTTAAATTTTCCTTTTTTTTCACCACTTAAACAAGAAAAACACACACATTTTATATATATATATATATATATATATATATATATATATATATATATATATATAAAAAAACAGTATTAGTTGAATCAGTTCCACCATCTAATATACAGTGGGTGCGAAAAGTATTCAGAGCCCTTTAAATTTTTCACTTTTTGTTTCATTTGGTAAATTCAAAAAAGCTAATTTTTTTCTCATTAATGTACACTCTGCACCCCATCTTGATAGAAAAAAAACAGAAATGTAGAAAGTTTTGCAAATTTAATAAACAAGAAAAACTGAAATATCAGATGGTCATAAGTATTCAGACCCTTTGCTCAGACACTCATATTTCAGTCACATGCTGTCCATTTCCTTGTGATCCTCCTTGAGATGGTTCTACTCCTTCATTGGAGTCCAGCTGTGTTTAATTAAACTGATAGGACTTGATTTGGAAAGGCACACACCTGTCTATATAAGACCTCACAGCTCACAGTGCATGTCATGCCAAATAAGAATCATGAGGTCAAAGGAACTGCCCAAGGAGCTCAGAGACAGAATTGTGGCAAGGCACAAATCTGGTCAAGGTTAAAAAATAATTTGCAGTACTAAAAATTCCTAACAGCACAGTGGCCTCCATATTCCTTAAATGGAAGAAGTTTGGGACCACCAGATCTCCAGCCAAACAGAGCAATCGTGGGAGAAGAGCCTTGATGAGAGAGGTAAAGAAGAACCCCAAGACCACTGTGGCTGAGCTCCAGAGATGCTGTAGGGAGATGGGAGAAGGTTCCATAAAGTCCAACTATCACTACAGCTCTCCACCAGTCGGGCCTTTATGGCAGAGTGGTTCGACAGAAGCCTCTCCTCAGTGCAAGACATATATAAGCCCGCACAGAGTTTGCAAAAAAAACCAAAACACATGAAGGACTCCCAGACTATGAGAAATAAGATTCTCTGGTCTGATGAGATGAAGATAGAACTTTTTGGTGATAATACTAAGCGGTATATGTGGAGAAAACCAGGCACTGCTCATCACCTGCTCAATACAATACCAATAGTGAAACATGGTGGTGGCAGCATCATGCTATGTGGGTGTTTTTCAGCTGCAGAGACAGGGCGACTGGTTGAAATTGAAGGAAAGATGAATGTGGCCAAGAACAGAGTTATCCTGGAAGAAAACCTCTTCCAGAGTGCTCTAGACCTCAGACTTGGCCGAAGGTTCACCTTCCAACAACACAATGACCCTAAGCACACAGCTAAAACAACAAAGGAGTGGCTTCAGAACAACTCTGTGACCATACTTGAAGGGCCCAGCCAGAGCCCTGAACTAAACCCAATTGAATATCTCTGGAGAGACCTGAAAATGGCTGTCCACCAACGTTCACCCTCCAACCTGACGGAACTGGAAAGAATCTGCAAGGAAGAAAGGCAGAGGATCCCTAAATCCAGGTGTGAAAAACTTGTTGTATCATTCCCAAGAAGACTCATGGCTGTACTAGCTCAAAA
The DNA here is from genome assembly GCF_048569485.1 of Anomaloglossus baeobatrachus. Lineage (NCBI taxonomy): Eukaryota > Metazoa > Chordata > Amphibia > Anura > Aromobatidae > Anomaloglossus > Anomaloglossus baeobatrachus. Next base: position 214,296,996 of record NC_134354.1, read on the forward strand.
GCGGCTTCTACTCAATACTGGGAAAAGGGTCTGAATACGTATGACCATGTGATATTTCAGTTTTTCTTGTTCAATAAATTTACAAAAATATCTACATTTCTTTAATTTTCTGTCAAGATGGGGTGCAGAGTGTACATTAATGAGAAAAAAATGAACTTTTTTTGAATTTACCAAATGGCTGCAATGAAACAAAGACTGAAAAATTTAATGGGGTCTGCATACTTTCCGTACCCACTCTATGTATGTGTGTGTATATATATATATATATATATATATATATATATATACATATACAGTGCCTACAAGTAGTATTCAACCCCCTGCAGATTTAGCAGGTTTGATAAGATGCAAATAAGTTAGAGCCTGTAAACTTCAAACAAGAGCAGGATTTATTAACAGATGCATAAATCTTACAAACCAACAAGTTATGTTGCTCAGCTAAATTTTAATACATTTTCAACATAAAAGTGTGGGTCAATTATTATTCAACCCCTAGGTTTAATATTTTGTGGAATAACCCTTGTTTGCAATTACAGCTAATAATCGTCTTTTATAAGACCTGATCAGGCCGGCACAGGTCTCTGGAGTTATCTTGGCCCACTCCTCCATGCAGATCTTCTCCAAGTTATCTAGGTTCTTTGGGTGTCTCATGTGGACTTTAATCTTGAGCTCCTTCCACAAGTTTTCAATTGAGTTAAGGTCAGGAGACTGACTAGGCCACTGCAACACCTTGATTTTTTCCCTCTTGAACCAGGCCTTGGTTTTCTTGGCTGTGTGCTTTGGGTCGTTGTCTTGTTGGAAGATGAAATGACGACCCATCTTAAGATCCTTGATGGAGGAGCAGAGGTTCTTGGCCAAAATCTCCAGGTAGGCCGTGCTATCCATCTTCCCATGGATGCGGACCAGATGGCCAGGCCCCTTGGCTGAGAAACAGCCCCACAGCATGATGCTGCCACCACCATGCTTGACTGTAGTGATGGTATTCTTGGGGTCGTATGCAGTGCCATCCAGTCTCCAAACGTCACGTGTGTGGTTGGCACCAAAGATCTCGATCTTGGTCTCATCAGACCAGAGAACCTTGAACCAGTCTGTCTCAGAGTCCTCCAAGTGATCATGAGCAAACTGTAGACGAGCCTTGACATGACGCTTTGAAAGTAAAGGTACCTTACGGGCTCGTCTGGAACGGAGACCATTGCGGTAGAGTACGTTACTTATGGTATTGACTGAAACCAATGTCCCCACTGCCATGAGATCTTCCCGGAGCTCCTTCCTTGTTGTCCTTGGGTTAGCCTTGACTCTTCGGACAAGCCTGGCCTCGGCACGGGTGGAAACTTTCAAAGGCTGTCCAGGCCGTGGAAGGCTAACAGTAGTTCCATAAGCATTCCACTTCCGGATGATGCTCCCAACAGTGGAGACAGGTAGGCCCAACTCCTTGGAAAGGGTTTTGTACCCCTTGCCAGCCTTGTGACCCTCCACGATCTTGTCTCTGATGGCCTTGGAATGCACCTTTGTCTTTCCCATGTTGACCAAGTATGAGTGCTGTTCATAAGTTTGGGGAGGGTCTTAATTAGTCAGAAAAGGCTGGAAAAAGAGATAATTAATCCAAACATGTGAAGCTCATTGTTCTTTGTGCCTAAAATACTTCTTAATACTTTAGGGAAACCAAACAGAATTCTTGTGGTTTGAGGGGTTGAAGAATAAATGACCCTCTGAATAAACTTTTCACAATTTAAAAAAAAAAAAATAACATTCTTTTTTGCTGCAGTGCATTTCACACTTCCAGGCTGATCTACAGTCCAAATGTCACAATGCCAAGTTAATTCCGAATGTGTAAACCTGCTAAATCTGCAGGGGGTTGAATACTACTTGTAGGCACTGTATATATATATATATATATATATATATATATATATATATATATATATATATATATTATACAGTATATATTCACAGTATATGTTTGATATCTGCATACTTGTACTGATTGCACTGACATGAAAATCATAATGCCATGGTTCATGGAAAATAAAAAAGTGGAATTGAAATTGCACTTTTTCTATAATTTCAAAGCACTTGGATTTTTGTTTTCACTTTTGCTAGTACACTATGTGGTAGAATGAATGGTGCCATTCAAAAGTACAGCTCATCCCATAAAAAACGAGCCATCATACAGCTATATTATTATGCTAGGTATAGGGGAATACCAGACAACAGCAAAAGGGTGGGGGGAGAGGGAAGTCCTGTCTCTAGGGAAGGGGGTAGATGGTGACACCTGGCAGAACCTACAGTTAGCCCCTGGATTCCCTGACGTCCCTAGATAGGTTCCACACCTATACGTTGATCAGGATACCTAGGTCCTGGCTGTCACTGAATTAGGTCCTTGGTAGTGACCGGATGGAATGAGAACTAGTAAACCCTACTAAGAGCTAAAGAACACACATGGAAAACAAAGAGGGGAATACAAATGGCCAACTTATCCTCAAAATGACTTTGGGAGAATGACAGCAACATACAATAATGTGTTAAAACAGATTTCAAGCCAACTGCTTGCAATCTGGACAGGATAGTAGTATACTCTATCACCGGCAATAAGCAAAGGGGAAATGCAGGTATATATAGACACAGGGAGTTGTGGATAAGGATTTGCAGCTGAACTGCCAAGATATCTGCAGGATCCAAAAAGGAAAGAGTTAACCCTAGTAGGGAAGATACATAGAACTTCATTCACACCAAGGAAGAAAGAATGGCATATCCTGGAGCAGTTTGTGTAGCCAAATACAGAGACCTTCTGCAGCTGTACACCACAGAGTTGTCTGTCAACAGTGACACAATAGTGACATATATTGAGAAAAAAAAAATATATATATATATATATATATATATATATATATATATATATATATATATATATATATATATATATATATAAAAAATGGCTCTTTAAGGGAGGGAGGAAATAAAGGGAAACGAAAAACGGAAAATGGCCACGGCATGAAGGGGATAATGACCAAAATGTTGTTGACATTGGTTTTGATCTGTAGAATATTCTGGTATGGCAGGTACATCTTCTACATCATCCTAATTCAGTAAATCACTGTCTGCTTTGTTTATGAAGATCTAAGATCCACTCACCTCAGGCTGGACACTATTGCCTCATACTCATTATGGTCTACAATATAATGCTTGATAAACAAGCTGGTGCTGCACAGGCAGAAGATCACGACAACTTATTTTTAACAAAAATGAATGGTTCATTTCTATATTTGTTTCTTATGAATTTGCAATGCTGCTTATGCGTACTGCTTGTACTTGGGCTATTGTTATTTTATGTCAGGTAATAACACACTACAAGCAGAAAGCTCAGAATAAGATGCGAAAAAGATTACGGTCTTAATATTTTCTCAGTATCTTAACCCCTTCACACCCCAGACTGTTTTCACCTTCCTGACCAGTCCAATTTTCAATTTTGACCAATGTCAATTTATGAGGTAATAACTCTGGAACACTTCAATGGATTTAAGTGGTTCTGAGAATGTCTTTTCGAGAAATATTATACTTCATGTTAGAGGTAAACTCAGGATGATATTTTTTGCGTTTATTTGTGAAAATATCGGAAAATTGGCAAAAATATTGAAAATTTTCGAATTTTCAAAATGTTAATTTTTATGCCCATAAACCAGAGTTATGTCACACAAAATAGTTAATAAATAATATTTCCCACATGCCTACTTTACATAAGGACCATTTTTAAGCATAACTTTTTTATGTTAGGAAGTTACAAGGGTTAAAAGTTTATCAGCAATTAAAGATGAGAGAACAAGAGGTTCGGTGTTCATACCAAACATAGACTTTACAAAAAAACAAAACAAAACAGAGTTTGGGTCCTTTATGTATGCATACCAACCGCTAATGGATCCATTCACTATAATGCAGCAGCAGAGTTAGTACTGACTCCATTGGCCTCTGATCAGTGGTGTCTGACTTTTGAAAGATGAACAAAACGGTTGTTGACTGCAGTTTTGTGCACGCCTATAAAGATGGGTAAAAAGATGGACACCGTGGGATTACAGGCCAGATGGGAGTTCAAAGTGCCTCCCTCTGCCTCACTCCAGTTAATTTTCCATTGGGAATTTTGTCTGAATCACGTTTTTCAGAAATGTACCCCTAATCCCCTATTCTTGCATTTCAAAACATCATACCTGCCAGTAAGACACCGACAGAAGACATTTAGACCATGCACCCGGCATGGTCTAACAAGTTTGCCATAGCTGGCTGACCTGGAGGTAGTCATCACGACCTTGGGTCGACATGGAAACAATTTTACCCTCTCAATGATGTCATTGGGGAGAAGGAGCACATACCCTCTACTAGCCTCCTTAATGTAGAGATCGATATTGATTGAAAGCAACGCTCCTGGCTGTTGAAGCTGGTTCTCCGTTGTCAAGTAAGTCGAGTTCCCAATGGCAATCCCGCAGGCACAGATCCTGTTCCCCTTGCAATCACCATGACGTACTTATAAGTCATCGGTTGGGAATCCCTTTTTGACCATGATGTATAGGCATGTCAAATGTCATGAAGGGGTTAAAGGTAATCTGTCAGTAGGTTTTGCTATTTAATATGAGAGTAGCATAATGTAGACACTGAGACCCTGATTCGAAGGATGTCACTTATGAAAATGTGTGCTGTAGTTTCAATACAATCAGTGTTTTATCAGTAGGAGATTATCACGAGAGGACTATGTATTATGTGCATGCCAGACCAGCTAATTTGTGTAATCTTGCCTCCACCAATTGGCAGCTTTCTGACAATGCCCAGTCCTTTAAAGCGAATCTGTTAGCAGCTTTTTGTCACATAATCTGAGAGCTGCATAAAGTAGAAATACTTTGCCAGTGATGTGTCAATTAGTGGGCTGCTTGCTGTAGTTTTTATACAAGCACTGTTTTATCAGCAGAACATTATGACTACATTACTATCAAACCTACTGCCACTTACGGTGGTCCTCCATAGTCATGAGCTCTGTATAACCCTGCCCCACTGTTTGGCAGCTTTCTGCCTATGCACAGTGAAAACAAAAAGCTGCCAATGAGTGGTGTGGGCGGGTTGATATAGTGCTCAGCATTCAGAGAAATTGTAAATTTAAAGCAGATAAAAGAGGGATTGTATTAAAATAACAAACAAATATGCAGCCTGGTAAGGCTGCTTTCACACATCCGGCTTGAGCTCTGCGGCTCAATCCGGCTGTGCAAGCTATGCAACGGATGCGGTGAAAACACCGCATCCTTTGCATAAGTTTTTCCCATGCGGCCCGTCTGGTTTTTGCCGCTTGCGGCATGCTACTGAGCATGCGCAGTGGCAAAAACCGCATGCGTCGGCCGGATGCGGTTTTTGCCGCATCGCGCCGCATCCGGCCGCCATAGGCATGCATTGAAAAATGCGCCACATCGGCCGAATGCGGCGCGATGCGTTTTTTTTTTGCCGCACGAAAAAAACGTGCCAGGCAACGTTCCATCCAGCCGCCGCATCGGCTAAATCTGCCGCATGCGGCAAAAACCGGATGGAACGCAAGGCCATGCGGCACAATGCGGCACTAATTAAAGTCTATGCAGAAAAAACGCAACCGGCAGCAAAAAAAAAAGGTTGCGATTTTCCTGCAAAGTGCCGGATTGTGCCGCATTGCAGAAACCGGAGGTGTGAAAGCAGCCTAAGGCCCCCTTCACACGTCCGTGAAACACGTGCGTGTTTGGTCCGTTTCCGTATATACCGGAGACACGGCCAAACGTGCACCAATGTTAATCTATGATTGTGGTCACACGTCCGTTATTTCATTATGTCCGTGTGTGCGTGTCCGTGATCCGTATGTGTATGCGTTTTGCACGGATGCATGTCCGTTATCTGCACGGAGCACGCACACGTGGACACAATGAAAGTCTATGGGTATGTGCACACACGTTAGTAAACACGTATGCATCTACCTATAGTCCGTCTCCGTTTGGTGTTTTTATTTCTAGTGATGTCGGCTATTCTTTCTATTTCTGTGTATGTCGGTCAATCTCCCTGAGTCCGTCGGTCGGTCTCTCTGTCTCTCTGTCGGTCTCTCTGTCTGTCTGTCCCTCTCTCACAGTCTGTCGGTCAGTTTCCCCCCCTCTCTCATACTTACCGTTCCCCGATCTCCGGCGCAGCGCTGCACGGCATTCACACTGCTGCGGCGGCTTTTACTATTTTGAAAAAGCCGGCCGCTCATTAAACAATCTCCTATTCCCTGCTTTCCCCGCCCACCGGCGGCTGTGATTGGTTGCAGTGAGACACGCCCACCACGCTGAGTGACAGCTGTCACACTGCACCCAATCACAGCAGCCGGTGGGCGTGTCTATACTGTGCATTAAAATAAATAAATAAATAATTAAAAAAAACGGCGTGCGGTCCCCCCCATTTTAATGCCAGCCAAATAAAGCCATACGGCTGAAGGCTGGTATTCTCAGGATGGGGAGCTCCACGTTATGGGGCGCCCCCCACCCTAACAATATCAGTCAGCAGTCGCCCAGAATTGCCGCATACATTATATGCGACAGTTCTGGGGCTGTACCCGGCTCTTCCCGATTTACCCTGGTGCGTTGGCAAATCGGGGTAATAAGGAGTTATTGGCAGCCCATAGCTGCCACTAAATCCTAGATTAATCATGTCAGGCGTCTATAAGACACCTTCCATGATTAATCTGTAAGTGACAGTAAAAAAACACACACACCAGAAAAAATCCTTTATTAGAAATAAAAAACACACACAAATTCCCTCATTACCAATTTATTAACCCCGACAAACCCTCCATGTCCGGCGTAATCCACGGACTCCAGCGTCGCTTCCAGCATGAAGGTGACAGGAGCTGCAGAAGACACCGCCGCTCCGGTCACCTCCACGCAGCTAATGAGGTGAGTAGCGCGATCAGCTGCTGTCACTGAGGTTACCCGCGGCCACCGCTAGATCCAGTGACAGCGGGTAACCTCACTGACAGCTCAGCTGATCGCGCGGCTGTCTTCATTACCTGCGTGGAGGTGACCGGAGCGGCGGTGTCTTCTGCAGCTCCTGTCACCTCCATGCAGCAGCGCTGGATGCGACGCTGGACCATCCTGGAGTACGCCGGACATGGAGGGTTTGTCGTGGAGCTCCCCATCCTGAGAATACCAGCCTTCAGCCGTATGGCTTTATCTGGCTGGCATTAAAATGGGGGAGGACCGCACGCCGTTTTTTTAAATTATTTATTTATTTATTTTAATGCACAGTATAGACACGCCCACCGGCTGCTGTGATTGGGTGCAGTGTGACAGCTGTCACTCAGCGTGTTGGGCGTGTCTCACTGCAACCAATCACAGCCGCCGGTGGGCGGGGAAAGCAGGGAATAGGAGATTGTTTAATGAGCGGCCGGCTTTTTCAAAATAGTAAAAGCCGCCGCAGCAGTGTGAATGCCGTGCAGCGCGGCGCCGGGGATCGAGGAACAGTGAGTATGAGAGAGGGGGGGACACTTCAGTCACTCGGGGGATTAGCGGTCACCGGTGAATCCTTCACAGGTGACCGCTAATCAGTACTCGACACAGACAGAGCCGCGGTATGAGGATGAAGTCGGGTGAAGTTCACCCGAGTTCATTCTCATCGCGCAACTCTGTCTGCTGTCAGCCGACATTTATAAACGACATTGTGCATCACACACACGGACATTCCACACGGACATTCCACGTACACATACACGTTAATTCCACACGCACACACGGACGTTCTGCACACAAACACGGCTAGCATACGCAATTCACACAGGTGCCACACGGACCATAAAAACGGACACAAAAACGGGACACGGACCCGAAAAACGGCCCGTAACACACGTGTGTGTTTTTCACGGACGTGTGAAGGGGGCCTAAGTTATACATCACTAAAATCAGGGACTCTGCCCTACATTATGCTGCTCTTAAATGGAGTAGAAAATAACTGGTGAGATTCTCTTCAATATACTATACAGCATTGATAAATAGCAAAAAGTGTGCCATTTACACTAAAAAAATGTGTAGGTCAGAGCAGAACAGATATTCTCCCAGGAAATGTTAGTAATTACCTATACAATAATAAATCAGGCGTCCCAGCATGTCCTGACACTCAGCTGGCCGAGAAAGGAAGAGTCGTACAAGAGCAGTGAGGAGCTCCATTTTCACTGTCGGGGAGATCTCAGTTTTAACATTATCAGCATAATCCTCTAAGATGTAAGGTGCATTTGGAATAAGCTCTCCGTGCATCCCAAGGAGCCATATCAACGCCTGCTTTCCCTAAGGACAAAAAGGTGACAAGCTGTGAAAAAACACCATCATGTAATGGGTTTTGGTAATGAATTAAGTACAAAGAGATTAATACTATATAAACGATTAATTGATCACCTCATTATCCTGGATGTTCTGTTCACAACCAGGAACCGCCTGGCATACTGACGTTGTGCATTGTGGGCAGAGCCAAACAAGATCTCGAAAGGTCTGCATGACAGCTGGAGAGAACAAGGTAATGGTAACGTGGTTATGGCATGTGCATGGTGTCAGCGTTGGTTATAGCCATGGAATACTGTGGAGAACACACTTATACTACAGTAAATTTAGAAGAAATGCATTAAAAGTGTTATGATATAGTAATAATGAGTTGATAATGCAGTGTTCCATCACAGCATAAGTGGAGAATATTCAATTTAAGAGTTGATACTCAATACTAAATTTAATGAACTCTACAATTTTTCCAAGAAGACCCTCAAAAATAAAATGTTTACGTTTCCTGAACTAAGATTGTGGTTTCCAAATATATATACAGTGCTGGCCAAAGGTATTGGCACCCCTGCAATTCTGTCAGAGAATACTCAGTTTCTTCTTGAAAATTATTGCAATCACAAATTCTTTGGTATTATTATCTTCATTTATTTTGCTTGCAATGAATAAAGACAAAAGAGAATGAAACAAAAATCAAATCATTGATCATTTCACACAAAACTCCAAAAATGGGCCAGACAAAAGTATTGGCACCCTTAGTCTAAGGCGGGCTTTGCACATTACGACATCGCAAGCCGATGCTGCGATGTCGAGTGCGATAGTCCCCGCCCCCGTCGCAGGTACGATATCTTGTGATAGCTGGCGTAGCGAACATTATCGCTACGCCAGCTTCACATGCACTCACCTGCCCTGCAACCGTCGCTCTGGCCGGCGACCCGCCTCCTTCCTAAGGGGGCGGGTCATGCGGCATCATAGCGACGTCACACGGCAGGCGGCCAATTTCGGTGGAGGGGCGGAGATGATCAGGATGTAAACATCCCGCCCATCTCCTTCCTTCCGCATTGCAGCCGGGAGGCAGGTAGGAGATGTTCCTCGCTCCTGCGGCTTCACACACAACGATGTGTTCTGCCGCAGGAACTACATCGTACCTGTCTCTGCACCGGCATTATGGAAATGTCGGAGAATACACCGATGATACGATAATGACGCTTTTGCGCTTGTTAATAGTATCATCTAGGATTTACACACTACGATGTTGAAAGTGACGCCGAATGTGCGTCACTTTCGATTTGACCCCACCGACATCGCACGTGCGATGTTGCAACGTGCAAAGCTGCCCTAATACTTGGTTGCACAACCTTTAGCCAAAATAACTGCGAACAACTGCTTCCGGTAACCATCAATGAGTTTCTTACAATGCTCTGCTGGAATTTTAGACCATTCTTCTTTGGCAAATTGCTCCAGGTCCCTGAGATTTGAAGGGTGCCTTCTCCAAACTGCCATTTTGAGATCTCTCCACAGGTTTTCTATGGGATTCAGGTCTGGACTCATTGCTGGCCACTTTAGTTGTCTCCAGTGCTTTCTATCAAACCATTTTCTAGTGCTTTTTGAAGTGTGTTTTGGGTCATTGTCCTGCTGGAAGACCCATGACCTCTGAGGAAGATCCAGCTTTCTCACACTGGGCCCTACATTATGCTGCAAAATTTGTTGGTAGTCTTCAGACTTTATAATGCACACGGTCAAGCAGTCCAGTGCCAGAGGCAGCAAAGCAACCCCAAAACATCAGGGAACCTCCACCATGTTTGACTGTAGGGACCATGTTCTTTTCTTTGAATGCCTCTTTTTTTTCCTGTAAACTCTATGTTGATGGCTTTTCCCAAAAAGCTCTACTTTTGTCTCATCTGACCAGAGAACATTCTTCAAAAACGTTTTAGGCTCTCTCAGGTAAGTTTTGGCAAACTCCAGCCTGGCTTTTTATGTCTCGGGGTAAGAAGTGGGGTCTTCCTGGGTATCCTACCATATAGTCCCTTTTTATTCAGACGCCAACGGATAGTACGGGTTGACACTGTTGTACCCTCGGACTGCAGGGCAGCTTGAACTTGTGTGGATGTTAGTCGAGGTTCTTTATCCACCATCCGCACAATTTTGCGTTGAAATCTCTCGTCAATTTTTCTTTTCCTTACACATCTAGGGAAGTTAGCCACAGTGCCATGGGCTTTAAACTTCTTGATGACACTGCGCACCGTAGACACAAGAACTTTCAGATCTTTGGAGATGGACTTGTAGCCTTGAGATTGCTCATGCTTCCTCACAATTTGGATTCTCAAGTCCTCAGACAGTTTTTTGGTCTTCTTTCTTTTCTCCATGCTCAATGTGGTACACACAAGGACACAGGACAGAGGTTGAGTCAACTTTAATCCATGCCAACTGGCTGCAAGTGTGATTTAGTTATTGCCAACACCTGTTAGGTGCCACAGGTAAGTTACAGGTGCTGTTAATTATACAAATTAGAGAAGCATCACATGATTTTTCAAACAGTGCCAATACTTTTGTCCACCCCCTTTTTTATGTTTGGTGTGTAATTATATCCAATTTGGTTTATTTTTTTTCATTGAAGACAAATTAAATGAAGATAATACCAAAGAATTTGTGATTGCAATAATTTTCAAGAAGAAACTGAGTATTATCTGACAGAATTGCAGGGGTGCCAATACTTTTGGCCAGCACTGTATATATATATATATATATATATATATATATATATATATATATATATATATATATATACATACATACATATATATACACACACATATATATAAATAAAGAGAATTTTGTTACTTACCGTAAATTCTTTTTCTTATAGTTCCGTATTGGGAGACCCAGACCATGGGTGTTTAGCTTCTGCTTCCGGAGGACACACAAAGTACTACACTTAAAAGTGTAGCTCCTCCCTCTGAGCTTATACACCCCCTGGTAGCCAGTCCCAGCCAGTTTAGTGCAAAAGCTGAAGGAGAATAGCCACCCACAAGTAGAACCGAGTAAGAACCGGAACAACCGGAGACTCTGTCCACGACAACAGCCGGTGATAACACACGGAACAAGAAAATTGCCAACAGGCAACAGGGAGGGTGCTGGGTCTCCCAATACGGAACTATAAGAAAAAGAATTTACGGTAAGTAACAAAATTCTCTTTTTCTTTATCGTTCCTTTGGGAGACCCAGACCATGGGACGTTCCAAAGCTGTCCCTGGGTGGGAATAAACAGAAAAAACTAAGAAGTAGGCGGAGCCTAACTTCACAAGTGGGCGACAGCCGCCTGAGCGTCTGCCCAAGCTCGCATCTGCCGAAGCATGAGCATGCACTTGGTAGTGCTTCGAAAAGGTATGCAGGCTAGTCAAAGTGGCAGCCTGACAGACTTGTTGAGCCATAGCCTGGTGCCTAAAAGCCCAAGAGGCACCGACAGCTCTGGTCGAGTGTGCTTTGATCCCCGGCGGGGGAGGCACCTGAGTACTCTGGTAGGCGTCCGAAATGGTCGATCTAATCCTACGGGTCAAGGTCGGCTTAGAAGCAGAGAGACCCTTGCGCCGCCCTGTGGTTAGCACAAAAAGAGAGGTGCACCGCCTAAGCGCAGCGGTGCGAGACACATAGATCCAGAGAGCACGCACCAGATCTAGAGTATGCAGCGCTTTCTCAAAGCGATGAACAGGGGCCGGACAGAAGGAAGGCAAGGAAATATCCTGGTTAAGGTGGAAGGGAGAGACCACCTTAGAAAGAAAGTCCGGGGTCGGACGGAGAACTACCTTGTCTTGGTGAAAAATCAAAAAAGGTGACTCCGAGGAGAGCGCAGCCAAATCAGAGACTCTCCTGAGAGACGTTATGGCAACTAGAAAGGCCACCTTTTGAGAAAGACGATACAAAGAAAACTCCCTAAGGGGCTCGAAAGGGGGTTTCTGCAATACCGTGAGGACCAAGTTAAGGTCCCAGGGATCCAAGGGCCGCCGATAAGGCGGAATGATGTGAGACGCACCTTGCATGAAGGTGCGGACCTGAGCCAGCCGGGCGAGACGCCGCTGGAACAGCACTGATAGAGCTGAGACTTGTCCCTTGAGAGAGTTGAGGGACAGTCCTAGCTGCAGACCAGACTGTAAAAAAGACAGAAGGGTCGGCAACGAGAATGGCCAAGGAGAATGGCCGGAAGAGCGACACCAGGACAGGAACATTTTCCAAGTCCTGTGATAGATCTTGACGGAGGAAGACTTACGGGCCCGAGTCATAGTGGAGATGACTTCAGGAGGAATACCAGAAGCCGTCAAAATCCAGGACTCAAGAGCCACGCCGTCAATTTGAGTGCCGCAGAATTCGGGCGGAAAAACGGACCTTGCGAGAGCAGGTCTGGACGGTCCGGAAGATGCCACGGCATCTCCACGGACAGTTGGAGCAGGTCCGGATACCAAGCTCGCCTGGGCCAGTCCGGTGCAATGAGGATGACTCGACGGCCCTCCATTCTGATCTTGCGCAGGACTCTGGGCAAGAGAACTAGAGGGGGAAACACGTAGGACAGACGAAACTGGAACCAGTCTTGAACCAGAGCGTCCGCGGCGAAGGCCTGAGGATCGTGGGAGCGAGCCACGTAAACCGGAACCTTGTTGTTGTGACGGGATGCCATTAGGTCCACGTCCGGAGTGCCCCACTTGCGGCAGATTGACTGAAACACTGCCGGGTGCAGGGACCACTCGCCACCGTCCACGGATTGACGGCTGAGATAATCTGCCTCCCAGTTTTCTACGCCAGGGATGTGGACTGCGGATATGGTGGACTTGGAGTCCTCCGCCCATTGAAGAATGCGTTGGACCTCCAACATTGCCAGGCGGCTGCGTGTCCCGCCTTGGTGATTGATGTAGGCAACCGCTGTCGCATTGTCTGACTGGACTTGAATGTGCCTGCCCGCCAACAGGTGGTGAAAGGCTAGGAGAGCTAGAAGCACAGCTCTGGTTTCCAGCACATTGATTGAAAGGGCTGACTCGGACGGAGTCCAAGTGCCCTGTGCTCTGTGGTGGAGATGTACCGCTCCCCAGCCGGATAGGCTGGCATCCGTAGTGAGAATCACCCAGGACGGAGTCAGGAAGGAGCGCCCTTGGGACAGGGAGAGGGGTCGAAGCCACCACTGAAGAGAGCTCCTGGTCCGTGGCGACAGAGCAACTAACCTCTGTAAGGAGGAAGGCCGCTTGTCCCAACAGCGGAGCATGTCCAGCTGCAGAGGACGCAGATGGAACTGGGCAAAGGGAACCGCCTCCATGGAGGCCACCATTTGACCCAGCACCTGCATCAGACGCCTGAGGGTATAACGGCGGGGCCTCAGGAGAGAGCGCACCGCCAACCGGAGTGACAGCTGTTTGTCTAAGGGCAACTTCACAAGTGCCGGCAAAGTCTTGAACTGCATCCCTAGGTACGTGAGACTCTGGGTCGGAGTCAGAGTGGATTTGGGAACATTGACAATCCACCCGAATTGGGCTAGGGTGGCGAGAGTGAGCGAAACACTCCGCTGACAGTCTGCGCTGGATGTACCCTTGACCAGAAGGTCGTCCAGATAAGGAAGCACTGCTAACCCCTGGAGGTGCAGGACCGCAATCACTGCCGCCATGACCTTGGTGAATACCCGAGGGGCCGTGGCTAACCCGAAGGGGAGAGCCACGAATTGGAAATGATCCTCTCCTATCGCAAAACGTAACCAACGCTGATGTGACACTGCGATTGGCACATGTAGATAGGCATCTCTGATGTCGATGGACGCCAGGAACTCCCCTTGGGTCATAGAGGCAATGACTGATCGCAGAGACTCCATGCGAAAATGCCGCACCCGGACATGCTTGTTGAGAAGCTTGAGATCCAGGATGTGCCGGAAGGTACCGTCCTTTTTTGGAACTAGGAAGAGATTTGAGTAAAAACCTCTGAACCGTTCCTGAGCGGGAACTGAGACAATCACTCCGTTTGCCTGCAAGGACGCCACGGCCTGCGAGAAGGCGGCGGCCTTGGAGCAGGGGGGAGTTGAGAGAAAAAATCTGTTTGGAGGGCTGGAAGAGAATTCTATCCTGTAGCCGTGAGATATGATGTCTCTCACCCACTGATCGGAGACTTGCTTTAACCAAGCGTCGCCAAAGTGGGAGAGCCTGCCACAGACTAAGGACGTGGCTGGAGCGGGCCGAGAGTCATGAGGAAGCTGCCTTAGTGGCAGAACCTCCTGCGGTCTTCTGCGGACGCGCTTTTGGGTGCCAGTTGGATTTCTGATCCTTGGCTGAGTTAGCAGACGAGGCGGAAGGCTTAGAGGATGACCAGTTGGAGGAACAAAAGGAACGAAACCTCGATTGATTCCTACCCTGGGCGGGTTTCCTGGTCTTGGTTTGTGGCATGGAAGTACTCTTCCCGCCAGTAGCTTCTTTAATGATTTCATCCAGCTGTTCACCAAACAGCCGTGAACCAGCAAAAGGGAGCCCAGCAAGAAACTTCTTGGAAGAAGCATCTGCCTTCCACTCTCGAAGCCACAAAATCCTGCGGATAACAAGAGAATTAGCTGAAGCCACCGCAGTGCGTTGAGCAGCCTCTAGCATGGCAGACATGGCATAGGATGAAAAAGCTGAAGCCTGAGCAGTTAAGGTAACCATCTCAGGCATAGATTCCTTGGTGAGGGAATGCATCTCCTCTAGAGAAGCAGAGATGGCTTTGAGAGCCCACACTGCTGCAAAAGTCAGGGAAAACGCGGCCCCCGCAGCTTCATACACAGATTTGGCCAGAAGGTCAATCTGACGGTCAGTGGAATCCTTAAGTGAGGTGCCGTCAGCCACCGACACAACGGTCCGGGCTGATAGCCTAGACACCGGAGGGTCTACCTTTGGGGAGTGAGACCACTCCTTGACCACCTCAGGTGGAAATGGAAACCGGTCATCAGAACCACGCATTGGAAAGCGTTTGTCAGGGCAGGCCCTGGGTTTGGTCACAGCGGTCTGAAAACTGGAGTGGTTAAAGAACACACTCTTCACTCTCTTAGGCGAGGTAAACTGATGTTTTTCTGCCAAAGAGAGTTGCTCCTCTGACACTGGCGGATTGAGATCCAGCACAGAATTAATAGAAGCAATCAAATCACTAAGACCTGAGTCACCCTCAGAGAAATCGATGGGATACATAGCCTCCGAGCCCCCAGTGAGGGCGTCCTCCTCATCTTGAGAGTCAGCTCTTGAGGCAGAGCCGTGGGATGGGGAGGGGAAGGAAACCCTGCGCCTTCTCTTATAAGAACGGGGTCTGGGATCAGATGATGAATCCTCCGTGAGCTCCGATGGACGGAGGTCAGAGGATAGGAGTCCTCTGTCAAGAGTATTAGAGGCACCCTGTGAGGGGGGCTGATGCATATTCATCAAAGTCCTGGACAAAAGCCCCATGGACTCAGCAAATGACTGGGATATGGACCTAGAAAAGGACTCTACCCTCGGCCGGGGGTTCAATCACAGGTGCAGCAGCAGCCTGAGAGACCACTGGGGGGGAAACTCCAGGCTGTGGCACCGCCAAGTTAGAGCAGACATCACAATGTGGATAGGTGCTCGGCTCAGGCAGCAGGAGCTTACATGCAGTGCATGCAGAATCAAGCTTTGGAGCCTTGCTTCTTGTGTGAGACATGCTGCTGGAGTGGGGGCTTTGCAGAGAATGAACCCCAGGGAGAATATACAGAGGTCCACAACCGGAGACCGGCTGTGGCTTACCAGACCGCTGAGCGCAGTGTTGTGTGCCCTCCAGATCCCGAAGCCCGGTCCCCCAGTCGCAGCACCTCAGCAGAGATGCAGAATGCAGGATGTCCCAGAGCAGAGTGAACTCTGCCTGAGAAGAGGGCGTTCCTATAAAAGAGCGGGAACTGGAGGGCTATAGAGACCTGCAGGGAAGGAGGGACGCCCCAGCAGTGGGGAGTGTCCCTCCCCTGTGTAGAACGGCCGCCGGAAGGAGCCGAACCTGTCCCTCTGCATGAGTGACATGCGAGGGCAGGAAAATGAAACTAGGCCTCCGGCGAAGCCAGGGCCTAAATTTAAGCGGCGAGGCTGACAAGCAGGCACCATCGGCGCGGTTCTCAGGCAAAAGCTAGAGAACCCGCCGGAAAAGTTAAAACAATCACATACAGCATACTCTCCCCTTACAATAAAGAACCGGGACCCCCAACATAAACGTCTCAGGTACTTAGCTGCTGAGACGCAGGGCCATGTCCCTGGGGATGAGTGCTCCGGTCCAACAGAATCCTCAAGGGGCTGTGGATGGAGACCGGACTCCTGCCAGGCATGGAGACCGTGCTGGCTCCCACTTCAAGCCAGAGCCCAGAAGGGATGGTGAAGGAGCTCGGCATGTAAGGCTGCAGCCTTGTAAATCAACCTTAACAACACCGCCGACACAGTGGGGTGAGAAGGGACATGCCGGGAGTCCAGACATGGACCCGCTTTTATTCAAACTCTTTCCAAAAGTCAAACAAATCAGATGAGAATGCATGTGTGGATGTATGCCTCCTGACACAAAGCAATAAACTGGCTGGGACTGGCTACCAGGGGGTGTATAAGCTCAGAGGGAGGAGCTACACTTTTAAGTGTAGTACTTTGTGTGTCCTCCGGAGGCAGAAGCTAAACACCCATGGTCTGGGTCTCCCAAAGGAACGATAAAGAAATATATATATATATATATATATATATATATATATATATATATATATATATATATATATATATATGTTATTGGATATTACCAACTGGTAGCAGGTAAAGTAGTTTTAATATGTTTTACAGGCAATGTTAGTATACTGCTCAAAAAAATAAAGGGAACACTTAAACATCAAAATAGTATTTTAGTGCTCCCTTTATTTTTTTGAGCAGTATATTTGGAGAACTAGTTATATTTACTTTTTTACAAACTATTTAAAGGGACTGTCAGCACAGAAGGACTAGCACTCGGTGCACCATGGTGAGGCTAATCATTTATATCCACCTTCCCACCTGCTTGCTTTCCCTCAATCTCCTCCCTCTCCTCTTCTTTTATTGACAGCGCTGGCTTCATAGAGCCAGAGAAGGGCAGAGAGAGATGAAAAACAAGCCGGTGGAACATGTATACAAATGATTGGCCCGGCCATGAAGCACCGAGCGCCTGCATTTGGTTTGCACAGTCATTCTGTGCTGAGAGTACCTTTAAGGCTGCTTTCACACCTCCGGTTTCTGCAATGCGGCACACTCCGGCACTTTGCAGGAAAATCGCAACCGTTTTTTTTTTGCTGCCGGTTGCGTTTTTTCTGCATAGACTTTAATTAGTGCCGCATTGTGCCGCATGGCCTTGCGTTCCGTCCGGTTTTTGCCGCATGCAGCAGATTTAGCCAATGCGGCGGCCGGATGGAACGTTGCCTGGCACGTTTTTTCGTGCGGCAAAAAAAAACCGCATTGCGCCGCATTCAGCCGATGCGGCGCATTTTTCAATGCATGCCTATGGTGGCCGGATGCGGCGCGATGCGGCAATAACCGCATCCGGCCGCCGCATGCGTTTTTTGCCACTGCGCATGCTCAGTAGCATGCCGCAAGCGGCAAAAACCGGACTGGCCACAAAGGCAAAACTTATGCAAAGGATGCGGTGTGTTCACCGCATCCGTTGCATAGCTTGCACAGCCGGAATGAGCCGCAGAGCTCAAGCCGGATGTGTGAAAGCAGCCTTACTCTGTTGGAGATCATTAATAAATGGTCCACCTCATATCATAAAATTTTGAGGACGGTTCCAGGATTTTATTATACAACATAAAAAAAACTTACCTGAAGTAATATGCTCTTGTTTATACTCAAGTAGCCCAGCTAAGATTTTCACACATCTTTCACTGTAAGTTCTTGCAATGCGGCCTAAAAATAATCAAAGAAATATTTTGGAGGAGCTCTATGTGCATGCTAGCAGCAAATGTCATTAAACTGATTTTTTCTTTTGCATTTACCATACTGTAAAATATCCATTTTTCTTTGTTAAAGGGCTTGCCAAGTGCACCATTATCTTGGCACGGGGCTGCCAACTGTAGTTGCTTGAGGCAGTGTACCCTAAGGGCCCGTGCGCACGTTGCGTAATACCATGCATTTACGCTGCGTCTAGCACTGCAGCGTAAATCCCTGTGTCCCCCAGCACAATCTATGAAAATTGTGCATGATACGTGCACACGTTGCTTTTTTGAATGCAGCGATTTGGGTGCTAAAATTCTGACCCAAATCCGTGCGTCAAAAAATGCATCATGTCAATTAATTTGTGCGCTTTGGATGCAGCTCCCACTCTGTCTATTTTGGGGGCAGCAGCCATAGCGCATGAAATCGGCATGTAATCTGCTGAAACACTGCATTCATTACACAGAGTTTCTGCAGTGATTTGAAGCGCACATGTGCTGTCAAATCGCTTGCAGAAATTTCAGCATTTACATGTGAACAAGCCCTAAGACTGATAATTCGGTCTGACGACATGATCATGGAGCTGGCCTGAATCATTCGCTCTTCGATGGTGCCAATAGAGGCAGCTTAGCCTCTGAGGCCTCAGAGGAGCGCAAGAACATTGAAGCTGGCTGGATCCTATCAGCACTTCAAGCTCTATAGCACCACTACTTCTAGACTGCAATGGTGGCTGGTAACCATGGCTATCATCATAACCATTAAAATAAAAAATCCCTTTGATTTTAAGAATGGGGAGGATTGGAAATAACAAATTTAGTTTAAAATTGCTTGTTTATATGAGAAATGAGTAATTTTTTACCATTAATCCGTTTCTGACATTGCACGTACTTCTTCATAGATCGTGATTTTCTCTACATGCTGCACCATTATGGCACTACAGTATATATCAGGGGTTTCAAACTCGGCTGGGCGTATGGGCCGCACAGAGGAAAAAAAATAATTTGGGGGGCCGCATTCTTTGCAGGACAAAGTGACATTTTTATTGGTACCATATATAATATATATATTTAATTTTTTTTACACACCTTGGGATCACTAATTTTGAACATTTTCACTTGTTCATTATAGCAAACGTGCACATTCTTTGTTTAAATATAAACATTTTTTTTTTTTACATTTTATTCCTTTCTTCTAACTATTAGTCTTACAATTAGCACTATATAGAAATTTTGACCAACATCTTTTAGTAATGTTCCCCATATTGTTGTAACGTGTAACGTGCCCATCCTTGTCCCCTTGTAGTATTGTGCCCCATCCCACAGTAATGTGCTCATCCTTGTCCCCTTGTAGTATCATGCCCCATCCTAGTCCCCATCCTACAGTAATGTGCTCATCCTAGTCCCCATCCCACAGTAATGTGCTCATCCTTGTCCCCATCCTAAAGTAATGTTCCCCATCCTTGTCCCCATGTTATAGTAATGTGTTCATCCTTGTCCCCATCCTATAGTAATGTCTCCAATCTATGGTAATGTGTCCATCCTTGTCCCCCAACTTATAGTTGTGTTTCCCATCCTTGTCACCTTGTAGCAATGTCCCCATCCTATAGTACTGTCCCCATTCTATAGTCATGTGCCCATCCTAGTCCCTATCCTATAGTCATGTGCCCACCTTGTCCCCATCCTATAGTAATGTCCCCAGCCTTGTCCCCATTCTATAGTAATGTGCCCATCCTAGTCCCTATCCTATAGTAATGTCTCCATACTATAGTAATAATGTCCCCATCCAATAGTATTGTGCCCATCCTTGTAATGTCCAAATCCTATAGTAATGTCCCCAGCCTTATCCACATCCCATAGTAATGTGCGCA
This sequence comes from Anomaloglossus baeobatrachus, assembly GCF_048569485.1. Lineage (NCBI taxonomy): Eukaryota > Metazoa > Chordata > Amphibia > Anura > Aromobatidae > Anomaloglossus > Anomaloglossus baeobatrachus. The sequence continues at coordinate 214,317,076 of NC_134354.1, forward strand.
CTTTGTCCCCATCCTGTAGTAATGGGTCAGCCTTCCACAGACGCTGGAGTGAAGCTGAGGAGAGTGGTCTCCGGCCCCAGATCCACAGTGATTGGAGAGATTGGTCACAAGGTCGGTCTCTCCAATCAGAGCTGGGGGCGGGTGAAACACAGGTCACTCAGCTCCAGCCAATGATCAGGGCTACAGCTGCACTGATCTTGGCTGGATTTCAATGTTTCAGCGATTTTCAATGGCTGAAACATTAGTGGCTGTGATTGGCTGAGCGGCGTTCGTCAGCCAATCACAGCCTCCGTAGGTCCGGGGAGGAGACACCACCCCTCCTGAGGTCCCCTCCTCCCCGAATCTAAGGTATTTGCAGCCATCGGGGCTGCGATTTCGCCATGACGTACTGGGTACGTCATGGGTCCTTAAGTACCAGGGAGCCATAACGTACGCAGTACGTCATAGGACGCTAAGGGGTTAACGTCCAACACACACACACACACTCACACACACACATAAACCATTCTTCTCACCTGTCCAACGCTCCCTCCGCTGCCTCAACTCTGCTTCATGCGGCATCTCAGGCTAGTTCGTGCGGCCCCCAGGCCCGTGCCCCTGTTCACTATCACGGCAGGTGCAGTGTCACTGTCAGTGATTTATGTGAGATGATTGTATTGCCGGCGTGAGAGCGCAGTGCCGGCAACACATTCATCTGACATAAAGTGCAGACAGTGGCTGCGGCCCCTGCACCTGCCGTGATAGTGAACAGGGGCACGGGCCTGGGGGCCGCACGAACTAGCCTGAGGGGCCGCATGCGGCCCGCGGGCCGCGTGTTTGAGACTCCTGGTATATATAGAACAAGATCTCAATAAAAAAGGTTTCTAATTATATATAAAAATTCATATCACCTGCTTGTCGATGTATTAAAATGAAAGAAATAGCATATTATATTAAATAAAAACAAAAGAAATAACGTTCAGCAAAAACGCCAAAATTGCTGCATTAAGGAGAGGTCAAAATGTCAAATTTACCCCAAAATTACATTAATAAATATGTAAATTTCTCATGCAAAAAACAAGCTCTGACACAGCTTCATTGATGTAAAAATAAAGACATTACAGGTCCCAGTGGGACAATTTATTTTTTTTCTTCTACAAATTTCTTAACTTGGGGGGTTGGTTAAGGGGAGGTCAGGAGTGTTAGGAGACAGTCAGTTGAGAAGTGACTCTCGAGAGGAGAGGTCAGGAGCTGGGCTCCGTGAACTACTAGGTGGCAGACATTGGTCTGGGACTGGTAGCAGCTGGACCCCGGTCACAGGGGATCGTGACAAGAGGCACAGACTGTCGAGGAGGACAGCCGGCGGCCTTGTGCCATCACCGGGCAAGGGCCAGGGCACGACGGGGTACGTGGACCCTAGGTCAGGAAGGAGCTTCAGGCATCCTGACAATTTACCCGACGAGGACGGAGCCTTCAAGATCCGCTCTCCACCCACTCCAAAATCGGGGTACTAGCGCAACGAGGGGGTTAGGACTTTCCCACTACACGGTCCAGAAAATCCCAAGCGTGAACCCTGCGAGAAAGCTCAACCAGTTAGCCATACTGGTGAGCGGGACCCGATTAGTTTTACACTAAAGGGACCAACCAGAAGACTAGGTGCCAAGGCAAAGGTCACAGACTAACAGGCAACACTAACGGGCACAAGATTCAGGCGTGCTCCCTCTCAGCGGCAGCGGTGTCCAGAACTTTGGTTTACCACAGTTATCGATGTCAGTGTTATTGGACTGAGTGAGTACACAAGTGACCCTTACGGTCCCAAAGGCACCTTCCCGTCACCATCACCGAGTCCCGGGGCATTCCCCCTACCCGTGGAGGGGTTAAACACATAGCTGCCCACACCATCGCCACCGGGTACTCCCAATCACAGCAGTGGTACTCCATCTTACCATGCACCACGGGTGGCATAATGAACTTCAACCATACCATCCCATGTAAATATCCCCCCTTTTATCCGAGTGGCCGTGCGACCCTGACCCCTGGATCCGAAGACCCCTCTAGCCAGCGCGGATCCGGATCCGAGCAGTCTGGCTGCTGATGCCGCGGGCGACACATTAACATGTAACTTGGCCTGTTAGGATGTTTTGGATTTAAATAGCTTTTTATTTCAGTGGATGTAACCTCCTAATGCTGCAAATTCAACAAATGAGCATTTTCAGTTCTTTAAAACATATGAAATGTTTAGAAACTCTACTGTGCCTAATAATTTGGAACAGTGCATTTTTTAGTTTTTTTTTTAATTTTGAAGATTATACTGTTATCATTGGTGGTTTCTTCAATAAAATTCGATGTATACTCTAAGGGGTGATGACTTATTAGACTCACTGTCATTTGCACTGACCACTTAGGAAAGTCGGAGAAAAATATCATTTGCATAATAATTTGGAGCATGGTGTATAAGTAATATTTAGAAATATTACCAAAAGTGGGCTGCCCATTCTTTTATAAATTTGATGCTACCCTTTTTAACAAAATCTAGGAGAAAATGCAAAAGCAGTGTGTGGAAAAAGTGATTACACCCTAACTGGTTCTATACGAATTAAATGGATAAATAGCAGCAAAGTGCTGTTAAGCAAATGCCCTTGTTTAGATGTTCATCAGCAAATAGGACTACTTCTATAAAAGAAGATGTTTTGGTAGTTTCCTGGTCTAACGCATTCAGGCATGGGTTAGCACAATGCCAAGGAGGAAAGATATCAGCAGTGATCTTACAGAAGCAATAGTTGCTGTCCATCAATTTGGGAAGGGTTATGTGGCTATTTCCAAACAATTTGGTCACCATCATTCTAGTTAGAAAGATTACTTAGAAGTAGGAAACATTCGAGAGTTGAGAATCTTCCCAGAAGTGGACGTCTCAGCAAATTCACCCCAAGCTCACATCATGCATTGCTAAGAGACATTGCAAAAACACTACAGCTGCAGCTCAGACTCTTAGGGTGGCTTTACACGCGATATCGCTAAAGCGATCTTGTTGGGGTCACGGAATTTGTGACGCACATCCGGCCGCTTTAGCGATGTCGTTGTGTGTGACACCTATGAGCGATTTTGAATCGTTGCAAAAACGTTCAAAATTGCTCATCGGTGACATCACCCCCATTCCCAATTATTGTTGCTGCTGCAGTATGTTGTTTGTCGTTCGTGCAGCAGCACACATCGCTATGTGTGACGCCGCTGGAACGACAAACATCTCCTTACCTGCGTCCACTGGAAAAGGAGGAAGGAAGGAGGTGGGTGGCATGTTCCGGCCGCTCATCTCCTACCCCTCCTTTCCTATTGGGTGACGGTTCAGTGACGCTGCTGTGACGTCGCTGTGACGCTGAACAAACCGCCCCCTTAGAAAGGAGGCGGTTCACCGGTCACAGCGACATCGCTGCACAGGTATGTGTGTGTGACGCTGCCGTAGCGATAATGTTCACTACGGCAGCTATCACCACATATCGTGCCACCGACGGGGGCGGGTGCTATCACACACGACATCGCTATCCGATGCTAGCGATGTCGCAGCGTGTAAAGCCCGCCTAAAGGCCTGAGCATGTTAAATATTCAACTTCGTCATGGTACAATATATAAAAAAAGAGTTAATGGCTTGTATGGAAGGATTGCCTCCTAAAAAGATCAAAAAAATAAATTATAATTGAGAGTCCTTAGCAGTTGATACCATTTAATGGCTGAACAAAAAGACTACAAAAAATAGGAAACTTCCAGACTACTCAGGTCTCTTCATCAGGAAAAAGTCCAAATTTAGGTCTCTACATCAAGCAATAATGCTCGATAACGAGTCCCCAGTAGTCTGGAAAGCTTGCTATTTGTAATCATCTTTTCATCCATTTAAATGTATCAAATTCACCACTGTTTGAGGACTCTCAATTTTGATTAATTTTACGTTTTATCTTTTTAGAAAGAAGAGGTTTTTCTCTGGCAACTATTCCAAGAAAGCAACAGTTGATTACCATGCTAACTCAGGCTTTTAAAGTCTGAGCTGCAGCTGTAGTTTTTCTGCAATTTCTCTAAGCATTGCATTATCTGACCTTGTGAATTTGCTGAGATGTCCACTTCTGGGAAGATTGTCAACCACTAATGATTTTGCATTGTAATTATTTTTCTATCTTCTGGTTAATAGAGTACAAACATATATTTTTCCTGTAAAAAGAAACAAACAAAAACCTGTCAGCACTGCTAAAGTTACAAACAATAAAAAAGTGATGCAGCAGCTGCGCAGCAGAATGCAGGCGAAATGGCTACCAAAACCACACAGAACGTGCTCAAAAATGCATGTGCAAGGGGTAATGAAAATGACAAGTTCCAATACTTTCAAAGTTGATACGGTATTATTTACTTATAGTAATCACTCCAACAAGATAGTATAAATATAAGAAAAAATACTTAAAAACTACAACATGTTAGACAAAAGTGGTCTGCCCCAAAACGTCGCAACAGGAGCGTGTCTGAAGGCCCATTCCCTATCTTTGATGTCTCCATGGAAGGCTGGTTGTATCTACAGCTGATCCAGCTTACTCCATGCATTTGCTTTGGATCGTAATATAGGACTCACTGGTGATACCAGCCTTAAGGGGGCTTTACACGCTACGACATCGCTAATGCGAACTCGTTGGGGTCACGGAATTGGTGACGCACATCCGGCCGCATTAGCGATGCCGTTGCGTGTGACACCTATGAGCGATTTTGCATCGTTGCAAAAACGTGCAAAATCGCTTATCGGTGACATGGGGGTCCATTCTCAAAAATCGTTACTGCAGCAGTAACGAGGTTGTTCCTCGTTCCTGCGGCAGCACACATCACTCCGTGTGACGCCGCAGAAACGAAGAGAAGCAGAGTGGGATACCTGCCTCAGGGCACCCGAGATGGGCACGGGGGAAACGAGGAAGCTCTCCTTACCTGCCTCCCGGCCGCTATGCGGAACGAAGGAGGTGGGCGGGATGTTACGTCCCGCTCATCTCCGCCCCTCCGCTTCTATTGGGCGGTTCAATGACGCAGCTGTGACGTCGCTGTGACGCTGAACGAACCGCCCCCTTAGAAAGGAGGCGGTTCGCCGGTCACAGCGACGTCGCCGGGCAGGTAAGTATGTGTGACATGTCTGGGCGATGTTGTGCGGCACGGGCAGCGATTTGCCCGTGTCGCACAACAGATGGGGGTGGGTACCCATGCTCGCAGCGTGTAAAGTAGCCTTAAGGCTACTTTCACACATCCGGCGCTCTGCTGAAAAAACGAAAAAAAATTTTTGCCGCCGGTTTAGTTTTTTCCAGCATTGACTTGCATTGGCGCTGCATTGTGCCGCATGGGTTGCTTTCCGTCCAGTTTTTGCCGCATGCGGCAGATTTAGCCGATGCAGCGGCTGGATGGAACGTTCCCTGGCACGTTTTTTTCTCTGGCAAAAAAAAACGCATCGCGCCCCATCCGGCCGCTGCGGCGCATTTTTCAATGCATGCCTATGGACGCCGGATGCGGCTCGATGCGGCAAAAACTGCATCCGGCCGCCGCATGCGGTTTCTTCCACTGCGCATGCTCAGTAGCGTGTCGCAACCGGAAAAAAACGGACGGGCCGCATGTAAAAACTTATGCAAAGGATGCGGAGTTTTCGCCGCATCCGTTGCATAGGTTTCACAGCCGGATTAAGCCGCACTGCTCAAACCGGATGTGTGAAAGTAGCCTTAAAGACTATTTTATGCAGAATTTGCCTTATATCCATGCAAATATCCGTGAAGCATTTATTCTTGAATTTAAACTATCTTATAGGATTGGTTACTATATGTAAATAATAGCAACTTTCAAAATTATTTGTCCTTTTCGTTCTACCTGGTACATGCGTTTTCCTTTTAGCATAAGCATAGCTAAAGTTTGCGTCTGAACAAACCATAGGACATCGGGAAGAATATCCTTTGGGGAGAAGAGACTATTTTGGAAATGTTTGGCCATATTGTCCTGTGCCACACTCGACAAAAAAAGCAAAACACAGCATATGAGCACAATTGCATTATACCAACTGCAAAACACGGTGGTGCAGGGGTGATGATTTTTTCTGCAGCCACAAGGTCTGGGCAACTTGCAGTCCATGAACTTCTTTGTATACCTAAGTATTCTAGAGTCAAGTGTGAGGCTATATTTCCAAAAGCTAAAGCTTGCCTGAAGCTGGGTCACACAACGGGACAAAGGTCACAAGTACAGAGGAAAGTCTACAAGAGAATGGCTGAAAAGGAATTGCAAGTTTGCAATGGCCCAGACCAAGTCCAGACTTTAACCCGACTTGAAATACTGTGATGGGACTTTAAAGGGAGTCCATCACCTCAAAATGCATTTTAAATAGGCTATCCAGAGTTGTAGGGGACTTAGTACCTACAACAACCATAGGAGAACTGTACCAGATACTGGTTAACAAATTATTAACAAACTAGAAGGTGGCCCGATTCTACGCATCGGGTATTCTAGAATTTACGTATTGTGTAGTTCATGTATGATTTTTGTTATATATATATATATATATATATAGAGAGATGTTGTTGTGTGTAGTTACCAAGTGTTTGTGTAGGCGCTGTACATGTTCTGGGTGTTGTCTGGGTGTGGCGGGGGGTGAGAGCGGTGTTGTATGTGTGTTGCGTGTGTTGCGTTGTTTGTGGAGCGCTGTGTGTCTGTAGCGTTGTGTGTGTGTGTTGCGTGGTTTGTGTGTGTGTGGTGTGTTTTGGGGGGAGGTATGTTTTGTGCAATGTGTGTGTTGTGCGGTATGTGCGTATATTTGTGTGTGCCGCGGTGTTTGTGTGTTGGGTGTTGTGTGTGTGCAGCGTTGTCTGTATGTGTGGGTGTCTGTGTAGGGCAGTTGTTTGTGGTTCCCAGTGTGTGTGTGTGTGGTGTGTTGTGCAGTGCGCGCGTGTGTGTGTGTGTGTGTGTGTGTGTGTGTGTGTGTGTGCATCAGCCTCTCTTCTCTCAGCCTACCTCTCCCAGCCTCCCTCCTCCCAGCCTCCCTCAGCATCAGCCTCCCTCTCCCAGCCTCCCCAAGCATCAGCCTCCACCAGCATCAGCCTCTCTCCTTCCAGCCTCCCCCAGCATCAGCCTCCGCCAGCATCAGCCTCTCTCCTTCCAGCCTCCTCCAGCATCAGCCTCCCTCTCCCAGCCTTCCCCAGGATCAGCCTCTCTCCTCCCAGCCTCCGTCCTCCCAGCCTTCCCCAGCATCAGCTTTCCCCTCCCAGCCTCCCTCAGCATCAGCCTTCCCCAGCATCAGCCTCTCTCCTCCCAGCCTCAGCCTCTCTTCTTCCAGCCTCCCCCAGCATCAGCCTCTCTCCTTCCAGCTTCCCTCAGCATCAGCCTCCCCTTCCCAGCCTTCCCCAGGATCAGCCTCTCTCCTCCCAGCCTCCTTCCTCCCAGCCTCCCCCTCCCAGCCTCCCTCAGCATCAGCCTTCCGCTCCCAGTCTCCCCCAGCATCAGCCTCCCCATGCATCAGCCTCTCTCCTTCCAGCCTCCCCCAGCATCAGCCTCCCCTTCCCAGCCTTCCCCAGGATCAGCCTCTCTCCTCCCAGCCTCCTTCCTCCCAGCCTCCCCCTCCCAGCCTCCCTCAGCATCAGCCTTCCGCTCCCAGTCTCCCCCAGCATCAGCCTCCCCAAGCATCAGCCTCCACCAGCATCAGCCTCTCTCCTTCCAGCCTCCCTCAGCATCAGCCTCCCGTTCCCAGCCTTCCCCAGGATCATCCTCTCTCCTCCCAGCCTCCTTCCTCCCAGCCTCCCTCAGCATCAGCCTTCCCCTCCCAGTCTCCCCCAGCATCAGCCTCCCCAAGCATCAGCCTCCACCAGCATTAGCCTCCACCAGCATTAGCCTCTCTCCTTCCAGCCTCCCCAAGCATCAGCCTCCCCAAGCATCAGCCTCCACCAGCATCAGCCTCCCTCGTCCCAGCCTCCCCCTCCTAGCCTCCCCCAGCATCAGCCTCTCTCCTCCCAGCCTTCCCCATGATCAGCCTCTCTGCTCCCAGCCTCCTCCAGCACGCCGTGCTCCTCTGCCGACACTCACACACCCGTTCGCATCCACTCACACACACCCGATCGCATCCACTCACACACACCCGATCGCATCCACTCACACACACCCGATCGCATCCACTCACACACACCCGATCGCATCCACTCACACACACCCGATCGCATCCACTCACACACACAGACACTGACGATATCGCACATACGCGCTTATACTCACAACATCCGGAGGTATCACATGCTTCTGGCCATGTGATCCTCCCGCAGGTCCTGGAAGCTAACAGCACAGTACCGCCGCCGAGAAGCAAGCGATATCCCAGGATGTTGTGAGTATGTGGATGCGATGTGATGTGTGAGGTGTGTGTGAGTGTGATCTGATTTGTGTGTATGTGTGTGCTGTTATGTGTGTGTGCTGTTATGTGTCTGTATTTTCCGCCGCTGCAGGACCTTGATGTGTGGATGCGATGTGATGTGTGTGTGATGTGTGTGTGAGTGTGAGCCGGTGTACACTGGTAACTATGATACACATCGGGTAACTAAGGGACCTTAGTTACCCGATGTTTATAATGGTTACCAGCTTTCACGGCCTCCGTCAAGATCCCAGCATCGCAAGGTTATGTCTGGCGCTGCCGGGATCCTGACGGAGCCGGTGTAGAAGCAAGCGATATCCCAGCATGTTGTGATGTGGGAGGTGTGTGTGAGAGTGAGTGTGAGAGTGAGTGTGATCTGATGTGTGTGTGTACTCACCTGGGAGTCGCGGCTCCGTGTCAGTTGGGCCAGAGCGAGCGTGCATTGCGTGAGGGGGGCGGGGCCTGCAGAGAGCCGGGGAGAGAGGCCAATCCGTGTGGGGGGGGCGGGGCCATGGCGAGCCCAGCGGCCAATCAGCTTTGTGTCACCGTAAGGACACAATTTCGGAGCATGACAGACAGACAGACAGACAGACAGACAGACAGAATAAGGCAATTATATATATAGATGCTTATAAAGCTCAATTAACTTAAGCAAAGTTGTAAAGAAGCGCAAGCTGAAATTTCTCCAGAATGATATGAGAGACTAAAAGTCAGACAGAAATCAAATACTTAAAGAATTTATCCACTACCCTAAAGCTGGGTTCACACATAGCGACAGCGACATCGCTGTTACGTCACCATTTTCTGTGACGTAACAGCGACCTTGTAAGTCGCTGTTATGATCGCTGCTTAGCTGTCAAACACAGCGACGCAGCAGCGATCATAACGTCGCTACATGTGCAGAGAGCAGGGAGCCGCGCACACTGCTTAGCGCTGGCTCCCTGCACTCCTAGCTACAGTACACATCGGGTTAATTAACCCGATGTGTACTGCAGCTACATGTCACAGTGCGGAGAGCAGGGAGCCGCGCACACTGCTTAGCGCTGGCTCCTTGCTCTCCTAGCTACAGTACACATGGGGTTAATTAACCTGATGTGTACTGCAGCTACATGTCACAGTGCAGAGAGCAGGGAGCCGCGCACACTGCTTAGCGCTGGCTCCTTGCTCTCCTAGCTACAGTACACATGGGGTTAATTAACCCGATGTGTACTGCAGCTACATGTCACAGTGCAGAGAGCAGGGAGCAGCGCACACTGCTTAGCGCTGGCTCCTTGCTCTCCTAGCTACAGTTCACATAGGGTTAATTACCCGATGCGTACTGCAGCTACATGTGCACAGAGCAGGAGCCGGCACTAGCAGCAAGAGCGTCGGAGGCTGGTAACTAAGGTAAATATCGGGTAACCAGGGAAAGGTCTTCCCTTGGTTACCCGATGTTTACAGTGGTTACAGCTTTCCGCAGCTGCCAGACGCCGGCTCCTGCTCCCTGATCGCTTCATTTCGTCGCTCTCTCGCTGTCACACACAGCGATGTGTGCGTCACAGCGGGAGAGCGACGACGAAAAAAGAAGCAGGACATTCAGCAACGAGCAACGACCTCACAGCAGGGGCCAGCTCGTTGCTGGATGTCACACACAGCGACAGCGACGGGATGTCGCTGCAACGTCACAGAAAATGGTGACGTAGCAGCGACGTCGTTGTCGTCGTCGCTGTGTGTGACACCACCTTAACTCATTTCATTTTTTATTCAACCTAGGTATTATGTGCCACTAAATGTATCCCTACTTTTATTACTGTAATATAAACCTTTTACCATGCAGATAGCATCACTTGGTGCCTTTTAGTAGCAGCTCTGATGTTTACATCCATCTTTTCCTCTCCCCAGAAGTACTGTTCTCTATTACTTCATATTCCTTCATGCATTGCAGTAGCCTGTGAGCCAGCACTTAGCACGCCCCCTCCATTCTCCACCTTGCACTGCTGAAGATATTGGGAGATACCTAGTGTAACAGCAGCCTAGAGCAGGTACTAGCCCACATGTCAATTACCAGATGACCAGTACAGCCCTACCACTGTGTTTGCAATGAAAATTTCAGTACTTTTCAGATGTCCAGGTCAGTGATTGGATTATGTGAACCCTTTGCTTTCGAAATGCAGATCACGACACATCACTAGCAAAGGTGTTGGCCCCTGCTTTGATGAATGAAACTGTCAGCTCAGCTTGTGTGAGGCAGTGAGGCTGACTAATTGTACCTTCAGGACACATGTTCAGGCAAGCTGTCATTCACGACAAAAAGTCCACACCCCCCATCAGGAGCCCAGTGACAGCTTCCTTTCATTTAGTCTGATTTCTGTGCCAAAAAATGAAGCATCGGACATAACAGAGAAGGAAGGAGAATCAGCATAACAATCCAGTACTATGTGATCCATGCTGAGATGCGCTCATAGAAACTATACATCTAATACAAGTATATTACGAAAGCTATTATGTTGAAGAGGTATGATATATGGCAAGGGGATGAAAAAGTAGTGGAAAACCCTTTTAAAATTATTAATTTAAGTCTGCTTCTACAATCTAAAGATTCAAGGGGTGTACTCAATTTTTCAACACTGCTTCTGAATTTTGGCCTAGTTGTTGTCCAATAATGACATGGTGTAATTTGTCATGTTCTGTTCTTCAACTGACGTTGTATTTACCTAATGTTAAGAGCTTCTAAGGACACCATTTGTTTAACCCCTTAACGACTGCGGGCAGTAAAATGACTTCCCAGCAATCATAGTGTTAATCCTACCCAGCTGCCGCGGGGGATCCGCACACCTGACACATGTCACCTGATTTCTACAGCTGACGTGTGCCTAGTAGGCACAAGCCGATCCGCGATCTGGCCATACCTTTTAACCCCTTAAATGGCGCTGTCAAAATGTGACAGCGCTATTATAATCGCGGTCGTGGTTAAACTTTACTCACCGCCCAACACCGGAAGTCATGTGACGTAATCACGTGGATCCGATGGTTATTATGGTAGTACAGGGTCATGTGATAACTCCTGTAGTTCACATGACTCACTCCCTGTTTCACTCGGCCGAGAACTGTGTGAGACAGGAGATGAGCATATTTTCTCCCCATTGAAAATTAAAGGGTTAAAAAAATAAAAAATATACACACATTCGATATTGCCAAGTTCAGACATGCCCGATCTATCAAAATATAAAATCAATTAGTCTGATTGGTACATGGCAAAAAAAAAATCCAAACGCCAAAATCACGTTTTTTGGTGGTGGCAAATTTTTCGCAAAATGCAATAACAGGCGATCAAAACGTAGCATCTGCGCAAAAATAGTACCATTAAAAACATCATCTCAAGACACAAAAGTAAGCAGTAGAGCCATAGATACTGAAAAATGAAACCCTACGGGTCACAGAAAATGGTGCAAAACGTACACCACTTTTTTTTAGACAAACTTCTGATTTTCTTTTAACCCCTTAGATAAAAGTAAACCTATATATGTTTGGTGTCCACAAACTTGCACCGACCTCAGCCATCACACCGACACATCAGTTTTACCATATAGAGAACACAGTGAATAAAATATCTTAAAAACCATCAAGCAATCACACTTTTTTTTGCAATTTTTCAGCATTTGGAATATTTTTGCTGTTTTTCCAGTACACTATATGGTAAAACTAATTGTCTCATTTAAAAGTACAAATCGTTCCGCAAAAAATAAGCCCTCACATGGCTATATTGACGGAATAATAAAAAGGTTACGGCTCTCATATGGCGAAAAAAATGGAAAGCGCAAAATCAGACAGTCGTTAAGGGGTTAATTATGTCCTGAAAGATAAAACCATAGAATTGAAAATGTGTGGACTTAGTTGTTCTCGTGACTGTGCATCTACTAAAATGTCCTTAAGCCCTTAAGCCCTCATTCAACTGATGGGAAGGAGTATCTATTGGGCTTTGTTAGACTGGTATTCATCAGTGTACCTTTCTCAGTTGTATGGAATGGTGTAGTCAGGTACACTATGCCGTAGAGAGGCTTAAGTGAAAAAAAGTATACTTATATATTTGTAGCATGCAGAGATCGGCGATCACTAAAATGCTCGGTCCTACAGTCGAGCAAGGCAGACACTTGAAATTACTCAACTCAAGTATAATGGGAGTCAATGATTGGGCAGTTCATCTGTCCGCCCTCATAATATAGATCCAGCAATAAAGAGAGTATTTCCGGGGGAGGGAGGGCGAGGTGTTTTTTTTCACTTCACACACTACATCTGATAACGTTGCTTTAACCCCAGTGAGAGCCATTCAGAGACTGTGAATGGCTCTCCATGGGGTGTCAGATCCCATCATGCAGTCAAGGAAGTCTGTACTGTGTGGTCATTATTTCACAGGCGAAACATCTGAGCACCCGCGATACTCGACCGATCTCCATGAGTAACTGAACACCCCAATGCTCGATCGAGTAACGAGCAGTGACAAGCATGCTCGCTCATTACTAGTAGCATGTGTGGAACAAAAAAATTAGAATGTTTCGACATTAAATTTTCCCGATATAATTACCTATTGCAAAAACTGCAGTGTGGGCAAGCTGTGCCGATACATCCGTGCAGCAGACGCGAAGTTCTTCTAATATGCTGTGCACATTTTCATCGTTGACCAGTTCACACAGGATGTCGATCTTCTGGTTTTTGATGTAATAGGGATCATTGTAAGAACAGAAAAACTTTTTGTAATGGTTACTAAAATGTCCTGGCAAGCTACGGAGGATTTCTCTAACATGACATAAAGCAGCAAAGCACATCTCTCGACTCTCCGAAGTACATGCAGCAAGCAGTGGACCTTTCAGTCGGACCAGGACATCTGACTGTACATGAGGAAACTCTTTTGCAAACGCCAGGAAGAGTTTGGTGGCTCCCATGACTACACTGATGTGAGTGCTCTTCAGATAGTTGTCCAATATGTTCAGGATATCAAATACCTCCTCTTCACATCGTGGTTTGTAGCGCAGAAGAAATGTTAACACTTCGCTTTGTCCCCACTGATCCAAATCAGCCATCCTAAATAACATGTTAAAATTCATTAATAAGCGAAAAGCATATTGTAATATTAGTAAGTATGTAGTGTAAATTTGAGTGGATCTGCCGAGATTGGAATTCGGCAAATGATGCGGATTTTACAAGGAAATTTGATTTGCAGAGAAGTTATTTGATTTGAATTAATATTCCTTATTAGGGGGCCGTGCAGACCTCATAATAAATGTAGGATGTAAAAAAAAGAGAGACGTAAATACTCACGGTCCTCCTTCTTTTCCCGTACCTCAATGGCATATATTCTCTTTGGCCTCTTCACTCCAGGGTTTGGCTTTTGGCGCATCTAGGCTTCAAATGTCACTGTGCATCGTAAAATCACAAAGCCCGCTGCAATGTCACAGTGCACAGGGATGTCAGAAATCTAGTCATACTGAAAGCTCTGGCTTGGGGTGAAGAGGTCGAAGAGTATGCACGCAACGGGGAAAAGAGTAAAGAATAGATGGGGAGGACACCGCTTGCAGAGGCGACGGAACAGATGACAGGTCAGGCAAGTATTATGGCTTGCTGCCATTTTACTAAATGCGTGCAATGCAAATCCCAAAAGAAATCTGTATTCTGGACAATGTGAATTATTGTAAAATTCAATTCCACTTGAATAAATTTGCTCTTCTATAGTTCTGTGCATTGACTGTGGCACATCTGGCTTAGTATGTGTGTGGAAAAAATTTAAACATTATACACAAGTAGTTTAGTAGTTATAATCATTCTGTCCTTGCTGTAGTGAACAGATTTCATGGTGTGCTTGTGTATATTATGCACAGCAGCCGCACTAATCAGAACAATCAAAAAGGGATAGTCACTGAAATTCACCTCCTGTTCAGACTTCCTCACACTCCTTAAGATACTCCAGCTAAGGGTTCCCTCACATCTGTGTGTACAAAATCACTGAGATTCTCAGACAGAGAGGTTGTTGAGTGACAGGCAAGTGTCATGCATTTTTTTCCTTGCCTAGCAACTGTATTCATTGCGTATTTAAAGGGAATCTGTCAGGTGATTTTGTACTACAATAGGAAGCAAGTTATATAACTACCTTATCCTGTTATCTTGTTGTAAGCTTCATAGAATTCAGTGTCTTTTGCACGTTCATAAGTGTATGTAAATACATTTTGTATATTCACTGCTCGCTCCTCCCACCTCTCAGTGCATTCACTATCACTGCTGAGAGGTGGGAGGGAGTATTTGTGGGGGCAGCAGTGAAAATTCAGTTCAGATTTACTATCAATGATGCCAGCACTAAGAGGTGAGAGGGGTGAGCAGTGGCTATGCAGTTTGTATTTACAAATGCTTAACTAGTTACTACATCACACTGAATTCTACAGAGCTGACAACAAGATAACAGGAAGAGGCAGAGCTATAAAAATTACTGATTCTGAAAGGTCTCCTTAAGCCCTATTTAAAGATAATATTAGTATTGTACTGCAAAATCACCTGACAGATGCCCTTTAACATTATCTTGTACACAGAATTATTATAGTATGTAAAAGATGAAAAAAAGCATTGCATACGGATGGCATACGCATGTCCATGTGATCTCAATTGTTTTTTTTTCACGCACTCATCGACTTGCATTGGCGAGTCTCGGCCATTTTACGCAGACATAAACAGAATGCTGCAATTTTTTCCTGGGTCTCATTCCAGCTGAGGAAAAACTAGCAGATGAACACTGCCTCATTGTTCAACACTGTTGCGAGTGCAACCCTATTTTTTTAATGTATTGTACTGGCCAATTTTAAATGCAATGTGAGCGAACCCTAAGTTGTAGTCACATATCACAGGTTTGCCCTAATAGAGCCAACCTAAAATAAGTAACAGATAAGCCTAAAGGTTCGCACTCGCATAATATTTACAGCTCATAACTGGATATCGCTTAAAATAGTTTATTGAAATATTACTACTGAAGCTGTACGAAGATCAGTATCAGCATATCGACCAATAAAGATTCATGAAGTCTTATTTCTATTCCTTTGTCTAACATGTATCATATTGTACAAATTATGCTGTCTTCTTACAATTCCTGTTATCTTAGTGCAATAAGTATAAGGCAAGCTTTCGAGCATTGACTGAGTGCCTTGCCTACACAATGCATTGAGGAATCTTAGCTAGCTATTGGCCTAACACGTGTGCAGTTGACAGCTATTCTTCCAGATGCCCCCATATACATGCTCCCGCTGCTGAGAGAGCATGTGTTCTCAAAGCATAGAAGAGAGTGAGCCGCTGACACCTCTTCTCTTGGCCATGTTAAAATAAAACATTCAGGACCCTGCTTTCCTTCAACATCATAGTATTTGATGCTTCTGAAGCTCCAGCAATCAGCTCTTCACTGCTCCCCAAAGTCCTTGTTGTCAGAACTGTAGTACTATTGCCTTATCTACTACATGTGACTGCTGCAGACAATCATCTACAACCCGTGACCGCTGAAGAGAATCAATAGCTTCAGAAGACATACCAAGGTAGCGGAACAACATTGTCAGAAGTTTCAATTGGTAAGTAATGCTTATTTGCTTCCATTCAAGCATTGCCTGCCTGTTCTCATTTTTGAAACAGACCCCTTTAAGGCTGCTTTCACACATCCGTTTTTTGCTGAGCGGCACAATACGGCGCTTTGGAGAAAAAATGCAAACGTTTTTTTTTGCAGCCAGTTGCGTTTTTTTCCCATAGACTTGCACTAGCGCCGAATTGTGCCGCATGGCCTTGCGTTGCGTCCGTTTTTTGCTGGATGCGGCATATTTAGCCCATGCGGCGACCAGATGGAACATTGCCTGGCACGTTTTTGTATGCGGCGAAAAAACCGCATCGCCCCGGATCTGGTGCGATTTACAATGCAAGCCTAAGGACGCCGGATGCGGCGTCCTGTGGCAAAAACCGCATCCGGCAGCCGGATGCGTTTTTTTAAACTGCGCATGCTCAGTATCAAGCCGCATCCGTCAAAAAACGGACGGGCCTCATGGAAAAACGTATGCAACGGATCCAATTTTTTTCGCCGCATCCGTTGCATAGGTTTTTCAGCCGGATTGAGCCGCACTGCAAAAACCGGATGTGTGAAAGCAGCCTAAAGGAGACTGCCAGATGACAAAATGAGGTTCTGGAAAGATACTACCTAGACTATGTACATGTAGAAAATAATTAATAAATCATGGTTGAGCAATACAACACATATTAAAGCTGAGATTGTCCCTGACCAGGACATGCTAATAACAGTAGTAAGAATTAAAATGTAAAACTGTAAAAACATATACCTGTTCAACAGATGATGAGCAATGGGCTTGTTGATAACAACTCCACCTTCTCCTCTCAAGATTTCCTCTAGAGCTCGTAAACTGTTCACTAACACAATCGGGTCAGGGTCTCGCAGTAGACTGTACAATTCATTTACAGTAGCTCCATCTAAATAAATAAGTACAAAATAAATAAAATCTGCACATTTCAGAATATACAGGTGCAGTTGTAGGACTCCAAAAGGATTGTGGTCAAGCCAGTTCAGAGTTCATTGGGTGGTCTCTGTGATGCTCTCCTTCCACCTTTTTTATGCTTT
Organism: Anomaloglossus baeobatrachus; assembly: GCF_048569485.1. Classification (NCBI taxonomy): domain Eukaryota; kingdom Metazoa; phylum Chordata; class Amphibia; order Anura; family Aromobatidae; genus Anomaloglossus; species Anomaloglossus baeobatrachus. The sequence goes on from NC_134354.1 coordinate 214,334,061, forward strand.
TTAAATGCACGTCACTCTAACCCGCGAATTCTGAGAAAATGCAGTTCAGAAGTGTTCTTGGAAATATGTAACATGCTGTGTGTGAAATGTGCTGACCACAGATACCTCCACTGTGCTCAGGACGAGGTCAGACACAAGCTCCATCCACGGTTTGCAGACAGGTTTCAGAGTTGTGAAATGCTGTACTGGTATTGTAATACCCATGATCTTCTATATAGTTACATGCACCCATGGTCTCCTCTTCTTTTGAAGGCAGATTTGAGAAGACTCGGGTCTTATTCTCCTGACAGGTGATCCTGAATGTAGAGCCTATGTCTGTTCTGTATTTAAGCTGTATTACAGCCTTTGGGAATCGTTCAGTATGATATTGTGGCTCACACATCCTAAGGTAGTACCCCTCTGCCCTAAAGGGAAGCAATTGGATTATTAAAGGAGTTTTTGGATACTAAACCCTGCAGTTCAAGCTAGAACTTTTGTTATTTCCTTCTATTTCAACTTATGTTCTTCAAATCCTATCCAGGTCACCTCTGTCAATTTTTTAATACTTCTAATGATATTCAGTTTAAAGGTCCCGTTACACATAGCGACGTACAAGCGATCCGACCTGGCACGGGTCGCTGTTATGTCGCTACATGGTCGCTGTTGAGCTGTCAATCAGGCGGCAGATATCCACAGCGACCAGCCACCAGCGACCCATGTAACGATGGCTCCCTGCAGACTCAGAACTGGCGCTCGTTGGTCTCCAGCCATCAAACACACCGATGCGTGCTGCACAGCGGGAGACCAAAGAGCAAAAATTGGTCCTGATCGTTTTGTCACGATCAGCGACCTCAAAGCAGGCGCCTGCTCGCTGCTGATTGTCACACACAGTGATATCGCTGGCGGGGTCGCTGATACGTCACAAAACCTGTGACGTTTCAGCAATCTCGCTAGCGATCTCGCTATGTGTGACGGGGGGCTTAAGACTCCCATCATGCCTAGCACTGTCTTGAACAATACATTATCATATTTGGGAGCACGTCTACGGCTCAGCTTTGATAAGCAATCTCCCATCCTTACTAGGCAATGTCTCGCGCTATCAGTGCCTAGCGCGACTGACTTATTATCTTCACTGAGCAGGTCATCGGTGCATGCTTAAGTCTAGGCGTCAGTCATGATGAATAGTGACCAAATTAAAAGAATCCAGATGAGGGACTTACTGAGACTTCAATAGTTTTTACATGTCCACAGGGAACAAAGCAAGGGTTAAAACAACAAGTAGTAAAATTACCCATTTTCCAGGTTTAGAAGCATACGATGCTGTCAGGTCAGTTTTTGATGGTACTTTACAGTTGGAAACAGTGATACCTTCATTCCAGAAGTTAATTGACAATTGTGACAGCATCCTTACCAATCTCCACATCCCACTGCTGCCTGTGCATTTTCGCACACCCCAGCACTGCCACTCTCCTCACATAGGAAGCTTTGTCTCGCAGTCCATTCTGAACAGGCTGCTGGATGTACTCCTGGATCCCTGGCATCCTGAGAGAGAAAGAATTCATAGACATAATGGCAAAAGATAAAATGACACAAAATGTAAAGGGTTGGCTATTCAGATACAAGTCATTTCGAAATATAGCCCACGTATGATCAGCCCTAAGCCCTGGGTCATGTGAACGGTTGGTTGTGTGAATACATGAATAGCGTGGTATTACATATGGGGAATTCAGTTGTATGGACGCCCATGTAACTAGCCATTGGAGTCTGAGGGGACCCCAATCCATTATGTCCATGTACCCAAAAAACCATAGGGCCATGGGCTTCTTAATAAGAAAACCCTTTTAATGAAGGTTTAGGCTGCTTTCACACATCCGTTTTTTGCAGTGCGGCTCAATCCGTCTCAAAAACCTATGCAACGGATGCGACGAAAAAAAAGGATCCGTTGCATAAGTTTTTCCATGCGGCCCGTCCGTTTTTTGACGGATGCGGCTTGATACTGAGCATGCGCAGTGCAAAAAAACCACATCCTGCAGCTGGATGCCATTTTTGCCGCAGGACGCCACATCCGGCGTCCATAGCCTTGCATTGTAAATCGCACCAGATCCGGCGCGATGCATTTTTTTCGCCGCACAAAAAAACGTGCCAGGCAACGTTCCATCTGGCCGCCGCATGGGCTAAATATGCTGCATCCGGCAAAAAACGGACGCAATGCAAGGCCATGCGGCACAATATGGCGCTAATGCAAATCTATGCGGAAAAAACGCAACCGTCGGCAAAAAAAACGGATGCATTTTTTCTGCAAAGCGCCGTATTGTGCCGCTCAGCAAAATCCGGATGTGTGAAAGCAGCCTTACTGGAACTTTTTTAGGGTGACATCATTTTTAGGGCACAGATAATTTTTGCACTCAGCAACAAATGTTACTTAGTAATAAAGTAACAACTTTCCAATATTTTCTGTTTGCTTCGTAATTGCCAAAGTAGACAATATGGTGTCCCTATCCCACATAGATGTATCCTGCAGATATACCACCATGGCCGGCTTTAGGCATGTGCGACTTGTGCGGCCGCACAGGGCGCCGACGGCCATGCTTCAGGGGGGGGCGCCGCAGAGAGGTAAGAAGTTAATTTCCTGCCTGTCTCTGCGGGCGGCCGGCTGCCTGCCTCTGTGCGGGCGGCAAGCCGCCTGCCTCTGTGCGGGTGGCCGGCTGCCTTTCTGTGCGTGCAGGCAGCCGGCTGCCTGCCTCTCTGTGTGGGCGGCCGGCCGGGTGCCTGCCTCTCTGAGCAGGTGGCCGGGTGCCTGCCTCTCTGTGCGGGCAGCCAGCTGTCTGCCTCTCTGTGCGGGCAGTCAGCTGACTGCCTCTCTGTGAGGGCGGCCAGCTGCCTGCCTCTCTGTACGGGCAGCCGGGTGCCTGCCTCTCTCTGCGGACGGTCGGCTGCCTGCCTCTGTGTGGGCGGCTGGCCGCCTGCCTCTGTGTGGGCAGCCGGCTACCTGCCTCAGTGCGGGCGGCCGGCTGCCTCTCTGTGCGGATGGCCGGCTGCCTCTGTGCGTGCGGGAGGCCAGCTGCCTTTCTGTGCGTGCGGGCGGCCGGCTGCCTGCCTCTCTGTGCGAGCGGCCGGCTGCCTCTCTGTGCAGGCGGCTGCCTCTCTGTGCGGGCGGCCGGCCGGCTGCCTGCCTCTCTGTGCTGGAGGCCGGCCGGCTGGTTATCTGTCTGTGTGGGCAACGGTGGCTGTGTAGAGCAGGGCGGTGTGGCTGATGTCACAGATGCTCTGGGTTCAAATGATGGCGTCCGGGGCGGCGCGTGTGTAGATGGAGCCCTCAGCTCAAGATCTTGTCATTGAACTGAGAGCTCAATCTGCTCCGGAGGCTATTTCTTTGAAGCCCGCACCGCTGACAGAGCATCTGGGACATCCGCCGCACCAGCTTGCTCCACACAGCCAGCACAGCTTCCGCTGCCAGCACAGCCCTACCGCTGCCAGCACAGCCACACCGTTCCCACCGCCGTGCCTGCCTCCTATGACTCTGCTCCCTCTCCAGTAAGACAACTATGGAGTAAAAGACAGACCCCATTTTTTTACCTTTTTTATCTCTAAATTTGGGGTGCGCCTTATAATCCGGTACACATTATAAAACAAAAAATATGGTATGTGCTATTGTTACCATCAAGGATATGTGATTGTGTTCCTGGAGTGGGCATCATTTTCATGCAAGGGGTGTTGTGTGTGTGTGTGTGTCTGTGTGCATGTGTGTGTGTGTGTGAGTCCTTACATAGTAGTATATTAATATGCACCATTATTGTAAAATGGCACCTCCTTGAAGCATAACCACATACACCCTTTGTAATAAAATGATGCCCCACTCCAGTCCATAAAAGGGAAGTCCACTACTTGGATAACCCCTTCTCATTCCCCTTGTTTGCCACAGAAAAATAAAGAAAGCTATACGCCCCTCCGGTGCAGCCTTGGTTCCAGCGATGTCTAAAACTGCGTTCCAGGGGCATCTGTGACATTGTTATGACTCACGAGCCCCAAAAGCAATCAGCACCGGCTTTCTTATGCCCACCTTTGGACATTTCAGCAGAAATTCAGTGTAGCGCTCACATCCTGCTCAAATGTCTGAAGGCGGAGAGAGAAACACTGGGCGCTGTTTGGTCAAGGGGCCTCATGGAACGCAGCTTTAGAGATCGCTGGAACCGAGGCCGTACCGGAGGGGAGTATAGCTTTATTTATTTTTCTGGGGCAAACAAGGTGAATGAGAAGGGGTTGTTGACATCCCTTTTATGGATTGAAGTGGGGCATCATTTTATTACAAAGGGTGTATGTGGTTATGCTTTAACAAATGGAATGGGGTTGTCAAATTTAGTGGACAGCCCTTTTAAAGGGGCTGTTCTTTTAGTAAATGTCTGCGTAAGGTGTAGGTTATTATAAAGAAATTATAATGCTGTTACGCAAACACCGTAAATTAAAATAAAAACAAAAAAACTTTGGGAAAAATCACTCCAAAAATGTTTTTTAGTCTTACTGAAAACACAAAAATTGAATAAAAAGCCAACAAAAGTCATATGTGAAGGAATAAGTCCTAAAAGCTCTTTTGAACAAAAAAATTAAAAAAGTTACAGCTCTCAGAATATGGCGATGCAAAAAGAAATTCATTTTTGTAAAATATTGCTTTTAGTGTGCAAAAGTCACAAAGTATAAACAATTGTATAAATCTGGTATAGTGTAATCGTTCTGACCCGAAGAATAAATCAGTCATCACTTTTATCGCATGGTGAACTGAGCGAAAAATTGAAAAGAGTAAGCGAATTGCTGGTTTTCCCTCAAAAATCTGAATAAATAGCAATCAAGAAATTTTATGTACCCCATAATAGTACCAAAAATCCTTCAGCTTATTGCGCAAAAAATAAGCTTCCACACAGCCCTGTTCGCTCCAAAAAGAAAAAAGTTACAGTTCTCACAATATGGCGACGAAAAAACTTTTTTTTATAAAAAAAAAGCATTTCCACTGTGTGATAGAAGCTGAACAATATAAATCTGGTATCAATGTAACAGCACCAACAAAGAGAATCTGTCAGCAGGATTATTACTGACTGCATCCGTTCTGACATATTCTAAGATTTAAGATTTTAGGCCTGTTTTACATGTCAGTGAAAAACAAAGACGTTTTTCTCTGAAGTGTTAAAAGCGCATGTGTCCCTCTGTGTGCCGTGATTTATGACACACGTGGGTTGTCAATGTGCAATCCGTGATCTGTGATACATGATAGCACATGGAGATACTCACCTGCCCCCGCTCCTGCTGTCCATGGGGCTGAACTCTCCAGCTCTGCTGCATCCGGCCGCCGCTGTGTCTCCCCTCTGCAAGTACTTCCGGGTCACTTGTGCCGTGCATAAATGAATATGCATGACAGTAATTAGCCTGACAGGAAGCAGCAGCCAGCAGAGGCTGGAGACAGCGTCGCTGAAGAAGTTGAATGTAAAAATCACTTTATTTTCAATGTCCGTGTTTTTCTGGTACATGTTTCACGGATCACACCATAGTGTGGTCTGTGGGACATCAGTGATGCCGGAAAAAAGCGGACATGTTTCTGTGCACAACAGATAAAGCGTGTGAGCAACAGGGAGTACCTGCCTAAAAAAGCGCTGCAATTACACCATAGCAAAGGGACATGATGCACAGCAATTTCAGAATGATTTTGCTGTGCACATGTTCCGTCTTTGGTTAATTAGTTTAGCTGCTGTAGGCTTCAAAAGCCATGAAACGGCTAACAGAAGTAACCTTCTCATTCATGGGGCGGCTAAAGATGGAAGAAGCCACTCGCTTTATATACTTAAAGGACACAGAATACCGTCATTGCATAGACACCAGAAATGAAGCCAGTAAGAACGGCGCATACATATAGACGTTCAGGATGTTTTTTGCAAACGATTTTTTTTTTTTTTTGCAGTATGCTTAGGGTGAGGCTTTTTTTGTCATTTTATAGTACATGAAATAAACAAACGCAGCAGAAAAGCAATACAACCGGGCACCGGGGTCTTGTGATCTGCAGCCAATCAGCGGCTGCTTCAATATCCCTCTTTCAAAACTGTAATCCAGAAAAAATGAGAGCTGCTGCTGTTTTATGACTTTCTCTGGATGTCAGTTTTATCTAAAGGATGAGAGAGTAAATCAGCTGCTGACTGGCTGCAGGTCGCCTGTGACATGGTCTGGGGGCACCAAAGGGTAATTTGGCACAGGGCGCCATTTAGCCTAAGGCCGGCCCTGTATACCACTAAGCCTTTATAGAAAATACAGTGTGCAAACGTTGTTACATAGAACAGGAGACATCCAAGTGCTAAAAGAAGAAAAACTTTAACTTCTCTGATTAACACACACAACAACAATCGGCCCGACTGCGGGTGTCCTGACCCAAACTAACTTGCCAGAAACTAGCACACCAGAAATAGTCACAAAAAGAAACATTTTTTTGAATGATGTTTATTTTTCGTCTTTCATAGCCACATATAGAAGAGTTATTACATTGCAAAGTACTATGGTATTACCCATAGCAGAAGGGACATACTGGTACAAAAAGCAGCGGATGTAAATGAACACCGCAGATGTACCACTGGGCCCCTGCCCCCATGGGTAATAATAATTTCCACACTCTTTGGCGGGCTTTGCACGCTGCGAGATCGGTAACAATGTGTTACCGATGCTGCAGCGATAGTCCCCGCCCCTGTCGCAGCTGCGATATCTGGTGATAGCTGCCGTAGCGAACATTATCGCTACGGCTCCTTCACATGCACTCACCTGCCCTGCGACGTCGCTCTGGCCAGCGAACCATCTCCTTATTAAGGGGGCGGGTCGTGCGGCGTCACAGCGACGTCACACGGCAGGCGGCCAATAGCAGCGGAGGGGCGGAGATGAGCGGGACGTAAACATCCCGCCCACCTCCGTCCTTCCGCATAGCTGGCATGAGCCGCAGGACGCAGGTAGGAGATGTTCCTCGCTCCTGCGGCTTCATACACAGCGATGTGTGCTGCCGCAGGAACGAGGAACAACATCGTAACATCGGTCATTTCCAAATTATGGAAATGACCGACGCTACACCGATGATACGATTATGACGATTTTGCGCTTGTTAATCGTATCAAAAAGGCTTTACACACTACGATATCGCCTGCGACGCCGGATGTGTTTCACTTTCAATTTGACCCCACCGACATCGCACCTGCGATGTCGCAACGTGCAAAGCCGCCCTTACTCTGGATAATTAGACAGCCCAGTGATCCCATACCTTCATATACCAGTACAAGTGGATTTTTTTTTTATTTTTGCCCAAGAAGGCCATTCTATACATATCCCACTCCAGTCTGATGAAGAGTACATTACTGGAATTGTTGCTATACTTGCAGGGTAATAGCTTTTTGGGATATGAGGGAAGAAAAATAAAAATTTTGCATTTGTGCTTATTCTTTGTGTTTTATTCCTTCATACACTATTAATTTTCTGATGAATTAATGAGCAATGTGGTCTTCTCCAGTGGAATAGGCACCCAATCTCTTCTTTGGAACCTAAAGTGGAGGTTGATCAACATACCTTTGTCTATTCCAAAGTAACTTGTGTCATATATGTCTATAAGGCTGCTTTCACACATCCAGTTTTTGCCGTCAGGCACAATCCGGCGAAATGCGGATAAAACGGATCTGGCGCCAGATACGTTTTATTCCTCATTGACTTGTATTAGCGTCGGATGGCCTCGTGTTGCATCCGGCGTGCGTCGGATCCGTCAAAAAATTGTTGTCCGGCGGCCGGAAAGGACGCAGCATGCAGCGTTTTTTCACAGCGAAAAACGAACCACGCCGAATCCGACGCCAAACTTTTTTTTTTATAATGAAAGCCTATGGGTGCCAGATTCGGCATCATCCGGCATATGCCGGAACCCAACGATGGATCCGATTTTTGTTTCTGGGCATGCCCAGACGTTGTGTAAATAGACTCTTTCTCTCTCTTTGTCGATGTGTCGGTCGGTCCCTCTCTCTGTCGATTAGTCTCTCTCTGTCGGTCGGCCTCTCCCTCCCTCCTTTATACTCATCGATCACGGGCGCGGCGCTGCACAGCTGTCACACTGCTCTGGCAGCTTCTCCTGCTTTTAAAAATGCCGGACGCTCATTATTCCATCTCGTATTCACTGCTTCCCCCACCCACCGATGCCTATGATTGGTTGCAGTTAGACGAACCCCCATGCTGAGTGACAGCTGTCTCACTGCAGCCAATCACAACCTCGGTGGGCGGGTCTATATCCTACAGTAAAATAAATAATTTTAAAAAAAACGTGCGTTCCCCCCCAATTTTGATACCAGCCTAGATAAAGCCACACAGCTGGCGGCTGGTATTCTCAGGATGGGGAGCCCCACGTTATGGGGAGCCCCCCAGCCTAAAAATATCAGCCAGCAGCCGCCCGGAATTGCCGCACCCATTAGATGCGACAGTCCCGGGACTTTACCAGGCTCTTCCCGAATTGCCCTGGTGCGGTGGCAATCGGGGTAATAAGGAGTTAATGGCAGCCCATAGCTGCCACTAAGTCCTAGTTAGTGATGGCAGGCATCTATGAGACACCCCCCCATCACTAAACTGTAGTGAAAGTAAATAGACACAAACACCGAAAAATCCTTTATCTAATATATAAAGCTGAGTGTATGTGTTTGTTTGTATGTGTGTGTGTATGTATGTCCGCTAAAGGAATCTGCACCGTCGCATCTACAATCACAAAATTTTGCACAAACGCCTTATTTGACTCAGGGAACGTCATTAACTATGTTTTGACAGGAAAATGTAACCCCGCACTTTACAGTTACACTCCAAAACTCCTGTTTCCATTAAAGCCAAGGGAAATAGGCACTACAGCTTATTAATAGCAGCTGTGAGTGGTTCCTATAGGAACAAAATAAACTGTTAGTATAAGAAGCTTATGTGTGAGGTAATAAGATGTCGGTGGCGAGACGAATAGAGACAGAAAGAGACAGACAAACATAAGCACAGACAGAGACACAGCCAGAGACTGACAGACAGGGAAAGAGACAGAGAGAAAGAGACAGTCAAAGAGACAGAGAGACAGAGACAGATAGGGAAAGAGATAGACAGAGGGGGGGAAAGAGACAGAGGGGGGGAAGAGACAGATGGGGGAAAACAGACAGAGGGGGAAAAGAGACAGAGGGGGAAAGAAACAGAGGGGGAAAGAGACAGAGGGGGAAAGAGACAGAGGGGGAAAGAGACAGAGGGGGAAAGAGACAGAGGGGGAAAGAGACAGAGGGGGACAGAGACAGACCTGGAACGAGACAGACAGATAAAGAGATAGACAGACAGAAGGACTGATACAGAGACAGACCGAGAGATAGACAGACAGACATGGATAGAGACTGACAGACAGACAGGGAAAGAGACTGACAGACAGACAGAGCCACACACAGAGACAGACACACAAAAACAGAAAGAGATAGACAGACAGACACAGACAGACAGAAAAAGATAGACAGACAGACACAGACAGACTGGGAGAGAGACAAATAGACAGTCACTATCCCGGGCAATGCCTGGGTACTACAGCTAGTTTGAAATAAAAGACAAAAAAACACCCTCTTTCCCCACTTTATTAATCCCCAAATACCCCTCCAGGTCCGACGTAATCCACACGATGTCCCATGACGCTTTCAGCTCTACTACATTGGAAGCTGACAGGAGCGGCAGTAGAACACCGCCGCTTGCTGTGAGCTCCATGCAGCAACTGAAGTTAGTCGCGCTGTCAGCGGAGACGTCACTCAGGTAGTGCCGGTGTGTGTGCGGTGATGATGGGAGCAGTAGTGCCTGCATATGTGCGGTGATAGGGGCGGTAGTGCCTGCGTGTGTGCGGTGATGATGAGGGCGGTAATGCCTGAGTGTGTGCGGTGATGATGGGGGCGATAGTGCCTGCGTGTATGCAGTGATGATGGGGGCAGTAGTGCCTGCGTGTGTGCAGTGATGATGGGGGCGGTAGTGCCTGCGTGTGTGCAGTGATGATGGGAGCGGTAGTACCTGAGTGTGTGCGGTGATGATGGGGGCGGTAGTGCCGGTGTGTGCGGTGATGATATAGGCGGTAGTGCCTGCATGTGTGCGGTGATGATGAGGGCGGTAGTGCCGGTGTGTGCGGTGATGATGGGGGCTCTCTCTCTCTGGCATGGAAAAATTATCCTTTTTTTTCTGGATCCGTCACATCAGTTTTTACACAATCTGCGACAGATCCGTTGCATCAGGCACAAACCGGATTGTGCCTGATGGCAAAAGAAGGGAATTTTGTTTACTTACCGTAAATTCCTTTTCTTCTAGCACCAATTGGGAGACCCAGACAATTGGGTGTATAGCTATTGCCTCTGGAGGCCACACAAAGTATTACACTTAAAAGTGTAAGGCCCCTCCCCTTCTGGCTATACACCCCCAGTGGGATCACTGGCTCACCAGTTTTAGTGCCAAAGCAAGAAGGAGGAAAGCCAATAACTGGTTTAAAGACCAATTTAATCCGAGGAAACATCGGAGAACTGAACCATACCACATGAACAACATGTGTACCCGAAAAAACAGAAAAACCCAGAGAAAACAGGGCGGGTGCTGGGTCTCCCAATTGGAGCTAGAAGAAAAGGAATTTACGGTAAGTAAACAAAATTCCCTTCTTCTTTTTCGCTCCTAATTGGGAGACCCAGACAATTGGGACGTCCAAAAGCAGTCCCTGGGTGGGTAAAAGAATACCTCGTGATAGGGCCGTCAAACAGCCCTTTCCTACAGGTGGGCAATTGCCGCCTGAAGGACTTATCTACCTAGGCTGGCGTCTGCCGAAGCGTAGGTATGCACCTGAAAATGCTTGGTAAAAGTATGCAGACCCAATCAGGTAGGTGCCTGACACACCTGCTGAGCCGTAGCCTGGTGCCGTAATGTCCAGGATGCACCCACGGCTCTGATAGAATGGGCCTTCGGCCTTGAGAGAACCAGAAGCCCAGTAGAACTGTAGGTTTCAAGAATTGGTTCCTCGATCCCCCGAGCAAGGGTGGATTTGGAAGCTTGCGACTGTTTACGCCGACCAGCGACAAGGACAAAGAGTGCATCCGGGTGGCGCAGGAGCGCCATGCGGGAAGTAGAACCTGAGTGCTCTCACCAGAACCAACAGATGCAAATCTTTCTGAAATTGGTGGACTGGACGAGGACACAAAGAAGGTGAGGTGATATCCTGATTGATATGAAAGTGGGATACCACCTTAGGGAGAAATTCCGGAACCGGACGCAGAACTACCCTGTCCTGGTGAAGGACCAGGAAGGGAGTTTGTATGAGAGCGTTGCTAGCTCGGACACTGTCCTAAGAGACGAGACCGTTACTAGAAGGCCACTTCCCGTGAAAAGCGGGAAGGGAGACATCTTTCAAAGGCTCGAAAGGCGGCATCTGGAGAGCAATTAGAACCTTGTTCAGATCTCAGGGCTCTAACGGCCGCTTGTACGGAGTGCTGAGAAGACAAACTCCCCGTAGGAACGTGCGTACCTGAGGAAGTCGTCGTTTCTGAAAAATACAGATAGCGCTGAGACTTGTCCCTAAAGGGAACTGAGCGACAACCCATTTTCCTACCTAGATTGCAGGAAGGAAGGAAACATAGACGATGCAACCGGCCAGGGAGAAACACCCTGCGCCGAGCACCGAGATAAGAATATCTTCCACGTCCTGTTCAAATGGAAGAATGGCCCTTGAGACAGCCAGTCTCATTGGTCTGGTAGTGCCCCCGGTTAGCCTACCGTGAGGCACCACAGAACCGAGTACCACAACATCCTCGGCCAATCTGTAGCGACGAGGATGGCGCGGCCGCAGTCGGTCTTGATCTAGCGCAGTACTCTGGGCAACAATGCCAGAGGTGGCACCTAAGGTAGCTGGAACTGCGACCAATGCTGAACTAAGGCGTTTGCCGCCAGAGCTCGATGATTGTGAAACCGTGCCATGAAGTTGGCACATTGTTGTTGTGCCGTGACGCCATTAGATCGACGTCCGGCCTCTGTCAGCGGCGCCAGATCTCCTGAAACCCGTCCGGGTGAGGAGACCATCCTCTTTCGGCCACACCTCAGCGACTTAGGAAGTCAGCTTCCTAGTTTCCACACTTGGGATGTGAATTGTGGATATGGTGGATGCCGTGTCTTCCACCCACATCAGAACCTGCCGGACTTCCTGGAAGGCTTGCCGGTTGCGCGTTCTTCCTTGGTGGTTGATGTATGCCACCGCTGTGGAGCTGTCCGACTGAAGTCGGATATGCTTGCTTTCCAGCCGCTGTTGGAAGGTTTGTAGGGCAAGATACACTGCTCTGTGTTCAAGAACATTGATCTGAAGGGTGGACTCTTGCTGAGTCCACGTACCCTGAGCGCTGTAGTGGAGAGAAACTGCTCCCCACCCTGATAGACTCGCGTCTGTCGTAACTATCGCCCAGGATGGGGATAGGAAGGACCTTCTTTTTTAACCAAGAGGTGGGAAGAAGCCACCACCGTAGAGATTCCTTGGCCGCCTGAGAAAGAACGACGACTCTGTTGAGGGACGTCGACTCCTCGTCCCATTGGCGGAGAATGTCCCATTGTAGTGGACGCAGTAAAACTGCGCGAAAGGAACTGCCACCATTGCTACCATCTTACGTAGGAAGTGCATGAGGCGTCTCAATGTGTGCGACTGGCTCTTAAAGAAGAGCTTGCAGCCCGTAGTGAATGCTGTTTGTCTAGCGGAAGCTTCACTATCGCTGAGAGATTAAGAAACTCTATGCCTAGATATGTTATCGATAGGGTCGGGGTCGGATCTGACTTTGAAAAGTTGATGATCCACCCAAAACTTTAGAGAGTCTCCAGCGCAACGTTCGGGCAGTGTTGGCATGTTTCCTAAGAGAGTGCCTTGACAAGTAGATCGTCTAAATACGGGATCACAGAGTGACTCTGAGAGTGCAGGACTGTGACTACTGCTGCCCTGACCTTGGCGAAGACCAGTGGGACTGTCGCTAGCCGGAAGGTAGAGCTACGAACAGAAGGTGTTCGTCTCCTATAACGAAGCGTAGACACGCTAGTGCTCTGGATCAATCGGCACGTGTGGATAAGCATCCTTGATGCCTAATGATGCTAGGAAATATCCTTGGGACCTTGAGGCGGAGTGATTCCATCCGGAACCGCCTGGTGTCCACGAGCTTGCTGAGCATTTTTAGATCCAGAACGGGATGGAACGGCCCGTTGTTATAGGTACCGCAAAGAATTTGGGGTAAAAACCGTGACCTTGTTCCTGAAGAGGAACGGGGGTCATCACTCTTTCTGCCTATAGAGTGCACCCTGTTTGCAGAAGAGCAGCGGCTCGGCCGGGAGGTGGAGAAATTCTGAAGAATCGAGTTGGAGGACGAGAAGTGAGCTCTATCCTGTACCCGTGAGACAGAATGTCTCACACTCAATGGTCATTGACCTATGGCAGCTAAATATCGCCAAGGCGGGAGAGCCTGCTACCGACCGAGGCCGCAAGTCATGAGGAAGCCGCCTTGGAAGCGGGTTTTCAGACTGTCGATTTTTTGGGCGTGACTGAGCCCGCTAAGAATCTGAGCTCCTCTGATCCTTTTGAGTCCACATTGGACGAGGAAAAATGGGACCTGCCCGAGCCTCGAAAAGGCCGAAAACCCCGACTGCCTCTTGCTCTGTTGGGGTTTGTTGTGTCCGGGCTGAGGAAAGGATGAATCCTTACCCCTGGACTGTTTAATGGTTACATTCACCAAACAGTCGGTCCGCAGAAAAAGGCAACTGGTAGGCAACCTTTTTTGGAAGCAGAATCTGCCTTCCATTCACTTAACGAGCAGACCAGGCTCTGCTTAAAAACACGGAGTAGCGGAGGCTACCGCCGCACGGTTCGCAGAGTCCAGGACAATCTGAATCGCATAAGAAGCAAATGCAGACATTTGAGAGGTTAAGGATGCCACCTGCGGCACAGATGTACGTGTAACCGTGTCAATCTGTGTAAGACAAGCTGAAATAGCTTGGAGTGCCCCAAGGGAGAGAATGCCGGAGCCAACAGCAGTTCCATCTCCCACTGCAACTATGGATCTAGCTACAAGCCTGGAGATTGGAGGATGCCGCTTGAGACACTGGGTCCAGTCCCTGACCAAGTCAGGGGACAGGGATAACGTGTATCCTAAGCCGTTTGGAGAAGCGCATATCTGGATAAGCGTGGTGTTCCTGGACTGCCTCTCTGAAGGCAGAGTGGTCCAGAAAAATACGTGAAGCTGACTCCTCCACTGGAGGAGCTGTGAGAAATAACCCACATTCTATAGATGGACGCTATAAGATTATTTACTATGGCGTCACGATCAGGTGTATCCAGATTGAGAGCGGTCTCAGGATCAGAATCCTGAGCCGCTACTTCCGCCTCATTACACAGCGAGTCCTTCTGCTAGGACCCTGATGAAACCGAGGCCGCTCATAGTGAGCCCGCTTAGGCTGTCTGGGACTGACGTCCGTGCAGAGCCGTGACTCTGGGATGCGTGTGACATTCCCGGAGCTGTTAGTTGTTCACACTGAGGGGGGCCATGGATCAAAGATTCAACAGTGCCCATATTGTGAGAGACATGTCCGGACTGCTAGGCTTCTAGTATCATAGCCATAGTCTCAGAAAAACTGTCAGTAAATACTGCAGACACCGTCCTCATCCCCTGGCCATTAGTGCATACAATGGGAGTCTATGTAACCTGCCGGCCGTATAGCCGTACATGCTGTATCAGCTGTATAGAAAAACATGTGGTTCTGCACCTTTGTTTTACACAGAGAATATGCTGATAACTCCTCCGCATAATCCAGGAGGGTATATACAACGTGCGACCAAACAGTGCAATGTATATAGTACAAGCATATCTATAAGTGCACTTCTGCACTAGTGGGGTTAGCACCACAGGTGCTGCTTAACGCCTGTTGCAGCGATTGTGTGACTATCAGAATGCCAGGGTCTTCCACACTTGTCTCTGTTCGTACAGAAACTGACACTAATGGCTGCCGGCGTCCTTGTAGAGAAGGAAGCCGTGGGCGTGCCTGAGAAAGTGCGGGAATCCGGATTCACAGTGCACACAGTGAGAGGGGTGGAGTATGCAAAACATACTCCAGCTCTCAGCGCTGCTGTGCTATGCAGCGTCACGCCCCTACCCTGACTGTCAGGGCTGTGGGCGGTAACGAAGGGAGACTAGGCCCAGAAGCCGGGGACTCGAGTTAACAGCGCGGCCGCCGTAAAAGCGCGGGCCGCGCTGAAGTCCCCGGCGCACCATAAGTGCCAGCCGCGCCGCAGTCCCAGCGGCCGGCGCGATCGATTCCTAGAAGTGGCCAGCGTCCCGCCCCTCTCCTGACTGGCAGGTCTGGGGGCGGGAACGAACGGAAGCAGGCCGCAAAAGCCGGGGACTCTAGTTATCAGCGCGGCCGCCGTAAAAGCGCGGGCCGCGCTGAAGTCCCCGGCGCACCACAAGTGCCAGCCGCGCCGCAGTCCCAGCGGCCGGCGCGACCGATGCCTAGAAGTGGCCAGCGTCCCGCCCCTCTCCTGACTGGCAGGTCTGGGGGCGGGAACGAACGGAAGCAGGCCGCAAAAGCCGGGGACTCTAGTTATCAGCGCGGCCGCCGTAAAAGCGCAGGCCGCGCTGAAGTCCCCGGCGCACTACAAGTGCCAGCCGCGCCGCAGTCCCAGCGGCCGGCGCGACCAATTCCCATAAGTGAGCCTGCTTCAGCGAAGCTGAATGAGGCCATGGCACAGGCGCCGCAGCGCTGATGTCCCCCGGCGCACTACAACACCCAGCATGCTGCGGTGTGAGCGCCAAATGCACGGGGACACAGAGTACCTTGAGGAAGCAGGGCCATGTCCCTGATGTACTCCGCTCCATCCAGCATCTTCTCCAGGGGCTGTAGATGGAGCACGGTCTCAGTGCCTGGAGACCGGTAAATCCCACTTCACCCAGAGCCCTGTAAAAAGGGATGGGGAAGGAATCAGCATGTGGGCTCCTGCCGCCGTACCCGCAATGGGTACCTCAACCTTACAAACACCTCCGACATACAGTGGGGTGAGAAGGGAGCATGCTGGGGACACTATATGTGTCCTCTTTTCTTCCATCCGACATAGTCAGCAGCTGCTGCTGACTAAAAAGTGGAGCTATGCGTGGATGTGTTGCCTCCTTCGCACAAAGCACAAAACTGGTGAGCCAGTGATCCCACTGGGGGTGTATAGCCAGAAGGGGAGGGGCCTTACACTTTTAAGTGTAATACTTTGTGTGGCCTCCAGAGGCAATAGCTATACACCCAATTGTCTGGGTCTCCCAATTAGGAGCGAAAAAGAAAACTGATGTGTGAAAGTAGCCTAAGGCTGTTACAGGTGAGGGCACCCACGGACGGACCGGGTATTGCAGTCTGTGTACAGACTGATAGTGGCGTGTGGATTCAGATACCTGTAAGAAGATGGAAGATGCAGAGAAAAACTTTTCCATGTATGTATTTCAGTACAAGTAACATATAATTTAATCTTCATAAAATACTGACCTGAGATTGCACATGCTCCGTAGTGCCAATCCTCTCACCATAGGGTTGGCGTCCGAGCAATCCTTACATAGAGTGTTGATTGTTAATAAAGCCAAATCTGGTTTTTGGGGGGCATATGTGCACATATATAAGTAAACCAGTTTCTTTTGCACAATATCTACAGTAGCACTGGCTTTAACCATCTCCATAAAGACGCTGGATACATCCACGCCAAGAGTCATGTGCCTTAAAAAAAGAACATTGGGTATAATGTCAATACTCAGCTATCATAAGTTCAATCCAGAGTGTATGAGAATGATGTCTGTGTCATAGGGCTCATACAGTCGTCCGTACAAGTCTGTCTGATCTCGGACCACAACGCACAGACTGGCCGCAGGTCTCTCGAATGGATCATGACAGCTTCCCAATATTTCTGAGGCTGTGACACTAGGGTCGGGAGTGCTGCGGGCAGTCCGTGCTTTGTGGTCCCAGATCAGACAGACTTGCACGGGCGTCTGCATGAGCCCTTAGTCTGATAATTAAAGGAGTTTATGGAAACTTCTTCCATAGAAGCTGACCACAGTTACACAAACTAGAAAGTTGACTGTACAAGACAAGTTCTTATTTTCCTGAAGAGCTTTCTGATATTTTTACCATCATCATCCTCATCAGGAGAGAGGAATGCACAATATTAATTTGTAAAATTATTTCAGGAAAATGGCACTGCGCATGCTAAGTTTGCTCAGTGTCACCGCCATTTTACTGAAGCCCACCATGAAGTCAATCTGCACAAGCGCTGCCTACAGCTAGGACAGCACCAGGGAGAATTTTAAATAAGGAAGAAGAAAAGACACCCAGAGGCAGCAGAGGGGCCGGAACAGAGGTGAAGACCCTTCCATTAGTTCTGTTCCAATGCACTTGCATGCAAACTTCAAAGGCAAAAAACGGATTTCTTCATCTCAGGTATCATTTCAATCAGTATGGCAGCGCCAATATAGCCCTGTCTGTACATTACTTAATAAAATGCTGCTGACAGGTTCTCTTTAAAATGATGACTATTTAGACTGATTGCCTAATTACCGTATATGCCGGCGTATAAGACGACTGGGCGTATAAGACGACCCCCAACTTCTGCCCTAAAAATATAGAATTTGGGATATACTCACTGTATAAGACTACCCCGCTCCCAAATGAAAAAAAGTCTGCTTTGATTGCAACATGTTAATTTTAATTCCGCGAGAGCCGTACAATATGTTTTTAAAGGGCCATTGACAGATCAATCGCTCCAATGTTCACTTAGTACAGCAAGGAATGCTCCTCCCTGCTGTATAAAGCCACAACTGGACTGAAACAATGGTACTACACTCTGCTACAAACAGACACACACAACTCTGCTACATACAGACAAACACACACAACTCTGCTACATACAGACAAACACACACAACTCTGCTACATGCAGACAAACACACACAACTCTGCTACATACAGACAAACACATACAACTCTGCTACATGCAGACAAACACACACAACTCTGCTACATGCAGACAAACACACACAACTCTGCTACATACAGACAAACACATACAACTCTGCTACATACAGACAAACACATACAACTCTGCTACATACAGACAAACACGTACAACTCTGCTACATACAAACACGTACAACTCTGCTACATACAGACAAACACATACAACTCTGCTACATACAGACAAACACACACAACTCTGCTACATACAGACAAACACACACAACTCTGCTACATGCAGACAAACACACACAACTCTGCTACATACAGACAAACACATACAACTCTGCTACATACAGACAAACACACACAACTCTGCTACATGCAGACAAACACATACAACTCTGCTACATACAGACAAACACATACAACTCTGCTACATACAGACAAACACATACAACTCTGCTACATGCAGACAAACACATACAACTCTGCTACATACAGACAAACACACACAACTCTGCTACATACAGACAAACACACACAACTCTGCTACATACAGACAAACACACACAACTCTGCTACATGCAGACAAACACACACAACTCTGCTACATACAGACAAACACATACAACTCTGCTACATACAGACAAACACATACAACTCTGCTACATACAGACAAACACATACAACTCTGCTACATACAAACACATACAACTCTGCTACATACAGACAAACACGTACAACTCTGCTACATACAGACAAACACATACAACTCTGCTACATACAGACAAACACACACAACTCTGCTACATACAGACAAACACACACAACTCTGCTACATGCAGACAAACACACACAACTCTGCTACATGCAGACAAACACACACAACTCTGCTACATACAGACAAACACATACAACTCTGCTACATACAGACAAACACATACAACTCTGCTACATACAGACAAACACATACAACTCTGCTACATACAAACACATACAACTCTGCTACATACAGACAAACACGTACAACTCTGCTACATACAGACAAACACATACAACTCTGCTACATACAGACAAATACACACAACTCTGCTACATACAGACAAACACACACAACTCTGCTACATGCAGACAAACACACACAACTCTGCTACATACAGACAAACACATACAACTCTGCTACATACAAACACATACAACTCTGCTACATACAGACAAACACATACAACTCTGCTACATACAGACAAACACATACAACTCTGCTACATACAGACAAACACACACAACTCTGCTACATACAGACAAACACACACAACTCTGCTACATGCAGACAAACACACACAACTCTGCTACATACAGACAAACACATACAACTCTGCTACATACAGACAAACACATACAACTCTGCTACATACAGACAAACACATACAACTCTGCTACATACAAACACATACAACTCTGCTACATACAGACAAACACGTACAACTCTGCTACATACAGACAAACACATACAACTCTGCTACATACAGACAAATACACACAACTCTGCTGCTCTGTGGGGCCTGCACCCGCGGCTCGGCGGGTACAGCACCCGCGGCATCGGCGGGGGGGGGATTGGCAGGGCATACATCTGGGGGGTTAGAAGCAGCTCACTAGGGCCCATAATGGGCACAAGTCCCCCTGTGTTAGATATCTCCCCCATAGTGCTGCCCATGGCCCCTATATAGATCGCACAAGTCCCCCTGTGTCAGATATCGCCCCTAGGCTGCTGCCCAAAGTAAAATAAAACCCTCTTTCCTTATCTCCTGTCTGGCTCCGTGCTTCTGTTCTTCCACTTCCTGGTTGTCAGTGCGGTCATGTGATCGGCACAGCAGGCTGAGCTCTCTGCCTGATCACAGTGGAAGCAGGGACACGGGGAGAAACGCTGCAGGGGTAAGTTAAAGCTTTTTTATTTTAGAATGAGCAGCAGCCTAGGGGCCAAATCTAACACATGGGGGACATGTGCGATCACACTGGGACGCAGGCTCATAGAATATGCACCGCTGCCCCAGCCCCTCACTGCGTGCGATTTCAGCACCATTGGAGATGGACAGCGGCTGTGCATATTATATGAGCGGGTGCAGGAGATCAAAGGATGCAGGCCGCAGCGTTCCCCTGTGCTCCAGAGCTGCTGCCCCCACCTCCCCTGGACGCTGCCGTGTACATACACCCCCCCCCCCCCCCCGTATATCCGGCGTATAAGACGACCCCCCACTGTAGCCATTATTTTAAGGGGGTAAAAAGTCGTCTTATACGCCAGTATATACGGTATACTGCACTAACTGTACTATAATACCGTTCAGTAATTCACTGTCGACGGTGCCTGTCTTACCGGATGACCTTGTGGATGACATTTCTGTATCGCAATCTGTCTCCTTGGATGTGGGGATTAGCCAACGCTTTCTTCAGCTCCCTCACAGCATCTTCAGACCCCAGGTATGGCATCATGAACACTGTCCTTGTCCACGATTTAGAGGACAGCCTGACACACCATTTCTCAACACTGAAAAATGTAAAGAAGTGTTTTTACAATCTGCAGAACCACTTAGAAAACACTAGAAAAAGGCAAAACAATATTCTTACAAATATCAAAAATAATTCCTCTACTTCTGAATTGAATCATCTTTAGCCATTTTCTTCATCACACAGTACAGTAAAGGGAACCTGGCACCAGATTTGTGCCCTGTAAGCAGCAGTCACCACCAGTGAGCTCTTATGTACAGCATTTTAGAAACCTGTATATAAATGTCCAGGCCGATCTGTATAGCATAAATAACAACTTTTATTATACTCATCTGCGGGGCGGTCGGCCCGATGGGTGTCGCTAGTCTTGATCCGGCACCTCCTGCCTTCTTGCGATCACCGTTCTCCTTCCCTGCTCCATGTGGATGACGCGTCCTACATCATCCACACAAAGGCTTCCATCGTGCTCCTGCACATGCACACTTCTCTCTGGTCTACTGAGGGCAGATCAAAGCATTGTAATGCGCATGCGCGGAACCTCAATGCCAGCTATTGTGGATTAAGTCGGCTAAGTTATCCACACTAGCTTCAGAAGAAAGGAGGACAAAGATGGCTGAAAGAGGAGGCGCCGGTACCGGAGAACGGAGACGCCCATGTGACCCATCTGCTCCGCACCGACCGTTTAGGTAAGTATTATAAAGTGTTTTTTATGTTCTACACAGCCACCTGGGTTCTTATATACAGAATGTTAGAATGCTGTATATAAGGGCCCACTGGTGGTGACCGCAGGTTATAGGCCCCACATTGTAGGTTCCCTGGCTACGTTTAGTAACCATACTAGTGTCACAGCTGTGTACGTCGCAGGACAATAGGCCGTCCACACATTGTGGTTTTGCTCTGCTTTTTAAATTAAAAGCTGCTTTTAACAATATCAGCAAATGCTATGAGACTCCAGAAATCTCATGCACACAATTGCTTTTTTTTCCTTACTGAATTGGGAAAACAGCTGTGTTTTTAAAAACCTGTACCATGTAATTTCTTGTTTACAGCGTTTGGTGAATATCACTAACTTTATTAAACATGTACTGTAAATAAATAACATATAAGGCTACATTCACACTTGCGTTGTTTTGCATCAGTTGCAATCCGTCGCCTTGAGGAAATACGGTATCCTGCAATATATTTTGCAGGAATCCGTTTTTTCCCCATAGACTTTTATTACCGACAGATTGCGACTGATGCGCTTGCATTGCATCCGTCCCGCGACGGATCCGTCGTGGAGTGACTGTCATCGGGTGGGAGCAACACAAAATGCAACGTTTTTTGTGTGTGGCAGATCGTTTTTTTACTGTGAGCATGCCCACAGTAAAAAACCATGATCGACTGTAAATTCAGTTCCAGCGGCCGGAAAGATCAGCTGATCGGCCGGCTTTTGTGTACGATCAGCTGACGGGCACATTACTACAGGACGGGGACAAAGATGGGCACATTAATACAGGATAGAGACATGGATAGGCACATTAAGACAGGATGGGGAAAAGGATGGGCACATTACTACAGGATGGGGACAAGGATGGGTACATTACAACAGGATGGAGACCAGGATGGGCACATTACTACAGGATGGAGACCAGGATGGGCACATTAATAGAGGATGGAGACAAAGATAGGCACATTACTACAGGATAGGGACCAGGATGGGGACATTACTACTGGATGGAGACCAGGATAGGCACATTACTATAGGATGAGGACTAGGATGGGCACATTACTACAAGATGGAGACCAGAATGGGCACATTGCTACGGAATGGAGACCAGGATAAGACACATTTCTACAAGAAGGGGAACAGGATGGGGGACATTACTAAAAGATGAGGACCAGGATAGGACTATTAGTGCAAGATGTTGGCCAAAATTACTATATGGTACTAATTGTAACACGATATTACTTACAAAATGGGGATAAAATGTAAAAAAAATCAAAATAACTGATCAAAAATATTGAAAAACTGTGATCCAAAAGGTATATAATAAAAAAAATGGTACCACTAAAAATGTCACTTGGCCCAGCAAAGAATGCAGCCCCCAAATTATTTTTTTTTCTATTTGCGGCTCATATATGTAGCCGAGTTTGAGACCCCTGCTGTAGACAGTGGTTGAATGAGAGTGTTACATGGAAAACAAGTGATGCAAGACAGGTCACACTACTTGTAAATGGTGACTATGATTATGTCCCACTGTATATGCCATTCCACCTCTCTGCCGGTATATGTAGGGTTGGTGTTTAGCCTTCACATGGTGGTTTCCATGTAACACTTCCATTCAACTACTATCTATAGCATGCCTGCTACATAGAGATTAGTGTGGTCCAGACTTTTCCAGGCACGGAGGAAACGTCATTTAAGTTATCTTAACTTTGATAATATAGGTTATATTTTAATATTATCCGTCCACCTAGGTCAGTGAGCCTTTTAAAATTTGTGGAATATTTTAAGTCTTAAAGGTCCTCTACCGTGATATTTGTAAGGATATATGACCGTTCCCAGAGTGCAGCAGAGATGATTTGGTCACAAACCTGTACCTGCTGTAAGAGCCAGAAGAGAAGTACGTGAGCTTGGTAGGGGAGGAGGCCTTTGTCTTATTGGACTCTACTGCATGCACTTTATTAAAATATTAATGGTAGAAAATCTCTTTAAGGCCTCCTTCACACGTCCATGCAAAACACACACGTTTTGCATGGTCCGTGGTATAGGTGTGTATGTGTGTACGTATGTCAGTGTGTGTCTGTTCAGCGTGTGCTGTCCGTGTGAATCCACATAGCACACGGATAGCATGCACTTATATACTCACCTGTCCCCGACGCTGCTGTCTCTGACACTGCTGCTTCCAGGTCCGCGTTGCAGTAAGCATGCATGACCACAATGAGCGGGCCCGGAAGCAACAGCAGCGCCGGAAACAGCAGCGGTGGAGACAGGTGAGTATCAAAATAATTTAATTTCAAAGACACATGTTTTCTCCGGGACGTGTCACACGGATCACATCAAGGATGTGATATCAGTGCTGCCAGAGAAAAATGGACATGTTGCTGTGTGTAGCACACAGACACGCGTGTGTCTACACGGACACGCACCCGAGTTAAAACACGGAGGTGTGCCAAGACCCACTGATTTTACTGAGTCTACGTGTGTCCGTGTCTCCGGTACCTGCGAAAACAGACGTAACACGTACTGGAAACATGGACATGTGAATGAGGCCTAATAGTGATTAGCGAGCAATAAAAGTGCTCATTACTCGAACTTAGAAGGATGGAAGCTCAGACAGGCTCAACTCAAGTAACAAGTTTAATAGAAGTTAATGGGAATCTCAAGCATTTTGCCTCAAGACCCCCGGTAGGTCTGAGAGGGGCAGAAAAATTCCTGGATTGGATGGAAACAGAGCTCAAATGGAATGGGATCAGAATGGGGAAGACGCCTGGACGCATCTCTGACTCCCAGGTCACTGCTGAAAATAACGTTGTCAGCGCATTACGCCATTTTTACGGACTGACAAAACATACAAAACAAAAAGATAACATGGATATTACCAGATAATATGTTAGGAAACATTCTTTCCTATATAATGGCTTATATAAAAGGCAAATGGAGAAAAGAGAAAAACAAAAAAAAAACACCTCCTCCATCCCTTAGACTATGTTCACATGCTGCGTTTTTGCACGGTCATTGCTTTCAATGGTGAAAAATGCTGAAATAATTGACATGTTGCTTCTTTCAAAAATGCAACAGTTTTCCATTTCAGTAAAAAAATAAAAAAAAACAACAAAACAATCGTGTGCATGAGATTCATGAAATCTCATCGCTTTTGCTCTTACTGTAAAATCAGCTTTTAATTTGCATATAGCATAGGAAAAAAACGCAGTAAAAATGCAACGTGTGAACATAGGAATTTCAAAAAGACCTTTCATGTAATAGCAATAGCCAAATGCTATACATGTACTATAGGTCAAATCACCACCACTAACACAAAGGAAATATAAAATAAATATGTTATTAAATATTATTAAAAATAAAAAATAGTTCTCAAGTGAAATTACAGTATCTAGGGTCAATATATTAGAAGACAGGGTTTCTCAAAATGGCAACAGCAGAAATTGATGGCAAATAAAAGACCAAAACAGGAATCACATTATAAATAATCAAAACATTTCGACAGAAATTACATGAAATAGTATGAAAATGGCGATAGAGCAGTAATATGTAAAGCTATGAAATCGGACTTAGAAATTCATGTGATGCTGTTATAGCATGAAGCCATCAGTATAAATAATAGTCCTGTGACCGAAGTGGCATGTTTGCATAGGAAAGGGTTAATGTAATAATTACCTGTATCCAGTCTGTTAGAACTGCATGCCTGTGTCCCGACGCGTGTTTCGTCATAATCCGACTTCCTCAGGGGGGGGTTTGATGTATAAGTGATCCCCTGAGGAAGTCCGATTACAACAAAATGCACGTCGGGCCACAGGCATGCAGTTCTAACAGACTTTGAATACAGGTAATTATTGCATTAACCCTTTCCTATACAAACATGCCAATTTGGACACAGGACTATTATTTACACTGATGGCTTCATACTATTTCATTATAGCTGTCCGCAGGTCTGTCATATATGGCTGTCAGCAAGTTCTGGCTGGCAGACCTATGGCGGTCCGTCTGTTCTGGCCAGCAGACCTATGGCTGACCGGAGGTTCCGGCTGGTCAACCTTTGGCTGTCCGCAGGTTCTGGCTGGCAAAGCTATGGCTGTCTGCAGGTTTGTCATGTATGACTGTCCCTGGGTTCTGGCTGTCACAAGAATAACTGTCCGTAGGTCTATCAGATATGGCTGTCAACAAGTTCTGATTGGCACACCTATGGCTGTCCGCAGGGCTTTCATATATAGCTGTAAGCGGGTACTGGTCGGCACACCTATGGCTGTCCGAAGGGCTGTCATATATGGCTGTAAGCAGGTTCTGGTCGGCACACCTATGGCTGTCCGCAGGGCTGTCATGTACGGCTGTCATCATGTTCTGGCCGGCACAACTATGGCTGTCCGCAGGGTTATCATATATGGCTGTAAGCGGGTTCTGGTCGGCACACCTATGGCTGTCCGCAGGGCTATCATGTATGGCTGTAAGTGGGTTCTGGTCGGCACACCTATGGCTGTCCGCAGGTCTGTCATATATAGCTGTAAACGGGTACTGGTTGGCACACCTATGGCTGTCTGCAGGGCTATCATGTATGGCTGTAAGCGGGTACTGGTCGGCACACCTATGGCTGTCATATATGGCTGTAAGCGGGTACTGGTCGGCACACCTATGGCTGTCATATATGGCTGTAAGCAGGTACTGGGCGGCACACCTATGGCTGACCGCAGGTCTGTCATATATGGCTGTAAGCGGGTTCTGGTCGGCACACCTATGGCTGTCATATATGGCTGTAAGCGGGTTCTGGTCGGCACACCTATGGCTGTCATATATGGCTGTAAGCGGGTTCTGGTCGGCACACCTATGGCTGTCATATATGGCTGTAAGTGGGTTCTGGACGGCACACCTATGGCTGTCATATATGGCTGTAAGCGGGTTCTGGACGGCACACCTATGGCTGTCATATATGGCTGTAAGCGGGTACTGGTCGGCACACCTATGGCTGTCATATATGGCTGTAAGCGGGTTCTGGACGGCACACCTATGGCTGTCATATATGGCTGTAAGCGGGTACTGGTCGGCACACCTATGGCTGTCATATATGGCTATAAGCGGGTTCTGGACGGCACACCTATGGCTATGGACAGTCCATATTGATGGCGTCTCACGGTTGTCTAAATTTGTCCTGAAACAATTAAAGGGGATGTCCAGGGTTATGTTTTTATTGTTCAGAGGAAATGAAATAAGCTGGTACATTTCTGCCCTGGTGTCCGGGGGTCACTAGCTGGACTCATCAGACATCGCTCACATTGGGGTGATGGGAGACCTGTGAGCAGAATATGTCCTGGCCAGGTGACTGAACACAGAATACGAAGCCCTGTGTAACCAGCGCGGCTCTGACAGTCTCTACAGAACAAGGGCCGTCACTTAAAGCGTTAACTTTTTTGGCGGGTCCAGCACAGCCAGAAGCTCCGCCTTGTTCCGGCCGCTCCCCGTCCAGAACACCGACAAGCTCTGAGTGGGTTTATGGGGTCTTACCGAGGGTGGGCAATCTGCCGGCATAGCGCTGCACTTCCGGGATGGTAAGACAGAAGCAGCAGAACCCTGAAAACATGGATCAGCTTTGGAGCTGAATGGCGCATGCGTGAAGTTTTCAGCGCGGACGGTGTAATAGCAATGTACCGACACTCAGGACTTTCCCGCAGTTTTTTGACGGGACAGGATCGCATGCTGCTATTGGCTGCGCTGTGAGAACTGCACCGAATGGCGGAGGTACACCTGTCTCATTACTGTTTTTTCTGTGGGTCAGATAGCAGCAGCTTCCCTTCTAACCAATCAGAACTCGGCTCTAAGGAAATTAATAAGTATGAAAGCTGTGATGTGATTGGTTGAACTGATTTGAAATGCTGAAAGGTGTGCAAGTCCTGTGTGTAATCATGGCATCAACAAGGGGTGTGTGCAGCTGCATTGTAGGGGCACGTGTGGGCGTGTGCGGCTGCGTTGGAGGGGCACGTGTGGGCGTGTGCGGCTGCGTTGGAGGGGCACGTGTGGGCGTGTGCGGCTGCGTTGGAGGGGCACGTGTGGGCGTGTGCGGCTGCGTTGGAGGGGCACGTGTGGGCGTGTGCGGCTGCGTTGGAGGGGCACGTGTGGGCGTGTGCGGCTGCGTTGGAGGGGCACGTGTGGGCGTGTGCGGCTGCTTCGGAGGGGCACGTGTGGGCGTGTGCGGCTGCTTCGGAGGGGCACGTGTGGGCGTGTGCGGCTGCTTCGGAGGGGCACGTGTGGGCGTGTGCGGCTGCTTCGGAGGGGCACGTGTGGGCGTGTGCGGCTGCTTCGGAGGGGCACGTGTGGGCGTGTGCGGCTGCTTCGGAGGGGCACGTGTGGGCGTGTGCGGCTGCTTCGGAGGGGCACGTGTGGGCGTGTGCGGCTGCGTTGGAGGGCAACGTATGGGCTAGTGGTGGGTAGTCCGGCTCGTTTTGGTAATCCGGTTTCCATGGCTCCGGTCACCAAAAAGAGCCAACTCTTTTGGTTTGCTCCTGGTTCCCTATTACATATGTGTAAACCAGAGGTAAACACATAATTAACCCCTTAACGACCGCCGATACGCCTTTTAATGGCGACAAATTAGGGTACTTCTTCCGATCCGCCGCTTTTTAACGGCGGTCGGAAAAAAGGGTCTAGCGCCCCCCAGAGTCAGAAAATTTCTGGGGTCTCATCTGCCGGGGGTAGCTGAGACCCTGGAGATCATGATTCTGGCCGGTTTTTCCGGTCCCCGCTCACCTGATGACCGGTATACACCGTATACCGATGATCAGGTTACAGTAAATGACCGCGCCGGTAAAAAATCATTTATCTCCCATCTGGCATAAACAAACATGTCAGATGGGAGATAAATCTCATCCCCCGGTCCTTTCGGGTCCCCCGGTATCCCCAAAGTGCCCCCTCCGACCCCCAACCCCCTCCCGAAAATCCAAGATGGCCGCGCGCACCGGCGAGCACAGCAGCGCGCCGGCCGCATTTACACTTTTCTTATGGTTTCTGTCGTATGTGCCATAACACATGCGACAGAAACCTGCTCCCTAGGCCCTGCCGGATCCCCCCCGGTGTTCCCCGGTGTCATACACACCTGTCGGAGCGCTGATCCCCCGCGGCCCCCTCCTCCTTCACAGCAGACGCCGGTGAGTGCGGTCACATGTGCCGAGCAGCTGACAGCTTCCTGTGTTGTGAGACACTGGCTGCTGCTCGGCACACTGCAGCTGTGACCCAGGGAGGTTCCCTGAACGTGTCCCCCATATTCTAGAAGGTCCAGAGTCGACGTGGGACGTCTAAATGGATTACAGCGGATTTTTTTTTCTTTTCTTTTCAATAAATTGGTCAATCAGGGAATGTTTTGGGGAGTGTTTTTTCAAATAAATTTTTTTTTGTTGTCAATTTTTTTTTTTTTATTACTGTCAATTAGTTATGTCGGGTATCTGATAGACGCCGTGACATAACTAATTGCTGGGCTTGATGCCAGGTGACATTACACACCTGGTATCAACCCCATTTATTACCCCGTTTGCCAACGCACCAGGGCGCGGGATGAGCTGGGGCGAAGCGCCAGAATTGGCGCATCTAATGGATGCGCCACTTCTGGGGCGGCTGCGGCCTGCTATTTTTAGGCTGGGAAGAGTCCAATAACCATGGCTCTTCCCACCCTGAGAATACCAGACCCCAGCTGTCAGCTTCACCTTGGCTGGTGATCTAATTTGGGGGGACCCTACGTTTGTTGTTTTTTTTTAATTCTTTATTTATAAATAATTAAAAAAAAAAACCAGCTTGGGGAGCCCTCCAAATTGATCACCAGCCAAGGTGAAGCTGTCAGCTGTGGTTTGCAGGCTACAGCTGTCTGCTTTACCCTAGCTGGCTATCAAAAATAGGGGGGACCACACGTCATTTATTTTAATTTTTTTTTTCTTTTTGGGCTAAATACAAGGCTAGGCACCCTTTAGTGCCACATGAAAGGCACTAAAGAGCGCCAGCTTAGAATATGCAGGGGGCTGGGACGTTATATATGACATCTATCCATTCATCCATTGTAGCATTTTAGGCTATGTGCCCACAATCAGGGTTTGCAGCGTTTTGGGCGCAGAGTGTTTTCCCTGCATCCATAGCGCTGCATTGTGCAGTAGAAGCACAGTGGAAGGATTTTTAGAAATCCCATGCCCACTGTGCTTCTTTTCTCCGCAGCATAAACCGACCTGTGGCGCAGCTTCCCGAGCCTCAGCATGTCAATTTATGCTGCGGAGATGAGTGTGCTCTGCAGGTAGCATAGAGCTCCACAGCAGCCTGAACCCAAATCGTGGGCATGGGCAGCTGCGTTCTCCCGTGGACAACACTCACATCTCTGCAGGAAGGATGACACTGTGTACTGGACGCCGTGTCGCTGGATCATGGCCACATAGCCTAAAAGAGAGAAATTTGTTGCTACAGCAACATTTTTGTGAAGTACCTGTGGATTAAAAATGCTTACTATACTCCTGAATAAAATCCTTGAGGGGTCCAGTTTCCAAAATGGAGTCACTTGTGGGGGGTTTCTAATGTATAGGTACCCAAGAGGCCCTGCTAATGTGACATGGTGCGCGCAATTTATTTCAACTTTTCCAAAATTCAAATGGTGCTCCTTCCATTCCAAGCCCTCCCATATATCCAAACAGAGGTTTTTGGCCACATATGGGGTATCCCTGCGCTCACAAGAAATTGGATAACAACCTGTGGGGTCCACGTTTTGTTGTTGCCTCTTGAAAAAGTGAGAAATGTGATGCTAAAACATTTTTGTGAAAAAAAATGAAAATTTTCAATATGGCAACCTAAGCTTATCAAATTCTGTGAAGTATTTGTGGATTCAAAATGTTCAATATACACCTAGATAAAAGCCTTGAGGTTTCTTGATTCCAGAATGGGGTCACTTGTGGGGGGCCTCCACTGTTTAGGCACTTTAGGGGCTTTCCAAATGCGACATAGCGTCCACTAATTATTCCAGCCAAATGTTCAGTCAAATTGCACTCCTTCCCTTCCAAGACCTGCCGTGTGCCCAAACAGTTGATTTCCACCACATATAAGATATCACCAAACTCAGGAGAAATTGCAGAATACATTTCATGGTGATTTTTTTCCTGTTACCCTTGTGAAAAAAAAGCTACCTGGTTGAAGTAACAATTTTGTGGTAAAATTTTATTTTTTTATTTTCATGGCTCAACGTTATAAACTTCTGTGAAGCACCTGGGGGTTCAGGGGACTCACCAAACATCTAGATAAATTCCTTGAGAGGCCTAGTTTCCAATATGGGGTCACTTGTGGTGGTTTTTTGCTGTTTACGTACCTTAGGGGTCCTCCAAATGCGACATGGTGCCCGCAATCTTTTTCAGCCAAATTTCCTTTCCAAAATTCAAATATTGCTCCTTTCGTTCCAAGCCCTCCCATTTGTCCAAACAAAGGTTTCAGACCACATGTGAGGTATCACCGCGCTCATAAAAAAGTGGGTAACAAACATTTGGGTCAAATTTTTGGAATTACCTCTTGAAAAAGTGAGAGAATTGATGCTAAAGCAACATTTTTGAGAAAAAAATTACAATTTTCAATATGACAAAGTAACGTTATAAAAATCTGTGAAGTACCTGTGGGTCCAAAATGCTCAGTATACCCCTCGATAGAAGCCTTAAGGGGTCTAGTTTCCAAAATGGGGTCACTTGAGGGGGGTTCCTGCTGTTTAGGTACCTTAGGGGATCTGTAAAAGCAACATGGTGCCCGCAATCTGTTTCAGCCAACTTTGCTTTCCAAAATTCAAATATTGCTCCTTTCGTTCCGAGCCCTCCCATTTACCCAAACAAAGGTTTCTGACCACATGTGGGGTATCGGCGCGCTCATAAGAAAGTGGGTAACAAAGTGTGAGGTCCAATTTTTGGTGTTACCTCTTGAAAAAGTGAGAAAATTAGTGCTAAAGTAACATTTTTAGGTAAAATGTAAATTTTTATTTTTTTTCATTCCATATTACTTTAGTTCCTGTGAAGCACCTGAAGGGTTAATAAACTTCTTGAATGTGGTTTTGAGTACCTTGAGGGGTGCAGGTTTTAGAATGGTGTCACTTTTGGGTATTTTCTGTCACCCAGGCCTCTCAAAGTCACATCAAATGGGATGTGGTCCCTAAAAAAATGGTTTTGTAAATTTTGTTGAAAAAATGGGAAATTGCTGATGAACTTTGAACCCTTCTAACTTCCTAACCCCAAAAAATTTTGTTTCAAAAATTGCGCTGATCTAAAGTAGACAAGTGGGAAATGTTATTTATTAACTATTTTGTGTGACATAACTCTCCGGTTTATGGGCATAAAAATTAAAAGTTTGAAACTTGCAAAATTTTTAATTTTTTTGTCAAATTTCAGATTTTTTTACAAATAAAATAAAAAAATATCATCCTAAATTTACCTCTAACATGAAGCCCAATATGTCACGAAAAAACAATCTCAGAATCACCGGGATCCATTGAAGCGTTCCAGAGTTATAACCTTATAAAGTGACACTGGTCAAAATTGCAAAAAATGGCCTGGGCATTAAGTACAAATCTGGCTTCGTCCTTAAGGGGTTAAACTTGTGTTGATGCCGCCAAAACCCTGCCCACCCGCTGCTAAACCCCGCCCACTCACAATGGACCAATTACTTTGCTAAGTGGGCGGGGTTTCGCCCACCAAACAGCCATATTTTACGGCCAGTGAGAGCTGTTTAGAGACTTTAATGGCTCTCACTGGGGATCCGGCTTCTTTGTGTCGGATTGTTCCCGACCGACACATCACTAGTATGGGCATGTGCGGCTGCATTGGAGGGGTACGTATGGGCGTGCGCGGCTGAATTGGAGGGGCACGTGTGGGCGTGTGCGGCTGAATTGAAGGGGCACGTGTGGGCGTGTGCGGCTGAATTGGAGGGGCACGTGTGGGCGTGTGCGGCTGAATTGGAGGGGCACGTGTGGGCGTGTGCGGCTGGATTGGAGGGGCAGGTGTGGGCGTGTGCGGCTGGATTGGAGGGGCAGGTGTGGGCGTGTGCGGCTGGATTGGAGGGGCACGTGTGGGCGTGTGCGGCTGCATTGGAGGGGCACGTGTGGGCGTGTGCGGCTGGATTGGAGGGGCACGTGTGGGCGTGTGCGGCTGCATTGGAGGGGCACGTGTGGACGTGTGCGGCTGCATTGGAGGGGCACGTGTGGGCGTGTGCGGCTGCATTGGAGGGGCACGTGTGGGCGTGTGCGGCTGCATTGGAGGGGCACATGCACTTGAGGGGTTTATTTTTTTGCTAGTATATGTTGCCACCTCCATATCGGTGGGATCAGTCCACTAGAAATGCAGTGTCCGCTCTCTCACTTCCTAAAGATACTTATTAGTGATGAGCGGGCACTACCATGCTCGGGTACTCGTAACAAGCAGTCAGATGGGTGCAACTCGTTTACTGAGTATTTTGGAAGTCATTGGAGATCTCGATCTTCTGGCAAAATCCTTGCGTCCCCCATTAATTTCCATTGTACTCTGTACACAAGTATCGCCCATTGGCGCATCCGACTGCTCGTTACAAGACCTGAGCATAGAAGCGCTCGCTCATCACGAATATCTCTGCCAACCCTCCTGAAGTGTCTGGGAGGCTCCCTTAAAAAAAGAGGCCTTCCAAACTCCTGAGATATTTGTTAGATGAAACCTGTCACCAGATTTTGGCCTTACCTAAACTAGAACTAGCAGCTCTTGTGCCACATTCTATAAAGGTGCGTGAACCGACGAGTTGTCTGCGCAGGCATGAGATTTTGCCCGGAAAAGTAGAAAAAGCAGGTGACGTCATCCACATCGCTGGGCAAAATGTCGCGCCTTCTCAGAAAACTCACCGCTTTGCAGGCGCACCTATGTTTTCGGCAACAGGGCAGAGCGAAGTGCACCTGCACAAGCCGGGAATGTGGAGATTTTGCCTTCCTATGTGGATGGTGTCCATGGCGTCATCCCTGTCAATCAGCTCAGGAGAAGGGCAAAAGGAGGGACAGGAGATGCAATTAGGACAATTTACATACTGGGCGAGAGGTTTTAAAAAAGGTATTTTTGGGGTGTACGTGGGTTGGGGGTGAGAGGGAATCTGTCCTTTGACCTTTTTACAATGTTAATATGTGCATACAGGTTATAGAATGCTGAAAAAATCCAAATCTGTATCTCACACGTGATGCCTTGTTGTGGATAAATAATTTTTTATCACTTTATGTAAATGAGCTCTTCCAGGCTATGGGGTGGATGCTGCCTGAATGATAACTCCGCCTCCAGAGATTATTTTAAATAACAGGGGCATTACCAGTGTGATGGCTGCTTTCTGCTCTCACTGCAGGCGCCTCTTAGGCTACTTTCACACATCAGGTTTTTCCCATGAGGCACAATCCGGAAAAAAAACGGTTAAAACAGATCCGGTACCGCATCCGTTTTATCCCCATTGATTTGTATTGTCGCCGGATTGTGCCTGATGACCTTGCGCTGCATCCGGCTTTTTCCGGATGCGGCTTAATTAATGAATGCGGTGGCCGCATGGAACGTTTCATGCAACTTTTTTGTCTCATAAAAAAAAACCGCACAGCGCCGGGTGCGGCGCTGTGCGGCATGGGGCATAATAAAAGTCTATGCACGCCGAATCCGGTGGCATGCATCAAACGCTGGAAGCATGTACCGGATTCGATTTTTACTTCTGAGCATGCCCAGAAGTGATTCTCTGGCCTAAGAAAATCGGTGCAAGTGGAGTGCGATAAAACATTGCATTCCACTCTGACCAATTCTAGCCTGTGTGTCAGCACACATGAGCAATTATTTTCGCAGCCCTAATCGGACCGAGAAAACAATCTTAGCATGCTGCAACTGTAATGCGAGACTCTTTTTCTCTCTCACCCATCTCTCACCCCTCCTCCGTGCCAGCCCGCCCCTCCTGAGAGCCTGCCCGCCCCCCGCAGCTGTGATCCGCTCGCACGGTCGGACCGCAGACGCAGGGACACTAGCATGACACTCGGCTCCTGCTGTACTGCCAGCACGAGCCGAGTGTCATGCAAGCATCGCAGTAGTGCCCTGTGTAGCCCCAGCCTCTCTCTCACTCACTCACTCACCGATCACCGGCGCTGCACACCTGTCACACTGCTGGCGGCTTCTCCTGATTTGAAAATGCCGGCCTCCCATTATTCAATCTTGTATTCACTGCTTTCCCTTCCCACCGGCACCTATGATTGGTTGCAGTCAGATACACCCCCACGCTGAGTGACAGCTGTCTCACTGCAACCAATCACAGCCGCTAGTGGGCGAGTCTATATCTTGCAGTAAAATAAATAAATAATTTTAAAAACCGGCGTGCAGTCCCCCCCCCCCCAATTTTGATACCAGCCAGGGTAAAGCCACACTGCTGAAGGCTGGTATTCTCAAGATGGGGAGCTCCACGTTATGGGGAGCCCCCCAGCCTAACAATATCAGCCAGCAGCCGCCCAGAATTGCTGCATGCATTAGATGGGACAGTCCCGGGACTCTACCCGGCTCATCCCGAATTGCCCTGGTGCGGTGGCAATCAGGTTAATCATGGGAGGCGTCTATGAGACACCCCCAATGATTAACCTGTAAGTGAAAGTAAATAAACACATACACCCAAAAAAATACTTTATTTGGAATAAAGGACAAAAAAACACCCTCTTTCACCATTTTATTAAAATCCCCAAATACCCCTCCTGGGTCGACGTAATCCACACAGCTCTGCTTCATGAAGCTGACAGGAGCGGCCGTGGAACACCGCCGCTCTCTATCAGCTCCACGCAGCAACTGAGGGAGTCGCGCTGTCAGCGGTGACGTCACTGAGGTAGTGTCGGGGTGAGCGGTGATGATGATGCGTGCGGGAGTGTCGGGGTGAGCGGTGATGATGATGCGTGCGGGAGTGTAGGGGTGTGTGCGGGGATGATGCGTGCGGGAGTGTTGGGGTGTGCGGGGATGATGCGTGCGGAAGTGCCGGGGTGTGTGCGGCGATGATGCGTGCGGAAGTGCCGGGGTGTGTGCGGGGATGATGCGTGCGGGAGTGCCGGGGTGTGTGCGGGGATGATGCGTGCGGGAGTGCCGGGGTGTGTGCGGGGATGATGCGTGCGGGAGTGTTGGGGTGTGTGCAGGGATGATGCGTGCGGGAGTGCCGGGGTGTGTGCGGGGATGATGCGTGCGGGAGTGCCGGTGTATGTGCAACGATGGTGCGTGCAGGAGTGCCGTGGTGTGTGCGGGGAGGATGCATGCAGGAGTGCCGGGATGTGTGCGGTGATGACGGGGTCTCTCCCTCTCTCAGCTTAAAAAAAACGGATCCGTTTTTTACCGGATCCGTCGCATCAGTTTTTACACACTCTGACACGGATCCGTTGCATCAGGCACAAACCGGATTGTGCCTGATTGCAAAAAAACTGATGTGTGAAAGTAGCCTTAGGCTACTTTCACACATCCGGATTTTTGCTCTGCGGCACAATACGGCGTTCTGCAGAAAAACCGCAACCGGCTTTTGTAACGCCGGTTGCGGGGTTTTTTTTGCATAGACTTACATTAGTGCCGTATTGTGCCGCAGGGGCTTGCGTTCGGTCCGGTTTTTGCCGCATGCGGCAGATTTAGCCGATGCCGCGGCCGGATCGAACGTTCCCTGCAACGTTTTTTGCTCCGGCAAAAAACACCGCATCGCGCTGCATCCGGCTGCTGCGGCCCATTTTTCAATGCATACCTATGGAGGCCGGATGCGGCGCGATGTGGAAAAAACCGCATCCGCTCGCCGCATGCGGTTTTTTCCACTGCGCATGCTCAGTAGCATGCCGCAACCGGAAAAAAACGGACGGGCCGCATGTAAAAACTTATGCAAAGGATGCGGTGTTTTCGCCGCATCCGTTGCATAGTTTTCACAGCCGGATTGAGCCGCAGAGCTCAAACCGGATGTGTGAAAGTAGCCTTAGCTTCAGCCTCCAGTTTGCTGGCAGACAGAGTTGCAACATTGTTGCAATGGAGCCGAGCTCAGGAAGCTGCAAAAAATGATTATGCAGGAGCCGTGCGCACATGGCGTATTAGATCGCAGCGCTTCGGCTGCTGCCCAAAGCGTGCTTTCTAAGGCTATGTGCGCACGTTGCGTAAAAACATGCAGTTACGCTGCGCTTTGTAGCGCAGCGTAACTGCATGCGTCCTGCGTCCCCTGCACAATCTATGGAGATTGTGCAGGGGCCGTGCGCACGTGGCGTCTAAGAGCGCAGCGCTTCGGCTACTGCCGAAGCGCTGCGCAAAAAGAAGTGACATGTCACTTCTTTCCTGCGCTTTGCCGGCAGCTCCTGCTCTGTCTATGGGAGGAGCTGCAGGCAGAGCGCATGGAATCGGCGCTCACTACGGACATTTCTGCAGCGATCTAAAGCGCACATGTGCTCTTCAGATCGCTGCAGAAATATCTGCAGGGCTAGTACGCAACGTGCGCACATAGCCTAAGAAGTGACATGTCACTTCTTCCATGCGCTCTGCCTGCAGGTCCTGCTCTGTCTATGGGAGGGGCTGCACTCAGAGCGCATGAAATCGGCTTTTTTTTTCATTACGGACTCTTTCTGCAGCGATTTGAAGCGCACGTGTGCTGTTCAAATCGCTGCAGAAATTTCTGCAGGGCCAGTACGCAACATGCGCACATAGCCTTACCTGTCTTACACTGGAAATGCCACTTTTATTTAAAACTAGCTGTAGCACCCGGCGTTGCCAGGGATAGTATCTGTCTCTGTGTCTCTCTTTCCCAGTCTGTGCCTATGTCTGTCTGTCTCTGTGTCCGTCTCTCCACAGAAATCATATTACCTCACACGTAAGCTTCTTATACTAAGAATGTCCTTCGTTCCTATAGCAACCAATCACAGCTTTTAATGACCTGTTTTGCATTCTATCCCCCTCTGTTTTTTACTTGAACCAGCACTCCTCCCAATTGGCACAGGCGTCTTTAATTAGCAGGAGACTGTAAAGGGGTTCTGCCATTTTTGCTTCCAGTTCACACAAGTAATGTCGGTCGGGAATAGTGATGGGCAGTCCGGCTCTTTTTGGTGATCCGGTTCCCATGGCTCCGCTCACCAAAAAGAGGCGGCTCATTCGGGGGTCGTTCTTGACTCCTTATTAATTATGTGTTCACCGCAGATGAACACATATTTAAGATTATAGTAACGCCAATGAAACCCCGCCGATTTACAATGACCAATTAAATCATTGAGTGGGTGGGGTTTAGCCACAGGTGGGCGGCGTTTCAGCTGCGAAAAGAGCCGTTTAGAAAATTTAGTGGCTCTCACTGGTGATCCGGCTCCTGTCAGTCACAGCAGGGAGCCGGATCTTTGTGTCGGATCATTTGCGACCGACACATCACTAGTTCACACACTGGGAGCTAGTGGAGGGTGCGTCCACAGCTTTTTTCACTGAGTGCTGGTGCCGTGTGGTTGCTGCTGTGATGGCGGTTTTGTGTCAGTGGGGCGGTGGAGCCTGGAGTCATGGGGTTCAGCCTTGTAGCATGGGTGTTGTGAGGCACCAGCTCACCTGCCCTGCTGGTGCATTGTCGTTGTGGCAGTGGTTGGTATGCGGTGCCGCACCATTAAGGCGTCAGTTAGGGACCCACTCAGAGGTTCGCCGTGACGTGGCAGTGGGCTTCATACAGTATGATCAGAATGTTAAACTAAGAACCTCATGTTCTAGTATTTAATTTTTGCCTAGTGGCTTTAGATCACAGTATAATTTTGGGATGACCAATTCATGTCTTTTTCTTCAGGTGTGCTATTAACAACCTCTAGTTCTCCGCTCCATTGACTTTAATGGAGGCAGGTTTTTTTGGAGAGTAACTGTAAAGCGCGGGGTTAAATTTTCCCGTCAAAACATAGTCTATGATGTTCCCTGGGTCGATGTCTGAGCAAAATTTTGTGATTGTAAATGTGACAGTGCGGATTTCTTTAGCGGACATACACACATACGTACATTCAGCTTTATATACCGTGTTTTTCCAAAAATAAGACACTGTCTTATATTTTTTTTGTCCCCCAAAAAAGCACTAGGGCTTATTTTTGGAGGAGGTCTTATTCTTGGAGAAACACGGTTGGGGGTAAGTTTACCCCCCAAAAAAGCAGAACCTCCCCACTTCCCAGGAGACTCATACTCACCAGACCAGGACGTCTGCGCGGTTCCCAGGTCCTCCTGTGATCTCTGGTCAGTGCTGCACGCCGTCCTACCTGCTGCTAGCTGACACACACAGCAGATCCCAAACACACACAGCAGATCCCAAACACACACAGCAGATCCCAAACACACACAGCAGATCCCAAACACACACAGCAGATCCCAAACACACACAGCAGATCCCAAACACACACAGCAGATCCCAAACACACACAGCAGATCCCAAACACACACAGCAGATCCCAAACACACACAGCAGATCCCAAACACACACAGCAGATCCCAAACACACACAGCAGATCCCAAACACACACAGCAGATCCCAAACACACACAGCAGATCCCAAACACACACAGCAGATCCCAAACACACACAGCAGATCCCAAACACACACAGCAGATCCCAAACACACACAGCAGATCCCAAACACACACAGCAGATCCCAAACACACACACACACACAGCAGATCACACACAGCCGATCGCAGGCACGCACAGCCGATCGCAGGCACGCACAGCCG
This sequence comes from Anomaloglossus baeobatrachus, assembly GCF_048569485.1. Classification (NCBI taxonomy): domain Eukaryota; kingdom Metazoa; phylum Chordata; class Amphibia; order Anura; family Aromobatidae; genus Anomaloglossus; species Anomaloglossus baeobatrachus. Next base: position 214,372,958 of record NC_134354.1, read on the forward strand.
ATCGCAGGCACGCACAGCCGATCGCAGGCACGCACAGCCGATCGCAGGCACGCACAGCCGATCGCAGGCACACACAGCCGATCGCAGGCACACACATCCGCTCACAAATACACACATCCGATCGCAGGCACACACATCCGATCGCAGGCACACACATCCGATCGCAGGCACACACAGCCGATCACAGACACATACAGCCGATCACAGATACACACATCCGAACGCAGACACACACAGCCGATCGCAGAAAAACACAGCCGATCGCAGACACACACACACACACACACACATACATATACACACACACACACATCACATCACATCCAGCACTTACGGCAGCAGGGAATGAGAGCGAGTCACGTGTCTGGCCGCAGGTCCTGTTCGTCGCGCTGCACCCCACTGCCTCTCAGGATTCTCCCGGCGAGAAGAGATCGGTGTCACTGGATGAGGCGAGTGTGTGTGTGTGTGTGTGTGTGTGTGTGTGTTTTGATGTTTGCATGTGATCCGATGTGTGTGTGTGTGAGATCTGGTGTGTGTGTGTGTGTGTGAGATCTGGTGTGTGTGTGTGTGATCTGATTGTGTGTGTGTGTGTGTGTGTGTGTGAGAGCTGATGTGAGCGGGTGTGTGATCACTGCAGGTCCTGCTGCTCGGCATCTGGTGAGTGTGATTGCCGGGTGCCGCTGTGTATAATGAAGTGTCCTGCAGTATCTGTAACTTTTTTAGCTGCAGGGACACTTCATTATTGATCCGGGACTAGGGCTTATTTTCGGGGGAGGTCTTATTTTTGGAAAAACACGGTATTAGATAAGCTCTGGAGGCGGAGTTATCTTCCAGGCACGTAGCCTGGAACTGCTCATTTACATAATGTGATAAAAGATGATATTTCAACAACAAGGCATCTGTTATAAGACATAAAGGTAAGACTATTGTCAGCATTCTATAACCTGTATGCCCATATTAACAGAGTAAAAAGGTCAAATGTGGTGACAGGTTCCTTTTATAGGGAATCTGTCAGAACCACGAGCAGTTCTGGGTACATATTGCTAACCCTGCCTAACCATTCCTGTACCTAGTAGCATAGATAAAGAGATCTTTAGAAAAAGTATTTCTAAAGATGCTTCATTATATGCTAATGAGGACAGGGACTAGTCGCAATGGTGTCAGTTCCCTTGGCTAGTCTGCTCCTGTGGGCGTGCTAACATGCTAATAAATGTGCAGTGTCAGTGGCATGGTCGCTCTCACCTCTGCCGCCACTGTTTATTTTCGGCTCAGTGTGCACGATCAGAACATCCCAGGATGTCCGGTCGTGTGCACTACACCAGTTTGAAGCCGGGACACGTACACCCGGCTTCATAGTGCACATGACTGGAAGTCCGGAACGTCTGATCATGTGCACTGAGCTCATTTTTTCCTTTCAAATTCCTGAAGCACCTGAAGGTTTAATAAACCTCTTGGATGTGGTTATGCGCACTTTGAGGGGTGCAGTTTTTCGAATGGTGACACTTTTTGGTATTTTCTGCCACCTAGGCTCCTCAGTCACTTCAAATGTGACGTGGTCCCTAAAAAAAAAAAAAATGGTTTTGTAAATTTTGTTGGAAAAATTGCTGATAAACTTTGAACCCTTTTTAACTTCTTAACAAAAAAGTGAAATTTCAAAAATTGCGCTGATGTAAAGTACGGTAGACATGAGGGAAATGTTATTAACTATTTTGCGCGACATAACTCTGTGATTAAGGCTATGTGCCCACGCTGCGGAATATGCGCGGATTTTGCCGCGGATTTCTCGCGGAAAAGCCTCGGATTTTCCAGAAATCTGCAGCACAGCTACTCCCCAGCCATTTCTATGGCATTTGGGAAATGCTGTGCCCACAATCCGCAGCGGAAATCGTGTGGATTTTCGTGCGGAAAAATCTGCAGCATGTCAATTATTGTTGCGGATTTCTCCGCAGGGTCCCATATACTTACCTGCCTCACCAGAGTCACTTTCTCCGTCCGGTGTACAGGAGCGCGGTGAATCCAGGTACAGGAAGGAAGATGTGGGCGGAGCCTGCATGAGCTCCGGTCATGTGACAGCCTGCAGACGCTGAGAGAGTGACCCGGCTGCCGGAAAGCGAGGTGCTGCATGATGGCCATGGTACTGTATCCTCAATGCAGAATGCCCGCACCATAGCCGCAGGACATTCCGCAGCATGGAAAAAGACAAAAGTTGTGGTGCTGTTTCCTGGGAGCACCTGCGGAATGTCCTGCGGATATATCCGCAGGACACTGTCCCCGTGGGCACATAGCCTTAGGGCATAAAAATTAAAAGTTTGAAAATTGCGAATTTTTTTCCAAATCTCCTGATATTTTCTTAAATTCAAAAGATATCATCCTAAATTTTCCACTAACATGAAATACAATACGTCACACAAAAAAACAATCAGAATCATCGGGATCCATTGAAGCGTTCCAGAGTTATAATCTGTCAGGCTGAGACCGCACTTTGCGTTCACTTACTTGCATTTCTAAACGCACGTTTTTTGGCTTAATTGATTTGAAGAAAGTTGCCTTTTTCAGAAATTTAGCGCTGAAAACGCATGCGTATTTACCGCGTTTTAGATGCGTTTTCAGCGCTTTTTAACCTGCGTTTTGACAGATGCGTTTTGAACATCAAGACACTGCTAAATAAAGTTTAAACAGTCAAACATAATCAAAAAAGAGAAAAAAAGGATATTAATGGGAAGAATAATGAAAATAGATATATTTCATTAAATTATAGCGGTAATATACATTTTATCGCTAAAATAGCAATAAATGCATATTTTTCTTAAATTTAATTGTCGGATTATGTGTGTGTGTGTGCGCGTAAAGGGACATATGAAATCATTATTTTAATGTCTAAAACGCATGTTTTCTGCACTGAAAAAGCAGGTAAAACGCAGGAATTTGAAGGAATCTTGGTTTTTGCCATTTCTCATTGACTTCAATGTTACCAAAACGCACCCAAAATGGCAAAAACAATTGACATGCTCCTCCTTTGAACGCATGGGTTTTGCCACAAAATATGCAAATTAAACGCAGCGTTTAGAAAGGCAAAGTGGGGTCTAGAAATCCCCATTTTCCATAGACTTTGCTGTGAAATCAAAACGCATGCCTTTTGGCATGAAAAAGGTGCTTCTCAAAACGGACCTAAAACGCAGATGGAAACGCAAAGTGACACTGGTCAGAATATAAAAAAATGGCCCGGTCATGAAGGTGAAAACAGACTCAGGGGTGAAGGGGTTAATCTATGGTTTTCTCTGAAATGCCGCAAGGTTTGAGTCTGAGACCTTACAGCCCCTGTCTGATATATATTGCTGTGCATGTGGCAGCATGTGTCAATTGTCAGTTTCACTTTTTAAAGGTAATCTATTAGTAGGGTTTTTTTTGTTTTTTTTCCTATTTAAAGGTACCGTCACACACAACGAGATCGCTAGCGAGATCGCAGCTGAGTCACGGTTTCTGTGACGCAGTAGCGATCCCGTTAGTGATCTTGTTATGTGTGACATCTACCACCGATCAGGCCCCTGCTGCGAGATCTCTAGTCGTGCAGAATGGTCCAGGCCATTTTCTTCAAAGGCGATGTCCTTATTTTTCCTCCCTCCCTTCCAATATCCTCCTCCCCCTTAAATTTCAATGGTTAAACATCTTTATGATTACTTATCTACTTTTGGATATATGTACATAAGAGTGTTTGAAATTCTATGACTGTTATATAATAAAAATATTGAAACACAAAGGCGATGTCCTGCTGGGCAGGACCCATCGCTGTGTTTGACGCTGTGTGACAAGGTCACAGTGACTGCTGAGATCGTTATACAGGTCGCTACTGCAACCTGTATTGTTCTGCATCGTTGGTAAGATCTGACTGTGTGACATCTCACCTGCGACCTCCCAGCGACTTACCTGTGATCCCTATCAGGTCGCATCATTTTCGGGATCGCTGGTAAGTCGTTGTGTGTGACTGGGCCTTAAGCTGATAGAAGCATAATATTATTATGAGTCCAGGGATATGTCACTTATTAGGGTGTGTGGTGTAGATTCAATACTAACAGTATTTTATCTGCAGCAGATTATCACTATCTGACTACATCTCAGGTGCAGATAATCAGGCATATCTCTTATAACCCTGTCTCCACCACTGATTAGCAGCTGACAGTACACAGTGTATACAGGAAGCTGCCAGTCAGGGATATGGGTAGACTTATACACAGAACAGAAGTCTTAGCTCTTCTGTCTCAGACAAAACAGCTACTCTATGAAAACTACACAAAGCAGTCCAATAAGTGATAGATCCCAGGAATCAGGCTTACTTGCCCTATGTTATGCTCCTCTCAGATAATATAGCAAAAACCTGTTAGTCCATCTTAACTCATTAAAATAAATCTGTCGCCTCCCTTTGATCCAGGCTCGCACACTGATCTGCATGTTTCCTGGCAGATGATGGCTGTGATATTCAGCCATCATCTGCCTCTAACAGCCGGCGTTCATAGGAGACTGATTTCTGCTATATACAGCAATACCATGGCACAGGTTCAAATTCTCTAAGCGGACTAAAAAATACTGTGGAAAGTGGAAGAAAACATATGTTATGCTGCTCTCAGATTAGGTGGCAAAAACCTGGTAGCAGATTCCCTTTAATAAGTTTCATAGTGCACAACCCCTTTTAAGAAACATCCGTGCTCTCATTTCCCAGAGAGATTGAGTTTGATGATTTACTTTGTGTATCTTAAAGGGGATTACCATATTCTCATGTCTGGGATATGCCATCACTTTAGGATCAGTGGATGTTGAACCCTTAAGCTGGGTTTACACACTGCAACATCTCAAACGACATCGCAGTAACGTCACCGGTTTTGTGACGCAATAGCGATGTTGTTTGCGATGTTGCAGTGTGTGAATCCTATCAGCGACCCGGCCCCTGCTGTGAAGTTGTAATCGTTACAAATCGTTCAGGACCATTCCTAGGTCCTTTGTTTCCCGCTGTGCAGCATGAAGTTTCAGTGTGTGAATCCTTTTCAGCGACTTTGTTAGCAACTTCCCTTTCAAAAGGCTGCTTATCAACGTCCCCAACAACCAGCTAGGTCGCTCTGCAGGTCCGGATCGCTGTTGAGTTGTTGGCCAGGTTTGCCTGTTTGAACGCTCACCAGAGACTTAGCAGAGACTTAGGGAGGTCGCTATTGCGTCACCAAACCGGTGACGTTACAGCGATGTCCTTTGCGATGTTGCAGCGTGTAAACCCAGCTTTAGGACTGTAATGACTCTGAGAATGAAGGGGAAGCAGTGCTGCTTTAGGGGGCATCACCTGCCAGCTTTCTATGCCAGCTAGCTGTTCGGGGAACTTCACCCGACCTCTTTCACTTGTATCCTGGCCTGTTAGTAAGCTATGGTATATACTGGTGATGCTCGCCTTGAAAAGGATTGCCCAAAAGCCGTCACCCTGATGTTTAACTGATGGCTGCAGATCCGACAGCGATCAGCTCATGTTCTGGGTGAGGCCCCTGGACGTTCTGGTAATGTGTGGTCAGTTTGTGGGTCTACTTGCTGTCTAATAGGTGGGGGCTGATATAGATCGAGATTTGGATACCAGCCAGGAATGGACTGGTCACTGTTACCTTGTACTATAATGTAAGCACTCCCTCATCTCCTCTCTATTTCCCCTGCTCTGTGACATCCTATTTCTGCATATTGACACTCCACTGGAGAGCATCGCTTTATTAGAAAATACAAGACGGTATATTGGGGAGGTTTATCAGAATTCCGACACCAACCAGTTCAGTCACTTCCATTTTAATAGGATTTTTCAGTTGCAAACGGCTGCACATCCGAAAGCTACATATACTTAATATTACATTTACTTTGTTCTTTCTTAGACTTTTGTTCGCTACCTGGAGGTTGAAGATGAATGGGACAATTCTTCCCAACACACCCATCGCTGTGGATTTCTGGCAGATCCGAAAATGCAGCCATATCCGCCTCTTTTTTCTGTCTCACATGCACAGTGACCATACGATGGGCTTGTCCTCCACGTGGAAAAAAAAGATCTATTGTTCCCCAGTCACAGCCAAGGTCCTTTCACATAAATTGCAGGTTTGTATGATTTCTATAATAGCTGACCCTTCGTCACCTGTCTACTTTCATATAGCTGTAGTTTGTTACAATGTGTAGGCAAGCATGGGTCAGCAGATTTCTGCCCATAACAAGTCCCAGTAGATGGCTGACAAGTTAGATGGAATTCCTTTAATCCCTTCACGACCGGCCAATTTTGCATTTTCCGTTTTTTTCCACCATTTTTCTTCCAAGAGATGTAACTTTTTTTTTTCAGTCAATATGGTCAGGGTTCGTTTTTTGCGGAACGAGCTGTACTTTTAAATAAAACCAACAGTTTTACCATATAGTGTACTAAAAAACGGCAATTAAAATTCCAAATGTGGAAAAATTGCAAAAAAAAAAAAAGTGCGATTGCACTATAGTTTTTGAGATTTTATTCACGTTGATGTGTCGCTGTGATGCCTGAGGTCGGTGCGAGTTCATAGACACCAACTGAATAGGTTTACTTTTATCTAAGGGATTAAAAAAAAAAATCAGAAGTTTGTCCAAAAAAAAGTGGCGTACGTTTTGCGCCATTTTTCGCAACCTGTAGCACTCTTATTTTTCGTGATCTATGGCTTAGTGACTGCTTATTTTTTACATCTCGAGCTGACGTTTCTAACAGTACCATTTTTGTGCAGATGCTACGTTTTGATTGCCTGTTGCATTTTGCGCAAAATTTGTGGCGACCAAAAGACGTAATTTTGGTGTTTGGAATTTTTTTTGCCGCTATGCCGTTTACTAATCAGATGAATTGATTTTATATTTTGATACATCGGGCGTTTCTGAACGCGGCACTACCAAATATGTGTATTTTTTTATTTAACCCTTTAATTTTCAATGGGGCGAAAGGGGGGTGATTTGAACTTTTTAGGGTTTTTATTTTTTTATTTTTTACTAGTCCCCCTAAGGAGCTATAGTGATCAGCTGTCTGATCAGAGCAGCACCGCTCAGACCGGGAGAAATAATCATCTCTTGCAGTACTCGGCTGTTTCTTACAGGACATGACCCCGTGCTACCATGACAACCACTGGATCCACGTGATCACGTCACGTGACTTTTGGTATCGGCCTGTGAATAAAGTTATAGCGTGATCGTGATTATAATGGCGCTGTCACATATTGACAGCGCCATTTAAGGGGTTAAAAGGCATGGGTGGAACGCGTTTCCACTCGTGCCTAGCAGGCACACATGTCAGCTGTACGAATCAGCTCACGTGTGCTGATCGCCGCAGACTGCTTGCAGCAGCCTGCGGGGATTAACACTATGACCGCTAGGACGCTATTTTACTGCCCGCGGTCGTTAATGGGTTAAAGAGGATTGTTCACCAGGTCAAAAGTGGCCAGTGCAGGCTGTTATTCCATTACCATTTTCTCCGCTCCCTGAGTATTGAAGTTTTTATTTGTTTTGGGGGTGGGTGGTTCGAACTCTGAAAACATATGGCAGAGCTATGTGCATTTTTATTTAGTGATGATTTTTATGGTCTTCATCAAGGGACCGTGACTAACGGTAAGAATCCAGACCAACCTAAAGGCATGCTCCATTGTAAAGACCAAAGAATTTTTTCCTAAAACAAAAAGTCTAATATCTCTGGAAACATATGGTGGATTAAATAATGTAATGAGAGCAGTGGGAATAAGACTAGGGCAAATACTGCCCACTTGTGCTCTTGTTACTGGTCCCTCGTAAGGCCTTTTAGGCTACTTTCACACAATGAGCTTTTGGTAAGTTTTTAATGTTTGAAGAATTTCTGCCCCTATTTTTTATAATATTAAGTTGGCTTCTTTGCGGTTGCATGCGGTTTAACGTGTTTTTTACTCTGCATTTTTTTTTCTCTCTTTGGTGTGTCATCCTTTTAAATAAAGTTGCTTTGTTTTTGGTACTTCTTGATATTTGGCTTTGACCATATTTTCTTGATCTAATTGAGTTCAGATTACATTTGTTTTTGATGCATTTCCGCTGTTAAACACACTAAAAACAAGCATGTTTTTTGCCTGCGGATTTTTTTTTTTTTTTTTTTTTTTTTTTTAAATCTGATGCAAGTTTATGGGGAAAATCTACACATAAAACTCAGCGTACCCACAAAGAGACTGACATGTTGAAACATACACTGCAGGTCAGTTTACAAGTAAGTATAAAAAAAACCCTTGAAAAGGAGATTTTTACAAATCCCATCCACTTTGCTGGAACTGTAAGACACTGCGTTTATGACGCAGCAAAAATACACAGCGTCAAAAGCTCATTGTGAGAACTTGGCTTAGGACTAGCACACATGGCAAGTAATAGGGAGCGAGTGTCATGCGATAAAAACAATCGCATTCCACTTGGACCAAGATTACTCTATAGCAGGGGTGGGGAACCTTTTTAATGCCGAGGGCCATTTGGAATTTTCTACCAACCTTCGGGGGCCGCACAAAACTATCAACTTAAAATTACCCTGCTATACTTAGTCAAACAATTAACTCATCATGGCGGCTGAAGCTTCTTGTTTTTGGTGCGGCTATATTATTCAATATTGATCTTATTGCTTCTCACAACTGTTTTTCCACGTTTGTGTCAGCTGGGACTGCTGTAAATACATCACAGGAGATGCTGAGGGTATATACATCACAGGAGATGCTGAGGGCACATACATCACAGGAGATGCTGAGGGCACATACATCACAGGAGATGCTGAGGGCATATACATCACAGGAGATGCTGAGGGCATATACATCACAGGAGATGCTGAGGGCATATACATCACAGGAGATGCTGAGGGCATATACATCACAGGAGATGCTGAGGGCATATACATCACAGGAGATGCTGAGGGCATATACATCACAGGAGATGCTGAGGGCATATACATCACAGGAGATGCTGAGGGCATATACATCACAGGAGATGCTGAGGGCATATACATCACAGGAGATGCTGAGGGCATATACATCACAGGAGATGCTGAGGGCATATACATCACAGGAGATGCTGAGGGCATATACATCACAGGAGATGCTGAGGGCATATACATCACAGGAGATGCTGAGGGCATATACATCACAGGAGATGCTGAGGGCATATACATCACAGGAGATGCTGAGGGCATATACATCACTGGGGAGGGCTGGGAGGAATATACATTGCTGGGAGAACTAGACATCACTGGGGAGGGCTGGGAGCACTAGACATCACTGGGGAGGGCTGGGAGCACTAGACATCACTGGGGAGGGCTGGGAGGACTAGACATCACTGGGGAGGGCTGGGAGGGCTAGACATCACTGGGGAGGGCTGCGAGGACTAGGCGTCACTGGGGAGGGCTGGGAGCACTAGACATCACTGGGGAGGGCTGGGAGCACTAGACATCACTGGGGAGGGCTGCGAGGACGAGACATCACTTGGGAGGGCTGCGAGGACTAGACATCACTGGGAAGGGCTGCGAGGACTAGACATCACTGGGGAGGGCTGCGAGGACTAGACATCACTGGGGAGGGCTGGGAGGACTAGACATCACTGGGGAGGATTATATATCACTTGGGAGGGCTGGGAGAAATATAAGGACATTGCTAGGGGTTCTGACATACCAGGGGGGCACAGGCAGCAGTGTGGAGGCCGCAGGGGCATAGGCAGCAGTGTGGAGGCCACAGAGGCACAGGCTGCCATAGGGAGGCCACAGGGGGACAGGCTGCCGTGGGGAGGCCACAGGGGGACAGGCTGCCGTGGGGGAGAGTGAGGAGCACAGGCTGCCGTGGGGGAGAGTGAGGAGCACAGGCTGCCGTGGGGATACGTGAGGAGAACGGGACGCTGCACGGAGCACAGGCTGCAGTGGGGATACACAAGGAGGACGGGACACTGCACGGAGCACAGGCTGCAGTGGGGATGCGCAAGGTGGATGGGACGCTGCACGGAGCACAGGCTGCAGTGGGGATGTGCAGGGGCACACATAGGCATGGGAGCACAAACACAGCTGTCGGACGCTGAGGTAGTAGCTTCTCTTCTGTGGAAAAAGAGCGAGTTGAGCGCTTACTCCACCCACAAAGTACGTCCTCACGCTAGCATTAGCTAGCATGAGGATGTAAGCCATACAGGGTTTAAAGGGCCAGCAGCAAGCAAGACGCTGCTGCCTCCCGAGCTCTGTGGAATGTGCCCGGGGGCCGCAGAAAAGGTCATGGCGGGCGGCATACGGCCCGCGGGCCGGAGGTTCCCCACCCCTGCTCTATAGGCCCGCTCCCATGCGCAATTTTTTTTCCCAGCCCTAATCGGACCGAGAAAACAATCGCAGCATGCAGCAGGTGCAATGCAATCCTGTTTCACTCGCACCCATTCAAGTCTATGGGGGCAAGAGAAACATTGCACTGCACTCGCATTACAGCGGAGTGCAATGCGATTCTCGCATCAGCCGGCAATGGAGGAGATGGGGAGATAAATCCCTCCCTCTCCTCCGCAGCGCCGGACCTCCCCTCTGCAGCTGTGGTCTGATCGTAGGATCAGACCACAGTCGCATGACACTCGGTTCCCGCTGTGCTGTGAGCATGAGCTGGGTTTCATGCGAGCACTCGCACTAATACCCGTCTGGCCCCAGCCTTATGCAGCATAAATTCTCTCTGCATTTGTAGATCAGCGTGATGTCTGCTTGCTGTCCTCGTTTTACATGTTTTTGTCATCACATATAATTACTATCTGAGATCCGGAGCACATAGACTGCGATGTCGATATGTCAAAAATATTTTACATTGAAACCCATATAAGCATGCAGATATAGGGTTAACCTGACAATAAGTAATGTTAAAATGCTGCCTTGTCGCCTCACTGCTACTATGAGAAATGAGGTAATTTCCACGGCCACAGTCACCGCTTACAACACCAGTCACTTTATTATGAGTGCGGCTGTAAGCGTACCCCAGCGCTGAGACAGCTCGCTCTGCACAGAATTACTGCACCCCTCAAAGTGTTGGGACATGATTAGAGCCGCATTCATAATATAATGACTGTAATTGCTCCTTTCACTGAAAATAAGCGTTCCTGAGAGGACATGCATTCATTTTTTCCTGGTAGCTGCGCTTTCAGTAAGGTGGCCAGGCACAATTTAGCACTATTGCCCTGCAGATCAACCCTAAATCCGTAGATAAATAGCGTTTTTGCACATGACAGATCCTTTTTAAGTATTAAAATCGGACTGTGCCATTGTGTAAAGAAAACTTGTGCCTTTGCAAACACCAATAACCTGTATTCACTCTTAGGTAAAGAGGACATGGATCAATCCATTGGAGGTCGGAGTGTGTCACATGCTGCCGCTGGATGACTGCGGGATTGAGACTGTAGCTGTGACTCTTATAGATGCCAATCATTGTCCTGGTTCTGTTATGTTCTTGTTTGAGGGGTATTTTGGCACAGTCTTGCATACAGGTAACTGGATATCGTTCCTATAATAAATTATTAATTAGAACCTAACTAACCCTTTTTAGAGGTACATAGTGTTCAAAATAATAGCAGTCCAATATGACTAACCAGATTATTCACGGTTTTGGTACAAATTCTATTACCACATGTCAAGAATCTACAGTACCAATTGGTAAATTGTTTAGAAAACCGCCAGATTCCGCATTCATGATCTGCTGTATTTTAAGTTTGTGTATTTGAATGATTACTTGAAAAGGAGGGATTCAAAATAATAGCAGTGTGGAGTTATATTAGTGAGGTCATTCATCCTGTGAAGGAAACCACTTGATACCATGCCTGAGGAAGAGACCTGAGATGTCTCGAAAGCTTGCTTTATAACATCATATTTTTATTTTTATTTTAGTTAGCCATTAAAAGGTATCAGAACTACAAAATTTTAATTTTGTTTGTCTCACTGAGAGCAATCAATCATTTTTCAACTGGCTAACATGGTACCAAAACCTTTTTCTTTTAACTCATCCTGTGAAGAAACAGGTGTGAATAAGGGTGAAGCCAGCACATGTTGTTCATGCATTTCTCATTAAAAGCCTGAGAAATATTGGTTGTTCGAGACATTGTTCAGAACATACAGTACAGACCAAACGTTTGGACACACCTTCTCATCTCTAGAACAACTGTTAAGAGGAGACTGTGTAGCAGGCCTTCATGGTAAAATAGCTGCTAGGAATCCACTGCTAAGGACAGGCAACAAGCAGAAGAGACTTGTTTGGGCTAAAGAACACAAGGAATGGACATTAGACCAGTGGAAATCTGTGCTTTGGTCTGATGAGTCCAAATTTGAGATCTTTGGATCCAACCACCGTGTCTTTGTAGAAAAGGTGAACGGATGGACTCAACATGGCTGGTTCCCACCGTGAAGCATGGAGGAGGAGGAGGTGTGATGGTGTGGGGGTGCTTTGCTGGTGACACTGTTGGGGATTTATTCAAAATTGAAGACATACAGAACCAGCATGCCTACCACAGCATCTTGCAGCGGCGTGCTATTCCATCCGGTTTGCGTTTAGTTGGACCACCATTTATTTTTCAACAGGACAATGACCCCAAACACACCTCCAGGCTGTGTAAGGGCTATTTGATTAAGAAGTAGAGTGATGGTGTGCTACGTCAGATGGCCTGGTCTCCACAGTCACCAGACCTGAACCCAATCGAGATGGTTTGTGGTGAGCTGGACCACAGAGTGAAGGCAAAAGGGCCAACATGTGCTAACCATCTCTGGGAACTCCTTCAAGACTGTTGGAGAACCATTTCCGGTGACTACCTCTTGAAGCTCATCAAGAGAATGCCAAGAGTGTGCAAAGAAGTAATGAAAGCAAAAGGTGGCTACTTTGAAGAACCTAGAATATAAGACATATTTTCAGCTGTTTCACACTTTTTAAGTATTTCATTCCACATGTTTTAATTCATAGTTTTGATGCCTTCAATGTGAATCTACAATGTTCAGAGTCATGAAAATAAAGAAAACTCATTGAATGAGGTATGTCCAAACTTTTGGTCTGTACAGTACTTTGATTATAAGTTTTATTCTCTCCAATCAACTTTTTAAAGAAGTGCAGACAATGAGGTTGGTCAGCTAAAATGAACTACAAAGCTTTAAAATGGAAAGCAAAAACGGAAAGAAATTGAAGACTGCCATTCGAATGGATCGAAGCAATAGTCGGAATGGCAAAGGCTCAGCCAATGAACAACTCCAGGATGATCAACGACAGACATGCAGAGGTGTGTCGCCATCTAAACAGGGAACTCCCAAACCAGTAGATTGGGTGCTCTACTGTTGTTGACTTGGCACTCTTCAGATGTTCCCCGAGGTCTCCCAATCTTGTTTTCTTGGGGGGTACGTCAAAGCCATTGTTTACGTGCTGCCTTTGCCGGCAACACTGGATGAGTTCCGGGACTGCATTACCGCCAACCAACGATGGGGATATGCTGCAGCGTATTTGGATTGGACTGGATTACTACATAGATGTGTTATAAAATGAGGGCACATAGAACATTTGTGAACATAATGTGCTAAACTTGGAGAGTTTATGTTCATTATCATGTGCCATTCATTATTGTGCATGTAATATATTTTGAAATATAACTTTGAATCTTTCATAATCACTCTGTATATGCAGTAGCACATATCTGTGGGTTTTGTTTGTTTTTTTTTTCAATTTTTTTTTACTATATTATTTATTTTTTTTAGTACTTCCTCCCCCCTAAATTGACATATTACCTATCCACAAGATAGGTGGCATATCTATGCTGATGAGAACTCACCACTAGGAGCCACATTATCTCCAGAACTGGGTTTGTTTGAGGCAGCTGTCAGACATGTGTGGATGGGTGGGAAAACCATTGCTGAATTTACTCAGTGAAGATTAGGGATGATTTTCCCAAAACTGAAGTGTGAATAGGTTGGTTGAAAAGAAAGCTTGTATAAGTAGACCACAGTAAACATTTCTCTTTTTCATTGTAGGTGACTTTCGATATGACCCCGTTATGCTTGCATATCCTCCACTAAGAAACCTAAAAATTGATGTTCTGTATTTGGACAACACAAATTGTGATCCTGACCAAAGGCTACCCTCTCGTGAAGAAGCCAGGAAACAAATCAAGGAATTAATTGAAAAATACCCATACCATGATGTTGTGATTGGTAAGATAGCTGACCACTAAATAGGGGGCCACAAAAGTGTTTAGCGTTGGTCTTTACAGAACTAATTCCATGGGTTCACTATAGTGATTTTTGTATTTAGCTTCTTTTGGAAATATGGGCTAAGTAGTATTCCTATATGGAGCACACTTCCGTTGTGATATTAAGTGTATCAGCTACTCCCCAGTATTTCTTTTATTATTTATAACTCTCTAAGCCTTTATGCTTTTACTTTTTGTTTTAGAAAATTGGTGGTCAACCTAGCATATTGCAACGATCCGATCTCAAATGCAGCCTTCATTAACCGCCTAACTCTTGAGTGATTTTTCTTTTTTGAGCTGTTACTTTTTTCCTCCCCTTTGTCCATAAGCTATAATGTATTTTCTTTATACCATATGAAGACGTTTTGTTGGACGAGTTGTAGTTTTGAATGGCACCATTCACGTAGCAGGTAATGACCAGAAAAATGATAATAAAAATTGCAAGTGGGATGAAATTATGAAAAAATGTAGATTCACCATGATTTTTTTGAGTTTCGATCTTACCGCCATTATTGTTCAGTAACAATAACCAAGTACGATGATTCTTGCTTTCATAGCATTTTTTAATTGCATAATATATTTGCTTTTACAATTTTTTTTTTTATTCTCCTTAAGGGACTTTAAACTTATCCTTTTGATTGCTTATTCTATATACTTCAATACTGTACATAGTGTAAATGGAGGTCTCCTAAGAAGCCAAGCTTTTGGCTGAGCTTCACTAGACTCCAGATGCCATAGTAAACCAATCAGCAATTTGCGTTGTGGGGGGCTAATGGGAGCCGATGTAAAATTGCAGCTGTGATCATGCCATTTAAATGCCGCTGTCAGTAACTGATAGCAATATCTAAATTATTAAAAAGCAATGATCAGAGCTTGCTCCGATCACTGCTGTTAAAGGTTGTGTAATGCATCTGCAGCTTGTGGATGGGCTCTGCTTCACACCTGCAGACTCCAGCACAGATATACAGATGCAACAGGGCATTAAGGGGTTACTTATCACTTTGTCTGTGTTTGTCGTTTACCTTTATATGATTATGTGCCCCTTTTACTTTTCTTCCCGCTTAAAAGGCTCTACTTGTATATTGCAGGCCTGTACAGTATAGGAAAAGAATCTCTTCTGGTGGAGTTGGGAAAAATATTTCAGTCTTGGATTGTTGTAAGCCCCCAGAGACTGGAATTACTCCATCTTTTAGAAATTGAAGATGTGTTTTCAGCATTGGATGGAGATGGAAGAATTCGTGTGGTGGACTACGCTGAAGTGAACTACTCTAACATGAAGAAATGGAATTCTGTCCATCCGACCATCGCCATTCTTCCAACCAGTCAGAAATTAAAGGTCTGGCACAAAGATATCCACGTGGTCCCATATTCTGACCACTCTTCATATGATGAACTAATCGCATTTGTCTCTAGATTGAAACCCCTGTCCATTATTCCTGTGGTTAAAGCAAAGCAATGTTTAGCTCTCTTAAGGCCATACTTGAGTTCAGAGAAGGCAAGACCCTGCGTAAAAATCCCAGACTCCGTTAAATATTCTATGAAAAGTCAAGTAAATTCAACTAACTTGAAAATTCATGAAGTTTCCAATAGGCCGATTCCTCGAGGGGTTGAATTTGAGTCTACTGAAACAAATTTACAAAGTATTGCAGATCCAAATCAGACTGGTGAAAATTTGGACAGGACACTAAAGTCATTAAAGCAGATGATTCACACAAAAGACGAGTACAACAATGACCCTTGTAGCACAAATCTAAATTATGGAAAAGCACCAGTACCGCTGACTGAGTCTACTGTGCTTGTGTCTGACACTAATGATGATCCATTGTCCTCTTCAACTTCTGATATCTCTGAACTCTCTAAGAACGAGTTAGAGATGCCTTCAGCAATTTCTTTCCCCAAAGACTTGAATCTGAGTGTCGTCTCTGACTCCTCTGGTTTTTGTGAGGAAACCAATCAGATTTGTAGTCTCAATGTGAACGGCTCTTTAAGCCATACTAGTCTTTCACTTTTGCTCTGCAAAAAGCGAAAAAAACTTGATTCCAGAACCTTTTATCTCCAAGTAGAAAGATATTGCAAGAGATTTCCACATTAAAGGGTCTCAAGTATTGATTTCCCTTTTAATTTATAAGCTTGGGCTTATTTAATTAGTGTGCAGTTTTGTTTTGTTTTTTTATTAATCTCATGCCATTCTAGTCAAAAGATTGTTCGATTTCTTTGATGCCAAGAATGGCCTGCCATCACTAGTCAGCGGCCCTGATCTTTCCTGCATCATTTATCATGGTCTCTGGCTGTATAAATTTACCTTTCCAGGAGGAGCAGAAGATGAGAGGGAAGTAGGTGAGTAATGACTATGGGAGTCTTAATCATCATGTGTTCTCCATCCCATACACTACCTGATAATGAGGATTTTGATGGGACAAGCAGCTGAATGTGCTGTCTCTTTATGGGCTGGTGGAAGTATTTGATCCAATGTTAATGCAGTTTCAGAGAAAGACTTTGAAATGCAACTTATAACCTATCCCATGGCAGTGCTTGTCTCAACTTCTTAAAGGGATCTTGTCACCAGGTTTTTTTCCTACAATCTGTGACCACCACCAGTTAATCCTTATATACAACAATATACAGCATTCTAGAATGCTGCATATAACTGCCCAGGCCACTCTGTAGAACATAAAAAAAAATTATTTATGATACTCACCTGAAGGGCGGTCGGGTTCAATGAGCACTGCTGGTCTGTGGCCGGAACCTCCTCTATTCCTTCCATCACCATCCTCCTTTCAAGCTACGTTTGGATGACGCGTCCTACTTCAGCCACACATAGGCTTCCATTGCGCTCTTTGATCTGACCTTCTTACATGCAGTCTTGGACCTTTCCCCACGCCTGTGCATTACAGTACTTTGCTCTGCCTCAGAGAGAAGTGTGCGTGAGCAGGAGCACAATGGAGGCGTGTGTGTGGGTGACGTAGGACGCATCATCCACACAGAGCTGGGAAGGAGGACGCTGATGAAAAGAAGAGGAAGCACTGGGCCAGGGACCAGCGACTCCCATTAGACCCGACCGCCCTGCAGGTGAGTATAATTGAAGATGTTTTTTACATTATACAGAGCAGCCTGGGCACTTATGTATACAGTATTCTAGAATACTGTGTATATATAAGATCTTAAATTGTAAAGTTACATGTAAGAAAACAAACCTAATTTTCTAGGCTTGTTTCCTAGGTAACTGGTTACTACTTCAGCAGCACACGCAAACAAGCTGTTTGGCTATTCAGCTTGGAAGTGCTATTCTTAAACAGCTGCATGTCCCTTGCCTTCTCCAGTGCTACAGAGGCAAAGCCATGAGAGCAAAGCATCGGAGGGCACCCAGGCCAGCAGCGCAACCATGCCTCTGGTCTGAATTGTCAATCTTTAGGAGTGCAGTGCACTACACCTCCCCCAGGAAGCCAGTGTGCTCCTGAAGAAAGAAGATTAAACAACCCCTTTAAGCCTAGACATGTCCGAAGCACTCTTGTGTATATTCTGGTCCTTACATAGCTTATAATACAGACAAGCAAACAGTGAACAGCTTCTATGGTTGGAATCATATACAAAATATTCACATTCATGAACAGAATTTATGTCCGATGTCCTCTCTGCTTTTTAACACACAGAGCAGTATCAGATGTGGCAGGAAGGGCAGAGGAGGACAGTGGAAATGCAATTGAATTTGAGTCTTTGGGGTTTTGTATTCTAATCTTTTCTATGATTTTGGATTCTGCACTTTAGAAGCAATCCTGCACTGCTGCAATGATCTGATCCAGAAGCTATAATGTTCTGGATTGTACTGTGCTGTTCATGTGGCGTACCTGCTCAGTTTTTTCCTTCCAAAAACACTTTTCTGCGGTGTTTGGCTTTTTTTTCCTAATAGTGAGTGAAGCTGCGTATATAATGATCCAGTCCAATCTCTTAACCCCTTCTTTGTTTTGGAAACATGAAGTGGTTAAATGAAGTTTAAATGAAGTTCAAAAAGATAAAATGAGCTGCATGTCATTTTGACATTGCTATGCATTCTTTAAAGAATTTGGCTTATTTTTTAAGGTGGGTTCCTATACATACTTAGGGGTTATTCTGCATAAGTATATTTATCATTTTGGCCTTTGTAAAGACTTAATTGCCAAAAGCTTTCAATTTTACAAATTAAACATCGTGAAAACATAACTGTATTGACCATGTACTTTGCAGTTAAGCAGGCATGGTCCATTTGTAAAAAATTGAATATTTTTTTTTTTATATTCTGAACTCAGCATGATATTTGCACACTTTGATATAAATGTATGTTTTCTATCCATGTGGTTTGTGCAATATATATTTTTCTACTGATCATTTTGGCTCCGGTAATTGTCTAAAATGCAGGAGTGGTTACAAGGTGTTCGCTGTTAATATCACGTCATCTCATATTAATTTCTGTAATGACATGCCATGTGTCTTGGAAAATATATTGCTCAATAAGTCCATTAATAAGTTTCTATACGTTTTTGTTTTGTTTGTTTTTTTTTTGTTCCTTTCTCTTTTCCATACTGTTGTTACTAAATAACCATAAGTATCAAATTTCCTCTCCATTGTTCTTTATGTCCACAATGCATTTTTATCGTATAAAATAAAGATTTATATTTCCTTGTTCCTGGTTTCCTCTATCAGTGTGACTTATGTCTAGCATATTATATCTGTTTATATTCTCTTACATATTAGGTCTATTATTCTCTCACATGTTAGATGGAATCTCATGTATCTGGAATGCTGAAGCTGGGCACCTCAGTCACCTGCCTCCATGTCCATAGGTACAGTTGAAATCAGAAGTTTACATACACTATCTAATAAGACATGAAATTAATTACCAAAATTATTTATATTTGCCAAATGCCAGAAAGGCATTTTTATTTCTTTCTGCAAAGTCAAAAGTTTACATACACTATGAGTACTATGCCTTTAAACAATATGGGACAGCCCATATGATGTCATGTCTTTGAAAGCTTGTGATATGTTTATTGGAAACATCTGAATTAGAGACACACCTGTGAATGTATTTTAATGCACACCTGAAAGACACTGCTTCTTTGTGCAGCATCATGGGAAAGTCCAATGACATCAGCAAAGATCTCGGGAAGAAAATTGTGGACTTGCACAAGTCTGGTTCATCCTTCAGTGTAATTTCCAGATACCCGAATGTGCCTCGTTCCTCTGTACAAACAATTATATGTAAGTGCAAACAAGACTGAAATGTCCAGCCAATATACTGTTCAGGAAGGAGATGTGTTCTGTGTACCAGAGACAAAGATGCTTTGGTCAGACATGTGCATATCAAAACAAGAGCAAAAGCAAAAGACCTTGTGAAGATGCTGGCAGAAGCTGGTAAGCCCAAGTTGATACGGTGAAACCACTACTGTATCAACATGGGCTGAAAAGCCTCTCTGCCGGGAAGAAGCCATTACTCCAAAAGAAAAAAAAAATGTCAGATTAATGTTTGCAAATGCATACCAGAACAAAGACATTCATTTTTGGAGACATGTCCTGAGGTCTAAACTAAAATTTAACTGTTTGACCATAATGACCATCATTACGTTTGGAGGAAAAAAGAAGCTTTGATGCTTAAGAACACCATCCTAACTGTGAAACACGGGGGTGGCAGTATCATGTTGTGGGGTTGTTTTGCTGAAGGAGGGACAGATGTCCTTCACAAAATAAATGGCATCATGAGGAAAGATTATGTCGCAATACTGCAGCAACATCTCAAGACATCAGCCAGGAACTTAAAGCTTGGTTGGAAATATGTTTTCCAAATGGACAATGACTCGAAGAATACTGCCAAACTTGTTACAAAGTGGCTTAAGAATAAAGCAATGTTTTGGAGTGGCCATCACAAAACCCCGATCTTCATCCTATTGAAAATTCATAGGCAAAACTGAAAAGGCAGGTGCAAACATGGCTCAGTTTCACCAGTTCTATTAGGAGGAATAGGCCCAAATTCCTACCAACTATTGTGAGAAGCTTGTGCAAGGATATCTAAAATGTTTGACCCCCAGTCATACAGTTTAAAGGCAATGGTACCAAATACTAATGAAATGTATGTAAACTTTTGTCACTGCAGAAAGTAATCAAAATGCCTTAAAACATCCTCTCTCTCATTGTTCTGGCATTTGGTAAACATAAATAATTTTGGTTCCTAATTGACCTGAAACTGGAAGGGTTTATTCTGATTTCATGTCCGATAGTGAGAAAAACATATATATGTGTCTTTATAGATAGTGGATGTAAACTTCTGGTTTCAATTGTATATATTATGTTGCATGTACGTATATCTCCATAACACATTGATATTTTATAGCCCTACAATAAAGAAATGGCAATTAGTTGCACTGCATTTTTTTGGTCATTAATGAGTCCTAGTATAATCAGAGCAAAGCTGTGTCTTCAACTTGCAGCCATTGTATTTCAATTCCCAAGGAAACAGTTTAGGATCCTAAACATATTTTCCATATCTATATGGTAAAAAACTGTAGAAAAGCTAGCTAGTAAAACTTCAATTTCAATAATTATTAGTGATGACAGAGCACTACCAAGTTCGGGTACCATAACAAACAGTTTAGGCTTCTTTCACACATCCGGTTTTTGCTGTGCGGCCCAATCCGGCTCTTTGCAGAAAAAATGCAACCGTTTTTTTTTTGCCGCCCGTTGCGTTTTTTCCGCATAGACTTTCATTAGTGCCGGATTGTGCTGCATGGCCTTGCGTTCGGTCCGGTTTTTGCCGGATGCGGCATATTTAGCCCATGCGGCGGCCAGATGGAACGTTGCCTGGCACGTTTTTTGTCCGGCGGAAAAAACTGCATCGCACCGCATCCAGCCGATGCGGCGCTTTTTCCAATGCATGCCTATGGACGCCGGATGCGGCACGATGCGGCAAAAACCGCATCTGGCCGCCACATGCGTTTTTTTGCACTGCACATGCTCAGAGTGCCGCAACCGGCAAAAACCGGATGGGCCGCATGTAAAAACTTATGCAAAGGATGCGGTTTTTTTCGCTGCATCCGTTGCATAGGTTTTAGAGCCAGATTTAGTTCAAGCAAAGTGATGGGATTTCTAAAAATTTATTAATTTTTTTTAATAAACATAAATTGACCTGTGGTGCTTTTTTTTTTTTTTTTTTTTTTTTTTTTTTTTTCTTTTCTTCAGTTTCATGTCCATGTTTCAGCTTCGGTTAACTGCCTGGAGCATTGGTTTCCTCGTTTTCCCATCACTATCACTCTAAGGCTATGTGCGCACTAGAGCTTTTTACCTGCGGATTTACCCGCGGATTTGCCCCGGAAATTTCTTGAGAAATGTCTGCAATCTTTGTGCAGACATTTCCCATGAAATTCAATGAGAAAAAAAAATAGCTGTGCGCACTGTGCGGATTTTTCTCAAGAAAATTTCTTGAGAAAATTTTCTCGAGAAACTTTCTTGAGAAAATGTGCATGTCCATTAATTTCCGCAGGTACCGGGGGTATTCCGCAGGTAGCAATGATGTGTGGTATACCCCCGGAATAGCCGCGAATTACCTGCGGGAATGATCATCGCTGCCTGCGGTTTTGCAGGAAGCGATGTCATTATGCCAGGAAGAGGAAGCGGAGCAGACGTCACACGCCCTGGACGCCGCACAGAAGCACTTCCGTGCGACCTCCAGGTGCCAGTCTGTGTCCTGCTCCGGCCTCGCGGCTGCCTGCACTGCAGGGTGTCAGTGTCTGCCCGCAGTGTCAGCAGCCTGTCACGCGGCAGCGCAGGCAGACACTGACATCCTGCAGTGCTGGGAGCCGCGGGGATGACGATCGCTGCTGTCAGGAGGTGAGATCATTACCTGCTGTGACGATCTCCTGCCTCCTGACGTCAGCGCTGTCTATGCCCGTCTCACGAGCGGCCCGAGACTGTCACTAGCGGTGACGTCACGGGCTCTCGCGATACTTCTGACAACGCAGTCAGTGACAGCGCTGACGTCAGCAGTACAGGAGATGATCACAGAAGGTAATGATCTCATCTATGCTCCTGATGGCAGCGCTCGGCATCCCCTGCAGTGACCTGGGCTGACCTATTGATGTTAGCTCAGGTCACTGCACAGCTCTCCCAGCCAATGGGGAACATTCTGTTCTTCATTGACTGGGACAGCGACTATGGTATGGAGCGCCGTGGGACCCCCCCCCCCTATTGGATTACGCCGGACGTGGATTGATTGTTCTTTTCAATAAATTGGTTAAAGAGGCTATGTGGGGAGTGTTTTTTCAAATAAAACTTTTTTTGTTGTCTATTTTTTAATTACTACTGACTGGGTTGGTGATGTCGGGTATCTGATAGACGCCTGACCTCACCAACCCCAGGGCTTGATGCCAGGTGACATTACACATCTGGCATCAACCCCATATATTACCCCGTTTGCCAACGCACCAGGGCGCGGGATGAGCTGGGGCAAAGCGCCAGGATTGGCACGTCTAATGGATGCGCCACTTCTGGGGCGGCTGCGGCCTGCTATTTTTAGGCTGGGGAGTGTCCAATAACAGTGGACCTCCCTAGTCTGAGAATATCAGACCCCAGCTGTCCGCTTTACCTTGGCTGGTGATCCAATATGGGGGGGACCGCACGTTTTTTGTTTTAAATTATTTATATAATTTAAAATAACAGCGTGGGGTGCCCACTGTTTTGGATTATCAGCCAAGGTGAAGCTGCCAGCGGTGGTCTGCAGGCTGCAGCCGTCTGCTTTACCCTAGCTGGCTACAAAATATGGGGGGACCTCACGTCGTTTTTTTTTAATTATTTATTTATTTTATGGCTAAATACAAGGCTAAGCACCCTTTAGTGCCACATGAAAGTCACTAAAGGGTGCCAGCTTAGAAAATGCAGGGAGGTGGAACATTATATAGGTTTTTCTCATCTATCTATCTATCTATCCCTCTATCTATCTATCTATCTATCTATCCCTCTATCTATCTATCCCTCTATCTATCTATCTATCTATCCCTCTATCTATTTATCTATCCCTCTATCTATCTATCTATCTATCCCTCTATCCATCTATCTATCTATCCATCTATCCCTCTATCTATCTATCTATTCATCTATCCATCTATCCCTCTATCTATCTATCTATTCATCTATTCATCTATCTATCCCTCTATCTATTCATCTATCTATCTATCCCTCTATCTATCTATCTATTCATCTATCCATCTTTCCCTCTATCCATTATCTGTCTATCGATTATCTTTATTATTTATTGCAGGGACAAACCTGCGGCAAATCCGCGGCAAATCCGCATGCGTTTTTGCCGCGGATTTTTCCGCAGGTGTGGAAATCTTCCACTCCCAGAAGTTTCTCAAGAAATTTTCTTCAGAAAATTCACATTTTTAGTGCGCACATAGCCTTAGGCTGTGTGCGCTCTGCACCGCACCTAAAAGGTGCGCTTCAGAGCGCAGCTGAAAAGCTCCGTTCTGAAGCGCATGGTGCCGGCAGAGAACGTGCGCTCTGCATGCTGCCTCTCCCTAAAGACAGCATGCAAACCGCACGGAAGAAGTGACATGTCACTTCTTAGAACGCAGCGATTCGGGCAGGGCATATGCCACGTGCGGACGGCTCCTGCACAATCTCCATAGACTGTGCAGGGGACGCAGGAAGCATGCAGTTACGCTGCGGTGCAGAACGCAGCGTAACTGCATGCAATACGCACACGTGCGCACATAGCCTAAAGGGTGTTCCCCACCATATTAAGGCTCCAACACTGGAACATGTCCTCTATTGTTCTTTTTCTTTTCATTGTGTCTTTTAGCTCAATTAACAAATTATTTCAATAAGCGTTAAGGAGGTTTCCCCAACCAAAATGTGCCACAATTCTGCACCAAAGAATGTGCTTATATACTGTGTAATAATTGTGATTTCAATCTTTTCTTTACATCCATGACAGTTTGAAAAAAAAAAATGTCTGGAAACATCACTAGTAATTTTGTGAGAAGAGGGTGTCACTACCTTATATCTAAAAATGTGTCAAAGAACAAATCAGACCAGCGCAAACAAACTGAATGAAGCAAATTAAATAGTGCAAACTACTTTGACTGATATTTTTGAAGTTTTTTTTTTTTTTTTTTTTTTTTTTTTTTAAAGCCCTTTCTGAGGTGGACCCATCCCAAAAAATCCTTGTGCACATAAACATATACAGGTCATTTTACATCAATATTTTGGGCCTATGTTATCTCCCTCATATAGGACTTGAGTTTTATCCATGCCAAGTAATCATGTTATATCACTGCATCGACAGCGTCTACTTTGTTTCGTGTGTGGTTTTATCGTTTTCCGTTGTACTTGTCAGTATTATAAATGGTCACTAGATGGCAGTATTTACAACACTGCTTCACTACATCTGGATAAACACGCATTGTAGCGCAATCAGCATTTGTGATGTAATAATCATATATTTAGCACTGTAAACATTCTTTATAGAGATGTGCATACACTTGAGTATTGGTTCTTAAGAACAACCTGCTATGATTTATGCTTTAGGTGTTCTCTTTGTTTTAATTTTGTGTTATAAAAACTACATCTAGTTTATAGTTCAACCATTATTGTAAAAAAATGAATAATTAATGTAAAGCTCCATGAACTGATCAACTATTGTGTTTTCTATTTTTAAATCATAATGACAAACAAAAACATCCAAATGACCTGATCAAAAGTTTACATACCCTGGCGATTTTTGGCCTGATAACATGCACAAACGTTGACACAAATGGGTTTGAATGGCTAATAAAGGTAACATCCTCACCTGTGACCTGTTTGCTTGTAATCAGTGTGTGTGCATAAAAGCTGAGTGAGTTTCTAGGATCCAGACAGACTCTTGCATCTTTCATCTAACCACTGACGTTTTTGGATTGTGAGTCATGGGAAAAGCAAAAGAATTCTCAACGGATCTATGGGAAAAGATAGTTGAACTGTATAAAACAGGAAAGGGGTACAAAAAGATATCCAAAGAATTGATAATTCCAGTCAGCAGTGTTCAAACTGTGATTAACAAATGGAAAATCAGGGGCTGTGAAAAAAACCACACCACCATCGGTTAGACCAGCAAAAATTTCAGCCAGGATTGCCAGGAAAATTGTTCGGGTTGCAAAGAAAAAAACACAAATAAACACACTGCTAGTTTTCAGCAGATGTTATTTCAAGATGCACAATAAGGAGGCACTTGAAGAAAAATGGGCTGCATGGTCAAGTCGCCAGAAGAAAGCCATTACTGCGCGAATGCCACAAAGTATTTTGCCTAGAGTATGCCAAACAACAGAGAAAAGTCTCAAAACTTCTGGAACAAGGTAATTTGGAGTGATGAGACCAAAATCAAACTTTTTATCCACAACCATAAATTTTGCATTTGGAGAGTCGTCAACAAGGCCTATGATGAAAGGAACACCATTCCTACTGTACAGCACGGAGGTGGATCGCTGCTGATGTGGGGTTGTGTGAGCTGCAAAGGCAAAGGAAACTTGGTCAATGTTGAAGGAAAGATGAATGCAGCACGTTATCAGCAAATACTGGAGGCAAATTTGTACTCATCAGCCCGGAAGCTGTGCATGTCCCATGCACAGCTTCCGGGCTGATGAGTACCAATTTGCCTCCCGTATTTGGACGTTCCAACATAACAACGATCCAAAACACATGGTCAAGTTGACCTGTCATTGGCTATAGCAGAACAAAGTGAAGGTTCTGGAGTGACCATCTCAGTATCCTGACTTCAATATCATTGAGCCACTCTGGGGAGAACTCAAGCGCACAGTTCATGCAAGAAAGCCCAGGAATTTATCGGTGGCTTTTTGCCAAGAAGAATGGGCAGCTTTACCATCTGTGAAAAATAAAGAGCCCCATCCACAACTACCACAAAAGACTTCAATCTGCCATTGATGTTAGAGGGGTCAACACATGGTATTAAGAACTGGGGTATGTGAACTTTAGATCAGATTCAGTCTAAATAAGGATAAGTTGTAATCCAGCACCCGTAGTCCAGTCTTCAGTGAAAATTAAGACATCCTTTACTCACAAAACATGTTAAAAACATACATATTTAAAATCAGAGCAGCCTTACACATTTCAGGTCATAGACCCTATGAGTAAAGGCCGCTTTACACGCTACGATATATCTAATGATATGTCGCCGGGGTCACGTCCTTAGTGACGCACATCTGGCCTCGTTTGACATATAGCGTGTAACACAAATGAGCGACTGTGAACGAGCAAAAATACCTTATCGTTGCTCGTTGACACGTCGCTCATTTTCAAAAAATCGAACGTCCGGTTGCTCATTGTTCCCGAGGCAGCACACTGCTCCGTGTGACACACTGGGAACGATGAACTGCAGCTTACCAGCTTACCTGCGTCCCGCCGGCAATGCGGAAGGAAGGAGGTGGGCGGGATGTTAACGTCCCGCTCATCTCCGCCCCTCCGCTTCTATTGGGTGGCCGCTGTGTGACGTCGCTGTGACGCCGAACGTCCCTCCCCCTCTAGGAAGAGGATGTTCGCCGCCCACAGTGAGGTCGTTCGGGAGGTAAGTACGTGTGACGGGGGTTACTCACTTTGTGCGACACGGGCAACGAATTGCCCATGCCGCACAAACGATGGTGGCGGGTGCGATCACACATGAAATCGATGCGTGTAAAGCAGCCTTAAGGGTCTCTATGGCCTGAAACGCATAAGGCTGTTCTGATTTTAAACATTTATGTTTTTATTATGCTTTGTGAATAAAGGATGTCTTAATTTTCACTGAACATAAAGAGTTGCACACCAGTCACAATGTATAGAGGAATAATTAAAAGCAGAACTGCTATGGGAATACTAGCCTGAAAAATACAATGGACTATCTGAAAAAAGTGAAAAATATGAAAATGGAATGTGCATAACTGCTATGAATAATAGGAATATAAGAGATGTTTAGCCATTGTAATGATCAATGCAAAGGAGCCCCTCTACTTTTGGGGTCCCTAACCTACATGTAACCCCACCTGCAGTTAAAAAACTTGCTCTGTATGGGAAGGAAAGTACCAAGCTACAGTTAGGTCCAGAAATATTTGGACAGTGACACAAGTTTTGTTATTTTAGCTGTTTACAAAAACATGTTCAGAAATACAATTATATATATAATATGGGCTGAAAGTGCACACTCCCAGCTGCAATATGAGAGTTTTCACATCCAAATCGGAGAAAGGGTTTAGGAATCATAGCTCTGTAATGCATAGCCTCCTCTTTTTAAAGGGACCAAAAGTAATTGGACATGGGACTCTAAGGGCTGCAATTAACTCTGAAGGCGTCACCCTCGTTAACCTGTAATCAATGAAGTAGTTAAAAGGTCTGGGGTTGATTACAGGTGTGTGGCTTTGCATTTGGAAGCTGTTGCTGTGACCAGACAACATGCGGTCTAAGGAACTCTCAATTGAGGTGAAGCAGAACATCCTGAGGCTGAAAAAAAAGACAAAATCCATCAGAGAGATAGCAGACATGCTTGGAGTAGCAAAATCAACAGTCGGGTACATTCTGAGAAAAAAGGAATTGACTGGTGAGCTTGGGAACTCAAAAAGGCCTGGGGGTCCACGGATGACAACAGTGGTGAATGATCGCCGCATACTTTCTTTGGTGAAGAAGAACCCGTTCACAACATCAACTGAAGTCCAGAACACTCTCAGTGAAGTAGGTGTATCTGTCTCTAAGTCAACAGTAAAGAGAAGACTCTATGAAAGTAAATACAAAGGGTTCACATCTAGATGCAAACCATTCATCAATTCCAAAAATAGACAGGCCAGGGTTAAATTTGCTGAAAAACACCTCATGAAGCCAGCTCAGTTCTGGAAAAGTATTCTATGGACAGATGAGACAAAGATCAACCTGTACCAGAATGATGGGAAGAAAAAAGTTTGGAGAAGAAAGGGAACGGCACATGATCCAAGGCACACCACATCCTCTGTAAAACATGGTGGAGGCAACGTGATGGCATGGGCATGCATGGCTTTCAATGGCACTGGGTCACTTGTGTTTATTGATGACATAACAGCAGACAAGAGTAGCCGGATGAATTCTGAAGTGTACCGGGATATACTTTCAGCCCAGATTCAGCCAAATGCCGCAAAGTTGATCGGACGGCGCTTCATAGTACAGATGGACAATGACCCCAAGCATACAGCCAAAGCTACCAAGGAGTTCATGAGTGCAAAAAAGTGGAACATTCTGCAATGGCCAAGTCAATCACCAGATCTTAACCCAATTGAGCATGCATTTCTCTTGCTCAAATCCAGACTTAAGACGGAAAGACCCACAAACAAGCAAGACCTGAAGGCTGCGGCTGTAAAGGCCTGGCAAAGCATTAAGAAGGAGGAAACCCAGCGTTTGGTGATGTCCATGGGTTCCAGACTTAAGGCAGTGATTGCCTCCAAAGGATTCGCAACAAAATATTGAAAATAAAAATATTTTGTTTGGGTTTGGTTTATTTGTCCAATTACTTTTGACCTCCTAAAATGTGGAGTGTTTGTAAAGAAATGTGTACAATTCCTACAATTTCTATCAGATATTTTTGTTCAAACCTTCAAATTAAACGTTACAATCTGCACTTGAATTCTGTTGTAGAGGTTTCATTTCAAATCCAATGTGGTGGCATGCAGAGCCCAACTCGCGAAAATTGTGTCACTGTCCAAATATTTCTGGACCTAACTGTATATATGTGAAATAAGATACATGGCTATGGGTGGGGCAGGGTTCTCAGACAAAAAATGCATACTAATTAAAGAATGTACGTCTGGAACACCATGGTGTGAACAGGGTGCAAGACTCAAAAATATACAACGAAATAGGATAAAGAGTTGCACACCAGTCACATTGAAAATATGAAATATGAAAATGTGACTGCACACCAGTCACATATTTTCATGTTTTTCACTTTTTTTCAGATAGTCTATAGTATTTTTCAGGCTAGTATTCCCATAGCAGTTTTGCTTTTCATTATTCCTCTATACAATGTGACTGGTGTGCAACTCTTTATCCTATTTCGTTGTATATTTTTGAGTCTTGCACCTTGTTCACACCATGGTGTTCCAGACGTACATTCTTTAATTAATTTTCACTGAAGACTGGACTACGGGTGCTGGATTACCACTTATCCTTATTTAGACTGACTTCTGCAGGAGTGGACCGCCCCTTTTCTTCATCCGTGCACCCTAGGTGGTTTGGATCACATGGCTATAGTAGGCTGAAATTCACTCCCTTTCACTTAGAATTTTAATCAGAGTCATTTGCATGTTTTTGGTTGTCATTATGATTTAAAAAGAAAAAACACAGTAGTTTGGCAATAAATGGCTTTACCCAACCACTAACCATGAGTGGAAAAAAAAGATTTTGTGCTATCATTCATATTCTCTGAAAAAAGGTCAAGAAAGCACAAAATCTGCTGGGGTATGTAAACTTTTGAGCACAACTGTATGCATGGCGAGCTGTAATTTTTATTGATAATATTGAGTCAATACAGTGTTTTGATTGCAATTTGATGAGGGGGAGGTGCACTCATTTGAGGGGAAGAAAATAATCAGTTCATATTTCACCACCTCCTCCCTTTACAGCATTTTCTGTATGAGATAAGTAATTTCAGACTTGGATTGGACCTTTGTGGATGTGGCAATGCCGAATTTTTTTTTTAATGTCTTCTATTTGTAATATGGCTAAAAAGGAGCTGATTCCAACATATATATAATATAATAATATTTATTCATTTATATAGCGCCATTAATTCCACAGTGCTTTACATACAGTAGCATATATATATATATATATATATATATATATATATATATATATATATATGTATGTGTATATATATATATATATATATATATATATATATATATATAATTTTTTTATTTTATTTTTTTTTTCTCTTTTTTATTGTGATATTAAAAAAACACATTTATTTTTAATCTTTAGTTCCCCTGGCAGACTGGCACCTGCAATCTCTTCTTCTGTAAATGGTTAGAACAAAGGAGGTGACCGGGTACTCACTAAGCCCACGGCACCTCATCGGCATACCACCATCAGGTTGGGCAGCTGATGGGCAATGGAACCGTCGCTTTATGCAGTCTTGTTACTTAAATGTCGCTGTCAGAGGTTGCTATTAGAGTCAATTGCCAGCTCTTTAATACGACGGGAAGTGGTTGAAGGAACTTGTGTAATACTCACCGACACTGCTCCTCTGCTCTGCGTCCCCCGTCGATTTCCTGTTTTCCACTTAAAGAAAACTTGAGACAGCAGTTCAGGACACCGCTAACAGAAGGGGAAGCCTGGATACTTAGAGAACACATTAAGGAGGAGGTAGAGTATTGTATTTTTAATGCTTGATCTAACCAAGACCCATTAATATTGTTCATAGTAGTGTAGAACCCCTTTTAGGAAACATCTGGGCTGCCATTTCCCAGAGAGATTGACCTTGATGATTTACTTTGTGCACCTTAAAGGGAAATACCATCATGTCTGGGATATGCCATCACTTGAGGATTAGTGGATGTTGAACCCTTAGGACTGTAATGACTCTGAGAATGACGGGGAAGTAGTGCTGCATTAGGGTGTATGATCCTCCAGCTTTCAACGCCATCTAGCTGTTCGGGGACGTTCACCCAACCCCTTTCACTTGTATCTTGGCCTGTTAAAAATCGTATAAATAATATAATATAATAATAAATAATAATATACTAGTAATGCTCGGCTTGAAAAGGATTGCCCAAGAGCTGTTACCCTGGTGTTTAACTGATTGCTGCAGATGCGATAACAATCAGCTCATGTTCCGGGTGAGGCTGTGGGACATACAGATAATATATTGTGAGGTCATGGAGTTGGTCAGAGTGGCAGCCATTCCAGTGGATCTTCTCGCTGTCTAATAGGAGATATGACAGGAAGGTGACTGATAAAAATCTAGACTTCGTACCAGCCAGGAATGGACTTGTCACTGTTACTTTGTATTATAAGCTAAGCATGCTGTCATCTCTAGGAATGAATGAGCACGAAATGTAAAGTTTGAGGTTCGTACTAAGTACCGGTTGTCCAGCTCTTGGAACCGAACACAGACTTTTACCTGTACGTCCAGTTCCTGTTTGGGTTTGTCATCCAAATAAAACTTGTTGAAAGGTTGTAGAGCAGCCAGTCAGCAAGCTTTTCCTGTGTGGGCATTTCCAACCCCATCATAGCAAAGTCAATTATTGGCATGGCTGTGCTTGGCTGGCGCACCACTGTAAAAGAAAAGTTCTCACCCTCTTAGCTAAAGCTTGTATCCAGCTAAAGGATGCATCACCCAGCTGTCAGCTTTACTGTGACTGATTATCAAAATTAGAGGGAATCCCATGCCGTTTTTTAAATTATTTAAATAAATAATTTTAAACAATGGTGTAGGGCCCCCCATTTTTTATAAACAGCCACGATAAAGCTGAGGGGTGGGAGCTACTATTATCAGGGTGAGAAGGCCATGGTTATTGACTCCTTCCAGCCTAAAAATACTAGTCTACAGCCTCCCCAGAAGTGGTGCATCTATCAGATGCGCCAATTATGGAGCTTTATTCAGCTGTTTCCGATTGCTCTGTGACACACCTCCATTGGTGACCTGGAGTTTAAAAGAAATAAACACAAAAACACAAAAATCCTTTATTTGAAATAAAATATACACACACCCTCTTTCACCCTTTAATTAACACCAAAAATACTCCTGCAGGTCTGACGTAATCTGCACAATGTACCATGACTATCCCGGCTCTGCTACATCCAGAGTCTGCTTGGATGGAAAGCGTGGCCACTCACTCTATACTCTGGAAAACACTGACAGCCACAAGGAATACGGCTGTGAGAAGCAGTGACGTCAGTGAGTTCACCGGAGGTCACAGCCTGGTTCCCACAGTAGCAAGTGTGACTGGTGAATCCGCTGCCAGATTTCCGGATTGTGGGACATGACCACACAGCAAGCAGTCTGGCAGTCAGGTCACCGTAGTTCACAGAGGGGAGCTCCTAGTGTGAACTCCGGTGACCTGACTGCGGGTCTGTCAGGTTGCAGGACATAGCACCACAGCAGTCAAGTCACTGGAATTCACACTGGGGGCTTCCCGCTGCCATATGTGAACTCAGTTGAACCCGCTGCCGAATTGCTGGACTGTCAAATTGTGGGTCACGGCCGCACAGCAATTCAGCAGCGGGTTCAACTTTCACTGAGAGCAGTGTGAAGCCCCTCGTTTGAACTCCAGTGACCAGATTGTTAGATTGCTGTGCTGCCATGTCCTTCAATCTGGCAGTCCAGAAATCTGGCAGCGGGTTCACTAGCGGTCATACTTGGTACCGTGGGAACCCAGCTGTGACCTCTGGTGAACTCACTGATGTCAGTTTTTCCCAAAGGCTATAGTGGGCGATCAAATTTTGCATCACTGCAGCCTTCGGGTGTAGCAGAGCTGGAATCGTCGTGGTACATTTTGTGGACTACGTCAGACCTGCAATGGTGTTTTTTGGGTTAATTAAGGGGTGAAAAAAGGGGTGTACTATTTCAAATAAAGGATTTTTCTGTGTGTTTATTTCTTTTGACTTATAGGTTAGTCATTGGGGTGTTTATAGACCCCTCCCCATTACTAACCTAGGGCTTGATTGCAGCTGTGATTTTTGACAAGTCACCCTGACTTCAACCTACATATTACCCCAATTGCCACCACACTAGGGCAATCAGGATCTTATGGATGCACCAATTCTGGGAGGCTGCAGGCTAGTTTTTTTAGGCTGGGAGGGGCCAATAAGCATGGCCCTTCCCACCTTAATAATAACAGCCACCACCTGTCAGCTTTACCTGGATATTAAAAAATGGGGAGATCCCATACTGTTTTTTTAACATTTTATTTAAATACTTTAAAAAAAAAAAAAAAAGAGTAGGATCTCTCTATTTTTGATAACCAGCTAAGGTAAAGCAGACTGACTGCTGAGGGTTGCAGCCCATAGCCATCTACCCACGCTGGTGATTAAAAATATGACTGGAGCCCACGTATCACAGACTTTCTCTTGTTGTGGAGTTTTGTGACATGTTCTGGGTCAGAATCTCACTTTGTCTTGTGGGAGATTAAATGAATGCCCTTTCCTTTGGGAAGGAGAGGGTTAAGACTCCTGGTCTGGTGTTTCAATTGGGATCACGCCCAGGTTCTATAAATACCCTCCACATCCACCAGAGGGGGCCGTTTTTTTTTCTATCACTAGGAAGCTTGGCCAGGAGGTGGAAGGAGTGTTGATACTCTCTTTTAGTTCTGTTGGTTTCAGCACTGGTGTTTATTGCAGCATAGTGGTGTGTTTGTTTTGGTTTGGAAGCTCCCCAATAGTCTGTTTATCCCCCCTTTTATGCTATTTCCCCTTGTACACTTTTAGTTGCTCCTTTGTGTGTGGTTGCCATGTGTACGAGTAGGTTTTGTTGTTATTGCTGTTTGGTCTATATTTGTGGGTGGGATGTTGGCTCCTGTTCTTGCCCATTACCCCCTGGTGGTGAGTTGTGGAGGGAAGTTCATGGTTGGTTGTGGAGGGGAGGTCATATCCAGGGCTGCGGAGTCGGAGTCGTGCAGTTGGAGTCGGTGTTCATTTTGGTGGAGTCGGTATAGAATGGACCGACTCTGACTCCTAAAATATATAATAAAGTCGTACAGTAGTTCAGTGCAGAATGTGCTGAATATTTTTTCATATGAATTTGGCAAAGTTATGAAATGTCCTATAAATGGCTGTGCTATTCCTGATCTAAGGCTACATTCACACACAGCGTTTTTGCTGTATTTTTTGAGGATACGTTTTTCAGCTGCAAAAGCAGATCAGCTTTTTAAAAAACTGCATCACCTGAAAGGTTTTTGAGCTCATAGATAATGTTTTCAATAGCAAAATCAGATTAGAAAAACACCACACAAACTGACATGCTCATTCTTTGTGAGGATCCGTTTTTGAACCCAAAAACGGATCCTCACAAAACAATGCTTCAAACATATGAATAAGAGTAATGAAGAACAGCTAGAAGAAAATTTAGGATTCAGTATGTTTGAGATAGAAGGCCACAGTGCTGTTCATGTAACTGAGAAACAAACAGATATTACAGCAAAACAGCAAAATGATACTTTAGAATTAGATGATCTTGTTGAAGCTGCTTCAAAACACTTTCCTATTCATCACATGCGCTGTGTTGTCTACACATTGCAGCTGGCAATAAGAGAGAGTCTGCAAGAGGAACATGCTGGAAATCTGATTGGAAAAGTGAGGAAATTGGTTATTGCCGCCAGAACCCCTAAAATTGATTCCATTTTGAAGAGAAGTGCTGGGAAAGGGGCAATTGTCGATCAAGCCACTCGGTGGGGCAGCACTTATTTAATGATTGAGCGATTGCTTGAACTAAAACCGTTTCTTATAGATATGGCAAACCCTCAGGTAACAATGAAGGTCAGTGGACACAGGTGGCTGAATTGAAGAAATTGCTTAATCACCCATTTACCGTTACTAAAAAATTACAAGCTGAGGATTTAACTCCTGGCATTTTCATAAGGGAGTGGAAGAACTTGCTATTTTGCCTGTCCCAAAGAGAAGGTTTAATCGCAGATGGCATTTCTGCTTCAATGAAACAGTGAGAGGCACAGCTATTGGAAAATAAAATTCTTCTGGCAGCTGTTTATTTGGACCCAAGTCATCGTATACTGCTTGATGATCAACAGCTTACTAAAGGAAAAGAAGCTTTGACTGAGGTAGCAGTTAGGATGAGTGGCCTACAGGACTGCAAGGCGCAAGAAGAATTGGGTTCTGACAGTGCTACTGCTGCCATATCTTCATCATCAAATGAAGAGTTTAACTTTGGCAAGTATTTGGATAACATGGAGCAGGCAAAGCGTTGCCGCAAGGAAAAATATTTCACTCCATATCCTATAGCAGCAGATTGACAATATTTAAGCAAAATTTTTCACTTGTTCTCAAATAATAGAAAAATTAAACCGTTCCTCAAAACTGACTGTGCATGAGGCAATTCCTTTATACCTGGAAATTGTTAGAGATGTTGCCCATGTGGTTAAGGCTTTGCCTCCAACAAAGTCAATGTAGAGAGGTTGTTCTCTAGCCGTAAAATTATTAGGTCAGATTTGAGGTCATCTATGAAGGAGGATCTGATGGAGGCCATTCTATTTCTTAGAACAAATTCATAGACTGCACAATGTTATTTAGTATATTTTTGTTGAAAACTGTTTTTTGCCACCTACATATTTTATTACATATTGTTATATAAATATATATACAGTGGAACCTCGCTTAACAAGTAACCCAGTTAACGAGAATTTCGCTTAACAAGCAAAGCTTTCTGTAAATTTGTAACTCTGTTTACGAGAAAGCTTTGCTGTACGAGCAAAATACTCACCGCACATACTTCCGGTTACGTACATCCACCGCGCTCTGACCCACTCTTGCAGTCCACACAAACACACACAAGCACGCACAAAACACACATAAACACACAATAACACGCACGCACACATATACATTATTATGCTCACCTTACCTTCCGTTCCATCGCCAGCCTCATGGTTCTTGTAGTTCCCCGATGCATCTCAATGAGAGAGGAATCCTCGCGGCGAACTACAAGATCCAGGAGGCCGGCGATGGAACGGAAGGTAAGGTGAGCATAATATGTGTACCTTCAGTTCCATCGCCGGTCTCCTGGGTCCTGTAGTTCGCCGGTATAGGCTGTGCATCGGCAACCATAGCAACGAAGCAGGAACTTTCTCTGTCACTGCTACTCAAAGGCAGCGGGCTGGCCAATCAGAGGCACAATAGGGGGCCAGGATGGGACATTTAACAAGTTGTGGAACAAATTGTCTGCATTGCAATGATTTCCTATGGGAAATCTTGCTTTGCTGAACAAGTAACTTGGTTAACAAGCACAGTCCCAGAACGTATTGTTCTCGTTAATCAAGGTTCCACTGTATATATATATATATATATATATATATATATATAAAATTACATAGTGTATTACATATTTACAATTTATTACAGTTTTTTGTGTTCTAAAGTTGTATTCCAATAAATATATTTTATGTTCTATCTAAATATCTTGATTATTGTATCATAAAAATGATTAAATGACTGATGTTCACATTGTACTACAGTACATTTTTCACTTCAATTTAAGTAATATATATGGGAGTCAGAGTCATGGAGTCGGAGTCGGTGGAAGGGAAATTGAGGAGTCGGAGTCACAGGTTTGGCTTACTGACTCCACAGCCCTGGTCACAACATCAGGGACGAGGACAGCAGATAGGGCCTAGGGTGATGACCTGGACCTCCCTACCATAGAGAGTACCTCCAGGGTTAGGGTGAGCGCAGGGGCCTCAGCTTTAGGGCCAGTATAGGCTCCCCTGGGTTCACCGAAGTCACTTTGTGACACCACATCATTTTTTAATTTATTTTTACATTCAAATACAGCAACTGACTGCAACCAATCACAGATGCCAACACAGAGGGTAGGTGGTGTGTATAGCAGTCTGCAACTAATCACAGACACTTGCACAGAGGGAAGCAGTGACTATTCATGAAGGTTAATGAGCAGGCCCAGAAGAGACTCTGACTACAGTGTTATCTTCCTGTGTAACTGTCCTGCTCTTACTTCTATTTAGCTCTTTTTATAGCCCCCTAGTTTTTAGTACAACCATTTTACAGCACAGAACTTCACGTTTCCATTGACTTCTATGGGGTTAGATGTCTGGGGTCAAGTTTGGTTCCCAAACCAAACTTTTTTTTTTTTTTTTTTATTTGGCAAACCCGAATATCCAGGGGTCTACTCATCTCTATTCATCTCCTCTCTATTTCCCCTGCTCTGTGACATCCTATTTCTGCACATTGATACTGCTCAATGGAGAGCATTGCTTTATGATTTAATAGGATTTTCAGTTGCAAATGGCTCTGCACATTCGAAAGCTACAGATACTTAATATTGCATTTACTTTGTTCTTTCTTAGATTTATGTTAGCTACCTGGAGGTTGAAGATGAGTGGGACAATTCTTCCCAACACACCCATCGCTGTGGATTGCTGGCAGATCCGAAAATGCAGCCACATCCGCCTCTTTTTTCTGTCTCACATGCACAGTGACCATACGATGGGCTTGTCCTCCACGTGGAGAAAAACGCTCTATTGTTCCCCAGTCACTGCCAAGGTCCTTACACATAAGTTGCAGGTTTGTATGATTTCTATAATAGCTGATCCTCCGTAACCCGTTTACTTTCACATAGCTGTAGTTTGTTACAATGTGTCAGACATGGGTCAGCAAATTTTTGCCCGTGAGAATTCCCACTAGATGGCCTGACAAGTTGAAGGTAATTCATTTAAAGAGAATTGTTCACCAGGTCAAAGTGGGTCAAAGTGGGCAGTGTATGGGCAGTGCATGCATTTATCCCATTCCCACTATCTGCGCTCCCTGAGTATTCAGGTTTTTATTGTTTTTTTTAAACTCTGAAATCATATGGCAGAGTTATGTGCATTTTTATTTAGTGATGATTTTCATGCTCTTCCTCAAGGGGCCGTGACTAAAGGGGGCTTTACACTCAACGACATCGCTAACGAGATGTCGTTGTGGTCACGGAATTCGTGACACACATCCGGCCTCATTAGCGACATTGTTGCGTGTGACACATACGAGCGACCACTAACGATGCAAAATACTCAACAAATCGTTGTTTGTTGACACGTCGTCCATTTCCCAAATGTCGTTCCTTGTTCTGGACGCAGGTTGTTCGTCGTTCCTGAGGCAGCACACATCGCTACGTGTGACACCTGAGGAACGACGAACAACACCATACCTGCTTCCTCCGGCAATGAGGTGGGCATGACTTCCATGCGGCTGCTCTCCGCCCCTCCGCTTCTATTGCACGCCTGCAGTGTGAC
Source organism: Anomaloglossus baeobatrachus (assembly GCF_048569485.1). NCBI lineage: Eukaryota > Metazoa > Chordata > Amphibia > Anura > Aromobatidae > Anomaloglossus > Anomaloglossus baeobatrachus. Next base: position 214,411,150 of record NC_134354.1, read on the forward strand.
GTCGCTGTGACGCCGCATGAACCACCCCCTTAGAAAAGAGGCTGTTTGCCGAACACAGTGACGTTGCTAGGAAGGTAAGTATATGTGACGGCTCCTAGCGATATTGTGCGCCACGGGCAGCGATTTGCCCATGACTCACAAACGACGGGGGCGGTGTTTTCACGAGCGACATCGCTAGCGATGTTGCTGCGTGTAAAACAGCCTTAACAGGGTAATAATCCAGAACAACTTAAATGCATGCTCCATTGAAAAGCCATAGAATTTTTTCCATACAAAAAGTCTAATATCTCTGGATAGATATGGTGGAATAAATAAATAAATAAATAAATAACATATTGAGGAGAGCAGTGGGAATAAGTGCAAAAACTGCCCACTTTTGGCCTTGTTTCTGGTCGCCTGTAAAGCCTTTTAGGCTACGTTCCAGTGATGAGCTTTTGGTCAGTTTTTGATATTTCAGAATTTCTGCACTTATTCTTTAAATTGTATTACTTGCCTTTTTTCATTGCATTTCTGTGCGTTTTTGATGCTGCATTTTTGGCTCTTTGATATGTATTTGAATAAAGCTGGTTTGTTTTTGGTACTTGACTTTGACAAAATTGTATTGATACACATGGGTGAAGATTACATTTGTTTTTGATGCAATTTTGCTGTGTAAACACTTATTATTATTATTATTATTATAGCGCCATTTATTCCATGGCGCTGTAAATGTGAAAAGGGTATACAAAATAGGGACAAGTATAATAATCACGAACAATACAAGGCACAGACTGGTACAGGAGGAGAGAGCAACCGTCCGGAGAGGGTTCACAGTCTACATGGGATGGGTGATGATACAGTAGGTGAGGGCAGAGCTGGTCGTGTGGTTCTATAGTGGACTGAGGGTTACTGTGTGCTGCCCCTGCAGCATTCGAACCGCTCGGATCCGGGGGTTGCTGTGGCTCGAGGGTCTCCGGACCCAGGGGCTCACGGCCACTTCAAATATAAAGGGGGGTATTTACAGGGGAGTGAGAGTTCGTGACGCCACCCGTGGTTCGCGGTAAGGGAGTACCGCCACTGCCGATGAGAGTACCCAGGGAAGATGGAGTGGGGCAGCCAGATGACATTCTCTCCATGGGTAGGGGAGGGACTCTGGATGATGGGGGTGTAAAGGAGCGTGGTGCAGATTGGAAGCAGGGGAGGACAGTGTACTCACTCAGGCAGTGTTGGTAGTGATGCAACCACAAAGTAGACTCTGACACAGAAGTAAACTAAGTCTCTGGGTGCCGCTGCCACTTCAGGGGAGCTCGTCCGGGAGTCCGCTCCCGTTGGTATTGCTGATGGTCTGTATCTTGCCTCCATGCACTGTATTTTAGATGTTCTGAGTGACCCCTCTGCTTGAAGCTGTCGGGGTCCCTCTCCCTACTTTTAAGTAGGTGCGCTGTACTCTAGATGGCTTCTTGGGATTTCAGTGGGCCGCATAAGCTGGAAAGCCCTATCCCCCTCTTTGTGTTGATGCCTTTGATCTCTGAGCTCTTGGGGAAAGTTCATAAAGAGACTATCCTCCACAGGTTAATTATCAGGTTGCGTGAAGATACTCCCTGAACTAAGGTCCAGTACCCCACCGTGCTTGGTACCGGTTCAGTTACTAGACAGAACCGGTACCGCTACTCTAAAACTAAGCCGGTGCACCCTTCTCCAATACCCTGCGATCGGGTCTCCGACTCCTTTGGTCCCAGACCATCGTACTCGACCTAGCCAAAAGCTCCAACTCCCAGCTCCTCACTCTTTGGGAGCTACTTCTAATCTGCTCTCCACTTCTTCTCATTGACTTCCTCCTTCCCACCAGTCTGCCTGACCCCTAGGCGAGTGGCCCTGGTCCAGCTAGACTACCCACTGGTGTGCCTGATAGGATGTGGTGTGAGGTGTGACTAGGGTTTGAATGCTAATGGAGCAATATCAATGGTTGGGATCCCAGAACCATGGGGGGTTGAGTCCTGCACCAGATGGAAAGGGGGTGCAGTACCCTGTGACACCCTGACTAGTTCAGGGGCGTCACAACTGCAGGTTGTATGATTGTCAGAAGAGGTGGGTCTTTAGGTTCCTTTTGAAGATTTCCAAGGTAAGTGAGAGTCTGATATGTTAGGGATGAGAGTTCCAGAGTATGGGGGATACACAGGAGAAGTCTTGGATTCGATTGTGGGAGGAGGAGATAAGAGGAAAGTAGGGAAGGAGATCTTGTGTGGATCGAAAGTTACGTACAGGTAAGTACCGGGAGACTAAGTCACAGATGTACTGAAGAGACAGGTTATGGATGGCTTTGTATGTAATTGTTAGGTTTTTGAACTGGAGTCTTGGGCAATGGCAACCAGTGAAGAGATTGGCAGAGGGGAGAGTTTGGGGAGTAGCGAGGGGACAGGTGAATTAGTCGGGCAGCATACTTTAGAATAGTTTGTAGTGGTGCAAGATTGTTAGAAGTGAGGCCATAGAGCAAGGGGTTGCAGTATTCCAGGCGGGATATAATGAGGCATGTAGTATTTTTGTTGCTTCTTGGTTAAGGAATGTATGAAATATTTTTGAGTTGAAGTTGGCAGGAGGTGAAGACAGCTTGGATATGTGGCTTGAAGGCAAGAGCAGAGTCGAAGATTAGCCCCAAGCAGCGAGCGTGTGGGACTGGGGAGAGTGAGTAGCCATTGACTTTGATGGATAGGTCTTTTGGGGGAGGTTGAGTGAGGAAGAGGAAAGATAATGAATTCTGTTTTGTCCATGTTAAGTTTTAGAAGTCGTGCAGAGAAAAAGGATGAAATAGCAGACCCACGCAAACACAGGAAGAACATACAAACTCATTGCAGATGGTGTCCTTGGTGGGAATTGAACCCAGGACCCCAGCTAAGGCGGTTTAAGTGGAACGATGTGGTCAGAAGCCAGATTGTAACTGGTCAAAGAGGGAGCAGGAAGAGAGGTGGGAGAACAGTTCAAGATGGACATGCTGTTCCAGTAGTTGTGAGGCATAGGGGAAAAGTGATATGGAGCGATAGCTCGACACAGAGGATGGGTAAAGGGAGGACTTTTTGAAGATTGGTGTGATCGAGGCATGTCTAAAGCATGACAGGAATACACCCACTGTTAGTGATAGGTTGAAGAGATGGGTTAGGATGAGGACGAAGACTGAGATTGGGGATGAGGTGGGACGGGAGTGGGTCAAGTGCACAGGTGGTGATATTTGATCTTGAGAGTAGAGAGGAAAGTTGATCTTCTGTCATGGTGGAGAAGCTGGATTTGGAGGAAGAGGGCGGAGTAGTTATGAGGAGGGGCTGTGGGGATTGTGATCCAAAGCTTGCTTTGATGTTGTCCATCTGCTGCTTGAAGAAAGAGGCAAATTCTTCAGCTGAGAGGAGAGGGAGGAAGTGTCGAGGGATGGAGGAGAGAATTGAAAGTGTTGAATATCTGTTTAGGATTGTGAGATAGGGAGGATATGAGAGATAAAAAGTAGGTTTGCTTTGCGGCCGGTGAGTGTGGCCTTAACATTGATGAGGGACTGTTTGTATGCAATAAAGTGCTCATTGGAATAGGACCTCTTCCATCTTCGCTCCTCTTTTGGTGGGCAAAACACTCCTGCATACAGTCCAGAATGGAGTATGCTGAGCCTTGTAGTTCTGCAGCTGCTGTCTGCTCTCCTGCATACACTAGTGAATGGAGCATGCTGAGCCTTGTAGTTCTGCTCCCCCTGTCTCTCCCTCCAGCATACAGTCCTGGATGGAGGATGCTGAGCAATGTAGTTCTGCAGCTGCTGTCTGCTCTCCTCCATACAGACAGACAGCAGCTGCAGAACTACAAGGCTCAGCATCCTCCATCCAGGGCTGTATGCAGGAGTTTTTTGCCCCCCAAAAAAATGACGTGGGCTTTGCTATATTTTTGTATGCTAGCCAGGTACAGCAGGCAGCTATGGGCTGCCTCCAACCCCCAGCTGCCTATTTGTACCCGGCTGGGAACCAAAAATATAGGGAAGCCCTTTATTTTTTAATTATTTCACGAATTTCATGAAATAAGTAAAAAAAAAATGACATGGGCTTCGCCCAATTTTTGTGTCTAGCCAGGTACAACTAGGCAGCTGGGGATTGGAATCCGTAGCGCAGGGTGCCCAAGCTTTCTGGGCACCTCTGCTGTGAATTGCAGTCCGCAGCCGCCCCAGAAAATGGCGCTTTAATAGAGGCGCCATCTTCTGGAGCTGTATCCAACTCTTCCAGCTGCTCTGGTGACGGGTGGCACGCTGGGTAATAATGGGGTTAGGGCTAGCTGTATATTATCAACTGGCCCTAAGCCCGAAATTCATGGTTTCATGCCAATATTAGACATGGTCACCATGAATTTCTAGTACAGAGAAAAAAACACAACACACAGAAAAATATTTTTATTAGAAATAAAACACAACACAATTAGTGACTCCCATCTTTATTGAAATAAAGAACCCCCCCTCCGCAGTAATCCTGGGTCAAGGGTCCCGCGCCGTCCAATCCAGATGCAATATCATCTGATCAGTTTGCTGGAAGGCAAAGCGATCAGATGATGTGTCAAGTTCAAGGGCCTGAATCACAGGACACTGCAGCTGATTGTATAAATGGCTGTTATACAATCAGCTGATGCATCAATGCAAAAAAAAAACTACACACTTCTGTGCAGACTCCTGTCCGACAGCATCAGCTGATAGTTTGGCTGGGCGGTAAAAAGCCAGCCTCACTGCTCGACTTATAGTGTCAGCTGATACCGTCAGGTGACCGCATCAGGTGATCATTGCCAGGTCTGGGAGAGAGGAGAGAGAGAGAGAAGAGAGAGCGAAGAGAGAGAAGAGAGAAAAGAGAGAGAGAGGAGAGGAAGAGAGAGGAGAGAGAAAGACGAGAGAGAGAAAAGAGAGAGGAGAGAGAGGAGAGAGAGAGAAGAGAGTGAGAAGAGAAAGAGGAGAGAGAAAAGAGGAAGAGAGAGAGGAGGGAGAGAGAGAAGAGAGAGAGTAGAGAGAGGAGGGAAAGAGAGAGGAGAGAGGTAGAGAAGAGAGGGAGAGAGAGAAGAGAGAGGAGAGAAAGAAAGAGAGTAGGAGGAGAGAGAATGAAGAGAGAGAGACGGGAGAGCGAAGAGAGAGGAGAGAAAAGAGAGAGGAGAGAGAAAGAGAGAAAGAAAAGAGAGGAGTGAGAAGAGAGAGAGAAGAGAAAGAGGAGAGAGAAAAGAGAGAGAGGAGGGAGAGAGAGAAGAGAGAGAGGAGGGAGAGAGAGGAGAGAGGTGGAGAAGAGAGGGAGGAAGAGAAGAGAGAGAGGAGAGACAGTAGGAGGAGAGAGTGAAGGTAGAGAGATGGGAGGGAGAGAGAGAGAAGAAGAGAGAGAGGAGAGAGAGAGAGAGAGAAGAAGAGAGAGAGGAGAGAGAGAGAGGAGAGAGAGAGAAGAGATAGGAGAGAGAGAAGGAGAGAGAGAAGGAGAGAGAGAAGGAGAGGAGAGAGGAGAGAGAGAGAGGAGAGAGAAGAATGTGCGAAGAGAGAAAAGAGAGAAAGAAGAGGGAGAGGAGAGAAGAGAGAGAGAAGAGAAATCCGGTTATGTCCTATGAAAATCTATCCTTCCTTATTATAAGGTATATCGACTAAATATGACATCCATAGTTATCAGCAGCTGGAGCTTTTGGCTCCAAGACAAATGACTCAGACTTCAAACAAAGGCTAAAAAACATTGACATCCAGATCCTCCTGGAGACATGGGCCCGGGCAGAGGAGAAATCTCTTGCACCCATGGGATACAGGGAATTTTCTGTCTCCGCCCAGAAAAACAAGAACACCAAACAGGGCCGCTGCTCAGGGTGCATACTAATATGGTACAAGGAGGAGATCCAAGAACATATCAAGCCAATAAAAAGATAAGAAAGCCATATCTGGATGAAGATAAGCAGCTCCATCCACCTCTCAGCAGGACATCTACCTCTGCACAGCCTACATCCCTCCATCAGAATCCCCATACTTTGAGTTGGACATCTACGAGGAACTTCAGAGGGAGGCTGCCGAATTCCAGTCCAAAGGTAAGGTGCTCATCTGTGGAGACCTGAACGCCAGGACAGGTACAGAAAAGGACTACCTGTCACCTGACGGAAACGCATACGTCCTGGGAGATGAGCCCTTCTACAGAGACTCAGTACAGACAACAAGAAACAGCTACGACAGAGTGGTGAATAAAAGTGGCAGAACACTGCTGAACCGGTGCCGGAGCTTGGGGCTGTATATACTGAACGGGCGCACCAGGGGTGACTCATTAGGGAGATTTACACTAAACTCCCACATGGGCAGCAGTGTAGTGGATTATGCCATAACAGACATAGACCCAGCAAACATAAATGCCTTCATAGTCGCCCCCGACACCCACATGTCAGACCACAACCAGACACTGCTGTACATGAGATTCACGGACAAGTCACCCACATAAAAGCCCCACTTGAGCTGTCTCCACAACTTGCCACCATCCTTCAAGTGACCCAAACAGTTAGCCATTCAATACACCAACATGACCAACAGAACAGAGATTAAAGAGCTGCTTGTAAACTTTCACACAAAATCCTATACATCAAACCAGCAAGGGGTCAACCTGGCAGTAAACAACTTTATTAACATCCTGTATACCATGGCAGAACTAGCAGGCCTCAGAAGGACCAATTCCAAGAGACCTACAAATAAACAAGGCCAAAAATGGTTTGACAAAGAATGCAAGGCACTGCGCAACTCCCTAAGGGTAGCCTCAAATCAAAAACACAGAGACCCCGACAACAAGGAGCTAAGAGGCAATACAAGCGAACCCTCAAGGAGAAAAAACAAAAGCACATCTCCCACAAACTGCAGCAACTCGAAGACTCCCTCCAGGACAACTCATTCTGGGAGACATGGAGCCATATCGGTACAAATCCCAAGCAAAGCATCCTACACATTCAAAATGGCAACATCTCGCACAGCTACTTCAAGGGCCTCTACAAGAATATCCCAGAAGAAGACCTAACCCCAGACCAGGAACATCTAATGACTAAACTGAGGGACATGGAGGAGACAATTAAGGACTTTCAAAATCCTCTGGACATACCAATCAGTGTGCTGGAAATAAAAGACAGAATCAAACTGCTAAAATGTATGAAGACCACGGGCAGTAATTGCATCCTGCCAGAGATGATCAAATACAGTTCCCCAGATATTCATGCAGCACTGGCAAAACTATTCACCCACGTCCTGAGTGCCGGCTACTTCCCTCAAAGCTGGAATCAAGGTCTAATAACGCCCATCTACAAGAATGGAGACCGATATGATCCAGCAAACTATAGAGGGATCTGTGTCAATAGCATTCCTGGAAAACTGTTTAACAGTATCATTAATAAAAGGATTATCGCCTTACTCACCCAGGGTGACATCCTCAGCAGAAGCCAAGCTGGGTTCATGCCAAACCACCGCACCACCGATCACATCTACACCCTGCACAGCATCATCAAGACTAGAGTTGAGCGCAGTTCGCGGTTCTCCAGTTCGTGGTTCGAGTGATTTTGGGGGCTGTTCTAGATCGAACTAGAACTCGAGCTTTTTGCTAAAGCTCGATAGTTCTAGATACGTTCGAGAACGGTTCTAGCAGCAAAAAGACAAGATAATGACTAGCTGGCTTTCCGCTGTAATAGTGTAAGTCACTCTGTGACTCACACTATTATGAAATTTCAGCGTATAGTGTGTGGGAACAGCGCATTCAGATCACTGCTGTATGGATAATGGCGATCGCCATTTTTTTTTTTCCTTGTCTTCCTTCCCTAAGCGCGCGCGTGTAGTGGGGCGGGCCAGCATGTCAGCCAATCCCAGACACACACACAGCTAAGTGGACTTTTAGCCAGAGAAGCAACGGCATGTGTGATAGGATGTCCATGTCACATGTCCCTGCATTATAAAAACGGACATTTTCCTCCAGCACGCCATTTATCTGCCTTCTGCGTCTTGGTGTCAGTCACCGCTGGTGTAGCTCCTGTCTCCGATACTGCTGTGTACGCTCTATACACAGCGCTATACAGAATAGGGATAGAAGTTTCTATTAGTCCTTTTAAGGGCTAATACCAGCAGGGTCAGAGCCATAGGTGACAGTCAGGTCCGTGAAAACAGATTTTAACAGCTACACAAGATGACAGCGTCTGTGTAGCTAAGGTCAGGGATTTCCTCGCTGCATTTCCCCATTAGGAGGGATAGAAAGGCAGGCTTCCTTTCCTCTACCCAGACCCACAACCCTGCCACTGTACCCTCCTGCCCTTTGCACACTCAAGCTCATTGTTACTAAGCCATTATACTAGCAAACACAGAGTAAACTTAGTGGCATCCTAAAAGTGGCTGTTGGACTTCCATTAGTGTCCCACTGGTGCAAATCTATGTGCAGCACCTCTGCATTGCACACTCAAACTCATTGTTACTAAGCCATTATACTAGCAAACACTGAGTAAACTTAGTGGCATCCTAAAAGTGGCTGTTGGACTTCCATTAGTGTCCCACTGGTGCAAAGCTGTTTGCAGTACCACTGCATTACACCCTCCTGCTCTGTTTTTAATAAGCTATAATAATAGCAAAAAATGCTGCCATTCAGTGGCATACAAAAAGTGGCTGTTGTACTCCATTTGTGCCCCACAGGTGCCAAGCTATTTACAGCACCTCTGCATGACACCCTCCTGCTCTGTTTTTAATAAGCTATAATAATAGCAAAAAATGCTGCCATTCAGTGGCATCCTAAAAGTGGCTGTTGGACTTCCATTAGTGTCCCACTGGTGCCAAGCTATTTGCAGTACCACTGCATTACACCCTCCTGCTCTGTTTTTAATAAGCTATAATAATAGCAAAAAAATGCTGCCATTCAGTGGCATACAAAAAGTGGCTGTTGTACTCCATTTGTGCCCCACAGGTGCCAAGCTATTTACAGCACCTCTGCATTACACCCTCCTGCTCTGTTTTTAAAAGCTATAATAATAGCAAAAAATGCTGCCATTCAGTGGCATCCTAAAAGTGGCTGTTGGACTTCCATTAGTGTCCCACTGGTGCAAAGCTATTTCTAGCACCTCTGCAAGACACCCTCCTGCTCTGTTTTTAAAAGCTATAATAATAGCAAAAAATGCTGCCATTCAGTGGCATACAAAAAGTGGCTGTTGTACTCCATTTGTGCCCCACAGGTGCCAAGCTATTTACAGCACCTCTGTATTACACCCTCCTGCTCTGTTTTTAAAAGCTATAATAATAGCAAAAAATGCTGCAACTTAGTGGCATACAAAAAGTGGCTGTTGGACTTCCATTAGTGTCCCACTGGTGCAAAGCTATTTGCAGTACCACTGCATTACACCCTCCTGCTCTTTTTTTAATAAGCTATAATAATAGCAAAAAATGCTGCCATTCAGTGGCATACAAAAAGTGGCTGTTGTACTCCATTTGTGCCCCACAGGTGCCAAGCTATTTACAGCAACTCTGTATTACACCCTCCTGCTCTTTTCCTGTGTTGTGCCTAGACAGCATGCTGAAGCGGATAGTCTTTTTTTCAGAAACTGTATTTCATGCTACTGAGCATGCTCAGGCACTTACTGAATCAGAGGCTAGGTCGGGTAATGAACTCTTTGGCCCTGCCCCTGATGTGGGGAGCCCATATAGACCACAGGGAATCAGGTGGCCTGACAATTTGGCCAGGCTACTCCCAACAGGCTTGCAGAGGGCCGCCCCTATGACTTGTCACCTCATTGTTGTTGGTCAGACGATGACTGTTGAGGTGTTTTGGTTGTGGCAGCCATGAGGTCATCATTCAAGTGGCGGTTTAAAAGAGGACGCTAGTTATGCCACTCATGACGTGTCACTCTGTTTTTGTCTCCAGGAGGTGCATTGTGGTCCACCCTGGTTTGGGATGGACCCAGGTTATAAAAGGGGCTGGAGCAAAGAAGAAGGTGCCCAGTCTTCTATTATACTCTGAAAGAGCACACCTCCATGTGTTGAACCCATTGCGGCTTTAAGCCAGAGGTAGGCAGGGATAGGTCATCGATGTAGGGTGCCACCACAGGTGGTAACGCAGAACGTTTAAGAACATCTCCTGTCCTACCAGTCCTGCTAGTGCAGCCCAGTGGCATAAACAGGCCTGCTGCTGCTGATGCGCCTGCTGTCCACAGGTGTGTCCCCTACGCACATGGACTGCGTAACCAATGGCCCCTGTGTTGTTAACAGGGAGTTCCGGGGCTGGGTGGTCGTGTGGACCCTGTCACGCTAACAGGGCTCCAAGTCTCCAGATCCGAGTTGCGTCTAACTCGGTTCAGGCTACTATTTGTTTGAGAGTCAACCTGCTCTGTATCCTCCACCTAACCTTCCAGTTGCCAACCTCTCCTTTTCCATCTATGAGCATGGTGGACACCGAATGGCGATTGGGATATCTACCTTTCTCTTTCTTTTCTTCTTAATATTTTTGATATAGCGGTAACATAGTATGTACCACCTTATCCAAATCTGCCAGTCCCTCCATACCAGATGTTGTTTCTTCAGCAAATGTTAATGTTGCTTAACCACCAAACCCACGGACACAAACATTTTTCCTCTTTCCAACACACCTGTTCCCCTTTCCACCAGCATCTGTCCTTTTTCAACTCAGTTTGTATATGACCAAAAATGCAACTCTGCAGAGACACCGTACTCAACGCCGTCTCAGCACAGCAGCCAGCCCTCGGTCCCTCAGATGTGGACAAGTAAGACCATTTCCTCCTATCGATGAAAAAGCATTGAGATTCACTCTGTGCACCACTGGTGTTTAGTGGAAAAGCAGATGTAAGATTGCGTACCACCTTCTGCTGATACTCCTGCATACGTGGTTCCCTTTCTATGGCAGGAGTTATTTCGCAAAATTTTGTGTTGTACTGGGGATCTAACAGTGTGGCAACCCAGTAGTCAGCATGACTTGTAATTCGTACAATCCGAGGGTCATGTTGTAGGTAGTGCAGCAAGAAGGCGCTCATGTGTCTTGAGCATCCAGGAGGACAAAGTCCTTGGTGTCTTGGTGGCGGAGAGGTGAGAATCGTGCCTCCTTCCTCTGCCCTCTCCCCACAACCTCGCACAACCAAAATGTGAGCAAGCTCTCACTAATCTGCTGAGTCTTCCATGCCCATCGCCAGTTCGTCCTCCATTTTCTTCCTGGGCTCCTGCACCTTCCTCAACTGTTTTGTTGATACTATGCTCCCTTGATAATCCCTCTCCCCCACCATACCATGACTGCCAACAAGGTGCCGCTGAACGTCTGGACCTTGTAGATCTTGTTATCCCTTCTGCATATGACTCCTCCAGTACTTCCTCCCTTCCTCTTGGACCAACACCTGACTCCGAATAATACTTACAGTGTGTTCCATCATGTAGATGACCAAAATTGTCACGCTGAGAATGTCATCGCCAGTGTTAAACATCTGCGTCGACATTTGTAAACTGTGTAGAATGGTGCATATGTCTTGATCTGACACCACTCCAGCAGCGTGATCTGCATCACCTCTGGATCAAGTTAGCCCAGGGTATACGTCATAATAACGTATTTCAGCTGGGCTCTGCGGTGCTGCCACAGACACTGCAACATGTGCAGATTAAAATTCCTGCATGTCGGAACATCGCATTTCTGACGTTTAACCGCCAGACCTTAAGACTTCAGGAGTGATGAAAGTTATTGAGCTACTGGGTGCGAACGATGGAAGTGAGCACATAGCGAGCGTGCCCGCAAGGCCATGTAGGCCGGGATGTTGTTTTAAAAATTGCTGGAGAATCAGATTAAACACGTGAGCCATACAAGTCACGTGTGTCACATGGGCCTGACGAAGGCACGCTGCCATGTTTGCATCATTGCCGCACACAGCTGTTAAGTCACCACCGTAGTCCGCTACGTCAATTTGTACTCCTGTCGCAAGGTGACAACGTGTTCCTTTCGTGCATAGTGCTGATGATGGGAGAGGAGTCGACGCCAGCGGTGCAGGTGGACACAGGTTATGCTCACCCACTGGGATGCGTTACCTTGACAGATTCAGAACCACAGGCTGAATGCAGGTGGTGGGTATCTCACAGATGAAGTACTATCATTCAGCTACAACCAATGGGAAGACACAACACCCTTTTTTAGGCCCCTCCTGTCTAAAGACCACTGCCAGACATAGCTATGAACCTCTGGTTACTGTTACCCCCAGTTTAGTTTTATGAGTTTGTGTGCTTGTTACCTGACTACTTTTCCTGCTTGCTGTTTAGGTACCTCGTTGGCCGATTTGCATTTCACCTCTGCTTGTTTTCTGATTAAGTCCTGTCCCTCCCATTCTGTTCCTCTTCCTCAATTAATGTTTTGACCCTGCATGACTACTATTCTCTGGAACTGCAGCCTTCCACAGGTATTGATCAACTCGGGCCTTGTGTCATTCAACATCACTGTATAGGGATTAAAGGGTTTCAGGGTTCTGGGGGTCCAGCTTGGTGAGTGGGTTCCCTCTAGCCTATCCTTTACAGCCCGTCTGAGTGTGTCAATCCAGGCAGGCGTTACACCGTGCCCTCGACAGAAGGACATGTAGGCCGGGATAGTGTTTTAAAAATTGCTGGAGATTCGGATTCAACACGTGAGCCATACAAGGCACGTGTGTCACATTGCCCTGAAGAAGGGCCACAGACTGTTTAGCATCATTGTCGCACCCGGCATTCCCTGGCTGCTGGTTGAGTGGAGACAACCATTGATGATACTCGGACTCACTCTACAGAGCTAACCGTCCACAATTCCTCAGCGGTGTCTCACATTTCCCCTACATTTCAAAGTAAACATTTGACCGCCTGATGGCCTTGAGCTCTGCTGCCAGAATAGTAAGGAGGTGTGTGGGATTCCTTGGGCGCAGTTACAAGGAAGGGTGGCCTGACCACACAGGGTTTGGGCTGAGGTGCAGGAACAACACGAGGTTGATGAGGCAGAAGCAGTGGAGGAACTTGTACATACAGAGGAAGGATTTAAACACACAACTCGTGGGGACGGAAAGACTTGTACAGTAGACACTTCTCCATCTATCACCATAGTTACCCAGTGCCCAGTCACCGACATGTAACGCCCCTGTCCATGCTTACTGTTCCAAGTATCTGTGGTGAAATGCACCCTGTCACACAGAGTTTCTCAAAGAAGCGGTGATATTTGGTGCGACATGCTGGTGTAGCGCGGGCACGCCTTTGTTGGAGAAGGAGTGGCGCCTGGGCATCGGCTCTTGGGGCACTGCGATGGGCATAAGGTCTCGAAAATCCTCGGATAGAAAGGTTGGAAAGGCAGCATTTTGGTAGCCAACAGTTTGCAGATGCAGAAAGTCAACCTCTAAGCCATGTCATGCCCTTCTAAAAGCATGTAAAACACAGCAAGGGGACTCCAACCACAGTCTCCCTCGTTTCCACTAATTGGGCCACACACACCCCACTTGACTGGCATCAGTTGACCCCCCTTTTGAAAAAGAAAAAGATGCTTTGCATGAAGCACTCTCAAAAATACGCGTGCCTTTGGCCTCCCCTGGCTGACCCAGGGGAAGAAAAGTCCTCTGAGAGCCATAACTTGTTCATCTTGGTTCTTTTTTTAAAAGCGAGGGGACTCCAACCACAGTCTCCCTCGTTTCCACTAATTGGGCCACACACACCCCACTTGACTGGCATCAGTTGACCCCCCTTTTGAAAAAGAAAAAGATGCTTTGCATGAAGCACTCTCAAAAATACGCGTGCCTTTGGCCTCCCCTGGCTGACCCAGGAGAAGAAAAGTCCTCTGAGAGCCATGACTTGTTCATCTTGGTTCTTTTTTCAAAAGCGAGGGGACTCCAACCACAGTCTCCCTCGTTTCCACTAATTGGGCCACACACACCCCACTTGACTGGCATCAGTTGACCCCCTTTTGAAAAAGAAAAAGATGCTTTGCATGAAGCACTCTCAAAAATACGCGTGCCTTTGGCCTCCCCTGGCTGACCCAGGGGGAGAAAAGTCCTCTGAGAGCCATGACTTGTTCATCTTGGTTCTTTTTTCAAAAGCGAGGGGACCCCAACCACAGTCTCCCTCGTTTCCACTAATTGGGCCACACACACCCCACTTGACTGGCATCAGTTGACCCCCCTTTTGAAAAAGAAAAAGATGCTTTGCATGAAGCACTCTCAAAAATACGCGTGCCTTTCGCCTCCCCTGGCTGACCCAGGGGAAGAAAAGTCTGTGGGGACACGGGGCTCAGTGGGTGCTCTCGTCCACTAAAATCCGCCGCGTTTAGAAAGACAGCGTGGCTCAGGGCTCATCCCAACTGAACGCCGGCCTCCTTAACCGTGGGCGTAACACTACTCAGACAACACAGGGTGAAGGAACCACAATAATTTGATTTTATTGGATCCCCAAACAGTTAACGGCACATAACACATAACCAGCAAAACACACAAATGTAACAGGCAACAGAGTCTCACCCTTCCGCTGGCTCACCAGGGATTTAGAATGTTCATGCCTCAGAGGTTCCAGGGCTATTTAATCTAATCCAGCAGCACCCCGCTTTTGGCGGGCACCCACCGAGAAAGGAATAATGCCAGATTTAGGAAGCTGGCTGAGGTCTGCAAAGTCTGTAACAGGTGACTGATCTGTCCCAACCTGAGTGTCCTCCTTAGGTAGTCCTGGTATGATGATATAATCCTGGCAGCCGGAGTCGAAATCCCTAGGCTGTGGATATAGTCTCCAACTGGAACCGGAGTCCCTAGATTGAAGCCATAAGATATCCTGATCCTCTAGTCAGCTCCAAAGAGCTTAGACTGGATCCATCAGCATCCATCAACAACCTTCATCAACCTGGTGACTTAAAGAAGTCCTCTCTTATAGCCACAGCCCTCCCTCTGGGCACACTGCGTCCTCATCGATTGGTTGGACAAGATTGCTTCTCCCATTGGACGAATTTAAAGCTGCATGGACAATGTTCATCCAAATGATGTCTACAGAAAGACTGAGGGTGTACATGTAATCTGGGAGTCACCGACTAGACAATGGCTACTAATGTAATCACATTAGCAATACACAACTACAATACAATGGTTACTGGAAAAGTCTGGAGAACAATATGTCTGGCTTTCAGTGGCCAACACAATTACATTGAGTCAACAAGAGTCTTGTAAAAGCAATGAGGGACTTCTCCCCCGTCTATAAACAATCTATCATCCTGTCTGGCTGAATGTTAAGAAACTTTAACCCATGAGAGTCCATGTCGTCACAAAGTCCTCTGAGAGCCATGTCCACATTGTCAGTGGCAGACACGTGTGCTTATTTGCCAGCAGACCCCCAGCAGCACTGAAGACAGGTTCCGAGAGAACGCTGGCTGCAGGACACGACAAGATCCCCAAGGCGTACGTGGCAAGCTCAGGCAATTTATCCAGATTGGAAGCCTAAAATGAGCAGGGCTCAAGTTGCACAGTAATGGCATCGATGTTTCCTTGCATATACTCATATATCTGTGTCTCCTCCTCTTTTTCCTTGTCCAGCTCTTTTGTTTTCGCATGAGTATATGTCCTTGTCACTTTCCCATGTGTTTGTGTTGTGTTGTGAGTTGTTTGTCACCTTTTGGACACCTTTGAGGGTATTTTCTAGGTGTTTTTATGTGTTTGTGATTGCCTGCCATTGTTTCCTATGCGGTTCGAGTTCGGTTCGTCGAACGTTCGCCGAACCGAACTTGAACGAGACGCCCGGTCGGCGAACCGAACTCGAACCGAACCGCGACCGGTTCGCTCATCTTTAATCAAGACCCACGTCCACAGCAAAAAACAAGGGAAAATATTTGCATGCTTCGTGGACTTCAAAAAGGCATTTGACTCAGTGTGGCACCCTGGCCTGTTCCTGAAACTTCTGGAGAGTGGAATAGGTGGCAGAACCTATGACGTGATCAAGAGCTCATACACTGAGAACCGGTGCAGCGTGAAGGTGAACAGGAAGAGGACGGCTTTCTTCCGACAGGGCCGTGGGGTCAGACAGGGCTGCAGCCTTAGCCCAACTCTACTCAACATCTATATAAATGGACTAGCAGCAGCTCTAAAGTCCTCCCCCACTCCTGGCCTCAGTCTGCATGACCGAGAGGTGAAGATCCTGCTGTACGCAGACGACCTCCTGCTACTCTCTCCAACCAAAAGAGGCCTCCAAGATAGCCTGGCAGTACTGGAAACATTCAGCACCACATGGGCGCTTCCCATCAACCAAAAGAAGACCAAAGTCATGGTATTTCAGAAGAGGAACCAGAATAAAATACCCACTCCCACCTTCACATTAAATGGCTCCACGCTGGAGAAGACTAGCAACTATACCTATCTTGGTCTGGAGCTAAGCAATAATGGGAGCCTCAAGCAAGCAGCAGAAGCCCTGAAAGGAAAAGCATGCAGATCTTTCTATGCCATTAGAGGACAGCTGTACCACCTCAAACCACCTGTGAGCATCTGGCTCAAGATATTTGACAGCGTCATCACCCCTATACTGTTGTATGGCAGCGAGGTATGAGGCCCAGCGACCTACCCAGACCACACAAAGTGGGATTCCAGCCCAACCGAAGTCTTTCACATGGAGTTCTGTAAATATCTCCTCCAAGTCCATCGCAGCACCTCAAACATAGCCTGTCGGGCAGAGCTGGGCCGATTCCCCTTATGGCTCAGTATACACAAGAGGGCGCTATCACACCAGGCACACATACAGAACAGCAACCCCAGCTCCTACCATCATAAAGCCCTGCTGAGCCAGAGTCCAGAGCAAGCCAGGAACCCCGGCAACCAGTACAGCCAAAGTCAGCAACACACCCTGACAAAACCCCAAATGAAAGAGACCTCAGAGAGCTGCAAGAGGCAATACATAGATGACTGGAAGAGTGAATTAGAGAACTCCCAGAAAGTCACCATCTACCGGTCACTGCGGAGGGACTACACTCTGGCCCCATATCTGGAAAGGTTACACCACCCCAAAGACAGGCAGACCCTGAGCCTGTACAGATTGAGTGCCCACAGCCTAGAGGTGGAAACAGGACGACACCGACAGACATACAAGCCGCGGGAGAACAGACTGTGCCAGCACTGCCAGCAGGGGGCTCTGGAGGACGAGGCACATTTCCTGCTGCACTGTAACAAATACTCAGCAGTGAGAGCCTCCCACTTCCAGATACTTACCACTCATACCCCAGACTTTCCATCCATGGATGAGGAGCTGAAACTCCGCTTCCTACTGGGGGAAGAAGAATCAATGGTGGAGATCGCCGCCCAATATGTCACCACTTGTCATAAGCTGAGGGGAACATAAGGCCCCTAAAAGGACTTTCAGAGCCAAATTGTGCCCCTAACTCCCTATAACCCTGATCCCCTCCCACCACACTTACTGTATTTTTCGTGCTTTGGCAATACTAATTGCATTTTGGTCCTGCCAATAAAGCATATTTGAATTTGAGAAGAGAGAGAGAGGAGAGAGAGGGAAGAGAGAGAGGAGGGAGAGAGGAGAGGGAGAGAGGAGAGAGAGAGAGAGGAGAGGGAGAGAGAGGAGAGGGAGAGAGGAGAGAGAGAGGAGAGACCAAGAGAGAGGAGACGGAGAGAGGAGAGAGAGGAGTGAGAGAAGAAAGAGAGAGAGGAGAGAAGAGAGAGAGAGGAGAGAAGAGAGAGAGAGGAGAGAGAGAAAAGAGAGAGGAGAGAGAGAAAAGAGAGAGAATAGAGAGAGGAGAGAGAGAAGAATGAGAGAAGAGAGAAAGGAGAGAAAGAAGGGAGAGAAAGGAGAGAAAGAAGGGAAAGAAAGAAGAGAGAGATCGAAAAGAGAGAGGAGAGAGAGAAGAGAGAGAGAAGAGAGAGGAGAGAGAGTAGAGAGAGAGAAGAGAGAGAGGAGAGAGAGGAGAGAGAAAAGAGGGAGAGAGAAGAGAGAGACAGGAGGGAGAGAGAGAGAGAAAAGACAGAGAGAAGAGAGAGTAGAGAGAGAGGAGAGAAGAGAGAGAGGAGAAGAGGAGAGAGAGAGGAGAGAGAGAAGAGAAAGAGAGAGGAGAGAGAGAGGAGAGAGAAGAGAGAGAAGAGAAAGAGAGAGGAGAGAGAGGAGAAAGAGGAGAGGGAGGAGAGGGAGAAGAGAGAGAGGAGAGAGAAGAGAGAGGAGTGAGAGAAGAGAGAAAGAGGATAGAGAAGAGGGAGAAGAGAGAGAGGAGAGAGAGGAGAGAAGAGGGGAGAGAGAGAGAAGAGAGAGAGGGAAGAGAGAGGGAAGAGAGAGAGACATGAATACAGTACCGCCCCCATCATCATGCCCGCACACACCACGGCACTACCGCACTCATCATCATTACCACACACACGCAGGCACTACCTGAGTGAAGTCTCCGGTGACAGCACTGCTCATTTCAGTTGCTACGTGGAGCTGACACAGAGCGGTCATGTTCTACGGCGCTCCCTGTCAGCTTCAGGTAGCAGAGCTGAAAGCGTCATGTGGATTACTTTGGACCTGCATGGGTGTTTGGGGATTAATAAAGTGGTAAATGAGGGTTTTTTGTCTTTTATTCTAAATAAAGGATTTTTCGTTGCGTGTGTTTATTTACTTTTACTTACAGGTTAATCATGGTAGATATCTCTGGGAAACGCCTGTCATGATTAACCTAACCTTATTACCTCCATTGCCACCGCACCAGGGCAATTCGGGATGAGCCGGGTAGAGTCCTGGGACTGTCGCATCTAATGGATGTGTCAATTCCGGGCGGCTGCTGGCTGATATTGTTAGGGTGGTTGGCTCCCCATAATGTGGCGCTCCCCATCCTGACAATACCAGCCTCCAGCCGTGTGGCTTTATCTTGGCTGGTATGAAAATTGGGGGGGAACTGCAGGTTGTTTTTTTTTTGTAATTATTTATTTATTTATTTTACTGCACGATATAGACCCGCCCGCTGGCGGCTGTGATTGCTTGCAGTGAGACAGCTGTCACTCAGCGTGGGGGCATGTCTGACTGCAACCAATCATGGGCACCGGTGGGCTTGGAAAACAGGGAATACCAGATTGAATAATCAGCGGCAGCCATTTTCAAAAGAGGAAAAGCCGCCGGAGCTTTGTGACAGCCGTGCAGCTGATCGGTGTGAGTAGGAAAGAGAGAGGGATTGTGCTGGGGACGCAGGACGCATGCAAATACACAACGTGCGCACATAGCCTTACTGTGAAAAGCCACGCTTTTGGTGATCAAACCGTTATCGAACGTTAACTCGAACTGTCGAATATGAAGCAAATCGCTCGAGTTCGTCGAACGACTCGAACACCGCCCAAAACAACTCGAATTTGAAATTGGCGAACGGTTCGATTTGAACATCGCTCAACTCTAATGATGAGTTCATTACTGGGTTTAGGGATTAGGAGGTTTAGTAAGAAGTGAAGTATTATAGGGGTGAAAGTGAAGAGCAGCAGAAACTGTTTACAGTGTCTATGTATACAGTTACCTTCAGGTCCCTTCCGGTTCAATTCTGGTCTAATTCATAGCAGTACACTTATAGATTAACACACAGACATGTCTCGGCTGACAACAATTTTTACCTTCGGATTTTTAAAATTTACTGCAAGTCTATGGGGATAATTTGCACAGAAAACTGTGTACCTGCAAGACAAAGTGACATATTGCATATCTGAAACACGCACCATAGGTCTGTGTACAGTGAGTAAAAAAGAAGCACAGTGGGCAGGAGATTTCTATAAATCCCATCCAATTTGCTGGAACTGTAAAACTCTGAATTTATAACACAGCAAAAATACAGAGTCAAAAACTCACTTAATCCTCGTTCTGCATATGTAGGTCATCGTGATGTCTGCTTACTGCACTTATACATGTTCAGCCCATATACTGGGAAGTCGATATGTCAAAAATGTTTTACATTTAAACTTTTATAAGGGAAACCTGTCATGTGCAAATAAAAAAAACACTATTTACATGCAGATATAGGGTTAATATGCTGATAATGTTAAAATGCTGCCTTAGGCCTGTGCCACACATCCGTGCCTCCGGCACGTGTTTGTCATTTTTTACACGTACCGGCGGCACGGAGACATGTACAGCAATGCTACCCTATGGTAGCAGGCACACACACGTAAAACCACACGGAACGTGTGTCCGTGTGCGTTTGTACGTGTGTGCGATTTTCAAAGCGCTGACATGTCAGTGTTTTCTCCGGCAGCACGGGTGTTACACGGCCCGCACCCGTACCACACGGGTGTAGTGTGGATGCGGTCCCGTGTGACACGCGCCGGAGTAAACACACATGTCAGGGAAAAAAATAAAAAACATTAACTCACCTTCTCCAGCCCTCCTGTCTCTGCCGCTGCTGCCTCTTGCTGCCGACCGCCGCTCATTAATCTCATAGAATATTCACTTCACTGCCTGGCAGCAGCAGCAGCGGGGAGACGGGAGGGCTGGAGCCCGAGGATCAGCACCACGGACAGCAGCGCGGACATCAGGAAGGACCAGGTGAGTATAATAATTACTGATTCTACGTGTGCTATCGCGGATAGCGCACGTAGAACACACGTGTCCCGCACGTACCAGAGACACGTACTTACCTGCACACAACACGCAGGGAAAATACGTGTCTCTCGGCACGTGCGTGAAATTCACGTGAGTGTGGCAGAGGCCTTACTGAAAGAGCTACTACTGTGAGAAATGAAGTTATTTCCGCGGCCACAGTCACCGCTTACATCTCCAGTCACTATGAGTGCGGCTGTAAGCATGCCCCAGCGCTCAGACAGCTCACTCTGCACAGAATTGCTGCACACATCAGTATTGGGACATGATTACAGCTGCTCTCATAATATAGTGATTGTAATTGCTTCTTTGGCTGTGTGACGATGTGTCCCTCCCCAACCACCGGCCTGTATTCATGTACTCTATGCCATATAGGGTCATGTAGGTTGCTTGGCTGTCTTTTGTTCTCCTCTGCAGGGGGCTTCCCTAATACACCATCCCTGAAACTTCATCTAGAAACTTTTTTATAACTAGGAGCTACAAGTAGCAAATGTTAAAGGGGGTGGGTGTGAGCACTTCTGCCCATCCAGGGAGTGGATCTAAGGGGAGGTGGGAGATTCAGCCACACGTTTTGAGTTAGTTGATGCTTTGTTGGGTGCAGGGATAGGATCTGTTGCTGAGGGCAGATCCTGGTGCCCGGGTATGGTATGGACTATGGGACATTGCAGATCAGCTGCTACGTGGGATTGTGTTGTCCCAGTCACACTACCGATTTAAGGAACTCATTTGCACGTTGCGACATCGCAAGCCGATGCTGCGATGTCGCACGCGATAGTGCCCGCCCCGTCGCAGGTACGATATCGTGTGATAGCTGGCGTAGCGAAAATTATCGCTACGCCAGCTTCACACGCACTCACCCGCCCTGCGACCGTCGCTCTGGCCGGCGACCCGCCTCCTTCCTAAGGGGGCGGGTCGTGCAGCATCATAGCGACGTCACACGGCAGGCGGCCAATAGCGGCGGAGGGGCGGACATGAGCAGGATGTAAACATCCTGCCCAGCTCCTTCCTTCCGCATATCCTACGGAAGCCGCAGTGACGCCGGTAGGAGATGTTCCTCGCTCCTGCGGCTTCACACACAGCGATGTGTGCTGCGGCAGGAACGAGGAACAACATCGGACCGTCGCGTCAGCGTAATTATGGACTACGCCGACGCTGCACCGATGATACGATTACGACGATTTTGCGCTCGTTAATCGTATCATCTAGGCTTTACACACTACGATGTCGCATGCGATGCCGGATGTGCGTCACTTTCAATTTGACCCCACCGACATCGCACCTGCGATGTCGTAATGTGCAAAGCCGCCCTTGGTGTCAGATTGCTGGGTGGCGCCCCCAGATCTGTTGTCTTTGTGTGGACTCATTGCGGACTCTAAAGAACAATTTGGATATTGGATGTTTTATGCTCCTGTTGCAGATGGGGGCCAGACCACTGCAGGGGGCTGCTCAGATTCGGATTCGCTATTGTGGCTCGAGTGGTAGCCGGACCCGGGCTCGTGCGTCCGTCCGTCCTCACAACCGTAGAAAGGGAGTAATTACAGGGGAAAAGTTTGCCAGTGACGCCACCCGTGGGTTGCGGTGAGGGTTGGAAGCACCGCCGCTGCCTGGATATGGGATGCCCGGGGCTGACAGAGTGGGGCAGCAGGATGGTATCCCCATCACGGGTAGGTAAGGTGTTGTCCCGGGGCCCAGGTGTATGGGAAAGTATGCTGCGGAGGTATCATGCAGGGCTGGACTAGGCAAGAATGGTGTACTCACAGTTCCAAAGAAAACCAAAGTAAACCAAATTGCCAGTGACCGGTAACCTCCGGTGGGTGTATTCGGGTCCCACACCCTGGTACAGCCAACTAGGGTCCCTTCCTCCTGCACTCAGTGTTTGTATCTTCAACAGGATAACTCTGCTTGAAACGGGGAAGTCCACTCCCGGTAACTTTGTATGTTGGGAGCTGTGGCTTAAGAAATCTGACCCGTGGGATCTCTGTGAGTTCTGGCGGACACCCTATCCCCCGCGTTGGGCTTCCGTTTCGCTCTCTGGGCTTGTTGGTGGGACAAGATGTGGAATCTTGTCCCCGCCTGGCTAATTGACAAGGGGCTTGAAACCTTCCTCGCTCTAGGGTCCAGGCACCCTGACTGTGCACGTCCTCCGGACCGGATTCCCGCTGTCGGCACTGGCGGGCTACAACCCACTTAAGGTCTCCCATGACCGGATCTCCGTCGCCTGTGGCCCTGTCTGCTGTCTGCCACCTAGTCAGTAGTCTGGTAGTCCAGGGGCCCCAACCCCTGACTCCGCTGTCACTCCACACTGCTCACACTCCAACTGTCTAAGCTCCACTCTATGTTCCGTCCCCTAACACCTCAGGACTAGAGTTGAGCAGATTGTCAATAATCCGGGTCCGGCGGATCAGCCGCGGGTTGGCAAAGAAGTCCAGATCCGATCCGGAGTTCGGACCTATATAAGTCAATGGGGGAGCGGATCCCGGGACGAGAGAGAAAGAAAGGAAAAAAAAAAAAAACGAACCCCCGATCGTGCAGCCGGATTCCCGGATCCAGGTCGGACCCGGATCGGACCCTGAAACCGCGCGGACCCGGACTTTTACAGTTCGGGTCCGCTCAACACTACTCAGGACCCCTAGATCGCTCCCATCCGCCTAGTCCCGCCCACTGATGTGTCCCTATTGTCCTGGGGGGTGACTAGGCTTTGCTATGTAGCTGGGTGGGGGTTTGTGTTGGTGTGCCCAGGAGGATGGAGTCCTGCACCTGGAAGATCTGAGCAGTCTCTGTGACAACCTGGTTTTGCCAGGGTGTCACACTCTCTACCTCAATAAAATTTGTTGGATTGTTCATCGGCCTGGTGCTCTGTCGCATTCCCCGTCACAGACTGAACATGAGAGTTCCCAAGAGGACATGCATTCAATTTTTCCCAGTAGATGTGCTTTCAGTAAAATGGCCAGGCGGCCTTTTAACGCTATTGCCCTGCTGATCAACCCTATATCCGTAGATAAATAGTGTTTTTGCACATGACAGATCCGTTTAAGTATTGAAATCTGATTGTGCCATTGTATGAAGAACACGTACCTTTGCAAACACCAATAACCTGTATTCACTCTTAGGTAAAGAGCACATGGATCAATCCATTGGAGGTCGGAGTGTGTCACATGCTGCCGCTGGATGACTGCGGGATTGAGACAGTAGCTGTGACTCTTATAGATGCCAATCATTGTCCTGGTTCTGTTATGTTCTTGTTTGAGGGGTATTTTGGAACAGTCTTGCATACAGTTAACTGGATATCGTTCCTGTAATAAATTATAATTTGGAACCCACCTAACCCTTTTTAGAGGTATCAACATTTGCTTACTTCTGGAAACTTTTTTTGTTGTACTTTTATCATATTCTTCATGGATTTGTATAGGATTACAAATAAAAGGTTTGTTTTTTTTGTATTTTGTTTTTTTTATTCTTTCTGTCCAGAAATGGTGCCAGTTTTGTCAACAGCAGATATTTATGGTACTTACTTGCATGTCCATTGGCTGCATTACCACTATAGCCCATGAAGAGGGGTGGCGCAGTCCCAAATGTAATACATTTTTTAATGACCAGGCCATTTTACTTTTTTTTTTTGCATTATCCCCTCACCCCTTATTCCATGACTTTTTTAATTTCTTGTTGACATAGCCAATTGCTTTTTCCAAGAGGCCTTAATAATATTCTAAAATTTGTTTTTTTGTTTTTTAATTATTTCACCATATTTTCAATTATCTTAAATTATAATTGAACTTGACGGGCACAGCTGCACTGAGTATAATAATAATTGTTTAAATTGGGAGAAAAGGAGGTCATTTTAAGTTTTGTGTGTGGTTTTTGTTTTTTTTTTATTTTTTTTATAAATTACAGTTTATAGTGAAATCGACGGTATCTGCCGAAGCCTAACTTGAATATTAAGGTGACAGTGATGGCTGCCTTCAGCAGGCCCCTGGCTGTTTTGGCTTGGAGCCCTGGTGGAGCTCAGCTCCCGAGTCCACTCCATAAACCCATACCCTCCCTATTATATGATGGAGAGGGAAGGTCTTAAACCCCTCTTAAGGCCCGTTTACACGCTGCGACATCGCTAGCGATTGCTAGCAATGTCGCATGCGATTGCACCCGCCCACGTCGTTGTAACGATATGTGGTGATCGCTGCCGTAGCGAATATTATCGCTACGGCAGCGTCACACGCACATACCTGGTCGGCGACGTCGCAGTGACGGCCAAACAATCCCTCCCTCAAGGGGGAGGTGCGTTCGGCGTCATAGCGACGTCACCGCGATGTCACTAAGCGGCAACATCGTACCGGCAGCAG
Source organism: Anomaloglossus baeobatrachus (assembly GCF_048569485.1). NCBI lineage: Eukaryota > Metazoa > Chordata > Amphibia > Anura > Aromobatidae > Anomaloglossus > Anomaloglossus baeobatrachus. Next base: position 214,435,993 of record NC_134354.1, read on the forward strand.
CAGCGATATTAAGGAAATGAGCGACATGTCAGCGAGCAACGATTTTTCACGTTTTTGTGCTCGTTGATCGTTGCTCATTTGTGTTACACGCTGCGATGTCGGTAACGGCGCCGGATGTGCGTCACTACCGACGTGACCCCGACGATATATCGTTACCGATATTGCAGCGTGTAAAGCCCCCTTTACAGTTGGCAAGTTAGTAGAACATAAAGTTCAGAATTACTGTAGTCAGTATACTGTGTACTGCATGTAATTTCTTACCAAGTGGTTTTGTCACTGAATATACGGTAGTACCGTAATGTGATTTGTAAGAAGTCTCCTCAGACTGTATTGGATGTAGCTATATACAGATTCTAAGGCTAAGTTCACACATCCTGTGTTTTCAATCCGTCAGGTCCGTCAGCAACGGATCAGTCATTTTCAAGATGTCAACTGATGCAACTGATGTGTTTTTCACAGGATTCCTTTCACAGGAATCCTGTGAAAAAACGGATCAGTTGCGTCCGTTACATCCGCTGTGCGTCCGTTTTTTGACGGATCAGTCATGATCCGTCTGTGTTTGGGACAGCCCAGTGGGCGTGCCAAGCATGCTGGGCATGCTCAGTAGAGCATGACGGAATCCTGCGCTGGATTCCGTTGTAAGACGGATTACGACGGAATCCAGCACCATAGACATGCATTACAAGCTTGACGGATGGCGACGGATTCCTGCGCGGCGCGTTAATTTTGACGGCCCAAAAAACATTACATTCTGCGTTGCTCCCCGCTCGGCGGTCAGTCAAAAACGACGGACCGCGACGCAGCGGATGCAACGCAGGGTCATCAGTCGCAATCCGTCGCTAATAGAAGTCTATGGGGAAATACAGGATTCCTGCAAAATATTTTGCAGGTTACCGTAATTCCCCAAGGCGACGGATTGTGACTGATGCAAAACACAGGATGTGTGAACTTAGCCTAAAAGATTCATCGGGTTTTGTATTCATATTACTGCAAAGATATAAATTTAACCCATTTATATTAATAACATGTCGAAAGGTCACATCTCAGAGTTTATAACTCATGTGTGCAGTCTCTCTTGTGACTTATCAGGTGGCATGGCGGCATCAGATCCCAAAATGACAACTTTGCAAGAGAAAGTGTTTGAGTATGAGAAGTATAAAACAATTGTTAACATGCAGTGAGTGTTCTGAAGAGTGTATGAAGCAACAATATAAGGACACAGGATATTTGTGTAAATGTAAAAGCCCTGGATGACCGAGTGTTGCAGGCAAGTTGGGAGGGTTCAAGAGTCCACAGAAATCAATACGTTGCACAAGTCGTGAACTTGGCATTCCGCAGTCGACTGTTTGGAAGATATGGTGACTGCTCCAGAAACCATATCACATACAACTACTGCAACATTTATGGTCAGCCGACCACAGCATCCAATATGAATTATGTGGACTTTTTCAGGCAGCATTGGAAGATGACAAATTTGCTTCCCGGCTAGTGTTCAATGACGAGGCAACGTTCCACTTAAGCTGAAAGGCCATCCATCACAATATCCGAATATGGGAACTGGAAAATCACAATGCCACTGTAGAATTCAAAACAGATTACCGAACATAAATTGATTCTGTACAATCTCAAAGACAAAGGTGTACGGGCCCTCCCCTTTTTTTTCTTTTTTTTTTAAAAAACTCTGATGATTACATCATACCTTGATATGTTACAGTTATGGTTGTTTCCGCATTTCACAATTGATTCCAGAAACTTCATTTTCCAAAAAGATGGAGCTCCATCCCATTGGCATGCAGAGGTGTGTTGCCATCTAAACAAGCAACGCCCAATCCGGCGGATTGGGAGCTGTACTGTTGTTGACTTGGCACTCTTCAGATGGCCCCCCAGGTCTCCCAATCTGACTGTGTGCGATTTCTTCCTTTGGAGGTACATGAAAGGCATTGTTTATGTGCCGCCTTTACCAGTGACACTGGATGAGTTGCGGGACCGCATTACCACGACTTTAATGACTATCAACGAGAACATGCTGCAGTGTGTTTGCTTTAAACTGGATTACCGCATAGATATTTTTTTTCTTCCCCCACAATCCACATATTACTTATCCGCAAGATAGGTGACAAATCTATGGTGATAAGAGGATCCACTGTAGGACCTCCATTATCTCCAGAACTAGGTTTGTTTCAGGCAGCTGTAAGACATGCATGGATGGGTGGGAAATTGTGGGAAAAACATTGTTGAATTCACTCAGTGAAGATAAGTGATGATTTTCGCAACACTGAAATGTGAATGGGTTGGTTGAAAAGAGAGATTAAGTAGACCACAGTGAACATTCTCTTTTTCATTGTAGGTGACTTTCGATATGACCCCGTTATGCTTGCATATCCTCCACTAAGAAACCTAAAAATTGATGTTCTGTATTTGGACAACACAAATTGTGATCCTGACCAAAGGCTACCCTCTCGTGAAGAAGCCACGAAACAAATCAAGGAATTAATTGAAAAATACCCATACCATGACATTGTGATTGGTAAGATAGCTAACGACTACATAAGGGGCCACAAAAGTGTATAGTGTTGGTCTTTATAGAACTCCATCGGTTCACTGTAGTGATTTTTTTGTTTGGGTTTTTTTTGCTTTTTTTGGAAGTTTGGGTTAAGTAGTATTCCTTTATGAAGCACACTTGTTTTGTGACATTAACTGTAGCTGTTACAGTTGTAACTGTTACAGTAGGTTGATTTCACAGTGCGTTCCTCTCCCTATTTAAGTGGTCCCGTCAGGGCTTACGTCTGAACCCCACGCAAAACAAGTTTCGGACGTATGCGCCAATGAGGCCATTGACTATAATGGTACAGACTGAGTCACCATGTGCTCTGTCATGCAACATTTTCAGAAGCATGCGCCTATTGGAGGCAGACACCCAGACGTAGTAAGCGTATACTTTTGAAAATGGTGCACAATAGAGCACAATATGACTGTGTCTGCACCATTATAGTCAATGACCCCATCAGTGCATACGTCCGAAATCCGTTTTGCAGGGGTTCGGATGGAAGCCCCGACGGGACCACTGAACGAGGAATGCAGTGTAAAAGCAGCATTACTCTTATAGTTTACTTTTATCCAATATATAAAGCTGAGTGTATGTGTGTGTGTGTGTATGTATGTATTTATGTATGTGTGTATGTCCGCTAAAGGAATCCGCACCCGTCGCATTTACAATCACGAAATTTTGCGCAGACACCCCATGTGACTCACAGATCGTCATAGACTATGTTTTGATGGGAAAATTTAACCCCGCGCTTTACAGTTACTCTCCAAAAATCCTGCCTCCATTAAAGTCAATTAAGTTGCAGGCTACAGGTTATTAATAGGAGCTGTGATTGGTTGCTATAGGAACAAAATAAACTGTTAGTATAAGTAGCTTATGTGTGAGGTAATAAGATGTCTGTGGGGAGACGGATAGATAGAGAGACAGAGACAGACAGACATAGGTGTTGTGAATGTCAGTTATGCTTTTGCTGCTGTGAGGCTCCCTCTTGTGGCCAGGAAATATTTGGACAGAGACCAGGTGTGTTGGCAATGGGCGTTTCCATTGCTAACTCTCTGCTTATTTAAACCCTGGTCTGCTGGCAGGCTATGCCGGATGTCAGTTGTTCTTTGTTCACGAGCCTGCTTCATCCTGCTCCAGACCACATCTACCCTAGATAAGTGCTTGGCTCTTTATTTGTTGTTTGGTTCTTTTTGCTCTTATCTGAGTTTGTCATTTGCTGTGGTTATTGTCACTTTATTTGCAAGCAGGGATCTCCCCTCTCAGTTGCTTAGCTGGGAAGCTCCCTGCAGCTATGTTTGGCGAATTGCTCCTATTAATCCATGTGTTTGTTGCTTCTTGAATTTGTAATGGTTCCTGCTTTCTGTTCATTGGTATGACAAGAGCGCCTGGTATAGGACGGAGTTCAGATCTAGCGATCTGAGGGCCTTTTGTACTACCGTGTTTTTCCAAAAATAAGACACTGTCTTATATTTTTTTTGCCCCCCAAAAAAGCACTAGGGCTTATTTATGGAGGAGGTCTTATTCTTGGAGAAACACGGTTGGGGGTAAGTTTACCCCTCAAAAAAGCAGACCCCCCCCACTTCCCAGGAGACTCATACTCACCAGACCAGGACGTCTGCGTGGTTCCAAGGTCCTCCTGTGATCTCCAGTCGGTGCTGCACGCCATCCTACCCTGCTGCTAGCTGACACGCTGACACACACAGCAGATCACACACACACAGCAGATCACACATACACAGCAGATCACACACAGATCACACACACTCAGCAGATCACACACACAGCAGATCGCAGATATACACAGCAGATCACACACAGCAGATCACACACAGCAGATCACACACACACACACAGCAGATCACACACACTCAGCAGATCACACACACAGCAGATCGCAGATATACACAGCAGATCACACACAGCAGATCGCAGGCACACACAGCTGATCACAGATACACACAGCCGATCACAGATACACACATCCGATCACAGGCACACACACACAGCAGATCGCAGATATACACAGCAGATCACACACAGCAGATCGCAGATATACACAGCAGATCACACACAGCAGATCGCAGGCACACACAGCCATCACAGATACACACATCCGATCGCAGGCACACACAGCCGATCACAGATACACACATTCGATCGCAGGCACACACAGCCGATCACAGATACACACAGCCGATCAAAGGCACACACAGCCAATCACAGATACACACATCTGATCACAGATACACAGCCGAACGCAGACATACACAGCCGATCGCAGAAAAACACAGCCGATCACAGACACACACAGCCGATTGCAGACACACACAGCAGATCACACACACACACACACACATACACACACATCACATCACATCCAGCACTTACGGCAGCAGGCAAGGAGAGCAAGTCACGTGTCCGGCCGTAGGTCCTGTTCGTCGCGCTGCACCGCACAGCCTTTCAGGATTCTCCCGGCTAGAAGAGATCAGTGTCGCTGGATGAGGTGAGTGTGTATGCGATCCGATGTGTGTGCGATCTGATTATGTGTGCGATCTGACTGTGTGTGCGATACGATGTTTGTGTGTGAGATCTGGTGTGTGTGTGAGATCTGATTGTGTGTGTGTGTATGTGTGTGTGTGTGTGTGTGTGTGTGTGTGTGTGTGTGTGAGATCTGGTGTGTGCGGGTGTGTGATCACTGCAGCTCCTGCCGCTCAGTGTCGAGTGAGTGTAATTGCCGGGTGCCGCTGTGTATAATGAAGTGTCCTGCAGTATCTGTAACTTTTTTAGCTGCAGGGACAATTCATTATTGATCTGCGACTAGGGCTTATTTTCGGGGGAGGGCTTATATTTAAGACTTTCTCCGAAAATGCTGAAAATTCCTGCTAGGGCTTATTTTTGGGGGAGGTCTTATTTTTGGAAAAACACGGTATCAGGTTTTTGGATTTTTGCAGGGTTTTTCTCTGGCCACAATCAGTCCCTTTCCTATCCTGTCCTATTTAGTCAGTAGGGCCTCACCTTTTGCTAATCCTATCATCTATCTGTGTATTGTGTTTTCCTATATCACCACAGTCTTTGAATGTGGGGGGCTTGCTATTCTTTATCTATTTTCTAAGGCAGAGAGTTATTCATCTTTCCTTCCTTTAGGATAGCTAGTTCTCCGGCTGGGTTCGCGGTGCATAGGATGTTAGTTCACCGCTCAGCTACTTCTAGTGTGATGGTTAGTAAGGGGATGGCGGCCAGATTAGTTGCTAATGCTCTTGTCACCTTTTACCAATGATTTATGGTGGTCTTCCATGGTTCCGGATCATAACAGTACATCCGGCCAACAAATTTAAAGGGTACTCTTAAGAAGGGGGGAAAAAAAAAGAAAAAAAAGAGGTCTGCTGAAAGATTTTTTTTTTTTGGTGTTTTTCCTCTTTCTCTCTGGGTTCCGTGGAAGATCTTTTTCTACATGGATGAATTGGGTGAGCGTGTTGCTAATCTTGATGCTAAGGTTTGTCGTCTTATCTTGCACAGACTCCCCTTGCAGAGCCTAAGATTCCCATTCCTGAATTTTTTTCGGGAGATAGGTCGAGATTTTTGAGCTTCAAAAATAACTGTAAATTTATTTTTTGACCTGCGCCCTAAGTCCTCAGGGAATCCCGTACAGCAGGTCAAGATTGTCATCTCCCTGCTGCGTGGTGACCCTCAGGACTGGGTCTTTTCTTTGGCGTCTGATGATCCGATTCTCAGTGATGTGGACTCCTTTTTTCAGGCCTTGGGTTTATTATATGACGAACCCAATATTGTGGACCAAGCAGAAAAGGCCTTGTTGTCCTTAACTCAGGGTCTGGATTCTGCAGAAACTTTTTGTCAGAAATTTCGAAAGTGGGCGGTCCTTACCAAATGGAATGATGACGCGCTTGCGGCTCTTTTTCGGAAGGGTATTGCTGATACTGTGAAGGATGTAATGGTGGGATTCCCCGTCCCTTCTGGTCTTGATGCCTCTATGACCTTAGCCATTCAGATTGATAGGCGGTTACATGAGCGCAGGAAGATACCTGTTGGTTTTGTGTCTGTGGAACAGCTTTTGGAGCCTATGGAGTGTGTTATGGTCCTTTCTAATGCTAGTCGGCAGGGGTTCAGATGGAAGAATAGACTGTGCTTCTATTGTGGAGACGCTTCTCATAATATCTCTGACTGCCCCAAACGTGAAAGGAGATTGGCTACTTCTGTTACTGTGGGTTCTTTGCAACCAAAGTTTCTTTTGTCTGTCACATTGATTTGCTCATTGTCTTCCTTTTCTGCATTGGCCTTTGTGGACTCAGGGGCAGCGCTCAATTTGATGGATTTTGGGTTTGCTAGGGATTGTGGTTTCCCCATGATTCCTTTGCAAACTCCTATTCCTTTAAGGGGCATTGATGCTACCCCTTTGGCAGAAAATAAACCCCAATTTTGGACCCAGGTGCCTATGAGAGTTGCACCAGCGTATCAGGAAACTTGTACATTTTTAGTATTGCATAATCTACAGGATACCTTTGTACTGGGATTTCCGTGGTTGCAGACCCATAATCCAGTTCTTGACTGGGGATCCTTGTCAGTAGCTAGTTGGGGTTGTCAAGGTGTGCATCAGGACCTTTCCGTGTCGTCCACGTCTGCTCAGGCAGTTAATGTTCCGGCCTTCTTGTCTGATTTCCGTGATAGTTTCATAGTTTCATAGTTTTTAAGGTTGAAGGGAGACTCTAAGTCCATCTAGTTCAACCCGTAGCCTAACATGTTGATCCAGAGGAAGGCAAAAAAAACCCCAATGTGTCAAACAGCTCCAATGGGGAAAAAAAATTCCTTCCTGACTCCACATACGGCAATCAGACTAGTTCCCTGGATCAATACCCTGTCATAAAATCTAATATACATAACTGGTAATATTATATTTTTCAAGAAAGGTATCCAGGCTCTGCTTAAATGTTAGTAGTGAATCACTCATTACAACATCATGCGGCAGAGAATTCCATAGTCTCACTGTTCGTACAGTAAAGAATCCTCGTCTGTGATTATGATCAAACCTTTTTTCCTCAAGACATAGAGGATGCTCCCGTGTTCCAGTCGCAGGCCTAGGTGTAAAGAGATCTTTGGAAAGGTCTCTGTACTGTCCCCTCATATGTTTATACATTGTGATTAGATCCCCCCTAAGCCTTTGTTTTTCCAAACTAAATAACCCCAAGTTTAATAACCTGTCTTGGTATTGCAGCCCACCCATTCCTCTAATAATCTTGGTCGCTCTTCTATCTACCTGTAAGATTATGCTATTTATAACCTTCTATACTTTTGCTATCAAGAAAAGCATCCATTCCTCTCTTAAGGTCCAGTCACACTAAGCAACTTACCAGCGATCCCAACAACGATAGGGATCGCTGGTAAGTTGCTAGGAGGTTGCTGGTGAGATGTCACACTGCGACGCTCCAGCGATCCCACCAGCAACCTGACCTGGCAGGGATCGCTGGAGCGTGGCTACACGAGTTGCTGGTGAGCTCACCAGCAACCAGTGTCCAGCCACACGTGCAGAGAGCAGGGAGCAGCGCACACTGAGCGCTGGCTCCCTGCTCTCCTAGTTACAGCACACATCGGGTTAATTACCTGATGTGTGCTGCAGCTAATGTGCACAGAGCAGGGAGCAGCGCACACTGCTTAGCGCTGGCTCCCTGCTCTCCTAGTTACAGCACACATCGGGTTAATTAACCCGATGTGTCCTGCAGCTACATGTGCACAGAGCAGGAGCCGGCACTGACAGTGAGAGCGGCTGAGGCTGGTATCAAAGGTAAATATCGGGTAACCAAGGACAGGGCTTCTTGGTTACCCGATGTTTACATTGGTTACCAGCCTCCGCAGAAGCCGGCTCCTGCTGCCTGCACATTTAGTTGTTGCTGTCTCGCTGTCACACACAGCGATCTGTGCTTCACAGCAGGACAGCAACAACTAAAAAATGGCCCAGCACATTCAGCAACAACCAACGACCTCACAGCAGGGGCCAGGTTGTTGCTGGATGTCACACACAGCAACATCGCTAGCAACGTCACAAAAGTTGTTCGTTAGCAGCGATGTTGTAGCGATGTTGCTTAGTGTGACGGGGCCTTTAAATTCATTCAGTGAGTTGGTCATCACCTCTTCCTCAGGAAGAGAGTTCCAGAGCCTCACTGCTCTTACCGTGAAGAACCCTCTTCTATGCTGATGTAGGAATTTTCTTTCCTCTAATCGAAGAGAATGCCCCCTTGTTCTTGTCACAGTCCTTGGTACAAACAGATCATGGGAGAGATCTCTATATGGCCCTCTGATATATTTGTACATATTTATTAGGTCTCCCCTAAGTCTTCTCTTTTCTAGAGTAAATAGACCTAATTGTGATAACCTTTCCGTGTATTGTAATGCACCCACTCCATTTATTATTTTAGTAGCCCGTCTCTGAACCCTTTCAAGTTCAGTAATGTCTTTCTTGAGCACCGGCGCCCAAAATTGCACACAATACTCCAATTATGGTCTGACGAGTGATTTGTACAGAGGGAGAATGATGTTTTCATCTCATGCCCCCAGACCTCTTCTAATGCATCCTATCCCCCTATTTGCTTTGGTGGCTGCTGCCTGACACTGGGCACTCCAATTTAGCTTCTTATTGACTAAGATGCCTAAGTTTTTTTTCATGTCTGAGTTCCCCAGCAGTTTCCCATTTAGTAGGTAATCGTAGAATCTGTTTCTCCTTCCCATGTGCATAACCTTACACTTATCTGTGTTAAACCTCATTTGCCATTTTTCAGCCCAATTCTCCAATTTACTCAAATCCATCTGTAGTTGCAAACTGTCCTCCTTTGTGTTAACTACCTTACATAGTTTTGTATCATCTGCAAATACTGATATTTTACTCTGTAAACCATCCACCAGATCATTAATAAATATATTAAATAGTAGGGGGACCAATACAGACCCCTGTGGCACCCCACTAGTAACCCTGGCCCAATCTGAGTATGCAACATTAATAACCACTCTTTGTTTTCTACCACTAAGCCAGCTACCTACCCATCTACACACATTTTCCCAGAGCCCAAGCTTTCTCATTTTACTTATCAGTCTTTTATGTGGGACAGTGTCAAATGCTTTACCAAAGTCGAGATAAATGACATCCAATGATTCTCCTCGGTCCATGTGAGAGCTTACATCCTCATAGAAGCTGATCAGGTTAGTTTGACAGGAGCGATCCTTCATAAATCCATGTTGATATGGAGTTAAACAATTATTAACATTGAGACATTCCATAATAGTATCCCTTAAAAACCCTTCAAACATTTTACCCACAACCGATGTTAAGCTTACCGGCCTATAGTTTCCAGGTTCCCTTTTACACCCTTTTTTGAATATTGGTACCACATTTGCTAGCCGCCAATCCAGTGGAACAGACCCAGTTTCTATAGAGTCTTTAAATATAAGGAATAGAGGCCTGTCTATCACATTACTTAATTCCCTTAATACCCGAGGGTGAATGCCATTAGGGCCTGGTGATTTGTCAATTTTAATGTTACTAAGTCGGTTCTGCACTTCTTCCTGGGTTAGGTAGGGCATACTTAATGAAGTGTTTACATTATCACTCTACATTTCCCGTGGCATATGCTTTTCCTGTGTGAACACAGAGAAAAAAGTATTTAAAACATTTGCTTTTCCCACATCGCTTTCTATGATTTTACCCTCATTGTTCTTTAAAGGGCCAACACCATCAATTTTAATCTTTTTTTCTGTTTATATAATTAAAGAATAGTTTGGGATTTGTTTTGCTTTCCTTAGTAATGTGTCTCTCAGTTTCTACTTTTGCTAAATGTATTTGTTTTTTACAAATTTTACTTTTTTCTCTATATCTTTTTAATGCTTCTTCGCTGCCTTCTTGTTTTAGCTTTTTAAATGCCTTTTTCTTATTATTCATTGCCCCTTTTACATCCTTATTTAGCCACATTGGTTTTCTCCTGTTCCTAGCCCTTTTATTTCCGTATGGTATGGCTCGCTCGCTGTGGGTGTTTAATACCAATTTAAAAATTTCCCATTTATTTTTTGTGCTCCCATTTTTGAGGACATTGATGTATTTAATGACCAGGAATCTGATTCTCTACCCCCACACCGGGACTGTGACTGTTCCATTGAGCTGGTGCCGGGTTGTCAATTTCTCAAGGAGCGGATTTTCAACTTGTCTGTGCCCGAACATGATGCCATGCGGTCACGCATCAGGGAATCATTGGAGAAGGAGCACATTCGGCCCTCTTCTTCTCCTTTGGGTGCTGGCTTTTTCTTTGTTGCTAAGAAAGATGGGTCGTTGAGACCGCCTTCTTAAAAAATCACGATCAAATATCAGTACCCTTTGCCTCTGATGTCTGATCTTTTCTCTAGAGTGAAGAGTGCCAAATGGTTTACGAAACTGGATCTTAAGGGGGCGTATAATCTCATCCGTATTAAGGAGGGTGATGAATGGAAGATGGCTTTTAATACTCCTGAGGGGCATTTTGAGTACCTAGTGATGCCTTTTGGGCTCACTAATGCCCCCTTTGTCTTCCAGGCCTTCATGAATGATATTTTTCGGGACCTTATTGGTAAATTTTTGATTGTCTATTTGGATGATATCTTGATTTTTTCTGATGATTGGGACTCTCATGTTGGGCAAGTATGGGCTGTTTTTCAGATACTTAAGGATAATGCACTGTCCGTTAAGGGGTCAAAGTGCCTCTTTGAGTATTGCTCCTATTAGTCCATGTGTTTGTTGCTTCTTGAATTTGTAATGGTTCCTGCTTTCTGTTCATTGGTATGACAAGAGCGCCTGGTATAGGACGAAGGGCCTTTTGTACTATCAGGTTTTTGGATTTTTGCAGGGTTTTTCTCTGGCCACCATCAGTCCCTTTCCTATCCTGTCCTATTTAGTCAGTAGGGCCTCACCTTTTTCTAATCCTATCATCTATCTGTATATTGTGTTTTCCTATATCACCGCAGTCTTTGAATGTGGGGGGCTTGCTATTCTTTATCTATTTTCTGAGGCAGAGAGTTATTCATCTTTCCTTCCTTTTGGATAGCTAGTTCTCCGGCTGGGTTCGCATAGGATGCATAGGATGCTAGTTCACCCCTCAGCTACTTCTAGTGTTGATGGTTAGTAAGGGGATGGCAGCCAGATTAGTTGCCAATGCTCTTGTCACCTTTTACCAATGATGTATGGTGGTCTTCCATGGTTCTGGATCATAACACATAGGCACAGACACAGTAAGAGGCAGACAGGGAGACAGACAGACAGACAGAGACAGACAGGGAAAGAAACAGGAAAAGAGTGAGAGAGACAGACATTCAAAGAGACTGATAGAGGCAGACAGACAGACACAGACAGACAGGGAAAGACAGGCAAAGACAGACAGGGAAAAAGACGGGCAGACAGGGAAAGAGAGAGAGACAGAGACAAAGAAAAAGACAGGGAAAGAGACAGAGACAGACAGGGAAAAAGACAGACAGACACTGAGATAGAGAGACAGAAAGACACAGACAGACACAGAGATAGAGGAAGACTAATACAGAGAAAGACAGACAGAGAGAGACACACAGACAGACACACATGGATAGAGACAGACACACAGAGGCAAACAGACACACAGAGACAGACACACAGAGACATAAGCAAGGATGATTGACCTTAGGGAGATCAAGATCCAGCACCACGGAGACACCATCATGTGTTTCTCAATGCAGTGATTCTAGAACAAGGCCCCCTGGGAAAATATGCAAAACAGGACTGCTGTGGAAACACCATCACATGTCTCAACACTGGCAGGAAACTAGCCAGATCTTTCACCGGGAAGGAACAACCATGGGAAGGGCAGTCTCCAGTCAAGGAAACCGCCTATGCCAAAACATGGTATCCATCCACAGGCAGCTGTTTCGGGGTATTTGCCCCTCATCAGTGTGGAGTAGGAAACTGGCTAGTGGGAGCAATGCCTAGTAAAAGACTACATAAGCAAGGATGATTTACCTTAGGGAGATCAACATCCAGCACCACGGAGACACCATCACGTGTTTCTCAACGCAGTGATTCTAGAACAAGGCCCCCTGGGAAAATATGCAAAACAGGACTGCTGCGGAATCACCATCACATGTCTCAACGCTGGCAGGAAACTTGCCAGGTCTTTCACCGGGAAGGAACAACCACAGGAAGGACAGTCTCCAGTCAAGGAAACCGCCTATGCCAAAACATGGTATCCATCCATATTCCGCAGCAGTCCTGTTTTGCATATTTTCCCAGGGGGCCTTGTTCTAGAATCACTGCGTTGAGAAACACGTGATGGTGTCTCCGTGGTGCCGGATGTTGATCTCCCTAAGGTCAATCATCCATGCTTATGTAGTCTTTTACTAGGCATTGCTTCCCCTAGCCAGTTTCCTACTCCACACTGATGAGGGGCAAATACCCCGAAACAGGTGTCTGTGGATGGATACCATGTTTTGGCATAGGCGGTTTCCTTGACTGGAGACTGCCCTTTCCGTGGTTGTTCCTTCCCGGTGAAAGACCTGGCTAGTTTCCTGCCAGCATTGAGACATGTGATGGTGTTTCCGCAGCAGTCCTGTTTTGCATTTTTAGACACACAGAGACAGACAGGCAGACAGACAGACAGACAGAAAGAGGCAGACAGAGAGAGGCAGACAGAGAGAGGCAGACAGACAGAGGCAGACAGACAGAGACAGACAGAAAGAGACAGACAGAAAGAGACAGACAGAAAGAGACAGACAGATAGAAAGAGACAGATAGAAAGAAAGAGACAGACAGAAAGGGACAGACAGATAGACAGAGACAGACAGACAGAGGTAGACAGACAGAGGGAGACAGACAGAGACAGACAGAAAGAGACAGACAGAAAGAGACAGACAGAAAGAGACAGACAGAAAGAAAGAGACAGATAGAAAGAAAGAGACAGACAGAAAGGGACAGACAGATAGACAGAGACAGACAGACAGAGGTAGACAGACAGAGGGAGACAGACACAGACAGACAGAGACTGGGAGAGAGACAGAGAGACAGTTACTATCCCGGGCAACGCCGGGTACTATAGCTAGTTCTTTATAACTCTCTAAGCCATAATTGCTTTACTTTTTAAGATACTGTAATTGGTGATCAACCTAACATATTGTAATGATCTAAAATGCAGCCTTCATTAACTGCCTAACTCCTGAGTGATTTTTTTTTTTCTTCCCCTTCGTCCATGAGCTATAATGATTTTCTTTCTAGCAACGTAGCCATATGAAAGCTTTTTGTTGGACGAGTTGTAGTTTTGAATGGCACCATTCATTTAACATGTAATGAACAAAAAAACAGGAATAAAAATTCCAAGTGAGATGAAATAGTGAAAAACTGCTAATCCACCATGAATTTTTTTTTGTTCCAACTGGTAGAATGAACACGAAACTTCCAGGAGATGATGGTGCACAAGTAGGATCAAATCCCATGCAAAGTAAGAAGTGAATATGGCACATTTCGGTCTTTTAGACCTTCTTCAGTGTCCGCTGGGCTTTATCTTAAAACGCTTCAGGATAAATTGCCTGCTTTTCCAGCAGTGGATACCGCAGTCTGCAATAATACTACTCGTCCATCCTGAAGCTTAACATAAAGCTTAACATAAAGCACAGCACACACTGATGAAATTCTAAAAGACCAAAATGTTGGTGCCTGTTTATCTTTGGATTTTGAAATAAATATCATTAATCTGCATATGAGTGCCAAGTTCACGTCTTACTTTTTTGGGTTTCAGTGTGGTATCCATTATTGTTTGGTAACAATGACCAGCCATGATGATTTTTTTTAGACCAATACAAATATAACATTCAAAACTTTTGTTCTCCCTTTTTTTCTTTTTAATATAATAGGTGTATGTAATATACAGTGGGCAAAACTGCTTGTCTATTGTCCTGTAGCCCATCTCAGTTTGCGCAGGTCTACAATTTTGTCACTGGTGTCCTTAGACAGCTCCTTAGTCTTGGCCATGGTGGAGAGCCTGCATTAGCACCTGGGCAAGTATCAGGGCCCTGGACACCTGGGGACCACACTCTCCGTCATCAATTCTGCACCCCAGGCCGGGCTCCGGTGACCACAGTTCTCAGGCCGCCGACACTTTAAACTCGCATTTGCACCCAGCGCTCACTGCTGAACGCTGTGTGCAGGTGCATTGAAGCTCATTTGTGGGGAATGTGCTCCCATCCCACAGATAAAGAGCCATTGCACAGCGCCAGCCAGCGTCCCCAAGCACAACTATTCCCTCCCTAGCTTTATGCCCCCCACACCTCACCTGTATGTTCCCCGATGAGCTGTATGTGTCCCTCTAGAGCTGTATGTGCCCCCGGAGCTTTCTGCTGCCCACCCCAGTAATGTGTATGCCCCCCAGAGCTGTATGCCACCCCAGTAACACATATGTCCCTAAGTAACACATATCCCTCCCAGTAATGTGTGGTCTCACAGTAATGTGAATACCCCTCAGTAACCTGTATGCCCGCCAGGGCCACCACTAGGAATTTCAGGGCCCCATACAATTTTTGGCCCCCTTGAGACTCCGGCCAGGCTCCACCCCAGCCCTACTTCTGCCCAGCTCAGCCTCCAACCTTCCACAGTCCACTGTTCTCTCTGGAAAAACTCCAATCTGCACTCCACTCCCTCCCCCTTCCACGGTCAGAGTAGTCATCATGTGACCAATCATTCATATGTGATTTTCATACTCAGGCCTAAGACACACGGCGTGAAAATCGGAGCAAGTGGAATGCAACAAAACATCGCATTCCACTCGGACCAATATTAACCTATGTGCCAGCACCCATGAGCAATTATTTTCTCAACCCTAATCGAACCGAGAAAACAGTCGCAGCATGCTGCGGGTGCAATGCGATCCTTGGTTCTCTCACACTCATTCAAGTCTATGGGGCGAGAGAAATATCATACTGCACTCGCATTACACTGGTGTACTGCGAGTGCAGGGCGAGAATGGCAATAGCCGGCTACGGAGGAGAGAGGGAGATAAATCCCTCCCTTTCCTCCACAGCGCTGGCTCTCCCCTCCACAGCATTGGCCCTCTCCTGCTCAGTGCTGGCCCTCCCCTCCTCAGTGCCAGCCCACCCCACGCAGTTGTGGTCTTATCGCACACTCGGACCTCAGTCACAATGACAGTCGCATGACACTCGGCTCCCGCTGTACTGCCAGCTTGAGCCGAGTGTCATGTAAGGATAGCAGTAGTCCCTGTGTGGCCCCAGCCTTAGAGTCATGTGATGCCGAGCTGCTTTTCCTTAATCTTTCACTTTTCAGTGAAAAAGAGAGCAGTAAGAAGAAAAGTTAATTGTCAGATGACCGTAAGTATGAAAATCACATGAGTGGAGTGGCCATGTGATGACTGCTGGAACCGGCAAGCAGAGCCGAATCCTGTCAGTGAGTATATTACACACTATTAGGATTGGCATGTTACAGGGCATAATTTTATAATTGAAGGGCTTGTGCAGATTTGAGATGAGGTGACTGCAGACTTCTGCATTCTCACAGCACTTGCACTGCACACTTTTAAGTTTCTCCCTTGCTAGTGGCAAGAGTGGACGGTCATATGAGCACAAGTATGCGATTTGTATACTTCTGGCCACATTCTGACTAGATGTGTCTGGCATCACGCAATTCATTTTCAGTGATCAAGGCCACGCATGTCTAGTCAGCACGTGACCACATCTATGTAAATCTCATAGTTGTGGTTTTGTGACCTCCCACTCTCACCACCGGCACCAGAGAATACTGCCAGCATGCAGTGTGCGCACTGTGAGAACTCAAAAGTCTGTAGTCACGTAGAGTGACAGAGTAAGTGCAGACACACTTCATAACAGTGGGACAACCCCTTCAATGCTCCTAACATTAAAAAACATAGTAACCCTTAAATTGGCAGATGGTGCAATACTTTATTAACACAGCCCTGTATAATGTAACCTTACAAGTTCTGAACTGTTACATTTATACAGGATCAGGATTTATAACAGCACAGGAAAACATCAACCGAAAGTTACCAGAGGTACAGAAATACATCACTAGGGCCCCCATTAGTACAGAAACACAGCATCAAAACCCTCATCAGTGCAGAAAGACATCACCAGAACCACCATAGGTACAGAAACAAAGAATCAAAATGCCCATCAGTACAGAAATACATCACCAGAACCACCATAAGTACAAAAATACATCACTAGACCCACCATAGGTGCAAAAACAAAACATCAAAATTTTTATCAGTAAAGAAATTCATCATCAGAACCACCAGCAGTACAGAAATACATCCATATAACCCCTATCAGTAAAGAAACAGCATCAAAACCCTCATCAGTACAGGAATACATCACAAGAATCAGTACACGGTTCATCAATTGTAATGTCAGGTCAGCTCTGTATATATATATGACATCAACCTAGAATTTCCAGTATGTCCTTAACAATGGTTAGAATATACTGGGAGTTGTAGTTATCAGTCCTTATCAGACCATACAAGAAACACAGTACTGGTGAGAATTAGTTAGTATCACAAATAAACATTTACAGTGGGTATGGAAAGTATTCAGACCCCTTTACATTTTTCACTCTTTGTTTCATTGCAGCCATTTGGTAAATTCAAAAAAGTTCATTTTTTTCTCAGTAATGTACAGTCATGGCCAAAAGTTTTGAGAATGCTACAAATATTAATTTTTACAAAGTCTACTGCTTAAGTTTTTCTAATGGCAATTTGCATATACTCAGAATGTCATAAAGAGTGATCAGCTTAACAGCAATTACTTGAAAAGTCAATATTGGCTAAGAAAATGAACTTTAACCCCCAAAGCACATTTCAACATCATTGCATTCCTGCCTTAAAAGGAGCAGCTAACATTGTTTTTGTTATTGTTCCATTAACACAGGTGTGGGTGTTGATGAGGACAGGGCTGGCGATCAATCAGTCATGATTAAGTAAGAATGACACCACTGGACACTTTAAAAGGAGGCTGGTGCTTGGTATCATTGTTTCTCTTCAGTTAACCATGGTTATCGCTAAAGAAACACGTGCAGCCATCATTGCTCTGCACAAAAATGGCCTAACAGGGAAGAGTATCGCAGCTACAAAGATTGCACCTCAGTCAACAATCTATCGCATCATCAAGAACTTCAAGGAGAGAGCTTCCATTGTTGCCAAAAAGGCTCCAGGGCGCACAAGAAGGACCAGCAAACGCCAGGACCGTATCTTAAAACTGTTTCAGCTGCAGGATCGGACTACTAGCAGTGCCGAGCTAGCTCAGCAATGGCAGCAGGCTGGTGTGAGTGCTTCTGCACGCACTGTGAGGCGGAGACTGCTTGAGCAAGGCCTGGTTTCAAGGAGGGCAGCAAAGAAGCCACTTCTCTCCAGAAAAAACATCAGGGACCGACTGATATTCTGCAAAAGGTACAGGGGGGACTGCTGAGGACTGGGGTAAAGTAATTTTCTCAGATGAATCCCCTTTTCGATTGTTTGGAACATCTGGAAAACAGCTTATTAGGAGAAGAAGAGGTGAGCGCTACTACCAGTCTTGTCTCATGCCAACTGTTAATCATTCTGAAATGATTCATGTGTGGGGTTGCTTCTCAGCCAAGGGAATCGGCTCACTCACAGTCTTGCCTAAAAACACAGCCATGAATAAAGAATGGTACCAGAATGTCCTCCAAGAGCAACTTCTTCCAACTGTCCAAGAGCAGTTTGGCGCCCAACAATGCCTTTTCCAGCATGATGGAGCACCTTGCCATAAAGCAAAGGTGATCACTAAATGGCTCATGGAACAAAACATAGAGATTTTGGGTCCATGGCCTGGAAACTCCCCAGATCTTAATCCCATTGAGAACTTGTGGGCAATCATCAAGAGACGGGTGGACAAACAAAAACCAACAAATTCTGCCTAAATGCAAGCATTGCTTATGCAAGAATGGACAGCTATCAGTCAGGATTTGATCCAGAAGTTGATTGAGAGCATGCCAGGGAGAATTGCAGAGGTCCTGAAGAATAAGGGTCAACACTGCAAATATTGACTTGCTGCATTAACTCATTCTAACTGTCAATATAACCTTTTGGTACTCATAATATGATTGCAATTATATTTCTGTATGTGATGTAAACATCAGATAAACACAATTAAAAACCAGAGGGCAACAGATCATGTGAAAATATAATTTTGGTGTCATTCTCAAAACTTTTGGCCATGACTGTACACTCTGCACCCCATCCCCCATCTTTGACAGAAAAAAACAAAAATGTAGAATTTTTTTCAAATTTATTAAACAAGAAAAACTGAAATATTACATGGTCATAAGTATTCAGACCCTTTGTTCAGCATTGAGTAGAGGCACCCTCCCTTTTGAGCTGGTACAGCCATGAGTCTTCTTGGGATCCTGGATTTGGGGATCCTCTGCCATTCTTCCTTGCAGATCCTCTCCAGTTCCATCAGGTTGGATGGTGAATGTTGGTGGACAGCCATTTTCAGGTCTCTCCAGAGATGCTCAATTCTGTTTAGGTCAGGGCACTGGCTGGGCCAGTCAAGAATGGTCACAGAGTTGTTCTGAAGCCACTCCTTTGTTATTTTAGCTGTGTGCAGGGTCATTGTCTTGTTGGAAGGAGAACCTTCGGCCAAGTCTGAGGTCCAGAGCACTCTGGAAGAGGTGTTCTTCCAGGATATCTCTGTACTTGGCCGTATTCACCTTTCCTTCAATTGTAACCAGTCGTCCTGTCCCTGCCCCCATAGCATGATGCTGCCATCACCATGTGTCACTGTGGGGATTTTATTGGGCAGGTGATGAGCAGTGCCTGGTTTTCTCCACACATACCACTTACAATTATCACCAAAACGTTCTATCTTCATCTCATCAGACCAGAGAATCTTATTTCTCAAAGTCTGGGAGTCCTTCATGTGTTTTTTTGCCAGCTTTCATATGTCTTGCACTGAGGAGAGGCTTCCATCAGGCCACTCTGCCATAAAGGCCCGGCTGGTGGAGGGCAGCAGTGATAACTGACTTTGTACAACTTTCTCCCATCTCCCTACTGCATCTCTGGAGCTCAGCTACTGTGATCTTGGGGCTCTCCTTTACCTCTCTCACCAAGGCTCTTCTCCCACGATTGCTCAGTTTGGTTGGACGGCCAGGTCTAGGAAGAGTTCTGGTGGTACCAGAGCCAAAAGGCTGCAATAAAACAAAGAGTGGAAAATTTAAGGGGGTCTGAATACTTTCCGTACCCACTGTACATCCAGGTACCTAATAGATGACCTTGTCTCTGAAGAGTCGTTCTTTTTCTTTTCTTTATCTTGTCCAGATGCCATGATGAATTTTTATGGCCACAGCTCGTCTCTGCAGACTTCCATCTTCTCTACTTGTCTGCAGCATATCCCGACACGATGCCTGAAAAATAAGAGTGTCATTTATAATGTCCCTGAATAAAAATATCTGCCCCACACTGCGCTCCTGAAAAAATCATTAACCCTCATTGTGTTCCCTGCACAAAACATGACGCACACAGTCCTTCTTATGGTACGTGCCCTCCACACTGTCCTCTCCTTTCCATATTGGGCCTCTCTTCACACTCCTCTCCACTCTACCCAGTCTTTATTCTGTGCTATTTTTCTCGTCCCATACGGTCATATAACAACCTCCATAGTCATCACCTCCTTGCTTTCCATACTATGACTGCACCATTCCCCTCCTCATACTGTGTCCGCACCAATCCCCCCTCTCCTCATACTGTACGCACCCATGCCTCCTCACTACTCATACTGTTTCTACACCCATCCCCCCTCTCATGCTGTGTCTGCACCCATCCCCCCTCACCTATTATACCGTGTTCACACACATCCCCCCTCACTTTTCATACTGTGTCCGCACCCATCCCCCTCACGTTTCATACTGTGTCTGCACCCATCCTCCCCTCACATTTTAAACTGTGTCTGCACCCATCCCCCTCACTTTTCATACTATGTCTGCACTCATCCTTCCCTCACATTTTATACTGTGTTCACACCCATCCTCCCCTCACATATTATACTGTCTGCACTCATTCTCCCCTCACATTTTATACTGTGTCTGCACCCATCCCCCTCAGTTTTCATACTGTGTCCGCACCCATCCCCTCTCACATTTTATGCTGTGTCTGCACCCATCCTCCCCTCACATTTTGTACTGTGTCCGCACCCATCCCCCTCACATTTTATACTATGTCTGCACCCATCCCCCTCACTTTTCATACTGTGTCTGCACCCATCCCTCTCACTTCCTTCCTATACTATGTCCGCACCCATCCCCCTCACTTCCCATACGGTGTCTGCACCAATCCTCCCTCACTTTTTATACTGTAGCCGCACCCATCCTAGCCTTATGCTCCCAATACTGTCTTTAAATTAAACCCATGGTTCCCCATACTCCTCCTCCATTCGGTCCCCATACTATGTGTGCACTTATAACCCCCTTGCTCCCAATTCTGGGTTCTCAAATGGCCCCATTTGCTCCACATACACACCCCCTCCCCCTGTCCCCTAATTACAATCAATCTTGGTGTCTTCAGTTGCATTGGAGCACTTTCCACCAGCTCTATTCGCGCCTTTGCAGTGCCGACTGACGTCAGCAGCGTGATCAGCTGACCGGCTCACAATGCTGATGTCACCGGGTCAAGGCTTGTACTGGCGTCTAATAGACGCCATTATAGTGATCCCTGGGAGCCAGCTCTGCAGATTCTGTGACCGCGGTCAGCTTGACAGCGGCTCAGAGAATGTCTGACTCCCAGGCAGCTTCTGGTAGACACCGTGGACCCCTGCATCAGGCACCCCCTACCAGCTGCGCCCGCCTGCCTCCTCTACATATGGCTCTGGGGCCCAGTGAGTAGAAGAATGAAAGAGGAGGGGCCTGGGATGCCAGCCTGTCAGGATCCTCCTGTGTGATTCTGCTCACCGGGTCACCCTCTGACGCGCATCTCCCTCCCCAAGCCCCACCTCCCTCAGTGACCCGATCTCCAGTCCGTCCAGCACATGGCTAATTTGCATGCTCCACCCCGTTGCATGCAAATTATCCATCTATAGTAGCCGAAGCCACACTGCTGGGCCCCTCTGCTGTGGCTGTGACTGGGGCACGGTGAGGAGGGGGGTCTGGTGGTCCTGGGGCTTAATACAGCTAAGTAATTACCCCAGGCTTTGCTGGCCCCAGCCTCTTCACAGGGCCCGGTACACCAGTCACAGTAGTAATGCCCTGATGGCGGCCCTGATGCCCGCCCGGTAATGTGTATGCCCCCCAATAATGTCTATGCCCCCAGCCCCTCCTATGATGTATATACTGTAGCCCCCAGCCCCTCCTGTGATGTATATTCTGTAGCCCCCAGACCCCCTCCTGTGTTATATATTCTGTAGCCCCAAGTCCCTTCTTTGATATATATTCTGTAGCCCTAGCCCCTCCTATGATGTATATGTGGCACCCTTGAGCCTTCAGGCGCCACAGGGTACTGCACCCTCATTAGGGTGTAGTACTCATTCTGGGTCCAGGGAATGTTTGTACCGGTTTCCATCACACAAACATACAGTAACAATGGGTTGTCCTCCCCAATGGGGACCGGGCCAGGGTCGGATCACAGTAGGGGATCACTACAGCGGTGGGTTTACAGAACGCCACCGCACCAGGGGCTCCCCAGATCCACTGGACTGTGAACTCAGGGTCAGGGAGCAGCAACCACCAGGGGGAATGAGGAGCAGACAGTGGGAAGAGCAGGTTAACTTGGTGAGATCAGTAAACAAGCCGGTGGCAGCGACTGATGGCAACAGCTCAGAACACACAACACAACTACAACAAGGAGAGACCAGCTACAGACACAGAGCAGAGCGGATCTGCCTCAAGCAGCTCTGTGGGCCAAGGCGTACAACACAGTCGCTGGGGAGAAGCAGGGCAGCTGCTTCCACAGGACTGGTGCTGTTGGGATACAGAATCCTAGGGAAGGCATACTTCACGTTGTCTACCAACTCTTCAAGGGTCGCGGGGAATGGCTTGAACAGTAACCGGACCCGTCCCACAAGTCTGCAGCAATTAGCATATAGGATCCGGGGTTAAGGATGGCCCCATAATGGAACCGCGCTATCAGCATACAGAATGGGACACTTTACTGACACCGGGACCCTCAAGTGCTTCACGCCACGGGGGTCCGATAACTAGCGCATCAAAGGAGAAAAGGGCTCACAGGCTGACACACACACCGGACTTGACCTTTCACAGATCCGTGATCGGCTGGTGCCCATTGTGGCAGAGAACGGTACCCTGGGCAGCGTCTGAAAGACTTGTGAGTAAAAATACCTGGAACTGCAGCCCCTGTCTCTGCCTCTTCTTTAACCGGTGCCATTGCCCAGCGTTGCGGCGCCAACGGGGACTACCACCAAACCCCCACCATCCTCCCTGCCACCCTCAAATCCTCCTTCCTGTATGCCTCGGGGCAACGGAACTGGGCCAGGCCACCCAGTAACAACGCAGAGGATCTGCACCCCCGGCCCGGCGACGAGTAGGTTAAAAACACCTACATATATACTATGTAGTCCTCAGTCCCCTGTAATATATATACTGTAGCTCTCAGCCTCCCATGTGATGCATATATACTGTAGCCCCGAGCCCCTCCTGTGATATATATACTGTAGCCCCCAACCCCTCCTGTGATGTATATACTGTAGCCTCCAGCCACTCCTGCGGTATATAAACGGTAGACCCCAGCCCTCTTGTGATTTATATACTGTAGTCCCCAGCAGCTCCTGTGATATATATACAGCAGTGTCAGTGTGAACTGTGCATGGCCATGGCTGTTAGTGACGGCCATCACACAGCACAGCACGGACAACCACTTGCCCAGAAGGAGCTGGATGGAGGCAAGCAGAGAGGTAAGTGAGGCTGCTGCCGGCTTCACCATTTTAAAAATATATTTAATGTGTCTGTGTACATGTATGATGTGTATGTCAGCGTTCAAGTTGGAGTGATTTTGGGCGGTGTTCGAGTCGTTCGACGAACTCAAACGATTTGCTTAAAGCTCGGCAGTTCAAGTTACGTTCGATAACGGTTCGATCACCAAAAAGTGTAGCTAGTTACTAGCTGGCTTTTCACTGTAATAGTGTGAGTCACTGTGAATCATGATATTATCAAATTCAGCGTATAGTGTGCGGGGGGGACGGGGTTTAGATCAGTGCTGCTGCTGAGTGCTGAAAGAATGGCGATACACATTTATTTATTTTTTTTTACCTAACCGCGCGTACAATGGCGTGGGCCAGGCTGTCAGCCAATCACAGACATACACGCAAAGCAAAGTAGATTTTTGCCAGGCAAGCAAGGGCATTTGTCATAGGCTGTGCATGTTACATGTCCTTGCCCTATAAGACCCGGCCCTTTTCCCCGTCGCCACCATTATCTCTCTGCTGCGGGTGGGTGACAGTCACCGCTCCCACTGCTGCTGCTGCTGTGTGTGCTATAGACATACAGTGCAATCTACAGATTGCTTTAGGGATTAGGGACTACTTGTAATTTCAGCCCTTTCCAGGGCTGCATTACAGCCGTTCATAGCCATTGTTGCTAGGCAGGTCTGTGCCAACGCTGTGCAGGGGTTTATATAACAGCATCTGGCTACATCAGCTCAGGCAATTCCTTGGGGCATTGTTTCATTGGCAGGGATAGAAAGTGAGGCTTCCTTTGCTGACAAACTAGCTACAGCACCTGTGCATGCTACACACCTCAACATTTTTGCTTTGCAATTCTAATTGCACAAAATGCTGACACTTTTAGGGGCATAGTAAAAGTGTCTGGGATACTAACTTAGTGTTCCTCTGCTGCCAAGCAAGGTACACCACCTCTGCATTCTACACACCTCTCCATTTTTGCTATACAATTTTAATTGCAAACAGTGTGGACACTTTTAGGGGCATAGTAAAAGTGTCTGGGATACTGACTTAGTGTTCCTCTGCTGCCAAGCAAGGTACACCACCTCTGCATTCTACACACCTGTCCACTTTTGCTACGCAATTTTAATTGCAATCAGTGCTGACACTTTTAGGGGCATAGTAAAAGTGTCTGGGATAGTCAGTGTTGGTTCTTCAGCTGTCAATAAAGCTAGACCACCTCTGCAATCTACACCACCTCTCCATTATTGCTACGACATTTTAAGTGTCCAATTTGTTCACAAACAAAATGAATGGCAAAAGGACAGATGCTGGTGGAAAGGGGAACAGGTGTGTTGGAAAGGGAAAAAAGTTTGTGTCCGTGGGTTAGGTGGTAAAGCTATAGTAACATCTGCTGAAGAAAGGCCATCTTCCAGCAAAAGTAACATGTCTACTACTTTCCGTGGACAATCTGATGTGATCCCTTTTTTACGGAACCAAACAACTCTAACAAAGGTAGGTGATGCACAAAAAACGAACATGCTTGAATGGATCGCAAGTGCTCCAACAAGTGGCCTCTCCTCCACCTCAGCTTCAACATCCAAAAAAATCCAGTCCTCTGAGTTGTCACCCCAATCGCACTTGCTTTCTACCAGCTCTCAAGTCTCCACCCACCCTGCAGAGTATGGTGTAATAGAGATGGGTGAGTCTGCAGAGCTGTTCAGTCCCACTATAGCCTGGGAATCAGAGGTCTGCTCCAAAGCTACTGTGAGTACAGACCAGGAAATTATCTGCAGTGATGCCCAAAAGCTTTGTGAGTCAGATTCAGGCCCTGATGACCAAGTTTCTGAGCATAATGTAGACCCTCATTCCCAATCTGTAACTCCTCTTGGTGGAGACAATGAGGAACATACTGATGATGATGAGACTCAGATACCTGATTGGAATGACAACTTAACTATTCAGTCAGGGCAGGAAGAGGTTAGGTCTGAGTGTGAGGGGAGTGCAAACACACAGGTTGATGATGAGGTTGTAGATTCCACTTACTGTCAACCCACAGTCAGGCACTCGAGGAGGTCAGCAGAGGCGGTAGAGGAGGATGCGACTGACGACGAGGTTAGCGTGCGCCTTCCTGGACACACACGGAGTACTGGAAGCACGTCAACAACTGCATCCTCAGCCACAACTCTGCCTCTGAGCACAAGTCATGGTGGCTCTGCAGGTCACATGGGCTCTAATACTTGCCTAGCCTGGTCCTTTTTTGACATCGCAAAGGATTTCCCAACTCATGTCATCTGTAAGATTTGTCGCCATTCTGTAAGTAGAGGCCAAAAACTCACTAGTTTGACTACTTCGTCCATGAACCGTCACATGAATAACAAGCATAAGTCCCAGTGGGAAGCTCACTGTGCTACAATGCGGCCTACCGGAGCGAGACAACCACCGTCTGACCCTTCACATGCATCTGCACGCTCTTCATCCTCTATGACTGTGGGGACAGCTGTCACACATGCTTTGCGACGCAGACATTCCACTTCTTTAACCGCAACAGGCAGTGTGATTGGCAGGTCATCAGTTGTTTTGGAAGGGGAAACAGGTGCTGGTGTAGAGCTTTCTCAGACATCGAGAGCACCAACTTTGGATGAAGACAACATCATGTCTCCGCCTGCACTTTCCTCACAGACCAGCAGTTTTCCAGGGACACCCTACTCAACGCCGTCTCCGCACAGCAGCCAGATCTTGGTCCCTCAGATGTGGACAAATAAAAGACCATTTCCTCCTAGCCATGACAAAGCTAAGAGATTGACTTTCACCCTCTGCAAGCTGTTGGCTACAGAAATGCTGCCTTTCCGCCTGGTGGACACAGAGGATTTTCGAGACCTTATGTCCGCCACTGTGCCCCAGTACCAGATGCCCAGTCGCCACTACTCCTTCAAGAAAGGCGTGCCTGCGCTATACCAGCATGTCACACACAACATCACCGCTTCCTTGAGAAACTCTGTGTGTGACAGGGTGCATTTCACCACCGATACTTGGACAAGTAAGCATGGACAGGGGCGTTACATGTCGCTGACTGGGCACTGGATAACTATGGTGAGAGATGGGGAAGGGTTTGCTGTACAAGTCTTGCCGTCCCCACGAGTTGTGCGTCAATCCTCTGTATGTTTAAGTACCTCCACTGCTTCTGCCTCCTCAACCTCATCTGTGTCCTCCACCTTCGCCCAAAGCCTGTCTGGTCAGGCCACCCACGTTGTAACTGCACACAAGGAATCCTGCACACCTCCTTACTCTGCTGGCAGCAGAGCTTAACAGCATCAGGCGGTCTTTACGTTGAAATGTCTGGGAAATAAGAGTCACACAGCTGAGGAGTTGTGGTCAGCTCTGGAGAACGAGTTTAGTAAATGGTTGTCTCCACTCAACCTGCAGCCTGGGAAGGCCGTGTGTGACAATGCTGCAAACCTGGGTGCGGCCCTGCGCCGGGGCAAGGTGACACACGTGCCTTGTATGGCTCGCGTGTTGAACCTTGTTGTCCAGCAATTTTTAACCCACTATCCCGGCCTAGATGGGCTTCTGTACAGGGCACGGTCACTCTCTGCTCACTTACGCCATTGAAACGGCGCAGCTGAGTAACTTGCATTGCTCCAGAAGTCTTTCAGCCTGACGGTTCACCGCCTGAAATGCGATCGACTCTCCACATGTTGCAACGACTGTGGCAGCACAACAGAGCCCTGGTGCAATACGTTATGACGTATATCCTGGGCCAACGAGATGCAGAGGTGGGGCAGATCACGCTGATGGAGTGGTCTCAGATCAAGGACCTATGCACCCTTCTGCACAGTTTCGACATGGCGACGAATATGTTTAGCGCTGACAATGCCATTATCAGCATGACAATTCCAGTCATTTACATGCTGGAGCACACGCTAAACAGTATTCAGAGTCAGGTGGTGGGACAAGAGGAAGGGGAGGAAGTACAGGAGGATTCATATGCGAAAGGAATACCAAGATCTACTAGGTCCAGACGTTCAGCATCACCAAGGCGGCAGGCATGGGACGGTGGGGGAGACCGATTAACAAGGGCGCATGGTAGCAGCCAAACTGTTGAGGAAGGTGCAGGAGCCCATGAAGAAATAGAGGACGAACTGGCAATGGGCATGGAAGACTCAGCAGATGAGGGAGACCTTGGTCAAATTTCGGTTGTTCGAGGTTGGGGGAGATGTCAGAGGAAGGAAGCACGGTTATCACCTCGCCGCCACAAACACAGCAAGGATTTGGTCCACATGGATGCGCAAGATACATGAGCGCCGTCTTGCTGCACTACCTACAACATGACCCTCGGATTGTCCAAATTAGAAGTAATGCTGACTACTGGGTTGCCACACTGTTAGATCCCCGGTACAAGTCAAAATTTGCCGAAATAATTCCAGCCATATAAAGGGACGCACGTATGTAGGAGTATCAGCAGAAGCTGTTAGGCAATCTTAGATCTGCTTTTCCACTAAACACCAGTGCTGCACAGAGTGAATCTCCAAATTGTAACTTGCCAAGCATGGCACTGCCTCGTCATCATCAGTCAAACTGTACCAGCAACACCGTATCTGGTTGTAACATCAATTTTAATGAATCGTTTTAGAATTTTTTTAGACCATCCTTTGCAAGGCCACAAGAGACAAGAAGTCTGACACATAGTCAATGGCTGGAGAGGATGATACAGGAGTATTTCCAATTGAACATCGATGCCATGACTGTGCAACTGGAGCCTTGATCATTTTGGGCTTCCAATCTTGAAAAATGGCCTGAGCTCGCCACTTACGCCTTGGAGATCTTGTCGTGTCCTGCAGCCAGCGTTGTCTCTGAACGTGTCTTCAGTGCTGCTGGGTGTGTGCTGACAGATAAGCGCAAGCGTCTGTTCAGTGACAATGTGGACAGACTAACGTTCCTCAAGATGAACAAGTCATGGATCAGCAAGGACTTTGCTACCCCTGTGCCATCCTGGGGAGAGTAAAGGCTAGCGTATTTTTGAATGTGCTTGATGCAAATCAACATGTCAAGTTTGCAACTGGGGCACAAGTGATGCCACTGAAGTGGTGTGTGTGGCCCAATTTTTGGAAAAAAAGGGAGACTCTGCTTGGAGTCCCCTTGCTGTGTTTTTAAAAATGTTCCAAGATGAACAAGTCATGGTTCAGCAAGGACTTTGCTACCCCTGTGTCATCCTGGGGAGAGTAAAGGCTGGCGTATTTTTGAATAAGCTTGATGCAAATCAACATGTCAAGTTTGCTACTGGGGCACAAGTGATGCCACTGAAGTGGTGTGTGTGGCCCAATTTTTGGAAAAAGGGAGACTCTGCTTGGAGTCCCCTTGCTGTGTTTTACATGATTTTAGAAGAACATGACATGCCTATATCTGTGTCTCCTCCTCCTTTTACTCGTCTATCTCTTTTCTTTCAGCATGAGTATATGTCCTTGTCACTTTTCCATGTGTGTGTGGTGTCTTGTGAGTTGTTTGTCACCTTTTGGACACCTTAGAACAGACCTGGGCAAGGGGCGGCCCGCGGGCCACATCCGGCCCGCCTACTGTCTGTGACCGGCCCGCCCATTAGATCAGAGATGGAGACGTGGTGCTGCTTTTCCTGCCGACAGGAACTTTTCAAATGACACACACGCGCTGTACTGCCGACATCAGAGCGCGCGTGTCACAGAGAATGCTGCCGGACAGGGAACAGAGGACAGATTCCTGCGTTCCACTGCTACACTGTGCGGAGCTTCAGGATCGGTCCTCTGTTCCCTGCGGCAGCTTTCTCTGTGACACACGCGCGCCCTGATGTCGGCAGTACAGCACGTGTGTGTCATTTGAAAAGTTCCCGCCCGGCAGGAGAAGCGGCACCAGTCGGTGCCTGGACAGAGAGACGCAGCGGCGGGGGCAGGGGCCGTACAAGAACAACAGCGGCGCAGCCAGGGCCCATTCCAGGGAAGAAGCAGCTCAGCGGGGAACCTGTACGGTGGTGCCTGAGGAGGGCGAGGGGAGTGGTCACTAATAACCTGAGGGGGAGGGGAAGGGGGAGGGGGGGTAACAGAGGGGGGGTAACAGATTCCTGCGTTCCGCTGCTACACTGTGCGGAGCTTCAGGATCGGTCCTCTGTTCCCTGCGGCAGCTTTCTCTGTGACACACGCGCGCCCTGATGTCGGCAGTACAGCACGTGTGTGTCATTTGAAAAGTTCCCGCCCGGCAGGAGAAGCGGCACCAGTCGGTGCCTGGACAGAGAGACGCAGCGGCGGGGGCAGGGGCCGTACAAGAACAACAGCGGCGCAGCCAGGGCCCATTCCAGGGAAGAAGCAGCTCAGCGGGGAACCTGTACGGTGGTGCCTGAGGAGGGCGAGGTGAGTGGTCACTAATAACCTGAGGGGGAGGGGAAGGGGGAGGGGGGGTAACTGGTGTAATATTTGGGTGTAGTGATGTAGTATATGGGAATGTAATGATGTAGTTTTACAGGGGCAGTATATAGTGCTGTAATGCATTACAGGGGCAGTATATAGTGCTGTAATGTATTACAGGGGCAGTATATAGTGCTGTAATGTATTACAGGTGCAGTATATAGTGCTGTAATGTATTACAGGGGCAGTATATAGTGATGTAATGTATTACAGGTGCAGTATATAGTGCTGTAATGTATTACAGGGGCAGTATATAGTGCTGTAATGCATTACAGGGGCAGTATATAGTGCTGTAATGCATTACAGGTGCTGTATATAGTGCTGTAATGCATTACAGGGGCATTATATAGTGCTGTAATGCATTACAGGGGCATTATATAGTGCTGTGATGTATTACAGGTGCAGTATATAGTGCTGTAATGTATTACAGGGGCAGTATATAGTGATGTAATGTATTACAGGAGCAGTATATAGTGCTGTAATGCATTACAGGGGCAGTATATAGTGCTGTAATGTATTACAGGTGCAGTATATAGTGCTGTAATGCATTACAGGGGCAGTGTATAGTGCTGTAATGCATTACAGGTGCAGTATATAGTGCTGTAATGCATTACAGGTGCAGTATATAGTGCTTTAATGTATTACAGGGGCAGTATATAGTACTGTAATGTATTACAGGGGCAGTATATAGTGCTGTAATGCATTACAGGTGCTGTATATAGTGCTTTAATGTATTACAGGGGCAGTATATAGTGCTGTAATGCATTACAGGTGCTGTATATAGTGCTTTAATGTATTACAGGTGCAGTATATAGTGCTGTAATGCATTACAGAGGCAGTGTATAGTGCTGTAATGCATTACAGGTGCAGTATATAGTGCTGTAATGTATTACAGGTGCAGTATATAGTGCTGTAATGTATTACAGGGGCAGTATATAGTGCTGTAATGTATTACAGGTGCAGTATATAGTGCTGTAATGTATTACAGGGGCAGTATATAGTGCTGTAATGCATTACAGGGGCAGTATATAGTGATGTAGTGTATTACAGGTGCAGTATATAGTGCTGTAGTGTATTACAGGTGCAGTATATAGTGCTGTAATGTATTACAGGTATAGTATATAGTGATGTAGTGTGTGCATATATATATATATGTATATATATATATATATATATATATATATATATATATATATATTTACAGTGCCTACAAGTAGTATTCAACCCCCTGCAGATTTAGCAGGTTTGAAAAGATGCAAATAAGTTGGAGCCTGCAAACTTCAAACAAGAGCAGGATTTATTAACAGATGCATAAATCTTACAAACCAACAAGTTATGTTGCTCAGTTAAATTTTAATAAATTTTCAACATAAAAGTGTGGGTCAATTATTATTCAACCCCTAGGTTTAATATTTTGTGGAATAACCCTTGTTTGCAATTACAGCTAATAATCGTCTTTTATAAGACCTGATCAGGCCGGCACAGGTCTCTGGAGTTATCTTGGGCACTCAAAGAATTGAAAAAACGAAAGTATTGATGCTTGTCAATGCCAATTTTTATTTTTCATGCAAAGGTTTGTGCTATGACGTTTCGGCCATACAATTCTGGCCTTTATCAAATAAATGTGCTGGAACAAAGGAAAAAAGAAAAATACAATATCAAATCTCATATACATATACAGTTGATTTTACACATACAGTCAATTATACACGTAGTGCATGTAACAAAAATTCGGCCAATGTTTTTTGGCGTTTTTAGAACTATACGTATAACAAACAGAAAACCTAATGTACAATAGTATAAATTATCAATTCATGATCGTACAATTGAGAGACCCTAATATACATGACATACATGTAAAAAAGGATTATATAGAAAATACGTACCACAGGAAACGTATATGTGGTTAAACTGGTAGAACTAAGTTCACATATGTTGATCAGTGGTACCCTAGTGATCAACCTGAAGTGAAAAACAAACCCATCTTAGGAATATTATAGATATTTCATGTATACATATATGAAAGGGACCATAAGGAAAATACATGAAATCAGTAACAAAATTTACCTTTGCTATTCTCGATGTGAAATGTCTCTTAGAGACCCAGAT
This sequence comes from Anomaloglossus baeobatrachus, assembly GCF_048569485.1. Lineage (NCBI taxonomy): Eukaryota > Metazoa > Chordata > Amphibia > Anura > Aromobatidae > Anomaloglossus > Anomaloglossus baeobatrachus. The sequence goes on from NC_134354.1 coordinate 214,467,988, forward strand.
GTTCACTAACAAGCTGTGGTGTATGGTCCGCTATAACACTTGAGATACACAAAGAGTGATAGGAATTAAATTGGAACCACCATCTGGTGAAAAAAAGTAATGATTCTGAAAAAACTGGGGGGGGGGGGGGGGGAGAGGGAAAAAAGGTCAGGCAGGGCTTAGTCCAGATTCAGTCACCATGTTGGGCGCAGTAAGAAATGTAGTATTACCTTAGTCAACGTCATTTAACCTCTCAAGGGGCTCATACTCGTGTTGTTACTGTGCTATGGGACCAAGTTCCTTCAAATATGAAGAGTAAAACATGAAGAGTAAAAGGCTGACAGAGAAACATGGAAGGAATGAAACATATATGAACAGGATAGGATTTTCATCACTCACCACTGTGTGTGTTGAAATTTAATCCTTGGTGTACTTTTAAGGATCCTTTAGGAAATATCTCCTTGTGTGTCTATAAGTTTTTGTACGATATATTAAAAAATGATGATTAACCTCTCTACACCAGGGGTGTCAATAAATCCCTGTTCATTACCTGGATAGGTCAGATGCAGTGGTGATTCAGTGGAAATCCACTGTCAGTAATCCTGTAGGTCCTGTATCTACAGCCCCCCAGTGAGGATCTGTAGGAATTATATTAAAAAATGATTAACCTCTCTATGCCAGGGGTATTAATTAATCCCTATTCATTACCTGGATAGGTCAGATGCAGTGGTGGTTCAGTGGAAATACACTGTCAGTAATCCTGTAGGTCCTGTATCTATAGCCCCCTTGTGAGGATCTGTAGGAATTGTATAATCAATAAACATGTCATAGTGAATCCTGCAAAAGTGAGGAGGGAAAAACCCCTATCTGTTACCTGAATACGTAATTGCAGTGGTGATTCCGTGGGGATGAAAGCTGCGTGATGACCGGAGGGTACCGGCGGGTGTGTGGCGGCCGCCATTTAAAGCTAAAACATGTACACAGGAAATCCTGTGAATGACACGCTGCGCCGTCCGTGGAACGCATCAGCGCGCAGGCGCAGGGGGCATCCCAGTCAGGAACGCCCCCCCGCGCATGCGCACAAGCGGACCACATGCGGCGTAATGCCGGACGTGGAACAGGAGCGCGCGCCAGGTTGGACGCGCGCCCATGCCCCACACACGGCATGTGAGAGTGAATGGGGCGTGATACCCTTGTATGACTGACGCTAGCGCGGGCACGAGTCTAGGTCCCCCGCGGCCGCGCACGCATGCGTACATACTCAGGATGAGTGTATACAGTACGAAGATACAGTAAGGTGAAGACGGAGTGATCCATAGGTGAACGTGATGTGGTGATGACGTGACATCCGTGTTGGTATATTAAGGTGCCTAGGGAATAAAAGAAAAAGTGATTAGTCTTATGGAGTAATAATATAAGATAATAAAAAACTGTCTAAAAGCCCCTAAAAGCCTGCCTATAAAATCCAATAGTAAGTATCCCCTATAACCCCAATAAATTCAATTAAATTCTCAGGTCCCTTATTACATATAAAGTTCTACTTAGACTAATAAGACACCTCATATTCACGATTGAGGCCATTGGGCTCGAGTGTCTGTAGAGTATAAATCCAAAAGGATTCCCTCTCTTTCAGTTTTAAGATCCTATTGCCTCCCCTCCTACTAACCGGGATATGCTCAATCACCTGATAGCGCAATTGCGATACCGAGTGGCCTGCCTTCATAAAATGCGCCGGGATTGGTAGAAGTTCATATTTACATCGAATAGTAGACTTGTGTTTACTAATTCGGTCTCGGATATGTTGGGTGGTCTCCCCAACATACCCGAGACCGCACGGACACTTAATGAGATAGATCACGTATGACGAATCGCATGTAAAAAAGTCCTGGAGATGGAAAATTCTACCCGTGCGAGGATGAGAGAAAGAGCTACCTTTCGTCATATTCGAACATTGCATACAATGTAAACATGGGAAATTGCCCTTGTTTACATTGTATGCAATGTTCGAATTAGTCTAAGTAGAACTTTCACCTATGGATCACTCCGTCTTCACCTTACTGTATCTTCGTACTGTATACACTCATCCTGAGTATGTACGCATGCGTGCGCGGGCCGCGGGGACCTAGACTCGTGCCCGCGCTAGCGTCAGTCATACAAGGGTATCACGCCCCATTCACTCTCACATGCCGTTTGTGGGGCATGGGCGCGCGTCCAACCTGGCGCGCGCTCCTGTTCCACGTCCGGCATTACGCCGCATGTGGTCCGCTTGTGCGCATGCGCGGGGGGCGTTCCTGACTGGGATGCCCCCTGCGCCTGCGCGCTGATGCGTTCCACGGACGGCGCAGCGTGTCATTCACAGGATTTCCTGTGTACATGTTTTAGCTTTAAATGGCGGCCGCCACACACCCGCCGGTACCTCCGGTCATCACGCAGCTTTCATCCCCACGGAATCACCACTGCAATTACGTATTCAGGTAACGGATAGGGGTTTTTCCCTCCTCACTTTTGCAGGATTCACTATGACATGTTTATTGATTATACAATTCCTACAGATCCTCACAAGGGGGCTATAGATACAGGACCTACAGGATTACTGACAGTGTATTTCCACTGAACCACCACTGCATCTGACCTATCCAGGTAATGAATAGGGATTAATTAATACCCCTGGCATAGAGAGGTTAATCATTTTTTAATATAATTCCTACAGATCCTCACTGGGGGGCTGTAGATACAGGACCTACAGGATTACTGACAGTGGATTTCCACTGAATCACCACTGCATCTGACCTATCCAGGTAATGAACAGGGATTTATTGACACCCCTGGTGTAGAGAGGTTAATCATCATTTTTTAATATATCGTACAAAAACTTATAGACACACAAGGAGATATTTCCTAAAGGATCCTTAAAAGTACACCAAGGATTAAATTTCAACACACACAGTGGTGAGTGATGAAAATCCTATCCTGTTCATATATGTTTCATTCCTTCCATGTTTCTCTGTCAGCCTTTTACTCTTCATGTTTTACTCTTCATATTTGAAGGAACTTGGTCCCATAGCACAGTAACAACACGAGTATGAGCCCCTTGAGAGGTTAAATGACGTTGACTAAGGTAATACTACATTTCTTACTGCGCCCAACATGGTGACTGAATCTGGACTAAGCCCTGCCTGACCTTTTTTCCCTCTCCCCCCCCCCCCCAGTTTTTTCAGAATCATTACTTTTTTTCACCAGATGGTGGTTCCAATTTAATTCCTATCACTCTTTGTGTATCTCAAGTGTTATAGCGGACCATACACCACAGCTTGTTAGTGAACATCTGGGTCTCTAAGAGACATTTCACATAGAGAATAGCAAAGGTAAATTTTGTTACTGATTTCATGTATTTTCCTTATGGTCCCTTTCATATATGTATACATGAAATATCTATAATATTCCTAAGATGGGTTTGTTTTTCACTTCAGGTTGATCACTAGGGTACCACTGATCAACATATGTGAACTTAGTTCTACCAGTTTAACCACATATACGTTTCCTGTGGTACGTATTTTCTATATAATCCTTTTTTACATGTATGTCATGTATATTAGGGTCTCTCAATTGTACGATCATGAATTGATAATTTATACTATTGTACATTAGGTTTTCTGTTTGTTATACGTATAGTTCTACAAACGCCAAAAAACATTGGCCGAATTTTTGTTACATGCACTACGTGTATAATTGACTGTATGTGTAAAATCAACTGTATATGTATATGAGATTTGATATTGTATTTTTCTTTTTTCCTTTGTTCCAGCATATTTATTTGATAAAGGCCAGAATTGTATGGCCGAAACGTCATAGCACAAACCTTTGCATGAAAAATAAAAATTGGCATTGACAAGCATCAATACTTTCGTTTTTTCAATTCTTTGAGTGCCCGAGCTACTTCTTGTAACATTGACTTTTTTCTCGGAGGCACCTAAATTATTGTGAGCCAGATTCTATGCTATATATTCTGGAGTTATCTTGGCCCACTGCTCCATGCAGATCTTCTCCAAGTTTTCTAGTTCTTTGGGTGTCTCATGTGGACTTTAATCTTGAGCTCCTTCCACAAGTTTTCAATTGGGTTAAGGTCAGGAGACTGACTAGGACACTGCAACACCTTGATTTTTTCTCTCTTGAACCAGGCCTTGGTTTTCTTGGCTGTGTGCTTTGGGTCGTTGTCTTGTTGGATGATGAAATGACGACCCATCTTAAGATCCTTGATGGAGGAGCGGAGGTTCTTGTCCAAAATCTCCAGGTAGGCCATGCTATCCATCTTCCCATGGATGCGGACCAGATGGCAAGGCCCCTTGGCTGAGAAACAGCCCCACAGCATGATGCTGCCACCACCATGCTTGACTGTAGGGATGGTATTCTTGGGGTCGTATTCAGTGCCATCCAGTCTCCAAACGTCACGTGTGTGGTTGGCACCAAAGATCTCGATCTTGGTCTCATCAGACCAGAGAACCTTGAACCAGTCTGTCTCAGAGTCCTCCAAGTGATCATGAGCAAACTGTAGACGAGCCTTGACATGACGCTTTGAAAGTAAAGGTACCTTACGGGCTCGTCTGGAATGGAGACCATTACGGTGGAGTACGTTACTTATGGTATTGACTGAAACCAATGTCCCCACTGCCATGAGATCTTCCCGGAGCTCCTTCCTTGTTGTCCTTGGGTTAGCCTTGACTCTTCGGACAAGCCTGGCCTCGGCACGGGTGGAAACTTTCAAAGGCTGTCCAGGCCGTGGAAGGCTAACAGTAGTTCCATAAGCCTTCCACTTCCGGATGATGCTCCCAACAGTGGAGACAGGTAGGCCCAACTCCTTGGAAAGGGTTTTGTACCCCTTGCCAGCCTTGTGACCCTCCACGATCTTCTCTCTGATGGCCTTGGAATGCTCCTTTGTCTTTCCCATGTTGACCAAGTATGAGTGCTGTTCACAAGTTTGGGGAGGGTCTTAATTAGTCAGAAAAGGCTGGAAAAAGAGATAATTAATCCAAACATGTGAAGCTCATTATTCTTTGTGCCTGAAATACTTCTTAATACTTTAGGGGAACCAAACAGAATTCTTGTGGTTTGAGGGGTTGAATAATAAATGACCCTCTGAATAAACTTTTCACAATTTAAAAAAAAAATAAAAAAAGAAATAACATTCTTTTTTGCTGCAGTGCATTTCACACTTCCAGGCTGATCTACAGTCCAAATGTCACAATGCCAAGTTAATTCCGAATGTGTAAACCTGCTAAATCTGCAGGGGGTTGAATACTACTTGTAGGCACTGTATATATATATATATATATATATATACACACACACACACACACACACATACACAGTATTGGGTAGAATTGAGTTAAGTATATCAGTCCGGCCCTCTAAAAGGATCCCAAGTTTTCATGCGGCCCCATGAGAAATTTAATTGCCCACCTCTGCCTTAGAAGGTGTTTTCTATGTGTTTGTATGTGTTTGTGTTTGCCTGCCATTGTTTTCAATGGGGTTCGAATGGGTTAGTCGAACGTTCGTCGAACGTTCGCCAAATTTGCCCGCCGTTCGAAGAACCGAACCGAACTCGAACACCAGGGGGGTGGCTCATCTCTAGTCAGCGTATATGACTGTGTATAGATTTATGGCTGTTTCTATGTAGTTTTGTGAATTTGTCATCAAATATGTATATATATATATATATATATATATATATATATATATATACAGTATATATATATGTATGTGCGTGTGTGTGTGTGTGTGTGTATATATATATATATATATCCCCATTACGACCGCGTCATGTCTTAAAACAGCAGTAAAAAAGGGTACTTATTCCTTTCTGCCGTTTTAAAACGGCGATCAGAAAAATGTAAATAGCGCCCCCCAGGGGTGCAAAATCTCCGGGGCTTCAGCTACCAGGGGGTAGCTGAGACCCTGGAGATCGTGATTCAGGCCGGTTTTTCCGGTCCCAGATCATGTGATCACCGGTATACACCGTATACTGATGATCACATTACAGTAAATAACAGCGCCGGTAAAAAATTATTTATCTCCCATCTGGCATGATCAAACATGCCAGATGGGAGATAAATCTCCTACCCGGTCCCCTCTGGTCCCCCGGTGTCGCTAAAGTGCCCCCCAGACCCCCAACCCCCTCCCAAAAATCCAAGATGGCGGCGCGCACACCGGCGCGCACAGCAGCGCGCCGCCCGCATTCACCTTCTTCCTCTGATTTCTGTCGCGTGTGGCATTACACATGCGACAGAAAACTGCTCCCCAGGTCCTGCCAGGTCACCCACTATATCCCCCCGGTGTTCCCCGGTGTCCCCCGTACCTTTTCCAGTCTTCATCCACCGCGATCCCCCCTCCTTCACAGCAGACGCTGGTCACACATGCAGAGCAGCTGACAGCTCAGCTTCCTGTGTTCAGAGACACTGGCTGCTGCTCGGCACACTGCAGCCGTGACCCGGGGAGGGTGGGTGCAAATTCTTTGCACCCACTCTCCTCAAATGGAGGGTCTGCACTCCTAGAAAATGGGGGATACGTTCCCTGAACGTGCCCCTCATATTCTAGAAGGTCCAGAATCATAGTGGGGCTCCCTTATCAGATTACAGGGGACTCGATTTTTTTTTTTTTTCAATAAATTGGTGAAAGAGGGGAATGTCTTGGGGAGTGTTTTTTCAAAAAAATTTTTGTTGTCTTTTTTTTATTATTACTGTCAATTAGTTATGTCGGGTATCTGATAGACACCATGACATCACTAATTGCTGGGCTTGATGCCAGGTGACATTACACATCTGGTATCAACCCCATTTATTACCCCATTTGCCACCGCATCAGGGCAACGGGATGAGTTGGGGCGAAGCGCCAGGATTGGCGCATCTAATGGATGCGCCACTTTTGGGGCGGCTGCGGCCTGCTATTTTTAGGCTGGGAAGAGTCCAATAAACATGGCTCTTCTCACCCTGAGAATACCAGACCCCAGCTGTCAACTTCACCTTGGCTGGTGATCTAATTTGGGGGGACCCCACATTTGTTTTTTTTTTTAATTATTTATAAATAAAAAAAAAACAGCCTGGGGAGCCCTCCAAATTGATCACCAGACAAGATGAAGCTGTCAGCTGTGGTTTGCAGGCTACAGCTGTCTGCTTTACCCTAGCTGGCTATCAAAAATAGGGGGGACCACACGTCATTTATTTTAATTATTTTTTTGGGGGGGGCTAAATACAAGTCTAGGCACACTTTAGTGCCATATGAAAAGAACTAAAGTGCGCCAGCTTCGAATATGCAGGGGGATGGGATGTTATATATATGTTTTACATCTATCCATTCATGCATTGTAGTATTTTAGGCTATGTGCCCACAATCAGGGTTTGCAGCATTTTGGGCGCAAAGTGTTTTCCCTGCATCCATAACGCTGCGTTGTACAGTAGAAGCACAGTGGAAGGATTTTTAGAAATCTCATGCCCACTGTGCTTCTTTTCTCCGCAGCATAAACTGACCTGCGGCATGGCTTCCTGAGCTTCAGCATGTCAATTTATGCTGCGGAGACAAGAGTGTTCTCTGCAGGTAAAATAGAGCTAAAGTCCACAGCAGCCTGAACCCAAATCGTGGGCATGGGCACCTGTGTTCTCCCATGGACAACTCACATCTCTGCAGGAAGGCTGACACTGTGTACTAGATGCCGTGTCGCTGGATCATGGCCACATAGCCCAACAGTGAGAATATTGTTGCTACAGCAACATTTTTGTCCTTGAGGGGTCCAGTTTCCAAAATGGGGTCACTTGTGGGGGGTTTCTGCTGTATAGGTAGCCAAGAGGCCCTGCTAATGTGACATGGTGCACGCAATTTATTTCAACTTTTCCAAAATTCAAATGGAGCTCCTTCCATTCCAAGCCCTCCCATTTATCCAAACAGAGGTTTTTGGCCACATCTGGGGTATCCCTGTTCTCACAAGAAAATTGATAACAACCTGTGAAGTCCATGTTTTGTTGTTGCCTCTTGAAAAAATGAGAAATGGGATGCTAAATCAACATTTTTGTGAAAAAAATGAAAATGTTCAATATGGCAACCTAAGGTCATCAAATTCTGTGAAGTATTCGTAGATTCAAAATGCTCAATATACACCTAGATAAAAGCCTTGAGGTGTCTTGTTTCCAGAATGGGGTCACTTGTGGGGGACCTCCACTGTTTAGGCACTTTAGGGGCTTTCCAAATGCGACATAGCGTCTGCTAATTATTCCAGCCAATTGTTCAGTCAAATGGCACTTTTTCCCTTCTGAGCCTTGCTGTGCACCCAAACACTTGATTTCCACCACACATAAGGTATCAGCATACTCGGGAGAAGTTGCACAATACATTTTATGCTGATTTTTTTCCTTTTATTTTCACAGCTCAACATTATAAACTTCTGTGAAGCATCTGGGGGTTCAGGGTACTCACCAAACATCTAGATAAATTCCTTGAGGGATCTATTTTCCAGAATGGGGTCACTTGTGGGGGACCTCCACTGTTTAGGCACCTCAGGGGCTCTCCTAATGCAACATGGCGTCCGCTATTGATTCCAGCCAATTTTGCAGTCAAATGGCACTCTTTCCCTTCCGAGCCCTGCTGTGTGCCCAAACAGTTGATTTCCACCACATATAAGATATCACCAAACTCAGGAGAAATTGCACAATAAACGTCCTGGTGATTTTTTTCCGTTTACCCTTGTGAAAAAAAAAAGCTACCTGGTTGAAGTAACAATTTTGTGTAAAAATTTTACTTTTTTATTTTCATGGCTCAATGTTATAAACTTCTGTGAAGCACCTGGGGGTCCAGGGTACTCACCAAACATCTAGATAAATTCCTTGAGAGGCCTAGTTTCCAATATGGGGTCACTTGTGGTGTTTTTTTGCTGTTTACGTACCTTAGGGGTCCTCCAAATGTGACATGGTGCCCACAATCTTTTTCAGGCAAATTTCCTTTCCAAAATTCAAATATTGCTCCTTCCGTTCCAAGCCCTCCCATTTGTCCAAACAAAGGTTTCAGACCACATGTGAGGTATCACCGCGCTCATAAAAAAGTGGGTAATAAACATTTGGGTCACATTTTTAAAATTGCCTCTTGAAAAAGTGGAAAAAATTGATGCTAAAGCAACATTTTTGAGAAAAAAATGACAATTTTCAATATGACAACGTAACGTTATCAAAATCTGTGAAGTACCTGTGGGTCCAAAATGCTAACTATACCCCTAGATAGAAGCCTTAAGGGGTCTAGTTTCCAAAATAGGGTCACTTGAGGGGGGGTTCTGCTGTTTAGGTACCTTAGGGGATCTGTAAATGCAACATGGTGCCCGCAATCTGTTTCAGCCAAATTTGCTTTCTAAAATTCAAATATTGCTCCTTCTGTTCTGAGCCCTCCCATTTGTCCAATCAGAGGTTTCTGACAACATGTGGGGTATCGGTGCACTCATAAGAAAGTGGGTAACAAAGTGTGAGGTCCAATTTTTGGTGTTACCTCTTGAAAAAGTAACAAAATTAGTGCTAAAGCAACATTTTTAGGTAAAATATTAATTTTTATTTTTTTTCATTTCACATTACTTTAAGGCTACTTTACACGCTGCGATATCGGTCCCGATATCGCTAGCGTGGGTACCCGCCCCCATCTGTTGTGCGACAGGGGCAAATCGCTGCCCGTGCCGCACAACATCGCGCAGACCCGTCACACATACTTACCTGCCCGGCGACGTCGCTGTGACCGGCGAACCGCCTCCTTTCTAAGGGGGCGGTCCGTGCGGTGTCACAGCGACATCACTGAGCGGCCGCCCAATAGAAGCGGAGGGGCGGAGATGAGTGGCCGGAACATCGCGCCCACCTCCTTCCTTCCTCATAGCAGCCGGTAGGCAGGTAGGAGAGGTTCCTCGTTCCTGCGGCGTCACACATAGCGATGTGTGCTGCCGCAGGAGCGACGAACTACATCATTACTGCTGCAGTAACGATAATCGAGAACGGACCCCCATGTCACCGATGAGCGATTTTGCACGTTTTTGCAACGATGCAAAATCGCTCATCGGTGTCACACGCAGCAACATCGCTAATGCGGCCGGATTTGTGTCACAAATTCCGTGACCCCAACGACTCCGCATTAGCAATGTCACAGCGTGTAAAGCCCCCTTTAGTTCCTGTGAAGCACCTGAAGGGTTAATAAACTTCTTTGATGTGACTTTGAGTACCTTGAGGGGTGCAAATTTTAGAATGGTGTCACTTTGGGGTATTTTCTGTCACCTCGGCCTCTCAAAGTCACTTCAAATGTAATGTGGTCCCTAAAAAAATGGTTTTGTAAATTTTGTTGAAAAAATGGGAAATTGCTGATGCACTTTGAACCCTTCTAACTTCCTAACCCAAAAAATTTTGTTTCAAAAATTGCGCTCATGTAAAGTAGACAAGTGGGAAATGTTATTTATTAACTATTTTGTGTGACATACCTCTCTGGTTTATGGGCATAAAAATTAAAAGTTTGAAAATTGAGAAATTTTATTTGTTTTTGTCAAATTTCAGATTTTTTCACAAATAAAATAAAAAAAATCATCCTAAATTTACCTCTAACATAAAGCCCAATATGTCACGAAAAAACAATCTCAGAATCACCGGGATCCATTGAAGCATTCCAGAGTCATAACCTTATAAAGTGACACTGGTCAAAATTACAAAAAATGGCCTGGGTATTAAGTACAAAACTTGCTTCATCCTTAAGGGGTTAAATATATATATATATATATATATATATATATATATATATATATATATATATATATATATATATATATATATATACACATACATATGTCTGTATCTGTATTTCTCTGTGTATGTGCATGCGGACCACTGAGTCTCTTTCGCCCGGGGCCCACGAAAACCTGTAGCTCCCCTTGGGTTGGAGTGTGGACAGGTGTCTTTTATACAGGTAACGTGTTCAAACAGGAGCAATTAACAGGTCTGTGAGAGACAGAATTCTTGTTGGTTGGTAGATGATCAAACACTTGGTTCATGCAATAAAGTGCTAATTAATTATTTAAAATCATGAACATCAATGTGATTTTCTGGATGTTACCTACGGTAAAAATAACAGGCCTCTCCATTCTTTTTAGGTGGGAAAACTTGCAAAATAGGCAGTGTATCAAATACTTATTTTCCCCACCCATTGTGTATAAGCCATATCTGATGTTTTGATCACCTTGTTTTATTGCACATCATATAATATAAATATACACCGTGTGCAGACTTATTAGGCAAGTTGTATTTTAGCGGATTTGTTTTATTATTGATCAACAACTATGTTCTCAATCAACCCAAAAGACTCCTAAATATCAAAACTTAATATTTTTGGAAGTTGGAGTGGGGTTTTTTAGATTTGGCTATCTTAGGAGGTTATCTGTTTGTGCAGGTAACTATTAGGCTATGTCCGCACTTTGCTTTTTACCTGCTTTTTACCTGCTTTTTTGCTGCTTTTTCAACTGCAGCGTTTAATGCCAAAATGGATGTGTTCTGCTTTTCAAGCATAGTCTATGGGAATTTGGCTTTCTTGACCGCGCTATGCAGTTCAAAATGCTGCCTTTTTGTGGCAGAAATTTGGGCAAAAACTCAGCTTTGTAGTTCAAAACTCAAATGGCAAAAACAATTGACATGTCACAAAAAGGCAGCAGTTTGAACTGCATAGCGCGGTCAAGAAACCCAAATTCCCATAGACTATGCTTGAAAAGCAGAACACATCCATTTTGGCATTAAACGCTGCAGTTGAAAAAGCAGGTAAAAAGCAGGTAAAAAGCAAAGTGCGGTCTTAGCCTTACAGTGCAGAATTATTAGGCAACTTAATAAAAACCAATTATATTCCCATCTTACTTGTTTATTTTCACCAGGTAAACCAATATTACTGCACAAAATTTAGAAATAAACATTTCTGACAAGCAAAAAGAAAACCAAAAAAAATTAGTGACCAATATAGCCACCTTCTTTATAGTGACACTAAAAAGCCTACCATCCATAGATTCTGTCAGTTGCTTGATCTGTCTACGATCAACATTGCGTGCAGCAGCTACCACGGCCTCCTAGACACTGTTCCGAGAGGTGTACTGTTTTCCCTCCCTGCAGATCTTACATTTTATGAGGGACCACATGTTCTATATGGGGTTCAGATCAGGTGAACAAGGGGGCCATGTCATTATTTTTTCATCTTTTAGACCTTTACTGGCCAGCCACGCTGTAGAGTAGTTGGATGCATATGATGGAGCATTGTCCTGCATGAAAATCATGGGGTTTTTTTTAACGATACCGACTTCTTCCTGTACCACTTCTTGAAGAAGTTGTCTTCCAGAAACTGGCAGTACGTCTGGGAGTTGAGCTTCACTCCATCCTCAACCCGAAAAGGTCCCACAAGTTCATCTTTGATGATACCTGCCCATACCAGTACCCCACCTCCACCTTGCTTGTGTCAGAGTTGGAGTGGAGCTCTCTGCCCTTTACTGATCCAGCCTCTGGCCCATCCATCTGGCCCATCAAGAGTCACTCTCATTTCATCAGTCCATAAAACCTTTGAAAAATCAGTCTTAAGCTACTTCTTGGCCCAGTCTTGACGTTTTATCTTATGTTTCTTGTTCAAAGGTGGTCGTTTTTCTTCCTCCCTTACCTTGGCGATGTCCCTGAGTATGGCACACATCGTACTTTTTGATACTCCAGTAACATTACAGCTCTGAAATATGGCCAAACTGGTGGCAAATGGCATCTTGGCAGCTTCATGCTTGATTTTCCTCAATTCATGGGCAGTTATTTTGTGCCCAACACGCTTCTTGCGACCCTGTTGGCTATTTGCCATGAAACGCTTGATTGTTCGGTGATCACGCTTCAAAAGTTTGGCAATTTCAAGACTGCTACATCCCTCTGCAAGACATCTCTCAATTTTGGACTTTTCAGAGCCCGTCAAATCTCTCTTCTGACCCATTTTAACAAACGAAAGGAAGTTGCCTAATAAGTATACACCCCTTATATAGGGTGTTGATGTCATTACACCACACCTCTCCTCATTACAGAGATGGACATCACCTAATTTACTTAATTTGTAGTTAGCTCTCAAGCCTATACAGCTTGGAGTAGGACAACATGTATAAAAATGATCATGTGATCAAAATACTCATTTGCCTAATAAGTCTGCACACAGTGTATATATATTATTGATTACTTTAATATTTCAATAAGACTTTTAAGGACATGGCAATACCAGATCTGTTTTGTTTTTTTTATTTTTAAATTTGGAAAAGGTTTAAGTTGAGTTTTTAATAAAAATAAACAGAATGTAGGTTTTTACAAATGTTTTTTTCTTTTTTTTAATTTTCTTTTCTTTAAGGGACTTTAAACTTTCAATCCTATGATCTCATATTCTATATAGTCCAATACTGTCTATAGTGTAAAGGGAGGTCTCCTAAGAAGTCACACTTATAGTTGGGCTTCACTGGACTCCAGATGCTGTTGTAAACCAATCGGCTTGAGGTCCAGTGGGAGCCGATGTAAATTTGCAGCTGTGATCATGCTATTTAAATGCCACTATTAATAATTGACAGTAGTATCTAAATTGTTAAATGACAGCTAACAGAGCTCGCTCCAATCACTGCTATTAAAGTCTGTTGTTTGGCCCAGACAGGCGTCCCCACACTGCCCTGCCAAATCTCCCGTTGGGGATGTCAGCTCTCACCTATCTGGCCGACCTGCTGTGGCTGCCCCATCCCCGACCTATGCTATGGTGTCCCGGAGGCTGTGCACACACCACAGGCCTCCTGGAACTGCCCGTAGACATGCCCTTTTTCTTAAAGGGCCAGTGTACCCCCACGCGGAAATGACCACTCAGCTTGGCTGAGAGGCTGCAGGTATATTTAAAGCACCTTCCCCTGGGCAATGAGTGAGATACGTTGCTAGTTTTTGGGTTTTATAGCACTATTGCTGCTGTCTCTGCTGCTCTTGTATTGTTCTATGTTCTACTGCTGATCTATTTCTGTGTTTTAGTTTGCTACTGATCCATTGCTGCAGTCACCTCAAGTTTGCTGCTGCTGCTACAAGCTACTGTTTATCCACCATGATACCCGCTGCTGCAAGTATCCTCACCAGCTGCTGCTACCGCATCCATCCATCCTGGCTGAAACCTCGACATCTGCTGCTGCTGTTACTGTTCATCATGGAATGTACTTTCTGCACACCTGGGGCCAGCTGTCACAGCATCAATCTTCCTGAGTGGCACCCGGTCTCGCACCTGCAGCGTAACACCCTCACCATTAGAGGCTCTGGTAAAAAACAGGTGTGGCTCCTCAGTCAAGCCCCTCTGGCTTTTCTGCTGTATCCTATGGCCCAGTGAGTCTGCTAATCACCTGCTCGCCCTTCGAGCATAACAGCTGTGTAATGCGTCTGTCGCTTGTGGATGGGCTCTGCTTCACATATGTGGACCCCAGCACGAATATACAGATGCAGTAGGGCATTAAGGGGTTACTTATCACTTTATGTCTGTATGAAGAGAATGACACTCACCCTTCTGTGTTTGTAGTTCACTTTTGTATGATTTTGTGCCCCTTTTACGTGACTTCCTACTTACAAGGCTCTACTTGTATATTGCAGGCCTGTACAGTATAGGAAAAGAATCTCTTTTGGTGGAATTGGCAAAAGTATTTCAGTCTTGGATTGTTGTAAGCCCCCAGAGACTGGAATTACTTACTCTTTTAGAAATTGAAGATGTGTTTTCAGCATTGGATGGAGATGGAAGAATTCGTGTGGTGGACCACGCTGAAGTGAACTACTCTAACTTGAAGAAATGGAATACTGTCCATCCGACCATCGCCATTCTTCCAACCAGTCAGAAATTAAAGGTCTGGCACAAAGATATCCACGTGGTCCCATATTCTGACCACTCTTCATATGATGAACTAATCGCATTTGTCTCTAGATTGAAACCCCTGTCCATTATTCCTGTTGTTAAAGCAAAGCAATGTTTATCTCTGTTAAGGCCATACTTGAGTTCAGAGAAGGCAAGACCCTGCGTAAAAATCCCAGACTCCGTTAAATATTCTATGAAAAGTCAGTTAAATTCAAGAAACGTGAAAATTCATAAAGTTTCCAATAGGCCAATTCCTCGAGGGGTTGAATTTGAGCCTACTGAAACAAATTTACAAAGTATTGCAGATCCAAATCAGACTGGTGAAAATTTGGAAAGGACACTAAAGTCATTAAAGCAGATGATTCACACAAAAGACGAGTACAACATTGACCCTTGTAGCACAAATCTAAATTATGGAAGAGCACCAGTACCGCTGACTGAGTCTACTGTGCTTGTGTCTGACACTAATGATGATCCATTGTCCTCTTCAACTTCTGATATCTCTGAACTCTCTAAGAACGAGTTAGAGATGCCTTCAGCAATTTCTTTCCCCAAAGACTTGAATCTGAGTGTCATCTCTGAGTCCTCTGGTTTTTGTGAGGAAACCAGTCAGATTTGTAGTCTCGATGTGAATTGTTCTTTAAGCCATACTAGTCTTTCAGTTTTGCCCTGCAAAAAGCGGAAAAAACGTTCATCACAAGTAAAAAGATATTTCAAAAGATTTCCACTTTAAAAGGTCTCCGGTATTTCTTTCCCTTATAATTATAAGCTTGGGCTTATGTAATTAGTGTGCTGCTTTATTTTAATAATCTCACGCCATTCTAGTCAAAAGATTGCTGGATTTCTTTGATGTCAAGAATGGCCTGCCATCACTAGTCAGCAGCCCTGATCTTTCCTGCATCATTTATCATAGAGACTCTGGCTGTTACATTTACCATCCTGCCTTTCCAGGAGGAGCAGAAGATGAGAGGGAATCAGGTGAGTAATAACTATGGGGGTCTTACTGATCATGTCTTCTCCATTCCACAAACTATAAGGAGTTTGATTGGAGAAGCAACTGAATGTGCTGTCTCTTTATGGGCTGGTGGAGGTGTGTTGCCCAGGGTTATGGAGTACTCGGTCCCGGGCAGTGTATAACTGGGGAATATAACTGGAGCATTTGCCTGACCTAGGATTCTGTACCTCATTGGTGCGTGGTTCCAGGAGTACTCCACCGAACTCCACCGGCAACCAACCGCCTGGGCCCTCAGGTCACTGTTTGACTCCTGGCAGTGCATCTGCTCGCTTCTTCACTCTGTCAACGACTTCTGCCGACTACTGTCTCTGACTGTCCACTCTCTGCCACTCCCACCTGGTCGTCTAGTGGACTGGATTGGCTCCACCACTAGGCAGCTATCCATTGGTCCAACCCTATTCTGGTACAATTCTATGGGGGAATTTGGGGAAAAAAACAGGGATTGTTTGGAATGTTTGGTTGTTACTGGCACTGGTCTTCTGGGTCCCTAGGGGGTAGGCCCTGCATCCTGATGGGGATGCAGTACCTTATAGCTCCCTGATGGCTTCAGGGGCACTACAGAAGTATTTGACTGATGCAATGTTAATGCTTGGACCCCACTGTTCCAGAGAGACTCTGAAATTAAAGTTATAACCTATCCCATGAAAGAGCTTGTCTCAACTTCTAAAATGGCTTAAATTGCAAAGTTCCATGTAAGAAAACAACCACATTTTCTACTTGTTGGCTACTCTTTCAGGAGAACTCACGCTTTCAAGCAGTTTGGTTATACAGCTTGCAAGTGTGATTCTTAAACAGCTGCATTTCTCTGCACTTCTCCAGTTCTGCAGAGGGAAACTGGTGAGAGCAAAGCATCCAGGGCGGTCAATTCGGGTCAGCAGCATGACCATGCCTCTGGTCTGAATTGTCAATCTTCAGGAGTGCAGTGCACTACACCTCCCAACTCCGGCAACCAGGAAGCCAGTGTGCTTCTGAAAAAAGAAGATTAAACAACTCCTTTAAGCCGAGCCATGTCAGAAGCACTCTTGTGTATATCCGGGTCCTAACATGGCTTATAATACAGACAAGCAAACAGTGAACAGCTTCAATGGTTGGGATCATATTCAAACTATTCACATTCATGAACAGAATTTATCTCAGATGTACTCTCTGCTTTTTAACGCATAGCACAGTATCAGATGTGATAAGAAGGGCAGAGGGGGACAGTGGAAATGCATTTGGATTTGAGTCTTTGGGGTCCTGTATTATAATCTTTTGTATGATTTTGGATTCTGCACTTTAGAAGCAATCCTGCACTGCTGCAATGATCTGATCCAGAAACTAATGTTCTGGATTGTAGGCGATACAGAAGAGCCATCAGGCTGTGCATGCGGCATACCCTCTGAGTTTTTTTCCTTCCAAAAACACTTTTTTGCTTTGGTTTTTTTTTTCTCGTGCCATGAGAGGATCTCTGTATATAATTATCCGGTCCCATCTCTTAACCCCCTCCTCAGCTTTGGAAACATGAAGTGGTTAAAACAAGTTGAAAAGGATAACACGAACAGCAAATAATTTTGATATTGCATTCTTTTAAGAGTTTGGTTTTTTTTGCTTTTTTCTTTTTCAGGTAGGTTTCAAGTGGTTTGCACTTGAGAAGGACGTCTGCACATACACTTAGGGGCTATTCTGCATGAGCGTAGTTACCAGTTTGGTCTTTGTCATGACTTGATTGCCAAAAGCTTCCAATTTTACAAATGAAATGCCTTGAAAAAGCGTCTTTATTGACCATGCACTTATTTTGCAATTAAGCAGACTAGACCCATTTGTAAAAAGTTGAATAATTTTCTTTATATTCTGAACTCAGCATGATATTTTCACACTTTGATATAAATGTATGTTTTCTATCCATGTGGTTTGTGCAATATATATTTTTCTTCTTATCATTTTGAGTCTGGTAATTGTCACTAATGCAGGAGTGGTCACGAGGTGTTTGCTGTTATTCTCGCGTCATCTCATATTTATTTCTTATTGTTGCTCAATAAGTCCATTAATACATTGCTATATTTACTTTTTTTTGTTCATTTCTCTTCTCCATACTGTTTAGTTGTTAGAGTTCTTATTAAATAACCATAATTATCAAATTTCCTGTATATTGTTCTTTATATACAGTATGTCCACAATGCATTTTTATCATATAAAATAAAGATTTCTACTTCCTTTTTCCAGTTTTCTTCTATTACTGCGTGACTTTGTACACTGATATGTCTAGCATATTGTATCTGTGTATAGTCTCTTACATATTAGACCTATTATTCTCTCACATGTTAGATGGAATATTCTCATGCATCTGGTTTGCTGAGGTTGGACAGCATTCAGCCACTTGCCTCCATGTTCATAGGTACAGTATATATTATGTTGTAAGTACGTATATCTTCATACGACATTATCATGATATGTTATATCCCTAAAATAAAGGAGTAAAAAAAAGGCAATTAGCTCTACTGCATTGTTTTGGGATCATTTACAAGTCATAGTAAAATCAGAGCAAAGCTGAGTCTTCAACTTGCAGCCATTGTATTTCAATTTCCAAGGGCACAGTTTAGGATCTTGAGGTGGTGTCACACACAGCGACGACGAAAACGACGTCGCTGCTACGTCACCATTTTCTGTGACGTTGCAGTGACGTCCCGTCACTGTCGCTGTGTGTGACATCCAGCAATGACCTGGCCCCTGCTGTGAGGTCGCCGGTCGTTGCTGAATGTCCAGCTTCATTTTTTGGTCGTCGCTCTCCCGCTGTGACGCACACATCGCTGTGTGTGACAGCGAGAGAGCGACGAAATGAAGCGAGCAGGGATCAGGAGCCGGCATCTGGCAGCTGCGGTAAGCTGTAACCAGGGTAAACATCGGGTAACCAAGGGAAGATGTGGCGCCCCTGAGGCTTCCGTCGCCACAGGTCATTGCACCCCATCCAGCGGTGTGATGCCCCATTCTGAGAGAGGAAGAGAGTGAACTCCGGTCCCCTGGTAAATCCACACTACACCCATTGTTAGGTACATACTGGGACCAGGGAAAGTGACAGGCAACCCTCCCATGCTGCATGCTGAGAGGGGCCGTAAGACCCATCCCTGCTCCCATAGGGTGGTAGCTTAGCAACTGGGGAGGTGGGAGGAGCCATCTGAGAGCAGACAAAGAGAGGAAGGTCAAGTTTAGTCAGTCTACCTCAGGGAGTGAGAGAGTGAGGAGCCAGCATGTAGTTGGAGAAGAAGAACACGAGAAAGGAGGGAGGAGGAGGCCTGCTGGAGGCAGGCAAGAAAGAGAGAAAGAAAGAAAGAAAGAAAGAAAGAAGGAAAGAAAGCTCCAAGTCAGACAGGAGCAGAGAACCAGAAGGAGACGCTTCCTGGTGAAGACCCTGGGACCCAGAGGTCCAGGTGACACCACGTAGGAGACAGAAGGAGTCGCAGGGCCACGGGTAGTCCTAGAGGTACCACGGAGAGGGCCTAGAGGCGCCACGGGTAGTTGTAGGCTACGGTGGCCTGTTCCACAGTAACATCAGTGGAGGGATCAAGCTGCGACAGGGGACGGTCCCTAGAGACTGGAGGAGTGCAAAATCATCTCCAGACAGTAAAAACCGAGGCCCAGGGACGTTGTAAGCTCCCAGGGCCAGAACCCATAGCAGACTTCCAGAAAAGGGGTAATCAGCCGACAGGTGACCCCCCAGCCTGGAGGCTGTAGTGGAGGCCAAGCCAGGTTTATCCTAACAAAGGCAAGGCTAAGGAAGACAGCAGAAGAAAGAGACACTAAGAGAAGGGCACCGGCTTTTACTCTCTGAATCACCCAGAAACGGCGGAGGTCCCTGACAGTGGTCCCAGCAGTCCAAGGGGTCCTACAGAGCTCTGACAAGAACTGTGAGTAAAAGAACTTGAACTGCACCCTTGGAGTGGTCTCTGTTATTACAGCTTCATAGACATTCACAAGCACCAACTGTGCCCCGGGCATTGCTCCACCTGTGGGGAGCAGTACCACCATTGCTGCCATAACATCATCCCGGTGGCCTCACACAGCAGCGGCGGCTTAATAGCCGCATACCACAGGTGGCGTCACGAACACAACCTTTATTCCGCAAGCCACATATTCCACTGACACCCACCAGGGCCACGGAGCCGGGCCCAGCCACCACTGACTACCACCGGACTAGTCCGGCCCGGCACCGGGTGTCCCATAGCCCTGGGGTGGGCGAGTCAACTTTTGGCGCTGTGAACAGGATCTCGTGCCCGGTCACACCGGGTACTGTGCGCCTGAAGAATCGTGAATCAGACTGTGTATTACAGCGAGAAACCGCCGCCATTAGCGCTGCTGAGAGCGGGAAGAAGGGGGGCGTGAAAGAAGAAAGGGCGCGAAGAGAAGCCCCGCCCCCTTGTCCAAGAAAAGAGCGCGAAGCGGTGCCCGCCATAGAAGGCGGAAGAAGAAGAAATGGCGACCAGATAAGCTGGCCGGCTGGCAGAGAGAGTCTAAATGCCAGACCAGCAGATAAAGACAATGTACCTTATCGCAAACGGAGTGATGCCGGTCGTGATGGGCTGGGCGCCAGTCTGGCGCCAGTTGCTAGTGCAGCCTCTGGCCCCGCCTCCGAGAAGGGAAAGAGAGCAGCCGAGTGGCGTGGTCGAGCACCCAAGCAGTGTCCCAGGCAGCATTCCCCAGGTCGGAAGTATGGCGGAGGAGCTGCAGCAAGGTGCACCAGGGACCGGAAGAGTGGATCCCGAGCTGGACCTGCTGAGAGAGGAAATGCGAGTCCTGGCCCGGAGGCTGAGTAGTGTGGAAGTGGAGGCGGACCGGCAGAAAGAAACGCCGAGGGTGCCGAAGGATCTGGAGCGGTGGATGGATGCCGCGGAGCAGAAGCAGGGTGAGCAACCAGAAACCCCGTCCAGTCCGGACCCAGGGCCCCGCCACGCGCCCCCGCTTAGCCCCTTCACTGACCCCCTGGCCTTCCCGGCCTACCCCGCGGACGCCCGGTGGGGAACCGGAGGCCTGCCTGAGACCCCCGCAGACGGAGCCTGGGGTGGGGTGAACCCTGAACAACTAGCGGGCCCCCTGCCGAGTCCCCCTGTGAGCCTCCTGGGAATGGCATCCCCGGGAGTGAATTGGGACGCAGCGCCCATTGAAAGCAGGGGACTGCAGCGGCCGCTGCTCCCCAAGGAAACTCCCCTGGCCAGCGAGCTGACGTGCCGGAGGCTGGTGGTAGAGTACCAGAGGGAGCGGGAACTCCGGGAGGAGAAACGGAGGGCCCGAGAAGCCGCTAATCTGGCCTCCAAAGAAGAGGTCAGGAAGGCCCTGAAGGGATCCGAGGGCCCAGTGCGACGGGGCCTAGTAGTGGACTTCCGACAAGCTGGTGGCTGGGGCTTCATCCGGGAGCCCGGTCTGGGCAAGGACGTGTTTGTGGCCCGGAGAGACATCGAGGAGCACCTCCCCAGGGGCCACCCAGGGCGCGATGCCGAGCCGGGTGATGTGGTGGAGTATACACGGCTGATGGGGGACCGTGGATGGTACGCGCTGCATGTACATATCCTGCGGGAAGAAGCGGCCCCAGAAGAACCAGAGTGGCGCCGCACAATACAAGAGCGCAGCATCTCCCCTAGCAGCAGCACCACCTCAAGGCAGACCCAGGCCACAGAACTAAGCAGAGGTCCTGCAACAGCCACGCAGGAAACGCAGACCCGAATTTCCATGGCGTGTGTGATGCAGGGAGCCCGGCCAAAGCAGGGCCCTAGAGACCACAGCAACAGCCCCCTGCAGACAAGCAGCCCTCTGCAGCAGCGCCGTGTAACACCTGCAAGCAGTCCCACTCCAATCCAGGCTGCAGAACAGCGCAGAAGGTCAGGGACCAGCGCCCAGGGGACCCAGACGATGATATCGTCGGCGTACCTGCTGCCAGGAGCAATGCCGGAGTGGGACCCCCGCATCTACCCTCATGAGTGAAGATGAAGAGATGCTGAACTGTATATAGCCCCTGTCTGCCCCTCATTCTTTTTGAAGAAGTCCCTTGTGTTTTGCCCCTCATTCTTTTCGAAGATGACACCCTTTCCTGCTGTACTGCCCCTCATGCTTTTTGAAGACGTCACCCCCCATGTTTATGTGTTACCGGGCCACTGAACTGGAATGTGGGCCCCGGTGGATGTGTATGTGTCTTATGTAACCAGGCCATTGGACTTAATGGCTGGTTGATTTTGTCCCATTGTTGTTTGAATGAAAGAAACGAACTGCCGGGCTACTGGACTTGTTGTAGCCGAAAATGTATATAGTTGCACCCGTTGTGCCCCCTACCAGAATTATGGGGGAAGTGCCCAAACTGTGCAATGAACTGAAAGTGCACACATAGTTTCTTTATAAGAAGTTTGCAACGTTAAAGTAATTGTGCCTCCCATAAAGGGAAGAAATGTTTTATTGTTTTATGTTTTGCATACCAAAAATGTTTTGCAGTTCTTCCACATGTTTTTGTTGTTTTTCAGCCCGAGGACGTGCTGGGATTTGCTGTGGGGGAGTGTGGCGCCCCTGAGGCTTCCGTCGCCACAGGTCATTGCACCCCATCCAGCGGTGTGATGCCCCATTCTGAGAGAGGAAGAGAGTGAACTACGGTCCCCTGGTAAATCCACACTACACCCATTGTTAGGTACATACTGGGACCAGGGAAAGTGGCAGGCAACCCTCCCATGCTGCATGCTGAGAGGGGCCGTAAGACCCATCCCTGCTCCCATAGGGTGGTAGCTTAGCAACTGGGGAGGTGGGAGGAGCCATCTGAGAGCAGACAAAGAGAGGAAGGTCAAGTTTAGTCAGTCTACCTCAGGGAGTGAGAGAGTGAGGAGCCAGCATGTAGTTGGAGAAGAAGAACACGAGAAAGGAGGGAGGAGGAGGCCTGCTGAAGGCAGGCAAGAAAGAGAGAAAGAAAGAAAGAAAGAAAGAAGGAAAGAAAGCTCCAAGTCAGACAGGAGCAGAGAACCAGAAGGAGACGCTTCCTGGTGAAGACCCTGGGACCCAGAGGTCCAGGTGACACCACGTAGGAGACAGAAGGAGTCGCAGGGCCACGGGTAGTCCTAGAGGTACCACGGGCGGTCTTAGAGGTACCACGGAGAGGGCCTAGAGGCGCCACGGGTAGTTGTAGGCTACGGTGGCCTGTTCCACAGTAACATCGGTGGAGGGATCAAGCTGCGACAGGGGACGGTCCCTAGAGACTGGAGGAGTGCAAAATCATCTCCAGACAGTAAAAACTGAGGCCCAGGGACGTTGTAAGCTCCCAGGGCCAGAACCCATAGCAGACTTCCAGAAAAGGGGTAATCAGCCGACAGGTGACCCCCCAGCCTGGAGGCTGTAGTGGAGGCCAAGCCAGGTTTATCCTAACAAAGGCAAGGCTAAGGAAGACAGCAGAAGAAAGAGACACTAAGAGAAGGACACCAGCTTTTACTCTCTGAATCACCCAGAAACGGCGGAGGTCCCTGACAGTGGTCCCAGCAGTCCAAGGGGTCCTACAGAGCTCTGACAAGAACTGTGAGTAAAAGAACTTGAACTGCACCCTTGGAGTGGTCTCTGTTATTACAGCTGCATAGACATTCACAAGCACCAACTGTGCCCCGGGCATTGCTCCACCTGTGGGGAGCAGTACCACCATTGCTGCCATAACATCATCCCGGTGGCCTCACACAGCAGCGGCGGCTTAATAGCCGCATACCACAGGTGGCGTCACGAACACAACCTTTATTCCGCAAGCCACATATTCCACTGACACCCACCAGGGCCACGGAGCCGGGCCCAGCCACCACTGACTACCACCGGACTAGTCCGGCCCGGCACCGGGTGTCCCATAGCCCTGGGGTGGGTGAGTCAAAGACCTTTCCCTGGTTACCCGATATTTACCTTTGTTACCAGCGTCCGCCGCTCTCGCTGCCAGTGCCGTCTCCTGCTCTGTGCACATGTAGCTGCAGTACACATCGGGTAATTAACCCGATGTGTACTGTAGCTAGGAGTGCAGGGAGCCAGCGCTAAGCAGTGTGCGTGGCTCCCTGCTCTCTGCACATGTAGCTGCAGTACACATCGGGTAATTAACCGATGTGTACTGTAGCTAGGAGAGCAGGGAGCCAGCGCTAAGCGCGGCTCCCTGCTCTCTGCACATGTAGCAGATGTGCTCTCTGCACATGTAGCACAGCGACGCCCGTCATTATGATCGCTGCTGCTTCTGCTGTGTTTGACAGCTAAGCAGCGATCATAACAGCGACTTACAAGGTCGCTGTTTACGTCACAGAAAATGGTGACGTAACAGCGACGTCGTTGTCGCTGTCGCTATGTGTGAACCCAGCTTTAAATGTATTTTCCATATCTATATGCTACAAAACTGGAGGAGAAGGAAGCTAGTAAAACTTCATTTTCAATAATGGTGAGTGAGCACTACTATGCTCAGGTACTCGTAATTAACAGTTTGATGCTAGGACAGGCTCTCCTCTTGTGCCCAGTATAATGGATGTCTATAGGAAACTCAAGTATTTTTCATCTGGAAAAGTGCTCGAGTTCCCCATGGACTTCCATTATACTGGGTACACGAGGCGAGCCCGTCTGAGCATCAAACTGCTTGTTACGAGTACCGATCATTAGAGATGGGCAAACCTGAAGATGTTCGGGTGCAGCAGGTGTCCAGAGTTAAAAAAAAAAAAAAAAAGTCCAGTTCAGGACCGGATGCCGGACCCCATTTAGGTCTATGGGAACCCGAACATGTGTGCTGTAAAATGGTGCTGGTAAGGGCTAGGTGACTGCAAAACATGAGAATTAAACTTACCTAGTCTCCCTCATGGCTCTCACATTACTTCCGGGTCCATTCATTAGCTCTCATGCATATTCTCTGCTTCCCCCACTCACCCTCTGTGATTGGTTGCAGTCAGACTGCTGGCATCTGTGATTGGTTGTGGAGTATAAAAATAAATAAATAATTGGGGGAAAAAAAATGATGCAGGCTCTCCCATACTTTTACCCAGTGCAGATAAAGCAGACAGCTACAGGCTGCAGCCCCCAGCTGTGTGCGATTCTTGCTTGTCATGTTATGGTAGTGATTGCAATGCTACCCTAGTCATCAGCAATGGAGCAGACCTACACTTGGCCACATTAGCTATGTCACCACGAAAGTCACTGTCTCCCCTGCACATTTAATGCCGCTCTGAAGTCCTGATCTTTAGTCTGTGGTTGCTTTCCTGTTTATATTCCTGTGTCTTCAGAGGTGATCACTAGTGATGTGCGAGCACAACCACGCTTGGGTGATCATAATGAACAGTTGGAAGCTCGGATGGGTGCAACTTCAGAACACAAGTAATACAAGTCAATGGGAAACGCAAGCATTTTTCCAGAAATTCCCATTCTGATTGGCTGCCATTGGTAAATCTGTGCAGAGAGCTTGCCTCTGCGTGGTGCCAGCAATACATTCAAATGAAATAAATTGCTGACAGCAGTAACCACTATCATCAAGGGGTCCCCTTGCCTGAGTTCTGCAAGAAGCATAAAAGAGGACACCAAGGGAACGAAGGACAGGTGAGAAGAATCTTTTGTTTTTATGAGTATGTGAAGAACAGCACAATAGGGGACATTTATTATGGATGGTGCTTCTATCGGCTTGGCTGCTGCTGGTTGTGGAGAGGTTAGGCCGGTTTCACACATCCGGCTTTTTGCCGTTTTACCGGATGCGGCGCTCTCCCGTACAGTTAATACAGTACAGTGACAGCGCAACAAGCGCCGGTCACATGCTGTCATGTGACCGGCGCATGTGACCCGGAAGTTACAGCGCTGTCACTGTACTGTATTAACTGTACGGGAGAGCGCCGCATCCGGCAAAACGGCAAAAAGCCGGATGTGTGAAAACGGCCTTAAGATTCTTTCTGAGGATACTTCTGGGCTCCCTCTAGTGGCCAGTGCTGGAAGTGTGTCAGGTTCTTTGCTTGTCATTAAGACAGGTGTAGGGAATGGCTCAAATCCCAGTGGGCAAATCATGTCCAGCTCTTGTGTATAAAGGAATTTATTCTGCCTCAGACTGACGCTGGTGATATAATTTTCTTTTGTCAATCTAGCTCCAGTGAACATGTCTTGAACTCCTGGACCTCCTGTCATGTTGGCCATGTGCCTGTGAGCCGCTGGATATTTCTTCATTGTCCTCCTGCTTGTTTTTTTCCTTAGAAATCTCCAGTGCTGTCTGCTTTTTTGGATGCAATTTTTGTTTTTTTTCCTAGGCATCTTGATCTCGCTTTTTGGAGCCTGAGATAAGTACTTTGTATTTTTTTTTCCTGTGACTGAATGGTTTTCATGCGTTTTTCCTCTTGTGTGCAATATTTGGTTCTATTTCAACTTGTTTTGAAATTCTATGGAAGCTGTTCATTCTTGGTGAAAAAACGCATAGTGGAGTTTTTTTTCTCTGTCTAAACATGGTTTTGCGGTTTTTTTTTTCACTGAAATATACATTTATGGTCCATTGTGTTCCCACTAAAGGCTTTTTTCCATCTTTTTTTGCATATTTACTTTTGTTGTACTTAGTATATCACTTCCAGGGCCCGTGTCAGCACCCAGCACACATGGGCAAATGCCAGAGCCCTGGACAGCTGGGGGCCCCATTCGCTGTCTTCAGTCCTGCGGGCCCGGTCTCAGTTCCGGGACACGCAGTGCTTGTGCTGGCAGCCGCACTATCCTGGATCCAGGATAGTGCAGTTGCTTGCTCTTTAAGTCATAGTGGCATACAGCATTCATTGCTGAATGCTCCATGCTCTTCCTGCATTGAAGTTCATCTGTGAGCGAAGCTACCACGCAGCGTGCTCCAGTCCCACAGATGATGAGGAGCTGCAGCGCAGCTCCAGCCAGAGCTCGAGCCAGCACATTGAGCACAGTGAATGGCCTCCCTCCACCTGAGCTGTATGTTCAACCCTTCTCCCCCCCAATATGTATGGGGGGGCCCCCTCCACCTGAGCTGTATGTTCCACCCCCCTATCTGTATGGGGCCCCCTCCTGAGCTGTATGTCCCACCCCCTGATCTTTATGGGGCCCCTCTCCGGAGATGTATAGGCCCTTTCAGAGCAGTAGGTGCCCCTCTTGAGCTGTATGAGACCCCTGGAACGATATGTGTGGTCCTACAGAGCCGTATGGGCTGCCACCCCAGAGCCGTATGGGCTGCCACCCCAGAGCCGTATGGACTGTCACCCCAGTGCCTTATGGGCTGCCACCCCCGAGCCGTCGTATGGGCTGCCACCCCAGAGCCGTCATATGTGCTGCCACTCCAGAGCCTTCATATGTGCTGCCACTCCAGAGCCGTTGTATGTGCTGCCATCCCAGAGATGTAAATGCTGTCACCCCGGAGCCGTATGTCTGGCCTCACAGAGATCTATGCCACCCACCCCAGTAATGTCTATGCCCACAGCGTTGTATGCTACCCCAGTAACATCTATGCCCCCCAGTAATATGTATGCACCTCAGTAACATGTATGCCCCCCAGTAATGTCTATGCCCCCAGCCCTCCTGTCATGTATATACTATAGCCCCCAGTCCCTCCTGTGATGTGTATACATAGCAGTGTGGCCACCAATCAGCAAGGCACAGCCACATGCTTTGTAGGAGCTGGATGGGAGACAAGCGGGGAAGGTGAGTGAGGCTGCTACTGCCTTCCCCATATTAATAATATCTCTAATGTGTCTGTGTGCGCATGTATGATGTGTATCTTTGTATGTCAGTGTATATGACTGTAAAGGTTTATGTCTGTCTATATGTATTTTTTGTGAATTGTGAATTTGTCTTTAAATATGTATATGTACGTATGTCTGTATGTGTATGTATCTGTGTATGTGCGTCTCTACATGAGGATGGGGCCCACTGAGACTTTCGCCTGGGGCCCACAAAAATCTGGAGCCGCCCCTGTGCTGCTCACTATTAGTCCTGTTGGACATTGAATATTTTTCTGCCTATAGCAGTTGCTACTAAGCCATTTTTATGACAACCTCTTTGGATGCTAACCCTGTTTGTTGTTTTGCACAAGAGCTCCCTGATGTAGTGCGTGGAGGATTGTGTGGTCCTAAGGGAATTTTGATCATCAGGAGTTGGCATATATTAGGGTTTTTGCTGGCTTCACCCAGTGATCTATGCTATCTTTTTGTGTCTTAGTTAGCAGGGCCTCTCTTTGCTCAAGTCTATTCATAACCAACTGTGTACGGTTTGCTTCTTATATCATTGTCAATATATGTTGAGGGCTTTAACTATCCATTTGGGGCTGCTCTGAGGCAAGTTAGGACTCCTTTCTTCATCTGTAAGGCTAGCTAGTTCTTAGGCGGTGATGAGGCGTCTAGGTAGACTAGGAACGCTCCACCGCTATTTCTAGTTTTGTGTATTGTATGTAGTCAGGGGGTTGCTGCCAGTTAGTTTCCAACTACTCTTGTGCACTATTTTGGTAGTTTACTTGTTATTTTTTTTTCCTGGACTTTTGGGGTAGTAATTCATAGTTCTTGGGTTGCCTCTATCTCTGGATGAGGAAGGAAGCCCTTGAATGGGATATTTACTGGAATATCAGCAGTCTTCTGACCATAACAGACATTGCTACAGGATGGGACATTGCTACAACGGGACAAGAATGGACACATTATTACAGGATGGGGAAAAGGATGGACACATTACTACAGGATGGGACAAGGATGGGCACATTACTACAGGATGGGACAAGGATGGGCACATTACTACAGGATGGGATAAGGATGGGCACATTACTACAGGATGGGGACAAGGATATGGCACGTTACTACAGGATGAAGACAAGGTTGGGCACATTACTACAATATGGAGACAAAGATGGGCACATTACTACAGGATGGGGATGAGGATGGGCACATTATTACAAGATGGGGACAAGGATGGGCACATCACTACCAGATGGGGACAAGGATGGGCACAATACTACAAGACGGGGACAAGGATGGGCACATTACTACAGGATGGGGACAAGGATGGCCACATTACTACAGGATGGGGACAAGGATGGGCACATTACTACAGGACGGGGACAAGGATGGGCACATTACTATAGGACGGGGACAAGGATGGGCACATTACTACAGGATTGTGATCAGGATATGCATACTACTATGAGAAGGGGACCAGGACGGGGTGCATTAGTACAAGAAGGGGCCCAGGATGGGTACACTATTACAGGATGGGGATATCAATTAAGGATGGGCACATTATATATATATATATATATATATATATATTATACTAGCTGAACTACCCGGCTTCGCCCGGGTTAATAACTGTTGTTAACAAAATAGAATGTATTAATATTCCCGGGATAGAATGTATAAATAGAATGTATTAACGCCCGGGATAGTAACTATCTCTCTGTTTCTCTCCCATTCTCTGTCTGTCTCCCCCTCCGTATATATCTCTCTGTCTCTCTCTCTATCTCTTTGTCTGTCTGTCTCTTTCCCTGTCTTTCTCTTTCTCTGTCTGTCTGTCTCTTTCCCTGTCTTTCTCTTTCTCCGTCTGTCTCAATCTCTTTCCCTGTCTATCTCTTTCCCTGTCTGTCTATCTATCTCTGTCACTTTCCCTGTCTGTCTCTTTCCCTCTCTTTCCCTGTCTGTCTCTTTCCCTCTCTTTCCCTGTCTCTTTCCCTCTGACTCTTTCCCTGTCTCTTTCCCTGTCTCTTACCCTGTCTGTCTCTTTCCTCCTCTTTCCCTGTCTGTCTGTTTCCCTGTGTCTGTCTCTGTCTCTTTGTCTCTGTCTGTCTCTTTGTGTCTGTCTCTTACCCTGTCTATGTCTGTTTCTTACCTTGTCTTCTGTGTCTGCCTCTTTCCCTGTCTGTATCTGCCTCTTTCCCTGGCTGCATTGTGACGCGCCAACATTCCATATAAGGGCGTGGCTGCGCATTCTTCTGAAGTTCTGGCTGCACTGTGGCTCCCAGCTCCATTCGCTCTAAAGGAGGCGAATAACTGTAAAGCGCGGGGTTAAAATTTCCCCTCAAAACATAGCCTATGACGCTCTCGGAGTCCAGACGTGTGAGTGTGCAACATTTTGTAGCTGTAGCTGCGACGGTGCAGATGCCAATCCCGAACATACACACACACACATACATTCAGCTTTATATTATATATATATATATATATATATATATATATATATATATATATATATATATATATATATAAAAACATTTTTTAAGGGTAAAATAATTGCATGCTATATTTTTAATATATATATATATATATATATATATATATATATATATATATATATATATATATATACAGTGCCTACAAGTAGTATTCAACCCCCTGCAGATTTAGCAGGTTTGATAAGATGCAAATAAGTTAGAGCCTGCAAACTTCAAACAAGAGCAGGATTTATTAACAGATGCATGAATCTTAAATCTTACAAACCAACAAGTTATGTTGCTCAGTTAAATTTTAATAAATTTTCAACAGAAAGGTGTGGGTCAATTATTATTCAACCCCTAGGTTTAATATTTTGTGGAATAACCCTTGTTTGCAATTACAGCTAATAATCGTCTTTTATAAGACCTGATCAGGCCGGCACAGGTCTCTGGAGTTATCTTGGCCCACTCCTCCATGCAGATCTTCTCCAAGTTATCTAGGTTCTTTGGGTGTCTCATGTGGACTTTAAGCTTGAGCTCCTTCCACAAGTTTTCAATTGGGTTAAGGTCAGGAGACTGACTAGGCCACTGCAACACCTTGATTTTTTCCCTCTTGAACAAGGCCTTGGTTTTCTTGGCTGTGTGCTTTGGGTCGTTGTCTTGTTGGAAGATGAAATGACGACCCATCTTAAGATCCTTGATGGAGGAGCGGAGGTTCTTGGCCAAAATCTCCAGGTAGGCCGTGCTATCCATCTTCCCATGGATGTGGACCAGATGGCCAGGCCCCTTGGCTGAGAAACAGCCCCACAGCATGATGCTGCCACCACCATGCTTGACTGTAGAGATGGTATTCTTGGGGTCGTATGCAGTGCCATCCAGTCTCCAAACGTCACGTGTGTGGTTGGCACCAAAGATCTCGATCTTGGTCTCATCAGACCAGAGAACCTTGAACCAGTCTGTCTCAGAGTCCTCCAAGTGATCATGAGCAAACTGTAGACGAGCCTTGACATGACGCTTTGAAAGTAAAGGTACCTTACGGGCTCGTCTGGAACGGAGACCATTGCGGTGGAGTACTTTACTTATGGTATTGACTGAAACCAATGTCCCCACTGCCATGAGATCTTCCCAGAGCTCCTTCCTTGTTGTCCTTGGGTTAGTCTTGACTCTTCGGACAAGCCTGGCCTCGGCACGGGTGGAAACTTTCAAAGGCTGTCCAGGCCGTGGAAGGCTAACAGTAGTTCCATAAGCCTTCCACTTCCGGATGATGCTCCCAACAGTGGAGACAGGTAGGCCCAACTCCTTGGAAAGGGTTTTGTACCCCTTGCCAGCCTTGTGACCCTCCACAATCTTGTCTCTGATGGCCTTGGAATGCTCCTTTGTCTTTCCCATGTTGACCAAGTATGAGTGCTGTTCACAAGTTTGGGGAGGGTCTTAATTAGTCAGAAAAGGCTGGAAAAAGAGATAATTAATCCAAACATGTGAAGCTCATTGTTCTTTGTGCCTGAAATACTTCTTAATACTTTAGGGGAACCAAACAGAATTCTTGT
The DNA here is from genome assembly GCF_048569485.1 of Anomaloglossus baeobatrachus. Lineage (NCBI taxonomy): Eukaryota > Metazoa > Chordata > Amphibia > Anura > Aromobatidae > Anomaloglossus > Anomaloglossus baeobatrachus. The sequence continues at coordinate 214,499,549 of NC_134354.1, forward strand.
GGTTTGAGGGGTTGAATAATAAATGACCCTCTGAATAAACTTTTCACAATTTTAAAAAAAAAAAAAATAACATTCTTTTTTGCTGCAGTGCATTTCACACTTCCAGGCTGATCTACAGTCAAAATGTCACAATGCCAAGTTAATTCCGAATGTGTAAACCTGCTAAATCTGCAGGGGGTTGAATACTACTTGTAGGCAATGTATATATATACTAAAATAAACAAAAGGAGTGCACATTTATTATTGCCACATCCGTAACGACCCAAGCTATAAAAGCAGTACTGTCCATAACCGATACAATAAGTGGCATTTAAAAAAAATAAAATAAAATAAGCGAAAAATGTTAAAAAAAATTTGATCCAAAGATGTATAGAAAAAAAAATATGGTGTCACTAAAAATGGCACTTTCTTTTGCAAAAAATGCGGCCCCCCCAATTGAGTTTTTTTCTATGTGCGGCCCATATACAGTGCCTTGCGAAAGTATTCGCCCCCCTTGAATTTTTCAACCTTTTCCCACATTTCAGGCTTCAAACATAAAGATAAAAAAATTTAAATTTTATGGTGAAGAATCAACAAGGACATCCAGCACCAACACTGGAACATTACCTTATACTCTATTTACAGCCATCCTGTGTTGTGTTCTTTTTCTTTTCATTGTCTTTTAGTTCAGTTAACAAATTAGTACAATAAAGGGGGCTTTACACGGTAGGGATATCGCTAGCAATTTCTAGCGATAGCGACCGTGTAAGTACCCGCCCCCGTCGCGCATGCGATTGTTTGTGATCGCTGCCGTAGCGAACATTATCGCTACGCAGCGTCACACATACTTACCTGGTCGGCGACGTCGCTGTGACTGCCGAACAATCCCTCCTTCAAGGGGGAGGGACGTTCGGCATCACAGCGACGTCACCGCAACGTCACTAAGCGGCCGGCCAATTAAAGCAGAGGGGCGGAGATGAGCAGGACGTAACATCCCGCCCACCTCCTTCCTTCCTCATTGTGGCCGGCAGCAGGTAAGGAGATGGTCCTCGCTCATGCGGTGTCACACATAGCGATGTGTGCTGCCGGATGAGCGATGAACCACAACGCTAAACAACCCTTACCGATTTTTGACTTTGGGACGACCTCTCCATGGTGAACGATTTTCACCATATTTTAGGTCACTTAAGGTCGCTGGTCAGTGTCACACGCTGTGATACCGTTAATGACGCCGGATGTGCGTCACTAACAACTTGACCCCGGCGACCAAACATTAACGATATCGTAGCGTGTAAAGCCCCCTTTAGAGTTAAGGAGGTTCCCCCCAATCAAAATGTGCCACAATTCTGCGCCGAAAAATGTGCTTATATAGTGTGCAATAATTGTGATTTCAATCTTTTCTTCACATCCTTGATAGCTTGAGGAAAAAAAATGTCTAGAAATATCACTAGTAATTTTATTTCTACTTAATATATATTTATACCGTAGTCAAAGAACAAATCAGACCAGCACCGCTAAGCTGAAATGAAGAAAATATGAAGAAGTGCAAACTGTTTTGACTGTTTTTTTTTTTTTAAGCAATTATTTTTTTTCGAGCATTTCTGAAGTAGACCCATTCCCAAAAAATCTTTGTTCATATAAACAAACACGTTATTTTACATCAGTATTCTGGACCTATGTTACCTGCCTCATATAGGATGAAGTCTTATCCATGCCAAGTAATCATTTTATATAACTGCATGGACAGCGTGTACTTAAAGGGGTATTCCCATCTCCAAGATCCTATCCCAATATGTAGTAGGTGTAATAATAATAATATTGGCGAATATCTCAAATTAGAAATGTAGTATAGTTCTTCTGATTCGCTGTCACTTACCTCATGTTCAGGGCATTGCAGGACCTTAGGTATCCATGGTTATGACCACTAGAAACTAACTGCCTGTGACTATTTGTATGGTCATAACCATGAATAGCTAAGGTACTCCAATTCCCTGAACATGAGAGAACGTTCTAGTGAATCAGAAGAAATATACTACATTTCTAATTGGATGTATTTTCTAATATTATTATTACACCTACTACATATTGGGATAGGATCTTGGAGATGGAAATACCCCTTTAATGTTTCCTGTGTGGTTTTATCATTTTCCGTTGTACTTGTCAGTATTACAAATGATCACTAGATGGCAGTATTTACAACACTGACTGCTTCACTACATCTGGATATACACGCATTGGAGCGCATTTGTGATGTAATGGTCCTATATTCAGCCCTGTAAACATCCTTTATGTGCATACTCCTGAGTTTTAGTTCTTAAGAATAACCTGCTATGATTTATGCTTTAGGTGTTCTCTTTTTTTTGTATTTTGTGTTGTAAAAGTACTTCTGGTTTATTGTTCAGCCATCATTATAAAAAAAAAAAATAATAATAAAGAAATTCATGTAAAGCTGCATGAACTGATCAACAACCAATATCTGTATCTATCTTGATACAACATGCTACAGAGTGCATGAAGAGTTTGGGGAGAAGTGATAGAAAGGACTAAATTATGTGATAAATTTAGGAAGGGAGAGCTCAGAACAGTTAGATTAGCAAGATGATGTGATAGGTTTCTCTAAAAAGATGTGGTTTATGACAAAATTTAAACTTTGGACACTTGCAATTATATTGTTTGGGGTAGCACATTGCAGAGAACTGATGCAGCACAAGGAAAGATTTTGAGATGTGAGTGTGAGGTTCAGAATGTTCATCTTAGATCATTAGCAGAATGGAGAATATGAAGTATGGTGGTAATGGAAATGAGTGAAGTAAGGTAGTGCAAAACTATTTAGAGTTTTGTAGGTGAGTGTGATAAGTTGATGGGCGATCAGTGCAAGGACTGGCACAGGGTGGAGAAATTGTTATAGTGGCTGGATAGAAATATGAGCCTGGCTGCTGCCTCAAGGCAACAGAGGTGAAACTTTAGCAAAGAGTTGTACCAATCTGGACAATAAATAGAAGGAACAGTCTTCGCAGTTTCAAAGGTAAGAAAAGGACAGATGACCTGACCAAGTGAGTGATTAGAAGTAGGGAGTGAAGGAATAGTCTGAGTCAAATATAACCTCAAGACACTGAGCGCGCTGCATGCAAATATAGTAGTACCACACGTGGAAATGGCAATATCAGGATTAGCTAGTTCTGCAAAGATGGATACACAAGGAGTTTTGTTTTGGTAAGATTCAGATAGAGGAGGACATGATGTTTAGGCAAAATGATGCACCGGAGCCTGGGGATTACTCGATAGTGGGCCGCGGTTCTTTTTCTGTGATGTTGCGGTGGCGAGGCCCGGTTCCGTGACACCGGCGGTGTCGTTTAAATATAAAGGGGATGGTGATAGTTATTTGCGATGCCACCAGTGGTATGCGGCAAGATAGATGCTGCCACTGCGGGATGGGAACCTCTGGGGCAGATGGTGATGCAGCTTGGTTAGTATAGCTCTCCACAGGCATAGCGTGGCCCCAGGGCAGATGGGAGTAGTAGTAGGAGATGGTGGCGGTGCAGGCCAAAGGCGCAGGCTAATAACTGAGCGACACAGGGATGCAGTCTCAAAATTTTTACTCACTGTAGCAGGTTCCAAGGTAACACGACGTCAGTGACCGCCTTTGGAGTGCTGGGGTTTCACTGTGATGAGCTCCAATCCCGGGTAGTTTGGAGGTCAAGTCCAGTGCACCTATCTTATGTACATTCCCTGGTGGTCTTACTGCGCTGACTTCTCTCCCGCCTGTCCCACGCCTACGCACACAGTGCCCTGAGCCAGTGTCCGCGGGCCCTGTTGGGTGGCTTGAAGCTCTATCCCGTGGCCCTATGTGGTCACCTTCTATCGGATTCGCATGCAGAGTTGGCTTTGGTACTTAATGTGTTCTCAACCTCTGGTTTTACTTGTGGAGCTTGTTGGTTCCTCTCCTTTAGCCTAGGGACCAGTCCCCGTTCTGCGGCCAAGTCCTTCCACTCCGATGCTGTATGTAGAACGAGGCCACGGGAGTATGGTGCACTTCCCGTGGTCTCTAGGACCCCTTCTGTCTTGCGCCAGGGTCGAGCTGCACCAGCTCCAGACCACAGGTCTTCCCTCCGCCACTGCTCCTTCTAACTGTCCGCCACTACAGTGTCCCCTACTAACTAGACTCCACCCCCAGGCCCTGTCAGATTAAAGGGAAGGAGGAGCTATTGTGCCGGCCCCGCGACAGCCGACAGATTGCTTGGACCCGGATCCGCATTGGCTCGAGGGGGTCTCCGGATCCGAGGCAGGGTCGCACGGCTACCTCGGAAATAAAAAGGGGGATTTGTATTTTGGATGATGAATGGGATAATGTTCGTGACGCCACCCACGGTGCATGGTAATGGGAGAGACCACCGCTGCTGTTGGGGAGCCCGGTGACGATGTTGAAGCAGCAGGATGTTTAACTCCTGCGTGGGTAGGGGCCTGGTGTCCCAGGGCCCGGTGATGGATGAAGTGGGGAACCCGTCAGGGTGAAGGGATATCGGGTACTCACACAGTTCAAAGTCACTGACGCTAACACCAGGTAAACCAACTCTTAAATGCTCTGTTTCTCTTGGTTAAGCACGCTGGCTCCTTGCCCCTTTGGTGTTGCTGGTTGGTCTGAAGCCTTGTCCCTTGGCACTGTGTATAACTTGGTGGATCCCTTTCGCCTAAGACTACTTGGGTCCTGCTCACCTGCGTGGCTAGCAAGGTGAGCCTGCTCTCATGGTTCACGCTTGGGATTTTCTGGACGATTTTTGGAAGTCCTATCCCCCTCGTTGCGCTAGTACCCCGATTCTGGAGCCGGTGGAGAACAGTTCCTGAAGACTCCGTTCCCGTCGGGTGAATTACTGGTCTGCCTGAAGCTACTTCCCAGCCTATGGTCCCCGTACCCCGTCGTGCCCTGGCCCCTGCCCAGTTGTAGCACAAGCAGCCGGCCTGCTCTCTGTAGCAGCACCGTACCCCCTGCCACTACCCCCTGCAACCGGGGTCCCAGCTTCTTCTGGCCAGGCCGTGTGGCACCTGGGAAGGGTACAGGAGCCCAGCTCCACAGCGTGATCTGCATTGTCACCGCTGTCTCACTGCTCAACTCTACTCGACTCAACAACTGACATCTCTGCCCTCCCTCTTCCATCCTCCCATCTGGGTGGCCCTATTCCCCTCAGGCTGCCCAATGGGTGGTTGGTGGGTGTGGTGCAGAGTGTTCCTCAGGATTTATGTACACCTGTAGCAACACCAAATTGACGGGTCCCGTAACCAATGAGGAGCGGGTACCATGCAGAAGGACAGGTTTCACGGCACCCTTGTGATGATCTGATAGGCCAGGGCGTCACACCATCACAAGTGATTGCTTTACATAGCATTAATGGAACCAAGCCCTAAGGGGTACTTTGCACACTACAACATCGCAAGCCGATGCTTGCGATGCCGAGCGCGATAGTCCCCACCCCCGTCGCAGCTGCGATATCTTGTGATTGCTGCCATAGCGAACATTATATCTACGGCAGCTTCACATGCACTCACCTGCCCTGCGACGTCGCTCTGCCCGGCAACCCGTCACACGGCAGGCGGCCAATAGAAGCGGAGGGCCGGAGATGAGCGGGATGTAAACCTCCTGCCCACCTCCGTCCTTCCACATAGCCGGCGTGAGCCGCAGTGACGCAGGTAAGCTGATGTTCATCGCTCCTGCGGCTTCTCACACAGCGATGTGTGCTGCCGCAGGGGAACGAGGAACAACATCGTACCGTCGCTGCCGTGCAATTATGAAAATGTCGGACACTACACCGATAATATGATTACGACGCTTTTGCGCTCATTAATCATATCAAAAATGCTTTACACACTACGATATCGACAGCGACGCCGGATATGCGTCACTTTCGATTTGACCCCAGCGACACCGCCGCTCCGGTCACTTCCACGCAGCAAATGAGGTGAGTAGCGCGATCAGCTGAGCTGTCAGTGAGGTTACCCGCTGTCACTGGATCCAGTAACAGCGGGTAACCTCAGTGACAGCTCAGCTGATCGCACGGCTGTCTTCATTAGCTGCGTGGAGGTGACCGGAGCGGCTGTGTCTGCTGCAGCTCCGGTCACCTCCATGCAGCAGAGCTGGATGCGACGCTGGAGCATCCTGGATTCCGCCCGACATGGAGGGCTTTTTGGGGCTGATTAAAGTGGTGAACCAGGGTATATGTGTGTGTTTTTTATTTCTAATAAAGGATTTTTTCTGGTGTGTGTGTTTTTTTACTGTAATTTACAGATTAATCATGGAAGGTGTCTCATAGACGCCTGACATGATTAATCTAGGATTTAGTGGCAGCTATGGGCTGCCATTAACTCCTTATTACCCCGATTTGCCAAAGCACCAGGGCAAATCGGGAAGAGCCGGGTGCAGCCCCAGAACTGTCGCATATAATGTATGCGGCAATTCTGGGCGGCTGCTGACTGATATTGTTAGGGTGGGGGGCTCCCCATAACGTGGAGCTCCCCATCCTGAGAATACCAGCCTTCAGCCGTATGGCTTTATCTGGCTGGCATTAAAATTGGGGGGACCGCACGCCGTTTTTTTTTTTAATTATTTATTTATTTATTTTACTGCACAGTATAGACACGCCCACCGGCTGCTGTGATTGGGTGCAGTGAGGCACCTGTCACTCAGTGTGGGGGCGTGTCTCACTGTAACCAATCATAGGCGCCGGTGGGCGGGGAAAGCAGGGAATAGGAGATTGTTTAATGAGCGGCCGGCTTTTTCAAAATAGTAAAAGCCGCCGCAGCAGTGTGAATGCCGTGCAGCGCCGCGCCGGTGATCGGGGAACGGTAAGTATGAGAGAGGGGGGGAAACTGACCGACAGACTGTGAGAGAGGGACAGACAGACAGAGAGACCGACAGAGAGACAGAGAGACCGACCGACGGACTCAGGGAGATTGACCGACATACACAGAAATAGAAAGAAAAGCCGACATCACTAGAAATAAAAACACCAAACGGACACGGACTATAGGTAGATGCATACGTGTTTACTAACGTGTGTGCACATACCCATAGACTTTCATTGTGTCCACGTGTGCGTGCTCCGTGCAGATAACGGACATGCATCCGTGCAAAACGCAAACACATACGGATCACGGACACGCACACACGGATATAATGAAATAACGCACGTGTGACCACAATCATAGATTAACATTGGTGCACGTTTGGCCGTGTCTCCGGTATATACGGAAACGGACCAAACACGCACGTGTATCACGGACGTGTGAAGGGGGCCTTAAACTGAGATGAGACCAGGTATACAGAGATACAGGATTTACAGAAGACGTGGATAAAGCAGAAAACAGGACCAATATCATTTATTTTTTTTAAATACTGATGAAGGATTGGTTCAACCTTAAAAGATGTTGATGTGAATATCCTGAATAAGTGTTCGCTCACACTTGTGTATAAAAAATTGTATGTATTTAATGAAAAAAAAATCGTCATATGGCAATAGGTGAGCCTTGTTTATTATCACCACAATGGTAACGATATGGGCACGCAAGCAAGGGTTGAAAATGTGGTGCCCCTGTGGCTTCAGGTGCCACAGGCTACTGCACCCCCATTAGGGTGTAGTACTTATCCCGGGTCCAGGGAAGGTCTATGCCGGTTTCCACTTACACAAACATACAGACAGTGGGTTACTCTCCCCAATGCGGACCGGTCCAGGGTCGGACCACAGTAGGGGGTCACTACAGCAGTGGGTTTACAGGATGCCACCGGACCAGGGGCTCCCCGATCCACTGGAACCGGGGACTCAGGGTCAGGGAGAAGCAATCACCAGAGGAAGTCAGGAGCACACAGTGGGAAGCGCAGGTTGACTTAGTGAGAGTAGTGAACCAGCCGGTGGCAGCAGCTGGGGGCAACAGCTCAGAACACACAACACAACTACAACAAAAGAAGAACAACTTCAGACACAGAGCAGAGTGGACGTGCTGCAAGCAGCTCAGTGCGCCAGGGCGTTCAACTCGAGGAGAAGCAGGTGGCTGCTTCCACAGGACCGGCGCTGTCGGGATACAGAATCCTAGGGCAGATATGCTTTACGTTATCTACCAACTCTGCAAGGGTCATGGGGAACGCCTAGAACAGTCACCGGACCTGTCCCAACGAGTCTGCAGCAAATATCATATAGGATCCGGGGTTGAGGACTGCCTCCGTAACAGAACCATGCTATGAGCATACAGAACAGGACACTTTACTGACACTGCTTCAAGCCACGGGGGTCTGATACTTAGCGCATCAAAAGAAGGAAAGGGCTCACAGGCTGACACACACACCGGACTTGACCTTTCATGGATCCGAGATCGGCTGGGGCCCATCGTGGCGGAGACCGGTTTTCTGGGGCAGCGTTTGAACTACCTGTGAGTAAAAAGACCTGGAACCGCAGCCCCTGTCTCTGCCTCTCCTTTACCGCTGCCGTCGCCCAGTGCTGCGGCGCCAATGGGGACCACCATCATCCTCATCCTCTTTCATCCTCCCTGGGTTAATCCCGCTCCGCCTGTGGGGAGCGACACCATCCCGGCTGCACCCAACATCTGCCCCGGTGAGAGACCTTGCAGTGGTGGCCCCCATTCCTGGCCGCGTACCACAGATGGCGTCACGATCATCTAATAGACTTTCCTAACCATCACTACTACCCCCATCCTCCATCCTGCCTCCTGTACACCGCTTTCCTCCCCTCGTGTACACCTCATGGCAACAGAACCGGGCCAGGCTACCCCTTGACGACACAGAGGATCTGCATCCCTGGCCTGGCAATGAATAGGTTAAAACACCTGCCCCATTGGGCGCTACACAAAGAGTGATCATTGCCATTATTTTTTTTGTTGAACAGAATCTGTCACCAGATTTTTGCTGCCCAATCTGAAAGCAGCATGATGTAGGGGCAGAGACCTTAAATCCAGCATGTGTCACTCCCTGAGCTCCTTGCTGCAGTTTTGATAAAATCTGCTTTCTCTACTGCAGATAGAAAATAGTGAGCGGTATAAAACTCTGTTCACACCACTGATTTACAGCTTTCTGTATACACTGTGTATAGCAAAAAGCTGCTCATCAGTGGTTGGGGTGGGGTTATGCAGAACTCATGAATATGGAGGACTACTGACAGCAGGTTTACTTGCCCTCTAATGAAAATCTGCTGATAAAATAATAATTTTATCAAAACTACAGCAAGTAGCCCATAAAGTTACACATTGCTGGTATCGGTGGCTCTGTTTAGTGTTTTAATTATTCAGGCAGTAATCACTTTTATTTGTCGACATTTGTTAATTTGCAATATGCTTCAGTTGTTACGTGAAATAACTACAATACTTAGTCCTCATGGAAACTATTTCAATAGTAATTACTAAGCTTTCATTAAGATTTAAAAAAAAATGTAAAATGGCATACTAGGAGCAGTACTTCAATAACGGCAGCTGTATTTATATAGTCATTATAAACACCCGTTCACACTGTAAACTCACACATGTTTTATGCAAATTTACAGATCATCTATAGAACCTAAAGTGAAGAGGTTCACTAAAAATGTGTAGACTCTAGTTATCACTGTTATCTCAATGATGTAAGCGGGATAAAACACACATATTTGGTAGAATTAAATGAGTATGGATTATTTTGTTTCACAAATACATTGTGTCTGTGTAAGCTAATTACATTAAATTAAAAAAGTAAATTTGTAGATAAGGATCATTACAATATTAATCTATGTTGACAAAGAAATAATCATACAAAAAAAATAAGTAGAGGTGAGAACAGCTCAATGTTATCTTAAAGTATTGTTCTGAAGTTTTGCCTTGAGCAGCTCACAGCTATGCAGTTTCATTCCTGCTTTCTTCCAGGGTGGTCATTCCTCCTTGATTACCAGTTCTTGTGAGTAGCCAAGCTATTATGTGCTGCCCCTGTGCCAGCAGCCGGCGCTGCTCGGATCCGGAGTCGCTGCGTGGCTCGAGGGATCCTCCGGACCCGGGGGTCACGCGGACACGCCGAATGAAAAGGGGGACGTAGTTGTACGGCCTTGACCGTATTTGGTTTGTGACGCCACCCACGGTGTGTGGTGAAGTGGGACACCACCGCTGCTGTTGTGGGATACCGGGGGGAGATGTAATGGCAGCCGGATGTTAACCCCTCCGTGGGTAGGGATGGTTGCTCCTGGGCCCAATGTCTCTGTGCAGGGTATGGCGATGGCAGGGGCTTGCGCCCGGATGAACCAGGGGATGTTTGGTTACTCACAAGTAAAAGAATCACATGAGTTTTTTGGTAAACCAAGGTGCTGGTGGCTGGCCGCCGCGGCCGGTTGTACTTTGGTCCCCCACCCGGGCTGGTGGTCGCCGTCTCTGCACTAGTTGTGGTTGTGTGTTTGGACTTCCTGGTATGGAACACGGGAGTCCGCCCCCGGCTTTCTGTGTGCCTTAGGAGCCGTGCCCGCTGACACTGACCCGTGGGATCTATGGGCCCTGGCGGTTGCCCTATCCCTCTCTGTGGGTGGTTGTCTGCTTTTGGGACTCTGGTTGGTACAGGACCTATAATCCTGCCCTCAATCGGCTGACTAGCTAAGCCGTTGATTCCGGTCCTGGCTTGAGGGTCCGAGTACCCCCTCTGTGCACGGTTTCCGGTCGGGTCTCTGGTCTCGGTACCGGCGGGCTCCAACCCTGCTCCGGTCCTCCTCGGATCTACCGAGCCGTCTTTTCGTCTCCCGCTGACAGAGACCACCGTCTGCCACCTAGCCAAGGTACCAGTGCTCTGACCCTGGCACCGTTCAACTTGAACTTCTCCTCCGCTGGAGCTACACCTAGTTCCTCTCAACTTGAACTGCAGACTTTTTCTGTTTGTTTTCCCACCCCGGGCTGTCTAGACCCCTAGGTGGGCGTTTCCTAACTGCCTGGTCCCGCCCACTGGTGTGCCTGTCTTGCCCTGAGAGGGGTGACTAGGGTTTCAGGTCGGCTGTATGTAACCTAGGTGAGATAAGCTGTTATGCGGGGGCCTATTGTGTGCTTACCTGGTTTTGGCAGGGCATCACATTCCCCCTTGGTTTAACACAGACCGTCTGCGGGCTGTCCGACCACCAACATTTATTTATCAGGAACTGAAAAGAGAAAAAGAACATTTTACAAGCATAATAACAGTGGTACATTTTGTTTTTTTTCCTTTACGGGAGGCACTTTTCTTAAACGTTACACATGCAAACTGAGACGGGACGGACAGGGTCCTTCTCACTAGAGATGAGCCACCCTCGTAGAGTTTGAGTTCGGTTTGTTGAACGGAGGACAAGTTCGTCAAACGTTCGATGAACCAACTCGAACCCCATTGAAAACAATGGCAGGCAAACACAAACACATACAAACACATAGAAAACACCTTCAAATGTGTCCAAAAAGTGACAAACAACTCAAGACACCACAAACACATGGGAAAGTGACAAGGACATATACTCATGCGAAAACAAAAGAGTTGGACGGGTAAAAAGAGGAGGAGACACAGATATAGGCATGTCATGCCCTTCTAAAATCATGTAAAACACAGCAAGGGGACTCCAACCTGAGTCTCCATTTTTTCAAAAAAATTGGGCCACACACACCACTTCAGTGGTCTCAGTTGCAAACTTGACATGTTGATTTGCATCAAGCACATTCAAAAATACGCCCGCCTTTACCCTCCCCAGGATGACACAGGGGTAGCAAAGTCCTTGCTGATCCATGACTTGTTCATCTTGATGAACGTAAGTCTGTCCACATTGTCACTGGACAGATGCGTGTGCTTATCTGTCAGCACACACCCAGCAGCACTGAAGACACATTCAGAGACAATGCTGGCTGCGGGACACGACAAGATCTCCAAGGCGTAAGTGGCAAGCTCAGGACATTTTTCAAGATTGGAAGCCCAAAATGAGCAAGGCTCCAGTTGCACAGTCCTAGCATCGATGTTCATTTGGAGATACTCCTGTATCATCCTCTCCAGCCATTGACTATGTGTAAGACTTCTTGTCTCTTGTGGCCTTGCAAAGGATGGTCTAAAAAAATTATGAAACGATTCCATAAAATTGCTGTTACCAGCACCAGATAGGTGTTGATGATGAGACAGTCCCATGCTTAGCAAGTTACAACTGGGAGATTCACTCTGTGCACCACTGGTGTTTGGTGGAAAAGCCGAGCTAAGATTGCATAACAGCTTCTGCTGATACTCCTGCATACGTGCTTTCCTTTCTATGGCTGGAATTATTTCGCTAAATTTGGACTTGCACCGGGGATCTAAGAGTGTGTCAACCCAGTAGTCATCATTACTTCTAATTCTGACAATCCGAGGGTCATGTTGTAGGTAGTGCAGCAAGAAGGCGCTCATGTGTCTTGCACATCCATGCGGACCAAGTCCTTGCTGTGTTTGTGGCAGCGAGTTGATAACCGTGCTTCCTTCCTCTGACATCTCCCCCCAACCTCAAACAACCGAAATTTGACCAAGGTCTCCCTCATCTGCTGAGTCTTCCATGCCCATTTCCAGTTCGTCCTCTATTTCTTCATGGGCTCCTGCACCTTCCTCAACAGTTTGGCTGCTACCATGCACCCTTGCTAATCCCTCCCCCCCCCCCCGTCCTATGCCTGCCGCCTTGGTGATGCTGAACGTCTGGCTCTTGTAGATCTTGGTATCCCTTCCGCATATGAATCCTCCTGTACTTCCTCCCCTTCTTCTTGTCCCATCCCCTGACTCCGAATAGTGTTTAGAGTGTGCTCCAGCATGTAAATGACTGGAATTGTCATGCTGATAATGGCATTGTCAGCGCTAAACATATTCGTCGTCATGTCGAAACTGTGCAGAAGGGTGCATTGGTCCTTGATTTGAGACCACTCCAGCAGCGTGATCTTCCCCACCACTGCATCTTGTTGGCCCAGGCTATACGTCCTAACGTATTGCACCAGGGCTCGGCGGTGCTGCCACAGTCGCTGCAACATGTGGAGAGTCGAATTCCAGTGTGTCGCCACATCGCTTTTCAGGCGGTGAACCGGCAGGCCGAAAGACTTCTGGAGCGATGCAAGTCTGTCAGCTGCGTCGGTTGACCGGCGGAAGTGAGCAGAGAGTGACCGTGCCCTGTGCAGAAGCCCATCTAGGCCAGGATAGTGGCTTAAAAATTGCTGGACAACAAGGTTCAACACGTGAGCCATACAAGGCACAAGTGTCACCTTGCCTCGGCGAAGGGCAGCACCCAGGTTTGCAGCATTGTCGCACACGGCCTTCCCTGGCTGCAGGTTGAGTGGAGACAACCATTTACCAAACTCGCTCTCCAGAGCTGACCACAACTCCTCACCTGTGTGACTCTTATTTCCCAGACATTTCAAGGTAAAGACGGCCTGATGCCGTTGAGCTCTGCTGCCAGCATAGTAAGGAGGTATGCGGGATTCCTTGTGCGCAGTTACAGCGCGGGTGGCCTGACCAGACAGGCTTTGGGCGGAGGTGGAGGACCCAGACAAGGTTGAGGAGGCAGAAGCAGTGGAGGAACTTAGACATACAAAGGATTGACGCACAACTCGTGGGGACGGCAAGACTTGTACAGCAGACTCTTCATCATCTCTCACCATAGTCACCCAGTGCCCAGTCAGCCCCTGTCCATGCTTACTGGTCCAAGTATCGGTGGTGAAATGCACCCTGTCACACAGAGTTTCTCAAGGAAGCGGTGATGTTGTGTGCGACATGCTGGTGTAGTGCAGGCACACCTTTCTTGGAGAAGTAGTGGCGACTGGGCATCTGGTACTGAGGCACAGCGACGGACATAAGGTCTCTAAAATCCTCTGTGTCCACCAGGCGGAAAGGCAGCATTTCTGTAGCCAACAGCTTGCAGAGGGTGAAAGTCAACCTCTTAGCTTTGTCATGGCTAGGAGGAAATGGTCTTTTAATTGTCCACATCTGAGGGACCGAGATCTGGCTGATGTGCGAAGATGGCGTTGAGTATGGTGTCCCTGGAAATTGCTGGTCTGTGAGGAAAGTGCAGGTGGAGACATGATGTTGCTTTCATCCAAAGTTGGTGCTCTCGATGTCTGAGAGAGCTCTACACCAGCACCTGTTTCCCCTTCCAAAACAACTGACGACCTGCCAATCAAACTGCCTGTTGCGGTTAAAGAGGTGGAAGGTCTGCGTTGAAAAACATGTGTGACAGCTGTCCCCACAGTCATAGAGGATGAAGAGCGCGCGGATGCACTTGAAGGGGCAGACGGTGGTTGGCCCGCTCCACTAGGCCACACTGTAGCACAGTGAGCTTCCCACTGGGACTTATGCTTGTTATTCATGTGACGGTTCATGAACGAAGTAGTCAAACTAGTGAGTTTTTGGCCTCTACTTACAGATTGGCGACAAATCTTACAGATCACATGAGTTGGGTGATCCTTTGGGATGTCAAAAAAGGACCAGGCTAGGCAACTATTGGAGCCCATACGACCTGCAGAGCCACTCCGACTTGTGCTCAGAGGCAGAGTTGTGGCTGAGGATGCAGTTGTTGACATGCTTCCAGTACTCCGTCTTTGTCTAGGAAGGCGCAAGCTAACCTCGTCGTCAGTCCCATCCTCCTCCACCACCTCTGCTGACCTCCTCGAGTGCCTGACTGTGGGTTGACAGTAAGTGGGATCTACAACCTCATCATCAACCTGTGTGTTTGCACTCCCCTCACACTCAGACCTAACCTCTTCCTGCCCTGACTGAATAGTTAAGTTGTCATTCCAATCAGGTATCTGAGTCTCATCGTCATCAGTTTGTTCCTCATTGTCTCCACCAAGAGGTGTTACAGTTTGGGAATGAGGGTCTACATTATGCTCAGAAACTTGGTCATCAGGGACTGAATCTGACTTACAAAGCTTCTGGGCATCACTGCAGATCATTTCCTGGTCTGTACTCACTGTAGCTTTGGAGCAGACCTCTGATTCCCAGGCTATAGTGGGACTGAACAGCTCTGCAGACTCACCCATCTCTGTTACGACATACTCTGCAGGGCGAGTGAAGACTTGAGAGCTGGTAGAAAGCAAGTGCGATTGGGGTGGCAACTCAGAGGACTGTTGTTTTTTGGATGTTGAGGTGGAGGAGAGGCCACTTGTTGGAGCACTTGAGATCCATTTAAGCATGTTCTTTTTTTGTGCATGATCTACGTTTGGAAGAGTTGTTCGGTTCCGTAAAAAAGGGAGCACATCATATTGTCCACGGAAAGTAGTAGACATCTTACTTTTGCTGGAAGATGGCCTTTCTTCAGCAGATGTTACTGTAACTTTACCACATTCCCCATGGACACAAACTTTTTTTCCCTTTCCAACACGCCTGTTCCCCTTTCCACCAGCATCTATCCTTTTGCCACTCATTTTGTTTGTGACCAGATTGGACACTTAAAATGTCGTAGCAAAAATGGAGAGGTAGTGTACAATGCAGAGGTGGTCTAGCTTTATTGACAGCTGACGAACCAACACTGACTATCCCTGACAATGAAAGTATGGGCCTAAAAATAGCTGCACTTTTGGCAATTAAAATTGCGTAGCACAAATGGACAGGTGCTGTACAATGCAGAGGTTGTATTGCTAAATTATCAGCAGATGAACCCTAACGTAGTATCCCAGACAATTTTAGTATGCCACTAAAAGTGTCAGCACTGTTTGCAATTAAAATTGCATAGCAAAAATGGGCAGGTGTGTAGAATGCACAGGTGCTGTAGCTAGCTGGACAGCAAAGGAACACTAATGCGGGCATCATGCGATCGCATAAGCGATTGCACCCGCCCCCGTCATTTGTGCATCACGGGCAATTTGTTGCCCGTGGCGCACAAAGTCGTTTACCCCCGTCACACGTACTTATCTGCTGGACAACCTCGCTGTAGGCGGCGAACATCCTCTTCCTGAAGGGGGAGGGACGTTCTGTGTCACAGCGACGTCACACAGCCGCCGGCCAAAATAAGCGGAGGGGTGGAGATGAGCGGAACGTAAACATCCCGCCCACCTCCTTCCTTCCACATTGCCGGCGGGATGCAGGTAAGCTGTGTTCGTTGTTCCCGTGGTGTCACACGGAGCGATGTGTGCTGCCACAGGAACGACGAACAACCGGAGCACAGAAGGAGGAACGACTTTTTGAAAATGAACGACGTGTCAACGAGCAACGATAAGGTAAGTATTTTTGCTCGTTCACAGTCGTTCCGAGGTGTCACACGGTACGATATGTCTGACGATGCCGGATGTGCGTCACTAACGACGTGACCCCGACGACATATCGCCCGATATATCGTACCGTGTGACGCCCGCATAAGTTAGTATCCCATACAATTTTAGTATGCCACTAAAAGTGTCAGCAGTGTTTGCAATTAAAATTGCGTAGCAAAAATGGGCAGATGTATAGAATGCATAGGTGCTGTAGGTAGCTGGACAGCAAAGGAACACTAAGTTAGTACCCAGACAATTTTAGTATGCCACTAAAAGGGTCAGCACTGTTTGCAATTAATATTGTGTAGCAAAAATGGACAGGTGTGTAGAATGCACAGGTGCTGTAGGTAGCTGGACAGCAAAGGAAACCTCACTTTCTATCCCTGCCAATGAAAAAATGCACCAAGGAATTGCTTGTGCTGATGTAGCCAGACGCTGTTATATAAACCCCTGCACAGCGTTTGCACAGACCTGCCTAGAACCAAGGGCTATGAACGGCTGTAATGCAGCCCTGAAAAGGACTGAAATTACAAGTAGTCCCTAATCCCTAAAGCGCTGTGTAGATTGCACTGTATGTCTATAGCGCACACAGCAGCAGTGGGAGCGGTAGCGGTGACTGTCACCCACCCGCAGCAGCGAGATAATTGTGGCGATGTGTAAAATGGCCGTGTCTTATAAGGCAAGGACATGTGACATGCGCAGGCTATGACACATGCCCTTGCTTGTCTGGCAAAAATCCCCTTTGCTGTGTGTGTGTCTGTGATTGGCTGACAGCCTGGCCCGCCCCACTGTATGCGCGGTTAGGAAAAAAAAAATGGTGATCGCCTTTCTTTCAGCACTCAGCAGCAGCACTGATCTACACCCCGTCCCCCCAGCACCCTATACGCTGAATTTTGATAATATCATGATTCACAGTGACTCACACTATTACAGTGAAAAGCCAGCTAGTAAGTAGCTACGCTATTTGGTGATTGAACCATTCTCAAACGTAACTCGAACTACCGGACTTTTAGCAAATCGTTCGAGTTCGTCGAACGACTCGAACACCCCCCAAAAACACTCGAACATGAAATTGGCAAACCGCTCGACTCGAACATCGCTCATCTCTACTTCTCACCTCACCCCCACCCAAAACAACCTGCCCCCTGGTGCCACCGCTAAGCAATGGTGCGCACCCCTTGCACAAGTCCAGGATAGGTCCGGGTGTTGCCCTTACGGGCCGGCTAAAAAGTTCCTTACCCGGCAGTCTTTTCAAGGGCCCCACGTCCAGGGGACCCCTGACCCGGAGGGTAGTCACTGATTTTGGTGGTGATTGGGCCTCGGCCGACTCTACTGCAGGCCCTTCCTCCAATCAGTCTCTCCAGAGACTACAGCAGGGGGAGAAGGTTGGTCAGGGACTATTTACAAGACCCAATAGTTTTTGGGTTGGCCTCCCAGTTCACGGCCATGGTCCATTTTTAAAACTTTTTCAAATGGGAACTTTGAACGGTTAACAGTCCCAACGGGGACTCACACTGGGGGTAGCCGGGGTTTCGCTACCTACTCCTCATCCTCTGTGCTGGAGAGTGGCGGAGAGGGGTGGAGATAGAATTTTTCTCCATTGCTCACCCATCTTTTGACATCAAGGGCGAACCACCCCCTCTCTCCGCAATGCCGGGTGTACGTAACCAACTCTCCAGGCTCCAGGTCTCAGTCTGGGTGGCCAACGGGCAGACGAGGGGCCACATCCCTCTGGGATACGAAGATCTCGGCCTCCAAGCCTGGCTCATATATAAAGCCCCATCTTTTCTGGGCATTAAAGTGCCGGATCTGCCCTTGATAGGCTGGGACCCGCACTCAGAAGGTGGCATTCCGGAGGTGGTCCTTCTCAGTGTAGGTCCGGGTCAGCACCTCTGCTTTCCTCTTCTCCTGGGAGGCGATCTCCTTCCTCAGGTGACACCGCTGCCGCTCCCAATACGGGGCTCCGGCCTCGTACTCTGCTTCCACCTGCGCGTGGGCTGAGCCCAGCCGGTCACCCTCCGTGCCGGCTACGACCGGCACCACAGGCAATGGAGGGTTCCGCTGTGTCATGGCCTGCTCTGCTGCCCTGTAGATGCATCCCGGCTGCGCCTCAGCCGTAACTGGGAATTGGGGAGTGGTTGGCGTCTCAGCTGCTACCGACTTCCGGTTGGGCGCCACCTCTGCTGCGGCCGGGCGGACTGCCTGGGCCGTCATTGGGGTTGCGGCCTGGCTCGGGACCGGAGGGGACGTCTTCCGGGCTTTAGTCTGGCATGGAGCTGGTACGGGTGCCGGGGCAGTGACATGCTCGAGGCTTGAGGATTCTGCTGGCGGGTCCTCATGAGCAGATGGAACGGGTACCGCTGCCGTGGCTTGTGGCAGCGGACCAAGACGAAGGTTGGCCACAGGTACGGGCAGTGAGGGAGGCGACATGGCGGATGGGGGCAGACCGGGCCCCTCAGCCTTGTGGGCCGGTCCCGGTGGGACATAAGGGTGTGGGTCGCTTACCCGCTCCTCCGAGGTCACCTTCACTTCACAGGCCCGAACAGCTGCAGCCAGCTCCGCCATCTCGGCCGTCCATCGCTTCAGCAAGAAGCTAGTCTGATCCTGGATCCTGCGGCATATGCGTTCGGTCTGGGCTTCCACCCAGTCGTCTGTTCTGGGCACAGGTTCCTCCACTGCTGGTTTACCAGACTGGTCGGCCATGTTTCGCTGTCGGTGTCCAGGAACAAAAGGGTCGCAGAGTCCTGGCATCTCTGACCTTTATCTGCTTGGGTCACATGCTGCAGACTCTTCGCCCTCCCCCCTCCCCATTGGTCTTTTGCAAGCACTCCCTTGTGCGGCAGGTCAGTTTCGTGTTCAGCCTCAGGGTGTTGTTTCCTTCCGGCCGTGTTTCCAGGGGGTGGGGCTTCAGCTTCACACCCTTTCTCGAGGGAGAAGACGCTGGGCTGTAGTTTTTCGCGCCTAAAAATGGAGGCAAAAATGGCGACTTCTGAAAATTTTTCAACGGATCACCGCTGACTGTCCAATTCAAGGCGCACTTCCACCAGGTAGGTGGATGGGTTTTAATCCTGGTCATGACGCCAAGTTTCGGGGTGTGCCTCCCCCATGCCAGCAGCCGGCGCTGCTCAGATCCGGAGCCGCTCCATGGCTTGAGGGATCCTCCGGACTCGGGGGTCACGCGGACACGCCGAATGAAAAGGGAGATGTAGTTGTACAGCCTTGACTGTATTCGGTTTGTGATGCCACCCACGGTGTGTGGTGAAGTGGGACACCACTGCTGCTGTTGTGGGATACCCAGGGGAGATGTAATGGCAGCCGGATGTTAACCCCTCCGTGGGTAGGGATGGTTGCCCCGGGGCCCAATGTGTCTGTGCAGGGTATGGCGATGGCAGGGGCTTGCACGCCCGGATGGACCAGGGGATGTTTGCTAACTCACAAGTAAAATAATCACACGAGTCTTTTGGTAAACCAAGGTGCTGGTGACCGGCCGCTGCGGCCGGTTGTACTCTGGTCCCCCCACCCGGGCTGGTGGTCGCCGTCTCTTCCTCTGCACTAGTTGTGGTTGTGTGTTTGGACTTCCCGGTATGTAACACGGGAGACCGCTCCCGGCTTTCTGTGTGCCTTGAGAGTTGTGCCCGCTGACGCTGACCCGTGGGATCTATGGGCCCTGGCGGTTGCCCTATCCCTCTCTGTGGGTGGTTGTCTGCTTTTGGGACTTTGGTTGGGACAGGACCTATAATCCTGCCCTCAATCGTTTGATTAGCTAGGCCGTTGGTACCCCCTCTGTGCACGTTTTCCGGTCGGGTCTCCGATGTCGGTACTGCCGGGCTCCAACCCTGCTCCGGTCCTCCTCGGATCTGTTGAGCCGTCTTCCCATCTCCTGCTGATGGAGACCACCATCTGCCACCTAGCCAAGATACCAGTGCTCTGACCCTGGCACCGTTCAACTTGAACTTCTCCTCCGCTGGAGCTACACCTAGCTCCAGCTCACACTCCTCTCAACTTGAACTACAGACTTTTTCTGTTTGTTTTCCCACCCTGGGCTGTCTAGACCCCTAGGTGGGAGTTTCCTAACCGCCTGGTCCCGCCCACTGGTGTGTGTGGCGCCCCTGAGGCTTCCGTCGCCACAGAGATATTGCACCTCAGCCAGAGGTGTGGTATCCCATCCCGTGTAAGAATGGGGTCAACTACCGGTTCACAGATAAAACCTGCACACACCAATTTGTAGGCATACACCGGGTCAGGGATAGTGGCAGTGACCCCCATAGACGATCAGGTCATGGGGCCGTAAGTCCCATTCATTGGTCCCAATGGTGTTGGTGGGGTCTAGCCAGGGGGTGTGTGGGAGGAGTCAGAGAGAGTGAGTAGAGGAACAAGTCAGTTAGTTCCAGAAGGGAAGGAGTGAAGGAGGTTCCTGGTGGAGATCCTGGGGTCTTACTAGGCCCAGGTGACACCGAAAGAATAGATTTTAGGGTCACGGAAGGGCAATTGTTCCGTGACCTGTTCCACTAGAAAGATCGGGTGGAGGGATCAGGCTGCAAAATCAGGGACGGTCCCTAGACTGAGCGAAGAAAGACATTTCCTTAAAGTAAAACCGAAGGCCTGGGAGATCGTTGCAGGCGCCCAGGGCCACCACCCGCCACAGATCACCGGTGAAGGTGAGCAAGATACGACTGAGGTCAGCCACCTTTGTACAGGCCCTGTGGTGGAGGCGCAAGACAATCCAAAAACAGTTGAGCGCTGGGAGACAGCCAGAGA
This sequence comes from Anomaloglossus baeobatrachus, assembly GCF_048569485.1. Lineage (NCBI taxonomy): Eukaryota > Metazoa > Chordata > Amphibia > Anura > Aromobatidae > Anomaloglossus > Anomaloglossus baeobatrachus. The sequence goes on from NC_134354.1 coordinate 214,520,486, forward strand.
AAGGACACATAGAGAGGTGAACCGGGACTGACCCTTGACCTATTCGGGATCGGTGGAGGACCCTGACAGTGGATCCTGGCATTCTGCGTGTAACCAGTCAACTGCAGCACTGAGACTGAACAGTGAGTAAATATCTTAACTGCAGCCCTGTGTCGTCTGGTTTATCCTGCACCTCGTTAACAAACACCATAGACTTTACCAAGCACCAAAGGTGCCCCCAGGTACCCGCTCTACCTGTGGAGAGCAAGAAACACCTCAGCTGCCATAACATCAGCCCCGGAGGTCCCTTCCAGCAGCTGCAGCTTCATAGCTGCAAATTACCACAGGTGGCGTCACGAATCTTAAATAAACATTATCATCACCTCCCCAATATCGCCACATTAACTGACTCCACCAGGGTCACGGAGTCGGGCCCCGCCACCGCTGACTACCTCGGACTAGTCTGGCCCGACACCGAGTCACCTAAGGGCCTGGGGTGGGCGAGTCATGTGCCTGTCTTGCCCTGAGAAGGGTAACTAGGGTTTCAGGTCGGCTGTATGTAACCTAGGTGAGGGAAGGTGTTATGTGCGGGCCTATTGTGTGACTACCTGGTTTTGCCAGGGCATCACAATTATATTAGTAGAACTATGCAGCTCAGATGCTGCTATAACACATTATGCTATAAGTGGTTTGTCCTGGAGTGTACATTGTTATCTCTGTATTTGCATATAGAAATAACAGGGTATTTGAACAAGTACACAGCTGAGATTAGTGAGAGTGGTGATTACAAGCCCTGATTTGAAAGCAGCCAATGCTGGGAGCTGGTGTTTTTGCAAGATTTCTAACAGCAGCTTGTCAGGAGCAGAGAAGGAGAGGGGGAGGGAGGAGAGCAGGTAACGTCTGTATAGGAATCAATGGGCTGGAGAGAGCAGAGTAGCAAGCTAAGATTTCACTACTCTTCTGGACTAATACTACTTTATACACTCCACTAGGGTTTGGCAGCTACTAGTTGCAGAGTTCCATGGAAACTAGCTGTACAGTACGAAAGATAAAATGGAAAATGACAACAGATAGAAAAGCAAGAGAATTGATAACTTGCTTATTTTTATGCTAAGTAATTTAAGAACTTAAGAAAATTCCGTTAAACAAAGCTATGCACATTTGCAGCTCACTGAAGTAGCAAGTTAAAGCTGAGTTAATTATTATCATTATTATTATTTTTTATTATTATAGCGCCATTTATTCCATGGCGCTTTACATGTGAAAAGGGGTAACACATAGTAGGGACCAGTACAATAATCATAAACAAAACAAGACACAGATTGGTACAGGAGGAGAGAGGACACTGCTCGTGAGGGCTCACAGTCTACAAGGGAAGGGAGAGGATACCGCAGGTAAGGGTGGAGATGGTCATGCGGCGCTATATCAGACTGAGGGTTACTGCAGATATAGGCTTGTCGGAAGAGGTGGGTCTTCAGGTTTCTTTTGAAGCTGGTTAAGGTTGGCAAGAGTCTGATATGTTGTGGCAGAGCATTCCAAAGTATAGGGGATGCACGGAAGAAATCTTGGATGCGATGGTGGAAAGAGGAGATGAGAGGGGAGTAAAGAAGGAGACCTTGGGAGGATCGAAGGTTACGTGCGGGTAAGTATCAGGAGACTAGGTCACAGATTTAGGGAGGAGACACGTTGTGGATGGTTTGGTAGGTCATGGTTAGTGTTTTGCATTGGAATCGTTGGGCAATGGGAAGCCAGTGAAGCAATTGGCAGAGAGGAGAGGTCGTTGAGTAGCGGGGTGACAGGTGGGTTATTCGGGCAGCATAATTTAGAATAGATTATAGGGGTGCCAGACTGTTAGTAGGTAGACCACAGAGCAGGAGGTTGCAATAGTCCAGGCGGGACATAAGGGGATGCACTAGGGTTTTTGCAGCTTCTTAGGAAAGGAATGTACACATTCGGGAAATGTTTTTGAGTTGGAGGTGGCAGGAGGTAAAGAAGAGGGCTTGGATGTGTGGCTTGAAAGAGAAATCAGAGTCTAGAGTTAAGGGGGCTTTACACGCTACGATATCGTTAATGTTTTGTTGTCGGGGTCAAGTTGTTAGTGACGCACATCCGGCGTCATTAACGATATCGCAGCGTGTGACACTGACCAGCGACCTTAAGCGACCTCAAAAATGGTGAAAATCATTCACCATGGAGAGGTCGTCCCAAACTCAAAAATCGGTAAGGGTTGTTTATCCAGGTGGTTCATCGCTCATGCGGCAGCACACATCGCTATGTGTGACACCGCAGGAGCGAGGAACGTCTCCTTACCTGCCGCCGGCCACAATGCGGAAGGAAGGGGGTGGGCGGGATGTTATGTCCTGCTCATCTCCGTCCCTCCGCTTTGATTGGCCGGCCGCTTAGTGACGTTGCAGTGACGTCGCTGTGATGCCGAACGTCCCTCCCCCTTGAAGGAGGGATTGTTCGGCAGTCACAGCGACGACGCCGACCAGGTAAGTATGTGTGACGCTGCCGTAGCGATAATGTTCGCTACGGCAGCGATCACAAACAATCGCATGCGCAACGGGGGCGGGTACTTACACGCTCGCTCGCTATCGCTACAAATTGCTAGCGATATCGCTACCGTGTAAAGCCCCCTTTACTCCCAGGCAGCTAGCATGTGGGACTGGGGAAAGTGAGCAGCCATTGACATTGATGGCTAGGTCAGTTGTGGGCGTTGAGTGAGGAGGAGGAAAGACAGTGAATACTCTTTTGTCCATTCTCTTTTGTCATGTTTAGTTTTAGAAATCGAGCAGAGAAAAAGGATGATATAGCAGAGAGACACTGTGGAATTCTGGTTAGTAAGGAGGTGATGTCAGGTCCAGAGAGGTAGATCTGTGTAACATCAGCGTAGAGGTGATACTGAAAGCCGTGGGACTCTATGAGCTGTCCCAGGCTGAAGGTGTAGATGGAGAACAGCATGGGTCCTAAAACTGAACCTTGGGGACACCTACAGATAGGGGCGAGATGAGGAAATGGTGTGATGCCTGCTTTACACGAGACGACCGCGATTTCGATTTCACGATTGATGGTACCTGCCCCCGTCGTTTGTGCGTCACGGGCAAATCGCTGCCCGTGTCGCACACAGTCGTGAAACCGCCGTCACATGTACTTACCTGCTGAGCGATCTCGCTCTGGGCAGCGAACATCCTCTTCCTGAAGGGGGAGGGATGTTCGGCGTCACAGCGACGTCAAACAGCTGCCGGCCAATAGAAGCGGAGGGGCGGAGATGAGCGGGACGTAAACATCCCGCCCACCTCCTTCCTTCCGCATAGCCGCCGGGAGCCGCGGGACGCAGGTAAGCTGTGTTCATCGTTCCCGGGGTGTCACACGGAGCAATGTCTGCTACCCCAGGTACGATGAACAACGGGCACCATTTTAATTAAACAATTTTTTAAAACTGAGTGACACGTACACGACTCACAATTTGTGAGCGATACTGCGTCGCTCGGAGGTGTCACATGAGACGACGTCGGGAACGATGCCGGATGTACGTCACGAAAACCGTGACCCCGACGATACATCGCACGATAGCTCGTCTCGTGTAAAGCACCCTTGAGAGTGGGAAACGCTGAAAGTTCGGTTGGTTAGGTATGAGGAGATCCAAGATATTGCCAAGTCTGTGATGGCCAGAGACGAGAGAATTTGTAGTAGAAGGGAATGGTCTACAGTGTCAAAAGCAGAGGACAGGTCCAGGAGGAAGAGGACAGAGTAGTGTTGCTTGGCTTTGGTGGTTAGTAGGTCATTGGTGATTTTAGTTTGGGCAGTTTAAGTGGAATGATGCGGTCGGAAGCTAGATTGTAACCGATCAAAGAGTGAGCAGGAAGAGAGGTGTGAGGACAGTTCAAGATGGACATGCTGTTCCAGTAGTTTTGAGGCATAGGGGAGAAGTGATATGGGGCGATAGTTTGACACAGAGGAAGGGTCAAGGGAGGGCTTTTTGAGGATGAGTGTGATAGAGGCATGTGTAAAGAATGAAGGGAAGACACCAGTTGTTAGTGATAGGTTGCAGAGATGGGTTAGGGCTGGGAGAAAGACTGTGGTGAGATTGGGGATGAGGTGGGATGGGAGTGCTTCAAGCGGACAGGTGGTGAGATGTGAGAGGGGAGAAGCAGGGAGAAACAAAAATCTGAGGTGCTCAGACATTAAAGTAAAGTGACTTTTTCAGCACAGAGTGACTGTTTAAACCAAGTATAGGCTCTATATGCATCATGGTGTGGCTAATCATTTGCTTGATTTACCTCTATCTTCGCCCTTCTCTGATGCAGTGAAGCCAGAGCCGTCAACCAAATAAGAGGGGAGGGCTGAGATAGATGTAAAACAAGAAGGTGGGAATGTGTATATCAATTATTTGCCTGCTATAACGCACATACCACCTGTATTTGGATTGAAAGGTCATTCTGGGCTGACAGTCCTTTAATTTCATATCTGAGCAGCATTCACAGCTACACTATTCAGTACTAGCTTATAATGCCCTCCATGCGGCGGCTGTTGCTGTTTGTGAACATTTATTACACAAAGACAGGAAAGCAGAATTCATATCTGTATTTACAATGTAAGTGAGACATCACAGTTTGTCTATACACACTAGATCAGAGACAACTGGAAATTAGAGAGAGATCCTGCAGTGGGAAAAACTGGTGAAAAATACAAGATATAACTCATATCATGGCCAGAATTTTCTCATCTATACACAGCGCTTTTTCTAAATCACTACCAGAAAAGGCAGATAATGTTTAAAGCACCACTTCACGGGGTTTTTATTTTTATCATTTCACTGGTGGAGTGGTGCTGTAAATGTAAGCCTCGAGTCCTGACCCGTCTTATACTCATCTACTGCCATCTACATCTTGTTAAAGCACTTCTACTTCTTGTGAGAATTTCATGTCAACAGCATCTTTAGAAATGTATTTACTTAGAATATTGGTGACTTGTTCAATACTTATTTCACCCGCTCTATGAGAGAGACAAGTTGTTGTAATTCTCTTACATATACAGGGTGGGCCATAAGTATGGATACACCCTGATAAAAAAAGTAAAGTTGAATTCAAAATGGCGGCTTTGCAGATGGCCATGTGACGCCCCTGGACTACTCAGGTCATCACAGGGTACTGCACAAACTGCCCTCCTCGTGCAGTATTCCAAATCCCTCATGGTTCTGGGTTCCCATCTTGCAGTACTGCCTCCAACAGCAAATCAAATTCTAGAAACACACTGCACCACACCCACCAGGCACACCAGTGGACAGCTTGAGCGGAATAGGGCCACCCACTTAGGGGTCAGGCTGGGAGGTGGCAGGTGTTAGAGTACTCGAGTAGAGAGGGTTGAGTGGTAGCCCTCGAACTGAGAGGAGCTCTGAGAAAGCTGGGAGTAGTGGCTCTCAGGGGAAGCTGACTAGGTTGCAGGCGGTGGTCTGGGCCTAGAGGAGTCAGACCCCCGGTCGAAGGGGATTGAGGCTCGGTGCCTGGGACCTGTCAGTGAGGACAATCAGCAGCCTGGCACTATCACCGGTCCGGTACCGAAGGCACGACGGGGTACACGGATCCTAGGTCAGGGAGAAGCTTTATGCAAACTGGCAATTAACCTGCGGAGAATAGGGCTTTTATGGACTGTTCCCACGAGCTCCAGAATCGGGGCACTCGCGCAAGGGCTTTCCAAAAGCGGCCCACTGAAATCCCGAGCATGAGCCCTGAGAGCAGGCTCCTTCACTTAGCCACAGTGGGGAGCGGGACCCAGCAAGTTCCAAACTACTGGGTCACTATGAAGAATCTATGTGGCGCCCCAGGACCTGGTCGCCACAACAGCATTGCCCTCCCAAAGGGTTAATGCTGAGCCTGGAGGTAATTGGGAGATCTATTGGCCAGTAAGTTAACACCCAACACAGTTCTCCCTCCGGCCAGCAGAGGGAGCTCTGAACCTGGAGCTTCAGGGAGCATTCCTTAAGTCTGGCTGAAGGGAGGAAGTAGTAGTTAGTCTGGACACAGGAGTGAAAGAGTGCAGACGCAGAGTAGTGCTGCCTTGTGAAACTGGGGCCTAGAGCTGGGATAGCTTGGCCCAGTGAAGCAAGGGGAGCAGAGAGGCACAGCAGAGACTCGGACATCAGAGTCTGTAGTTGCCAGGGCATAAAATCCATCCCTGGTAGCTGAATCCGGAGGGCAGGAGAGCTGCAAGCCCCCTGGCCCAGAAGCAATCTGAAGGTACAGCTGCATCCCAAGGGCCTGGTGTGGACTCCAGCAGAGAAGCACCAGAGAGGGCCTGCGCAGTCTACCCCACAGAAAAAGGGACGAACCACCAGTCCCAGCAGCAAGAGGGCAATTGCTAACCCAAAGTGCAGTGTCCTAAAACAGCAAAGAAAGATTAAGGAGTAGGCCTCATACTCAACTGGCCAAAGATCACCCCAGGCACTTCCAGGCCGGCCGGACCATCTTTACCATCTGTGACGGTCTCCCTGGACTAAACTTCTGCCGAGTAAAAGAGGAGAAGGTAAAGAGACTACTGTTTGTGCCTGTTTCTTTCATTGCTTGTCGGCCCTGCACCGTGCTAGTCACACAACACCATAGACTTCCACAAGCACCAACTGTGTCCCGGGGCACCGCTCCACCTGTGGGGAGCAGTACCACCATTGCTGCCACTTCATCACCCCGGAGGCCTTACACGGCAGCGGCGGCTTAATAGCCGCATACCACAGGTGGCGTCACGAACACAAACTTAAAGTCATCAGCCACATATTATACTGACACCCACCAGGGCCACGGAGCCGGGCCCAGCCACCACTGACTACCACCGGACTAGTCCGGCCCGGCACCGGGTGTCCCATAGCCCTGGGGTGGGCGAGTCAACTTTTGGCGTCACGAACAGGATTTCGTGCCCGGTCCCACCGGGTACTGTGCGCCTGCAGGAATTGTGCTTAAAAGACTGTGTACTGGTTGTAAATTGCCGCCGCCATTAGCCGCGCCGAGCGCAGGAAGAAGGGGGGCGTGCCTGACAAAGAGCGCGAAGGGAGCGCGCCATCAGAGCAGAGCGCTGTTAACCCCGCGCGACCCAGAAGAAAATTTGAAAAGTGAACGGAGCCTGGTAAGGTTCACTAAGGGGGAGGAAGATGTCCGACTCAGAGGGAGAGCAGGTGGCTGCCATCGCCCAAGGCGCCGCAGCACCGGCCGAAGCAGTCCCAGTCGCCGTCGCCCCAGCCCCCACTGTAGCGCCGGTAATGCCGATCACCATGCCGTACATACCGGGAGCAGAATGGCTGCCGCAGTACTCCGGGGAGTCCCATACCTTGAGTGACTTCAGAGAAAGCCTGCACAGCTTATTCCGGGTGTATCCGCTGACTGAGAGCCAGAAGGTGGGCATAGTAATGGGACAGCTAGCCGGCGCAGCCCAGCGTGAAGCGAAGTCCTGGCCTGATACAGATAAAGGGACAGCAGCCCAGATACTGGCCAAGCTAAAGAGTACTTTTGACACCCGCACCGCAGCAGAGATAAAGATGAGATTCTTTGGGTGCAAGCAGCGGGCCACAGACAGCATAAGGGACTATGCCTTAAACCTGCAAGAGGCCCTGAAAGCAGTTAAACAGGTGGACCCAGAGAGTGTACGTGAAGAAGACAAACTCCTAACTGAGCAGTTCATAGAGGGGCTCCTGTCAGATGCCCACAGGACCCAGCTGCGTATCCTGGTCCTGCAGAACCCTGCTCTGGACTTTGCAAAGTTTAAGGACCAGGCCATCAGGGTACTGAGAGAATCTACACCGAATGACCCAGTACCCCTCCGGCCTCTTGCTATCACGTACCCCGGGGTGGTGCCTGCAACACGAGCCACTGCAGGGGCTGAGGCGCAGTCCCTGGATAAGGATCCCACTGCAGAGCTCAGACAGCAGTTCCAGGAGCTGACCAAGACTGTGGCTGCCCTTGCCAAGACCGTGCAGTCTCTACAAATGACCCCCTCGCCTGCAAAAATCGAGTTGGCCTCCAGCCCAGATGACGTCCCATGGATGCGACAGAGGAGGATTCCGCCGACCCGAGGCAGAGACACAGACCGGTATGATTCAACAGGACAACCGATCTGCCGCCGCTGCAGCCAGGCGGGCCACATTGCACGACGCTGTCCTTTAAATGGGCTGAGCCTGGGGCCAGGAGCCAACCCCCAGATGTAAGGAAGCCCGGCTCAAACCCCAGCCGCAGCAAGTATGTGGGAGGACGACCGGTCCTTCCCATTATGCTGGATGGGATCCCTTTGAATGCCCTCCTGGATACGGGGTCCCAGGTAACAACCATCCCCCACAAACTGTACAAAAGATATTGGGCTGATTCAGACATTGACCATGGCCCAGATGATGATTTAACAATTGTGGCCAGTAATGGTCAGCCCTTACCTCAAATTGGGTACAAAGAAGTAACCATTAAAGTGGGGCGGGTGGAATTGCCATGTCAGGGGATGATAATTGTAGATATTGATCGCAAAGAATCTGACCCACTGCTAACCATTGGTACAAATGTGATAGAAAATTGTATTGCCGAAGTGATAATTTTGTTGCAACAGGCGTCTGAAACTGCCAGCTCCGGGCAGCAGCGGGCCCTACAGAGGGAGATCAGAGCCCTGATGAGGAGGCAGCAGGTAGAGCTGGCCGGAGGAGAAATTGGCAGTGTGAGGGTAAGTGACCCCCTCCCCATTGCAATACCCCCAAGAAGTGAAATGTTGATATGGTGTCGGGCAGCAATAGGCCTCAAGGGTTAGGATTACCATGCCTTGGTAGAACCGGTGTATTCAGACAGTAGGCCTGGAGTCCTGATAGCCAGAGGGGTAGCGGACGTCCGCAAGGGGAGAGTGCCCGTCCGTGTCTTGAATTGTGGGGAGGAGGAGGCCAAATTGCCCCGGTACGCCACTGTAGCAAAACTGTACACTGTCAGCAACAATACCATTAAAGCAGTGGAACCCTTGATCCCGTCCGACCAGGCGGAAGACAATGGCTCCAAGGGGCAGCTGGAAGACTGGTGCCAAAAATTACATGTAGGCACCGACTCCACCCCCTCGCACCAAAAGCATGGGGTTTACCGGGTGGTACAGGAGTACGAGCAGGTCTTCAGCAAACACCCCCTAGATTTTGGGCAGGTGAAAGGGGTTAAACATCAAATCCCCACGGGTGATCATCATCCCATTAAAGAGAGATACCGCCCTGTACCCCCCGCACAGTATCAGTGTGCCAAGGAAATGTTACGAGAAATGAAGGAGGCTGGGGTTATCAGAGATAGTTGTAGCCCCTGGGCAGCTCCACTAGTGCTCGTAAAGAAAAAAGATGGTACAATGAGAATGTGTGTAGATTACAGGCAAATTAACCGCATTACACATGAAGATGCTTATCCACTGCCCAGAATAGAGGAGTCACTAACAGCCTTAAAGTCAGCTAACTATTTCTCCACCTTGGATCTCACCAGTGGGTATTGGCAGGTTCCCGTGGCAGAGGCGGACAAGGAGAAGACTGCATTCACGACACCAATGGGCCTCTGTGAGTTCAATTGTATGCCATTCGGGCTCTGCAACGCCCCAGGGACATTCCAAAGGTTGATGGAGTGCTGCTTGGGCCACCACAACTTTGAAACCGTGCTGTTGTACCTGGATGACGTCATAGTCTACTCCAAGACTTATGAGGACCACCTGAAGCACTTAGCAGAAGTGTTTGAGTCCTTGTCGAAATATGGCCTGAAGATCAAGCCGTCCAAATGTCACCTCTTGAAGCCAAAGGTACAGTACCTGGGTCATGTGGTCAGCGCAGAAGGTGTGGCACCTGATCCGGAGAAAGTCACTGTAATCAAGGACTGGCCAAGACCCACCACAGTGAAGGAGGTGCGGCAGTTCCTTGGACTGGTGGGCTACTACCGAAGGTTCATTGATGGTTTCACCAAGATAGCAGCGCCCCTTCAAGATCTCCTGGTGGGCCAGCCAAAGCAGGCTAAGAAGCAGAGCCCTCCATTTGAATGGAGCAGCCAACTAGAAACATCCTTTGTCCGGCTGAAAGGGGCTCTCACGGGAGAAGAAATTCTGGCCTACCCTGACTACAGCCAACCGTTTGTACTGTATACAGACGCCAGCAACGTGGGACTGGGAGCAGTTCTGTCCCAGGTACAGGGAGGCAGAGAGAGGGTGATAGCGTACGCCAGTAGGAAGCTTCGGCCCACAGAAAGGAATCCAGAAAACTACAGTTCCTTCAAGCTGGAGTTCCTCGCTATTGTTTGGGCAGTGACTGAACGCTTCAAGCACTATCTGGCATCGGCCAAGTTCACCATCTTCACGGACAACAATCCGTTGACACACCTGGCAACAGCCAAGTTAGGTGCGATGGAACAGCGATGGATGGCCCGGCTGTCTAACTTTGACTTTACCATCAAGTATCGGGCTGGCAAGAAGAATAACAATGCTGAAGCGCTGTCCAGAATGCCTCACTTACCCGAGTCTGGAGAAGACCTGGATGAACTCGAAGAGATAGAGTTACCGGCTTTCCATCACCAAGGTGTTTCCCAGTGTGAGCATGCTGTGGGAGTGAAGCGCTCAAGCCAGCACGAGGTCTCGGTCAACCCATTACTCCACCATAATTGGGAAGAGACACAGAACGGTGACCCGGCCATGCGATTGGTCAAAGAGAAGCTAGCGCAAGCTGAGACCCATCTTGGCCCAGACGCTCCAGAGGAAGCCCAGCAGCTGTGGAAGGAGAGGGGACGACTGTTCACCTACCAAGGCAAGCTCTGCAAGAGATATGTCAACTGGCGAACAAATGAACTTGTCTGGCAGATAGTGGTTCCGCAGAAGGATGCTCCAATGGTCCTAGCAGCGTATCATGATAACGCAGGACACTTCGGGTGGAAGAAGTTGGAGGCCCTACTCCGTGATCGGTTCTATTGGGTGCACATGAGAAAGATGATCGAGAAGTGGTGCCGAGACTGTGGCCCGTGTAACCTGAGGCGGAAGGATGATGCCAGCCAAAGGTCTCCCCTACAGCCAATTGTCACGAAGCAGCCCCTGGAGTTGGTGGCCCTGGACCACGTGAAGTTAACACCAAGCCGGTCAGGCTATGTGTACGCCCTCACCATTGTGGACCATTACTCTCGTTTCCTGGTAGTAGTGCCTGTGAAGGACCAGACAGCCAGAACAGCAGCTAGAGGGTTCCAGGCATCCTTTTGTCGACCTCACGGTTATCCGGAAAGGGTACTGACTGATCAAGGTCCTGCATTCGAGGCCGAAGTGTTCCAAGAGTTCTGTAACATGTACGGCTGTAAGAAAATCCGAACCACACCGTACCACCCCCAAACCAATGGACTGTGCGAGAAAATGAACCATGTGGTTATTGATATGCTGAAGACCCTACCGCTGGAAGAAAGGAACCAATGGCCAGAGAAGTTGCCAGATCTGGTAGACCTGTACAACCATATCCCAGTAAATTCGACCAACTGCAGCCCCGCTTACCTGATGCGAGCCAGACCTGGCAAGTTGCCTGTAGACTTTGAGATGGGGACTGTGTCGCCTGAGGCGGTTCAAGAAATAGAGGATTGGGATACAGAACGGCAGCAGCGGTACCGTAAGGTCCAGGAGTGCGTAGAGAGGAGCCTGTCTCAAGCAAGAACGAGACAAGAGCAGCATTACAATCAAACAGCCCCAGCAACTCCCTTAGCACCTGGAGAACAAGTCCTCAAGAAGAAGCGGAGGACGCATAAATTGGATGATCAGTGGGAAAACGAGCCCTACACCATTATCCCCTCCAACTTTGACAATAGTAAGGTATGCCTCATAAGCAAGGATGAAGGCAAGACCTATCAAGCAATTTCTCGAGACCGCCTGAAAGCGTGCCCTGAACGGTGCAGAATCCAAAGAGAAATGGAAGAAGTACAAGGAAGTCCCCAAAGTCAACAGAAAGAAGGGGAGATGATTCAAACCATCCTTGGAAAATTCCCCAAAACTTGGACCCGAATAAACAATGCCATAGTGGTACCAGTTTTGACGTTTCCGCAGTTGGTCGAGCCAGAAACAGAAAAGGTTCCGGATCCACCTAAAGAACCGTCCGCTCCAACACGAGATGACACGCCAGCAGTGGAACAGGAGGATCAACCCCCTGTCAGTGGTGAACCTGTCATACCCTTGGCGACTCTTAGACCACATAGGCAACCATCACGCTTACCTATCGGGGTTAGGCCCACCTGTAGTGCTGAGAATAAATTCCATATATAAAATTTAGAAATCTTTATTGAAAAAGGTTAAAATAATTTCCTAAAAAAGAGGACACTGACAAAGGTTCACGGCTACCAAAATGCTAATGTACAAACAAGTAGACATACATAAATACAATTTAATTTTTAATGAGACACACAATAATCGCTACAAATGCTGCCAAGTAGACATAGAGAAAACAAATCTCCTCAAAAATACAGAGATGGACCCCGCCACACCAAGGCTATTTGCTTTAATATATTTCCATGGGGGTACCCCTGAGGGGGAGGGGAGAAGAGAGCTCCAATCACCACATATAAGAGTATTATCGGATCACAATATTCACCATACTCATATCCTCAAGTATATTCACCATATTCATGTCTCAGCCTTAATGGCATATAATATAGAAATCAAATCCACAGATAAATGGGAGAAATGTGGTGAAAAAAGGTTCTCCTAAGGACAAGGGGCAAAACCAAGCGGTGATAGGAGCTGCGCAATTGGCTCTATCAGAGGAGGTGCAAAATAAAGGACCCCAAAGGTGGGCATTCTTTATGGTTCTCGGCTGTCATATTCTGAGCACACGCTTTATTTAGGTAATCCTCTCGCTGCCTTTTGAATTGTTTCCATACTTCCGTGTTGTTGTCCCATCTTGGGTTTTATCTATCTTTAAACCATCTATCTAGCGGTCTGCCATTCTTACCATTTGCCACTATTTGGCTTTATCTTGATGTATGGCAGCAAGTATTTTACCTTTGGGGTCCTTGGTGTGGCGGGGTCCATCTCTGTATTTTTGAGGAGATTTGTTTTCTCTATGTCTACTTGGCAGCATTTGTAGCGATTATTGTGTGTCTCATTAAAAATTAAATTGTATTTATGTATGTCTACTTGTTTGTACATTAGCATTTTGGTAGCCGTGAACCTTTGTCAGTGTCCTCTTTTTTAGGAAATTATTTTAACCTTTTTCAATAAAGATTTCTAAATTTTATATATGGAATTTATTCTCTGGCTCGATTTACTCGTTTCATTTCATAGGTTTTGTCTCAGTGTCTGAGTAAGAGCCCCCCCTTTTTTGCATCGGGTTTTCATGTAGGTTTTCTGTAGTGCTGAGGTAGAAGATGCACCACGTAGTCAGGGGCAAACACCAGAGCTACGCAGGTCCCAACGCAGCACTCGGGGACAACCCCCTCCAAGGTATAGAGAGTCAACTGTATAAGGGAAAAAGAAGGAGTATTTATTAGAATGTACATAGTTATGCAAAATGTCTGTAAGGTTGTGTACAAAATGTTTTTCTTTTTCTTTGATTGCGAAAATGGACAATTGGGCCACTGGACTATGGGTGGCCAACACCTAAATTGTTCATAGTTAGCACCAGTGTGCTCAACACCCCTGAAGAAAAACCCGTCCGGCGTGCATAGAGTGGGGTCATCAATGCTCTGACGCACGCCCAGAGCCTACGTTGGGGGTTTGATCGCGGCGGGTCCCCCATGGAGCAGTGTAATGGACACCCGGCAGGGAGCCACACTGGACTCTTATAGTAATGTTTAAGTTTGTAACGTTAAAGTATTTGCGCCTCCCATAATGGGATGAAATGTTCTCTAACATGTCATGTTTGTTTCTACAGTCCGGGAGTACTGAATTTAACTAAGGGGGAGTGTGGCGCCCCAGGACCTGGTCGCCACAACAGCATTGCCCTCCCAAAGGGTTAATGCTGAGCCTGGAGGTAATTGGGAGATCTATTGGCCAGTAAGTTAACACCCAACACAGTTCTCCCTCCGGCCAGCAGAGGGAGCTCTGAACCTGGAACTTCAGGGAGCATTCCTTAAGTCTGGCTGAAGGGAGGAAGTAGTAGTTAGTCTGGACACAGGAGTGAAAGAGTGCAGACGCAGAGTAGTGCTGCCTTGTGAAACTGGGGCCTAGAGCTGGGATAGCTTGGCCCAGTGAAGCAAGGGGAGCAGAGAGGCACAGCAGAGACTCGGACATCGGAGTCAGTAGTTGCCAGGGCATAAAATCCATCCCTGGTAGCTGAATCCGGAGGGCAGGAGAGCTGCAAGCCCCCTGGCCCAGAAGCAATCTGAAGGTACAGCTGCATCCCAAGGGCCTGGTGTGGACTCCAGCAGAGAAGCACCAGAGAGGGCCTGCGCAGTCTACCCCACAGAAAAAGGGACGAACCACCAGTCCCAGCAGCAAGAGGGCAATTGCTAACCCAAAGTGCAGTGTCCTAAAACAGCAAAGAAAGATTAAGGAGTAGGCCTCATACTCAACTGGCCAAAGATCACCCCAGGCACTTCCAGGCCGGCCGGACCATCTTTACCATCTGTGACGGTCTCCCTGGACTAAACTTCTGCCGAGTAAAAGAGGAGAAGGTAAAGAGACTACTGTTTGTGCCTGTTTCTTTCATTGCTTGTCGGCCCTGCACCGTGCTAGTCACACAACACCATAGACTTCCACAAGCACCAACTGTGTCCCGGGGCACCGCTCCACCTGTGGGGAGCAGTACCACCATTGCTGCCACTTCATCACCCCGGAGGCCTTACACGGCAGCGGCGGCTTAATAGCCGCATACCACAGGTGGCGTCACGAACACAAACTTAAAGTCATCAGCCACATATTATACTGACACCCACCAGGGCCACGGAGCCGGGCCCAGCCACCACTGACTACCACCGGACTAGTCCGGCCCGGCACCGGGTGTCCCATAGCCCTGGGGTGGGCGAGTCATCTACACTTTTGTGCCAAGAGGCAGGTCACGGATCACCAGGCAGTACTGCAGGGGACGGGACCCAGACGAGCTCCCCTCTGAGAGACAACAGCAGTCAGAGACTTGGTTTACCCTGTTGTCAGCGTCTGCTTAATGACTGAGTGAGTACACTAGTGATCCCTGCATCCCAAGGCCAAGCCACCGATTCCCGGGGCCTTCTCCCTACCCGTGGAGGGCAACGACACCTTGCTGCCCCACTCCATCACCCCGGGTACTCCCAACGGCAGTGGCAGTATCCGTTCCTTACCATACACCAC
Organism: Anomaloglossus baeobatrachus; assembly: GCF_048569485.1. Taxonomy (NCBI): domain Eukaryota; kingdom Metazoa; phylum Chordata; class Amphibia; order Anura; family Aromobatidae; genus Anomaloglossus; species Anomaloglossus baeobatrachus. Next base: position 214,535,714 of record NC_134354.1, read on the forward strand.
GGGTGGCATCACAAACTATAACTACCCTGTAAATAACTCCCCCTTTAAATTTAGAGTGGCCCCAAGCCCCCGGGTCCAGAGACCTTTGAGCCACAAGTAGTCACCCGGATCCGAGCGGTTCGATCCGCTGCAGGGGCGGTACAGCCACCATGGTCGTCACCTGGCCTCAAATGTTTTGCCCCTCCCATGTACTAATATGCCACAAACGGTCAGGTGATATCAGAAACCACTTCCATTTTATCAGGGTGTATCCATACTTATGGCCCACCCAGGGTGTATCCGTACTTATGGCCCACCCTGTACTTCTCCAGCTCAGCATTTGAATACTCCCTACAAGATTGGCAACACTCAGATGACGTATTATGTGTTTTGTATTATAGTCACCATTCTAAAACTGCTTTAAGGTTTTATTAAAATGATGGACAACCTCTGTTAATTTTTCTAAGATGATGATGATATGCAATTTGCCTGCCATAGAAGCCATGGTACAACCTGTCTTCCAATGAAATTCTTTGTAAGAAAGTTAATTTAAAAAAAACAAAAAACACAGCTCTTTCCAATAGGGTTAGAAAAATAAGCATGCCAAAATATAGAGTTGCTACAAATTTATTGTCACGTCCCATTCCATCTGCCACGACGGTGATCTGTAGCCACTGTAATGGAAGAGGGAGTGTCACCATTTACCTGACACATCTGCAGCTTTTCTTTTTATTAGCCGGCCAGGTACAACATAATCATTGTGATGTGACATTACGCCAGTCCAGGTAATCAAAAGAAGAGCCGTAAAAGCCATCAGATAAAAGGCGATACTCCTTTTCTCATCGTAGCAGCCACAGACTACTGTTGTGGTTGAGGGCATTGGATGTGCTAATTGATTTTTGGCATATGTCTTATCCGTAAAGGTCTATGGATAAATCTGCCATATCCTACAAGGAGTTGTCACGTTTCAGAAAAACCAAACTGGTTGTCCGTGGGCTCAGTGGTAAAGCTGGGGTCACACATAGCGACGCAGCAGCGATCACGACGGGCGACCTGACCTTATCAGGATCGCTGCTGCGTCGTTACATGGTCACTGGTAAGCTGTCAAACAGGCAGATCTCACCAGCGACCAGTGACCAGCCCCCAGCCAGCAGCGATGCGTGGAAGCGCTTGGTAACTAAGATAAATATCGGTTAACCAAGGAAAGCACTTCTCTTGGTTACCCAATAGTTACCTTAGTTACTAGCGTCCGCCGCTCTCACGCTGCCAGTGCCGGCTCCCTGTTCCCTGCACTCCTAGCCAGAGTACACATCGGGTTAATTACACGATGTGTACGCCGGCTATGTGTGCAGGGAGCAGGGAGCTGGCACTGGCAGCGTGAGAGCACACCGCTTAGCGCTGGCTCCCTGCACTCCTAGCCAGAGTATACATCGGGTTAATTACACGATATGTACTCCAGCTACATATGCAGGGAGCAGAGAGCCGGCACTGGCAGCGTGAGAGCGGCGGACACTAGTAACTAATGTAAATATCGGGTAACCAAGGAAAGGGCTTCCCTTGGTTACCCGATATTTACCTTGGTTACAGCTTACCACAGGCTGCCAGAAGCCGTCTCTGTGCTCGCTTCAGTTCGTCGCTCTCTCGCTGTCACACACAGCAATGTGTGCTTCACAGCGGGAGAGCGACGAGCAAAAAATGAAGCAGGACATTCAGCAACGAGCGGCGACCTCACAGCAGGGGCCAGCTCGATGCTGGATGTCACACACAGCGACAGCGACGGGACGTTGCTGCTACGTCACAGAAAATGGTGACTTAGCAGCGATGTCGTTGTCGCCGTTGCTGTGTGTAACACCACCTTAAGGGCGGCTTTGCACGTTGCGATATTGCACGTGCAATGTCGATGGGGTCAAATCGAAAGTGACGCACATCCGGCGTCGCAGTCGATATCGCAACGTGTAAAACCTTTTTGATACGATGAACGAGCGCAAAAGCGTCGTTATTGTATCATCACTGCAGCCTCCGACATTTCCATAATGCCGGTGCAGCGACAGGTACGATGTTGTTCCTCGCTCCTGCGGCAGCACACATCGCTGTGTATGAAGCCGCAGGAGCGAGGAACTTCACCTTACCTGCCGCCGGCTGCAATGAGAAGGACGGAGGTGGGCGGGATGTTTACATCCTGCTCATCTCCGCCCCTCCGCTTCAATTGGCCGCCTGCCGTGTGATGTCGCTGTGACGCCGCATGACCTGCCCCCCTAAGGAAGGAGGCGGGTCGCCGGCCAGAGCGACGTCGCACGGCAGGTATGTGCGTGTGAAGCTGCCGTAGCGATAATAATTGCTACGGCAGCTTTCACTAGATATCGCACGTGCGACAGGGGCGGGACTATCGCTGCAGCATTGGTAACACATTGTTACCGATGTCGCAACGTGCAAAGCCCGCCTAAGTCTCTGCCACAGCTCGGTGTTGACTGTGGCTCTATCATCACGCCAACAGTCAATCAGAAATTAGGAGCAGCATCAGGGACAGTGGGTAAAGGTTGTTTGCGTTTTAGAACAAACTACGACTTGGGTCCAAGGTGTATTACCGATTTAGGGTACAAACATGGTGTGAACCTAACCTCATTGTGTGAGAACATGTAGAAAATATAGGATATTTACCAACTCAAAGCTAGTATAGAAACACCTATGATCTCCCCACCTAAATGAGCAGAGTTGTGGCTGGTACAGGAATCATTAAGTTGATTGAGAGGTGGGGTACCCAGTATTACAGCAGCCTGTATTGTATTAACATGCTCACTTATAATGACTCGGAAAGGATTATATTGGATACTAGCATGTAAAGCTGTGTAACAACCTGTAAAACATGTCCGTGATGACTGATGTCTGAACATTATCATTGTGACATTAGTAGCTTGGTGGGCTGTGCCCATTACTGTACTGACAGGCGCTGTCTTGTATTGTTCAGAATAAATAACATACACAATAAAGACATGCTGCTTCCCAAGGCTAATCCTGATAAAAAAAACCCTGAAGCTGGCCCTGGTTATCTTACATCTTCGTTCTTACAGCCTGCAATTCAAATGTCCTCACCACCCAATTAAATATACAAGATAACAAACATTATGCCAATTATTCTCAGTCTATAGTGATTTTACAAAGTATATTGTGCTTCTTCCAATGTGAGGGACTGACCAACTATCTTAAGGTGGCTTTACACACTGCAACATCGAAAACGACACCGCTGTAACGTCACCGGTTTTGTGACGTAATAGCGACCTTCCCAGCGACATTGCAGTGTGTGAAACACATCAGCGACCTGGCCCCTGCTGGGAAGTTGCTGATCGCTACAAATCGTTCAGGACCATTCTTTGGTCCTTTGTTTCCTGCTGTGCAGCAAAGTCTCAGTGTGTAAAGGGGACTTAAAACACTGGAGACGAGTGATGTGTCACAATATCTGTCAATCACTATTCTCTGTCAGTCGGTCTCTCCCTCTCGGTCTCTATTCTCTCTCTGTCGGTCCGTCACTATCTCTGTCCCTCTCTCACAGTCTGTCGGTCATTTTCCCCCCTCTCTCATACTCACCAATCCCCGGCGCGGCACTGCACGGCATTCACACTGCTGCGGCGGCTTTTCTATTTTGAAAAAGCCGGCCGCTCATTAAACAATTTCGTATTCCCTACTTTCCCCGCCCACAGGCGCCTATGATTGGTTGCAGTGAGACACGCCCCCACGCTGAGTGACAGGTGTCTCACTGCACCCAATCACAGCAGCCGGTGGGCGTGTCTATACTGTGCAGTGAAATAAATAATTAAATAATTTAAAAAAACGGCGTGCGGTCCCCCCCCATTTTAATACCAGCCAGATAAAGCCATACGGCTGAAGGCTGGTATTCTCAGGATGGGGAGCTCCACGTTATGGGGAGCTCCCCAGCCTAACAATATCAGTCAGCAGCCGCCCAGAATTGCCGCATACATTATATGCGACAGTTCTGGGACTGTACCCGGCTCTTCCCGATTTGCCCTGGTGCGTTGGCAAATCGGGGTAATAAGGAGTTATTGGCAGCCCATAGCTGCCAATAAGTCCTAGATTAATCATGGCAGGCGTCTCCCCGAGATACCTTCCATGATTAATCTGTAAGTGACAGTTAAAAAACACACACACACCCGAAAAAATAATTTATTAGAAATAAAAAACACTAACAAAGTCCCTCATCACCAATTTATTAACCCCGACAAAGCCCTCCATACTCTCGTGGGCGTGCTCTCCCCTCTGTACGTCGCTCAGATCCTCCGCTTCTCCTGTAGTGGCCTGCTCCGCTCCTCCCATCTATTTCCTGCTGCAGGGTACGATGGGAAGGAGGTGACGTTGGGCTGGCGCAGAACGCTGGAGGCAGTGGGTAAAGGGCGGGCACGAGAGTATGGGCGGGCACTTGCGATGCAATCACAGCGCCGCCCATACTCTCATGCCTGCGACCACGTCACTAGGTGTCCCGGCGTGCACGGGACCTTGGGCGCAGTGGGCGGCATCCTGAGGGATGATTTGGAGCATGGGGGACGGCGTAAGCTACAGCAACGGACGCCACACGGCTCGCCCCCATGGATAATTTACAAGATTTTCAAACCGAAAGGTACAGTTTTATAAAGTATTTATTTTGGTTTAAAAGGGGGCACAAAAAGTATAGAAACCTTACTAGAATGCAGCCCACGAGCTGCAGAGGGGGAAACATTTAGGTTGAAAGCCAAATTTCTGATGACAGGTTCCCTTTAAATACGGAGTGAACATATGAACAGCAAAGTGATCTTAGAAATGAATAGGAGGAAACTTTCAAACATTTTTTTAAGTACTATTTCATGCATGTTTTGACAAGCACTTTCTCTTCTCCCATCATTTTTCAAAACTTGAAGTTGAAAAACCCCTCAAAAGACCAAACACATGAACAGCAAAGTGGTTTATGAAGGATTGAAGAAGGCTTTCAAGCATTTTTTGAGCATTCTAACAGACATCTTTTGGAGCAGACCCCTCTGAATAACATCTCAAAAAAGTCTGTGTGCGCACAGTCTTAAGGGTGCTTTACACGCTGCAACATCGCTAACAATATATATCGTCGGGGCCACGGTGTTTGTAACGCACATCCGGCGCTGTTAGCAACATCGCAGCTTGTGACACGTACGAGTGACCTTCAATGATACCAAAAGTGGTAAAAATCGTTGGTTTTGGAGAGGTTGTTCTAAAACAAAATATCGTTGTTTAGGCACTAGCGATGTTGTTCCTCGTTTCTGCGGCAGCACACATCGCTATGTGTGACACCGCAGGAACGACGAACATTTTCTTACCTGCGTCCACCGGCAATGCGGAAGAAAGGAGGTGGGTGGGATGTTGCGTTCCGCTCATCTCCGCCCCTCCGCTTCTATTGGCCGGCTGCTTAGTGACGCCTCTGTGATGTCGCTATGATGCCGAACGCACCTCCCCCTTGAGGGAGGGATTGTTCGGCGGTCACAGCGACGTCGCTGACAAGGTACAATGTACGTGTGTGACGTTGCCGTAGCGATAATGTTCGCTACGACAGCGATCACCACATATCGCACGTACGACGGGGGCGGGTGCTATCGCGCTCGACATCTCTAGCAAACGCTAGCAATGTCGCAGCGTGTAAAGCACCCTTTAGGCCTCATTCAAGCGACTGTTTGTTTTTTAATCCAACTCGCATATCAAAGTTACCTATACAACTCTATGGGTCAGTGAAAAGCTCATCGACAGCACACATTACCATATACTGAAGGAGTCTATGAAGTTGTATGCGTGGGTCAGGAGACAAGCCCGTATACGTGCTGTAAAATATGCCGGTATGAACACAGACTTAACTGTACATATGGTGCAGCTAATCAGAAATTAACACTTTACCCCTTTGCTCCGAAGCCTGTTTTCAACTACCTTACTGGCCAATTTTTCAATTCTGACCAGTGTCACTTTGGAATGCGTCAAAAAAATCAATTTTTTTGTTAGGGAGTAAGAAGTGTTCAAAGTTTATCAGTAATTTCTCATTTTGTCACCAAAATTTACAAAACCAATTTTTTTATGGACCACATCACATTTGAAGTGACTTTGACAGGCCTAGGTGACAGAAAATGCCATTCTAAAAACTACACCCCTCAAAACCACATTCAAGAACTTCATTAACCCTTTACGTGCTTCACAGGAATTAAAGCAATGTGGAAGGAAAAAAATAAAATGTTACTTTTTCCCCACAAAAATGATAATTAGCCGCAAATTTTTTATTTCCACAAATGTAACAAGAGAAAATGCATCATTCAATTTGTTGTGCTAATTCTCCTGAGTACGCCGATACCCCATATGTGGTGGAAAACTACTGTTATGGTGCATGGCGTGGCTCAGGAGGGAAGGAGCACCCTTTGACTTTTGAAATGCAAAATCATCAGGAATCAATAGCGTGTTTGCATAGCCCTTGATATCTCTAAACAATGGGAATCCCCCACAAGTGACCCCGTTTTGGAAACTCGAACCCTCAACAAATTTATCTAGTTGTGTGGTCAGCATCTTGAACCCCCAGATGCTTCATAGAACTTTATAACGTTGAGCCATGAAAATAAAAAAAAATCACATTTTTTCCACAAAAAGTTTTGCTTTTTCCCACAATGTTTTAGTTTCAAAAGGGTAACAAGAAAAAATGCACCATACAATTTGTTGTTAAATTTCTCCTAAGTACGTCAGAAAACTAGTATTTGGGTGCACAGCAAGGCCTAGAATGGAAGGAGCGCCAGTTTGGGTTGGATAGATTTTGAACCCAATGTCACATTTGAAGAGCCCCTGACATGTCAAAGCAGTGGAAACCCCCAAAAATGACCCCATTTTGGAAACTAAACCTCTCAATGAATTAATCTCCAGGATTAGTGAGCATTTTTAACCCTCAGGCGATTTACAAAATTGTATAACAGTGGGCTGAGTAAATGGAAATGACCAAGTTTTCCACCAAAATTTGTTGTGCAATTTCTCCTGAGTATACCAATTTATCCCATATGTAGTTAAAAACTACTTTTGAGGCACAATGGAAAGTTTAGAAAGGAGGGAGCGCATATTGTACTACAGATTTTGCTGGAATGCTTTGAGAGTGCCATATGTAACGTTCAATCCAGAGGTGGATCCACGGGACCGTGCACCGGACTCCCCCAGAGAGACAACCAGGAGCGAACCCCTATACAGGGACTGTCTGGCGGCCTCCCCAGAGGGCCTAGATGCACAGCAGCTGGGACACAAGTAAGTTTGGGTTTTGTGTCCTTCAGATGTCCGTACGAGATATAGCGACTAATCCTATGGTAGCCGTGGGCAGGACCAATGACTGGAACCGGGTACGGGTGCCGAGTGGAAACAGCAGACGGAGTCCTGGTCCAGCGAGGAGTGCAGGCTGATGTGGCCAGATGGAATCCAGAACCGGTGACGGGTACAGGCTGGTGGAAGATGACAGGATCCACAGCTGATAGTCACCGGGGCAACTCCTGGGAAACCGGTAGGCTGGACACACTCAGGCAGTCGGACACTGTGGGCAGAGATAGAGTTAACCTGGGTACGAAGCACAGAGGGACCTGAACACCTAGCGCAAAAGGTAAACTACAAGAACACATTAAACAGGCACCGCACACAGGAAAAAGGAAGTCTTATAGTCCTATATCTGAAATCAGCCATATCCTGTTTCAGCGACGCTGGCCCTTTACGAAGAGGTGAGTGAGCACGCCCTAGTGCGCATGCGCGAGGCCCGAGCGCCGGAGATCAGTAAAAGATGCAGAGGAGAAGGTGGAGGAGATGCAGGGGGGCCAGAAGCAGAGTCCCGGACCGCAGCGGGACGCCGGGACCGATGGGTAGGGAGCACGGAGGACACACAGGAGGAAGAGCGGCAGCAGCAGCCGTGGCCAGAGCGCCCGGGGACCGGATCGGTGAGTGACAGGCGGTGCAGGGATCCAGGGAGCGTGACAGTACCCCCTCCCTCACGCCCCCCTCCCTGCAATCTGGACAGGAAATTGCAAAGAAGAGGAGCAGCAATGTTCTCCTGGGGTTCCCAGGACCGTTCCTCGGGACCGAATCCCTCTCAATCAACAAGAAAGAACTGCTTACCCCTCACTTTCTTCCTGGCCAAGATGTCTCTTACCTCATACACATCATCATCGGCAAGAGGAGGAGGAGAAGTACCGGTATCAGAGAAATAGGGACTAAGGATGACTGACTTGAGCAAGGATACGTGGAAAGAGTTAGGGATGCGCATCGTGGCAAAGCTGAAGTTTGTACGAGACCTCATTGATCCGATTGATGACCTTGAAAGGACCGATGTATCGAGGAACCAACTTGGTAAGATGGAATCTTCAGCCGGACGTACTTGGAGGAAAGCCACACCAGATCCCCAGGAGAAAAGTGAGGAGGATCAAGGCATCTCTTGTCAGCATGTTTCTTCATCCGAGCGGAAGCACGTTCAAGAGAGGTTTTGACGGTGCTCCATATTTTGGAGTAATCTCTGGACACAACGTCTGCAGCGGGAACACCAGAAGTAGAGGGTACTGGTAGTGGCACGGAAGGCTGAAGACCGTAGACAATATGGAAGGGAGAGCTGGAGGAGGACTCACTGGTGTGATGGTTGTATGAGAACTCAGCCCAAGGCAGTAGCTTGGTCCAGTCATTATGGTGGACATTGACGAAGTGCCGAAGAAACGAAGTCAAGACCTGGTTGACCCGTTCGACTTGACCATTCGATTGGGGGTGGTAGGCCGAGGAGAAGTCTAGGGACACTCCCAGGAGTTTACAGAGCGCCTTCCAGAAAAGTGAGGTGAATTGACTCCCCCTGTCGGACACAATATGCAGAGGAAAGCCGTGAAGCCGGAAGATATGTTGAATGAAGACGTCGGCGAGGTCCGGAGCAAAGGGTAGTCCGACCAAGGGAACGAAATGGGCCATTTTTAAGAAACTATCCACCACAACCCAGATAACAGTACAGCCCGAAGACAACGGCAGGTCTGTGATAAAATCCATGGCTATGTGTTGCCATGGGACGGAGGGAATGGGCTTCTTCTGACCCGCATGTCCATCCACCCTCGAGGAATAGCCCCAGTGAAGGACCTTTCATCTGTCAGCCTCCACAACGAAGGTCTTCCGAGGAGGTATCTGCAACAGAGTGACTGGAGTCACCGGAATCACCTTACTGGGGCAAATGATGAACTGATCCCTCTCTTCCTCTTGTTCAGAAGGTACGGAGGACCGGGACAAGGCATCGGCCCGCAATTTCTTGTCAGTGGGCCGAAAATGTAGCTGGAAATCGAAGCGGACAAAAAACAGGGACCACCAGGCTTGTCGAGGATTGAGTCTCCGGGCCGAATGCAGGTATGCTAAGTCTTTATGATCGGTATAGATTATGACCAGATATACCGCTCCCTCCAGCAGGTATCGCCACTCCTTCAAAGCTAACTTAATAGCCAAAAGCTCCCAATCTCCGATGGTGTAATTGCGTTCCGGAGCAGAGAAGGCCTTTGAGAAGAATCCACAGGTAACCATCTTTCCGGAGGATGACTTCTGCATCAGTACAGCTCCGGCACCCGCGGACGAGGCATCCACCTCTACCGTGAATTGTCTGTTCACCTCTGGTCGATGGAGAATGGGAGCAGAAGCAAACGCCTGCTTCAGGGAGCGGAAAGCATTTTCAGCCTCAGGAGACCATACTTTAGAATCCGCCCCTTTCCTAGTCATTGCGGAGAGAGGGGCCGTCAGTGCGGAAAAGTGGGGAATGAATTGCGGGTAATAATTTGCGAATCCCAGGAAGCATTGAATAGCTTTCAGTCCAGAAGGAGGAGGCCAGGTGAGAATGGAAGACACTTTCTCAGGATCCATCTGTAGGCCTCTGTCGGAAATGATGTAGCCAAGAAAGGGAAGAGACATCTGTTCAAACAAACATTTCTCATACTTGGCGTACAGGCGGTTCTCTATAAGTCTTTTCAGAATGAGTCGTATGTTTCTTCTATGGGTCGGTAAGTCTGGAGAGAAGACCAAGATGTCGTCCAGGTAGACGGCCACACAGACGTACAGTAGATCCCTGAAGACGCCATTCACTAGCTCCTGAAAGACAGCCGGGGCGTTACAGAGACCGAACGGCATCACACAATATTCGTAGTGCCCATCCTGGGTGTTGAATGCCATCTTCCATTCATCTCCCGGGCGAATACGGACCAAGTTGTAAGCTCCGTGGAGATCCAGCTTGGTGAAGATGCGAGCCCCTCTCAGCCGATCGAACAGCTCCAGGATGAGAGGAAGGGGGTATTTGTTCTTAATGGTGATCTGGTTTAAACCTCTGTAGTCAATGCATGGCCAGAGGGATCCGTCCTTCTTCTTTTACGAAGAAAAACCCGACTCCTGCAGGGGATGATGATCTCCGGATGAACCCCCTTGCCAAGTTCTCAACAATGTAGTCCGACATGGCCTGGGTCTCGGCTGGTGACAAAGGATATATATGTCCTCGGTGGGGAATGGCCCCTGGCAGTAAGTCCATGGCACAGTCATATGGTCTGTGTGCCGGCAATACCTCTGCCTCCTTTTTGTCAAAGACATCCACAAAGGACCAATATGCGGATGGCAGTCCCGGTAGAGACTCCAGTGCCGGAGAATGATGGACAGGCCGAATAGACTGCAGACAGTTCTCGTGACAAAACTGGCCTCAACGAGTAATCTCTCCGGAGCGCCAACTGACTACAGGTTCATGTGCTCCTAACCAGGGTAGCCCCAGCAGGATTGAGTGAGTCAGTCTTGGGACAACGTATAAGCCAATCTTCTCAGTATGCAATGCACCTATATGGAGTTCCACTGGTTTGGTGACAAACAAGACGGGTTCGGAGAGAGGTCTCCCATCCATGGAAGAGATCACAAGGGGATTTGAGAGCGGCGTGACAGGTATCCGGTATTTTTCCACCGTGGCCTGTTGGATGAAATTGCCCGCTGACCCCGAATCGAGGTACGCCTCCGCTGTGAATCGGGTCTCCTCCGTTGTCACTTGGACGGTCAGCGTTACCGGGGATGAGAGGGCTCCAGTGCCCAGGGTAGCCTCTCCTACCAACCCTAGGCCTTGGAGTTTCCCGGCTTCTCAGGGCAGGAACAAATCAGGTGTGTATCACCTCCACAGTAGAGGCATAGACCCTTGGTGAGCTGCTCTGCCCGGCGTAGTTCAGCTTGTCCCAAACGATCTTCTTGCATTGGTTCGGGAGTAGAGTAGTTGGATGAGACCGACTGAGGAACGGCGGACCTATGCGGAGTAGGGGGCGTGACGAGTCGGTCTCTTCTCCCGGAGTACTTTCTTAGACCGTTCCTGGAAACGGAGATCTATCTGGGTGGCCAGAGAGATCAGGCCGTCCAAGGTAGAAGGAACGTCATTGTTCCATCCTAACTCAGAGGCAAGCGTACGGAAATGGATGGCATACTGGCCAACCGTTAGGGATCCTTGGCGTAGTCGAAGGAGCAAAGATACGGCCGTGGTGGTACATCCAGGTTCGTCAAAGAAGTTGCGGAAGACCCCTAGAAATCTTTGGATGTGGGAAGTCACCGGATCTTCTTTCTCCCACAATGGATTTATTCAGGCCAATGCTTCACCCTCCAGATGGGACATCAGGAAGGTCACCTTAGCTTGATCAGAGACAAAGAGGTGTGGAAGCAAATTAAAATGCAGTGAGCATTGATTCCGGAAGCCTCTACAGGTCTTGGGGTCCCCGGCGTATCGGGGCAGAGCAGCAAGGCAGAATTTCGAGGCTGACAAGGAAGCGACTACGGAGGCCGCTGCCATGTTCTGATCCGACAGGGATGTGGCTGTTGCCTGGAGATTGTACAAATGGGTATCCACTGATGACATAAAGGCCAGCATGCGAGATTGGGTCTCACATTGTCGCACCAGTTCTTGTTGTAATCCGGCCAGCTGGGACGCTTGTGACCTGGCGGGATCCATTGCCTGTTCAAACTGTAACGTTCAGTGCAGAGGTGGATCCACGGGATCATGCACCGGACTCCCCCAGAGAGACAACCAGGAGCGAACCCCTATACAGGGACTGTCTGGCGGCCTCCCCAGAGGGCCTAGATCCACAGCAGCCGGGGCACAAGTAAGTTCGGGTTTTGTGTCCTTCAGATGTCCGTAAGGGATATTGCGACTAATCCAACGGTAGCCGTGGGCAGTATGGATGACTGGAACCGGGTACGGGTGCCGAGTGGAAACAGAAGACGGAGTCCTGGTCCAGCGAGGAGTGCAGGCTGATGTGGCCAGATGGAATCCAGAACCGGTGACGGAAACAGGCTGGCAGAAGATGACGGGATCCACAGCTAATAGTCACCGGGGCAACTCCTGGGAAACCGGCAGGCTGGACACACTCAGGTAGGCAGTCGGACACTGTGGGCAGAGATAGAGTTAACCTGGGTACGAAGCACAGAGGGACCTGAACACCTAGCACAAGAGGTAAACTACAAGAACACATTGAACAGGCACCGCCCACAGGAAAAAGGAAGTCTTATATACCCTATACCTGTAATCAGCCATATCCTGTTTAAGCGACGCTGGCCCTTTAAGAAGAGGTGAGTGTGCGCGTCTGCGCCCTAGTGCGCATGCGCGAGGCCCGAGCTCCAGAATTCAGTACAGGACACAGACAAGAAGGTGGAGGAGATGCAGGGGAGCCAGAAACAGAGTCCCGGACCGCAGCGGGACGCCGGGACCAATGGGTAGGGAGCACATAGGACGCACAGGAGGGAGAGCGGGAGCAGCATCCATGGTCAGAGTGCCCGGGGACCAGATCCGTGAGTGACGGGCAGCGCCGGGATCCCGGGAGCTTGACACCATATCACATTGGCCAAGCCCCTGAGGTACCAGAACAACAGAACCCCCCTCCTCCCATAAGTGACCCCATTTTACAAATGACAGTGAGCATATTGACACCCCAGATGTGTCACAGAACTTTATACCATTGCGCTGTGAAGAAAAAATAATTATATTTTTACCACAAATATTTTGTTTTAGACCCAGATTTACATTTATACTCAGGGAAATGGATAATAATGGCACCAACATTTGTCACAATTTCTGCTGAACATGGCAATACCTCACACATGGTTGTGCAATAGTGCTTAGCCACATGGCAAGACTCAGGAGGGAAGGAGTACTATTTGAACCCCGGAGTACATATTTTAGATAGAAACAATAGATTGCGGGCTCAATATACAGAGCCCCTAAGTGCCAGAAGAGCAGAATCCCCCCTCAAATGACCCCATTTTGGAAATACACCCCTTTAGGAATTTATCTAGCGATGTAGGAACAATTTTTAAGCCATGGGTATTTTCCAGTAACAGGGAGAAATGAAAGAAAGCCACGGACCCACTTGGGGGGAGGGGCGACATGACCAAGGGGGAGGTAGGGAGTGATGGGTTAATAGGGACAGTGGTATATGCCTAATATGGCTTTGGGGGATGGTTTTAGCCGGGGAGGAAGAGGAGGAGCAGGGAAAGGGTTAGCTGGGAGAGGAAGGAGTTACCTCCTCTTCTGTTTCCGGACGCCGAACGATCTGCACGTGCACCTCCATGGCAGATCTTCAGGAGCTCCAGCGTCTGATTCAGGCAGCGGTCGCAGCGCACGGGCCCCTGGCAGTGCAGACCCACATCAGGGCTGCCGGGGTTAACCCGTCGGCGCTTGCCCCTCGTCCCCCCAGCAGCGGCGGGCGCCAGTCGCGGCCCCCCCGCAGGTATTCCCCGGGCGCGGGGGGGGCGAGGAGGAGATGTAAGAGCCCCTCCAGGGACCCTCCGCAGAGTGCAGCGCAGCAGCAGCGTCTGGCTGCTGCAGAGGCCGGCGGGAGGAATCTTCGTTCCAGCCGCGGCGGTCGGGAGGTGGGAGTGGCCAGCACGGGGCCTGCTTCCGGTCCCGGCCTCCGGGCTGGAGTTACTGAGACTGCAGCGGCTCCAGGCCGGGAGCGCGCTCGGCGCAGGAGAGAGGCCAGCAGATCCCCCTGCAGTCGGCGGGGGGACCGCGGGGCTGCACGTGGCGGTAGGTCCGGCGCAGGGGGGGGGTCTGCGGTGCCTGACCCCGGTGCGGCTGAGAGAAGGAGTGACGGCGGGAGCCCTGCGGCAACCGCCGGGTCACTCAGTACCGCTGTGCAGCCCCCGGATGTGGCAGTCTCCCGTGGGAGCGGGAGGACTCGGCGGATGGAGGCCTGCAATAGCCCAGGAGGGCCAGAGGCGACGACGGCTGAGATCCGGAGCCGGGCGTCTGGTCGTCCGCGCCCAGAGGCCCCTTGCAGTCGGCAGGGGGGCGGGCGCAAGAGGTCGAGGCCCGGGGTGCCGGCGCGGGGGACAGGACGGTCTCCTGGGTTGTCACCCCGGGGCAAGAGATGGAGCGGGGATGACTCTGCCCACGCGGCGGCCCTGTCTGGCGGCCGTGGTGGGGGGGGTGCTGCGGCGGCGCCCCCCGGATGTCGGATGGAAGATGAGGCCAGCGGCGAGGAGGGGGAAGAGGCTTTCGGTTCGGAGGAGTCGGATGGACGACAGACGGAGGACAGCGAGGCGGCGGTCTCGGGAGACGCCGAGCGGCGGTCGGGTGAGACGGCCGCGGAGGCGGCAGGGGCTGCGCTGGCGGGGGGCTTCGGGGGGGGGGGCGGCTGCGGCTACGGCAGCGCCCGCTGGTTTCGCAGTGTGGAGTCAATTGTTGGGGCTGTTGCAGGGGCTGGCGGCGGCTTCGGGAGCGGGGGGGGAGGGGGCCCAGGCGCCGGTGGCGGCGTGGGTGGGTGCAGCCGGTTTAGGGGCCTCGGCGGCGACGGGGGGTGACGGAGCGGGTGCGAGTAGAGGGGGGGGCGAAGGGGGGAGTGAGACGGGGGGGGGAAAGGAGAAGGAAAAGGAGAAGGAAAAGGAGAAGGAAAAGGAGAAGGAGGATGAGGTGGTGCGCTTAGATGATAGGGCTAAAAGCGAAGTTTATGTTTGTTTTGAGGGCCCGCTGGGGGCCCATTTAAAGAAGGAGGTGCGGGAAAAAATTTGGAAAGGGGAATATGTGGAGATATTTTCTCTGCTTCCCCTGGAGAAATTTAATTTGGATAGGGTTAAGCCGAGTGATTCCAAAAAGGAGAAGGACGAGGAGGAAAAACGCCGTTATAGGCTTATTCCTCGGACTTTTGCCAACTGGCTACAGGCATTTGCGATTTTGGCGAGCGTGGTCGGGGAGAAGGAGCCGGAGCATTGTTCGGCTTTGTTCGGCTACATGGATGCGATAGGGGAGGCTTATCGAGTTTATGGCGGACTGGCGTGGCTGCGCTACGACGAGCAATTTAGGCAGCGGAAGGCATTGCGGCCAGATATGCGTTGGGACCATAAGGATATTTCCTTATGGATGCGATTGATGTCGGCACCGGCTCAGCCCTTTCGGGGGGGCGCCGGGGGTTCGGGGGGGGGCCGGGTCCCCGGCAAGTTTCAAGAAAGGTTTGTGTTGGCAGTACAATGAAGGGCAGTGCAGGTTTGGAGCGGCGTGCCGTTTTAAGCATGAATGCTCCGGATGTGGGGGGGGACATAGCTTGTCCAAATGTTTTAAAAAAGGAAAAGGAAAGGCTGGTGATGGGGCTGGTAAGAGGGACGACGCCGGTGAAGGTAGAAGTGATGGTTCCGTTTTTAAATAGGTATCCGGACAAGGAGGCGGCGGCGTTGTTAAGTTCTGGTTTTTCGGATGGTTTTCATATTCCGTCGGTTGTTAATGCATCGGTTCCGCCGTATCGTAATTTGCGTTCCGCTCGGGATCACCCGGAAGTGGTGGATGAGAAGCTGGAAAGGGAGGTGGCTTTGGGCAGGATGGGCGGCCCTTATGTCGCCCCGCCGTGCGGGAATTTGGTGGTGTCACCGTTGGGGGTGGTACCAAAGAAGGAGCGGAATAAATTTCGGCTGATTCATCATTTGTCTTACCCGGAAGGGTTATCGGTGAATGATGGCATTGCGCCGGAGTTGTCGGCGGTATATTATGTGTCGTTCGATAAGGCGTTGGACCTGGTTAGGGCGGCGGGGCGGGGTGCATTGATGGCAAAGGCGGATGTGGAAGCAGCGTTTCGGTTGTTACCGGTTCATCCAGATAGTCAGCATTTGTTGGGTTGCTGGTGGGATGGCAGTTATTATGTTGATCGTTGTTTGCCAATGGGCTGTTCCATTTCGTGTTCGTACTTTGAGGCATTTAGTTCGTTTGTTGAGTGGGTGGTTCGGGACGTGTCCGGGCTTACGTCCATCATTCATTACTTGGATGATTTCCTGTGTGTCGGGCCGGCGGGTTCGATGGTTTGTGCGGGTTTGCTATTTGCGTTGCAAAAAGTTGCGGCCAGTTTCGGGATTCCTTTGGCGCCGGATAAGACGGAAGGCCCGGCGCCGGTGATGTGTTTTCTGGGAATTGAAATTGACACCATTGCTATGGAATGCAGGTTGCCGGCGGAGAAGGTCCGTGATTTGAGGTCCGCAGTGTCAGGGGTAAAAGCGGCGAAGAAGGTGCGGCTTAAGGCGGTGCAGTCTTTGCTTGGAAAATTGAATTTTGCTTGCAGAATTGTGCCAATGGGGAGAGTGTTTGCGAGGCGTTTGGCGACGGCGACGGCCGGGGTACGGTTGCCGGCGCATTTTGTGCGGATCACAAAGGCGATCAGGGACGATTTGGAAGTATGGGATCAATTTTTGCAGCATTTCAACGGCCGGACGCTGGTGATGGAGAGGGTGGCGTCTAACGGGGCGTTGCAGCTGTTTACGGATGCGGCGGGGTCGGCCGGGTTTGGGGCTGTCTTCAGAGGTCATTGGTGTGTCGGGCAGTGGCCACAGGCGTGGCGGGAGAGCGGCTTGGTTAGGAATTTGGCTCTGTTAGAGCTATTCCCCATTGTAGTGGCAGTGGAGCTATGGGGGTCGCACTTTGCCGGAAGGAAAGTGTGTTTTCATTGTGATAACCAGGCGGTGGTGCACGCGATTAACAACTTGTCTGCTAAGTCGGAGCCGGTGGTGGTGTATTTGCGGCATTTAGTGTTGAGATGTCTGCAGTTGAATGTGCAGGTAGTGGCAAGGCACGTTCCGGGTGTTGACAACGAGGTGGCTGATGCTTTGTCTCGTTTTCAGTTCAGCAGGTTTCGGGCGCTGTTGCCGTGGGCGGACGAAGTTGGAGTGGAGTGCCCCGAGGATTTGTGGCATCTGGTGAGGCGGTGATCTCAGACTTGATTCGGAACTCGGTGACCGAGGTGACTTGGTGCCGGTATGCTAAGGTGTGGGCTGAATGGGAGGAGTTGTTGCGTCTGATGTTTGGTGGGGAAAGCGTGGATTACTTGGTGGCTTTGTTGTCATTGGTGAGTACGGATTTTTCAGCCGGGCGATCGGCATCGGCTGTGGCACATCGGGTGTCGGCAGTGGCATTTTGGTTAAAAATGAGAGGGGAGCGTGATGTTTCACAGGATTTTCGGGTTCGTCAGGCTTTGCGGGGCTTTCGCCGTGGCGTACGGGAGAGGGACAAGAGGCGCCCTGTATCGTTTGGTTTGTTGAGACGGATGGTGGGTGGCCTGAGCGGCATTTGTGAGTCTGTGTACGAGACGGTTCTATTTACAACGGCTTTCGGTCTCGCTTTTTATGGGGCGTTCCGGATAGGCGAGCTGGTGAGCCCGTCCAGGGTGACGGGTGGTGGTTTGATGTTTGAGGACGTGCAAGTGAGCAGTAGTCAGGTGGAGTGCCGGATTCGCCGGTCAAAAATGGATCAGCTGGGCCGTGGTAGATTGGTGGTGTTATATGCGGTTCCAGGAGAGGAATTGTGCCCTGTGCGTTTAGTCGAGAGATTTATGGCCGTGAGGGGAGGCTTACTTGGCCCGTTGTTGCGGCATTTGAATGGGTCGTTTTTGTCGAGGTTTCAGTTTGTGGCGGTGCTGCGGCTAAGTCTACGTAACGCGGGGGAGCGCCCGGAGGAATTCGGGTCGCATTCATTCCGAATTGGTGCAGCAACGGAGGCAGCCCGTTGGGGGCTTGGAGATGAGGTGGTAAAGCGTATTGGTAGATGGGAATCTTCTTGTTTTCGGCGGTATGTGAGACCGCAGTTGTTGTAGCATCATGGGACTTTGGTTACGTGCGGAAGGTTTGAGGAAAGGGGTGTTTTTTGATGTGTTGGTGGTTGTGCTGTTATTGGTTTTGATATTTTCGTTTTGTTTTATTTGTTATAGGGAAGTGCCTGATCTGGATCTTGGGGCACTCCTTCGTATTTTGGGGTGCCCGTCGGGCGGAGGTCCGCCCGAATGGTCGACAGCTGGGTTTGGATCGTGTGCAGGCGACTGTTCGATGGATCGGAGTTCGGGGCATGGAGTGGGGCAGGGTGGTCCCGGAATTTCGTTTCCATTGTAAAGTTGAGCGGCCCCCGGATGTGCTGGTATTGCATGTGGGGGGTAATGATCTTGGTGCCAGGGCGTCGCGGGATTTGATCCGAGACATAAAGATTGATTTACTGCAGTTGTGGAAGCGGTATCCTGGTTTGCTGGTCGTATGGTCTGACATAGTGACCAGGTTGGCATGGAGAGGGGCTCGGTCGGTGGAGAAGGTTAATAAGGCCAGGGCCCAGGTGAATAGGGTAGTGGCTAGGTTTGTGACCAGGAATGGTGGGATTGTGGTACGGCACAGGGATTTGGAGCCGGCTGATTGGCGATTTCGGAGGGGTGATGGTGTGCACCTCAACGAGGTCGGTCTGGATTTATGGGCGTTGGGTCTGCAGGATGGTGTGGAGCGTGCTTTTGGTGTGTGGCGGGTCCAGGCCACGTAAGGTGTCACGTGGTCTGTCCTGTGGCGGTGGGGGTAGGTCTGGTCCAGAGGTTTGGAAGTGATTGGTGGCTGGACCGGGAGTCATTGTCTTGGTATGGTGGCTCTCGGTTTCCGGGATGTGGCAGGCACGGGGTTCTGCCAAAGTGTGGGGGTCAATCCGTGGGTGATTGGCACCTCGTCTCTGGGTCGGTGTGTTGCGGCCGGGGACAGGGGGAGTAGTAGTAGTGGACTGGGCCTACCCCGGGGGGTATTGTAAATGTTATTGTCTATTGTTACCGTTATGTGGTTGTTTTGGGTCGCCCGTTGGACGGCGTCCCTAAGGTACTAGTCTGTAAAACAATAGGCAATAAAAAGGCTGCTGTGGCCATTTGAACCAAGTCGCATGCAGTCCGTGTGTTTAATTTTAGAGGATAAGGGGGTTTGGTTACACAGACATCATGACCGGAGAATCCTCCCTCAGCTGGTCAAGAAAGCCACGGACCCACTTGGGGGGAGGGGCGACATGACCAAGGGGGAGGTAGGGAGTGATGGGTTAATAGGGACAGTGGTATATGCCTAATATGGCTTTGGGGGATGGTTTTAGCCGGGGAGGAAGAGGAGGAGCAGGGAAAGGGTTAGCTGGGAGAGGAAGGAGTTACCTCCTCTTCTGTTTCCGGACGCCGAACGATCCCCGCCCACCCTCCCTTTGTGTTGTCATGTGGGAGATGTTTTTGGGTAGTTGGGATACCTTTTGTCACAGTAGCGGTGGGGGTAGGTCTGGTCCAGAGGTTTGGAAGTGATTGGTGGCTGGACCGGGAGTCATTGTCTTGGTATGGTGGCTCTCGGTTTCCGGGATGTGGCAGGCACGGGGTTCTGCCAAAGTGTGGGGGTCAATCCGTGGGTGATTGGCACCTCGTCTCTGGGTCGGTGTGTTGCGGCCGGGGACAGGGGGAGTAGTAGTAGTGGACTGGGCCTACCCCGGGGGGTATTGTAAATGTTATTGTCTATTGTTACCGTTATGTGGTTGTTTTGGGTCGCCCGTTGGACGGCGTCCCTAAGGTACTAGTCTGTAAAACAATAGGCAATAAAAAGGCTGCTGTGGCCATTTGAACCAAGTCGCATGCAGTCCGTGTGTTTAATTTTAGAGGATAAGGGGGTTTGGTTACACAGACATCATGACCGGAGAATCCTCCCTCAGCCGGTCATGTTGCTGAGTAAAAATGGCAAATCTGTCACTGTAATAACTAGATCAAAACCTTGCTCACAAGAAGGTCAAATCAAGGCTATCGGCCAAGACACAGTTTATGAGCCTGCGTGAGCGCTAAACAATTAGAAATCATATAAAGAATTTGCACAAAAAAAGTATTGAAGATAAAATAATTTTATATTATTAATGCATTAAAAAAAATGTTTTTCTTTTTTTGAACATGATAATAGCAGAGAAAATGAGGACATGAAGACACATACATGGACAGGCAAATATGATGACAATTGAAATAATTTTAATTCACAATCAATGACAAGGTCAAATCTTAAAGCAGGAACCCAAAATACATAGAAGTATAAGGCGGGCTTTGCACGTTGCGACATCGCAAGCCGATGCTGCGATGTCGAACGCGATAGTCCCCGCCCCCGTCGCAGGTACAATATCTTGTGAAAGCTGGCGTAGCGAAAATTATCGCTACGCCAGCTTCACATGCACTCACCTGCCCTGCGACCGTCGCTCTGGCCGGCGACCCGCCTCCTTATTAAGGGGGCGGGTCGTGCGGCGTCACTGCGACGTCACACGGCAGGCGGCCAATCGGAGCGGAGGGGCGGAGATGAGTGGGATGTAAACATCCCGCCCACCTCCTTCCTTCCACATATTCTACGGAAGCCGCGGTGACGCCGGTAGGAGATGTTCCTCGCTCCTGCGGCTTCACACACAGCGATGTGTGCTGCCGCAGGAGCGAGGAACAACATCGGACCATCGCGTCAGCGTAATTATGGATTACGCCGACGCTGCACCGATGATACGAGTGCGACGCTTTTGCGCTCATTAATCGTATCATCGAGCCTTTACACACTACGATGTCGCATGCGATGCCGGAAGTACGTAATTTTCAATTTGACCCCACCGATATCGCACCTGCGATGTCGTAGTGTGCAAAGCCCGCCTAAGTCTCCAAGTGGATATAGTAAACAGGGTGATCAAACAACCAATATGTTCATAAAACCTCCCAGGCTATGTAGATGAACAGTACCATAACGATCAACATAATGATAAATCTCAATGAAATTACAGGGACCTCGCAGGCACCAAACTATCAAATAATAGTCAAATAGATAGTGTATCTGTAGGTAGTGGAAACCACAAGGACCCCGTTTCATCTATTAAGCTGGTAAATATGCTGATGCATAGAAAAAATCCCAGCAAGGAGGTTAAGTGAAAATGGATAAATAAACTAAGTAAACATTACTTGGCCAAAATGTGCCCAGTCCACGAGCCCTATGCTCGTTTCGACGTGTAGTCTTTTTCCACTGGAAAAACTTTCCACTTTCACTTTCTACATGGAAAAAGACAACACATCGAATCGAAACACGCATAGGGCTCTTACATCGGGGTTTCTATCTAAATCTCTGAATGAAGGGATTCAGATGAAACCCTTGAGGGATCCATTCACTATAATGAGGCAGCAGAGTTAGACTGAGTTCACATGTACAGTAATTATCTATTAGAATGGATCCTGCAGAGATCTCTTGGGAAAAAAGTTCTGAAACACAACTTTTTTTTGCCTGTTGTTAAATACTGATACCTGACTGATCCGTTTGTTTTAACATTGGAGTCTGGGGAGAATGGATCTACCGTATTAACGGATTGCTATTTAGTCATCTTTTATTCTGGCATTTGTAACTGTACCATTTTTTTTTTTACATGATCTGTTTCAAATGGAAGATAAATAGTAATAAGTATTCATCCGTTCTCCATAGTCTCCCATGTTAACAAAACGGATCCGGCAGACATCATTTTGTCAATGGATCTCTGCAGGATCCATTCTAATGAATTATTACAGGACATGTGAATGTAGCCTTTTCAGTGTTGCCCTTTCTTGGAGTGCACAAATACGGTATGTGGTCAACCGTGCTTTTATACATCTCACTGAAGAGATGGACCCTGTCAGATCATAGGACAGAGAGAGTCCAAGGTCACGCCATCTGCCTCATTTCTATTGGTACCATTTTTGGGCACATAATGTTTTGGGTCGTTTTTAATTCCACTTTTTGTGAGGCTGAACGAACATAAAAGAGCAAATCAGGAATTGTTTTTGAGGGTTTTATTTATACAGCTCACTGTGTGTTAAAATTAATAAGTGAACTATTGTGTAAAAGAGGCAAAACATAAGAAAAAAGACATAAAGTGGTATCGCTGCAATCGTACTGACCTGAAGAATAAGGCTATGTGCGCACTAGAAAAATGATTTTTCTCAAGAAAATGTCTTGAGAAACTTCTGGGAGTTGAAGATTACCGCACCTGCGGTAAAAAAACTCACCAAAACCGCGGGATAAACGCAGTGTGCGCACAGGGCCTAAAAACTATTTTATAATACAAATAATGGCTTTTGCATCTCTATGTTCTCGGAGCTATAGCTTTTTTATTTTTCTACAGATGGAGCTGAGTGGGGGCTTTTTTTTGTGGGACAAAAACTTCATTTTGGAAGATTTCAGTGATTTCATTTTTATTTATTTGCAACTTTTTGATTGCGTTTTATTCCACGCTCTTTCGTTGGTATGATGAAACGCTGTTCACTGAAGGGGTTAACTAGTGTGACAGTTTTATTGGGGATGTCATTCTAAACTCGGCAATACCAAATATGTGTACTTTTTTTTGTTGATTTTTGTTATATATATATATATATATATATACATACAGTTATTGGTATACATTTTTTTTTTCAGGTTTTTGTTCTATATTTTGTGATTTTTATATTTTTACAATTTTTTTAAACTTTTTCTTCAGTATTTTACCTAGTTCCAGGATGGGACATCAATAGTGATGGGTGAAGGCTGAACTACTCTAGTGCTTGCTACTTGAATCGAGCAAGTCGGACACTCAAATGGGCTCGACTTGTGTAATGAGTATAATGGAAGTCAATGGAAAGGCAAGAATTTTTCCGGCAGCCCCTCACAGGAGGACTCGGAGGGGGGCAGGAAAATTACTGCACTGGATGGAAATAGCACTGAAATGGAATGGGAATAGCATGGGGAAGACACCTGGACACACTCTGACTCCCAGGTTGCAACTGGGAACAATGTTAGGGCTCATGCGTACGTAACTTCTGAATATTCTGCAGCGATTTGACAGCACATGTGCGCATCAAATCGCTGCAGAAACACTGCATAATGGTTGCAGTTTTTTGTTAAAAAAAGCTGATGTGATGTGCTATGGCTGCTGCCCCCACCATAGACAAAGCGGGAGCTGCATCTGTGGTGCCCTGGACTAGCCAGGTTGTCACAGGTACTGCAGAACACACCCCCTACCCCGAGACAGGCACATCAGCCAGACACAAAATCCTTGTTGCCTCCCTCCAGGGGCTGATGTCCACACCAGGTGGGGTGGAGCCAGGCGGTTGGCCCCACCCACTGAGGAGTTCACAGTCCTGGAGGCGGGAAAAGGAAGTTAGTTCAGTTAGGGAAGTGCAAGTGTGAGGAGTGAAGAGTAGTGGAGGAGTAAACTGATGGTGTCCGGGTGTGTGGCCCGGGCACTAAGAGCAAGGTTGGCAGACGGTGGTGGCCGTCTGCAGGAGAGGCGAATCAACGCGGAACCGTAGGACCGGGGTCGGGCGGTGGCCCGCCGGTACCGAACTGGGGAGCGAAGTGAAGCCAGCACACACAGGCAGGGCCTGCGGACCCCGACCAGGCTTGGAGTCGCCGTTAAAGGTCAAATCCGTCAGTCACCGGAACCCCAGGGGTTTCCTAGCAGCCAAGACCCGATAGAAGGCAACCGTCCAACCAGTAGAAGGAAATACAGCTACTGCCACAGCTAGAGTTCCGAGGGCCAGAGCCTGCGGGCAAAAGGGCTCCTCCGGCACATATATACGCTGGGGAGCGGGTTACCGGTGGGAAGCCATCGGAGCCGAACATACACAAAGGTGCAGGGAAAGGCAGCCACCACCAACCGTCCGGGAGAAGCCACAGCAGCCGGCTGCGGGACCCGTCCATCCAGCCGTTTGGTTTACCAGAAACTTTGCGTACATTTGTGGCTGAGTGAGTACAACCGTGCCATCCGGTACCGCGCTGCGCAGTCCAGGCGACCCTGCACCTTGCCAACCCTGCCTCCCCGTCACCTCACCGGGCCCCGGGATCACCAACCCCTACCCACGGAGGGGGGAAAACAACATCCCAGCTGCTCCCTACTATCGCTTCCGGGATCCCCGTCACCAGCAGCGGTGGTGCCCAACCGTACCACAACCCGTGGGTGGCGTCACGGACCAAATACCCAAACCAAACGACCCCCCTCACCTTTCACTCATGGGCAAGGAGCGCCGCTCGAGTCCCCGGATCCGGCCCACCGCTCGAGCCACCAAGCAGCAGCACCGGACCCGAGCATTAGCGAGCGCAGCGCCCCGCCGCCCGCGACACATCCAGAACACACGGAATAATTGACATGCTCATTTTTATGAACGCACGGATTTGGGTAAAAATTTTAGCACCCAAATCGCTACGTTCATAAAAGCAACGTGCACACGTATCATGCACAATCTACATAGATTGTGCAGGGGACGCAGGACGCATGCATTTACGCTACAGTGCAATACGCAATGTGTGCATGAGCCCTTAGAGTATTACGCCACTTTTACAGAGTGACAATAAAACATACAAAACTGAAGATAATATTGATTTTACAAGAAAAGATGATAGAAAACTTTCATTCCTGTATATTGGTCTATATATAAGACAAGTAAAAAAAGATATTTGACGTTTCCCTGCACATGCCTATTACAGTACTTTGCTCTGCCCTCAGAAGGTCAGAGAAAAGTGCTCGTGCGCAGGAGCGCAATGGTGGCCTCTGTGTTCATGACGTAGGATGCGTCATCCACAGAGAGCTGAGAAGAAGGACGTTGATGGGAGGAAATAGAGGAGGCGCCGGACTGAGGGGTACTTTGCACGTTGCGACATCACTAGCATCGACTAGCGATGCTGAGCGCAATAGTATCCGCCCCCATTGCACATACGATATCTTGTGATAGCTACCGTAGTGAACATTATCGCTATGGCAGCTTCACACGCATTTACCTGCCCTGCGACGTCGCTCTGGCCAGCGACCTGCCTCCTTCCTAAGGGGACGGGTCGTGCGGTGTCACAGCGACTTCACACGGCAGGCGGCCAATAGGAGTGGAGGGGCGGAAATGAGCGGGACATAAACATCCCGCCCACCTCCTTCCTTTCGCATAGCCGGTGGAGGCAGGTAAGGAGATGTTCCTCGCTCCTGCGGCTTCACATACAGCAATGTGTGCTGCCGCAGGAACGAGGAACAACATCGTATCTCCTATTGGTGCGACATTATGAAAATGACAGACGCTACACAGATCACCGATTTTAGACGCTTTTGCGATCATTTATTGGTGCATCTAGGCTTTATACATTGCGATGTCGTTACCGGCGCCGGATGTGCGTCACTTTCAATTTGACACCGACAATATCGCAGTAGTGATGTCGCAGCGTGCAAAGTACCCCTGAGAGCCGCGACACCCATCTCACTGGACCACCCCCTACGTAAGTATAGTAAAGAGGGTTTTTACATTCTATAGAGCGGCCTTAGCTATTAAATACAGCATTCTGGAATGCTGTATATAAGAGCTTACGGTACTGGTGATGGCCACAGCTTATAGCAGAGAAATCTGGTGACAGATTCCATTTCATTCCTCTGACAACAAATTGCCAGGACCTTCATAAACATTAAAGCCGCTTTACACACTATGATTTATCTGACGATCTCATTAGCGATATGACACGCCCAGATCGTAGTTATGATTTGCCGAGATCGCTCATAGGTCGTTTATTAGTGGTCACACGTAACGATCTCACAAGCGACGCAAAATCATTCAGAGATATATTGTTTGACCAAGGCGGTCGTGTGGATGTTGTTCGTCGTTTGCAGGGTGTCAAATGTACCAATATGTCTGCTGCGTTCCAAACGACGAACAATATTGTGAAAGTGAACGACGTGTCAACGATCAACAATTTTCAACCTATTTGCGATCATTCGGAGTCGCACGTAGGTGTCACACGCAACAACATCGCTAACGGTGCCGGATGTGGGTCACGGAATCCGTGACCCCGACGACATATTGTCAGATAAATCGTAGCGCCGCCTTTAGACTGTTGACCAAACCCACTAGTCTAATATGTATGCATGGACTTTAGGATCCATGGTTTAGATCATTCAGTGAGATATATTTTGAATAAAAACCTTGATAACAAGATTGCAAATAGAAGAACTCAAGGTTTATCTTACAGAGTTGATAAATCTATTCATATCTTTTAGACAACTAAGCAGATAATCACTATCATGCCACCTTAGCTGTAAATTATTACCATGTGGAAATGTTGTTTTTGAAGCAAAAAAACGCTAACAAGGGGATTGGTATTTTATATAAATCACTATCTAGGGTTTCACATTTCCTAACACAATAAGATGTGACATTCTCTAACACATATTTAACACTTACAACCAATGCAAGTTACAAACAGCATCTCGTGCCTTTTCAATGGGTCCATTGTGATGAATACTCCCCTAATCCTTGGCTGCAGCTGTGAATCTCTATGTCCTGTTTCTGATTTGAAATAAAGATGCCGGTATTTTCATGCAAATTGTGTATGGAGATTAGGAGCCTGTTTGCTGAAAATGCTAATATTATTTCCTAGGCAGGATATATTCTGACAAGTAGAGATCTATGTGTTAAATCCTCATATTTGTTTCACATTCTGTGCAACGCAATTGCAAAAAATAGTACATTTATTGTTACTTTCAAATATTTAGCATTTTTAAGTCATATTTAATGAGAACCCGACAGGTGATTCATGCTGCCAATATTGCGTGCATTATGAATTACAGCTTGGCTGCACGATTGCAGCTAGGTATATTGTTTCCTGAAACACTTCGGCATTTCAGAGAGAATATACTTTGAATATCTGGCCGGGAACCAGACTATGCTGAAGCCACCTCTAACCGGCTCTTCTCAGAGACCCTGCAGGTGATTGACAGGTCTCTATCACTGGTACATAGAGACCAGTCAATCACTTTTAGCAACGCTAGGTACAGCTGGCTAGGGCAGCACCAAACAAGTCTGACTATGGTCTTCAAAGTATATTTCTCCTAAATGACAGAGCATTTCAGAAAATAATATTCCTGGCTCCAAACATGCAGCAGGCCTACAATCTTTGCAGCTTTTGGTTGGTGCACCATAAATCGACTGACAATTTCCTTGTAAGGGCTATTCCAATATTAACTATCCTCATCTGGCCATACTCCACTTGGAGCATGTCCACTCAATCTAAGGAAGGAATGGGTTGATGTCTTCAGGCCTGCCAAATCTCACAAGGTATGGTAGCTCTCACAACACGAGAACTGTTCAGAACAAGGAACTGTTAAGTAATGGATAGAGGGAGTGTCTTTTACTTATTATGAAGCTATGAATAATGCTATTTTCAATTATATATGAGCCATCTAAATTTATGGGCAGAACGCCTATATTCACGAAGTTTGTAAAATAAAAGAATACTCAGGCAAGCCCTAGAGATTGTTATTCTTCACAAATTTGTGTATCTCTTCTGTTCCCTCCGATAGGAGAATGAATCCCAGAATTTTTTAAGTAATTAGGGCTGCTCTAACAAAGCTATTCCATAGAAGATAGTTTCTCAAATACACACATGCATGGCCAACTTGCCGACTACTACTGCTAATAAAATACTTATTTGAAAGCCTTTTGTTAATCTACAGGTTAATTACTTTAGAAATTGTTAGTTTACTGTTATCTGAAGTTATTTTCAATACCAAACTGTGGGAACAACAACTACTGTGAGGTTTCCTGAGGCAACTATGTAATACCGATTTATAAGTCCAAATCTACCGTCTTAGGCCAGCATCTGTGGTGGGATCAGAAACTCCAAAGTCCCCATAGATTCACTGTATTACTTCATAACGATTGACTCATTCTGTTTAATTCATATGACAGTAGTTTAAAGAGCTTGCAGAAGGCTATGGCTAAAAGAGGTTGCCCGGGACATACAAATTGATGACCCATAGGATAGGTGTTCTCAGTATCAGATTGGTATGGGTCCAATACCCCGCAACCCCACTGGTCTGCTGCCATCTACTGCTACCTTCTACTAATAGATCATCAATATATGTCCCAGACAGCCTCTTTAAATGGCTTTTGCCCCTTTCAAATTGCGCTCTGTCCTCCGTTCAGTGATCCCGTTGGGTCTTCTGTCAGAACCAACACAAAACGGGTCTGGGACGCATGTGCCGACGGGTCCATTGACTATAATGGTGTAGACAGAGTTACAGTGTGCTCTGTCATGCACCATTTTCAGGAGTATACACTTTTTGCAGGCGGACACCCAGACGCAGTCTACTATGTCTGAGTGTCCACCTCCAGAAAGCGTTTACTCTCCAAAATGGTGCAAGACCAAGCACATGGTGACTCCATCTGTACCATTATAGTCAATGGTCCGATCAGCACATGCATCCGAATCACGTTTTGCGGGGAGTTCGCACAGAAGCCCCAATGTGACTACTGAATGAAGGTCAGACTATAATGTGAAAGGGGCCTTACTTATCTATGGAACCCTTACCTCTTAGGAACAGAATAGACTTATGATATCGTGGCGCCCTGGCAAAACCAGGTAGTCACACAGTATAGGCCCCCACATAACACCATCCCACACAGGGTTACACACAGCCGACCAGAAATCCTAGTCACCCGCCCCAGGGTAGGAAAGGCACACCAGTGGGCGGGACCAGGTGGATGGAGAACGCCCACCTAAGGGGTCTAGAGAACTCGGGGCGGGAAAAGCAGTAGTCGAAGTCGAGGGCTAAGTCTAGGTGGTAGTTCGAGTGGAGTGGAGTAGTCGAGGAGGAGAAAGTGAAGGCTGAGACAGAAAGAAAAGGCATCGAGGTTGGAGTCCCGTCGTGCTGGCTAGGTGGCAGACGGTGGTCCATGTCTGTTAGGAGACAGGAAGATGGCTGCCGGAGATCCGAGGTGGACCGGGGCAGGGTTTGAGCCCGCCGGTACCGACACCGGAGAACCGACCCGGAATCCGTGCACAGAGGGGGTACTTGGACCCTGAAGCCAGGACTGGAAGCAACGGCCTAGCTAATTAACCAATTGAGGGCAGGATTAAAGGTCCTGTCCCAACCAAAGTCCCAAAAGCAGACAACAGCCCACCGTGAGGGATAGGGCATCCGCCAGGGCCCGGTAGATCCCAAGAGCCAGCGTCAGCGGGCACGGCTCCCAAAAAAAGGACCGGGAGCAGTCTCCCATGTTTCACACTGGGAAGTCCATCACACCAAACACAGAGTGCAGAGGAAAGTGACACAGACCACCAGCCCGGGTGTGGGACCAGATACACCCGACCGCGGCGGCCGGCCACCAGTACCTTGGTTTACCATTGGACTTGTGTGATTCATTTAATCGTGAGTAAACTAACATCCCCGGTCTGACCGGGCGCGCCGGCCCCTACAGTCACCATCCTCAGCATAAGAGACACTGGGCCCTGGGGCATCCATCCCTACCCACGGAGGGGTTAACATCCAGCTGCCATCCCATCGTCCCCCGGGTGCCCAACAACAGCAGCGGTGGTGCCACATTTCACCACACACCGTGGGTGTTGTCACACACAGCTTACGGCAAATCCCGTACAAATACATCCCTTTTTTATTTGAAGTGTCCGCGCGACCCCCGGGTCCGGTAGAATCCCTCGAGCCACACTGCGGATCCGGATCCGAGCAGCCTGGCTGCTGGCACGGGGGCGGCACATTATCCTTGTCCTACAAGTCCTGACTGTTGTTTGTCAGGCTACTTCCCTAAGTTCAATGGGAGCTGAGCTGCTGTAGTAGAGAATGGGTACTGAGCTGTGGTGTCCTGGCTCCATACACTGTTTAATTTTGTGTTCATTAAATGATCAATATTTCAGCTTTGCAGCAACTTTATTTTCATAACCTAAACCAAATTCAGGAGGGTTTCAGCTTTCAAAAGAGTAATTTATGAAACCAATGGATGAATTTAAAGTCAGGTTATAAGCTTTTATTTACATAACATGGATAAGTGACAGAACTTTTGTCAGGGACTGTAGCTCCATACAGTGTGTAAAGGTCCAGTCACACTAAGCAACTTACCAGCGATCCCAACAACGATAGGGATCGCTGGTAAGTTGCTAGGAGGTTGCTGGTGAGATGTCACACTGCGACGCTCCAGCGATCCCACCAGCAACCTGACCTGGCAGGGATCGCTGGAGCGTGGCTACACGAGTTGCTGGTGAGCTCACCAGCAACCAGTGACCAGCCCCCAGCGCCGCGTGGAAGATGCTGCGCTTGGTAACTAAGGTAAATATCGGGTAACCAACCCGATATTTACCTTGGTTACCAGCACACGGAGCTACACGTGCAGAGAGCAGGGAGCAGCGCACACTGAGCACTGGCTCCCTGCTCTCCTAGTTACAGCACACATCGGGTTAATTACCCGATGTGTGCTGCAGCTACATGTGCACAGAGCAGGGAGCAGCGCACAATGCTTAGCGCTGGCTCCTTGCTCTCCTAGTTACAGCACACATCGGGTTAATTAACCCGATGTGTCCTGCAGCTACATGTGCACTGAGCAGGAGCCGGCACTGACAGTGAGAGCGGCGGAGGCTGGTAACAAAGGTAAATATCGGGTAACCAAGGACAGGGCTTCTTGGTTACCTGATATTTACTGTGGTTACCAGCCTCCGCAGAAGCCGGCTCCTGCTGCCTGCACATTTAGTTGTTGCTGTCTCGCTGTCACACACAGCGATCTGTGCTTCACAGCGGGACAGCAACAAGTAAAAAATGGCCCAGGACATTCAGCAACAACCAACGACCTCACAGCAGGGGCCAGGTTGTTGCTGGATGTCACACACAGCGACATCGCTAGCAACGTCACAAAAGTTGTTCGTTAGCAGCGATGTTGCTAGCGATGTTGCTTAGTGTGACGGGGCCTTAAGGCTGGTGCCAGGTACTGAACTTTATTTCTTTTTCACCCTCTTTTCTTGGAAAGTTTCCTTGTATCTCATCTGCTATTCCTCTCGGAAGTTGATAATCAAATTTAGAACTGGAAGGGACCATTCTCCTTATCAATACAGTGAATATGGATGGATACAAAGGTGACTGCCTGCTGTTAATTTTATTTACACATTTCCAGGAGGGAAAACGTAGGAATGGCATCAGAGTTATCGTTTTATGAGGAACGCAAGTATTTACCAAGGCAGATATGTCAGACTGTAATTAAGTGACCTGTGAAGAAGCATTGTGCGTCTTGTCTTTGCTATCACTTCTTGTACAGGATACACATGAATATGAACACTGTGTCCTAAAGTTAAATTTACCCCACCCAGGAAAGCCTTTATCACTCTGAGAATAACGGAGCCCGGTTTACACAACTCAACAACCACACAGATGCAAACAGTGACGCAGCAGTTTATTAGCTTTGGCAGGCGTATACAGGAGAAACCAGCAACCCATTTATGACCACTACATTATTTCTTAGGTGAAACATATTTTGCGTACTAGTTTTTCATGTGTTATGCCCAGTGTAAGGCACCATGGGGACTGTGTGATACCGGAAGGGTTTGTTCTGTAATATGATACTGATGTCATATCCATTTCATAGAGGGAAGAGGGCAGTCAGAATTTTAGAGCGAGATACTATTTTTTCAGAAAAGGTAAAGAGATGTCTGGCAATAGCTGTCTCCTCTATGAAAACATAAGCACTATTAGGCTATGTGCGCACACTGCATCTTTGTGGTGACCACAAAGATGCACATTTTTGTGTCCCAAAAAAAACGCTCCCTTAGCATGCATTTTTTGACGCAATTTACTGCGTTTTTGTACAGCGCTTTTGCCCAGTGCATTTGTTAAGTCAAATCTATTGAATTGACTGGAAGGGCTCAAAAACGCTGGCAAAAACGCAGAAAGAATTGACATGCTGCATCTTTGTGGTGACCACAAAGACGCAGCCAAAACAAGCTGCAACGTGCGGACAGAAAAACTGAAATCTCATAGACTTTGCTGAGGAAGGAAATGCATGCAGTTTGGGGAACAAAACTGCACCCAAAAAAACGTGCAGAAATGCAGTAAAAAATACAACGTGCGCACAAGGCCTTATGCTCGCCAGAGTTGAAGCAGCAAGCAGGAGTGGACCTACTAGATCACAGGGGGAACCCATGCTTTCCCTGACACGGGAAGAGGCTTAACTAAGCGCCTACCGGCTATACGCCAGAGCCCCCAGATGGTGAGGAAGGGCTTGGCTGCCGGCAGATGCCAGGTGCCACTCCCAGGGCAGTATCTGGGACTGTGCCACCGAACCTTCAGGGCAGGGACAGGCTCAGGTGCAGATAGGCAGAGACTCTAGTGCAGGCAAGTATAAAGAAGCGGGCACTGGGACAGGTAACGGACACAAGGAAACATGACCCACCAACTAGCTAGGAAGACATTAACTAACTGACCATGTTGAGCAGCCACCTCTCCTAGTAGGAGGATGCCTTAAATACCTAGTGCCTCAGCATATAGCGGAGAAGCACTTTTGGGTAAAAGAGCGCTGGCCCTTTAAGAGCAGGGAAGGCGAATATGTGCCGCCCCCGTGCCAGCAGCCGGGCTGCTCGGATCCGGATCCGCAGTGTGGCTCGAGGGATTCTACTGGACCCGGGGGTCGCGCGGACACTTCAAATAAAAGGGGACGTATTTGTACGGGATTTGCCATAAACTGTCTGTGACGCCACCCACGGTGTGTGGTGAAATGTGGTACCACCGCTGCTGTTGTGGGGCACCCGGGGGACGATGGGATGGCAGCTGGATGTTAACCCCTCTGTGGGTAGGGATTGATGGATGCCTCAGGGTTCAGTGTCTCTTATGCTGAGGATGGTGACTGCAGGGGCCGGTGCGGCCGGTCAGACCGGGGATGTTAGTTTACCCACGATTAAATGAATCACACAAGTCCAATGGTAAACCAAGGTGCTGGTGGCCGGCCGCCGCGGTCGGGTGTATCTGGTCCGACACCCGGGCAGGTGGTCTGTGTCACTTTCCTCTGCACTCTGTGTTTGGTGTGGTGGACTTCCCGGTGTGAAACACGGGAGTCCGCTCCCGGTCCTTTTGTTGGGAGCCATGTCCGCTGACGCTGGCCCTTGGGATCTACCAGGCCCTGGCGGATGCCCTATCCCCCACGGTGGGCTGTTGTCTGCTTTTGGGACTTTGGTTGGGACTGGACCTATAATCCTGCCCTCAATTGGTTAATTAGCTAGGCCGTTGGTTACGGTCCTGGCTTCAGGGTCCAAGTACCCCCTCTGTGCACGGTTTCCGGGTCGGTTCTCCGGTGTCGGTACCAGCGGGCTCAAACCCTGCCCCGGTCCACCTCGGATCTCCGGCAGCCGTCTTCCCGTCTCATGACAGACACGGACCACCATCTGCCACCTAGCCAGTATGCCTGGGCTCCAACACTGACGCCTTTTCCTTCAGTCTCAGCCTTCACTTTCTCCTCCTCAACTGCTCCTTTCCACTCTTAGCTGTCAACTCAACTCAGACTCAACTGTCAACTGACTCTTTTTCCCGCCCCGGGTTCTCCAGACCCCTAGGTGGGCGTTCTCCATCCGCCTGGTCCCGCCCACTAATGTGCCTTTTCTACCCTGGGGGGGGGTGATTAGGGTTTCAGGTCTGCTGTGTGTAACCCTGAGTGGGATGGTGTTATGCGGGGGCCTAAACTGTGTGACTACCTGGTTTTGCCAGGGCGTCACACATACACCTTAACAGCACTCCCAGAAAACCTGTGTGGCATGCGCAGGACCCAAGAGCAGGACGCAGCAGGAGCAGACATGAATGGCTGTGGAGCAGCTGGGGAAGGTGCAGGCCAGCTGTGGCAGTATGTCGGCATCTTTGCTGCAGGGACGCTGGTGTTACAAGCAGTAGGCCAAGCTGAGCATTCATGTGCATGGTGGGGTATGGAGAGATAGGAATCTTCTAAACGAAATATCTGGTGTCCCAACTGCAGATTTAAGCAAAGAAAATGGTGAGGTCCTAATTTAATCCCCATTAATCCATTAATTGCGCTCAACCTGTCAGATATGCCACTTGTTATATGGTCAAACATTCAGACTAATGAATTGATGTCTTTGGGCGAGTGAACTACCATGTTTTTCCAATAAGACACTTTTTTTGCCGCCCCCAAAAAGCGCTAGGGCTTATTTTTGGAGTAGATCTTTTTCTTAGAGAAACATGGTTGGGGGTAAAGTTAACCCCCCAAAAAGCAGACCCCCCGTTCCCATGAGACTCATACTTACGAGACCCCGGGCGTCTGCGTGGCTCCCAGGTCTTCCCCGTCATCTCCGGCGGGCCCTCTCAGCAGGTATGCTGCACGCCTTCCTCCCCTGCTTCTGGCCGACACACTTACATCAGATTGCGCGCACACACAATCACCGATCAGATCGCACACACACATTCACTAGTCCCTCCCCACATCTGGCTGTACAGAATGCCTCCATCTGCAGGGAAAGAGGAGAGGAAGTTACGCATTGCAGGTCCTGTAAGCATTCTATACGCAGCCACAGGTCCTTGCATTCCACTGCCCTGCATCTCAGGATTCTGCCGTCCAGAATAACTCGGTGAGCGTGTGTGTGATCTGATGGGTGATTGTGTGTGTGATCTGATATGTGCGGGTGGTAGATCTGATGTATGTGGATGTGTGATCCACTGCAGGGCCTCCCACTTGGTATCTGGTGAGTGTGATTGCAGGCTGTCCTCTGTCTATAATGAAGTGTCCTGCAGTATCTTTAACTTTTTTAGCTGCATGGACACTTCATTATTGAACCGCGACTAGGGCTTATCTTTAGGAAAGGGCTTAGGGTACCTTCACACTTTAGTGATGCAGCAGCGATCCCACCAGCGATCTGACCTGGTCAGGATCGCTGCTGCGTCGCTACATGGTCGCTGGTGAGCTGTCAAACAGGCAGATCTCACCAGCGACCAGTGACCAGCCCCCAGCCAGCAGCGACGTGCAAGCGACGCTGCGCTTGCACGGAGCCGGCGTCTGGAAGCTGCAGACACTGGTAACTAAGGTAAACATCGGGTATGGTTACCCGATGTTTACCTTAGTTACCAGCGCACACCGCTTAGCGTGTGCAGGGAGCAGGAGCCGGCACTAGCACCGTGAGAGCTGCAGAGGCTGGTAACGAAGGTAAATATCGGGTAACCACCTTGGTTACCCGATGTTTACCTTGGTTACAGCTTACCGCAGGCTATCAGACGCTGGCTCCGGCTCCCTGCACATTCAGGATTGTTGCTCTCTCGCTGTCACACACAGCGATGTGTGCTTATCAGCGGGAGAGCAACAATAAAAAAACGAACCAGGGCTGTGTGTAACGAGCAGCGATCTCACAGCAGGGGCCAGATCGCTGCTCAGTGTCACACACAGCGAGATCGCTAATGAGGTCACTGCTGCGTCACCAAAACCGTGACTCAGCAGCGATCTCAGCAGCGATCTCGCTGTGTGTGAAGTACCCCTTATATTTAAGCCTTGCTAAGTAAATGTTGAAAATCCCTGATAGGGCTTATTTTTAGGGCAGGTCTTATTTTTGGAAAAACACAGTAACCACAAGCAGTATATTAACACACAAAAAATTTAACAAATATACTCATATCTCAAGGATGGAGGTAAGGTCCTTTATTAGAGGACAATAATTAATCTAATCAAACACTGGTGAGAAAACTCATTCACAACCATAAGTCCCAGTAAACATTGCAATTGTCAGACAGTATACGAACATAAAACTCACTGTCTTAGGCCCGTTTCACACGTCAGTGAAAAACACAGATGTTTTTCACTGGCGTGTAAAACACGCACATGTCCCTGCGTGTGCCGAAAATCACTGCACACGTGGGTTGTCTAAGTGCAATCCGGGCTCCGTTCTCTGTGGCCCGTGATTGCACTTAGAGATTCACTCACCTGCGCCCGCTCCCGCTGTCCGTGGTGCTGAATCCTCCCGCGACGCAGCATCCGGCCGGCGGTGACCCCTGCAGGAGCTGCTTCCGGGTCGGCTGTGTCGTGCATAATGAATATGCGCGACAGTAATCAGCCGGCACAGAAGGAGCAGGGAGAACGGGCTGCAGAGGACATCGCTGGACGCCGGGTGAGTTAAAATGTTTATTATTTTAAAAGCACGTTTTTTTCTGGCACGTGTTTCACGGACCACACCACTGCGTGGTCCGTGGAACATCAGTGATGCCAGAAAAAAATGGACATGTCTCCGTGCAGCAATCACGCACACGCGGGTACGCTGCACGGAGACACGTGCAGTGACAAATCACTGACGTGTGAGCAGACCCATTCATTATAATGGGTCTGCGTATGTCAGTGATTCTGGTACGTTTAAAAAAAAGCACAAACGTACCAGAATCACTGACATGTGAAAGGGGCCTTATCGCCTAAAAATAATTGTTGCTGCCAGCAAATCTCT
This sequence comes from Anomaloglossus baeobatrachus, assembly GCF_048569485.1. Lineage (NCBI taxonomy): Eukaryota > Metazoa > Chordata > Amphibia > Anura > Aromobatidae > Anomaloglossus > Anomaloglossus baeobatrachus. The sequence continues at coordinate 214,572,185 of NC_134354.1, forward strand.
CCAGGTAAACAGGACATGCCCTGCTAACAATATGTAAACTGTATGGGGACAAATGATCATATTACCAATGAATACCTACTGTATATCAACCTGTGTAAAGGATCCTTAATAAAGGGAATCTGTCAACAGATTTTTTTTGCTATGCAATCTGAAGACAGCGTGTTCTAAGGGGTACTTCACACACAGCGAGATCGCTACTGAGATCGCTGCTGAGTCACGGTTTTTGTGACGCAGCAGTGACCTCATTAGCGATCTCGCTGTGTGTGACACTGAGCAGCGATCTGGCCCCTGCTGTGAGATTGCTGCTCGTTACACACAGCCCTGGTTCGTTTTTTTATTGTTGCTCTCCCGCTGATAAGCACACATCGCTGTGTGTGACAGCGAGAGAGCAACAATCCTGAATGTGCAGGGAGCAGGAGCCGGCGTCTGACAGCTTGCGGTAAGCTGTAACCAAGGTAAACATCGGGTAACCAAGGTGGTTACCCGATATTTACCTTCGTTACCAGCCTCCGCAGCTCTCACGCTGCCAGTGCCGGCTCCTGCTCCCTGCACACGCTAAGCTAAGCAGTGTGCTCTGGTAACTAAGGTAAACATCGGGTAACCATACCCGATGTTTACCTTAGTTACCAGTGTCCGCAGCTTCCAGACGCCGGCTCCATGCAAGCGCAGCGTCGCTTGCATGTCGCTGCTGGCTGGGGGCTGGTCACTGGTCGCTGGTGAGATCTGCCTGTTTGACAGCTCACCAGCGACCATGTAGCGATGCAGCAGCGATCCTGACCAGGTCAGATCGCTGGTGGGATCGCTGCTGCGTCGCTAAAGTGTGATGGTACCCTAAGGCTTAAAACATACAATTCAGGGATGTCTCTCTTGTCAATGTTCCTGCTGTTCTTTAAGCTGGTGTCACACTAAACGACAGCGACAACGACGTCGCTGTTACGTCACCATTTTCGGTGACGTAACAGCGACCTTGTAAGTCGCTGTTATGATCGCTGCTTAGCTGTCAAACACAGCAGAAGCAGCGATCATAAGGTCGCTGTGCTACATGTTCAGAGAGCAGGGAGCCGCGCTTAGCGCTGGCTCCTTGCTCTCCTGCAGCACACATCGGGTTAATTAACCCGATGTGTGCTGCAGCTACATGTCACAGTGCAGAGAGCAGGGAGCCGCGCGCACTGCTTAGCGCTGGCTCCTTGCTCTCCTTGCTACAGTATACATCGGGTTAATTACCCGATGCGTACTGCAGCCACATGTCACAGTGCAGGAGCCGGCGCTGGCAGCAAGAGCGGAGGCTGGTAACCAGCGTAAACATCGGGTAACCAGGGAAAGGTCTTCCCTTGGTTACCCGATGTTTACGCTGGTTACAGCTTACCGCAGCTGCCAGTGCCGGCTCCTGATCGCTTCATTTCGTCGCTCTCTCGCTGTCACACACAGCGATGTGTGTGTCACAGCGGGAGAGTGACGACCAAAAAATGAAGCTGGACATTCAGCAACGACCGGCGACCTCACAGCAGGGGCCAGGTCGTTGCTGGATGTCACACACAGCGACAGCGACGGGACGTCGCTGCAACGTCACAGAAAATGGTGACGTAGCAGCGACGTCGTTGTCGTCGTCGTTATGTGTGACACCAGCTTTACTTGCAATGTTTGTTTTAGCTTCAGGACCTTATCATTTCCAGACCTCAATTCAGAACCTTAATTACACCCATTCTATGATTAACACCTCGCTATCAATGGACATTGTATATAGAGAGTCTGGTGTGGGTAGGATTAGCTTTCTGAGCTACATTGCTAAATCTAAAAACTGTAAGGCCCCTTTCACACGTCAGTGATTCTGGTACGTTTGTGCTTTTTTTAAAACGTATCAGAATCACTGACATACGCAGACCCATTATAATGAATGGGTCTGCTCACACGTCAGTGATTTTTCACTGCACGTGTCTCCGTGCGGCGTACCCGCGTGTGCGTGATTGCCGCACGGAGACATGTCCATTTTTTTCTGGCATCACTGATGTTCCACGGATCACGCAGTGGTGTGGTCCGTGAAACACGTACCAGAAAAAAACGTGCTTTTAAAATAAAAATCATTTTTACTCACCCGGCGTCCAGTGATGTCCTCTGCAGCCCGTTCTCCCTGCTGCTTCAGAGCCGGCTCATTATTGTCGCGCATATTCATTATGCGCGACACAGCCGACCCGGAAGCAGCTGCTGCGGGGGTCACCGCCGGCCGGATGCTGCACCGCGGGAGCGATCAGCACCATGGACAGCGGGAGCGCGCACAGGTGAGTTGTTTTCTAAGTGCAATCACAGGCCACGGAGAACGGAGCCCGGATTGCACTTAGACAACCCACGTGTGCCGTGAATAACGGCACACACAGGGACATGTGCGTGTTTTACACGCCAGTGAAAAACGTCACTGTTTTTCACTGACGTGTGAAACGGGCCTAAGGGGTACTTTGCACGTTGCGACATTGCTACTGCGATATTGGCGGGGTGAAATCGAAAGTGACGCACATCCGGCGCCGGTAACGACGTCGCAACGTGTAAAGCCTAGATGCGCCGCTAAACGATCGCAAAAGCGTCGTAAATCGGTGATCTGTGTAGCGTCGGTCATTTTCATAATGTCGCACCAATAGGAGATACGATGTTGTTCCTCGTTCCTGTGGCAGCACACATCACTGTGTGTGAAGCCGCAGGAGCGAGGAACATCTCCTTACCTGCCTCCACCGGCTATGCGGAAGGAAGAAGGTGGGTGGGATGTTTACATCCCACTCATTTCCACCCCTCCGCTTCTATTGCCGTGTGACATCGCTGTGACGCCGCACAACCCGCCCCCTTAGGAAGAAGGCGGGTCGCCGGCCAGAGCGACGTCGCAGGGCAGGTAAGTGCGTGTGAAGCTGCCGTAGCGATAATGTTCGCTACGGCAGCTATCACAAGATATCGCATGTGCGATGGGGGCGGGTACTATCACGCTCGGCATCTCTAGCATCGGCTAGCAATGTCGCAGCATGAAAAGTACCCCTAATTGTGTCAGGACCTCTGCACCCAGTAAACTAAGTGATACATCATTAGTAGAGATGAGCGAACCGGTCCCGGTTCGGCTCGAGGCCGGTTCGCCGAACGGGGCTCCCGTTCGAGTTCGGTTCGTCGAACGTTCGACGAACCGAACTCGAACGTATAGGCTATAATGGGAGGCAATCACAAACACATAAAAATGCATTATAAATGTACACAAACAGTTAATAAACATTGCCATAACACTTACCGGTCCTCGCGATCCCTTCTGCACTCTGTCTCCTGCCGCTATTCCATCCGATGATCGCTGAATCCTCCCGGTGACCTGCACTGCCAGCAGAGAAGCAGGACCTATCGTGACGTCAAAATAGCCATGTGACCAGTCACGTGGCTATTATCTCATTGGCTACAGACTGGTCACATGACTATGACACGTCATGTAGGACCTGCGAGTGCATCTCTCCGGTACACGGTGCACATATGTGTATCGCCGTGTACCGGCGACATGCTCTAGCACACGGTCGACTCCCCGTTCCGTTAGGGACCGGCTGACACAGCCGGTCATTAACGGAGATCACCGTTGCCATAGCAACGCAGTTAGCGGTGACGTCACCGCTAACCGCGGCTCCGGGAGCACCGTTGCTATGGTAACGCGTCTGTCAGCGTTACCGCTGTTACCGCTAGCAGCCAGCAGTGATCACTCACGGAGTGAAGGCTGCACGCTGCTTCCCGATTGTAGTGAGCATTGTAGTTAGGATGGAGGTTCCCCAGCCCCAAGTGATGCCCCTCACTACAATCGTCACTACTACTACACTAGAAAGAAAGAAGACAGAAGAGCAGGATCGTGGAGGGCTGACAGGGGTAATAAAGATGGAGTCTCTAATGTGTCTGTGTATTTATTTCTATTAAAGTATTTTTTCTCTGTGTGGTGTCTTTTTTTAACCCTTTATTGGAGATTCTTAATGGCCGGGTCAAACGTGCCTGACATTAAGAATCTCTGGCTTAATACTGGCTGGTAAAACAAAGCCAGTATTAACTCATGATTACCCAACAAGCCACCCGGCTCCAGGGCTGTTGGAAGAGTTGGATACAGCGCCAGATGATGGCGCTTCTATGAGAGCGCCATTTTCTGGGACGGCTGCGGACTGAAATCCGCAGCAGAGGCGCCCACAAACCTCGGGCTAACCTGTGCTGCGGATTCCAATCCCCAGCTGCCTAGTTGTACCCGGCTGGACACAAAAATAGGGCGAAGCCCACGTCATTTGTTTTTTAATTATTTCATGAAATAAGTGAAATAATTAAAAAAAACGGGCTTCCCTATATTTTTGGTTCCCAGCCGGGTACAAATAGGCAACTGGGGGTTGGAGGCAGCCCGTGGCTGCCAGCTGTACCTGGCTAGCATACAAAAATATGGCGAAGCCCACGTCATTTTTTTGGTGGGCAAAAAACTTCTGCATACAGTCCTGGATGGAGTATGCTGAGCCTTGTAGTTCTGCAGCTGCTGTCTGCTCTTCTCCATACAGACAGACAGCAGCTGCAGAACTACAAGGCTCAGCATACTCCATCCAGGACTGTATGCAGAAGTTTTTTGCCCCCTGAAAAAATTATGTGGCTTCGCCATATTTTTGTATGCTAGCCAGGTACAGCAGGCAGGTACGGCTGCCCCCAACCCCCAGTTGCCTATTTGTACCCGGCTGGGAACCAAAAATAAAGGGAAGCCCTTTTTTTATTATTTCATGAATTTCATGAAATAATTAGAAAACAAATGACGTAGGCTTTGCCCCATTTTTGTGTCCAGCCAGGTACAACTAGGCAGCTGGGATTGGAATCCGCACCACCGGTTGGCCTGAGCTTTCTGGGCCCCACTGCTGCGAATTGCAGTCTGCAGCCACCTCAGAAAATGGCATTTTCATAGAAGCGCCATCTTCTGGCGCTGTATCCAACTCTTCCAGCACCTGCCTGCTATACCTGGCTAGCATACAAAAATATGGCGAAGCTCACGTCCTTTTTTTGTAGCTTTTTGGCAAAAAAAAAAAAATGCTTCCCTGGATTTTCCATTGCCAGTGAAGGTAACACCAAGCAGTGGGGGTTAGCAGCCAGTAGCTGCTTGGATTACCCTTAGCTAGCAATACAAAAAATGCAGTGGGAGCTAACATATATTTTTTTTAATTATTTATTTAAATAACTAAAAATAAAATGGGCTTCCCTGTATTTTGATTGCTGGACATCACAGTGCTGTAAAAATAAATCTTTAAAAAAATGACGTAGCGCTCCGCGGTATTTTTGATTCTCAGCGCAGATAAAGCAGACAGCTATGGGTTGCCACCCCCATCTGCCTGCCGTTACCTTGGTTGGCAATCAAAATACAGGGAAGCCCATTAATTTTTTCTATTTAAAAAATAGTTAAAAAAAAAAAATTACGTTGGGTCCCCCCATTTTTGATAGCCAGCTAGGGTAAAGCAGACGGCTGTAGCCTGAAAACCACAGCTGGCAGCTTTACCGTGGTTGGGGATCCAATGTGGAGGTCCCCTCAGGCTCTTTTTTATAATTATTTTATAAATATTAATAATTACACAATAAAAGTAGGGGACCCCCCAAATTGGATCACCAGCCAAGGTAAAGCGGACAGCTGTGGTCTGGTATTCTCAGGGTGGGAAGGTCCATAGTTATTGGGCCTTCACAGCCTAAAAATAGCAGGCCGCAGGCACCCCAGACGTGGCGCATCCACTAGATGCGCCAATCCTGGCGCTTCACCCCAGCTCATCCCGTGCCCTGGTGCAGTGGCAAACGGGGTAATAAATCGGGTTGATACTAGCTGTAAAGTCACCTGAGATCAAGCCCAGCAGTTTGTGATGTCATGGCGTCTATTAGATACCCAACATCATAAACTGTCAGTACTAACAAAAACAAAAAATCGACAAAAGAAATTTATTTGAAAAAACAGTCCCCAAAACATTTCCTCTTTCACCAATTTATTGTAAGAAAAAAAATAAAGGGGTCCCACGACGACTCTGGACCGTCTAGAATATGGGGGGGAGACACTCAGGGAACGTATCCCCCATTTTCTAGGAGTGCGGACCCTTCATGTGAGGAGTGTGGGTGCAATGAATCTGCACTCACTCTCCCCGGGTCCACAGCAGCAGAGTCCATGTCGTAATGGTTGCTACCAAAGCTGCAATGCCCTGCTCATGAGGTAAGGGCATGCCTAATCAGGAGAACTACTGTAGAGGAAGCTCTGCTCACTGGTATATAGGTGCTCAGAGGTAATAATAGATAAAATTAGTGAGTAACCTCGGCACTCTATATCTCCCAGACTAAGTCAGTAAGTCACAACGGATAGTAATGCAAAATCACTCTTTATTGGTCCGTATTAAGAAAATTTTTTTTTCATAAGCATATATGTTTCTGTCCAAAACAAGTTACAAATGACGTTTCGGCCTGAGCCTTCGTCAGATTGGACTTATCTGCATGTAATCATGAAAAATGACAATAATCAGTATCACATAAGAGTGAGAGAACAATAACATAAACTCGAACAATGTAGAGGTACAATTGGGATGCAGCAAAAAAATTGCAACACAGCAAGAAATGAAACACATGATACAAATGTCATAATACAGTACAAGGACAATATAGTAATGACAAATATGGGGTCAGAGTAGGCTTAGACAGCTCTGGTACGAAAGAGATGTCAATCATAAAGTAACATGTGCAGTAGGTGTAGAGCTACACTATGCATGGCAGAGCTAATGGGTAGACCGACCATAGAAAAAGTAGAGAAAAAGTGGAGAAAAAGTGGAGAATAAGTGGAACATAAGAGGAGAAAAAGTGGAGAAAAAGTGGAGAAAAAAGTGGAGAAAAAGTGGAGAAAAAGTGGAGAAAAAGTGGAGAAAAAGTGGAGATTAAGAGGAGAAAAAGTGGAGAAAAAAGTGGAGAAAAAGTGGAGAAAAAGTGGAGCATAAGTGGAGAAAAAGTGGAGAAAAAGTGGAGAAAAAGTGGAGCATAAGAGGAGAAAAAGTGGAGAAAAAAGTGGAGAAAAAGTGGAGAAAACGTGGAGCATAAGAGGAGAAAAAGTGGAGAAAAAGTGGAGCATAAGAGGAGAAAAAGTGGAGAAAAAGTGGAGAAAAAGTGGAGCATAAGAGGAGAAAAAGTGGAGATTAAGAGGAGAAAAAGTGGAGAAAAAGTGGAGCATAAGAGGAGAAAAAGTGGAGAAAAAGTGGAGAAAAAGTGGAGAAAAAGTGGAGCATAAGAGGAGAAAAAGTGGAGATTAAGAGGAGAAAAAGTGGAGAAAAAAGTGGAGAAAAAGTGGAGAAAAAGTGGAGAAAAAGTGGAGATTAAGAGGAGAAAAAGTGGAGCATAAGAGGAGAAAAAGTGGAGAAAAAAGTGGAGAAAAAGTGGAGAATAAGAGGAGAAAAAGTGGAGAAAAAGTGGAGAAAAAGTGGAGAATAAGAGGAGAAAAAGTGGAGAATAAGTGGAGAAAAAAATGGAGAAAAAGTGGAGAAAAAGTGGAGCATAAGAGGAGAAAAAGTGGAGAAAAAGTGGAGAAAAAGTGGAGAAAAAGTGGAGCATAAGAGGAGAAAAAGTGGAGAAAAAAGTGGAGAAAAAGTGGAGAAAAAGTGGAGCATAAGAGGAGAAAAAGTGGAGCATAAGAGGAGAAAAAGTGGAGAAAAAGTGGAGAAAAAGTGGAGAAAAAGTGGAGAAAAAGTGGAGCATAAGAGGAGAAAAAGTGGAGAAAAAGTGGAGAAAAAAGTGGAGAAAAAGTGGAGAAAAAGTGGAGAAAAAGTGGAGAAAAAGTGGAGAAAAAGTGGAGATTAAGAGGAGAAAAAGTGGAGAAAAAGTGGAGAAAAAGTGGAGCATAAGAGGAGAAAAAGTGGAGAAAAAAGTGGAGAAAACGTGGAGAAAACGTGGAGAAAAAGTGGAGAAAAAGTGGAGCATAAGAGGAGAAAAAGTGGAGAAAAAGTGGAGAAAAAAGTGGAGAAAAAGTGGAGAAAAAGTGGAGAAAAAGTGGAGAAAAAGTGGAGATTAAGAGGAGAAAAAGTGGAGAAAAAGTGGAGAAAAAGTGGAGCATAAGAGGAGAAAAAGTGGAGAAAAAAGTGGAGAAAACGTGGAGAAAACGTGGAGAAAACGTGGAGAAAACGTGGAGAAAAAGTGGAGAAAAAGTGGAGCATAAGAGGAGAAAAAGTGGAGAAAAAAGTGGAGAAAAAGTGGAGAAAAAGTGGAGAAAAAGTGGAGATTAAGAGGAGAAAAAGTGGAGCATAAGAGGAGAAAAAGTGGAGAAAAAAGTGGAGAAAAAGTGGAGAAAGTGGAGAAAAAGTGGAGAATAAGTGGAGAAAAAAATGGAGAAAAAGTGGAGAAAAAGTGGAGAGAAAGTGGAGAAAAAAATGGAGAAAAAGTGGAACACCCTTTGGTACCTTTCATGTGGCACTAAGGGGTGCTTAGCTTTGTATTTAGCCAAAAAAATGAAAAAAAAATGACATAGGGTTCCCCCTAGTTTTGTAGCCAGCTAGGGTAAAGCAGACGGCTGCAGCCTGCAGACCACAGCTGGCAACCTCACCTTGGCTGGTAATCCAAAACTGAGGGCCCCCCACACTGTTATTTTAAATTAAATAAATAATTAAAAAAAAAAACACGTAGGGGTCCCCCAAAATTGGATCACCAGCCAAGGTAAAGCAGACAGCTGGGGCCTGATATTCTCAGACTAGGGAGGTCCATGGTTATTGGAATCTCCCCAGCCTAAAAATAGCAGGCCGCAGCCGCCCCAGAAGTGGCGTATCCATTAGATGCGCCAATCCTGGTGCTTCGCCCCAGCTCATCCCGCGCCCTGGTGCGGTGGCAAACGGGGTAATATTTGGGGTTAATACCAGATGTGTAATGTCACCTGGCATCAAGCCCTGGGGTTGGTGAGGTCAGGCGTCTATCAGATACCCGACATCACCAACCCAGTCAGTAATAAAAAAAAAATAGACGACAAACACATTTTTATTTGAAAAAACACTCCCCAAAACATTCCCTCTTTAACCAATTTATTAGATTGAAAAACAAATCCAGGTCTGGTGTAATCCAAGGGGTTGCCATGACGATGCACACTGTCCCAGTCAATGAAGAGCAGGATGTTCCCCATTGGCTGGGAGAGCAATGCAGTGACCTGAGCTAACATCAATGGGTCAGCCCAGGTCACTGCAGGGGGGTGACAAGTGCTGCTGTCAGCGAGGTACATTACCTGCGCTGATCTCCAGCACACTGACAGCCCCTGTCACTGAGGTCAATGACCGGCGCCTTCACATCAAGTATCGCGAGAGGTCCGTGACGTCACCGCCAGTGTCAGTCTCGGGTCGGAAGCGATAGGTGATGTGACAAGCGGCGGCCATGGAGGACAGTGACAGCGCTGAGGTCGGGATGGCGGGACTTCATCACCGCAGGTAAGCCGAGCGAGCGAGCGAGCGAGCGGGCGGGCGGGCGGGGGGGGGGGGGGGGGGGTGTGGATGTGTGTGTGTGTGTGTGTGTGTGTTTGTGTATGTGTATGTATGTGTACATGCCACGGGCAGGAGGGGGTGGAGCGAGCTGAGCGGGAAAGTGTGGGCTTCCTGCACGTAACTAAGATAAACATCGGGTTACTAACCAAAGCGCTTTGCTTGGATACCCGATGTTTATCTTGGTTACCAGCTTCTGGCAGGCTGCCAGCGATGGCTCCTGCTCACTGTAGCTGTAAAAAGCCCTGCTTTTTGCTGCTAGAACCGTTCTCGAACGTATCTAGAACTATCGAGCTTTTAGCAAAAAGCTCGAGTTCTAGTTCGATCTCGAACAGCCCAAAAATCACTCGAGCCGCGAACTGGAGAACCACGAACCACGAACCGCGCTCAACTCTAATCATTAGATTCAGGGTCTATTTGGCTACATTATACTGCTCTCAAATAAGGTAGCACACACCAGCTGATATGACAAATTCCTTTTAAATAATTACCAGACGATAAGTGATGTGGCCGATCAGGGCTTGTTATTGGCACAATTAGGAGTTGAATCCACTAAATTCTTGAAGGAGCCAAAAAAAAATATGTTTACCCTCAAGCAAATTTTTTCTGACTGCTGTTACAGGAGCATTTAGACTGGTTGAAAATCAGCAAATGAGCGTTCATAAGAGCACTCATTGCCAATTATCATCCTATGTAAACATAATGACGATTACCCAATAAGCGAGTAAATCCCTAGATTGCTGGGTTATTCGTTAATTTATGCTACTATTAAAACCACTGTCAACAGCAGCACACCGTCCTGTGTAAAGCATTGATGGGTCACTGATAACATGATTCTGTATGGGGACAGAACAATAGTATAAATTATAATTTATATTAGTATAATTATAATCGAGTGCCAGTCAACTTGTATATGATATGGTTTTAATGGCGCATGTTAAGAGGCCAAGAAGAGGCCTATCTGAAGGCGCCTATATTCTGGGATACTTATATTTAGCATTCCAACATTTTTAGATCATAACTAATATTGTATAGTAGAAATGATAGATAACTGAGTAGACAACAAAGAAGATTGTTATCAGGATTACTGTCTATCAAACTAGTTCATGAATGATTGCTGCTGAGATGGACAATTACGGGAGGAACTGTTTGGTAATCAGATCTGAGTTTTTCATGTGAAGAGGCCATAACCAGAGGCATTTACAACAAAGAACAGGGAGGTATCCAGATTTCACAAAACAACTCTCAAAATACTTCGAGACGATTCCCTACAGCCTTCTATTCATCTCATAAATTGCATTCCATTACCCAGGCCGGGGTGGACACACCATATGTGCATCTGGTTTAGCCATACAGGTGTCCGCCCAGGCATGAACTGATCTATGCCCTAATGCTGGCTTCTCTGTGTGTACTATGTAGTTTCTGACACAGGACACTGCTGTGATCTCACTGTGTAGATTTTTCTCCCCTGAGGTCATGGCCGTCTGTCCTTTGTAGATTTAATTATAAATCTAACTTCACCTTATCTTTTAGCTGGTCTTTGGTGGATTCAAACTGAGGACATGTAGTGTACAATACAGAAACACCAATAACGATTCACTATTGTATATCAGAGAATTTTTTCTCTCTAAAAATCTAAGGTCCCATTCACAAGTCCATTGTTCTCATAAGCATTCTATACATGTCCTTCACGGATGAAAAATGATTGATTGTTCTCAGTGAGAGAAACAAAAAAATAATTTTGTAGTTGTGATACCTTTTAATGTCAAACTAAAATAAAATAAAATGGTGTTACACCAGCATATCAGCGGAGCCGGGGTAGAAGTGGCCGGGTGCTTTGTAACAAGATACAGGCCCAGTGAGGCGGCCTGGTCTGGTCTGGCCGGGGATGGTACCGGAGGTGTTGTGGCCTGGTCTGGTCTGGCCGGTGATAGGGCCGGAGGCGTTGCAACCTGCTCATCTTCCGTGGGGGCTGGAGGCTCCACTGCCGTTGTCGGGGGCAGCGGCTCGGCTATCGCTTCAGCCGAGGGTGGAGGAGGTGGCATGGCTGTCGCGGTGGCCGGGGGCAGACCTGGTTTCCGCAGCCAAGTAGGCCAGATCAACTGGAACTGGGCTTTTGCTTACCCGCTCCACACGCAGGGTTTCCATTTCATGGGCCCGCACCGCCGCTGCCACACTCCTCATCTCGATCCTCCAGTCATCCAGCAGGAACAGGAACTGCGTCCGCATCCTCCTGCAGAGCCGCTCTGTCTCCTCTTCGATCCAGGTAGCCGTGCCAGGAACGGAACGCTCAGGCGACCAGTCTCTTGGCACTGACATCTTGATGCTTTTTTTTCCAGGAACTTTTGTGCAGAGTCCTGGTGTCCCTGCACCAATCTCCGCCTTCACATCCTGTTACTCTCATCATCCGGCGCCGACATCTTCCAGCTCCCCCTTGGTTTTCGTCACCAACCTCTTTGGAAAAGGGGATCTCTGGGAACTTCTGGGTCCGGCCACTACCGGTTTCCGGCCGTGCTTTCTGGACGAGGGGTGGGGCTTCAGCTTCATGCCCTTTTATGGGGATGATAGCGCAGTTGTTGTTTTAGGCGCCAAAATGTCGGGCAAGATGGCGACAAAATGGCGTCAATTCAAACGGACAGTAACAGCCCAGTTTGGAACAGTTTTGCAAGGTGCACATCACCCAGATTAATGGGTCCTGTCCTTATCCTGTTCATGATGCCAGGTAAGATTCAAGATGTACCGCCCCAGTGTTAGTCGGGCTGCTCGGATCCGGGATCGTGGTGGCTCGAGGGGCCTAGACCCGGCTTGGCAGACACTTTTATCCGTGAAACACATCAGCCACATTCATACATTGTTAGTGGGTTTGCAAATAATTACAAAGCAGGAGTTTATCAATCAGTATTACGTGATACAGTCAGACCATGCTGCCAGCTGGGCCAGAGGTGGCCCAGTAACATATGTTTGGAAGGGACTGCTCTTAGGCCACTTTCACATTGCATTTTTACCTACGTTCTCTGATCCCCGTCGGGGCATCTGTCCGATCCCCCTTATCACCCCGGTGTTGGTCGGGCTGCTCGTATCCGGGATCGTCGTAGCTCGAGGGGCTCGTACCCGGCTTAGCGGACACTTTGATCCATAAAAGAGGGTATTTACAGGAGAAAAGTTTGTGACGCCACCTGTGGGTTGCGGTAATGGGAGTACCGCCGCTGCTGTAAGGAGTACCGGGGCAGATGGAGTTAAGCAGCCTAATGTTAGTCCCTCTACAGGTAGGGAAGGCCCCGGGGTGTTGGTGGTTACCAGGGTGCAGGGATCAGGGTACTCACTGCGGTAGTTGTGGTGCTGGATGAGGTTTGTAAAGTAGACACACATACTGCAGGTAAACCAAAGTCTCTGTGTAACACAGTCACTGCGGGGAGCCCGTCCAGGTATCCGCTCCGACCATTATCCCTTGGTAGTCCGGAGCCTACCTCCGTGCACAATTTAGTTGTCTGTTTGTGTTCCCGTGGCTTGAAGCTGTTAGGGCCCCGCTCACTATGTGTAGTGTAGCTGTGCTCTTGAGGGCTGGCACTTGAGACTTCAGTGGGCCGCTTTTTGGCTGGAAAACCCTGTCCCCCGCATTGTGCTGATGCCCCCAATCTCTGAGCTCTGTGGGAAGGTCCCTAAAGGTCTTCCTCCTCTGCAGGTTAATTGCCAGAACGTTGAATCGGCTCTTGACCTAGGGTACTGTACCCCGTCGTGCTCGGGACCGGTCAGTTCTTTTGGGCTTGCTGGTGCCGACAGTCCTCCTAGACTATGTCCGTCGCACCCTTTTCCAATGTCACTGCTACCGGTCCTCGACTCCTCTGGTCCCGAACCACCGTCTGCGACCCAACCTTGGTCTAGCTCCCCGGGAGCTAATACTCTAGCTCCTCACTCTTTGAGTGCTCTCACTACTCTCTTACTTCCTCCCTCCCATCAGTCTGCCTGACCCCTAGGTGGGTGGCCCTTTTCCAGCTTGACCAACCCACTGGTGTGTCTGACAGGCCATGATGTGAGGTGTTCATTGGGATTTGTAATGCTGATGGCAGTGACACCGATTTCTGGGTACCTGGATCCATGGGGGGGTAGGTCCTGCACCCTAGGTGAAAGGATTGCAGTACCCTGGGGCACCCTGATGTACTCAGGGGTGCCACACTTTGTTCTAGACATATACTGACAGGAAGCCTATAGCTGGGTCTAACAGGCAACCATACCTGGCACACAGGGCCGGACTGGGATTAAAATTCAGCCTTGGCATTTGGGAGTACACAGGCCCACTTTTCGCATGGTGAATGTGTAATATCTTTGTGCACTTGTATATGTGAGTACTGTATGGCATTATGTGAGCACTGTATGGCACTATGTGACACTGTATGGCACTATGTGACACTATCACTCTGTCACACTGTGTGGCGCTATGTGACACTGTATGGCACTATGTGAGCACTGTATGGCATTATGTGACACTGTATGGCACTATGTAAGTACTGTATGGCACTATGTGACACATTTTTGCAGTGTGTAGCAGACCTTGATGTATTTTCTGCTCTTTGCTTCTCTGATTTGTGGACTGTTTCGCCACATACCTGTGTCCTAATCACTCTACAAGCACTGTAGTCACTACAGGGGATGGTACCTGTGTGGACAGGTCAGGACTAAAGCTGGGTTTACACACTGCAACATCTCAAACGACATCGCTGTAACGTCACCGGTTTTGTGACGCAATAGCGATGTCGTTTGCGATGTTGCAGTGTGTGAAACACATCAGCGACCTGGCCCCTGCTGTGAAGTTGCTGATCGCTACAAATCGTTCAGGACCATTCCTAGGTGCTTTGTTTCCCGCTGTGCAGCATGCATCGCTACAAAGTTTCAGTGTGTGAAAGACTTTGCAGCGACTTTGTTAGCAACTTCCCTTTCAAAAAGCTGCTTATCAACGTCCCCAACAACCAGCTAGGTCGCTCTGCAGGACCGGATCGCTGTTGCGTTGTTGGCCAGGTTTGCCTGTTTGACAGCTCATCAGCGACTCACCAGAGACTTAGGGAGGTCACTGTTACGTCACAAAACCGGTGACGTTACAGCGATGTCCTTTGCGATGTTGCAGTGTGTAAACCCAGCTTAAGATTACCGATATAACGCTAATTAGTCCTTGATTCATGACTCCGTGCCCCTCCCCACACACACACACACACACACACACAATACAATGCATCCCCATTACCCTCACACACACACACAATACAATGCACGCTCCATTACCCCCCCACACACACACAATATAATACACCCCCCATTACCCCCTCCCCCACACTCAATATAATGCACCCCCCATCACCCCCTACACACACAAATTACACTACCCATCACTACACACTCCTGCCTCCCCCCTCTCTCGGAATACAGTACTCCACCTCTGCCTGTCACAAAGCTGTGTTCCTTCACAAATGTTCCCCGTTATGTGTCCTCAGCCCTTCCCCACTCATCCCCATTAATTAAAGCTTTCATCATCAGCTCCTCCATGGAGCGCTTACCGCTGCCTGATGCATCCAGTATGGCTCCCGCAGCACTGTGATGACGTCAGCAAGGTGCTGATCTCATCACGTTGCTGCACGTCGAGGGCGGGGCCCAGTCCCGGCACTCTGATCAAATGTATTTATGTCTGAAAGACGCAAATACATTTGAATAGGAACGGAAGAAGGAAGCTGCGGTCACTGCCACCACCGCGCTCCTCAGCAGTGTGTGCAGGCCGGGCACACTATTGTAACGGGGTGCCAGGGGTGCCTCGGGGCTTGTAGTCGTGGCACCTTCTATCAGGCTTACCCCTGGTCCCGCCGTCACTATAGGGACAGGAGATGTCTTGGTGGGGCAGAGTGTGGTGGTGCAGATGTCGTCCGACGTATAAACACTCTCCAGGCATGATTTGGTGCAAATAAAAGACATTCTTTATTTTCCAAAACCGGCAGTTGCAGATGACTTCACGTTTTCCTTAGCTGGGGGAAAGCCTGCCCTGACGTCTCCTCCAGTGGGGATGTGCCCGGCTACTCTGCTTCACCTGGCTCCCACTACGGCTACCCACAGACCGGACCCACACTGGTACTGCTTCGCTCTTTGAGGTTCCGCCCGCTCCTTTTCTCTCCGGCTTCCCTAGTCTTCCAGCTCCCACACTCTGCCCCTTCACTGCTTCCTTTCTCCCGTCCCGGACACAACTACCTTCTCTCTCCCACTTTTCCTCCACATCTTTTTCTCTCCCTCCCCTTTAACTTGCCGGCTCCTCCTACCACTTATTTCTGTGAGACAGCCGTCCCACCCGGCCACTAGGGGGACCCACTAACACAATATAATAACAATAAAACATTTTTATTAATAACAACGACATTCGGGTAAACTGTGCTTCCTGGTAAGGAGTCTGCCCACCCCTTACACACCTCCCCTCTTGAAGCCTAAGCCTCCCGGCAAGGCATAAATCTACAATTGCAGTTAAAACAGAACAAAGACATTTTAATAAAGCTATGAACTTTTTCACCTTAGTGCACCCGCAATGGGCACACCAGTCCAGCGCCCGGAGTTCCTCCTGGAAGCTCCCGGTCTTAGTCGTGCCCGGAGGCCGTCGGCAGGCACTCCCGGTCTTAGTGGAGTTTCCGCCCGGAGGCTTTTGCAGCACTCCCGGTCTTAGATGTTAAACGGCAGGAACACAACTCAGCAAAATCTTCTTCTTAGCGACGCGGAGGGAGCCCCTGGCTCAGTCCAGCAGCAGGCCCTCTCCGGGCTTAACAACTTGAACGGTTCCAAACTTCTTCCGGTTCAAAACAACGCCGGTGTCTAACAAAAACAGGCCCGCCATCTTCTGGTCTTGAAAAGTCACTCCGGATGATAGGCACGTTGCCATTTGGCAGCCGTAATCTGCTTCTGGTGGCTTCGGTCCAGACCAGGCGCGACCACCGCAGCTTGTTGTCCCTCGGGGTTCTCCATTTTGCCTGTAGTACGAGTCACTAGTAAGGGCGTCAGGGTCGGTGGAGAAGCTGGAGGAAGTGGAGGCGGGCTTACTTTTCCCGCTCTTGGGTATACTCCACCCCCAGTCTCACACATCAGGTCGACCCCTCCGCGGCGGTACTTCTTTTTCCTTGGAACACCGCCCATTTCAAATATCTTCATCTGTGCCCTGGGACCAGCACCTCCCCTCTTTGGGCGGAGTACTCCGAACTTCTTCTTCGGCACCGGCCAGCCCCAGGCTCTTCTTTTGGCGCCAATTTTTCACGCGCTTTCCATGTCCTTGAAGACGACGGCCATCTTGCCGCCATCTTGTGCCCGGTCCAACGCCTCAGGCACTACTTCTTCTTCCCACTAAGGGATCGGGAATCTTTTCCAATAATCCGGATCCTGTGCCCTAGGCACCACTTGGTCTCCGTCTTCTCGGGTCGGGGCCCCTTGCATGTAATTCGCATCCTGCCGACTACGCCACATGTAACGGGGTGCCAGGGGTGCCTCGGGGCTTGTAGTCGTGGCACCTTCTATCAGGCTTACCCCTGGTCCAGCCATCACTATAGGGACAGGAGATGTCTTGGTGGGGCAGAGTGTGGTGGTGCAGATGTCGTCCGACGTATAAACACTCTCCAGGCATGATTTGGTGCAAATAAAAGACATTCTTTATTTTCCAAAACCGGCAGTTGCAGATGACTTCACTTTGTCCTTAGCTGGGGGAAAGCCTGCCCTGACGTCTCCTCCAGTGGGGATGTGCCCGGCTACTCTGCTTCACCTGGCTCCCACTACGGCTACCCACAGACCGGACCCACACCGGTACTGCTTCGCTCTTTGAGGTTCCGCCCGCTCCTTTTCTCTCCGGCTTCCCTAGTCTTCCAGCTCCCACACTCTGCCCCTTCACTGCTTCCTTTCTCCCGTCCCGGACACAACTACCTTCTCTCTCCCACTTTTCCTCCACATCTTTTTCTCTCCCTCCCCTTTAACTTGCCGGCTCCTCCTACCACTTATTTCTGTGAGACAGCCGTCCCACCCGGCCACTAGGGGGACCCACTAACACAATATAATAACAATAAAACATTTTTATTAATAACAATGACATTCGGGTAAACTGTGCTTCCTGGTAAGGAGTCTGCCCACCCCTTACACTATCACACAGCAGGGCCGGCACAGCACAGAGCCCTGCCTCCTGGTCCTGCTGCAGCTAGTGTGCCCAACATGCATACACTGCTGAGGAGCGCGGCGGTGACTGCAGATACAGCGGCCCACTACAGGCATCGGCCCACTACAGGGACCGGCCCATCTGGCATTTGCCAGAATTGCACTATGGTCAGTCCGAGCCTACTGGAACATCAGAAAGTCATTGCTTAACCTCTGGTTGCCCTGACAACAGTCGGCTCCCAGTGATTTAATTGTGGGCGTGTCGATGGTGGTTAGAGACAGAGCTCACTCTCTCACAACCTTCTAAATCAGACCAGTGATAAAAATAATAAAAGTTAATGGAGAAGGTTCAGCGCTGTAGTGGTGCTTTTAATATAAAGGCCACTTTACATGCTGCGATATCGTGACCGATATCACTAGCGTGCATACCCGCCTCCATCGGTTGTGCCACACGGGCAAATCGCTGCCCGTGGCGCACAACATCGCGCAGACCCATCACACTACTTACCTGCCTAGCGACGTCGCTGTGACCGGCGAACCGCCTCCTTTCTAAGAGGAAAGAGTTATGCCCAGCGCAAGGAGGAGAGATACGGTAGTAAATATGCACCTTGAGCCTGTGGATCCATTACTGTGATACACCTTGAGCCTGTGGATCCATCATGGCTTAGCCCTGAGGAATTCAGCAAGAACCTGCACCTGTTCGTTTGGAGGACTTTTTTATGTATGGGTATAAAGAGGACTCATAGTTCACATAGTAAAGCCACTTGACAAAGGCTACACTCCAGTAGCCGAAAAGCGTTGCTGTTGTGTCAATATCCACGGAGGACTATGTCTTAACTGTTCATATGTTTATATGATCATTTTATTGGAAACCAAGTAAAATAAAGCACCTGGAAATTTACTGACGTATCTCTCCTCCTTGCGCTGGGCAGAACTCTTTCCTCTTCATTATACTCAGGTAACAGCACCTGCAGCCCGAGCAGCAGAGGGAAATCTGAGCACATGGAATGGGTGAGCTGAAAGTTTTTCTAATTGCCTACTTTCTAAGGGGGCAGCTCATTCAGCGTCACAGCGACATCACAGCAGCGTCACCGAACCGCCGCCCAATAGAAGCGGAGGGGCGGAGATGAGCGGTACGTAACATCCCGCCCACCTCCTTCCTTCCTCATTGCGGCCGGCCGCTGGTAAGGTGAGGTTCCTCGTTCCTGCGGTGTCACACATAGCGATATGTGCTGCCGCAGGAGCGACAAACTACTTCGTACACCGAGCAGCAGCGATATTCGAGAATAGGGGGGCATGTCACCGATGAGCGATTTTGACCGTTTTTGAAATGGTGTCACACGCAAAGACATCGCTAAAGCGACCGGATGTGCGTCACAAATTCCGTGACCCCAACGAGATCGCTTGAGCGATGTCGCAGCGTGTAAAGCGGCCTTAAGTCTCCTGTCCCTGGTCTTATAATTGTCCTCCGGCATTTTTACCTTTTATCAGTGGCGCTCTGGTCTCTTGACGCCATTTTTTGACTGTAACCTCTTACTGGCCGGAAGTCAGAAGTTACGTCACAAGCTCTCAATGCAAGTCTATGCGCTCCAGAATCAGGCCTTCATACACTTGCATTGAAGGGTGACCTCCAAATTGGTCCAATAACACTGGAGCAATCTGGCAACTCATAAACTGCAAATGGGAGCGGTGGTGATAAAAGATGAAGACGGCAGTGGGTGAGTATAAAGCTGGGTTCACACATAGCGACAGCGACAACGACATCGCTGTTACGTCACCATTTTCTGTGACGTAACAGCGACCTTGTAAGTCGCTGTTATGATCGCTGCTTAGCTGTCAAACACAGCGACGCAGCAGCGATCATAACGTCGCTACATGTGCAGAGAGCAGGGAGCCGCGCACACTGCTTAGCGCTGGCTCCTTGCTCTCCTAGCTACAGTACACATAGGGTTAATTACCCGATGCGTACTGCAGCTACATGTGCACAGAGCAGGAGCCGGCACTAGCAGCAAGAGCGGCGGAGGCTGGTAACGAAGGTAAATATTGGGTAACCAGGGAAAGGTCTTCCTTTGGTTACCCGATGTTTACAGTGGTTACAGCTTTCCGCAGCTGCCAGATGCCGGCTCCTGCTCCCTGCTCGCTTCATTTCGTCGCTCTCTCGCTGTCACACACAGCGATGTGTGCTTCACAGCGGGAGAGCGACGACGAAAAAATGAAGCAGGACATTCAGCAACGAGCAACGACCTCACAGCAGGGGCCAGCTCGTTGCTGGATGTCACACACAGCGACAGCGACGGGACGTCGCTGCAACGTCACAGCAAATGGTGACGTAGCAGCGACGTCGTTGTCGTCGTCGCTGTGTGTGACACCACCTTTAGGCGGTCTTTGCACAGTACGAAATCACAGGTGCGATGTCGGTGGGGTCAAATTGAAAGTGACGCACATCCGGCATCGCATGCGACATCTTAGTGTGTAAAGCCTAGATGATACAATTAACGAGCGCAAAATCGTCGTAATCGTATCATCGGTGCAGCGTCGGCGTAATCCATAATTACGCTGACGCGACGGTCCGATGTTGTTCCTTGCTGCTGCGGCAGCACACATCGCTGTGTGTGAAGCCGCAGGAGCGAGGAACATCTCCTACCGGCGTCACTGCGGCTTCCGTAGGATATGCGGAAGGAAGGAGCTGGGCAGGATGTTTACATCCTGCTCATCTCCGCCCCTCCGCCGCTATTGGCTGCCTGCCGTGTGACATCGCTATGACGCCGCACGACCCGCCCCCTTAGGAAGGAGGCGGGTCGCTGGCCAGAGCGACAGTCGCAGGGCAGGTGAGTGCATGTGAAGCTGGCGTAGCGATAATTTTCGCTACGCCAGCTATCACACGATATCGTACCTGCGACGGGGGCGGGACCTATCGCGTGCAACATCGCAGCATCGGCTTGCGATGTCTCAACGTGCAAAGCCCGCCTTAGACTAAGTGCAGGAAATATAGATTAAAATCATCACTCCAGCGGTAAAATAGAAAAAAAACAAAACACTGGAGTGGTGTTTTAAAGACTAGTATCTGAGCAAATGTACAATACTACTATTACAGTACTATTATAGTAGATCTAGCTTTTCACAGACATTTTCCCTTCCCTTCTTCATAAAAAAACAAACAACCAATCATAAAAGTTCATTATAACAAGCCGTAGCTCTGTTCATTAATACAGTGATTTATTCAATAGGTCACAACTCACAGCACAAGAATTATGTATTGTCAGCAGTTAGTTATTCAGATCAGACATCCTGCAGTTCTGGCTGAATAAGGTGTTAATTAAACTCTATTGTTAGAAGACCAAATAGCTTGCCTTTTGCAAACAGGAGAAGAATAAGTAATTAAATCGTCCTCCCTTTTTCCAACACTGTAAATAAAGTTTGTTAAAGGGAGTCTGTCAGCAGAAAATGAGTGTCCAAACTATCCCCTGCCCATTGTAGTGGATATAGCCCTAATAAAATTACTGATAGTACCTTAGTGTTGATCCAGTGTTTGTCTA
Source organism: Anomaloglossus baeobatrachus (assembly GCF_048569485.1). Classification (NCBI taxonomy): domain Eukaryota; kingdom Metazoa; phylum Chordata; class Amphibia; order Anura; family Aromobatidae; genus Anomaloglossus; species Anomaloglossus baeobatrachus. Next base: position 214,593,351 of record NC_134354.1, read on the forward strand.
AAATCCTTCTGTACTTATATGTGCAAATGAGTTGTTTAGTGCAGCCTTGTCATGGCCAGGGGGTTCAGTGCACCTTCCACCTACTTGTATTACATGTATATCTGCCCCCTTATTTGTGATTGACAGTGCTGCCTCCTCTAAAGTGTTCATGTACAACTAGCAAGGGGACGGTGCATTGAGCCTCTTGACCACACCGGGGGTACATGGAGCACTTCATTAGCATAAGTGACTATCCAAGGATTTGGGGCAAATACAACAAAAGATTAGGGCATGAAGTTTAATATAAATTATGAGTTGTTGGTGTGTTTTTAATGCTGCGTATTTTCCCTGTGGAAAAAAAATGCAGTGTCTTCCTGTTCAAGCAAAGTGGATGGAATTTATAGAAATCATATACCCACTGTGCTTTATTGTTAGGTTGCGTAACTTGACCTGCTGCCACCACTGACTTCTGGGACTCTGTCATCATCCCCATTCGCTGACCTAGGACGCTGTTCCCACCTTATCCACCTATCTTCCATTTCCCTCATTTGCATCATCAGGCAAATTTTCTGCAACTACGGGAACCTTAGGGTACCGTCACACTAAACGACGTACTAGCGATTCCGACCATGATACGACCTGGTCAGGATCGCTGGTACGTCGCCACAAGGTCACTAGTGAGCTATCAAATAGTCAGATCTCACCAATGACCAATGACCAGCCACCAGCGACTCGTGTAACGATGCTGCGCTTGGTAACCAGAGTAAATATCTGGTAACTAAGCAAAGTACTTTGCTTGGTTACCCGATATTTACCCTGGTTACGATCATACACCGCTTACAGGCTGCCCGCGCTGGTGTTAGGACCAGGAGGACGGGTAGGCCCAGGAGGTGGATCCACTGGACTGAGCACCCCACCGAGGGCAAGGTGCCCGGTAGCCAGAGCACTACGGGTAGCAGGACAGTCCGTTCAGAGGAGTGAAGTGAACAAGTCCCTGGGACCACGGAGTCTCTGAAGGTAGTCCGGGTGATGGAGCTCAGGTTCGGAGGCCGGGATGATGTCAGGCAGAGTCCGGAACCAGCTGAGCGAGGAGGTCGGTCACCACACGGATCCAGGGATTGTAGATGGTAGGGACTGATGAGATGGCGGACAGTCACCGTTCGGGGTTCTGGAACCGTCAGGACCGGTTGGCGAGACAGGAGCGACTCTACAAGAGAGATAGGTGAGTACGGGACAAGGCACAGGGAGACCTGACTCCTAGCTTAGCAAACACGAAGAACAGGCCCCGCCCACTTGGAAAGGAACCCCCTATATACCCTGTACCTGAATCTTCAATATCCTGTTGGAGGATGCTGGCCCTTTAAGAGAGGGTCAATGACCGCGCGCGCGCCCTAATGTGCATGCGCGAGGCCCGGGTGCCAGAAGCCAGAGCAGGAAGCAGTGCACAGGAGGCAGGAGTGCCGGGCTGGCTCAGCATCGCAGACGGGCGCCGGGAGCGGGGACCAGGTTGCCTGGAGGACGCAGGTGAGGGAGCATGGAGGCTGTGGAGTGGGGCACCAGGGAGCGTGGCACGGGAGCAGGGAAGCGTGGCACGGGAGCGGGGAAGCATGGCAGGGGAGCCGGGGAGCATGGCAGGGGAGCCGGGGAGCGTGGCAGGGGAGCCGTGGAGCGTGGCACGGGAGCATGACAGTACCCCCTCCCCCATGCCCCCCTCCCCGCATCTGGGACAGGAAGGCACGTATCAGAGGAGTACCCACATTCTCCCGGGGTTCCCAGGACCTATCCTCAGGACCATACCAGCCCAGTCCACCAGGAAGAACTGTCGGCCCCGCACGGTCTTCATGGCCACGATATCCCTTACCGCATAGATGTCATCGTCAGCAATAGGAGGAGGAGCAGAACTGGCAGCAGCGGAGAAGGGACCGACTTGAGCAGGGAGACGTGGAAGGAGTTGGGTATCCTCATCGTGGCTGGGAGCTGCAGCTTGTAGGAGACCTCATTGATCTTGCCGATGACTTTAAACGGCCCGATGTATCAAGGACCCAGCTTATATGATGGTAGCTTCAATCGAACATATTTGGAAGCAAGCCAGACCAGATCTCCTGGAGAGAAACACGGAGGATCCAGACGCCTCTTGTCCGTGTGTCTCTTCATCCGCAGGGAAGCGCGTCCAAGGGATGTCTTGACAGAGTCCCAAATTGTTGAAAAGTCACGGACTATGGTATCAGCAGCAGGGACATCCGAGGTAGAGGATACAGGTAATGGGACGGAAGGCTGAAGTCCGTAAACGACATGGAAGGGAGAGCTGGAGGAGGACTCACTGACGTGATGGTTATGGGAGAATTCAGCCCAAGGAAGGAGCGTGGACCAATCGTCGTGATGGGTGTTAACGTAGTGACGCAAGAAGGAGGTCAGGATCTGATTGACTCGTTCCACTTGGCCATTCGACTGAGGATGGTAGGCCGAAGAAAAGTCCAGCGCCACTCCCAGATATTTGCAGAGAGCCCTCCAGAAGCACGAGGTAAACTGAGTTCCTCTGTCGGACACAATGTGTGATGGAAAGCCATGCAACCGGAAGATGTGCTGTTTGTAGGCGTCAGCGAGCTCCTGGGCAGAGGGCAGTCCAGCCATAGGGACGAAATGAGCCATCTTGGAGAAACGGTCCACCACGACCCATATGACCGTGTGTCCGGAGGACAAGGGCAAGTCTGTAATAAAGTCCATTGCAATGTGTTGCCACGAAACGGAGGGAATTGGCAGCGGCAGAAGATGACCATATGGCAGGTGTTTGGGCGTCTTGTTCCGGGCACAATAGGAGCAGGCTGAGACAAAGGACGCGACGTCCGTGCGAAGGGATGGCCACCAATAGTGACGTACAATTGTACTCCATGTTCTCTTCTGACCAGCATGGCCGGCTATTTTCGAGGCATGGCCCCAGTGCAAGACTTTTTGTCTGTCAGTTTCAGAGACATAGCTCTTCCCGGGCGGTATCTGGGCCAGAGTGACAGGAGCCACCGGAATTACTTTACTTGGGCAGATGATGGGTTGGGATGTCTCCTCCTCCTGTTCCATGGGCACGAATGACCTGGACATGGCATCTGCTCGCACATTCTTATCCGCGGGCCAAAAATGGAGTTGGAAATCGAACCTGGCAAAGAACAAGGACCACCTGGCTTGTTGTGGGTTGAGTCGCTGAGCAGACCGCAGGTATTCCAGGTTCTTGTGGTCCGTGTAAATGATCACGGGGTACACTGCTCCCTCCAGAAGGTAGCGCCATTCCTCCAGAGCCAGTTTGACTGCTAATAGCTCTCGGTCACCGATGGTGTAGTTGCGTTCAGGCGCTGAGAAGCTCTTGGAGAAGAAACCGCAAGTAACCATCTTCCCGGTGGAGGACTTCTGCATGAGCACTGCCCCGGCTCCAGAGGAGGAGGCATCCACCTCCAAGGTGAACTGTCGGTTTAACTCAGGACGGTGGAGCACAGGAGAGGAAGCAAATGCCCGCTTCAGGGAGCCAAACGCGGCGTCGGCCGCAGGTGACTAGTCCTTCGGATTAGCCCCCTTCTTGGTCAAGGCAGAGAGAGGCGCAGTCAAGGCAGAGAAGTGAGGGATGAACTGACGGTAATAGTTTGCAAAGCCAAGAAAACGTTGAATTGCCTTCAGTCCGGAAGGAGGGGGCCAGTTGAGAATGGAAGAGACCTTATCCGGGTCCATCTGCAGGCCGGTATCGGAGATTATGTAATCCAGGAAGGGAATAGAGGACTGTTCGAAGACACACTTCTCGTATTTGGCGTACAGGTGATTCTCTCTAAGCCTTTGTAGTACCAGCTGCACGTTCTCTCTGTGGGTCTGGAGGTCCGGAGAGAAGACCAGGATGTCATCCAAATATACCACCACACAGACGTAGAGAAGGTCCCGGAACACGTCGTTCACTAATTCTTGAAAGACTGCCGGTGCGTTACACAGGCCGAAGGGCATCACACAATACTCGTAGTGCCCATCGCGAGTGTTAAATGCGGTCTTCCATTCGTCCCCAGAGCGGATGCTGACCAGGTTGTAGGCACCACGAAGATCCAACTTGGTAAACACACGAGCTCCTCTAAGCCGATCAAACAATTCGGGGATGAGCGTCAGGGGATATTTATTCTTTACGGTGATTTGGTTCAATCCCCGGTAGTCAATGCAGGGGCGCAGGTCGCCCTTTTTCTTCTTAACGAAGAAGACGCCTGCTCCAGCAGGAGAGGAGGATCTCCGGATGAATCCCCTTGCCAGGTTCTCAGTGATGTAGGCAGACATGGCTCTTGTTTCAGCAGGGGACAAAGGATATATCCGTCCTCGAGGTGGTATGGTTCCCGGGAGTAGGTCGATGGCACAGTCGTAAGGATGATGTGGCGGCAGTACCTCTGACTCTTTTTTATCAAAAACGTCCACGAAGGACCAATAGGCCGAAGGCAGTCCTGGTAGGGACTCTGGGACCGGAGGTCGTCGGATGGGCTGTATGGACTTCAGGCAGTTCTCGTGGCAAGAGGAGCCCCATCGGGTAATTTCGCCAGCACGCCAGCTGACCGACGGTTCGTGTGTCCGTAACCAGGGGAGTCCCAGCAGGATTTGATGAGACATGTGCGGGAGGACGTAGAGAGTGATTTTCTCGGTGTGCAGGGCACCGATAAATAGTTCTACAAGCTTGGTGATCCACGAGATGGTGTCAGAGAGGGGTCTCCCGTCTACAGAGGCAATCACGAGGGGTTTGTCGAGTGGAGTAACCGGCACCTGGTACTTGTCCACCGTGGCCTGCTGGATGAAATTGCCTGCTGCTCCGGAATCAAGGTACGCCTCTGCCGTGAACCGCGTCTCTCCCGCTGTCACTTGAACAGTCCACGTAACCGGGTCTGAGAGAGTCCCAGTACTTAGGATGGCCTCTCCTACCAACCCTAGGCTTTGAAGTTTCCCAGCCTCTCTGGACAAGAACGTAGCAGGTCTGTGCCCTCTCCACAATAGAAGCAGAGGCCCTTGGCGAGCCGTTCTGCTCGGCGTTGTTCGGACTGCCGCAAACGATCAATCTGCATGGGCTCGTGGACAGAGACGCCAGACGACGCCGACTGAGGTACGGCGGGCTTCTGCGGAGGAGAGGAATGCCGTATCGGACGTCTCTCGCGGGACACCTCTTTGGATCGTTCCTGAAAACGGAGGTCCACGCGGGTGGCTAGTGCGATCAGGGCATCCAGGGTGGAAGGAACATCGCGGCCGGCCAGCTCGTCCTTAATACGACCGGAGAGTCCTTCCCAGAAGGCGGCGGTTAGGGCCTCATTGTTCCACCCTAATTCTTAGGCCAAGGTGTGGAAGCGGATGGCATATTGACCCACCGTCAAGGTCCCCTGACGTAGCCTGAGGAGTGATGAGGCGGATGCGGCGGCACGTCCAGGTTCGTCAAAGGTGGTTCTAAACGCCTGCAGGAATTCCTGGATGTTAGTAGTTACAGGGTCCTCATTCTCCCACAAGGGGTTCATCCAGGCCAGGGCCTCACCATCTAGATGGGACATCACAAACGCCACCTTGGCTTGGTCGGAGGCAAACAGATGCGGAAGCAGCTTAAAGTGGAGGGAGCACTGATTCAAGAATCCTCTGCAGGTCTTAGGATCTCCGGAATATCGGGGTGGAGAGGCCAAGCAGAGTTTAGAGGCTTCCGAGGAAGCTGCCACAGGAACTGCGGCCGTGGACTGTGCTGGTGAAGACTGAGATGCCAGGGACATGGCTGTTGCTTGCAGCGTATTCAGGCGGGTGTCCACCGAGGACATGAAGGCCAGCATGCGGGACTTCGTCTCGTGCTGTCATCCGAGTTCCTGCTGCAATCCGGCCAGCTGGGACGCTAGTGCTTCAGCGGGATCCATGGCCTGTTCTTATTGTTAGGACCAGGAGGACGGGTAGGCCCAGGAGGTGGATCCACTGGACTGAGCACCCCACCGAGGGCAAGGTGCCCGGTAGCCGGAGCACTACGGGTAGCAGGACAGTCCGTTCAGAGGAGTGGAGTGAAGAAGTCCCTGGGACCACGGAGTCTCTGAAGGTAGTCTGGGTGACGGAGCTCAGGTTCGGATGCCGGGATGATGTCAGGCAGAGTCCGGAACCAGCTGAGCGAGGAGGTTGGTCACCACACGGATCCAGGGATCAGAGATGGTAGGGACTGACGAGATGGCGGACAGTCACCGTTCGGGGCTCTGGAACCGTCAGGACCGGTTGGCGAGACAGGAGCGACTCTACAAGAGAGATAGGTGAGTACGGGACAAGGCACAGGGAGACCTGACTCCTAGCTTAGCAAACACAAAGAACAGGCCCCGCCCACTTGGAAAGGAACCCCCTATATACCCTGTACCTGAATCTTTAATATCCTGTTGGAGAACGCTGGCCCTTTAAGAGAGGGTCAATGACTGCGCGCGCTCCCTAATGCGCATGCGCGAGGCCCGGGTGCCAGAAGACAGAGGAGGAAGCGGTGCACAGGAGGCAGGAGTGCCGGGCTGGCTCAGCATCGCAGACGGGCGCCGGGAGCGGGGACCGGGTTGCCTTGAGGACGCAGGTGAGGGAGCATGGAGGCTGTGGAGCGGGGGACCAGGGAGCGTGGCACGGGAGCGGGGAAGCGTGGCACGGGAGCGGGGAAGCGTGGCAGGGGAGCCGGGGAGCGTGGCAGGGGAGCCGGAGAGCGTAGCAGGGGAGCCGGGTAGCGTAGCAGGGGAGCTGTGGAGCGTGGCACGGGAGCTGGGGAGCGTGACAGATGGTTCCCTGTATACGTAGCTAGGGTACACATCGGGTTACTAAGCAAAGCGCATTGCTTAGTTACCCGATATTTACTCTGGCTACGTGTGCAGGGAGCCAGCGCTCGCAACATGTAAGCAGCGTATGCTGGTAACCAGGGTAAATATCAGGTAACTAAGCAAAGCACTTTGCTTAGTTACTCGATATTTACCCTGGCTGCGTGTGCAGGGAGCCTGCGCTGGCAACCTGTAAGCAGCGTACACTGGTAACCAGGGTAAATATCGGGTAACCAAGCAAAGCGCTTTGCTTAGTTACCCGATATTTACCCTGGTTACCAGCGTATGCTGCTTACACAGAATCGGTGCTCGTTTGTCTCCCGCAGTCAAACACGCTGATGTGTGCTGCACAGCGGGAGACCAACGAGCAAAAAATGAACCAGAACAGTGTGTAACGATCAGTGACTTCACAGCAGGGGCCAGGTCGCTGTTAGTGTCGCACACAGCGAGATCGCTGATGAGGTCACTGGTACGTCACAAAACCTGTGACTCAGCAGCGATCTTACTAGCGATCTCGCTATGTGAGAAGTACCCCTTACTCGAGATACCATCTAAAGACGACAGACTCGTCTAATTCCCCTCAAAGATACAATATGGAAATCCTTGATAAAGGCTTTCATTAGCTTTGCTTTGGTTGAGGTCTTTTTGCAGAAAATCAATAAAACACATTTGCATAAATTTGTTGTGTTATGTCCGTTTGAGTGCTGGAGCTATTCTTTCATAAACTGAATCAGTGGAGTCCATATCTGAGGATATGTTGGCACGCATCTGGATAGAAGTGGACTACCGCCTAGACATTTGACGTGTCCTCATTAGAAATCACTTTGAACATTTGTAGTGTATAGATAAAACTTGGATATACATTGTCTTTTCATGTTAATAAATTAGTGTCATACTCTCTCAGTTGTGAATATTGAGGCTATTATTTTGCACCACCCTTTTTTAATCACCCTACATTAAAATGTTTCTGATACACTGGAGTACTTTAAAGGGGTTGTCCACGACTTGGACAACCCCTACTCATTCCCCTTGTTCGAACCCGTAAAAATAAATAAGCCTATACTCACCTCCATTGCGGTTCCAGTGATGTCTGAAGTCTCGTTCCCGGGCTCACATGACATTGTTGTGACATGCAGGCCCCTTGACCAATCAGCGTCTGCTTGCTTCTCCCCGCCTTCGGATGTTTGAGCAGCAAGTTAGTGCTCACATCTTGCTTAAATGTCTGAAGGCAGGGAGACAGATGCCGGACGCTGATTAGTTGAGGGGCCAGCGTCTTATAACAATTTCACGTGGGTCCGTGAAAGCGACTTCAGACACCGCCGGAACCACAGTCTCACCGGAGACACTAGAAGTCCCAGAGAGGGGACATTTAACATTTCTACCTTTGGAACCTAGAGACCGGTGGAATGACCTGAAAGATTTTAGCTAACATCCTATATTCACTGTCTTTTGTTCTGTAATTAAGGCCATTACTGTTGCACCACAGGAGGTTATTTTCCATTGAGTTTAGCCATTTAGTTTCTAGTTATTTCTATTCAGTTTAGACTAAAGCGGACTTTACACGCTACGACATCAATTGCTAGCGATACCGAGCGTGTAAGCACCCGCCCCCGTCATGTGTGCGATATCGTGTGTTCGCTGCCATAGCGAAGATTATCGCTACGGCAGCGTCACACGCACTTACCTGGTCGGCGGCGTCGCTGTGACTGCCGAACAATCCCTCCCTCAAGGGGGAGGGACGTTCGGCATCACAGCGACGTCACCGCGATGTCACTAAGCGGCCGGCCAATCAAAGCGGAGGGGCGGAGATGAGCGGGACGTAAAATCCCGCCCAACTCCTTCCTTCCGCATTACAGCCGGCGGCAGGTAAGGAGACATTCCTCGCTGCTGCGGTGTCACACACAGCGATGTGTGCTGCCGCAGGAGCGACGAACAACATCGATAATCAACCATTACCGATTTTTGGTTTTGGGACCACCTCTCCATGGGGAACGATTTTCACCATTTTTGAGGTCGCTTAAGGTCGCTGGTAAGTGTCACACGCTGCGATATCGTTAATGACGCCGGATGTGCGTCACTAACAACGTGACCCTGACGATAAAACATTAACGATATCGTAGCGTGTAAAGCCCCCTTAAGGGTCATTTGACCCTCTTTCGGGACTTCAGCGGGGAGCTCAAAATTTCTGGGACTTCTAGTGTTAAATGTCTCTTCTCCTATGAGCTGTAATGAAAAAAGCACCTTAGGATTGTTGTATGTTACATGCTGGTATGCAACTGCAACTTAGTACCATGAGTATGATGAATTCAAAAGTGATGGATTTCAGGACCCTCCTAAACCAGTTTTTCCCCTACGACACATTGATAAATCTGCCCTACAGTGTTTTCTGCAGATGGAATCAGAGCAGATTGATCTTCAAAAGCCTCAGCCTATAACACATCACCGTGACACATGATTTACAAAGTTAAATAGTTGCCTGATAAAAATACAAAATCCTTCATTATTTGGCAAGCAAGCTTTAAACATTTCAGATTATCTGGAAAGGTCATCAATTCCCAAAACCTTTTCCCCTGACCTGCTCAACAACACAACCTTTCAGCAGTGCCGTCCCTCTGAGTCTTTTGAAGTGAAGTGCCATTTTATAATAAAGCTTTCTATTGTTTGTTTTTACATTGATCTGTGTCTTTTTGAAGGTAATCATCTTTTAATGAATTATTATCTATTTTCTACTAAGTTTGTATTTTCGGATAATCTTCCCACTCGTACTGCTGCTGCGAGGACAATTATTTATTAATGGAGCTGGTATTTAAGGAGGTCGCATTAAGTGTTTGACGTTTACTTCCCTTCATTTAACATCTAACAGTAAATTATAATTGAAACATAACAATTACCCCCTAAAGGTCATTCGCCAATGTTAGACTAAGGACTTCCTGCTCGGTAATATGTTAAGATTACAAAATTGTGACTAATAATTATAATATGTATTTGGAATATTAATACCTTAATTGCTTGTGGAATCATTTCTACAATTCCTTCACTGGGTGGAGATGGATTATAATTTGCTGTGATTCGGGTGACTATTTATAATTGCAAAATAAATAAAAATAATGATAATTGGTAACGTTCCTTGTTGTTTGGGCCGTCCTTTAAGTTACACCTTGCTATAATGTTGCTTTTATAGTCTGTCTGATTTAAAAGTCTGATTCATGTAAGAAATTCTGTCAATAACATGAACAATGTTTATGGGATTAGGGTGAAGTATATTCATGTTTATCCTCATCGAAAACATTATAAAGTAACATAAAACATAATAGGTGGACTAGTAAAATAAGTAAAAGAAAAGGTGTTTTTAAAAATATTAAAAAAATCTAAAAGTTCACATCACCCCCCGTTTTGCCCTATTGAGAATAAAACAATAATAATAATAAAAATAATAATAATAATAATACACATATTTGGTAACATTGAGTTCAGAAATGACCGATCTATAAAAATATAAAATTAAGCTGATCGGTACACGGCGTGGCAATTTATTAAAATTCCAAAAGACAAAATTATGTTTTTTGGGTCACCGCAACATTGCATTAAAATGCAATTACCAACTATCAAAACATCGCATCTACCCAAAAATAATGTAATTATAAACGCCAGCTCAAGACGCAAAAAATAAGCCATCACACAGCCCCAGATCCTGAAAAATGAGAACGCTATGGGTCTCGGAAAATGGAGACAAAAGCACAATTCTTTTTTGGCCAAACTTTTAAATTTTTTTCACCATTTAGATAAAAGTTTAAAAGTAAAACTGTACATGTTTGGTATCTGCAAACTCGTACTGACCTGGGGAATCATAATGCCAGGTCAGTTTAAGCAGATCGTGAACATGGTAAATAAAAAAGAAAAAAAATCGTGCATTTGCACTTTTTTTTGCAATTTCACTGCACTTGGAATTTTTTTTCCTGGTTTTCAGTACACTATATGGGAAAATGACTAATGTCATTCAAAAGTACGTGTCCCGCAAAAAATAAGCCTTCGTAGGTCTATATTTATGAAAAAATAAAAAAGTTATGGCCTTTCAAAGAAGGGGAGGAAAAAACGAAAAACTGCAAATTGCCAGGAGGTGAAGCCCCATACAGTGGGCATGTTTACTATTTTGATCAAAAAAGCATAATAAAAGCCATCCCACATCAAGGTGGGATGGCTTTTTTTTTTATTAAATCAAAATGGCGTTAACTAAATACCCTATATTATTTACATGCACTATTAGCGTATTACCTTCTATAGGGTATATGCTTAATTTTTTTTTTTGCTTGGGTTTTGTGAACATGTTCTAATGCATAATTGTATACTAACTTGTGCTCAGGCTCATTTCCTTGGTTTCACAGTAGTTTTTTGTATTTTGTACAAACAGGGTTATGGTTGAACCTTTAAGAGCTAGTCATTTATCTATACAGCATCCCATGGACAGGTGGCTGAAGAATAGGGACCCTGTCTTTCTCTGCTTTTATTCACATTGAGGTTGGCTGACACAAGGTGAGGTTTTAACCCCTTCACGACCTTGGACGGATCTATCCGTCATGGATCGTGTCCCATTAAGCCCCGCCCCCTGCCGCGGGTGGCGGTCGGCACACATATCAACTGTTTTCAACAGCTGACATGTGTGCCTGCTAGCCGCGGGTGGAATCGCTTCCACCCGCGGCCATTAACCCCTTAAATCTTGCTGCCAAAGTCTGGCAGTAAGATCTAAATGCGCGCGGCCATGTTTTTTACTTACCGCCGCCCCTACCGGAAGTCACGTGCGTGATCACGTAACTATCGGTGGTTGCCATCGTAGCACAGGGTCATGTGATGACGTCTGCAGCTACGAAGTTTCACTTCAAGTTTTAAAAATAAAAAAAAAAACCTAAACGTTAAAATCACCCCCCTTTCACCCCATTGAAAATTAAAGGGTTAAAAAAAAAATAAATATACACATATTTGGTATCGCCGCGTTCAGAAATGCCCGATCTATCAAAATATAAAATCTGATTGGTAAACGGCGTAGTGGCAAAAAAATTCCAAACGCCAAAATTAAGTTTTTTGGTCGCCGCATGTTTTACGCAAAATGCAATAACAGGCGATCAAAACGTAGCATCTGCGCAAAAATTGTACCATTAAAAATGCTAGCGCGAGACGCAAAAAATAAGCCATCACTGAGCCATAGATCCCGAAAAATGAGAACGCTACGTGTCTCGGAAAATGGCGCAAAACGTGCGCCACTTTTATTGGACAAACTTGTGATTTTTTTTAACCCCTTAGATACAAGTAAACCTATACATGTTTGGTGTCTACAAACTCGCACCGACCTGAGGCATCACATAGATACATCAGTTTTACCATAAAGTGAACATGGTGAATAAAACATCCCAAAAACTATTGTGCGATCACACTTTTTTTGCAGTTTTTCCACACTTGGAATTTTTTTGCTGTTTTCCAGTACACTATATGGTAAAACCTTTGGTTTCATTTAAAAGTACAACTCGTCCCGCAAAAAACAAGCCCTCATATGGCAAGATTGACGGAATATTAAAAAAGTTACGGCTCTCGGAAAAAAAGGAGCAAAAAACAAAAACGCAAAAACGGAAAGTGCCCGGGGGCTGAAGGGGTTAATACTAGACACAGTTAGGACCGTCCTTATGGAAACATAACAGCTATCCCATTTTGTTGCGGTGAGATGACTTTATACTTCTTTTGCTCAAAATAGCTAAATAGCTAAAAATAACTAAGTACCCTATTTTATTTCCATGTATTATTACTGTGTCCCTATTTAGTTATTGTAGGGTATATGCTCAATCAGTTTTTTGTTATTTTTTTTCTTGGGTTATGCACTATACAGTCAGGGCCAGAAATATTTGGACATTGACACAAGTTTTGTTATTTTAGCTGTTTACAAAAACATGTTCAGAAATACAATTATATATATATAATATGGGCTGAAAGTGCACACTCCCAGCTGCAATATGAGAGTTTTCACATCCAAATCGGAGAAAGGGTTTAGGAATCATAGCTCTGTAAGGCCCCCTTCACACGTCCGTGATACACGTGCGTGTTTGGTCCGTTTCCGTATATACCGGAGACACGGCCAAACGTGCACCAATGTTAATCTATGATTGTGGTCACACGTGCGTTATTTCATTATGTCCGTGTGTGCGTGTCCGTGATCCGTATGTGTTTGCGTTTTGCACGGATGCATGTCCGTTATCTGCACGGAGCACGCACACGTGGACACAATGAAAGTCTATGGGTATGTGCACACACGTTAGTAAACACGTATGCATCTACCTATAGTCCGTGTCCGTTTGGTGTTTTTATTTCTAGTGATGTCGGCTATTCTTTCTATTTCTGTGTATGTCGGTCAATCTCCCTGAGTCCGTCGGTCGGTCTCTCTGTCGGTCTCTCTGTCCCTCTCTCACAGTCTGTCGGTCAGTTTCCCCCCCTCTCTCATACTCACCGTTCCTCGATCCCCGGCGCGGCCCTGCACGGCATTCACACTGCTGCGGCGGCTTTTACTATTTTGAAAAAGCCGGCCGCTCATTAAACAATCTCCTATTCCCTGCTTTCCCCGCCCACCGGCGCCTATGATTGGTTGCAGTGAGACACGCCCCCACACTGATTGACAGGTGCCTCACTGCACCCAATCACAGCAGCCGGTGGGCGTGTCTATACTGTGCAGTAAAATAAATAAATAAATAATTAAAAAAAATTGGCGTGCGGTCCCCCCCAATTTTAATGCCAGCCAGATAAAGCCATACGGCTGAAGGCTGGTATTCTCACGATGGGGAGCTCCACGTTATGGGGAGCCCCCCACCTGTAAATTACAGTAAATAAACACACACACACCAGAAAAAATCCTTTATTAGAAATAAAAAACACACACATATACCCTGGTTCAACAATTTAATCAGCCCGAAAAAGCCCTCCATGTCCGGCGTCATCCAGGATGGTCCAGCGTCGCATCCAGCTCTGCTGCATGGAGGTGACAGGAGCTGCAGAAGACACCGCCGCTCCCGACAGCTGATTAAATTGTTGAACCAGGGTATATGTGTGTGTTTTTTATTTCTAATAAAGGATTTTTTCTGGTGTGTGTGTGTTTATTTACTGTAATTTACAGATTAATCATGAAAGGAATCTCGGGGAGACGCCTGACATGATTAATCTAGGATTTAGTGGCAGCTATGGGCTGCCATTAACTCCTTATTACCCCGATTTGCCAAAGCACCAGGGCAAATCGGGAAGAGCCGGGTACAGCCCCAGAACTGTCGCATATAATGTATGCGGCAATTCTGGGCGGCTGCTGACTGATATTGTTAGGGTGGGGGGCTCCCCATAACGTGGAGCTCCCCATCCTGAGAATACCAGCCTTCAGCCGTATGACTTTATCTGGCTGGCATTAAAATTGGGGGGGACCGCACGCCGTTTTTTTTTAATTATTTATTTATTTATTTTACTGCACAGTATAGACATGCCCACCGGCTGCTGTGATTGGGTGCAGTGAGGCACCTGTCACTCAGTGTGGGGGCGTGTCTCACTGCAACCAATCATAGGCGCCGGTGGGCGGGGAAAGCAGGGAATAGGAGATTGTTTAATGAGCGGCCGGCTTTTTCAAAATAGTAAAAGCCGCCGCAGCAGTGTGAATGCCGTGCAGCGCCGCGGATCGAGGAACGGTGAGTATGAGAGAGGGGGGAAACTTCAGTCACTCGGGGGATTAGCGGTCACCAGTGAATCCTTCACAGGTGACCGCTAATGAGTACTCGACACAGACAGAGCCGCGGTATGAGGATGAAGTCGGGTGAAGTTCACCCAAGTTCATTCTCATCGCGCAACTCTGTCTGCTGTCAGCCGACATTTATAAACGACATTGTGCATCACACACACGGACATTACACACGGACATTCCACGTACACATACACGTTAATTCCACACGCACACATGGACGTTCTACACACAAACACGGCTAGCATACGCAATTCACACAGGTGCCACACGGACCTTAAAAACGGACACAAAAACGGGACACGGACCCGAAAAATGGCCCGTAACACACGTGCGTGTTTTTCACGGACGTGTGAAGGGGGCCTAATGCATAGCCTCCTCTTTTTCAAGGGACCAAAAGTAATTGGACAAGGGACTCTAAGGGCTGCAATTAACTCTGAAGGCGTCTCCCTCGTTAACCTGTAATCAATGAAGTAGTTAAAAGGTCTGGGGTTGATTACAGGTGTGTGGTTTTGCATTTGGAAGCTGTTGCTGTGACCAGACAACATGTGGTCTAAGGAACTCTCAATTGAGGTGAAGCAGAACATCCTGAGGCTGAAAAAAAAGAAAAAATCCATCAGAGAGATAGCAGACATCCTTGGAATAGCAAAATCAACAGTCGGGTACATTCTGAGAAAAAAGGAATTGACTGGTGAGCTTGGGAACTCAAAAAGGCCTGGGCGTCCACGGATGACAACAGTGGTGGATGATCGCCGCATACTTTCTTTGGTGAAGAAGAACCCGTTCACAACACCAACTGAAGTCCAGAACACTCCAGTGAAGTAGGTGTATCTGTCTCTAAGTCAACAGTAAAGAGAAGACTCCATGAAAGTAAATACAAAGGGTTCACATCTAGATGCAAACCATTCATCAATTCCAAAAATAGACAGGCCAGAGTTAAATTTGCTGAAAAACACCTCATGAAGCCAGCTCAGTTCTGGAAAAGTATTCTATGGACAGATGAGACAAAGATCAACCTGTACCAGAATGATGGGAAGAAAAAAGTTTGGAGAAGAAAGGGAACGGCACATGATCCAAGGCACACCACATCCTCTGTAAAACATGGTGGAGGCAACGTGATGGCATGGGCATGCATGGCTTTCAATGGGTCACTTGTGTTTATTGATGACATAACAGCAGACAAGAGTAGCCGGATGAATTCTGGAGTGTACCGGGATATACTTTCAGCCCAGATTCAGCCAAATGCCGCAAAGTTGATCGGACGGCGCTTCATAGTACAGATGGACAATGACCCCAAGCATACAGCCAAAGCTACCCCCTTGGCAATGGCCAAGTCAATCACCAGATTAACCCAATTGAGCATGCATTTCACTTGCTCAAATCCAGACTTAAGACGGAAAGACCCACAAACAAACAAGACCTGAAGGCTGCGGCTGTAAAGGCCTGGCAAAGCATTAAGAAGGAGGAAACCCAGCGTTTGGTGATGTCCATGGGTTCCAGACTTAAGGCAGTGATTGCCTCCAAAAGATTCGCAACAAAATGTTGAAAATAAAAATATTTTGTTTGGGTTTGGTTTATTTGTCCAATTACTTTTGACCTCCTAAAATGTGGAGTGTTTGTAAAGAAATGTGTACAATTCCTACAATTTCTATCAGATATTTTTGTTCAAACCTTCAAATTAAACGTTACAATCTGCACTTGAATTCTGTTGTAGAGGTTTCATTTCAAATCCAATGTGGTGGCATGCAGAGCCCAACTCTATATATATATATAGCATAGCAGCGTTGGGCACTGTTGAGATTGCAGATTCTGACACACTTCCCCATGGTTTCTCTGTATCTGGGATAAACACAGGCAGACTCGGGTGTCGACCTGCTGTGTGTTGATTCATAGGCAGGCTTGCAAGATTTAATCTGTGCTGGTCTGCTTGCTCCTTTGGTCACATGTTGTTGGGAGGCCTATCACATCTGCTCCCCTCCAATTTATGATGGTTGAAATCTTCCACCCATGCCAGCTATATTTTATTCTATGTTGGCCTGTGACATGTGGTGTCCCAGACTTACTGGTGAAAGTGATGCTCTTTACTTGCTGTGGTTGTGGAATTTACCCCCTGTTGTTTTGAAGCTTTCTTCCTGCTTTTGTTTCCCTCCTGAATGTGTTATTGTCCTATACTATGTGTGTGTGTATGTGTGTGTGTGTGTGTGTGTGTGTGTGCAGTGTAAGTTTTAGTTTTCCCTTGTCTGTCTTTATTTATGGGTTTCATCACACTCCTGTCCTGTCTCTCTCTGAGGGGAGGGGAAGGGAATCAGATTAGGACTGGTCAGGAGCAGGGCCAGGAAGGAGGCGCAGGCCTCTCCACCATCAAGAGTATCCCTGAGATTAGGAATAGCATATGCCCCCCTAGTTTTAGGGACTGTTTAGGAGCCCCAGGTCCCAGCTATCCCATAGTCGTCATGACAGTGTAATATATTGCACCACCCTGAGGAAGTCCCTGTTCATTGCAATACACGTGGCTGTCTACCCGCCTCTTTCTACCCTTTTTTCCTCTATATCATTCATGGTTTGAAGTTTGATTTTAGTACAAATTTATTGTTTGATATTTTATATTAGGGTCAGTTAGGAGGATTTGTTGGTTATTGTATCTCTGTGTAGAGATTGACTAAATTACTTGTTTTATACTGCAATATGTTTGATTATGTGCAGGGTAGGACTTTTAGGCATCTTATTGGGTTAGTCTTGCTTGTATGTGTCCTTGAACTGAATCAGGATTTGTACCTATTCAATACATGTAGTGTGTACATCTTCTTTGTTCTTTTTAGGTATGCCAATGTTATTATTTGGAACTTTTTCTTTATACTAAAGCATTTTATAAACTACAAAGTAATGTCATATCTGTATATAAAATGTAAACTGCACAAATAGGCTCAGGGCTGTCAGTATTGAACCTCTACCCCACAAAGATTGCAGTGCGGATGCTAATGTGCATGTGATGGTGGTGTTTTCACAGTTAGACCTCTGGGATCCTAGTTTTCTACACATTTTGAGCACAATTTTTAGGTTTTTTTACACTTCAAAGAGACATATGAGACGATACTATCAGTTGGGGGGTACAATCACTTAGACCATCAATCTGTGGATCTGTTTTAAGAAGACGAACTCTTAAGGCCCAGTCACACTAAACAACTTACCAGCGATCCCAACAACGATACAACCTGATAGGGATCGCTGGTAAGTTGCTAGGAGGTCGCTGGGGAGATGTCACACTAAGCAACGCTCCAGCGATCCCACCAGCAACCTGACCTAGCAGGGATCGCTGGAGCGTCGCTACACGTGGAAGCATGCTGCGCTTGGTAACTAAGGTAAATATCGGGTAACCAACCCAATATTTACCTTGGTTACCAGCGCACACCGCTTAGCGCTGGCTCCCTGCACACCTAGCCACAGTACACATCGGGTTAATTACCCGTTGTGTACTCTGCTACGTGTGCAGGCAGCAGGAGCCGGCTTCTGCGGATGCTGGTAACCACGGTAAACATCGGGTAACCAAGAAGCCCTTACCTTGGTTACCTGATATTTACCTTCGTTACCAGCATCCGCCGCTCTCACACTGCCAGTGCTGGCTCCCTGTTCCCTGCACTCCTAGCCACAGTACACATCGGGTTAATTACCCGATGTGTACTCCAGCTACATTTGCACAGAGCAGGAGCCGGCCCTGACAGCTGAGAGCAGCGGACGCTGGTAACGAAGGAAAATATCAGGTAACCAAGGTAAGGGCTTCTTGGTTACCCGATGTTTACCAAGGTTACCAGCATCCGCAGCACATTTAGTTGTTGCTCTGTCGCTGTCACACACAGCGATGTGTTCTTCACAGCGGGAGAGCAACAACTAAAAAATGGCCCAGGACATTCAGCAACAACCAACGACCTCACAGCAGGGGCCAGGTTGTTGCTGGATGTCACACTAAGCAACATCACTAGCAAGTTGTGCATCAGCAGCGATGTTGCTAGCGATGTTGCTTAGTGTGACGGTACCTTAATATCCATGAAAATTTACTTTGAGATCATAAATGCTGCAAAAAAACCCCCTAAAGTTTCACAGATTTCTATAGTCTGATGTTGCATAGCTAAATAAAGGTTTGTGCACATATACATGAGGCTAGAGACCATTGTTTATTTTTTTTTTCTGACAGCAAGGATAATTCACTCTGCTCCCCTATTCTTTTCTTGTTTTAAAAAAAATACAGGAACTTGATGGACCCAAATAAAGTTCATGAGTTCTGTTGCTTATTGTTTGGTTCCACTGGAAACAGAACTGGCACAGCTTAGCTAATATGGACCATAAAAGTAGTGTTAAGAGAGCCTTAAAGGGGTTGTCCACTATTAGGAAAACCCCTTCTAATTCCACATATTTCCCTCAGGTAAAATGAAAAAAAAATCCTATACTCACCTGCACGGTTCCAGCGGTTCCAGCGCTTGCGGTGCCAGGGCTTGCGGTGCCAGGGCTCACATGATGTTGTGATGTCATGCGAGCTCCGCATCCAATCAGCGCCGGCTGCCATCTCCCTGCCTTCTGACACAGAAGTAATCAACAGGAAGTGAGCAGCAGTCACAGCACTCATTTCTAGTTGATTGACTCGTTTGTCCGAAGGCAGAGAGAGGGAAGTCAGCACTGATTGGACCCGGAGTTCAGGTGACATCACAACGTCATGTGAATCCTGCTACCGCTGGTATCTCGCCAGCTACGAAGATGTGTATAGGTTATTTTATTTTACCTAGGGCAAACATGTGGTGAAATCCAAAGGGGTTGTCCTACTAGTGGTCAACCCCTTTAAAGGGGCTGTCCACCACTTAGTACTATGGTACTTTCAGTTTATTTAAGTTTTTATTCAGTTTTTTTTCCCCGTTTATTTCAGTTTTGGTTTTTTTTACTTTCAGGTATTTCAGTTTAAAATAGAAATAACAGATACCTAAATCTGCAGCATGTCACTTATTTCAGTGTTTTTACATATTCTAATTAATTCTATCTCAAGAATGAGGTCCGTTGCATGCCTCTGTGTCACATTAGTAATGAAGTGACTGGGAATCGGGACTCCTAAACTGACCCTCAGGCTAGAGGATCCCCTAACTGTCCCTCATCCCAGGGGTATGCCTGATGGTGGCGAAGTCTGGACCACCATTGTAACCTTAACTCATGAGAAGTCCTGAACTCATACCCCCTCACCCTCAACCTGGGAGGAGGCCAGGATTGGAGTGATAAATCCCCACACAAATAGACAGATAGGGAAGAACTAAAACTCACACTCACAGCAGTTACTCACAGAGGTAAAGACAGTATGTGCACAGGGGAAAATAAAGAAATGGAAGGAAATACACAATGACAACACACCATGATAGCATACATGCTCCAGAAGCTGAATCACCATGAAGCAAGATCGGTATCGCTTCCCTATATTTGCCATGGAGGAACAGAATCCACCATCTTTTAAAGGGTGTAGGCAGCTGTGACATGTCTTCAGTAACCTGTGACCCCAGCAGCAACTCACAGGCTTGCAGGTATTAACTCCTTTCAGATCGATCACCAGTGAGCATAAAACTGGTCGACACACGGCGTGTCAGACTCTGCAGTGTGAACAGAGTCCGAAGTTGCCATGACACTTGGTGCATATATAGCAGCACACCCAGGGCCGTATTTACCACTAGACACCCGTGGTCCGGTGCCTAGGGCGGCAGATTGTGAGGGGCGGCACCCTCTGGCAGCAAAAAAAAAAAAAAAAAAAAAAAAATTTTTTTTTTTTTACATTTTTTTTTTTGTGGCCGCCGAGCACAGGGAGCTGATTGACCCCGGAACTGCCGGCGCCTGCACTTCCGGGGTCACAGGCGCGCGCCAATCAGCTCCTTCCTCTGTGCTGCGTCCACTGCTGTGTGGACGTCACATGCAGAGCTCGCAGCAGGACGCCGCGGAGGACGCCGTGATGGAAGCCGGTGTCAGAAGAGGATACTCACGTGAGCCAGGAAGATGGCGGCGGGCACTGGAGCAGGTAAGTGGATTCATAAGGAGCGTGGGAGTGTCTCTAATGCAGACCAGAGATCTGCGCATGCGGGGGGGAGGCGGCAAAGGCAGATACTGGAGGGAGGCAGAGGCTGAGACTGGGGGGAGGCTGGAGGGAGGCAGAGGCTGAGACTGGGGGGAGGCTGGAGGGAGGCAGAGGCTGAGACTGGGGGGAGGCTGGAGGTAGACAGAGGCTGAGACTGGAGGGAGGCAGTGGCTGAGACTGGGGGGAGGCTGGAGGGAGGCAGAGGCTGAGACTGGAGAGAGGCAGAGGCTGAGACTGGGGGGAGGCTGGAGGGAGGCAGAGGCTGAGACTGGAGGGAGGCAGAGGCTGAGACTGTGGGGAGGCTGGAGGGAGGCAGAGGCTGAGACTGGGGGAGGCTGGAGGGAGGCAGAGGCAGAGACTGGGGGGGAGGCTGGAGGGAGGCAGAGACTGGGGGGAGGCTGGAGGGAGGCAGAGGCTGAGACTGGGGGAGGCTGGAGAGAGGCAGAAGCTGAGACTGGGGGGAGGCTGGAGGGAGGCAGAGGCAGAGACTGGGGGGAGGCTGGAGGGAGGCAGAGGCTGAGACTGGGGGGAGACTGGAGGGAGGCAGAGGGAGAGACTGTGGGGAGGCTGGAGGGAGGCAGAGGCAGAGACTGGGGGGAGGCTGGAGGGAGGCAGAGACTGGGGGGAGGCTGGAGGGAGGCAGAGGCAGAGACTGGGGGGAGGCTGGAGGGAGGCAGAGGCAGAGACTGGAGGGAGGCAGAGGCTGAGACTGGAGGGAGGCAGAGGCTGAGACTGGGGGAGGCTGGAGGGAGGCAGAGGCTGAGACTGGAGAGAGGCAGAGGCTGAGACTGGGGGGAGGTTGGAGGGAGGCAGAGGCTGAGACTGGAGGGAGGCTGGAGGGAGGCAGAGGCAGAGACTGGGGGGAGGCTGGAGGGAGGCTGAGGCAGAGACTGGGGGGAGGCTGGAGGGAGGCAGAGACTGGAGGGAGGCAGAGGCTGAGACTGGAGGGAGGCAGAGGCTGAGACTGGGGGGAGGCTGGAGGGAGGCAGAGGCTGAGACTGGAGAGAGGCAGAGGCTGAGACTGGGGGGAGGTTGGAGGGAGGCAGAGGCTGAGACTGGAGGGAGGCAGAGGCTGAGACTGTGGGGAGGCTGGAGGGAGGCAGAGGCTGAGACTGGGGGAGGCTGGAGGGAGGCAGAGGCAGAGACTGGGGGGAGGCTGGAGGGAGGCAGAGGCAGAGACTGGGAAGAGGCTGGAGGGAGGCAAAGGCTGAGACTGGGGGGAGGCTGGAGGGAGGCAGAGGCAGAGACTGGGGGGAGGCTGGAGGGAGGCAGAGGCAGAGACTGCAGGGAGGCAGAGGCTGAGACTGGAGGGAGGCAGAGGCTGAGACTGGGGGGAGGCTGGAGGGAGGCAGAGGCTGAGACTGGAGAGAGGCAGAGGCTGAGACTGGGGGGAGGTTGGAGGGAGGCAGAGGCTGAGACTGGAGGGAGGCAGAGGCTGAGACTGTGGGGAGGCTGGAGGGAGGCAGAGGCTGAGACTGGGGGAGGCTGGAGGGAGGCAGAGGCAGAGACTGGGGGGAGGCTGGAGGGAGGCAGAGGCAGAGACTGGGGGGAGGCTGGAGGGAGGCAGAGTCAGAGACTGGGGGGAGGCTGGAGGGAGGCAGAGTCAGAGACTGGGGGGAGGCTGGAGGGAGGCAGAGGCAGAGACTGGGGGGAGGCTGGAGGGAGGCAGAGGCTGAGACTGGAGGGAGGCTGAGACTGGGGGGAGGCTGGAGGGAGACTGAGGCTGAGACTGGGGGGAGGCTGGAGGGAGGCTGAGGCTGAGACTGGAGGGAGGCTGAGGCTGAGACTGGGGGGAGGCTGGAGGGAGGCAGAGGCAGAGACTGGGGGGAGGCTGGAGGGAGGCAGAGGCAGAGACTGGGGGGGAGGCTGGAGGGAGGCTGAGGCTGAGACTGGAGGGAGGCTGAGGCTGAGACTTGAGGGAGGCTGAGGCTGAGACTGGAGGGAGGCTGGAGGGAGGCTGAGGCGGAGACTGGGGCAGGCTGAGGCTGGGGGGAGGCAAAGGCTGAGACTGGGGAAGAGAGGCTGATGCTGAGGGAAGATAGAGGCTGATGCTGGGGGAGTGGGAGAGAGGGGCTAATGCTAGAGACAAAGGACAAGGGATGAGGGATAGTGCAATGACAAAATCGATTGGGTGGGGGGAGTGTAAGGACTCAGAATAAGAGGGGGCAGCATTGGGAGCTCATTGTGAAGAAGGGGCAGCATGTGTGGGATTAGTATGGAGTGGAGCAATGTAGGGGAGTCAATATCAAGAGTGGGGTAGTGTGTGTGTGGGGGGTCTCAGCATAAGCGTTAGTGTGGTGGTCTTAGCATGAGTGGGGCAACATGAAGGTCTCATTATGGAAAAGAGGAAGGCAGCATTAGGAGCTCATGGAGAGGGACAGCATGCATGGGACATTGTGAGAAGGGGGCAGCATGCATGGGACACTGAGGAGGGGGCAGCATGCATGAGACATTGTGAGGAGGGGGCAGCATGCATGGGACATTGTGAGAAGGGGGCAGCATGCATGGGACACTGAGGAGGGGGCAGCATGCATGAGACATTGTGAGGAGGGAGCAGCATGCATGGGACATTGTGAGGAAGGAGCAGCATGCATGGGACATTGTGAGGAGGGAGCATCAAGCATGAGACATTGTGCGGAGGGAGCAGCATGCATGGGACATTGTGAGGAGGGAGCAGCATGCATGGGACATTGTGAGGCGGGAGCAGCATACATGAGACATTGTGAGGAGGGGGCAGCATGCATGAGACATTGTGAGGAGGGAGCAGCATTCATGGGACATTGTGAGGAGGGAGCAGCATGCATGGGACATTGTGAGGAGGGGCAGCATGCATGGGACATTGTGAGGAGGGAGCAGCATGCATGGGACATTGTGAAGAGGGGGCAGCATGCATGGGACATTGTGAGGAGAGAGCAGCATGCATGGGACATTGTGAGGAGGGGGCAGCATGCATGGGACATTGTGAGGAGGGGGCAGCATGCATGGGACATTGTGAGGAGGGGGCAGCATGCATGGGACATTGTGAGGAGGGGGCAGCATGCAAGGGACATTGTGAGGAGGGGGCAGCATGCAAGGGACATTGTGAGGAGGGAGCAGCATGCATGGGACATTGTGAGGAGGGGGCAGCATGCATGGGACATTGTGAGGAGGGGGCAGCATGCAAGGGACATTGTGAGGAGGGGGCAGCATTCATGGGACATTGTGAGGAGGGGGCAGCATGCATGGGACATTGTGAGGAGGGGGCAGCATGCATGGGACATTGTGAGGAGGGGGCAGCATGCATGGGACATTGTGAGGAGGGGGCAGCATGCAAGGGACATTGTGAGGAGGGGGCAGCATTCATGGGACATTGTGAGGAGGGGGCAGCATGCATGGGACATTGTGAGGAGGGGGCAGAAAGCATGGGACATTGTGAGGAGGGAGCAGCATGCATGGGACATTGTGACGAGGGAGCAGCATGCATGGGACATTGTGAGGAGGGAGCAGCATGTATGGGACACTGTGAGGAGGGGGCAGCATGCATGGGACATTGTGAGGAGGGGGCAGCATGCATGGGACATTGTGAGGAGGGGGCAGCATGCATAGGACATTGTGAGGAGGGGGCAGCATGCATGGGACATTGTCCTCACATCATGCTGCTCCCTCCTCACAATGTACAGATCATATTTCATAATCGAGGAAGGTGTGGTGGATATACAGTAGTTTATAAGGGAGGGCAAAGTGGTGTTTTAGTTTATTAGGGGCAGTGTGACAGTCACAGTATATAAGTGGGGACGGTGTGGTGGGAATATTTTATACTCATGCTATGTTTTGATGTGCCTGTGGTGATTCCCATTGGGGGGGGGTTCGTTTCTTATTGATACTTTTTAAAGTGTGCTACAGAGTAGATCTGCCTTAAACAGATGTCGTGTGCGAAAACTCAGTTTTACGTTGTCACTAAGGGGCGCGACCACTTAAAGTGCCTAGGGCAGCACGAAGGCAAAATACAGCCCTGAGCACACCGCATGACACTCTGTCAATGCAGAGGTGGAGGCAACTCTGTGGCTCTCTCCAATCATTTGTACAGACGTTCTGAAAGTTGCTAGAATGTCCGAGAAAGGACAACCTCTTAAAGGAGGTGTCTAGTTTATGAAATAAATAAATAAATAAAAGCTGAAATATTAGAAAATAAAACCCATAATTCACCTCTTCAGTCCTTGCCAATCTAGTGCATGTACTATACTTTTTTTGACAAGCTGTCAACATTGCTGTAATCTGTCACATTCCTTATTAAACATATGTGATCAGCCATAATGCCATTGATTACAAGATGTGACTGCTAAGGCCAGCAGAGTGGCTCACCGGTTAGCACTGTTACTTTTCAATGTTGGAGTCCAGGGCTAATATCCCAACAAGAACAACATTTACAAGTAGGTTGAAAGTTTCTTTTGGTTTTCGTTTGGGTCACATAACCCGGCTAGGTGAGCGTTTGCCTGTCTTATACATGTGTTATTTTAATCCAAGGGTCGGATCAAATTTGGCAATGCAAGTCTATCGGTCTTTGAAAAAATCGTATTGCACTTGGATGACATCGGATGAACTGCAGAAAGGAAACGGTGGAGAAACCTTTTAGATTCTATTTCCTCCCTGTACGAGATAAACTGATGTCACCCGGATAACACTTCTTTTTTCTAGAAGTGGGACAACACCTTTAAGTTTGAAGCCTATAATTATAGGACAAGCCTTACTCTTTTAGGCTTTTATTGTTAAAGGTACATAGCAAAATATTCTGTATTTTTAAATTAAAAAAAACAAAAACCCCAACAACCTTTTTTTGCCATCTGAAATGCCAGGTATATACAGTGAAAAATGAATTCTTGGCTAGTGTGTATCCGGCTGATTTGCTCATTTGTTGTAGAGCATGTGTATGGGGATTCGCTTCACCTGCATCTACCGGACTTTGTTGCCGATTTGTAGATATGGCATAGGACAATTTACACACTTGGGGGGTGATCTCTTTTAACAGCATCAGTAATCATGGTTGTTTATCTTTTTATTTTTCACAGTCCTATTCAAAGACAGCCGTCCAGGAGACAGAAAGTTCCTGTAAGCGCAGATACATTTGTCTGAAAAACATGATTCAGCTGTTAAATCCTTTGCAAACAGTTTCTAGGTCAGCTAGCAGGGGCTGAACATTTAATGTGACTTGTCTGTTTGATCTATTGATAGCTGCTTCCTGTAACTGAAGCTTCTGTTTGCAGGTGTCTTAAGGGAGTCTCCACTTTGTATGCACTAACTTGTCTTTTTTTCTCGACAAACTTCAGTATCATTTTAGGTTGAGTGAAGTGTCTCTCATTCCTGACTCTCTGTAGGCATGTTTAGTCAGCGTTCTTTTCAGCACTACAGGGCTTGTCCTCAGTACAGATAATCATTTGGATAGGATTTTGGTTGGGGCCAGTTTAAAGATTCTTTTAGGTGATTGTATATTTGGCAATAATCTAAAATAGTCTTACTATTAGGCCTAAGACACACGGTGTGAAAATCGGAGCGTGTGGAATGCGATAAAACATTGCATTCCACTCGGACCAATATTACCCTGTGCCAGCACCCATGAGTGATTATTTTCCCAGCCCTAATCGGACCGAGAAAACAGTCACAGCATGCTGCGGGTACATTGCAATCCTGTTTCTCTCACACCCATTCAAGTCTAGGGGCGAGAGAAAAATCGCACTGCACTCGCATTACACCGGTGTAATGTGAGTGCAGAGGGAAAATGGCAATAGCTGGCAATGGAGGAGAGGGGGAGATATGTTGCAAATATCAGTTATGCTTTTGCTGCTGTGAGGCTCCCTCTTGTGGCCAGGAATGGTTTGGACAGTGACCAGGTGTGTTGAGCAATGGGCGTTTCCATTGCTAACTCTCTGCCTATTTAAACCCTGGTCTGCTAGCAGGCTATGCCGGATGTCAGTTGTTCTTTGTTCACCAGCCTGCTTCATCCTGCTCCAGACCACATCTACCCCAGATAAGTGCTTGGCTCTTTATTTGTTGTTTGGTTCTTTTTGCTTTTATCTGAGTTTGTCATTTGCTGTGGTTGTTCTCAGTTGCTTAGCTGGGAAACTCCCTGCAGCTATGTTTGGAGTATTGCTCCTATAAGTCCATGTGTTTGTTGCTTCTTGAATTTGTAATGGTTCCTGCTTTCTGTTCATTGGTATGACAAGAGCGCCTGATATAGGACGGAGTTCAGATCTAGTGATCTGAGGGCTTTCTGTACTATCAGGTTTTTGGAATTTTGTAGGGTTTTTCTCTGGCCACCATCAGTCCCTTTCCTAGCCTGTCCTATTTAGTCAGTAGGGCCTCACCTTTTGCTAATCCTATCATCTATCTGTGTATTGTGTTTTCCTATATCACCGAAGTCTTTGAATGTGGGGGGCTTGATATTCTTTATCTATTTTCTGAGGCAGAGAGTTATTCATCTTTCCTTCCTTTAGGATAGCTAGTTCTCCGGCTGGGTTCACGGTGCACAGGATGTTAGTTCACCCCTCGGCTACTTCTAGTGTTGATGGTTAGTAAGGAGATGGCGGCAAGATTAGTTGCCAATGCTCTTGTCACCTTTTTACCAATGATTTATGGTGGTCTTCCATGGTTCCGGATCATAACAGAGATAAATCCCTCCCTCCCTTCCGCAGCGCCGGCCCTCCCCTCCTCAGCACTGGCCAGCCCCTCCTCAGTGCCGACCCGCCCCCCGCAGCTGTGGTCCGATTGCACGATTGGACCTCAGTCGCAATGACACTCGCATGACATCGGCTCCCACTGTGCTGCCAGCGTGAGCCAAGTGTCATGTGAGGATCATAGTGGTCCCCATGTGGCCCCGGCCTTAACTGTGTGAAATAATAAAACCTCCATCATCATCGCCATACAAACGATGTCCTCCTGGCTTTCTTGTGGCATTGTTAGGCTATTTTTGCAGTGTTTTTTCCTGGCGTTTTTTGTCGTAGGATATCTCCTGGAAGTCATCTGCAGTTTTGGTGAGGTTTTTACAGTGATTTTTCTGTGATGTCAAGACCAGCAAGGGTTCAAGAGTACCTGGGTGCTGGGCCAGGCTGGTATTGACCTGGATCCAGCACTCTGGTAGTAAAAAAAAAGGTAGAAAGAAAAAAAAAGTAAAGCAAGCGCGCTATACTTACCAGTCTCCAGTAGGTGCTAGAGTGTATGGGCTCCTTCCAGGTATGTCGTCATTCAAAAGGCCCCTATCACATGAGGGGCAGGGGGGTAAAGCATGTTTGTAATGGAAGGGAGAAAACATCTCCAAGCCACTCACGCCCACTAACCTGGAAGGATATTCACTGGTTCCCCACCACTGGATTCTGTGGGTCTATTGTACTGTAAAAATTAAATAAATAAATTAAAAAAATGATGTAGGGTCCCCTCATATTATGATACCGAGCACAAATAAAGCACACGGCTACAGACTGCAGCCCCCAGCTGTGTGCTTATCTTGGTTGTGTATCAAAATAAGAAAGACCCCCCCACACTGTTTTTTAATTATTTAGCTAAATAATTAAAAAAAAAAACAGCCTGCGTCCCCCCCCCCCACCATTTTAATACCCAGCCAAGATAAAGCCCACAGCTAGAGCTGGTGTTCTCAGGCTGGAGAGACCCAGCCTAAAAATATCAGCCTGCAGCTGCCCAGAATTGTCGCATCCATTAGATGCCTACTTGAGTGTGTAAATCACTAAAATTGGTGTTTGAATGCCGGCCAGAGGTTCCAAAAAGCACAGTTGATTACAGATTAAACACTGAATGTCCTGTGTAGCTCCATACGGAGGCATGTCCATTTTTCTCCGGCAGCACGGGTGTCACACTGCCCGCATATAGACCACACGGATGTAGTGTGGATGCGGGTCCCAAGTGACACGCGCCGGAGAAAACACACGTGTCAGAGAAAAAAATAACAAATCTTTACTCACCTTCTCCAGCCCTCCTGTCTCTGCCGCTGCTGTCACTTGCTTCTGTCCGCCGCTCATTATGCTCATTTAATATTCACTTCACTGCGGCCGGAAGCAGTAGCAGCAGAGAGTCGGCAGGACCTGAGACCGAAGATCAGCACCACGGACAGCGACGCCAATGACAGGTGAGTTGAAAGTTCTCGTTCTCTGTGTGCTATCACGGATAACACACGGAGAACACACGTAGTGCCATTAACACGGTTCACGGAGGGGAAAACGCACCTTTGACATGTCCGTGAAACACGTGCGTGATTTTCACGGACGTGTGAAGGGGGCCTAAATGCGTGGAGGAGCTTGTGAAGCAACAGGTCTAGTAGCAGCACCAGTGGCAGCAAGCTCAACAATAAACTAATAAACTCCTGATCCAACAGTTGCAACAGCAGCAGCATCAGCAGCAGATGGCTCTCTTGGCAGAAACTGTTTGTGCCAGAGTCTGTACCTCCTGCCAGACAAATTGAGGGTACCTGTGTGAGGCTCACAGTATGGGAGGCCTTTCAGAAAATTACTCTGGAGAACGACGTACAGGATTTCCTGACTGTCTTTGAAAGGGTGGCAGACAGGGAGAACCTGCCCCAGAAAAGTGGGCAGAGGTCCTAGTTGCGTATCTTACTGGGGAACCACAGAAAAGCGCACTACGACCTTGCTCTGGAGGATGCCAAAGAGTATGACAGCCTGATAGCAGAGATTATGGTGCGGTTACCTTTGTGACCAGAAGAGGCTGTTTTGTTTTGAATCCCTTGAAGTTTTATGACAGCAATTAAACTGCACATGTTGGGAGCAAACTGCATTGCCTGCCTGAAACTCTGAATCTGTACACCACGTATTTACAAATGTTAGTCTGTTATCATCACATATTCCATGTTTCTGTTAAAAGGGTTGTACCAATCCTAATAAACAGGTAAAATTTCAAAGTAGTTGTAAAAACAAACAGCTTTGCAGTATACCTCACAGTAGAAAGATTTTTCATTCTCAAGAACTGTGGTATTTTTAAATCTGTTTTGTACTGTTTGTTGTTTAGGTTACAGCCACCTCGGCAGTCTATCAGACAAGGAGTGTTTGCTTGAAATGCGTGACAATCTACAAGCTCTGCTCTGAAACTGTCTGTAACGCCCATACCAGCGTCCTTGCACTGTCCTGCCCCTCTCTACCGGCAGGGATGCCGGTACTCTCACCTTCTTGGCTTGTCTCTGATCCCTGATGCTGTCTACCTAGGCCTGCGCACGGTACATGGACCTCCTGGGAGTGTCTTTAGGAGTCACGCGTGGACGCGCCTCTCTTCATAAAGGAAAAGTATGCCCCAACCCAGAACTATCTCTCAGCTGTATATCTGATTTATATCTGTGTTCCAGTGCATGTCAAGTCAGCTGCTGCTGCTATTATCCATACCGACTACTGCTGCCGCAAACCATCCAGACTGGCCGTTCCTACGATACTGTCCGCTGCTGAAATAATCCAGTCCAGCTGCCACTGCTACGTCCATATATCTCGGCTGATCTTACGATACCAGTTGCTGCTGCTGCTGCTGTTTTCAGAGACTGTTAAGTCCATACCTGTGGTGGAAGCTGCCGAGGTACCATGCTCCCCTGGGGCTGCCCTTGTCAGCTAGCTACCAACGTGTTAGCCTATCTCCACAACCTGTGGCTTTAGCAAAAAGTCAGTAGCCTTTCAGGTATGCTCCTCCAGGTCAGTGATTGGTGACTTGATCTACTGGATCCACTAACTGCTTGCTCGCCCTGCAAACATTACACTGGCCTCATTGCTGGACGCAGCAAGTTTCAGTGCCACTCTCTTTCTGCCATAGAGGCAAAACTGCCTTTGTTGGCAATATGGGAAAGAGCTCAGTTCAGACTAGTGGTTCTACCAGCTGATCTGAACTGTGAATCTTGTGGAGCACACAGCTCCCCAGCAAGGTAGAGGTTGGGAGGCAGGGGAGCAGTGCGCTTCTAGAAAGAAGATGATGCAACCTCTTTGTATGTTCAGTTACATTTTACCTTAAAGGGAACCTGTCATCAGAAATTTAGCTTGAAACCTAAAAGTTTCCCCCTCTGTAGCTCCTGGGCTGCATTCTAGCAAGGTTCCTGTACTTTTTGTGGCCCCTTTTAAACCAAATTAAATACTTTATAAACTTGTACCTTTTGCTATGTAAATTTTGTAAATCGTCCATGGGGGCGGGCTCTCTGCTGACCGTTGCTGTTCCTCCAGCACATTGACGCCGTCCCGCCACGCTCCATTTCATCCATCAGGACGCCGCCCACTGCGCCCGAGGTGCCGCCCATGCCAGGATCGCTGGTGACGTGTGTCACAAGCGCGAGATTATGGGCGGCGCTGTGATTGCATCGCAAGTGCCTGCCCATAATCTCGTGGACGCGCTTTCCCCCACTGCCTCCAGCGTTCTGCGCAAGCGCTCGCCGGCCAAATGACCCGACATCACCTCCTTCTCATCTTACCCTGCAGCAGAGCAAGATGGGAAAGAGGTGACGTCGGGTCATCTGGCCAGCAAGCGCTTGCGCAGAACGCTGGAGGAACAGGGGAAAGTGCGGTCACGAGGTTATGGGCGGCACTTGCTGATGACACTCACAGCGCCGCCCATAACCTCGTGCCTGCGCAAAACGTCACCAGTGGTCACACGTGCACATAGTGCACAGTCCTGCTACAGTCGCATAGCGCATGCGCGGGACCACGTGCGCCCAGGGGCGGCATCCTGAGATATGAAATTCAGCGTTGGGGGGCGGCGTAAATCTGCTGGAGGAACAGCAACGGTCAGCAGAGAGCCCGCCCCCATGGACAATTTACAAAATTTACATAGCAAAAGGTACAAGTTTATAAAGTATTTAATTTGGTTTAAAAGGGGCCACAAAAAGTACAGGAACCTTGCTAGAATGCAGCCCAGGAGCTGCAGAGGGGGAAACTTTTAGGTTTAAAGCAACATTTCTGATGACAGGTTCCCTTTAACTGAAATCATGATAAAATATTTAACCTATTAGCTGTGTGGCGGGTTAACCACTAAACCTTTCTTACTAAGTGTTACAGCTGTATCTTTCTTTTTGAATGAGCAGTTTGGTTTTAAAAACTAAATACTTAAAATATACTTGCTTGTGGTTTCCCTCAACCTAATCATTTTTATTGAAATAAGTTGTTATCAAAATTACAATGGTTAATTTTTGCAAACAACAACAACAGTTTTACCCTGTTTTGGGGAAGTTACATTGGTTTACTTACAGGAATGTTTTTTTGCAATTATTTTAAATGTTCAATTTATTGGAGTTTCCCAGGGATTAACCTCTATTTCAGATGTATTATTAATTAGATACAGTCATATGAAAAAGTTTGGGCACCCCTATTAATGTTAACCTTTTTTCTTTATAACAATTTTGGGGTTTTGCAACAGCTATTTCAGTTTTATATATCTAATAACTGATGGACTTAGTAATATTTCTGGATTGAAATGAGGTTTATTGTACTAACAGAAAATGTGCAATCCGCATTTAAACAAAATTTGACCGGTGCAAAAGTATGGGCACCTCAACATAAAAGTGACATTAATATTTTGTAGATCCTCCTTTTGCAAAAATAACAGCCTCTAGTCGCTTCCTGTAGATTTTAATGAGTTCCTGGATCCTGGATGAAGGTATATTTGACCATTCCTGTTTACAAAACAATTCCAGTTCAGTTAAGTTTGATGGTCGCCGAGCATAGACAGTATGCTTCAAATCATCCCACAGATGTTCAATGATATTCAGGTCTGGGGACTGGGATGGCCATTCCAGAACATTGTAATTGTTCCTCTGCATGAATGCCTGAGTAGATTTGGAGCGGTGTTTTGGATCATTGACTTGCTGAAATATCCATCCCCTGCGTAACTTCAACTTCGTCACTGATTCTTG
This sequence comes from Anomaloglossus baeobatrachus, assembly GCF_048569485.1. Lineage (NCBI taxonomy): Eukaryota > Metazoa > Chordata > Amphibia > Anura > Aromobatidae > Anomaloglossus > Anomaloglossus baeobatrachus. The sequence continues at coordinate 214,625,840 of NC_134354.1, forward strand.
CACATTATTGTCAAGAATCTGCTGATACTGAGTTGAATCCATGCGACCCTCAACTTTAACAAGATTCCTGGTGCCGGCATTGGCCACACAGCCCCAAAGCATGATGGAACTTCCACCAAATTTTACTGTGGGTAGCAAGTGCTTTTCTTGGAATGCCGTGTTTTTTTGCCTCCATGCATAACGCCTTTTTGTATGACCAAACAACTCAATCTTTGTTTCATCAGTCCACAGGACCTTCTTGCAAAATGTAACTGGCTTGTCCAAATGTGTTTTTGCATACCTCAGGCGACTCTGTTTGTGGCGTGCTTGCAGAAACGGCTTCTTTCGCATCACTCTCCCATACAGCTTCTCCTTGTGCAAAGTGCGCTGTATTGTTGACCGATGCACATTGACACCATCTGCAGCAAGATGAAGCTGCAAGTCTTTGGAGGTGGTCTGCTGATTGTCCTTGACTGTTCTCACCATTCTTCTTCTCTGCCTTTCTGATATTTTTCCTGGCCTGCCACTTCTTGTCTTAACAAGAACTGTACCTGTGTTCTTCCATTTCCTTACTATGTTCCTCACAGTGGAAACTGACAGTTTAAATCTCTGAGACAATTTTTTGTATCCTTCCCCTGAACAACTATGTTGAATAATCTTTGTTTTCAGATCATTTGACAGTTGTTTTGAGGAGCCCATGATGCCACTCTTCATAGGAGATTCAAATAGGAGAACAACGTGCAAGTGGCCACCTTAAATACCTTTTCTCATGATTGGATACACCTGCCTATGAAGTTCTAAGCTCAATGAGGTTACAAAACCAATTCAGTGCTTTAGTAGGTCAGTAAAAAGTAGTTAGGAGTGTTCAAATCAAGAAATTGATAAGGGTGCCCATACTTTTGCAGCGGTCAAATTTTGTTTAAATGCGGATTGCACATTTTCTGCTAGTACAATAAACCTCATTTCAATCCAGAAATATTACTGAGTCCATCAGTTATTACATATATGAAACTGAAATAGCTGCTGCAAAAACCCAAATTGTTATAAAGAAAAAAGGTTAACATTAATAGGGGTGCCCAAACTTTTTCATATGACTGTATTTCATAACCTTATGATATAATTTGGTCAGTCATCTCTGTTAACCTGACAATGATTCTATTCACTTGTCACAGAGCCATATACTAGACTGGAGGTGGTTTGTAATGTATGTAAAAGAATATGAGAAATTCAGTTATTTTGTGGCATGGATTTCTGTATAAATCTTTATTGTACTTCCTCCTGAGTAGATCAATAATATCTTAGTTCAAAATTGAAGATGTCCTAGTCTTACTTACTGAAAAGGACTTGGGACAGCTAAAAAAAAAACGATTTTCGATAGGTCAATAGGACTTTTTAGGTGTAGGATTATTAGCTTTTTTGGGCAAAGCTGCCCATACAATTTAGATGACTGCAGTAGAGCAATGGTTCGAACAATCATTCAGCCAGAAGCTACTTTGTCTAACTCCCATACACAGGAGCGTTCACTCTGCCGAGTGGTCCTGGGATCTCTATGAAAGAGCTTCTGTCAGATATCTCTGATGACAGCTTATCTCTTACAGAAAAAAAAGGAACGTCAGTCCAAAATCAGGCATGTTAAATCATTAGCTACAACAAAATCGTCTGTGGGGGGAGAGTCAGAGGCCCCTGTACACATGAGACAGTTGGCCAAACCAATTTATATCAGCGGGTTTGGCCGTTGTTAGTATAAATCTTAGCTTGTGATGTTTATGAAGGTCTCCGCTCGCTCCTCAACAGATTATGTCAAAGGAGATAAGGATTAGGTAATAGGAATTTAATGGCCCTATCCTTTTATTCTATAGGTAGAAAAGCAGTTTACTCCGCTATCCTCAAAAATAAAATGAAAGCTCGGCAAAATGTAACGAGGCAATGTCACACAAACGGGTGTGGACCCACTGCGTCATGGGACTGGGCTCACCCTGAAGGGTCATAGCTAAGCGACTTCTTGGTTCTCCACTAGTGCCTCTGATGGTGCGATTAGGCTTGCTGCTGCAGGTAGCCACACAGACCATTCTCTCCTTTCTCTCTCTTTGGCCTCCAGAGTATGTCAGCTGGGAAATCGAGCATATTGAGATTACGCTCGATACCCAATCGCATGCTGCAATTTGACTCCTAAATCTGTACAGTGCGAGAAAATAATTGGATGCCATACAGACCATCAGTATGGAATCTGATTTACAGTTTTGTAAAATGAGTAACTATAAAAGATCCTGTAAAAGATTAATAGCAGCTGAGTAAATAAACAAATTGCACACAGATAACAAGTGATAGAGAATTTTTATACACTCATGTGACAGTTGGGAGGAGTGCTCAGCCAACATGGAGGTGGGCAATTAACTCTAAATGGACAGTGGAAAAGATGAAACTGAGAAACTGACAAGTACCTTCTAGCAAAATGAAATAAATTTAGCATACATGCATAGCACGCAAATTCAAGCCCATTCTGAATGCGCTATGGTAAGTGTAAACATTGAGTTTATGAATGTTGCACTGCATTAAAAAACAATGTAGAAAAGAACTGCATGAAGAAAGGGGAGCACAACCTCAATATAATATATGTTGCACTGCATTAGAACTAGATAGATGATATTTATAGCATTGAGGTTCTTAATAGACAACTTGATCAAATTGTGTGAGTCCATCCGCCAATGAAAAGGTGACTCAGGTAGATGGTCTTGCTTCTTCTGGGCCTAGACTGACTAATTTAAGGCACCACTCCAGATTTTTTTTAAAGCACTACTCCAGCGGTGAAATAAAGGGAACCAATCACCAGGATTTTTGTATATAAGCTAAAGCCAGTGCTATACTGGCACCATCAGGCTGATTCTCTAAATACCTGTAGTGGGCATCTCCAATGTTTAGGTTTGAAATCCAAGAAAGTAAAGTTTATAAAATTAGCTACTTGTTGAGTGACAGCAGCACTGGAGCAGATAACGTGTTTATAGTTATGCTAATTCTAACAGAGGGAGGGGATAACTATGAATACATTATCTGTTACTCGGCTACTGTCACTCAACAAGCAGCTAAGTTTATAAACTTTACTTTTTGGGTTTCAAAACCTAAACATCCGAGCTGACCACTTCAGGTATGTAGAGAATCAGCCTGATAATGCCAGTATAGCACTGGCTTTAGCTTATGTACGAAAATCCAGGTGATTTATTTTAAACATGACATGCCAAACAGAGACAAAAACACATGTAAAAAAAAAAGCAATGAAAAAAGCGCAAGAAGCTTAATTTGGCTAATTGATGAAGAAAATCTAGAACAGGGGTCTCAAACACACAGGCCGCGGGCCGCATGCGGCCCCTCAGGGTAGTTCGTGCGGCCCCCAGGCCCGTGCCCCTGTTCACTATCACGGCAGGTGCAGGGGCCGCAGCCACTGTCTGCACTTTATGTCAGATGAATGTGTTGCAGGCGCTCCACTCTCGCGCCAATACAATCATCTCACATAAATCACTGACAATGACACTGCACCTGCCGCGATAGTGAACAGTGGCCGCACGAAGCAGAGATGAGGCAGCCGAGGGAGCGCGAGACAGGTGGGAAGAATGGTGTGTGTGTGTGTGTGTATGTATATATGTGTGTGTGTGTGTGTGTTGGACGTTAACCCCTTAGCGACCTATGACGTACTGGGTACGTTATGGCTCCCTGGTACTTAAGGACCCATGACGTACCCAGTACGTCATGGCAAAATCGCAGCCCCGGTGGCTACGATCGCTGCAAATACCTTAGATTCGGGGAGGAGGGGACCTCAGGAGGGGTAGTGTCTCCTCCCCGGACCTACGGAGACTGTGATTGGCTGATGAACGCCGCTCAGCCAATCATAGCCACTAATGTTTCAGCCATTGAAAATCGCTGAAACATTGAAATCCAGCCAAGATCAGTGCAGCTGTAGCCCTGATCATTGGCTGGAGCTGGGTGACCTGTGTTTCACCTGCCCCCAGCTCTGATTGGAAAGACCGGCCTTGTGACCAATCTCTCCAATCACTGTTGATCTGGGGCCGCAGACTACTCCCCTCAGCTTCACTCTGGCGTCTGTGGAAGGTGAGGGGAGCTGCTGACCCATTACTACAGGATGGGGACAAAGTGCGCACATTACTATGAGATGGGGATAAGGCTGGGGACATTACTATAGGATTGGGACATTACTATAGGATGGGCACATGACTATAGAATGGGGACAAGGCTGGGGACATTACTATAGGATGGGGACAAGGTGGGCACAGTACTATAGGATGGGGACAAGGTGGGCACAGTACTATAGGATGGGGACAAGGTGGGCACAGTACTATAGGATGGAGACAAGGTGGGCACAGTACTATAGGATGGGGATATTACTACAGGATGGGGACAAGGTGGGCACATTACTGTAGGATAGGGACATTACTACAAGGGGACAAGGATGGGAAACATTACTTACTATAGAATAGGGATAATGCTGGGGACATTACTATAGGGTGGGGACAAGGTTGGCACATTACTAAAAGATGGTTACATTACTATAGAATGGGGACAGTACTATAGGATGGGGATATTGCTACAAGGGGACAAGGATGGGGAACATTACTATAAGATGGGGGACAAGGATGGACACATTACTATAGATTGGGGACATTACTATAGGATGGGAACATTACTACAAAATGGGGACAAGGATGGGGAACATTACTTTAGGATGGGGACAAGGATGAGCACATTACTACAAAATGGGGACAAGGATGGGGTACATTACTTTAGGATGGGGACAAGGATGAGCACATTACTGTGGGATGGGGACTAGGATGGGGTACAATACTACAAGGGGACAAGGATGGGCCCGTTACAACAATATGGGGAACATTACTAAAAGATGGTCAAAATTTCTATATAGTGCTAATAGTAAGACTATTAGTCACAAGAAAGGAATAAAATATATATATATATATATATATATATATATATGTATATATATATATATATATATATATATATATATAAAAATAAAAAAATGTTTATATTTAAACAAAGAATGTGCATGTTTGCTATAATGAACAAGTGAAAATGTTCAAAATCAGTTATCCCAAGGTGTGTAAAAAAAAAATAAAATATATTATGTATGGTACCAATAAAAATGTCACTTTGTCCTGCAAAGAATGCGGCCCCTCAAATTATTTTTTTCCCTCTGTGCGGCCCATACACCCAGCCGAGTTTGAGACCCCTGATCTAGAACATCAGAAACTCACCAAACAATCATGATGAGTTTCTGTGTACATAAAGCACCCCAAGGAGCACGGTTCGGAGGCAACAAAGTCCCATATGGCTTTGTATTATGGAACCATATGGAACGCTGTGTCTCCCCTTAAAACATCTGTGTCATGTGGATGGGACCTCATAAATATATTTTCATTACATATCTTTCTCAACTGGAATCTGCCCTGGCAACTGTAAACCTATAAGTTAAATATGCATACTTAAGTTCTTCTATTATTTTTATGCAGTCTTTTAAATGAAAACGCTGTTGAGCTCTTCCTGCCATAATGAAGCCCTGATATTTACTCTCTTCTGGAATAAGTAGCGATACATTCATGTAATTAGTGCACGCGAGGAAACAAAGAAAACTCCAGCAGAGTCTGCATAAGCTATGGGTGACTAAAGGACACATCAACAGTCTTTCTTTTTCTGGGAATCCCGATGACCTGAGCTTTGAGTCTCATATTTGTGCATCTCTGTTGGTAGTGATTATTATTATACTGTATATATATATATATATATATATATATATATATATATATATACTTTATATATACATATACTTTATATATATTTATCTTTGTATATTTCTTGTTTTTGCACCGGTCTGGTAACACAAACACTGTCACCTAAATTATGCACAATGCAGAGCGGGTTGTGAAGTGAAAGCCGCGGATGCATATAGCCAAGCATCTTCATCTTGACCTGTCTTCTAGTTCAGTACAAAACAGCGTGGGCTGCTGAGTGTCTTTCATCAAGCCCTGCTCTATATTAAATACATTCTGCCAGCTTTCTGCCATTGTAATTCTTTTTCCTTGAGAGGAGGAAGAGATGAATAGGTTTGGGACTCAGAACAAAAGAGCTTCCAGAGAGGAGATTAGTAGGCATTTTGATGTCTTCTTGCTTATGATGCCATTTGACATTAATTATCATTATTCTATCTCAAGCTTCATGTCCCTGGAGAAAGAGCACAAAGCCACCAAACAATGGCCGAATCATGCATTAATGGGACCTGCATGCATTAATGGGACCTGCAGACCTTGGCTTGTAACCATCTCAATGGCTTTGAAATATATAAAATTGGTCCAAAGGTTGATACTGAAAAATTATAATGATAGAAGCAGATTATATGTATAGAAAGTAACATCTCTTTAAGAAGACTAACCATGATCGAAAGTAGGTGTTTTTGGGCCGCTATATCAGGTGCAGGCTTCCTCTGTCTTTGAGAGGACCTCCCATTCAGAAGATCATCTTTCATTGCTATTATTAGTGTTTATTTCAAAGAGGTTATACTGTACATTCAGCTGCCACATTCAACAGTGTCCAAAATCACAAAGAAACTTGAGAAATCTAGATGTGGGGATTTGTAAAGCAATGCACACCGGTTCTGTCTGGTGAATGCAGTCAGGCACACTAGAGGTCTCCAGGAACACAGCTGGACAATAGCCTAAGACCAACCTAAGTAACTGACAACAAACAGAAACGAGAGACATCCGATGAATGATGCTTTCCAGATAATTCCAAGTGTTTGGGAATGACGATGAGGCTAGTCACGTCTCATATTCACAAAACAAACATTGATATAAAAAGAATGGTCATGTATATAAACCATACCCTAACATAACACCCAAAACCAAGGCGTCATGCAGCTATTACTGCAAAATATAAAATATAATAAAGCAAAAAAGAAAAAAAGGAGTTAAAAAAACAGCTACTATCCCAAAACATGTCTGAATTTTAAGAACATCAAGTACTAGTGGGTCACTGCAATCAAAATGATTCAAACTCCTTTGCAAATTAGTTTTATTAGCAAAATGTATACACTTTCTGCCTTTTCATTCATATATATGAAATGGCAAAAAGTGTATACTGTATGTATATGAAATTGTATTTTATGATTACCTTTAATATTATTACTATTATCATGTAATATTCTGTGTCACCGATACTATTCCATGCAGGACCTGTGGTTATATTACTATTATTATTTTTAAATGTTATTTTAATCATTTGTTTTTCTTGGGGGGGAGGGGGGGGGATTATAATAAAATAAATACGGCAGACTTCAATGTGCCAGTCACATTATTTGACTATTATTTTAACTTTACTCTGTTGGATGTCAGACTATGACTTGTGCACTGCAATTTTAACAAGGCTCACCATCTCTAGTTTATATCCTTCATTGATGAAGGGAGTGTTCTAGTAACTGCTGAACAGTCAATGATTCCTCTGGAACTATGTTTCCACTTGACAAAAATTTGATTGTAAGGGCTCATGCGCACGTTGCGTAATTGCATGCATTTATGCTGCGTATAGCACTGCAGCGTAAATGCATGCGTCCTGTGTCTCTGCACAATCTATGTAAATTGTGCATGATACGTGCGCACGTTGCTTTTATGAACGCAGCGATTTGAGTGCTAAAATTTTGACCCAAATCCGTGCGTTCATAAAATGAGCATGTGAATTAATTTGTGCGCTTTGGATGCAGGTCCCGCTCTGTCTATGGTGGGGGCAGCAGCCATAGCGCATGAAATCGGCTTTATTCTACAAAAAAACTGCATCCATTATGTAGTGTTTCTGCAGCGATTTGAAGCGCACATGTGCTGTCAAAACGCTGCAGAATATTCAGCAGTTACGTGCGCATGAGCCCTAAGGCCACGAACAGGCGGTGTTTTACCTCAGTATTTGTAGCCAAAACCAGGAGTGGGTAATAAATACAGAAGTGGTGACGTGCTTCTATTCTACTTTTCCTCTGATTGTTTCACTCCTGTTTTTTTCTTACAAACAATGAGATAAAAAAAAAAACACCAAATACTCAACGTGTGCAAATGGCTTTAGGCTATGTGTGCACGTGTGCATATTGCATGCAGTTACGTTGCGTTCTGCACCACAGCGTAACTGCATGCGTCCTGCGTCCCGTGCACAGTCTATGGAGATTGTGCAGGAGCCGTGCGCACGTGGCATATTAGAACGCAGCGAACGCTGCCCGAATCGCTGCGTTCTAAGAATTGACATGTCACTTCTTCCGTGCGGTTTGCATACTGTCTATAGGGAGAGGCAGCATGCAGAGCGCACGTTCTCTGCCGGCACCATGCGCTTCAGAACGGAGCTTTTCAGCTGCGCTCTGAAGCGCACCTTTTAGGTGCGGTGCAGAGCGCACACCTGCCACATAGCCTTAGGCTGATATAAGACATCAGTGATTTTTCTCGGCCCCAAAAAACAAGTCATTTTCATTCCTTCATTAGTTTTTGGTCAATGGGTCAGTTTTTAGCCACGTTCACATGGCCGTTTCACAAAATGGTCCAGTCATGTCTCCATATTCCGCATGTGATTATCACCTTTTGTAGCTCCATTTTCTTATCTGTGGATGAGTTCAGGAACTGCCATTTATTGAATGCATTGTCCTGGTCTCTAAAATAGACTAAACTAGTACATGCTGCAATTTTTTTTTTTCTAATGGAAAATCGTTGGTGTGCACTGGTACATAAGTGATTAATTGGGATGATGTGTTGTCTGTTGCACACACATGCAACACACTGAACTGAAAATACAGCCAGAACAAGGCCTCTCACAGGCACTATTGCCAACACAAGGTATTTGAGAGAAACATTGTTTCTCAATATAATATCGAACTAGACAATAAAAAAAATATGGGTGAACCACCCTTTTAACTATCAGTCTGGCATCAATTTTGATTCTATGCAAAAAAAAAAAAAAAAAAATTGATGGAGCTTTCCTAACTAATTTATTAATGGGTATGCAGCTAGCAATGAATTAAGCCGGAGACCGCACTTTGCGTCCTATTCTGCAGCGTGTAAGTCATTGCGCGTGCGGCTCAGAACGCAGCTGAAAAAGCTGCATTCTGAGACGCATTCGGCAGAACGCAAAGTGCGGACATTCCTGGTGAGAATTCATGCTTTCACTGCCATAGACAGAATGGGAAAAGCATCCAGAATGCACATTTTTCACAGAAGGCACCCACTCGGCTCTGCAGCATCCCCATAGACTTGCAGCAGAGCCGAGTGGGACCGCACTGTCACTGTCATGGCTGCGGACAGTGCCGCGCGATCAGAATGAACTCGGATGAACTTCACCCGACTTCATTGTGATCGCGTGGCTCTGTGCGTGTGCCGCGGCTTGATTTGCGGTCACACGTGAAGGTCTCACCTGTGATCGCAAATCCTCTGAGTGACTGCAGTGAGCCGCATGATCAGCTGTGCTTTCACTCAGGTTACTCGCGGCCACAGCTGCAGTCCTCCACCGGAGAGCGGTGGTCGCGAGTAACCTCAGTGACAGCACAGCTGATCACGCGACTCACTTCAGTTGCTGCATGGAGCTCACAGGAGCGGCGGTGTTCTACTGCCTCCTGTCAGCTTCCAATGTAACAGAGCTGGAAGCATCGGGGGACCTTGCGTGGATTATGTCAGACCTGGAGGTGTTTCTGAGGGGGTTAATAAAGTGGTGAAAGAGGGTGTTTTTTTGTCTTTCATTACAAATAAATGATTTTTTTGGATGTGTGTGTTTATTTACTTTAACTTACACGTTCATCATGGAAGGTATCTCGGGGAGACGCCTGCCATGATTAACCTAGGACTTAGTGGCAGCTATGGGCTGCTGCCATTAACTCCTTATTACCCCGTTTGCACCAGGGCAATTCGGGATGAGCCGGTAAAGTCCCGGGACTGCCGCATCTAATGCATGCGGCAATTCCGGGCAGTTGCTGGCTGATATTGTTAGGCTGGGGAGCTCCCCATAACGTGGAGCTTCCCATCCTGAGAATACCAGCCTTCAGTCGTGTGGCTTTACCCTGGCTGGTATCCAAATGGGGGGGGACCGCACGTCGTTTTTTTTCATTTATTTATTTATTTATTTATTTTACTGCTCGATATAGACACGCCCACCGGCAGCTGTGATTGGTTGCCGTGAGACTGCTGTCACTCAGCGTGGGGGCGTGTCTGACTGCAACCAATCATAGGCGCCGGAGGGCAGGGAAAGCAGGGAATACGTGATGGATTAATGAGCGGCCGGCATTTTCAAAAGAGAAGAAGCTGCCACAGTGAGAACGCCGTGCAGCACCGCGCCGGTGATCGTGGATCGTGAGTATGAGAGAGGGGGTGGGAGGGAGAGACAGACATGGACAGAGAGAGAGATAGAGACATAGAGAGAGAGAGACCGACCGTCAGACCGACCGACAGAGAGAGAAAGACGAAAGATGTGCCTTTGTTATGTTAAAAAAAAACATGTGGCTCGCAATAATAATGCAATGCAAGCGCACTCCTTCACATTTTGGCAGCGATTTTCTACAACTCATTGATTTCAATGGGTGTAGAATACAGCCAAAATGGCAAAAACAATTGACATGCTGCTTCTTTGAACGCATGGTTTTTGCCACAAAATATGCAAATTAAACGCAGTGTTTAGAAACGCAAAGTGCGGTCTGAAAATCTCCATTTTCCATTGACTTTGCTGGAAAATCAAAACGCATGTCTTTTGGCATGAAAAAGTTGCTTCTCAAAACGGACCTAAAAAGCAGCTGAAACGCAGGTGGAAACGCAAAGTGCGGTCACAGCCTTAGAGCAGCTTCTTTGAGGGCTCCTTCCAATATGACTGACAGACAAAATGAGAGTCTTGATTAATCAGACCCTAAGAGTCCGCATGAATATGGTCAGCATATGACCGGAACATGTCAGTTACAAGACCACCCACGCTCATACGAATCATACAGTCACAATCTAGCATTCAATAGTCAAAACACTGACTGTAGACTTTTCTTCTGACATCAGACAATCCCTTTAACGCAGCTATGTGCCATGTCAAGAGTTAGCAGCAATGAATGATGCACTGCGGACTTCTTTTGTACTCTGGACCATTAAAAACACACCTGGAGTAGCCATCCACACTTTACTATCTGTCACTCAGTAGGTAAATTTGGATTTGGCATTTGTCTTAAGAACTCTTTCTGCTCAAGTACACAGTCCAAGTAGAGGAGCTATAATTCTCAAGGCCTGTTCTTTTTGTTCCAATGAAGGAAATAATGTTACAACATAGAATGGCATTTCAGAGAATTCTATGTTTCAAACTTTGTGCATATGTTTTCCTTTGCAATGTGTTACAGCTATCATGTTTTATAGCAGGGGTGCACAACCTGAGGCCTTGGGGACACCTGAGGCCCTGTCACTCTGTGTGGCGCCCAACCATCTGGTTACAAAAATGCTTGCTTGTGTGGGGCTGTTTGCATATAGTTTTCATAATACAGAGAAGAGGAGTGGCACAGTCATTTGTGTCCCACATACATTAAGAGAAAGAAGTCACTTGAGCCGTCTTTGTTACACTAAAAAGATGTGAGTATTACAGATGGCTGACTGTAGTTGTGGTCTCTACATTGTAGTTCATAATATATTAGGTTACAATTGGGAGACCCACAGTCATACACAGCGTTCCTCTATCCTAACTGGGGGTAAAAGAGACCCCTGTTATCCCATAGGTGCAGGTTCCACTTTCAGGACTACTAACAGATATTTATTATAATTTAATATCATTTGCTGGTGTAACATGGTTGGTGGTGGTAGTCACAGGTGAGGTACTCTTTCTTTACACCCCACCTTGCTACATGGAATTGTTTGTCCTGGGTGTGTGCAGATATGCTGGGTGTATTTGCAGCCACACTCATCCTGCTTACCGCCACAACTTGGGACAAGTGGAGACCCTTCATTTTAGCCATACGATGGAATTAGCCATACAATGTTAATAAAACAGTCTCTTGTTTACTGGTTATCAAAACTATATACAAAAGTAGCAAGTTGACCACTTGCAATCTTTGTCTGGCAAACATGTCAGACGCACAGACATCATGGTTACAGGCAATGGCACATTACTTATGTAGTGTTACAGTCGCCAAGGGGTGGCAAGTATCCGGGAGTGGACCCACTGGGCCGTACACTGGACTCCCCTGAAGGAGCTAACCAGTAGCCAACCCCTATACAAGAATTATCTGGCGCATCAACAGGGGGCCTAAATGCACGACTGCCAGGAACCAGTGGTGATTGGCTTTTACGGACTGATAAAGTCTCTTAATGTCTGGTGATGGTGCACTCGGATGTGGCAGCACGGAGGTGGTAGCTCAGACGTGGCAGCACGAAGAGGTGCCTCAGACGTGGCTGCATGGAGGTGATGGCTCAGACGTGGCAGCACGGAGGTGATGGCTCAGACGTGGCAGCACGGAGGTAGTAGTAGAGAACAGGCTCTAGAACAAGACACATATTAGGAACACAAGACTGGTGCTAGGACACAAATAGCAGAACTAGACACAGTAGCATAACGGGACCCGAGCACTAGCAACACACTAACTAGTAGGCAATATTGCTCAGGCGCCTCCTGTAAGGGGAGGCGTGTTAAATACCTTAAGGTAATAGGTGGCCTCAGGGATCACTTCCAGGTAATGGGACACCAGACCTTTAAGAAAGGGGTGTGGCTGCATGCACACTACGGGTACTCACTGAAGGTCTGCGCAAGGCTTGGAAGCAGGGAGAGGCTGTGGCAGACCCTGGGGCAGGAGAGGGGAGCATGGAAGCGCCTGGCAGGTAGAGAAAGCGGCAACCCCACCGAGGCTCGGGAACAAAAGTGTGTGGGGGAGCTGCGCTGAGACCAGGACCGGGTGCTACAGGTTGCACTTTATTTCTGGCAAAACAGGTATTTCTGAGAACCTCCATCTTCCTGGTACAGGGCCACTTGTGTCAATGTGTTTCACTGTGACCACTTAGAGCTGTTACCCTATCTGTCGTGTCCTCTTCCAGGCTGATCCTTTCACTCTAGAACAGGGGTGGGGAACCTTTTTACTGCCGGGGGCCATTTGAAAATTTCTACCAACCTTCGTGGCCGCACCAAATTATCAATGTGAAAATTACCCGGCTACATTTGGTCAAACAATTAATTAACTCACCCTTACTGTGGTGGCCAGAGCTGCTTCTATTTGGTGCGGCGGTTAATTTTTGGTGACATTGATCATGTTGCTTCTCACAACTTCTTTTCCAGGATTGTTTCGGTTTGGAGAGCAGTCAACTCTTTCTGATAATAAGATTGGTAAATCATATACATCACATAACAGACTGGGACTGTTGTACATACATCACAGGAGGGGCCGGGGGCATATACATCACATAGAAGACGCTGGAACTGGTGTATATACATTACAGGAAGATGCCCCAGCCCGTCCTTTCATTTGTATGACCCAGCCCCTTATGTGATGTATATGCCCCAGCCCCTCATGTGAAGTATGTACTCCAGACCCACCTGTGATACATACATCACAGGAGACTCTGGGGGCATATAGATCACAGGAGACACTGGGGCATATGCATCACAGGAGTGGCTGAGAGCATATTCATCACAAGAGAGGCTGAGGGCATATACATCACTGGAGGGACTGAGGGCATATACATCACTGGGAGGCATAGATATGGCTTTGGGGCACAGACAGCATTTGGGGGGCACATACATCACTGGAGGAGCACAGACAGCATTGTGGGGGGCACAAACAGCACTGGGGGGGCACAGACAACACTGGGGGGGCACAGACAGCACTGTGGGAACATATACAGCACTGGGGGCACAGACACCACAGGGGGGCACAGACAGCACTGGAGGGGGCACAGACAGCACTGGCGGTGCACAGACAGCACTGGCGGGGCACAGACAGCACTGGGGGCACGAACAACACTGGGGGGCACGCACATCACTGGGGGGCAAGGACAGCACTAGGGGGCATTGGGGGAAACGGACAACACTTGCGGTACACAGATAGAATGGGGAAGCATGGACATGGGGGGGCACAGCATTGGGGGTGGTACATGGCACTGGGGGTGGTACACAGTAATGGGGGGAGTCACACAGCCCTAGGGGAGAGGGACACACAGCCCTAGGGGAGGGGGGCACACAGCACTAAGGGGGAGGCACATTGCCCTGGTGGGGGAGGGGGCACACAACCCTGGTGGGGCGGGCACACGGCACAGGGGGAGCGGGCACATGGCACCTGGGAAGCAGGCACATATCACCATATCACAGTGGGAGCACGCACATTGGGAGCGGGCACACAGCACAGTGGGAGCACGCACATTGGGAGTGGGCACACAGCAAAGTTGGAGCATACACAGAGGGGGCAGGAACGAAACAGTGGGAGCGCACACAGGGAGAACGGGCACACAGCACAGTAGGAGCTCGCACAGTGGGAGCAGGCACACAGCACAGTGGGGGCGCGCACAGCAGAGGGAGTGGGCACACAGCGTTGGAAGCCATGAAACTGCTGCTGTTTTTCTTCTGTGGGACAGGGCGCAGAGCTCTAACCCCACCCCCAAGTAAGTCCTTCGCACACAAGCACTGACCAGCATTCAGTAGTGAACGCTGAATGCGCGTCCTCGCAGCGCACATGGGGATTTAAAGGGCCGGCAGCCAGCAAGATGCTGCTGTCAGCAGATTCCCAGGGGCCGCAGAAAAGGTCATTGGCCTTCGGGCCGGAGGTTCCCCACCCCTGCTCTAGAAAGTCCCCTGTTACTGGCCAACACTAGACTCACATTTTCAAGTTTCTTGTCTTTTCTGTAGAATTCAGGTGATACTGTTCCAAAGCAAAGCTTACTACCCTCTGCAAGTCCAACTTTACTGCACACACGCAATAGGGCTGCACTGCTGAGAGTCCTTTACCTTTCCATCACTTTCTATAACAGGAACTAGTTTCCTGAACATGCCCAGTAATTCCACCATCTCTCTGGCTGGCTATATATTAACCCTGTCACTTACAAACACAGGCAACATAGCAGGGACAAAACATCACACAAAATGCAGTCTTCAGAGAGAGTCCTGGACATCTTCAGCAGACATTTACACTGGAAAGCCCTATAAGTTTTATTGTGGCCTTTGGGAATGATTCAACATGATAATTTGGCCCTTGGACAAAAAAAGGTTGTGCACTACTGTTTTAGAGCATAACATAAAATGACTGTTAACGTCTCTATTTACCATAATTCTATATTCTTGAGCAGTAGACAATGGTCTAGCTGTTAGTACTTGCACATTAGAAACTCACTTGCTGGAACTTGGGGATTTCTTGAGAACCTGAGCATCCCCAGAATAGCATTTCACAGCAGCATTGCTTTCTAAGCTGTTTGCTATTCACTTGTTTCCAGGAATACATACTTGAGTTACTAGTAACGGCTCAGCAAGCTCTGCTCTTTCAGTTTATTTTTCTGCAGTTTATGCTGTTAGTGAATACATTTTTATTATTTGTGAACTCTATAAAATAAAATCGCAAAGTATATGCCACTCACATATAATAAAACCTCATAATTGCCAAGTAACTGTGAAACAGCTATTCCTTTTCTGTATCAGTAAAGTGGAGTTGGTTCTCATCCATAATATATGGTCTGTGCTCTGGTCGCAATACCCGGCTTGACTCATGAGTTTCTGCGAACAGCCTTATAGGTGTACATGAGGCAGTTAGATCAGATCGGGACCCGGCAGTTGGGTATTGTGACCTGTATCAAAGACCTGTGAACCAAGCCTTAAGGCCCCTTTACACACTGAGACTTTCTAGCGATTCTACCAGCGATCCCAACCTGGCCGGGATTGCTACAAAGTCTCTGGTGAGTCGCTGGTGAGCTGTCAAACAGGCAAATCTGGAAAACGACGCAACAGCGATACGGACCTGCAGAACGACCTAGCTAGTCATTGGGGACGTTGTAAAGCAGCTTTTTGAAAGGGAAGTCGCTAACGAAGTCGCTGTAAAGGCCCTTTACACACTGAGACTTTCTAGCAATCATGCTGCACAGCGGGAAACAAAGGACCAAAGAATGGTCCTGAGAGATGTGTAGTGATCAGCAACTTCACAGCAGGGGCCATGTCGCTGATGTGTTTCACACACTGCAATGTCGCTGGGGAGGTCGCTATTACGTCATAAAACCGGTGACGTTACAGCGATGTCGTTTGCAATGTTGCAGTGTGTAACGGGGCCTTTAGGCTTGTCTGTTATTATATAATAAAGATGCAAGATAACATTTAAGTTATATAAGAAACAAAACCTAATAATTGTGAACTCACATAAAACCCTTTAAGTTCCTTTGTCACAAAAAGTTATTAATTAAGCTAAATTTGCGATCAACAAAATTTAACAAGATAGAGAGATAGAGAGGGATAATTGTTATCTCTCACCTGATAGGGTGGATTCTTGAGGCAATTGGTCAAGTTTCTATTGCAGCAGAAACAGATTGCTCTGGGTTTGAGATTGTGGTTCAAAGTAGCAGTGATCATCTTCTTATCCCACATGGTAGCACGGGTTAACTCTTTTCCTTCTTCCTCCCGTACACAGGGTGTTATGGAGTAAGTGACACATCAGTCACCTCAATCACAGCAGAATGATGTTACCTCTGACAGTGACACAATCAGTTGGGGTCAGGGTTCTGCACAAAATGTTCTGATTTTAATATTTTTTTTTTTAAAGGGAATCTATCAGTAAGTTCAACCCCTCTAAACCATGCATGTCTTAGAAGTGGAATAAAATAATACCTTGATATCTGCAATCCGATGTCTTATTCAGAGAAATCTGTGTTTTTCTTATATGCAAATGAGCTGTTAAAGGGATTTTCCAAGTTTGGCATAAAAGTCTACAGTCACTCTGTTGACCACAAAAAAAAAATCCGACCATCTGTGTTTTGTGTACTAAAAAGGTTATATTTTATTTAATTTTTGTCAGGAATGGGGGTAAAACATGTATTTCACGCAGAATATAAGAGACGCATATCCAAATATTGTAAGTAATATGCAGGCAGAGTGTAAATGCATGCATCAAATAGTAAAATAGATACAACTGAGCCTAAAGTCCAAGTGTAATTCGGACCATGTCATAATAAGCATCAGAGTATAACGCTGCACATATAGAAAAGATATTGGTAGAAAAAACATGTGTATATAGAACAATTACCGTAAGTCATAGGCTTACGGTATATGCAACAATAAAGTAAGCAAGTGTATACATGCATGGATCATATTAGTTGAAGAAAATACTCGTGAGCCTGAAGTTTAAATACAGTCAAGAATGTGTCCAGATAGACATCAGTGTATAGGGCTGCATAGGTAAAGAATATGTTAATGAAAAGAGTACATACAGTATATTATAAAAGTGAGTACACCCCTCACATTTTTTAAAATATTTTATATATTTTCATGACAGCCCACTGAAGATATGACACTTTGATACAATGTAGAATAGTCAGTGACAACAACCACTCTCGGTCATCCAGGACATTCCCCATCATTGGTGCTGAAGTGGCCTGTTTTAAATTTGGCAACCGAGTTCTTAACTGTGGAATATGAAGGGCATTGATCCCCCAATGTCTGCGACATATCATCATAAATATCCTTGGCGGACTTTCCTTGCAGAAACAACAATTTTATCACTCCTCTGCTCTCAGTTGCTGTGAATATCGCATTAGACTCTGCCATTTTGTTTCCCGCATGCGTAGAAAACTGTTGCCTTAAGCAACAAACGCAAAATTTTGAAAACATATATTAGACACATAAGGCCATGCACAACCTGTCTCCTCCCTACATCTGTGACCTAGTCTCCCGTTACCTACCTGCACGCAACATCAGATCCTCACAAGATCTCCTTCTCTGCTCCTCTCTTATCTCCTCTTCGCACAATCGCGTACAAGATTTCTCCCGTGCATCCCCCATACTCTGGAACACTCTACCTCAGCACATCAGACTCTCCCCTACCATGGAAAGCTTCAAGAGGAACCTCAAGACCCACCTCTTCCAACAAGCCTACAACCTACAATAGCCCTCAGTCCAGTAGACCACTGCGCAACTAGCTCTGTCATCACCTATTGTACCATCACCCATTCCCTGTAGACTGTGAGCCCTCGCGGGCAGGGTCCTCTCTTCTCCTATACCAGTTTGTTTTGTACTGTTAATGATTGTTGTACGTATACCCTCTTTCACTTGTAAAGAGCCATGGAATAAATGGCGCTATAATAATAAATAATAATAATAATAAGGCTTTCATGTGATGTAACATTCATTACCATAGAAACAAAAAAAAGATCACAAAGCCAAAGACTTATCAGCAGCCCCTCGTAGAAATCGTGAGGTACTAAAATATAACTGGTTCACTTAAAACCAGCTGCTGTTCCAAACATATTCTTTTAAAATAATGCGTACAAATACTAAATTATGTGTATGAGATGTCTATGCATATAAAACATATTCCTGTTGTAAGCATGATCCATTTTATAATGGAATCATTTGTCTTGTAATGCCTGTCCCAATTTGTCAGTGAAATTGCCCGTGGTCAATATTAAATTATGTATAGAGCTCATTTTACATAAACAAATTAACTAACCCTGCGTGATTGTGGTCAAATATACAATACATGTGGAAAGGGTTGATTTTAAAACGCCTGTGGCCTTTATGGGGCTGTAAAAGAATGGGTAATCAAGCAAAGTAATGAAAAGTAACCAATGTAAATCCCAGCTATGAAAGACAACAATAAAGGGGGCTTTACACGCTGCGACATCGCTAATGCGGAGTCGTTGGGGTCACGGAATTTGTGACGCACATCCGGCCGCATTAGCGATGTTGCTGCGTGTGACACCGATAAGCGATTTTGCATCGTTGCAAAATCGCTAATCGGCGACATGGGGGTCCATTCTCAAATATCGTTACTGCAGCAGTAACGAAGTTGTCCCTCGTTCCTGCGGCAGCACACATCGCTGCGTGTGACGCCGCAGGAACGAGGAAGCTCCCCTTACCTGCCTCCCGGCCGCTATGCGGAAGGAAGGAGGTGGGCGGGATGTTACGTCCCGCTCATCTCCGCCCCTCCGCTGCTATTGGGCGGCGGTTCAGTGACGCTTCAGTGAAGTCGCTGTGATGCCGCACGGACCGCCCCCTTAGAAAGGAGGCGGTTCGCCCGTCACAGCGACGTCGCCGGACAGGTAAGTATGTGTGACGGCTGTTGTGCGACACGGGCAGCGATTTGCCCATGTCGCGCAACAGATGGGGGCGGGTACCCACACTAGCGATATTGGGACCGATATCGCAGTGTGTAAAGTAGCCTTAAGGAGAGAATAATTTGGCCCATTCTAAGGTGCCCATGCACCTTACACACCTGTTAGCCAATAGTTGCATGTTGATGGCATAAAGATATTGTCGCACTAAAAATATTGATCACTTATGAGTGGGATAGGTGATGAAGGAATGATTGGTATTCCCGAAACCAGGGTTTGCACAGTTGTCCCCTTAACGACTGCTCCATTCATTCACTTCTTTGCTTTTACATTTGGTACCACAGTTTTTGGTATCGATGGGGATCCAGGCAGTCGGCTCCCAGCAATCATACATTTATCACCTAGCCTATAAATAGATAATACATGCATTTAGTGAGACACTGCCATTACTGGAAATCTGGCATCAGGTTTTTGCTACATTTTCTGAGAGCAGCATAATATAGGAAAAAAGACCCTGATTCTAATGATATATCACTTAGTTTATCTGGAGCAGCAGCTGTGACACAATCAGAGTTCTTAAATCTAGCATGTAGCAAAGCTCAGAAAGCTAACCCCACCCACACCAGGCTCTTTGTATACATTGTCTATTGACAGTGAGCTGCTTATTACAAGAGGGGTGTGTTTGGTGATTTGGCATGAGGCAGACGGTCCCAGCCATGATAATATCAGTGAAAAAACCTTTACTGTATGTAAACAACAGCACACATCTTAATAAATTACACATCGCTAAAAACTGTTTCAGCCCCTATCTCCAGCTGTCTTGAGAATATATAGCAAAAACCTGCTGACAGATTCCCTTGAATGATTGGGTAGCGAACTTCTGAAATGCCCTGCCCGATCAGAGTGTATGAAGAAGCTGTAAGTTTCTGGTATCTCTGTCCTTTCTATGCCCTTCCTGTACTTGTGGCTATGAACAGTGAAGGAAGGAAATAGGAAGATGAAAGATCACAGCCAGGAAAATTCTTAAAAAGAGACACAAGTAACTCACTGGGCTCAAGGAATGAAAAACTAACCCCATCACTGCCCTCCACCAAGAATACTAAAAATAACACCTTCACTGCTCTTGTCTACTAGGGATCCTGACACTTAAGCCCCCTGTCACATTTAACAACTTACCAACGATGCGACCTGATAAGGATCGCTGGTAAGTCGATGGGAGGTCGCTGGTGAGAAGTCACACAGTCAGACCTTACCAACGATGGAGTAACGATGAGCGACCTGTATAACGATGAGCGACCTGTATAGTAGGTCATTGTTATGTGTCAAACACAGCGATGTGTTCTGCCCAGCAGGACATCACCTTTGAAGAAAATGGTCCGGACCTTTCGGCAACGACCGGCGACCTCACAGCAGGGGCCTGACTGCTGGTAGGTGTCACACATAATAAGATCGCTGGCAAGATCGTTACTGCGTCACAGAAACCGTGACGCAGCAACGATCTCGTTAGCGATTTCGTTGTGTGTGACGGGACTTTATTATTATTATTATTATTATTATTATTAGTATTATTATTTATTATTATAGCGCCATCAATTCCATGGCGCTTTACATGTGAAAGAGGTATACATAATAGGGACAAGTACAATAATCATAAACAGTACAAGACACAGACAGGTACAGGAGGAGAGAGGTCCCTGCCCGCAAGGGCTCACAGTCTAACCCCTAAACTGCCTCTTCTCCTCGTCCTACAACACCAGACATATTGACATTGACTCATTTATTGCCGTAAATCAGATACAGTGGAACCTTGGATTACGAGCATAATTGGTTCCGGGAGTGTGCTCTTAAACCAAGTTACTCTTATATCAAAGCAAATTTTCCCATAGGAAATAATTGAAAAGCAGACAATTCGTTCCACAACCCAAAAATATTTTCTGTATTTAGACAAACTTGTTACAGTAATACAAAATAATGTACTGTATTCATATAAAATGATTACTGTACACTAATACAAAACTGTACAGAACAGTAAAAAGCATATAAAACAAATTACATTGCACGTTCACTTACAATAGAACTGTTGGTGTGCGGGAGGTGCACTATAGAGAGAAAATATGATGCATAACTATGACAACCTTTATTCTAGTACAATACACAAAAAAACACACCCCAAATCTATTCTCCCCAAAATAAGGGCATAATTAAGCCAAATGTGGGTTAGAAATACTGCACAGGCAATTAGATTACAATACAAGCAATGTGCTGTACTGGTTAGCAGAAATAAAGTACAATACTGTATCCACAATGGCAAATTCATAGACATGCTATATAGTATATACTGTACTGTCCAATGGTATACAGTATACAGTAAATATGTACAGAAAGTTACCTCCAAAGCGGGTGATGGAGGGGATAGAACTGGAAGTGTACACGGTGAGTATTTGCTCTTATTGCAAAGTATTGCTCTTAAACCAAGTTACACATTTTTAAAAATCTTTGCTTGTCTTGCAAAACGCTCTCAAACCAAGTTACTGTTAATTTAAGGTTCCACTGTAATTATTAGTGTCCTCAGTGTTTATATTTCATTTATTCTGTAAAGTGATGTAGCCCGTTAAAAGTTCCAATTCAGATAACTTCGGAGCCTTTCATCGCAGGTAAAAGTCAGGTCTTGGGAGTATTTATACAATAATATACAAAACTTGTACAATACTTCTAATTGCAGGTGCTGACATATGCCACTAAATAAGCCACTGTATGGAGTAGCGCAGTATACTACACTAATCCTACAATAAATAAAAAAGGACAGGGGCATATACCTCCCCAACGCATGGAAGAAGAGCACTCTTTTGTTATTCATTATATCAATGGGCTGTAAACTTTAACATCCAGTATGTAACTCGGTCTTACCTTATACATATCGTAATGTTCTATCGTGATGTGAACACACTCTTAGTGGAACAAAAGATCAAGTCCCTAACTGGACGGCTTACTTGCTACTAAGGCATAAAAAGCCAACTTGTACTTGAGCCCATGTCAAAAGGGTGACTCAGTAATTGGAAAATGTTCTTGGAAATAAAATATTACAGAAAGTCAATTTTTCCTTATTTTCAAGAAGAGTCTTTGAAGAGAGAAACAGGAAAAGATTATTAACTTTCCAAAAAATGACTGACTTCAATGATAGCCAATCTATGGTAAAGAGGGTATGGTGAATTGAAAATCTATCAGATCATAAGAAATAAACTTTACAAGAAATATGTGGTATACACTCCTCAACATTGAAATTACAAGAAGAAAAAGTTGTGAAATTATGAAAACCACAGGATTAATAGGATATGCAAATGATTAATAAGTGAATCCAAATTTTCAAAACATCTCGATTTATTCAGTATCGATTGTGAGCGACAAGTGCAGATATACAGAAACATACACACCTTGTAATGGTATCCATGAGGTTATTATTGTTCAGCAATGAAATCACAGATTTGGTCAATGGGAGACAGGTCCGGAGACGCTGCAGGCCATGGTAGCACTTTTAGGCCATACAGGCTGCATAAAATAGCACCCACTACTGTGATATGTTCATGTTTTCTCATGAAGGCCTCCTTATGGCATTGCCTACGTGTTCTCTACACTAATCTCTGATCTTTGCATCCAAGATCAATGCGGGACTCATTACTGAAGATGATAGACCTCCCTTCCAGCCTCCATTGCCAATTTGCTCTGTACCATGATAGTGTTTTAGAGAGGTCCCCCGGGGAAGCCATTTCCTGGGTCCTCTTTCCCATAAGATGCTTTTACTATGAGCCAATTTATCTGGTGACTATACACATGGCACTTTATTGCATACAGTTAGGTCCAGAAATATTTGGACAGTGACACAAGTTTTGTTATTTTAGCTGTTTACAAAAACATGTTCAGAAATACAATTATATATATAATATGGGCTGAAAGTGCACACTCCCAGCTGCAATATGAGAGTTTTCACATCCAAATCGGAGAAAGGGTTTAGGAATCATAGCTCTGTAATGCATAGCCTCCTCTTTTTCAAGGGACCAAAAGTAATTGGACAAGGGACTCTAAGGGCTGCAATTAACTCTGAAGGCGTCTCCCTCGTTAACCTGTAATCAATGAAGTAGTTAAAAGGTCTGGGGTTGATTACAGGTGTGTGGTTTTGCATTTGGAAGTTGTTGCTGTGACCAGACAACATGCGGTCTAAGGAACTCTCAATTGAGGTGAAGCAGAACATCCTGAGGCTGAAAAAAAAGAAAAAATCCATCAGAGAGATAGCAGACATGCTTGGAGTAGCAAAATCAACAGTCGGGTACATTCTGAGAAAAAAGGAATTGACTGGTGAGCTTGGGAACTCAAAAAGGCCTGGGCGTCCACGGATGACAACAGTGGTGGATGATCGCCGCATACTTTCTTTGGTGAAGAAGAACCCGTTCATAACACCAACTGAAGTCCAGAACACTCTCAGTGAAGTAGGTGCATCTGTCTCTAAGTCAACAGTAAAGAGAAGACTCCATGAAAGTAAATACAAAGGGTTCACATCTAGATGCAAACCATTCATCAATTCCAAAAATAGACAGGCCAGAGTTAAATTTGCTGAAAAACACCTCATGAAGCCAGCTCAGTTCTGGAAAAGTATTCTATGGACAGATGAGACAAAGATCAACCTGTACCAGAATGATGGGAAGAAAAAAGTTTGGAGAAGAAAGGGAACGGCACATGATCCAAGGCACACCACATCCTCTGTAAAACATGGTGGAGGCAATGTGATGGCATGGGCATGCATGGCTTTCAATGGCACTGGGTCACTTGTGTTTATTGATGACATAACAGCAGACAAGAGTAGCCGGATGAATTCTGAAGTGTACCGGGATATACTTTCAGCCCAGATTCAGCCAAATGCCGCAAAGTTGATCGGACGGCGCTTCATAGTACAGATGGACAATGACCCCAAGCATACAGCCAAAGCTACCCAGGAGTTCATGAGTGCAAAAAAGTGGAACATTCTGCAATGGCCAAGTCAATCACCAGATCTTAACCCAATTGAGCATGCATTTCACTTGCTCAAATCCAGACTTAAGACGGAAAGACCCACAAACAAGCAAGACCTGAAGGCTGCGGCTGTAAAGGCCTGGCAAAGCATTAAGAAGGAGGAAACCCAGCGTTTGGTGATGTCCATGGGTTCCAGACTTAAGGCAGTGATTGCCTCCAAAGGATTCGCAACAAAATATTGAAAATAAAAATATTTTGTTTGGGTTTGGTTTATTTGTCCAATTACTTTTGACCTCCTAAAATGTGGAGTGTTTGTAAAGAAATGTGTACAATTCCTACAATTTCTATCAGATATTTTTGTTCAAACCTTCAAATTAAACGTTACAATCTGCACTTGAATTCTGTTGTAGAGGTTTCATTTCAAATCCAATGTGGTGGCATGCAGAGCCCAACTCGCGAAAATTGTGTCACTGTCCAAATATTTCTGGACCTAACTGTATATCTATTGCTTATTTTCTATTATAAATCCTTTTGATACTGCATTATTTAACCCCTTCCCGACCTTGTGACTCCATTTTTGAGCTTTCATTTTTTCCTCCCTTTCTTCAAAGAGTCATAACTTATTTATTTTTTAATCAATATAGCCATATCAGGACTTGATTTTTTGTAGGATGAGCTGTAGTTTTGAACTATGTCATCCATTTTCCCATATAGTTAAATGGAAAAACAGGAAAAAAATTCCCATTGTGGTGAAATTGCAAAAAAAAGTGCAATTCCACAATTATTATTATTTTTTTTTATTTGTCGTGTTCACTATATGGTAAAACTATCCTGGCAACATGATTCTTCAGGTCAGTATGACTACATAGATACCAAACATGTATAGGTTTGTTTCATTTTAAGTAGTGAAAAAAAAATTCTGAACAAATGAAAAATGTTGTCTTTGACACCATTTTTCATCACCCACAACGTTTTTATTTTTTGGGATCTGTGGCTGTGCGATGGCATATTTTTTGCACCCTAAACTGACGTTCATATTCATACTATTTTTGGGTAGATGCAATGTTTTGATCATGTCCTATTGTATTTTATTAGAATATTGTGGAGGCCTAAAAAAAACTTTGTTGTTTACCAACAAAATTAATTTATTTTATATTTCGATAGATAGACATTTATGAACACAGGGATACCAAATATTTGCATTTTTTAATTGTTTTATTTTTAATGGAGCAAAAGGGGGGATAATTTGAACTTCAGGGGTTTTTTTTATATTTTTTTATATTTTTTAAAACTTTTTTTCAGTTATTATTGTATTTACTAGTCAACTGAAGCGGGCTTTACACGCTACGATTTCGCTACAGCGATCTCGTTGGGGTCACGGATTTTGTGACGCACATCCGGCCGCTGTAGCGATGTCGTAGCATGTGACTCCTAGGAGCGATTTTGGATCGTTGCAAAAACGTCCAAAATCGCTCCTCGTTGACATGGGGGTCCGCTCCCAATTATCGCTGCTGTTACTGAGGCGAAGTTGATCCTCGTCCCTGCGGCAGCGCACATCGCTACGTGTGACGCCGCAGGAACGAGGATCATCTCCTTACCTGCCTCCGGCCACAATGCGGAAGGAAGGAGGTGGGCGGGATGTTACTTCCCGCTCATCTCCGCCCCTCCGCTATCATTGGCGGCCGCTTAGTGACGTTGCTGTGACGCCAAATGGACCGCCCCCTTAGAAAGGAGGCGGTTCGCCGGTCACAGCGACGTCGAAGGCCATGTAAGTATGTGTGACGGGGGTGCGTGATTTTGTGCACGACGGACAGCAATATGCCCATCGCGCACAAATGATGGGGGCGGGTCTCATGCTAGCGATATCGGGCCGGATATCGCAGCATGTAAAGCCACCCTTTGGGACCTATAGCTGCTTGTGCTGTACAGAGCAGTGCATCAACACTGCTCTGTATAGGGGAAATCACGGCTCCTAGCCGGCATTCACAGGAGGTTCGTCACGACAGACACAGGAGTCATCAGCTGATCCCCAGCTGTCATGACAACCCATAGGCTCTCCGATCACCTCACAGGGCAATGGGAGCAGAGAATGACTTGCCCCACTGCCGGAGCGTGTTAAGTACCGCTGTCAGAGATTGATAGTGGGAATTACCTGGATAACAGCAGCAGGCAGATCTCCAATCTACATACACCTGTTAGAGGCACATCGGCTGATCAAAACAAGGAACACGACCTATGATATAAATATACATCATAGGTTGTCAATGGGTTAAGATCAATACATGTGCATTGCACCTTTCTTCTTTACTGGCTACTAATTGATATCACTTTATGGGTATTGTCCATTCATACTTATCTTTGATATCCACCACATTTACATGGCTCTATTGGTTATTATCATAACTGTTACATGTGTTTTATCCAGTTTTTGGCTTAGGAAACAGGTTCTGCTCTAATTTTGCAATTTTAAATGTTTATACTTGTCTTGTTGAGGCTTTTATGTTTGTTACTAAACAAGTATTTACATTGTTTAAATTTAGGAAGTGTAACCAATCTTTTGTACAGTATGTGTCTTTCCTCTATTTTTGAATTTCATTTGTCTTACATGTACTTTGGTTAGCACTCCATTAAAATACAGGTGGTGTCTACTCCATTCTTACTTTTTGGTAGTCCTTTAGAGAGATGGCCTGAGGTCAATAGAACAACTGGAGCTGAACAACTGACTCGTAACCCATTGTCGTGCAAACACCGAGAGATGGTTTTTGTAGACACTAATCAACAGCTTTAGCTTGGTAAGTGACATCTAATTTCATGTGGTGCACAGTTGGTCACTACGCACCCTTCTTCTACTGAAACCATGTGGTGAATGGCATGGTGAGGCCTTCACGAGAATGTCAAACTGGTCAAACCCCAGGGATTATGGTTTGTTATAGTAGGATGCTTGGTAGCTGAACCTTTCTAGTTTTCATTCCAGGTACAAATGTTCTACATGACAATGCCTTTATACCTGTTACTCGTTTTACTGTGAGCAGCCAATGTAGCGCCCCATGGGGCAGGTGGTTAACCTACTCGTCGCTGGGCCATTTCGGGTCGTGTCAGGTGATGTCACGGGGTGGTCTTGCCCGGTTCCGTTGCCCCGAAGCGTACAGTAAATGGTGGGAGAAGCGGGGTATTTAGGAGAGTTTGTCGTGACGCCACTTGTGGATTGCGGCCAGTAGTAGCCGCCGCTGCAGAATTCCTCGCCGGGGCAGGTGCTAAGGCAGTGTCGCTTCCCACAGGCGGAGTGGGACCCAGGTGGATGAAGAGGGATTTAACGGCCGTTGGCACCTAAGCGCTGGATGGCGGCGTCGGTAAGGTTGAGCCAACACAGTCTCTACGGGTTCAGGGTGTAGTTTACTCACAACTTCAGCTGTCAGCCCGGTCACACTGGTCATGCTGTGATTGGCTCAGGTCGATCCCGAATCCGCGGGAGGTCAGAACCGTCAGAACCGCCGGTGCAGTAGTCTGTGGGCCCTTCCTCACTGCGTGTTTAGTGTTGGTCCCTGTGACTTGAAGCACTTAGAGTCCCTTCCGTACTAGGAAGAGTACCGTTCCCTATGCCAGTAGCGTGGATCCCCTTGAGTCTGACCATGATCGAGACCCCGGAATTCTAGGTGCCACTTGGCTCTGGAAACTTGTGTGGTCGGAGAAGCATGGAACTCCTCCGTCAGGCAGAGTCTGGTGATGTAACCTGGAATTACACCACCCTAGGGTGCTGCATCCTGAACAGCGTTGGCCTCGGGAGAACGGACACGGTATCCTCCTCAGGGACTGTTAAACTCCTATGTCCCGCAGGAGCTACCGAGAAAGATGTCCGCTCACTGTCACTCTTGCTGGAGAACTCTCATAAAAACTGTGTGTGTCTCCTGACTCCCCCTGGTGGCCGCACATCCCCCTACCCAGGTCCTAAGCTAGTGGATTAAGGCCCCTATTGTGATGGCATCCTGTAAATGCCACACTATTGGCAACCCCTTTTGTACCCGACCCTAGCCCAGTCCCCAGTGGGGAAGGGGCAACCCATGTGTGTATGTGGTTGTGTATGATGAAACTGGCACCGACTTCCTTTGGATCCATGATCAGCGCCTCACCCTAAGTTGGGTGCAGTACCCTGTGGCGACCTGAGCCTCAGGAGTGTCACACCTCCATGGCCTAAACATGCTACTATGGCCTGCAGCGTTTTCGAACTTGTCTCACATTGAGCAGATCTGGGACATCATTGGTTGGCAATTGCCAGCAGTGGTCAGGAGTTGCCAGCAGTGGATGATGATTTATAAGTTAATATTCTTTGAAGATATAATAGATACCAGTAAAAAGCAAATGTTCCACCATACAAAGCTGCACCATATATAACAATATGCAGCTGTGGTGCAGTATGTTTGTGGTTGAGGTTTGTGTGCAGACACCGAACACTAACTTGAAAAGTTTGCTGTCAACATTTGCATTTTATCTTTGATCCCTCCGAGACCTCATTTACTCTAAGGCAGAACATATGCATTAAATTTTTGCACAGAAACTAAAACGATGGGTCTCAACAGGATGTATCAACAATCTGAAGCCAGCCTTTCAGGCTCCTGGGCAACATAAGAATCCGACAAGATGAATTCATCCTGTTCAATCCTTTTGTTTTCCCTGGAGATAAGAGGCACCATAGGCGTCTGGCAGCAGTTCTTCCTCCTTGACCATTGACAAACAATGCATTTCCAGTTGCTGAATGTATATGTTAATATGGGAATTAGGATTGATGTGAGGCAATTAAGAAATCTAAAGAGTTTAGGAAAAACATGATACCAGAATTTGGTATTAGGAAACCATGGAGATCTTTGTCACAAATATCTTCCATAAAATGTTTCTCTTGGATATTTGAAAACTATTCCTGGAAATCAGGAAGAATTGGCTGTCTCTAACCTTTCCTTTTCAGAAAGCAGAAAGCCATAGCATGAAATCACCACATTCTTGTCAAGAATTTTTTCCATTTTGAGTCATCCCTTTGACATGGTATGGGACACAAAATAAAATCATTCTTTAAGGGGTTTTTACTATAGAACTAAGAACTAACAGGCAAGTAGTTTATTTAATAGTAAGTATTAAGTGGAATTTTGACACCAGTGCAGGACAATATCATTTTGGCATGAAGAAAAGTATTGCACCGCTTTAACCTTGGCACCAAGCAATATCTCGATCCCAGACATTTTATAGGAATCCACTTAAGATTATATGTATTTCATGGGTTAAAACATGAGGGTTTATTGCTCTGAGACAATTATGGTGGGAATTTTGATGTTTTTTTTCCCATCTAAATTAAGGAAAGATTTGTCACTGGTTAGCAATGCACATTGATTACGTTATAGCCTTGACCTATGTCAATGCTGTTGTATAGGGGTTCACCTAACTTTCTGCCCAGTCATAATTTGTCATTCTTGGGTAATTTTCATGTGATCCTTGCTAAAATGTATAAAGAGTTGATGGGAATGCTGGGGTTGGTAGATTGAATAAAGCCCTGCTTTCGGCATCCTGCCCCTTCCATCCCTCTTTATTATCTTCCATTGTTATGCAATCTTTATTATTATTTATTGCTATCGTGCGATGCATCGTCGGGGTCACGGTTTTCGTGGCGCAAATCCGGCATCGTTCACGACGTCGTCTCGTGTGACACCTCTGAGCGACGCAGAATCGCTCACAAATCGTGAGTCGAGTACTCGTCGCTAAGTTTTAAAAAATTGTTTATTTAACATGGTGCCGGTTGTTCAGTGTACCTGAGGTAGCACACATTGCTCCGTGTGACACCCCGGGAATAATGAACACAGCTTACTTGCGTCCTGCGGCATCCACTGGCTATGCGGAAGGAAGGAGGTGGGCGGAATGTTTACGTCCTGCTCATCTCCGCCCCTCCACTTCTATTGGCCGGCGGCTGTGTGACGTCGCTGTGACGCCAAACGCCCCTCCCCCTTCAGGAAGAGGATGTTTGCCGCCCACAGCGAGGTCGCTCAGCAGGTAAGTATGTGTGACGGCGGTTTAACGACTTTGTGCGACACGGGCAGTGATTTGCCCGTGACACACAAACGACGGGGGCAGGTACGATCACTCATACAATCGCACGATAGATCGTAACGTGTAAAGCCCGCATTAGGTTATGGGCTGAAGTCAATGGACTTACGTCTACCTTCAACCTTAAAACAATGAAATCAACACACACTATGATGGACTCCACATACAATATGACTCCACAGCCCCCCAAACATTATGATGCTGTCAGTTTCCCATACAGTATGATTCTGCCACTTCCTGTCATAAATACAGTATGATACCCCGACAGTTTCCAGCATTGTATGATACCCCCACTGACCTCAACACACAGTATAGCATCCTCACAGCCAGCTACATAGTATGATGCCCCACAGTATGATGTCCTCAGTCACCCTCACATAGTATCACTTCCCCCTCATACTCTATGAAGCCCGCACACAGTATGATGCCTCAAACAGCTCTATAACACAGTATAATGTTCTCACAGTCCCCACACATGCAGTGGATGAAATAAGAAAGCCATGGAACCCATAGGGTGGAGGGGTGACATGATTAGGGAAGGGAAGGAGTGATGGGATTAATAGGGACAGGAATTGGAGAATTTGTAGGAAGCAGAAGGATGGGATTGGTGGGAATGAGGAGTCCTAGGAGGAAGAGGGGGAATGTATGAAGGAGGATAAGAGAAAAGGTTTGTTCATACCTTTCTTGCAACTTCTCGAGAACTAATCAAGACGGACGGACAGAATGACGGATCTGCAGGATTTGGAGAGAATGATTCGGGCAGCGATAGCGGTGCACAGGCCCCAAGCAGTGCAGTCCCACATCAGGGATGCTGGGGTTACCTTGTCGGCACCATCTCATAGCTCCCCCTCTAGCCACGGGCAGCGATCTAGGCCCTCTCGCAAGTATTCTCTGGGCACAGGGGGGGAGGAGGAGAAGTGAGAGCCCCCCTAGGGACCCTCCGCGGCGGGGCGGGCAAGCTGCATCAGCAGGGGCCTGCTCCGGCCGCTGGGAGGAATCTCCTCCGTGGCCGCAGTGACCGAAAAGAGGGCGTGACCAGCCTAAGGCTGGTTTGGGTCCCTGGGTTGGATTTCAGTGTTCAGCAGCGGTTCCCGACAGCGAGCGTGCCCAGCGCGAGGTAAAGGCCAGCGATACCCCCCGCGGTCAGCGGGGGGGGTCAGGGACTGCAGCTAGCGGGGACACCCATACTAGTGCAGGAGCACGAGTGCTCGGTGATGTGCCAATACAGGAAGCGGTGGTGAGCAGCAGGTCGCCTGTGATTGCTGACATGCGGCTCCGTTCTGCAGTGCAGCTCCCGGCAGCAGCGGTCTCCCCCCGGAGGGGGAGGGCTCAACCTGAGGAGGCTTGTGTCGGCCCCGTGGGGCAGGGGACTGCGGCGGCTCAGGGACGGAGTTGGACCTGTCGGGATATGGTGGACAAGACCCCTTGCGGTCGGCGGAGAGAAGAGGGTAACGTGCCAAAAGAGAGGACGGTCCATGGCAACGGCCCATGGGGCAGGACGACCTGGAGGGGTTTTGCCTTATGGGAAGCGGCGAGCATTGGGAGGCAGCATCCCCGTGGCTCCTCAGAAAAGTGGCTGTAATGTGGGGGTGCCTTGGCTGCAGCTTCTACATCCGGTTTGGAGGAAGACTGTCCCAGTGAAGAGGAGGAAGCCCTGATTTCCGGAGAAGAATCGGATGAGCAGATGGTGGAGGACAGCGCGGTTCCTATTCAGAGGTCTACTTAGTTGCGGTCGGGTGAGAAACCTGTGGACTCAGTGTTATTGGCACCGGTACGCAGCGATAATTGCGGAGGGGGGCATAGTTTGGCCAAGTGTTTCAAAAAAGGGAAAGGAAAAGCTGGGGATAGGGCTGGAAAAAGGGAAGACGCCAGTGAAGGTAGAGGCGATGGTGCCTTTACTAAATAGGTCCCTGGATGCGGAAGCGGCATCCCTTTTGTGGTCTGTTTTTTCCCACGGTTTCTGAATCTCGTCGGTTGTTGGTTCCTCTGTGCTGCCTTGTCGGAATTTACGCTCTGCGAGGGAGCATCCTGAAGTTGTCAGTGAAAAATTGGGAAAAGAAGTAGAATTGGGTAGGATGGGTGGTCCGTTTAAGGTTCTGCCTTGCCCAGCTTTGGTTGTTTTCTCGTTAGGGGTGCTGCCAAAAAAGGAGCCAAATAAATTCAGGCTTATACATCATATGTCCTACCTAGAGGGTTCGTCGGTGAATGACGGCATTCCGCCTGAATTATCGGCGGTGTATTATATATCTCGTTTGACAGGGCTTTGGATTTGGTTAGGGCGGCTGGCCGAGGAGCGTTTATGGCAAAGGATGATGTGGAGGCGACGTTTAGGTTGTTGATGGTGCACCCGGATTGTCAGCATCTGTTGGGTTGTGTGTTATCGGTGCATGACTATGGGTTGTTCTATTTCTTGTTCGTATTTTGAAGCTTTTAGTTTGTTTGTTGAGTGGGCTGTGCGGGACGTGTCTGGGTTGTCGTCTATTCATTATTTGGATGATTTCTTCTGTGTCGGGACGGCAGGCTCAATGATTTGTGCATGTCTGTTCTTTTCGCTACAAAAAGTGGCGGAATGTTTTGGTATCCCTTTGGCGTGGGACAAAACGGAGGGTCCGGCGTCGGTGATGCGATTTTCAGGGATCAAAATTGACTCCATGGTGATGGAATGTAGGCTTCCAATGGAAACGATTTGGGATTTGAGGGCAGGATAGCGGTGGTGAGGTCAGCAAAGAAAGTGCGCCTGAAGGTGGTGCAGTCTTTGTTGGGGAAGCTGAATTTTGCATGCAGAATCATGCTGATGGGGGGTTTGTGAGGCGGTTGGCAATGGCTACAGCGGGCGTGAAGTCACCTGCTCACTTTGTGCATGTTACGAGAGGGGTTAAGGAGGATCTCTTGGTGTGGGACGTGTTTTTGCAGCAATTCAATGGCCGTCCTCTGTGGATGGACAAGGTTGTGCCCAATGGGGTGCAACAGCTGCATACGGATGCAGCTGGGTCAGTGAGTTTTGGTGCATTTTTTTTCCGATTGCGGTGGCGGTCGAGCTGTGGGGTCGGACGTTTTCTGGGCGAAAGGTTTGTTTTCATTGTGTCAATCAGGCGGTGGTACATGCGATCAATAGATTGTTGGCGAAATCTGGCCCTGTAGTCTTTTGTGGCATTTAGTGCTAAAATGTTTGCAGCTGAATGTTCACGTGGTGGCTAAACACGTACCGGGGGTTGAAAACGGGGTGGCTGATGCTTTGTCTCATTTTCAGTTTCACAGGTTCCGGGCTTTAGTGCCGTGGGTGGACAAGGTCGGAGCAGTGTGTCCAGAGAGCTTATGGAGTCTGGTAAGGCTGTAATTGCGGACCTGATTAGAAATTCGGTGGCTGAGATGACTTGGTGCCGTTATGCTAGAGTATGGGCTGAATTGGAAGACTTGGGAGCAATGTTTTAAGAGGGGCAGGAGAATAATTTGGTGGCATTACTGGTTTTTGTGGGTAACGACTTTATGGCTAGTCGTCAGCATCGGCAGTGGCGCATAGGGTGGCGGCTGTGGCTTTTTGGTTGAAGGCAAGGGGCAAGCAGGATGTATTTAAGGATTTCCGGGTGCGGCAGGCCTTGAAGGGGTTTCGGAAGGTTTTGTATTGCTACTATGGCTGGTGGGTTGCTTGTGGTCGCTTTGTGTGTTGGAGTACGAGCGGATTCTTTTTAAGACGGCGCTTGTGTTAGCCTTTTTACGGTGCTTTTCGGATTGGGGAATTGGTTAGTCTGTCTCGGTCAAAAGGGTTGTGGTCTGTTGTTGGAGGATGTGACAGTAGTGAGGGAGAGGGTTGAATGTCGCCTGCGCCATTCTAAGATGGACCAAAGAGGTTGAGGACCGCTGGTGGTGATGTATGCAATTTCGGGGCATGGTTTTTGCCCGGTGCGGGTGGTTGACAAATTTTTGTGTGCCCGGGGGAATGGCCCGGGTCCGCTATTATGTCATGAGGATGGTTCCTTTTTGTTGCAGTGCTGTGGAATAGTTTGCCGTCAGCAGGGGAGCGGCCGGAGGAGTATGGATCGAACTCCTTTAGAATTGGGGCGGCCACTGTGGCTTCTCAGTGGGGGCTTGGGGACGAGGTGGTGAGACGGATTGGAACATAGGAGTCCTCTCGTTTTCGCCTCTATGTTCGGCCTCAGCTGTTATCGCAATGAAGGAAGGAGGGGGCAGTTTATTAGGAAGATGTGGTTGTTGAATTGATTAAGGGAAGTTGGTTGTGTAATTTTGCATGTCATCATGACTCGTTTTTGTTTTGTTTGTAGGGGTGTGTGCCTAATTTGGATATTAGGACACTCGTTCATCTATTGGGGGCCCTGCGGGCCGATGCACGTCCGGACGGTCGGCAACTGGGACTGGATAGGTCGGTGGCGTCGGTCAAATGGATTGGCGTGCATGGAATGGCGTGGAGCAGGGTATTCCTGGAATTTGAGTACTATTGCTCAGTGGACAGGCCTCCTAACATGGTAGTATTGAATGTGGGAGGCAACGATTTAGGAGCTCGGGCATCTCGCGAGTTGATACAGGACATTAAGGTGGATTTGTTGCGCTTACGGAGGGCGTACCCGGGTTTAATTGTGGTATGGTCCAACATTGTGGCGCAGTTGGTATGGAGAGGGGCTCATTCTGTGCATAGGATCAATCATGCCAGGGTGAAGGTGAATATGGTGGTGGCACAATTTGTGATGAGAAATGGGGGTATTTCGGTGCGGCACAGGGATTTCGAGACACCAAGTTGGCAGGTTCGGAGGGGTGACGGGGTGCACCTCAATGACATTAGTTCGGATTTGTGGGCGTTAGGATTGCGTGACGGTGTTGAGCGAGCTTTGGGTGTGTGGTGGGTCAAGGCCACGTAAGGAGTCACGTGCCCAAACCTGTGGCGGCAGGTAGGTCTGGTCCAGAGGCGGTTTGAAGGGAATGGTAACTGGACCGAGAGACACTGTCTTGGTATGGTGGCTCCAGGCTCCGGGATGTTGCAGGCACGGGGTTCTGTAACAGTTTGGGGGTATTAATCCGTGGGTGATTAATACCTCATCTCTGGGTCGGTGTATTGCAGCCAGGGATATTGGGCTAAGAAGTGGTTCCTGGACTAGGCCTACCCAGGGTTATATACTGTTTTATTATTACTGTGTTACCTATTGTTATTTGTTGGGGGCACCCGTTGGACGGCACCCCCTTGTGTTAGAATGTAGATAATAGGTAATAAAGGCTGCTGTGGCCAATTTGAAAAAAGTCGCATGCAGTCCGTGTATTATTAACAGGTGGGGTAACACAGACATCACGACTGGAGAATCCTTCCTCAATGGTCAAGTATTGAACACATAATTTTCTAAGTAAATATCTTTCCAAAGGTGCTACTGATATGAATTTCTCACCAGATGTTTATAGCAACTCACTCATCCAATCCACATAAGCAAAGAACTCTGGATCAACATGTTATACAGGCGTCACACGAGACGATCTATCGTGCCATGCATCATCGGGGTCACGGTTTTTGTGACGTACATCCGGCATCGTTTGCGACGTCGTCCCGTGTGACACCTATGAGCGACGCAAAACGTTTGCAAATCGTGTGCAAATCGTTTATCTGTCACACGTCGCTCATTTTTAAAAAATTGATTATTTTTCTTTGCGCTGGTTGTTCATTGTACCCGGGGTAGCACACATCGCTCTCTGTGACACGCCGGGAACGATGAACACAGCTTACCTGCGTCCCGCAGCACCCGCCGGCTATGCGGAAGGAAGGAGGTGGGCGGGATGTTTACGTCCCGCTCATTGCTGCCCCTCCGCTTCTATTTGCCGGCAGCTGTG
This sequence comes from Anomaloglossus baeobatrachus, assembly GCF_048569485.1. Taxonomy (NCBI): domain Eukaryota; kingdom Metazoa; phylum Chordata; class Amphibia; order Anura; family Aromobatidae; genus Anomaloglossus; species Anomaloglossus baeobatrachus. Next base: position 214,662,007 of record NC_134354.1, read on the forward strand.
TGACGTCGCTGTGACGCCGAACGTCCCACCCCCTTCAGGAAGTGGATGTTCGCCGCCCACAGCGAGGCCGCTCAGCAGGTAAGTATGTGTCACGGCGGTTTAATGACTTTGTGCGACACGGGCAGCGATTTGCCCGTGACGCACAAACGACGGGGGCGGGTACGATCGCTCGTGCGATCGCACAATAGATCATACCGTGTGACGCCAGCATTAGGTTATGGGCTGAAGTTAATGGACTTACGTCTACCTTCAACCTTAAAACAATGAAATCAAACAATTGACGTCCATTTTCACTTTTCACTTGGAAAAAGTATTGAACACATGAAGAAAGAAAGGTGCAAAAATCATGGAAAGTCATGACACCAGCCGTAATCTATCAGTAATTAGAAAGCAATCCTGCAACTTAATGAAAAATAATAAAAAAAGAATGAAAACAGGGATTCCCTTACCGGTATCCCATGCTGGTACTAACCTGACTTCAAACTGGACTGGCAGCACCTACCAATGTGAACAGGTGCGTATCTGTACATGATGCAATATCAAGTCAGGTTAGTACCAGCATGGGATACCGGCAAAGGAACCCGTTTTCATTCTTTTTTTCATTATGTATTGAATGTTACAGGGAGTGATGCTCTGTTTTGCTGGATTTGCACTCTATCCCCCGCCAGTTTCATTAGCCTTTTGTGGTCACATGCTGATCTTGTGTAGGTTTTTAAAGGGAACCTGTCACCACTTTTTTGGCATATAAGCTGCAGCCACCACCACCACTGGGCTCTTATATACAGCATTCTAACATGCTGTATATAAAAGCCCAGGCTGCTGTGAGAACATAAAAAACACTTTATAATACTTACCTAACGATCGCGCGGATGGGCATATGGGCGTCTCCGTTCTCCGGTGTCGGCGCCTCCTCTTTCGGCCATCTTCGTCCTCTTTCTGAAGTCTGTATGCATGATGTGTCTACGTCATACACACTCGTCGGTCCTGCGCAGGCGCACTACAATACTTTGATCTGCCCTGCTCAGGACCTGAATGCCGGCGAGTGTGTATGACGTCAGACCCATCATGCTAAATATTCTAAATACCTCCACAAAAAACTTTCATTAGGTAGAATATTTTTGTGGTTTTGCAGTGTGCGACTGTTTTTTTTTTTCACACACACACACACACACACACACACACTAATATATGTATATATATATATATATATAGTACAGACCAAAAGTTGGACACACCTTCTCATTCAAAGAGTTTTCTTTATTTTTATGACTCTAAAAATTGTAGATTCACATTGAAGACATCAAAATCAAAACTATGAATGAAGACATGTGGAATGAAATACTTAAAAAACTGTGAAACAACTGACAATATGTCTTATATTCTAGGTTCTTCAAAGTAGCCACCTTTTGCTTTGCTTACTGCTTTGCACACTCTTGGCATTCTCTTGATGAGCTTCAAGAGTTAGTCACCGAAAATGGTTTTCGAACAGTCTGGAAGGAGTTCCTAGAGATGCTTAACACTTGTTGGCCCTTTTGCCTTCACTCTGCGGTCCAGCTCACCCCCAAAGCATCTCGATTGGGTTCAGGTCTGGTGATTGTTGAGGCCAGGTCATCTGGCGTAGCACCCCATCACTCTCCTTCTTAGTCAAATAGCCCTTACACAACCTGGAGGTGTGTTTGGGGTCATTGTCCTGTTGAAAAATAAATGATGGTCCAACTAAACGCAAACCAGATGGAATAGCACGCCGCTGCAAGATGCTGTGGTATCCATGCTGGTTTAGCATGCCTTCAATTTTGAATAAATCCCCAACAGTGTTACCAGCAAAGCACCCCCACACCATCACACCTTCTCCTCCATGCTTCACGGTGGGACCCAGGCATGTAGAGTCCATCCGTTCACCTTTTCTACAAAGACATGGTGGTTGGATCCAAAGATCTCAGATTTGGACTCATCAGACCAAAGCACAGATTTCCACTGGTCTAATGCCCATTCCTTGTGTTCTTTAGCCCAAACAAGTCTCTTCTGCTTATTGCCTGTCCTTAGTAGTGGTTTCCTAGCAGCTATTTTACCATGAAGGCCTTCTGCACAAAGTCTCCTCTTAATAGTTGATCTAGAGATGAGAAGGTGTGTCCAAACTTTTGGTCTGTACTGTATATTGTAGGGAATCCGCTCTGGTAGGCGATGGCACAGACCCAGTAAAGAGGCACAACAGGATTTCAATCCAAAAAGTCAGAGTTTTATTCACACTTACTACAAACATAAATGCACAGTATTACTTCAGACGGAAATGCAAAGCAAAAGTCCAGCTTGTCAAACAGCATAGCAAAGGTTCTAGATGTGCCGCTCCATTCAGGTATATCATTCCCACAGAACCTGCTTCAGCTTTCCAGCCCAACCACCCACCATAATGAGAAGTCCTGGCTGCCTATTTATTTCTGTGTTAATCCTGCAGCTGGACACTTTGGCTGTTCTCCCAAAAGACTGGAATTGCAGAGAAAGTACAGGCCAGGTTTGACCTCCTACTCTGCTGCTCACCAGTGAAAAAGGCATTTGCCTAGGTGGAATGTATCTATATATAAACTATACAGTATATCACAAAAGTGAGTACATCCCTCACATTTTGCAAATATGTTATATATTTTCATCACGGGACTACCCTGAAAATATGGTACTTTGATACAATGTAAAGTAGTCAGTGTACAGCTTGTATACCGGTGTAAATTTGGTGTGTCCTCTAAATAAATCAGCACAAAGCCATTAAGGTCCAAACCACTGGCAACAACACTCCTAAGTGAAACTGGCCAAAGTGTGCCCAATGGAGTTCATTAGAATGTCACAGGTTGCTACTGGAGCCTTCTTCCACTCTTCCATGACGAAATCCAGGAGCTGGTGGATGTTACAGACCTTCCATTTGAGGATACCTCTCAGATGCTCAATGGGGTTTAGGTCTGAAGACATGCTTGGCCAGTGCAGCCCCTTAAAGGGAACCAAACATCAGGATTTTGGTATATAAGGTAAAGCCAGTGCAGTACTGAAACTATCAGGCACAGGCTGTACATACCATTAGTAGTGATGAGCGAGTACTAAAAAGCTCGGGTGCTCGAAGCTCGGGCCGAGCCTCCCAAGATACTCGTGTACTCGGCCCGAGCAACGAGCCCAATGTTATCCTATGGGAGACCCGAGTATTTTTGTGAAATGACCTCCCGGCAGCATGGAGAAACCCTAAAAATGGCACAAAAGTCTCAGAAGAGTGCTCAAATGACATGGCAACAGCATGGGGAAGACCCCTTGAAGCATTTATCACTCAAAAGTCACAGCTGTGAACAATTTTGTCCGCGTTTTACGCCATTTTTACGGACTCACCAGAAAACCTTCCAAAATGACCCCAAAATGATTTTTCATGGCAGAAATGTTAAGGGCACATACCCAATAGTGAGATAGAGCTGGTGTATGTTACTTTTTGAGATTAATACATGAAAGATTTTACGTGAAAACATTGTGTGGCACTCCGATGTCCCTGAGAAGAGACGTACATGAAGGCCTCTTGAGTCTAATGTGCCCATTTTGAGGAAGTGAGTCTTTGTAGTATTTTCCTTTGCCAGGGCAGTCCAAAATTGTGAGGTTCACCAATGTCCCTGGATAGAGACGTGCATGATGGCCTGTAAACCTGAAGTGCCCATTGTAAGGAAGTGGGTCTATTTTAGTATAGCCCTTTGCCAGGGCAGCCAAAAATTGGGAGGCTCCACATTGTCCCTGGATAGAGACGTGCATGATGGCCTGTAAACCTGAAGTGCCCATTGTAAGGAAGTGGGTCTATTTCAGTATAGCCCTTTGCCAGGGCAGCCAAAAATTGGGAGGCTCCACATTGTCCCTGGATAGAGACGTGCATGATGGCCTGTAAACCTGAAGTGCCCATTGTAAGGAAGTGGGTCTATTTCAGTATAGCCCTTTGCCAGGGCAGCCAAAAATTGGGAGGCTCCACATTGTCCCTGGATAGAGACGTGCATGATGGCCTGTAAACCTGAAGTGCCCATTGTAAGGAAGTGGGTCTATTTCAGTATAGCCCTTTGCCAGGGCAGCCAAAAATTGGGAGGCTCCACATTGTCCCTGGATAGAGACGTGCATGATGGCCTGTAAACCTGAAGTGCCCATTGTAAGGAAGTGGGTCTATTTCAGTATAGCCCTTTGCCAGGGCAGCCAAAAATTGGGAGGCTCCACATTGTCCCTGGATAGAGACGTGCATGATGGCCTGTAAACCTGAAGTGCCCATTGTAAGGAAGTGGGTCTATTTCAGTATAGCCCTTTGCCAGGGCAGCCAAAAATTGGGAGGCTCCACATTGTCCCTGGATAGAGACGTGCATGATGGCCTGTAAACCTGAAGTGCCCATTGTAAGGAAGTGGGTCTATTTCAGTATAGCCCTTTGCCAGGGCAGCCAAAAATTGGGAGGCTCCACATTGTCCCTGGATAGAGACGTGCATGATGGCCTGTAAACCTGAAGTGCCCATTGTAAGGAAGTGGGTCTATTTCAGTATAGCCCTTTGCCAGGGCAGCCAAAAATTGGGAGGCTCCACATTGTCCCTGGATAGAGACGTGCATGATGGCCTGTAAACCTGAAGTGCCCATTGTAAGGAAGTGGGTCTATTTCAGTATAGCCCTTTGCCAGGGCAGCCAAAAATTGGGAGGCTCCACATTGTCCCTGGATAGAGACGTGCATGATGGCCTGTAAACCTGAAGTGCCCATTGTAAGGAAGTGGGTCTATTTCAGTATAGCCCTTTGCCAGGGCAGCCAAAAATTGGGAGGCTCCACATTGTCCCTGGGTAGAGACGTGCATGATGGCCTCAAAACATTAAGTGTCCATTTTAAGGAAGTGGGTCTATTTCAGTATAGCCCTTTGCCAGGGCAGCCAAAAATTGGGAGGCTCCACATTGTCCCTGGATAGAGACGTGCATGATGGCCTGTAAACCTGAAGTGCCCATTGTAAGGAAGTGGGTGTATTTCAGTATAGCCCTTAGGCAGGGCAGCCAAAAATTGGGAGGCTCCACGTTGTCCCTGGGTAGAGACGTGCATGAGGGCCTCAAAACATTGTTCCCATTGCAAAGGAGCGGGTCTCCTGTCGTTGTAATGTCCATTCTGCAAAGAATGGGCGAAAAAATTTACCACTGGGGGTATACCTGAAACAAAGACCTAACTATTGTAACGGTCATCATGATGGCGCATGAGGAGAAGGAGGAGCAGTCCAGCGATTATCCAAAGTCGAGAAGTGTACCCATGGGTGAGTGGAGGTACATGGCAAACTTTAAACTCCGCTCTCATTTGCTGGTGGTGTGGTGAAGTCTGGCCCAATCCAACCCTTGTTCATCTTTATCAGAGTCAGCCTGTCAGCATTTTCAGTTGACAGGCGGGTGCGTTTATCTGTAATGATTCCACCTGCGGCACTAAAAACACGCTCTGACAAAACGCTAGCAGCAGGGCAGGCCAGGACTTCCAAGGCGTAGAGAGCCAATTCATGCCACGTGTCCAGCTTGGATACCCAATAATTGTAAGGCACAGAGGAATGTCGGAGTACAGTTGTTCGATCTGCAAGGTACTCCTTCAGCATCTGGGCAAACTTAGGATTTCTTGTGGCACTACCCCGCACCTCAGGGGCTGTGGTACGTGAGGGGCTGAGAAAACTGTCCCACATCTTAAAGACTGTTCCCCTACCTCTGGCGGATTGGACTTGTGCCTCTCTCGGCTGTACGCCTCGGTTGTCCACTGATTCCTGACCTATGCCGCTAGCGTTTTGTGAGGGGAATGCTTTGCCTACTTCCGTGAGTATGGCCTTCCGAAACTGCTGCATTTTGGTTGACCTCTCCTCCACGGGAATAAGAGACAAAAAGTTCTCCTTGTAGCGTGGGTCTAACAGTGTTACCAACCAGTAATGATTGTCGGCCAAGATGTTCTTAACGCGAGGGTCACGAGACAGGCAGCTTACCATAAAGTCAGCCATGTGCGCCAGACTCTTAACAGCCAGGACTTCAGTAGCCTGACCAACAAGATGACTGAACATGCTGTCCTCCTCCTCCTCCTCCTCCTCCTCCTCCTCATCTACCCTGTCCTCTGGCCAGCCACGCTGAATCGAGGATATGACTGGTGTGCATGTCATATCCTCAATTTGGCCGGAGAGTTGCTCCATGTCTTCATCCTCCTCCTCGTCATAGTCCTCCACTGCACGTTGTGATGAGACGAGGCTGGGCTGTGTGTTATCACCCACACCCACTACTGTTTCTTGCTGCAACTCATCGCGCTCCGCCTGCAATGCATCATGTTTGTTTTTCAGCAGGGACCGTTTTAGAAGGCAGAGTAGCGGTATGGTGACGCTAATAATGGCGTCATCACCACTCACCATCTTGGTGGAGTCCTCAAAGTTTTGGAGGATGGTACATAGGTCTGACATCCATCTCCACTCCTCAGGTGTTATGTGTGGAGTTTGACCCATTTCCCGACGGCTTAGGTGATGCAGGTACTCAACAACTGCCCTCTTCTGCTCACATATCCTGACCAACATGTGCAGAGTTGAATTCCAACGCGTGGGGACATCACACACCAGTCTGTGAGCCGGAAGATGCAAACGGCGCTGAAAGCCGGCAAGGCCGGCTGAAGCAGTAGGTGACTTTCGAAAATGTGCAGACAGGCGGCGAACTTTTACCAGCAGATCAGACAGCTCTGGGTATGACTTTATAAACCGCTGAACCACGAGGTTGAGCACATGGGCCACGCATGGAACATGTGTCAGCTGGCCTCGCCTCAAAGCCGCCACCAGGTTCCGGCCATTGTCACAAACGACCTTTCCTGGCTTTAGGTTCAGAGGTGTGAGCCAGTGATCTGCCTGCTGTTTCAGAGCTGTCCACAGCTCTTCTGCATTGTGGGGTTTGTCACCTATGCAGATTAGCTTCAGCACAGCCTGTTGCCGCTTCGCCGAGGCAGTGCTGCAGTGCTTCCAGCTTGTGACTGGTGTGGAGGGCACAGTGGATGAGGATGCGCAGGAGGAGGAGGAGGCTGAAGAGCATGACATTCCGGAGCTGTAGAGTGTGGGTGAAACACTGACTGAGGTAGGGCCTGCAAACCTTGGTGTGGGAAGGACGTGTTCCGTCCCTCGCTCAGACTGGGTCCCAGCTTCCACAATATTAACCCAGTGTGCCGTCAACGAGATGTAGCGGCCTTGCCCACAAGCACTTGTCCACGTGTCTGTGGTTAGGTGGACCTTGGGTGAAACAGCGTTGTTCAGGGCACGTGTGATGTTTTGTGACACGTGGTTATGCAACGCGGGGACGGCACACCGGGAGAAATAGTGGCGGCTGGGGACCGAGTAACGTGGGACAGCTGCCGCCATCAGGTCACGGAATGCTTCTGTCTCCACCAGCCTAAAAGGCAACATTTCCAGCGCAAGCAGTCGCGAAATGTTAGCATTTAGAACTGTGGCATGTGGGGTGTTGGCAGTGTATTTGCGCCTGCGTTCAAAGGTTTGCTGAATGGATAACTGAACGCTGCGCTGGGACAAGGACGTGCTTGATGATGGTGTTCTTTCTGCGTAGGCAACTGCAGGTGCAGGAGTGGAGGAGGCTTGTTCGCAGGCAGCATGGACAGAGGATTGGCTCGCATGCACAACCAGCGAAGACGTAGCAGTGACATCAGCAAGCACTGCTCCTCGACTCTGTTGTACTTCCCACAAAGTCGGGTGCTTGGCTGACATGTGCCTGATCATGCTGGTGGTGGTCAGGCTGCTAGTTTTGGTACCCCTGCTGATGCTGGCACGGCAGGTGTTGCAAATGGCCTTTTTTGAATCATCTGGATCCAACTTAAAAAACTGCCAGACTCGTGAAGACCTAACATTTGTACAGGCACCTTGTGTCGTCGTGTTGTTCCGGGGAACGGTTGCCTGACTTCTGCCTGGGGCCACCACCCTGCTTCTTACTGCCTGTTGTGATGCTACGCCTCCCTCCCCCTGTGCACTGCTGTCCTCGCTCTGCATATCCTCCTGCCAGGTTGGGTCAGTTACTGGATCATCCACCACGTCGTCTTCCTCTTCCGCACCCTGCTCCTCCTCCTGACTTGCTGACAATTGTGTCTCATCATCGTCCACCACTTGTTGAGACACGTTGCCAACTTCGTGAGAACGTGGCTGCTCAAATATTTGGCCATCTGTACAGACGATCTCCTCATGACCCACTTCAATATGAGCTGGCGAGAGGCCAGAATGTGTGAATGGAAACGTGAACAGCTCTTCCGAGTGTCCAAGTGTGGGATCATTAATGTCCGAGGAGGACGTGTACTCAGCCTGGTGGTAGGAAGGAGGATCAGGTTCAGAAATGTGCGGTGCAGTATCACGGCTACTGACACTTGACCGTGTGGAAGACAGAGTGTTTGTGGTGGTGCCAATCTGACTGGAAGCATTATCCGCTATCCAACTAACAACCTGTTGACACTGGTCTTGGTTCAAGAGCGGTGTACTGCTGCGGTCCCCAAGAATTTGGGACAGGACGTGCGAGCGACTAGATGTGGCCCTTTGTTGTGGCGAAATTAGAGCTTGCCCACGACCTCGGCCTCTGCCTGCACCACCATCACGTCCACTTCCTTGTTCCTTGCCAATGCCCTTGCGCATTTTGCAATGCTGTGCACTGCTGACGTGTATATTCACTACTTGTGCGTTATATCAAAGTTTCTGGAAATTGCACACAAGTGCACCTGTACGCTGCCACCGACAGGCACACACGTGCGGTTTTTAAATGCAAGCACGGACGCACTAAGAACCTAACACAGGTTTTAGGAGCAAAAATTAAGAACTCTGACACTATCAGCCACTGCTGACTGACGTGTATTATACACTACACTTGTGCGTTATATAATAGTTTGGTAAACGCACACCAGTGCACCTGTACGCTGCCACCAACAGGCACACACGTGCGGTTTTAAAAACCAAGCACGGACGCAATAATAACCTAACACAGGTTTTAGGAGCAAAAATTAAGAACTCTGACACTATCAGCCACTGCTGACTGACGTGTATTATACACTACACTTGTGCGTTATATAATAGTTTGGTAAACGCACACCAGTGCACCTGTACGCTGCCACCAACAGGCACACACGTGCGGTTTTAAAAACCAAGCACGGACGCAATAATAACCTAACACAGGTTTTAGGAGCAAAAATTAAGAACTCTGACACTATCAGCCACTGCTGACTGACGTGTATTATACACTACACTTGTGCGTTATATAATAGTTTGGTAAACGCACACCAGTGCACCTGTACGCTGCCACCAACAGGCACACACGTGCGGTTTTAAAAACCAAGCACGGACGCAATAATAACCTAACACAGGTTTTAGGAGCAAAAATTAAGAACTCTGACACTATCAGCCACTGCTGACTGACGTGTATTATACACTACACTTGTGCGTTATATAATAGTTTGGTAAAAACGCACACCAGTGCACCTGTACGCTGCCACCAACAGGCACACACGTGCGGTTTTAAAAACCAAGCACGGACGCACTAAGAACCTAACACAGGTTTTAGGAGCAAAAATTAAGAACTCTGACACTATCAGCCACTGCTGACTGACGTGTATTATACACTACACTTGTGCGTTATATAATAGTTTGGTAAACGCACACCAGTGCACCTGTACGCTGCCACCAACAGGCACACACGTGCGGTTTTAAAAACCAAGCACGGACGCAATAATAACCTAACACAGGTTTTAGGAGCAAAAATTAAGAACTCTGACACTATCAGCCACTGCTGACTGACGTGTATTATACACTACACTTGTGCGTTATATAATAGTTTGGTAAACGCACACCAGTGCACCTGTACGCTGCCACCAACAGGCACACACGTGCGGTTTTAAAAACCAAGCACGGACGCAATAATAACCTAACACAGGTTTTAGGAGCAAAAATTAAGAACTCTGACACTATCAGCCACTGCTGACTGACGTGTATTATACACTACACTTGTGCGTTATATAATAGTTTGGTAAACGCACACCAGTGCACCTGTACGCTGCCACCAACAGGCACACACGTGCGGTTTTAAAAACCAAGCACGGACGCAATAATAACCTAACACAGGTTTTAGGAGCAAAAATTAAGAACTCTGACACTATCAGCCACTGCTGACTGACGTGTATTATACACTACACTTGTGCGTTATATAATAGTTTGGTAAACGCACACCAGTGCACCTGTACGCTGCCACCAACAGGCACACACGTGCGGTTTTAAAAACCAAGCACGGACGCAATAATAACCTAACACAGGTTTTAGGAGCAAAAATTAAGAACTCTGACACTATCAGCCACTGCTGACTGACGTGTATTATACACTACACTTGTGCGTTATATAATAGTTTGGTAAACGCACACCAGTGCACCTGTACGCTGCCACCAACAGGCACACACGTGCGGTTTTAAAAACCAAGCACGGACGCAATAATAACCTAACACAGGTTTTAGGAGCAAAAATTAAGAACTCTGACACTATCAGCCACTGCTGACTGACGTGTATTATACACTACACTTGTGCGTTATATAATAGTTTGGTAAACGCACACCAGTGCACCTGTACGCTGCCACCAACAGGCACACACGTGCGGTTTTAAAAACCAAGCACGGACGCAATAATAACCTAACACAGGTTTTAGGAGCAAAAATTAAGAACTCTGACACTATCAGCCACTGCTGACTGACGTGTATTATACACTACACTTGTGCGTTATATAATAGTTTGGTAAACGCACACCAGTGCACCTGTACGCTGCCACCAACAGGCACACACGTGCGGTTTTAAAAACCAAGCACGGACGCAATAATAACCTAACACAGGTTTTAGGAGCAAAAATTAAGAACTCTGACACTATCAGCCACTGCTGACTGACGTGTATTATACACTACACTTGTGCGTTATATAATAGTTTGGTAAACGCACACCAGTGCACCTGTACGCTGCCACCAACAGGCACACACGTGCGGTTTTAAAAACCAAGCACGGACGCAATAATAACCTAACACAGGTTTTAGGAGCAAAAATTAAGAACTCTGACACTATCAGCCACTGCTGACTGACGTGTATTATACACTACACTTGTGCGTTATATAATAGTTTGGTAAACGCACACCAGTGCACCTGTACGCTGCCACCAACAGGCACACACGTGCGGTTTTAAAAACCAAGCACGGACGCAATAATAACCTAACACAGGTTTTAGGAGCAAAAATTAAGAACTCTGACACTATCAGCCACTGCTGACTGACGTGTATTATACACTACACTTGTGCGTTATATAATAGTTTGGTAAAAACGCACACCAGTGCACCTGTACGCTGCCACCAACAGGCACACACGTGCGGTTTTAAAAACCAAGCACGGACGCACTAAGAACCTAACACAGGTTTTAGGAGCAAAAATTAAGAACTCTGACACTATCAGCCACTGCTGACTGACGTGTATTATACACTACACTTGTGCGTTATATAATAGTTTGGTAAACGCACACCAGTGCACCTGTACGCTGCCACCAACAGGCACACACGTGCGGTTTTAAAAACCAAGCACGGACGCAATAATAACCTAACACAGGTTTTAGGAGCAAAAATTAAGAACTCTGACACTATCAGCCACTGCTGACTGACGTGTATTATACACTACACTTGTGCGTTATATAATAGTTTGGTAAACGCACACCAGTGCACCTGTACGCTGCCACCAACAGGCACACACGTGCGGTTTTAAAAACCAAGCACGGACGCAATAATAACCTAACACAGGTTTTAGGAGCAAAAATTAAGAACTCTGACACTATCAGCCACTGCTGACTGACGTGTATTATACACTACACTTGTGCGTTATATAATAGTTTGGTAAACGCACACCAGTGCACCTGTACGCTGCCACCAACAGGCACACACGTGCGGTTTTAAAAACCAAGCACGGACGCAATAATAACCTAACACAGGTTTTAGGAGCAAAAATTAAGAACTCTGACACTATCAGCCACTGCTGACTGACGTGTATTATACACTACACTTGTGCGTTATATAATAGTTTGGTAAACGCACACCAGTGCACCTGTACGCTGCCACCAACAGGCACACACGTGCGGTTTTAAAAACCAAGCACGGACGCAATAATAACCTAACACAGGTTTTAGGAGCAAAAATTAAGAACTCTGACACTATCAGCCACTGCTGACTGACGTGTATTATACACTACACTTGTGCGTTATATAATAGTTTGGTAAACGCACACCAGTGCACCTGTACGCTGCCACCAACAGGCACACACGTGCGGTTTTAAAAACCAAGCACGGACGCAATAATAACCTAACACAGGTTTTAGGAGCAAAAATTAAGAACTCTGACACTATCAGCCACTGCTGACTGACGTGTATTATACACTACACTTGTGCGTTATATAATAGTTTGGTAAAAACGCACACCAGTGCACCTGTACGCTGCCACCAACAGGCACACACGTGCGGTTTTAAAAACCAAGCACGGACGCACTAAGAACCTAACACAGGTTTTAGGAGCAAAAATTAAGAACTCTGACACTATCAGCCACTGCTGACTGACGTGTATTATACACTACACTTGTGCGTTATATAATAGTTTGGTAAACGCACACCAGTGCACCTGTACGCTGCCACCAACAGGCACACACGTGCGGTTTTAAAAACCAAGCACGGACGCAATAATAACCTAACACAGGTTTTAGGAGCAAAAATTAAGAACTCTGACACTATCAGCCACTGCTGACTGACGTGTATTATACACTACACTTGTGCGTTATATAATAGTTTGGTAAACGCACACCAGTGCACCTGTACGCTGCCACCAACAGGCACACACGTGCGGTTTTAAAAACCAAGCACGGACGCAATAATAACCTAACACAGGTTTTAGGAGCAAAAATTAAGAACTCTGACACTATCAGCCACTGCTGACTGACGTGTATTATACACTACACTTGTGCGTTATATAATAGTTTGGTAAACGCACACCAGTGCACCTGTACGCTGCCACCAACAGGCACACACGTGCGGTTTTAAAAACCAAGCACGGACGCAATAATAACCTAACACAGGTTTTAGGAGCAAAAATTAAGAACTCTGACACTATCAGCCACTGCTGACTGACGTGTATTATACACTACACTTGTGCGTTATATAATAGTTTGGTAAACGCACACCAGTGCACCTGTACGCTGCCACCAACAGGCACACACGTGCGGTTTTAAAAACCAAGCACGGACGCAATAATAACCTAACACAGGTTTTAGGAGCAAAAATTAAGAACTCTGACACTATCAGCCACTGCTGACTGACGTGTATTATACACTACACTTGTGCGTTATATAATAGTTTGGTAAACGCACACCAGTGCACCTGTACGCTGCCACCAACAGGCACACACGTGCGGTTTTAAAAACCAAGCACGGACGCAATAATAACCTAACAGGTTTTTTTGGGGAGCGACAATTACAGTACAGACAAGTCAGACACTATCTGGACTGTTTTACACTGTGTACACCAGCCCCAGATATGAAGGCTGGTATACGGTCACCACTACCCTGCCTGCCTGCCTGCCTGTATACTGCTACAATAGTCCTGACAAGGACTCTTTTGGTCACTAGCCTGTATTCAGACCTGGCTATACCCTGCCTGTATATAGCAACAATAGTCCTGAGAAGGACTCTGCTACTGTACGCCGACCTGGCTATACCCTGCCTGCCTGTATACAACTAGAATAGTCCTGAGAAGGACTTTTGGTCACACTGTTTGCAGCCCTGCAACTGAAAAAGCTATAAAGGGCCGCAAAGCTTTCCCTGAATCAGCGACACTCTCCCTACACTCACTGTCAGAATAGCTGTGAGCAGAGCACAGCGCGCCGGCCTATATAAAGGCTCGGTGACGCTGTGCAGGCCGGCCAATCACTGCAATTCCACAACTAACAGGGCTGTGGCATTGCAGTGGTCTGCCAGCCAATCCCTGCATGAGGGCTGGCTCTCAAAAGAGCGCCAACATGCAGAAATGAAGACCACGAGTAAAGCACGAGTATCGCGAGATTACTCGGTCCCCGCCGAGCAGCCCGAGTACAGTGATACTCGTGCGAGTACCGAGTAGTGACAAGCATGCTCGCTCATCACTAACCATTAGTGCATATCTCCGGCCCCATGTTTTTGAAGCCTGCATACAGTGTTTGGTGTCTGAGAGGGTGGCACATGTGCCTTCACTTCTTCATATCTCGTTGTGACAGCGGGAGTGCGCGCGGTGTCACAACAGGACTGGAGAACAACTGATCTTACCGATTAGGTGCAGCAGACGATATCATAGCAGATGTCTGCTGCAGCTAATCGGTAAGATCAGCTGTGCTCCAGTCCTGTTGTGACCACGGGAGCGCACGCGGTCACAACGAGATCTGAAGAAGCGAGGGCACATGTGCCACCCTCTCAGACACCAAACAATGTATGCGGGCTTCAAAAACATGGCGCCGGAGATAAGCACTATGCGCAGGCACCAACTCCAACGCCGTGTAACTGAAGATTAGAAATTTGCATACAGCCAGAGAGGGGGAGGAACAGGCGGCGGGGGAGGGGGGGGCAGGAATCATGTGCATAACCCGCCCGGATATTATCTGGAGAGGTGCACACGTCAATCAAAAAGTGGCTACATTTTCAAACTCCAGAAACATGGATTTCAAAGCCTAAACATCCGAGCTGCCCACTAATGGTATGTACAGTCTGTGCCTGATAGTGCCAGTAGTGCATTGGCTTTACCTTATATACTAAAATCCTGTTGTTTGGTTCCCTTTAACCCTCAGTTTCTTTACCAAGGCAGTGGTCATCCTGGAGGTTTGTTTCAGGTTGTTATCATGTTGGAATACTGCCCTGCGGCAAGGTTACTGATGGGAGGAGATCATGCTCTGTTTCAGTATGTCACAGTGTATATTGGCATTCATGCTTTCATTCAATGAACTGTAGCTCCCCACAGACGACAGCACTCATGCAGCCCCAAACCATGACCATAGCACTCTCACCGTCATGCTTGACTGTAGGCAAGACACAGTTATCTTTTTCCTCCTCAAATGGTTGCCACCACATACGCTTGACAACATCTGAAACAAATAAATTTATCTTGGTATCATCGGACCACAGGACAAGTTTGCTTCAGTAATCCATTTCCTTAAGGCCCTGTCACACACAGAGATAAATCTGCGGCAGATCTGTGGTTGCAGTGAAATTGTGGACAATCAGTGCCAGGTTTGTGGCTTTGTACAAATGGAACAATATGTACATGATTTCACTGCAACCACAGATCTGCCAAAGATTTATCTGTGTGTGTGACGGGGCCTTTAGTCTGCTTGTCTTCAGAAAACCGTTTGCAGGCTTTCTTGTGTATCATCTTTAGAACAGGTTTCCTTCTGGGATGACAGCCATGCAGACCACTTTGATGCAGTGTGCGGTATATGGTCTGAGCATTGACAGGCTGTCCTCCCACCTCTTTAACTTCTGCAACAATGCCGGTAGCAGTCATATGTCAATTTTGAATAGAAAACCTCTGGAAATGACGCTGAGCAAGAGAATTCAACTTCGTTGGTCAACCATGGCGAGGCCTGTTCGAAGCGGAACCTGTCTTGTTAAACCGCTGTATGTTTTTGGCCACCATGCTGCAGCTCAGTTACAGGATGTTGGCAATCTTCAAATAGCTTAGGACATCTATATGTAGAGTGACAGTTCTATTTTCAGATCCTCAGTGAATTTTTTTCCATGGAGGTGCCATGTAGATTTTCCAGGGACCAATATGAGAAAGTGTGTGAGCGATAACACTAAACTTAACACACCTGCTCTCCATTTACACCTGAGACCTTGTAATACTAATGAGTCACATGACACTGAGGAGGGAAAATGACTAAGTGGGCACAATTTGGGCATTTTCACCTAGGGGTGTACTCACGTTTGTTGCCAGCGGTTTACACATTAATGGATCTGTGTTAAGTTATTTAGATGACATACCAAATTTGCACTCTTATAGAAACTGGACACTGCCTACTTTACA
The DNA here is from genome assembly GCF_048569485.1 of Anomaloglossus baeobatrachus. Classification (NCBI taxonomy): domain Eukaryota; kingdom Metazoa; phylum Chordata; class Amphibia; order Anura; family Aromobatidae; genus Anomaloglossus; species Anomaloglossus baeobatrachus. The sequence continues at coordinate 214,678,109 of NC_134354.1, forward strand.
TTGTATCCAAGTGTCATAACCACAGAACCATGAAAAGATATAATAAAATATTTACAAAAATGTGAGGTACACTCACTTTTGTGATATACTGTATAGAAAACTGCTCACCTAACCCAGTTCCTTCAGTGCGCTGCTCTGTTCTATGCATTGTGAGGACTGAGGTTCCGAACAGCAGACACAATCTACTGACATTATTACACGTGCTGCACTGAGACTCAAGCTCCCGTCACATTTAACGACTTACCAGCGATCCCGAAAACGATGCGACCTGATAAGGATCGCTGGTAACTCGCTGGGAGGTCGCTGGTGAGATGTCACACAGTCAGATCTTACCAACGATGCAGTAACGATCAGCAACCTGTATAATGACCTCGGCGGACATTGGGACTGTGTTAGGAGTTCGTTGGTAGGCGTCAAACACAGCGATGTGTCCTGCCCAGCAGAACATCGCCTTTGAAGAAAATGGTCCCAACCATGCAGCAACGACTAGCGATCCCACAGCAGGGGCCTGATTGCTGGTAGGTGTCACACATAACGAGATTGTTGCTGCGTCACAGAAACGGTGACACAGCAACGATCTCGTTAGCGATCTCGTTGTGTGTGATGGGGCCTTCAGATGTTCATCCTTCCCCACCAGTGTATTCAAAGGAATCTGCAACCTGTGGATCCAGATATCTTTCAAATTGAGATGCCAGGTGGGGGCTACCGGGTGGTTCAGTTCTTAACTGTTTCCATCCCTTAGGCTGCTCTGGGCCGCGGGCTTCAGCACACCTTAGTAGCCAATCCTCACCCATAATTGCCCCTGGACACTGGAATACCGTATTCTCCTTTTCAATTGAATACCTAGACACGTTACCGACCAGACATATAAGGTTTCTCTCAATGTCCTTCTATTAAAATTAGCCGAGTGCTTCTAGTTGCCAAATCATGTGGCCAATTGTTTGCACCAGCAATATTGGGGAATCCTGCCATCGTACGCGCCACATGATGACACTATTCACATCAACTGAATTCAACAGCGAAATAAACATGACATTTTGCCAAGTCTGTTGTTCGGTAGTTGATTAGACTCTTCACTTTTTTGTCTGTCCATTGACCTTTATCTCCAGAGACGGTATAATTCTTAAAACATTTGTCTCTAAAAAATGCCTGTTTTTTTAATTATTGACCAAATGATCAGCTAACAATAGTTATTTAATGTGTGTCCTTTTTATATATCTCCCAAGTGAGCTATTTATTGGTGTCTCTTTTGTCTCAAGTTACACCTCTATCCTGTCTCAAATAATGCCGGCTCAGGTCATTACACCATTGCTTTTCTATGACAGAGGTATGTGATAAATTTACCACATTCTTTGGTTGGGAAAGTTAGCAGAAAAGCATCCACGGAGAAAATAAAACCCTCACTCTCTGGAAACTACATTATGAGGGGAAGACAATGGGTGGTCTCTGCAAACATAGCGAGGAAGATTGAATGCGGGATCATGAAGGTCAGCATTCACAAATTAATGGTATTACACCGTACCAGCTCTCCGTTTATTCATTTCTGTAACACAAAGGACGTGTTTTCTTTCTTTTACTGTCTGGCGCGTTCTTTTAATAGAATGACCCCATTTTTATTGATGTTTGGACCTTTTTTTCTTATTGTAAATTAGTACCGGTAGTTATTTAGTTTTAAAATAAATGGTTGTAAAATTTGAAAATATAATACTAAACAAACAAGCACAGAAATTAAAAGGGTTGTCTGCTTTCATAAAATCTTCATTCACAGTCTGTTTTAAATTAAATAAGCCGTACATTACTCACCTCCCCCGGTTCCAGGTGGTGCTGTCGATGTCTAGTATTGGTTGAGGCGCTGACGTCGCGTTTATAGCACAGCAGCCAATCAGTGAGCTTAGTGATTCGGGGTCGGAATTCCATCTACAGGGGCGCAGCCACTGAGCCCAATCATAACCTACAGTCGTTGTGACTTCAGCGGTGCAGCCAAAACCAGACACTGGAAGCAGTGGTGGAGACTCAGTGGTGGACCTGGTGCTGGTAAGTGAAGCATGGTTTGTTTTTCTGAAAGAGGAAATTCATTAAAACTTCCACCTGACTCCATTGTAGATTGTAAGCTCTTACGAGCAGGATTGTTTTTTATTTTTGCTTTAATTACTGTATCGTCTTTACGATAAATAAAGATTTAAATCCTTACATATTCTGTGCTTTCCTAAACAGGGGCTTCTATGCTGTCACTCATGCTAGGGGACCCTAGGCTATCCCTAACCTCAGGGTTACTCCTGATGGTAGAGATGCCTGAGACCCATTCCTGGCTATGCTCCTTACCAGAACTAATCTAATTCCCTCCTTCCACCCGGGAAGGAAGGGGCAGAAGTGACATAGAAACAGAGGTAAAGACAGACAACGGAAAACCAAAACACTGACATACTGCACACACACAGGAATAGACAATGAGAGACTCAGGAGAAAAGAAGAGCAGGAAGGTAGTAACAAAAGGCAACAAGGGTTAAGTCCACAACCAAAATCAGCAACAAGTACCACAATCACTAGATAGTTTGGATCACAACACCTCACCAGACCAGCTTAGATAAACTATAGCTTATGTAATCGGCTTCCCCAATATGTAAAGGAGACTAACAAGCAGACTAGCAGAGATTAACTCTTGCTAACCTGCCTATGAACTACCACTCTGCAGATCGTCTGCCTGTGTAAATCGCAGACATCGAAGAAGTTACCGGGCGGAGTGTCAGAATCAGTAGTCTGAACAGATTACAACACTACCATGAGAGTTGGCGAACTTTGTAAAAATCTTTGTGTGGCAGTGCTGAAGTAGGGTTCTACCATATTAAAAAGAACTTGGGTCTCTATTTCAAATTGCAAAGTATAGTCATTCTGTCTATTCCAGAAATGTGACGTTTCAGATTATGTGAACTTTCTCAAATATCGGATTGCAGAAGCTCATCAGGATACATAAAAGAAAAACAGTGAGTGGCGGTATGTCTGCTCTCCCGAGAATATATACAGAATATCCACTCCCAGGCAATCTCAAGTAAACCTGCCAGCTCCCAGACCCCGGCTAAACCACTACCATGACTTTATATAAGCCTACTGCTTCATTACAAGAAAATCCTTCATTTGCAATATGCTTCTTTCTATAGTCAAGAAGGCAAATGGCACACCCTTAATGGATTGTATGAATTTGTATAGGGAGGCGGCTATTTCTTTTGGAGCCAACCTCTGAACTTCTGTAGATCCATAGTGAATGAAAGGAAGGCACTGCACATCACAAAGCACATGAAGATGCTTGAGGAGGATTTATTCAGAATTTCTTATATCCATGGAGTGCACCTCAGTCAGTCCTGCCTTGGGGAAACCCCCCCAAATCCTAGACGTTTCTAAGTTTTAGACTATTTATCAGAACAGACATATCTGATGAAGGGTATTTACCCAAAACCGTACGCTTTGTCTATACTGACAGTGGTGTAATCTATCGATATGAGATTTTCTGAATAAATGCTAATTAAACCATTCCACGTGCCTTATAGTGAGAAGTTCCTTCCTTCCATTTACTATGCATTATTCTATGTCTGAAAAATAAAGTTATAAAACTCCCATGCACTAGGCCCCTGCAAATATTAGCATGTCAGTGACATTCTGCGTCCCTTGTAATATACTATGGAGCCGAGGAGAGAACAAACAGCTTCATTGTGAATGACCAGTGAGCAGAATGTCGCACGCATTTGCAGTGATTTGCAGAGGCCCAGTGGTGCTCACGTCCTGTTAAAGGGAATCTGTCACCAGGTTTTTACCACCAAATATGAGAGCAGCATAAAATTGGGACAGAGATCCTGATTCCAGTGATGTGTCACTTACTGGGCTGTTTAGTGTAGTTTTGATAAAAATCACTGATTAATCAGCAGGTGATTATCATTAGGAGACTACTTGGTGTACTGCCAGGTAGTCCAGCATATTCATGAGCTCTGTATAACTGCTAGATCTGCAGCAGAAAAAACATTGATTTCATCAAAATGACAGCAAACAGCTCAGTAAGTGACATCGCTGGAATCAGGGTCTCTAATTCTGCTTTCAGATCGGGAATAGAGTTGAGCGGATCGGTTATAATCCGGGTCCGGCGGATCTGGATCGGGTTGCCGCAGAAGTCCGGATCCGATCCGGAATCCGCGTCCATGTAAATTAATGGGGAGGTGGATCCGGGACGAGAGAGAGGGAGAGAGAGGGAGAGAGAGGGAGAGAGAGGGGGAGAGAGAGAGAGAGAGAGAGACAGAGAGAGATAGAGAGAGACAGAGAGAGAGAGATAAAAAAAATAAAAAAACGGATATGTATCGTGCACCCCAAATCCCGGGTACTGTTCGGACTCGGATCGGGCTCTCAAACCGTGCGGATCCGGATTTTGCGGATCCGGGTCCGCTCAGCACTAATCGGGAAGCAAAAGCCTGGTGACAGATTCCCTTTCATTTCTTAGATGTCAGAAGACAGGGAGGAAGGAAGCTGATGGTGATTGGGAGATGGGACTCGAATGAAGACATAATATCTCCAGAAACATGAGTGCCGGCACCACTGGAACGGCAACGGGAGGTGAGTATAAGCTATTTTATTTTAATGGCGCAAAAAATGAGGAATGAGAAGGTGCTGTCCTAAAAATGGACAACCCCTTTAAAATATCTGTATGGACATGGAACATATTTGGCTAATGTTGTACTAATATAATTAATTTTATTTGAAAAAAAAAGTATTTAAAAAAAAAAAAATATATATATATATATGTTTATATATATATATATATATATATATATATATATATATATATATATATATATATATATATATATTTGTTAAATACTTTTTTTCAAATAAAATTCATTTTATTATTTGTATAAAACACAAAAAATCTACACGTATTAGCAACCTGCACAACTTAGTCAGCTGTAAATAATAAAGCAAAGTAAAATGAAGATTTCCTCATCTCAAATGAGCAAATTATAACAGCGTGGAAAAAAGTGTATTGCGTATTAGTAGCATTGGGTTATAGCAAAGTTACAGCTAAATATGAAGGGCAATCAGTATTTTCCAAAAACTTTCCAAGAGCTTTCAATATAGCCAACATTTCCATGTGTACATCCAGTGAATGTCTCTATATGTATAACAGCTGCCTCCCAGCTACTCTGTATTCCTAATTACTTTTATTGTTTTTACTTTTATTGTTTTTCTGGTTTACAAAACCTCACAATGTGCATTCAAATGGTCCCTTTCAGTAGATTGTCATTTGTCTTCACAACATTCGAAGTTTTTTTAGTTTTAAATTTGTCAGGCAAAACAGAGCTAAAAAAAAAGCAAACACACCCCATGACCAAATAATTGCACATCAATGAGCCCTTAAGTGATAGCTCTGCAGCTGCTACAGGGACCCTCCCGGGAGACTTCGCTATTTTATGCTGTTGTTTAGATTCATTCCCTTGGCCCAATGGAATGGAATCTCTTCATGGATAGTATTTATTCCCATCCTTATTATCTAGGATATCGCTAGAATAAATATGTTATCTGTTTTAACAGGTCCTAAAACCATTTACTGCTTTTATGTTGCAATATTTTCTAATTTACTTGAATTTTTCCAATATGAATGATACTTTTGCCATAACCAATCAAAAAAGTCAAATATTTTCCATGAATGTTTTATATTTTTAAGGATTCGTCATGTCTCCTTTTGCTTTAGTAATACAGAACACACAAATATATATATATATATATATATATATATATATATATACACACACACACACACGCTAGCTGTATTACCGGTTGTTGCCCGGCATAGTAACTGTCTCTTTGTCTCTCTCCCAGTCTGTCTGTCTGTCTGTCTGTCTCTGTGTGTGCCTGTGTGTGTGGCTCTGTCTGTGTGTATGTCTCTTTCCCTGTCTGTCTGTGTGTCAGTCTCTACCATGTCTGTCTGTCTGTTTGTGTCTATCTCTCTGTCTGTCTCTGTATTAGTCTCTCTTTTTTCCCCCTCTGTCTCTTTTCCCCTCTGCCTCTTTTCCCCCTCTGTCTCTTTTCCCCCCTCTGTCTATCTCTTTCCCTATCTGCCTGCCTCTGTCTGTCTCTTTGACTGTCTCTGTCTCTTTTCCCCCCTCTGTCTCTTTTCCCCCCTCTGTCTCTTTTCCCCCCTCTGTCTCTTTTCCCTCTCTGTCTCTTTTCCCCCTTTGTCTATCTCTTTCCCTATCTGCCTGCCTCTGTCTGTCTCTTTGACTGTCTCTGTCTCTGACTGTCTCTGTCTCTTTTCACCCCTCTGTCTCTTTCCCCCTCTGTCTCTTTTCCCCCTCTGTCCATCTCTTTCCCTATCTGCCTGCCTCTGTCTGTCTCTTTGACTGTCTCTGTCTCTCTCTGTCTCTTTCCATGTCTGTCAGTCTCTGTCTGTGCTTATGTCTGTCTGTCTCTTTTTGTCTCTCTCTATTCGTCTCCCCACCGACATCTTATTACCTCACACATAAGCTTCTTATACTAATAATTTATTTTGTTCCTATAGCAACCACTCACAGCTCCTTTTAATAAGCTGTAGCTCCTATCTCCATTGACCTTAATAGAGACAGGTGTCTGTGCAAAATTTCGTGATTGTAAATGCGACGGTGCGAATTCCTTTAGCGGACATACATACATACACACACACACACACTCAGCTTTATATATTGTATATATATATATTACACACACACTGTATGGTGGTCAATGTGATTTTATTAACTCTCCTCATTTCATAGAAGCCACTGAAAAAAAGCCCCTGTATGCCTTGATATAAAATTCACAGGTGTACTAATATCTCTTTGAGTGCCCACTTATGACAAAGTGGGGCAATAATACCCATAATTTCCAAGCATGTAAGTGATCTCAGTATGAAGACGTAAATACCATGAGAACAGTGAATTAGTTATGTTGAAAGCTAACATGCCCAAACTTTCTTTTCCAAGAAAGTCTGTAGTTATTGTATGTGACTGCAGACTTGTGAATCCACACATCGCGCAGCATTCGGTGTCAGGATTCTCTGGGATAGCCAGCATAACCGAGCGGTCATGTGACCACAAATATGCCATATGCATACTCCCCATCACATTCTGACTAGATATGGTTGAAAGTAAGCATCTCACATACTTTTGGTCACATGACTGTTTGGTCTCACCACCGCTCCTGGAAAACCCTCACAGCGTGCGCTACACATGATGTGAGAATTCACAAGTCTGCAGTCACATAGAATAACTGCAGACGTTTGTAAGAAACCTAAATAATCCAATTAAATGGTTCTCCAGTGATCAAATATTGATGACCTATCTATAAAATAGACAATTAATATTATATTTGGTGGGGGTTCCAGGTCTAAGGGGTACTTTGCACACTACGACATCGCAGCTGCGATGTCGGTGGGGTAAAATCGAAAGTGACGCACATCCGGCCTCGCTGTCGATATCGTATTGTGTAAATCCTTTTTGATACAATTAACTAGCGCAAAAGCGTTGTAATCGTATCATCGGTGTAGTGTCCGACATTTTCACAATTTCGCTGCAGCGGCAGGTGCGATGTTGTTCCTCGTTCCTGTGGCAGCACACATTGCTGTGTGAGAAGCCGCAGGAGCGAGGAACATCTCCTACCTGCCGGCTATGCGGAAGGAAGGAGGTGGGCGGGATGTTTACATCCCGCTCATCTCTGCCCCTCCGCTTCTATTGGCCGCCTTCCGTGTGACATCGCGGTGACGCCGCACGACCCGCCCCCTTAGGAAGGAGGCGGGTCGCCGGCCAGAGCGACGGTCGCAGGGCAGGTAAGTGCATGTGAAGCTGCCGTAGCAATAATGTTCGCTACGCCAGCTATCACCATGATATCGCATGAGAGGCAAGGGCGGGTACTATCGCACTCGGCATCGCAAGCATCGGCTAGCAATGTCGTAGTGTGCAAAGTACCCCTAAGTCTCCTACTGATTTGTTATTGATGATTTATTCTAAAGACAGGTCATCAAAATCATATGATTGGATAACAATACAGCATAGATTGGACTAAATATTGTATGTTATATTTCTGATTTATACACTGTGAGACGGGGAATATAGCCGGTATAACCCGGTACCTACCTGCACGCAACCTCACATCCTCACAAGATCTCCTTCTCTGCTCCTCTCTTATCTCCTCTTCCCACAATCGCGTACAAGATTTCTCCCGTGCATCCCCCATACTCTGGAATGCTCTACCTCAGTACATCAGACTCTCACCTACCGTGGAAAGCGTCAAGAGGAACCTCAAGACCCACCTCTTCCACCAAGCCTACAACCTACAATAGCCCTCAGTCCAGTAGACCACTGCGCAACCAGCTCTGTCCTCACCTATTGTACCATCACTCATTCCCTGTAGACTGTGAGCCCTCGCGGGCAGGGTCCTCTCTCCTCCTATATCAGTCTGTTTTGTACTGTTAATGATTGTTGTACGTATACCCTCTTACACTTGTAAAGTGCCATGGAATAAATGGCGCTATAATAATAAATAATAATAATAATAATAATATAGCCCAGCTGGGATCTTTGCTTTTTCTAAGCAAATGGCTATGGAGTCACAGATGACAGCGGCAGTCTGGCAGGTTCCACACAGGTACGGCCATGGCTTTGTTTATTGTATACACTTAGCTCTCAGTGTCACACATGCAAAAACAGGAAAATAGATGTCTAAGGCCGTCTGGCCACTAACTAACATCAGTTTGCTAACTACAAAATAAAACCTATACAATATACAAACAGTAACATCTAACTGTGTCGGTTTCTCAGCACAGCAAGCAGAGTTGTGGAGTCTCAGCACCGGCCGTCATGAGCCTGGATTGCTCTCCTCAACAGTCTCCTTGCACTGAATGCCTCCTGATTATTTCACCTGATCCAGTGAGGAATCGAAACCTGGACTGAATGTGAAAAGTTGAGCAACCAGTCCCACTGCCATTCCTAGGCCCGTTTCACACATCCAGCATTTCGCCGGATGCCGGATCCGACATGCATGCAGTACAATACATTCATTTATAGTGGAAGCACGACACCATGCAGACAAATGCGATTGTGCACGAAGCACACAACCGCATGGTGTCGCGCTTCCACTGTAAATGAATGTACTGTACTGCATGCGTGCCGGGTCCTGCATTCGGCGAAACGCCGGATGGGTGAAATGGGCCCTACTGATTTACTCTGGCGAAAACCAGGCCCGAACTACATAAAAAATCAGTACAAGGAGGCATATGAAATGAACCGGGGGGAAACATATCTGTTTTCTAGTACTTCTCTCGGAATCTCACAACACATAGAGTAGACACTAAGGGGTACTTTGCACGCTGCGACATCGCTAGTCGATGATAGCGATGCCGAGCGCGATAGTACCCGTCCCCGTCGCACATGCGATATCTTGTGATAGCTGCTGTAGCGAACATTATTGCTACGGCAGCTTCACACGCGCTTACCTGGTCGGCGACGTCGCTGTGACTGTCGAAGAATCCCTCCTTCAAGGAGGCGGTGCGTTCGGCGTTACAGCGATGACACTGCGACGTCACTAATCGGCCGGCCAATAGAAGCGGAGGGGCGGAGATGAGCGGAGATGATCTTCTCCCTTCCGCATTGCCGGTGGATGGCAGGCGCAGGTAAGGAGATGTTTGTCGCTCCTGCGGCTTCACACACAGCGATGTGTGGAGGTGCAGGATCGACAAACAACATCGTACCTGCGGACGCACCGACATTATGAAAATGAACAACGTGACACAGATCACCGATTTTTGACTGTTTCACGCTCGTTAATCTTCTCTCCTAGGCTTTACAGGTTGCGACGTCGTTACCGGCGCCGGATGAACGTCACTTTCGATTTGACCCCGACGATATCACAGTAGCGATGTCGCAACGTGCAAAGTACCTCTTAAAGTGTAGGGTTTTTAGAATATGGCTTACTGCATGTAGGTTTCTTCTGTCTGGCTTACAATTTGTCCATGGTTTATTGAACTTCATGAACCAATTGCTTAACTTAGTTTGCGTTCATAGGATGTTCCCGTTTTACAATATTATTACATATTACTAGGAAATACCATAACATTATGGTCAGTAGGAGACCAGTCACCGAGGTCTCTATTGACCTGAGGAACAAAGGGACGTCAACATTTCTCCTGCACATCAGTGTGAGTGGAAATATAAAGCTGGGTTCACACTAAGCGACAGCGACAACGACGTCGCTGTTACGTCACCATTTTCGGTGACGTAACAGCGATCTTGTAAGTCGCTGTTATGATCGCTGCTTAGCTGTCAAACACAGCAGAAGCAGCGATCATAACGTCGCTGTGCTACATGTGCAGAGAGCAGGGAGCCGCGCTTAGCGCTGGCTCCTTGCTCTCCTAGGTACAGTACACATCGGGTTAATTAACCTGATGTGTGCTGCAGCTACATGTCACAGTGCAGAGAGCAGGGAGCCGCGCGCACTGCTTAGCGCTGGCTCCTTGCTCTCCTTGCTACAGTATACATCGGGTTAATTACCCGATGTGTACTGCAGCCACATGTGCACAGAGCAGGAGCCGGCACTGGCAGCAAGGGCGGAGGCTGGTAACGAAGGTAAATATCGGGTAACCAGGGAAAGGTCTTCTCTTGGTTACCCGATGTTTACGCTGGTTACAGCTTACCGCAGCTGCCAGTGCCGGCTCCTGCTCACTTCATTTCGTCGCTCTCTCGCTGTCACACACAGCGATGTGTGTGTCACAGCGGGAGAGTGACGACCAAAAAATGAAGCTGGACATTCAGCAACGACCGGCGACCTCACAGCAGGGGCCAGGTCGTTGCTGGATGTCACACACAGCGACAGCGACGGGACGTCGCTGCAACGTCACAGAAAATGGTGACGTAGCAGCGACGTCGTTGTCGCTGTGTGTGACACCAGCTTAATTCTCTCAACAGCTATCTATTTTGGCTCCTCCACACACAGGAGTGCTAGGCTGAGCAATCCAATGTGAGAACCACTGCCTGAAACATCTGTAAGCAGTTTGTATCCCCTCTGCACAAGAAGATTGGGCAATTGATTTCCAAATGCTCCATCCAAAATCTGTTGGGGGACTACTGATGGGACCCAATATACATTTTATCTACAGTATATTGGGCCTATACTTTAGAGGTCAACACTTTTTATCCAGTTAAGGCCCCTACACACATCAGTTATTCCGGTATGTATGACATCCATTTTCATACGTACTGGAGACACGAACATAAATAAACCCATTAAAATCAATGGGCCTGTGCACACATCAGTGTTTTCACAAGGACCTGTGTTCATGTGGCGCACACGTGTATCCGTGTGTTCCGCACGGAGACAAGTCTGTTTTTCTGTGGCGGCACTGATGTCACACAGACCACAAAGTGGTGTGATCAATGTGACACGTACCAAAGAAAATACGTGTCTTTGAAATAAAATTATTTTCCATACTTATCTGTCTCCAGCGCTGCTGTCGTCGCTGATGTCACTTGCTTCAGAGCCCGCTCATTATGCTTATGCATATTCACTGCACCACAGACCTGGAAGCAGCAGCGCCGGAGACCGCAGGAGCATAGACAGGTGAGTAAAAAGTTCCTGATCTCCATGTAGTATCACGTATAGCACACGGAGAACACAAGTGTGCCAAAATCACAGCACACATAGGGCCATACGCACCTTCAACATGTCTGTGAAAAACGTGTGTGTTTTCCATGGACGTATGAAACTAAACCTTCCTGTATCCTCAGTATTTAAACAAAGAAGTGTTATACCAAATACTTAAATCTACTTAATGCCATAAAGCCAAAGGAGAATGGGCACATTAGAAAACAAAGAAGATTGTTTTATCTGAAGACCCCTTAAGGTACCGTCACACTAAGCAACATCGCTAGCAACATCGCTGCTGAGTCACAACTTGCTAGCGATGTTGCTGTGTGTGACATCCAGCAACAACCTGGCCCCTGCTGTAAGGTCGCTGGTTGTTGCTGAACCATTTTTTAGTTGTTGCTCTCCCGCTGTGAAGCACACATCGCTTTGTGTGACAGCGAGAGAGCAACAACTGAATGTGCAGGCAGCAGGAGCCAGCTTCTGCGGACGCTGGTAACCAATGTAAATATCGGGTAACCAAGAAGCCCTTCCCTTGGTTACCCGATATTTACCTTCGTTACCAGCGTCCGCCGCTCTCACGCTGCCAGTGCCGGCTCCCTGCTCCCTGCACACGTAGTTGGAGTACACATCGGGTAATTAACCTGATGTGTACCCTGGCTAGGAGTGCAGGGATCAGGGAGCCGGCACTGGCAGCGTGAGAGCGGCGGACGCTGGTAACGAAGGTAAATATCGGGTAACCAAGGGAAGGGCTTCTTGGTTACCCGATGTTTACCGTGGTTACCAGCGTCCGCAGAAGCCGGCTCCCTGCTGCCTGCACACGTAGCAGAGTAGACATCGGGTAATTAACCCAATGTGTACTGTGGCTAGGTGTGCAGGGAGCCAGCGCTAAGCTGTGGGCACTGGTAACCAAGATAAATATCGGGTTGGTTCACCGATATTTACCTTAGTTACCAAGCGCAGCATGCTTCCACATGTAGCAATGCTCCAGCGATCCCTGCCAGGTCAAGTTTCTGGTGGGATCGCTGGAGCGTCGCTTAGTGTGACATCTCACCAGCAACCTCCTAGCAACTTACCAGCGATCCCTATCAGGTTGTATCGTTGTTGGGATCGCTGGTAAGTTGTTTAGTGTGACTGAGCCTTTAGGCTAAGTTCTCACAGTGCAAAAATACAGTAGATTTTTTTGCTGTATGATCACTTGTGGAAAATCTGCAACAATTTACAATGCCAGCAAAGTCCAACATATTTTAAGAAACATATCTACAGTGCACAGTGATGGGGGATGCTCATCAGAGGTTCATTTGTACTGCGAATGTAGGTGAAAGTTTCACCCTCTACGATTCAAAGTTTGAGAAGTCTTCTCCGTACCTTTTCCACAATGATATTTACAGCGGTATATACCATACCACTGCGGGAACTCTGCTGCTGGAGGTCCGCATCAAATACATTCCTTTGTAGTGTAACCTTAGGTTAAGTTCACACTTCCTTTGTTTTAAATCCGTCAGGTCGCAACGACGGATCCATCGTTTTTTAAATGTCAACTGACGCAATGGATGTGTTATTTCACAGGATTCCATTCACAGGAATCCTGTGAAAAAGCTGATCCGCCACGTCCGTTACATCCGTTGTGCGTCCGTTTTTTGACAGATCCGTCATGATCCATTTGTGTTTGGGACAACCCAATGGGTGTGCCAAACATGCTGGGCATGCTCAGTAGAGCATGACGAAATTCAGCACTGGATTCCGTCGTGTGATGGATTACGGTGGAATCCAGTACCATAGACATCCATTATAGCTTTTGACGGATGGCAACGGACACCTGCGGAGTCCATTTTTTTGCCGCTCCAAAAAACGTTACATTCAGTGTTGCTCCCGCCTGATGGTCAGTCAGTAAACAACTGATCCGTCATGCGGCAGACGCAACACGAGGCCATCCGTCGCAATCCGTTGCTAATAGAAGTCAATGGGTAAAAAACGTAATTCCTCAAGGCGACGGATTGCGACGGAAGCAAATCAATGGAAGTGTGAACTTACCCTTAGCATCTTACTGCTGAAACCTCACTGACTTCACTTCATCATCACATACAAAAAGATAGTGAAATGTGTAACTCTCTCTTAGGCCCCCTTCACACGTCCGTGTCTCCGGTACGTGTTTGGTTTCCTGACGTGCCGGAGACACGGGCACACGTAGACCCATTAAAATCAATGGGTCTGCGCTCATGTGCGTTTTTTGCCATGGACTGTGTGTACATGTGGAGCATATGTGTGCCCGTGTGCTCCACACGTACACATGTCCGTTTTTCTATGGCATCACGGGTATCACACAGTTTGTCCAGGATTCTTGAGGAAATAGTGATGATGCAATTTGTGGGATATAGCTGTGCCTTTGTTCCTCGGTGTTAGACCTTATTTATATGGCCCTTTTTACATCTCTATCCTGAGCGAGGATTTTCAAGCAAAAATTAGGAGTGGAACCTACATACAGAGCGCACACAGTAAATGGTATAAGAGTAGGCCAGTGTTATACAAGGGCATTACAGACACATTTGTTTGCCCCCATTACAGATACAAGCCGCAGCCAGCCCTTGCAACCTGTTTTCTCATTCTCTAAGAGCTCAGTGTGTTATTAAGTTGATTGCCAGGCAAAAGGTCACTGGTTCAAATCGAAAAGCAACCATAAAGAAAATTTCCCAACAAAAGAAAAACAGCATCATCTAGCTCATCAATAGCAGTCTCTCGGACTAGAAAATTGCCAAACTCCATGTGTGAGTGCCATGACAGTTGGAATTATATGAAATGAAGTCTGTCCATCCATTCAAAAACCAAAATGTGGAGGAAAATTATACAGGCACAATATCGGGGTCCACAAGTCAGCTCATTGCAAGGTCAAACAAGGACAAACACTGCCATGGAGGAGGCTCTTGCTTTGTGATTGTCACAATATGACAGCAAGACAATGAGGGATAGGGGCTCCTATGCTGTCCCTCACTCTAGGGGACCCTAGGCTATCCCCATTCTCAGGGTTACTCCTGATGTTGGAGATTCTTGAGTCCTGGCTATGCTCCTGACCAGATTTAATCTGATTCCCCACTCCCACCAGGAAAGGAAAGGGCAGAAGAAGTGAGAAGGAAACACAGATAAAGATAGACAAGGGAAAACCAAAGTTCTGACACACTGCAAACACACAGGAACAAACAATGAGAGACTCAGGAGAAAAGCAAGAGCAGAAATGTAGCAACAAAAGGCAACAAAGGTTAACTCAACAACTGCACTCCGCAACAGGTACCACAATCATGAGATAGTCTGAATCACAAAACCTCACCAGACCAGGTAAGATAAACTATAGCTCGCATAGAAGGAAGGATCTACTGAGCATATACAAGAGGGGAGCAGATGTGATTAGCTCTCCCACAACATGTGATCAAAGAAGACTAACAAGCAGGCTAGAAGAGAATAACTCTTACTAGCCTGGCTATGAACTACCACTCTGCAGGTCACAGACATCGGATAACTTATCAGGCAGAGTGTCAGAATTGAATGATAAAAAAATGGATCCAACTCACACACCAGGGTGTTAAACTAATTTTTCAGTTCTATTTTGAAAAATTCCTTTTAAAATAACTTAATAGTTAGGACGTCTCAGACAACATTGCAAATATAAAGTAGGGGGTAAAAAGAGAACCATACGCGTTTCGAATGAAAAAGTTCTTGAACAAACAACACAAAGCAGGAAGCAACACTAAAGAATTAAGTACAAGGTGGCCATAAAATAACCTAAGGTGTTTAGAGCCGTGTGCAGACTGACCCAATAGACAGAATTGGCTGAAAATTGGTATGTATGCTATTCATGGCATGGGGAAACGGAAGGCATCTTAAAATTATTTTTTATACCAAGCACTTTCCACACTGTGCTGTACGGGAGCCCCATTTGCCAGAAACACTGCATGCACTGCTGTTTACGGCAGGGTTGTTTGTGCCCTGTTCCACGATGGCAATGGCAATGTCCAGTGGCGTAACTAGAGTTTGATGGGCCCCGATGCAAAGTTCAGACCTGGCCCCCCCTCTCCACGTACACCGACACTTGGGGTACGGGATAATGATACTGACACTCGGGCTACGGGATAATGATGCTGATACTTGGCTCTTACCCTCAGAACCTAGGTTTCCCATGATCTGAAATCCCTCTATCACCACCCAGCTTTCCTATGTTATATCCATCTTGTCCTCGGCACCCAGCTTCCCCATTCTCTTCCTTTACATCTTTCCCTCAGCACCCAGCTTTCCCATATCAGAGCATGGGAAAGCTGGGTGGTGAGAAAAGATGTATAGCAGAGCATGGGAAAGATAGGTGCCGAGGGGAAAGAGCCTTTTTCCCTCAGCAAAAATTTTTCCCATGCCATGCTTGTATCTTTGTTCCCCCTTGTATATAGTTCAACAAATACTATAATGGCCCCCACATAGCCTTCCATATAGTATAAAGGGTCCCACATAACCCTTCAAATATTAGAATGCACCTCCATAGTCCTCCATATATTATAATGCATTTCCCATATATTATACTGCACCACATAATCCTCCACATATTATAATACACCCCCATAGTCCTCCATGTATAAAGTAGCCCTCATAGCCCTCCAATTATTATAGTGAATTTCTCATAGTTCTCCATGTATTATAATTCACCCCATAGTTTTCCATATATTTTAATTCACCCCATAGTACTCCATGTACTGCACCACATGGTCCTCAACGTTTTATAATGTATCCCATAGTCCAGGTATAAGGTAGGCTCCATAGTCCTCCATATATTATAATGTAGCCCCCATAGTCCTATATGTATTATAACGCAACCCCGTAAAACTTCATATTGTATTATGCAGCCCCATACTCCTCCATGTATAATGCACCCCTAGTCCATGTACAGTATAAGGTGTCCTTCATGTTGTATAATGCATCCCCATACTCCTTCATGTATAATGCAGCCCCATAGACCTCCATGTATAATGCACCCCCTAGACCGCCATGTATAATACACCCCTATAGTCTATGTATATGGTGTCCTTCATGTTTATTATGCAGCCCCATAGACCTCCATATATAATGCAACCCCCCCAGGCCTCCTTGTATAATGCAGCCTCCTAGACATCCATGTATAATGCAGCACCCCCAGGCCTCCATGTATAACTAGACCTCCATGTATATTGCAGCACCCCCAGGCCTCCATGTATAATAATGCAGCACCCCCAGGCCTCCATGTATAATAATGCAGCCAACCTCCCCAGGCCTCCATGTATAATAATGCCGCCAGCCTCCCCAGGCCTCCATGTATAATAATGATGCCAGCCTCCCCAGGCCTCCATGTATAATAATGCAGCTAGTCTCTCCAGGCCTCCATGTTTAATAATGCAGCCAGCCTACCCAGTCCTCCATGTATAATAATGCAGCCAGCCTCCCCAGGCCTCCATGTATAATAATACAGCCAGTCTCCCCAGGCCTCCATGTATAATAATGCAGCTAGCCTTCCAAGGCCTCCATGTTTAACAATGCAGCCAGCCTACCCAGTCCTCCATGTATAATAATGCAGCCAGCCTCCCCAGGCCTCCATGTATCATAATACAACCAGCCTCCCCAGGCCTCCATGTATAATAACGCAGCCAGCCTCCCCAGGCCTCCATGTATAATAGCACAGCCAGCCTCCCCAGGCCTCCATGTATAATAGCGCAGCCAGCCTCCCCAGAACTCCATGTATAATAATGCAGCCAGCCTCCCCAGGCCTCCATGTATAATAATACAGCCAGTCTCCCCAGGCCTCCATGTATAATAATGCAGCTAGCCTTCCAATTCCTCCATGTTTAACAATGCAGCCAGCCTACCCAGTCCTCCATGTATAATAATGCAGCCAGCCTCCCCAGGCCTCCATGTATCATAATACAACCAGCCTCCCCAGGCCTCCATGTATAATAACGCAGCCAGCCTCCCCAGGCCTCCATGTATAATAGCACAGCCAGCCTCCCCAGGCCTCCATGTATAATAGCGCAGCCAGCCTCCCCAGAACTCCATGTATAATAATGCAGCCAGCCTCCCCAGGCCTTCATGTATAATAATGCAGCCAGCCTCCCCAGGCCTTCATGTATAATAATGCAGCCAGCCTCCCCAGGCCTTCATGTATAATGCAGCCCCCCAGGCCTCTGGCCACCGTGTACTCACTAATTTATATAAAAAAACTTAACGAATACTCAGCTCTCCTCGTTCCCACGCTGCTCCGTCCTCACCTCTGTCCTCGTTCTCCCGCTGATCTGGTCAGCGTCTTCCCGTCCTGTGCTGTGTGCTCTCAGCACAGCAGTCGCACAGGAGTGACATCACCGCGCAGGCACAGGGGGAGAATGATGATACTTACAGTGGCGCCGGCGGCTCGATGCATTATCATTGCTGTGCATGATGACGGGAGAGGGGGCCCCGGTGCCGCCGTCACTGACACTGGGCAGGGAGGCAGCGGGTCATATAGCGGCCGTGTGGTCTGCAACAGAGCAGCGCAGCTCCCCTCTCATAGAAAGGAGCTAGCTGCTGATCTGCAGGGCATCTGCCGGCCCCGGGTTGCAATGGCGATCCCTGCGACCTCGGTAGTTAAGCCCCTGGCAATGTCCTCCACAACCCCTCTGCTTACCGGTCGTCGCCCGTGCCCTGGCTGAATGCTCAATAACTTTTGGACAGCTACGTGTGAAGGTCTTTCAAATGACGAAAAGCTCTCAGTGCAACTGTAGCATTCCTGAAATTCTCATAAAACAACCGCACTAACAGCGCACGATCCGGCAAAGAGACAGGCATCTTGCTGTCTGAGTTGCAAGCCACGCTCACTTTTTCACCTGGTGGGGAGTTTTGGTATACATTTTTTTTCAAGTTGCCTTCTGTTTCCCCATGTCTTGAATAGCATACATACCAATTTTCAGCCAATTCTGTCCACTGGGTCAGTCTGAACACGGCTCCAAACACCTTAGGTTATTTTATGGCCACCTTGTATACTCTTAATTATTGGGATGGAAAACATATGAGGGAATCATAGTGATATAGATCATAAAACACAGGAGCTGCGTGAGAGATACAACACAAACCCTGCAAAAGTCTAAATCATATCTATATATCTAGATCTCAAAAACAAATATACAAATATTGTATGTGGAATAGGTAAAAAAAAAAAATTGATAAGAGTATCAGAATCAGTAGTCTGAAAAGATATGGCCACCATGACAGTCGGCGAAGTTTGTAAAAATCTCTGTGTGACAGTAAGGCTATGTGCGCACGTGTGCGTATTTCATGCAGTTACGCTGCGCTCTGCAGCGCAGCGTAACTGCATGCGTCCTGCGTCCCCTGCGCAATCTATGGAGATTGTGCAGGGGCCGTGCACACGTGGCGTCTTAGAGCGCAGCGCTTCGGCTGCTGCCCGAAGCGCGCGTTCTAAGAAGTGACATGTCACTTCTTCCGTGCGCTTTGCTGTCAGCCCCTGCTCTGTCTATGGCAGGAGCAGCATGCAGAGCGCACGTTCTCTGCCGGCACCATGCGCTTCAGAACGGAGCTTTTCAGCTGCGCTCTGAAGCGCACCTTTTAGGTGCGGTGCAGAGCGCACACGTGTGCACATAGCCTAATAGTGAGATCACAGATTGCATTTTATTACAATGTTGCGGTGCCCTAAAAAAACTTATTTTTTTCCATTACGCATTTTATCGATGCTGGAATTGAACTTTTTTTTTTGCAATTTCACCGCACTTGGAATTTTTTTTTCCATTTTCCAGTTCATGTGGCAGAATAAATGGTGCCAATTAAAAGTACAACTTGTTGCTCAAAAAACAAGCACTTGTATGGCTTTATTGATGGAAAAATAGAAAAAGTTACAGCTCTTTGAAGAAGGGGAGGAAAAAACTAAAAATTGCATGGGGGTGAAGGGACATTGACAACACAGAATGACTGTTTAAACCGAGTACAGGCGCTGTGTGCACAATAACTTGGCCAAATATTAACTCCACCTTTCCATCTGCTTGTTTTCCATCTATCCCCACCCATTTCTAGCTCTATGAAGCCAGAGCTGTCAATCAAAGTGGAGAGGAGGGTGAAGATAGAGGGCAAACAAATAATTAGTCCCACTAGGATGCACAATCACCTATGCTTGGTTTAAATAGTCCCTTTATGAGACAACAACCAGGTTAAGGGTACCTTCACACTTAGCGATGCAGCAGCGATCCGACCAGCGATCTGACCTGGTCAGGATCGCTGCTGCATCGCTACATGGTCGCTGGTGAGCTGTCAAACAGGCAGATCTCACCAGCGACCAGTGAACAGCCTCCAGCCAGCAGCGACGTGCAAGCAACGCTGCGCTTGCACAGAGCCGCCGTCTGGAAGCTGCGGACACTGGTAACTAAGGTAAACATCGGGTATGGTTACCCGATGTTTACATTAGTTACCAGCGCACAGCTGTGTGTGCAGGGAGCAGGGAGCCGCGCACACTGAGCGCTGGCTCCTTGCTCTCCTAGCTACAGTACACATCGGGTTAATTAACCCGATGTGTAATGCAGCTACATGTGCAGAGAGCAGGGAGCCGCGCACACTGCTTAGCGCTGGCTCCTTGCTCTCCTAGCTGCTGTACACATCGGGTTAATTAACCCGATGTGTACAGCAGCTACATGTGCAGAGAGCCGGAGCCGGCAGCACAGGCAGCGTGAGAGCTGCAGAGGCTGGTAACTAAGGTAAATATCGGGTAACCATCTTGGTTACCCGATGTTTATCTTGGTTACAAGCTTACCTCAGCTGCCAGACGCCGGCTCCTGCTCGCTTCATTTGTCGCTCTCTCGCTGTCACACACAGCGATCTGTGTGTCACAGCGGGAGAGCGGCTTTGAAGAAAACGAACCAGGGCTGTGTGTAACGAGCAGCGATCTCGCAGCAGGGGCCAGATCGCTGCTCAGTGTCACACACAGCGAGATCGCTAATGAGGTCACTGCTGCGTCACAAAAAGCGTGACTCAGCAGCGAGCTCGCTGTGTGTGAAGCACCCCTAAAGCATGTTCCACTTTTTGCCTCCAAACCAGTGCTTGTCTCAGAGATTTATAAATACTATAAATTAACAAGCACCCTTAGGGGGATTCAAACCCATGAGCGCAGCATTGGAGGGTCATAGTGCTACCTACCACACCACTAAGCCTGACACGCTGTAAGCCTTCTTTTGCTCAAATACATAAAGAAAACCTGCCTGATAGCTAATGAAAATGATACTATGAAATTTATGTATACAATGTATACACACATATTTGTAAATATAGATATTTTACTTTTTTTTGGGTGTAGTGAATGAAAAAGGGTTCATTTATTTTATGGTTTGCTGGACCAGACTTTTATGGGGTTGACTCGCTCTCCCCTCTCTCCTCTCTCACTCGATCGATAGATGTATATAGATAGATGTATATGTATATGTGTATTTTTTTTTGGTGTATGCACGTGCATATAGTTAGAAAACCCAAGATAATTATAATAATAATAATAATTTTATTCATTTATATAGCGCTATTAATTCCACAGCGCTTTACATACATTGGCAACACTGTCCCCGTTGGAGCTCACAATCTAGAATAATATGGATGTATACCCTTACTGTAACTAAATAAGGGCACAGTGCAAATAAATAACCACAGAGTACTTAGTAAACACTATTTTTGATCAAAAAAGCATAAAGAAATCCCACTGTGACAAGGTGTACCCAAATCGTATACAGTGGAACCTTGGATTAAGAGTAACTTGGTTTGAGAACGTTTTGCAAGACAAGCAAAGCTTTTTAAAAATTTGTAACTTGGTTTAAGAGCAAAGATTTGCAAGAACAGCAAATATTCACCGTGCATACTTCCGGGTCTGTCCTTTCACTGCGCTCTGACCCGATCTGGAAGTAAATTTCTGTACATATGTACTGTTGTACAGTACAGTACAGTATATACTATATAGCATGTCTATCAATTTGCATTTGTGGATACAGTATTGTACTTTCTTTCTGCTGACCAGTACAGCACATTGCTTATCCTGTAATCTGCCTGTGCAGTATTCCTATCCCATTTGTCTTAGTTCTGCCCTTATTTTGGGGTGAATACATTAGGGGTGTGTTTTTTGTGTATTGTACTAGAATAAAGATTATCATATTTATACATCATTTTTTATCTCTATAGTGCACCTCCCACACACTAACAATTCTTTTGTAAGCTAGTGTGCAGTTTAATTTGTTTTATATGCTTTTACTGTACTGTACAGTATTTTGTATTAGTGTACTGTAATAATTTTATATGAATACAGGACATTATATTGTATTACTGTAATAAATTTGTATAAATGCAGTAAATATTTTTGGGTTGTGGAATGAATCGTCTGCATTTTAATTATATCCTATGGGAAAATTTGCTTTGATATAAGAGTAACTTGGTTTAAGAGCACACTCCCGGAACCAATTATGCTCGTAATCCAAGGTTCCACTGTATTTGCATATATGTGTGGCATAATTTTCATTGGTAATCCGGTCCTTTTATTTATTTTAACAAATGAAGAATGTGTTCCTGATCAGACTGTGTGGTGCATTGGGTAGGGCTGTTCTCATCTGTCACTAGGGTCCTGGGTTCAAATCCAACCACTGAGGTTTTTTTTTTTTTTTTGTGTGTGATGTAGTGACTTTTGACCCAGCCCCATGATGTCATTTCCTTTTCCTGTTGTTTCATGTATATAAATCCCTGTTGGTGCATCCTCTGCCATGGCCAGAGGAGGGCACTGGTCTGTCTCAGAAGGGGGGGGAAGTTTGATTTTAGTCTGATTAAACATATCCTGCCTGTCTTAAGATAGCAGAGCTTTTAATTACCCCCTTTTTTAATTTTCATTTAATTTTAAAATATTTATTGTTCGACTGGCGATTTTTATAACTGAACAGGACTTTGGGTTGAGCTGCAACTGGTTAATTGTATTTTAGGCGCAAAACTGCATTGTATTTCACGATACCATCCTCATAAGGTGAGCATCCAACCTTACTTATTTTACCAAGGTGCCTATGTTATGGAGCGCCCTGTGTTTCTCTCCTTTCATTAGGGATCGGTTTATTATGGGACTGTGTATATATGTATTTTCACCATAGATCCTCTTTTATGTAACAAACCTATGCTTTCATAACACTGCGGCTTTTCTATTTTAACTGGCCATTTTATTATA
Source organism: Anomaloglossus baeobatrachus (assembly GCF_048569485.1). Taxonomy (NCBI): domain Eukaryota; kingdom Metazoa; phylum Chordata; class Amphibia; order Anura; family Aromobatidae; genus Anomaloglossus; species Anomaloglossus baeobatrachus. Next base: position 214,700,952 of record NC_134354.1, read on the forward strand.
GCATTATCTTGTCTGCCTAGGTGTGGGTGTATAGGGAACGTGAAAAAGTCACAAAACTAAAATACAATTTTATTTTTTTTTTTTTTTTTTTTTTTTTGTACTGCCCACTAATAACCTTGTTGCAATTTCACCTTTAGTGACTTTTTGTTTTCCAGCATGTGTGAATGAGGTCCAGGGCCAGTTAAACTGAATCTAGAAAACTGGAGTTTAAAGGGGTTATTGGGCCTTAGGTTTCAAGTGTACAGGCACGCTGTGACCTCATGTGCCATGAGGATTCTCCAGTGCTGGCAGTGGGTGTGTGACTGCAATGCACCAACTAGATGGGTGCGGCCCTGCTCAATATAAACTCATTGAGCCAGGCTGCGTACAGTCTAGCTGACATGTGGATAGAAGTATGCAAATCGCTAACTTTTAGGGCTATGTTCACATTTCCGTTGTTTTGCATCAGTCACTTGCGTTGCTTGACGCTTGTGATTGATGCATTGTACAACGGGAGACAAGAATTGTCATGAGAAAGCTGATTCCGAGAGAGCGATCAGCTGATCGTTCGGCCGCCGAGACATTGATTTGAATGATTGATTTAACACAAGATCTGAGCATGCGCAGTGAAAACAAAAGGATTCCGCTGCTCAAAAAAAGTGACATGCTGCGTTCTTGCCGCCCGATGGTCAGTCGTTCCACGACTGATCAGTCGGGCAGCGGATGCAACGCAAGGGCATCAGTCGCAATCTGCCGCTCATACAATTCTATGGGAACAACGGAATCCGCTAAACTGATTGCGTTGTTTATCAGAGCGGCGGATTGTGACTGATCCTAAACGGAAATGTGAACATAGCCTTAGTTGCATGACTGTCCGATGCCAGCAGTGGAGAATCCTGATGCCTCACAAGACCGCAGTCATTGCAATAGCCAAAGTCTGGACAGACCCTTTAAGCTACCTCCTGATAGAGATATATATATTTATATTTAGATGGGTCAGTGTGCTGTTGTTCTGGACACTGCATTCAGTACTTGGATCATAAGTGTGAAATGGGCAATGACTGACAATGTAGGGCGTGAACCTGTTTTTGTTTTTAATTGATCCACAGGTCCATCTGTACAAGAACATCTACTAGAAAACAATGGAGCCCACCGCAGTCATGGATAAGGTAACACCTTAAATTGCTTATTTCATTAATGTGTAACACTACCTCCCGAGAGCCTGAACAAATGTGTACACAGTGCATCTATCATGTATATACTATGTTTTTGATCTACAAGCTAAAACATATATTATTTTTTTTTTATACTTTCTTTTTGTAGCTGGTCGATTAGTACAATAGAAGTATTTAAATGTGACCTCCCGGAGCTATAAATGTCTCCTCCTTGCACAATGTTCAAATCTAAAACCTCAGACTGTTTCTGGACGTCTGACAACCACTGCTGTGCTGCGCTTCCTTAGTTTTGAGCTGTAGTATGGCAGCTGGCATGTTTTCCCCCGGACCTAGTTTTGACGAGGGGGAAAAAAAGATAAATGGTGAAGTAACACAATGACTTTCAGATGAGAGCCTGGGTCATAAATAGTGATGGGTGAGCGCTCAGGTGCTCGTAACTCGAGCAGAGCAATTTCTAATGTTTTGGGGGGGCTTGTCTAGAGTAAGGAACATAATAAAGTCAATGGGAAACTTGGGCATTTTTCTTCTAGCAGAGCCCATGGAGTGAATTTTTTTTTTTAAATGGATGGAAGCACCTCTGAAATTTAATGTGGGGGGGGGGGTGGCTGGGCACATCTTATTCTCAGGATGCTCCTGCAAACAATATCAGAGTATTACACCCCTTAAACTGTTAAAAACGTTGCAAAAGATGCAACATCTGAATACTTCCTTACTAGCTGGGCAATAATTCACCTTATTGCTCCTCTCGCCTATGATTAGTGATGACATACTATAGTGCAGGGATATCGAACTCATGGGGCCAAAATAAAAAAAAAAACAACAAACTGGATCAAGTCAAAGGTCAACATAGTTGCAGGCCCCACATACCCTCCTTTCACAATAATGGAACCTACATAGCCCTCCACACAGTTTAGCCTTGTGGGACAAATAAAATCTGCTTGTAGTCCATAGTGTAAAGCCCCCCCCCCCGTCACATTTAATGACTTGCCAGCGATCCCGAAAACGATACGACCTGATAAGGGTCGCTGGTAGGCTACTGGTGAGATGTCGGACCTTACCAACGACACAGTAATGATGAGCGACCTGTATAGGAGGTTGTTGGTAGGTGTCAAACAAGCGATGCGTCCTGCCCAGCAGGACATTGGCTTTGAAGAAAATAAACCAGAACAGTGTGTAACGATCAGCGATTTGACAGCAGGAGCCAGGTCGCTGCTTAGTGTCACACATGACAAGATCGCTGGTGAGATCACTGGTACGTCACAACCTGTAACTCAGCAGCGATCTCTCTAGCGATCTCGTTATGGGAAAAGTACCCCTAAGTGATGTGCTGCAGATGGTTTCGTCTGCCTATCTTGACCTGTGTGTGGGATATCTGCAGTATGTCCACTTCCCAATCCTGCGGTTGGCGCATACTTAATCAGAGGCAACTAACAGCTGTATTACGTAAACTGGTAAGGCCTGCAGGCCTAGGCAAAATGATTATGGCAGAGGTGATGTTATAGGACATGAGGTTGTGTAAGGCAGGGACACTACACCTGGGAAATGGTTAGGGCTGGGTATTAAGTACTGAGGCATTTGCCGCCATCAGATCACAGAAATACTCACTGTCCACAAGCATAACATAAACATTTTGCAGGGAAAACAGACTGGAAATGTGGCTTATTGTTTGGGCTTGTGGGTGGCTGCATATTAATGATTGTGCTCAAAGGCCAGGAGTAGAAACAGATGCTGCACTGGGACAAAGTAGTTGCTGATGGTGGTTGCTAATGTGCAAAGACAGTATCTGGGTAGGAGGCATATGCGCCTGCTTCCTGGACAGTGGATTGACCAGCATGTAACACGGGTGAAGAGGCAGTGGGGTCACCCAAAGTGACGGTGCACCCAGATATTCGGCCCACCTAGTCCACCAGGATGAATGGCTAAACAGCCAGCAATAGAAGTACAGAACACACTCTGAGCACAGTCTGAATCAAAACACTTAATTCACTCAAACTGGGCCAGGATATGCATTCATAGACATGAGTATGTGTAAAATTCTTTGAAGTAGGCCTCTAAAAAAAACAAAAAAAAAACAAAACCTAATGCCATCATACACAACCTTCTTTGGGTGGGAAGTATGGGAATATACTGCAATAAAAGGAACACTTCGATTTACTTTAGGTCTGTCTGCTGTCAGCTTGCGTGGGGGGGGGGGGGTTGAGAACTCTGGGCTAATCCACACTTTATTCATTTTGCTAAGTCAACATTCAGTTATAAAGTGGATGCGCCTACTGGTTATTATGCCCCCGGGGCACTAACACTCGTCAGACAAAATGCTAGTGGCTGGGTAGGCCAGCACCTTCAAGGCACAGAGGGACTGCTCATGCCACATATCCAACTTGGATACCCAATAGTTCTATGGCATAGAGGCATCGAGAGTGGTGTCGTAATCCTTCACCATCTGGGAAAACTTCTCTCCTTGCTGGAGTACCTTTGGGCAGCAGGGCCTGGGTGATGGGAGGGTCTCAAACTGTCCCAGCACTTTAAGTGTTTTCCGCCCCTTCCTGTAGTGTCTCCCTTCTCTCCTCCTTAGTTGTGCAAAGAACTATGGTATGACCTCTGCCACCAGCTTTGATAGTTGAAGAGTTGGTCAAAAAAATTCCATCTTCTACCTTCTGTTCCACCATTTTAGTAAATCTCTCAACCACAGGGATGAGGGATGTAAAGTTCTCCTTGTGTGGGTCTACAAGGATGCACAAACAGTTATTTGTGTTGCCCAAGATGTGTTTTAAGCCAAGGGTCCCTGCAGAGGCAGTGAGACAAAACTTGCCATGTGTGCCAGACTCACAACATGCAAGAATTCCCTGTCCCCACCAGAGGAATGACTATAGCTCTCCTGCTACTCTTCAGGTCATCCATGTTGAGCAAAAGGGATAAAGTTGTTGCGGGTAGCACAAGCAACCAACTCCTGTTCCTCCTCATTGTGGGTGGCTCAGTGGTTAGCACTTCAGCCTTGCAGCGCTGGGGTCCTGGGTTCAACTCCCACCTAGGACAACATCTGCAAGGAGTTTGCATAGTCTCCCAGTGTTTGCATGGGTTTCCTTGGGTACTCTGGTTTCCTCAAACACTCCAAAAACATACTAATAGGGAATTTAGATTGGCAAAACTCTCCCCATTGTAGCTCACAATGTATGTAAAGTGCTGTGGAAGTAATAGCGCTATATAAATAATATCTATCTAGCATCCAATCCACACTGAAGATGAGGCTAGGCTTGGTAGTATCGCCATGTATTTTCCTCCTCTATCTCCATCTGCTCCTGCACACAGTCCTTTCATTGTGAGAAGTGATAATTTCTTCACATTGCAGCGGGATGGTTGCGCTGATTATGGTGTCATCACCGCCCACTAGCTTGGTGGAGTACTCCAAAGTTTTGGAGAACCGCACAGATGTGAGGTATCCATAGCCACTTGTCCATTATGTGCAGAGGCTGACTGGAATACAACAGGAATGTTGGAGCTGAAATTCAACTGCTGCTCACAAAGCCATAACATATGTAATGTTGAGTTCCAGCAAGAAGACAAACCAAAGTCTGAGCTGGCACTTGCAACCGCTGCTGCAGCACTGCCAGACCGGCAGCAGCTAGAACTCCATTGTGGAAATGGGTGCACACTTTCAAAAGTGACTCAGGCAAATCTGGGTAGGTTTTGGTAAAGCGCTGAAATACTAAGTTGAGCATATGGACCAGACATGGTACACGTGTTAACTTCACACGTTTCAGAGCAGTCACCAGGTTAGGCAGGGGCCAAACAAGGCACTAGTGCGATCTTTGCATGACACTCGGCTCACGCTGGCAGCACAGCAGAGCCGGGTGTCAAATGTGGCGCCCCCTGAGGATTTAGTCGCCACAGAGGTACTGCACCTCAGCCAGAGGTGTGGTATCCCATCCTGGGTAAGAAAGGGGTCAGCTACCAGTTCAGACAACCTGCACACACCAAGTGTTAGGTCACACACTGGGTCAGGGTTTAAGGCAGGTACCCCGTTAATGCTGAGTAGTGACCACTATACCTGGTTATGGAGCCTTAAGTCCCATTCACTGGCCTGAAGGGGTGGAGTCTGGGAGCAGTCAGTGGGTCAGTAGTAAAAGTGGGCAGAGCTAGGCTTAGAAAAAGTGAACTAGTTAGGACCAGTTTGGGGGAGTTCAGTCAGTATGAGGCAGTCTGTCAGAGAAGTGACAGTTGACAAGATTTAGTCAGTGAGGAGTCTAACCAAAAGGAGGTTTTAGGTGAAGATCCTGGGGTGTTGCTAGGCCCAGGTCACACCGATTGAAGGGATTCCAGAGTGCCACAGATGTGTGGGAGGCCCCCGTGGACTTGTTCCACCAAGAACACCGGGGTGGAGGGATCTGGTTGCAATAACGGGGACGGACCCCAGGCTAAAAAAGAAACATTCCCCTTAGCAATCCGATGGCCCGGAAGGTTGCTTCAGGCACCTGAGGCCACAACCTGCCACCAATCACCTGCAAGGGGGAGCAATAAAGACAGGTCAGCCACCCTTTGGACAGGCTCGGTGGCAGAGGTGCAGGACAGTCTAGTGAACGTCTGCACTAGTGAGACGACCAGGGAAGGACACATTGAGGGGTGCACCGGTACTGACCCTTGAACTATTCGGGATCGGCCGAGGCCCACAACAGTGAATCCGGGCATCCCATGGGTCAGCTGCAGTGTTGGAATGAACAGAGTAAAAACATCTTAACTGCAAGCTCCGTGTCGTCTGCTTTGTCCTGCACCTCCTCAACAACCACCATAGACTTTACAAACGGTTGCCCCGGGGTACCTGCTCCACCTGTGGGGAGCAAGAAACACCTCAGCTGCCTAACACCTGCCCCCGGAGCTCACATCCAGCAGCCGCGGCTCCAAAGCTGCCATCCACAGGTGGCGTCACGAATATTATATAAATTTTACTATCCTCTCCCCCATACCACCATATTTTTTTTTAATTGATTCCGCCAGGGTCACTGAGTCAGGCCCCACCACCACTGACTACCCCGGACTAGTCCGGCCTGACACAAAGTGCCCCCGGCCCTGGGACGGGCAAGTCACATGCAAGTATCCCTGCGACTGAGGTCCAACTGTGCGAGCGGACCTCTGCAGTGGAGGGGCGGGCCAGCGCTGTGGAGGGGCGGGAGAAATTTCTCTCCCTTCTGTAGCCGGCTATTGCCATTCTCACTGTACACTTGCGGTACATCGGTGTACTGCGAGTGCAGTGTTTTTTTTTTTGTTTTTTTGTTTTGTTTTTTTTTTTTCCTCGCCCCATACACTTTGGGTGCAAGAGTCTCGCATGAGTCGCAGCATGCTGTGATTCTTTTCTCGGTCTGATTAGGGCTGAGAAAATAATCGCTTATGTGCGCTGACACACAAGCGGCGGCCGGAGGCAACATATATTGCAACGTTTTTTGTCCGGCAAAAAAAAACGCATCCGGCCACTGCAGCGCATTTTTCAATGCATGCCTATGGACGCCGGATGCAGAAAAAACTGCATCCGGCCGCAGCATGTGGTTTCTTCCACTGCGCATGCTCAGTAGCGTGCCGCAACCGGAAAAAAACGGACGGGCCGCATGTAAAAACTTGTGCAAAGGATGCGGTGTTTTCGTTGCATAGGTTTCACAGCCGGATTGAGCGGCACTGCAAAAACCGGATGTGTGACTGTAGCCTAAGGGACAGCATACAGTGACGCCTTGCTACCACTGCCATCAGGTTTCGGAAAGCCTGTCTCCAAGCCTAAATGGCAATGTTTCCAGGGCAAGCGGTCTGAAAATGTGGATGTTTAGGCCTGTGGGTTGAGACAGATGGACGCTGCACTGCAACAAGTGGATGTGCCTGCTGATGGTGGTTGTGAATGTGCAGGAACAGTTTCGGGGATGGAAGTATCTGCACCGGTGTCCTGGACGGGATTGACCAGCATGTGGCCGAGGGGTCACCCACACACTGTGGACCCAGGCATTCCACCCACCTAGTCAGGTGTTTGGATGACCCATGCATAAGCATGCTGATGGTGGTTATGGAGGTATAGTCTGGCCCCTTCTGGGCTTGGTACAGCACAGGTTGCAAAGTTGTGTGTGTGTGTGTGTGTGTGTGTGTGGTTTTTTTTTTTTTTTTTCTTGTGTACTCTTCTGGCAGGTATGTTGTCCTAACTGTGGCCCCCTAAGATTCAAGGAGTTGTAGTTTCTCTGTGCTACAGCCAGCGCCACACACAAGCCGGCATGACTGCTCATAAAGGGGTGAAGCAGCAGCCAGCGCCACACACAAGCCGGCATGACTGCTCATAAAGGGGTGAAGCAGCAGCCAGCGCCACACACAAGCCGGCATGACTGCTCATAAAGGGGTGAAGCAGCAGCCACATTCTAATCCCTGCAGTCCAGGCGGGCGGCCTCCTCTGTCAAAACGCCAGAAAGTTCATAGCCCCGACGCGCATGCGTGGTAGACAGTAGACACTGCGCGACTGCTCATCCGTGACGTCAGCGGGAATGTTCCATTAGCAGAGGGAGCTGCCTCCTCTGTATCGATTGGTCGCGCCTGCGCCGCTGTCTCCGGCTTCCATTTGTCAGGTCTGGCTGTGTCGTTGACCGTGGGAGCTTCCCGGCGTCTCGGTTCTTTCTTGTCTTCCAAAACCGACCCTCATCCCCCGGGAACCGTCACTCGGGGCCGGCGCACTGCGTGCACAGCGTTGTGTGTGAGTCCGGCAGCTTTCCTGGCCCAGAAACGGAGACCGGGGGAGAGGGGAGGTGATAGGAAAGGAGCCCAGGAGAAGAGTGCCTAGAGCCGGGCACAGAGCAGGCCAGAGCCGTCAGCCGCGGAGGAGCCTGTGCAGAGCCCTGTGCCGGCCCCAGCTGTGAGCCTCGGAGGAGCCCCAGAGCCGGCCGTTCTCTTCAGAGGAGCCCATCCGCCGCTGAGGAGCCGTGTGCCGGCCGCTCCCAGGTATCCGGCCCGGGGTCTGATGATGAGCCCGCGGCGGGGGTCCGGACCTTCCCCGGCAGCTCCTCTCACCCGCGGCTGAGACTCCCACCACACCAGCGGTGAGTATCGCACGATGTGGGCCCGATTATCTCTGCCGCGATCAGGTCGCTGGATTCTTTTCTTTATGTATCAGCCACAGGCCAGTAGTGGTCGTGATATCTTCCTGCATCCTGTGCCTTCTGATGATCGTGTGCGACCGATCGCGGCCACTATGGTTGGGGCCGACATGCGATAATTGTCTGCCGTGGCATCCCATATGTACTATGGAGCAGTGAGCTAGGTGAAGGCCTCTTCCTGTCACTCTGGCCTCCCTTGTGCCAGCTGTGTGGCATTATGGCTGGTATATGTAGATGGCATCTTATCGCAGGGGCTTATTGACATGATTGGTTTCCAACTGGCATAAGATTTCCATGAATCCCTGTGCCATTACACGTAATTCTAACATTGATGTGCCAGTCAGGATGCCCTATACCCGTCTGTACTGTAATAAAGCTGGTGGCCGTAGAGGGGGGCCTGGATTTTGCACTGATCGGCTCCACCATCCTGACCCCATGCTCTGATGCCCAGCCCCAGCTGGGGACAATGGGGTCTGTGATTTGTCTTTAGTTTTGGGCATTGCTGATAATCACCCACATCTTGGGCATTAGTTTGGGTGACTTAATAGGCCAAGATCTCCTCAGTGTCACATGCAGGGTGAATTACTCGCTGCCCTGTGCTGGATGGCTCCAGTTTCTGGAAACCTCTTATCAGTGTCTGGTATTATTCACTTGCACTGGTGCCAGGCAGTGAGCGCTGCTGGCAGATCATAATTCTGCTCCCGTGTGGTGTATATATCACATGCAGGGATGGAGGCCTCCTGTGCTCTGCTTATTTCTGCAGGTGTGTAGTATATCATGGTGGCTGTGCCTCAAGCTCAAAGGCTGACTAGGTGGCAAGTAACCAATAACCCAGGGCTGCATGTGGCGGTGAGCTGTGGCAGGTGTGGGGTGGCTCTAAAAGTGCCCCAATTTTAAAAAATAATAATAAAAAAAATGTCGCTGTCCAGTTGTGCGCGTTTCTTCAGAAGTGTCTTTAGTTCCATAAAGATGCGGTACATTCTGGTATCCTCCATTTTGATACAAGTAAAATATATCTTTGTACAAAGATAATAAAAAAAAATTATATATTTATATTTGTGGGGGGGGGGGGGGGTTGTTAGTGGATGTGCAGTGCCCACTCTTGGGATGTTGGTTATACCCAGGACATGGCGGTGTTCCTGTAAGGCAGCGGTTCCATGCCCTCTTGTACCGCACTCCTTCTAGAGTTGTCGGCCCTGAGGTCGCCCTTCCCAGTTTCCAGCTCCTCCATGCTGGCTGATTCAGGTCTTGTTTTTCCGAGATGGCTGTAATCTCTGTGTAAATGCTGTGTTATCAGCCATCCGCAGGAATGATTGACGGCAGGATGGGGTGAATAGCTTTTTTATCTGCACAACTGTAGTCACTAAAAATGTTGTTTTTAAATTCCATTGTCTTTCTTTAAATAGGCTTCAAGCCCTGTCGGGAATAGCCATTTCCTTGGCAACCTGAGCAATGGAGGAGGGCTGGTATTAATAAGCTGGGGTGGCTCTGGTGGCAATGTGGAAGTGCATTGTTAGTAAAGGGACAATTACTGCTAAGTAGGTGTCAGGTGCTGCGCACTTTTATAATTTTTTTTTTTTTTTTTTTTTCCTTGTATACCAGTTTTATGATGTAAAGTGTGAATTCTGCCAATGACCCTGAATCCACTACTAGTGGTCAGTGTTGCCTTCCCATTCCTACTTTTTTTGGCATCAGCATGTTATGGCTTTTATTAGAGTGGGTACTCATCGATGCTATTTGAGTAGTTGCGTCATTAGAGGAACTTATTGATTCCAGAAAACTTCAGAACAGGATGGAAAACGAGCCAATAAATTGCTGCTGCACATCTTCTGGATGAGCAATCCATTGCTGATAATAGGTTAGACTGGGGGATGGTGGCAGATTGGACCAATCATGGTGGCTCATTGGTGGGCAGGTGCTGCACAAGGTCTACTCTCTCCTCTCTTGTGCTTAATTAGCATACAAATGGTTAAATAAATAGTATAAGATCTAAATTGGCAGTGTATACAAGGTGCAAGCTGGAGCAGAAGGCACAAAACACTTCCTGCTAAGGACACTACAGCTATCAACAGAGGTAAGGACATGGTTTATCTGGCCTGGAACTAATCTATAGTAGGGGTCCCTAACCTGCGCTCGTCATCTGGGGCTCATGGCTTTCTGCCGGCTTGGTGTATTGCCACCAAGCAATGAGCAGAACTCCAGATGGTGGTTAAGTTGCTCCACATAGATCTGGTTTTGCATGCGGTCTAAGGTGGTGTTAACTAGAAGATCCTTCTAGTCAGTGGCACCTGAACCTGGATGCAAGTGTGGTGGGCATGCCTGATGCCAGAATTCGGGTAAAGTGGGGACTCGTGGATATAAGCGGGGGAGCTTTGGCTCCTACCAGTAATGTGGTTTAACCTCTAGATGGCACTGTTTATCTCGGGGGGCTCTGGATGTGGCCTGCTACCATTTCTCACTGAAGGTGGCTCTTGAGGTAAGGTTGGGCATAATTGGTCTAGTGTTAATGTCCATACCTCCTAAGACTTTAGCAGTGGTGTGGCGTTTGTCTGGCGATCCCTTATGTGCCGGCTCCATGGAATACCCTGACTGTTTGGTTTAGTTGACCTTGTCTGAATTGAATATACAGTTGTGGTCTTTGGTGACCATCTTTCTGGTTGAGGGTTTATTTTTGTTCTTGCTGACAATCTGCTGCCAGTGAAATGTACTATGGATTCAAGTGTTCTCCACAAAAGCTGAAGCTGCAGATTAGTCACGGAGTCTATGGGTCAGGTCACTTCTTGTATAAAGGGTGGTGGTTAAGAATGCAGCTTGCTTCTAGGAAGTTGACTTTTCATCATAGCACGACATTCTTGGCTCCTGGATTTAAGTGTCTTTGAGAACATCTAACTCCCAGGAGCTCTAAACCCCGCCGCCTCCCAATTGTTTTACAGAAACCTTTTCATGGAAAAGTAATTGAACTGTAGCCATGCTGGCTTTCTGTCTTTATGGGTTTGTGACTGTTGGCTACCATGGGCTGGGCCGGGGCAATCTTTTCCCCTAATGTTTGTGTGGGTTTCTTTTCCCACAAACTCATTGTTTTATCACTTTGAATTTTATTTAATCTCTTTGCGAGAACTAGAACACATGAAGTATACCTACTAGTTCTACTATAGTCCAAGTCAGAAACTGGATCATCATTGGGCCAGACCTGCTTATCTGTAGTAATGAGATGACTATGAAGTGTTGGGTAAATAGAAATGAGGATATGAGTAGTAAACCTTTATACTTGTCGGCTATAGGTGGAATGTATGTTACCACAGCAGTGTGTAATCTTCAGGTTGAGGGGGGCTTCACTGCCTTAGAGGGGGGGGTCTCTTCTCTGAATTTCATATATATCCATCACTGGAGTTTGGGCACTGGAGGTGTAAATTGGCTCTTGTAATACCACTTGATATGCACATATTTTGAAAGCTGCATTTCCATGATTACATTTGTAATGGCTCTTCTGGCTTTCCTCTTATTTTCTGTGTTATTGCCTGGTGTGCACTGTCATCACACTGCTCCTGGCCTCCCTGCTAACATGCAATTAGTTGAAAACAATGCGAGCTATTGACAAACCTCACTCTGGATTGTTGTCCTGATTAATAACGTTACCGACGCTGCCCTTAAGCTGGCCATGCATATTAAATGGCTGGCAGCCGAACCATTCTTCAGCCTATTATTCAACCACAGCCCTCTCTGACTACGGGGGCACTGGGTTGGGCGAGGAAGGCTCCTGTGTATGGGATTCTGAGAAGGCTGTCAGCTGACCCAGCTGCTTATCTTGGGGAGAACGCAATCTAAGGCTGTGTGCGCTCTGCACCGCACCGAAAATGTGCGCTTCAGAGCGCAGCTGAAAAGCTGCGTTCTGAAGCGCATGGTGCCGGCAGATTTGTGCGCTCTGCATGCTGCCTCTCCCTATAGACAGCATGCAGACCGCACGAAAGAAGTGACATGTCACTACTTAGAACGCAGCGATTCGGCAAGCAGCCGAATCGCTGCGTTCTAACATGCCACGTGCGCACGGCCCCTGCACAATCTCCATAGACTGTGCAGAGGACGCATGCAGTTGCGCTGTGGTGCAGAATGCAGCGTAACTGCATGTAATACGCACACGTGCGCACATACCCTAAAATTGGACATGCTCAACCTACAACTCTCCTGACTGTCAGTTGGTGCCCCTACACAATAGTCACTATCCCATCAGTATCGGTGGGTTAACCTGACATTGGCCTGAATGGGGATGTTGGTCTGTGTAATGGCTAGATTATATACATTTTTTTTTTTTTTTTTCTAAACTACTGAGCTGTCCCAAGTAAGCAATATGGGATCCCTCCTTAAATCTACTTATTTGTAGCCGGTGCCTTGAGCGGAATCTGTCCAAAGCTTGTCAGATTTTGTAAACATTTAGACCCATGTGTACATGATGGCTGTAGGATTTTCTGCCCAGTCATCTCACGATTCACCAGCATGTATTTTAGGCCAGTTTCACACTTGTGTTGAATGGCATCCATTGCGTTGTGTGACGGATGCATTGCATATAACGGGGCAATGGATTGTACAAAACTGTTTCCTTACTTCAGTTTTACCGGCAGCAGACGATCGTGAACGATCAGCTGATCGCCGGGCGCTCAGCTGAGAGCTCTCGCATGTTGGCGGCCAGGCGCTCAGCTGAGAGCTCTCGCATGTTGGCGGCCGGGCGCTCAGCTGAGAGCTCTCGCATGTTGGCGGCCGGGCGCTCAGCTGAGAGCTCTCGCATGTTGGCGGCCGGGCGCTCAGCTGAGAGCTCTCGCATGTTGGCGGCCGGGCGCTCAGCTGAGAGCTCTCGCATGTTGGCGGCCGGGCGCTCAGCTGAGAGCTCTCGCATGTTGGCGGCCGGGCGCTCAGCTGAGAGCTCTCGCATGTTGGCGGCCGGGCGCTCAGCTGAGAGCTCTCGCATGTTGGCGGCCGGGCGCTCAGCTGAGAGCTCTCGCATGTTGGCGGCCGGGCGCTCAGCTGAGAGCTCTCGCATGTTGGCGGCCGGGCGCTCAGCTGAGAGCTCTCGCATGTTGGCGGCCGGGCGCTCAGCTGAGAGCTCTCGCATGTTGGCGGCCGGGCGCTCAGCTGAGAGCTCTCGCATGTTGGCGGCCGGGCGCTCAGCTGAGAGCTCTCGCATGTTGGCGGCCGGGCAACTCAGCTGAGGGCTCTCGCATGTTGGCGGCCGGGCGCTCAGCTGAGGGCTCTCGCATGTTGGCGGCCGGGCGCTCAGCTGAGGGCTCTCGCATGTTGGCGGCCGGGCGCTCAGCTGAGGGCTCTCGCATGTTGGCGGCCGGGCGCTCAGCCACCGAGACAAAACAAGTTTCTGTGATTAAAAAAACAAAACAAAATGAGCATGCGCAGTGAAAAATAGAGTATTATTCCACCACTCAAAAAATGTTACATGCAGTGTTCCTTCCGCCTGGAGGACGCAACGCCGTGTCAGCCAGCAGAAGCAACGCAGGTACTTTTGGCACAAACCGTCATCCATACAAGTCTATGGGAAACTACAGAATCCGTTAACTGATTCCGCTGTTTTCCAAAAGGGCAGATTGTAACTGAAGGTAATAAACGCAAGTGTGAACATTCCCTAAGGTTTGCTCATCTTTACAAAGTCCCTTGTTCAATGACCATATCTGAGGCCTCCAGACGGGAGCCCTGCAGTCTGCTCCGACATCCCCGACTTCTCCATTTTGACTTTAAGGCATGATGTTGGGATCACGCTTGACTTTACAATGCTCGGGCGCTGGAGATTCCAGAAAAAGGTGTGTATCGCAGGGTTCCCATCTGGCAGCCATTGATGAGGCCACTTCACCGGAGTCCTGCAGCTGTACTTGCTCATCTCTAATGGCAAGCCTTGGGGGCTCTTGAGGTCCCTTTCTAAGTGGTTTCCATTCATTACTTTTGTAATCCCCATTATGAGGCATTCCTCCTTTAGCCATAGTGCCCTGTTTCTTGCTGCCCTTTCTCTAGTGCCCTATGGCTTATCAGCGCACGTGCCAGTTGTTGTGGGTACACGTAGCAGAACAACATGTTCTCTTACATAAGGTAGAGTCCACTGGGTTGTACAACCAGGGCTATGCGGGTTTAACAATGTTTTCAATAGATCTGCGCTGGAAGCTGCACGTATTTCCTAGTTTGGAGTTTCTGTGGAATCTGGATGGGGGAGGTACAGCAGGGCTAATCTATTATTACATATGCACGCTTTCTTTTCTGTACACTGGTTCTTTTTGTTTATCAGAAGCCTCCCCCTTGTTTCCTACTGGACTGAAAATAGCAGAATGCAATCTAAGGCAGATCACATTACCCCTGTGTTTTCTGGCCTAATCTGCGGGCTGTGCTGTGACAGAGGCACTTGTTATAGTCCGATATGGCTCTGCTCCTTGCCCCCCTCATCTCGCCCATACAGTCTGGATCTGTAGTGACTGATAATGTGGCACTTGTGTGGTGTAACGTTCCTCCGGTGTCTCGCTCTCATCCAGTAACCATTCATCCTGTATTATGAGAACATCCAGATGTGATATGTGGGATGGAAGCAGAAATCTGTTAAAATGACTTCTTCCAGCTTTGATCAGCAGCCCCTGCGCTCTGTTCTCAGGTTACTTCCTGCACTCCTGTTATGTAATCCTAGAGCCAGGAACCTGCATGGTAGAACAGGGGGTGGCTGACCTTCACCTTCTCTGCTTGTTTTATTAGTACCTTTTTATTCACAAGCTCTGTCAACATTAGGTTGAGGGGGAGGGGGTTGCACACTAGTCAAGTTGTGTTTTTTTTTTTTTTTTTTTTTTTTTTTTTTTTTTTTTTGTAATCTGCTAGTCTTGGGGTGCTTTCACACTTGCGTTGTTTGGCAGCTGTCGCAATCCACCGCTTTGGGGAACTGCAATTCGTTAATGAATGTGCGCTGTTTCCCATAGTTGTATTGACGACTCATTGCGACGGATGGCCTTGTGTTGTATCTGACGCTGCATTGCATCCGCCGGATGGAAAAAACGCAGCGTTTTCTGAGTTTCCCAGAGCGTCAAAACAAAGTACAGGATTCTGTCGTTTTTATAATGGAAGCCTATGGTGGCAGAATCCGTCGGCATCAGTCATTTGACAATTCCTGTGATGGATCAGTCTTTACACAACTGAGCATGCTCAGTTAATTGCTTGAAAAAAAGCTTGATTGGATTGCGTTTTGCAGGAGCTGTCAGTTGTGCCAGTATATGCAACACATCCATTACATCACATAACACAATGTGACGGATGCTGCACAACACAAGTGTGAAAGTAGCCTTAGTGATCGACTCATGAACAAAGTTAATTTTTAATCAATAGCTCTTGGAATAATTTCCTCCACTGGATGGGATTTTTAAACCGAAAAACAATGAAAGGCAGGGAAGTGTTTTACCTCACAAGAATCTGATACCTGCTGTGTTTTTTTTTGTTTTTTTTTTTTTTTTTTTTTTTTTTTTCCTCTTATCCTTGATTGTTTTAGGTTTACTCTATGGCTGGTGTGACTCTCTAATCACATTGAGGGCTGCAGCAGATGGTGGTTTTAGTTTCTGAATACCGCACAGTACAGTGGCATGTCACTGATGTGGGCAAATCAGACTGACCGGTTCCTCTACCGCCCGCAGATGTTCCCTGGTCTGTTTATATGGACACTGGCCGAGCCATGGGCACTTGTTGTGCGTGACTGAGCGAGTACAGCTCTTATGAAAACTGATGAGCATTGTTTGTTCAGGATGTCAGTTATTTATTTATCTGTACAGTCATTTGCTAGCCAAATAGTTCAGCTGTGGTCTGGGAAATGACTGCCGTCGTATTCTTTCCTCATGTGATCTCGCTGTCTGGCATTTTTCACATCCTTTTTGGGTGTTGGATCGCTTATTCTTAAGCTTTTGTGTGTTTTTAGCAATAAACCTATGAATGTGCTATATAGTGAACATGGGTGGGGAGACTGACCGAAAACACTTTAGTCAATAAGGAGCTTGGCTTGTGTATTGCCAAATCTGCTGGGTACAGGCCACAAGTGAATGGGAGCAACCAACATTATCACGCAATCATTGAGTACTAGATATAGCCTTCTGTGGCTCGCCGGTGACTCCTGAGCATCTTGGGATTTCATAGCTTGGCAGCTGTAAAATCTATAGTCTTAGACTTATCAGGTGGAGCTGTACAGTTCTTCTTATGCTTCCCAAGTATTGTGTGTGTTTTAAGGCTTTGTGCACACTAGAAAATGGGATCTTCTGAAAATTCCGCAGGCTCTGAAAGATTACCGCCCGCAGTAAAAAACGCAGCAAACTGCACCCGAAAACCACATGCGGTTTTACCGCGGGTTGGTACATGTTTTAATGCATTCAATGCAATAAAGCTCATTGGAAAGTGTGTAATGTTCTTCAGATCAGGGATGGATAGAGATAATAGGATAGGCCCTGAATTTCTCGCGAGCGGTAATGTGTGGGCATCACCGATCTTGAGAAATGACCTGTAGTTACCCCTGCATCTTTGTTATGAGGTTACATTTGAGTACTGTCAGACGTCGCTGGATCAGTATGCAAGCTTTGTGGGTAAACCTCTGTGAATTATGCTGGAACTGTGTATTTGTGGTGGGGTTAATAAAGTGGTGACAGAGGGGGCTTTGTTTTATTTCCAATAAAGGATTTGTGTGTAATTACAGGTTAATCATGGAAGCTCACAAGGAAAAAGTCCAGCACACCGATCATACTTGCTGATGCATAAAGAAATCCCACGCACAGAGTAGTTTGGCCACCATCAATATAAATAAAGGAAATACCAGTGCTGGGCAGATGTCTAAAATTTATTGTGGAAATTATGCAAATCCAGCAAGTAAAGTAATGGCTGTATCATGTGAACGCAAACAGAACGCATTTCGAAGCTCAGGTCTTAATAATGTTCTACCTGAATATGATAAAAACCTGAGTGTCGAAACGTGTTCTGTTTGCTTCCACATGATACAGCCTTTGCTTTACTTGCTGGATATTAATAATTTCCACAATAAATTTTGGACTTAAATTATCTGGACTTTCCTTTTAATCATGGAAGCTGTCTCATAGACGCCGGACATGATTAACCTAGGACTTAGTGGCTGCCCATAGCAGCCACTAAGTCCTTTTATTGCCCCGATTGCCACAGCATCACGGCAATCCGGAAGATCCAGTAACTCGCCGGGACTGTCGCATAATGGATGCGATATTCTTGGCTGCGGGAGGGGGGGGGGGGGCATTAACTATGGCTCTTGCCCTCCCCAGCCTGAGAATTCTAGGCCACTGCTGTGTTCTTACCTTGGCTGGATGGTAAAAATACAGCAGAGCCCACTTTTGTGTGTCTGTGTGTCTTCTGCTCAACTTCCTCTTCCTGTCCTAATGACATCACCTCCTTGGAAAACGCAGGGAAGTGAACATTATGTCCCGAAAAACGCAAAATACCGGATGGAGTAACACAGGAAAGCACAATTTGCTACCTGCGTCATTCCCTGCGGGATTTCATGATTACATTAGTCAATAAAGTGAAATACTGCAGGTACCTGCAGAAAAGTGACATGCCCATTTTTGCTGCAGCAAAACCTGTAATGGGGAAAAAACTGTGCAGTATATATTATAACTTGTATTTTGTCGAAAAAAAAAAAAACTGTACCTACAGACTGATGCATGGAGGTGCTAACATCTGTAACTGAGAAATCTGACATCCTCTTATGGTACTGTTCCACTTGTGCATAGCTTCTGTGTGGAGAAACTGGAGGGAACACTCTTTTTATGTTCTTCGCTGCCTGTCCCTGTTTACATCGCACTGCAGGTGAATAACATTCGAGTGCAGTGCGATGTTTCACATGCTCCCATAGACTTGTGTTGGGGTGCGTGAGCCAAGAATTGCTGCCAAATGCACCATGCTGAGATTTCATTACGCATGCCGCTATGGCATGAGAAATCAATCGCAGATGGACACTGCCCCATAGTTTTGCACTGGTGCGAGTGCAGTCTGATCTTTTATCAGATTGCACTTGTCCGTGCAAAACGCAAGTGCCCTTACCTGAAGCATTGTGCTATGGCAATACTGCAGACAGCTTCCCTGCAGTGATATCATATTCAGACGGGGGCAATCTAGTCTGATTACAGCTGTCTAGCTTTCCATTACAAGAGGAGTCACTTTCCTGGCATACCAAATATATATTTAAATCTGCTTTGAAATGTTGTTCTCCCAATTTTTCCAGTGTAAGGCTAGGTGCGCACTGGAAAATGGAATTTTCTCAAGAAAATTCCGCAGGCATTGAAAGATTACCGCACCCGCAGTAAAAAAAATGGAGCAGCAAACCACACCAGAAAACCGCATGCGGTTTGCTGCGGTACTGTTCATGATATTACTGCGGTTTTGCCGCGTGCGGGTTGATACATGTGCTTTATTGCATTCAATGCAATAAAGCACACTGGAAAAACAAGTCATCTCATTCTTAGAGAAATAGACAGAAGAATAGATACAGTCCCTGTGAGCACATGCTGCATTTCTCCCGTTCGGTAGTGAGTTCACATTACCGGCCGTGGGACATGCCCTGTGGTTACCTCTGCTGTCTCGTTGCAAGGCTGCATTCAGCGCTGTCTGTCAGTCGTGGCTGGATGTAAGCATCGGAGGACGTGCATTACGCCGGAGGTGTGTTTCGGGGGGGTTAATAAACGTGTGTGTGTGTGTGTGTGTGTTTTCCACTTTACTTACGGGTTGATCATCTCAGCTGTCACAGACGCTGCCATGATCAAGCCTGGACTTGGTGGTGGTGGTCCGCCGCCATTAACTCCTTTACATTACCTTGATTGCCACTGCAACAAGAGCCGGGGACACTCCGGTACTGCCACATGCATGCGACAGTCTCGGGGCAGCTGCGGCTGATATTCTTGGCTACGGGGGTAGGAGGCAGGCGGGGGACATTAACCCTGCCCCTCTCCCTCCGCAGCCTGAGAATACCGGGCCGCCGCTGTGTGCTTACCTCAGCTGGAAGGTAAAAATACGGTGGAGCACATGTGTTTTTTTTTTTCTTTTCTATATTTCCATTTGCTTTGTATGTGTATTCTGTGTCTCTGTGTATGTTTTACTTTCAGCTCCGCTTCCTCTTCCTGGCATAATGACATCACTTCCCTGCAAACCGCAGGCAGCGATGTACATTACCACAGGTAAACCGTGAAATACCGCAGGGAATAACGGAGGAAAACGCAATGAACCGCACAGAATTTGCTGCCTGCGTTATTCCCTGTGGGATTTCACGATTACATTACAGTCAATGTAGTGAAATCCCGCAGCGACGTGCGGAAAAGTGACATGCAATTGTTTTTGCTGTGGGAATCCCGCAGCAAAACATGCAGCTGTCAAATTCCGCTTAGTGCACACAGGATTTTTTTTTTTTTTTTTTTTCCCCGTAGGTTTTGCTGGTGAATCACTGCACAGATGTTGTGAACATTTTCTGCAGCGACACATGCAGCAAATCCGCAAATAATCCGCGGCAAGTACGCACAGGGCCTAACTCCTTCCTGACCCATCAAAGCTCCTGGCACAATCTTGCTCTTAGGTTGATACCAGCTCCTTTGTCCCTAGACCTCACTTCTCCGCTTATGTAATTTAGTTCCTGCCAATGAATTTACCCTTCACTGCAGAATCTCATACACCTCCATAAGGTCAGCCCATGGCACCTATATGGTGCTTGGCTTAAGGTAATGTGCAAACGTTTAATTTGGTGTTTTGTTCAGGTTAGTCCTTAAAACTGAAGCCTTTCCTTGTACCCTCCAAAGAGAATGAGACTTCTGAAATATTAAGTTTGTTGCCCATTTTCTTTATCATTGCAAATTTGAAGCCATCTCAAATCTGTAGCTTTAACTTTCAGCATTTGTAAACCAAACCCAGTGACTGGAAGACCTATTTATTCTATTGCTGCAATACCAGAAACTGCCTTACAGATAAGAGGGCGCAGGTTCTAGGGAAAAGCTAAGCACCTTCAACCCCCTCCCTTGGCTGTTTAATCTGTTACATAAATGGTGGTTTTCTGACAGGATTGCCGTTCCCTACAGTGTACGGTTTGCCTGCTCAGATGTTCTTAGGCTCACTTCAGGTTCTGCTGTCCATCAGTAATGACAGGCCGCTTATAAGAAGTAGTAATTATCCCTATTTATATAGTCGTTGCGATGGCAGAGGATACAGCTGACAGGACGTACTGTAAGTGTCCGGCAGCAGCTGACGGTAAGGGGCCTGTTGTAGGTGAAAGCACAGCTTAGCGTGTTTTATGGAAATGCAGATGGAGAAACCGGCCTTCTGTGACAGGAAAGGATTATCCGTCAGTATAAATAGACCAGGGCGAGATTACGTAAGTTGTACATTATTAAATAATTTAGTGCTACATAAGTGTTTCTACATGTACATCTTGGGGGTGATGAGGGGGCCCGGTAATTGGCAGAGGTTCCTGGATATGAGGAATGGTGATGGCAGCCATTTCTACCTGGACTGTGCCCATTGAACGCCACACAGCTTCAGGTGACCTACTGCGAGAGGCCCAAAAATCAAACTTTAACAACTAAATGTCAGTGAATTGGATATTAGAGCTATCTTCATGGGAATTGTTAAGAATTTGATTTGCCATTACTCTCATAGAAGTGAATTCCAATGCCACTCCAGGTTTGTATGTCCCCCCCCCCCCCCACCACCTGCATGAGTTATCGTTAAACTACAAATCTAGGTTACTGAAAACACTTTGTAGTTCTAATCAGGGCTGTGGAGTCGGAGTCGTGGAGTCGGAGTCGGAGTCGGAGCTCATTTTGGTGGAGTCGGAGTCGGAGTTGGAGTCGGTATAAAATGCACCGACTCCGACTCCTAAAATATATAATAAATTGGGGACAGGAGTGCAATGCAGAATGTGCTGAATATTTTACTAAATAATAACATTTAGTATAATGCTTATATTTAAGTGAAAAATTTATTGTAGTATAATGTGAACATCAGACATTTAATTGTTTTTATGATACAATAATCAAGATATTTGGATAGAACATAAAATATTTATTGGAATACAACTTTAGAACACAAAAAACTAATAAATTGTAAATATGTAATATTATATATATATACACAGTGTATATACACACACAAGATATATATGTAATCTACTGTATATTACATAGTGTATTACATATTTACAATTTATTACAGTTTTGTGTTCTAAAGTTGTATCCAATAAATATATTTTATGTTCTATCCAAATATCTTGATTATTGTATCATAAAAATTATTAAATGTCTAATGTTCACATACACATATTCATGTACTACAATAAATTTTTCACCTAACTATAAGCAATATATGTAGGAGTCGGAGCCAGAGTCGGAGCCGAAGGTTTGGCTTACCGACTCCACAGCCCTGGTTCTAATGATGACTCATGCAGGGAAAAGACTTCCTGTTTCTACATGAGGCTTAAGACCATGTCTCACTAAGTGACGTGTGTGTGTGTGTCTTTTTTTTCGTCGTTTCTCTCCCACTGTGAAGCACACATCTGTGTTTGACAGTGCAACGATCTGAATGTACAGGGAGACGGCTTCTGCGGACGCTGGTAACCAAGGTACACTGGGTAACCAAGCAAAGCGCTTTGCTTGGTTACCCGCGTCCACCAGTTGTAGAAGCCGGCTCCCTGCACACATGGCCAAGGTACACATCGGGTAACTATAAGAAAAGCGCTTTGCTTAGTAACCCAATATGTACTATGGTTACAAAGCACAGCGTCGTTACATAGGTCACTGGTGGCTGATCTGATTGCTGTGGAGACCTGCCTGATTGACAGCTCCCCAGCGGCCATGTAGTGATGCTCCAGCAATCCCTGCCAGTGCTATACTGCCACGATCATGCTGATTCTATACATACCTTTTAAATGTCAGCTTGGATGTTTAGTGTTTGAAATACAGGCAAGTACATTTACAGAAATGTACAGCTTTTTGATTAGCAGCAGCTGCTGAATAGCTACTGTGGGGGAGGGAATACATAGCAAAACCCCACATCTGCCTGTAGATGTCACTGTAAGGCAGGGGTGGGGAACCTTTTTTTTTTTTTTTTTTTTTTTACTTCAGCCAGGGTCCATTTTAAAACCTCTACCTACCTTCAGGGGCCACACAAAATAATCAATGTGAAAATGACCCAGCTATATTTGGTCAAACAATTAACTTACCCCTACTGTGGCGGCGGAGCTGCTTCTCTTTGGTGCAGCTGTGATGTTTGGTGATACTAATCGTGTTTCTTTTCACAGCTGCTTTTTAATTTGTCAGGGGTCTGGAGCACAGTCAACTCTGTATTAAGATTGGTAAATCATATACATCACAACAGACGCTGTAGATACATCACAGGAGACACTGGGGGCACATACATCACACAAGGGGCTGGGGACATGTATGTGCCCCCCCGGCCCTCCTGTGATGTATTAGTCACTGGAGACGCCGAGGACAGGCACCACACGAGAGGGGTGGGGGCGCAGGCACCACACGAGAGGGGCAGATATCACTTATGGAGCCCTGACATCAGTTGGGGGGGACACACAAACCTGGGGTGATGCATAGCATTGGGGGGCCACAAAGCACTGGCCAGGGCGCACAGCAGCTCCGGGGGGCAGGCAACGCAGAGCACTAAACCCACCCACGAAGTCGCCTCTTGCTGGCATTGGCCAGCGGGAGAACGCATTGGTAAGCACAGCAGCACATCTGCGGATTTAAAGGGCCGGCGGCCCACAATATGGCGGTGGTGGCTCAAGCACTGCCGCCCCCGGGAATCTGCCCGGGGGACTCATAAAAGGGCATGGCCCACAGGCCGGAGGTCCCCACCCCTGCTGTAAGGGGAGTGTTAGAGATGCAGCCCTATCACGTGACAAATGACTCATACCTGGAAGGAGCCCATACAGTCTAGCCTCTAAAGAGGCCAGACAGGGATGGAATAGATGGCAAAACCCCACCCACACTAGCTATTTGGCAGCTGCTACCAGTCAAAAACTGTACATTTCTGGAACTGGTCGTATAGTTTTTGAAATACAGACAAATCTCACAACTAAGGCCTAAGCCACACGGCATGAAATCGGAGCGTGTGGAGTGATAAAGCATCGCCTTCCACTCGGACCAATATTAGCCTGTGTCAGCGCACATGAGCGATTTATGTTCTCAGCCCTAATTGGACCGAGAAAACAATCGCAGCATGCTGCAGGTGTAATGCGAGACTTTTTCTCTCACCCATTCAAGTGAATGGGGCGAGAAAAATCGCACTGCACGTGCGGTACACTGGTGTACCACGCGTGCAGAGCGCAAAACGCAATGGAGAAATCTGGCCTGCCCCTCAAGAGCCGCACGCACAGTCAGACCGCAGTCGCAGGGATACAAGCATGACACTCGGCTCTGCTGTGCTGTCAGCACGAGCCGAGGGTCATGTGAGCATCGCAATAGTGCCCTGTGTGGCCCCAGCCTAAAGGTATGTATATTATCAGTATGATGGTGCCAGTATAGCACTGGCTTTAGGTTACCATATATAGGAGAATCCTGGTGATGTGCTTTTAATCACGGATTTCAGGTTTCAGACCTATTAAACTTAGCAACTGGACGTTCAGTGCTGATTGCAATGTATTAAAGATGCAAACTTTAAAGGGAACCCTTCACCTAGAATATGCGTTCTGAGCTCTCAGCAGACGCATGTGTGCCCTAATTACACCTCCCTTCCATCCCTGTGCTGTAAAATTGTATAATATGAAAGTAATGTTTTATTACCCTGCTATTTACATAGGAAATATGAAGGTATTTGGTCCCATGGGCGGCGCCTTGCCCTATGGACGTCTGCATATTTCCGTGGTATCACGCCCCTGTGGGCATGATACCATGGAGTGATGTCCCCGTCGCTCATTCTATCCTGCGCACATTGCGGCAGGCTTCGTTTCCAGGTGTTCAATCACCGGCTTCAGACGCACATGCGCAGTGCGTGTCTGAAACTGACAAGGAGAACCCGGAAGAGAAGCCTGCTGCAATGCGCGCAGGAGAGAATGAGCAACTGTGACGTCGCTCCATGGTATCATGCCCACAGGGGCGTCATACCACGGAAAGTATGGAGACGTCCATAGGGCAAGGTGCCGCCCTGTGACCACATTCCCTGCTATTTTACATACGAAATATATGAAGGTAATAAAACGTTTATTAGTTTTATTAACTTTACAACACAAGGATGGGTAGGGAGGTGTAATTAGGGCACACATGCGTCTGCTGATAGGTCACAACGCATATTCTAGGTGACAGGTTCCCTTTAAAGTAAATCTTGAACGTCACTGAAACATTACAGCGCAGCCCTCCCCATAGTCCTGTTGTCCTGCGAATGGCATATGGCTGCTATTCCCAATGTTGCCATGAATGGATGATTTGAGAATACCCCTTTAATTGGATACTTTACGTTTATTCCGAAGAGCCGCTGTCGCACTGTTTACATGTTGGCATTTAATCTGGGTTTCTACTCTGCAAATCGAGGCTGATGCTTGAATGTGCCATGGGTGCAGCACCTTCAGAGATTACTCCTGTTTTGTGTAACAAATTCTTTAATTTTCTGCCCAAAATGGACTAAACTGTCTGCATATCTATAGTGGTGGCTGGAACGTTTCCTTTTCTAGTGAAAAGTTGTAGAAGGAAGTGGAAGTCATTGGATTTGATTATAAAACCTAGGTGGATCGACTAACCTTTACTTTAATAAAGGGGTTCCCTGGGATTATAATGAAACCTTGTTACAATGGAGAGCTGATACTTGCCAATCTAGTGTGCGCATCAGTTGACACATGACACTAGTGGCTGAATGATATAGTCCTATCTTGGCCATGGGCCCAATACATGCCTCATCACGAAGGCTGACAGCAAAGATAGTCTAATGGGTTAAATGCTGCATGTTTTACATTGCCTTCACTATGAAAACTGGAATTGGATTCTGATTTGCCTCTGAAAACTTGCCTTTGTTCTGTGACGTGCGGCCATCAGTTTTTTCAATCCTAGTAAGGGAGGGCGGCGTGTGGTTGGAAAATAAAGCACCACTGGTCCCTTTTGAATGTAACCACACAGCTGCACTCACATTCAGCTTGTGACAATGAAATACACACCCCCCCCCCCCTCCACACAGGACATCGGTTACTCATTTCCAGAGGTCATATTAGCCCCCATAAGAGGTCGCCTTGTTCTGCTCCTCACTGTGCTCAGCACCCTTTGACTGCAGGGTTATTTTTCTTTCCTGGTTTGCTCTGACCTCCAGCCTAGACTCCCATTTTCCTGGCTAATCCCAGTCTCTGTTAGAGAGGCAGCCATATAATTAACGTTGAGGACTGAATTACAGGTTCGCTTTCCTGACTGCTCGCTTGTTGAGTGGACACCACAATTATCAGGGCGCTGGAGCTTTATTCCACTGCGGTCTATGGCAGTCTTGTAATCACCACTAGCCCTAAAGTAAGCTTCTAAAAGTACAGACTTCGTGAGCCCATCCACTGAATAAAGCTCCTGTAGGGTGTATGTGTAACATGGCAAGACTATCATGAGGACACTCTTCTGGATGTGGTAGTTGGGGCAGTTGGCATTTCTAGTATGATGTTTCAAGAAACTGCTGCCTGCTGAATAAGCCTTGTACTTGGTTTGAGTCCCGGCACTTTACCTGGCTCTTCCTGTTTGCCATGGTGTGGTGGCAATCTGGGTAAGGCCGGGGCCACACGGGGATTACTGTGATCCCCTCGCATGACACTCTGCTCACGCTGGCAGTACAGCAGAGCCGAGTCATGCGAGTGTCCCTGCGACTGAGGTACGACCGTGCGAGCGGACCTCAGCTGCGGGGGGCGGCCCAGCACTGAGGGGAGGGAGGGATTTCTCTCACTCTCCTCTGTAGCTGGCTATTCCCATTCTCACACTGCACTCTCACCGATTTTCATGCCGTGTGGCTTAGGCATAATGGAGTTAATGGCAGCCCACAGCTGCCACTAAGCCCTAGATTCGTGATGGGAGGAGTCTGAGACCCCATCCCCCACCAGTCTAGGTTTTCTGGTATTTAATTCTACTGACTAAAGCTGAGCTGCAATATACAACAATTTTGTTCAAGATTACAATCTCAATCCTTTCCATTCCCCTTCTCCCATGTACAGCGCCACATTTAGGCTTTGTCTGTTATTGCAGCTCCATCCGATTGATTACCTTAAGTGTATGCATTCGGGGGAGGTGGCTGTCAGCCTTAGTCCAGGCTGGTATAGTAACCATTTAGCTGATATGAGGGCTGTAACGCTGCAGTGACTGTAGCTGCTTATTTCTGTAAATCATCTGTTTAGATTCTCCCCCTCCTGTGTATTAACACTAATCATTTGTGGATTTGCCTGAAATGTAAACTCCCCGCAGCAGAGCCTTCATGGTAAATTGTTTAGAGGTCTCATTCCACAGAATAGCAGATGGAAAAAGCCGTCTGTCTGCGCTGGTTCTATACACTGCAGGCCACAGCGAAATGTCATTCCCTAGGAGGTCAGATCAGTGTAAATTCCTTTCGTGCCCCCCGAGAGCTTCCATTTGGAAAAATAAACCTAAAGCCTTCCATGCTGAGTAATTGTTTTCTGGAATCTGTCCTGTAAGACCACTCCGACCGCATCCTCTTTATTTTTAGAGAAGCCAGAATGCTAGATATTGTCAATGAAGGCCATGTGCAGCTGCGTTCCTTCATTCACGGATGGGTCCGTCTACTTCCCAGTTGTGTCCCTTTCTTGGTGTTTTGTGTTCATGGTCTACAATTTGACTAAGTGTCCTCTTTCTGTCTTTTCAGGTATGGCATCACAGCTGCAGGTGTTCTCACCTCCTTTAGTATCGTCCAGTGCCTTCTGTAGTGCAAAGAAACTTAAAGTTGAGCCTTCTGGCTGGGATGTTACGGGACAGGGTAATAGCAACAAGTATTACGCACACAGCAAGAACCTCTCAGTCGCTCAAGGGCACGCAAGTTCATCTCACCAGGTAGCAAACTTTAGTCTACCTGCTGCCTACGAGCCCAATCTCCTTATCCCAGCCACCACAGCAGAACATATAGTGGTTACTGCCGCCGACAGTACTGGCAGTGGACCCACCTCCTCCTTCCAGAGCAGCCAAATCCTAAACCACAGAAGCAACGTTTCTTTACTGGAACCATACCAAAAATGTGGACTGAAAAGAAAAAGTGAGGAGGTGGACAGCAACGGTAGTGTGCAGATTATCGATGAACGGCCGCCTCTAATGCTGCAAAACAGGACCGCGGTGGGTGCGGCTGCCACAACCACCACCGTAACCACTAAAAGCAGCAGTTCCAATGGCGAGGGGGATTACCAGCTCGTTCAGCACGAAATCCTGTGTTCCATGACCAACAGCTATGAAGTCCTGGAGTTTTTGGGCCGAGGGACTTTTGGTCAAGTGGCAAAATGCTGGAAGCGAAGCACAAAGGAAATTGTGGCTATTAAGATCTTAAAGAACCATCCTTCCTATGCCAGGCAAGGCCAGATAGAGGTGAGCATCCTCTCACGCCTGAGCAGCGAGAATGCTGATGAGTACAACTTTGTACGCTCCTACGAGTGCTTCCAGCACAAGAATCACACTTGCCTTGTATTTGAAATGTTGGAACAGAACCTTTATGACTTTCTGAAGCAAAATAAATTCAGTCCTCTTCCGCTGAAGTACATCCGGCCCATATTACAGCAGGTCGCCACTGCCCTAATGAAGCTGAAGAGCTTGGGGCTGATTCACGCTGATCTGAAACCAGAGAATATCATGTTGGTGGATCCGGCACGTCAGCCGTATAGAGTGAAGGTGATCGATTTTGGCTCGGCTAGTCATGTTTCTAAAGCGGTGTGCTCAACCTACTTGCAGTCTCGGTACTACAGGTGAGGCTTTTAGATTTTTTTCTTTTGATATACATTGCAATCTGAGTCATAAAGGCTAGAAAAGCGTCCACGGAAAATAAGTTGTCCTAGAGTAAATGGTGAATTACCAGGAGTTGTCCACCCTTGTGCCACTGAACCAGACCCAGCTGAGGCATAAAGTTAAGTTGCTTGGAAATCCACAGGCTTGAGTGGGTTGATGGTGGCACAGGGGTGGGAAGCCAGATCATGGTAGTGTCAAGATTTCCATTAACAACAAAGGGGAGAAAATCCAGCTCACCTACCATCAAAGTCCATGCTTTCCTCCAGAGTGCACGAGTCCTGCCGGTCAGTCCATACCGGTATGTGTGGCAAAGAGTGAATAGAAAAAAGTGGGCTCAGCACTGATCTAAAAAAACTTATTGGAATCCGGTTAAAACAGTCTGGGAACACGTTGTACACAATGAAGAGCAGGAAAAACTTTACGCGTTTCAGACAGGCTAATAATTTAAGCTAGCTTATGACTAAGGACACTTTTTGGTTTTAAATTAGCCTGTCCGAAACGCGTAAAGTTTTTCCTGCTCTTCATTGTGTACATGTTCCCAGACTGTTTTAACCGGATTCCAATAAGTTTTTTTTTTTTATATATTTTTTTTTTTTTTTTCAGTGCTGAGCCCACTTTTCTATTCACTTTGTCAAGATTTCCATTGTCTATCAAGAATGACCCTTGCAGGACATCCACAAGAGTATTGATTTCACTCTCTGAAGCATGGATGGTGGCATGAAGAATATTATGTCTGGCTACAGTTCAGTGAGAAAACTAGGTCATGACACTAACAAAGTAAACTTTCTCACCACACCTATTGCCATAAATGCAAAGCAGATTATGTAAGTCACTTTTGCCTGTTCCCTTGTATAACAAGGCTGCTTATGGCTCTAGGTGCCTCTGGGTAACACCTAGATGTTCTGTTTCCCAACCTTTTTTTATATTGCACTAAAAAAGATTATGTAATGTAATAAGGAGTTTGCGCACTTGACATACTTATGTAATGTGGCGGCTTTCAGTGGCACAAGTAGAGAAGAGATGGCTCCTTACAGCATTATGCGCCATACCTTATCTATACCTGGATCTCCGTGGGCTGTTTTGTTATAGAGCACCATATCACTAATAAGGTGCGTCTTGTTCCTTGGAATATGTGTAGTGGCTGGCACCATAGGGCAGTACCATCTTTTTGGTGTGGCTTTTTGGAAGCCGTAAACGTGTTGTACAAGGGAGCCCAAAGTTGTCCTTGTGCTGACCTCAGCTCCATTAACTATTTGCACGAAAAACAATCTTGCATGGATAAACCTGCAGCCGGTCCTGGTAGCTGGCTTCTTGCTGACACAGGAATTTTCCACCATGCACTATTAGTTAGTTCTTGATGGAATTCTTTATTTTTGCAAAAATAAAATACAAATTGGAAAGTAGGTGATACCACACTGTTTCAATCACACGCTATGACTATAGGTGCGGAGACCCTGCTGCATGCAGCGCCCTACAACCCTGGACATCCAGCAGGTATTGTGCTCATTTCCATCAGAGTAGAACACTGGCACAGTGAATGCACTGGACTGCTGATGTGACTGTCCCATCACACGTGACTTTTTTTTTTTTTTTCCAGATCGAGGGTTTTGTTTTTTTTTTGCATGGTATATGGCGCTAGAAGGCTGTACATTTGATATTCTGGTGATCAGAGTCCCTTTTTAATGGGTCAGTCAGCACAGGATGACTGCTCACACCCTCCCCCCTTCTGTGATTGACAGCTCTGGCTTCATGAACCAAGAGAGGAGGTGATGGCAAACCAGCTAGTGGGACGGTGGATTTAAATGATGCATGGGCGCCTGGACTTGGTGTGAACAGTAATCCTGTGCTGATGGAGTAGCTTTTAACCCATAGGGACCAGGCCACTTTTTTCTTTTCTCAAATCGAAGTGTCAAATTACCCCACCCAGGTAGTTTACCTTTTTTTTTTTTTTTTTTTTTTTTTTAGGTGCTTTTCAGAAATTAATGCAAAGTGCCATGGCTGGAGTGGGTTTTTTTTTTTTACCACATGAATGTGGCTTGGTTCTGAATAGGCCACTATAGCCGGCACTGAGTTATTTTGGCCGTGAATCGCCATTGCAACTATCAGAACCACACAATCCTGATCTCAGGGTGCTGATGGGGGGGGGGGGGGGGCTAAGAAGGATCAATTCCAACCCCCCCCCCCCCAGCTAACCTCTAGATTCTGTAGTCCCTATCCACAGTAGCATCAATGGGGTTAAATTACCATGACACGTGCCATCTCTGATCGTGCCTGATGCAGCAGGTTCTGCTAGTGTACAGCTGATGCCTGAGAGGATGCTAGTCACTTACTGATGACCAATAAGACTTAAAATTGATCTAAGGGGTTAAGGGAGACACATTCTCCGCCAGAAGAAAGAGAAATATGGTCTCTCAATGTCCTGTAGGTGGTGGTGGTTTGTCGTTCTGCTTAGAGAGCGGCATCAAGGACTCCTCATAAATCCAATCAGAATCTTACTCTAAAGGTACCGTCACACAACGAGATCGCTGCTAAGTCACCGTTTGACGCAGTAGCGATCCCGTTAGCGATCTTATCTGTGACACCTACCAGCGATCAGGCTCCTGCTGCGAGATCGCTAGTCCTTGCAGAATGGTCCAGGCCATTTTCTTCAAAGGCTGTCCTGCTGGGCAAGACACATCGCTGTGTTTGACGCTGTGTGACAGGGTCAGTGACTGCTGAGATCGTTATACAGGTCGCTACTGCAACCTGTATTGTTCCTGCATCACTGGTAAGATCTGACTGTGTGACATCTCACATGCGACCTCCCAACGACTTACCTGCGATCCCTATCAGGTCGCATCGTTTTCGGGATCGCTGGTAAGTCGTGTGTGACTGGGCCTTAGGGCTATGTGCACACGTGTGCGTATTACATGCAGTTATGCTGCGATCTGCAGCGCAGCATAACTGCATGCGTCCTGCGTCCCCTGCACAGTCTATGGAGATTGTGCAGGAGCCGTGCGCACGTGGCATATTGGAACGCAGCACTTCGGCTGCTGCCTGAATCGCTGCGTGCTAAGAAGTGACAAGTCACTTCTCCCGTGCGGTTTGCATGCTGTCTATAGGGAGAGGCAGCATGCAGAGCGCACATTCTCTGCCGGCACCGTGCGCTTCAGAACGGAGCTTTTCAGCTGCGCTCTGAAGCGCACCTTTTTAGGTGCGGTGCAGAGTGCACACAGCCTGAGGATTATGACCTTGAGTCCTGGATGTCTGGATTTACTAAGCCCCCAATGTATCAAGACTTTTTAATATGACTTTTACTGACTTGCAGGGCATCCCCCCCCCCCCCCCCCCCTATAGGTGGCAATAGACTAATTTCTTCCTTCGGAGTAGAGTGCATTACTGGAAAGTCTTCCTACACCAGTTCAATCACCACTAACCTTTTTTTTTTTTTTTTTTTCTTTCTTCTGTAGTCTCGCTGTCTCAGGTCCCATTGCTTTTATTTACCTCTAGATCCAGTATCCTCCACCACACTAAGGCTGGCATTATGCCAAGACCATCCGTTTCTGAGCTTTACTGCCTGTGCTGGTATAGGAGTATGTGAGCATTGTTCCTGCTTGCATCCTCCTCAGCTGGTCTAACAGCTTCAGCATATGGAAGTACAAGGAACCTAGGGATCATGAGTGGCGTGTCAGGTGAAGGCTTGTTACCCATCACAAGCCGTCAGGCACCCAGATATTATTTAGTGCAGGCTAAAAATTAAATTTCAGACTGACGGGTACTGCCATGATTCTGGAAAGGGCCTTCAGTTGTGGTCACCCTCCCCTCACCCCACCCCATCAGGCTTTACATGGTCTAAAATGTACATCTATAGACTGCTGATTACACTTCCTTCTGTTGATTTTTGGGTTCGTGTAATTATTGTTTAGGTCTTGACATGTTGTATGTAATATATTCTCCGCTGCCCCTCCTCCACGCCATAGCATTCTGGTTTCTGCAACCTGTGCAGATTCGTTCTCCACTTATAGGCCAGCCATGATCTCCTTTTTCAGCTTTGCATTTAACCCCTTCACGACCATGGACGGATATATCCGTCATGGAGCGTGTCCCGTTAAGCCCTGCCGCGGGCAGGCGGCAGCGGTCGGCACACATCAGCTGTTTTCAACAGCTGACATGTGTGCCTGCTAGCCGCAGGTGGAATCTCTTCCACCTGTGGTCATTAACCCCTTAAATCTTGCTGCCAAAGTCTGGCAGCAAGATTTATATGCGTGCGGCCATGTTTTTTTACTTACCACCGCCCCCACCGGAAGTCATGTGCATGATCACGTGACTATCGGTGGTTGCCATCGTAGCACAGGGTCATGTGGTGATGCCTGCAGCTATGATGTCTCACTTTCGTTTTCCCTCAGCACGGAACAGAGAAAGTGACTGAATCTGTTGTATATCTGTGATCAGCAGATATATAAGAGCGATCGGATTGCTGATCGCTAAAGACCCCTAGGGGGACTAGTAAAATAAAAAAATGAAGAAAAGTTTTAAATAAAAAAAACCTAAAAGTTCAAATCACCTCCCCTTTTCCCCATTGAAAATTAAAGGGTTAAAAAAATAAATATACACATTTGGTATTGCCGCGTTCAGAAATGCCCGATTTATCAAAATATAAAATCAATTAATCTGGTAAACGGCGTAGTGGCAAAAATCCAAACGCCAAAATTACGTTTTTGGTCGCCGCAAGTTTAACGCAAACTGCAATAAGAAGCGATCAAAACGTAGCATCAGCGCAAAAATGGTATCATTAGAAACGTCAGCTCGAGACACAAAAAATAAGCCAACACTGAGCCATAGATCCAAAAATAAGAACGCTACGTGTTTCAGAATGGCGCAAAACGTGCGCCACTTTTATTGGACAAGCTTGTGAATTTTTGTAACCCCTTTTAGACACAAGTAAACCTAGACATGTTTGGTGTCTACAAACTCGCACCAACCTCAGGCATCATACCCACACATCCGTTTTACCATATAGTGAACACCGTGAATAAAACATCCCAAAAAACGATTGTGCCATCACTTTTTTTGCAATTTTTCCGCATTTGGAATTTTTTTGCCGTTTTACAGTACACCATATGGTAAAACTTATGGTTTCATTTAAAAGTACAACTCGTCCCGCAAAAAAACAAGCCCTCATATGGCAAGATTGACGGAAAAATAAAGTTACGGCTCTCGGAAGAAGGGGAGGAAAAAACGGAAAGTGCCCCGGGGCTGAAGGGGTTAACATTCTCATCCCCTTTTTTCAGTCTTGTATGGAGAGCACTTTACATCTGACTGGATGTTCTGTTCCATTGATCACGTTGCTCTTGTCGGGGGGGCCTTTACCATCACTTTTGTCCTTGCCTCCCTTCCCCTCTCCCCATTGCTTTATTTTCTGCTTTATATGTAGTTTAATGCAGCACTTTAGTTGATATAGCTTGTATGTCAGGAGTGCGCTCTATGGACACAGCCTGGTTCCTTGCTAAATTGGCTCAGGTTAGTAACCCTTTAGCCGTTGTCTGCCAAATATATACCAGGATGCTTCATAAAACATTTTTTCCCCTCTGTCCATACAGATATACTGCCCTACCACAGTCTTCAGTATCCAGCACATTCACTCTCCTGATCAGTGATGTCGCTGCTCTTCAGACTAGCAGGCTCACTGTGCTGTCACGTGGAGTTGCTCTTACAATATTAGC
Source organism: Anomaloglossus baeobatrachus (assembly GCF_048569485.1). NCBI lineage: Eukaryota > Metazoa > Chordata > Amphibia > Anura > Aromobatidae > Anomaloglossus > Anomaloglossus baeobatrachus. The sequence goes on from NC_134354.1 coordinate 214,734,881, forward strand.
CTAGTCTATGGTGCCTCGTTCTGAGGCTCCATAGATTTTCATTGTTGAAGCCACTTCCGGGTTACACAGAGCAGTGTGCTGTCACTCAGAATCATGCTGGATACAGGAGGAGATGGCGGTAGTGGAGTATATGAACACATTGACACGACACCTACATGCTGATTTGAAGACACTTAATGTGAGTGCTTCTTTTAAAGGGGTTGTCCACTACTACTTTAGGTCACTTTTCAGCAATTACAACTTGTTGGCCTGTCATGTAATACCATGTTGCACAAGTCTTATTGTATCCCAAGGAATCTATGGGCATGATTTCATAGGAAGAAGGGTTGTCCTGGTAGTGGACATCCACACCCTCCCCCCCCCCCCCCCCTCCTTTCTGAATCCCAGTTTTCACCTTGTAAAATAACCTTTCTACTTCCCACCAATGCCTGTGCTGTTCCAGCGGTGTAGGATTGCCTTTCCTGGGAATTGTGCAACATTGTCATGTGATCCCTGCATTCAGAGGCCTTTTATTCCCCCACCTTCAGAGAAATCGTACATACAGAGGGAAAGATGATCACTACTTCTGTATAGATTTATTGGAGTGTGGGTAGAGTGAAGCGACCTGGCTGCAGGCATTTCATGACCATCTAGCACCATTCCTGGGAGGGTCAGTCCTGCACAGCTGGAACAGCGCAGGCACTGGAGGGAAGCAGAAGTGTTTATTATAAGGTGGAAACATAGGGACTCTCTATAGGATGTGCACTACTAGGACAACCCCTTCGTCTTTACAGTGCATCATAGCTTATGGTAAAATGAAAAACTAATATTCCGATGAAATCATGCCCATGGATTTCTTTGGGTACATGACCTGTGCAACATGGTATGACATGACAGACCCACAAGTTGGTAATTGCTAAAGTATTCCCTGCCTGCAGATCTCTGGTGGTGATACATACACTTTATATGTGTGAAATGTGCATATTCTCACTGGGTGTGAAATCTAATTGTGTGCATCGCACTGTGCAATATCTGTAATGTAGAATGAGGTGTGGAAATCGTGTGGTGCAATTCTGGAATACTTCATCACTTACTGAAGCACAACAATGTGACCTCCGCCACAGACTAATACAGCACTGCCTGCGAGAATATCTGGCAGAGAAATCCTTGTCTGCTCTTTTATACAGTCCTCCTTGGCCCTATGACGTTGATGACTTAGGACGGTGGATTTGATGAACAGTCATCTGCTGCCCTTTCCAACACTGCTGCTCACCAGCTTGGGCAGGGTCCTGACGAGATCTGATCGGCAAGCTCCAACCCTCCATGTGAAGGGAACAGAAATCTGAGAACCTGGGGAGAGACCAAGCAGTGTCTAGAGCCCACCAAAGGGGATCTGAGAGCAGCATAAAGTAGGGGCAGAGACTGATTCCAGCGATGTCACTTACTGAGCTACATAGTAACTATCAAAATGAATATCTGCTGCAGGTCTCGGAATGCTGAGCCCTGTATAACCTGCTCATACCACTGATTGGCAGCTTTCTGCACATGTAATCAGTGGTGGGGTTGTAGAGAAACTGTGAATCAGCTGCTGGAAATCCTCCAGTTTCATTAGTCCTTCTAATCTACTGATATTTTTATCAAAACTACACAAACATCCCTGTTAATGAGATCTCTGGAGTCTGGTATCTTTCTCTACATTTTTGCTGCTCTGTGTGGCCAAAAAAATTGCTGACAGAATTGACGTGATCTGAAACTGCTTCAAATCTGCATGGATAAAAAGCAGTGTCAGATTTCGGGAATCGCAATTACGTTGCTGGAAAGTGAAATCCTCTAGGTACCTTAGGGCAGAGGTCCCCAACTCCAGTCCTCAAGGCCCACCAACAGTGCAGGTTTTTGGGATTTCCTTAGTATTGCACAGGTGTTAATGTAATTACCTGCCCAGGTGCTGGTTCCAACAGCAGTGCAATGCTAAGGAAATCCTGAAAACATGCACTGTTGGTGGGCCTTGAGGACTGGAGTTGGGGAACCCTGCCTTAGGGGACTAAAACGATCAGCAATCTGATCGCTCTTCCATTTCTCCAGATCACAGCTACACAGCTGAGCTCTTGAGGTGGCTTTACTCACTGCCGGTGCTTTGCTGGCATTGAGAGAAAGGGACTCATGATAGCTACATGCATCACATGACCCTGGAAGTCACGTGATCACGTCATGTTACTTCCGATGGGTGCGGGTAAGTTATCGTTATGGCGCTGCACATCTTCGTCTCACTGCCGGATTTTGGCAGTGAGACGTAAGGGGTTAATAGTTGCGGGTGGAAGGAGATTCCACTTGCGACTAGCAGGCACACATGTCAGCTGTTGAAATCAGCTGATGTTTGCGTACTGCCTACGGCAGCCTGCGGGGTTTAACCGCACACTATCAATAACACACCCAGTACGTCATGGGTCGTAAAGGGGTTAAGGTGCAACGTGTGGAGCCAGAACGGAGTTCTAAAATGCCTGCATGCTTGGCGGCTGACGCAGTGCTTCAAACTCCTGAGGCCCATTTGTTGTGGTCACTAATTAGGAGTGAGTTTTTGGAAAACTGGCCAAAAAACGTCTGCCAATAGTCTTATGCTTGCAGTTGGTTGTGTGCTGTGGTCTGCTTGTCTAATGGCCCCACAAATATTACATTTGGTGGGATAAGCTGACCGCCTGTATGGTGGTGGTTCTGTTGTCCCCACAAATGGCTTGCATGAAGCCGCTAGGCTGGCCATATGCATTTACATATGTTGACCACATGAGGGAGCTGTTTACCCAACTCTTCTTTAGCCAATGGATAAAGGTACTGTCACACATAACGAGATTGCTAGCGAGATCGCAGCTGAGTCACGGTTTCTGTGACGCAGTAGCGATTCCGTTAGCGATCTCGTTATGTGTGACATCTACCAGCGATCAGGCCCCTGCTGTGAGGTCGCCGGTCGTTGCTGAATGGTCCAGGTAATTTTCTTCAAAGGCGATGTCCTCCTGGGCAGGACCCATCGCTGTATTTGACACTGTGTGACAGGGTCACAGTGACTGCTGAGATCGTTATACAGGTCGCTACTGCAACCTGTATTGTTCTGCAACGCTGGTAAGATCTGACTGTGTGACATCTCACCTGCGACCTCCCAGCGACTTACCTGCGATCCCTATCAGGTCGCATCGTTTTCGGGATCGCTGGTAAGTCGTTGTGTGTGACTGGGCCTTAACTCCTGACCACAGACCACCACCTGTGTATGTGCCCAGCTGGGCCAAGTGATAACTCAACTATCTACTCTTACCAATGTATTGGTTAGTTAAAAGCAGATTGGATGTGAACTTACACCTCACCACTAAACTAGTATGGGCTGCACAACTCTTTACAAGCACTATAGGCCTATTGCAGGGGTCTCAAACTCAGCTGGGTGGAAGGGCTGCATATAGAAAAAAATTGAGGGGCTGAATTCTTTGCAGGACAAAATGACATTTTTAATATAGATTTTATATTTAACCTTTTGAATCACTTTTTTTTTTAAATTGTGTTGCTTGTTTATTATAACAAACTTGCACTTTTTTGTTTAGTTTAAATATAAAGCATTTTTAATGGCAGTCATGCTTTATTTTGGGGTTTTTTTTTTTACATTGTATCACCTTGTAGTAATGTTTTACAATTAGCAGCATAATATAGTAATCTCAGCCAACATCTTGTAGTAGTAGTGTCCCGATGGTGCAGTAATTTCCCCCATCCTTGTGCCCTGTAGTATTGTACCAGTGTGCACAGTAGTTTTGTCCTCATACTTTTAGTAAGTGTAAAAGTGAAAAGGGGCGCTGTGAAGAACCAACTAGGATTAGTATACAAGGTAGAGCCAGTGTCATACTGGCACTATCGGGCTGATTCTATACATACCTGCAGTGGTCAGCTCGGATGTTTAGGTTTTGAAGTCCAAGAAAGTAAAGTTTATAAAATGCGATGCTGCTTGAGTGACAGCAGCAAAGGAGCAGATAACGTATTCATAGTTCTCCTCCTCCTGTTAGAATTTGGCATAAGTATTATACAAATGACTTCCTTTTGTGGGAGGACCTGTGGGAGGTCATATCAATGTGACCTGGTATCCAGCTTTGGTGGCCGAGGCCCCACCCCTTCTGGTCATGTGGATATGACCTCACACAGGTCCTTCCACAGACCAAGTGAATCGTGAAACTTTTTTTTGATTTAAAAATCTATACATCTGAGCTGCCAACTGCAGATATGTAGATACGCAGCCTGATGGTGCCAGTATAGCACTGGCTTTAGCTTGTATACAAAAATCCTGGTGATTGGTTCCCTTTAACAAACCAGGATAACTGGAGTGTAGCTGAACAGCTCACCATGGGTGGGGGGGGGGGGCTGTACACCCTTGCACAACACTGGTTAAAGCATGGAAGCTGGACACTAGCCCAGACTCTGCTGTGGACTCCTCTGTGGGAATGATCGTCAGGTGGTAATGTGACCGTTCACATGGGATCGCATCACCGCAGGTCCTGGAGATGGAAATCAGCCCACAAGGGGAAAATAACAGGCTGAAAAAATCAAACGGTCTGGCGGAGCGCTGAGGAGGAAGATCTTCTTCAGTTTTGTAAGAAAATAAAGATTTTAAAGTCTGAAGATCTTCCTGCTCCTTAGCGCTCCGCCAGACCATTTTGATTTTTTTTTTTTTTTTTTTTTTTTTTTTTTTTTTTTTTCAGCCCATCCTTTTCATCCCATGACTATTGCAGCTGTATGCCCGGGGTCAGGAGGACTTTACTATTGAATCATTTACAATTCAATTCTAGGAGATGGCTGCTGCCCGCCAATCAGATGCAAGGTGACGTCATACAGCGACGTCACTTCCTTGCATCTGATTGGCGGGCAGCAGAGGCCATTGGTATAACGCAGATAGCTCCTGTGCGGCACCGCAAATGATTTAATTGCAGTAACGTCCTGCCAGCCCAGTGCATAGGACCGCGATTGTCACGGTCTGCGAGCCGCATGTGGGCCGCGTGTTTGAGACCTCTGGTCTATTGTGATGAGGGAGAATGCTTGCTGGCTGTATGTGGGCAGAGAGCTGGACTGCCCTTCCATTATTCTGAGGCTGACTGAGCATCAGACCTGCTTGATTCCTGTACTGAGTACTTTAGTGTTTTAATCTATTGCCATTAAGAATACAAGAAGCAATTCAATTTGGGTTGAGAACTTGTGCAAGTACTCTCTTCCTGGGTTAAATGCATCGAATTGTCCATAGATCGTGACCTGCTCGTTATGATTTACATTTTTTTTTTTTTTTTTTGTCTACTCCACAGAGCTCCTGAGATCATCCTTGGGCTGCCGTTTTGCGAAGCAATAGACATGTGGTCTCTGGGTTGCGTCATAGCAGAGCTGTTCCTCGGATGGCCTCTGTATCCGGGTGCTTCGGAGTACGATCAGGTAACTTTTTTTTTTTTTTTTTGGTTTTTTTTTTTTCAGTGCTTGCACTCAAGTGGTTAAATTCCTAGGCAGTTTAGAAATAAAGCCCTCTTTCACAGTTGACCAGGTGCCATGAGAAATGTGGGACATGTGTTTCTGGAGGCGTGACCTGACGTATTGCTGAAGAGGTCAGGAACTGTCGTGCTACCTATTGGGTGTAGGAATCTTAAATGGCAATATCGACCCTTTTTAATTTGGCTTCTTCTCCCAAGTAACCTGGCAGGACTCATTAGACACATTTCAGGGTGTTGGCCTCTTCAGAGGATTGGAACCGATGAAGGGAAATCTGCTTATTTAAATGGGTTGTCCACTACTAGAACAACCCTGCCTGGTTCCACATGTTTACACTAGTTTAAAATAATGGACTACTCTCCTTCCATACGAGCGCCCTTCCAGCTGTGCCATGACTCACAAAACTGGGGCTCCCGTGGGGTTGTGATTAGGGGTGATCGAATACCTCAAATATTCGGCTTTGCGAATATCCGACAAATAGGTCGCCGCTATGCAAATATTCGATGGGCAATGTGAGTCCATGGGAAGCCCGACTAGTTGTTCGGGGTTCCCGTAAACTGACTTTGCGCATGGAATATTTGCGAATAGTTGAATAGCAGCGACCTATATTCGCAAAGCCGAATATTTGAAGTATTCGATCATCCTTGGTTGTGATGTCATGCAACCAGCGTTCAGTCAGCGCCAACTTCTATCTCCCCACTTTCAGACCAAACAAGCGGTTATCAGATTAGTGTGGCATCACAGCTCACTTAATCTGGCTTGCTCATTTGGTCTGAAGTCAAGGAGACAACCGCCAGTGCTGATTGGCTGTGGGGTTCGCCTGATGTTACAAACCCACATGAGCTGTGCCGCAGCTGGACGGCTGACTATATTGGATGTGAATATTTTGTTTTACCAGGGGAAAACACGTGGAATCAGAAGGGGTTGCCTAATAGTGGACAACCCCTTTAACTCCCAGGGGAGCACTTCATGGCCCCCATTGAATGGTTTGTGTATACAGGGAGTAGCTTATAGTTATCTTAACTTAAAGGGAACCTGTCATCAGAAATTTAGCTTGAAACCTAAGTTTCCCCCTCTGCAGCTCCTGGGCTGCATTCTAGCAAGGTTCCTGTACTTTTTGTGGCCCCTTTTATACCAAATTAAATACTTTATAAACTTGTACCTTTTTTGCTATGTAAATTTTGTAAATCGGCCATGGGGGCGGGCTCTGCTGTTCCTCCAATACATTGACGCTGTCCCCCCACGCTCCATTTCATCCATCAGGAAGCCGCCCACTGCGCCCGAGGTGCCGCCCACGCCAGGATCGCTGGTGACGTGTGTCACAAGCACGAGATTATGGGCGGCACTGTGATTGCATCCAAGTGCCCGCCCATAATCTCGTGGACACGCTTTTCCCCCCACTGCCTCCAGCGTTCTGCGCAAGCGCTCGCCGGCCAAATGACCCAACGTCACCTCCTTCCCATCTTACCCTGCAGCAGGGCAAGGTGGGAAAGAGGGGACGTCGGGTCATCTGGCCAGCAAGCGCTTGCGCAGAACGCTGGAGGAAGAGGGGAAAGTGCGGACACGAGATTATGGGCGGCACTTGCTGATGACACTCACAGCGCCGCCCGTAACCTCGTGCCTGCGCAAAACGTCACCAGCGGTCACACGTGCACAGTCCCGCTACAGTCGCACAGCGCATGCGCGGGACCAGGGGCGGCGTCCTCAGATATGAAATTCAGCGTTGGGGTGGGGGGGAGGGGGGGCGGCGATGTCAGTGTTAGAGGAACAGCAACGGTCAGCAGAGAGCCCGCCCCCATAGACTATTTACAAAATTTACAAGTTTATAAAGTATTTAATTTGGTTTAAAAGGGGCCACAAAGTACAGGAACCTTGCTAGAATGCAGCCCAGGAGCTGCAGAGGGGGGAACTTTTAGGTTTAAAGCAAAATTTCTGATGACAGGTTCCCTTTAACGTTGCTCTGTATCGGTCCGTATACTCCGAAATGTCGTCTTGTAGCTCAGGCTCCTATAATTGGTTAGTAACCCCCCACTGTTCACCTGTGCTGATTAGTGTGTTGCAGAGAATGGTCCATGTGTAGGTGTGCTGGGTACAGCATTACTGGTGCTCTGCCAGTGCTCTTACATCATCCCCTTCATGAATATGGATGAGATCACCCCCCCACCCCCCCCCCCCCCTTTCCCAGTATATTTCCTGCAGTTCATGAGATGTAACTTTCCATCCAGGTGTTCAGGCCCTGCAGATAATCCAAAATCTTGATGCCAGTCATTGTTCTGCTCTATGGTGCTGAAGCGTGGAAAATGTGTAATAAAGCTACAAGTGTAGGAAGTGTTCTCATGTTACATGGAGCGCTGCTAATTTTGGAGACGCTCTTTATCCTTAGCTTCTGGCTACTTTAATGATTGGCACTAGTTTTGACGTAGTTTTAGGTCTGTGCATAAATGTTTCTCTGCACATGGGCCTGTGAGCTGCTCTATCAATCTGATCTGGCACAACACATACTGCTGATACAATGTTTCCACGCACAACTCCAATAAAAACACCCTTATGCCAGATATTTCACACAATGCAAAAAATGAGGGCCCAGTGAGGTTTTAATTTGTCAATTATAGAACCACAGGTTTTTTATTTTTTTGAGCAATGGGTGCAAAACAGCAAATTAAGTGTTTTTGAGTAAAAAAAAATGCTGCAACCCACTGACCAAATTGACATGCTGCATATTTCAGTGGTTTTGTGACTTAAACTACTATTCCATGTGTTTTGTCCACAGAATGTTTAACACCTTTTTTTGAACACTTTATTGACTTCAGAGCTGCAGCATATTTTGTTTTGTTTGAACCAAATTTTAAAATAAAAAATATGTAAACAGAGCTGCAGCATATGAACGTAGGCTAACACTTCAAAGCACATGGAGGTGTCGTCCCCCCCACCTCTTGAGTGGTCCAGGATTTGAGGGGACTGGGGCAGCTTTCTTCCAGAAATTGCCACAGGTTGTCTGGTAGGGCAGCGCACTACTCTATTAAAATACATGGAGCTGAGCTGTTGTACGTTACCTGTAGGCATGTGTGGTGCTGATTTGGAAGAAGGCAACCTTGTCTTTTAATCTTTTTAAACCCATTTTATAAGCACCTGTAGCATATGGAAGTGGTAGTATAGCCATGCTTTCCCCAATTAAAGTGACTGTTGGAGATCTCGTGTGCCAGTCCTAGGAAATTGGGGGGTCCAGCCCAAGTTCTACATGGTTTGTAAGTGTATTGCATTGACACAGCCACACTAGCCCCCAAACTAAACATGGCTTGTTGACAAGCTCCTATACAGCTGTACCACCAGCTCCATATGTAAAGATGCACTGTGAGGTGATTTTGGGGGCAAGAAATCAGTCAGTGAGGTCCTCATATTAATGGTCAGCTGGTTCTATTGAACCTTGGGTGTGGGAAGGGGGCTTTAGGGTTGAATGCATGAAAGGATCCTATGGTTCTTGCCCCATAGAAGGTGAATGTTACAAAAAGCTTTGTTGCTTAACAGTACATGAGTCTTATCCAGCTGAGCAATGGATATATAAAAGGGCTCTGGAGCTGCTCGTATCCAATAGGGATAGGAAAAATCCGTCCTGCCAGGCCTCCTGGTTTCACATTAAGGCTGTGTCCACAGTAAAAGGTCCCTGCGGATTTTTTTGCCTGAAAATCCGCAACTTTCGCGGCAAATCCGCACCCGCGGATTTGCCGCGGATTTTTTTTTTTTTTTTTTCCACATTCAAAACAGAAAATCCGCACCAAATCCGCACCAAACAATTGACATGCTGCAGTTTGTTCCGCATCAAAATCCGCGGCAAAATCCGCAGCGGAAAAATCCGCAGCATGGGCACAGCATTTCCAAAATGCCATTGAAATGGCTGGGGAGTAGCTGTGCTGCAGATTTTCGGCAAATCCGCGCTAAATCCGCGTCAAAATCCGCGTCAAATCCGCGATAAATCCTGTAGCGTGGGCACATAGCCTTAATGGCCAGAAGGTGGCTTGTGAGTAATGGAGAACTTCTGCTCTTCTCTATGCAGAAGATTGCACTGCAGACATTGTATGCCACTGACCCCCGTAAACCCCCTGAGAATCGGCCTGTAGCACAGGTTTTGCTCCTGTTTCTGTACTACTTTGGGCAGGGTGCTTCTCCCTTCTGAGGGTTTCTCAGCAGCTGCAGTTGTTGGGTGGCACCTGTGTTACAACATAACTGAAACCGTCTTTATCTGCACATGAGGTCTCTGCAGACTCTGCACATGGCTGCGATCAAACCACTGAGATCTTAGATAAGTCATGTAGATGCTGACACCACCCTCCTGACCCTCTGAGGTAGCGCTCCGCACCTCTTGCCAAATAGAGAATGCAAATGTCTAGTCCTTGTGTCATATAGAATGTATAGTTAGCACATGTGAAAGCACTGCCCTACCTCACTGCATCCGGCATGTATTTACTAGTGTGCGTCTGGAGAGCGGAGTGACAGGCAGAGCCTCACTGTCTACCATTTATGACCACCTCTAGTGCGCAGGGATCTGTGGAGGAAAATCTGCAATCCTGGCTTCATCCTCACTACTCGCTCACTCTCCTGTCAGAAATGACCAGGTGAATGTGTGGTAACCTCAGTTACCTCTGTAGCATCTGGCTGCTACCCCCACTCCATAACAATAGTCTGCATATGTGGCTCGGTCTAGCCGGCACGTTGGGTCGCCCATGTGTGGTGGTGGAGACCTTACAGGGAGGCTGGCTCTAGAAAACTAAGCCGTGTGGTGCTGCACCCCCAGGGAATATCCATATTGTCGCATGCCTCGTCCTTCATTATGCCGTTTGCATAGACTGTGCTACACATAAGCACCTCTTAATCCGCTTTTGTCAGGGTTGAAAAACAGGGTAAAGGATGCAAATCCTGTAGCACTTCCCTGGTTTGTCTGTCGGGAGGGAAATCTGATGAATGAGCAGTCGATCCTTTCTTATCTTGCGTGTGGGTGAGGGGCTTGCACCTGCTGAGCAGTGCTGCTGGGATTTACAGCTCGGTAGTATACATTTATGGGGCATTTATGGCAGTCATTCAGTATTGTCTGGAATCCTTTCCATGTATAGGGTGATGGTAAGAAGCATCAGGTCACTGGGTTTCTCTGAGCAGCCGCTTGGCCAGTGGACTAGTGACTTGTGCATTTCTGGCAAGTAGACTAGATGTGTCCATAGCTAAAGTACATGATTGTGTGCAGCGACCAGGCCTCACAGTGGTTTCCCTGTCAGTCTTCTGAGAATCTGCTCTGTGCTGTGGGTGTCACAGGGTAGGTGAAGTCGGGCTAAATGCTGCGCTAGAAACCACAAATCCAGGAGATGTAGTGAATTCTTTCCTTTCCTTTATTAACACAGGTCAACGCGTTTCAAAGGCATCTCCGCCTTACTGAACTGAAGCTTCGCTCTGTTGTGTTGTCCATGATGGAGGTTTTTAACACAGAGCGAAGCTTCAGTTCAGTAAGGCGGAGATGCCTTTGAAACGCGTTGACCTGTGTTAAGGAAAGAATTCACTACATCTCCTGGATTTGTGGTTTCTAGCGCAGCATTTAGCCCGACTTCTCCACCTACCCTGTGACTTTTATTGCATCATCGGGGCTGCGGCTGACCACTTTCTGCATTAATTTGCTTTATGCCTACAAAGGAGTTGTGCCTGTCACAACTTAAACAGGTGAGTACCTGTCTTACCCCTTATATCCATCTGTATACCAGATAAGACCCTATTTGCGCTTCTTTTTTCCACAGCTCTGATATCTGTGCTGTGGGTGGGAAGATGACTTGTCTGCCTTCCATGAAGTCAGATATGATCACACTATTAAAATGGCGTTTTGGGTTTTTTCCTCCTCTTGCGGGTCAAGGCCGTCACGTTTTGCATTTCTCATCATTCACTTGATCTGTTAGATATTTGTGCAGAGGTTTTATTAATAGATGACATTTTCCAGCATAACGTTCTGGGTAATCTGTCTATGATCTAGTGTATTCTGGAAACTGTGCACCTCAACTTAAGGCCCAGTCACACTAAACGACTTACCAGCGATCCCAACAACAATACAACCTGATAGGGATCGCTGGTGAGATGTCACTATGCGACACTCCAGGGATTGCTGGAGCGTCGCTACACGTGTAAGCATTCTGCGCTTGGTAACTAAGGTAATTATCGGGTAACCAACCTGATATTTACTTTGGTTACCAGCACATACCGCTTAGCACTGGCTCCCTGCACACCTAGCCACAGTACACATCGGGTTAATTACCCGGTGTACTCTGCTACGTGTGCAGGGAGCTGGCTTCTGTGGATGCTGGTAACCACGGTAAACATCGGGTAACCAAGGGAAGGGCTTCTTGGTTACCCGCGGTTTACCGTGGTTACCAGCGTCCACAGAAGCCGGCTCCTGCTGCCTGCACATTCAGTTGTTGCTCTGTCGCTGTCACACACAGCAATGTTGCTCTCGCACTGTGATGCACACAACTAAATGGTCTAGGACATTCAGCAACAACCAGCGACCTCACAGCAGGGGCCAGGTTGTTGCTGGATGTCACACACAGCGACATTGCTAGCAAGTTGTGCCTCAGCAGCGATGTTGCTTAGTGTGACGGTACCTTTTAGACTATGGCTCCATAAGAATATAAAATCAGCGTCCGCTTGCATCGTGGTAGCACGTCTCGTGTCACTGTAAAATGGTCTTGTCAAAGTGACATCTTATCCATATAGGAACAATAAAGACAACTGCACAAAGTCTGTACTTGCTGGTGGGGAACAGGTCAAGAGGGCATGGCTGTTGGGCTACCACTTACCTGATCCTTTAAAGCAGAGCAAAATCCAGCATCCAATAATAGTAATTGGATTTTAAATTACTCTTAAACTAAGACAACACAGACAAGTGTTATAATTGGAATCCGTGCCTGATTTTATATCACTTACTGGGCTGCTTGCTGTAATTCTTGCTGAGTGATTTTGATCCCTAGAGGACTAGTAAAGTTGCTGCTGTGTAGTCTCCATATTCATGAGCTCTATAGAACAGCCCTCTGCACAGATTGGCAGCTTTGTGTATACTGTGCATAGCCAGAAAGCTCAGTCACAATTTATAGCAAGTAGCTTAGTAAGTGATGCATCTCCACAATAAAGCTGTCCTAAATACTGCTCTAAGATGGGGTAGCGAAAATCTACTGACAGTGTCTCTTCAGTTTACTAAAAGGGAATAAATTGTGGTCTTTACTCACTGAGGCAGGGAACTGAACCCCAGTGATTATTGGCCCCCCGCAATCAGTCACTTCTTGTGGACAGGTTACACATCACTTAAGAAACAAAGCTAAATATATGAAGAGCCTAAAGCCTGCAGGCAATGGAAGCTTTATTGTTCCAGGTTGTACTTTTGGATAATCTAGGATAATGTCCATTGCTTTGTATCCAGTTCTAGCCTGACAGCATGGTATACTAGTCTAGTGTTGTAGAGGATGTGCTTGTTTTGGTGGAGTCGCTAAATGTCGGCTGTCGCCCCGTTTATCTGACATCTGCTCGTGACAGATACTTTGCACTTCTTATCCCTTTTGAGAAGTATAAAAACTCTTAATGGCATTTTCATTTTCTGCTTTTCTTAGAAAATGTTTTCCAATGTCACTCGCTCTCATAATGAAACTATACCTTGAGCATGAAAAGCTGTCATTGTGTGTTTCAGATAAGGTACATCTCCCAGACACAAGGCCTTCCTGCAGAGTATCTCCTCAGTGCCGGATCTAAGACTTCCAGATTCTTCAATCGAGACCCAGATCTGGGCTACCCATTATGGAGGTTAAAGGTAAATTGTGTCATCTGGAAAGGATCTGGCCACCGCTGCCTGCCAGGGCCTCTGTATGGCGAGAAGGCTGTACAGCAGTACACGGCCGCACTCTGGCATTTACCCTAATCATGAGAAATCCCTGACATACTTATGCTCTATAGCAGTATTCTTATGTGACCACTGGTGCAATTTTACTTTCTACTGTGCTTGCAGCTCACAATTAATACACAGTAAATTTAAGTCTGAGTTGTTTTATTTTCCTGTAGACACCAGAGGAACATGAAATGGAAACCGGAATAAAATCTAAAGAGGCTCGCAAGTATATCTTCAACTGTTTAGATGACATGGCCCAGGTAAGTGAGCAGCCAGTGAACTCGTCTTGAGTGCTTTGCAAACTGTAATGGTGAATAAGGGGCTCCTACCCCTACTGTCGGTCACTTTTTCTCCCCCAATGTGGTATATTTATTAAAAAGCCAGAATTATTCAACCCTTGTTGCAAATTAGGAACAATATATAAATTTCAACACAAGTGGTTTCTTCCCATCCAGTACTAGCGCCACTCTTACTACAGCCTGTGTCTCAATTATTCATGTATGTGGCAAGCGTCTTTAGCACGGGGTAGAGAATCTTTGGCGGCTTGACCTGCTACATATGTGATGTGTAGCAGACACCGCTTCTGGCAGCATTCCTGATGAATCTTGGTTATTAACCCATGGACAATGGCCTTCGGTTTATTGTATGTGACTATGTGCTAGAACTGCTTCATTTAAGGCCCCCCCCCCCCTCTCTGACTTTCTATGGGGTTTAAAGTCAGGTGACTGGCCACTCAATCAGGATTTCTAGTGAACAAGACTAGCTGGCCTGTGAAGATCGTGACTATTCCCAGGACTGTGAGCTCAAACATAACCAAGGCCATGGTTTCTTCTCGGATTTCCTGACTATTGGAAACCTGCATCGTGTGGAGGGCAAAGCAGCACCAGAGCTTCACTGATGGCCTGCTTTTTAGCGCATGCTTCATTGTTCTTCAGGCATACTGCTGATTTTTCTTAAGCCTGAAGTGTGTGTGTGTGTGTGTGTGTGTGTGTGTGTGTGTGTGTGTGTGTGTCCTTACAAGACGGAAAATCTCGGGGACTCATTAGTTCCCAATGAACCCTTGACGTTATAGCGTGGGGTGTTATCAGGATGTCATGAGTTTGTTGGAAACTCCAAAGACCTTCTGGAATACACACCTGTCCCTGCGATGCTGGGCCTGGAGCTGTCCCCGCGATGCTCCGGCTTCCAGGTCCTGAGTGCGGTGAATAATCAATGAATGAGCGGGGGTCAGGAAAACTGGTAAATATGGAAAATCTTTATTTCACGCGTGTTTTCTCTGGTACCTGTCACACGTATGCAAACACGGATGTCACACGTGACACATGACCATAACCATGCTTGTGACTGGTACCTGATTAAACACTAACGTCTGAACCCAGCCTTAAGAGTACTGAGCACCTGAGCATGGTAGTGCTCACCAGTCACTAATTTTGAGCCTTTTTACATTTTATTCTTTGGTTCACTGCAGAAAGTTTGAAGTTTTCGAAGTCTTGATTTGCAATGGGGTAGACTACTTTAGATTGCCCTTCTACAGATGCAGTTTAGTGTCCTTACATGGGGCTGACAATACAACATAATGAATCTTTTTACAGCAGTTTCTTGTTTTCAATAGATCAATGTCAACAATCCACAAATGCCAGTTTTTGTACAAAAGGCTTTATATATTTTTTTTTTTTTCCTCTCCCACATCTAATAGGTGAATATGTCGACAGACCTAGAAGGCACAGATATGTTGGCAGAGAAGGCAGACAGAAGAGAATATATAGACTTGCTGAAGAAAATGTTGACTATTGATGCAGATAAGAGGATAACTCCAACAAAAACCTTACATCACCCTTTTGTTACCATGAATCATCTGCTGGATTTCCCACACAGTAACCAGTAAGTAGGATCATTACTGGGCACAGACATGTTGTTCAAGGGCACTTCCATGAAAATTCCAGTCGTGCTCTTCTCTGCATTAGTCATAAAGCCCGTGCAGTGATCTCAGGCCAGCCACTGAAGATCGATGATACGAGTGGCCTTTTAGTATGGTGTTTATCATTGGTTTGCTTTCTTACAGTGTAAAGTCATGCTTTCAGAACATGGAGATATGTAAGAGGAGGAACAATATGTATGACACGGTGAACCAGATTAAGAGTCCTTTCACCACTCACGTGGCACCAAACACAAGCACAAATCTGACTATGAGCTTCAATAACCCACTGAGCACTGTGCACAATCAGGTACGTAGCCAAACGTGGCTGCCACACATGATCTGCACCGGTCCTGGTGCTTAGAAGTGCCGGCCATTATATTGGTAGTGATTTCTTTGTAATTACTAGAAGTGTCATGTTCTGCGTGGTCGTGGTGATTCGCAGTGCAGACACACGTGTACTCCTGTGTAGAGCTGCCATCTGACTGCCTGGTGTGACTTTCTGTTCCTTTTTAGGCTAGTGTACTGGCTTCCAGCTCATCGGCTTCAGCTACATTTTCTCTGGCAAACTCTGATGTGCCACTGTTAAACTACCAGTCAGCGCTTTACCCGCCATCTGCTGCTCCGATGCCTGGTGTGGCTCAGCAAGGAGTGTCTCTTCAACCCGGAGCACCCCAGCTCTGCCCCCCAGCAGATCCATTCCAGCAAACATTCATCGTTTGCCCGCCAGCGTTTCAAGGTAACTTGCATTTTTTTCCCCCACTTTATATATTGCCTTGGTATCTAGTTAAGTTATGTGGTGGGTTTCTAGTTAATGCAACACATGAAGGGGCAGAACAAGGCTGATACTGAGACTCTTCCCAGACTCTTAAATTGGGCTGAATTGCTGTTCGCTGTACAGAAGGTCCTACATTAGTAGGACCAACGTCTAGGCCCCTGATAATACCCCCTTTCAGCTAAAGCTGTCCAACTGATTTGCCACTGCTGATATTCCATTCTGGCCATGCAAACAAATTGCTAGCCAGTAACCCCTACGGGCAAGACCTAAATCTGGCACCCTCTGAGTCATATACTGACATATGCCCTTATAAATGGGACCCTCGGTACTGATTGCCTCTATGCACTGGATACGTGATAATGTTAGGTGGACATTCTGACCATGGGAACCCCACCCATTGCAATATAAAGTGGTATCCCTGCCTGGATTCTGGCTAATGGAGTTTCTAGTAATCCTTATTTGGTTACTTTTCGATCATTGAGATCACCATTGCCCCCAACAAGAGTGCATCTTCACTTACATGAGTGGTGCTGGTTCAGAACATTGGCCCACTAATATGATCATTATCCACTATTTCTGAAACTTCTAATCTTACCGAAGGAAATCATTATAATAAACAGATAATGAATGTATTAGTTTGGAAGTCTGTCAAAACTTCATGCTGTGCAACCCAAAATCAAAGGTCCATTTTTCTAAGTTTTGCCTTAAAGGGAATCTGTCAGTAGGATTTTGCTCCCCTCTTATGAGAGCAGCAGAACAAAAGGGCAGAGACCCTGAATTTAGTGATTTATCATTTACTGAACAGCTCTCATTTTGATGATCTGCCCTTTCTGCTGCAGATCTACCAGTTCTCTAAATGGGGAGCTCTGTAACCCTGCCTTCACCACTCATAAGAAGCTTACTGGCTGCTTTCTGCCTATGCACAATCAGTGGGTGGTGGTAGAGGGCTCTTTGAGTATTACACTACATGTCAGGATGTTTACTAGTAATCTGCTAAGTGATATAAAAACTACAGCTCAGTGACGTCCATGGAAGCAGACTTGATATGCATCTAATGCTGCTGTCGATAAGGCCCTGTGCGCACACTGCGGTTTTGCTGCAGAAAATGCTTATAACCTTGCTGCAGTCCTTCCCCAGAAAAACCTATGGTAAAAAAATGCTGTACGCAGTTTTTTTTTTTTTGTTTTCAACAGGTTTTGCTGCATGTTTTCTGCAGCAAAAAGAATTGCATGTCACTACTTTTACACAGGTACCTGTGGTTTTTGCCATAGATAATGGTCACAAACCATGGCAAATTGCAGTAAAACCGCATGCGGTTTTTTGGGTGCGGTTTGCTGCGGTTTTTACCGCAAGTGCGGTAATCTTTCAGAGGGTCCGGAATATTCTTAAAAAAAAAAAAAAAATTCCATTTTCTAGTGCGCACAGGGCCTTGGCAAAACTTGATATGTTTTTAGGTCCTGTGCATATGCTGCAGATTTCTATGCTTCTGTGCAGATTTGTCACCATTTTCTGATGCCTGCAAAGTGAATGAGAATTAAAGTACTTTAAACTTTTTTTTTTTTGTTTTTTTTTTGTTTTCCCCCACAAGCTGCTGGGCTTCAAGCAAGCGCCAAACATTCCGGTTTTCCTGTTCGGATGGATAGTACGGTCCCAATCGTGCCCCAAGCTCCTGCTGCCCAGCCTCTCCAGATTCAATCAGGGGTCCTGACACAGGTAATTCAATGAGAGGGTTTTTTTTGTTTTTTTTTTTTATCTTGTCACAAAATAAATGGTGAGAGGTGAAGCTATCCTTTTTATAACCAGTTTATTTTTAACGCATATATTTGATTACCAGCTGGCCTCGTCCCAGTGCATGTCTATCTAGAACCGTGCTGCTGACAGTCGTTTTCAACTTGTCTGTCTTTGTATTTATTACGGTGTTATCCCTTATATTAACGTATACTAAAGCTTGTTACAATAAACTGCATATCGCCGACAAAAATTTCAAGACAAATTAATAACTAGTTTTTTGCAAATTGACTTGCATTTCCCATTCCGTCAGCCTCTTAGCTGCCATTTTTCACAATGCAATGATGACGGTCAGTCCAGACACGCCACAGGTAAGGTGGTACTGCCCTCCTGTGCAATGGCCGTGGCTGATAGTAATGGAGCTGTTCTGAATCAACTCATATGTCCCAGCTTTCTAACATTGGTCTAGTACAAATTCATTGACTTATGGCACTACAGCACTTGGTGCCCAGCTATCTTCCTAGTGCTTTTGATCTTGCGTTAGTACCATCATTCAGTTTGCCTGGTTAGTGAGTCACTGCTCCAGAATTTCTGGCATCAATTTTTTTTTTTTTTTTTTTTTTGTCATTACTGGAAATATAGCCTGGGTGTGCCCGTTACTTCAGGAATAGAATATGCATTTGGCCATGATTGCATCAGTCTGTCATGAGCAGAACTTCTGGTTTCTCAGCGGCGCAGTCTTGTGGAGCAGAATCTAGCGGACAGTACGATGCATGCTCAATAAATGTACCCCGATTCATAAATGGGGGGTTAGACTAGGCAATTCTCCCGACACTCCCCTTGAAGTAGAACGTCATGCATTGGCTGCCTCGTATTTTCCACCGCTTGGCAGTATCACCTTTTTAGCTTTATACATATATGCGTATTATATAGATTCTTGTATGAAGAATATTCTTCTTTTCTGAGTCTTGTGTTTAGAGAAACTGCCCAGTGCTACATTCCCATTCATCCCCCTAATGTAACATTTCACAATGGGGAGGGTGCAGCGTTGACACCATTTTAAGGCCGTTTCTTTGCAGAATGCGGTTTTCATCCCTTCCAGGCTGTGATCACTGTTTGCACTCGTCTTCATCCATACTGTGACAGTGATGGATTTTGTGTACAGGAAATCATTCCATTACTAGATAAGGACTTGTGTTTTTGAAAAGCCATTTATCTCTTTAAAACTCTCTTCCCAGCCATGTCCTTACAGCAAGTATAAAATGAGCCGTTTCACTGCTCAGCATCCACTCTCCTCAAGCTAATTGTGCCCATCTGAAAACTGATCATGGCTTACGCACAGCCATTGATCTCACAAAGTAATTTGTCTAAAAATACATCGGGCAGCTTTTGTTGGAAAGGGATAAAATAAAATGCCTGGAAGAAGTAGTTTCATTGAGTTTCTAATGGAAACATGACCTCAGAAAACAGACTCCTGGAAACAGAACACAGTCCTATGAATCAGCTGCACAGGATGCCAATAGAGTACAGTAATGCTGCAGGTGGAGGACATTTGTTACATTCTCAATATAGTTTCCTTTCATTCCAGCCTTATGACTCACTTTCTAGGATTTATCACTTCCTATTAACTGCTTATTAGGCCTAAGCCACACGGCATGAAAATCGGAGCAAGTGGAATGCGATGTTTTATCGCGTTCCACTCAGACCAATATTAACCTATGTGCCAGCACCCATGAGCGATTTATTTTCTCAGCTCTAGTCGGACCGAGACAACAATCGCAGCATGCTGCGAGTAATGAAAGTCTTGTTTGTCACACCCAGTCAAGTCTGTGGCAAGAGAAAAATCGCACTGCACTCGCAGTACACCGGTGTTCCGCGAGTGCAACGTGAGAATGGCAATAGCCAGCAACGGAGGAGAGGGAGAACTCGAGCCGGCCCGCCCCTCCTCAGAGTTGACCCGCCCCTATCACATGATCTGACATCAATCGCAGTGACACTCGGCTCCTGTTGTGCTGTCAGCATGAGCAGAGTGTCATGCGAGGATCGCAGTAGATCCCTGTGGCCCAGGCCTTAAAAAGAGCACTCCATGATTTTTTTTTTTTTTTTTTTTTTTTTTTTTTTTTTTAAAAATCTGTGTATATGCATGTAGGGTGTGGGTTAATATACTCTCTTGGATTCAGTGCCGTTCTGCTCCTCTTAGTGACGTCACTGTGCTTCAGGCTCTCTGGTTCGCTGAAGTATTGCAATGTAGGTCTATTAAACAATGTTCTGACTTTGTTTCATAGACTTTTATATTGTAAAAGCCACTTCTGGGTCACGCAGAGCAGTGTGACTTGGAGTCTGCACAAAGCTGTGACGTCACTCTGAAGAGGAGCAGAACGGTGCTGGATCCTGGAGAAGGGGGCAGTAGATGAGTATATTGAAACTCTAACATCACATACTTAAATTTATTAAAACAAATCAGAATACTTTAGAGATGTTGCCCCTACATCATGATGGTCTCAGTTGAGGTACCAAAATCCTGCTGATGGAGACTCAAAGTCCAGTGCTGGTCACTTACTGGGCAGCATGCTGTAGTACTAATGACCACCAGTGGGTGAAAGCTTATTAGGCCACTAAAAAACCTGCTGTCATGTAGTCCTCCATATAACAAGCCTTGTATAACCACATCCCCACCAATGGTAGCTGTGTACAATGTGCATAAAATGCTGCCAATCAGTGGTGTGGGAGGGCTCGACAATTTAAAACTCGAAGATGTGCAGCCAGTAAAACTGAGATTTTATCAACATGACCGTAAGTGGCCCAGCAACAGACGCTGCTGGAATCTGCCACCTGGTTATTAAAGATATGGTTTGCTATAGCCTCTAGTGCTTTAATCTCCTGTTAATAAAACAGTTTTACCCAAAATGCAACAAGCAGAGCAGTAAGGGACCTATTACTGGAATAAGGTCAGTCTCTGCATTTATTCTGCTCTCAGATTAGTTGACGACAACCTAGTGCCGTTCCCTTGAACGAATATTTTCTGACCTAATTTATGCTTAAAGAAAATTGTTTAATCATTGGGTTAGACGTGTCAATATGGGACACTATTTACTGCAGATTTGCTGCTTTTCCAATTTGATAGGATGAAAAGCCAGTGAAAGCTGCAGTCCATTTTAGCTGGTTGGGCCAGACCCATTCGGTCACATGACCAGGGCACCCTTTTTATTCATTGAAGTTAACCTTTTGGAAATGTCGTCATGGTTTAAGGAAATTTGATTTTACTTGAAAAACTTTTTAAGTAGGACAGCATGAAATGAGGTTTTCTTCCGTAGTGTGAATCTAGTTTACATGGACCTTGGCCACTAGTACCTGGCAAAGTGTGAGCAGGAAAGGAGTTGACTCCTAACATCCCAGTCAGTGCGCTCCAGCTCATAGACCTCCTATACAGCAATTAACAGCAACTTGTCAGGATCTGAGTAAATCTCAATCATGTAGAATGAATCCCCAGCATCACAGCTCTTAAGCCCCTGTCACATTTAGCGACTTACCAGCGATTTTCATCTTGCATAGCAATTCTGTGGTTTTGCTGTGTATAGTAAAAGTAGAGGATTGCTGGTTCATGTCCCCAAGGAGACTAAGACAATAGAAAGTGGAAGAAAGTTCTTAAATTGGGATATTGAAATTTCCCTTTAGACATTAATGCAGCACTTTTTTTTTTTTAATGTATCAAACTATATAAAATTTAAACCAACTGGTAAACTGTAATGAAATTGAAATTTCAGAATTACGGCGTTTCAGCAACCTCA
Organism: Anomaloglossus baeobatrachus; assembly: GCF_048569485.1. Classification (NCBI taxonomy): domain Eukaryota; kingdom Metazoa; phylum Chordata; class Amphibia; order Anura; family Aromobatidae; genus Anomaloglossus; species Anomaloglossus baeobatrachus. Next base: position 214,756,462 of record NC_134354.1, read on the forward strand.
CACGTTAACTAAAACTGCACCATAATGGGTTACACAGTACACCTACCTCCAAAAACTAAACCATTGTCCATAAGCTATTTGGAAGTTCTTTTGTGTACCCATGATGGTGGCTAAATCAGTATTTATAATCTGTAAAGGAATGTAAAGCACGCTCAATCTTTAGCACATGCTCCTATACTAGGTATTGAAATCCCAGCAGCAATTAGTGTAATGACTGATCACAAACTATAGTTTATGATTGGTAATTGTCCTGAAAATCGGTCAAATTAAGTGTCAGAACCTTTTGGAATGTGAGGGATTGTATCACGTAATTGCACAATTGCGTATTGCAACCACTGTTAGGATTCTGCTGTTTTCTTACGCCCAGTATTTATTACACAACTACAAATATGCAACTTGCATGCAATCATTCTCAAGGCTTGCTCACGCCACATGTATTAATCAGACAAGTGCTGCAATTTGACGTGCAAATTGGATGTTTCACGTTTTTGGGTTCATGGAAAACATTAGCCTGCACTCGTCAGTGCGGTCTGATTTCTGCAGTCATGCACAGTGGAGAAGATGGAGAAATTTTGTCCTCCACCTTCACTGTGCTGATTCTCACCTGAGACTCTAGGATCACACTTTGATTTTAAAGTGTTGTTTTTTTTTTTTTTTTTAGTGTCAGAGTAATTTACTGGATTCTGAGAGAATCTACAGTCTGACCTTTGGCTTAGGATTACTCACTGCATGCAACAAATCATTAAGGGTAATTTATGTGGAAGCTGGGATCCTGTCAGTGAGTACACTGTTAGGATTCGCCTTATTGTATTCCAAATCAAATTCGAAATGTCGTTTTTTTTTTATTTTTTTTTGGACCCCGCAAATATATCTCTATCTGAGACAAGCTTAGTTTAATATTTGTAAAGCTGAGCCACATTCTGATTACATAATGGGTTTTGAGCATAAACTATTTAGAATATTTGTAGATATGAAGCCTGTCACTCCAGCTCCATTCCCTACCTAGTGCTGCCGAACTGCCTCTATGCTGTGACTTCAAGCAAAGACTCCCTCAGTCAGGCAGGGTGGAGGCGCTGCTGGCCTGATAATACAGATGGAGTGACGGGATGTACAGAAAGTTATTCAGCCTCAATTGTCGCATCAATACAAACTCTATCAGTAATGGAGGAACTGACTGGCCATGTAAAGGTATTGCCAGACTGTCTTTAAAAACTACATGTGCATATAGTTTTATAAAGTCAATCTGTCAGCAGGATTTCACCCCACAAACTAATACAATTACACTGCCATATCACACCATGGTCTAGAAATTGATTAGAATCTAGAACGTTCCATAAGATCCCATCTGTAAAGTGTTGTGTAATTAATAGTGCTATATAAGTGAGGAAAATGAACTAGTGACTTGCGGCCCTTTTAGACAGGCTGATAATTGTGAGTATTCCTAAGAATGCTTGTTATAGATCACTATAGGCCTGTGGGGTTTTTTTTTTTTTTTTGTATCTTAAACAGGCTTTCAATCCAATGAATTGGCAAAATGTGTATTGGTTGACGCTACTTTTGGGCTTGCATTCTTGTTTAATGGACGGTTTAAATGAGGTGACTGCACTTTCATGTGCCGTGATCACAAGTTTTTACCTCCCTGAGTATATTTTTGTAGTGCTTAGCCACATGCACATAAAAAACAGGCACGTAGTTGCTAATTAACTGCCTGTTCTGCACAGTGACTATCTCCACCAGTGATTCCCCTGACATCTCAGCAACAAAGCAGCTCTCCCTCTTCATTTCTGTCACAACTGACATCAGTGGAACGGGAACGTGAGCAGTACAGGCAGGGTTTCACGATCTACCCATTTTTTTTTTGGCACAATGTGCAAAAAAAATAGTCAAGCATAACCCCTTTTAAGAATGCTAGTCTTGAAGACCAAACAATCAAATCTCTAATTTCCTGGTCAGTATTTCTTAATCCTCATACCAGACAAACCAGCACTTTGATGATTTGTTGGGTGATTGGCCTGTAATTAGGAATGCTTGTTGCCAATTGTCAGCCTGTTTTCTAATCTTTTATCAATTTTTTTTAAACGGGTATTTTGAGTATTCATAGTGATGGCATATTGCTAGGATAAGGCTGGAGGGAAAGTTGTGACTTGCACATAACCCAGACTGGCCACAGCCTCTTCTGACAGGAGCTGGTCCGCTGCATGTATGTCTATGCAGCTGAGCCGCTCCTGTCAGAGCCGCCGGCTGTTTTGGGCAATGTGATCTGAACCTCGTGAGTCAGCGACTCCAGCCACAGTCAAATGTCTTCATCTGACAAGGCGTAGTTTGACCATTTACTGCAGTGACATAAATCAGTGCTGCGCCCGTGTTTTTAGGGTGATTCGGGATCCCAGGGATTGACCCTCCTGACTATTACGGTGCTTTCATATTGCTTTCTACCCCCCACGTTCAGTGGTCCCATTGGGGCTTGCCTTGAAATCCTCCTTAAAACGTACATATGTGCCAATGGGGCTATTAACTATGATGCAGACTGACTTTTTTGTGCTGTCGTGCACAATTTATAGTAGACTGCCTCGTTGGAGTGTTCATTCAAACCCTGTTTTGCCAGGGATTTCTATGTAAGCTCAACTGGACCACAGAACGTGGGGGGAAGAACACATGTGAAAGCACCCTTAGAGAAATGGGTTGTGCTTCGTGCTAGAAAATGCCCACGAAGCAATAAACTGGCATGAAAATCTGCACGAATGAGCCCTTTATGGGTTTGATATATTCACATTAAACCCAAGGAGCATTCACATGCTAGTTCTCATGGTACTGTTAAAGCCTATATCCTGCTATAAGTACACTGTTTCACTCACCTCCTAATCTACGTTTCAGGGAAGCTGTACCCCACTAATGGTAACAACTCTTCATCCACACGTAGCCACCATCACACCGCAGTATGCGGTACCCTTTACCCTGAACTGCGCAGCCGGGCGGCCGGCGTTAGTTGAACAGACGGCTGCTGTACTGGTAATTTTTGTTTCACTTGATTGTGTACACTAACAGTCTCCTTCTCATATATGTACTTGTTTCCCTTTCCTCTTACCGTAGAGCGTTTCCGAAGAGCATGGAAGCATGAGCGCCATCTTGTGGCTGTGTTCTTGCAACATCCTAAGCGGCTCGTTCTTTAATGTCTCCTTTTTTTTTTTTTTTTTTTTTTTTATTTCACTCCATTTTATTTCCTTTTCCAATTGATTGCCACGTTGCTGTCTGCCTCTTATGTTTCAGCCTAGCTTTCTTTAAAGCAGCAGTTCCAATGAGGGGCTAAATTGCAATTTTGCTTCCTACATAGCGGCTTTCTTTTTCCTTCAATTAATTTTGAGGTTTCTGTTATTGACTTTAACAAATTTTAATGACCTGACATCCATGCTGATACACCTGGAGCTCCAGCCTTATAATCCACTGCATTAGGAAGGTGCCTAACTGGAGCAGAGGCTGGGATGAATTAAAGGGAACCAACCAGGATTTTCGTATATAAGCTAAAGCCAGTGCTACTAGCACAATCAGGCTGCTTATCTACATACCTGTAGTGGGCAGCTCAGATGTTTAGGTTTTCAAATCCATGAAAGTAAAGTTTAAAAAATTGGCAGCTTCTTGAGTGGCATCTGCAACTGAGCAGATAATATATGGGTGGGTATTCATATGTATTCCCCCCCCCCCCCCTCCTGTTCCCCCTCTGTTCTCTATGCTAATTTTACTATTCACTAAGATGGCGTCGGAGTTGGCGTCCTCTGATCAGCTGTTTCAAGGGGGTGATCTCCACTTGTTTGTGACCGCAGGAGTATGCGCGGTCACAGTGAGAAGCGCAAAAGTGAGTGCATGCGCATCCTCTCACCCACAAGAATAGAATAGCAGGGGGTATCCATCTTCACAAAGATGGCGCTGGAGATGAGCGCTATGCACAGGTTCCAACTCTGATGTCATCTTAGTGAATAGTAAAATTAGCATAGAGAACAGAGGAACAGGCAGGGGGTGGAATCCATACGAATACCCATATATAGCTCATATATATCCATTGCAGATGCCACTCAAGCAGCTGCCGATTTCTTTAAACTTCACGTTCATGAATTTAAAAACCTAAACCTCCGAGCTGACACTAATGGTATATAGGTAATCTACCTGATAGTGCCAGCATAGCACTGGCTTTACCTCATTCATGAAAATCCTGATTGGTTCCCTTTTTAAAGCTGATAGTTTTCAATATATTATATTATATATATTTTTTTTTTTCTTATTTCTAGACTCATTTGTTACTTAGAACTGTCATTCTTACTATAATCTGGCTTTGTAGAAGTGATTTCCCTTCTATAGAGGCACAAAATGATCATGTATGCTTCTTCGGCAAGTTTTACATAAAGCAGTGGAGTAGTGGCTCAGACCACCTAATAGCTTGTGAACATTTTTTCTAATCAAAGGATTGAATTCTATAATCCAAGCACAATAGTTTTGAGAGTAGAAATGATTATGGCAGTAAAGCCCACCCCAGCCTTTCCTGTAGAACTAAAATAGCATATACTGGGTCAGGTCCTTCATATAGAAACATGGCAGATATCTCGATTGCTCATGGGCTGTGATGGAAGTCGCTTCTTTGCATGCAGAGGTGAAATTTTAGTTTTTTTTTTTGTTTTTTTGCTTGTGTTAAAATTAACCTTGCAAATGCCTGAATAGTATGCTGCTGAAACCTCCATGGACGGCTTGTAATCTCTATGGAGTTCTAATTCTTGGCTTCAGTGGTACCTTAACAAACAATACCCCCAAAACTTTTTGCAGCCATTAACCCAGTCAATAAATGAGCTTTTTCTGTACCCTCAATGATATTGCTTTTCCACAGATGCTGAAATTCTTGTTTGAATGTTAAAGGTGAGCTAAACTTGGGTTTGGAGAGGGCAAATGTTTATAATTCTTCATGAAGACGTCATGGTTATGACACTCCACCTACAAGATTGACCTAAGAGCAAGCTGATTAAATGCTATTACTCCACGCCGCATATGCTGGTAATTTTCCTTTCTGATTCTTCTGGATTGATTAAACATCAAGTCAGTATGGATCAGGTTCCTTACAATGAGTCATTTCTTAACGAAGCATGAACTCTAAGTAAATTGCTCGTTAAGTACTGCTTGACTAATCATACATCCTTGAATAGACATAATTTTAGTTTTGTTCCAAACCTCCCTCTTGTTTTTGTATTTGTCTATTATACTACCTGCATGACAGCCACTTGTTCTTTATGGAAAATATGAGACTTTAAAACCTTGATAACAGGTTCTTTTACCCCAGACTAATGGTACGTATGTGAAGGTGCTTTAATGCAGATTACGTCCTTGCTTTCTTGTAGAAATCAAGCTTTCAGTTTTTAGAGAGAACCATAGTTTAAAATTGTATGCTAATGGCTGCAAGTGCAGTGAGGCAGGCGCTGCAAGTGCAGTGAGGCAGGCGCTGCACTCTGCTCTCCTGCCGAGGCAGGCGCTGCACTCTGCTCTCCTGCCGAGGCAGGCGCTGCACTCTGCTCTCCTGCCGAGGCAGGCGCTGCACTCTGCTCTCCTGCCGAGGCAGGCGCTGCACTCTGCTCTCCTGCCGAGGCAGGCGCTGCACTCTGCTCTCCTGCCGAGGCAGGCGCTGCACTCTGCTCTCCTGCCGAGGCAGGCGCTGCACTCTGCTCTCCTGCCGAGGCAGGCGCTGCACTCTGCTCTCCTGCCGAGGCAGGCGCTGCACTCTGCTCTCCTGCCGAGGCAGGCGCTGCACTCTGCTCTCCTGCCGAGGCAGGCGCTGCACTCTGCTCTCCTGCCGAGGCAGGCGCTGCACTCTGCTCTCCTGCCGAGGCAGGCGCTGCACTCTGCTCTCCTGCCGAGGCAGGCGCTGCACTCTGCTCTCCTGCCGAGGCAGGCGCTGCACTCTGCTCTCCTGCCGAGGCAGGCGCTGCACTCTGCTCTCCTGCCGAGGCAGGCGCTGCACTCTGCTCTCCTGCCGAGGCAGGCGCTGCACTCTGCTCTCCTGCCTTTCACCACTCACAGCCTGCCACATATGACAGGGCACTGGAAACGAGAGTGATTGTCAGACAAGGGGCAGGCAGTGGTAGACAGTGCCTACCTCATGGCACCTGCAACCTTTAGCATTCAATTTCAGCCATGGATTTCTCTAAAACTGAAAAATGGTACTTGGATTTAAATTCTGATTCTTGTAAAAATCCTTCATGTACATACCGTTAGTTTGGATTTAAAATCCTGATGCCAGGTTCTCTTTAATAATTACATTTCTGGTCTCATGATGTCCAGCAGATGAGTGGATTTCATGGCTCAGGCTGGTTAAAGTAAAATACTGACTGCCTGTAGCTCTTAACTTGCCTAGCCTCTGCTGGGCACCACTTCTTGCTCTGGCTCACAACTCCAAAATCACCCCTGAGCAGGCTTTCAGTGATGTTATGGCTAGGTATGATCGAATACTTCGATTATTCGGCTTCGCGAATATTTTCCGACTACCTCGCCACTATTCGAGAATATTCAGTGCACAATGTAAATCTATGGGAAGCCTGAATAGTACTCAATAGTTTTCAGTACTATTCGGGTTCCCATACTTGCATTGTGCATCGAATAGCGGCAAGGTATTCGGAAAATATTAGCGAAGCCAAATATTTAAGGTATTCAATCACCACTAGTTATGGCTGAACCAGGAAGACTATGTACCATAAGTGTTGCAGGAGTTTAAAAAAACTGGCTATGGCTACTTTCACACATCAGTTTTCTGCATTCAGGCACAATCCTTTTTTTTTTTTTTTTTTGCTGGATCCGTTTTTCAAAACATTGGAGCATACTCAGTTTACAAACACTGATCCGGCGGCCGCATCCGTTTTTTGCTGCATTACGCCGGATCCGGCTTCCATTGTAAAACACGCCCTTTTTTTTTTTTTTTTTTTTTTTTTTTTTAAGGGGCCAAAAGTTGCATGAAACGTTGCCGCCACATTTAATTTTGCCACATCCGGAAAAAAAAACGGATGCAAAGCAATCTATGGGGATAAAACTGATGCGGTACCGGATCCGTTTTACCCGTTTTGTTTTTTTTTCCGGATTGCGCCTGATGGAAAAAACCTGATGTGTGAAAGTAGCCTAACTCAGAGAACCTTTTGTATTCAAATCTTATGAGGATTAATCACTTGTTCACTTATTCAATACTAAAGTAGATTTCCTTTTAAGTCAGTAGGATCAACCCTTCTAAGCAATTTATATGGGCATGACAGTCATGGAAAGCTGAAGAATACGATGCCTTGTTATCCTCTGCAATCGGATGTCTTATTCCAGAGATCTGTGTTCTTATGAGCTGTACCATGCTACGGGCCAGACATTAATCTGCCTCCACAGCATTTATGAAATATAAGGGGCATTATTAGTGTCATGGCTGGGCTGTGATTATAACGGACACATCTGCAGGTTCCTCACTGCCGTACTACACTATTGTAATGCAGCAAAGCTGTGTGAGCTGCAGCAAATGTTTGTAAGACCGTTTAGTTCTACTCTTGCGTGTTACATGCCTCATACTGGTAATGCCCGTTTTAGTTAATATAATCTCTGGAGGAAGATTGTCTGGCAGATCTCTGGCCAATAGCGGGGGAACAGCTCAGTTACACATGAGAAATATTTCTCTGGAATAAGATCATATAGGAGATATCAAGGTGTTGCTTAATTTGACTTCTTATTAACGAAGTGCCCAAAATTTATTTAAACTTTTTTTTTATATTTTTTTTTTTTTAGCTTTTTGCAGCTAGTTTTTCTCATTCACTGCACAATTCCTCTGTTCTGTAGAGCTAGATCACTATTGCTAGTGAAGTGAAATCTATTGTATAATACTTAGTTATCCCCTCCCCCCCTCGTTATGCTAATTCTAAGTATTATACCATAGATTTAACTTTTCACTAGCAGTACCTGTGAGGTCATACCCATGTGACCAGTAGGGGTGGGGCCTCAGTCAACAAAGCTGGATACCACGAAGCAATGTTTGCTGAGGCCCCACCCCTTCTGATCACATGGGTATGACCTCACAGGTACTGCTAGTGAAAAGTTAAATCTGTTGTATATTACTTATGCTAATTCTAAGAGGGGGGGACGGGATAACTACAGTATGAATACTACCCTCAGATCTTATCTGATCCTCAGCTGCTGTCACTCAAGAAGCTGCTGCTCTTATAAACTTTAGGTTTTGAAATCCAAGAAAGTAAACATCCAAGGTGACAACTAAAGGTATACCGAAGATCAGCCTGATAGTGCCGGTATAGCACTGGCTTTACGCTATATACAAAAATCCTGGTGACTGGGTCCATTTAATAGATGCATGCATTTGTATCTTCGCACCCATGATGCCCACTTCAAATCGAATAGTGTACCCACTGGGTAGCTCGCGGACTTGTTTTGGACCCCAAACTTTATTAGATTTCAAAAGTTTAGCTTAGATGCTGCTTCATAAGCGAGACCTGGGATTGACCTGTGACTGGCAATCAGATATCCAAAACCGCTTTAAATATCAAAGCCAACAATGATTTCCCTGTAATGTGAACTCATGGGGTTCATAAGGCCCTCTGGCTGTGCAGATTGGAGTAATTGGACATGCAGGGCCACAATTGCATTCATTAATCCCTGTGATTTTGGTATCCCTTACTATGCACTCTCCTGTAACCTAACTGTAGCTCACCTTTTTAGTTTACCAGCTTGCCAATGGATTAGGTCGCCCTTTTTACCGCTTTTGCCTAAGTTTGCATTACTCCATTGCAGAGCTTTGCATATTTTGTTCTTTTTGTCAAAGCAGTCCGTCGCTTGGAACGCCAGATCTCTGCATCACGTTTGGGATGTTCTTGCTCTGTATTAAACAATATGCTTTGTCTTGTGCAGGTGTTGGCTTATTGGAAAGAAGCATGGTGTGATTTAACACTTTATTAAACTTGATTTTCTCCCTCTGGCTTTATTTTTTTTCTACTTTTAATCATTTTCTACTGTAAGTCATGGATATGTCTCTTGCAGAAGTACTTTCCAATCCAGCAAATGTTTAATGTGTGGTGCTGCACTACATGGTTTTGTGCCAACCAAAACTATCATAACTTAAAAAAAAAAAATAATTGGAAGTAGTTATCCATTCACACAATGCTTTGGTGCTAAAGTGAAGGTGCTAGACTGATATCCCTCATCCCCCCCCCCCCCCCCCCCCGAAACCTTGCTTTGCATGTATTTTGTCTAGTTTTGCTTAAATGTAAAATAAGCAGTACTTGACCACCTTGTACTTGGTGCTCCAGTAACTCCTGCTAGTGAAAAGCTAAATCGATTGTATATTTATGCTAATTCTAACAGGGGGGGGACTAAATACCACCCAGCTATTATCTGATCCTCAGCTGCTGTCACTCAAAAACAAGAAATCTTAGGGCGCTTTTCCATCTGCGATTTTTCTTGTGCGATCTGATATAAAAATCAGTGTTAATCAATGAGTTTAATCTGTCCCGTTTTGTTTTTGTTTTTTTTTTTCTCCACACAAATCGTGCTCTGTACAATCGCAGCATGCTGCAATTTGCAGAATCTCTGCTCATGTGTTATATTGCACTGCACTCGCATTTTATGCAACTGCAGTGCACACAGACAGACAACGGAGGAGATGGGGAGAGAGTGGTCCCTCCTTCTCCACTCCTGTGATGCAATCCCAAGATCACATCAGTCGCATGACCCTTGGCTGACACCGCAGCATATCGCATATGGCATATCGCTTCCGCATCGGAAGTGGTACGCAAGTGGAAAAGAGCCCTAAATCACAGAATAGTAGCGTTTTTAAGGGACCTCAAGGGCCATCGGGTCCAACCGCCTTCCTAAATTATCCCAACTAGATGTATATCCAGTTTCCACTTGAAAATTTCCATTGATGGGGAAAGATCACCACCTCCCGTGGTCACCTGTTCCACTCTGACTGCCCTCACGGTCAGCTTTTCCGAATGTTTAATCTATCTCCTTCCTTTTTTAGTTTCATCCTATTACTTCCTTGTGCTAATGAGAATAGGGTAGTTCCCTCTGCACTGTGACTACCTTTCAGATATTTGTAGATCGCTATTAAGTCTCCTCTCAGCCTTCTCTTTTGCAAGCTAAACAGTTTTAGCTCTTATAGCCGGTCATCATAGGACATGGATTGCATCATCAAATTTTTTTTATTTAAACATCGGCTTTTGACAAGAGCATAAGACAGGAGCAGTTCCAATATATGTCCCCAAGTGATACTATTTTAGAAACTGCACCCCTCAACATAGTTTTGAATATCAACTAATTTATTAACCTTTTTGGGGCTTTTCAGGAATTAATGTAAAGTGGCATAACGAAAGAAAAAATGTTTACCACCAAAGTTGCTAATGTCTGAATGGGTCCATTTAGACAAGAATCGCCATTACAACAATTGGGACCACACAATCATGTCTTGGTGCTGATGGGGTTAAGAGGGAGCACCCACACTGTTAACCATCTAGATGCCGTAGTCGCTATTGACACCAGCATCTAAATGGTTGTGGCCATGGTTTGTGCTAACTCCTGTAGGCTGGTAGGTACTGTGGTTTTTATCTCATGGGTATGCTATTCACTTATCTCAGGTCAGTAAAAGATGTATTAATGGTCCCTAAAGGGGTGTAAATACTTCTGATTTAGTGTAATCCCAGGCAGATTAGATTAAGATCATGGCTCTGTGGGGGCCATATCACTTCCAGGACTCCTTATTTACACTGAAGATGTTTATTAACTTTTTGTTTTGATGTTCTTCTTCAGAATAAATTTTGTTTTAGGCTGCTTTCACACTTGCTGTTGTGTGGCATCCGTCACAATGCGTTGTGTGACGCATGTGACTGATGCGTTGTAAATAGTGTGATAAAAGGCAACGGATTCAAGTGAAATAATGTGTTGCGTTCTTTTAGTTTTAGCCGAGAGAGAGCCCACATAATCACTGCACACACGCAGGCACTACTACACCCATCACTGCACACACTGGCATTACCGCACCAATCATCACTGCACACACACTGGCAGTACCTGAGTCACTGCTAACAATGCGATTAACTTCAGTTTCTGCATGGAGCTCACAGCGAGCGGTGGTTTTCTACGGCCGCTCCTGTCAGCTTCCATTGTAGCAGAGCTGAAAGTGTTGTGGGACCTCATTTGGATTACACTGGACCTGGAGGGGTATTTGGGGATTAATAAAGTGAAGGGTGTTTTTTTTTGTTTTTTTTTATTACCCAAAAAATCCCTTATTTGGGGATTTTTTTTTTTTCACTTACAGGCTAATCATTGGGGGTGTCTCAGACTCCTGCCATGATTGACCTAGGATTTAGTAGCAGCTATGGGCTGCAATTAAGTCCTTATTAACCCAATTGCCACCGCACCAGGCAATTCGGGATGAGCTGGGTGGAGTCCTAGGACTATCGCATCTAATGGATGCGGCAATTCCGGGCGGCTGCTGGCTGATATTTTTAGGCTGTGGGGCTCCCCATCCTGAGAATACAAGCCTTCAGCCATATGGCTTTTTTTTTTTTTTAATTTATGGTACTGCACGATAGACCCACCCACCAGTGGCTGTGGTTGCACTCGCACATGCCCCCACGCTGAGTGACAGCTCTCGCAACCAATCATAGGCGCCGGTGGGCGGGGGAAGCAGTGAATACAAAATGGAATAATGAGCGGCCGGCATTTTCAAAAGCGGGAGAAGCCGCCAGAGCTGTGACAATTGGGGAGTGTGAGAGGGGGAGACCGACAGACAGACAGTGCTTTTAAACAACATTCTGCTGGACATGCTGAGCATGCCCAGTAGAACGTGACAGAATCCTGCACTGGAATCTGTCACCAAATGCATGGCGACGGAATCCAGCACCATAGACATTAATTATGCCTCTTAACAGATCCTGACAGGTTTTACAAATTATTATTTTTTTTTTTTTTTTTTTACAGCAACAAAAAAGTTACATGATGCGTTCCTTCCACCCGACGGTTACTGACTGTCACCGACAACTGATGCGCTCGATCCGCCCCACGGCGCAAGACAATCTGTTGCAATCCGCCCTTTAATAGAAGCCTATGAGGAATAAACTTATTCATGCAACGGTTACCGTAATTCCTCAGTGGCGGATTGCAACGGATGCCACACAACGAAAGTATGAAAGTAGTCTTAAGCCATCAGATGCCTCCATGATTTTGTTGCACGATAAAGTATCCTCCTATGGTGAGAAATTAATTTGCAGACAAAGACATGGTGGAGGATTAATTTCAGGGGACACGCACTATTGTGCCTCTCTGCAGCCATTCGATAGTCAAACTGGTTTCTTTTACATTTTATCTGCTCAGTCCAAGGAGACTTCATGAGGACCACTTCTGGATAGACTTCTTGTAACAATAGATAAAGGGGTTGTATCTGGATCCCACTGGTTGCTGCCAGTTCTGAGTTAATGCCACTGTTGGACACTTTCTGATTTTGATGGAAAATTCTCTCATCTGTTGCGTGAAGTCTCCTTAGCAGACAAATACGTCTACAGTGTTTTTTTTTTGTTTTTTTTTTTTTTTTTTGTTGTTGCCCATTTTGGGTGCTTCTTCTAAATGACCTGGAAAGTAGATCTTGATGTCTAATTTGAAATCTTTTCTTAGACACCTTCCCAAGTTATACAATTTTGTATAACTACCTTGTGCCTTGTTGCTGTGCTCAGTCTTCACATGATTACCTGTGGCATGAAAGTTTTCCTTACCCACTGTTAAGATTTGCCCAGCTGCTTGTTTCAGTTAATGACTCTAAGGGCTAAGCCACACGGCGAGAAAATCGGTGCGAGTGGAGTGCGATAAAACATCGCATTCCCCTCGGACCAATTCTAGCCTGTGTCAGCACACATGGGCGATTATTTTCTCAGCCCTAATCGGACTGAGAAAACAATCGCAGCATGCTGCGATTGTAAGCTGAGTCTTTCTCTCGCACCCATTCAAGTGAATGGGGCGAGAGAAAAATCGCACTGCACTCGCGGTACATCGGTGTACTGCTAGTGCAGTGCGAGAATGGCTATAGCCGGCTACACAGTAGAGAGGGAGAGAAATCCCTCCCACCCCTCCTGAGTGCCGGCCCGCCCCCCGCAGCTGAGGTCTGCTCGCACGAACGGACCTCAGTTGCAAGGACACAGGCATGACACTCGGCTTTGCTGTACTGCCAGCACGAGCCGAGTCTCATGCAAGTGGATCGCAGTAGTGCCCGTGTGGCCCCAGCCTAAACCTATGGATTGAAATGATCATGATCACCTGTTTTATTGGTTACTCATTTTCTGAACATCCTACAAAATCCCAGACTCTTTGCCAAGCGTGCATGGCTTCAAAACTGCACCAGTTCTTCTAGTAAAGGCTGGTCATGCCAAATATTTGTAAAGGGCTTTACGGTTTCTGCTGTTTGTTCAATTTAATATCTTAAATATATTTAATTTTATGAATCTACAGCATCCCCCGTCTGCTAACTCCCCAATCTGCATTACATTTTTTTGCACAATAGTGTATGGGAGGTCTAAAATTATCTAAAAACCAGACAGAGCAGATATAGAATTCCCAATCCGGACACTTCCTAGGTACTCCTATGGTCTTGCATCCTCACCCCTAGTGAGGTCTGAGTTGCAGCGATGGCATGTCTTGACCCAATATCACTGGAGGCCAGGATACAGAGACCAAAGGAGGGGGTAGGGTGAACAGTGCCATAAGAGTGGTTGGGGAGCCAGTAATTTTATTACTTAGTTTATGTGGGTTTTCTTTTTTTTTTTTTTTTTTTTTTTTGGGGTGTGTTTTTGTTTTGTTTTTTGGGTCCGGCTCACAGCAATCCCTTAGCACCAATAAAATTGCCCATATTTTAAGGGAACTTGTTTCATTCCATTCCCCCCCCCCCCCCTTCTGATTTCTGTATTGTACTTTTAAAAGGAGTTGTCCTTTTATGAATTTTCCTACTGGCTCTCCCTTTAAATCCACTGCCTCCCATGATTTTGCATATCTGGTTCGGCAGTGGTGACATGACATTGACGCCGCTGGCGTCAAATCTCTGAACTTGGTGGCTCATGCGGTCTACATAGCTAAAGCTGCTGACCTTGTGACTGGCTGTATATAGGCAACATCTGTAAATAGATCTGCAGCCAGTTTTTTTTTTTTGTTTTTTTTTGTCCCCGGCAGGAACCTTTTCTGAAAGGGGACACAGGCATTCAGATAATGTATGGCTTAGTTTTTAGTCATGCGCTTAGACAATCAGATTTCCTTCTATGTTGTATACGATGAAAACACTTGGTTACACGCTAACCCAGTGGGCCCAAATTTGTAGCAATCCTGTTTTAAAGGTAGAATACCTAACATGCATTGAGACTGAATCTTAGCTAATGGGACAACTAATAATGTCTTGCATATCTGCCACATCTTGCTATATAAACCAGGAAAAACCTCTAAAAAAAAAATAACTTCCTTTTTAAAATGATCAATCTCAAGCTAAAAACACTGGAATTTCCGGTTGTTGCGGTCACTAACACAAGGTCGTGAAGTGTAATCTGTGAGGCCCTGCAATAGGGCAGTGGGCAAGGGGCGTGTTATTAATAGTTCACGATATTAAAGTAAATTAGGAGGCTGGAATTCTGAATGCAGAAGCGTCAGGAAAGGGTCTGTCTCTGGGAATGGGACTTCCACCCCCTTAAATATACCAATTAAGCAGGCGCACCACACTATTTATGGGGTTGGTGCCACAGTGAAACATTGCCATAGCAGGCACTCACTGTCTACAGAGCCTTCCATACGGCGTATTGTCCTGGAAGGAGGCCTCGTTTTTCAGCCAGCAGGTGACAGGGTGACCCAGGACAACTGGACCCCCATAGGGAAACATAACGTGACCCATCTATCTGAAGGACATATGGAAGGATGAGGAGATTGATGGCCTAAATTAAATGGAGACATCTTGAAATATATAAATCCCCTGATGAACCCCGACACATTAAGGGGAAACGTGTCTGGATAAAGACCAGTACTGGGACATTCAGGCCCATCATATCTTTGGTTAAGACCCCTATTCCATGTATAATCCCAAGAGCCATAATCATATAGTTATCTATATAACTGGGGATTGATGATCATATTTACATGAGATAATTGTTGTTGAAGTATGACACATGACTACATAAGCACTCCAGCACACTGCACCTGGTGGTGGTTTTAGGCCAGAAATAGTGATGGGGACAAATGGGGCTAGCCGCCGAGGAACAGGGGCACCCAAAAACTTGTGGTGTATCTGACCTCCGTTTCCAGGAAGGGATAAATGCCAGGGAATATCAGGTCACATTATCGTGAATTATTAATAACTTATAATGGGTGGTTAACGCCCCTTGCCCACTGCTTTATTGCAGGGCCTCACAGATTACACTTCACGACCTTGTTAGTGACCGCAACAACCGAATATTATTCCAGTGTTTTTAGATTGAGACTGATCATTTTAAGGAATGTTTTTTTAGAGGCTTTTTCTGGTTTATATAGTAGACCCTCTTTACGATATATTTGACACTGGTTTTGATCACATCTTGATGATCGGTGAAAACACTGATATGTTTAAGGCTGTTTTTTTTTTTTTTTTTTTTTTTTCCTCGTCAGTGAGTTCATAGCAGCTCCATGGATAATTGCTTAATTGTAGAGCTCCAGAAATAGTATTTCAAGTGTTTTTCCAGGCACTCCTTTAAAGTCATCAGTTACCTTGCTTTAGGACATTTGATTAACAGCTGCCTTCCCTGGCAACCATTATCTTTGGCCATGAGTGTCCTATGGCTAGAGCTTTGATGTAGGTCAAGGCCCTGCTGTTTTTGCAATCTTGACTCATGGTCATTGCTATTTAGAGAATCCCAGCCTCTGCTGCTTCATTACTGGCCTATTTCTGCTACACTTGAAGGACATTAGATGGTACAATGAAGGGGTAGATTGCATTTTTTTTTTCTAGGTCACACACCATGCTCTGCAGCACAGTTTCATCAGCTGACTTTACTGTTCCTTTTTGCTTTAATCTTCCCTCTGCAAGATGATTATCCTATGACACACTTGGATACTTAATTTTGAAGTAAACTAAAAATGGTCTTTTTGTTGTTTTTACCCTTTACCCCATTGTCTTCCAGCAAGCATGGCCTGGTGCAGCACAGCAAATCTTGCTGCCATCCACCTGGCAGCAGCTTCCTGGAGTCGCCCTTCACAACTCTGTTCAGCCGACAGTGATTCCTGAAACTATCGGAAGTAACCAGCCGCTTGCAGACTGGAGGTATGTTCCTGTTTGGTAACATGGGCTGAGGGCATCCAGACATTTCCAATCCTGTTGGGTAGCCACAGCAATATCACTTACAATGCCTGTAAAGTCGTTGAGTTTGGTCTTCAATCATTCCTGCTCCTATTATTGCAGTTGCTTTATCTGTTGGACATTGTTAGACTCATTCTGCCTGTTTGGTGATTGCGTTCTAGCCAGTTAGAATGCAATAGCAAAATATCTGTGGATGACTTTGCGCTAAATGTTTTGTTTTTTTTTTTTGTTTGGTGTTCCCCAGTTTGTGATGGATTGGTGTCTGTAAAGGGTAAAAGTCAGTGTATAGGTGTCAACAGTTAAAGGGACTCTTTGCATAGAATGACTGTTCAAGCCAATTACAGGCGCTCGAGTATCAGGGCAGGGCTAATCCTTTACATACACCTTCTCAACTGCTTGTTTCCCCTCAGATCTAAAACCAGAGCTAAAAGATATCAGAGGGGGTGGAGATGGAGGGGAAAACAAGCAACAGGAAAGGGGTGTGTGGCCCCCAACACGATTCAGTGCTTGGTTTGAACAGTTATTCTATGCGGACAGTCCCTTTTTTAAAGTGATTCACTCAAAGTTAATATTGGCTACGATATGTTAAACAAGGTTTCTCACATACCTTGTGTTGCCAACAGTACCAGTGAGCAGCGCTATTGCAGTCCATTTTTCCCCATCGTCTGCCCACCCCCCACCCCATCCGGGCTCCATGACCTCAGGGATATGGTGATGTCACATTGCCTTTCCGCTCACATCACTGGCCGGCACAGGTCTCAGAGTGACTGGGCTGTGGGTGGAGTTTCACCACTCACCACAGCCCAGCGTCACAGCCCAGCATCCCTCCTGCTTGCGTGCTCTGCAGTGAAGGAGGAGTGAGCAGAGGTGATGAGCGGGAAATCTCTGCCCACAGCCCAGTGACTCAGACTGGGGCCAGCCACGGTGATGTCAGGTGAGCAGGAAGTTGATGTGACATCAATGGATCACTGAGGTCACGGAGCCCGGGGGTCAGGCGATGGAAGAGCGGCCTGCAATAGCGCTTCTCACAGGCACTATTAGCAATACAAGGTATTTGAGAGAATCCTTGTTTCTCAGCATAGCTTTGTGGCCAATAATGAATATGGGTTAACCATCCCTTTAAGTATTTATCCAGTTGTGGGTATTTCGTACTCGGAGGGGGGGGGGGGGGGATGGTGGAATCTAATGCCTTAGCTGACAAAATTTGATATACTAAAGATATTCTTGTCTCCTATACTAGAACTGCACATTCCCATGGAAACCAGTATAGCGCACTGATGCAACAGCCGTCATTACTCGCCAACCATGTGACCTTGGCTGCGGCTCCGCCCTTAAACGTTGGGGTTGCTCATGTTGTTCGACCGCCGCAAAGTGGAAACATGTCAACAAAGAAAAAGCAACAAAATACCAAGTAAGGGCTGCTTTAATAGTGTATTAGGTCATCAGACTCTTTACTTCATATAGTAGCTGTCAAATCCTTAGTGATTATCTTATGTTGCCGATATAACACGGCTACTATAAAGTCTGGCATTGCAGTCTAACTGGTATCTACTCATTCCTTGACAGGAGGTGGCATTCTCACAAACGTTTTCCAAGGCCTTTTTTTTAAACTAGCTACAACCTGATTGGTTACTATAGGCAAGTGCTCGACCTGTGAATTAGATTTGTTTAACGCTTCCCTCTCCCCACTCCTGCACTATAGAATAAAATGAGGTGCCTGATAATTTTTGCTCTAGCACTGGGGACTGGTTTCTCTTCTCATGCAGACATAATAAAAGCACAGGTTCACCTACCAGTGTCACTTTGACTGTCTCTCTAAAACCTGATCCAGGTTTCCACTACCGTTAAACATGACTGCTTGTTTTCCAGGACCCTGTCTGCTTTGGACATCCTCCCTTCCCAAGTGTATTCAATAGTAGGAAGCAGCCCCCTTCATGCCTCCACTTCATACAACCCTCTTCTCCAAATCCAAGAGCAGCGACAGCCCATTGTGATCCCGGATACTCCCAGCCCTCCTGTGAGTGTTATTACTATCCGCAGCGATACGGATGAGGAGGAGGACAGCAAGTACAAGCCAGTAAGGTAACCATGGCAATAAGAGTATTTGCTTATACCATTTGGGTGAAGAACTTCAGCAATATGTCCCACCGGCAATTATTTTGATACGACACCTCTTCCCGTTATGTCATTCAGTATTTGGAGCCAAAACTGCAATCTATTATACTTAAATGTTTTGTGCCGAAGCCTTGAACTATTTATTGACTTTTTCCTACAGCTCTGGTATGAAGATGCGGTCCAATGTCATCAGCTATGTGACAGTGAATGACTCTCCAGATTCAGACTCCTCTGTCAGTAGCCCATATTTGGCAGACCCACTATCTGCTCTCAACGGAGTAAATGGCGTGTTTGAAGTTCCAGGCGGCCGAGGACACCACACACACAGCTCTAGTTCACGTACAATTATTGTCCCGCCATTAAAGACTCAGATTCATGATTGTAGTCTGGATAACCAGTTGTCAGGTGTGTGTAGCTTATGTGTACATAAGGTTTCAGATCTTTCATCTTCTAACTTCTTAATGTTTTAATTACGTCGACTTCACAACATAAAATGTACTAGTTTGTCCAAAAACTGGTCCACATCTATGATGCGCACTCAGAAGCTGAACCTGCATCTTTTCCATTAGATTAGTTGTCTCGAACAGCCATAAATAGAGTAGGTCTGCTGTTAACCCCTTAAATTCTGCTTGAAAAAACTGTTTAAGGCTGTGCACACTTTTTTTGACGCTACGTTTTTGTGCGTTTTAGCGCTAAAAACGCACAAATAGCGTCTTTAAAAAACGTGTGCGTTACCGCGTTTTGGTGAGGTTTTGCTCACTGCATTCTGCGTTTTTTTTTTTTATCAGTGAACATTGCCATTAAAGATTGTTGGAAAAAAGGTGTAATTTCCTTCTTCCATATGATCTTCATTCTTCACTACTGTATGCAGGAGAGCAGACAGCTGCAGAACTACAAGGCTCAGCATGCTCCGTCCACTAGTGGATGCAGGAGAGCAGACAGCAGCTGCAAGGCTCAGCATTCTCCTTCCAGGACTGTATGCAGGATTTCTTTGCCCCCCCCAAACAAAAAAGACGTGGGCTTTGCCATATTTTTGTATGCTAGCCAGGTACAACAGGCAGCTACGGTCTGCCCCCAACCCCGAGATGCTTATTTGTACCCGGCTGGGAACCAAAAATATAGGGAAGCCTTTTTTTTTTTTTTTTTTTTATTAAATTTCATGAATTTTATGAAATTAAAAAAAAAAAAAAAACGTGGGCTTTGCCTAATTTTTCTGTCCAGCCAGGTAAAACTAGGCAGCTGGGGATTGGAATCTGCAGTGCAGGGTGCCCAAGCTTTCTGGGCACCCCCGCTGCGAATTGCAGTCCGCAGCCACCCTAGAAAATGGCGCTCTCATAGAAGTGCGATCTTCTGGCGCTGTATCCAACTCTTCCAGCTGCCCTGATGCCAGGTGGCTCGCTGGGTAATAATGGGGTCAGGGCTAGCTGTGTATTATCAGCTGGCCCTAAGCCCGAAAATCATGGTGTCATGCCAATATTAGACATGGCCACCATGAATTTCTAGTAAAGATAAAAAAAAAAACATAACACACAAATATTTTTATTAGAAATAAAACACAACACAATTAGTGACTCAATCTTTATTGAAATAAAGAACACACAACCCCCCCCCCCCCCTTCGCAGTAATCCTGGTTCAAGGGTCCCGCGCCGTCCAATCCTGATCCAATATCATCTGATCGTTTTGCTGGTAGACAAAGCGATCGGATGATGTCAGGTTCAAGACCTGAATCACATGAGACAGCAGCTGATTGTATAAAAGCAGTTTATACAATCAGCTGATGCATCAGTGCAAAAAAAAACCACAAAAAAAAAACACTTCTGTGCAGCGTCGGACTGGCTACCGGAGGACTTTCCAGTAATGCCAGGCCTGGATTCAGGTACCTGCACTGCACTGGAGCTGTCACCTGAGCTCCAGACTGCAGCGGAGACTACAGCGAGCGAGCACAGAGTGACTGATTCTCCCCGGCACTTGCGATTCATTTCATGACAGCTGCAGACATCCCGGGCTAATCTCCGGTGATCTCACCTGAACACCGGAGCTCACCCCGGCCTGTCTGCAGCTGTCATGAACTCACTGCAAGCGCCGGGGAATCAGTCACTCGGCGGTAAAATCTGGCGTCACCGAGACTTACGATCAGCTGATGCGTCAGGTGACTGTATCAGGTGATCACAGCCATGTCTTCACGGCCAGGTCTGCAGCTATCGTACGTGACTGGGAGCCGGCACACATTTTTCTACTGTTCACTTTTGATTTAGCAGCCGCTTCCACCTCCTGCACGGGAGCGGACATGGCACCGGGCGGGAAATGGAAGCAGCGGTGGCAGTAATGGGAGGATTCACGCTTCTGTGCTTACTGACAGAAGGAATCCTCTTTCTGTACATGTCACTTTACTGCCCACCCCTTGCGTTTATAGCTGCGGTTTTAGTAATAAAAATGCACTAAAACGCAGCTATATTTGCAATTTGCTGTTTTCATTGCTTTTTTGAACATCTCATTGAACTCAATGGGTGGATAACGTAGTGAAAAACTAAAAAATAATTGACATGCTGCGTTTTTGTGGGCACCACAAACGCAGCTAAAAAAAAACGCTGTGTGCAGACAGCAAAAATGAAAACTCAGACTTTGCTGGGGAAGCAAAGTCATGCAGTTTTCTGAGCAAAAACGCCACGAAAAACGCACTGTGTGAACTTACCCTAAAAGACCAGAGTCCTCAGTGGTTAAATTCTGTTATTCTGATAGCATTTTCAAGTGTATGAACCTGGTCTCCTATGTCAAACGTTTTGACAGGGTGATGGTGGATCAGGCTCCCACAAGAGCTAGTCAGATCCCTTTCAGTGGAAGTTTTCAAAAAGAAATGTCAACTGTGGGAGATGAATCAGTGAACCCTGCTGTGAGCAGGAGGTCAGACCTGATGATCCGTGAGTTCCCTTCCAACGCTACCATTCTATGATCGTGGGTTTGCCATGTGCCACCACTACAGTATGAAGACTAGTTGGTGGCTGGCATTCATAGTTGACCAGTTGTAATTAATATTGCAATACTACAGACTTTCAGTAGATTGTAAAAATCACAGCCCATTACATTTAAGTCCATTATTTTTATGCAAATTTTTTTTTCTTCGGCGCTCCATTGGGAGACCCAGACGATTGGGTGTATAGCACTGCCTCCGGAGGCCACACAAAGCAATTACACTAAAGTGTAAGGCCCCTCCCCTTCTGGCTATACACCCCCAGTGGGATCACTGGCTCACCAGTTTTCTGCTTTGTGCGAAGGAGGTCAGACATCCATGCATAAGCTCCACTGTTCAGTCAGCAGTAGCTGCTGACTATATCGGATGGAAGAAAAGAGGGCCCATACTAGGGCCCCCAGCATGCTCCCTTCTCACCCCACTTGCGGTTTGTAAGGTTGAGGTACCTATTGCTGGTACGGAGGCTGGAGCCCACATGCTGTTTTCCTTCCCCATCCCCCTGAGGGGCTCTGAGGAAGTGGGATCTTTCCGGCCACCAAGCCCTGAGGCCGGGCTCCATCCACAGACCCATAGAACCTGCTGGATGTGGAGCGGGAGTGCCGTTCAGGGACAAGGCCCTGCAACTTTCAGGTACTCTGTGTCCCCGTATGGCAGGCCACGCACACTCCAGGCTTGCTGGGTGTGCTAGTGCGCCGGGGACTGTAGCGCTGTGCGCTGGGCTTATAGTCCCTGCAGATTACTGGGGGACTTTACGTGTGGGGACCGCCGCGCCGACCGCCCCTGGAGCGGCGGCGCAGCTGCGACTTGTAGTGGCCGGGGACACGCCGACCGCGCTTTTACGGCGGCGGCGCTTCTAACTTTAGTCCCCGGCTTTTGCGGCCTAGCGCCGCTTCGTTCCCGCCCCCCACCCTGTCACTCAGGGACAGGGAGAGACGCTGTTCTATAGCAGCGCAGAGGGCTGGAGCCTTATTTGCATTCTCCAGCCCCCTTTACTAGACACAGTGGGCGCCGGGTTCCTGCTCTTGTCTCGGGCACGCCCTCTGCCCGCCCCTCTCCTCTGGACGCCGGCAGCCATTCCGGCACGCAGAGCGGGAAAACTGAGACACTGAGCTACCAGCACAGGATTCCGGCGCCACACACCCGCTTTTGTGCGGGCGGTAAGCGGCAACTAAAGTGCTGACCCACTAATGCCGAAGTGTCCTGTTGTACTTTTGTACGGTCGCTATTCAGGATGCAGACCTAGAAACAGCAGCAAAAGATCAGGGGTGCTAAAGCACAGACTCTATATGCTGCTTGTCTTGCATGTGCTGCAGTGTCATGTGTCCTTTATGCTTGTATGCTTTACATTGCACTGTAAGGGCTATTCTTGGCTGTCTACCCGCCTAGATGGCTAGACAGCGGCAGCAAACAGCAATGGTGCTAAGGCACAAGCTTTCAATGCTGCTTGGATTGCATGTACTGCAGAGTTTATTTTCATGCTTGTACATTCACTGCATGTCGCTATTCTTGGCTAATGCTCCTTGATGACTAGACAACAGCAGCAGAAAAGCAAGGGTGCTAGGGCACAAGCTTTCAATGCTGCTTGGATTGCATGTGCTGCAGTGGTTATTTTCATGCTTGTATGCTATACATTCACTGTATGTCGCTTTTCCTGACTAATGCTCCTGAATAACTAGACAACGGCAGCAGAAAAGCAAAGGTGCCAAGGCACAGGCTTTCTATGCTCCTTGTACTGCATGTGCTGAAGTGTTTATTGTACTTCATGCTTGTATTCTATACATTGCACTGTACGGTCGCTATTCTTGGCTAATGCTCCTAGATGGCTAGACAGCAACAGCAAAAAAAAAAAAAAAAAAGCATGGGTGCCAAGGCACAGGCTTTCTATGCTGCTTGTACTGCATGCGACTGTTCCAGGACCCCCAGTGTGTGCAATTACTCAACGGGGTCTCTGCTACAGGTGGCCAAAAGAACCACCTGTGATCCCTGTCCAGGGACAGGGACGGAGTTGCAGTTTCCGCTGATATATTGTCTGTGGCTATGACTAACATCTTACAGACTTTGCAGTCCAGACAGACCTTGGGCAATGTTGATTCAATGCCCCTGGCCACCCTGATTTCGAAACAAATCATGGCTCCAGGAGGGTCCCATGCATCCCAGGGTGCAGGCTCTGACACGGACGACAGTCCCAGACGGCCTAAGCGAGCTCCCTAAGAACGGCCCTCGACTTCATCACAGTACTCTCTGTATGATGAGGCAGACGTAGCTGTTCAGGACTCTGATCCTGAGACCGCTCTCAATCCGGATACACCGGATGGTGACGCTATAGTGAATAATCTTATAGCGTCCATCAATGGAAGGTTGGGTATTTCTCCCTCAACTCCTCCAGTGGAGGGGTCAGCTTCACAGCAGAAGAAATCCCTATTTCGGTATCTCAAGCGTATATTGAGTACTTTTCTGGTCACTCTGACTCCAGAGAAGCAGTCCAGGAACACCACGCTTATCCCGATAAGCGTTTCTCCAACCGTATTGAAGATACGCGTTGTCTCTTCCCCCCCTGACGTGCTCAGGCGCTCCAAGGGTGGATCCCCCAATCTCCAGGCTTGCGGCTAGATCTATAGTTGCAGTGGAAGATGGGACTTCACTTAAAGATGCCATTGACAGACAGATAGCCCTATCGGCGGGTCGGTTGCCCCGGCATTCGCAGCCATAGAGGCACTCCAAGCTATTTCAGCTAGTATTGCGCAGAGGGACGCGGTCACATGTACATCTTGGCCGCAGTGGCGTCCTTCACCTCGCAATGTCGGCATTGCGACTCAAGCTGTTTATGCTGTCCTGGACTCTACGAGCCGTACGTCAGTGGCGTCCGCCAACTCCGTGTTGTTACGCTCCTAGTGTTAAGGGATTGGAGCAGATGCTGCTTCCACAAAAGTGCTTAACCAGATTGCCTTTATCTGGTGACAGACTGTTTCGTGAGCGGTTGGATTAAATCATTCAACTGTCCAAGGGTACGGATTCTTCCTTACCCCAGCTATCAAACAAGACCCATCAGGAGAAGGGACAGTCGAGGTTTCGGTCCTTCCCAGGGTCGGGCACGTCCCAATTGCCCTCGTCCAACAGGACTCAAAAGGCTCAGAGGGGCGCAGGTTCCTGGCGGGCTCAATCACGCCCGGAGAAGGCAGCCGGAGGAACCGCTACCAAGGCGGTTTCCTCATGACTTTCAGCCCTCTCTCTCCGCGTCCGCGGTCGGTGGCAGACTCCACCGCTTTAGCGACATTTAACTGCCACAGGTCAATGGCCGGTGGGTGAGAGACAGTTTGTCGCAAAAACTTCCTCACCGGCCGGGCCGAGGCTCTTCTGCAGGCAGTAGGAGTCGTAATCCCGGTTCCTCCTCAGGAACAAGAGACACTTTTTACTCCGATCTGGTCGGGGTGACAAAATAGGACGACTCCTTCCGTTCCGTTCTGGACCTTAAACTGCTCAACAAGCACGTGAAAACCAGGCGGTTCCGGATGGAATCCCTCCGCTCCGTCATTGCCTCAATGTCTCAAGGAGATTTCCTAGCATCAATAGACATCAGGATGTTTATCTCCACGTGCCGATTGCTCCAGAGCACCGGCGTTTGCTACGATTCGTTATTGAAGACGAGCATCTTCGGTTCGTAGCCCTACCCTTCGGTCTGGCGACAGCCCCACGGGTTTTCACAAAGTTCATGGCAGCAGTGGGACCACTCCCGCACTCTCAGGGTCACCCTGTGATCCCTTACTTAGACCATCTACTTGTCAAGGCACTCTTTTAAGAGGCATGCCAACACAGCCTGAACATGGCGCTGGAGACTTCCCAGAGTTTCGGGTGGGTCCTCAACTTTTCAAAGTTAAACCCAATCGCTGGCATATCTTAGCTTGGGGTTTCACACTCTCTCAAGCGGTCACTACAGACGGGGGTGCAGTCTCTCCTTCAAGGAGACACCTCATCCAGAGGCAGTCCCTTTCACGCAGTTTCATCTGCGTCCACTTCAATAGAACATTCTTCGCTAATGGGAGGGGAAGTCTATGTCCCTACACAGGAACGTCCCCCTTTCTCAGACGATCAAGGACTCTCTTCAGAGGAGTCCACTCTTCAGATCAATTGTCTGGAGCTCTGGGCAGTGCATATGGCCCTGCAAGACTTCCTGCAGTGGCTGGAAGGCAAACAGATCCGAATTCAGTCGGACAATCCACAGCGGTGGCATACATCAACCACCAAGGCGGACTACGCAGTCGGCGAGCCTCCCAGGAAGTCCGCCGGATTCTGCTAGGGGTGGAAGACAGAGCATACACCATATCCGCAGTTCACATCCCGGGCGTAGAAAACTGGGAAGCAGACTTCCTCAGTCACCAGGGCGTGGACGCAGGAGAATGGTCTCTGCACCCGGACGGGTTTCACGAATCGGCACAACAGCAAGGTCCCGGTTTTCATGACGATCAAAGAGCTCTGGCGACAGGCATCTCACGGTCGGTCAACCGTGGGCACTACCAGACCGGCCAGACTTACTGTCCCAAGGGCCGTTTTTCCATCTGAATTCTACGGCCCTGAACCTACTGTGTGGCCATTGCGTCCTAGATCCTAGTGTCCTCAGGATTATCCCACGGGGTCGTTGCCACCATGAGACAGGCTATGAAGCCCACGTCTGCTAAGATCTACCACGGAAGTGGAAGATTTTTTTACTGGCGCTCTGTACAAGGAGTGTCCCCCTGGCCATTGGCATTGCCTACTTTTCTTTCCTTCCTGCAATCTGGGTTGGAAAAGGGCTTGTCGCTCGGCTCCCTTAAAGGGCAAGTCTCGGCGCTATTGGTGTTTTTTTACGAAGCGTCTAGCGCGACGTCCGCAGGTACGCACGTTCCTGCAGGGGGTTTGGTCATATCGTCCCCCCGTACGAGCGGCCGTTAGATCCATGGGATCTGAACAGGGTACTAGTTGCTCTCCAGAAGCTGCCTTTCGAGTCTCTGACGGATGTTTCACTCTCTCGACTATCACGGAAAGTGGCCTTTCTGGTAGCGATCACGTCTCTTCGGAGAGTGTCTGAGCTAGCGGCGCTGTCATCCAAGGCTCCCTTCCTGGTGGTCCACCAGGACAAGGTAGTGCTGCGCCCCATTCAGGAGTTTCTCCCTAAGGTAGTATCCTCGTTTCATATTAATCAGGATATCTCCTTACCTTCTTTTTGTCCTCATCCGGTTCACCGGTATGAAAAGGATTTACATTTGTTAGATCTGGTGAGAGCACTCAGAATCTACATTTCCTGCACGGCGCCCCTGCCCCGCTCTGATGCACTCTTTGTCCTTGTCGCTGGCCAGCGCAAGGGGTCGCAGGCTTACAAAGCCACCCTGGCTCGATGGATCAAAGAACCAATTCTTGAAGCCTACCGTTCTGCTGGACTTCCGGTTCCATCAGGGCTGAAGGCCCAGTCTACCAGAGCCGTGGGTGCGTCCTGGGCATTACGACACCAGGCTACGGCTCAACAGGTGTGCCAGGCAGCTACCTGGTCGAGTCTGCACACTTTCACCAAACATTCTCAGGTGCATACCTATGCTTCGGCGGACGCCAGCCTAGGTAGAAGAGTCCTGCAGGCGGCAGTTGCCTCCCCGTAGGGGAGGGCTGTCTTTGCAGCTCTAACATGAGGTATTTCTTTACCCACCCAGGGACAGCTTTTGGACGTCCCAATCGTCTGGGTCTCCCAATGGAGCGCCGAAGAAGGGAATTTTGTTACTTACCGTAAATTCCTTTTCTTCTAGCTCCTATTGGGAGACCCAGCACCCGCCCTGTTGTCCTTCGGGATTTTTGGTGGTTTTTCGGGTACACATGTTGTTCATGTTGAATGGTTTTTCAGTTCTCCGACGTTACTTCGGAGTGAATTTGTTTAAACCAGTTATTGGCTTTCCTCCTTCTTGCTTTTGCACTAAAACTGGTGAGCCAGTGATCCCACTGGGGGTGTATAGCCAGAAGGGGAGGGGCCTTACACTTTTTAGTGTAATTGCTTTGTGTGGCCTCCGGAGGCAGTGCTATACACCCAATCGTCTGGGTCTCCCAATAGGAGCTAGAAGAAAAGGAATTTACGGTAAGTAACAAAATTCCCTTCTTTTTTTAAAAAAAGCTGCCCATAACCCATCGACTTTTCCCGTTTTTAAAACTCAACTAAATAGACATGCCAAATATGTTTAGCTATGAGGAGGAGCGTGAACGTCCAGTAATTTGTCACAACAAAACTACAATATTGTTTTTTTTTTTTTTTTTTTTAATTAAATTAATAAAACGTGTCATCTTGCTACATTCCTGTCACCGAAAATGTTATTAAAGTCACCACCATATTTTATTTCTTAGTTCTTGAAGTCTGAAAATGCTGCTCTTCTCCTTTCAGGTATTCTAGGCCATTCTGGAAAGCTGAAAACCTCTACATCCAGTGGACAATCCAGTAGTTGCATCTCCCAGGCAAACTATCGTTCCCACCGTATGGTAAATGGAGTGCAGCCCCTCAACCTCAGTCAGGTACAAATCTGATTTCTTATTTTATAAACTTTATCCTATAGATGAAGTCTCCATGTTACACTTTGAGACACCAGCAGACAGTGATATTTCTGCATATACTGACAATTAAACCTATTACTCAATATGCCTTGTAAACTGACTCCTGTCTGTACAATTCAGAACATCACTGCTCATAGTGTTCATTTTGTTTTAATATTTCAGAACCAGCAATCTGTCTCCATGGGATCCCAAGAACGAAGCATAAATCCTGCTCCTCGCAGACAACAAGCCTATGTCGCTCCACTCCCATCGATTTCTCAGGCACCTTTCACTTTTCAGCACAGCAGTCCATTGCATTCTTCTGTGCACCCTCACCTTGCTGCCGCTGCGTCGGCCACCAGCCACCTAACAAGCCAGCCTCATATGTATACGTATGCTCCCACCACTGCTGCATCCCTGGGGTCCACTACATCGATAGCTCATCTGTTCTCCCCTCAGGGCTCCTCAAGGCACACAACATATGCTACCCATCCTAGTACTCTGGTTCATCAAGTCCCGGTTAGCGTGGGACCTAGCTTGCTGACCTCTGCCAATGTGGCTCAGGCACAGTATCCACACCAATTTGCAACCCAGTCATATATCAATGCCTCTCGAGGTTCTGCAATCTACACTGGATATCCTTTAAGTCCGACAAATATCAACCAGTACAGCTACCTATAATCCAGAATCTGGAATTTTTTTTTTTTTAATTTTAAAGACTTGACTGTTATACAGCAAGATTTGCTAGAAGCACGCTTGGAGGAAAAGGGGCTCTTCCTTAATGACTGCATTGTTGAAGTCACATTAAGCTTGTTCAGTGTTAATTCATTCTGTGGTTTTGTGTATCACACGTTTTGTAGCACCCTCCCCACATCTGTCCTGGTTGTCGAAATGGCATTGCTAGCGAGTGGGGTCTCTTCTGCCGGAGACAAGATGGCTGTGGACTGCAATAACATTATCCACTGTTTTTTTGTATTTTTATTTTTCTTCTTTTTTTTTTTTCTTTAGTATTTTAGATCAAAAGTTTTAACTCCTGTTTAAGTTTTTGGATTTTTTTTTCTCTCGTAGAAGCGCAAATTCTTGTGATAAATGAAGTATTGCAAACACTTTTGATTTTACACTCTTAATCAGTAGTTACTAGGATTGAAATGTTAATGTTTTATTGTTAGTGTAATTATTTTAGACTGCTTTTAACTGATTTCTTTGCTTCCCACAAAGTATTTTATGGTAATGGCTGCTTTTAGGATTTGATGCTGTGTGAATCCATTTTTTTCTTTAATTTTTTTCAGTGGATATACATAACCCTGGTGAATATTATGCAACTTTTTTTTTATTTTGTGTTTTCACAATTTGTGACATGGCTGTAGCAATATGTTTAGTTCTTAGGAAACATGATTTGATTTTAATTTTTTTTCAGTTGTATAGAAAGGAATCTAGCATGATGCCATGAAACTTCTTGACCACATACATAAATGCTTAGCAGCGTATATAGTTTTCTGTGGGTAAAGTACTCATAGGGTGAGTTCATACTAAAGCGCCAATGCAGGAGTAGGTTTGCTTTGCGAGTGCCCCCTCCACAAAGGACTTGTAAAATTTCCAGGCTGCCACAAATCCAGTCTTTTGCTGCTACGTGTCAATTTTACATGGGTGCAGTACATTTTTGTCAGGGTGAATGCAAGTAGTAAAAGCAGCCAATCACAACACCACTTTGGTTTGCCTAATCTAGGTAATGCCTCCCCTTTCCGTTTCTTGGTGTTAAAACATTTGAAGGGTGGTTATCCCAGAAGTATACATAACTTTCTATACTGAAGTTTTCAGAGAACCGTGTTTTTTTTTTTTTTTGTTTTTTTTAAATTCTAAATGTTAAAATAAAAAAAAATTTTGAAACCAATTTTGCAAGTATTTATGGGGGGAAATATACTTTTTGTGTACACAGGTCTTATGTAGACCTGTGTACTTCCATAGTTATTGACTACAAAGAAACCCATTGTAGCTAGTGTTGAGCGAGCAGCTAACTATTTGTATTCTCTATGCTGTTAGCGAGTACTGTCTGCTACTAGCATATTCATTAGTAGCAGGCACCATATTCGTTAGTAGCTGGCACCATGTAAGTAAAGTAGCTAGCGAGTAACCCGAAAGCCATCCTACTCGCACCAAAAGTACGGCTTTTGGATTACTTGCCACTTAGCAAGTATTTCCCATTGACTTGCATTGTGCCCGCTACTCATAACGAATATGCGAGTAGCAGACAGTACTCGCTAACAGCATAGTGAGTACAAATAGCTACTCGCTCAACACTAATTATAGCCTCTATTCCTGACCCCTCTTCATTGGTTTAGCAAAATGTTAAAATACTATGATCATAGGAAAGTGGGAGGTAACGGACTAAAAGATTGGACAAAACTTTTAGTCTAAGGTAGCATTTTGTGCCTCCCTTCATTATAAAGTTGTGGACTCAATAGCAGGGAACTAGTTGTGACGTTGCTTCAACTTTTAGCTTGGATGTATTGGAGCAATAAAACCTGTTTTGTGTAAGTGTAGGTACCATTTTATTGTAGGTGTTCTATGCACTTGGAGCAACCTATGACACATCACATATGGCCCTGTTTAGTCTTGTATGTGGTTTTGAACTCCTAGTGTTGGATGAAATAACAGTTTTAAAAAGTTTGTCCTTTTTATAGTTTTCCCAAATTGTCCAAAAGTACATTAAGGTTTTTACGTTGTCAGATTCCATTTCTTGGTTGACAATCTACCTTCCCTTGATACATAGCTTCCTCCCCTCGATTGATGACTTGATCAGTTGGGCACTATGGTCATTATTTTGCAATCCAGACAAGTCTACTTCTGTGTTCTGATAAGAGATCTTCCTCCTCTGTGATGTGACTGGGGATAGCAGTCTTGTGTGAAGGCGGCTAGCTGTCTTAAGTCAGTATAGTGAGCAAAGGTGGCTGACTTGGTTAATAATCTAGCTATGGATGGAGGTTGACATATTTGAGGTGGGCTGAGGGATCTAGCTTAATTCAAGAACTAAGCCACCCTCCATCAAAATCTGAAGACCTGTGCCCATTTAATTATACTAGTAGGTTTGGGGGTGGGGGGGTGTCAAAAGAAACCAAGAACTTGTGCTAGTGGGACAACCTTTTTAAAACCAATAAATATATAATGGATTTCAGCTCTGGATCGTAGTGTTTGCTTTAAGTGTCGGTAGAACATTGTTTTAACTTTTTACTCGAGACATTGATCTAGAAGCTCAATCTTTTGAGTCCACCTGACACCAATTTTATAGTATGCATTATATTGTAGCTCTGTTGTGGGGCTTAGAAGTTTGAAGTGGTATTTCATTAGGATAGTATCATTTCGGATGGGCAATAGTTGTAAGACTACATGCATGCGTATGACCTCTTCTGGTTTGTCATGGAAATTGGTCTGGTCACTTCTGCTCGTTCTAGCATGCTTGTTGTCACCTACACATAGATATTAATAAAGATGTGTATTTACTTTTTTTTTTCTTTGCTTTTACTAAGCTGGAACACACAATCTTTATTTTCACGTTTCATACTGAATTTCAGACTTTTAATAGTTTTTGTATTTTGTGGTGGTTTCATATTTTACATAAAGATGTAACCTCTGGAATTCAAAGTAACAAGGCTTTTCCAGCATCGGAGCGATCCTTGCCAGTGCATCCGAAGTTTTCAATTGGTGTCTTTGTATTCCAAACTGTTAGTGATGATACTTGAATATTTCTGTAATCTGTCTGTTTCCGTAGATGTGGGTGGGTAAGGGTGGCTTTTTTTTTTATCTATGTATATAAATATATACACACAGCTTTTGAAGTTATTTTCCTCCTATTTTGTTTGTAAACCAAAATAAATTGTGGGAATGTATGTGAAGCAGTTAGAAATGATCACTGTAGCACTGATTATATCGAATATATAAAGTATATATATGAAAAAAGTTTGAAATGTACTCGCGTAGTTGTGAGTATGTTAAAGTAAATCTGAGTTTTTTTTTGCACAGGTATGTATGGTGAATTCTTGTTTCATGTATGTCCACTTAATGTAGTGCCTTAAATGCCAACGTAGTGATTAGTTTACAGTATGCTTGCCTTATTATAGGGCTGGCAAGCCCCGTTTGAATAGAAGCAATTCCTTAAACCTAGACTCAAGGGTCAAATAAGGGTAGGGAACCGTAGTGCTGGGTTAATAGGGAGCTGTCATTTTGAGGGTTTTTTTGCCCCTCTAGTAGTAAACATACCCAGGCGTCAAGCAGTTGTTGCTTCTGACAGGCACACAAACTAAGTGTTGTAGATAAGCATCTCACATCTCGGCTCAGTTTATGTAGGTTTTAATAGTGAATCTTTTAATTCATGCGTGCAATGCCCCCCCCCCCTTGACTTTATATTCTCCCTCTTTAACCAGACCTTGTGGTTTGTCACTCAGTAAATTCCATGTGAGACCATATACACTGGCTAGTTATAGGACGCTATACCAAAGAAAGATTAGTGTAGTAAATATATTGTGCTGACTGATATGATGGGCCCATTCTGGGATACCAGTAATTCATGTCGTCCACTAACGTTTTTGCTCAAAGGTTATTTAGCTGCCTATGGCACCACCCATGTGTCCTATAGTTACTTGGCTTTGATATGCGCCAAAGGCAAAGATTCACTGTCTCCCATAAGGTCTGTCAATACATCATGGTTTTTCTCACTGCTGAAAGTATTAAAGGACAAGGCCTGTAGGTAAATGTGCATAGATATAGATTATTACACTGTGGATTCTCCTTTGCACATTAAATGCCCAAGATGTTGTTGTCTTACCAGATTATCTTCTCCTAAGGCGCATATTTGTTTCATAGGCTACCAGCACCTGCAGGTCACTGCATCTCTAAAATTCAGGGATAAGGCAATGAAATGTTGGCAAGTTAATAATACACTGACAAAGGTTGTCTATCACCTTGTTTAATTGGCGCTCTCACTAAACCTTGTGACATTTATGTTTGAGTGTGCAGGTGGTGCATCCTTTATAAGGAAGAGGTGAAACACTGCTGGATTTCTGTGAGATTCCTCGAAGTGTAATGTAAAGGTGGCGCGGACTCTTCGGGCTTGGCTATCATGCTGTACATATTCATGGCTCAGTGTTAGGAACCGTATAGTGCCATCAATAGGCTATACTTATTATTTTTTTTTTTTTTGCTTTCATGTTATTGTGTATTAGGTATAAGCCAATAAGTCTTATTGCTTTTAACAACCCTTAAATCAGAACATTATGTATTGGGTAATAAAGTTGTATGCCTCCTAGCCCCCATTTTTAGTGTTTAGTAGTCATTTTATTGTGAACACTGACGCTATTCCTATACTCTGCTAACGTCTTACATCGGCACAAGTAACAAATGATTGATTACAATTGTCTGTTATCCAAAGGGGATTGTACGAATTATATCGGTAACATAAAAAAAAACATTCCTAATTCCTATAATAAACATTCTTGCATTGCATATATCTTGATATAACCTACTAAAAGTTAAACTTTCCCCCCACTTTGTTTTTTAGCTTTGATCACTACATGTAGCAGTATGTAATAACAAATTAGTGTGGTTTTTTTTTTTTGCTTTCAATTAATATTGCAATGTATTGTTTGAGTTGTTTTTTTTAATTGTTTTTGCTAGTTGCTGTCGGAACCTAACAATTCATATATATTTTTTTTTTTTTTTTTTTTTCCTTTTATACTAAAATATTTCTCCAAGGGGTACTCGGCTTGGCTCCTTGAGATTTATTGATCTGTGTGTTACCGGTGTTCTAAGGGTTTTATGTAAAATCAGTTGTAAGAAAACAAGAAAAATAGATATTTAAAATTTATTACTAACTATATGGGAGAAGGGTCCATTGTGAAAACCTAGTTTATCATTGGATTCAATGTTTGTCTTTGGTTTTACAAAGTAGCTTGTATTTTATGTATTTTCTACGTCATACGGCAAATTGTTTAGCAATTGAAATGCATCAATAAAGAGGGGTAATTTTTCTTTACTGCTGACTCTTTTTTTTTTTTTCTATTTTTTTTTTTTTCTGTTGGAAATTGACACGTATTACATCACCTTAAACAGAATCTGTCATTAGTTTCATGCTGTCCGAATCACAGGCAGCTTTAATCTGAGCCTGGTTGTGCGATTAGACAGGTATGTTTTATTCTAAAACACTGGTATTTCAGAGGAAACTGGTGGGGGAAGAAACAGCTGTCCAGAATCACTAGTAATCCCGGAGCTTGTGAAGGCACAGAGCTGCTAGAGGGTGCCGAATCTGTGGGATTACAATCTCCAAACTGGTTATAAATACATAATACTTGGCTCCTATACAAACCATTGTTTGGTAATTTGGTTTTCTGATCAAGGAAGACTGCACCTTTCTAAAGTTGCCTCAAGGCTCATACTTAAGATGCGGCACCTTCCCTTTAAGTTTTGTATTAATAGGGATTATGGAATCCATAATTAATACAAAATTAAATTCATTGTTTTAGTTTTTATTTTATTCTATTTGTACTGGGGGCTGCAATCTTGGATTTTCTGCTTTAACGACAGTTGCCTCAAATGCATTTGAAATGGCGTGCACCAAAATACCATCAAGAACAATTGCTGGTGCCACATCATGCAGACAAGTAAATACAAGGAGAAGGAAACTAAGCTCTGAATGTAAACATGTGCACATCAGGAATTAGATATACCAATAAGCCTTTAAATAGACATTTTATTAAGTGCCAAACACAAACTAGGTTAAAAACATTTAAAATGACACAAAAAAAGCTTCAATGTAGGACATGGTTGCCATAAGTAATAGCCACAATGGCCAATACAATTATACAGTGTACACCCCCTACAGTGATAAATAACAAAATGTAGCAGCAGAAAACGCATGTCTCACAAGGGAGATAATAATGGCCTCAAATAACCACCATATAATAATGGAACATCACAATAGTTATAAAATAAATCACCCTGAATAGGGGAACCCAATCCACTACAAAGTAGTATGAAAAACCTATAGTGTGGTAGAGAGGCCAGAGTCTGTCCAGGGTCAGGAAATGCTATACCCAAGGTGAGAACTCGTAGAATAGGGCATGCAGATATTGCAGTTACCCTTAACAAGGGCAGAAAGCTGTAAGGAGGTCTGTGACAAGCTGGGGATGGAGGCTAGGTGACCTAATGCGAAGCCGCCTGAGCGTGGCAACACAACTTTTACACAGGTTTCTGCTGTGATCTGGACACTCCCCTTGGACTGTCCAGATCACAGGTCTGGGAGAACGCCATCTTTGTGGAGCCCACAGTGTATGCGGTGTTCCACTTTCCCCCTGTGACTGGTCTGTGCTAGTCAAGCAGTGACACTGGGCTGAAAGGAGGGTTGAGTCTAGAATGTATGGGTTCCTTCCAGGTGTCTTAATTAGTGAGTTAGGCTATGTTTGCACGTTGCGTTTTTACCGCGTTTCTGCAGCGTTTTTAGCAGCAGCGTTTTTGTGCAAAAACGTATGCGTTTGTTTTCCAGCAAAGTCTATGGGAAAAGCATAAATCCTGTCTGCACTTTGCTTTTTTTTTCTGCAGCGTTTAATTTGCATATTTGTGGTCAAAAACCATGCTGAAAAAAGCAGCATGTCAGTTGTTTTTGCCATTTCTGCAGCGTTTCCTTAATATTGGAGTCAGAGAAATGGCAAAATGCAACCAAAAGCACAATTCCTGCGTTTTTCATGCTTTTTACCTGCTTTTCCACTGCGTTTTTGGCTCCAAAAACGCATGCTTTTCTGGCCAAAAAATAATGGGTTCTAATGTTCCTTTACATACACACACATACATACATACATACATACATACATACATACATACATACATACATACATACATACATACATACATACATACATACACACACACACACACACACACACACACACACACACACACACACACATACACATACACATACACATACACACACATACACATACACATACACACATACACATACACATACACATACACACATACACATACACATACACACATACACATACACATACACATACACATACACATATACATACACACACACACACACTATGAAGAAAAAGACATGGATCGCACATCCCAAAAATACAATGATCTAAAGCCGCTAGGCAAAAAATTAAATAGAACATGAAGTTCTTTTGTTACCATTCTGATCAGATTGTATTAAGCCCACTGCCACGTCACGGCAAACCTCTTGAGTGGGTCCCTAACCTGACCTTTTTGTGCGGCACCGTGCACTGACCACCGCCGCAGCGACAAAGCGCCAGCAAGGCGGGCGACCTGGTGCCTCACAGCACCCATACTGCAAGGCAAAGCCCCCAAGGCTCCAGGCCGCACCGCCCCACTGACACCACACCACCACAACAGCAGCCACCACACAGCACCAGCACACAGTGAGAGGAGCTGTGCACTCACCTCCCACTGGCTCCCATATGTGAACTGGGAGCAAAAAGAAGGCTGACCCCTCTTGCAGTCTCCTGCTGATTAAAATCACCTGTGCCAAATGGGGAGAGTGCAGATCCAAGCAAAAAAAGAGGGGGATAGAATGATATAAATACCTTGCTGGCGCTTTGTCGCTGCGGCGGTGGTCAGTGCACGGTGCCACACAAAAAGGTCAGGTTAGGGACCCACTCAAGAGGTTTGCCGTGACGTGGCAGTGGGCTTAATACAATCTGATCAGAATGGTAACAAAAGAACCTCATGTTCTATTTAATTTTTTGCCTAGCTGCTTTAGATCATTGTATTTTTGGGATGTGCGATTCATGTCTTTTTCTTCATAGTATGGTATTAATAACTGAAAATTTAAATGTTAAAAAATAATAAACTTCACCTATTTTTCTGTTAAAATATGCATAACCACTATTTTTTCATTAAAATTGATAATTTCCCATTATATTTTTATTAAGTTTTATATTTTTTTTCTCTTTTCATTATTTTTGACTATTTCAACTTTATTTCTCAGTGTCTTGATCTACAAAACGCATCTGCAGAAACGCAGGTGAAAACGCAGGTAAAAAGCGCTAAAAACGCGGTAAAAACTCATGCGTTTTTAGCGCTAAAAAAATGGTCAAAAGCCATTTGGTCAAAAACCAAGGGAAGGAAAACGTGCAGAATAAACTGCAGGTACTCCCACGCAACGTGCGCACATAGCCTTACAATG
This sequence comes from Anomaloglossus baeobatrachus, assembly GCF_048569485.1. NCBI lineage: Eukaryota > Metazoa > Chordata > Amphibia > Anura > Aromobatidae > Anomaloglossus > Anomaloglossus baeobatrachus. The sequence goes on from NC_134354.1 coordinate 214,793,645, forward strand.
TATAGGCTGCATTCAGGACGTGCAAGGAGCCCGTACATTCGAGTTGATTCACTACTGAAGTTGTGTGTGTGTGTGTGTGTGTGTGTGTGTGTGTGTGTGTGTTGCTTCCAGGTCCTGACTGCTACATTATAAAAGACTCTAATGACACTAGAATGTACGGGCTGCAGTCAGGACCTGGAAGGATCCCGTACATTCTAGGCTCAACCCTGACGGGAGATGCTGCTACATTAGCTGCAATCACTGGCAGCTCCTCCTGTCACTGGACTCAACGGTGACAGGAGTAGCTGCAGAGACACCAGGCTTGCAGGAGGAGCTCCAGGATGGGATGAGTACCGGGGCCTAACATCTATAGTACATTGCCTGGCTGCTGATTATTGCTCTCTGCCACTGTGTTCAAAGCAGGCAGAGAATCACACGCTGCTGTGCTCTAAACAGGCACAGCTCTATATATTGCTGAGCAGTGCCAGCTGTCCTTGGTATATCAATATTATTTTGCAGGCCCCAACAAAATGGCTCCGCACTGTGCTCCTAAATTTCATCTTCCCTCATCCTTTTGGAAACACCCAGAAGGGAAGGGGGAGGTGACATCACACAGGAGAGCAGATTCTGCCCACTTTTACTGCAGTTGTAATCCAGGCTAGTCTTACACTTTTCAGGAGCTGCTCCCCCTAGTGTTTAAAAGTGGAACATATTAAACTTAAAATTTTGCTCCATTGAAAACAAAACATTAATTTAATTTTTTTTTTTTTTTTTTTTAATGGCAAGTTTCCTTTTAAACTATGGACAGTAGAAAAAAATTCCAGCACTTTTCCTAAAACTCCAAGTTTGAGGCATGTTACAAATAAAAAAAAAAAAAAAAAAACAAATAGCAGGAAATTGTTAAACATATGTGGAAAATATCCAAGAATCACATTAGGATGTTCCCTAATGCGTTTTGGACATTGATGTCCTTTAATCATAGAAATTTGATATGAAACAAAAGTGCAATATTTACCCCCTTCAGCCCCGGGGCACTTTCCGTTTTTGTTTTTTTTTTTCTCCCCTTCTGAGAGCCGTAACTTTTATTTTTTTATTTTTTTCCGTCAATCTTGCCATATAAGGGCTTGTTTTTTTGCAGGACAAGTTGTAGTTTTAAATGAAACCATAAGTTTTACCATATAGTGCACTAGAAAACCGCAAAAAATTCCAAGTGTGGGAAAAACTGCAAAAAAGTGTGGTGGCACAATAGTTTTTTTTTTGGATGTTTTATTCACGTTGTTCACTATATGGTAAAACGGATGTGTGGGTGTGATGCCTGAGGTCAGAGCGAGTTTGTAGACTCCAAACATGTATAGGTTAACTTGTATCTATCTAAGGGGTTAAAAAAAATTCACAAGCTTGTCCAATAAAAGTGGCGTACGTTGTGCGCCATTTTCCGAAATCCGTAGCATTCTCATTTTTTGGGATCAATGGCTCAGTGACTGCTTATTTTTTTGTCTCAAGCTGATGTTTCTAATGGTACCATTTTTGCGCAGATGCTAAGTTTTGATCGTCTGGTATTGCATTTTGCGTAAAACTTGCGGCGACCAAAAAACGTAATTTTGGAATTTTTTTGCCACTACGCAGTTTACCAATCAGATTAATTGATTTTATATTTTGATCGGGCATTTCTGAACGTGGCGATACCATGTGTTTTTATTTTTTTTAACCCTTTCAACTTAACTAACTTTCAATGGGGTGAAAGGGATTTGAACTTTTAATTTTTTTTTTTTTTTTTTTAACTAGTCCCCCTAGGGGCTATAGCAATCAATTTGCTGATCACAGCTATACAGCTGTAAGCAGCAGATACGGTCACTTCCTGCTTCACTGGCCTCTGCATTGGGTGAAAATGAAAGTGACTCGTCATAGCTGCAGGCGTCATCGCATGACCCTGTGCTACCATGGCAACCACCGATGGCAATCTGACAAGTGTGGATCCCTAGTAATATTGGACAAATGGCTTTAAAAACGTGAATCTATGCCCCCTGCTAGTGGATACACATCTTCCATTACCAGGTGGTTCTACGAATCTGATTAGAAAAGAATTACAAGCAGTTCTATATGAAGGTCTCCACTGGGTGTTGTCTACTAAGATGTGTGACAGTCTGAATGTGGAATAGTGCGTAACCACTAAAGGCTGTTAGAATTTTAGGTAAACACTGGGATTCATACAATACACCTAACATTTTCTATCATACTTACGTGCCATCACATGGAGCAAAAGCAATATATGAATTATTTGTAACGTCTTCTTTATACTTTTCGATGCCTCATGAATTGTTCCTGCAAGCTTTTAAACACCATCTCAAGCAATCCAATATGTATTGAAAGGCCTTGAGTCAATTTATCATTAGGCTATGTGCGTACGTTGCGTAATTACATGCAGTTACGCTGCGCTTTGTAGCGCAGCGTAACTGCATGCGTCTTGCGTCTCCTGCACAGTCTATGGAGATTGTGCAGGGGCCGTGCGCACGTGGAGTCTTAGAGCGCAGCGCTTCGGCTGCTGCCCGAAGCGCTGCGTTCAAGAAGTGACATGTCACTTCTTCTGTGCGCTTTGCCTGCAGCCCCTGCTCTGTCTATGGCAGGAGCTGTAGGCAGAGCGCATGGAATCGGCTTTTTTTTTTTCTACGGACATTTTCTGCAGCGATTTGAAGCGCACGTGTGCTGTTCAGATCGCTGCAGAAATTTCTGCAGGGCTAGTAAGCAACGTGCGCACATAGCCTTACGTTTTTTTTCTTCTGATTTGATAATTTTTTTCTTCTTGCAGACATGTGGCTTCCCCTTGGAGGCCAGCAACTTGCTCTTCATTGGCAAACTTATAAATATCTTGGTTTGAATCTCTTCATACACATGAACAGTAACACGTATGTTTTCTTTAAAAGAGTAAGAGTACTATTTACATAGTAGACACTGCCATATAAGCAATATATCGATTTCTCCCCATAACTGAAATTTGTGGTTTTGAGGTGTGACATAATACATAAACGTCAATCCATATGCGGCTATATAACCTCATGGTTACATAGAGCCGAATATACACCCGAACAAAAATCAAGATCAGAGCTGCTAGATGGTGAAAATAAATCTGCCCTTTTTAAGGCTAAGACACTACTTTGCTTTTTACCTGCTTTTTCAACTGCAGCGTTTAATAACAAAAATGGATGTGTTCGGCTTTTCAAGCTTAGTCTATGGGAATTTGGGTTTCTTGTCTGCACTATGCAGTTCAAACTGCAGCCTTTTTGTGGCAGAAATATGGGCAAAAACTCTGCTTTGCAGTTCTAAACGCAAATGGCAGAAACAATTGACATGTCAATTGTTTTTGCCATTTGCGTTTAGAACCGCAAAGAGGTGTGAAAAGCCATAACACCAACTGAAATCTGTCAAAAATCCTGCTACTTAGTGAAAAATAATGTCCGCTGGTACAACTGATGGGTTATAAAAAGGAGTCTCATTTCCAGGGTGCTACACAAGATACATCTCATGATGGGTAAGTCAGTGAGCTGTCTCGAGACCTTTGCAACCTTTTTGTTGCAAAACATACTGATGGCATTGGTTGAAGAACTGTCTAAATTAAAGGTGCCAGTGCGCACTGTTGGGGCCATAATCTGGAACAACCAGGTGCTCCTCACAAAATTTCAGACACAGGAGTGAAAATAAATTGCTGAAGGGTTGTCCAAGAGCCAATAACCTGTGGAGAGGTACAGAAAGACCTGGAATCGGCAGGTACAATTGTTTTAAAGAAAACAATAAGTAATGCACTCATTCTCCATGACCTGTATACACGCTCACCATGCAAGATTCCATTGCTGAACCAAAAGCATGTTCAAGCGTGTTTAAAGTCTACTCAACAACATTTAAACAAGCCTGTGAAATACTGGGAGAATATAGTCTGGTCAGATAAGACCAAAATTGAACGATGTTTGGAGGCCAAAAGGCATCGCATATCACCCCCAAAACACCATGCCAACAGTGAAGCTTGTAGGTGAGAACATCATAGTGTGAAGCTGTTTTTCAGCATACGGCACTTGCAAATTTCCTATCATTGAATGACAGGTGAATAGGCAAATGTACTGAGACATTCTTGATAAAAAATCTGCTGCAATCTACCAGGATGATGAAGATGAAACAAGGGTGGACATTTCAGTAAGACAATGATCCCAAACACACAGCCAAGGAAACTCAATTGGTTTCAGAGAAAGAAAATAAAGCTGCTGGAATTTCCTGATCTGAATCCAATAGAAAATTTATGGAGCGAGCTAGGAAGGAAAATTTCGCAATTTTCAAACTTTAATTTTTAAATATCCTTAACCCCTTCAGGAACGAGCCACTTTGTACGTTACTGACCAAGCCTCATTTTCTTAATCTGACCAGTATCTTTATGTGGTAATCACTATGGAACGCTTCAACATATCTCAATGATAATGAGACTGTTTTTCATGATACATTGTACTTAATGTTAGTTGTAAATTTAGGTCGATATAATTTGTTTTTATTAATAAAAATATTGAAGATTTGACAAACTTGAAAATGTAGCAATTTTAAAACTTTTATTTTTCATGCCCTTAACCTAAATAGTTATATCACACAGAATAGTTAAAAAAATAATATATGTACTTTCCATCGGCATCATTTTCATTACATCTTTCATCATTTTATTTTGTTAGGATGTTAAATTGATTCAAAGCTGAGCAGCAATTTGTCATTTCTTCTAGAAATATACAAAACCTTTAGGGACTTTAAGGTGCTTATAACTTACAACGAGCTTGCGGCAGCGATCGCACATGCACAGCCCCTGTGATCACCATGACGTACCCATACATCGAACTCCCTTCACGACCATGATGTATGGGTACGTCATAGGTCATGAAAAGCTTAATGCAAAGCTGAATTGAAAAAAAAAAAAGCAAAAAACTGTAATGTTTCCTCTAAATTGCTGCTTTAGCCACATTATTTCCTTTTATAAGGGATGGCATGAGAAAATGGATCCTTCAATTTGTTACCCGTTTCTTCTGATCTGAAGATACCCCACATGTGGTCAGAAGCCTCTGTTTGGACAAATGAAAGAGATCAGAACAGAAGGAGCACCATTTGAATTTTAGAACACAAATTTGGCTGAAATAAATTGTGGGCATCATGTCACATTTGCAGGGCCCCTATGGTTACTAAACAGCAGAAACCCCCCACAAGTGACCTCTTTTGGGAAACTTCAAATCTCTATGATTTTATCCAGGAGTATAGTGAGGATTTTGAACCCACGGGTATTACACAGAATTTGATAAAATTAGGTTGTCCTATAAAAAGATTTAATTTCTTTCAAAAACATATTTTAGCCTTAAATTTTCCACTTTTGCAAGAGATAACATGAAAAAAAGAATCACTCAATTAACCACTATCTGTGTGTGGCGATACTCCACATTTAGTAAAAATGTTCTGTTTTGATAAATGGCAGGGCCTAGAATGGAAGGAGCACTATTTGAAGCTTGGAAGACAAATTTGGCTGAAATAGATTGTGGCCAACATGTCCCATTTGCAGGGCCCCTAAGGTGCCTAAACAGCTGAAACCCCACCACAACTGATGCCATTTTGTAAACTGCACCCCATAAAAAAATAAATTTGTAGGTCATTAACACCCTTATATTACCCCAATTTCCACCACACCAGGGCAATTGGGATGAGCTGGATAAAGTGCTGGAATTGTCACATCTAATGGATGCAAGAATTCTGGGCGGCTGTGGGCTGCTAATTTTAGGCTGAGGAAGTTCCAATAACCATAGGCCTTCCCAGGCTAAGAATACCAGCCTCCAGCTGTCAGCTTTATCATGCCTGGGTATCAAAATTGGGGTGGACTGCACGCCATTTTTTAAAATAAATTTAAAAAGCCACATGGAGTCCTTGTTATTTTAATATACAACCAATATATTGCGCACAGCTGGGGGCAACAGCCGGTATCTGTCTTCTTTATCTGCGCTGGGACTCTATATATGGGGAACCCTACATCATTTTTTAAATTTATTTTTTTACTCTTTACTCGGGTAGACCGAGGGCAACCATCAGAACCCCTGGCAGTCTGACTGCTGCCAACCACAGATGTGTTTGGGGGGATATTATATAGGAGGAGCACTGTGTGTGTGGATATTATACAGAGGAGCAGTGTGTGGGGGGGATATTATACAGAGGAGCTGTGTGTGTGGGATATACAGAGGAACAATGTGTGTGTAGGGGGATATTATGCAGAGGAGCAGTGTGTGGGTTGGATATTTTATATGGAGGAGCTGTGTGTGTGTGGGGGGAAGATATTATACAGAGGAGCAGTGTGTGGGGGGATATACAGAGGAGAGTGTGTGTGTGTGTGTGTGTGTGTGTGTGTGTGTGTGTGGGGAGATATTATACATGGGGCAGTGTGCGAGAGATATTGTGGATAGGGGAGGTGTAGCTGATGTATTATGGAGAGAGGCAGTGTGGGGGTGTATTATTTGGTCTTGGAGGGAAACACTTCATTTTCTGCAACAACTTCAAGGGTGCTAACACTTTTGACTGTGTGTGTATGTATATATATATATATATATATGTATGTATATATATATGTATGTATATATATATATATATATATGTATATATATATATGTATGTATGTATATATATGTATGTATGTATATATATATGTATGTATATATATATATATATATATGTATATATATATATATGTATGTATATATATATATATATATATATATATATATATATGTATATATATGTACGTATATACACACACACACACGGGGGCCCTGTTTACAGTTTGGGTTGCTATGTATGTCATGCAACATTAAAGGGAACCTGTCACCGGGTTTTTCCCTTTTTTCCCTTATGAGCTGCAGCCACTACCAGTGAGCCCATATATATATATATATATATATATATATATATATATGAGTATTCCAGAAGGCTGTATATAAGAGCACAGGCCTACTTTATAATACAGGGGACAGTGCGGTCGGATGGGTGTTGTTTCTCTCAATCCAGCGCCTCCTTCATTTAGTGTAGTCATCGTCCTCGTTCCCAGCCCCATGTGCTTGATTCGTCCTGCGCCATCTACACAGAGGCTGCCATTGTGCTCCTGCACAGTTTGATCTGCCCTGCTGAGGAAAGATTAAAGACCGTCGATGCATGTGCACTACAATACTTTGATCTGCCCTTAGCAAGTCAGATCAAAGTGCGAATGCGCAGGAGCGCAATGAAGGCATCTGTGTGAATGACGCAGGATGCGCCATGCACACGGGGCAGGGAAGAGGGATGGTGATGGAGGAGGCGCCGGACCGAGACCAGCGACACCCATCGGACCGGATTACCCCCTAGGTTGAGAATAATAAAGGTGTTTTCTCCGTTCTACAGAGTGGCCTGAGCACTTATACATATAACATTCTGGAATGCTGTATATAAGAGCTCACGGCGGCAGCTCATAAGGGAAAAGCCTGCTGACAGGGTCCCTTTAAGAAGTTAAAACTTATTTTGTTAGACCACATTCACACGTCCCTATGATGTCTGTTTTTTGTCTCGGACAATATATTGACCCAAAGTTTCAAATCAGAACCATGTATCCAGGCTGTGAGACTCAGAGCATGTCCCATTGTCCGCAATTTTGTGGATTACACTTTAAAGTCTAAGGGGATTCGTGAGGCACAGCTGAGACTAGGAAGGTCTACTTAGTAATTTAGAAATCCATCCTAGCTTCATCCATTTTTAACGGAAACATTAGGAGTTCATGTGTAAAAAGTTTACACAGTCTCCGTGCTTCAGAGAAAAAATAAAAAAGGATCAGAAAAAAAGGATGCAAGTACGAAGACACCTGAGAAATAAATCGGTCCGTTTCTCTTGGATGGTAACACATGGATGTGTAAATGCAGCCTTAGGATGAGCGGATTAGTTGGTGTCCACATACATACAGCTACTTTGTGTATACTGTCCCATATTCCACTGGGTGGTGCTATAATGTCTCAATTTGGAAAATATGTTCCAGAATAAATTATACGGCTTTCTGTGCGCACATAAAGTAGTAAATCTCATGATACAATAAATAAATGACTTTGAGCAATATTCACTGCTAAACTCTCTGATGGACCTCAAGCTAAAAGGAAAACTTTGGTGTGATTGAAGCAATATATTTTAAGCTGCAGATGTATAATATGAGTGATGTTAAGTTGCTCTTTAACCCTCCGGATATATGACCTTTTATTGTGTAAATCGGAGTTTAAGCAATAACCAAGTGTTTTTTATGGATCTAGTTTTCCGAGAAATTGTAACGTGCTTCTATCGGCAATTCTGTTTGGACCTTCTTTGTTTAGATTGATATTTTTTAAATCTTTAATGACCCATGCACCTTTAATTTTTGCATTTTCCATTTTTACCTTTCTGTCGACATATTCGTATAAGGGCTTGTTTTTGTGGGACTGGTTGTAGCGTTTATTGTATCCAGTTGGATGAAAATAGAGCCTTTATCAAGTGAAAAACCCGAAACATTTGTTTTTTTTTCACCGGATATAGCCACCGGTATGGTGTTGAAATTCATAGTGAATAAAAAACCGTATTATTATTGTTGAAGAATCCATTTTCTACCGCAGCACAGCCCACCTAGCATGTTTTCATCCAAATGGATCCAATATTTCATGAAGGATTCATCCACCAGCCTCGGGGCAGCACCAGCTGTTTTTGTTCATGCCTACATGCTTGTCACAACTCTACCAGGTGAGTGTAGAATGTTTTTATTAACATTTTTAAGATTACAAAAACAGCATATATAAACAAAAGAAATAAAGTAGTTAATGGTTGATTTAACTATAAAGAGATCATTCTTTATATAACCTTTTTGATAGAAGTCAATGCAGCAATTTAAATGATTGTGAAATAGGTTAATGAACAATAAAGTGACAGAAGGAGAAGAGGAGATGTGCTGAGTAGCACCCGGTGGTAAAAGTGGACTAAGATAATGCCCGGAGGCTGGTCACCTCAAGAGGTTGTGCACCCTTGCACAACCCCGGTTACTGCGGTGAAGGATCCACGGGAATCCGCTGGAGCCTGGAGCTGTCTGAAGATCCTGGGGAACAATGTGGGATGAATCCTTCCGGGTTGGTCACATGATTGCGAGCAACTGGAAGTACGTCACCGCAGGTCCTAACCAGCCAGAGCAAGCCCGGTAACCCAGCAACCGTAGCTTCTAGTGAGTATTGTGTGACTCTCCACTCCTAGAGCTGCTCCTGCCGTTGATCCCTCAAGGGGATAATACAAGTGAAGATAACGGGGTGGCGGTCAGATTGGAGCGCTAGGAAGCAGGAGGACTAGGGCCCTAGTCCTGCTTCCTAGCGCTGCTAATGAACAATAAAGTAACCTTTAAAGTGGCTTCAAATGAGCGCCAATAATAACTGTCCATGTCTCCTCCTCTCTCCGATCAAGGAAAGTTTAGTGATTGTAGAGGAAATAGTAGTAGAAGATCTCATCCTCCTGCTGCATGCCTTTGTGTCTCCATGTTGCAGATATAACCTGTAGTGGAAAACTAAAGTAGCATCGGAGAATCTCCCATCAAAAGACTTCGTTGAAATCATGTGGTTGATCCAAAACTACCTTGCAAAGATGTACGAATGTTGTAAGGGAAAATGTCTATAAAACTCTCCCAAATGTCAAAGAAATCCTAACCTCTATGTTCCTTTTCAAACAGATGCCTCCACCCAGTCGCATCTTCATCAAAAAATCAAGTTTCTTTTGTTTACGGACAGTCATGTAACATACTGCTTTATATCCTGCTGCTGACACTATTTGTAAAAGTTTCCTTACACCAGCGCTGCATGGATATGTTTCAGCATCTACATAACCGAAAATGGCCCAGATAGAACTAAAGGGGTCAAATTGGTCAGATCAGGAAATTAGGATCAGAAGCATGGATCTTTGTCCGAAAAGACTGTATTTGTAGGCCACATACCCATCCTGTGCCCTTTAATAGGGGTAATATAGGCCCGATAACAGAGATTGAGAAGAATTTTCATATATTGCGCTGAAGGAAGAAACTTATAGATATAATTGATGTAATTAGGGTTAGTGTACTGGGTTCTGGTATATCCCTTGACCATTTGGTTAGTAATGTTGATTGGGCGACATGTTCTACTGGTTTATTAAGAAGCTTATAATACCATGATATTTGGCTTTTTTAGGGCTAATATTGTGAAAAGAACATCCTTAAAAGTGATGGGCAGATTCACAGATAACCGGGATAGGCGGATATAACCAGATTAAAAAAAATCTGGATGGGGACATTACACTGTATATAAGGGGCTGTGGTGCCATCATACTATATAATCGCGCTGAGGTGGACATCATACAGTATGAGAGGCTGGGATCGACATCATAGTGTATATTGGGGGCTATTGTGGATATTATTCTGTATATTTGGGGGCTGTAGTGGATATCATACTGTGTGGACGATGTGCTGCCCCCCATGCCAGCAGCCGACGCTGCTCGGATCCAGGCCTTCAGGGGTGGTGGCTCGAGGGTCTCCGGACCCGGGGGTCTCGCGGACATACCGAATAAATGGGGGGACGTAGATGTAAGGGCTAGGCCGTAGTAAGTTTGTGACGCCACCCATGGTGTGTGGTGAGATGGGACACCACCGCTGCTGTTATGGGGCACCCGGGGAAAATGTTGTGCAGCAAGTTGTTAACCCCTCCGTGGGCAGGGATGGTGGCCCCGGGACCCGGTGGCTCAGTGCAGGGGATGACGACTGCAGGGGGTGCCTGTGTACTCACTGTTAGTAAAACACACAAGTCTCTGGTAAACCGAGGTGATGGTGGCCGGTGCCGCGGCCGGTTGCGTTCGGGTCCCCCACCCGGCTGGTGGTCCTTATCCTTTTCCTGCACTGCTTTGTGTAAGGTGGACTTTCCTAGTGTGAAACTCCGTAATCCGCTGCCGACTGGATGTGGCCTAAGGAGCCGTGCCCGCAGACGCTGGCCCGTGGGATCTATGGGCCCTGGCGGTGACCTCTTATCCCTAATCGGTGGGCTGTTGTCTTCTATGAGGGACTTTGGGTGGGACAGGACCTCTAGTCCTGGCCTCAATCGGTTAATTAACCAGTTCCGCTGGTTCCGGTCCTGGCTTCAGGGTCCGAGTACCCCCCTTTGTGCTACGATTTCCGGGTCAGTTCCTCGTGTCGGTACCGGTGGGCTACAACCCTGTCTCGGTCCACCTCGGTTCTGCTGAGCCGTCTTCCCGTCTCCTGCTGACGGAGAGCACCATCTACCTCCTAGCCAGTGGCACCAGGGCTCCTACCCTGGTACTGTTCAACTTGAACTTCCTTGCTGGAGCTACACTTAGCTCCAGCCCACACTCCTTTCCAAACTTAACTTCAGACTAATCTCAACTGATCTGCTGTTTTTCCACCTCGGGCTGTCCCCTGGGTGGGCGTGTCCCAACCACTTGGTCACGCCCACTGGTGTGTCTATCTTTCCCTAAGGGGCAGTGACTAGGGTTTTCTGGTTGGCTGTGTGTTTCCTAGTGAGGGAACAGTGTAATGCTGGGGCCTAACTGTGACTACCTGGTTTTGCCAGGGCATCACAGGGGACATTGTATATAAGGGGCTGTTGGGCCAACATACTGTATATATGACTGGGGGGGTCATAATACTATATGGCATGCTGTGGAGACCATCATACTATATATTAGGAGGCTGAGGTGGATATCATACTGCATGGGGGGTTGTGACAGACATCATAAGGTATTTTGTGAGCATATATATATATACTGTATGGACAGCTGCGGTGACCATCATACTGTATAGGAGGACAGTGTGAGAAAGGGGTACAGTTTGGAGAGGCCAATTTGGTGGGCAGGATGAGGACATAGTGTGAAAAAGGGCACAGTATGGATATGGAGAGGGGCAGCATGAAATGGTGCACAGTATGGAGATAGGTTAGCATGGCAGGGTGTCAGTGTAGAGCTATAGAGAGTGTAAGGGAAAACAGTGGAGAGGGGACAGCCATGGTATAGGCTGTGGTTCATAGAGTGAGGTGAGACAGTGTGGCAATTATAGCTGATAATGTCAGACAGGGGGGCAGTTATACTTCATTAAGGCAGACCGTGTGGATGGTGTAGCTCATAAGGGTAGACAACGCAGAGACTATATACCGTATTTTTTGCTTTATAAGATGCACCTGATTATAAGACGCACCCCCAAATTTGGTGAAGGAAAAGAGAAATTTTTTTTTAATGTTAAATGGGGTCCATCTTATAATGCCAGTGTCTGTCTAACAAATCATATAGGGTATATGTCCCTCATAGCCCCCATCCTAAAATTAGCCCACTTAATCTGGATATGGCCCCCTTATATTGAATATAGCCCCCTTGTGCTGGCACACGTTCCCATGTGCTGCCTATGGCCCCCTATGGATTGCACACGTCCCTCTGTGCTGCCTTTGGCCCCCTATGGATTGCACATGTCCCTCTGTGCTGCCTATGGCCCCCTATGGATTGCACACGCTCCCCTGTGCTGCCTATGGCCCCCTATGGATTGCACATGTTCCTTGTGCTGCCAATGGCCCCCTATGGATTGCACACATTCCCTTGTGCTGCCAATGGCCCCCTATGGATTGCATACATTCCCCTTTGCTGCTTATGGCCCCCTATGGATTGCATACGTTCCCCTGTGCTGTCTATGGTCCCCTATGGATTTCATACCTTCCCCTGTGCTGCCTATGGTCCCCTATGGATTGCATATGGTCCCCTGTGCTGCCTATGGCCCCCTATGGATTGCACACATTCCCCTTTGCTGCCTATGGTCCCCTATGGATTGCATACGTTCCCCTGTGCTGCCTATGGCCCCCTATGGATTGGATACGTTCCCCTGTGCTGCCTATGGTCGCCTATGGATTGCATACATTCCCCTGTGCTGTCTATGGCCCCCTATGGATTGCATACGTTCCCCTGTGCTGCCTATGGTAGCCTATGGATTGCACACATTCCCCTGTGTTATATATCGCCCCCATGCTGCTGCCCATAGTAAAATAAAACACTCTTTCCTTACCTCCTCCAGCGCTGATCTCCCTCCTGTCTCCCTCAGTGCTTCTGTTCCTCCACTTCCTGGTTCTTGGTGCCGGTCATGTGATCGGCACAGCAGAGTGAGATCTCTGCCTGCCTGATCACAGTAGAAGCAGGGACACCGGGGAGAAATGCTGGAGGGGGTAAGTAAAGCTTTTTTTATTTTAGGATGACCAGCAGCATGGGGGCCATATCTAACACAGGGGGGCATGTGCCATCACAGTGGGACGCAGGCTCATATAATATGCACAGCTGCCCGAGCCCGTCACTGCGGTGCGGTTTCAGCACCACGGAGATGGACAGCGCCTGTGCATATTATATGAGCGGGAGCAGGAGATCAAAGGCTGCAGCCCGCAGCGTTCACCTGCCCCCAGCACCGCTCCAGAGCGGACCCTGCAGTGTGTATATATATATATATATATATATATATATATATACATACAGTTAGGTCCAGAAATATTTGGACAGTGACACAAGTTTTGTTATTTTAGCTGTTTACAAAAACATGTTCAGAAATACAATTATATATATAATATGGGCTGAAAGTGCACACTCCCAGCTGCAATATGAGAGTTTTCACATCCAAATCGGAGACAGGGTTTAGGAATCATAGCTCTGTAATGCATAGCCTCCTCTTTTTCAAGGGACCAAAAGTAATTGGACAAGGGACTCTAAGGGCTGCAATTAACTCTGAAGGCGTCTCCCTCGTTAACCTGTAATCAATGAAGTAGTTAAAAGGTCTGGGGTTGATTACAGGTGTGTGGTTTTGCATTTGGAAGCTGTTGCTGTGACCAGACAACATGCGGTCTAAGGAACTCTCAATTGAGGTGAAGCAGAACATCCTGAGGCTGAAAAAAAAGAAAAAATCCATCAGAGAGATAGCAGACATGCTTGGAGTAGCAAAATCAACAGTCGGGTACATTCTGAGAAAAAAGGAATTGACTGGTGAGCTTGGGAACTCAAAAAGGCCTGGGCGTCCACGGATGACAACAGTGGTGGATGATCGCCGCATACTTTCTTTGGTGAAGAAGAACCCGTTCACAACATCAACTGAAGTCCAGAACACTCTCAGTGAAGTAGGTGTATCTGTCTCTAAGTCAACAGTAAAGAGAAGACTCCATGAAAGTAAATACAAAGGGTTCACATCTAGATGCAAACCATTCATCAATTCCAAAAATAGACAGGCCAGAGTTAAATTTGCTGAAAAACACCTCATGAAGCCAGCTCAGTTCTGGAAAAGTATTCTATGGACAGATGAGACAAAGATCAACCTGTACCAGAATGATGGGAAGAAAAAAGTTTGGAGAAGAAAGGGAACGGCACATGATCCAAGGCACACCACATCCTCTGTAAAACATGGTGGAGGCAACGTGATGGCATGGGCATGCATGGCTTTCAATGGCACTGGGTCACTTGTGTTTATTGATGACATAACAGCAGACAAGAGTAGCCGGATGAATTCTGAAGTGTACCGGGATATACTTTCAGCCCAGATTCAGCCAAATGCCGCAAAGTTGATCGGACGGCGCTTCATAGTACAGATGGACAATGACCCCAAGCATACAGCCAAAGCTTCCCAGGAGTTCATGAGTGCAACAAAGTGGAACATTCTGCAATGGCCAAGTCAATCACCAGATCTTAACCCAATTGAGCATGCATTTCACTTGCTCAAATCCAGACTTAAGACGGAAAGACCCACAAACAAGCAAGACCTGAAGGCTGCGGCTGGAAAGGCCTGGCAAAGCATTAAGAAGGAGGAAACCCAGCGTTTGGTGATGTCCATGGGTTGCAGACTTAAGGCAGTGATTGCCTCCAAAGGATTCGCAACAAAATATTGAAAATAAATTTTTTTTTTAGGGTTTGGTTTATTTGTCCAATTACTTTTGACCTCCTAAAATGTGGAGTGTTTGTAAAGAAATGTATACAATTCCTACAATTTCTATCAGATATTTTTGTTCAAACCTTCAAATTAAACGTTACAATCTGCACTTGAATTCTGTTGTAGAGGTTTCATTTCAAATCCAATGTGGTGGCATGCAGAGCCCAACTTGCGAAAATTGTGTCACTGTCCAAATATTTCTGGACCTAACTGTATATATACACCCCCCCCCCCTTATATTCGGCTTATAAGATGCACCCCCTACTTTCCCCCAAAAT
The DNA here is from genome assembly GCF_048569485.1 of Anomaloglossus baeobatrachus. Lineage (NCBI taxonomy): Eukaryota > Metazoa > Chordata > Amphibia > Anura > Aromobatidae > Anomaloglossus > Anomaloglossus baeobatrachus. The sequence continues at coordinate 214,808,891 of NC_134354.1, forward strand.
TTGGGGGAACAAAAGTGCGTCTTATAAAGCGAAAAATACGGTACCATAGGAGGCTTATTTAGGTCAAAATATGGACAGATATTTTTATGCAGAGCGCATTTTAATAACACCCTTATTTTTAAGCGCCGGCTTGCGCAAGCGCGCTTACGTTTTAGGCTCTGCCTACAGTATGGCAGAGAAAAGTACACAAGCTGGCGATATGGATGCACAGTCGCGAGATTTCCCTCGCCTATTTGGACACAGAAGGTGTCATTCACATCGATCAGAGGAAAAGGACAGCAATCAGCAGTGGAGAGGTGGGATAGACGCTATTGCGAGTACACACATCGGAACGGACCATCCAGATTTACATACAGCACGGGAGAATATAAAATGTTTTTGGGAAGGTATACATTGGAAGTCAGGGGATAATATACACCTTTATAGAATGCAGGACAAGGCGCTGCTAAAGATGGTAGTCGAAGTTCACACATGAAAAATCTGGTGACAGGTTCCCTTTAAGCCAAGCTCCCCGAGGCAATCGTGTGGGCAGAGCTCCTCACCATAACTTACTAGTACGTTGATTTGTGAGAAGTACTTGCAAGATATGATGTACTGATACGTCATATGTTGGGAAGGACGAAGAAAAGGAGGAATTAATTAATTATTTTTTTTAAACTTTTTTTTTCCCCATTTTTATTGATTGGTAAGAAGAAGGCTCAGCTTGTAATACTGCTTCATAGGTTTTATCTGCTCTGGACCTTGGGGGCTCTGTTTCTCTAATGTAGTTCCCAAACTACTCTAGGAAAATCTGTGCTCCAAAAGTGAAATAGGACTCCTTTCCTCTCGAGTCTCACCGTGTGGCCAAACAGTACTGTGCAGTCACATGAGGGGTATTGCTATGTTCAGAAGAAATTGTGAACCACATTATGGGGCCTTTGTTACTATTTTCCTTTGTAAAATTTGGAAATTTGGAGCCTAAACAACATTTTAGTGCTACATTTTGTGTCACATCTGTGGTGTCAATGTGATCACTGCAGCCCTACTTGAATTCATTAAGGGGTGCAATTTATAAAATAAGGTCACTTGTAAAGGATTTTTGCTGTTCTGACACCTCAGGGGCTTTGCCAGGGAAACATAACACCAAAATGTGCACTATAATATGGCGCTCCTTGCCATTTGAGCTTTGCACTGTGCCTCAAAAGTAGTTCCCGATTACATGTAGGGCATTTGCATACAATGGAGAAATTACAAAACAAACTGTGTGATCTATTTTTATCTTGTTAGCTACTTATAAAATTTAAATATTTGCGGCTCATACAACATTTAAGTGAAAAAAAATATATATTTTTTCTTCTTTCCTCAATGGTATAAAATTCTGCCACACACCTGTGCTGTCAATATGGTCTCATCACATGCCCAGGCACAATCAGAAGCCAAGATAGCCCTCCCGGATAAGTTTTCTGGTGGAAGGGACAAGTTTACCACCTTCAGGGAGGCCTGCAAGTTGTACTCTGTCCTTGTACTTCTAGGAGTGAGGAACAGTGAGTGGGGATAGTAGTCTCTTTGTTGCGGGGAGATCCTCAGTCCTGGGCCTTCTCTCTGCCTACTGACTCTGTCATGATTGACTCCTGGTTCAGCTGGAGCTGAGCCTTTTTTTTAGTTTCACTTCTGATGCAAGTCACGTTAGGGGTTAATCCTTTCTGCCTCGTTCTGGAGGTCAGGCTGCTTTATTAGGGCACTGTTTCTCTTGGACTTCGCCAGTGATACTTCTGGCTCTGCTGTGTTCTGCTCTTGAGTGACCTGTTGTCTGCCCTGACCCCTCCTGACCTCCGTGTTCACCTGACCTGTTAACCTCCTCTGTTGTCTGTTTCCATCAGTGTCTCTCCCGCTGTCTCCCTGTTCGTTCCTTATCTGTTTACCTTAATTCTGTCTTGTCTTCCCACTCCCCCTCACTTCTAGGCTCTGATTTCCCGGCTACTGACTATTTGCTTCCCTCTGACTACGTTTAGACTTTTCCCTTGTGTACTTACAAGACCTCATGTTGTGACACGGCTTTCTGACGATTCTACTGCCATCTGGTGGGCTTGACTAGTATTACCTCTGCTAGGGAATTCCCTGCTCATACGTTTCCTCCACTTTTACGCCCCCTAGTGGTTTACCAGCTAACTACCTTCTCAGATAGTTTCAGGAATCCTCTGAGTCCCACATTACTGCGCTGTACTGCTATTGTACATCTTAGAGTACAGCGTGACATTATCACTGGCCCTTACATTTTTACCCCTATGGATCCGTTACGTATCCTTACGGATCAGATGTCTAATTTGACTCAAATGATCCAGGACTTATCCATTGAGCATAGAGCCCTAGCCTCTTCCCATACTCAACTCCAGCGAGCTTGCTGCTGCAGTAAAGGCTTTCCAGGGTTCCATTACTCAATCACAGCCCGGTCCCGTAGATGTATCATTCCATTCTCTAGAACCCACGGTCATGCTCCCGGATAAGTTTTCCGGAGAGAAGGAGAGGTTTCACACGTTTCAAGAGAGCTGTAAATTACTTTTTTCTCTTAGACTCCGTTCCTCTGGGGATGATAGTCAGCGGGTGGGGATAATAATTTCCTTGCTTAGGGAGGGTCCTCAGACTTGGGCCTTTTCTTTACCTCCGACAGCCCCTGAGCGTATGTCTGTGGATAGGTTTTTTCATGCCCTAGGAGTGCAGAGTGGTATTGTTCTGAGTTCAGGCAGTGGTCTACGACGGTTTCCTGGAATGATTCTGCTCTGAGATGCCAGTTTAGGAGAGGACTCTCTGATCATCTCAAGGACGCTCTGGCCCTTCATCCTCCACCCAGTTCTTTGGAGGAGGCCATGACCCAGGCAGTACGGATGGATCGGAGGTTGCGGGAGAGAGGAGTGACCCTGCGGGAAACCTCATTATGCCCGGTCAAAGCTGAGGTTGTTTCACTTGCGGAGCCCATGGAGGTCAGTGCCACAGATACCAAGGAGAAGGAGAGGAGACGGACGACGGGAGTGGAAATTGTGTTTCTACTGTGGAAGTCCGGGACATTGGAGGAAGGACTGTCCTACCTGTCCTCCTGCTACTAAACCGTCGGGAAATGCTTAGGTCTGGGTGATGTTCGAGGAGGTCACCCAGACCCTCAGGTTCCCTTTTCCTCTTTCCAAAAAAGTTTGCTTGAGGTGGAACTTGTAATAGGAGACTGTTGTATTCCATTCTCTGCTTTCGTGGACTGTGGTTCCTCCATGAACTTCATTGACTCCAGTCTGGTTTCCAAAGCTAAGATAGGGACAGTTAGGCTAGAGACTCCGGTTCACATTATTGCTATTGATAGGACATCATTGTCACGAAATGTGGTTGAATTTGTCTGTGAGGAATTTTTGCTTAAAGTGGGGTCCCTTCATCAGGAACTTATTTCATGTTATATCATGGATAATCTCCCTGCGGGACTGGTGCTGGGATTCCCCTGGTTGCACATGCATAATCCTGTAATTGACTGGGACTCTCGCGATATTGTTAAATGGGGTCCTAAGTGTTCTAATGGTTGTCTTATCACTGTTCAGGTGTCTTCAACTAATCTGGAGGGTATTCCGGAGTACCAGAAGGATTTTGGAGACGTGTTCTCTGAAAAAGAGGCTGAGGTCCTGCCACCCCACCGTCCTTACGATTGTGCTATTAACCTGGTTCCAGGTGCCAAATTACCCAAGGCCCGTTTGTATAATCTTTCTGGCCCGGAACGCACTGCCATGAAAAATTACATATCCGATAGTTTATGTAAGGGACACATCCGTCCTTCTGTCTCGCCTGTTGCTGCTGGGTTCTTTTTTGTTAAGAAGAAGGATGGTGGCCTACGCCCTTGCCTCGATTTTCGGGAACTTAATAAGATCACGGTGAGAAATACCTATCCACTTCCACTCATCCCGGACCTCTATAATGAGTTATCTGGAGCTAAATGGTTCTCCAAGCTTGATCTCAGGGGAGCCTATAACCTCATTCGCATTCAGGAAGGGGATGAGTGGAAAACGGCATTCCTTACCTCAGAGGGCCTTTTTGAAAACTTGGTCATGCCTTTCGGCCTCACTAATGCTCCTGCAGTGTTTCAGAATTTTATGAATGATATTTTCTCTGAATTTATTGGCCGTTTTATGGTTGTGTACCTAGATGATATTCTTGTCTTCTCGTCCAACAAAGATTCTCATATTGATCATGTACGTACAATACTTCATAGGTTACGGGAGAATTCCCTATTTGCTAAACCTGAAAAATGTACTTTTTGTGTCCAAGAAATCACCTTTCTAGGTTTTATTCTGTCTGCTGATGGTTTTCGGATGGATCCTAGAAAAGTACAAGCCTTTTATAATTGGGTGCAACCCAGAGACCTCAAGGGTCTGCAGCATTTTCTGGATTTTGACAATTATTACAGGAAATTTATTAAAGGGTTTTCTCAAGTGGTCAAGCCACTCACGGATCTCAGCCGTAAGGGGGCTGATCTTAGGGAGTGGTCACCGCAGGTGATAGAAGCATTTCTGAGGTTAAAGGAATGTTTTATGACTGCTCCTGTACTTGTTCAACCTGACCTCTCTCAGCCGTTTATTGTGGAGGTTGATGCTTCAGAGGTGAGTGTGGGGGCGGTGCTCTCCCAAGGACCCGCTACTTTAACTAATTTAAGACCGTGTGCCTTCTTTTCCAAAAAATTTTCTTCTGCTGAGAAGAATTATGATGTGGGGAATCGAGAGTTGTTGGCCATAAAGTTGGCCTTCGAAGAATGGAGGCATTTTTTGGAGGGGGCTGTTCATCGGATCACTGTTATTACGGACCATAAAAACCTGTCTTACATCGAGTCTGCTAAACGGTTGACTCCTAGACAGGCTAGGTGGTCACTTTTTTTTCCCGTTTTCACTTTTCCATTACTTTTCGGCCCGGTTCTAAGAATGTTAAAGCGGATGTGTTATCTCGCAGTTTGGATCCGTTTTCGCCTCCCGAACCCCCTTCCTCCATTCTTCCTCATGGGGTAGTCATTGCTGTTTTATCCTCCGGATTGGAGGCTGAGATTCGTGTTGCACAGGCATTGGCCCCTCCTTCATTGCCCGATGCCAAATTGTTTGTTCCTGTCCAGTTTCGATTACGGGTTCTCCAGGAATTTCATGACTCTGTGCTTGGTGGTCATCCGGGGGTCTCAGCTACTCGTAAGGCTATTGCCAGGTTGTTTTGGTGGCCCTCTATGTACTCCGATGTCGCCGTGTTTGTGTCTGCTTGTGATGCGTGTGCACGTGCTAAAGTTCCCCATAACCGGCCGGCCAGGGAATTAGTGCCCTTACCAATTCCGTATAGGCCCTGGACTCATTTGTCCATGGATTTTATCACTAATTTACCTGTTTCCGCTGGCAAGACTGTTTGGGTGGTGGTGGACAGATTCAGCAAACAGGCGCATTTTGTTCCCTTGTCGGGATTACCTAATGCTGAGACTCTGTCCAAATTGTTTATTGAACAGGTGGTTAGATTGCATGGCATCCCTGTTAACATTGTGTCCGACAGGGGGGTTCAGTTCGTTACCAAATTTTGGAGAGCATTTTGTAGACGGCTGGGTATTGAGTTGTCCTTTTCTTCATCTTACCATCCCGAGACCAATGGGCAGACTGAGAGAACTAATCAGTCATTGGAACAAATTCTGCGGTGTCTGGCTACGTTTCAGCAAGACGATCGGTAGGATTTAACTTTCAGGTGGGGAATAAAGTTTGGTTGTCTACCAAAAACATTCGTCTGAGAATTCCTTCCACTAAGTTGGGTCCAAAATTTATTGGTCCGTATGAGATCATCGAGATTGTCAACCCAGTGGCTTTTCGTCTGCGGTTACCGCAGTCCTTTCGCATTTCTAATGTGTTTCACAAATCCCTGCTCAAGCCTTTTGTTCCTTCTGTTTCAGTGTGTCCTCATCCCCCCTCCTCCCGTTTCGGTGGATGGTCAGATGGAATACAAGATTGAGCGCATCATCGATTCTCGATGGGTCCGTAGTTCGCTTCAGTACTTGGTACATTGGAGGGGTTACGGACCGGAGGAGCGATCCTGGGTTCCGGCACGATCTGTCCATGCTAACCGACTTACTCGTGCCTTTCATAGAAGGTTTCCTGGGAAACCTGGGGGTCCGGTGGCCCCCCTTGAGCAGGGGGTACTGTCATGATTGACTCCTGGCTCAGCTGGAGCTGAGCCTTTTTTTTTTAGTTTCACTTCTGATGCAAGTCACGTTAGGGGTTAATCCTTTCTGCCTCGTTCTGGAGGTCAGGCTGCTTTATTAGGGCACTGTTTCTCTTGGACTTCACCAGTGATACTTCTGGCTCTGCTGTGTTCTGCTCTTGAGTGACCTGTTGTCTGCCCTGCCCCCTCCTGACCTCCGTGTTCACCTGACCAGTTAACCTCCTCTGTTGTCTGTTTCCATCAGTGTCTCTCCCGCTGTCTCCCTGTTCGTTCCTTATCTGTTTACCTTAATTCTGTCTTGTCTTCCCACTCCCCCTCGCTTCTAGGGTCTGATTTCCCGGCTACTGACTATTTGCTTCCCTCTGACTACGTTTAGACTTTTCCCTTGTGTACTTACAAGACCTCATGTTGTGACACGGCTTTCTGACGATTCTACTGCCATCTGGTGGGCTTGACTAGTATTACCTCTGCTAGGGAATTCCCTGCTCATACGTTTCCTCCACTTTTACGCCCCCTAGTGGTTTACCAGCTAACTACCTTCTCAGATAGTTTCAGGAATCCTCTGAGTCCCACATTACTGCGCTGTACTGCTATTGTACATCTTAGAGTACAGCGTGACAGACTCCCAGTCATTGCAGTCGGTAGATTTAGAGTAATTTCTCCCCTCAGTTTGAGTTGCTTGCGGTTCATCGTGGGTCAGGGGCTTGCTTTTACTGAATAGATAAGGGTCATTATATTGGGGCCTGTCTGTTAAAACCTAAGCCAAATTCATCTGGTTAGAAGCCACATCCTCATTGTCGGGTGGAGGGAAGTGACGAGATGGTGTATATCTCCTCCATTTATACGTCTCAGTTTATCATAACAGTGGATGTGGATATTAGTGGAAAATGTGAGGCAATCTTGGTTCTAGAGGATAGTGGAGCAGGTGCTAATTTGGTGGATTCTGGCTTTGCTCAGACTCAGGGTCTGACACGTAGTGTACTGCCATTCTCATTCAGGCTATCAACTCAGCTCCTCTCAACCAGAGGGAGTTCACCCATACTGTGGCCGCGAGAGCAGCTACAGATGTGCCTTAGACTCGATAAGTATAACGCATGTGCTCCAATTCCCCTATCCCTTCTACCACCATTTTTAAGCTTCGTATTCTGGTCCCCATAGACTTAAATGGTATCCGGGATCAATTCATGGCCGGAACCAGATTCTTCCTCCTCCTGCTCCTCATTCTCTGCTGAATTACCCTCCCCATCACTGCCAAGCAGGGAGCTGTGCAGCAGTGCATTGGCAAAGTGGCAACACGCTCTGCTGAAGCTGATCTGTTTAGTAGAGATGAGCGAACCGGTCGCGGTTCGGCTCGAGCTCGGTTTGCCGAACCGAGGTCTGGTTCGCGTTCGGTTCGGCAAACCACTCGAACCGCATAGGAAACAATGGGAGGCAATCACAAACACATAAAAATACCTAGAAAACACCCTCAAAGGTGTCCAAAAGGTGACAAACAACTCACAACACAACACAAACACATGGGAAAGTGACAAGAACAAAATTCTCATGCGAAAACAAAACAGCGTAACGAGGAAAAAGAGGACGAGACAGAGATATAGGCATGGCATGCCCTTCTAAAATCATGTAAAACACTGCAAGGTGACTCCAAAAATTGGGCCACACAGACATGCACCCCTTCAGTGGCAGCACTTTGCCCCAGTTGTACACTTCACAGGTAGATTTGCATCAAGCACATTAAAAAATACGCCATCCTTAACCTTCCCCAGGATGGCACCGGGATAGGTAGCTAAGTCTTTGCTGATCCCAGATCTGTTCATCTTGGATCATTTTTAGAAATACTGCAAGCAAGGGTTACTCCAAGCGGAGTCTCCCTTTTTTCCAAAAATTGGGCCACACAGACACCCACCCCTTCAGTGGCAGCACTTGTGCCCCAGTTGTACACTTCACAGGTAGATTTGCATCAAGCACATTCAAAAATACGCCATCCTTAACAGTCCCCAGGATGGCACCGGGGTAGGTAGCAAAGTCTTTGCTGAACCATTACTTGTTCATCTTGACTCCTTTTTAAAAACACAGCAAGCAAGGGTTACTCCAAGTGGAGTCTCCCTTTTTTTCCAAAAATTGGGCCACACAGACACCCACCCCTTCAGTGGCAGCACTTGTGCCCCAGTTGTACACTTCACAGATAGATTTGCATCAAGCACATTCAAAAATACGCCATCCTTACCCATCCCCAGGATGACACCGGGGTAGGTAGCTAAGTCTTTGCTGATCCCAGATCTGTTCATCTTGGATCATTTTTAGAAATACTGCAAGCAAGGGTTACTCCAAGCGGAGTCTCCCTTTTTTCCAAAAATTGGGCCACACAGACACCCACCCCTTCAGTGGCAGCACTTGTGCCCCAGTTGTACACTTCACAGGTAGATTTGCATCAAGCACATTCAAAATACACAAGCATTTACTCTCCCGAGGAAGACACAGGGGTAGTAAATTCCTTGTGGATCCATGACTTGTTCATTTTGATGAACGTTAGTCTGTCCACATTGTCACTGGACAGACACGTGCGCTTTTGTCAGCACACACCCAGCAGCACTGAAGACACGTTCAGAGACAACGCTGGCATCTGGACACGACAAAATCTCCAAGGCGTAAGTGGAGAGCTATGGCCATTTTTCAAGATTTGAAGCCCAAAATGAGCAAGGCTCCATTTGCAAAGTCATGGCATCAATGTTCATTTGGAGATACTCCTGTATCATCCGCTCCAGCCGTTGATTATGTGTCAGACTTGCTGTCTCTGGTGGCCTTGCAAAGGATGGTCTAAAAAAATTATGAAAAGATTCAATAAAATTGCTGTTACCAGCACCAGATACGGTGCTGCTGGTACGGGTAGACTGTTGAAGATGACGAGACCGTCCCATGTTTGTCAAGTTAAAACTGGGAGATTCACTCTGTGCACCACGGTTGTTTGGTGGAAAAGCCGAGTTAAGATCGAGTAACAGCTTCTGCTGATACTCCTGCATACATGCGTCCCTTTCTATGGCTGGAATTATGTCACAAAATTTGGACTTGTACCGGGGATCTAATAGTGTGGCAAGCCAGTACTCATCATCACTTCTAATTTTGACAATACGAGGGTCATGTTGGAGGTAGTGCAGCAAGAAGGCGCTCATGTGTCTGGCGCAGCCATGCGGACCAAGTCCACGCTGTGTTTGTGGCATAGAGGTGCTAACCGTTCTTTCTTCCTCTGACATCTCCCCCCAACCTCTTTCAACTGAAATTTGACCAAGGTGTCCCTCATCCGCTGAGTCTTCCATGTCCATGGACAGTTAGTCCTCCAATTCTTCATGTTCTCCTGCACCTTCTTCAACATTTCGCCTGCTACCATGCGCCCTTGTTGATCCCTGTCCCCCATGGTCCCATGCCTTCCGCCTTGGTGATGATGAACGTCTGGACCTTGGTGATGTTGTTGTCCCTTTGCGCATATGAATCCTCCTGTAGTTCCTCCCCTTCCTGTTGTTCCACCCCCTGACTCCGAATAGTGTTTAGCGTGTGCTCCAGCATGTAAATGACTGGAATTGTCATGCTGATAATGGCATTGTCAGCGCTAAACATATTCGTCGCCATGTTGAAACTGTGCAGAAGGGTGCATAGGTCTTTGATCTGAGACCACTCCATCAGGGTGATCTGCCCCACCTCTGCATCTCGTTTGCCCAGGCTATACGTCATGACGTATTGCACCAGGGCTCGGTGGTGCTACCACAGTCGCTGTAACATGTGGAAAGTCGAATTCCAGTGTGTCGGCACATAGCATTTCAGGCGATGAACCGGCAGGCCGAAAGACTTCTGGAGCGATGCAAGTCGCTCAGCTGCGGCGGTTGAACTGCGGAAGTGAGCAGACAGTTTTCGTGCCCTGTTCAGAAGGCCATCTAGGCCGGGATAGTGTGTTAAAAATTGCTGGACAACAAGGTTCAACACGTGAGCCATACAAGGCACGTGTGTCACCTTGCCCAGGCGAAGGGCCGCACCCAGGTTTGCAGCATTGTCGCACACGGCCTTACCAGGCTGCAGGTTGAGTGGAGACAACCATTTACCAAACTCAGTGTCCAGAGCTGCTCACAACTCAGCCGCTGTGTGACTCTTATTTCCAAGACATTTCAAGCTAAAGACCGCCTGATGCCGTTGCGCTCTGCTGCCAGCATAGTAATGAGGGGTGTGTGATTCCTTCTGCGCAGTTCCAATGCTGGTGGTCTGACCAGGCAGGCTTGGGGCGGAGGTGGAGGACCCAGACGAGGTTGAGGAGGCAGAAGCAGTGGAGGACCTTGGACAGACAGAGGATTGATGCCCAAGTCGTGGGGACGGCAAGACTTGTACAGCAGACCCTTCACCATCTATCACCATAGTTACCCAGTGCCCAGTCAGCAACATGTAACGTCCCTGTCCATGCTTACTGGTCCAAGTATCGGTGGTGAAATGCACCCGTTCACACACAGAGTTTCTCAAGGAAGCGGTGATGTTGTGTGCGACATGCTGGTGTAGCGCAGGCACACCTTTCTTAGAGAAGTAGTGGCGACTGAGCATCTGGTACTGGGGCACAGCGACAGACATAAGGTCTCTAAAATCCTGTGTGTCCACCAGGCGGAAAGGCAGCATTTCGGTAGCCAAGAGCTTACAGAGGGATAAAGTCAACCTCTTAGATTTGTCATGGGTTGCAGGAAATGGCCTTTTATTTGTCCACATCTGAGGGACAGAGATCTGGCTGCTGTGTGTAGACGGTGGTGAGTAGGGTGTCCCTGAAAAAATGCAGGTTTGTGAGGAAAGTGCAGGCATAGACATGATGTTGCCTTCATCCAACGTTGATGCTATCGATGTCTGAGAGAGCTGTACACGCACTTTTTTCCCCTTCCAAACCAAATGACGACCTACCAAGCAAACTGCCTGTTGCGGTTACAGTGGTGGAAGTTGTGCGTGGAAAACCAGGTGTGACAACTGTCCCCACAGTCCTAGAAGATGAAGAGCGCGCGGCTGCACTGGAAGGGGCAGGCGGTGGATGGTTCGCTCCGCTAGGCCGCATTGCCGCACGGTGAGCTTCCCACTGGGACATATGATATTTATTCATGTGACGATTCATGGAAGAAGTTGTCAAACTTCTGAGCTTTTGGCCTCTACTAACAGATTCCCGACAAATTTTACAGATCACATGATTTGGGCGATCCTTTGCAAGGTCAAAAAAGGACCAGGCTAGGCAAGGCTTAGAGGGCATGCGACATGCTGAGCCCCGCCGACTAGTATTCAGAGGCAGAGTGGTGGCTGAGGATGCAGTTGTAGACGTGCTACCAGTACTCCGACTCTGTCCAGGAAGGCGCAAGGTAACTTCGTCGTCAGTAACATCCTCCTCCACCACCTCTGTTGACCTCCTCGAGTGCCTGACTGTGGGTTGACAGTAGGTGGGATCTAGAACTTCCTCATCAAGCGTTGTGTTTGCACTCCTCTCCCCCTCAGACCGAGCCTCTTCCTGCCCTGAATGAATATTTAAGTTGTCATTCCAATCTGGTATCTGCGTCTCATCGTCATCAGTATGTTCCTCATTGTCAATTACAACAGGTGTTTCAGTTTGTGAATAAGGGTCAACATTATGCTCAGAAACTTAGTCATCACGGCCTGAATCTTAGTCACAAAGGTTCTGGGCATCACTGCAGACCATTTCCTGGTCTGTACTCACTGTAGTTTGGGAGCAGACCTCTGATTCCCATGCTATAGTGTGACTGAACAACTCTGCAGACTCAGCCATCTCTTTTCCAACATACTGTGCAGGGCGGATGGAGACTTGAGAGCTGGGAGTAAGCAAGTGTGATTGGGATGACAACTCAGAGGACTAATGTTTTTTGGATGCAGTAGTTGAGGTGGCGGAGAGGGCACTTGTTGGACCACTTGAGATCCATTCAAGCATTTTCTTTTTTTTGGCCATCATCTACCTTTGTTCCAGTTGTTCGTGTTCGTAAAAAAGGGAGCACATCTGATTGTCCACGGAAAGTAGTAGACATCTTACTTTTGCTGGAAGATGACCTATCTTCAGCAGATGTTAATGGAGCTTTGCCACCTTCCCCATGGACAAACCCTTTTTTTCCTTTTCCAACACGCCTGTTCCCCTTTCCACCACCATCTGTCATTTTGCCACTTATTTATATAGCGACAAGATTGTGCACTTAAAATGTGTTAGTAAAAATTGAGAGGTGGTGTAGATTGCAGCGGTGGTCTACCTTTATTGACAGCAGAAAAAACAACAATAACTATCCCGGACAATGGAACTATGGCCCTTAAACTGACAGCACAGTTTTCTAGTATAATAGCTTAGTAAAAATGAGTTTGAGTGTGCAATGCAGAGGTGGTTCAAATATCTTTGCACCAATGGGACACTAATGAAGTCCAACATCCACTTTTAGGATGCTACTAAGTTTCCTGAGTGTTTGCTATTGTATTGGCTTAGTAACAATGAGCTTGAGTGTGCAATACAGAGGTGCTGTAAATATCTTTGCACCAGTGGGACACTAATGAAGTCCAACAGCCACTTTTAGGATGCCACTAAGTTTCCTTAGTGTTTGCTAGTATAATGGCTTAGTAAAAATGAGTTTGAGTGTGCAATGCAGAGGTGCTGCAAATTGCTTTGCACCAGTGGGACACTAATGAAGTCCAACAGCCACTTTTAGGATGCCACTAAGTTTACTCAGTTTACTTGTTTGCTAGTATAATGGCTTAGTAACTATGAGCTTGAGTGTGCAAAGGGCAGGAGGGTACAGTGGCCGGGTTGTAGGTCAGTGTAGAGGAAAGGAAGCCTCACTTTCTATCCCTCCTATTGGTGAAACGCAGCAAGGAACTCCCTGATCTTAGCTACACAGACGCTCTTATCTGTAGCTGTTAAAAACTCTTTCCACGGACCTGACTGTCACCTATGGCTCTGAGCCTGCTGTAATTAGCCCTTACAAGGGCTAAAAGAAACTTCTATCCCTATTCTGTATAGCGCTGTGTGTAGAGCGTACACAGCAGTATCGGAGACAGGAGCTGCGCCAGCGGTGACTGACACCCAGACGCAGAAGGCAGATAATGGCGTCCAGACGGACAGATACCCGTTTTTATAATGCAAGGACATGTGGCATGGACAGCCTATGACACATGCCCTTGCTTCTCTGGCAAAAAGTCCACTTGGCTGTGTGTGTGTCTGGGATTGGCTGACATGCTGGCCCGCCCCACTACACGCGCGCTTAGGGAAGGAAGACAAGGAAAAAAAAAAATGGCGATCGCCATTATCCCAGCAGCAGTGATCTGAATGCGCAGTCCCCGCACACTATACGCTGAAATTTCATAACAGTGTGAGTCACAGAGTGACTTACACTATTACAGCGAAAAGCCAGCTAGTAATTAGCTTGGCTTTTTGCTGCTAGAACCGTTCTCGAACGTAACTAGAACTATCGAGATTTTAGCAAAAAGCTCGAGTTCTAGTTCGATCTGGAACAGCCCCCAAAATCACTCGAACCGCGAACTGGAGAACCACGAACTGCGCTCAACTCTACTGTTTCGGTCAGAAACCATACACTGCAGCAGAGCTGTGTGAAGATATAAAAGAACAGACCGATGAGTGGCTCTCCCCGCTGCATCTCCATCCCAGTCTGGTTGTCTGTGATAATAGGTGTAACCTGGTGGCGGTTTTAAAGGTGGGCAAGCTGGTACACGTTTCATGCATGGCTCACGTGCTGAACCTAGTTGGTCAGAAATTTTCTGAAAACATACCCTGACTTGCTAAACCTACTTGGGAAGATAAAAAAAAGCAAAAAACAAAAAAGTGAGCCGGCGTATGAGTTGTTGTATATGCAACATGTAAGCTCATGTTCACTTGAGAAGGTGCGCCATAATAGTGATCACTTCCTCTACCGCTTTTGCTAGTCTTACTGCGCTGCAAAAGCGCTTGAATTTGCGAAGTCATCGAGTCAATTGCGACCTGCCCTTGCGGTGGAACTCTGCATATCATATTTTGGCAAGGATTAGTGAGCAGCAGAGGGCAGTAGCTGAATACTAGCTTCAACATGCCCATCAGACTGAGAGTCAGCCACCACACATAACAATTGTTGAATGGGTGTGGATCTCTGACATTTGTGAGGTTCTTGAGAACTTTGAGTACTGCACCAAGCTCGTGAGCAGTGATCAGGCTATTATCAGCTTAACCATCCCGCTGTTGTGTCTGATGAAACAATCACTGCAGAATCTCAAAGCTTTAAGTGCCCAGCATGTGGCTATGGAGCCAGATATCCCAATGGGTAATACTACCAGGCCCATCCAATATTCTGAGGCAACATTGGGTGATTATGAGTAGAATAAGGAGGAAGAGGACTTCTTTATCTGTGCTACTGAGGAGACTCCCAATGCTATATAGGGGACTCTCAACCCCAGCATCATGTCAGTCCAACATGGATGGGCAGGAGAGGAGGAGGTGGAGGAGGAGGCGAGTCAATGTGAGGAGAGGACGAGTATTGTTCCTCCTGGTGGGGACACAGAACCTTTGATTGTTTGCAGCTTGGCCCACATAGCACAGTTAATGTGTAAGTGTCTGTGGCAAGACCCTCATGTGATACACATTTTATCTGACAACCTATACTGGTTGGCCACCTTTCTGAATCCACGGTACAAGGAGAAATTTCCTTTTCTCCTTTTGGAGTCACTAAAGGGTTGCACATTGGAAGCCTTCAAGAGGGTCGTTCATTGTAGATCAGTTGCTGAAAACATCATCGTCAGACAACGCTGACAGCAGAGTTACCGACTCTTTTCAACACCAAGGATTAATGGGGAGAGACACGAACACCAGGTCCAACAGAGGTAGGGGAAAAACGTGCACAAGCTGGGCCATTTTCAATTAACCAGCTCATCAGCAAGGTCTATCTGTGCCTGAAAACAATGCCAAGGAGGTAAACGTTGCACAACATGGTCAAGAGGTAGTTAAGTGACCATACCTGTGTCCTTTCTGATGCTTGAGTTCCCTTTAATTAGTGGGTATCCAAGCTGAACACTTGGCCCGACCTCTCCTTATATGCCTTGGAGGTGCTAACTTGCCCAGCCGCTAGTGTAATGTCAGTGTGTTTTCAGTTCTGCTGGGGCAATCATTATTGATAGGTGCACAAACATCTCCACAGATAATGCAGACAGACGTACTCTCCACTGATTCTAATCTCTCCACATGAGAGCAAGCTAAACTAAGGGGTGCTTCACACATAGCGAGATCGCTACCGAAATCGCTGCTACGGCACGGTTTTGGTGACGCAACAGTGACCTCATTAGCGATCTCGCTGTGTGTGACACTGAGCAGCGATCTGGCCCCTGCTGTGAGATCGCTGCTCGTTACACACAGCCCTGGTTAGTTTTCTTCAAAGGCGCTCTCCCGCTGTGACACACAGATCGCTGTGTGTGACAGCGAGAGAGCGACGAAATGAAGCGAGCAGGGAGCAGGAGCCGGCATCTGGCAGCTGTGGTAAGCTGTAACCAGGGTAAACATCGGGTAACCAAGGTGGTTACCCGATATTTACCTTAGTTACCAGCCTCCGCAGCTCTCACGCTGCCTGTGCTGCCGGCTCCGGCTCTCTGCACATGTAGCTGCAGTACACATCGGGTTAATTAACCCGATGTGTACTGTAGCTAGGAGAGCAGGGAGCCAGCGCTAAGCAGTGTGCGCGGCTCCCTGCTCTCTGCACTGTGACATGTAGCTGCAGTACACATCGGGTTAATTAACCCGATGTGTACTGTAGCTAGGAGAGCAAGGAGCCAGCGCTAAGCAGTGTGCGCGGCTCCCTGCTCTCGCGGTTATGATCGCTGCTTCGGCTGCTGTGTTTGACAGCTAAGCAGCGATCATAACAGCGACTTACAAGGTCGCTGTTACGTTACAGAAAATGGTGACGTAACAGCGACCTCGTTGTCGCTGTCGCTTAGTGTGAACCAGCCCTAAATCTCCCCAAAGCCGTTTCTTTTCTACATCAACCATCTCTCAGCCCATAGAACAAATTTTTGTAAACAATGCACATTGTGCACTGGATAAACTGGGACAGAAGACATATCAAACTAATATTTGTCATTGGAGGCCCTTGTCATGGGTTGTCCCACATTGACTGAGATACGGGCAACATATTCAATAGCAATTTACAATTAC
The DNA here is from genome assembly GCF_048569485.1 of Anomaloglossus baeobatrachus. Taxonomy (NCBI): domain Eukaryota; kingdom Metazoa; phylum Chordata; class Amphibia; order Anura; family Aromobatidae; genus Anomaloglossus; species Anomaloglossus baeobatrachus. Next base: position 214,825,257 of record NC_134354.1, read on the forward strand.
TGTTGATGAACAACTGATGATGGCCCTCTGAAAGCTTGAATTGAGGCCTGCAGTATGACATGGAGGAGGGTAAAGCCCAATGCTACAATAGGCACATTGTAAACTGCTATGAAATATGTATTCCAGTATAGTCTCAGTGAGGGAACGACCACCCAAATGTATGAGTAAGGCCGCTTTCAGATTGCATTTTTACCTACGTTCACTGGTCCCGTCGGGGCATCTGTCCAAACCTTCCTTCCCCCGCCCGCAAAACGGTGCAAGACAGAGCATACGCTGACTCTGTCTGCTCCATTATAGTCAATGGCCACATTGGCATATGCGTCCAAAACCCGTTTTGCGGAGAGGGGAGGGGGCACTTTTAATACACTACTTATATTTTTCAAGGAATTCATGAAAATGGGATATACAGTGCTGGCCAAAAGTATTGGCGCCCCTGCAATTCTGGCAGATAATACGCAGTTTCTTCTTGAAAATGATTGCAATCACAAATTCTTTGGTATTATTAACTTCATTTATTTTGCTTGCAATGAAAAAACACAATAGAGAATGAAACAAAAATCAAATCATTGATCATTTCACACAAAACTCCAAAAATGGGCCAGACAAAAGTATTGGCACTCTTAGCCTAATACTTGGTTGCACAACCTTTAGCCAAAATAACTCCAAACAACCGCTTCCGGTAACCATCAATGAGTTTCTTACAATGCTCTCCTGGAATTTTAGACCCTTCTTCTTTGGCAAACTGCTCCAGGTCCCTGAGATTTCAAGGGTGTCTTCGCCAAACTGCCATTTTGAGATCTCTACACAGGTGTTCTATGGGATTCAGGTCTGGACTCATTGCTGGCCACTTTAGTAGTCTCCAGTACTTTCTCTCAAACCATTTTCTAGTGCTTTTTGCAGTGTGTTTTGGGTTATTGTCCTACTGGAAGACCCATGACCTCTGAGGGAGACCCAGCTTTCTCATACTGGGCCCTACATTATGCTGCAAAATTTGTTGGTAGTCTTCAGACTTCATAATGCCATGCACACGGTCAAGCAGTCCAGTGCCAGAGGCAGCAAAGCAACCCCAAAACATCAGGGAACCTCCACCATGTTTGACTGTAGGGACCATGTTCTTTTCTTTGAATGCCTCTTTTTTTTCCTGTAAACTCTATGTTGATGGCTTTTCCCAAAAAGCTCTACTTTTGTCTCATCTGACCAGAGAACATTCTTCCAAAACATTTTAGGCTTTCTCAGGTAAGTTTTGGCAAACTCCAGCCTGGCTTTTTTATGTCTCGGGGTAAGAAGTGGGGTCTTCCTGGGTATCCTACCATACAGTCCCTTTTCATTCAGACGCCGACGGATAGTACGGGTTGACACTGTTGTACCCTTCGGAATGCAGGGCAGCTTGAACTTGTTTGGATGTTAGTCGAGGTTCTTTATCCACCATCCGCACAATCTTGCATTGAAATCTCTTGTCAATTTTTCTTTTCCTTCCACATCTAGGGAGGTTAGCCACAGTGCCATGGGCTTTAAACTTCTTGATGACACTTCGCACCGTAGACACAGGAACTTTCAGGTCTTTGAAGATGAACTTGTAGCCTTGAGATTGCTTATGCTTCCTCACAATTTGGATTCTCAAGTCCTCAGACAGTTCTTTGGTCTTCTTTCTTTTCTCCATGCTCAATGTGGTACACACAAGGACACAGGACAGAGGTTGAGTCAACTTTAATCGATGTCAACTGGCTGCAAGTGTGATTTAGTTATTGCCAACACCTGTTAGGTGCCACAGGTAAGTTAGAGGTGCTGTTAATTACACAAATTAGAGAAGCATCACATGATTTTTCAAACAGTGCCAATACCTTTGTTTGGTGTGGAATTATATCCAATTTGGCTTTATGACAATTTTTTTATTTTTTTTCCATTGAAGACAAATTAAATGAAGATAATAGTACCAAATAATTTGTGATTGCAATCATTTTCAAGAATAAACTGAGTATTATCTGACAGAATTGCAAGGGTGCCAATACCTATAGCGCAAAAATGTGATGTGATAGAGAAATTATAAGATCAGATTTGAATTCAGCACCCTCAAATTAGTCTAAAACTGTTTTGTTAAAGTCTATGCCAGAAAATTGTTGTTTTTTTTTTGTGGACCAGTGTAATTTTTTTTTTATGTTGCTATCACTTACTTGAGATGTCAGGCTGTAATACTGTTGTCCTGTTTGTCTAAATGGGGAGCAGATGTATAAATCCAGGACCTTCTGGTTATTCATGTCACCTGATCTCTGGCGATCACATGACTCACATTTGATCACTTTACCTTAGGCTTCCTGCTAATCTAGGTGTAGTCTATGATGTGGGAGCAGTCACATAGGCTGTATAGACACACCAAGTCTTTCATGTTACCTTGCTGGGGTTTCTGGTCACATGACAGTGTCACTTGACTCCAGTGGTTCCCATGTGACCACTGTTTAAGTATTGTTTACTGGGTTACCCAGAAACTCTCTCCTCCATCCCGCGGCACCTCTTCCCTTATTTTTTCTTCAACACCCAATGGTAATAAAATGCTATCACATTTGTCATAGAGCAATATGATTGCTGGACTCCTAGATGAATTTATTGAGGGGCGTAGTTTTTAAGATGGGGAACTTCTCCTTTTCTGGCACCTCAAGGACGTGGATGAAAACTTTTTCCTGGCTGTCTGTGTTTGTGGACTTGTACTCACAAGGTACTCACAAGGAGACCAACAATTCTTTCAAACAACAACTTTAGTCTTTACTCAATGTTTCATTCTCTGCATGAACTTAATACTTTAGATAGAGGGCACATATCTTCCAGCACTTTACAGTTCTACAAGGCATATTCAGACATAATCTTAGTTACAAACTGGAGCGCTCATATCCTACTAATCCTTTGAGTTTCAACACAACCCAGCTCAGCGTTACAGTACAACTCGTGATGGCCACTTTCCTTGCAGCGGTTCCATGTCTACTCTCTATGTAGGGATCAGGATTAGGGCTCCCATCAAAATGGTAAGTGTAGAGCCATGTGCTCTTAAATGCTCAGGGAGAATCCACATGGATAAGCCAACTTCAGTAACCTGTCAGTTAAAATAAATCTGTTACCTTGATGGCTAATGGACCTAACCACTAGAGTCCAGTTCTCCATCTCCTATTGTCTGGGGCCCTTCTATTTGAGGATTAGTCTCTCATTTCATTGCTGTTCACACTCTTTGTCTCTGTAAACATTTTGGGCTATAGTAACATTTTTGTGGGAGAAATGTGATTTCTTATTTGTACGGCCCAATGTTATCAAATACTGGAAGCACCTGCGAATTCAAGGTGGTCAACACACCTCTAGATAAGTTCCAGGAAAAATGTAGTTTCCAAAATGGGATCACTTATGGGAGTTTTCAACTATTCAGGCACATATGATCTTTTCAAATGCAACATGGTATCCACTTTCTATTGCAAGCAAGTTTGCGCTATTCGTTTTCCACCACATATGGTGTATTGACGTACTCAGGGTCAATTAATTAACAAATTGCATAGTCCATTTTCTTCTGCTACCTTTGAGAAAATGAAAAATTTGTGGCTAAAGTAACATTTTTGCAGGAAAAATGTGAATTCTTATTTTCACGGCTCAACCATGAAAAACTGTAAAAGTACCTGCAGGTTCAAGGTGCACCCCACACATCTAGGTAAATTCCATGAGGTACTATTACTCACCTATATCCAATATCACTTATGGGCATTACACTTTAATGAATCATAAAACAACCAGAAAAATTACCCAAAATTAATTGGATACATGAAAGATATTCATGCTACCTGGTATACTAGATAAAGCAGATACATAGAATCACATGGGCATAAGAAAGATATGAGTATAAAATAGAATTGGAGTGTATACATTCCGTACATAGATGTAAAAAGTAAATAAACACTAAAAACAACCTAATACATAAATAATACACTCATAGGACATACAGAGAGATATATCCTTAGTAAGGACAGATAAGGTTACTGCATTTTTATTTTATCTAGGAGTGTGTTTCTGTGTTTTAATGATTTTACTATTCAATGTATGTTGTTTCTTTATAGACAAATGTTAGTATTATACTTACCGGAGATGCATGGGTGGTTGCCAAGGATGCCTTAGCGGTTTGCCTTTGTCCTGGACTAGTGGCACTGACGGGGGAGAGGATGTCATTCGTTCTGAAAAAAGGAGTAAAATAATTTAATTAATTTATATATATATATATATATATATTTATATAAATATATATATATATATATATATATATATATACATATATATAAAAAAGTTTTTTCCTTATGGTTTTTGAGGTATTGTTTTATGTAATGTATGTATGCATAGTATGTGCTGATGTACTGATATTTGCGTATGTATGTTAGTGTGTATTTTCACATGTATATATTTAATCTTAGTTATATTACGTATGATATATATATTGTATTTTATATTATATTATTATTGTATGAGGGTGGGAATGTTTGTTCTGCAGGTGCACATCATGTATATTTTAGTATATTTTTGCACTATTTGTTCACAAAATTTTCATAAGTAATTTTATTTAGTATGAGTACGTAATTTATTCTTTTGCATTATTTCTCTTTATTTTTCACCTTCACTATATTTCACAGGTATTAATATCTTTTAAGTAATTATAATGCAGTTTACTGGTCATGTCACATTCACATGTGTTATCTTTAATAAAATAAAATAAAATTATTCACTTTACATCTCCCCTCATTAGTTTTTATGTCTTTATATGGTCCATTTATCTAGTTCATAGTTCATAGTTGTCAATGTATACTGGACCCTTAATTATCTCAGTATTATATGTTTATTTTCACAAATTAATTATGTTCTCAGTTAATTACAGTAATCTCCCATAGTCATGATTTATTTATTCACTTATTTACTTTTATATTTATATCTAATAACAGTTGGTTGAAATAATAAAATATGTACTTTTATAGCTTTTGCTGCATTATGGTTTTATTATAGTTTTATTTACTGTTGGTTATCTTATATTTTGCATATATTATTTAGAAATATGTGTGTGTACATTTTATATTTAGTATTACTATCTACTGTATATTTCCACCCTTTAGATTATATGTCTTGCACTAGTTTGCCTTTGTAATGTCTTATTTGTCCTGTATCATGTTGTCCATGTTATGTCCCATTGACTGTCCCATACCATGTTTTCTATTAGACAGAGCCTCTATGCATTTGCGATTGGTAATGCGCATGTGCAGTTCGCGATCCCCCAAACGTCCGGCAGTGCGTACCATGTGACTGCAGTGCGTTCCATATGCGTGTACTGGTTATTTCCTGTAGGTGAGACATGTGATCTGGCGTCTGACACCATACAAACACCTCTCGCAATGTGCATCTTCTCCGGCACCTCACCGCTATGTGTAGTGGTAAAAGCGTGATTTTAATTGTATATGGCTCACATACTGTAGGTATAAATGGATTGAGTCCTCCCACTCTGACACGCCCCACAAGAAGCTGGGTAAAACAAGCTTCAGGGTGGAGGGGCCGTCTATCTGGACCCAGGCAGTTTATACAATGCCTATTCAAGTAATATAATTATAGTGCCAGTTCAATGCTTTTGTTGTTCTGTACTTTACCTGTGGTAAGCATACAATTTAGCTAGGTACTTCATAGCTGTCATGGGAGATTTTGCTTTATAGCTCTGGCTTTTATACAGTTGTCAGTGCTTATTTAGAGTCTAGTCTCATATGGTTCCAGGAGTCACATTGCACTTTGTAAAGTTATTTAATGGTTTACACTAACATCGGCCTGTTGCAATTTTTCTGAGTATATACAGTGGGGAAAATAAATATTTAGTCAGCCACCAATTGTACAAGTTCTCCCACTTAAAAAGATGAGAGAGACCTGTAAAATACATCACAAGTAGACCACAACTATGAGAGACAAAATGAGCAAACAAATTCAGAAAATCACCTTGTCTGATTTGGCAAGATTTTTTTGATAACTATGGTGGAAAATAAGTATTTGGTCAATAACAAAAGTTCATCTCAATATTTTGTTATATATCCTTTGTTGGTAATGATAGAGGTCAAACGTTTTCTGTAAGTCTTCATAAGGTTGGCACACACTGTTGGTGGTATGTTGGCCCATTCCTCCATGCAGATCTCTTGTAGAGCAGTGATGTTTTGGGCAACACAGACTTTCAACTCCCTCTAAAGGTTTTTAACGGGGATGAGATCTGGAGACTGGCTAGGCCACTCCAGGACCTTCATATGCTTCTTAAGAAGCCACTCCTTCGTTGCCCTGGCGGTGTGCTTGGGATCATTATCATGCTGAAAGACCCAGTCATGTTTCATCTTCAATGCCCCTGTTGATGAAAGGAGGTTTGCAAACAAAATCTCATGATACATAGCCCCATTCATTCTTTCATGTACATGGATCAGTCATCCTAGTCACTTTGCAGAGAAACAGCCCCAAAAGCAGGTTGTTGCCACCCCCATGCTTCACAGTAGGTATGGTTTTCTTTGGATGCAACTAAGCATTCTGTCTCCTCCAAACACTACGAGTTTTGTTTCTACCACACAGTTCTGGATCTGAGTCCCTGGCGGCGTAGTGTGTTACTGATGGTAGCCTTTCTAACAGTGGTCCCAGCTCTATGCAGGTCATTCATTAGGTCCCTCTGTGTGGTTTTGGGATTTTTGCTCACCGTTTCTATGATCATTTTCACCCCACGGGCTGAGATCTTGCGTAGAGCCCCAAATCGAGGGAGATTATCAGTGGTCTTGTATGTCTTCCATTTTCTTATTATTGCTCCCACAGTTCATTTCATCATACCAAGCTGCTTGCCTATTGCAGATTCAGTCTTCCTAGCTTGGTGCAGGGCTAAAATTTTGTTTCTGTTGTCCTTCAACAGCTCTTTGATCTTCACCATAGTGGAGTTTGGAGTGTGACTGTTTGAAATTGTGGACAGGTGGTGTCTTTTATATTGATAATAAGTTCAAACATGTGCCATATCTACAGGTAATGAGTAGAGGACAGAGGAGCCTCTTAAAGAAGACATTACAGGTCTGTGGGAACCAGAAATCTTGCATGTTTTTAGATGACTAAATACTTATGCTCCACCATAATTGCAAAACAAAGCTTGCCAAATCAGACAAAGTGATTTTATGGATTTTCTTTCTCATTTTGTCTCTCTAAAGCCTGCTTTACACCCTACGATCCAGCATACGATATCGTATGCGATCGTACCCGCCCCCATCGTATGTGCGGCACGTTCAATTTGTTGAATGTGCCGCACAAACGATTAACCCCCGTCACACGTACTTACCCGTCCATACGACTTCGATGTGGGCGGCGAACATCCACTTCCTGGAGTAGAAGGGACGTTCGGCGTCACATCGACGTCACGCGGCAGCCAGCCAATAGAAGCGGAGGGGCGGAGATGAGCGGGACGTTAACATCCCGCCCACCTGTTTCCTTCCGCATTGCCAGCTGGAGCCGCGGGATCCAGGTAAGATCTGTTCAATGTTCCCGGGGTGTCACACACTGCGATGTGTGCTGCCTCGGGAACATTGAACAACCCGACGTGCAATTCGTCAGGATTCAACGATGTGTATGCGATGACTGTTTTAATGTTCAATCGCAATCGCACGTACCTGTCACACACTACAATGTACCTTACGATGCCGGATGTGCGTCACTTACGACGTGACCCCGCCGACACATCGTAAGATATATTGTAGCGTGTAAAGCGGGCTTTAGTTGTGGTCTACCCATGATATCAATTACAGGTCTCTCACATGTTTTTAAGTTGGAGAACTTGCATAATTGGTGACTAAATACTTTTTTTCAAAACTATATATATATATATATATACATACATTATATATATATAAGTCTAACATTTAAAAATCTATTTTTAGAACTACACAACTTGTATCCTATTGCACAGCTTTGGAGTGTGAGTGTAGTCAATTATGATGCCCAGTGGGCCAATGCCATCATACATATTAGGGGATGTCTAGCTATTTGATGTATATGGGGACTCTACCAGGAAAAATGATTTTGAGAAATATATGTACTGGACATTTGGAATCTGTGCTCTCAATCCTTTTGTTGTCAGGTGTCATGGAAAAAATTATAAATCCATGAGATATTGCTCTGACAAGGGACATACATCATTCTAACACACTGACAACATGAGATCAGTTATAAATGGGGAAGTGACAAAATGAATTAAGTAGAGAAAGGACTCTTCATTGCAGCTAAGACCCCATGGCATGGATGAATAATTAAAACTGGTAAGAGAGACAACCAGTCTGAGTTTTGTGTACATAAAGGCGGAGAGAATAGCCTTTAGTAGAAATCAACTGTCCACTTCAAGCCAGGATCCTTGCTGCTTTGGCACCAGTATAGTGATATAAAAATTGGAGTTTCCATAGATCCTACAGTTATGGTAAAAATACCTGGAGGGTCGGGATAGCATGACGAACATAATAAATATTTTTTTCATATCTGAGACATGTGCCTGTCATCCTCAAATTAAAATGTGCCAACTGGATGATACTGGCCACTTCATGTTTCCTATCTATGAACAGGTGAACTCATGATGGGAAAGATGATGGTAATATCTCCCACCTGTGACCCCCAGGTGTTAAGAGATGAAGGTTTCATAATTTTCTGGAAACTGAAGCAATATCCCATGTCTAGGACTACAATAGGTCACCAGAGGAGAGGTGACTGGTGTTAATAAAAAAGTACACATTACATTTTTTTGCTATGTGCAATGCCAGGAGGACACTTCATCTTGTAGGGATGTGTCACATTTTCTTACGGAGTACCTCCCGCTATATATCTGAGCCCTTTCAGTGATCCAGGTGTGGTATATTTTTTATTTTTAAATTTTATTTTATGTAATTGTCTATATTGCATGGTATTGTCCCCTGTCCTACTCTTTCGATTTAAATATATAAAATTTAATAGCTCTGCTTCTCTAGCTCTATAAACTGCAACCCCAAAGTCAAACGTTACCTGTAACGGGTGATCAATCTACCTGCATGAACGATTGGTGGTGGCACCCTCAAACGCACATACAGCTTGTGCTACGAGGACACCAAGCATAGTGTGAGTTTTCTGAGCGACAGGCCAATGTTCAGAGAGACCACAAACTAAAATTAACCCAACTGAAGATGCAGCAGTCTACCCCACTAAAATGTGAGGCCAATAATGCTAACACCTTTAAACCCCTGCCCGATCATTTTCAGGTCATGGAAAAGGATGGGTACATGGACATATTGCTGAGGGGATTTGAAAGTGCCACGTCCCACATGGCCTTAGGGTACTCATCACCGGGCCAGTGGTTCCTTGGGGTAGGTGTGACTGGCCTGACCCCGTCGGCTACATGAAAAACAAAAACAGCAAACGGACAAGTGTCCAATACATATGGGGATGGAAGGAGGGTGACGGGTCCCTGGGGAGCAGGTCACCGGTTGCAGTAGTGACTGGGGTCTCGGCCTTCTCCGCTGCCGACCCTTCCTGCAACTAGTCCTCTCCCAGAGTCAGTATTGGATAGGGAATGGGGATGCTTCGCAGCGCCACTCGTGGTATGCGACCAAGAATTAGCCACCGCTGCACAGTCTCTCTCCAGGACAGGTGTTAGGTGCAGCCGGGATGGTGTCGCTTCCCATGGGCGGAGCGTGGAACCCCGGGAGGTTGGTGAGAACGGTGGCAGCAGTCCACGGGAGCACCGGAGTGCAGGGTGGTGGCAGTTACTCACAGAGTCATTAAGTGCGGGGTTCCAGTCACTTTATTTACTGACTCAGATGGAATTGCACCTGAACTGGGGCTCTGTACCTCTCTTGTGCTCAGTCCCATGCTCTGGCGACTACTGTTTTTAAGTTCACGATTACAAGTGCCAGGTCCCGTCTCTCTAGATGCTACTGGCCCCAGCTTGGTTGTGCTGTCTGTTCGGTATTACATCCAGACAGAGCTGTTCTGCCTCCCTGAAGGGCCTGCCAGCCTCCCTTCAGGGAGCTACACACTGTGCGTCTGCTCTGTCTCGTGTCCAAACTGTTCTGAGGTAAAGTGAAACTGGTTTCTACTCCTAACTGCTCATGCCCCCACTTTTGCAAGTTGCTATGGTAATCTGCGTCTGATAGGAACTGGCTGAGTCACTTTCTGACAGTGTTTAGAAACATTGTAACCCTTTCCTAGTGACTACTTCTCCATGCTGTATGGTGGTGTGAGGTGTGTGTAGAACTTACCAGATTAACATCTTCACCTTCCTAGGGGGATATAATGATATACCCTGTAGCAACCAGTCTCAGGGGCGCTACATTCCCCCAGAGCGAAACACAGCACTCCGGGGCTGCAAGGAAAATAACACCGTAAAATTTTTATATATAAACACTTAACATGTCCACTTTTACCAGGACCAAGTAAAGGAAAGAAAGAAGCAGGATGGAAAAGAAGAAGAAGCAGGAGAAGAAAATGAAGGTAAAAGAAACATTTGCATCAATCTAGCAACTTTGAAAACAAGTCCTTAAACATTCTGGAACGACAAGTCTTTCTGGAAGTGGGGCTCTCTATCGCACCCTTTCTGGGCTCTGCCCACGATGGCATGCCCCTTCTTTCTCTCGCGCCAAGATCGTCAATGGCGGGGTAACAGTTCTTTTACAGTCCATAAAGCACACAACATTAAACTTCGGTTTGTGCCACCAGATGGAAAGTTCTTTAAGGCACGCAGTACCCGTGGTTATGGGCACGATCACCCTACTGGCAGCGTCAAAATGCCACGTCACACGGGGCCTTAGGGTACTCGTCACCGGGCCAGTGGTTCCTTGGGGTAGCTGTGACTGGCCTGACCCGGTTCCGTGACCCCGTCGGCTACATGAAAAACAAAAACAGCAAACAGACAAGTGTCCAATACAGATGGGGATGGAAGGAGGGTGATGGGTCCCTGGGGAGCATGTCACCAGTTGCAGTGGTGACTGGGGTCTTGGCCTCCTCCGCTGCCTACCCTTCCTGTGACTAGTCCTCTCCCAGGGCTAAGAATTAGCCGCCGCTGCACAGTCTCTCTCCGGGGCAGGTGTTAGGTGCAGACGGGATGGTGTCGCTCCCCACGGGTGGAGCGGGGAACCCCGGGAGGTTGGTGAGAATGGGGGCGGCAGTTCACAGGAGCACCGGAGTGCAGGGAAGCGGCAGTTACTCAGAGTCACTAAGTGCGGGTTCCAGTCACTTTATTTACTGTCTCAGATGGTATCGCACCCGGGGTGCTGGTCCTCGCCATCAGATTCCAGCCGATCCCGGGCAGGTCAGAGGCTGGATCCATTTTGGCAATCTGTGGCCTTGCTGCTCCATGCACAACTCTGTACTCTCCCCCAGTCCTGGCCCGTACAGGCCGGCAGCCTGGGCCTCTCATGGGTTTAACCTCTGTCTCATCTCCCCAGGCTCCCTCTCTGCTGCTGCGCTGCGGCCACCCAAACTTGGGCTCTGTACCTCTCTTGTGCTCAGTCCCATGCTCCGGTGAGTACTGTCTTTAAGTCCACGATTACTGATGCCGAGTCCCGTCTCTCTAGATGTCACTGTGCATCTACTCTATCTCGTGTCTAAACTGTTCTGAGGTATAGTGAAACTGTTTTCTACTCCTAACTGCTCATGCCCCCACTTTTGCAAGTTGCTATGGCAACCTGGGTCTGCTGGGAACTGGCTGAGTCACTTCCTCACAGTGTTTAGAAACATTGTTAACCCTTTCCTAGTCACTGCTTCTCCCTGCTGTATGGTGGTGTGAGGTGTGTGTAGAACTTACCAGATAAGATCTTCACCTGCCTGTGGAGGATATAATGATATACCTTGTAACAACCAGTCTCAGGGGCGCTACAAAAGACTTGCCAACAGTATCAGTTGCCCCATGACCAGTGGACATGATACTTAACTCCAGGGTTGCGATTCAAGGCCCTGAAAGTTTTCGCTGCTCTTATTCCAGAGCTAGATAGAAACTATGAGGCCATAAGGCAGGCCGTGATCAATAAATACCAGAGGTGTATGGCAAAAAATTCCGGATCCTCCATCGTGGACCACACAACAGCTATGGTGATGTGATGGATGGACTAAGAACCAACTCTCAGCAGTGGGTCCAGGGACAATCAGTTACAACCTTTGATGACTTAAAAGGACTTAATGGTGAAAAAACTATTTCTACATCTTTGTCTTTTGTTGGTTTGAAAGCTCATAATGAACCAGAAGCCAAAAGAGGCGGCTACAGCAACAGAGATTGCCGACATCTACAAGGCCGACCATTTGCCTGAGATGCCGAAGCCAGCTGCCACCAGCTTGAAAGGGGGAAAAATGACAGCCTCGACCAATGCCTCTGCCAGCTAACCTCCAGGAGGTCTTGTCCCATCTGCCAGCACCTGGCCTGCATCTGCTTTCTGCCAGTGCTATACCTGTGACCAACCAGGATATATTAGCCTCAGCTTTGTAGAGAGGCAGAAGAGGAACTCCACATTCAAGGCCCAGGGGCCTAGTGCAAATCTCCTTTTTGCAATTGGGGGTGGGTGGGAGGGCATGTGAAAACTAAAGTGTCTATAAACTTTTGACTTTGCAGAAAGTAAAAAAAAAATGCCTTAGAATATTCTTTCTCTCTCATTATTCTGGCATTTGGCAAACATAAATAATTTTGGTAATCCTAATTGACCTAAAACAGGAAAGATTTTTGCTGATTGAATGTCAGATAGTGAGAAAAACATGCATTTGTGTCTTTTTAGATAGTGTATGTAAACTTTTGGATTCAACTGCACATAGCTGCTGTCACCCCCAGCCTGAGTGCTGAGAATGTTGACAACGTGCTGCCTTCTGAGCCCCCATCTTTCAGAGAGATAACAAAACAAGTTTCTGACCAAAAGCAGGTCCCAAAGGATTCCTGTGAAGTTGGGGCCTTAACGCTGCTTCTGGCTAACTCTAGCCAGTGGTTTTAGACTGCACTTCTAGTAGAAGCTAGTCTTGAAGGACTGATTAACCTCAAGGAGACGCCCGTTTCTGAGACCAAAATAGAGAGGGTGTTGTGGGATCCAGACAGGTCATGCCAGGGAGGTGGGCTTGGAAAACAATTGACAAATTAATTTCCCATGCTACCTGAAAGGGGTCGGTGTCATTGAAAAATTATAAATCCATGAGATATGTCTTTGACAAGGGACATACAGGCCACAGTTTGAGACATCAGGGGAGATAAGATGCTCTGACAGGAGTCTTGCAACGGTTTTCTTCTCTCTCCCAGTTGAAAACACATAAACATATGGCTTGAATGACCATATGTATGAAGGAGTTGGAAGAGATAGCTAAACATGTTTTTTTTCATTGTAGTGAGCCATCATCACTAAAGCACAAACATACTTTTATTGTACCTAAATGGCATAAAAGTATAGTTGGTGATGTGTGATAGCTGGGTGTGTCACGGACCAAAAATTAAACTCTAACAGGTCAATAATTGACTTTTAAATTCATTTATTCGCTTTATCTGTTGCATCCCTACAGTTTTGGTGGATTAACCCCTTCACGACCGGGCGATTTTGCACTTTCCGTTTTTGTTTTCGCTATTCTTCCGAGAGACGTAACTTTTTTTATTTTTCAGTCACTATAGTCATGTGAGGACTTGTTTTTTGCGGAATGAGCTGTACTTTTAAATTAAATCATGAGTTTTACCATATAGTATACTGTAAAATGGCAAAAAAATTCCAAATGCAGAAAAATTGCAAAAAAAGTGCAATAGCACTATTGTTTTTCAGATATTGTATTCACTGTGTTCACTATATGGTAAAACTGATATGCTGGTGTGATGCCTTAGGTTGGTGCAAGTTCGGAGACACCAAACATGAATAGGTTTACTTTTATCTAAGGGGTTAAAAAATCAGAAGTTTGTACGAAAAAAGTGGCGTATGTTTTATGCCATATTCCGTGACCCGTAGCATTCTCATTTTTCAGGATCTATGGTTCAGTGATGACTTATTTTTTGCATCTCACGCTGATGTTTTTAACGGTACCATTTGTACGCAGATGCTACTTTTTGATCACCAGGTATTGCATTTAGTGCAAAATTTGTGGTGACCAAAAACGTAATTTTGGCGTTTGGACTTTTTTGCCGCTACGCCGTTTACCGATCAAATGAATTGATTTTATATTTTGATAGATTGGGCATTTCTCAATACAGTGATACCAAATATGTGTATATTTTTATTGTTTTATTTTCAATGGAGCAAAAAGGGGGATTTGAAATTTTAGTTTGGTTTTTATTTTCACATTTTTTAAAACTTTTTTTACATTTTTTATTGATTTTTTTTAGTCCCCTTAGGTGCCTTTATACCTGTCCTATCCGATCTCTTCTGCTGATCAGAGTGATGCTTCAGTAACAAAAAAAAATAAAAAATAAGACTATGAATACCTTAAAGTGGAGAGTCAAAAATGAACAACTGTTTTTTCTTAACTTCAAAAATAAGTTATGTCCTTAAGAAGTTAAAGGATCACTCTGAATAAAAATGACACACTTGTTTCGTGTAGTATAGAGTCATTGGAGCCAGGGAATGGCATAGGAATTCAATGACTAACAAACATAGGAAAACAATTGTGCACCTTGCCCTTCATACCTGCCCTGGGTCTAACACAGTAACAGCTTTGCTGGGTTGCCCATTGTCCCTTTTGGGGGGGGCCATATGTGTATAAACGATAGCTTAAAGAAGTTTTCCACTACTTAAACAACCCCTTCTCATTCATGTTTACCTCATTTTAATAAAATAGCTCATACTTACCTCCCATGGCAGCGCTGTTTCAACAGTGTCGGTGCTCACGTGAAGCTGTGAAGTCATGTGAGCCCCCTGCCCAATCACTGCTGACTTGTCTTTCCCTGCCTCTAAATGTATGAGTAATCAACAAGAAGTGAGAGCTGCGGCTGCCCACTCACTTCCTGTTAAGGTGTAAATGGAGAATTAGACATGAACCACACAGCCAAAAGTTATCAGTTGATCTAATGCCGCTAGGCAAAAATTTAAATACCTGAACATGGTTTAACATTATGATCAGATTGTATGAAGCCCACTGCCACATCACGACGAACCTCTGAGTGGGTTCCTAGGTTATTTAAAGCCTTAGAAGGTGTGGCGCCACTTGCCAACCACCGCCAAAGTGACAGTGCACCAGCAGGGCAGGTGACCTGGGGCCTCACAACAACAATGCTGCTAGGCTGAGTCCCCTTGACTCCAGGCCACACGGCCCCACCAACACAAAACCACCAAGACAACGCAAAAACACAATGGGAAAGAGATGGCAAACTCACCTTCCACAAGTTCCCAGTGTGTGAACTGAAAGCGAAAAAGGCACAACCTCTCCTTGCAGTCTCTTGCTAATTAAAAATGGGTGTGCCAAATGGGAGAAGTGCTGTTTCAAGTGAAAAAAACAGAGCATGATAAAATGCAATATAGCATAACTGGAGAACTAGACATGAACCACACATTAAAAAATCATCAGTTGATCTAATGCCGCTAGACAAAAATTTAAATACCTGAACATGAGGTTCTTGGTTTAACATCATGATCAGACTGTATGAAGCCCACTGCCATGTCAAGGCAAACCTCTAAGTGAGTCCTTTAAAAGGTGCAGCGCTATGTGCCAACCACTGCCTCAGTGATTGGTGCACCAGCAGGGCAAGTGACCTGGTGCTTCACAACAACCTTGCTGCAAAGCTGGGTCCTCAATTCCTGTTAATTACCTATGTATTCGGAGGTCGAGAGAGAGAAGCTACAAGGTAAATGGGCTTGGGGTTCGCGTGCTGTACAACCTCAAGTGTGCCTTGGGAACGCGAACACTGGCAAGGCGCCATCATTGAAGGTGATAATAAGCTTTTTTATTTTAATGGGGTGAATGAGAATGGATTGGCATAATAGTGGACAACCCCTTTAAAATCCAACACTTATAAGAAAACAATCTGCACTTTACGTAATCACCCCCCTGAATCCAAAGCTGAGTCTTCACTACCTCTGTTTCTGGAATTCGATATTGGCTGCAGCATTGACGGCATGTTGAAAAACCAGCAGCGAATCAGTGAGCTTAGTGGCTTTGAGTGTGGCATTCCACCTACATGATTAGAGCTGCTGAGCTTAGTACTCGTCTTGTGCACTGTTAACATTACATCAGTGCTGCAGCTAATATCAGATGCCAGGAGCAGTGAGTAATGTACTGTTTGTTACTGTTTTATTTTATCTTTTTTCAAACAAAAAACTGCATCCAGGGACAAGGATTTCTGGAGAGGGACAACCTTAACTTCCTTCATAATTGTCTCAGCTATCCGGTGCCCTTCATAACAATGCTGGCTTCACAGCCTCCCACTACCAGCTGCAAAGTGAACCCTCAGCACTTAGCTGTAGCTATTCCTACTCTCCACACTGTGTTGTTGCTGTTTTTGACATTGTTTTTTAAGATCTGTACTAATGTCTATTATCAGTAAATGAAAGAAAGAATAAAGCTGTCATCTATTTATAGCATTCAGTTTCATTTGCGATGCCTTCGATGACTATAAGGATATGCATGCATATATTTTGATTTTTTTGAACCTGCGAAGAATATCATTGTGGACTGCATGTGTTTTACAGACCACAGGTTGTGGACTTAGTTTAAATTAATTGATAATTGAGCTTTCAAGTCACTATTCGGAATAAGGTGTCCCATGTGTACATGAGGAATAACACCATTTCTGGACAATATTTGATATATCCTCCATGCTCACCATTTTGTCCTCTGCATGTGCTCTCTGTAAGGCCTCTGCCACACTCACGTGAAATTCACGCACGTGCCGAGAGACACGTATTTTCCCTGCGTGTTGCGTGCAGGTAAGTACGTGTCTCTGGTACGTGCGTGACACGTGTGTTCTACGTGTGCTATCCGCGATAGCACACGTAGAACCGGTAATTAACATACTCACCTGGTCCTTCCTGATGTCCGCGGTGCTGTCCATGGTGCTGATCCTCAGTCTCCAGCCCTCCCGTCTCCCCGCTGCTGCTGCTGCCAGGCATTGAAGTGAATATTCAATGAGAATAATGAGCGGCGGTCGGCAGCAAGAGGCAGCAGCGGCAGAGACAGGAGGGCTGGAGAAGGTGAGTTAATGTTTTGGTTTTTTTTCACTGACATGTGTGTTTTCTCCGGCGCGTGTCACACGGGACCGCATCCACACTACACCCGTGTGGTACGGGTGCGGGCCGTGTGACACCCGTGCTGCGGGAGAAATCACTGACATGTCAGTGCTTTGAAAAACGCACACACGTACAAACGCACACGGACACACGTTCCGTGTGGTTTTACGTGTGTGTGCCTGCTACAATAGGGTAGCATTGGTTAACGTGTCTCCGTGCCGCCGGTACGTGTAAAAAATGACAAACACGTGCCGGCAGCACGGATGTGTGTCGCAGGCCTAAAATGCAGTCCATTGGGAGCTAGGCGGGGGAGATGAGCTGCGGTGATTTCTCCCATAGATAGCAGAGCACTGAGAGGGAACTACCTGCTGTATATTTATTTTAATTTTTAGCTCACAGAATAAGCTGCAGCAACAAAGAGATCATTATACAGCAGAGCTGTGTGGTAAAACACTTGTTAACCCCTTCAGCCCCGGGGCACTTTCTGTTTTTGCGTTTTTGTTTTTTGCTCCCCTTCTTCCCAGAGCCGTAACTTTTTTATTTTTCTGTCAATCTTGCCATATGAGGGCTTGTTTTTTAGCGGGACAAGTTGTACTTTTAAATGAAACCATAAGTTTTACCATATGGTGTACTGGAAAACAGCAAAAAAATTCCAAATGCGGAAAAATTGCAAAAAAAGTGTGATTGCACAATAGTTTTTGGGATGTTTTATTCACGGTGTTCACTATATGGTAAAACTAATGTGTGGGTGTGATGCCTGAGGTCGGTGCGAGTTTGTAGACATCAAACATGTATAGGTTTACTTGTATCTTAGGGGTTAAAAAAATTCACAAGTTTGTCCAATAAAAGTGGCGCACGTTTTGCGCCATATTCCGAAACACGTAGCGTTCTTTTTTTTTGGGATCTATAGCTCAGTGATGGCTTATTTTTTGCGTCTCGAGCTGACGTTTCTAATGATACCATTTTTGCGCAGATGCTACGTTTTGATCGCCTATTATTGCATTTTGCGTAAGACTTGTGGCGACCAAAAAACGTAATTTTGGCATTTGGAATTTTTTTGCCACTACGCCGTTTACCAATCAGATTAGTTGATTTTATATTTTGATAGATCGGGCATTTCTGAACACGGCGATACCAAATATGTGTATATTTTTATTTATTTTTTAACCCTTTAATTTTCAATGGGGGGAAAGGGGGGTGATTTGAACTTTTAGGTTTTTTTGTTTTTTTTTTATTTTTTAAAACTTTTTTTTTTAAATTTTACTGGTCCCCCTAGGGGCTATAGCGATCAGCAATCCAATGCTCTTATCTATCTGCTGATCACAGCTATACAGCTGTAAACAGCAGATTCAGTCACTTTCTCTTTCTCTCTGCTCCATGCCGAGGGAAAACGAAAGTGAAACATAGCTGCAGGCGTCATCACATGACCCTGTGCTACGATGGCAACCACCGATAGTCACATGATCACGCACGTGACGGTGGGGGCGGCGGTAAGTAAAAAACATGGCCGCGCGCATATAAATCTTGCTGCCAGACTTTGGCAGCAAGATTTAAGGGGTTAATGGCCGCGGGTGGAAGCGATTCCACCCGCAGCTAGCAGGCACACATGTCAGCTGTTGAAAACAGCTGATATGTGTGCCGACCGCCGCCTGCCCGCGGCAGGGGGCGGGGCTTAACGGGACACGCTCCATGACGGATATATCCGTCCATGGTCGTGAAGGGGTTAAAGAGCTCTGCATAATGGGTTTTTTTGGCTACTCACTGTTCCTTTTCCTCCTGCACTTCTCCTACCCTCTCTTCTCTCCATAAAGGATAATGGGCTGTTTCACATTAAACAGTCTGTCTCCTCAGTGGATGGGGAGCTCAGGGTGCGGAGGGTAGGAAGAAGTATCTGATAAGTGGTAAAGAGAGCTGATTTCTCTAATAAGACACCGCACAAAGTTTCATTCAGAAACTGGTTTACAATTCTAAAAACTCATAGCTGTTTTTTGGAATAGTAAGCTGAAATTAAAGAGTGGCAATAGGTTCAGAGAAATATTAGCTCCTGTCCAAATGCCACAAGTATTGAGAAATAATTTAATGAATATGACGGTTTAATGCTCAATCTCCATATCTCATATGTGCGGTGGATATCTTATAGCAATAACTTATAAATAACTTGTCTTGCCTTACATTTAAACTAGCTTACCAGTTTTTTATTTTCCTTTAAGACCTCATTTTTTTCTATCCTTCACATCTGCAGTATGGGCAGGAAGGATGCCTGAAATTAATAACCACAATGTCTTTTCCTCTCAGTGTTGCCAGAACTCCCACATCGCTAAGCATGGCAGCTAATATTCCCAGTTTGGCTTGGGCTGTATTGTCAGCCATATAATATTAATTATTTTTCATTCATATACAGTAGATCAATGTAGTTTATGATTCTATTATTTATTGCTACAATATAATCATAATCACAGACGAGGATTCTTTACTGTACGAGCAGTGAGACTATGGAACTCTCTGCCGCATGATGTTGTAATGAGTGATTCACTACTAACATTTAAGCAGAGCCTGGATGCCTTTCTTGAAAAATATAATATTACCAGTTATGTATATAAGATTTTATGACAGGGTATTGATCCAGGGAACTAGTCTGATTGCCGTATTTGGAGTCAGGAAGGAATTTTTTTCCCCATTGGAGCTTATTTGACACATTGGGGTTTTTTATTGCCTTCCTCTGAATCAACATGTTAGGCTATGGGTTGAACTAGATGGACTTAGGCGGGCTTTGCACACTACGACATCGCAGGTGCGATGTCGGTGGGGTCAAATCGAAAGTGACGCACATCCGGCGTCACTTGCGATGTCGTAGTGTGTAAATCCTAGATGATACGATGAACGAGCGCAAAATCGTCGTCATCGTATCATCGCTGCAGCCTCCGACATTTCCATAATGCCGGGGGAGCGACAGGTACAATGTAGTTCCTCGTTCCTGCGGCCGCACACATCGCTGTGTGTGAAGCCGCAGGAGCGAGGAACTTCACCTTACCTGCCTCCCGGCTGCTATGAGAAGGACGGAGGTGGGCGGGATGTTTACATCCTGCTCATCTCCGCCCCTCCACTTCAATTGGCCGCCTGCCGTGTGACGTCACTGTGACGCCGCACGACCCGCCCCCTTAGGAAGGAGGCGGGTCGCCGGCCAGAGGGACGTCGCACGGCAGGTATGTGCGTGTAAAGCTGCCGTAGCGATAATAATCGCTACGGCAGCTTTCACTATATATCGAACGTGCGACGGGGGCGGGACTATCGTTGCAGCATCGGTAACACATTGTTACCGATGTTGCAACGTGCAAAGCCCGCCTTAGAGACTCCCTTCAACCTTAAAAACTATGAAACTAAAAAGTATGAAACTATAATATTGTGTTATTAGGGGTTTAGGAAAATCTATTTTTCATTAAAGAGCACCCACAAAAACAGAAATTACAGAGGTTGATTCAGGACTGTGTCGTTGTAGTTTAGCTAATTTAAAATAAATTAAAACAAACTCTTTATGGTTTATTTTCCTAAATTATTTCTCACAGAGGTCTATTGAAGAAGGGACATAAAAAAAAAATATTTTCAGAATTGCAGTGAATTGGGATTGTATTGCATGTCCTAGAGTACCTGTTACTCGCCTGTCACCATGTTTCCTTCACCCAGCTTGTTCCCATGTAATCATCTACCTGATCCTATATAAGGCTTACCAAGACACACACCTGAATCTTGGTATTAAGACTTGTAGTTTTCCTGTCTCTCTGCGGTCTCCAGTGCTTAAGTTACCCGCTTTCCGTTCTCCCATCTACCTGTTTTCCAGTCTCCTGTCTGCATGCAGCCTACAGTCCTTCTACTACCTACCTCCTGGTCTCCTGTCTGCCTACAGTCACCAGTGCTTCTACAACCTGTTTCCCATGAACCTCAAATGCCAGCTGCATGGACAAACCTAACCCATGTGCCAGCTAGACTTTGGGCTTGGAGAATCCACCTCACCAGTTGAGTCAAAACAGTATTGTGACAAGCCAGTCACAAAATATCCTCCTGGGTGGTCAGAGCCAAAGTTGACATGTAGTCCAAGTCTTAACTCATTTAATTAGTCTTGAAATTTCATTCAAGACACTATTTCTAAAAGTGTAAAAATGTAATGTATCTCAGTATTCATTTTCTTATAATTTGTGCTGATTTACTTTGTGCAGACTTCATAGTGGATTAAATAGCAGTCCTCGTTAGGGGTGCTTCACACATAGCGAGATCGCTACCGAAATCTTATATGCCTTGGAGGTGCTAACTTGCCCAGCCGCTAGTGTAATGTCAGTGTGTTTTCAGTTCTGCTGGGGCAATCATTATTGATAGGTGCACAAACATCTCCACAGATAATGCAGACAGACGTACTCTCCACTGTTTCTAATCTCTCCACATGAGAGCAAGCTAAACTAAGGGGTGCTTCACACATAGCGAGATCGCTACCGAAATCGCTGCTACGGCACGGTTTTGGTGACGCAACAGTGACCTCATTAGCGATCTCGCTGTGTGTGACACTGAGCAGCGATCTGGCCCCTGCTGTGAGATCGCTGCTCGTTACACACAGCCCTGGTTCGTTTTCTTCAAAGGCGCTCTCCCGCTGTGACACACAGATCGCTGTGTGTGACAGCGAGAGAGCGACGAAATGAAGCGAGCAGGGAGCAGGAGCCGGCATCTGGCAGCTGTGGTAAGCTGTAACCAGGGTAAACATCGGGTAACCAAGGTGGTTACCCGATATTTACCTTAGTTACCAGCCTCCGCAGCTCTCACGCTGCCTGTGCTGCCGGCTCCGGCTCTCTGCACATGTAGCTGCAGTACACATCGGGTTAATTAACCCGATGTGTACTGTAGCTAGGAGAGCAAGGAGCCAGCGCTAAGCAGTGTGCGCGGCTCCCTGCTCTCTGCACATGTAGCTGCAGTACACATCGGGTTAATTAACCCGATGTGTACTGTAGCTAGGAGAGCAAGGA
The DNA here is from genome assembly GCF_048569485.1 of Anomaloglossus baeobatrachus. Lineage (NCBI taxonomy): Eukaryota > Metazoa > Chordata > Amphibia > Anura > Aromobatidae > Anomaloglossus > Anomaloglossus baeobatrachus. The sequence continues at coordinate 214,847,446 of NC_134354.1, forward strand.
GCCAGCGCTAAGCAGTGTGCGCGGCTCCCTGCTCTCGCGGTTATGATCGCTGCTTCGGCTGTTGTGTTTGACAGCTAAGCAGCGATCATAACAGCGACTTACAAGGTCGCTGTTACGTCACAGAAAATAGTGACGTAACAGCGACCTCGTTGTCGCTGTCGCTTAGTGTGAACCAGCCCTTAGAGGGAAGCCACTTGATAAGTAGTGTATGAAGCAATTCAAGAAGGCTAAAATATAACTTTTAATCCTAATACATTAAAACCACTATTAGGTGATAGGTAACCAAAAGCTCCTTGGTATTCTGACAGCTCAGAAAATACCATATGCTGTATAAATGGTAACCAAGGAGCCTGAAGATATAACAAAATAAACAAAAAAACACAACAAACACAAACAATAATTGAGTAGATTATTTCACTCAAAGGGACAGTGGTCCAAATAGTGAGTACAAAAAAAAATAATCAAAAAAACGAAATATAACAAATAAAGATATTGTATACTGGTCCTCAGTTGAGGAACTGGCAGTATCAGTGTATATGCATCAGATGAGAATAACATGAAACAATCTCACCCATATCAAGTAGCTTGGGGTACATCAGGGTAATTCCATTGTGTCTTTTGGGAGCTTGGGCATAAGACCTCTGACCTTTACCACAATACCGGAGTCCCCTGATGATTCCTAGACGATGAAATGCATCGGGACAAGGCTAGGAACGGTATAGGGTTATAAAGTGAGGGTTAGTTGTGGTCTGCCCTTGTTGGGGCAGAAGCTTGTGGGTGCCAGGGGAAGTGCTTTTCCCTAGGGATGTGTAGGGTCAGTAACAACACAAACATGGAAGAACCCACACAGAGGAAACCCTGATGTACCCCAAGCTACTTGATATGTGTGAGATTGTTTCATGTTATTCTCATCTGATGCATATATACTGATACTGCCAGTTCCTCCACTGAGGACCAGTATACAATATCTTTATTTGTTATATTGAGTTTTTTTGATTATTTTTTTGTACTCACTATATGGACCACTGTCCCTTTGAGTGAAATAATCTACTCAATTATTGTTTGTGTTTGTTGTGTTTTGTTGTTTATTTTGTTATATCTTTAGGCTCCTTGGCTACCATTTATACTGCTTATGATATTTTCTGAGCTGTCAGGTAACCAAAAGCTCCTTGGTATTTGTATTGCAAATATAAAAATGGCTATTTTTTGAGTCTATACATTATGTTAAACTAGAACATATTGATTAGTCAGACAGACGAAGTGTACATGGTTACAAAATCTTGTATATACTTAAGGATTTCTGTGTGTTTGTCTTGAATATACAGACAAACAATATATCCATTTACCTAGCTCAAATACCTGATGTGTATTCTTGGGAGACTTGAATGCTGTGGGTTTATTACCCCATTGTCTGATGTGTGGTGTATCTCTGGTTCATCTATGCCCAATGACTGGCCATCAAAGGGCATGGATCAATAAGACTACAACACATTAACTTTAAGGCTTGTAATATTGTTCAAGCCTTTTTAAGATCAGCTGAAGTATAGCACAGACAGAAGCTCGTGTTTCCTGCACCGTGAGACGTCCGGTCAGTGATGTCCAGGAGTCTCTGTCTATGTCATGCTTCTCTGACTTCCAGACAGATGATGTCCAAAGCTCCTTGGTGATGTAAGTATATTTAACTGTACTTAACCTTTGTATGTTGAATATACAAAAGTGTACGCAATATCATACTTTTCCTTTAAGTTTGTATTTCATATTAACCTTTATAATAAAATTACTTATTTGCCTTCTTTAAAGCCGTATCTGAACCTTAGTGTTAAAAATATTAGCAAAACATTTGGCGTAGTCGGCAGGATACGCAGAAGGCTTTGAGTATTTTTGTTAGTGTGATATTGCGTAAAATATGCCTCTTTTTAAGAAAGTGGTTGTGAGTGAATGCATTGAGATTCCAGGTTGGGAACAGACTCCCTATGATATTTTGGCAACCAAGTGGTCGCATAGTGTTGGTTTGAGTGAACCATGGGACAAATGTTTGAAAAATGCTGAACCTGTAGATGTGGTTGAATGCTTGCAGAAAGTGAAAGTGGAGAAAGGTAAAGAATTGGGTGCTGTTGGTAGGCGTGGATGGATCCTGTTGTCTGCATATAGAAAACAGCATGAGGAAAAGATACGTATGGTAACAAAAGTTCAGGAATTAGAGAGACAGTTGTGTGAGGTCCAGACTGCATTGGTTACAGCACAGTGTCAGAATAAGTTGTCAGTGGACAAATGTGATGGCTATCAGCATGATGCAGACAAGTCTGCTGTATGTATAGAGCAGTATAAATACAGAAAGAAGAGAGGGAAGGAGAATAGAAAGGAAGTAGCTTTGACCATAGCCAAAGCGGGGTCAGAGGGGAACTCAGATGAGTGGAGTGGTGACGTACAGAACTCATCTGATTCTGAAAATGTCACCGACCCAGAACAAGAGGATGAACATGTCAGTGGGGAGAAGGAAATTGATCCTCATCTTAACCCAATAAGAGTTCATCCAATATACCATAGACAAGTTGTAGAAACAGCTAGAGGTAAACAGAACAGGAATATGGTAGAGGATTGCAGTCAGCTTCTTGATCGTTTTTCACAAAGGTCAAATGAACCTTTGATAGCTTGGATAGTCAGATTATGGGAGACAGGGGCTCATGGAGTACAGCTGGATGCTGTGGATGGCCCAAAGTTTGTTCAACTCAGCCATGAGCCTGTAGTGAAGGAGGCATTTTGTTCCTTGATAGTTCAGCGACCACATGTGGTGTGTAGTATGATGGATGTTGTGGCTATGGCATTGCAGCATAAATACCCATCCGAGGCGGACTGGCCGCCTAATGAAAAACCATGGTTTACATTGAAAGATTGTGCTCGGAGATTGAAGGAGGAGGCTATGAAAAATGCTATTTCAGCAAGTGCATATGACAATTACATGCAAGTTGTTGTAAGTGTTTCTATTAGAAATTGTATCATTAGAAATGCCCCTGCAGCTTATAAACATGTCATGATGGCATTAATGGTAAATCAGACTGGGAAACCCATCTCCAATACATTGGAGGCGATCCGACAGTTAGGGGGTCTGGGAGAATGGGGTCCCAAACAGAGAGATCAGCTTAATTTTGAAGAACAGTGTAACAACATCAAAAGTAGTACAAATCGTAGATCCCGTGTTACCAGGAGAGATATGTTTATGGCCCTGATAAAGGATGGTGTTCCCTGGGATAAAATAGACGGGATTAGTACTGACGAGATGTGGAAATTGTATCAAAAGAGAAAATTGTATCAAAGGAGAAGACTCAATAAAAAGTCAGGGGTTTCACATAATAAAAAGGTTGCAGCAAAAGATTCTGAATCTCCACAGCGGAGGCGAAGCAGGACACGGGGAGAAAGAGGGCCCACTTTCTCATCGTCACCAGCAAAGCCTATACCACCAGGGGTGTTGGATCTTTATGCTGAAATCAAATGTTTGGTGCAGGAAATCAAAGCCCAACAGAAGAGGTTGTCATCATCTTCCATCAAGATGTCTCCATCTGAAATGGAAGATAGATGGGGGGAAAAAGATAAGGGTAATATTGAGACCACAGAGGAGATTGAAAAAAATAAGGGTAATATTGAGACCACAGAGGAGATTGAAATTTATAAGGGTAATATTGAGACCACAGAGGAGATTGAAAAAGATAAGGGTAATATTGAGACCATAGAGGAGATTGCCGGTAATATTGAGACCACAGAGGAGATTGAAAAAGATAAGGGTAATATTGAGACCACAGAGGAGATTGCCACCAATACAGAATGTACAGAGATATGTAAAGAGAAAAGTAATATAAAAGCCATTCCTGCTCATAAACAATACAGAGCCGTCCAAATGTTCACAAAGGAGAGACTGGAAACCAGGAGGATCCCTGTGTTCAGTCTATTGGAAGGGCAATTATTTTTGCTATTGTTTGGTTGGTCTCATATTTACATACCCATGCTGATAATTAATACAGCACAATATACCAATATGGTTGGGTAAATAGTGAACTTTTTAGGCTGTCAAGTTAGATGTGAATCTTTTAGCATATGGATAATGGACTGGATAAAATTGTGTTTTGTGCATTATTTGAGCTTATATGCTAATCATGTTTGTGCTTTCTTTTTAGACTGGAGACCAGAGTTTTACATGTTATTAGAGCAATCAGGCTAAAACAATGAAACAAGTAATCATCCCATTGTGATGAATGGGTATTGTATTTACCTAATGGTTGTTGTTTGTTTTATGTGTATGTTCAATCAGGACCACAGTAGGCTTGTAAATGCCATCTCAGTATGATGGTCTCATGGTCCAAAGGTCAGATTTGGCATTCAACTGAACTCAGTTAATAAGAGAAGGGATAGATCAGGATTATTAATTAAGGTAATTCTAATGAATAGTGGAGACAGTGACATGTTAATCAGTTGATGGTACTGTCTATTTCTAAAATGTAGATAGAGGGAGGGCTCCTTCAGTTCTGCAGAGAAGATAAATGATTTGGATCTTCACATCCTATCAATGATTGTGCAAACATTTGGGTGAAACAATTGAGTGACAAAGGTCCTCCAGAACCTGTTGAAGTCATTGCTCGAGGAGCAGACAATGTGCTGACAGTTATGAAAACAAGAAAAGTGGGAATACATCCCAACTGACAGATGAGTAATATGTGTATTTTTGTCCCTTTAGATCAAACTCTGGAAATGTTGCATCATTGGCGCCACCATGGGCATGGATCTACTTCCGTCAGAAGCCAAGCAACCTTCAGACCGAAAACAGAGAGACCAACCATGGAAAATGTGGCCTTATTGAAAACCAAACAGAATCTATGGGTTTACCTGGCTCAGCTGATGAATACGAGCCATTTTTGTATAACAAAGACTACCAGTGATGACAATATATGAGAAACTTGTATCGAGGCGCTACTGACCCCTTTACATAAATGAAGACCTAGAAGAAGAAGATGTGACCCAAAACTTCATCTCCAATCTGTATTGTGCCTATATGAACTGCACTGGGGAACATTCTCTAACAGAAGAGATGATTGCCCTAAGGACTCAAAGGGTTACATGAGCTGATCTATCAGAGGACTTGTTAAAGCAAAATAGGCAGATGTCAACAATTAAAAATACAGAATAAGACAGGGCATAAACAGATTGCTATTATTTGTGTCTCTCATACAAATAAAAAATGCAAACGTATGAGGGCAGGAAATAATATGAGATTAACAATATAATGACTGTTTCATTATATACAAAAAATGTAAAATTGTTAACGAAATCATAGATACAAGGATTATCTATAATAATTGTAGGAACACTCACTGTAGCAGCATATGCAGCTAAAGCAATAGGACGATTCTCTTGTTTGGTGGCTAAATTTATCACAAGTAGAGATGGATTTATACTAGATTAATTACATTACACAAGATAATGGTAGATGGTGGGAATGTGTATTTTCTTAGTTACCTCATTATATATATTAGGAGTAATTTTTGCTATTGTGCATGCATTGCTTTGTGTTGTTGTATCATCCGCTAAAACTATGCCGTTAGGGTATGGGACATTGTATAAATAATCTATGGCTCAAAATAGCCAAGGGTGGAATGTATTGCAAATATAAAAATGGCTATTTTTTGAGTCTATACATTATGTTAAACTAGAACATATTGATTAGTCAGACAGACGAAGTGTACATGGTTACAAAATCTTGTATATACTTAAGGATTTCTGTGTGTTTGTCTTGAATATACAGACAAACAATATATCCATTTACCTAGCTCAAATACCTGATGTGTATTCTTGGGAGACTTGAATGCTGTGGGTTTATTACCCCATTGTCTGATGTGTGGTGTATCTCTGGTTCATCTATGCCCAATGACTGGCCATCAAAGGGCATGGATCAATAAGACTACAACACATTAACTTTAAGGCTTGTAATATTGTTCAAGCCTTTTTAAGATCAGCTGAAGTATAGCACAGACAGAAGCTCGTGTTTCCTGCACCGTGAGACGTCCGGTCAGTGATGTCCAGGAGTCTCTGTCTATGTCATGCTTCTCTGACTTCCAGACAGATGATGTCCAAAGCTCCTTGGTGATGTAAGTATATTTAACTGTACTTAACCTTTGTATGTTCAATATACAAAAGTGTACGCAATATCATACTTTTCCTTTAAGTTTGTATTTCATATTAACCTTTATAATAAAATTACTTATTTGCCTTCTTTAAAGCCGTATCTGAACCTTAGTGTTAAAAATATTAGCAAAACAGTATTCTATCACCTAATAGTGGTTTTAATGTATTTGGATTAAAAGTTATATTTTAGCCTTCTTGAATTGCTTCATAGACTTCATAGTGGAAAACTTATTTCAGAATCCCCTTTTTTAATACAGTTTGGTAAAGAAAGGGTCGTTAAGAGTATTTGGCAATTGTCTTGCATCTGGTTCTCATTATGTGAGGAGAATGGAGCTTTGCTGTGTCAGAAATCCCTCCCACAAGGAAAAGTAGCCAGGCATTCCAAAGTTGTGAGCTGGAACCCATGCAGGAGAACACAACAGTGTCCAAAGTCTTTTCAGAATCGGTAAGAGAAAGTCTGCTGGAATAGGAATCCCTTACAAATCAACCAAGAAGGAAGCCAAAGATGGCTGGGATTGTGGCCTGTGTCCTTCTTTCTGTTCTCACTGTAGTTAACTCCCAAGTTCAGAATTCATTTTTGGAGTATATGCAAACAAGGATGGGGGTTTTAGAGGTAAGTGAGATGAGACCAACTTTAAAATATTATGTCATTGTTAACCTACAGTAGTTATGGAAAGCTTGATGTGGGCTGATCTGAGTTACATAATATATTAATGAATATACTACAGGTTATGCAAAATGGAAGCTTCACATATCTCTTTAAGTATACAGAACAGTAATGTTTAAAATGTTTACATAATTTGTTTACTTTACGCAATTTAGAGTTTACTTTATTTGGTGTAACGCAGTCATCTCCATCCTGTTTAAATCTATAACTTTCAGCATGTCAAGAGCATTCTAGATACTGTAGTTTGCTGGAGAGCGATGGGATGAAGACCACTGGTTGAGCGAATAAGTGATATCTTGCAATCTAAACAAATAACGAAAATTACTACATTTCCCCGAGTTATATAAATAGTTAACCCAGCAGATGGCCACTAAGCCATAACGCCCAATAATAAGAGACAGAAAAATAACTTCCTAACACATGAAACATATGGATCACATCTGAAAACACTCCAAAACAATTGTCATCCTCCTTATATAAAATCACTAATGTCCCACTGTGAAGAAATCTCAACAAATCGAGTTAATCTTTTTCATCAATAAACTAGAAACAAGTATCTTCTATACAATTCTTAAAAAATGAAGAACTCCAAAATTTCTTGCGAAACACTATAGTGTAAGAATATAAATATCCTTCAAGTCACAAGTCGTTCCTCCTCTGTGCACACCTCTCCACACATGCTTCTTCCTTATACTGACAAACATACAGCTTACTAAGATATACCACATGTGTAAATCCTGCACTATGGCCAAACCATCCGCATATTTGTTTTTTTTTCTGTTAGAAAAGTTACAAAGTAAAAATATGCAAATAGAAGGGTATGTTAAAGTGCACATGATTTGCTGCAGGTTTTTTTCTGCAGTGTTATCTGCTGCCTATCAAGAATAAAATTTGTTACAAATTTTGCTGAAGATTTGTTAAACATTTCACTTTTTCCATTAAATCAGCAAATTACTTTTGCTTGAAGAATCAGATTTTAAACTCTGAACCTCATATTTATCTATAGAACCTTTCTTGTGAACTGTAGATGAATTGGCAGTTTGAAAGCGTTTCCACCTTAAGAAAAGTAGTCTTCAAACGTCTTTATATTTTGGCTGTAGCAGTTACGTTACATCTACAGTGCATATCACCACTGCAGCTAATCAATAATCTCAGTAACTAGTACCATCTACATTGGCAGAGCCACTGAGCTCAATGATTGTCTAGGCTGGTGATGTGTGCTGTTAACATGACATCACTGCTGCACCCAAAACACAGAGTCCGGGCAAGATTAAGGATCTCAATGACTGAATTCAGTTTTTTTCATTCAATACATTTGCCATAGGAAAATAAAATCCAGCCCCTCAACCTGTAGTCTGCTTTTACTAACATTGGTGAAAGACTCGTTCTAAAGAACCCACTGAAATCGACTGTATTATTGTGATTGGATGCCACCATTACAATAAATCAGTTCATGTAAATTCTTCCTCCCTAATGTTGCCACACGCCACAGTGAGTGTTATAATTAAAATAGGGAAGAGCTTAGGAACTACAGGAACTTAACTAAAAAGCAACAGACCATGTAAAGTTATAGAGGGGGGTCAACAAACTGAGGTGCAGAAAAGTTGCCAACACTCTGCTGACTTAAAAACTATAGAGTTCCAAACCTTCTTTGGTATCAATATCAGTAGAAAAATTGTGCACTGGGAGCTTCATGGCATGCATGTCCATATCCGGACAGCTACAAATAACCCTTTCTCAATGACAAGTTTGGCTGGAGTGATGAAAAGCAAGCCATCACTGGATTCTGGACCAGCATGTCTCATGGAGTGATGAATCCCAGTGTTCTCAATTGTAGCCTGGTGGATAAGTCTGGTTTAGGGCTAGGCAAATGGCACAGCAACGTTACCTGGTTAACTACATTGGGCCAACTGTAAAGTTTGGAGGAAGGATAATGCTATATAGTTGTTTTTCAGTGATTGGCTGAGGTCCTTCATTCCAGTGAAGGGAAATCTTAATGGCTCGGCATACCAAGACATTTTAGACAATTGTTTACTTCCAAGTTTGTGGAAACAGTTTGGAAAAGGCCCTTTACTGTTTTAGCATGACTGTGCCCCAGTGCACAAAGCAAGGTCCATAAAGGAATGGTTTGATGAAGGCCCTTTACTGTTGTGGCATGACTGTGCCCCAGTGCACAAAGCAAGGTCCATAAAAGAGTGGTTGGGAGAGTTTGGTGCTGGACAACTTCACTGACACACATCCATGACCTCAACCCCATCAAACACCTTTGGGACTCAATAGAAATACATTTTTTGTTCCAATATCACTGCCTAACTTCACAAATCCTCTTCTGGATGAATGGGCAAAATTTTCCACAGAAATATTTCAAAATCTTGTAGAAGGTGTCACAGATAATTGGAAGCTGTTTTAGCTGCAATATTAATGTCTATGGATAGAGATAGGATGTCATAAAAGCTCCTGTAGATAATATGTAGGTGTCGCCATACTTTTGAAATAATGTTTAAGCTTGCTTAAAAATAATTTTCCTTGGCCACACATCACTCTGTGTACTGTAAACAGGACCTGCACTGCCATGAACAATGGCAGCCAATGCCCATTGAATGATCTATTACAGGTTGTTAAGTGCTCGCAATTGAGCATGGTGTGTAGGTGTAATCAAGCACTTAAATGACTGCCGATTAATACATTTTTACATGTAGGCAGTCGTTTCGTGCTGCCGGTAGGTTTGTGTAAATGGACTTTTAGTATTTATATGCAGTTGGATTAAATCCCTTTACCATTAAAGACAATTGGTGATGTTCTTTTCATTTCCGTATGACACAAGCACGTCTAATCCTAGATAACTGATTTAACGGTTAGTAATAGCTCAGTCACTTAGGACCAGAAATTATGATTAAATTGTTATTTATTTTGCCTTTGTTGTAAGTTCTGCAGAGTACTTTAGCTGCATCATTAAATCTTTATAACTTATCACTAGTTATCTATCGCAGATGAGAAACATCAGTATTCCAAAGAGAAATCTAGTAATAACCGACTAGAAATAAATTTAACTTAGAGGGACTCTATAGATTAAAATGATTCAAGGCCTATTACATAAAAAAGTAAATGGATCAAGCTTGCTACATACATAATATATCAAACCCAATCTTACTACATAGACTTGGCAACAGTACCATGCTTACTACATAAATATAGGAACAGAGCCAAGATTGCTACATAGACAAATGAATAGAAAAAAGCTTATTACATACATTAGATATGGTAACAAAACCAAGCTTACTACATAGATAACAGGACTGAACCAAGCTTGCTACATACAGTGACGATCAAAAGGGTAACAATGTTTTGAACTTTTAACTTTCAGGCTCCATATCTCACCATCCACTACAGCTTCAAATGTGAGACTACCTTTATTTTATAGACAATCATCTTGACTATCTCATACATAAATTTGACTTGCAACTATTTAGCATATGATTAGTTACTGTATATAGATTCTTGCCACGTCTCTGCTTTTTTACTGTTTTACTCCGGGCAGTGTAAAAATCTTTCTGAATACTACAAACTAAAACCTGTTCTCGCATTCCATAAAAGCTCATAGTGTTTTTAGGTTGATTTGAAATCAAAAGGTCAATGGTTCGAATCAAGGAGCAGCCATGAAAAAGATTTGCCAAGAAAAGAGAAATAGCATCATCCAGCTCATCGGTAACCGTTTCTTGGCCCCCAAAAAATTAGCAAACTACATAATCTGAGTGCCATGACAGTTGGAAAAATATGAAATAAAGTTTATTTATCCATTCAAAAGTCGAGAGGTGGATGTCCAAGCAAAATATCGGAGTCAACAAGTTGGCTCATCACAAGGTCTATCAGTTCTGGTGCGATAAACATAGCAGTGTAGGTGGCTCCCATGCATCGTAATAGTTAGATCACAGATGCCCATGCAAATACCATGTGATGCACAAGTCTGAGGATGGTCTCCAGAAAAAAAGTGAAGAAGCCTTGACTTCAATTATGTCATGAGACGAATAGGATCGAGTTTGCAAAAAAGTACAGTATGAGAAGTGGACATTAGAAGATTGGAAACGGGTGATTTGGAGTGATTAGACAAAAGTCAATAGACTAGGCTCTGATGGGTGCAAATGGGTCTGGAATAAACAAGGCAAAAAGGGGCTAATGGATTGAGAAATTAAAGGGGCAGTCAAGTTCGGTGGAGTAAGCCTGATGATATAGGGTTGTTTCATAGTCAAAAAGCATTGGACACTTGACTAGGATCAATGGTGGTCGCTATGCTGAACTACTGTATATGTGAGTATGCTAGAAGATAATTTACTTTGTACACATGAGTATGGATATGAAAAAGACAACATAGTGTTCCACAGGACAATGACCTGAAGTAAGCATCGAGATTGGCAAAGAAATGGTTCAATAACAGTGAAGTTAAGGTGCTGAATTGGCCCCCACAATCCCCAGACCTTAACCCAATTGAACACTTTTGTGTAGATTTGAAGAAAATGCTATATACAATTGAACCAGAAGTTTACATACACTATCTAAAAAGACACATAGGCATGTTTTTCTCCCTATCACACATGAAATCAGAATGAACCTTTCCCATTTTAGGTCAATTAAGATTACCAAAATTATTTATATTTGCCAAATGCCAGAGTACTGAGAGAGAAACTGTTTTAAGGCATTATTATTACTTTATGCAAAGTCAAAAGTTTATATATACTAAGAGTAAAATGCCTTTTAAACAATATGGGACAGCCCATATGATGATGTCATATCTTTGGAAGCTTCTGATAGGTTTATTGGCAACATCTGAGTTATTTAGAGACACACATGTGGATTTGTTGTAATGCACACCTGAAACACAGTGCTTCTTTGTGTAGCACCGTGGGAAAGTAAAAAAAAATCAACCAAGATCTCAGGAAAAGAATTGGGGAGTTGCACAAGTGTCTTTTTAGATATTGTATGTAAACTTCTGGTTTCAACTGTACATACCCAAGTGAGTCGACCAGTATGCATCAGCATTGAGAACGTGTAGAAGAGACCTGGGTTCAAATTTCGGTCAAGACATGCTTGAATTTGATCTAGAGCACGACCAGAAGGATTCAGGCAAAGTTGAAAGCCAAAAGTGGACTTACAAAATAACTGAAATGTTGATCTTTAAGAGCAAAACAGTAACAATGCAGTGACATGACAAGAATATGCATAATTAATCATATGCTAAATAGTTGCAAGTCAAATTTATATATGAGATAAGCAATAGGATTGTCTATAAAATGAAAGCAGTCTCTCGTTTGAAGGTGTAGTAGATGGTGAGATATGGAGTATAAAATTCAAAACTTCAAAACATTGTTACTTTTTTTGCTAGTACGTGTAGATATAGGAACAGAAACAAGCTTGCTACATACTTTAGATATAGAACCAAACCAGAGATTACTACATTTTATTTATTTTACTCAGTTATATAACACCATTAATTCCACTTTACCTTATATAATTTGTTCACTTCTCCTCACCTCAGGGATGTTATGTCAGAGGTGTATCTAGATTTTCCAGCACTTGGGGAAGAAATCAGTTTGGTGCCCCCCCACTCACCAAGTGATTTGGGTGGTCATCATGTGACCAATTATTCCTATGCAATTTGCACACTTACAGTCATGTGATAACGAACTGTTCTTAAATATTCTCTCAATGTTCAATAAGAATCGTAGGAATAAAAGCTGGTTGTCACATGCAAGTGTGAGAATCACATATGGGTGGAGTATGGATGGCCAATCCTCAGGATAGATCATCAATGTCGGATCAGCCAGGGTCAATTGACTCTTCTAGGTGCTGGCAGCAGTATGTTGCCAAAAATGCTCGTTCCGGATCTGCTTCTGATAATGGCTGCAGCTGGGTACTGCATATCCGCCTCCTATTCAAATCAATGAGGCAGATGTGCAGTACCTTGCCACAGACACTATTAGAAGATGGAGCAGATCCAGAATTAATTATTTATGGCAACCTGCATGGGAAACAGCTAATTAGCAGGGAAGCCAAACCCTGGCAGATCAGACATTGATGAGCAAATCTAAAGATAGGCCATCAATGTTAAAGTAATCTTACAATTTATGAAATGTCACCTGTGTACAGGATCAGAACTAATAACAGCACCAGAACCACCAGAGGTACAGAAATACATAATTAGAACCCCCATCAGTACAGAAACACAGCAACATAACCACCAGCAATAAAGATCATAAGAACCACTAGAAATACAGAAATTCATCACCAGAACCACAAGTAGTAAAGATATTCATCATCAGAACCACCAGCAATACAAAAATACATCCAAATAAACCCCATCATTTCAAAAACACAGCATCAAAACCCTCATTAGTACAGAAATACACCACTAGAACCACAAGTAGTACATGATACATCAATTGTAATGTCAGGTCAGACCCATATACAGTACATTTACATTGCATGAACCTTCAACTTCCAGTACATCCTTAAAGGGACTTTGTCACCAGGTTTTTAACACCTAATCTGAGAGCAGCATAATGTTGGGTAAGAGACCCTGATTCCAGCACTGTGTCACTTACTGAGCTGCTTAGTGTAATTTTGAGAAAATCACTGTTTAATCAGCAGGAGATTATCATTAGAAGAATACTTGGTGTGCCACAAGTAGTCCAGTATACTCATGAGCTCTGTATAACTGCTCGATCTGCAGCAGAGAAAACATTGATTTTATCAAAATGACAGCAAACAGTTCAGTAAGTGAAACATCGCTTGAATCAGGGTCCCTGTCTCTACACTATGCTGCTCTGAGATGGGGGAGCAAAAACCTACTGACAGATTCCCTTTAACAATGGTAAGGAGATACTTTGGAGTTATCAGTCATCATCAGACTGCGGACCATACAGGAACCACAGTACTGATGAGAATTAGGCGGGCTTTGCACGTTGCAACATCGGTAACAATGTGTTACCGATGCTGCAGCGATAGTCCCGCCCCCGTCGCACGTGCGATATCTAGTGAAAGCTGCCGTAGCGACCTCCCTCTGGCCGGCGACCCGCCTCCTTCCTTAGGGGGCGGGTCGTGCGGCGTCACAGTGACGTCACACGGCAGGCGGCCAATTGAAGTGGAGGGGCAGAGATGAGCAGGATGTAAACATCCCGCCCACCTCCGTCCTTTTCATTGCAGCCGGGAGGCAGGTAAGGTGAAGTTCCTCGCTCCTGCGGCTTCACACACAGCGATGTGTGCGGCCGCAGGAACGAGGAACTACATCGTACCTGTCGCTCCCCCGGCATTATGGAAATGTCGGAGGCTGCAGCGATGATACGATGACGACGATTTTGCGCTCGTTCATCGTATCATCTAGGATTTACACACTACGACATCGCAAGTGACGCCGGATGTGCGTCACTTTCGATTTGACCCCACCGACATCGCACCTGCGATGTCGTAGTGTGCAAAGCCCGCCTTAGTCAGTAGCACAAATAAACATTTACATTCAGGTACCTTAGAGATGACGTTGTCTCAGATCAGAGTCGTTTGTTTCTTTTTTTCATCTTGTCCAGATGCCATGATGGCTTTTCACATTCACAGCTCGCCTCTGCAGACTTCCATCCTCTCCAGTCTTTTGCAGCACATTCTGGCATGATACCCTTAAAAATAGCAGAATGATTAGAATACTCCTATATAAAAATATTTGCCCTACACCGTGCCCCAGAATAAATAATTGAACCTCACTGTGTTCTTTGCACAAAATATGACCCAAGCACTGTTCATCTAAAGGTTCATGCCTTCCACACTGCCTTCTTCTTTCCATACTGATCCCACTTTTCACACTGTCCTCTCCCACTGTGTCCTCTTATACTGTCCAGCCTTTATACTGTGCCCCCTCATCACAATCCCCCTGCTTGCTATGGCCTCACACTGTCCCTTCATGCTACCCCCGGTCCATACTGCCCTGTCACTATCCAGCCTCTATTCTTTGCCCCCTCATATTTTTCTCATCCCATACTGTATCCTCACTATATATACATTCCCCCCTCACTCTCTCTCCCCATACTGTGGCCATAGAAACTTACCCCCTCATCGTCTCTCCACATACTGTGTCCATAGATACTTCTCCGTCCCTACCCTCTCGTCCCATACTATGTCCATAGCTTCTTCCCCTCCCCACCCTCTCTCCCCCATACATTGTCTATAGATACTTCCCACTCCCCATCCTCTCTCCCCCATACTGTATCCATAGTTACTTCCCCCCTCCCCATCTTCTCTCCCCCATAATGTGTTCATAGATACTTTCCCCTCTACATTCTCTCTTCTCCATACTGTGTCCATAGATACTTCCCTCTGCCAATTCTCTCTCCCCCATAATGTGTCCATAGATACTTCCCCCCTCCCCACTCTCTCTCCCCCATACTGTGTCCATACATACTTCCCCCCTCACTCCATACTGTTCCTCTTTGGTGTCTTCAGCTCTACTGGAGCATATACCACCAGCATTGTCTGCCGCCTATGCGGCACTGAAGAGTGACATCATCTGATTACACTACAGATGTCGCTCTGACCCAGAATTCAGGGCCAGATGTTATGATTCAGAACCATGGAAGATCACAATAGATCATTGGCAAAAAAGGTGACAAGAGCATTAGCAACTAATGTCGCCGCCATCCCCTTACTAACCATCAACACTAGAAGTAGCTAAGGGGTGAACTAATTAACATCCTATGCACTGCGAACCCAGCCGGAGAACTAGCTATCCTAAAAGACGGAAAGATGAATAGGTCTCTGCCTCAGAAATAGACCGCAAAGGTATAGCAAGCCCCCCACATTCAAAGACTACGGTGATATAGGAAAACACAATACACATATGGATGATAGGATTAGCAAAGGTGAGGCCCCATTGACTAAATAGGAAAGGATAGGAAAGGGGCTGATGGTGGCCAGAGAAAAGCCCTACAAAAATCCAAATACCTGATAGTACAAAAAGTCCTGAGATCGCATGATCTGAACTCCGTCCTATATCAGGTGCTCTTGTCAAACCAATCAACAGAAAACAGGAACAATTACAAATTCAAGAAGCAACAAACACATGGACTTATAGGAGCAAAACTCCAAACATAGCTGCAGGGAGCTTCCCAACTAAGCAACAGAGAGGGAAGTTCTTGCATGCAAATAAACTGACAATAACCACAGTAAATGACAAACCCAGATAAGAACAAAAGAACAAAAAAACATAAGAAAGAACCAAGCACTTATCTGGGGTAGGTGTGGTCTGGAGCAAGATGAGAAGGCTAGTAAACTAAAGAACAAATGAGAAGCGGCTCAGACTGCTAGGAGACCAAGGTTTAAATAGAGAAAAAACAAAAAAGCTAGCACCTAATGTGCACTACATCACTAAAAATTCCAACTGTACTTATTATAAATATGAGATTTTTGGCAAAATATTGCAATTTCTTGAGCCACCCCGCCACTTCACGGCAAATCTCTGTTGGGGCAGTCCTAACACTAAAATATTTTTATAAAATGTGCCAAAGGCCTCACATATGAAATAGTAGAACTGCTCTTAGCAGCACTCACCTGGTCTATTTCAATCCTGTACCCATGACTGAATCATGGCTGTGGGCGGGACAGGTCCAGGCAAATGCTGCATGAAGTAAATAGCCTGTGGACAGGGCCTGATGACTGAATGTGAACAGTCACCAATCGCCAAAATCTAGACAGGTGGAATACATCCCAAATTGGGGTGCATAGCAAGGTGGGGGTCAGCCACCGACCAATTCAATGAAGAAAAAACAAAAAAGCTAGCACTAAATGTGCACTACAGCACTAAAGATTCCAACTATACTTATTATAAATATGAGATTTTTGGCAAAAAATTGCAATTTCTTGAGCCACCCTGCCACTTCACGGCAAATCTCTATTGGGGCAGTCCTAACACTAAAATATTTTTATAAAATGTTCCAAACGGCCTTACATATGAAATAGTAGAACTGCTCTTAGCAGCATCACCTGGTCTATTTCAATCCCGTACCCATGACTGAATCATGGCTGTGGGCGGGACAGGTTCAGGCAAATGCTGCATGAAGTAAATAGCCTGTGGACAGGGCCTGATGACTGAATGTAAACAGTCACCAATCGCCAAAATCTAGACAGGTGGAATACATCCCAAATTGGGGTGCATAGCAAGGTGGGGGTCAGCCACCGACCAATTCAATGAAGAAAAAACAAAAAAACTAGCACTAAATGTGCACTACAGCACTAAAAATTCCAACTGTTTAAATAGGCAGAGAGTTAGCAATGGAAACGCCCATTGCTCCACACACCTAGTCTCTGTCCAAACCATTCTTGGCCACAAGAGGGAGCCTCACAGCAGCAAAAGCATAACTGACATTCACAACAGTACCCCCCCTTGAGGAGGGGTAACCGAACCCTCACCAACGCCACCGGGTCGCTTAGGATGAGCATGATTGAAGGCGTGAACCAACCTGTCCACATGAATGTCAGAAGCCACAACCCAAGAGTTATCCTCTTGCCCAGAACCCTTCCCTGTCACACGGTACTGAAGCTTCCGTCTACAGCGACGGGAATCCACAATTTTTTCAACTTCATACTCCAGATCCCCTTGTACCAAAACAGGGTCAGGAGGCGCTGCTGCAGGAACTGTTGGCTCCACATGCCTCTTCAACAAGGACTTATGGAAGACATTGTGAATCTTAAATGACGCAGGCAGAGCCAAACGGAAAGATACAGGGTTGATAATCTCCGAAATCTTATAAGGTCCAATAAATCTGGGTTTAAATTTAGGAGACGGAACTCTCATAGGAATATTTTTAGAGGACAACCACACCATGTCCCCCACTTTAAACCGGGAAACCAACAGTTCGACGCCGGTTGGCAAACTTTTGGGCAGAATTCCGTCCTATATCAGGCGCTCTTGTCAAACCAATGAACAGAAAACAGGAACAATTACAAATTCAAGAAGCAACAAACACATGAACGTATAGGAGCAAAACTCCAAACATAGCTGCAGGGAGCTTCCCAGCTAAGCAACAGAGAGGGAAGATTCCTGCATGCAAATAAACTGACAATAACCACAGTAAATGACAAATCCAGATAAGAACAAAAGAACAAAGCAACATAAGAAAGAACCAAGCACTTATCTGGGGTGGATGTGGTCTGGAGCAAGATGAGAAGGCTGGTAAACTAAAGAACAAATGAAAACCGGCTCAGACTGCTAGCAGACCAAGGTTTAAATAGGAAGAGAGTTAGCAATGGAAACACCCATTGCTCCAGCACACCTGGTCTCTGTCCAAATCATTCCTGGCCACAAGAGAGAGCCTTACAGCAGCAAAAGCATAACTGACATTCACAACAGCCAGAGGTCACTACTTCAATTGTCCTCGAGTCTGAAAGACACGAGGACAATTGATCAGTGGGAGCCGGACCGCGGCACTTTCTCTGAGTCCGGCTGTCAGCTTGACAGCCGTACTCTGAGAAGGCCGACTCCCACTATGGGGGCGGTAAAACAGAGCAGTTGGGGAGACTCAGATGGATGCATCAGGCAGCTCGACGGTAGCCACTGCCAGCATCCTATGGGGCTGCATTATACATAAAGATCTATGGAGCACTATTATACCTGGAGGGCTATGGGGCTGCATTACACATAGTGGTCTATGGGGCTGCATTATACTTAAAGATCTATGGGGCAGCATTATACATGGAGGTTTATGGGGCTGCATTACACATAGAGGTCTATGGGGCTGCATTATACATAAAGATCTATGGGGCAGCATTATACATGGAGGTCAATGGGGCTAAAATACACATGGAGGTCTATGGGGCTGCATTACACATAGAGGTCTATGGTGGTGCACTACACATGGAGGCCTATGGGGCTGCACTACACATGTAGGCCTATGGGGCTGTACTACACATGGAGGCCTATGGGGCTGCACTACACATGGAGGCCTAGGGGACTGCACTACGCATGGAGGTCAATGGGGCTGCACTACACATGGAGGTCTATGGGACTGCACTACACATGGAGGCCTATGGGGGTGCACTACACATGGAGGCCTATGGGGCAGCACTACACATGGAGGCCTATGGGGCTGCACTACACATGGAGGCCTATGGGGCTGCACTACACATGGAGGTGTATGGGGCTGCATAATGTAATATGAAGGAGACCTTATACATGGACTATAGGGGTGCATTATACATGGAGGACTATGGGGCTGCATAATGCAATATGAAGTTCTATGGGGCTGCATTATAATATATGGAGGACTATGGGGGCGAACTTATACATGTACTATGGGGGTGCATCATAATATATGGAGGACTATATGGTGCAGTATAATATATGAAGTTCTATGGGTTGAATTATAATACATGGAGGACTATGGGAGTTGCATTATAATAATTGGAGGGTTAAAAGGGCTACTTTATACATGGAGGACTATGGGAAATACATTATAATACATTGAGGATTATGGGGGTGCATTCTAATATAAGAAGGGTTATGTTGGACCCTTTATACTATATGGAAGGCTATGTGGGGGCTATTATTGTCTTTGGAGAACTCTATACAAGGGGGGGGGGGGCAAAGACACAAGCATGGGATGATAATTCTTTGTGCTGAGGAAAAAACGGCTCCTTCCCTCAGCACCCAGCTTTCCCATGCTCTGCTGTACATCTTCTCTCAGCACCCAGCTTTCCCATGCTCTTATATGGGAAAACTGAGTGCTGAGGGAAAGATGTATAGGAGAACATGGGAAAGCTGGGTGCCGAGGACATGACGGATATCAGAACATAGGAAAGCAGGGTGCTGATAGAAAAAGGCATTTCAAATCATGGGAAACCTGGGTACTGAAGTAGAGAGCCAAGTGTCAGCGTCATTATCCTGTACCCCGAGTGTTGGTGTCTTGGATGAGTCCCGCCCCAGCGGCGGTCGAGCCGCTCGGATCTGGATGTCACTACTTGTGGCTCGAGGGTCTCGGGATCCGGGGGCTTGGGGTCACACTGAATCCTGATGGGGGGGTTACTTACAGGGGAGTTAGATAGTTCTTGGCGCCACCCGTGGCGTGCGGTAATAGGGAGTACCGCCGCTGCCGTTGGGAGTTCCCAGGGTGATGGAGTGGGGCAGCTAGATGACGTTACCCTGCACGGGTAGGGAAAGGCCCCGGGACCCTGGATGGTGGGATGGATTGTAGGGGGTGCACAGGCTCACTGGTTGCAGGGGTTAATCAGGTACTCACTCAGAAGGAAAGCAGACGCTGACAACGTGGTAAACCAAGTCTCTGGGTGCCGCTGCCCTCTTGGAGAGCTCGTCCGGGTCCCGTCCCCTGCAGGACTGCCTGGTTGTCTGTGGCCTGCCTCCGTGCACAGTGTTTTAGAATTTCCAGATGGCCCGTAAGCTTGGAACTTTCCGGGCCTCGCTCCCTACTATGAGTAGCAGAGGAGCTTGCTCTCAGGAGCTCACGCTTGGGATTTCAGTGGGCTGCTTTGCTTGGAAAGCCCTATCCCCCTCGTTGCGCTAGTGCCCCCGATCTCTGAGCTTCGTGGGAACAGGCCCTGTCCTCCACAGGTTAATTGCCGGGTAGCTTGAAGCTTCTCCCTAACCTAGGCTCCATGTACCCCGACGTGCCTTCGGTCCCATCCCGGCTATTGAACTGTGGCTGCTGGCTATCCTCCAAGACTAGTCAAGCACCCACTCCCAATCTCCCGCGACCGGGTCTCTGACTCCTCCGGGTCCAGACCACCGTCTGCGACCTAATCTGCTTCTCCCCTGGGAGCTCCAACTCCCAGCTTCCTCCGAGCTCCTCACAGCTCGAGGGCTACCACTCAACTGACTTGTCACCTCCCTGCCTGACCCCTAGGTGGGCGGCCCTATTCCAGCTTAGCAGCCCACTGGTGTGCCTGACAGGGTGTGGTGCGAGTTGTGACTAGGATTTGTGAATGCTGGTGGAGGCAGTACCGCAAGATGGGGACCCAGAACCATGGGGGGTTGAGTCCTGCATGGAGCGAGAAAGATTGTGCAGAACCCTGTGACGACCTGAATAGTCCAGGGCGTCACATTGGTGCCATTATCCCGTACCCCGAGTGTCGGTGGAGGGGGGTGCCCCGGTCCAAACTTTGCAATGGGGCCCATCAAACTCTAGTGATGCCACTGGCCTCTGGTCATGTTTCTCCCCTCTCCATATCTTAGGGCTACCATATTTCTCATCTCTCATCAGGGCTCTCATATTTCTCCCTGCTTCTCTCCTCAGAGCTTTCATATAACCCATCGCTATCATCGCTATCTATTTCAGGCCTATCACATTTCTTCCCTCTCCTTTCCT
The DNA here is from genome assembly GCF_048569485.1 of Anomaloglossus baeobatrachus. NCBI lineage: Eukaryota > Metazoa > Chordata > Amphibia > Anura > Aromobatidae > Anomaloglossus > Anomaloglossus baeobatrachus. The sequence continues at coordinate 214,868,635 of NC_134354.1, forward strand.
TAGTGCTGTCATGTTTCTCCCTGCTTCTTTCCTCGGGGCTGTCATGTTATCCACCTCTATCTATTTCAGGGCTGTCATGTGTCTCCCATCTCCTTACTTCAGGGCTGCCATATTTCTCATCTCTTTTCAGTGCTGACATCATGTTTCTTACATGTGTGAGGGCTTTCATGTTTTTCACCTCTTTTCACCTCATGGCTGCTATTTTTCTCTCCTCTCTTCAGAGCTGTCATATTTCTCACCTCTCTCACATCATGGCTGTTATGTTTCTCCCCTCTCCTCACTTCAAGGCGGTCATGTTTTTCCCTCTTTTCTACCTCAAGTCTGTCCTGTTTCTTCCTTCTCCTCCCCTCAGAGTTGTTATATTTCTCACCTCTATTTACCTCAGGGCTGTAATGTTTCTCCTCTCTCTTAACCTCAAAGGCCTTTCATATTTTTCACCTTTTCTCAGGGCTGTCTTGTTCCTCACCTCTCTTCACCTTATGGCTGTCATGTTTCTCCCTCCCCTCACCTCAGAGCTGTCAGGATTCTCACCTCTCTTTACCTTATTTGTATATTGTACTTGTATGCATTTGAAAACAAGGTCAAGTCAGAGGGACTCCATAATAAGCAATGGGTTCCCTTTGGAACAGTCAAGCAATGAAACTATTTTGCCCATGAATTCTGTTTGTCTGTTCCTAAAAAAGGAAACAATCAATATATGCAAGCAGAAATGTGATCAGAGTCTATTAAGTGCGGTAAGAATCTGAATGTATTTTTAGACACATCTAAACTTTTATCTTCAAGGAATATAGAGATTCTCTTTTTTATATACACATACAGTGGCAAATCTTGTAAATACATAGCACACATATTGTAAGTATACAACGGTGCGCACATATTTACACCTATACATTCATAGCCATAATCTCATGCACATACACAGACGTATTCACACAGTCATAGGCATATTCCCATATACACAAGGTTAGGTTTTATTCAGACGTCAGTATTTTGCTTTTAAGCCAAACAATGGTATTGTGTTTTTAGTGTCTTGGATCTGTGTATTGTCAGTGTTTTTCACATATGGATAAATAAATTATAAAGCTTCTCCTATTGAATGCAATGTTATAACCAAGAACATTCAAGTACGTCATTGGTTGCCTCCCCGCGGTTACCATTGGCTCTAGCGGCGAGCCCGTGGTAATCCCCACACATCTCTGCTGCTCTGATTTAGCAGAGATGTGTGGCTAACAGGCCCAGGAGGATCGGAGATCCACCCTCGCCTGTTTACCCCTTAGATCACGCTGTCAAATGACAGCGCAATTTAAATTGCTGCGGTGAGCATTGCGCTGTGTCCCGCCGCCAATGGTGGCCCCTTGACAGGGCTCCAATCTGTTGCCACGGTAGCGCTGGGTCAGCTGATGACCCCTGATGCTACCATGACGAAATTCCTGTGAGTACCGACAGAGCACTCACAGGCACACTGCATTTCTGTTGAACAGAGCGATGCTGCATTGATCAGCAGAAACGCACAGGCAATTGGACTGTGCAGTAATAAAAATCCCCTAGGAGGTACTAGTAAAATACATAAAAAATTTAAAAAAAGGTTTTTAAAAATATGAAAAAATAAAAAAACCTAAAAGTTGAAATCACCCCTCATTTGCCCCATTGAAAATAAAACTGTTAAAAAAATTAAAAAATATACATGTTTAGTGTCGCCATGTTCAGAAATGCCAGATCTATGAAAAGGTAAAATCAATTAACAAGATCAGTACACGGCGTGGCAAGAAAAAAATTCCAACCGCCAAAATTAAGTTTTTTGATCGCCGCAAATTTTTTAAAAAATAACAAGCTATCAAAACTTAGCATCTGCACAAAAATGGTACCATTAAAAGGGGTGGTTCACCCATATTTATTATTTGCTAGATCGATATTATGTTGAGAAACAATGTTTCTGTCAGTGGCGCTATTGCGGACCGCTGTTCCCCATCGCCTGACCCCGGACTCCTTGACCTCGGGGATCCGGTGATGTCACGTCAAGTTCCTGATCACGTGATATCACCGCGGCCGGCAGCAGTCTCCGTGAGTGATTGGCTGTGGGCGGTGTTTCACCGCTCAGCACAGCTCATCAGCTCCCTGCTCCCTCCTCCCTCACAGCAAAGCGCCGAAAGCAGGAGACACGCTGGGCTGTGACGAGCGGTTAAACACTGCCCACAGTCCAGTGACTCAGGAAGACTGGGTCAGCCACAGTGATGCCACTTGATCTGTAACTTGATGTGACATCACCGGATCCCTGAGGTCACGAAGTCCAGGGGTCAAGCGATGGGAAGAGCAGACTGCAATAGCGCCGCTCACAGGCACTATTGCCAAGATAAGGTATTTGAGAGAAACATAGTTTCTCAACATAATATCGATCTACAAAATAATAAATATGGGTGAACCACTTCTTTAAAAACATCATCTTAAGATTCAAAAAAATAAGCCGTCACTGAGCCCCAGATCCCGAAAAATGAGAACGCTACGGGTCTCGGAAAATGGTGACAAAAGCGCTACTCTTTTTTTGAACAAACTTCTGAATATTTTTTAACCCTTTAGATAAAAGTAAAAGTATACGTGTTTGGTATCCACGAACTTGTACCAATGTGAGGCATCATACAGACGCATCAGTTTTACCATATAGTGAACACTGTGAATAAAAGACTCCCAAAACAATCGTGCAATTACACTTTTTTTTTTTGCAATTTCACCGCACTTGGAATTTTTTCCTGTTTTTATAAAAAGTTATGGCTTTCGGAAAAGGGAAGGAAAATACAAAAATGAAAAATGTAAAAATTGCCCGGGGTGAAGGGGTTAAACACACACAGCATATGGATGCCCTCCCAGTGCTGTTTGTGTTTTTCACAGACACATATACTTGTAATGGCACCTTCCATCCCTGCAGTTGGAAAACAAAAGGACTCAGTGTACTGATTGATGACTGATTAGTTTCTAGTATGATGTTTTTCACTGGCGGCTATTAAACAATGTTTTTCTGTAAAACACCAATATGTTTACAGTATATGGCTGAAATCGTTCAGCCAGTGTCTAATACATGCTGCCAGTGGATTGAGCAGCATGTATCAGCTGTCAGGTTCCCTTTAATTCAGAGTAAAATACAGTCTTGTAAAGAGAACAACTGGATCCAATTAAGGCCCCTTTCACACGTCAGTGATTCTGGTACGTTTGTGCTTTTTTTTAAACGTACCAGAATCACTGACATACGCAGACCCATTCTAATGAATGGGTCTGCTCACACGTCAGTGATTTGTCACTGCACGTGTCTCCGTGCTCCTTCTGTGCCGGCTGATTACTGTCGCGCATATTCATTATGCGCGACACAGCCGACCCGGAAGCAGCTCCTGCAGGGGTCACCGCCGGCCGGATGCTGCGTCACGGGAGGATTCAGCACCACGGACAGCGGGAGCGGGTGCAGGTGAGTGAATCTCTGAGTGCAATCACGGGCCATGGAGAACGGAGCCCGGATTGTACTTAGACAACCCACGTGTGCCGTGATTTTCGGCACACGCAGGGACTAGAGTTGAGCGCGGTTCGCGGTTCGAGGTTCTCCAGTTCGAGGCTCGAGTGATTTTTGGTGGTGTTCTAGATCGAACTAGAACTCGAGCTTTTTGCAAAAGCTCGATAGTTCTAGATACGTTCGAGAACGGTTCTAGCAGCAAAAAGCAGGGCTTTTTACAGCTACAGTGTGCAGGAGCCATCGCTGGCAGCCTGCCACAAGCTGGTAACCAAGATAAACATCGGGTATCCAAGCAAAGCGCTTTGGTTAGTAACCCGATGTTTATCCTAGTTACGTGCAGGAAGCCCACACTTCCCCGCTCAGCTCGCTCCGCCCCCTCCTGCCCGCGGCATGTACTCACGTACACACACACACACACACACGCACACTGCACTCTGCACACATGGTCCCGCTCGGCTTACCTGCGGTGATGAAGTCCCGCCATCCCGACCTCAGCGCTGTCACTGTCCTTCATGGCCGCCGCTTGTCACATCACCTTCTCTCGCTTCCGACCCGAGACTGACTAGCGGTGACGTCACGGGCCTCTCACGATGCTTGGCTGTGAAGGCGGCGGTCATTGAACTCAGTGACAGGTGCTGTCAGCAGTGCTGGAGATCAGCGCAGGTAATGTACCTCGCTGACAGCAGCACTTGTCATGCCCTGCAGTGACCTGGGCTGACCCATTGATGTTAGCTCAGGTCACTGCATTGCTCTCCCAGCCAATGGGGAACATTCTGCTCTTCATTGACTGGGACAGTGTGGATCGTCATGGCAACCCCTTGGATTACACCAGACCTGGATTTGTTTTTCTTTCTAATAAATTGGTTAAAGAGGGAATGTTTTGGGGAGTGTTTTTTCAAATAAAAATGTGTTTGTCGTCTATTTTTTTTTATTACTGACTGGGTTGGTGATGTCGGGTATCTGATAGACGCCTGACCTCACCAACCCCAGGGCTTGATGCCAGGTGACATTACACATCTGATATTAACCCCATATATTACCCCGTTTGCCACCGCACCAGGGCGCGGGATGAGCTGGGGCGAAGCACCAGGATTGGCGCATCTAATGGATGCGCCACTTCTGGGGCGGCTGCGGCCTGCTATTTTTAGGCTGGGGAGAGTCCAATAACCATGGACCTCCATAGTCTGAGAATATCAGACCCCATCTGTCTGCTTTACCTTGGCTGGTGATCCAATTTTGGGGGGACCCCTACGTGTTTTTTTTTTAAAATTATTTATTTAATTTAAAATAACAGCGTGGGGTGCCCTCAGTTTTGGATTACCAGCCAAGGTGAGGTTGCCAGCTGTGGTCTGCAGCCTGCAGCCGTCTGCTTTACCCTAGCTGGCTATCAAAAATGGGGGGACCCAACGTCATTTTTTTTTTTTAACTATTTTTTAAATAGAAAAAATTAATGGGCTTCCCTGTATTTTGATTGCCAACTAAGGTAACGGCAGGCAGATGGGTTTGGCAACCCATAGCTGTCTGCTTTATCTGCGCTGAGAATCAAAAATACCGCGGAGCGCTACGTCATTTTTTTTAAAGATTTATTTTTACAGCACTGTGATGTCCAGCAATCACAATACAGGGAAGCCCATTTTGTTTTTAGTTATTTAAATAAATAATTAAACAAAATATATATGGGCTCCCGCTGCATTTTTTGTATTACTAGCTAAGGGTAATCCAAGCAGCTACTGGCTGCTAACCCCCACTGCTTGGTGTTACCTTCACTGGCAATGGAAAATCCAGGGAAGCATTTTTTATTTTTTTTGCCAAAAAACTACAAAAAAAGGACGTGAGCTTCGCCATATTTTTGTATGCTAGCCAGGTATAGCAGGCAGGTGCTGGAAGAATTGGATACAGCGCCAGAAGATGGCGCTTCTATGAAAATGCCATTTTCTGAGGCGGCTGCAGACTGCAATTCGCAGCAGTGGGGCCCAGAAAGCTCAGGCCAACCTGTGCTGCGCATTCCAATCCCCAGCTGCCTAGTTGTACCTGGCTGGACACAAAAATGGGGCGAAGCCTACGTCATTTGTTTTCTAATTATTTCATGAAATTCATGAAATAATAAAAAAAGGGCTTCCCTTTATTTTTGGTTCCCAGCCGGGTACAAATAGGCAACTGGGGGTTTGGGGCAGCCGTACCTGCCTGCTGTACCTGGCTAGCATACAAAAATATGGCGAAGCCCACATAATTTTTTCAGGGGGCAAAAAACTTCTGCATACAGTCCTGGATGGAGTATGCTGAGCCTTGTAGTTCTGCAGCTGCTGTCTGTCTGTATGGAGAAGAGCAGACAGCAGCTGCAGAACTACAAGGCTCAGCATACTCCATCCAGGACTGTATGCAGCAGTTTTTTGCCCACCAAAAAATGACGTGGGCTTCGCCATATTTTTGTATGCTAGCCAGGTACAGCAGGCAGCCACGGGCTGCCTCCAACCCCCAGTTGCCTATTTGTACCCGGCTGGGAACCAAAAATATAGGGAAGCCCGTTTTTTTAATTATTTCACTTATTTCATGAAATAATTAAACAACAAATGACGTGGGCTTCGCCCCATTTTTGTGTCCAGCCAGGTACAACTAGGCAGCTGGGGATTGGAATCCGCAACACAGGTTAGCCCGAGGTTTCTGGGCGCCTCTGCTGCGAATTTCAGTCCGCAGCCGTCCCAGAAAATGGCGCTCTCATAGAAGCGCCATCATCTGGCACTGTATCCAACTCTTCCAACAGCCCTGGAGCCGGGTGGCTTGTTGGGTAATCATGAGTTAATACTGGCTTTGTTTTACTAGCCAGTATTAAGCCAGAGATTCTTAATGTCAGGCACGTTTGACCCGGCCATTAAGAATCTCCAATAAAGGGTTAAAAAAAAGACACCACACAGAGAAAAAAAACTTTAATAGAAATAAATACACAGACACATTAGAGACTCCATCTTTATTACCCCCTGTCAGCCCAATAAATCCCCAATAAACCAGCGCTGATAAGAGGTTTTTAATAGAGGCTTAAATTATAAGCAGCAATTTCAGCGTTCCAAGTGCCTTTAAATGAATTTGAAGAAACTGCACATCAGGATTGTAGTGAGGATTGTAGTGAGGATGAGGTGCCCCAGTCCATTACTTGATGAGCTGGGGCACCTCATCCTCACTACAATCCTCACTAGTGTAGTAGTAGTGACGATTGTAGTGAGGATGAGGTGCCCCAGCCCATCACTTGATGGGCTGGGGCACCTCATCCTCACTACAATCCTCACTACAATCGGGAAGCAGCGTGCAGCCTTCACTCCGTGAGTGATCAGTGCTGCTAGCGGTAACAGCGGTAACGCTGACAGACGCGTTACCATAGCAACGGTGCTCCCGGAGCCGCGGTTAGCGGTGACGTCACCGCTAACTGCGTTGCTATGGCAACGGTGATCTCCGTTAATGACCGGCTGTGTCAGCCGGTCCCTAACGGAACGGGGAGTCGGCCATGTGCTAGAGCATATCGCCGGTACACGGCGATACACAAATGTGCACCGTGTACCGGAGAGATGCACTCGCAGGTCCTACATGACGCGTCATAGTCATGTGACCAGTCTGTAGCCAATGAGATAATAGCCACGTGACTGGTCACATGGCTATTTTGACGTCACGATAGGTCCTGCTTCTCTGCTGGCAGTGCCGGTCACCGGGAGGATTCAGCGATCATCAGATGGAATAGCGGCAGGAGACAGAGTGCAGGAGGGATCGCGGGGACCGGTAAGTGTTATGGCAATGTTTATTTACTGTATGTGTACATTTATAATGCATTTTTATGTGTTTGTGATTGCCTCCCATTATAGCCTATTGGTTCGAGTTCGGTTCGTCGAACGTTCGATGAACCGAACTTGAACGGGAGCTCCGTTCGGCGAGCCGCCCTCGAGCCGAACCGCGACCGGTTCGCTCATCTCTAGCAGGGACATGTGCGTGTTTTACACGCCAGTGAAAAACGTCTGTGTTTTTGACTGACGTGTGAAACGGGCCTAACATTGATGCAGTTATGTAATATGTATGCAGCATGTTACTCAATCACACTTTTATATATTTCTTGCATTAGTATAAATTTTACCAACTCTACCTGGTTAAACATATACTGTGTATAGAAACAGTGAGTACACCCCTTACATACTGTTATACAGCTGTACACTGACTACTTTACATTGTGTCAAATTATCTCATCTTCAGTATTGTTCCATGAAAAGATATAATAAAATATTTACAAGAATTTGAAGGGTGTACTCACTTTTCTGATATACTTGTATACTGTAAGTATAGTAAGACATTAATGTTTCTTCAAGAAAATGTCAAAGTGCCCTTAACTTTTAAACAGAAGAGATGACTTAAGGCCGCTTTACACGCAACGACATCGCTAAAGAGATGTCGTTGGGGGTCACGGAATTCGTGACGCACATCTGGCCTCGTTAGCGACGTTGTTGCGTGTGATACGCAGGAGCGACCGTTAACAAGCGATAATATTCACCATATCGTTGCTCGTTGACATGCTCCTCTATTCCCAAATACCTTTGCTGCTGCAGGTACGATGTTGTTCGTCGTTCCTGAGGCAGCACACATCGCTATGTGTGACACCGCAGGAACAACAAACATCTCCTTACCTGCGTCCACCGTCAATGAGGAAGGAAGGAGGTGGGCGAGATATTCCGCCCGCTCATCTCCGCCCCTCCGCTTCTATTGGTCGCCCACTAGGCGGTTCGCCGGTCACAGCGACGTCGCAGGGAAGGTAAGTCCGTGTGATGGGTGTTAGCGATGTTGTGCGCCACGGGCAGCGATTTGCCCGTGTCGCACAACCGATGGGAGCTGGTACGCACGCTAGCGAGATCGGTAACGATATCGCAGCGTGTAAAGCGGCCTTTAGGGCCATTTCACAATGGATTTTCTCCTACATTCAGTGACCCCGTTATTGCTCACATCCAAACGTCCCGCAAAACGGGATTCGGACATATGCGCTGACAGTCCCATTGACTACATTGTTATTAACAGAGCCACTGTGTGCTCTATTGTCCACCATTTTTGGCCATATATGCCTGTTGGACGTGCACACCAAGACCTGGTCTACTACGTCTAGCTGTCCGCCTCCAATAGATGTATATGGCTGAAAATGTTGGGTGAAAAAGTACTTACTATAATCTTTCTGATTTTAGGAATTCCTAGAACACAACAATAAGTTCTGTCACTTAGAAGATTGCAAAAATGATTGGCAAAACAGCATGTTTCAGCCAAAATTCTAGGCAGGGATTGATCATAAATCAAGCTCTCTTGAAGAAAAAATTGAATTCAGGAACCTTTTTCAAGGGTTCACTCATGCTAATGATTTAGCGTATAGTTGCTGCATGGTAGCTTGGTGGTTAACACTGTTACTTTGCAGAACTGTGGTTCTGGGTCTATAACTCCCAATGGGAAATTTTTTATGTTTACCCTATGTTTGCATCAGTTACCTTTGGGTATTCTGTCTTATTCTGACAGTCCAATAGGGAATGTAGATTATGTGTCCCAATGGGGACAATGAGTGATGGCAATGTCTCTTAGGCCTAAAACACACTTCCACAAAAAAAACGTGCGTGTGACACGGTCCGTTTTTCGGGTCCGTGTTCCGTTTTTTTTGGGCGTTTCTCCGGTACGTATGGCATCCGTGTGATGGCGTATGCGAGCCGTGTGTGCGTGTGGAATGTTCGTATTGACATACAATACGTACGTGTGCAGTCCGTGTGCCGTCCATTTTTTCAGATCCGTATTTTCCCACAAATAACCTTGTTAGCCCATCATAATGTGCTCCTGGTGTGTTAAATTGGTCAATTAACTACCCAATTTGGTTTGTTTGCTTAAAAAAACTTAAAAAACTTGGCTTCTGAGATCATTCTCACATTAGACACACTCCAAAATGTCTCTCTCGAATGAAGCAACCATGTATTTGCTCTGGTTGATATCTCGGAGATTTGGGGTTAGGCGACATATGATTGAAGAAGAGCCACCACTGGAGAGAAGGATATGGATTCACCCCCTTGTGAAGCTCAGGAAAACACATGGGCATTTTAATATTCTCTATGGCGAAATGCGGAAATTTCCACCAAAATTCCAAGCCTACTGCCATCTCACCATGAATTCATTTGACAACATCCTTGGCCTTGTGTACCATCGTTTGAAGCATCAGGACACCTGTATGCGCCTCAGCATCTCCCCTGAGGAACGACTGTTGGTGACTTTACGGTAGGTGTTGTCATGTATACTCATGCTTTATCTGTTATTTTGAAATACATGTTAAATCACAAAGGCATAATTTTGTTGAAATTATGTAATTTAAAATGTAGTTATTTGTTGAAAACTTGTATTGATAACATAACCTCAGTGCAATCTCAAAATAAGATCTGAGAGTTCACATCTACCATTCTATCTCTAAAAAAAAAAAAAAAAGAAACAAGAGGCATAAATCAAACAAGCTTGTTTATTAAACAGAAAAATAAATATTTTTCCAATATGGAAAGTAAAGATCACATATGTTTTCCCAACAAAAGCAATAAAAAAAATAGTCATACACAGTATCTTGCCAGTCATTGGATGATACAAATATTTGGTGTGAAATACAACTTACATGAATAGTCAAAGTAATGTCATGTTTTTATTCTATTTCAGTTACCTAGCAACTGGGCAATCCATCAGCAGTCTACATTTCGAATTTTTATTGGGAAGGTCCACAATTGGCAAGATTATCCTGCATACCTGCACTGTGCTATGGGAGACCCTTAGGCATCATGTCATGCTGCTGCCTTCAACACAGGAATGGATCCACATTTCAGATGAATTTTTGGAGAAAACAGCTTTCCCTAATTGTATTGGCGCCATTGACGGAAAGCACATTAGAGTGAAGAAACCACCGAACTCTGCATCAAGATATTTTAATTATCATAAGTTTTTTTCTGTAGTTATTTTGGCCATGGTAGATACAAACTACTGCTTTTTATTTGCTGATATTGGGGCCTATGGCAGTGCCTCAGATGCACGCATTTTCAGAAGCTCACGTTTAGCAAGACGATTAATGTCTGATAGTTTAAGTTTGCCTGCACCAAGACCATTGCCTGGTACTAATGGCCCTATTGTTCTTTTTGTAATGGTTGCAGATCAGGGGTTTGCATTGTCTAGGCATTTGATGCGTCCATATCTCAGAAGGGGGCTGGACAGATCAAAAGCCCTATTTAATAGCAAATTGGCCAGAGCACGTTGCTATGTTGAATGTGCCTTTGGCATTTTGGCCTCAAGATGGCGCATTTATCAAACCACCATCCAACTCCAACCAACCACCGTCAAGGCTGTCATTAAAGCTACAGTAGTGTTACATAATTACTGTAGATTGCATGAAAACAATGACGAAGACATTGAGGAGTTGCCTGCTTTAAATGCACCATTTGTAGAGAATGGTAGTGTTAGAACCACTGTGTCCACTTCTGGTCTACAAGTGAGGAATCAGTTTAAAGATTATTTTAGTTTAAATCACCATAGTCATGTATAATTTTGACATTGTTATAGTTTTTTATCACTTGGTTACATAAGCACAAACACATATGTAATACAAAAGAGAAAATGACCATGCATAGGTATAATTTGTGTTATTTTTGTTGGTTGGTTGTGTTTGTGGTCCCCATAAGCTATTGTGATATAACTATATTGCTATAAAATCTGGAATTTTTGTTATTCTAAAAACAGTACTACTGAATGTACATGACTAATAAAAATATGGCAAATTGTTTTTGAAAAAAATTAGTCCAGAATTATTATTTTACCTATCTATGTATGTTATCTTTTGCAATACACCCTGTATTTTTTTTGTTTTCTTTTGATCAATTTTGTCAGGGACATTAGCCCATACAAAACACCATACTTTATTATGCCATAATGTCACGCAAATAGAGTTGAGCGCGGTTCGTGGTTCGTGGTTCTCCAGTTCTAGGCTCGAGTGATTTTGGGGCATGTTCTAGATCGAACTAGAACTCGAGCTTTTTGCAAAAGCTCGATAGTTCTAGAAACGTTCGAGAACGGTTCTAGCAGCCAAAAAACAGCTAAATCTTAGCTTGGTTTCTGCTGTAATAGTGTAAGTCACTCTGTGAATCAAACTATTATCACATTTCAGTGTATAGTGTGCGTGAACAGCGCCTTCAGATCACTGCTGTTTCTATAATGGCGATCGCCATTTTTTTTTTTTTTTTTCTTGTCTTCCTTCCCTAAGCGCGCGCGTCTTGTGGGGCTGGCCAGCATGTCAGCCAATCACAGACACACACACACCTAAGTGGACTTTGAGGCAGAGAAGCAACGGCATGTGTGATAGGATCTGCATGTCACATGTCCCTGCATTATAAAACCGGACATTTTCTTCACGATCGCCATTATCTGCCTTCTGCGTCTTTGGTGTCAGACATCACTGTCGCAGTTCCGTCCTTTGTCCTATCGCCGATACTGCTGTATGCGCTGCATACACAGCGTTAGACAGCTTAGGGAGAGCACATTCTAGCAGTCCTTTTAAGGGCTCGTACCGGCAGGGTCAGAGAGCCATAGGTGACAGGTCCTGCAAACAGCAACAGCGTCTGTGTAGCCCAGGTCAGGGATTTCCTCCCTGCATTTCACCATTAGGAGGGAATAGAAAGGCAGGCTTCCATTCCTCTACCCAGAGCACCACAATCCTGCCACTGTACCCTCTTGTCCTCTGCACACTCCAACTCATTCTAAGTAAGCCATTATACTAGCAAACACTCAGTGTACCTAGTGGCATCCTATCTGTGGCTATTGGACTTTGCTATAGTCCCACTAGTGCAAAGACATTTGCAGAGCACATCTGCCTGCATTGCACACTCCAAGTTTTTTAAACTAAGCAATTTTACTAGCAAACACTCAGTGTACCTAGTGGCATCCTATACGTGGCTATTGGACTTTGCTATAGTCCCACTAGTGCAAAGACATTAGCAGAGCACATCTGCCTGCATTGCACACTCCAAGTTTTTTAAACTCAGCCATTATACTAGCAAACACTCAGTGTACCTAGTGGCATCCTATACGTGGCTATTGGACTTTGCTATAGTCCCACTAGGGCCAAGACATTTGCAGAGCGCATCTGCCTGCGTTGCACACTCCAACAAATTATAACGAAGCCATTATACTAGCAAACACTCAGTGTACCTAGTGGCATCCTATACGTGGCTATTGGACTTTGCTATAGTCCCACTAGTGCCAAGACATTTGCAGCACGTCTGCCTGCGTTGCACACTCCAACGAATTATAACTAAGCCATTATACTAGCACACACTCAGTGTACCTAGTGGCATCCTATACGTGGCTATTGGACTTTGCTATAGTCCCACTAGTGCAAAGACATTAGCAGAGCACATCTGCCTGCATTGCACACTCCAAGTTTTTTAAACTCAGCCATTATACTAGCAAACACACAGTGTACCTAGTGGCATCCTATACGTGGCTATTGGACTTTGCTATAGTCCCACTAGGGCCAAGACATTTGCAGAGCGCATCTGCCTGCGTTGCACACTCCAACTAATTATAACGAAGCCATTATACTAGCAAACACTCAGTGTACCTAGTGGCATCCTATACGTGGCTATTGGACTTTGCTATAGTCCCACTAGTGCCAAGACATTTGCAGCACGTCTGCCTGCGTTGCACACTCCAACGAATTATAACTAAGCCATTATACTAGCACACACTCAGTGTACCTAGTGGCATCCTATACGTGGCTATTGGACTTTGCTATAGTCCCACTAGTGCAAAGACATTAGCAGAGCACATCTGCCTGCATTGCACACTGCAAGTTTTTTAAACTCAGCCATTATACTAGCAAACACACAGTGTACCTAGTGGCATCCTATACGTGGCTATTGGACTTTGCTATAGTCCCACTAGGGCCAAGACATTTGCAGAGCGCATCTGCCTGCGTTGCACACTCCAACTAATTATAACGAAGCCATTATACTAGCAAACACTCAGTGTACCTAGTGGCATCCTATACGTGGCTATTGGACTTTGCTATAGTCCCACTTGTGCCAAGACATTTGCAGAGCGCATCTGCCTGCGTTGCACACTCCAACAAATTATAACGAAGCCATTATACTAGCAAACACTCAGTGTACCTAGTGGCATCCTATACGTGGCTATTGGACTTTGCTATAGTCCCACTAGTGCCAAGACATTTGCAGAGCGCATCTGCCTGCGTTGCACACTCCAACTAATTATAACGAAGCCATTATACTAGCACACACTCAGTGTACCTAGTGGCATCCTATACGTGGCTATTGGACTTTGCTATAGTCCCACTAGTGCAAAGACATTTGCAGAGCACATCTGCCTGCATTGCACACTCCAAGTTTTTTAAACTCAGCCATTATACTAGCAAACACTCAGTGTACCTATTGGCATCCTATACGTGGCTATTGGACTTTGCTATAGTCCCACTAGTGCCAAGACATTTGCAGAGCGCATCTGCCTGCGTTGCACACTCCAACAAATTATAACGAAGCCATTATACTAGCAAACACTCAGTGTACCTAGTGGCATCCTATACGTGGCTATTGGACTTTGCTATAGTCCCACTAGTGCCAAGACATTTGCAGAGCGCATCTGCCTGCGTTGCACACTCCAACTCATTATAACTAAGCCATTATACTAGCAAACACTCAGTGTACCTAGTGGCATCCTATACGTGGCTATTGGACTTTGCTATAGTCCCACTAGTGCCAAGACATTTGCAGAGCACATCTGCCTGCATTGCACACTCCAAGTTTTTTAAACTCAGCCATTATACTAGCAAACAGTCAGTGTACCTAGTGGCATCCTAAACGTGGCTATTGTACTTTTGTCAATTCACAGTATTGGAACGTTATTTGCAGCACGTCTGCCTGCATTGCACACTCTAACTTTTTTAAACTCAGCCATTATACTAGCAAACAGTCAGTGTACCTAGTGGCATCCTAAACGTGGCTATTGTACTTTTGTCAATTCACAGTATTGGAACGTTATTTGCAGCACGTCTGCCTGCATTGCACACTCTAACTTTTTTAAACTCAGCCATTATACTAGCAAACACTCACTGTACCTAGTGGCATCCTAAACGTGGCTATTGTACTTTTGTCAATTCACAGTATTGGAACGTTATTTGCAGCACGTCTGCCTGCATTGCACACTCTAACTTTTTTAAACTCAGCCATTATACTAGCAAACACTCACTGTACCTAGTTGTATCCTAAACGTGGCTATTGTACTTTTGTCAATTCACAGTATTGGAACGTTATTTGCAGCACGTCTGCCTGCATTGCACACTCTAACTTTTTTAAACTCAGCCATTATACTAGCAAACACTCACTGTACCTAGTTGTATCCTAAACGTGGCTATTGTACTTTTGTCAATTCACAGTATTGGAACGTTATTTGCAGCACGTCTGCCTGCATTGCACACTCTAACTTTTTTAAACTCAGCCATTATACTACCAAACAGTCAGTGTACCTAGTGGCATCCTAAACGTGGCTATTGTACTTTTGTCAATTCACAGTATTGGAACGTTATTTGCAGCACGTCTGCCTGCATTGCACACTCTAACTTTTTTAAACTCAGCCATTATACTACCAAACAGTCAGTGTACCTAGTGGCATCCTAAACGTGGCTATTGTACTTTTGTCAATTCACAGTATTGGAACGTTATTTGCAGCACGTCTGCCTGCATTGCACACTCTAACTTTTTTAAACTCAGCCATTATACTAGCAAACAGTCAGTGTACCTAGTGGCATCCTATACGTGGCTATTGTACTTTTGTCAATTCACAGTATTGGAACGTTATTTGCAGCACGTCTGCCTGCATTGCACACTCTAACTTTTTTAAACTCAGCCATTATACTAGCAAACAGTCAGTGTACCTAGTGGCATCCTAAACGTGGCTATTGTACTTTTGTCAATTCACAGTATTGGAACGTTATTTGCAGCACGTCTGCCTGCATTGCACACTCTAACTTTTTTAAACTCAGCCATTATACTAGCAAACAGTCAGTGTACCTAGTGGCATCCTAAACGTGGCTATTGTACTTTTGTCAATTCACAGTATTGGAACGTTATTTGCAGCACGTCTGCCTGCATTGCACACTCTAACTTTTTTAAACTCAGCCATTATACTACCAAACAGTCAGTGTACCTAGTGGCATCCTATACGTGGCTATTGGACTTTGCTATAGTCCCACTAGTGCCAAGACATTTGCAGAGCGCATCTGCCTGCGTTGCACACTCCAACTAATTATAACGAAGCCATTATACTAGCAAACACTCACTGTACCTAGTTGTATCCTAAACGTGGCTATTGTACTTTTGTCAATTCACAGTATTGGAACGTTATTTGCAGCACGTCTGCCTGCATTGCACACTCTATCTTTTTTAAACTCATCCATTATACTAGCAAACACACAGTGTACCTAGTGGCATCCTATACGTGGCTATTGGACTTTGCTATAGTCCCACTAGTGCCAAGACATTTGCAGAGCGCATCTGCCTGCGTTGCACACTCCAACAAATTATAACGAAGCCATTATACTAGCACACACTCAGTGTACCTAGTGGCATCCTATACGTGGCTATTGGACTTTGCTATAGTCCCACTAGTGCCAAGACATTTGCAGAGCACATCTGCCTGCATTGCACACTCCAAGTTTTTTAAACTCAGCCATTATACTAGCAAACAGTCAGTGTACCTAGTGGCATCCTAAACGTGGCTATTGTACTTTTGTCAATTCACAGTATTGGAACGTTATTTGCAGCACGTCTGCCTGCATTGCACACTCTAACTTTTTTAAACTCAGCCATTATACTAGCAAACAGTCAGTGTACCTAGTGGCATCCTAAACGTGGCTATTGTACTTTTGTCAATTCACAGTATTGGAACGTTATTTGCAGCACGTCTGCCTGCATTGCACACTCTAACTTTTTTAAACTCAGCCATTATACTAGCAAACAGTCAGTGTACCTAGTGGCATCCTATACGTGGCTATTGGACTTTGCTATAGTCCCACTAGTGCCAAGTCATTTGCAGAGCGCATCTGCCTGCGTTGCACACTCCAACTAATTATAACGAAGCCATTATACTAGCACACACTCAGTGTACCTAGTGGCATCCTATACGTGGCTATTGGACTTTGCTATAGTCCCACTAGTGCAAAGACATTTGCATAGCACGTCTGCCTGCATTGCACACTACAACTTTTTTTAAACTAAGCAATTTTACTAGCAAACACTCACTGTACCTAGTTGTATCCTAAACGTGGCTATTGTACTTTTGTCAATTCACACTACTGCAAATCTATGTGCAGCACCTCTGCATGACAACCTCGTGCTCTGTTTTTAATAAGCTATAATGATAGCACAAAATACTGCCATTTTGTGGCATCATAGAACTGGCTGTTGTATTCCATTAGTGCCCCACTGGTGACAAGCTATTTCTAGCACCTCTACATCACACCCTCATGCACATTTTGCTACGCTAATGTTATAGCAAACTCATGGAATTCATTGCTGCATTTCATAATTCGGAGGGATAGAAAGTCAGGCTTCCTTTAGCTTTTCCTTCTGTTCATAGACAGCATCTCCAAGACAAATTTCCCCTCCACGTCTAAGTGTGGAGAGGCAGCTAGTGCGCATGCGTGTGCCGATGTACCCCAGCTGCAGCATAATTACAGTGTTTCGCCTAGTGAGTATGCTCAGCCTGACTGTGCCATTCCTGACGCTAAGTTTTCATTTCGGGATACAGCGCATGCTCCCACACTAAGTGTGAAAAGCCTCTTTGCACAGGTGCTTGCATTCCGTGCCGGGTCTAAGTCCTGTTTTGGGCATAGACACCATGCTAAAGCTGATAGTCTTTTTTCAGAGACTGTATTTCATGCTACTGAGCATGCTCAGGCACTTCCTGCATCAGAGACTAGGTCCGGTAATGAACTCTTTGGCCCTGGCCCTGATGTGGGGGTCCCATATAGACCACAGGGCATCAGGTGTCCTCCCAAATGGCTTGCAGAGGCCCACACCTATGACTTGTCACCGCATTATTGATGCTCAGACGATGACTGGTGAGGTGTTTGGGTCATGGCAGCCATGAGGTCATCATTGAAGTTGCGTTTCCAAATAGGACGCTATTTATGCCACTCATGACGTGTCACTCTACTTTTGTCTCCAGGAGGTGCATTGTGGTTCACCCTGGTTTGGGGCGGACCCAGGTTATAAAAGGGGCTGGAGCCAACAAGGAGGTGCGCAGTCTTCTATTATGCTACGAAAGAGCACACCTCCATGTGTTGAACCCATTGCGGCTTTAGGCCAGAGGTAGGCAGGGATCGGGTGGTGGATGCAGGCCACCACCACAGTTGGTAACGCAGAACGGTTAAGACCAGCTCCTGTCCTAACAGTCCTGCTTGTGCAGCCCAGTGGCATTAACAGGCCTGCTGCTGCTGATGCGCCTGCTGTCCACAGGTGTGGCCCCTACGCACACGGTCAGCGTACTCAATGGCCCCTGTGTTGTTAACAGGGAGTTCCTGGGCTGGGTGGGCATGTGGACCCTGTGACGCTAACAGGGCTCACAGTCTCCAGATCCGAATGGCGTCTAACTCGGTTCAGGCTACTATTAGTTTCATAGCCACACAGCTCTGTATCCTCCACCAAACCTTCAAGTTGCCAACCTCTCCTTTTCCAACTGGGAGCACGGTGGACACTGACTGCTGATGGGGATATATACCTTTCTCTTTCTTTTCTTATTAATTTTCGTTATATAGCGGTCACAGATTATATACCACTTTATCCAAATCTGCCAGTCCCACTGTAACAGATGTTGTTTCTTCAGCAAATGTTACAGTTGCTTAACCACCAAATCCACGGACCAAAACTTTTTTCCCCTTTCCAACACACCTGTTCCCCTTTCCAACAGCATCTGTCCTTTTTCAACTCATTTTGGGATATGACCAAAAGTGCAACTGTGCAGGGACACCGTACTCAACGCCATCTCAGCACAGCAGCCATCCCTCGGTCCCTCCGATGTGGACAAGTAAAAGACCATTTCCTCCTATCCATGACAAAGCGTTGAGATTCACTCTGTGCAGCACTGGTGTTTAGTGGACAAGTAGATCTAAGATTGCGTACCACATTCTGCAGATACTCCTGTATACGTGCGTCTATTTCTATGGCAGGAATTAGTTCGCCAAATTTTGTCTTGTACCGGGGATCTAACAGTGTGGCAACCCAGTATTCAGGATTAGTTCAAATTCATACAATCCGAGGGTCATGTAGGTAGTGCAGCAAGAAGGCGCTCATGTGTCTTGTGCATCCAGGAGGACCAAGTCCTTGGTGTGTTGGTGGCAGAGAGGTGAGAATCGTGCATCCTTCCTCTGCCCTCTACCCACAACCTCGCACAACCGAAATGTGAGCAAGCTCTCACTCATCTGCTGAGTCTTCCATGCCCATCGCCAGTTCGTCCTCCATTTCTTCATGGGCTCCTGCACTTTCATCAACACTTTTTGCTGATACTATGCGCCCTTGTTAATCCCTCTCCCTCACCATGAATGCCGCATAGGTGCCGCTGACCATCTGGACCTCGTAGATCTTGTTATCTCTTCCGCATATGACTCCTCCTGTACTTCCTCCCCTTCCTCTTGTCCCAACACCTGACTCAGAATAATAATTACAGTGTGCTCCATCATGTAGATGACCAGAATTGTCACGCTGAGAATGACATTGCCAGTGCTAAACATCTTCGTCGACATTTCAAAACTGTGTAGCAGGGTGCATAGGTCCTTGATCTGACACCACTCCAGCAGCGTGATCTGCACCACCTCTGGATCAAGTTATCCCAGGCTATATGTCTTACCGTATTTCAGCAGGGCTCTGCAGTGCTGCCACACACGCTGCAACATGTGCAGATTCCAATTCCTGCGTGTCGAAACATCGCATTTACGGCGTTTAACTGCCAGACCCTAAGACTTCCGGAGTGATGAAAGTTGTTGAGCTGCTGTGTGCGCACGATGGAAGTGAGCACATAGCGAGCGTGCCCACTGCACAAGGCCATGTAGGCCGTGATGGTGTTTTAAAAATTGCTGGCGAATTCGGTTCAACACGTGAGCCCTAAAAGGCACGTGTGTCACATTGCCCTGAGGATGGCCCGCAGCCAGGTTTGCATCATTGCCGCACACGGCTGTTAAGTCACCAACGTAGTCCGCTCCGTCAATTTGTACTCCGGTTGCCAGGTGACAACGTGTTCCTTTCATGAATAGTGCTGATGATGTGAGAGTAGTCGATGCCAGCGGCGCAGGTGGACGCAGGTTATGCTCACCCACTGGGCTGCATTACCTTGACAGATGCAGAATCTCTGGCTGAATGTAGCTGGTGGGTATCTCACAGATGAAATACCATCATTCAGCTACAACCAATGGGAAGACACCACACCCTTTTTTATGCCCATCCTGTCTGCAGACCACTGCCAGACATAGCTATGAACCTCTGGTTAATTTTACCCCCAGTTCAGTTTTATGATTTTGTGTGCTTGTTACCTGACTACTTTTCCTGCTTGCTGTTTATGTACCTTGTTGGCCGATACGCATTTCAACTCTGCTTGTTTTCTGATTCTTTCCTGGCCGTCCCATTCTGTTCCTGTTCCTCAATTAATGTTTTGACCCTGCCTGACTACTATTCTCTGTAATAGCGGTGTGACTCACATTTCCCATACATTTCAAAGTAAAGCTTTGACCGCCTGATGGCATTGAGCTCTGCTGCCAGCATAGTAAGGAGGTGTGTGGTAGTCCTTGTGCGCAGTTGCAAGGAATGGTGGCCTGACCACACAGGGTTTGCGCCAAGGTAGAGGACCCACACGAGGTTGAAGAGGCAGAAGCAGTGTATTAACTTCTACATACAGAACAAGGATTGAAACAACTCGTGGGGACGGCAAGACTTGTACAGCAGACCCTTCTCCATCTCTCACCATAGTTTGCCAGTGCCCAGTCAGTGACATGTAATGACCCTGTCTATGCTTACTGGTCCAAGTATCTGTGTTGAAATGCACCCTGTCGCACACAGATTTTCTCAAGGAAGTGGTGATGTTGTGTGCGACATGCTGGTGTAGCGCGGGCATGCTTTTCTTGGAGAAGCAGTGGTGATTGGGCATGTGGTACTGGGGCACAGCGACAGACATAAGGTCTGTAAAATCCTGTGTGTCCACTACGCGTAAAGGCAGCATTTCGGTAGCCAACAGCTTACAGAGGGATAGAGTCAACCACTTAGCTTTGTCATGGGTCGCAGTAAGTGGCCTTTTATTTGACCACATCTGAGGGAAAGAGATCTGGCTGCTGTCTGTAGACGGTGTTGAGTAGGGTGTCCCTGGAAAAATGCAGGTTTGTGAGAAAAGTGCAGGCGGAGACATGATGTTGCCTTCATCTTGCCTTCAGATCTGTTCATCTTGTATCATTTTTAAAAAACACATCAAGCAAGGGTTACTCCAAGCGGAGTCTACCTTTTTTCCCAACATTGGGCACACAGACACCCCATCAGTGGCAGCACTTGTGCCCTAGTTGCAAACAGGATGTTTTGATTTGCATCAAGCACATTCCAAATCCACAAGCATTTACTCTCCCCAGGATGACACAGGGGTAGTAAATTCCTTCTGGATCCATGACTTGTTCATTTTGATGAACGTCAGTGTGTCCACATTGTCACTGGACAGACGCGTGCGCTTATCTGTCAGCACACACCCAGCAGCACTGAAGAAGACACGTTCAGAGACAACGCTGGCAGCTGCACACGACAAAATCTCCAAGGCGTAACTGGAGAGCTCTGTCAATTTTTCTAGATTTGAAGCCCAAAAGGAGCAAGGCTCCATTTGCAAAGTCATTGCATCGATGTTCATTTGGAGATACTCCTGTATCATCCTCTCCATCCGTTGACTATGTGTCAGACTTGTTGTCTCTGGTGGCCTTGCAAAGGAGGGTCTAAAAAAATTATGAAAATATTCCATAAAATTGCTGTTACCAGCACCAGATACGGTCCTACTGGTACGGGTAGACTGTTGAAGATGACGATGCCGTCCCATGTTTGTCAAGTTACAACTGGGAGAATCACTCCCTTCACCTGCACGGTTGTTTGGTGTAAAAGCCGAGCTAAGATCGAGTAACAGCTTATGCTGATACTCCAGCATACGTGCGTCCCTTTCTATGGGTGGAATTATGTCACAAAATTTGGACTTGTCCCGGGGATCTAATAGTGTGGCAAGCCAGTAGTCATCATCACTTCTAATTTTGACAATCCGAGGGTCATGTTGGAGGTAGTGCAACAAGAAGGCACTCATGTGTCTTGCGCAGCCATGTGGACCAAGTCCACGCTGTGTTTGTGGCATAGAGGTGCTAACCGTTCTTTCTTCCTCTGACATCTCCCCCCAACCTCTTTCAACTGAATTTTGACCAAGGTCTCCCTCATCCGCTGAGTCTTCCATGTCCATGGACAGTTCGTCCTCCATATCTTCATGTCCTCCTGCACCTTCCTCAACATCTCGCCTGCTACCATGCGCCCTTGTTGATCCCTGTCCCCCATGGTCCCATGCCTGCCGCGTTGGTGATGATGAACGTCTGGACCTTGGTGATGTTGTTGTGTCTTGCGCATATGAATCCTCCTGTAGTTCCTCCCCTTCCTGTTGTCCCACCCCCTGACTCCGAATAGTGTTTAGCGTGTGCTCCAGCATGTAAATGACTGTAATCGTCATGCTGATAATGGCATTGTCAGCGCTAAACATATTCGTCGCCATGTCGAAACTGTGCAGAACGGTGCATAGGTCCTTGATCTGAGATCACTCCATCAGGGTGATCTGCCCCACTTCTGCATCTCGTTGGCCCAGGCTATACATCATGACGTATTGCACCAGGGCTCGCCGGTGCTGCCACAGTCGCTGTAACATGTGGAGAGTTGAATTCCAGCGTGTCGCCACATCGCATTTCAGGCGATGAACCGGCAGGCCGAAAGACTTCTGGAGCGATGCAAGTCGCTCAGCTGCGGCGGTTGAACGGCGGAAGTGAGCACTGCAGACAGTTTACGTGCCCTGGTCAGAAGGCCATCTAGGCCGGGATAGTGTGTTAAAAATTGCTGGACAACAAGGTTCAACACGTGAGCCATACAAGGCACGTGTGTCACCTTGCCCAGGCGAAGGGCCGCACCCAGGTTTGCAGCATTGTCGCACACGGCCTTACCAGGCTGCAGGTTGAGTGGAGACAACCATTTATTAAACTCGGACCGCAGAGCTGACCACAACTCCTCAGCTGTGTGACTCTTATTCCCAAGACATGTCAAGCTAAAGACCGCCTGATGCCGTTGCGCTCTGCTGCCAGCATAGTAATGAGGGGTGCGTGATTCCTTCTGCGCAGTGAGAACGCTGGTGGCCTGACCAGGCAGGCTTGGGGCGGAGGTGGAGGACCCAGATGAGGTGGAGGATGCAGAAGCAGTGGCGGAACTTGGACAGACAGAGGATTGACACACAAGTCGTGGGGACGGCAAGACTTGTGCAGCAGACCCTTCACCATCTATCAACATAGTTACCCAGTGCCCAGTCAGCGACATGTAACGTCCCTGTCCATGCTTACTGGTCCAAGTATCGGTGGTGAAATGCACCCGTTCACACACAGAGTTTCTCAAGGAAGCGGTGATGTTGTGTGCGACATGCTGGTGTAGCGCGGGCACACCTTTCTTAGAGAAGTAGTGGCGACTAGGCATCTGGTACTGGGGCACAGCGACAGACATAAGGTCTCTAAAATCCTGTGTGTCCACTAGGCGGAAAGGCAGCATTTCGGTAGCCAACAGCTTACAGAGGGATAGAGTCAACCTCTTAGCTTTGTCATGGGTCGGAGGAAGTGGCCTTTTATTTGACCACATCTGAGGGACAGAGATCTGGCTGCTGTGTGTAGACGGTGTTGAGTAGGGTGTCCCTGGAAAAATGCAGGTTTGTGAGGAAAGTGCAGGCGGAGACATGATGTTGCCTTCATCCAACGTAGGTGCTATCGATGTCTGAGAGAGCTGTACACACTCACTTGTTTCCCCTTCCAAACCAACTGACGACCTACCAAGCAAACTGCCTGTTGCGGTTACAGTGGTGGAAGTTTTGCGTGGAAAAACAGGTGTGACAGCTGTCCCCACAGTCCTAGAAGATGAAGAGCGCGCGGATGCACTGGAAGGGGCGGGCGGTGGATGGTTCGCTCCGCTAGGCCGCATTGCAGCACAGTGAGCTTCCCACCGGGACCTATGATATTTATTCATGTGACGATTCATGGAAGAAGTTGTCAAACTGCTGAGGTTTTGACCTCTACTAAGAGAATCATGACAAATTTTACATATCACATGATTTGGGCGATCTTTTTCTATGTCAAAAAATGACCAGGCTAGGCAAGGCTTAGAGGCCATGCGACCTGTTGATGCACCCCGAATAATGCTCATAGGCAGAGTGGTGGCTGAGGATGCAGTTGTAGACGTGCTACCAGTGCTCCGACTCTGTCCAGGAAGGCGCAAGGTAATTTCGTCGTCGGTTGCATCCTCCTCCACCGCCTCTGTTGACCTCCTCGAGTGCCTGACTGGGGGTTGACAGTAGGTGGGATCTAGAACTTCATCATCAATTGTTGTGTTTGCACTCCCCTCCCCCTCAGACCGAGCCTCTTCTTGCCCTGACCGAATATTTAAGTTGTCATCCCAATCGAGTATCTGCGTCTCATCTTCATCAGTATGTTCCTCATTGCCTATAACCACAGTTGTTGGAAAGGCAGCATTTTGGTAGCCAACAGTTTGCATTTTATGAAAGTCAACCTCCAAGCCATGTCATGCCCTTCTAAAAGCATGTATAACACAGCGAGGGGACTCCAACCACAGTCTCCCTCGTTTCCACTCACTGGGCCACACACACCCCACTTGACTGGCATCGGTTGAGCTCCCTTTTGAAAAAGAAAAAGATGCTTTGCATGAAGCACTCTCAAAAATACGCGTGCCTTTCCCGTCCCCTGGCTGACCCAGGGGAAGAAAAGTCCTCTGAGAGCCATGACTTGTTCATCTTGGTTCTTTTAGAGACACAGCGAGGGGACTCCAACCACAGTCTCCCTGGTTGCCACTCACTGGGCCACACACACCCCACTTGACTGGCATCGGTTGAGCTCCCTTTTGAAAAAGAAAAAGATGCTTTGCATGAAGCACTCTCAAAAATACGCGTGCCTTTCCCGTCCCCTGGCTGACCCAGGGGAAGAAAAGTCCTCTGAGAGCCATGACTTGTTCATCTTGGTTCTTTTAGAGACACAGCGAGGGGACTCCAACCACAGTCTCCCTCGTTTCCACTAACTGGGCCACACACACCCCACTTGACTGGCATCGGTTGAGCCCCCTTTTGAAAAAGAAAAAGATGCTTTGCATGAAGCACTCTCAAAAATACGCGTGCCTTTCCCGTCCCCTGGCTGACCCAGGGGAAGAAAAGTCCTCTGAGAGCCATGATTTGTTCATTTTGGGTCTTTTAGAAACACAGCGAGGGGACTCCAACCACAGTCTCCTTCGTTGCCACTCACTGGGCCACACACACCCCACTTGACTGGCATCGGTTGAGCTCCCTTTTGAAAAAGAAAAAGATGCTTTGCATGAAGCACTCTCAAAAATACGCGTGCCTTTCCCGTCCCCTGGCTGACCCAGGGGAAGAAAAGTCCTCTGAGAGCCATGACTTGTTCATCTTGGTTCTTTTAGAGACACAGCGAGGGGACTCCAACCACAGTCTCCCTGGTTGCCACTCACTGGGCCACACACACCCCACTTGACTGGCATCGGTTGAGCTCCCTTTTGAAAAAGAAAAAGATGCTTTGCATGAAGCACTCTCAAAAATACGCGTGCCTTTCCCGTCCCCTGGCTGACCCAGGGGAAGAAAAGTCCTCTGAGAGCCATGACTTGTTCATCTTGGTTCTTTTAGAGACACAGCGAGGGGACTCCAACCACAGTCTCCCTCGTTTCCACTAACTGGGCCACACACACCCCACTTGACTGGCATCGGTTGAGCCCCCTTTTGAAAAAGAAAAAGATGCTTTGCATGAAGCACTCTCAAAAATACGCGTGCCTTTCCCGTCCCCTGGCTGACCCAGGGGAAGAAAAGTCCTCTGAGAGCCATGATTTGTTCATTTTGGGTCTTTTAGAAACACAGCGAGGGGACTCCAACCACAGTCTCCTTCGTTGCCACTCACTGGGCCACACACACCCCACTTGACTGGCATCGGTTGAGCTCCCTTTTGAAAAAGAAAAAGATGCTTTGCATGAAGCACTCTCAAAAATACGCGTGCCTTTCCCGTCCCCTGGCTGACCCAGGGGAAGAAAAGTCCTCTGAGAGCCATGACTTGTTCATCTTGGTTCTTTTAGAGACACAGCGAGGGGACTCCAACCACAGTCTCCCTGGTTGCCACTCACTGGGCCACACACACCCCACTTGACTGGCATCGGTTGAGCTCCCTTTTGAAAAAGAAAAAGATGCTTTCCATGAAGCACTCTCAAAAATACGCGTGCCTTTCCCGTCCCCTGGCTGACCCAGGGGAAGAAAAGTCCTCTGAGAGCCATGACTTGTTCATCTTGGTTCTTTTAGAGACACAACGAGGGGACTCCAACCACAGTCTCCCTCGTTGCCACTCACTGGGCCACACACACCTCACTTGACTGGCATCGGTTGAGCTCCCTTTTTAAAAAGAAAAAGATGCTTTGCATGAAGCACTCTCAAAAATACGCGTGCTTTTCCCGTCCCCTGGCTGACCCAGGGGAAGAAAAGTCCTCTGAGAGCCATGACTTGTTCATCTTGGTTCTTTTAGAGACACAGCGAGGGGACTCCAACCACAGTCTCCCTCGTTTCCACTCACTGGGCCACACACACCCCACTTGACTGGCATCGGTTGAGCTCCCTTTTGAAAAAGAAAAAGATGCTTTGCATGAAGCACTCTCAAAAATACGCGTGCCTTTCCCGTCCCCTGGCTGACCCAGGGGAAGAAAAGTCCTCTGAGAGCCATGACTTGTTCATCTTGGTTCTTTTAGAGACACAGCGAGGGGACTCCAACCACAGTCTCCCTCGTTTCCACTCACTGGGCCACACACACCCCACTTGACTGGCATCGGTTGAGCTCCCTTTTGAAAAAGAAAAAGATGCTTTGCATGAAGCACTCTCAAAAATACGCGTGCCTTTCCCGTCCCCTGGCTGACCCAGGGGAAGAAAAGTCCTCTGAGAGCCATGATTTGTTCATTTTGGGTCTTTTAGAAACACAGCGAGGGGACTCCAACCACAGTCTCCTTCGTTGCCACTAACTGGGCCACACACACCCCACTTGACTGGCATCGGTTGAGCCCCCTTTTGAAAAAGAAAAAGATGCTTTGCATGAAGCACTCTCAAAAATACGCGTGCCTTTCCCGTCCCCTGGCTGACCCAGGGGAAGAAAAGTCCTCTGAGAGCCATGACTTGTTCATCTTGGTTCTTTTAGAGACACAGCGAGGGGACTCCAACCACAGTCTCCCTCGTTTCCACTCACTGGGCCACACACACCCCACTTGACTGGCATCGGTTGAGCTCCCTTTTGAAAAAGAAAAAGATGCTTTGCATGAAGCACTCTCAAAAATACGCGTGCCTTTCCCGTCCCCTGGCTGACCCAGGGGAAGAAAAGTCCTCTGAGAGCCATGACTTGTTCATCTTGGTTCTTTTAGAGACACAGCGAGGGGACTCCAACCACAGTCTCCCTCGTTTCCACTCACTGGGCCACACACACCCCACTTGACTGGCATCGGTTGAGCTCCCTTTTGAAAAAGAAAAAGATGCTTTGCATGAAGCACTCTCAAAAATACGCGTGCCTTTCCCGTCCCCTGGCTGACCCAGGGGAAGAAAAGTCCTCTGAGAGCCATGACTTGTTCATCTTGGTTCTTTTAGAGACACAGCGAGGGGACTCCAACCACAGTCTCCCTCGTTGCCACTCACTGGGCCACACACACCCCACTTGACTGGCATCGGTTGAGCTCCCTTTTGAAAAAGAAAAAGATGCTTTGCATGAAGCACTCTCAAAAATACGCGTGCCTTTCCCGTCCCCTGGCTGACCCAGGGGAAGAAAAGTCCTCTGAGAGCCATGACTTGTTCATCTTGGTTCTTTTAGAGACACAGCGAGGGGACTCCAACCACAGTCTCCCTCGTTTCCACTCACTGGGCCACACACACCCCACTTGACTGGCATCGGTTGAGCTCCCTTTTGAAAAAGAAAAAGATGCTTTGCATGAAGCACTCTCAAAAATACGCGTGCCTTTCCCGTCCCCTGGCTGACCCAGGGGAAGAAAAGTCCTCTGAGAGCCATGACTTGTTCATCTTGGTTCTTTTAGAGACACAGCGAGGGGACTCCAACCACAGTCTCCCTCGTTTCCACTCACTGGGCCACACACACCCCACTTGACTGGCATCGGTTGAGCTCCCTTTTGAAAAAGAAAAAGATGCTTTGCATGAAGCACTCTCAAAAATACGCGTGCCTTTCCCGTCCCCTGGCTGACCCAGGGGAAGAAAAGTCCTCTGAGAGCCATGACTTGTTCATCTTGGTTCTTTTAGAGACACAGCGAGGGGACTCCAACCACAGTCTCCCTGGTTGCCACTCACTGGGCCACACACACCCCACTTGACTGGCATCGGTTGAGCTCCCTTTTGAAAAAGAAAAAGATGCTTTGCATGAAGCACTCTCAAAAATACGCGTGCCTTTCCCGTCCCCTGGCTGACCCAGGGGAAGAAAAGTCCTCTGAGAGCCATGTCCACATTGTCAGTGGACAGACACGTGTGCTTATCTGCCAGCAGACCCACAGCAGCACTGAAGACAGGTTCCGAGAGAACGCTGGCTGCAGGACACGACAAGATCCCCAAGACGTACGTGGCGAGCTCAGGCAATTTATCAAGATTGGAAGCCAAGAATGAGCAGGGCTCAAGTTGCACATTAATGGAATCGATGTTTCCTTGCATATACTCATATATCTGTGTGTCCTCCTCTTTTTCCTTGTCCAGCTCTTTTGTTTTCGCATGAGTATATGTCCTTGTCACTTTCCCATGTGTTGTGAGTTGTTTGTGACCTTTTGGACACCTTTGAGGGTGTTTTCTAGGTGTTTTTCTGTGTTTGTGATTGCCTGCCATTGTTTCCTATGCAGTTCGAGTTCGGTTCGTCGAACGTTCGACGAACCGAACTCGAACGGGAGGTCCGTTCGGCGAACCAACCTCGAGCCGAACCGCGACCGGTTCGCTCATCTCTACACGCAAACATAATTTGTTTGACACTATTGTAATACAAGTATGGGACCAGATCATATGCAGATACAGCATAGTGGCTGGATTTTTTATAATAAAGGTGTCTGAATGTTAGTGTAGTAGTTTATGGGCGTGCATTTTTTTCCTAAACCCAGTTTATTCTAATGGATGATCCAAACAACATGTCCAGAGCAAGGCAACATTCTAACAGGCAGGTAATGTTTTTGAAGTGATAGAGTAATTTCTATTGATTTTTTGGGAAGTAAAACACAAATATGACCACATGCATATAGAGTAAGTAATGTGTTACATTTTGATATGTTTTCCCACCAGCAATACCCTAGAAAACATACCAAAAAGTAAAATAATACATACAATATCACATTATGATTCAACTAAATCCTCTAGGCTAGTGATGCTTTCCTGTGTAGGCTCCATTGCATTGACATCTACAGAATATGTTTGCTGCACAACAGTAGATGTTGTAGTGAGTGACTGATCAGTGTTTCCACTAGTAACAGTTGTTGTACTTGGAACAAATAATGATGCAGTTGTTTGAGCAGATGGTAGACCAAGTGTAGGTGGTACATACTGATGTGTTGGAAGAGGCTGAGTATGTGTGTATGTGAAGATAGTTGGGTAAGTCTGTTGTTGAAAGTACTGTTGTTGTGGTGTTGTGATAGTCCCAAGGTGCAGGCCCCTAATTTTACCACAAAAAAATGGTAAAATTGACTCAAGTATAAGCCTAGGGTGGCAAATGCAGCAGCAGCTGATAAATTTAAAAAATAAAAATATATACTAATAAAATGTAATTTGCCCATCCTTGTCCCCTGTAGTAATGTGGTCATATTGTTCACTGTAGTAATGTGTCCATATGGTCCCCTGTAATAATATGGCCATATTATCCCCTTTAGTAATGTGCTCATCCTGTAGTAATGTGGCAATATTGTCCCCTGTGGTAATGTGCCCATCCTGTAGTAATGTGGCCATATTGTCCCCTGTAGTAATGTGGCCATATTTTCCCCTGTAGTAATGTTGCCATATTGTCCTCTCTAATAATGTGGCCATATTATCCCCTGTAGTACTTATTGTCTCCTGTAGTAATGTGCCCATCCTTTAGTAATGTCCTCATTCCGGTTCCCTTCTTGTCTACTGTTATGCCATTGTTCACATACACACACAAAAAATATTCTCACCTGTCCTCTGTTTCTGTGGTGCACTCTTACCTGCGTCTTGCAAACTGCTGGCACACAGCCTTGATGATTGCGGCTGGTGCACATCGCCGCTGCTGCCGTAGGCGCTTTACTACAGTTGAATGCTTTGTGGTGGCGCCACAAAGCATTCAACTGTAGTAAAGCGAGGATGGCAGAAGCTATCCCGTGCTGTGTGTATAGGCTGCGATCACCGAGGGGTCTATGTGCCTGCTGTCCACAAGAAGCAGGTAAGAGGACACCACAGGATCAGAGAACAGGTAAGAATATTTTTTTGTGGGAACCTCTCTCGAGTATAAGCCAAGGGGGTCATTTTCAGCACAAACAAATAGGCTGAAAAACTCAGCTTATACGTAAGTATGAAATGAAGGATTCTTTTTGCCGGTGAGTGTAATGGATTCCTTTCTAGTTGAAAAGTGCTGTACAGTTTGTTAGCGTTATATAAGAAAGCATAATCATCTTTCAATATACAGTGAAGGGTTACTGCAGAGTCATCATGTCATTATGTTTTTTTCTATATTCCCTCACATTTGAAGAAGTTGTGCACTCGTTTACATTAATGGCCTTTCCTTAGGATAGATAATCAATGTCCGATCCGCCATGGTCTGACACCTGGCACCTCCGCTGATCAGCTGTTATCGGTGCCGGTGGGGGCAGCAGGCAGCTAGATAGTAGGTACTGCACATCCTCTTCCTATTGATTAGAATGGCAAGCAGATGTGCAGTACCTGACCGCTATCAGTTGATGGGTCACCTCTGGAATTGAGCATTTCCGGCTGTCTGTTACCACTGCCGACCTTGTGAACAGCTGATAGGTGGGGGTGTGGGGTGTCAGACTACTTTAAGGACATAAACTGGGTATCCTGACCTATCCTTTTTTGAAATAGTGCACACTGATAGCAAGCAGTGTAGGAGACAAAAGTAAAGTTTAATACATTTAATTGGTTTCCTTTCAATTACTTTATTAACATTTTTTATACACCTATCTAATTGCTAAAAAACCTGAAACACATAGAGCGGGAGGTATCTTCTATGAAATAACAGATCACTACATTTCTATACCACTGATTTACAAATGAGTAGGTACCATATTCACTAGTGTAACAGTGGGGGCTGGACTCTGTAACAGTATGAACATTATGTACAGCTGAATATGCACACCAGAATGAAGAAATGGACAATAGTTGAACAATATTCACTCAACTACTATATAAATTCTTACAAGGCACAAGAAAAGTACATAGATCACATTTAACAACATAGTACATAATTGTTCCTCTAAGAGCGCTTTTCCATCTGCGATTTCCTGGTGCGAGTGCGATCCGATAAAAATTCGGATTGCAATCGCACCAGTGTTAAACAATGAGACAGTTTCCTCTGTAGCGTTTTTTCTCCACACGAATCGGGCTGTCGGTGCAATCGCAGCATGCTGTGATTTGCACCGAGTCTCGGCTCACTTGTGTGTAAAATCACACTGCACTCGCATGTTAAGCGACTGCAGTGCGGTGCATGCAGAAACAGACAACAGAGGAGATGAGGAGAAAGTGTCACCTCCATCTTCTCTGCAGCTGTGATACGATCGCAAGATCACATCACAATCGCATGACCCTCGGCTGACACTGCAGCATATGGTCATTAGCATATCGCTTCCGATGCTCCTGCATCAGAGGCGGTACGGAAGTGGAAAAGCGCGCTAAGATTGAACATTTTATCACCACAATATTGGCGTCAAAGAAATGTTTAATATATAAAAGCTACTTTCTGCCATTACCTTTTTTTTTTACACTTGCAGACCGCCTTTATACTTTAACCTCTTCACATCCTTAGAGATAAGTTTACACTATGGTCAGGAAAGGGTTCAAGACCTGTGATGTAAACTTCCGTCATGGAAACCTCGGGTCACTGTGTCTTCAGACATGGTGATCCGGGCAAGGTGCCTGATTTATCAGATAGCAGGGCACCTGTGCTTGTTGCCACGGGGGGTTTCAATTGTAGCTTTTGAATTTTAGTGGAAAATTCTTGTAGTAATTAAACTACAGTTTTTTCTAATGCATAGAATTACGGTTTGTGTAATTTTTTTGCAGGTACTCAGTAATTGTTTTTACTGTCATCAGATTAGTAAGTTTTTTTATTTTACCAAATTTGTATATTCTCCTTTTTGTTTTATTTCTTTTTATTTCGAGATTCTTTTCCTTTTTTTTTCTTTCTTCTATTAATTTACTAAATAAATAAAATATAGTTTACATCAAACAAACACAAAATTTGTCTACCCAACACATACACACATGAAAAACACAGACACACATCACCAGGTGAAAAATAAAATGTCTAGCGCTTCCCAAAGACTGTATTCAGCCGAGGAAGCATATTCCTTGCCTCCAACATAGTGAGGGAGATGCCACCTTCCTCTATTTTTCCATTTCCTTCTCCTCTTATTACTCCGTTGATAATAAACACCCATGCAGATGACACAGAACAGCACATGAGCCAGCAGCCACCGTTAGTGAATGATTTATAGACCTCATCTCATGGAGATTATGAGCCTCAGATGCCTGATTTTGTGGCCCAATCAGGAATAAAATTTAACACTGCTGGCCTCACAGAAATCAACTTTTTCAAAAGTCTTTTTCTCTGAGAATTTTGTAAATCTCATGGTGGACGAGACAAATTTATACACCCAAAATGTTTTGGCCCTAACCGCCACTTAATCATTTGCTTCCTAGACTCCCATAGAAGCAGTAGAAATTATAAAGTTTTGAGGCCTTATGCTTCACATAGGGATAGTGAAGAACCCAGAAGTTCGGCAATATTGGAGTGTTCATGTTTAATATAACACTCCAGTTTTCCACATGGTTATTACTCCAAAATGCTTTGAGGCCATTCGCACATATTTTCATTTCAACGATAATGCTGTGTCCACCTTGAGATGACCTCAACTTTGACCGGCTTTTCAAAATTCAGCTGGTCATTTATTACTCCAGTAACAAATTTGCTGATGTGTACATTCCCAAAAGGGCCATTTGCATATATAAGTCCCTAATAGACTTCAAGGGAAGGCTTAAATTCTGGCTACACTTGACCAATAAGAGGGCAAGGAATGAAATAATATTATACAAACTTTGCGAGAGTACCTCATGGTATACCCAGAGATTTAGGGTACATGAAGG
Source organism: Anomaloglossus baeobatrachus (assembly GCF_048569485.1). Lineage (NCBI taxonomy): Eukaryota > Metazoa > Chordata > Amphibia > Anura > Aromobatidae > Anomaloglossus > Anomaloglossus baeobatrachus. The sequence continues at coordinate 214,901,852 of NC_134354.1, forward strand.
GAGGGAAACCCAGATTCAACCTCAACAATATTCGCCTGTCATGGGAGTAAGTGGGAAAATAGTGTGAAAATTGCTGCACCCACTGCTGGATGTGTTTCCACTAGGGCTGAGCAGATCCGAACTGTAAAAGTCCGGATCCGCGCGGTTTCAACGATGCCCGGGTGCCGATCCCGGATTCGGGATTCTGGGTGCACGATCCGGATCCGAAACTGTGGAAAATAATTGAAAAATAAAGAAATACAGGAATAAAACAGCGTTTCATACTTACTGAGACTTGGTGTCATGACGGCACACTGCTTCCGGGTCGCGCATTCACTTCCTGTACTGTGCATCATATGCACACAACTTTCCGTGTTTTCCCGATCACCGGCCATCCTCTCGTTTGTGATTGGTTGCAGGCAGACGCCCCCCCAGCCTGTGACAGTATTTGCGTGCCGTGCAGTCATCGTGGCTCAGTCATTGTCTGCACAGCCAGCGGCCGCTGACTGTGTTATGTAGCAGAGCTGAAGAGGCGTGGGACCTCGTGTGGATTACGCCAGACCTGCAGGGTGTTGTGGGTTAATAAAGAAGTGAAGGAGGGTGTGTATTTTATACTTTATTCCAAATAAAGGATTTTTCTCTGTGTTTATTCACTGTCATTTACAGGATAGTATGATGCAGGTATCTCATAGACGCCTGAGCCATCACTAACCTAGAGTTTAGTAGCAGCTGTGCGCTGCTAACCCCTTATCACCCCGATTGCCACCGCACCAGGGCAATCGAGAAGAGCCGGTAAAGCACCGGGATTAAGACATCTAATAGATGCAGCGGCTACAGGCTGAGAATACCAGCCCCCAGCCGGCTTTATCTTGGCTGGGGATGAAAATCATCGGGGACTGCACATTGTTTTTTATTTTTTTATTTTTTTTATTAGGGATGATCGAATTCCAAAATATTCTCTTCGACGAATATCCAACGACTAGGTCGGCACTATTCGACTATTCGCGAATATTCGATGCGCAATGTAAGTCTATGGGAATAATTTAACGTTGGACCTAACGGTGAGCTGTGGTGACTGAGGAAAAGGCTGAAATGGATAGGAAAAGGCTGAAACAGAATGGGCACAGCCTGTTGAAGGTGCCTAACTGCATTTCTGGTGTCTTTCAATAACGTGCTCAGAGCAGCACGCAGCGTTTACGTAGTCGCCAGAACAGCTTTCAAACCAAAGTAATCGCTTTTTTGACAAACAGAACGCAGGTCTTTCAGTCTTTCTCTCTGTCTCTCGGTCTCTCCCTCTGCCCCCCTCTCTTATACTCACCGCTGCACGGCTGTCACACTGGTCTGGCGACTTCTCCAACTTCTGAAAATGCCGGCCGCTCATTGCTACATTTCGTATTCCCTGCTTCCCCCGCCCACTGGTGCCTATGATTGGTTGCATTCAGACGCATTCCCACGCTGAGTGACAGCTGTCTCACTGAAACCAATCACAGCTGCCGGTGGGTGAGTCTATGTAGTGCAGTAAAATTAATAAATAAATCATTTAAAAAAAACGGCATGCGGTCCCCCAAATTTTGATACCAGCCAAGATAAAGCCACACGGCTGAAGGCTGGTATTCTTAGGATGGGGAGCCTCACGTTATGGGGAGCCCCCCAGCCTACAAATATTAGCCAGCAGCCTCCAGGAATTGCCGCATCTATTGGATGCGACAGCCACGGGCCTGCTACCTGGCTCATCCTGAATTGCCCTGGTGCGGTGGCAATTAGGGTAATAAGGAGTTAATGGCAGCCCGTAGCTGCCACTAAGTGCTAGGTTAATCATGGCAGGCGTCTATGAGACACCCCCAATAATTAACCTGTAAGTGAAAGTAAATAAACACATACCCCCGAAAAAATCCTTTATTTGGAATAAAAGACAAAAAACCCCACCCTCTTTGACCACTTAATTAAAATCCCCAAATATGCCTCCAGGTCTGGCGTAATTCTCACGAGGTCCCGCGACGCATCCAGCTCTGATACATGAAGCTGACAGGAGTGGCCGTTGAACATCGCCGCTCTCTGTCAGCTCCACGCAGCAACTGAAGTGAGCCGCGCAATCAGCGGTGACATCACTCAGGTTACCCTCGGCCACAGCTCTCAGGTGGAGGACTGCAGCTGGCCGGGGGTCACCTGAGTGATGGCACTGCTGATCGCACGGCAGTCACTCAGGGGTTTTGCGGTCAATGGTGGGTCCTTCACCTGTGATCGCAAATCAGACCGCAGCGCACAGAGCTGCGCGATGACAATGAAGTCGGGTGAAGTTCATCCGAGTTCATTCTGATCGCGCTAATAAGTAAAAAGACCGGATGCACAGTCCTAATGATGCTATAAGTAAAGCAAAATATGGGTGCAGCGTCCTGCATGAAGGGCAAACAATGATAATTGGGAAGAAAAAAGCTCATGCATAATGGATGCGCAACCCAATTGTAATAAACAGTAGCTATGGTCCATGTGAATAACAACTTTTATTAGGTCCAAAAAAGACACACACACAAGTGTACATTAAAAACAATTAAAATGTGCAAGGGATACACAGGTACAAAACACGTTCCCCCTACAGAGATGGATAGGGTATTACCATTCATGAGAGAGTCATGCAAAATAATATAAACAGATCAAAATACAATTAGTAATAATTCTGTATAGCTCCTAAAGTCCTCAATATGGTTTATGTGACAAGACAGGGCTCATATCATTACAATTGCTTATAAAGGTCAAAAATGTACAAGACACACCTTAATAATCATGTACAATATGCTTCCAGAGTCTGGAGCCAATATGATAATTGCAAAACAAAATTAACAAGGGAAGACCGGATAATGTTATCAGACCAAAGAACACATGGATATGTATCAGTGATATGTAACAATCATATGACATGCACCTTGCCGCTAGTACAGTGTTGCTGGCAGCAAAAACAGTGCCAGATCTGACGCAAAGATCATATTTAAGCAAAGAAGCCCTGCGGTAATTAGGACCAGTATGAACCCTTGTAGTGGACCAGACCGGAGAATTCCCCGTAGAGATTGTGCAGATCAATCTCACTACCCTGCATAAGTAAAATAGGGGGGGTTTAAACCATAGCAATACACAGCCCAAGTGTGGAGCATAGAAAAGAGGTTATGGTGGTCCCAGAGGGAACATGGAAGGCCCCATGCATATCGCTGTGGACAGCTTCATCAGGAGAGGCTGCCATTTTGATCGCGCGGCACTGTCTCACAGCCAGCCATGTTGTATGGGGATGTAGCAGAGCCGAGTGGGACCACACTGTCAAAAATGAATCCAAAACGCTGATTGGGAATGTTTCCACTCACTGACAGCAAGCAGAGATGGTGGGGAATATTTCCATTCACTGACAGCAAGCTGACGTGTTGGGGAATGTTTCCATTCACTGACAGCAAGCAGAGATGATGGGGAATGTTTCCGCTGACTGACAGCAAGCAGACCTGTTGGGGAATGTTTCCATTTAATGACAGCAAGCAGAGATGATGGGGAATGTTTCCACTCACTGACAGCAAGCAGAGATGGTGGGGAATGTTTCCAATCACTGACAGCAAGCAGAGATGGTGAAAAATGTTTCCATTCACTGACAGCAAGCAGACGTGTTGGGGAATGTTTCCATTCAATGACAGCAAGCAGAGATGATGGGGAATGTTTTCATTCACTGACAGCAAGCAGACGTGTTGGGAATGTTTCCATTCAATGACAGCAAGCAGAGATGATGGGGAATATTTCTATTTATTGACAGCTCACAGTTGCCACTAAGCAATAGATTAGTAATGAGAAGTGCTATGAAATCCCCCATTACTAATTTGTACGTGACAGAAATGAACACAAACATCAAAAATCCTTTATTTGAAATAAAATACAAACAAAACACTCTGTTCCTCTCATTTATTAACCTCAAACATCCAGTTCCGATGTAATCCACACAAAAAAGGTTCCCCACCCCTGCCATAGAGGAACGATTTGTTACCACCTCTCCTATACCGATTGCTGTATAAACGGTGCTAGAAATGCTCTGTGTATATAGAATATTAAATGTGCTAACAGTGACATAGAACTGGTTAAAATTACTTCAATAATTATATATTCTAACATACATTTTATTCATAATTTACACTATGAGCATTATTGTTTAGTTACTTGATAGGTGCCTTTGGATGTTTATCTTGCTACTGGCTCAGAGAATGACCTTTCTTTCCCCTTTCAAGCCCTTTAATTATTTTCAAAGAACAAATATATGTGCAGACACATCAAAGATCAGTATGTTCTTCAAAAAAAAAAATCCTGAAAAAGCTAATGTCCAGGCAGCAGCGGTCTATCTTCAGAGGGCGAAATCATACAAGTGAGGTTTCTGAGAGACTCAGTAATTACAGACATAATAATTTAACAGAACTCTCTATTTTTATCATTCGTCTTGAAGCAAAGAACTGGAAGAGCAAATATATAAGAACTCTCCAAGTAATAATAGTTGTATTTAGGTTAACATAACCTAAGTCAATAGATTTACTGTTGACATGTACCAACTCTTACAGCATCTGTCATTCGCCTTCAACTCTGTATACCAAGTGAGCATAACAGAAAAAAATAAAACATAATATGCCAATAACAAAAGAAGGATTCATTAAAAAGTTCAAAACATTTTCAATACTTTATAGTCTCTTCTGCTCCCTTAAAGTGTAATTTAACAGTCCCAAAACTTTTGGCATGTCAGCCGTGAGTCCTCTAATTAAAGCACCACTCCAGCGGCCCTGTTTTTTAGTGCTGGATGGCCATTCAAATGTGTCTCCTAGCGTTATACTTATCCTTTGGCGTTTTTATACTTTTTATATATACAGTATATATATATATATATATTTATAAAATTTCGTGATTGTAAATGCGATGGTGCGGACTCCTTTAGCGGACATACATACACACACACACACACATACACACATACATACACACATACATATACACACACATACATACACTCAGCTTTATATATTAGATATATATACATATATCTAATATATAAAGCTGAGTGTATGTATGTGTGTGTATATGTATGTGTGTATGTATGTATGTATGTCCGCTAAAGGAGTCCCCACCATCGCATTTACAATCACGAAATTTTGCACAGACGCCTCATGTGACCCAGGGAGCGTCGTAGACTATGTTTTGACATAAAAATTTAACCCCAAGCTTTACAGTAAAGGCTACTTTACACACTGCGATATCGGTCCCGATATCGCTAGTGTGCGTACCCGCCCCCATCTGTTGCGCGACATGGGCATATCGCTGCCCGTGCCGCACAACATCGCCCAGAGCCGTCACACATACTTACCTGTCCGGCGACGTCGCTGTGACCGGCGAACCGCCTCCTTTCTAAGGGGGCGGTCCGTGCGGCGTCACAGCGACGTCACTGAACCGCCGCCCAATCGCAGCGGAGGGGCGGAGATGAGCGGGACGTAACATCCCGCCCACCTCCTTCCTTCCGCATAGCGGCCGGGAGGCAGGTAGGGAGACGTTCCTCGCTCCTGCGGCGTCACACGCAGCGATGTGTGATGCCGCAGGAACGAGGAACAACCTCGTTACTGCTGAAGTAACGATTTTTGGGAATTAGGACCCGTGTAGCCGATCAGCGATAAATCACGCTTTTGCGACGATTTTACATCGCTGAACGCTGTTACACAAAGCTATATCGCTAACGATTGCGGAAGTGCGTCACCAAAACCGTGACCCCAACGACAAAATTCGGGCGATATCGCAGTGTGTAAAGCCCGCTTTAGTCTCTAAAATCCTGCCACCATTAAACTGAATGGAGGTGGGAGCTATAAGTTATTAATAGCAACTGTCAGTGGTTGCTATAGGAACAAAATAAACTGTTAGTTGAAGCTTATGTGTGAGGTTATATGATGTCGGTGAGGAGATGGATAGAGAGACAGAAAAAGACAGACAGACAGGGACACAGATGGGGAAAGAGACAGCCCTGGAAAGAGACAGACGGGGAAAGAGACAGCCCTGAAAAGAGACAGCCCTGAAAAGAGACAGAGGGGCAATGTGGTGTCGCGGGCGGGGAGGAGGGTGTCAGCACACCGCGCTCACCCCTTCTGCTCGGGTCCGGCAGCTGCTCAGTGGTGGCTCGAGCGGTGGGCCGGATCCCGGGGTTTCTCGAGCGACACTCCTCGCCCGTGAGTGAAAGGGGTTTTTTGGGATGTTGGGATAATGTCCGTGACGCCACCCACGGTTGTGGTGATGTGTAGCACCACCGCTGCTCAATGCGGGGATCCCGGGGATGGTGATGGGGAGCAGCCAGGTGTTGTGTTGCCCCTCCGTGGGTAGGGGTTGGTGATCCCGGGGCCCGGTGATGGCTTGGAAGGTGCAGGGCTTGGTGGGCGCAGGGACGCGGGGGCAGCGCTGTGCCTTGCGGCACTGTGGTACTCACTCAGCCTGAGACTTGGACACAGTTTGTACGGTAAACCAAACGGCTGGTAGGACGGTCCCACAGACGGCTGCTTTGCTTTCCCGGTAGGTGACGGTGATGTCCCTCTTCCTTGCACCTGTATGTACGGATGGTTGCGATGGGTCCCCACCGATAACCCGCTCCCCGGCTTCAAGCTGGGCCGGAGGAGCTCTACACTTTGCCCGCAGGCGCTGGCCCTCAGAGACTGGTGCCCTGGCGGTGGCGGTGCCTCTGTTGTACAGGTTGGACTGTTGCCTTCAATCGGGACTTGGTTGTTGGGGGAATCTACGTCCCCTTCACTGATGGATTCGGCAAATCTGGCGACTCCTAGCCTTGCCGGGGTCCGAGAGGCCCCTGCCCTGGTGCTGACTGTCCTTCGGAACACTGCTCCAGACCACCGGGCACACAGCCAACGGGGTCCTTCCAGGAACTTCCAAACGGTCCCCCTCCGGACAGTCACCGCCGTCGCTGACCTTGCTGTTCTGGCCCTACACACAGCTGGGCTCTCAGGCTTGCACACTCTCTGCTCTGTCACCACTTCTTGCTTTCCTCCTTTACTACTCTTCTTTCCTCCACTTTCACTTCTCTTATCTGCTCCTCGCTCAACTCCGTTGTTTACCCTTGCCCTCCCCGGGCTAATCTGCCTGACACTTCCTGCCTCCAGAGCTGTGAGCTCCTTGGTGGGCGGAGCCAACCGCCTGGCCCACCCCCTGGTGTGCATCATCAGACTCCTGGAGGAAGGCAACAAGGATTTTTGGTTCAGCTTAGGTGTGCCTACCTGGGATGTGGGGTGTGGTGGTGTGTGACCTGTGTCCCCTGGCTTGCCCAGGGCGACACATTCCCCCTTAGCAAAATGTAGACCGTCCGCGGGCTGCCGTCCTACACCGGTTTTATTTTTCTGTAAAAGGGGATAACAAGGTTAAACAACATACATAATATTTTTAATAAATTCTTCCCAAGACGGGAGGCAAATTTACTTTTAACGTTTCAACGGTATACGGTCACGGTTTCCGCTCTCTCCCACCCAAGTAACCTGGCCCTGATGCTGCCCCTAAAACCCAGGCAGCACCCCTTGACCCACAGTCCAGCACACGGTACCCGAGCGGGATCTGTCCTTCCCTCCAGAGGGTAGCCACCGGTTCCTTTGGTGGCTGGGCCCTGGCCTGCTCTGCTCAGGGCCCTCCCTCCAACCTGCCTCTCCGGAGGCGGCCTGCGGAAACGGTAACGGTACCCAACATATTTACAAGCCACTAACGTTTGTGGTTGCCCTGCAAAGTTCACGGGCTTGTCCATGGATAGTTCCCATGCATTTTTAAACGGTCCCCACGGGGACAACGGTGCCGGCTCCAGCCGGTTGCTAATCACAGCAGACAATCAGGTGAAAACTCGGATAATCATCTTTCTTATTATTGCAGAACTTTCAAAACTTTTCAAACAAACAGGTGGTCCCAACGGGGACGGTGCTGCTGGCCTCCATTGCCCTACTCCGGTCTTTCAAGCGCTGGGGTTGCCGGCAAGGGGTAGAGGTCTGCGCTCGCTCGGGCCTCCGGGCCCCTCCTGAGGTTAACGTCCAGCGCAAACCACCCTCGCTCCCCAAAGTGCCGGGTATACTGCACAATATCTCCCGGCATCAGGTTACGGCCGGGATGTTCTTCGGGCAGGTGAGCATGCACATCCCGCCGGGCTACAAACACTTCGGCCTCCAGGCCCGGCTCGTAGATGAACCCGTAGCCCCAGCGGACATCAAACCGCCTCACCTGTCCCTCGTACAGCGGTCCCCGGTCACGGAATGTCGCTTGCCGGAGATTCTCTTTCTCCCGGATCGCTCTGGCCACCAGCTCGGCCTTCTTCCTCTCCCTCTCGGCGATCTCCAGGCCCAGCGGTACCGGCTCCCTATCCCAGTACGGCGCTGCTGCCAGCGCCGGCGCACGGGTCGGGCCCCGCGGGACATCCTGGACATTACCCACTGTCAGGACTACGGGCGGCATGTCCCGCGGTGTCTTGGCCTTGGGCGCTGCCTTACAGCAACAACCCGGCGCGACCTCAGCCGAGGTGTGGGGGATGGGCATAGAGGCTTTCCGCTGCCGGGCCTTCGGCTCGGAGCGGGCTATCGGCTCCGGCTCGGGAAACTTCTCAAGGGATGCCTCCGGTTTCTCCTTCGGCGTCTTCCACGGTAACACCTCCGGTGTGCCGCGGGCTCCGGCTACAGGTCGGCCCGCTTGGGCGGGGACGCTGGGTACTGCTACCGGTTGCGGTGGTAGCAGGCCTAGTGGCGGGGTCACGGCCTCCGGGACGGGTGGAGAGGGAGGCAGCGAAGGGAGAGGGCTTGGACCGGGCCCCACAGCCGCGATGACCGGCCCCTCAAGGGCGTCGGGACGTGGGTCACTCACCCTCCCTTTCTCCGCTTCCTCCTCGCGTCTCCGCACGGTGGCTACAACGTCCGCCATGTCGGCCTCCCACTCCTCCATGAGGAGCTGCATCCTGACCTGCAGCCTCTGGTAGAGCTGCGCGGTTCGGATTTCCACCCACGCCGCGGTTCCAGGCGCGGGGGCTTCGGTGTCACGGGACGGCATCCACATGATGGCTGGTTCATTTGCTTCCAGGAACGGTATGTTTGCAGAGTCCTGGCGTCCCTGCTTTTATAGCCGCAGCTACATGCGGCCAGCCGCCATCGCGTCCCCCTTAGCTCTTTCCGGCCCCTCCTCTCTCGGGGCGGGATTTTGGCCTTCGCGCCTCTACTGCTCGAGAAGGCGCTCGAGCGGGAACTTTTCGCGCCAAAGATGGCGGCTTCTGAAATTTTTCTGCCGGATACCTCCGGCGGTAACAAGGCGCACCTCTACCAGACGGCAGAGCAGTAAGATCCTGTTCGTGATGCCAAGTTGTCGCGGGCGGGGAGGAGGGTGTCAGCACACCGCGCTCACCCCTTCTGCTCGGGTCCAGCTGCTCAGTGGTGGCTCGAGCCGTAGGCCGGATCCCGGGGGTTTTCCTCGAGCGGCACTCCTCGCCCGTGAGTGAAAGGGGGGTTTGGGGATGTTGGGATAATGTCCGTGACGCCACCCACGGTTGTGGTGATGTGTAGCACCACCGCTGCTCAATGCGGGGATCCCGGGGATGGTGATGGGGAGCAGCCAGGTGTTGTGTTGCCCCTCCGTGGGTAGGGGTTGGTGATCCCGGGGCCCGGTGATGGCTTGGGAGGTGCAGGGCTTGGTGGGCGCAGGGACGCGGGGGCAGCGCTGTGCCTTGCGGCACTGTGGTACTCACTCAGCCTGAGACTTGGACACAGTTTGTACGGTAAACCAAACGGCTGGTAGGACGGTCCCACAGACGGCTGCTTTGCTTTCCCGGTAGGTGACGGTGATGTCCCTCTTCCTTGCACCTGTATGTACGGATGGTTGCGATGGGTCCCCACCGGTAACCCGCTCCCCGGCTTCAAGCTGGGCCGGAGGAGCTCTACACTTTGCCCGCAGGCGCTGGCCCTCAGAGACTGGTGCCCTGGCGGTGGCGGTGCCTCTGTTGTACAGGTTGGACTGTTGCCTTCAATCGGGACTTGGTTGTTGGGGGAATCTACGTCCCCTTCACTGACGGATTCGGCAAATCTGGCGACTCCTAGCCTTGCCGGGGTCCGAGAAGCCCCTGCCCTGGTGCTGACTGTCCTTCGGAACACTGCTCCAGACCACCGGGCACACAGCCAACGGGGTCCTTCCAGGAACTTCCAAACGGTCCCCCTCCGGACAGTCACCGCCATCGCTGACCTTGCTGTTCTGGCCCTACACACAGCTGGGCTCTCAGGCTTGCACACTCTCTGCTCTGTCACCACTTCTTGCTTTCCTCCTTTACTACTCTTCTTTCCTCCACTTTCACTTCTCTTATCTGCTCCTCGCTCAACTCCATTGTTTACTCTTGCCCTCCCCGGGCTAATCTGCCTGACACTTCCTGCCTCCAGAGCTGTGATCTCCTTGGTGGGCGGAGCCAACCGCCTGGCCCACCCCCTGGTGTGCATCATCAGACTCCTGGAGGAAGGCAACAAGGATTTTTGGTTCAGCTTAGGTGTGCCTACCTGGGATGTGGGGTGTGGTGGTGTGTGACCTGTGTCCCCTGGCTTGCCCAGGGCGACACAGTGGCAGAGGGGCAAAGAGACAGAGGGGCAAAGAGACAGACGGCAAAGAGACAAACGGTCAAAGAGACAGACGGTCAAAGACACAGACCTGGAAAGAGACAGACCTGGAAAGAGACAGACCTGCAAAGAAACAGACCTGGAAAGAGACAGCCCTGGAAAGAGACAGCCCTGGAAAGAGACAGATGGGGAAAGAGACAGACGGGGAAAGAGACAGCCGGGAAAAGAGACAGCTGGGGAAAGAGACAGCCCTGGAAAGAGACAGCCCTGGAAAGAGACTGTCCTGAAAAGACTCAGCCGGGCAAAGAGACAGACATGGAAAGAGACAGACCTGGAAAGAGACAGACCTGGAAAGAGACAGACCTGGAAAAAGACAGCCCTGGAAAGAGACAGCCGGGCAAAGAGACAGCCGGGCAAAGAGACAGCCCTGGAAAGAGACAGACGGGAAAAGAGACAGACCTATAAAGAGTCAGCCGGGCAAAGAGACAGACCTAGAAAGAGACAGACCTGGAAAGAGACAGACCAAGACAGACTGAAAAAAGACAGACAGGGAAAGAGACAGACACAGAGACAGACAGACATAGAGATGGAGACCGATAGACTGATACAAATACAGACAGAGATAGAAATAGTCAGACAGAGACATAGACACAGACAGACAAGGAAAGAGACAGAGACAGACAGACAGCGACACACAGACAGAGACTGGGAGAGAGACAGAGAGACAGTTACTATCACGGGCAATGCCCGGGTACTACAGCTAGTATATATACAGTGCCTTGCAAAAGTATTTTTTCGGCACAATGCCAAACGATATGTTTGGCGTAAAAACAACACAGCTCATCACCCTGAACACACCCACTGTCAAACATGGTGGTGGCAGCATCATGATTTGGGCCCGTTTTTCTTCAGCAGGGACAGAGAAGATAGTTAAAATTGATGGGAAGATGGATGGAGCCAAATACAGGACCATTCTTGAAGAAAACCTGTTGAAGTCTGCAAAAGACCTGACACTGGGATGGAGATTTGTCTTCCAAGAAGACAATGATCCAAAACATAAAGCAAAATCTACAATGGAATGGTTCACAAATAAAAGTATCCAGTTGTTAGAATGGCCAAGTCAAAGTCCAGACCTGAATCCAATCGATAATTTGTGGAAAGAGCTAAAAACTGCTGTTCACAAACGCTCTCCATCCAACCTCACTCAGCTCGAGCTGTTTGCAAAGGGAAAATGGGCAAGAATTTCAGTCTCTCGATGTGCAAAACTGATAGACACATACCCCAAGCGACTTGCAGCTGTAATCGCAACAAGAGATGGTGCTACAAAGTATTAACTTAAGGGGGCCGATTAATATTGCATGCCCCAATTTTCAGTTTTTTATTTTTTACAAAAGTTTAACATAAGCAATACATTTCGTTCTACTTCACAACTGTGTCCCACTTTTTTATCTTTATGTTTGAAGCCTGCAATGTCAGAAAAGGTTGAAACGTTCAAGGGGGCCAAATACTTTCACAAGGCACTGTATATATATATATATATATATATATTTATACTCCAATCCCACAGCACCATCTTGTGACTGTAACTTCTGATTGGCCACAAGTCAGAAGTCATGTCACTCACAACAAGCTCCCAATGCAATGCTACGAGAGCCAGGAAGAGGCCAGAAAGAAGGTCTAATAAAGATGTATAAAGTTGTGACCTCCGGCGTGCTCCATGAAACACTCGAGCTGCTGGCAGGTCACAAATGCCAGGAAAGTAACTGGAGCAGCAGTGATGGATGATGAAGCTGCTAGAAGGTGAGTATATTACAGTTGGCAAGAGACTTAGATTTAAAGTACCACTCCGGCAGTGCAATAATAAAAAACACTGGAGTGGTACCTTAAATGAAGACAGTGAAGTGCTTGTTTGAGCACTGCTTCCCCAAAATCAAGCTTTTAGAAAGTCTATGTATTAATGTTACTGAGTACTGACATATAAAGTGCTATTTATTCCACAGACATCAAAATCACCAGGCCTACATTGTAAATTTCGTATCGGTATATACAGTATTTGGAGTGTGAGTGGAAACTGGAGTAGCTCAATGCTAACCACTGAGTCCCTGTGCTGCCTCACTGTTTATGTCTTCATTCCCAAAAGCATCTGCTCCCTAATTTTAATAATCAATGGATTAGCACCCAGAACTCCATTGATTAAACAGGTTACTGTGACATATCTAAGGTTGTGAAAAATCAATTACACTTTGAACATAGGATGGATAAATGATTACACACAAAAATTTTGATTTGCCTCCAGAATGTAAACCACTTTTTATTATCTATTCTTACACAGACCTAGGACTACAAAGATTAGAAGACCATGTATTCGCTATGTGGCAATCCTTAAAGGGGTTGTCCCAGAAAGTGTATTTTAATTAATAGATCTTGGAATAATAATGTTCCACAATTGGATGTGTTAAAAAATGTCTCTGTTCTGAGATAATTTTAGAATTGTGCCCCTGCCGTGTACTGTGTAATTGTCGTGTGTAACCATGTAGAGCACTACATGGTCAGACACAGCCATTCCACAGTATATAGAAGTTCATGGTTAGCCCATAGCACACCTCCTGGCCAGGAAGGAAGCATGAATCATCAGTGCTAAATAAGTGTGCAGACAAAACAGCAGGGGTTCACAGATGCTACTTTCTGTGGTAACACATTTTCCTGGCTGTTTTATCACAGGAGTGAGTGTTTTTGCCTCTTCACCAGTCCTGTGAGCTCAGCATATATCAAGTCAGTGACATATAAGCTCAGTGGCCACTGCAGCGCCTTCATCACTAACTTGATTTACAGTGAGCTCAGAAGTTTGGAGATTAGCCAAAAATACTAATTCCTGTGATAAAACAAGCAATGAAATCTATTTACTTAGAAAGCAGTAGCTATTAGTCCCTGTTGCTTCATCAGTATAGTTATTTATGATAAGTAACTGATGCTTCACCCACTGGCCATGAGCTGAGAAATGTGTCGACCATGAACTGGAACAACTCTGCTTTGTGAAACGCAAGAAATAACAATACATAGCACGGGCACATATATAAGATTATCTCAGCACAGGAACATTTTTTTAACACATAAATATTGTGGTGCTTTTATTATTCTTTAACAAGGATCTATTGATTCAAATGTGCTTTGGTCATGGGATAACACCTTTAAGTTTTGATCACTATTATATTTAATGTGTACGAAGCTAAGTCAGTACTCTGTGATGCATGTCAGGGATTTCCATCCTGTATAGCTAATCAAAGAATAAAATGGAACTTGCATAGCACATCTTAGTATAGCTTGTAATTCTTAAAGGGTTTGCCTAGAGATCATTGTTTAGTAGCACATAGCTTCGTTGTCTGCTGACTTCCTGCTTGCTAGAGGGCAGTGTTTTTCTGGCTTATTGACTTACGGTAATATTATTAATGTGCCACTGGTCCGAACTGTGTACTCTCTGTTGCCTCTAGCAGAGGCAGCTTTGTCTTTGCTGCATCAGAGGAGTGCAAAGAGACTGAAGTTGGCTGGTTACAGCAATCTGACCATTTTCTGAGCTGCACTTACAAGCTCTATTGCAAAGAGCTTGTAAGTGCTGCATTCCTTGTCTAGGCGACCAGTCACCTCTGATGGACTAGGAGTATGGCAAAGTTTAGTAACCTAAGCAATGAGCAGTAAGCAATAAAATTGAATATTCAAAGATTTTTAACAACAGGTAAACTACAAAGGGTTTTTTTTACAAACACTTAGCAATTTTACCCATTTATGATATTGAGAAAACCCCTTTAAGGCTATATTTTGATGCACATGTCATTCCTATTAGGTATGCTTTCCCAGAAGTATTTTGGCTTATTCACGCACATTTTGGCAAACTGCAGTCTAGCTTTTCTTAACCCTCCGTCACATACAATATCGGTTCTAACGAGTTCACATACAATGTGACTGTCAGGCGCAGGCTAGAAAAATACCTATAATATCTAATGTTTGCAATTTCAGTGCTCTAAAAGTGATCAGTGACCTTCATAGGGATGTAATAAAAGAGACTACACATAATCAGGTGCAAAAAAAACCCAATTACTTAACATAAAACTAATAACTCTGAAATACAAACATTTCAAAACTCCCGCCAAATAGTCCCCAGTTCGACTCTGTCAAAAAACTCTACAAAGAAAATTTATGGAAACAAACTTAATTTTAAGGTACCTTAAGTACTATTAAACACATATTCAATCAGAATTAGATCCTGAAGTTTCCCCAGAAAAATTACACTTGCAGAGCATGTGATGAATAAAAACATAAAATACCAACCTTATTGAGTGTGCAGTGTTCACATACAATGAGCCTGAGAGATTAGCGCAGTTATATCTGTCCTCCTGAAGCTCTGCAATCCAACTGTGGTATGAGGTTTCACAGAGCTGCTAGAGACACGAGACTACCTGGAGGGAGGGGATTTCCTCACAATCTGGTGAGGAAGGAGAAATGAAAGTAAAAGAGATGTGCCTGTCAGGCCTATGGTATGTGGGAGGGTTAACATCTCTGTGTCAGCAGTGGGGTCCTCCTGAGTTGAATCTCATGCCATAGCATTTTGTTTCATTCAAATGTCGACAACATTTTGCACTGACACTGATGCACCTGACCTTGCAGGACAGCTTGAATTTCTTTGGAACTTGATTAAGGCTGCATATCCACAATCTGGACAATCCTGCATTGCAACCTTTCATCAATTTTTCAGGGAAATTAGCTAAAGTGGCATGGTTTGTTAACTTCTTTATTATGTTGAAACCATGAGCAAAGGAAAATCAAGATCCCTGGAGATGGACTTGTAACCTCTAGTTTGTTGAGATTTGTCAACATTTTTGGTTCTCAAGTGCTCAGACAGTTCTCTTTGTGTTCTCCATGGTTAGTGTGGCACACACAGACAAACCTTCCAAATATTAAGTCAACTTCTTCCTTTTTATTCTCTAGTTTCAATGGGGATTTTCATATTGCCCACACCTGTTACTTGTGAGGTTGAATGAGCATGACATGCCTGAAATAAAGTTGCCGATAATTTTGTCTGGTCCATTTTGAGGGTTTTTGTTAGAAACTATGTCCAATTTGCCTTTTTTTCCTACTGTTTTTTTTTTGTGTAGTTCAAATACACACAAAGGAAGTAAACATGAATAAAAATAATGAAAAAGGTGTAATTGCAAAAATTTCATGGGAGAAATACTTCATTTTCTGGAACAATTTCAAGGATGCCAACACTTTTGGCCGGGACTGTATAATCAGTTTTATTCAGGGCTAAAATAAAATGTCTACATAATTCTAAAATGTTCGATGAATACTTACTTTACTTGATCAAAATTATAACTACTGTTACTTGTTACATAAGGATTATAACTCATTTACTTTTCTGCACCTATTTATTGCTCTAATTAGTATTTTGTTTGGCTTTAGGAAAGAATTGCGCAATGGCATGATCACAGCAGTCGCTACAGCTCAGAACTCCGTGACTTCAAGAACCAGGTCCTAAAAATGCTGGAGAACATAGAGAAGGAGAGAGATACAGTAAGGAATGAAATGGAAAACACAAATGTGCGGGTTGATCGGCTAGAAAGAGAGGTAGACTACTTGGAGACGCAGAACCCAGCTCCATCTTGTGTAGAAATAGATGAAAAATTAACAGAGCTTCACCTTCAAAAAAAGAAGAAGAAGGAAATATATGAAAAGCTAACAGGTAGAGTTTCCATGTCAGATTGTTCGTGACAATCCTTGAGTGTGTGTATATATATATATATATATATATATATATATATACTGCTAAAAAGACCTTGAAAAAAGTGGCTTTAGCTGCCCTACAATAAACTTAAGGGATATAATAACAGTTATGTCTCTACTTGAAACTTGCTCTGCCCAATAGGTACTAAACTTGATTCTCTGGAAAAATACCAAGAAAAATAAACCTCATCATGGTTCATTTATGCAATACCTGTAGCCCCATGTTATCATAGAAACAAAACAAAAAAAATCGGGGGCCATTACAGTATAAGTAAATAATATGTCATATCAGATTCTTTTAAGCTGTGTTTTATTTGAAAAAGTGCACATTCGTTACAGACAGAAAATGGCAGGTGAATTTAAAATAAAAAATACATGTAATTCTACCAGATAAACGAGGTATGAGAAGGAAAAGAGTCCCATATGAGGGAAGGCATGTCCTAGAAGTATAGGGTATAGGGTTAAATACAATAATAAGGATAACAATCCTAATAAAATAGGACCCTAGATAACCCTGAAAAAAACACTAAAAAAGACAGTTTAGGTCAAATACGCAGGGCCACTTGCTTATATAACAACCATCTATTCTGAAAAGTATATATGACAAAAGTTTAATATATCAAGAATAGAAAGAAGTTAGTGGTAAAGTGGCACCTGGAGACCATACCTACTGTCAGAGAAACAAAGGGTATGCCAGCCCTGGGATGGGAAAGGTCCAGACACATGTTTCGCGAGTGCTACTTTAGAAAACCATAGGCCACAGCAGTGAGGGGATGGATATACAGTGCCTTGCGAAAGTATTTGGAACCCTTGATTTTTTCAACCTTTTTCCACATTTCAGGCTTCAAACATAAAGTTAAAAATTAAAATTTTATGGTGAAGAATCAACAAGTGGGACACAATTATGAAGTTGAACAAAATGTATTGCTTATTTTAAACGTTTTTAAAAGATCAAAAACTGAAAATTGGGGCGTGCAATACTATTCGGCCCTTTTAAGTTAATACTTGAAGCGCCACCTTTTGCTACAATTACATCTGCAAGTCGCTTGGGGTATGTGTCTATCAGTTTTACACATTGAGAGACTGAAATTCTTGCCCATTCTTCCTTTGCAAACAGTTCGAGCTGAGTGAGGTTGGATGGAGAGCGTTTGTGAACAGCAGTTTTCTGCTCTTCTCACAGATTCTATTGGATTGAGGTCTGGACTTTGACTTGGCCATTCTAAAGCCCGCTACACACGCTTCAATATATCTCACAATCCGTCGTTGGGGTCAAGTTGTAAGTGACGCACATCCGGCATCGTTTGTGAGGTATCTGCGTGTGACATCTACTTGCGATCAGGATTGAACGCAAAACCGTTGATCGCAAACACATCGTATCATTCTCTAGAATTGAGCGTTTTGTTGCACGAACCTAGTCAATTGTAACGTGTGACATCCCTCATACGATTTTGGTGTCTGATGCAATGTGCGCAGGTGTGCGCTCTGCACCGCAGCTTAAAAAAGGTCCGCTTCAGAGCGCAGCTGAAAAGCTGCGTTCTGAAGCGCCTCACAATGTCTGTCAGTCACTAATCTCTGTCAGTCGGTCACTATCTCTGTCCCTCACTCTCTGTCCATGTCAGTCTATCCCCCTCTCTCATATACTCACCGATCCCCGATCCCCGGCGCTGCACGGTGTTCACACTGCTCCGGCGGCTTTTACTGTTTTGAAAAAGCCGGCCGCCCATTAAACAATTTCATATTCCCTGCTTTCCCCGCCCACCGGCGCCTATGATTGGTTACAGTGAGACACGCCCCCACTCTGAGTGACAGGTGTCACACTGCACCCAATCACAGCAGCCGGTGGGCGGGTCTATACTGTGTAGTGAAATAAATAATTAAATAATTAAAAAAAACGGCGTGCGGTTCCCCCCAATTTTAATACCAGCCAGATAAAGCCATACGGCTGAAGGCTGGTATTCTCAGGATGGGGAGCTCCACGTTATGGGGAGCCCCCCAGCCTAACAATATCAGCCAACAGCCGCCCAGAATTGCCGCATACATTATATGCGACAGTTCTGGGACTGTACCGGGCTCTTCCCGATTTGCCCTGGTGCGTTGGCAAATCGGGGTAATAAGGAGTTATTGGCAGCCCATAGCTGCCAATAAGTCCTAGATTAATCATGTTAAGCGTCTATGAGACACCCTCCATGATTAATCTGTAAATTACAGTAAATAAACACACACACCCGAAAAAATCCTTTATTAGAAATAAAAACACAAACATATACCCTGGTTCACCACTTTAATCAGCCCCAAAAAGCCCTCCTTGTCCGGCGTAATCCAGGATGCTCCAGCGTCGCTTCCAGCGCTGCTGCATGGAGGTGACCGGAGCTGCAGCAGACACAGCCGCTCCGGTCACCTCCACACAGCAAATGAAGACAGCCGCGCGATCAGCTGAGCTGTCACTGAGGTTACCCGCTGTCACTGGATCCAGCGGTGGCCGCGAGTATGAGTATGAGAGAGGGCTGCTAACTTCAGTAACTTAGGAGTTTAGCGGTCACCGGTGAGCCCTTCACTGGTGACCGCTAATCAGGACGCGACACAGACAGAGCCGCAGCATGACAATGAAGTCGGGTGAAGTTCACCCGAGTTCATTCTGACAGTGCGGCTCTGTCTGTGTCTGCTGTCATCTGCCATTCAGCTCTGCTACATGGCTGTCTGTGTCTGCTGTTAGCGGCCATGTAGCAGAGCTGAATGGCAGATGACATAGTAAAAACACATCCCTACACATTACACACGCTTGGCAAGTCAATAAATAAAAAAAAAAAAAAAAGGTGCCCAATGCATACGTCACAGATCACATGATCTAAAGGATCGCACATAACATTGATCAATTTAACATAGACTACTAACGCTAATGAACGACCAACGTGAAATCTCATAAGATCCCATATGCAACCTGGGCGTGTCACATCGCAAATGCGATTGTACAACTAATTGCAACGTGTAAAGTGGGCTTAACACCTGGATATGTAAATTTATGAATCATTACATTGTAGATTTTGCTTTATGTTTTGGATCATTGTCTTGTTGGAAGACAAATCTCCGTCCCAGTCTCAGGTCTTTTGCAGACTCCAACAGGTTTT
Organism: Anomaloglossus baeobatrachus; assembly: GCF_048569485.1. Taxonomy (NCBI): domain Eukaryota; kingdom Metazoa; phylum Chordata; class Amphibia; order Anura; family Aromobatidae; genus Anomaloglossus; species Anomaloglossus baeobatrachus. Next base: position 214,921,332 of record NC_134354.1, read on the forward strand.
CTTTAACCTTTGTCAGGCTGCATAATTTTGCCAAAATTTCTCGACAACCTTATCTCGGAAGGGGGTGGAGATATTTTCTTGAAATTTGGCCAATATTTTCTGGACCAAAAAATTATTGCAATTTAAAAAGGGAATAGTTACAATTGTACCTATTCAGTCGGACGAAGGATAAGAATGGTGCTGTATTTGGCTCCATCCATCTTCCCATCAATTTTAACCATCTTCCCTGTCCCTGCTGAAGAAAAGTAGGCACAAAACATGATGCTGCTATCACCATGTTTGACAGTGGGGATGGTGTGTTCAGGGTGATGAACTGTGTTGCTTTTACGCCAAACAGATCATTTGGCATTGTGCCCAAAAAGTTCGATTGTGTTTAATCTGACCAGAGCACCTTCTTCCACATGTTTGGTGTGTCTCCCAGGTGACTTGTAGCAAACTTTAAACAACACTTTTTATGGATTTCTTTGAGAAATGGCTTTCTTCTTGCCACTCTTCCATAAAGGCCAGATTTGTTTAGTGTACGATTGATTGTTGTCCTATGGACAGACTCTCCCACCTCAGCTGTAGATCTCTGAAGTTTATCCAGAGTGATCATGGGCCTCTTGGCTGCATCTCTGATCAGTCTTCTCCTTGTTTGAGATGAAAGTTTTGAGGGACGGCCGGGTCTTGGTAGATTTGCAGTGGTATGATACTGATTCAATTTCAATATGATCGCTTGCACAGTGCTTCTTGGGATGTTTAAAGTTGTGGAAATCTTTTTGTAACCAAATCTGGCTATAAACATTTTCACAACAGTATCACGGACCTGCCTGTTGTGTTCCTTGATCTTCATGATGCTCTATGCGCTTTAAACAGAACACTGAAACTATCACAGAGCTGGTGCATTTATACACAGGTGACTTATATTTATCATCATGTCATTTAGGACAACATTGGATCATTCAGAGATCCTCAATGAATTTCTGGAGTGAGTTTCCTGCACTGAAAGTAAAGGGGACGAATAATATTGCACGCCCCAATTTTCAGTTATTATGTTTTAAAAAGTTTAAAATAAGCTATACATTTTATGCAACTTCACAATTGTGTCCCATTTGTTGTTGATTCTTCACCGTAAAATTTAAATTTTTATCTTTATTTTTGAAGCCTGAAATTTGGGAGAAGGTTGAAAAAATCAAGGGGGCCGAATATGTTTGCAAGGCACTGTATTATTGTAGTATAGTATAGCTTGTAGTATCAAGCAGCAGATATGTGGCTGATTTTAATAAGTGCTGCATTAGGAGATAACTGTGCAGGCTTTCACTGCAGTAACCGGTGCTCACAATGACTTCCAGGTATGGGAAATGCTCACAGTGACGTCAACAACTACCCAGAAGTCATTGTATAGAGGCCGGCACAGAGTGCGCATGCACCAGCGTTCCATAGACAGCGCTAAGCATCTGCGGCTATGTGTGCCACTTCACCACCACCTTCTTTTTATTCTTGATATATTAAACTTTTGTCATATATACTTTTCAGAATAGATGGTTGGTATATAAGCAAGTGGCCCTGCGTATTTGGCCTCCTCTGTCTTTTTTATGTGTTTTTCTCGGGGTTATCTAGGGTCCTTTTTTATTAGGATTGTTATCTTATTATTGTATTTAACCCTATACCCTATGCTTCTAGGACAGGGGTGGGGAACCTTTTTTCTGCCAGGGGCCATTTGGTAATTTGTACCAATCTTCGGGGCCTGCAAAAAAATTTCAACTTGAAAATTTCCCTAATAAATTTGGTGAAACAATTAATTAACTCACCCTACTTTGGTGACTGGAGCGACTTCTCTTTGGTACGGCTGTGATGTTCAGTGATATTGATCACGTCGCTTCTCACAGTTTCTTTTCGAGGTTTGTCTCAGTCTGGAGCACAGTCAACTTTGTGAAATTAAGATTGGTAAACCATATACATCACATAAGAGACACTGTACATACACACACAGCCCTCACACACTGGCTGTATACCAAACACAGCCATGACACACTGGCTGCATACCGCACACAGCTCTGACACATTGGCCGTATACCGCACACAGCTCTGACACACTGGCCTTATACCCCACACAGCCCTCACATACTGGCTGTATACCGCACACAGCCCTGACACACTGGCCGTATAACAAACACAGCTATGACACACTGGCCATATACTGCACACAGCCCTGACACACTGGCTGTACACCGCACACAGCTCTGACACACTGGTCGTATACCACACACAGCTCTGACACACTGGCATATACCGCACAGTCACAGTCTGACACTCCCCCATCACTTTGCTTCTAACTGTAATCTGACAGAAGATCATGCAGGAGCCAGAGGCCGGGGGAAAATCCTCCCTATTGAAGTCTGCTGGCCCAGCTCTGTGTGACTGCACAGCTCGCACATAGCTACGGGCAGCCATGCTTGCAACGAATATGGGGATTTAAAGGGCCAGAAGCCGACAGAAGGAGCATCTGCCCGAGCACTGCGGCCACCGGGACCTGCCCAGGGGCTGCAGAAGAGGCCATGGCGGGTCGAATATGGCCCGCGAGCCGGAGGTTCCCCACCCCTGTTCTAGGACATGCTTTCCCTCAAATGGGCCTCTTTTCCTCCTCATACCTCGTTTATCTGGTACAATTACATGTATTTGTTATTTTAAATTCACCTGCCATTTTCTGGCTGTAACTAATGTGCACTTTTTCAAATAAAAAGCAGCTTAAAAGAATCTTATATGACACATTATTAACTTATACTGTAATGGCCCCCTTTTTTCTTTTGTTTTGTTTCTATAAACTTGATTCACAGTCTCTTCAATTTGTGATGAGTCTACTTATTCCTAAATACCAATTTTACTATACTGAATTTTGCTAATAATTTGTAGTTTTTAAACACATCAAAGTGTTTAGGCCAGATACCTGGCCTAAAGCCCTTTAAAAAGTCACTACATTTTTGAGCAACAATTTTGTGACTTTTGCTATTTTCAATCCAGTTTAAGGCAATTAGGCCAAAATGGGCAGAGCTGGGGCAGGAGGGAGGGAAATCAGGCATAACTTGTGCTACATGTCAATGACTAGAGTAATAGTTGTGGTGAGCTACACAGAGGTGCACATCACTTTTGAGACATGTTTGATTAATTAAAAGGCGTGCATATATATAATACATTTGAGAACACAGTTCTGCCAGCTCTTCCTGATGCTCCATAGACTTACATTGTAAAAGTCACTTCAAGGTCACGCACAGCACAGTCTGCGGAGGGAAAACATCACTGAGAAGAAGAGCAGAACAGCACTTGACACCGGAGCGAGGTAAGTATATTAATACACTCACATTACTTACAAATTTAAGCAATAAAAAAGTTAGTGGGATGGCTTCTTGAAGGACCAGAATAGACTACGGGCCAGTGCAGCAATAGTAAAATTGCAAATCTTTAATAGAGGATATTCTTCTTCATGTTAAGTAATTATGGTCTCTCTGAGGCAGGTAACACATTACAAATGAACCATGTATAGCAGGGGTAATTCATTTTCTCGAGGGGCCACATGAGAGACCATGACTGGTGTGGGGGGGCCAAACCAATAGGCTGAAATAAATTCTGTTCAATATTAATATTAATATATTCATTATAATTATTATTTTATATTAATATTAAATACCTTATTTTTCGTTTTATAAGATGCACCAGATTATAAGACGCACCCCAAGTTTAGAGATAAAAAAGGTAAAAAAAATAAAAATGGGGTCCATCTTATACTCCGGTGTTGTCTTACCGAAGGGGGGCAGCAGTGGTGGTGAAGCGGGGTCACATGAGGCAGAGGCTGTGCCAGCAGCGGCAACGGCTCAGTGGCGTCATCAGTGGCGGCTCAGTGGCGTCATCAGCGGCGGCTCAGTGGCGTCATCAGCGATGTCATTAGCGGTGGCTCAGTGGTGTCATCAGCGTCATCATCATCAGCGGCGGCGGCTCAGTGGTGCAGCAGGCCGGTGCAGTGAGCATCCCAGTCTGTCCGCAGTCCCGGTTCAAATGATGGCACCTGGAGCGGTGCATGCGCAGATGGAGCTCTCATCCAAGGGCTCTATCTGCGCACGCGCTGACTCCCAGAGCGGCACATGCGCAGATGGAGCTCTCATCCAAGAGCTCCATCTGCGCACGCGCTGACTCACGGCGACATCATTTGAAACTGGGACCGCGGACACACAGGGACACCTGCCGCACAGCCACCCGCCTGCATGAACAGAGTGGCAGCCAGCAGGCCGTTAACCTGCACGCCCACACAGAGAGGCAGCCAGCAGGCCGCCCACCCACCCGCCTGCACAGAGAGGCAGCCAGCAGGCCGCCCACCCGCCCGCCTGCACAGAGAGGCAGCCGGCCTCCAGGACAGAGAAGCAGCCGGCAGCGACAGGCACACAGCTGCCCGCACTCAACCACAGGCACCTGACCGCCCGCATTCAGCCACCCGGCCGCCCGAACGCACCCGGTCACCGCACAGACAGCCCCCCTGGTAAGCTATATTTGGATTTTAAGGCGCACCCCTCATTTTCCTCCCAAATTTTTGGGAGGAAAAGTTTGTCTTATAATCCGAAAAATATGGTATTTCACTATAGAATTAAACATGCTGACATCCCACTATATACAGTGGGTACGGAAAGTATTCAGACCCCTTAACATTTTTCACTCTTTGTTTCATTGCAGCCATTTGGTAAATTCAAAAAAGTTCATTTTTTTCTCATTAATGTATATTCTGCACCCCATCTTGACAGAAAACCCCCCAGAAATTTTTGCAAATTTATTAAACAAGAAAACTGAAATATCATATGGTTATAAGTATTTAAGTATTCAGACCCTTTGCTCAGACACTTATATTTAAGTCACATGCTGTCCATTTCATTGTGATTCTCCTTGAGATGGTTCTACTCCTTCATTGGAGTCCAACTGTGTTTAATTAAACTTATAGGACTTGATTTGGAAAGTCACACACCTGTCTATACAAGACCTCACAGCTCAGTGCATGTCAGACCAAATGAGAATCATGAGGTCAAAGGAGCTGCTGAAGGAGCTCAGAGACAGAATTGTGGCAAAGCACAGATCTGGCCAAGGGTACAAAACAAATTCTGCATTAGTCAAGGTTCCTAAGAGCACAGTGGCCTTCATAATGCTTAAATGGAAAAAGTTTGGGACCACCAGAACTCTTCCTAGACCTGGTCATCCAGCCAAACTGAGCAATCATGGGAGAAGAGCTTTGGTGAGAGAGGTAAAGAAGAGCCCCAAGATCACAGTGGCTGAGCTTCAGAGATGCATTAGGGAGATGGGAGAAAGTTCCACAAAGTCAATTATGACTGCAGCCCTCCACCATGTCAGCTTTTATGGCAGAGTGGCCTGACGGAAGCCTCACCTCAGTGCAAGACATATGAAAGCTCGCATAGAGTTTGCAAAAAAAACACATGAAGAGCTCCCAGACTATGAGAAATAAGATTCTCTGGTCTGATGAGACGAAGATAGAACTTTCTGGTGCTAATTCTAAGTGGTATGTGTGGAGAAAACCAGGCACTGCTCATCACCTGCCCAATACAATCCCAACAGTGAAACATGGTGTGGCAGCATCATGCTATGGGGATGTTTTTCAGCTGCAGGGACAGGACGACTTTTTTGCAATTGAAGGAAAGATGATATCCTGGAAGAAAACCTCTTCCAGAGTGCTCTGGACCCAGATTTGCTTGAAGGTTCACCTTGCAACAAGACAATGACCCTAAGCACACAGTTAAAATAACAAAGGAGTGGCTTCAGAACAACGCTTTGACCATTCTTGACTTGCCCAGCCAGAGCCTTGACCTAAACCCAATTAAGCATCTTTGGAGAGATCTGAAAATGGCGGTCCACCAACGTTCACCATCCAACCTGACGGAACTGGAGAGGCTCTGCAAGGAAGAATGGCAGAGGATCCCCAAATCCAGGTGTGAAAAACTTGTATCATTCCCAAGAAGACTCATGGCTGTACTAGCTCAAAAGGGTGCTTCTACTCAAAACAGAGCAAAGGGTCTGAATACTTAAAAGACCATGTGATATTTCAGTTTTTATTGTTTCACAAATTTGCAAAAATTTCTACATTTCTGGGTTTTTTTTCTGTCCAGATGGGGTGCAGTGTACATTAATGAGAAAAAAATGAACTTTTTTGAATTGACTAAATGGCTGTAATGAAACAAAGAGTGAAACATTTAAATGGGTCTGAATACTTTTCATACCCACTGTACAGTATGAGACAACACGGAGCTCCCTATATACAACATAAGCCCTCACATAGCTCCCTATGTATAGTATGAGCCCCCATATAGATCTCCTATATACAGTATGAACCCCCACATAGCCTCTCTATGTACAGTATGAGCCCCCCACATAGCCTCTCTATAAACAACACAAGTCCCCACACAGCCCCCTACATACCATATGAGCTTCCACATAGCCTCTATATACAGTCTAAGCCCCCACATAGCCTCTCTGTATGCTATATGTGCCCACACACAGCCTCCTATATACATTATGAGCCCCCACACAGCTCCCTACATACCATATGAGCCCCTCAAAAACCTCTCTATATACAGTATGAGCTCTCCATATAACCTCTATATACAGTATGAGCCCGCACATAGCCCTTCTATATAAATATGAGCCCTCGCATACACTGAGAAGCAAAAGGGTAACAATGTTTTGAACTTTTGATTTTCATGCTCGATATCTCATCATCCACTACATCTTTGAACATTAGACTACCATAAATTTAGAGACAATCATCTTGGCTATCTCATACATAAATTTGACTTGCATTTGATTTACCATATGATTAGTTATGCAAATTATTTTCATATCACTGCATTGTTACTGTTTTGCTCTTGGTGTTTGAAAAATCTTTTTCTTTCTGTATACTATAAATTACAACCTGTTTTCACATTCCCTAATAGCTCAGTGTGTTATTAGGTTGATTCCCAACCAAAAGGTCACTGGTTTGAATCGAGGAGCAGCCACGAAGAAGATTTCCTCAAGAAAGAGATACATCATCATCCAGCTCATCAATAGCAGTCTCTTAGCCAAGAAAATTGCCAAACTGTATCATGTTAGGGGGGCTTTACACGTTGTGACATCGCTTCTGAAATATCGTTGGGGTCACGTCGTTAGTGACGCACATCCGGCGCCGGTAGCGACATCGCAATGTGTAAATCCTAGGTGCGACGATAAACGATCGCAAAAGCGTCGAAAATCGGTGATCTGTGTAGCGTCGTTCATTTCCATAATGTTGGGTCGACCGCAGGTACGATGTTGTTTGTCGTTCCTGCAGCTCCACACATCGCTGTGTGTAAACTCGCAGGAGCGACAAACATCTCCTTACCTGCGTCCCGACGGCAATGCGGAAGGGAGAAGGTGGGCGGGATGTTATGTCCCGCTCATCTCCGCCCCTCCGCTTCTATTGGCCGGTCGATTAGTGAAGTCGCGGTGACGTCAAACGCACCTCCCCCTTGAAGGAGGGATAGTTCGGCAGTCACAGCGACGTCGCCGAGCAGGTACATGCGTGTGAAGCTGCCGTAGCGATAATGTTCGCTACGGCAGCAATCACCACATATCGCATGTGCGACAGGGGCGGGTTCTATCGCGCTCGACATGGCTAGCAATTGCTAGCGATGTCGCAACGTGTAAAGCCCACCTAAGTGTCATGACAGTTGGAAGAATCAAAAATTAAATCCTTCCATCCTTTCAAAAGCCAGGAGATGGATGGTCAGACAATATATCAGAGTCAACAAGTCAGCTCATCACAAGTCTATTAGTTCTAGTGCAAGATGGTGGAATGGTTGTCGAGTTCCTACCCCTGAAAAGTAATGTTATTTAGGAAGGTAATGTAAAGTATAGTTATGGATTATAACATAGGATATTGGTAAGATAGGTTGCCCGACAACTGACTGCAGGGCAAGTGACAGTTGGCAGTTGGTATTAGCCAATTGGGGGAGCTAGTGCTGAGGTAAGAAAGGACAGAAACCATCTTAGAGTTCAGTTAGGGAATGACCAGAGTTGAGTGCGGACATATGGGTCCGTCAGGTCATTTTGGTTGCATTCTTGGGGTGACTTGTGGCAGGAAGGAGTGAAAGAAAAAGCAAGGGTAGTGAGAAAATACCACAGAATTTCAAAAGGTGTTTATACCCAGAGATTAGACCAGCAGTGAAATCTGGGACTCATCAAGGACCTGAAAGCAATCCTTGTGGGTGGGGTCTGAGGACAGATATTTAGTAGCAGGCCCCGGGTAGCTTACAGCTGAGAGGAAATGGGCTAACACGGTGGTGAACATGAGACGAGAATGCAGTCCTAGGCAGCAGAGCGTTGCTACTCCCTGTTGCTGGCAGGATGTAGAACCGTGTGATGATTGTAGGCATTCTCATGAACAGTAATTTTGTGCTAAGCTGGGTTGTGGCAGAAGGTCTGGGACTAACCAGGACAGTAGCATCTAAAGTGAATATTGAGAAACTGTGTCTTGTGGTACTGTGTGTAAAGTAAACATCCATTAAGTTATATGCCTGCTACATACTCAGACATGTGAATACAGTTGAAGAAAAAGCTGTACACATACCCAATTGAGTTGAGCCGTTTGCACAAAAATTGGGTACGTGTAGAAGAGATCTGGAATCAGATTTTAGTCAAGACATGCTTGAATTTGATTGAGAGCACACCCAGCAGGATTCGAGCAGTCTTGAAAGCCAAAGGTGGATTTATAAAATAGTAACAAAATATTAAAAATAAAAATTAGAGCAAAACAGTGAGAATGCAGTGACTTGACAACAATCTGCATAAATAATCACATGCTAAATAGTTGCAAGTCAAATTTATACATGAGATAGGCAAGATGATTGTCTTTAAAATTATGGTAGTCTAATATTCAAAACTATAGCAGATGGCGAGATATGGAGCCTGAATGTCAAAAATTCAAAACATTGATACCCTTTTGCTCGTTAGTGTAACCTCCTATATCCAGTGTGAGACCTCATATAGCCCCCTATATAGAGTATGAATCTCACAAAGCCTTCTAGATACAACATAAGCCATTACATAGCCTCCTAAAATTATGAAGACCTCTACCAGAGACCTAGTTTAAAGCTTCTGGGCCCTAATGATTGACATTCTGCTTTGCATGGTGAGTGGTCACAGTGCTTACTGTATGGTGAGTGGTGATTGTAACCGACCCTTGCACAGCCCTGATGAGGACTGGAAGCCAGTGGCTCCAGGAAGAAAAATACTTTATTTTCTTCCTGTAGCCACTGCCCAAGTACGGTAATCCTGCTAGGCAATATTTAAATGTCTTTTACCTGTAGATTACCACTATATCTGCAGGTAAATATAATTTCAAAAGATGCCAGGTTCCCTTGAAAGGAGCACTGGCTGCACTATCTGGATGTGGCAGAAAAACCAGTACACATATTAATTCACCTATGGATATTATTGCATGTGTACTTAACATTCACAGGGGTTAGTGGAACCTACCTCTCATGTTGTAATAGGTTGTCCAAAGGCTGAGGTTGCAGAAAATGAGGAAACAGATGTGATGCAGAGTCCTCCCATCATCCGGAAGTCATGTAAGTGGGTTCCATTAACCCCATTTCACTCTTTGATTCAAATTTTATAGGAAAAAATATGTGTTAAAATATTTTTGTTTAATGTAAATGAAGTGGAATCAAAGTAATACAACCCCTGGCAAAATTTATGGACTCACCTGGCTCTCAGGATGTTCATTCAGTTGTTTACTTTAGTTTAAAAAAAGCAGATCACAGACATGGCGCAAAACTAAAGTCATTTCAAATGGCAACTTTCTGGCTTTAAGAAACACTAAAAAATCATGAAAGCATAATGTGCTAGCCTGGGAGGAAAAATTATGGAATCACTCAATTCTGAGGTACAAATTATGGAATTATGAAAAACAAACAAACAAATGAACACTCCAATACATCACTAGTATTTTGTTGCACCACCTCTGGCTTTTATAACAGCTTGCAGTCTCTGAGGCATGCACTTAATGAGTGACAAACAGTACTCTTCATCAATCTGGCTCCAAATTTCTCTGATTGCTGTTGCCATATCAACTTTGCAGGTTGGAGCCTTGTCATGGACTATTTTCTTCAACTTCCACAAAAGATTTTCAATTGGATTGAGATCCGGAGTATTTGCATGCCATGACATTGACCTTATGTGTCTTCTTTAAAGGAATTTTTTCACAGTTTTTGTTCTACGGCAAGATGCATTATCATCTTGATAAATGATTTCATCATCCCCAAACATCCTTTCAATTTATGGAATCAGAAAAGTGTCCAAAATTTCAATGTAAACTTGGGCATTTATTGAAGATGTAATGACAGCCATCTCCCCAGTGCCTTTACCTGACATGCAGCCCCAGATCATCAATGACTGTGGAAATGTACATGTTCTCTTCAGGCAGTCATCTTTATAAATCTCATTGGTATGAAACAAAAAAAAAGTTCCAGCATCATCACCTTGCCCAATGCAGATTTGCAATTCATCACTGAATATGACTTTCATTCAGTCATCCACAGTCCACGATTGCTTTTCCTTAGCCCATTATAGCTTTGTTTCTTTCTGTTTAGGTGTTAATGATGGCTTTTGTTTAGCTTTTCTGTATGTAAATCCCAGTTCCTTTAGGCGGTTTCTTACAGTTTGGTCACAGACATTGAATCCAGTTTCCTCCCATTCGTTCATTTGTTTTGTTGTGCATTTCCTGCTTTGGAGACATATTGCTTTAAGTTTCCTGTCTTTATGCTTTGATGTCTTCCTTGGCCTACCAGTATGTTTGCCTTTAACAACCTTTCCATGTTGTTTGTATTTGGTCCAGATTTTAGACACAGCTGACTGTGAGCAACCAGCATCTTTTGCAACATTGTGTAATGATTTACCTCTTTTAAGAGTTTGAGCCATGATTCATTTCAGTCCACTTGGTGCAACAGCTCTCCAAGGTGTGATCACTCCTTTTTAGATGCAGACTAACAAGCAGATCTTATTTGATGCAGGTGGTTTGGAAATGAAAATTTGCATGGTGATTCTATTATTTTTACCTCAGAATTGACTGATTCCATAATTTTTTCCCCCTGTTTGGTTTTGAAAAGTAACAGTTACTGGCTAGCACATTATGTTTTCATGATTTTTTTAGTCTTTCTTAAAGCCAGAAAGTTGACATTTGAAATTACTTTAGTTTTGTGCCATGTCTGTGATCTGCTTTTTTTAAACAAAAGTAAACAACTGAATGAACATCCTCAGAGCCAGGTGAGTCCATAATTTTTACCAGGGGTTGTATACATTGCAATAGGAAAATTAAATTGACCTATTGATAAATATTACATTTTGACATCAAAATCTGCCGATTTATAGAAATATCATCCTGCATTGATTTGTCAGTCACTAAAAATTTACAAGTAGTAGTCCCTCTTTCTTAAAGGGAACCTGTTGCTTTGTACATGCTGCACATCTGATCTGTGTACTGCACGGTAAAGAAAAGGAGAATTATATATAGGTTCATTGGAAAAAGTTCAGTATAACTTGTATTTTATTCAATAAAATCCCTGGTGCTTAAATACCTTTTGAGTCAAGTGGGTGGTACTACACAGTGATTGACAGCTATCTCTACATGCACAATCATAAAGAGCCGAATGTCAATCACAGAAAAGGTCAGCATACTGGAAATTCAAGCTTTATTGAAAATTTTCACACAAGAATGTATATCACTATGATCAGCTCCTCCTGTTATATAACATCCTGCCTGCACATTAGATACCATTTATAACATGACAGATCCCTATAAAGAAAGACATTCAGCCCCTGACATTCAATAAAAATAAAGAATGTTTTACCTACTACAGATTTTTAAAGGACATTAGCTCTCCTCCTTGAAGGAATACATATTAATGATCACTGCTTGTTGTCAGCAAATAAGTACATTCATGCTGACATTCCGATACTGAAAAATCAACAAAATTTAGACCATACTTCTCATCACTTTACAGTATTTTCAAAAATCAGGCTTTTTACTCTTGACCGCAAGGACTTGACTATTATCACTAAGTGCTTAACTATTGAAAACTATATGGTCCCCTTTCACTCTGATAGGTCATCATACAACACCCGCCTTATGATGGACAATCTCATAGTATTCGTGAGCCATAAAATGTATTAGTCCCTAGTAAGCCGCCTGGCAATTGCACAGGTTACATAATAGTTGTCCTTGGTACATATGACTGTGTTCAGGACAACGTCACTTGTGTTTTTTTTAATTCATTCTTCTTTCCTTATCTTGCAGTATTTACTGATGGTTTTTTTTTACACCAAATTCATCTAAATGGTGCCATGGTATAATACATTTGCGTTTCCTATATTAAAAATGTGAACCTATTGCCCCCCCAACATGTTTCACCAAAGTGGCGTCATCTGGGGGATCGAGGCACTAATTAGAAAGTGCAAATGGATTATACCATGGCCCACTATTGATACTGTGATCTGGATATTAAGCCTTTTTCTAGCCACAATATATTAATCATTTTAGGGCAAGGTATGACTACTTTTGAGAATGAAAAAGATAAAAATACCCATTGTAGCTGCTACTGGTTGTAAAAATATGTGTGTAGTCTTTTTGAATTTATAATACTAAATATTAAAAGCTATGTTTTAAATAAATAGTCTTTAGTTTAGGGGTCTTTAGTTGCCTTAGTCAAATTGTAACAACTTATCTATACCCCTACGCTGACTTTGAACGAAATTTGTTCATGTCAGCTCAAGGCCTGGTCTCAAACCAAACTTTTTCTAAATTCTGTGTGAACCCGCCAAACCGAACTTTCACGAGTCTGTTCACCTCTATTACTAAGATTTATGTTCATAAGACTGAAAAGTTCCTTTCTGAGTACCTTGAACGGAATCTGTTAGTAGGATAAACCCTCTTAAGCAGTCATGTTAGCCATGTAAGTCATAGGAAGCTGGAGAAATGACACCCTGATATCTGCGATGTCTTATTCCAGAGAAATCCATGTTTTTCTTATATCTAAATGAGCTCTTCTAGGCTATGGGCAGGGCACAGATCATCTGCATTAGAATCTACCTCAAGGGATTATTTTTCTTAAAAGGGGCGTTACCAATATTAGACATGTTAACACAATATAGTACAACTGAACTTTGTCTCCTTACAAATAAGTCAGCATCTGCAGCTCTCACAGCTCTGCTGTATTACAACAATATTGTAGCACAGGCTGCCTATGAGATGGAAGCTGAAGCTGAGATGCAGATGTATCAGTTTTAATCACAGTTCTGCTGTGACTTTAGGACAGAAGTGAGCAGCCATCACATATAATACTGGTAATGCCCCTTTAATACTAGAAGGTGGCCCGATTCTAAAGTATTGGGTAGTCTAGAATGTGTATGTAGGTTAGCAGATTGAATAATAAGGTAATGAATGGACTGGATGGGTTAGGTTTAATTTAGTATTCTTATAATTGTTTATTGGTTTTAAAATGACAACAGAAGGAACAGTTTTAATAGATGAGTCTAATGTTTAATGATGTCCATGGCTTGTAATGAAAGAAGGCCATGAACAGTGTAAAGTTAAGTAAAAATATTTTTGTACACATTTTGTGTGAAGACCTTTTCACTATCTGAAAGTAACTTTCCTTGTAAAGGGGTGTCAACAACTTGCACTTTGACGTTGGATCACATTGTCCTGGTATGTGGGCTGAATCTGTGATGTGGCCCAATGCTGGTATGTGCCCCCATCGTGGTGCAGCCACCATCCTGACATGTGCCCCCATCCTGCGGGGTAATATGTGCGGGGGATGGAGTGCGGGGGGTGGAGCCAAGCGGGGCCATGGCGCTGAGGACGTCAGTGCTGGGGACTGCATGGCTGGGGACAGGTGACTATTCGTTTGTGTGTGTGTGTGTATGTGTGTGTGTGTGTGTTCAGTGTATACATTAGGAGGGTGGAGTGTAGGGGGGTGGAGCTGAGGTGGGTAATGTGGAGGCGAGCGGTGGGTATGTGTCGGCTGGGTTGCCGGTGTGGGCTCCCGGGGGTGCAGCAGTTACCGGGGAGTTGGGGCTCCGTGTGGGTGTGGGGAAAAGTGTCGGGCATCGTCCTGTGGCCCGTAGTTTGGGCTGCTCAGTTAGCTGAGCCGTTGGTCGTAGGCTCTTTAGCGTGTGCGGTATGGCTACGGTTTTCACTGTAATGATGTCATTTTGGAGCAAGACAGACAGAATAAGGCAATTATATATATAGATAAGCTCTGGAGACAGATTCTCATGTAGATCAATGTCCGGACCATAGCCTGAAACAACTCATTTACATATAAGAAAAATGTGGATTTCTCTGGAATAAGACATTGGATCACAGATATCAAGTTATCATTTTATTCAACTTCCTATGACCTGTGTGCCCATATAGATGGCTTTGTAGGGTTGATCCTAATGACAGATTACTTTTAGAATATTCATTACTGTCATTCTGCAAGAATATACAGTATATGAAATCTGTTTGGAAATTCATCAGGAAGTTTAATGCAAAGTAGCAAAAAGCAAAAGTGTCACTTGCAGCCAATCAAAGTCCAACTCTTCTTTTCTTTGTCGATCCATTAATAATGGAAAGCTGTTAATGATGGGTTGCACAAGCTTTGATAAATCCTTTGTCACATTGCTTTTCACCTATTTCCAGGAATGCATTGTTGACTTAAACATTATGAAAGGAGTATAATCATAATAAAAAGTGATACACTAGGGGCATCACTTTCAGATTAAAAGTATTTTAAAAGTGGCCTGACTCCTGGAACTCTACTAATCCTGAAACGTAAATTAGGTAGTTCTGTTCCAGGTATTGATGGCATTGACAGAAAAGACTTGACAGATTCCCTTTAATTAAAGAAGACCAGTCACTAGGTCAAAAGTGGGCCGTTTTTGCTGTTATTTTATTCCTGCTGTTACCCTTTTTTAGAATCTGCCATATTGTCCAAGACATTTAGGCCTTTTTACTTAGTGCTAATTTTATGGCCTTTAGCAAGAGGGCATAACTCACAGGTAAATTGTGCAGAGCCACCTAAACGCACATCCTGGGGAATTGTGAGAGCCATGCCCCTTTGTAAAGACCAGAAAAACTAGCACTGAATGAAAAAGGCCGATATCTCTGGAGCAGTATGGCAGACTTACATAAAAATACTCCAAAAAACAAAAGAAAAACAAAAAATTGAATACTTACAGATGTAGTGACAATAAAATAAGAACAATAACCCGCCACTTTTGACCTAGAGACTGGTCCTTTATAAGTCTCAATAATGTAATATTTATTCCTAAACCTATATATTTTGTCCCAGGGCATTCAGTATCTACAAAATGAAACAATTCTACATTTTTCTTTGACTAAAATATCTAAAATATTATTTACAAAGATCAAATACCGATCTCTGAGTTTCCATGGTCACAGACCACAAACATTCAGTGTAGTCTGCTCCTGCAGGAATTCTTGGTGACTAATGTTTTTTTGTGTTGATGTTACTTTCTAAACATTGTTTTTTTTTTACTCCTGTAACCTCTTTACTTATGTAGATTGCAGTGACACTATTTCTCAAGTGAATGCTATGAAAATACTAAAGCGATTTAGGAGCAGCGCTGGCCTCTGGACAAAGGACCCAATTGGAAATTCCGAAAAGGTTTATGTCTTTGATGGAGCAGGCAATGATACTGTGTTTGTGTTCTCCCGCATGAAGGAATTCACTCTTACGTCTTCATCACGCAAAGTACCTCGAATCAAGCTACCTTATCCATGGATTGGTACAGGACACATTGTTTATGGTGGCAATTTGTATTATATACGGCAAGATGAGGAATTTCAGGTTATAAAATTCAACCTAACTTCCAGAGCGGTGGTTGACAGCGCAGTTCTGCCCATAGAAGATCAAGTACCAGTATACGGACTGTCCAAATTCAACTACATAGACATAGTGGCCGATGAAGAAGGTCTCTGGGTCATCTATGCCACCAGGGAGAATGAAAAAAATATCTGTTTAGCCAAACTAGATCCAGGTAACCTTGGCATTGAGCAGATGTGGGATACTCCATGCCCAATAGAAAATGCAGAAAGTGCTTTTGTGGTGTGCGGCACTCTATATGTAGTATATAACACTAAGCTCCCGAGTCGCTCTCGAATACAGTGTGTCTTTGATGTCAGTGGCACCATAACCAGTGAAAATGTCCCAATTGTTTACTTTCCGAAACGGTATGGATCTCATTCCAGCATGAAATACAACCCCAAGGAAAAACAAATCTATGCTTGGGATGATGGATACCAAATCTTATATAAACTTACCATGAAGCCTAGGGATGAACTGTATTAGAGCTGATGGTGATCATATGATTTCATGTATCACTTTTCATATTAAAGGATTGTTATAACTTGGGTCATACACATAATACTCCACACATGGCATTACAGCAATTCCATTTTTTCCTCATGTCTCAATTGTTTCCTTCTTAGTCTAACAATATAATTTACACTAAACAAAACTATCAATGCAACACTTATTATTTGCTCCCATTTTTCATGAGCTGAACTCAAAGATCTAAGACTTTTTCTATGCACACAAAAGGTCTTTTTCTCTCAAATATTGTTCACAAATTTGTCTAAATCAGGGTTAGCACGTCTCCTTTGTGGAGATCATCCATCCACCTCACAGAGGGTAATGAGACAGCATGACTAGTGCACAGGTATGCCTTAGGCTGGCCACAATGAAAGGCCACTCCAAAATATACAGTTTTACAGCATTAATGGGTTGGGGAGGTGTCATTTTCCTCATGCAGTGCAACACATCTTCTTCACATACAGTTGATCAGGTTGTTGATTGTGGACTGTGGAATATTTGCTTTAACTTAAACACATTGTTGTATTCCTTGATCCAGACTGTCCAAAACATGCTCAGTGTCTGAAATATTTGGTGAGTATACTGGGCAAGCAAGAACTGAGATGTTTTCAGCTTTCTGAAATTGTGTACAGATCCTTGCAATATGGAACTGTGCATTATCATGCTAGAACATGGAGGTGATGGTCGTGAATGAATGGCACAACAATGGGCCTCAGGATCTCTGTGCATTCAAAATAAAATGCATCTGTGTTCAGTGTCCATAACATACACCTACCCATATCATAACACCATTGTCACCATGGGCCACTCGATTCACAATGATGACATTAGCAAAACGCTCACCCACACAACGCCATACACACATTTTGACATCTGCCCTATACGATAAAAACTGGGATTCATCCGTGACGAGAGCACCTCTCCGATGTACTAGACATCACATATGCCCACTCAAGTCAGATACGACAATGAACTACAGTCAGATGAAGACCCCGATGAGAAGGACAATCATGCAGATGAGCTTCCCTGAGATGGTTGCTGACAATTTGTGCAGAAATTCTTTGGTTATCCAAACTGATTGTTGCAGCAGGTTCAGGTGTCTGGTCTCAGAGGATCTTCGAAGTTAAGATCCTGGATGTTGTGGTCTTGGGCTGGTGTGGTTACATGTGGTCTGCTGTTATGAGACAGAAGAAACTGCCAAATACTCTGAAACGCCTTTGGAGTCAGTGTATGGCAAAGAAATAAATATTCGATTCTTGGGCAACAGCTTTGGTGGATATTCCTGCAGTCAGCACGCCAATTACATGCTCCCTCAAAACTTGCAACATCTGTTGCATTGTGTTGTGTGATAAAACTGCACATTTTAGAATGGCCTTTTATTCTGGCCCGCCTAAAGGGCGCTTTACACGCTGTGACATCGCTAGTGATGTCGCTAGCGATCGCACCCGCCCCCGTCGTTTTTGCGTCATGGGTAAATCGCTGCCCGTGGCGAACAATATCGCTAAGACGCGTCACGCATACTTACCTTCCCGTCAATCAGCGGGCCACCAATAGAAGTGGAGAGGCGGAGAGCAGCCGCATTCACGTCACTCCCACCTCGTTGCTGGAGGACGCAGGAACGCTGTTGTTCATCGTTCCCTGGTGTCACACATAGCGATGTGTGCTGCCTCAGGAACGACGAACAACCTGCGTCCAGAACCATTAACGATATTTGGGATTTGAAGAACGTGTCAACGATCAACGATTAGGTGAGTATTTTTGATCATTAGCGGATGCTCGTACGTGTCACACACAACGACGTCGCTAATGAGGCTGGATGTGCGTCACGAATTCCGTGCCCTCCAACGACATCTTGTTAACGATGTTGTTGCGTGTAAAGCGGCCTTAAGGCACACTTGTGCAATAATCATGCTGTCTAGTCAGCATCTTGATATGCCACACCTGTGAGGTGGATGGATTATCTCGGCAGAGGAGATGTTCTCACTAACACAAATTTAGACAAATTTGTGAACAATATTTGAGAGAAAAAGACCTTGTACATAGAAAAAGTTTTAGATCTTAGAATTCAGCTTATAAAAAAATGGGGGCAAAACCAAAAATGTTGCGTTTATATTTTTGTTCTGTGCATATTCATACTTGCTGAATTGAAATCAATATCATCACCACTTCATCCATCTCAGTGTAAATAATAGTGGTATATTTTAATCCAGAAATTGATTTATCTAATATAATGATGGATGCCCAAACAAAAATTGGAGATCTTAAAAAATATAAATATTTTATTTAGCAGAATTATTACAACATTTACAAAAGGTATAAGGCAAGTCAGGATAAATACAATACTCTTAGTCATGAGTAGTGTGCGAAACATGAAATTCAACTTGAAAGTGATTCTCCTGGGAGCTATCTGCTCATCTGTAGTTCCAGTGCAGTACCCTATCTGGACAATGTTATAAATGGGGATAATGATCACATACAGATGTAGAAAAGGTTGCCATGACTCAACAGAAAATTTTGATAACTTGACACAGAAGCCAAGCAAGGCATAGAATTCATTTTTTTGTGCTGTGATATCCTAGTATTATCTGGGTCATACTAAACTTTGCTAGAATTTTATGTTTAATTTCTTGTTTTATATTAATAGCGGTCCTAGCTTTGTTTTTCTAATGCAGAGCTCCAAATCCCCTGCATTCACAATGAGATAAAATATAAGATACTCGCTACCTTCAACCACCACTAGAGGGAGCATATGAGTTTATTGCATACAGATATTCACTGCCTTCATCAGTAAATAGATAGCTACAAAGTTTTCATTTTGTGATTACTATAGAGAGTTAAGAGAATGTTTTCATTTCAATAGATATCTGTATGTGGGATTCGAACGTCTATATCAGAAAAACAAGCTCAGACCACTAGAAAGATATTTTAAGAAATAAAGCCTTTCTTAATTTTGGATTTCTAAGAGGTGTGATAAAGCTTTAAATTTTGCCTACTTTTAAACAATCATCTATGGGAAATACAATAAAGGACCAGTATTAGAATTGCTATATTAGCTACAGCAAGTGATTGATAATTTATAACAATCACAAAAAATACGCAATTTTCATATGGCTCAATACAGGAGGTTTCCCAAAACATTATCTTGCTAGATTTGGTTTATACCGATGTTCCTAGGTATTTCATCCCAAGATGACCATCTGTGAAAAAATCCATGATTTGTAATGCATTGTACATGACATTTATGTGCTACAGTATATATAGCCACCCAGTGGTTTTGCTGTGGGCTGCAGAATAGTAAGTATTTTGCTCATGTAACAATATATAGAATTTGTTTTATGAGAAAATGAAGTACTTAAAGGGTTAATCTCTATTGCATAAATGGGTATTGCAATTTAAACGCTTAAGACACCCTTGAGATATTAATAATTTTGCTTACAGCCCGTTGCCCCACCATTGCTGCTAGACAGCAGAACATGCACAATGTTTCTAAGCTCTCCTCTAATATGCTTTACGCATGGTTATGAAGATGGTCCAGATTGCTAGAGCTTGCTGTTACCCCCTAATCCTGGCCAGCTTCAACACGATGTATAGAAATTAGATAGCATCAGTGGTCGGTCTCCTAGGCAACACGCTGTAAACAAAAGAGAAGTGTTAATATGTAAAATTTTAATAAGCAATAAATAGCAAAGGTTTTACATTTGTTTTACATTTGTTTTACATTTGGGAATAGCCCTTTAACCAAATTTATGAGAAGGCAATTGTGGACACAGTGTTTTGAAGACCCCACTACAGGTAGGTTCATGGTAGGTTAAAAATATTAAACTGACAATCCTGATTACAAATCAATAACTTTCCATATATGCACATTTTAATAAAAACAAACTGTTCTTTATTTACGCTCCCTGGATCCAACACTGTCTCTGCTGCTACACTGGTCTCTATTGTTTGGCTGCAGCTGTGACGTCATGTTGACAGCGCTGCAGCCAATCAGCTCAGTGGCTCGTTCCATCTATATTTGCAGATCCGCTGAGCTGAGTGATTGACTGGAGTGATGTTACTATGACGTAACTGCTGTAGCCAAATAACAGAGGCTGGGGCAGTGTTGGAGACGCAGCAAGGACCCAGGGAAGGTAAGAACAGCTCGGTTTGGTTTCTAACAACAAACTGTGCATCTGTGGAAAGTTTTCTGAAAGAGGATGTCTTTAACAGGGCTGTCAAATGCGGTCCTAGACCCTATAAGCATATCCACACGTTAGATTTGTTCCAGAAATTTCTTTGACTGTAAGCCACCTAAATAGGATTTTATTTATTTGCAGAAATTATATTCTCCAAGTGAGGGGTTTTTATAGGAGTCATTCAGGTTCTAGTCATTTAACTTTAAGGGGAACTTGTCACCATGTTTTTATATATGGAAATAGTATGCTATGGTTGTGCAGACACTTAATCCTCAATAAAAGTGATAACATTTTCTTGCAGAGATCTGGTGTGCCAGTCATGACAAATTGAGCTTAGAGATAATCTGTCAGCTGTTTATTGCTATGGAATTTAAAGGCAGCATGATGTAGGGTCTGAGAGTCTGATTCCAATGATGCATTACTTAGGGTTTTCTTAGTGCAGTTTTAATAGAATCTCTGCTCTCTGGCTCTCTCTGTTGTAGATGTGATGTGTATGACCCCTCCCACACCCCAGATTGGACGCTTCCTGTGTACACTGTCCATTGACAGCAAGCTGCTAATAAGTGGTGGGGCTAAATTTCACAGATTTTCTTGATTGTCTTGCACATAATACTTAGTGTGGCAGTGATAATCTCCTGCTGATAAAACAAGAGCATAAAACATACATTATCCTGCTCTCAATTAAATAGCAAAAAACTGTTGACAGATTCCCTTAAAAAGCCATATATCAGGTTGGAAGTGCTTTTGGGGTGTCAATACACCCGGACTTCTTCCCTGCCCTGTACTACTATTTGCTTCCTTATTGACAGCTCATCTATTACGCTATCTTTTACGCTACAGTTGCCCGCATGAGACATACTGGATGCAATGATCCAGGCACTAAAACTTGTGCCTGAGATTTTGGCGAGTTGCACAAGCTGTTACTCCTGAGGTGTAAAGTAGTAAGGAGTAAAAAATCTGTCCAAGTGTATTTATACTCCTCCATTGCCCTTCCGGCCTGCTTTGCATATGGCTTCTATGCTTGATTTCTCATGCATTGCAGATCAGATCTCCGTAATTCAAATATCATTGTGGGACAGGTGCCTTTACAACCTTATAACTACTTCCATACGTAAAAATCTGATAACAATCATGAAGAGAAAACTAATAATGTTTACACAAAAGCACATTTTGAAATGAATTTTCCCCAACTTTATCTAGTTATTTTCAAAATTACAGATCTTCTCAATCTGGGAGTAAATTATATTTTAGTGCAGAGATGGAGGTGTATAACAATTTTATGAACAAACAAAAGCAGCAATCACACATTGTAACATCTGAATATCTATTTTCCCATCCCCAATTTGCCCAGAAATTCCTACAAAAAACATAAATGCCTAATACCAGACAGAGATATATAGAGACTTTGTTAGCCTTTGTTATGTAATCTGAGGACAGCATACTGTAGGGGTTAAAACACAGATTTCTGCAATGTGTCACATATTGAGCTTCATGCTATTGTTTACTTATAGTGAAAGTTTTATCACTAGGACATTATCATTGCGGTGACTGGCTGCCTTTTCCCAAGTTGTCCAACTATATCCCCTCCTCTGATAAGCAGCTCATTGTCAACAGACAATGTACACATAAAGCCTGGTCCAGGCGCGGTTAGCTTTCTGAGCTCTTCTATATGCTACTCTAAGAACTCTGGTTGTATCACAACTACTGCACCCAATAAACTAAGTGATACGTCATTGGAATCTGGGTTTCTTCCTAAATTATCCTGCTCTCAGATGAGGTAGCAAAAACCTGCTGACAGATTCCCTTTAAGCATTTGCCTTAAAATGTCAATCATAATTTCATTTGAGGGCCTAATATGATCAACTTATCAAAATTTGGCTTTAAAGAGCTATTTTTTTTTTAAATAAATGTATTATATGAATCTAGGTAAATAACTTTGTAAATATATGGCTTTACTTATCTTCTACCAATCCTAACTCCTCATTGAGATGTCCATTGTCCTTGCAAACATGAAAAAACAGACTCCTTTTCACTTGCGCTGCATCTGATTTTTATTCATCTTTTGATATGTTACTGTTTTTACCATCAGTGATGCATATTTTTTTCACAAAAAACCAAAAATTTTCCCCAACCTTCTCCAACCCATTAATGGGTATATCCAGCATATATATATATATATATATATATATATATATATATATATATATATATATATATATATATATATATATATATATATATATGTATAAAGCTCAAATCTAGCAGCTTCCTTGCTTGTTCAGTCTGTAAATAGCTTGCTCTGTGATTATTGGACGTACGGATACTGTAACGGTAAAATCTAAAAACGAATAACTCTACAACTATTTCCAAAGGCAACCTGCTGAACTGTGAATGTAGCTCTGGATTATAATATAGTCTTATAGATACTTTATGCAATATATACACATTTATGTAATTTAGTCATTTATATAGATTATTGATACTGATAAACTGTACAATAATGTACATTGGTGACCACAAGGATTCAACAATGGTTAAATACTGTAGGGTCATTCATTGGAATGGATAAACATGTTTAGCTTAGTTAGAAAACATTACTATAGAACTTGATAGTTAAGCTCTTCCACTAGATTACCATACTAAGACAATATCGGAGATATTATAAACACACTTTGCCCTAAAAACTATATAGAGATAAATTTATGTAACATATTAGATATGTTATACCTCGACATTGATAAATCTGAAATCATTACACCTCTTCTAAGCTCTTCTTCTTTATTCGTTTTCTCATATGCACTGATGACCTTTTCTGATTTATTCTCTGCTACCATCACTCCTAATTGTAGGTTTATTTCTATTGTGACCTATAAAAGCTGTGAAGTACCAGTTTATGTGATGTGTGAAAGAAGTCATGCTGCTAAATGAAAACTTTGCAGTTCATTCCTTTGTGTGTTTTCAGCTTGAGTGTAAAAAAATCATTCTAAATATACAATGTGTTCAAAGCCAAGTATTCATTCTGCTTTTCTCTGGATTGCTTTTATTGAGTTACTAATAAACAGATTCAATGCTATATGAGTATTGTACATATTATAAACTGTGGTCTTATTGTGTTCAAGGACTATTACATTCTTATTAGTGATGAGCAAGCATTAAAATGCTCGAATGCTTGATTCAATTGGGCGGGACGCTCAGACAGGCTCAATTCGAGTAACGAGTATAATGTAAATCAATGAAAACTTGAGCATTTTTTGGCAGACCCCTGGTGGGCAATTGAATTGCTGAAATCCATGAAAACAGCTCTCAAATGGAACAGGAACAGCATGGTTTAGACACCTGGATGCATCTCTGACTTCCAGGTCACTTCTGAGAACAATGTTGTGAAGGGGAGAGCCATGTGATTGCCAGCAAAGGAATAGCCCGGACTGATGCCCCAGAGGGGCTCAAGGGAGGGCAGCATGACTAGGAGGGATGCCAGGCCATAGAGTTAATAAAGGGTTAAATGTAAAGTATAATTTAGTCGTACAGGAAAGCTGGGAGTGGAACTAAAGGGGCAGCTAGGATTAAGGGTTAGTTTGATTGGTCAGGGGGTGGTGCTAGAGAGGGTCGTATATATATAGGTCATGCCAGGGGTGAGGGTGAGCATTCTTACCTGGACGGCGTTCTGAATCATTCCCGCCTGCCCGCCCTGATGGTACATTAAACGTCGGCAAATAAGAGGAGGAAGATTGTGATAGGAAAGGAGGGGGGTGTCTGAAGGTGGGGGTTTGCACAGAAGAGAGAACGGAACCCAGTGCAGGAGCGGGTTATCTCTACTGGTGCAAGTGTTTGGTGAAACGGGTCCTTGCTGGGTTGGGTCTCAGCGAGACATGGTGTGGGCAACATCTGGCCAGATGCTCTCGAGTCAGTGTGGTGCGGCTGAGGGCAGGAGGTGGGCCGATGTTGCAATGAACAATTTTGTCAACCTTCAGTTACCCCCCCCTCCTTTTTCGGGTGTTCTTCAATAAAGATTTGAAATGTTATATTGTTTATGCTTTGTTATTAATAAATGGGGCTGCTGTGGCCTTTTATATCCAATATCACACAGTATTTGTGTTTGTTTGAGATAAGAGTCTTAGTGGGTAGGGGACGTTTGGTTAATGGTAAGGCTTTTAGTCAGACTTTCCGGAGTCATGCTCCAATACCTTTTCTGACTCCAGTGTTGTGCATGTGGTCCATCCCGGTTGGGGTGTGTGACACTTACTTGCATCTTCAATGGTTCATCCTCCACCCTGTCACCGGTTACCATCAAAGACATCGTACTTGGGTAACACATCACAAAAATGATTATCCTTTAACTCAAACTTTAACTTTTTTATTCAGCTTACAAGCTTTCTGGGAGACATCTTCATAACACACATATCTGTCTTCATAATAACCTTCCTAGGACAGACATGACACTTTCTCCTGTGTTCTGCTGCACTGCTCAACGGAATAACCCTCTGTCCAGCACTTGCCCTGGGCACTATTCCTCCAGCAGCCAAGTCTAACTTCTATGGTGCCATCTCTTGCAGCTGTGCCAGTAGGACACTATGGAGGATTCTTACTGAGCCCTGGGCAAACCCTAATCCAGAGCTCATGATCCCAGGACCTCCTGTGCAGAACACTACTGCATCTTCACTAATCTGAATTGATTTCCTTTCCTTGCTTTGTCTACATTCACGACTTTTACTCCACCCACTGTTCTGTCTCCCATGTTACTATTGTAGCGATTTCTATCTGGTCTGCTAACACCTGCACTTAGCTTCTAATAACACACTATCTACCTCTTCCTGCCCTCTTTGTCCCTACATTGCACTTATACTAAAACATTTTATCTTAACCCCTTCAGCCCCCGGGCACTTTCCGTTTTTGCGTTTTTGTTTTTTGCTCCCCTTCTTCCGAGAGCCATAACTTTTTTATTTTTCCATCAATCTTGCCATATGAGGGCTTGTTTTTTGCAGGACGAGTTGTACTTTTAAATGAATCATAGGTTTTACCATATATGGTGGAAAACAGCAAAAAAATTCCAAGTGTGGAAAAACTGCAAAAAAAGTGTGATGGCACAATAGTTTTGGGATGTTTTATTCACCGTGTTCACTACATGGTAAAATTGATGTGTGGTTATGATGCCTGAGGTTGGTGCGAGTTTGTAGACACCAAACATGTATAGGTTTACTTGTATCTAAGGGGTTAAAAAAAATCACAAGCTTGTCCAATAAAAGTGGCGTACGTTTTGCGCCATTTTCCGAAACCCGTAGCGTTCTCATTTTTGGGATCTATGATTCAGTGATAGCTTATTTTTTGTGTCTCTAGCTGACGTTTCTAATGGTACCATTTTTGCGCAGATGCTATGTTTTGATTGCCTGTTATTGCATTTTGCGTAAAACTTGCGGCGACCCAAAAACATAATTTTGGCATTTGGAATTTTTTTGCCACTACGCCGTTTACTGATCAGATTAATTGATTTTATATTTTGATAGATCGGGCATTTCTGAACGCGGCGATACCAAATATGTGTATATTAATTTTTATTTTAACCCTTTAATTTTCAATGGGGTGAAAGGGGGGGTGATTTGAACTTTAGTTTTTTTTTTTTAAACTTTTTTTTTATTTTACAAGTCACCCTAGGGGGCAATAACGATCAGCAATCCGATCACTCTGCACTATCTGCTGATCACAACTATACAGCTGTAAACAGCAGATACGGTCACTTCCTGATTCATTCGGCTCCGGGCCGAGTGAAAATGAAAGTGATTCGTCATAGCTGCAGGCGTCATCACATGACCCTGTGCTACCATGGCAACCACCAAAAGTCACGTGATCACTGCGGTTTGTGGCGGCGGTAAGTAAAAATCATGACCGCGCGTATATACATCTCGCTGCCAGACTTTGGCAGCGAGATGTAAGGGGTTAATGTTACGGGTGGAATGCGATTCCACTCGTAACATGCAGGCACACATGTCAGCTGTTAAAAACAGCTGATATGTGCGCGGATCACCACATCCTGCCCACAGCAGGGGGCGGGGACTAATGTGACATGCTCCATGACGGAAAGATCCGTCAAAGGTCGTGAAGGGGTTAATATTCCTATGCCTGTATGCCTACTATAGTTTACTCCAAATTATCCTCCTTAACATTTCTATATTTAACACATCATTAATACCATATTTCCATTAATAAAAGGCCTTATATAAAACACGTTATACTCCTATACATTACATTCTACATACTAAAACCCCAGTCATGATATTGTTTAGAGCAGAGCACTACGATGCAATACACTTAAAGGTACAGTTTCATTTATATGAACACTATAACTTTTCGGCCGCTAGATGGCACCGATTGCTGCGCTGCTCTGGCTTGGCTACATTGCCGGCAGCCCCACTAACATACATAAGGAACATTTGCAGCACAGCACTGTACATTAGAGAAAACACTGTATAGTAGGAGGGGCAGTGAATCGACCACCTCCTACAGTTGTCAGAGTATTACGCCATTTTTACGGACTGACAATAAAACATACCAAACTGAAGATAAAATAGATTTTATAGGAAAAAAATGTTAGGAAACTTTATTTCCTGTACAATGACATGTATATAAGGCAAATTAAAGTTTAAACCTCCAAGTTCCCCCTCTGTATCCTCCACCTCTTAGACTATGTTCACATGTAGAGTTTTTGCTGCGTTTTTGTACTCTCATTGCTTAATGTTGAAAAAATGCTGAAAGAATTGCCATGCTACTTCTTTCAAAAATGCATCAGTTTTCCATTTCAGTCAGGAAAAAAGAAACAAAAAAACAATTGTATGCATTAGTTTTATCCAATCTCCTACATTTTGCTGGTACTGTAAAAATCAGCTTTTAATTTGCATAAAACTCATGAACAAAGGCTGCAAAGAGCGTGGGAAAAAATGCAACGTGTAAACATAGTCTTAATAGCCAGGCCATCTCTAACCAAATTTCACAGTATTTATTTAAAGGAGGGACTGCTATACACTTTAGAAGACAAGTAGAGGAGAGCCTGAGAATACATTTCTGGATAATTTTAAAAAGAGTGGAACTCCTACAGTGGTAAAGCCTATGCACTAAGTGCAAGGGCTGACATACCCCTGGGGAGTATACATACACATATGTGTGTTAGAGAATTTTCAAGGTAAGCCTCTAAAAACTAAGAAGGGCACCATACACTCCCTTGAAAAATTGAGGGTTGCATGATCACCCTTTTCATATGGGGGAGGAGAGGGTGCAGGTGGGGGAACCCTGATGGATAGGAACCGCAATACTAGGCGCCAGTAGCACGTGAGCCTTTCCTGGGTCTGACTCATTCCTGGTCTCCACAATAGTCACCCAGTGTTCTTTCAGGGAAATGTAGTGTTACTGGCCACAAGCCATCGTCCACATGTTGGTGGTTAAGTGAAGTTTCCCAGTAACTGGATTGGTCAGTGCGCAAGTTATGTTATGGGACACATGCATGTGTAAGGTGCAGATGGTACACCGTATGAAATAGTGGCAGCTGAGGAAGAGAGACGGCCACCACCATGAGCTTGCGGAAAGCATTAGCGTCCACAAGTCTAAAAGGAAATATTTACATGTCAAGTAGTCAATTTGGGCCAAATTTAAAGGAGGAATTACAATACACCGAAGAAGACATGTAGCGGAGGGCCTCAGAATAAATATTTTTACAATTTTAAAAAGAATTTGACTCCTAAACTGTTAAAGCCTATGCACTTAATGCAAGGCCTAGCAAAAACGTAAAGGGTTGATTGCAAAAGACCCTGGAAGACACGTAGAGAAGGGCCTCAGAATATTTTTTTTTTCAATTTTAAAACAGTGGGGCTCATACAGTGATAAAGCCAATATATTCATGCAAGGCATAGCAAAAATGTAAAGGAGGGATTGCAACATACCCTAGAAATCATAGAAGAGGGCCTCAGAATATTTTTTTTTTACCATTTTAAAAAGAGTGGGACTCTAACACTTTAAAAGACTATGCACTATATGTAAGGGTTGTCAAAATTACAAGGAAGTAATTCAATACATCATGGAAGACACTTCAGAAAATGTTTATTCCCATTAAGAAGAGTGCGGACTCCTACACTAGTAAAGCCTATACTCTATACGCAAGGGGCGCAAAAACTTAGAAGGAGGTATTCTAATGCACCCTGGAAGACATGTAGAGGAAGGCATCAGAAAACCATTTTGTCCCATTGTTAAGGAGTGGAACTCCTAGTAAGTAAGTGCCACTAAGTGCAAGGGCTGAAAAAGTTTACCCCTGAGGGATATATATATATATATATATATATATATATACAGTGCCTACAAGTAGTATTCAACCCCCTGCAGATTTAGCAGGTTTACACATTCGGAATTAACTTGGCATTGTGACATTTGGACTGTAGATCAGCCTGGATGTGTGAAATGCACTGCAGCAAAAAAGAATGTTATTTCTTTTTTTATTTTTTTTTTAAATTGTGAAAAGTTTATTCAGAGGGTCATTTATTATTCAACCCCTCAAACCACAAGAATTCTGTTTGGTTCCCCTAAAGTATTAAGAAGTATTTCAGGCACAAAGAACAATGAGCTTCACATGTTTTGATTAATTATCTCTTTTTCAAACCTTTTCTGACTAATTAAGACCCTCCCCAAACTTGTGAACAGCACTCATACTTGGTCAACATGGGAAAGACAAAGGAGCATTCCAAGGCCATCAGAGACCAGATCGTGGAGGGTCACAAGGCTGGCAAGGGGTACAAAACCCTTTCCAAGGAGTTGGGCCTACCTGTCTCCACTGTTGGGAGCATCATCCGGAAATGGAAGGCTTATGGAACTACTGTTAGCCTTCCACGGCCTGGACAGCCTTTGAAAGTTTCCACCCGTGCCGAGGCCAGGCTTATCCGAAGAGTCAAGGCTAACCCAAGGACAACAAGGAAGGAGCTCCGGGAAGATCTCATGGCAGTGGGGACATTGGTTTCAGTCAATACCATAAGTAATGTACTCCACCGCAATGGTCTCCATTCCAGACGAGCCCGTAAGGTACCTTTACTTTCAAAGCGTCATGTCAAGGCTCGTCTACAGTTTGCTCATGATCACTTGGAGGACTCTGAGATAGACTGGTTCAAGGTTCTCTGGTCTGATGAGACCAAGATCGAGATCTTTAGTGCCAACCACACACGTGACGTTTGGAGACTGGATGGCACTGCATACAACCCCAAGAATACCATCCCTACAGTCAAGCATGGTGGTGGCAGCATCATGCTGTGGGGCTGTTTCTCAGCCAAGGGGCCTGGCCATCTGGCCCGCATTCATGGGAAGATGGATAGCACGGCCTACCTGGAGATTTTGGCCAAGAACTTCCGCTCCTCCATCAAGGATCTTAAGATGGGTCATTATTTCATCTTCCAACAAGACAACGACCCAAAGCACACAGCCAAGAAAACCAAGGCCTGGTTCAAGAGGGACAAAATCAAGGTGTTGCAGTGGCCTAGTCAGTCTCCTGACCTTAACCCAATTGAAAACTTGTGGAAGGAGCTCAAGATTAAAGTCCACATGAGACACCCAAAGAACCTAGATAACTTGGAGAAGATCTGCATGGAGGAGTGGGCCAAGATAACTCCAGAGACCTGTGCCGGCCTGATCAGGTCTTATAAAAGACGATTATTAGCTGTAATTGCAAACAAGGGTTATTCCACAAAATATTAAACCTAGGTGTTGAATAATAATTGACCCACACTTTTATGTTGAAAATTTATTAAAATTTAACTGAGCAACATAACTTGTTGGTTTGTAAGATTTATGCATCTGTTAATAAATCCTGCTCTTGTTTGAAGTTTGCAGGCTCTAACTTATTTGCATCTTATCAAACCTGCTAAATCTGCAGGGGGTTGAATACTACTTGTAGGCACTGTATATATATATATATATATATATATATAAAATCACATTTTCAATGTGGGCCTCTAAAAAGTATGAAGAAGGGCATCATACACACCCTTGAAGAATTAGGGTGAGGGTCACATGATCATCCCAGTGATATGGTGAAGTAGTAAGAGGACATGAAAGAAAGAGATCATGAACCATGTACCATTTGGGTGAAAAGCGGTGCATGGGAATACTATAGGAATAAAAGGAACATTAGAATTAGCTTTATATTCGACTGCTGTCACCTGGTGGGGTTGAGAAGTCTGGGCCAATGTAGGCTTTGTTTATTTTGATAAAAGTCAGCTTGTCAGTGCAGCGCCCCATGGGGCTGGTAGTTAACCTACTCGTTGCCAGGCCATTGCGGGTCGGGTCAAGCGATGTCACGGGTGGCCTTGCCCGGTTCCGTTGCCCTGAGGTGCGCAGTAAATGAAGGGGAAGTGGGGTGATTGGGAGAGTTTGTCATGTTGCCACCTGTGGTATGCGGCCGGGGATTAGCCGCTGCTGCAGAATTCCTCACCGGGGCAGGTGTTATGGCAGCTGGGATGGTGTCACTCCCCACAGGCTGTGGAGGCCTCGGGTGGATAACAAAGGGTTTGGCAGTCCCCTGGGAGCGCCGAAGCGCAGGGCGACGGCGTCGTGAAACAGTGTCTGAGTAGGCAACTGCGGTTCCAGGTTCTTTTACTCACTGATTTAAAGCTGCACCCAGGTGCTGTTCTCTGCTGTCATGGTCTCCGGTCAATCCCAAGCAAGTAAGGGGCCACCACCGGTGTTTGAAGAGAGAAAGAGAGAGAGTGTCCTTTTCCTAGGATGTCCCCCCTCAGCAGTTAGATACTCTGGCTG
The DNA here is from genome assembly GCF_048569485.1 of Anomaloglossus baeobatrachus. Classification (NCBI taxonomy): domain Eukaryota; kingdom Metazoa; phylum Chordata; class Amphibia; order Anura; family Aromobatidae; genus Anomaloglossus; species Anomaloglossus baeobatrachus. The sequence continues at coordinate 214,952,704 of NC_134354.1, forward strand.
AGCTCCCGCTCCAAGCCCCTGGCCTAGTAAAGTCCAAGAGTTCCAGAGGTGTCTTGTCAGAACGATGGTCCCGATTTGTCTGTCTGTATGAGTGTGTTGTGCCTACCTTTACCCCCAAGTGGACCCTGTCCCCCCAGGTGGCTGGCTACAGTGAAGGCTCCTAAACTGTATGTAAAGTGTGAATGTAGAACACCAGTGATTAACCCCCCCCCCTTACCTGAGATGGATACCACACCTTAACTGAGGTGCAGTACCCTGTGGTGACCAGAGCCTCAGGGGTGCAACATCAGCATTTTAAGTTGACAGGCGGATGTGTCGTGTCACTATGCTCGGGTCTGGAGCTTTTGCTGCTGCTGCTCGGTGGCTCGAGCGGTGGACCGGACCCGGGGACTCAAGCAGCGCTCCTCGCCCGTGAGTGAAAAGGGATGGTTTGGTTAGGGAGATTGTTCGTGACGCCACCCACGGGACATGGTGATGATGGCACCACCGCTGCTGGTAACGGGGATCCCGGGAGAGATGGTAGGGTGCAGCTAGGATGTTGTCCCCTCCGTGGGTAGGGGGTTGGTGATCCCGGGGCCCGGTGGTGTAACGGGGAGGCCGGATGGCTGGGGTGCAGGGACTGCGCGGCGCGGTGCCGGACGGCACTGGTGTACTCACTCAGACAATCACTGACAGAGTCGTTGGTAAACCAAAACGGCCGGATGGACAAGTCCCACAGCCGGCTGCAGTGTTGTTGTTGTGCTCTCCCCGGACGGCTGATGGTGGCTGTCTTTCCCTGCACCTTTTAGAAATGTTCTGACTCCTGTGGTTGCCCACCGGTAGTCCGCTCCCCGGCGTATAGGTGCCGTAGGAGCCCGTTTTGCCCGCAGGCGCTGGCCCTTGGATCTCTAGCCTGTGGCGGTGGCTGTATATCCTCTCTGGGTGGATGGTTGCCTTCAATCGGGACTTGGTTGTTAGGAAACCCCTGGGGTTCCTGTCACACTCGGATTTGACTATTGACAGCGGCTCCAAGCCTGGTCGGGGTCCGATGGCCCTGCCTGTGTGCTTAGCTTCACTCTGTTCCCCCGTCCGGTACGGCGGGCCGATGGCCGATCCCGGTCCTTACGGCTCTGTGGAGTTCCACCAACTCCGGCAGATGGCCACCACCATCTGCCAACCTTACTGTCAGTGCCTGGGCTCCTACCCAGACACCTCAAGTGTTTACTCCTCCCACTTTCACCTCCAAGACTGAACTGACACTTTTCCCGCCTCCAGGCCTGTTAACTCCTTGGTGGGCGGGGCCAACCGCCTGGCTCCGCCCCACCTGGTGTGGACATCAGACTCTGGAGGGAGGCAACAAGGATTTTTCATTGACTGTTGTTACTGTCTAGGGTTGGGGTGTGTGTGTGTTGGTAAGTATGTGACTACCTGGCTAGTCCAGGGCATCACAGACGCACCTACCAGCCACTATGACACTGGCAGCACTAAGAAAAATTCTGAGAAAACGTTAGTGGCAGGGCAGGCCAGCACCTCCAAAGCATAGATGGACCGTTTATGCCATGTGTCCCTCTTGGATACCCAATAATTGTACAGCAAAGAGGAATCATGGAGGACACTGGTATGGTTGGCGAGGTATTCCTTCACCAGCTTAAAAAACCTTTCCCTCCTTGTCAGAGTATCCTGTGCATCCGGGCCTGAATGCTTGGAGGATCTAATGAAACTGTCCCTGACCTTTGATGGTGTTCCCCTGCCTCTGTTAGACCTGGTGTGTGTCTCCCTCATCTCAAATTTCTTCCTACATCTCCACCTAGTGCACAAGCAAAGTTTCCCCTTAAATTGTAAGCAGTGAGTGTTTGAGTAGACACAGAAGCGGGTTGATTATGCTGATTATGACGTAATCACTGCTCACCATCTTGTTTGATTCCTGAATGTTTTGGAGAACAGCACAAATGTCAGACATCCATGGCCACTAATTGGTTCTTATGTACAGGGAATGACCGCAATACTGATGGGCATGTTGTAGCTGCTATTCAACTACTGCTCTCTGCTGGTCACATAACCTTGCCAACATTTGTAGTGTTGAGGTCCAGCATATGGCCACGTCTCACACCAATCAGAGTGCTGGCACTTAGAAGGACTGCTGCAGCACTGCCAGACTAGTGGCAGCTGTAGCTGACTTGCAGACAAGGGTGCACATGTGGTGTATCATTCTTGACAAGTAGCTCAGGCAAATCTGGGTAGGTTTTCAGAAACCGCTAAACCACTAAATTGAGCACGTGAGTCAGGCATGGTACATGTGCGAGCTTGCCAAGCTTCACAGCCATCACCAGATCACGAGTCTCGCATCGCATCACCCACATGGCCTGACGCTCTCCAGACACGAGTGTGCAGCTGCATATAAGTACATGCAGCTGACCCGCTCCTGTCTGGAGAGTGTACGGCTGTGCCGGGTAATGCGATGCGAGATTTGTGAGAGTCCCTCACAAGTGTGATTCTGGCCTTAGGGGTACTTTGCACACTACGACATCGCAAGCCTATGGTAGCGATGCCGAGCACGATAGTCCCCGCCCCGTCGCAGCTGCGATATCTTGTGATAGCTGTTCAACTTCACATTTGTGTCCCACTTGTTCTTGATTCTTTGCCATAACAATAAAATTTTTATCTTTATGTTTGAAGCCTGAAATGTGAGAAAAGGTTGAAAAATTCAAGGGAGCCGAATACTTTCGCAAAGCACTGTATGTATTATATAGATCCATATAATGACTAAAAAGAGTGTATCCACATTGCAGTTTATTCTGAAATGTAATTGAAAATGTAGATATTGTATATTTCAAACAATTTTTTTTAACTCTTTAATCTCTGCAAACAGCTCAAGAAACGTACGGTATGTAGGATAAGTGAGGATGAAACACTGCTCGTAGATATAAGTTACAGTTTACAACCAAAGTGTACAACAGGTTGATACTGGAAAAAATCCCATCATATTGATGGCTGTAGTCAGTGATGGATGATGCTGTATTATATGGTATAATAATTGAGACTGTCTGCTCCTCTGGATACTGACAGGAAATGCTCTCTAATCCTCAACTGCACATAAATAGTAAAATTGTCTCTCCAGTAAAGGAGACAAACTCTAGCACAGCGCCACCTATTGGAAGTAGCGATCCTAAAAGTCACAAGTGGATTTTTAACAATCCTTTGCAATATGAGTCAGGATATATAAGCCAGATCAGAATCCCAATTTGCAGACACGGTGTTTCGGGGTGCTTGCCCCTCGTCAGTGCAAAGTATGGGGGTGTCTGATCTGGCTCATGAGAAAGCTATGTGGGGACCACGTGGGAACACTATTCTCCTTAAGGAGACTTTGCAAGCCAGTCTGGCTGCCAAGTAAGGGGACTTATAGCTGCCACGCCCCTCTAAGAAATATTCAAATTGTCTCTCCAGTAAAGGAGACAAACTCTAGCACAGCGCCACCTATTGGAAGTAGCGATCCTAAAAGTCACAAGTGGATTTTTAACAATCCTTTGCAATATGACTCAGGATATATAAGCCAGATCAGAATCCCAATTTGCAGACACGGTGTTTCGGGGTGCTTGCCCCTCGTCAGTGCAAAGTATGGGGGTGTCTGATCTGGCTCATGAGAAAGCTATGTGGGGCCAAGGGGGAACACTATTCTAACTTGGCAGCCAGACTGGCTTGAAAAGTCTCCTTAAGGAGAATAGTGTTCCCCCGTGGTCCCCATAAATAGTAAGAAATATATAATATAGGTCTAGTATTAGCCGCATATAGTCATACAGTGCTGCTCACCATTGTTAGTACCCCTTCATGTTTTTCATAGACTGTACAATATCTTCAGATATAAACAATATTGTATCAAAGTTATATCCTCAGAATTTATAATTAGTGGTCCAAAGTAATATAACAATAAAACATTGTCAACTTACATTTTGCAATTTCAAAGAGGAAACAGAATAAACAGCATGTGCAGCAATAAAGGCAACCCTAATTAGTATTTGGTTGCCCCCCTCATTAATATTTGGTTGCACACCCTGTGGCATTGATGACAGCCTCCAAACATTTCCAGTAGCAACCTATAAGCTTCTTGCACTTCTCAGCTGATATTTTCTCCCACTCTTCCTTTGCCGTTTGTTCAAGCTCTTGAATGTTTGCAGGGTTGTTTTTCCCAATGGCAGATTACAGCTCACCCCAACGATTTTCAATGGCATTGAGGTCAGGACTCATTGCTGGCCATTTTAAAACAGTCCATTTTTTTTTTAAACCATTCCTGTATACTTTTGGATGTGTGCTTTGGGTCATTTTCTTGCTAGAGGGCCCATGATCTTCGACGCAAACCTAGTTTTCTTACACTGGGAAGGACATTTCACTCTAAAATCTTTTAATAATTCTCTGATTTCATGATTCCTGTGATATGTTCAATGCCTCCAGTACCAGATAGAACACGGCAGCCCCACAGCATTATGGATCCTCCACCATGCTTAACTGTTGGTAGAGTGTTCTTTTCCTTATAAGCTTCATTGCATCATCTGTAAACAAACTGTTGCTTTGTGTTGCCAAAAAGGTCTATTTTGTTTCATCTGTTCACAGAACATTTTCCCAGAAGGATTTTGGTTTGTTAAGGAAGTCATTGGCAGCAATCAGTCATTCCTTAAAATGTCTTTTCTTCAGCAATGGTTTCTTCCATTCCTTCTGTTCCTTCAATTCGCACCAACCTTCGAAGACATCTCTTGTCAATTTTCCTCTTCCTCTGACGTCCAGGGAGGTTCTTGATGGTTCCACGCTTGCCAAACTTTTTAATAACATTGAGCACTGTTGAAACTGGGATACCAAAGTTTTTGTAGATGGCATTATACCCTTTGGAGGTCTTGTGTTTGCTAATATTAGCTGTTCTGATGGACAGGTGGACCCGTGGAAGCGTCGTGTACAGACGCAAAAAGGGCCATTGTCCGTCGTGCCTTGTGTACCCCCTCCCCATCGCCTTCACATGTAAATCCGATATGGAAATAAAGTCTCTTTTAACAAGTAAGCCTGGTGAGTGCCTTTTGTCCTTAAAAATATTGTCGAGAATCAAAGTCCTCTTAGGGGTCAGTATCCCACCCACAGGGATAGCTATAACCAGTGACGGGGGTACCTGTGGACAGTGTTCCTCTGTTCCGGTTGGTCAGGACCTACTCCTACTCCTGAGGAGCCCACTGACCTTCAGCCTAGAGAGGAGATTCTTCGGGTATACAGCCAGGGGGTGCCACCATCCAGGCCATCCGGACTTCATCCTTTCGGGATGTGGTTTGGTCAGCCCACCTCTCACCAGGGCCCCATGTGCCTGGCGCTGGGATATGATCCTGAGGATCTAAATTAACTCTACTTGGGGACTTCTACTCACACCTCCCACAGGTGCGGGTGTCTATTCACTCCTCTCGGGGACTCTCCTGTCCCTTTTCCCTGTCTCCCCTTTTTGTTCCCAGTGTTCCATCCTTCTAACCCCTTCCTGCCTAGCAGCACCAGGGAAGTGGCTGAGCGCACCGTGGCCATCTTGTGGCCATTTACCATAACACACATGTCTTACAAAATAACATTATACTACAGCACCGTATACAGCCAGTCTGCAGGTCTGGGGTGGGCTGAGCCCTGCACCACCCTTACAGGGAGGTCACAGAGGAGCAGCCTCTGCAGTGCGTCAGGTAAGTTGTGGCCGACACATGAGGAGACAGGGTAGCTACATGAATTTCTGAGGTAATATTGATTCCATATATGATGTAGGAGCTGATACTACATTAGTATATGATGTCTGAGGTGAATGTGATCATATAATCTGTAATGTCAGGTGGTAACCCCAGTATTATACTCCCTGACACTGCAGACATGTTTCCTACAGTTCTGGTGAGAGAGAGAGATACAAAGAAAAGACCGAGAGTTTCATCCACTTTATACACCCACCCTTCCAGTAAGGTGCCAGGCACAGACATACTGTGCTCCTTTCATTTAAAACAGAATCATTCTTACTTAAAGTCTAAACAGCTATACAACAAAGCTACAGGAGTTATCAGTGGCGTAACTAGAGTTTGATGGGTCCCAGAGCAAAGTTTGGACATGGCCCCTTACCCCACAGGGTACATGATAATTACGCTGACACTCAGGATATGGGATAATGTCACTGACACTTGGTCGTTTCTCTCAGCACTCATTTCCAATGATCTAAAATACCTCTTTCTATCAGGACCCAGCTTTGCTATGTTCTGATATCCATCTTGTCCTCAGCATACACCTTCCCCATGCTCTGCTATACATCTTTCCCTCATCACCCACCTTTCCCATGATATCAGAGCATGGAAAAGCTGGATGCTGAGGGAAAGATGTATAGCAGAATATTGGAAAGCTGGGTGCTGAGGGAAAGAGTCTCTTTCCCTTAGCACAAAACTTTTCGATCCCATGTTTTTATCTTTGTCCCCCTCGCATAAAGCTCTCCAAATACTATAATGGCCCTCACATAGCCTTCCATATAGTATAATGGGTCACACATAACCCTTCATATATTAGAATGCATCACCATAGTCCTCCATGTATGATAATGTACCTCCCATAGTCCTTCATGTATTATAATTCACCCCCTAGTTCTCCATATATTATACTGCACTCCATAGTCCTCCATATATTATACTGCATCCCCATAGTCCTCTATACAGTGTGTCCACCCATATCCTGTCCACCGCCATTAACTTGAGAACGGCGGCAGCTTTAGGCATAGAAGTGGTGTCTAAGTATAGTAAAGTAGCCATACGCTACACAATGAAACCACCTGTAGCGCCACCTGGTGGAAAACAACGTGGTTATCATTTTTATCTCGAAAATGGAACGAGATAGAGAAAAAAAGTGAATTACAAAGTTGTAGGGCATCATCAATTCAATACGAATCGACACCTTGCATACAGAAATGCTATGATTAGAACGTGTAAAACTCACAAGGCTGCAGACGTGAAGCGATACCTCATGGAGACCTTCCTACAAGTCATTGGGTATGGTGGCTGCGTGGAGTGGCCACGCTCACCTGACCTGACCCCATGGGACGTCTTTCTGTGAGTTCACATCAAACAGCAGGTGTATGCGACCCCTCCACCAACATTGCAGGACCTACAATGACGTATTACAGATGCTTGTGCAAACGTGTCACCTACCATTTTGCATAACGTGCAGCAAGATACAGTATGCTGTCCAGAGTCCAGATGTGCATTGCAGATGATGGTGGCCACTTTGAGCATCAAAGTTAAATGAGCGCCATATGCGTGACCAGCATTCAATGTTTTTTTTTGGGGGGGGGGGGTTCATGGGTTTCATATCATAGCATTTCTGTATGCAAGGTGTTGATTCGTATTGAATTAATGATGCCCTACAATTTTTAAATTATAAATTTTCTCTATCTCGTTCCGTTTTCGAGATTAAAATGCTAACTCCGTTGTTTTCCACCAGGTGGTGCTATAGGTGGTTTCATTGCATAGCACATGGCTACTTTACTATATCTAGACACCACTTCTATGCCTATAGCTGCCGCCATTCTCAAGTTAATGGCAGTGGACTGGATATGGGTGGACACACTGTATATTTTAATGCATTCTATAATGGCCCCCACATAGCCTTCCATATAGAAAAGAGAAAAAAAGGAGCCAGCACGATCTGAAATTGGCATGCATCATATAAAAAGTGAAAATTCACAGATTTATTCCAACTGTACTATAATAAAAAAAATGAGATTTCAGCAAATAATTGATCAATTTTTTGAGCCACCCCTGCCAACGTCACGGCAAATCTCAATAGGGGGGTCCTACTCTATATTCTGTATTTCATGTGCCATGCGGCCTCCTAGATAAAGTTAAAAGCAGAACCATAATGGAGCACACATACCTGTAACCTGTGTATAGCCGCTTCCATGTTGCATAAAAAGGCAATTGTGGATAGAGACCAGCCCAGGTCCCAGCATGTGGAGCAATCTCTACACATACCAGGACTATATCAGAACTGATCCTCCCAGTGCCAAACAGCAACCATTGATAAAGGCGGACCAGATCCAAGAATGGTGCTTAATTAGCATTGCCTGTGGAAAGGGGTGAGGTAACTGAATCTGAACAGCTACCAACAGGAGGAATATATTGCAAACCAAAATCATAGCCTTCCATATAGTATAATTGGTCAAACATAACACTTCATATATTAGAATGCATCCCCATAGTCCTCCATGTATTATAATTTACCCCCATAGTCCTCCATATATTATACTGCACCCCATAGTCCTCCATATATTATAATGTAGCCCCCATAGTCCTGCATGTTTTATAATCCACCCTATAGTCCTCCATGTATAAGATAGCCCTTCAGTTATTATAGTGCACCTCCCATAGTCCTCCATATATTATAATGCACCCCATAGTCCTCCATATATTATACTGCACCCCATAGTCTTCCATATATTATACTGCACCACCATAGTCCTCCATTTATTATACTGCATTCCCATAGTCCATGTATAATGTGTACTTCATGTTAAATTATGCAGCCCACATACTGTTTAATGCACATCCATAGGCATCCATATAGTATAATGCAGCCCCATAGTCTTGCATGTATTATAATGCACTCCTATAGTCCTGCATGTATTAAAATGCACCCCCATAGTCCTCCATATATTATAATGCAGCCCCATAGGAGTCCATGTATTAAAATACACCCTCATAGTCCTCTATGTTTTATAATGTAGCCCCATAGTCCTTCATACTATATAATACAGCCCCCATAACATTAAATGCACCCCCATAGTCCTCCATGTATTATAATGCACTCCCATAATCCATGTATAAGGTGTCCTTCATATTGTATTATGCAGTCCCCATATTGTTTAATGCATCCCCATAGGCCTCTGGCCACTGTGTACTCACTAATTAAAAAATACATATATAAAAAAGTCCTCACCTCTCCTCATTCCCCTGCTGCTTCATTCATAGTGTTCTCCCTCCCTGCTCTCTGCATGTTTCAGCACAGCAGTTGCGCAGTAGTGGCGTCACTGTGCTCTGCTGCACTGAGATGTCGAGTGCAGGAACAGGGGGAGAATGATGAAGGATGGAGTGGAGCACTCTGCTTCATCCTTGATCATTTCTTTGTGCGGTGATGGGTGAGGGCCCATGGGTGAAGGGGGCCCGCTGGTGCTGCCACTAGCACTGGGCCCCGCTGAACCATGGCCCCCATAGCGGCCGTGTGGTCTGTCACTGAACAGCACAACTCCTCTCTCATTGAGAGGAGCCGGCTGCCTTTCTGCATGGCGGGCGTCGGGCCCCTAACCCTGCTGGGCCCAGTTGCAGTTGCGATCTCGATTGTAACGCCTTGGGAGTTATGGTTCCCCACCTCCCAAAGTTATGTCCCCCTTCACTTAGTGCCTAGTGTCTGTCTAGACTTGTGCTTAAACTTGCATCACCTCCTGCAATCTCTAAGTCAAAAATGGCTTCCTAACTACTATTACACGGACATGGTTGCCTTTGCCATTTACAGTGGCCATTCATTCCATCGCACCACAAGACAAAAAGGTTCATAGCAATGTGAGGTACAATTTAATACACTGAAATATATCATGTACAAAATATATTAACAGCCTAGCCACAATAAACATTTCTTGTTTTTACTTATTAGAAAAACATGACATTTATGTATTGCTGTTTGGATTTGAAACCAACACCTATCATTAAGATCAGAGTGCCAATCACTGGCTTACAATCCAGGAGTCAGTAAGGGTGAGATGACATGCTACATTTTTTGCTGAAAAAAAGTGAAGGAAAAAATTTTTTTGATCCCTTGCTGATTTTGTACATTTGCTCACTGACAAAGGCATGAACAGTCTATAATTTTAAGGGTAGGTAATTTTTAACAGTGAGTGATACAATATCAAAAATAAAATCCAGAAAATCACCTTTTTTAAATTATATAAAGTTATTTGCATTTTGCAGAGATAAATAAGTATCTATATACTAGTGACTATAATAGCCCTAACCATTTAGTATAGGGAAGCACCCATGATACAATTTAGCAACATCTCAAAAGAGAAAAATGGTGCAAACAACCAAATTAATTAAAAGGAAATGTTATTTAAAAGATACAATATAAATATGAAAAACTATTAAAAAAAGCAAGGACTCCCATATACAAGGATGGCTTCACCACCAGAACAATTGTGGTATAATGATTAGTCATATGTATAATAATTAGGGATGATTGAATACCTCAAATATTCGGCTTCGTGAATATCCGACGAATAGGTCGCCGCTAGGCTAATATTCGAAGCGCAATGTAAAGGCTCAGTCACACACAACGACTTACCAGTGATCCCGACAACGATACTACCTGATAAGGATCGCTGGTAAGGGTACCTTCACACTTAGCGATGCAGCAGCGATCCGACCAGCGATCTGACCTGGTCAGGATCGCTGCTGCATCGCTACATGGTCGCTGGTGAGCTGTCAAACAGGCAGATCTCACCAGCGACCAGTGAACAGCCCCCAGCCAGCAGCGACGTGCAAGCGACGCTGCGCTTGCACGGAGCTGCCGTCTGGAAGCTGCGGAGACTGGTAACTAAGGTAAACATCGGGTATGGTTACCCGATGTTTACATTAGTTACCAGCGCACAGCTGTGTGTGCAGGGAGCAGGGAGCCGCGCACACTGAGCGCTGGCTCCTTGCTCTCCTACCATAGCTACAGTACACATCGGGTTAATTAACCCGATGTGTAATGCAGCTACATGTGCAGAGAGCAGGGAGCCGCGCACACTGCTTAGCGCTGGCTCCTTGCTCTCCTAGCTGCTGTACACATCGGGTTAATTAACCCGATGTGTACAGCAGCTACATGTGCAGAGAGCCGGAGCCGGCAGCACAGGCAGCGTGAGAGCTGCAGATGCTGGTAACTAAGGTAAATATCGGGTAACCACCTTGGTTACCCGATGTTTATCTTGGATACAGCTTCCCTCAGCTGTCAGACGCCGGCTCCTGCTCCCTGCTCGCTTCATTTGTCGCTCTCTTGCTGTCACACACAGCGATCTGTGTGTCACAGCAGGAGAGCGGCTTTGAAGAAAACGAACCAGGGCTGTGTGTAACGAGCAGCGATCTCGCAGCAGGGGCCAGATCGCTGCTCAGTGTCACACACAGCGAGATCACTAATGAGGTCACTGCTGCGTCACAAAAAGCGTGACTCAGCAGCGATCTCGGCAGCGAGCTCGCTGTGTGTGAAGCACCCCTAAGTCGCTGGGAGGTCGCTGGTAAGATGTCACACAGTCACCCTTACCAACGACTCAGTAACGATATAATGATCTCCGCTATCATTGGGACCCTGTCACACAGTGTCAAACATAGCAATCCATCCTGCCCAGCAGGACATCGCCTTTGAAGAAAATGATCCAGACTATTTGGCAACGACTAGCGATCTCATAGCAGGAGCCTGATCGCTGGTAGCTGTCACACATAACGCGATCGCTGGCGATATCGCTGCTGCGTCACAGAAACTGTGACTCAGCAACAATCTCGTTAGTGATCTCGTTGTGTGTGATGGGGCCTTAAGTCTATGGGAAGCCCGGATAGTTCCGAATAGTAGTTATTCTGGGTTCCCATAGACTTACATTGCACATCGAATATTTGCGAATAGTGGCGACTTATTCGGCAAATATTCACGAAGCCGAATATTTGAGGTATTCGATCATCCCTAATAATAATGCTATGCATTAGAAAAGAGGGCGGGCATAATAATAACCTGTTGTAGATGTAATACTCAATATTTAATAACTATGTAGCCATATGTAAAGGGCAAATATATAATACATCAATGACTGTGCTGAAAACAACTACATAAGCCCTATTTCACTAGGCCAACCAAAAGTGCAATATAACATTAAACTATCTGCTTTTAGTATGTACGATAAGGTATTAATGTCACCTAATATAACCCTATAATGCTAAATGGCAAATATTAATAATACTAACCTATCAAGGCTGCAGTGTGAAGCCTCCCAAGTCCCAACGTGCGTTTCACCTCTTCATCATATACGTATACGTTCCCTGATGAAGAGGTCCACAAACAGCACAGACCATAGCAGCATGTAAGGTTAAAGGGGCAAGGTGAGCACCATTTTTTTTTTCATTGTCAGTTAATATCTGGGGAAACTTTTAGGGGCATCATATTGTGTGCATGGCTGTGTGGACATAATGCTGTGGGGGATAATACTGTTTGGAGGACTGTAGGTATATCATACTGTGTGGGTGACTGTAGTAATCATACTGTTTTAAGGGCTAAAGTAGCCATCATACTATGTTGGGGGTAGGAGGTCACTGTGGAGTCATCATACCTTGTGTGGGGAAATGTGGGGACATTTTACTGAATGTGGAGGAGGTTTGGAGACCATCAAACTGTGTGGAGACATTATACTATGTGTGCGAGAACTGTGGAGAGCCATCATACTTTGTTCAGGGGCTGTAGGGAACCACACTATTTGGCAGGATTTGGAGGTTTCATATTATGTGCGCAGGGCTGTGAGGACATGTGTTCGTCGGTGGGGGGCGGTTGTTAGCCCCTTCCTGACATTGGACTTACCCTGAGGTTATGTGCCCACGTTGCGTTCTGTCCCTGCAGAAATTTCTGCAGCGATTTGAACAGCACTTGTGCGCTTCAAATCGCTGCAGAAACAGTCCGTAATCAAAAGCCGATTTCATGCACTCTGGATGCAGCCTCTCCCATAGACAGAGCGGGACCTGCATCCAAAGCGCACGAAAGAAGTGACATGTTGCTTTTTTTGTTGCCGAAGCGCTGCGTTCTAATACGCCACGTGGACATGGATTAGGCACAATCTTCATAGATTGTGCTGGGGATGCAGGACGCATGCAGTTACGCTGCAGTGCAGAACGCAGCGTAACTGCATGAAAATACGCTACGTGGGCACATAGCCTAATATGAAGGGCATACGGGGTACGTCCTGACTCATGCAATCACCGTGACTGCAGTGACGATGATCGCATGAAATTAACTGCTGAATCTGTCAGCAGCGTGCCTGCCCTCATCATCATGGGGACTCTGCTGGCCCCCCACAACAACATTGAGGTCTAGCTATGATCAGTGCAATAACAGCACCAGTCATAGGCAGGGCTGTATTTTGCCTTCGGGCTGCCCTAGGCACTTTAAGTGGTCGCGCCCCTTAGTGACAACGTAACACTGAGTTTTCGCACTCGACATCTGTTTAAGGCAGATCTACTCTGTAAAACACTTTAAAAAGTATAAATGAGAAACAAAGGGCACTAACCCCCCCCCCCAATGGGGATCACCATGGGCACATCAAAACATAGCACGAGTATAAAATATTCCCACCACACCGTCCCCACTTATATACTGTGACTGTCACACTGCCCCTAATAAACTACACACTGCCCTCCCTTATAAATTATAGCCACCACACCTTCCTCAATTATGAAATATGATCTGCACATTGACCTCACATCATGCTACCCCCTCCTCACAATGTCCCATGCATGCTGCCCCCTCCTCACAATGTCCCATGCATGCTGCTCCCTCCTCACAATGTCCCATGCATGCTGCCCCTCATCACAATGTCCCATGCATGCTGCCCCCTCCTCACAGTGTCCCATGCATGCTGCCCCCTCCTCACAGTGTCCCATGCATGCTGCCCCCTCCTCACAGTGTCCCATGCATGCTGCCCCCTCCTCACAGGGTCCCATGCATGCTGCCCCCTCCTCACAGTGTCCCATGCATGCTGCCCCCTCCTCACAGTGTCCCATGCATGCTGCCCCCTCCTCACAGGGTCCCATGCATGCTGCCCCCTCCTCACAGGGTCCCATGCATGCTGCCCCCTCCTCACAGTGTCCCATGCATGCTGCCCCCTCCTCACAGTGTCCCATGCATGCTGCCCCCTCCTCACAGGGTCCCATGCATGCTGCCCCCTCCTCACAGGGTCCCATGCATGCTGCCCCCTCCTCACAGTGTCCCATGCATTCTGCTCGCTCCTCACGGTGTCCCATGCATGCTGCTCCATCCTCACAGTGTCCCATGCATGCTGCTCCATCCTCACAGTGTCCCATTCATGCTGCACCATCCTCACAGTGTCCCATGCATGCTGCTCCATCCTCACAGTGTCCCATGCATGCTGCCCCCTCCTCACAGTGTCCCATGCATGCTGCTCCATCCTCACAGTGTCCCATGCATGCTGCCCCCTCCTCACAGTGTCCCATGCATGCTGCTCCATCTTCACAGTGTCCCATGCATGCTGATCCCTCCTCAGTGTCCCATGCATGCTGCTCCATCTTCACAGTGTCCCATGCATGCTGCTCCATCCTCACAGTGTCCCATGCATGCTGCTCCCTCCTCACAATGTCCCATGCATGCTGCCCCCTCCTCACAGTGTCCCATGCATGCTGCTCCATCTTCACAGTGTCCCATGCATGCTGATCCCTCCTCAGTGTCCCATGCTTGCTGCTCCATCTTCACAGTGTCCCATGCATGCTGCTCCATCCTCACAGTGTCCCATGCATGCTGCTCCCTCCTCACAATGTCCCATGCATGCTGCTCCCTCCTCACAGTGTCCCATGCATGCTGCTCCCTCCTCACAGGGTCCCATGCATGCTGCTCCCTCCTCACAGGGTCCCATGCATGCTGCTCCCTCCTCACAGGGTCCCATGCATGCTGCCCCCTCCTCACAGTGTCCCATGCATGCTGCCCCCTCCTCACAGTGTCCCATGCATGCTGCTCCATCCTCACAGTGTCCCATGCATGCTGCTCCATCCTCACAGTGTCCCATGCATGCTGATCCCTCCTCACAGTGTCCCATGCATGCTGATCCCTCCTCACAGTGTCCCATGCATGCTGATCCCTCCTCACAGTGTCCCATGCATGCTGCCCCCTCCTCACAATGTCCCATGCATGCTGATCCCTCCTCACAGTGTCCCATGCATGCTGCTCCCTCCTCACAATGTCCCATGCATGCTGCTCCCTCCTCACAGGGTCCCATGCATGCTTATCCCTCCTCACAGGGTCCCATGCATGCTGATCCCTCCTCACAGTGTCCCATGCATGCTGCTCCCTCCTCACAGTGTCCCATGCATGCTGCTCCATCCTCACAGTGTCCCATGCATGCTGCTCCCTCCTCACAGGGTCCCATGCATGCTGCCCCCTCCTCACAGTGTCCCATGCATGCTGCTCCATCCTCACAGTGTCCCATGCATGCTGCTCCATCCTCACAGTGTCCCATGCATGCTGCTCCATCCTCACAGTGTCCCATGCATGCTGATCCCTCCTCACAGTGTCCCATGCATGCTGATCCCTCCTCACAGTGTCCCATGCATGCTGCTCCCTCCTCACAGTGTCCCATGCATGCTGCTCCATCCTCACAGTGTCCCATGCATTCTGCTCCATCCTCACAGTGTCCCATGCATGCTGATCCCTCCTCACAGTGTCCCATGCATGCTGCCCCCTCCTCACAGTGTCCCATGCATGCTGCCCCCTCCTCACAATGTCCCATGCATGCTGCTCCCTCCTCACAGGGTCCCATGCATGCTGCTCCCTCCTCACAATGTCCCATGCATGCTGCTCCCTCCTCACAGGGTCCCATGCATACTGCCCCCTCCTCACAGTGTCCCATGCGTGCTGCCCCCTCCTCACAGTGTCCCATGCATGCTGCCCCCTCCTCACAGTGTCCCATGCATGCTGTCCCCTCCTCACAGTGTCCCATGCATGCTGCCCCCCCCCTCACAGTGTCCCATGCATGCTGCTCCATCCTCCATGCATGCTGCCCCCTCCTCACAGTGTCCCATGCATGCTTCCCCCTCCTCACAGGGTCCCATGCATGCTGCCCCCTCCTCACAGGGTCCCATGCATGCTGCCTCCTCCTCACAGGGTCCCATGCATGCTGCTCCCTCCTCACAGTGTCCCATGCATGCTGCTCCATCCTCACAGTGTCCCATGCATGCTGCTCCATCCTCACAGTGTCCCATGCATACTGCTCCATCCTCACAGTGTCCCATGCATGCTGATCCCTCCTCACAGTGTCCCATGCATGCTGCTCCCTCCTCACAATGTCCCATGCATGCTGCTCCCTCCTCACAGTGTCCCATGCATGTTGCTCCCTCCTCACAGGGTCCCATGCATGCTGCTCCCTCCTCACAGGGTCCCATGCATGCTGCCCCCTCCTCACAGTGTCCCATGCATGCTGCCCCCTCCTCACAGTGTCCCATGCATGCTGCCCCCTCCTCACAGTGTCCCATGCATGCTGCCCCCTCCTCACAGTGTCCCATGCATGCTGTCCCCTCCTCACAGTGTCCCATGCATGCTGCCCCCTCCTCACAGTGTCCCATGCATGCTGCTCCATCCTCACAGTGTCCCATGCATGCTGATCCCTCCTCACAATGTCCCATGCATGCTGCCCCCTCCTCACAGTGTCCCTCGCATGCTGCCCCTCTCCATGAGCTCCTAATGCTGCCTTACTCTTTTCCATAATGACACCTCCATGCTGCCCCATTCATCATACTAAGACCACCACACTAACGCTTATGCTGAGACCCCCCCCCCCACACACACACTACCCCACTCTGGATATTGACTCCCTTACATTGCTCCACTCCATACTGAGCCCACACATGCTGCTCCTTCTCCATAATGAGCTCCCAATGCTGCCCCCCTCTCATTCTGAGTCCTTACACTCCCCCCATCTATTTTGTCATTGCACTATCCCTCACCCCTTGTCCTCTGTCTCTAGCATTAGCCTCTCTCCCCCAGCCTCCCCCAGCATCAGCCTCTCTCTCCCCCAGCCTCCCCCAGCATCAGCCTCTCTCTCCCCCAGCCTCCCCCAGCATCAGCCTCTCTCTCCCCCAGCCTCCCCCAGCATCAGCCTCTCTCTCCCCCAGCCTCCCCCAGCATCAGCCTCTCTCTCCTCCAGCATCAGCCTCTCTCTCCCCCCAGCCTCCCCCAGCATCAGCCTCTCTCTCCCCCCCAGCCTCCCCCCCAGCCTCAGCCTCTCTCTCCCCCCAGCCTCCCCCCCAGCCTCAGCCTCTCTCTCCCCCCAGCCTCCTCCCCAGCCTCAGCCTCTCTCTCCCCCCAGCCTCCCCCCCAGCCTCAGTCTCTCTCTCCCCCCACCCTCCCCCCCAGCCTCAGCCTCTCTCTCCCCCCAGCCTCCCCCCCCAGCCTCAGCCTCTCTCTCCCCCCAGCCTCCCCCCCAGCCTCAGCCTCTCTCTCCCCCCAGCCTCAGCCTCTCTCTCCCCCCAGCCTCCCCCCCAGCCTCAGCCTCTCTCTTCCCAGCCTCCCCCCAGCCTCTCTCTTTTCCCAGCCTCCCCCCAGCCTCAGCCTCTCTCTCTTCCCAGCCTCCCCCCCCAGCCTCAGCCTCTCTCTTCCCAGCCTCCCCCCAGCCTCTCTCTTTTCCCAGCCTCCCCCCAGCCTCTCTCTTTTCCCAGCCTCCCCCCAGCCTCTCTTTTCCCAGCCTCCCCCCAGCCTCTCTCTCTTCCCAGCCTCCCCCCCCAGCCTCAGCCTCTCTCTTCCCAGCCTCCCCCCAGCCTCTCTCTTTTCCCAGCCTCCCCCCAGCCAAAAAGAGGCATCGCAACGATCATCAACTAACCTGTAAGGTGCCCATACATTCTAGGCTCTGCCTTACGCATACCTGCTCCGGTGCCTGCTGCCCTGCTCTGCTATTATCCTCTTCTGGCTGGCTCCAGCTCCAGTCGTGTCCTCCTCCGCGGCGTGTGTTGTCTGCAGAATTGGACGCTGCAGCACGGGGCAGTGAGCTGATTGGCGCGCCCGCGCGCCTCTGACCCGGAAGTGCAGGCGCTGGAACTTCCGGGGTTAATCAGCTCACTATGCCTGGCGCCCTCCGTGTATTTAAAGAGACAGAAGTGCGCCTTTCCTCTCCCTCTCAACCCCCCCTCCCCCCCGAGAACACAGCGAAGTGCAACGGAGGGAGGGGCGGGGGGCGGGGATGTAAAAAAAAAAAAAAAAATGTATATATTTTTTTTTTTTTGCTGCCAGAAAGTGCCGCCCCCCCGCAACGTGCCGCCCTAGGCACGGGACCACAGGTGCCTAGTGGCAAATATGGCCCTGGTCATAGGCAGTATGCAGGAGACAGCAGCATCACCAACTGCAGCACTTATTGGGGAGATCATTCGATGAAGTACAATCGCTTCAATCAGAGAGCAGAGACGCAGTATGACCTCCCAGTGACCGCTCTGGTCCGCCTCATTCCAGTTTAGAGAAGTGTTCAGAACAGTCACAGTGTTGTTCTCTTGCTAATATGCTGGGCCTTGTAGTGCCACAAGATTTTTTTAGGCTGCTCCTGCTGTTACTGACTGAAGAAAGTAGATAATTTTTTCCTTTTCCTGTCCTGTTCCTGTCATTCTCCATTTTTCTTAGGTCCGATCTCTCTCTTCCCTATTTCCCCTTTCCCTTCTTTCCCCCTCTCCCTAACCTCAACCCATCCCCCTTCTGCCGCCGAGTGCTGATCAGTATTTGATCGTTGATTAGTACTTGATCACGCGTTCTTTACACCACATCACCACAGCTGTCAAGCATTGATCAGTGACTTTTCAGTCTAATCAGTGGATTTTCACCAAATCCATGTGCGCTTCCTGCAACTGTTGAACACTGGTTGGTGACTCACATCACTGATCGGTATCTGGTTGTTGGTTTCCAAAAAAAATAATATAAAAATCAATTAAAAAAAATAATTTAGATTAGTTGATAGAGCTAGATGAGGAACAGTAAAAATATACTGTAGTAAACTCCGTATACTACCGTATTTTTTACTGAATCAAGTCAGGGTTAGCGTCAGATAGTTGTAAGATTTAAGTAAGTTTTTTTACTGACATCTGTTAGTAATTGTAGGTTCAGATTTTTAGTGGAAAAATCTTGTAGTACTTACACTACAGTTTTTATACTGCATAGATTTACGATAAGTGTAGTTTAGTTGCGGTCGCTCAGTAATTGATTTTACTGTCGCCCATTTGGTTTTCATTTTACCAAATTTTTATATTTCCTTTTTATGTTATGTTTATCTTTTACTTTCTAGATTATTTTCTTCTGTTCTTTTTTTCTTTTTTCTTCTTTTTAGGAAATAAAAGTTTACATCAAACACACACACAAACACCTAAATAAAATTTGGTTATTTTACACACACACAACATACAAGAACAAAATAAAATGTCCCGTTCATCTGAAAGATGGTATTCAGCCAAGGAGGCATAACATCTTCCTTGCCTCGGACACTCGGAAACTGATAGGGAGGGAGAGGACCTCAAGTTCCTTTATTTTATCTCCTCTTTTTAATCCTCCAGTGATGAACCATCACATAGATGCCCCAGGACACCACATGAGCCCGCACACGTTAAAGACCTGCAACCGACCACCAGTGACCCCTTATGGACCTCACACCCCAAAAATTATGCCTGTTTTCTGATTTTGCGATCCAATCAGGAATGTATTTTACACTACCAGCCTCACAGAAATTAACTTTTTCAAAGTATTTTTCTCTGCGAATTTTGTGAATCTTATGGTAGCGCAAACAAATTTGTACTCCTAAAATTTTTTTGCCCAAAACCGCACTTCATCATTTGCTTACTGGACTCCTGAAGATGCTAAGGAAATGATGACATTTATGGGCCTTATTCTTCACTAAAGGGTGCTTTACATGCTACGACATCGCTAGCGATAGCACCCGCCCCCGTCGTTCGTGCGACATTTGGTGATCGTTGCCGTAGCACTGCAAACGCATGTGTCCTGCGTCCCCTGCACAATCTATGAAGATTGTGCATAATCCGTGCACACAATGGTTTTTTGAACACAGCGATTTGAGAGTCAAAAATTTGACAAAATCTCTGCATTCAAAAAGGCAGCATGTCACTTCTTTTGTGCGCTTTGGATGCGGCTCCCACTCTGTCTAAGGCCCCCTTCACACGCACGTGAAAAAACGAACCGTTTTTTCACGTACGTATTAAAGGGGTGGTTTGCTTCCCGTGTGCCGTGTTTGTGGCACATAGTTGTTCTCCGTGTGTTATACATAATAACACACGGAGAACGGAAAGTCTGGCCTTACCTGATTCTTCCAGAGCTGTCTGTGGTGCTGAATGACAGTGTCCGGCACAGACCACGCCGACGCTGCTTCTGGTCCCCAGTGAAGAAGATGCGTTGTTCAAATTCACTGGGGGTTGGATGCAGGTGACAGCCGTGGCAGGGACTGCAGGTCTGGTAGAAATGAGTTTGTGTTTTTTTTTATTTTTACAATGACACGTGTGTTTCTCCGGCGCGTGTCACTTTGGGCCGCATCCACACTACATCCATGTGGTACGTATGTGGGCCGTGGGACACCAGTGCTGCCAGAGAAAAATGTACATGCCTCCATATGGAGCACACGGGCTCACGTCTGCTCCACACGGAGACACGGGCCAATGGCTGAACACGTGCGTGCACATAAACCCATTGATTTTAATGGGTATACGTGTGCCAGTGTCTCCGGTACATGCGGGAACGGACCTAGCATGTACCGGAGACACGTGCATGTGAAGGGGGCCTATGGGAGAGGCAGCAGCCATAGCGCATGAAATCGGCATCTATTCTGCAGAAACACTGTATCCATTATGCAGTGTTTCTGCAGTGATTTGAAGTGCACATGTGCTGCCAAATCCCTGCAGAATTTTCTGTAGTGACACAACGCAACGTGCGCACATGCCCTTAAGGGGGCTTTACACGCTGCAATATCGCTAATGATTTATCGTTGGGGTCACGGTGTTTGTGACGCATATCCGGCGTCGTTAGCGACATCGCAGCGTGTGACACGTACAAGCGACCTTCTACGATCACAAAAGTGGTAAAAATCGTTGGTGTTAGAGAGGTCATCCAAAAACCAAATATCGTTGTTAGGTAAGTAGCGATGTTGTTCGTTGTTCCTGCGGCACCACACATTGCTATGTATGACACCGCAGGAGCGACGAACATCTCCTTACCAGCGTCCACCGACATTGCGGAAGGAAGGAGGTGGGCGGGATGTTACGTCCCGCTCATCTCTGCCCCTCCGCTTCTATTGGCCAGCCGCTTAGTGATGCCGCAGTGACGTCGCTATGACACCGAACGCACTTCCCCCTTGAGGGAGGGATTGTTTGGCGGTCACAGCAACGTCGCTGACAAGGTATGTGCGTGTGACGCTGCCGTAGCGATAATGTTCGCTACGGCAGCGATCAACACATATCGCACATACGACGGAGGCGGGTGCTATAGCTCGTGACATTGCTAGCAATAGCTAGCAATGTCGCAGCGTCTAAGCACACTTTAGGCTAGTGATTAATCACTTCAGCTTCAAGTTTGCTGACGTGTACATTCTTTAAGGCCTCCGACACACATCCGTTGAAAACCACGCACGTGTAATACGGGCCGTTTTCAGGTCCGTGATCCGTTTTTATATCCGTTTTTACTGTACGTGTGGAATCCGTGTGAACATAGTATGCTAGCCGTGTGTGCATGTGTAATGCCCGTGTGTGCATGTGTAATGCCTGTGTGTGCGTAAGATTTGTAACTGACGTGTGAATGTGTTTTCCATGTGAAATGTTCCGTGTGTGATGTAAAATGTCATTGATGAATACCCGCGGACAGCAGACAGAGTCGCGCGCTGAGAATGAACTCGGGTGAACTTCACCCGACTTTATTGTCATCCCGCGGCTCTGTCTGTGTCGCGTCCTGATTAGCGGTCACCCGTGAAGGACTCACCAGTGACCACTAATCCCCTGAATGACTGCAGTGAGCAGCGCGATTAGCACTGCCATCACTCTGGTTATCCGCGGCTAGCTGGAGTCCATCCCCCGTGACCGCAACTCACCTGTGACTGCATCGCTGTCACTCGGGCGACTTGCTGTCACAGTTGGAGGATCCAGCGGTGGCCGTGAGTAACCTAAGTGACGTCATCGCTGATCGCGATACTCACCTCAGTTGCTGTGTGGAGCTGTCAGGAGCGATGGTGTTCTTCTGCAGCTCCTGTCACCTTCATGTAGCAGAGCTGGAAGCGACGCGGGACCTCCGTGGATTACGCCAGACATGGATGGGTATTTGGGGCTTAATAAATTGGTGAACAAGGATATTTGTTATTGTTTTTTATTGAAAATAAAGGATTTTTCGTTATGTGTGTTTATTTACTGTAATATACAGATTAATCATGGAAGGTATCTCGGGGAGACGCCTGTAATGATTAATCTAGGACTTATTGGCAGCTATGGGCTGCCATTAACTCCTTATTACCCCGATTGCCAACGCACCAGGGCAATTCGGGAAGAGCCGGGTAGAGTCCCAGAACTGTCGCATCTAATGGATGCGGCATTTCTGGGCGGCTGATGGCTGATATTGTTAGGCTGGGGGGCTCCCCATAACGTGGAGCTCCCCATCCTGAGAATACCATCCTTCAGCCGTGTGACTTTACCATGGCTGGTATCAAAATGGGAGGGGACCGCACGTCTTTTTTTAAATCAATTATTTTTTTTAATGCACATTATAGACCCGCCCACCGGCGGCTGTGATTGGTTGCAGTGAGACAGCTATCACTCAGCGTGGGGGCGTGTCTCACTGCAACCAATCATAGGCGCCGGTGGGTGGGGAAAGCAGGGAATACAAGATTGAATAATGAGCGGTCGGCTTTTTCAAAATAGTAAAAACCGCCGGAGCAGTGTGAACGCCGTGCAGCGGCGGGCTTCTCTCCTCCTCCTTAGAAAGGATGCGGTTCGCCGGTCACAGCGACGGCGCTAGGCAGGTAAGTATGTGTGACTGTTCCTAGCAATGTTGTGCACCACTGGCAGCGATGTGCCCGTGACGCACAACCGACGGGGGCGGGTACGCTCACTAACGATCTCGCTCGCAGCATGTACAGTAGCCTTAAGGGCCATGTTGGACCAGAAACGCATTCCCTGTACCTGTCTTGAAGAAACTCAAATATCCCTACACAACTCACAGACACCAACCTGATGTACACTACACAACTCATATACCAACCTCTCTGTATAGCACGTTACTCAAAAACACCCCTCAAAAGGTCAATAATTATTGTAGCAAGAGTGGACAATTCATATCATTATAACATGAAAAAATATTTAAAATATAACTTTTAATAGTGTTTTTTAAAAATGATATATAATAAAAACGTGAATATAAAATGAAATACCTAATACCCAGGTCACTAAGCTCAAATGGACCAAGGAATCCGGTACAACGCAAACAAAAAACCTCCTCTCTAGATCAGGCTTATTGCCAATATTCCGTAGTTGTCTGAGAGATAGCTATCACAGGGAACCGTCCTTCACAATCCATCTCAGAGGCTTACAATTTCAGAGGAAAAATAGTGAGATTACGTACCATTACTCATACACACGTCATTTTTTTACCATACAGGATCATTGTAAAAATGGAACAATCTCACCACAAAGCGGGCTATTCAAAAATTCA
Source organism: Anomaloglossus baeobatrachus (assembly GCF_048569485.1). Lineage (NCBI taxonomy): Eukaryota > Metazoa > Chordata > Amphibia > Anura > Aromobatidae > Anomaloglossus > Anomaloglossus baeobatrachus. The sequence goes on from NC_134354.1 coordinate 214,976,173, forward strand.
TCAGACGTGGAGTAGATGCTGATAAACCTCCTTAGGTATATTATCGCTCCATCCTCCAAATTATAAACCAGGCAGACATCATGTAACTCCCAACGCGTTTTTTTTTTCACTTGAAAATCATCAGGGGAGCCTATGTTACTTGGATTCTGCACGTCTGGTCAGCCACTAGTTAATTCCACATAGTGGTTCCTTTATAATCAAATGCCCATCTCGGACATAGTGTATCCACAGACATTCATATTCTTAATGCGCCGCCTTTTGTTTCTCCTCCCACATGACTGGGGACGTCCCAGCAGTCCGGGGACAGATCAGTCCTCCCATTTCCTCTTCTCGTGGGGTCAGAGTACTCTGGGGATTCTGGGACTGTCACTCCTCTCCATGGGCGGTTACTTCTCCTGCGCGAGCTGCAGCTTGTTGATGACGCACTTTCAGCGGTGGCTAAAATTGCGGCGGTTCTTATTTTTCAATTGGACCGCTGAGGCACACTTTCAGCTGTCTGAACGGGTCTAGTCCTGGATCCTGTTTGTGACGCCAAAAGAGAAGATGTGTCGCCCAAGGGATACCAATCCAGTTTCAGGGACGCCACAGGATTTCTTCTGTATGGCAAACAGGTATGTCAGTTTTAAATATGTGTCGTGACGCCACTCACAGCTTGCGGTCAGGGATATGGATGACCACCACTGCAGATTTTATGAGCGTCTGGGGCTGATGGAGTCTGCAGTCAGATGGTGTGGCCTCCTGTGAGTGAGACAGGCCCCAGGGGCTCAGGTGTGTAAGGTAGCAGGTCCCGGAATAATACAAGCGGAGTCCAAAAGTCTTTTAACTCGTTTTTACTCACTCAGATGTTGTTGCTGTGAGCTGACCCGGGCGTTGCTGTGAGTAACCAGGTAGGACCAGGGGCTCCTTCGGGCCAGTCTGAGGGTGACCAGTTAGCTCGCCTTCCTAGCACTTCTGTGTTCAGATAACCCCCTGACGTGAAGTACCATGGGGGTCTATCCAGGGAGTCGCAACTGCCTTTTCTCCCCTGTGTTTGGCCTGTTTGCCAGTAGCGTGGACCAGGTGAGATAGCTTCAAGCTCTGTCTCCTTAAGGGTCCCTGTGTTGCTGCAGAGGCTCGTACTCTGTGTGGTTGGTGAGGTACTTGTAGTTCCCCTAACCGGCAGGTTTAGCAGATAGTTAAACTGGAGTCTGCTCTAGGGACCTGTCCCCGTACGTGCCTAGTCACCAGGAGCACCTCTTTCTCTGACTACTCGGTGACTGTTCTCCCCCGCCAACTGTCACTACACCGTGCAGGGTCTGACTAGTGTGAGCGCGCGTATCTGCCTAGCAACCGCCGCACTCCACGACCAGACTGGTTCTCCTCGTTTCCCTGACAACCTTTGTGCTTTAGCTCTGAGCTCCTCCGCTGCACCCATTGATAAGAATTGTAATCTAGCCCCCCTCTGAGACTACCCAAGGGTCCCATCTAATGGTGTGGGAGAACTAGTTGCTATGTGTCTGTGCGTACACACCTCATTCTGGCCTTTAGGATTACCTAGAAGTACTGTCCCAGCATCGGTGCAGTACTCAGTGGTGCCTGATCGGGTCACGGGCAACACATTTACATATGCCAACTTTATGTACTCTACAAAACTCACATATACCACCACATTATAAAATTCACTTACCATGAAAACAGTAGATCAATTCCAATATAGGTTCCCTTTGTGGGGGTTTCTACTCTTTTGGCACCTCAAGGGCTCTGCAAATGTGTCATGATGCCTGCAGCTCATCAAAGTCTGCTCTCCAAAACATCACTCTTTCCTTTTGCAGGTCAGTAATGTGTTGAAACAGTAATTTCCCACCACATATGGGAAATCAGAATACTCCAACAGAAAATGCACCATACAATTTGTTGTGCAATTTCTCCTGAGCACACCGATAACCCTCATGTGGTCAAAATGTACTCTTTGGGGGAATGGCAGAGTTCAGAAGGGAAGGAGTGCCATTTGAATTTTAGAGCGCAAATTGTCTGGAATAGACAGTAGATGCCATGTCACGTTTGCAGAGCCCCTGAGGTACCTAATCAGGGGTAACCCCCCACAAGTGATCCTTTTTTTAGAAAGTAGACCCCTCAAAGATTTTATCTAGATGTTTAGTGAGCACTTTGAAACCCCCAAGGTGCTTCACAAAATGTTATAACCCCAAATCTTTCAGGGTAAGAGGATAAAATGCACTATACAATTTGCTTTACAATTTTTCTTGAGTACGTCAATACCCCATATGTGTTGGGAAAACTGCCGTTTGAGTGCACGGCAGGGCTCAGATGGGAAGGAGTGACATTTGACTTCTTGAACTCAAATTTGACTGGAATACTTAGCGGACACTATGTCATGTTTGGAGAGCCCCTGATGTGCCTAAAGGGTACTTTACATGCTGCGACATCGCTAGCAATCTCATTAGCGATGTGAAATTCTAGATCGCAAGGGCGATCTTTCAAGATCGCACATGTGTAAGGGGTGGGCAGACCCCTTACAAGGAGGTGCAGTTTCCCCCTGAAGATACCTCACTCTGGGGTAGTTACTGTTGATGTTATTAATAAACATGTTTTTACTGTGCAGTGGGTTTTCCCCTAGAGCCCGGGTGGGACGGCTGTCCCCATAGAAACAGGGCAGGAGAGAGGAGGAGCCGGCAGCTTAGAGAGAGAAGTGTGTGTGTGTTGAAGTCAGTTGATTCCAGGACAGGGGAGAAGGAACAGCCAGGGGCAGAGTGTGGAGCTGAGTGGGCAGAAGGAAAGAAAGAAAGAAGGGAAGAAGAGAAGAAGTGTCCTCAAGGGTGAAGCAGAATTGGTGTGGGTCCGGTCTGTGTTAGCCGGAGTGGGAGCCTAGGTGAAGTGGAGTAGCCGGGCACATCCCCACTAGAGGAGACAACAAGGAAAGATTTCCCCGGACAGGAATTGTGACCGTGCGCTACAAAATCCGTGCATTGAGCTGTCTGTGAAACTATGTGCAATAAAGATGTCGTCTGGTTTATCTGATCCCTGCCTGAAGAGTCTTCCTGCGGCTGAAAGTATGCTCTTTTCCACCACACTCTGCCCCACAGAACAATCCCCTGTCCCAATAGTGACGGCGGAGCCGGGGGTAAGCCTGCTAGAAAAAGGGGCCACGACTACAACCCCCGAGGCACCCATGGCACCCCGTTACATGTGGCGTAGTTGGCAGGATACGGATTATCTGCAGGGGGTCCCGATCCAAGAAGATGGAGACCAAGTGGTGCCTAAGGTGTTGGACCAGGCACAAGACGGCGGTAAGATGGCCGCCGTCTTCACGAGTACAGCGAGCGCGCGAAGAATTGGCACCAAACGAAAGACCCTGAGTTGGCCGGCGAAGAAAAAGAAGTACAGAGCACGCCGTCCAAAGAGGGGAGGTGCTGGCCCTAAGATGTTACTGAAAACATGTGGAGAGGGTGGCAGTACAGAGAAAAAGAAGAGTCGGCTATGCTGGGTCGATTTAATGTGTGAGACTGGGGGTGGAGCATATACAAGAGCGGGAAAAGAAGGCCCGCCTCCACCTTCCCCAGCATCTCCACCGTTCCCGGCGCCATTACAGGAAGGTCTGCAAGAGATCGGATGGGAAGAGTGTCAGTACTGGAGACATACACAGCAGAGACCGGTGCTGGCTGAGATTTCCCGGCCGAGAAACACGCTGGCGGTGTCGCCAGAAGTCATGACAGGACTGAGTGCTGACCCAGACAAGGGGACACCGGCGGTGTTAGCGATCCACCAGAGTATGGTCACACACCCAGTGATCATCGTGGGTAGTCCCCGTCCGTCCCGTTCAGCGACCCCGTCGGGGGTTGAAGAGGCAAAACCGGAGACAGAGGCGCCAGAACCACCAGTCAACTACGAACCGTTCCGGAGGCTGCGCCGCTTGCCAGGTCAGTCCCTTTCCGATTATGTGAGTGCTCAGCGGGCCGAATGGCAGTGCGCTTACCATCCCGAGTGACCCGTAACGACCGGAGGTGATGGACATGTTCGTGTTGAAGACCGGTGTTGTTAAAGAGCCGGAAAAGTTCCACAGTTTGCAACCATGTTTAAGTTACCGAGCCCGGAAGGAGCCTAATGCTGGACTGAGCCAGGGGCTCCCTCCGTGATGTTAAGGAAGACTTTATTGTTTGCCCTCCTATCTACTAAGACCGGGAGTGCTGTAAAAGCCTCCGGGCAGAAGACCAGCAAAGACCGGGAGTGCCTGCTGAAGGCCTCCGGGCACACTGCCTACAAAGACCGGGAGCTCCCAGGAGGGACTCCGGGCGCAGAACTTGGGCGCTCAGTGGTTGACTTTGTTTATGAAGGTTTTAAAGTTTTATCCAAAGTTTGCCTTGCTGATAAATTGTGTTTTACAGGTTCGAGCCTTGCCGGGAAGCTTAGGCTTAAAGAGGGGAGGAATGTAAGGGGTGGGCAGACCCCTTACAAGGAGGTGCAGTTTCCCCCTGAAGATACCTCACTCTGGGGTAGTTACTGTTGATGTTATTAATAAACATGTTTTAACTGTGCAGTGGGTTTTCCCCTAGAGCCCGGGTGGGACGGCTGTCCCCATAGAAACAGGGCAGGAGAGAGGAGGAGCTGGCAGCTTAGAGAGAGAAGTGTGTGTGTGTTGAAGTCAGTTGATTCCGGGACAGGGGAGAAGGAACAGCCAGGGGCAGAGTGTGGAGCTGAGTGGGCAGAAAGAAAGAAAGAAAGAAGGGAAGAAGAGAAGAAGTGTCCTCAAGGGTGAAGCAGAATTGGTGTGGGTCCAGTCTGTGTTAGCCGGAGTGGGAGCCTAGGTGAAGTGGAGTAGCCGGGCACATCCCCACTAGAGGAGACAACAAGGAAAGATTTCCCCGGACAGGAATTGTGACCGTGCGCTACAAAATCCATGCATTGAGCTGTCTGTGAAACTCTGTGCAATAAAGATGTCGTCTGGTTTATCTGATCCCTGCCTGAAAAGTCTTCCTGCGGCTGAAAGTTTGCTCTTTTCCACCACACTCTGCCCCACAGAACAATCCCCTGTCCCAATAGTGATGGCGGAGCCGGGGGTAAGCCTGCTAGAAAAAGGGGCCACGACTACAACCCCCGAGGCACCCCTGGCACCCCGTTACACATGCGTAAAATGACCTATGTGCGATCTCGAAAGATCGCACTTGCGATCTAGAATTTCACATCGCTAACGAGATCGCTAGCGATGTCGCAGCATGTAAAGTACCCTTAATCCATGGAACCCCCTACAAGTGACCCTATTTTGGAAACTAGATCCCTCAAGGAATTTATCTAGATTTTGGTGAGCACTTTGAATCCTCAGGTGCTTTGCAGAAATTTATAACGTTGAGCCGTGACAATGAAAAAGTACATTTTTACCACAAAAATATTACCTTAACCCCAAATTTTTCATTTTCACAAGGGTAACAGTAGAAAATGGACCCTTCAGTTAGCTGTGCAATTTCTCTAGAGTTCACCAATAACCGATATGTCATGGTAAACTATTTTTGAGGTAGAGTACAAAGTGAAGAAGGGAAGAAGCACCATATTGGAGTTAAGATATTGTTAAGCTATGTTCACACAGTATATTTTTGTTGCTTTTTTTGGGCAAAACCTGATCTCTTGGCAGTAAAAAAAAGAGCTGTGATTCTTGCTGCATTCTTGCTGCGTTTTTCGTGTCTCATTTTTCTACAGTACATTTTTAAGTATAGTAAGTCATTAGCCAAAAAAGCATCAAAAACAGCAACAAACACAGCTGCCTTTTTTCACTCTCATTGCTTTCAATGGTGAAAAAGCAGCAAAAATGCTGAAAGAATAGACATGCTGTTTAAACAGTGCAGCAACAATGCAGCAGTTTGCCATTTTAGTAAGTAAAAAAAGTGGGTGTGTCTATGTGTGCATGCGATTTCTGGGGCTCATAGGTTTTGCTTATACTGTAAAAAATAGCTTTTTATTAGCTTGTATTTGTATAAAACCAATGAAAAAAATGCAGCAAAACCTGACTGCGTAAGGATAGCCTTAGAATGGTTTGCAGGTGCCATGTCACATTGGCAGAGCCCCTGAGGTGTTAGAACAGCAGACATCCCCAAAAAGTGACCCCATTTTACAAACTGAACCCCTCAATTACTTGATCTAGGGGTGCAGTGAGCATACTGACACTACAGCTTGAGTCAGAAAATTTTATACTATTAAGTGGTGAAGAAAAAATAATATGAATAATTAAATTTTTACCACTAAAACATTGTTTTAACCCCAGATTTCCAATTTTTACCAGAAAAATAAGTTAAAAAGGCGCCATAATGTGTTATAGAGCTTCTCCTGAATGTGGCAATACCTTAAATGTGATTGTACAGTACTGTTTGGCAACATGGCAAGGCTTGGGAGGGAAGTAGCACCATTTAACTTTTGGAGCACAGATTTTCCGAGAATAGTTTGTCGACTCCATTTGCAGAGCCCTGTAAGTGCCAGAACAGTAGAAACTGCCTCAAGTGACCACATTTTGGAAATTAGACCCCTCTGGAAGTTCATCTAAGTGTGTAGTGACAATTGTATCTCTGGAAAACAGCAATGAAGTCAAATGCAGTGAATGTCATAGAATTAAAAATGACAAATAAGCCCTTGGTTGCTCAGCACATTGTAGTGCCTGTGCAATGCATTCTGCTTGTGCTTCTGGAGATACATAATCAGCAAATTAAGCAGGTTTTTGCTCACTTCAACTGTGACGCCCTGGCAAAACTAGGTAGTCACACAATAGGCCCCCACGCAACACCATCCCTCACCTAGGTTACATACAGACGACCTGAAACCCTAGTCACCCCCCTCAGGGCAAGACAGGCACACCAGTGGGCAGGACCAGGCGGTTAGGGAACGTCCACCTAGGGGTCTAGACAGCCTGGGAGAGAGAGAGATTAAGTTGTAGTTCAGGTTGAAGATAGGGATAGGGCAACCGCCAGGGCCCATAGATCCCACGGGTCAGTGTCAGCGGGCACGGCTCCTCAGGCACACAGAAAGCCGGGAGCGGACTCCCGTTTTCCACACCGAGAAGTCCAAACACACAACCACAACCAGTGCAAAGGAAGAGACGGGTGGGGGACCAGAGTACAACCGGCCGCGGCGGCCGGCCACCAGCACCTTGGTTTACCAAAAGACTCATGTGATTCATTTACTTGTGAGTAACCAAACATCCCCTGCTAAGTCCGGGTGCGCAAGCTCCTGCCACCGCCATACCCTGCACAGAGACACTGGGCCCCGGGGAAACCATCCCTACCCACGGAGGGGTTAACATCCGGCTGCCATTACATCTCCCCCGAGTATCCCACAACAGCAGCGGTGGTGTCCCACTTCACCACACACCGTGGGTGGCGTCACGAACCGAATACGGTCAAGGCCGTACAACTTTGTCCCCCTTTTCATTCGGCGTGTCCACGTGACGCCCGGGTCCGGAGGATCCCTCAAGCCATGCAGCGGGTCCGGATCCGAGCAGCGCTGGCTGCTGGCACGGGGGCGGCACACAACAATGTCAAACATGTGGACGGTAACTGTGGTATAAACACATTGTGGTCCTCAAAAGGGAGGGGGCATTTTGATTTGGGAGTGCAGATTTTGCTGGATTTCATTTTAGGGGAGAAGCATAGTGTGTTTTGCAGAGTCTTTGTGCTACTAGTAACATGGAAGTCCCAAATATTTTCATTAACAGATGACGGACTTGAGTGGGGACTTTTTTTTGGGGGGGGGGGGTTTGAGGGGTTGAGTTGATTGCTATTTGATGGCAATTTTGGGTACAGAACATTTTGGTTTAGTTCACATATATCCTGTACTCTACACTGAGCACTTACATCAGGGTCTCCATGTAAATCTCCGAAATATGTGATTCAGGTGAAACTCCTGATGGATCCATTAACTAACAAGGCAGCAGGGTTACTCAGGACTCCATTTGGCCTGTGTTCAGAGGTGTCTGTCTTTTCAAAGTTGCACAAAACTGTTGTTGACTCCACTTTTGTGTATGCCTAAAAAGATGGGTAAAAAGATGAACACCGCTAGATCACATGCCAGGCGGAAGTTGAAAATTACTCCCTTTACCTCATTGAAGTGAAATTTCTATTGGGAATTTTGTCTGAATCACATTTTTAACACTAGAAGTCCCAGAAATTTCGAGCTCCCCCCTGAAGTCCCGAAAGAGGGTCACATGACCCTTAGGCTATGTGCGCACTTTGCTTTTTACCTGCTTTTTACCTGTTTTTTTGCTGCTTTTTCAACTGCAGCGTTTAATGCCAAAATGGATGTGTTCTGCTTTTCAAGCATAGTTTATGGGAATTTGGGTTTCTTGTCCGCACTATGCTGTTCAAAATGCTGCCTTTTTGTGGCAGAAATTTGGGCAAAAACTCTGCTTTTCAAAGAAGCAACATGTCAAGTATTTTTGCCATTTGCGTTTTGAACTGCAAAGCAGAGGTTTTGCCAAATTTCTGCCACAAAAAGGCAGCATTTTGAACAGCATAGTGCGCACAAGAAACCCAAATTCCCATAGACTATGCTTGAAAAGCAGAACACATCCATTTTGGCATTAAATGCTGCAGTTGAAAAAGCAGCAAAAAAGCAGGTAAAAAGCAGGTAAAAAGCAAAGTGCGCACATAGCCTTAGTCCAAACTGTAATTAAGGCCATTACTGTGCCACCACAGGAGGTTGGAAAACAACAACCTCCTGTGGTGCGACAGTAATGGCCTTAATTACAGAACAAAAGACGGTGATTATAGGATGTTAGCTAAAATCCTTCAGGTCATTCGACCCGTCTCTGGGTTCCAAAGGTAGAAATGTTAAATTACCCCTCTCTGGGACTTCTAGTGTTAAGAGATTTATTGTAATCCTCAGTGTCAATGCACAGTGTAGAGTTCAGGCTAAATGTGAGCCAAGCCTTAAGGCCGCTTTACACGCTGCGACATCGCTAGCCGATGCTAGCGATGTCGAGCGTGATAGCACCCGCCGCCATTGTATGGCCGATATGTGGTGATCGCTGCCGTAGCAAACATTATCGCTACGGCAGCGTCACATGCACATACCTGCTCTGCGACGTCGCTGTGACCGCCACACCGCGTCCTTTCTGAGCGGGCAGTTTGTTTAGCGTCACAGCGACGTCACTAAGCGGCCGCCCAATCAAAGCGGAGGGGCGGAGATGAGCGGGATGAACATCCCGCCCACCTCCTTACTTCCTCATTGCTGGCGGGATGCAGGTAATGCGGGCGTCACACGAGGCGATCTATCGTGCGATAGGTCGTCGGGGTCACGGTTTTCGCGACGCACATCTGGCTTCGTTGGCGACGTCGTCCCGTGTGACACCTACGAGCGATCGCAAATCGGTGACAAATTGTGTATCGTGTACTCGCCGTTTATTTTTAAAAAATCTTTTTTTTTAATTTGCGCCGGTTGTTTATCGTACCCGGGGCATCACACATCGCACTGTGTGACACCCCGGGAACAATGATCACAGCTTACCTGCGTCCCACGGCTCCAGCCGGCTATGCGTTAAGAAGGAGGTGGGAGGGATGTTTACGTCCCGCTCATCTCCGCCCCTCCGCTTCTATTGGCCGGCCGCTGTGTGATGTCGCTGTGACGCCGAACATCCTACCCCCTTCAGGAAGTAGATGTTTGCCGCCCACAGCGACGTCGCTCAGCACGTAAGTATGTGTGACGGGGGTTAAGCGACTTTATGTGACATGGGCAGTGATTTGCCCGTGACGCACAAACGGCGGGGACGGGTACGATCGCACATGCAATCGCACGATAGATCGCATCGTGTGACGCCCGCATAAGGAGATGTTCCTTGTTCCTGCGGTGTCACATGTAGCGATGTGTGCTGCCGCAGAAACGAGGAACAACATCGTTACTGCAGCAGCAACGATATTTGGGAAGAGGGGGGCATGTCACCGATTAGCGATTTTAAACGTTTTTGCAATGATTCAAAATCGCTAATAGGTGTCACACGCAACGACATCGCTAAAGCAGCAGGATGTGCGTCACAAATTCTGTGACCCCAACGAGATCACTTTGCATAGCGTGTAAAGCCACTTTTACTGTGACCTTTGGAGGCAGAATAACCAAATCAAAAGCAGTTATAGATTTGCTTTGTTACTATTTTTAAGCTGCTGCTCACCTTGTAGCATAAGTGATAGGGTGGCTTTATACCTCAGGTCAGTTTGATTACAGCAAACAAAGAGTTATATAGTTTTTTTAGGTGTGACTACTATCACACTAAAAAAACACACAGTTTTACGAAATAAAGGTTTTTTGCATCACTGTATTTTGAGGGCTTTAGTTTTTTTTATTTTTCTGCCAACAGAATCATGTCAGGGCTTATTTTTTGCTGGACGAGTTAGAAATTTTATTGGTACCATTTTGGTCCACATATTTTGATTGCTTTCTATTCCGGTTTTTGTGAGGCAGAATCAAGAGAAACAGCAATTCAGGATTTTTTTTTCCGCTATTCACCATGTCGCCAAACTTAAAAGACAAGTATACTCTTCAGGTCAGTATAATTTTAGCGATAACACATTTAGGGTACGTGCCCATGATCAGTGTTCACAGTGTATTGGACACCGCATGCTTCAGCTGCATCCAAAACACTACAATATACAGTACAAGCACAATGAATGGGATTTCTAGAAATCCCATGCCCACTGTATGTGTACTGCCTGCAGCATAAACTGACCTGCAGTGTGGCTTTCCAAGCCGTAAGCATGCAATTGTTTGCTGTGGAGTCGCAAGGGTTCTCTGCAGGCAGAGCAGAAGAGAGAGACCGCAACTGTCCAAGCCCAGGTCAAGGGAATGGGCAGCTGCAGTCTCCTGTGGAGGATACTCATGGCCCTGCAGGTCAGGACCCACCACATTCAGGATGCACTGGGTCCTGATCGTGGGCACGTATCCTTATATTGTTTTTTTATATTTTGTCGCTGTTACACCATAAAAACAATTTTAATGAATATAAAACAAATTTTTGCATTGCTGTAATCTTAGAGCTATAGCTTTATTTAATTTTTTACAGACGGAGCTGTATGGAGGCTTGTCTTTTGCGGTTGACATTTGCACTGCATGCATTTGTGACAGCATTTTATTCTACTTTTTTGTCAACTGTATGATAAAAAAAGCATAGTTTTTGCTACTTTTTTTACGTTTTTCACTGAGGATTAACTAGTGTGACAGTTTTATAGATCGTGTTGATCTGGATGCGTGGATACCAAATATGTATACTTTTTTTTACATAAATATACATATTTATTTGAAATAATTTTGTTTTCATTTATTTCTTGTTTTTTATTTCCTGTTTTTATTTATGTATTTATTTATTTTTTTACTTTTTTACTTAGTCCCTATATGGGGCATTAACTTTTATTGCTATGATTGCTGATATAATGTATTGCAATGGACTATCACTGCAACACATTACAGTTGTGCTCAAAAGTTTACATACTTCAGTAGATTTTTTGCTTTCTTGGCCTTTTTTCAGAGAATATGAATGATAACACAAAATCTTTTTTTCCACTCATGGTTAGTGTTTCGGTGAAGTCATTAACTGTCAAACTATTTTTTTTTTTCTTTTTAAATCATAATGACAACCAAAAACATCCAAATGACCCTGATCAAAAGTTCACATACCCCAGTTTTAATACTGTGTATTGCCCCCTCTAACATCAATGACAGCTTGACGTCTTTTGCGATAGTTGTGGATAAGGCTCTTATTTTCTCAGATGGTAAAGCTGCCCATTCTTCTTGGCAAAAATCCTCCAGTTCCTGTAAATTACTGAGCTTTCTTGCATGAATTGCGTGCTTGAGTTCTCCCCAGAGTGGTTCAATGATATTGAGGTCAGGAGACTGAGATGGCCACTCCAGAACCTTCACTTTGTTCTGCTGTAGCCAATGACAGGTCGACTTGGCCTTGTGTTTTCGATTGTTGTCATGTTGGAACGTCCAAGTATGTCTCATTCGCAGCTTCTGGGCTGATGAGTGCAAATTTGCCTTAAGTATTTGCTGATAGGGTGCTGCACTCATCTTTCCTTCAACTTTGACCAAGTTTCCTGTGCTTATGTAGATCACACATCCCCACATCATCAGCGATCCATCTCCGTGCTTTACAGTAAGAATGGCATTCCTTTCATCATACGCCTTGTTGACACTGACACGCGTAGACCCATTAAAACCAATGGGTCAGCGCACACGTGTCACAAGGACCATGTGTATGTGTGTGGAGCATACGTGTGTCTGTGTGCTTTACACGTAGACATACTGTATCTGTTTTTCTCTGGCAGCACGGGTGTCACACAGACCGCACAGATGTGATCCGTGTGACATCAGTGTGATATGTACCGGAGAAAACCACGTTTCCGTGAAATAAAATTAATTTCTATACTCACTTTCTTTACCACTGCTGTCTTTGCCATTGCTGTCACTTGCTTCCGACCCCCACTCATTATGCTCATTGAATATTCACTGCACAGAGGACCGGAAGCAGCACCAGCAGAGAGTCAGCAGGGCCGGAGACCACACATTTGGATGTTTTCGGTTGTCATTATGATTTAAAAAGAGAAAACACAGTAGTTTGACAATAAATGGCTTCAGCCAGCCACTAACCATGTGTGGAAATAAATATTTTGTGTTATCATTCATATTCTCTGAAAAAAGGCCAAGAAAGCAAAAAAAACTGCCAGGGTATGCAAACTTTTGAGCACAACTGTAGATCTGTCAGTGATGCACTGATAAAAGCATTTTAGACCTTGTTACTATCATGGTCTAAAAGGCTTCCCGTAGCTGGGTCACATGGAGATCATCATGACCTCAAGTTGCTAGAGCAATGCTTCATCCCTCGCGATGACATCGCGGGGCCACTGAACGGATGGGTGAGGGAGCATGTGTGATGCCCCTGCACTAGTCAGGGTGTTACAGGGAACTGCACTCCTGTCCTTATAGTGCAGAACCCACCCTCCTTGGTTCCAGGTTCCACCTAGTGGTATTGCTACCAACCGCATTCAAACCCTCAATCTAGAGTCACACCAGTACAGGACAGACAAGCCAGGGGGTAGGTCTAGCAGGAGAGTGCCGCCCACCTTGAGGTTCAGGCAGACTAGTGGAGGGTGACAAGTCAGTTGGCTCCAGGGGAGCAAAGGGAGAGGAGTTGAGTGGTAGCCCTTGAGCAATGAGGAGCTAGGGTAGTATGCGGCTCCCAGGGAGTGAAGGTTGGGTAGCAGATGGTGGTCTGGGCCCAGAGAAGTCGGAGACCTGGTCGCGGGGTATTGGGACTGGGTGCCTAGACCTAGTCTTGAAGGACGGTCAGCAGCTCAAGTCCGATAACCGGTCCTGGACCGAAATTACGGCGGGGTACTGGACCATAGGTTGGGGAGTAGCTTCCAGCAACCTGGCAATTAACCTTGGGAGGAGAGTGACTTTATGGACTGTCCCCATGAAGGTCAGAGATCAAGGGCACTAGCGCAATGAGGGGGATAGGGCTTTCCAACCCATGCAGCCCACAGAAATCCCAAGCGTGAGCCCTTGAGAGCACATCTCCTCTAGAAACAGTGGGGAGCAGGGCCCGGACAGCTTTATGCCCACGGGCCACCTGAACACTTCCAATTTTGTGCACAGAGGCAGGCTCCGGATCACCCGACAGTACTACAGGGGACGGATACCCGGACGGGCTTCCCCAAGAGGGCAGCACCCTGAGACTTGGTTTACCTCGTTGTCAGAGTCTGCTTTCATCACCGATGCTGCCTGAGTGAGTATGCGATTTCCCTGCGTCCAACAAGCCCTGTGCTCCCCTGCACCCTTCCCATTCAGAGTCCCAGGGCATTCCCTACCCATGGAGGTAAAAGTCATCTGGCTGTCCCCATTCCATCTCCCAAGGATTCCCATCAGCAGGGGCGGTAATCCCTGTTACCGCACACCACGGGTGGCATGACAAACTATATCTCCCCTGTAAATAGCCCCTTCTTCATTTGAGAGTGGCCCCTGGCCCCCAGGTCCGGAGACCCTCGAGCCACTAGTAACCATCCCGGACCCGATCGGTTCGACCACTGCGGAGGGGTGGCACACCTCAAAATCTGGCGTCACGAACAGGATTCGGACAGGACCCACTAACCTAGGTGATGTGCGCCTTGAAAATCCAACCTGCGATGTCAAGATTCTGTTCCCGCCAGTTTCCTCCATCTTTGGCGCCAAAACGCCATCTTCCAGACCAAAAGCGTACGAAGCTGAAGCCCCGCCCCTCATCCTGAGAGTGTGGCTGGAACCGGAAGTTCCCAGGGTTTCCCAGCGCGAGAGTGAGAGGCCGGCGAAAACCAAGGGGGCGTGATGGGATGTAGCAGCGGAAGTGGCGCAGGGATTCCAGGACTCTGCCCAAATAAGTTCCTGGTCATCAGACAGCATCAAGATAGCAGAGCAAGAAACCAGTCATCCTGTACCAGGGACCGCTGCCTGGCTGGAATGAGAACTAGCCCGGTTCTGTGTCCGGGTGCGAGTACAGTCCCTTCAACAGGCGGTGGACTGGAAAGCGGAGGTACGGAGAATGGTGGCAGCAGTGTGGGGCCATGAGAACCAGGCGGTATACACACAGCCGCGTCGGGAGATGGGGACATAAACCTCATTGACCTTACTGGCCTGTGCGGAGTGGGAACCCGTCTCCAATCTGGTTGTGGAGCACCAGCCAGTCCGGCTCCCTGAAGTTACAACACCGCCGACTACACCGCCTCCATTCCCACTTGTGGACCCGACCCCCGGGATGTGCTTTGGATGTTCCTGGAATGCTGGTCCCAGAGGGTCGAGTGAACCTAATGAGCCTATGCAACCATGGTAGTGCAACTACAGTAAGCTACCCGAATGTTTAACTGTTCTACTGTTACAAGTTAGAGAATGACTGTTCCAGGACTTGCTGCCCTTGTTGAACCTTTCTGTGTTAATTGGAAAAAGCCATCTGGACCCCCAGGTGGAGGGTGGCAAAGGACTTAATGTTTCAAGAGGCGCCATCCTTGTTTAACCTTTTTATGTTGCTTCGTTAAAGATAAAAAGGCCATCAGGGTCCGGAGCGGTGTGCCACAAGGAGGTGGTACCAGAGGCCCTCGGTGGAAGATGGTGCAGAGGGTAACGGCTTTACAGGGTTACCCGGTTCGTCTGAAGGACTGAAAGTAGCTGCACTCGTCACCACGAACAACTACAAGGAACTCAGGACAGTGCAGCACTGTGAGTGAAGGTGGCACTGGGGATCTGGGTGGTTGGGGTGGAGGGTTGAGGGAAGACAAGCTGCAAGAGGAGGCTGCCACAGCAGCTGTTGCTTAATATTGTTGACTGTTGTTGTTTCTGCCCGGACTTTAACCCTGTCCCGGACCCAAGTAGTAAGTGGTGGGTCCAGGTGTTTTTGGGTGGCGTGTTGAAGGGTTGCGAGACACGGTGAATCTGGACTCTGAGTTTTTTTTTGCAACGTTTAAGAATATGCCTCCCCTGTGTAGGATGAGAAACTGTCATTAAAATGTTACTCCTTTTTCTCCTTACAGGAGCAGTTTTAATAAACCTCAGTGTGTCCTGTAGCTCGGGGAAGAGGGAAAGGTAACGCCCCTGCACTAGTCAGGGTGTCAAGTTGCTAGAGCAATGCTACGTCCCTCGAGATGACGTCGCGGGGCCACTGAACGGATGGGTAAGGGAGCATATGTGATGACCCTGCATTAGTCAGGATGTCACAGGGAACTGCACTCATGTCCTTATAGTGCAGAACCCACCCTCCTTGGTTCCAGGTTCCACCCAGTAGTATTGCTACCAACCACATTCAAACCCCCAATGTACAGTCACACCAGTACAGGACAGACAAGCCAGTGGGTAGGTCTAGCAGGAGAGTGCCACCCACCTTGAGGGTCAGGCAGACTAGTGGGGGGTGACAAGTCAGTTGCCTCCAGGGGAGCAAAGGGAGAGGAGTTGAGTGGTAGCCCTTGAGCAATGAGGAGATAGGGGAGTGTGTGGCTCCCAGGGAGTGAAGGATTGGTAGCAAACGGTGGTCTGGGCTCAAACGAGTCGTAGACCCAGTCGCGGGGTATTGGGACTTTGTGGCTAGACCTAGTCTTGGAGGACGGTCAACAGCTCAAGTCCGATAGCCGGTCTGGGACCGAAAGCACAGCGGGGTACTGGACCCTAGGTCGGGGAGTAGCTTCCAGCAACACGGCAATTAACCTGCAGAGGATAGTGACTTTATGGACTGTCCCCATGAGCTCAGAGATCAGGGGCCCTAGCGCAACAAGGGGGATAGGACTTTCCAACCCATGCAGCCCACAGAAATCCCAAGCATGAGCCCTTGAGAGCACAGCTCCTCTAGAAACTGTGGGGAGCGGAGCTCAGACAGCTTTTTGCCTATGGGCCACCTGAACACTTCCAATTTTGTGCACGGAGGCAGGCTCCGGATCACCCGACAGTACTACAGGGGACGGATATCCGGACAGGCTTCCTCAAGAGGGCAGCAGCTCCCAGAGACTTGGTTTACCTCATTGTCAGAGTCTGCTTTCATCACCAATGCTGCCTGAGTGAGTTTGCGATTCCCCTGCGTCCAACAAGCCCTGCTCTCCTCTGCACCCTTCCCATTTAGAGTCCCAGGGCCTTCCCTACCCGTGGAGGGAAACATCATCTGGCTGCCCCCATTCCATCTGCCCCGGGGATTCCCATCGGCAGCGGCGGTAATCCCTGTTACCACACACCACAGGTGGCGTCACGAACTATATCTCCCCTGTATATAGCCCCCTTCTTCATTTGAGAGTGGCCCCTGGCTCCCGGGTCCAGAGACCCTCGAGCCACGAATAACCATCCCGGACCCGAGCGGTTCGACCGCTGCGGAGGGGCGGCACACATACTCCCTCTCCAGCTCCCTAAATACTGCAATCGATGTCGATCTTGGCATTTAAAAGGTTAAACAGCCAGAGGGGGTTGAGGACCATCCCTGGCTGTAAAAGCCAGGGTTAAGCTGTCACATAGGCTAAGCTTCCAGTGGCGACCACTCGTGCGTAGCTCCTGTAAATGCGGCATCGCCAGGATGTACTGGTACATCTAAAGTCAGGAAGTCCCCACCTAATATAAAATACTGTTACGTCTAAGGTCGTAAAGGGGTTAATATTAAACAGAATTAATTTCAGTCTATTGCTTCTGCGTTCTTTAGCAGTCAGAGCATCTCACATGGTTCTTTAGAAGAAAAAAACTCCTACACAGGAAATGATTAAAAAGACTTCTTTATTCTTCAAAGCTCTTCACACATATGGTATTACTCAATTTCATGAACCCATTTGTATATAATAGTATTAAACAGTAAGCCTGTTCATCAGATGTCCAGACTATTTTTAACTGCAAATGAAGAATAATTTCCCATGAGGAAGTTAAAGGGTTATTCCCAAAATAGTAAGTCATCCTCTGCTGTAACACAGTTGTCTTTGTATTAGACCTGTACAAGACATACCAGGCTGGGCATATCCGCTTTCACACCTACAAGTAATTCAGCGAAATATAAATGCATTTCTTATGTATTTAGAAATTATTGTTGCTTCATGTGATTGTTACGAATTTAAAATCTACTTGAACATATAATAGAGATGAGCAAAAAAGACTATGCTACCCATGTCTGGTTTAGTAATCTTAAGAGGCCCCCAGATTGCTGCCATTTAAGTGGCAGCCTAAAGTGGGCTTTACATGCTACGATATATCTAACGAGATGTCAGCGGGGTCACGTCGTAAGTGACGCACATCCGGAATCGTTAGTGATATCGTAGCATGTGGCAGCTATGAACGAGCAGAAATACTCACCTTCTCGTTCATCATTGACACATCGCTCATTTTCTAAAAATAGAACGTCCGCTTGTTCATTGTTCCCGAGGCAGCACACATTGCTCCGTGTGACACCCCGGGAACGATGAACTGCAGCTTACGTGCGTCCCGCCGGCAAGGCTGAAGGAAGGAGGTGGGCGGGATGTTTACGTCCCGCTCATCTCCGCCCCTCCACTTCTCTTGGCCGGCCGCTGTGTGACGTCGGTGTGACGCTGAGCGTCCCTCCCCCTTCAGGAAGTGGATGTTCGCCACCCACAGCGAGGTCATTTGTAAGGTAAGTACGTGTGACGGGGGGTTACAGCATTGTGTGACACGAGCAAGAAATTGTCCGTGCCGCACAAATGATGGGCAGGCTTTAGATGTACATCCTGGCTTGATCCAGTGACTACGGAGTATCTGGGGATGCAAAACAAGATGGTGTAAATATTTTTCCTCATGTCTATCTGCTTTGTAATCTCTTTTATTTCAATTAAAATAGAATTGATAAAAAAAAATGTAAGATACCCCCAGCAGGCATGGGTAAAGGTCAAAGAATGCATGCTCACTACAATACTTCACTCTGCACTCAGCAGGGCCTAGAGAAGTGCGCATGCGCAGGAGCGTGATGGAGGACTCTGTGTGGATGACATAGGATGCCTCATCCACATGATGCAGGGAAAGAGGATGACGATTGCAAAAACAGAGAAGGAGCCAGATCAGGATCAACGACGCCCATCAGACCCGACTTCCCTGCAGGTGAGTATAATAAAAAGTCTTTTTTATTTTATAATGCTAGGCTTGGGAATTATACACAGCTTATACAGAATGCTGCATATAACGGCTTACTGGTGGTGTGTGCAGTTCATATGGAAAGAACCTGGTGACAGGTCTCTTTAACACATTCTTTACAGTACACTTCACTTTAGGGTACACTTTTCCCTTGGGCTTCTCCATAATCTTTGGAACTACAAAAGTGGCTAGTCCATCCTCCTCCATACTGTTCAGCATCACTGTCCCGCATGTCAGAGTCATTAAGACCCTGTTGGTTCTAGGTCCGCGTCACACGCACAGAGATTCGCTCAGAGATACAACAATTGACTGGAGTGCACAGACTATTCAGCTTGTCTAACATCTGTTACTGTATCAACCTGTTAACTGAGGTCTATGCTGAACATCATCCTGAGGATTCATACTATTGGAGATAGCCTGATGACAGGAGAGTCTGTTTAGAGTCCAGGTCCTGGAGTACCTTGAGTGGGACAACGGAGCAGGTTCTCTATATGTCCTTACTCCTTGAATGCTTTCCGGGAGCTCTATTCTCTCTGTCCACTAGAAATTACTGTACCGCCCCTGTGTCAGCGGCCGAGCTGTTCTGATCCGACACTGTGGTGGCTCGAGGGGTCTCCGGACCCGGGGGGTTCGTGCGGACACTCGAGTTTGAAAAAGGGAGTATGTACAGGGGAGTTAGAAGTTCGTGACGCCACCCACGCTGCGTGGTAAGGTGGAGTACCACCGCTGCTGTTGGGGAGCCCTGTGGCGGTGGTATGGCAGCAAGGTGTTTGACCCCTCCGTGGGTAGGGGGGTTTGTGCCCCGGGGCTCGGTGATGGCAGTGAAGGGGTGCCTTTGAGAAGGGAAAGGGTTTCTGCGTACTCACTCAGTCCAAGAATACTGACACCGACAACTTGTAAACCAGAATTCTGAGCACCGCTGCAGCCAGGAAGAAGCACGCTTGGATCCGTGCCCTTGGTGTTGCTTGTTAGCCTGTGACCTTTTCCGTGGCACCTTCTCACTGTTGGACCCTATAGTATGGAACTAATTGGGTCCCGCTCACCAATATGGCTAACGGAGTGAGCTTGCTCTCAGGGTTCACGCTTGGCATTTGATGGACTGTGTTTGTAGGGAAACAGTAGTTTGTAGTTCTATCCCATCGGTGCGCTAGTACCCCGATTTTGGAGTGGGTGAGGGATGAATCTTGAAGACTTCACTTCTGTCGAGTAAATTACCAGGACGCTTGAACCTACTTTCTGGCCTAGGGTCCGTGTACCCCGTCGTGCCCTGGCCCCTGCCTGGACATGGCTCAAGGCCGCCGGCTGCCCTCCTCAGCAATCCGTGGCCCTTGACACGATCCCCTAATACCGGGGTTCCAGCTCCTACCAGGCCCAGACCAACGCCTGCTACCTAGTAGACTTCAGGAGCCCTGCTCCTCACCGGTGACCTCTCCCTCTCAGAGAGTCACGCTCTACCTCTTACTCCTTGCACTCCTTTTCACTTCTCTTCTCACATTTTCACTTTCCCCTACCAACCCCCCAAGTGGGTGGCCCTATTCCCTTCAGGCCCCCCAATGGTGTGTCTGGTGGGTAATGTGTAAAATATTCCTAGGGTTTTGACTGGCTCTGATCTTAGCAACACCAAAGAACAGGGATCCGTAACCAAGGAGGATTGGATACTGTGCTGAAGGTCACGTTGCACAATACCCTGTGACGACCTGATAGGCCAGGGCGTCACATTACGGTTGCATTTGCCACAAACACCCGCTAGGTGTGGTCTAGGCAGTCCACATGACTTGCATGTCTGACTTGTGTTTACGCCATGAATTGCCCAATACATTTCGGGGTTCAATTAGAATTGGAATTTAAACAGTCCTCTACATCAGGCTGTTCACATTTTGACATCGTGAGAACAAATCAACACCTAACAACTGATCAACAGTAGCTAGTCATTGCAAGGCTTTAAGCAGGATGTTCTCAGAGGCAAGGGGCCATTAAGCTTAGATTGTCACAAAGTGTCATCAGCAGGTTGCAAAAGAGATAGACAGACACTGGAAGAGTCACAGAAAGGTATAGAAGTGGATGTCCTTTGGTCACATCCCATGCTGACGACTGCTCCATTGTTCAACAATGCCCTTCTGAACCTGATGATGAATCCATTCAACTCCTGGCACATTAAGGGGAGGTGAGAGGCACCTACTGTAAGTGTCACATCAAACTATTCAAAACCATTTACATCAGTGTGGTCTGCATGTTAGACGACCTGCAGGGAGGATACCTGAACACACCACCAGGGACAGGCGTCGACGTCTTACTGGACAAGGGACCAATGGGCCTCAGTGCTGTTCACTGATGAAAGTTAATTCATGCTAAGCAAAAATGATGGCCACCAATGATTTTGGAGAGATCAAGAAGAGTGCTATGCATCAGCCACTGTGGTCACCAGACAAGCCTTTAGTGGTGGTGGTGTTGCAGTGTGGGCAGGAGTGTCTAGTCAAGACAGAAATGCTATACACTTTGTGAATGGTTCAGTGACAAGCCCCTACTACTTGAATAACAACATTAGGCGAGTCAATGTGCCCCTGCATGAACAACACAGGCCTAATTTAATTTTTATGGACGACAATACTCCAGCTCATCGAGGTTACATCATTAAGGAATGCTAGAGACTGGGGTTCCTCAAATGGAGTGGCCTGCATTTTCTCCAGACCTGAATCCCATAAAAAAACCTATGAGATCATTTGAGTAGAGTCTCTTAACTCTGTACCCCAAATTTCAATGACCTTCAAAAAGAGTGTGATGCTATGCCTCAGCAGACAATAATTCTACTTGTGAACAGCATGAGACATCATTGTCAAGCTATAATTAATTCTCAAGGCCACATGACAAGTTATTGAGACATTGACATTTTTGGTCGTTATACCCACCACTGTTGTTGGCTTTTGTTTGAATAAATTGTTTGAGATGAGAAATCATCATTAATTCATACATTTCACCCAAAAGTCAAATATCCCTAACTTTTTGTGAGTAGTGTAGAATAAAATGTCATCATTGTATCATTTTGACTGCTATACCCCTTTAACGCTAGCGTTCACTTTTTTAGGATCCAACATTAAAATTAAAAACAAATGTTGAATTGAAGCTTATGCCAGAAAGAATGTCTGTTCTGCTGTGTAAACTGTACTTGGTGAGCAGAATAATTTTAACCTGTCAGTGTTATACAGTATTAGATCATGTCTGATATTTTCCGCTATAAAATTCATATTATAGTTACAAGGATCTATTTTAGCACACTATGCACTATGTTCTGACAACTCTACAGTATAGCCCAAGGTTGCCTAATCTATGTACTTTTCTATGAAAAAATATTTACCAAATTTCACAATCTTTATAAGTTTGACAACTTGTACAGAGTTATTTTCTGGCGCTTTAATTTTTCCAAAGACGTAATGGAAAATGTACTAATGCTATGAAAATTTCATAGAGCACCGGGACTCTCTCTTGCAGGTGATCGGAAGTGTGATTTCACTATATCTGAAATGGAATACTTTATAAATTTGCTAGGTACAGTGGGTACGGAAAGTATTCAGACCCCTTTAAATTTGTCACTCTTTGTTTCATTGCAGCCATTTGGTAAATTCAAAAAAGTTCATTGTTTTCTTATTAATGTACACTCTGCACCCCATCCCCCATCTTGACAGAGAAAAAACATAAATGTAGAAATTTTTGCAAATTTATTAAACAAGAAAAACTGAAATATCACATGCTCATAAGTATTCAGACCCTTTACCCATACACTCATATTTAAGTCACATGCTGTCCATTTCCTTGTGATCCTCCTTGAGATTGTTCTACTCCTTCATTGGAGTCCAGGTGTGTTTAAGACTTGAATTGGAAAGGCACACACTTGTCAATATAAGACCTCACAGCTCACTGTGCATGTCAGACCAAATGAGAATCATGAGGTCAAAGGAATTGCCCAAGGAGCTCAGGGACAGAATTGTGGCAAGCCACAGATCTGGCCAAGGTTACAAAAGAATTTCTGTAGTACTCAAGGTTCCTAAGAGCACAGTTGCCTCCATAATACTTAAATGGAAGAAGTTTGGGACCACAAGAACTCTTCCTAGACCTGACCGTCCAGTCAAAGTGAGCAATCGTGGAAGAAGAGCTTTGGTTAGAGAGGTAAAAAAGAACCACAAGATCACTGTGGCTGAGCTCCAGAGATGTAGTAGGGAGATGGGAGAAAGTTCCACAGTCAACTATCATTTATGGCAGAGTGACTCAATGGAAGCCTCTCCTCAGTGCAAGACATATGAAAGCATAGAGTTTGCAAAAAAACACATGAAGAACTTCAAGACCATGAGAAATAAGATTCTCTGGCCTGATGAGACAAATATAGAACTTGTTGGTGATAATTGTAAGTGGTATGTGTGGAGAAAACCAGGCACTGCTCATCACCTGCCCAATCCCAAAAGTGAAACATGGTGGTGGCAGCATCATTCTATGGGGGTGTTTTTCAGCTGCAGGGACAGGACGACTGGTTGCAATTGAAGGAAGATGAATGCAGCCAAGTACAGAAATAACCTGGAAGAAAACTTCTTCCAGAGTGCTCTGGACCTCAGGCCAAAGGTTCACCTTTCAACAAGACAATAACCCTAAGCACACAGCTAAAATAACAAAGGAGTGGCTTCAGAACAACTCTGTGATCATTCTTGATTGGCCTAGGTAGAGCCCTGACCTAAACCCAATTGAGCATCTGTGGAAAGACATGAAAATGGCTGTGCAGTAATGGTCACCATCCAACCTGATGGAACTGGAGAGGATCTGCAAGGAAGAATGGCAGAGGATCCCCAAATTCAGGTGTGAAAAACTTGTTGCATCATTCCAAAGACTCATTCCAAAGACTCATGGCTGTACTAGCTCAAAAGGGTACTTCTACTCAACACTGAGCAAAGGGGCTGAATACTTATGACCACGTGATATATCAGTTTTTCTTGTTGAAAAAAATTTGCAAAAATATCTACATTTCTGTTTGTTTTGTCAAGAAGGGGTGTACATTAATGAGAAAAAAATATATACTACTGCCACCTGGGGGCACCATGGTGCTGCCACATGGGGCTGCATGATGCTGCCACAAGGGGGCTGCATGGTGCTGCCACATGGGGGCTGCATAATACTATATGGAGGAATATGAGGCTCCATTATATTATGTGGAGCAATCTAGCATGCATTATATTATATGGAGGAATATTTGGTGGATTATTCTATATGGAGAACTATGGTGGCTGCATAATA
Organism: Anomaloglossus baeobatrachus; assembly: GCF_048569485.1. Classification (NCBI taxonomy): domain Eukaryota; kingdom Metazoa; phylum Chordata; class Amphibia; order Anura; family Aromobatidae; genus Anomaloglossus; species Anomaloglossus baeobatrachus. The sequence continues at coordinate 215,000,029 of NC_134354.1, forward strand.
CTATAGAGGAATATGCGGGTGCATTATATAGAGTAATATGAGGCTGCATTAAATTATGTGGAGGATATGGGTGGAATATGGGTGGATTATGTTATATGGAGGATTGTGAGGAGCTTCATACTTCTATATCCCCCTCCACCCCAGTGCTGTATACCCCTCAGAGCTATTTCACCCCCTCTGGAGCTGTATGCCCCCTCCTCAGTAATGTGTATGCCCCCCAGTAATTTGTATGCCCCCAGCCTCTCCTGTGATGTATATACAGCAGTGTCAGTGTGCTTTGTGTGCAGCCATGTCTGTTAGTGACAGCCACCAATCAACGCAGCACAGCCACATGCCCAGGAGGAGCTGGACGGGAGACAAGAGGGGAGGTAAGTGAGGCTGCTGCTGGCTTCCACATATTAATAAGATCTTTAATATGTCTGTGTGTATGATGTGTGTCTGTGTGACAATGTATATGACTGTGTATGGATTTGTCTGTTTATATGTATTTTTCTGATTTTTCTCTTTAAATTTGTAGGTGTACATATGCCTGTATGTGCGTGTCTGTGTGAGGATGGAGCTCACTGAGACTCTTTGGCAGTTGATATGTGGAGTTATGCAAAAATTTCAACTTATCACTTAGGCCTCATTCACACATCAGTATTTTTGCATCAGTGTTTCATCAGAGTTTGTATGGCAAAGCCAGAAGAGGAACTCACAGAGGAGACCTGTAATTGAAAGGCTGTGGGCGCCCTATGTGTTGAGCTTCTTGCAGTTCTAAACGCATCCTATGGCAGAAATTGTCTTTGTCAAATTTGGTTTTGACCACAAAAACGCTAAAAATATGCCTGCGTTTTTACCATGTTTTGACCGCGTTATCACCGCATTTTACATGCTTTTTCATTGCTTAAAGGCAGATGCGTTTTCAATACAAATACACTACTAAATAAAGTTTAAACATTCAAACACTATGAAAAAAAGGAAAAAAAATGATAACAAAAATTATGCTTAAAATCATACACAAAATAGCTAATTTTATTAAAATGATAACTGTGATCTAATAGTTATGTTTCAAATAACATTAAATTATTGATTTTCATTAATTTAATTGTCGGACTGTGTGTGTGTGTAAGGCTGGAAACACATCTATGCAAGTAAAATCGGTCCGACTGGGCTGAAAAAAACTCGGCTGATTTTAGTTCACGTTAGGTCCGAGTGCAACGCAAGTACGATGCTTTTTCTGAATAAATTAATGATTTTACTAGCGTGTGTAATGCGTGTGTAATGCGTATGTAATGCGTATTTTTTACTATGTCATCTGCCATTCAGCTCTGCTACATGGCCGCTGACAGCAGACACAGACAGCCATGTAGCAGAGCTGAATGGCAGATGACAGCAGACACAGACAGAGCCGCACGATAAAAAAATAATGAACTCGGGTGAACTTCACCCGACTTCATTGTCATGCTGCGGCTCTGTCTGTGTCGCGTCTTGATTAGCGGTCACCTGTGAAGGGCTCACCGGTGACCCCTAATCCCCTGAGTGACTGAAGTTAGCAGCCCTCTCTCACACTCACCGATCCCCGGCGTGGCGCTGCACGGCATTCACACTGCTCCGGCGGCTTTTACTATTTTGAAAAAGCCGGCCGCTCATTAAACAATCTCGTATTCCCTGCTTTCCCCGCCCACCGGCGCCTATGATTGGTTGCAGTGAGACACGCCCCCACGCTGAGTGACAGGTGTCTCACTGCACCCAATCACAGCAGCCGCTGGGCGTGTCTATACTGTGGAGTGAAATAAATAATTAAATAATTAAAAAAAACGGTGTGCGGTCCCCCCCAATTTTAATACCAGCCAGATAAAGCCATACGGCTGAAGGCTGGTATTCTCAGGATGGGGAGCTCCATGTTATGGGGAGCCCCCCAGCCTAACAATATCAGTCAGCAGCCGCCCAAAATTGCCGCATACATTAGATGCGACAGTTCTGGGACTGTACCCGGCTCTTCCCGATTTGCCCTGGTACGTTGGCAAATCGGGGAAATAAGAAGTTAATGGCAGCCCATAGCTGCCACTAAATCCTAGATTAATCATGTCAGGCGTCTCCACGAGATACCTTCCATGATTAATCTGTAAGTTACAGTAAATAAACACACACACCCGAAAAAATCCTTTATTAGAAATAAAAAACACTAACAAAGTTCCTCATTATCACCAATTTAATAAGCCCCAAAAAGCCCTCCATGTCCGGTGTAATCCACGGACCTCCAGCGTCGCATCCAGCTCTGCTGCATGAAGGTGACCGGAGCTGCAGAAGACACCGCTGCTCCTGTCACTTAACTCTGTAAACCAAATTTCAATGACCTTCAAGAAGAGTGTGATGCTATGCCTCAGCAGACAATAATTCTACTTGTGAACAGCATGAGACATCATTGTCAAGCTATAATTAATTCTCAAGGCCACATGACAAGTTATTGAGACATTGACATTTTTGGTCGTTATACCCACCACTGTTGTTGGCTTTTGTTTGAATAAATTGTTTGAGATGAGAAATTAATTCATACATTTCACCCAAAAGCCAAATATCCCTAACTTTTGTGTGTAGTGTAGAATAAAATGTCATCATTGTATCATTTTGAATGCTATACCCCTTTAACGCTAGCGTTCACTTTTTTAGGATCCAACATTAGAATTAAAAACAAATGTTGAATTGAAGCTTATGCCAGAAAGAATGTCTGTTCTGCTGTGTAAACTGTACTTGGTGAGCAGAATAATTTTAACCTGTCAGTGTTATACAGTATTAGATCATGTCTGATATTTTCCGCTATAAAATTCATATTATAGTTACAAGGATCTATTTTAGCACACTATGCGCTATGTTCTGACAACTCTACAGTATAGCCCAAGGTTGCCTGTCAAGCGTGGGGACATGTCTCACTGCAACCAATCATAGGCGCCTGTGGGCGGGGAAAGCAGGGAATACGAGATTGCTTAATGAGCGGCCGGCTTTTTCAAAATAGTAAAAGCCGCCGCAGCAGTGTGAATACCGTGCAGCGCCGCGCCGGGGATCGGGGAACGGGAAGTATGAGAGAGGAGGGGAAAATGACCGACAGACTGTGAGAGAGGGACAGAGATAGTTACGGACCGACAGAGAGAGAATAGAGACCAAGAGGGAGAGACCGACAGACAGAGAATAGTGATTGACAGACATTGTGAGACATCACTCGTTTCCAGTGTTTTAGGAAATATGCGAGAAATGTATTTAGAAAATCGGATGTCACTAGGATGGTGTGAGTGCCGTCCCGTGACATCCGATTTTTTTACACGCTCCCATAGACTTGCATTGGAGAGACTCGCAGTAGAAACTCGCAAAAAAGCAGCATGCTGCGATTTTTTTCTCAGTCCGATTTGGACTGAGAAAAAAATCGCAAATGCGAGCTGAATCATTCACTAACATGTGTCCGATTCCAATGCGAGATTTCTCGCATTGCTCTACTGCGAGAAACTCGCAATTGAGAAGCAGCCCTAAAGGGACATATCATGCCCTTAATATAATGTCAAAAACGCATGCGTTTAATTTGTCAAAAAAGCATGTTAAACGCTAGGATTTTGATTTTTGGGATGCGTTTGGAAAATTCTCATTGATTCTAATGTTAGCAAAACGCTGCCAAAATGGCAAAAACAATTGACATGCTGCTTATTTACACGCAGAAATTTTCTGCAACTGAAACTCTGCATTTTTAACAGCATTGTGCGTACAAGAAAGCCCTATTTCCCACAGAATTTGCTTGAAAATCAAAATGCATGCATTTTTTAATTAAAACGCTGCAGTTGAAAACGCTGCGGAAACGCATGAAAAAACGCAACGTGCGCACATAGCCAAAGATTGACACCAGTTCTGTGTTTTGAACGCAGTCCTGGTTTTGTCATCTAAATACTGATGAAATACTGATCAAAAATACTGACATGTGAATGAGGCCTTATCCATTGTATGTACAGTCATATGAAAAAGTTTGGGCCCCCCTATTAATGTTAACCTTTTTTCTTTATAACAATTTGGGTTTTTGCAACAGCTATTTTAGTTTCATATATCTAATAACTGATGGATTGAGTAATATTTCTGGATTGAAATGAGGTTTATTGTACTAACAGAAAATGTGCAATCCGCATTTAAACAAAATTTGACCGGTGCAAAAGTATGGGCACCCTTATCAATTTCTTGATTTGAACACTCCTAACTACTTTTTACTGACTTACTAAAGCACTAAATTAGTTTTGTAACCTCATTGAGCTTTGAACTTCATAGGCAGGTGTATCCAATCATGAGAAAAGGTATTTAAGGTGGCCACTTGCAAGTTGTTCTCCTATTTGAATCTCCTATGAAGAGTGGCATCATGGGCTCCTCAAAACAACTCTCAAATAATCTGAAAACAAAGATTATTCAACATAGTTGTTCAGGGGAAGGATACAAAAAGTTGTCTCAGAGATTTAAACGGTCAGTTTCCACTGTGAGGAACATAGTAAGGAAATGGAAGAACACAGGTACAGTTCTTGTTAAGCCCAGAAGTGGCAGGACAAGAAAAATATCAGAAAGGCAGAGAAGAAGAATGGTGAGAACAGTCAAGGACAATCCACAGACCACCTCCAAAGACCTGCAGCTTCATCTTGCTGCAGATGGTGTCAATGTGCATCTGTCAACAATACAACGCACGTTGCACAAGGAGAAGCTGTATGGGAGAGTGATGCGAAAGAAGCTGTTTCTGCAAGCAGAAACAGAGTCGCCTGAGGTATGCAAAAGCACAGTTGGATAAGCCAGTTACATTTTGGAAGAAGGTCCTGTGGACTGATGAAACAAAGATTGAGTTGTTTGGTCATACAAAAAGGCGTTATGCATGGAGGCAAAAAAACACGGCATTCCAAGAAAAGCACTTGCTACCCACAGTAAAAATTGGTGGAGGTTCCATCATCAGGTTGGGGCTGTGTGGCCAATGCCGGCACCGGGAATCTTGTTAAAGTTGAGGGTCGCATGGATTCAACTCAGTATCAACAGATTCTTGACAATAATGTGCAAGAATCAGTGACGAAGTTGAAGTTACGCAGGGGATGGATATTTCGGCAAGACAATGATCCAAAACACCGCTCCAAATCTACTCAGGCATTTATGCAGAGGAACAATTACAATGTTCTGGAATGGCCATCCCAGTCCCCAGACCTGAATATTATTGAAAATCTGTGGGATGATGTGAAGCGGCTGTCCATGCTCGGCGACCATCAAACTTAACTGAACTGGAATTGTTTTGTAAACAGGAATAGTCAAATATACCTTCATCCAGGATCCAGGAACTCATTAAAAGCTACAGGAAGCGACTAGAGGCTGTAATTTTTGCAAAAGGAGGATCTACAAAATATTAATGTCACTTTTATGTTGAGGTGCTCATACTTTTGCACCGGTCAAATTTTGTTTAAATGCGGATTGGACATTTTCTGTTAGTACAATAAACCTCATTTCAATCCAGAAATATTACTCAGTCCATCAGTTATTAGATATATGAAACTGAAATAGCTGTTGCAAAAACCCAAATTGTTATAAAGAAAAAAGGTTAACATTAATAGGGGTGCCCAAACTTTTTCATATGACTGTATAGGTGATATAAATGTTTATTACTGGAGTTCCTATCTCTGGAGTCACCATCGATTGAGAACCCTGTGTCACAAATACTACAGGGCGGATGACATAATGGCTTTATTATGTGTCATGCACATCCCGCAATCCTTCTGCACTAGATTACTTCATAAAATATATTCAGAAGCGGAAATCACACTTCTATTGTTCTTGCATGTAAAATTCTTTTAATCATTGCCAAGCCTACAAAGAACATGGAAAGGACCAGGCATCCTTCATTTGGCTGCAAAAATGCAAAATTATTAACAATATTATAATTCATGTAAGATCAAATAGCCGTTACACGATTCAAGACGTCAAGTAGAGAATTCTATTACATATAATAAATCTCATCCCACAAGGGTTAATATAAGAAAGAGGCTTGATAATCCATTAGATGCAGTGAGGTAAGGTTTAACACTTAAAGGGGTTGTCCGGGCAAAGTTAAAAAATATATTAGTGGCTTCATATATTAAAAAAATAACAAACAAAGCGATACTCACCTACTGGCACCCACTTGGATCTAGCACAGGCTGCTTTGTGGTCTGCGTTTACACTTGAAGGGAGATAACATAATTCCCACAGGAGTAGGGTCATTCTTGCGTGTTATTGGTTTCCATGGTCAGGTGATTTCAGCAGCACTTCGTTACCTGAGTGTGGCAGCCAATTACAGGCTGCAGTATTGTAAATACAGACTATGGACTGCCCTAGATCTAAGTGGGTGCCAATAGGTGAGTATTTGTTCGCTTTTTTATTATATTAATATACCAAACTATCAATAAAATTTTAATTTTGCCCAGACACCCTTTAATATATGAATGAGGCATCATTCAGATATCAATTTTCATGTATGTGTACGGATAGAACTCGAAAACCCATTATAGTTTTTGGGGCTGTTCACATGTGCAGTTTTTTCCCAGCATAGCAGATGACATGTGGCAAAATAAGTCCATGGATCTGTAAGAATCAGCACACAGATGGCATCAATGTGCAGTGTGTGTGCTGTCCATGATTAATATTCTAAAGGATATGAGAAACTTAGTAATTTATTTATATATCCAAACGTGAAAAACACTAATGGTAAAAACTGACATCGTGAACAAACACAGATGAAACTGGGATCCAAAACACTGATGACACATGTACCACTCTTTTTTGCATTCGTGAAGAAACATGGACGTCTGAATGATGTCTCAAAGAAAGTCAGAGATTTAAATTAAATAACAAATACATAACAAGAAGTTAATAATTACAGGGTTGAGAAACCAAAGCAGCTAAATGGTATATAGCCCCTGATCCTAAGAAGAAAACAGCACAGACGCTCATTGCAATGCAGTGAGAAGTTTCTCACACAGCTGTCCACCCTGTCATTCTGATATCACTGGTGGTACCAGGAATTATGAGGTAAGAAGAGGAAGCTTACAATGCTGTCCACCATATATTTCTTTAATACTTGTAATTTCAGGGGTGCTAAGTAGAGATGAGCCATCCCCCTAGAGTTCTAGTTCGGTTCGGTTAGTCGAACAGAGGACAAGTTCGTTGAACGTTCGACGAATACAAACACATAGAAAACACCTTCTAAGGTGTCCAAAAAGTGACAAACAACTCACAAGACACCACAAACACATGGAAAAGTGACAAGGACATATACTCATGCGAAAACAAAAGAGCTGGACGAGTAAAAAGAGGAGGAGACACAGATATAGGCATGTCATGCCGTTCTAAAATAATGTAAAACACAGCAAGGGGACTCCAAGCAGAGTCTCCCTTTTTTCCAAAAATTGGGCCACACACACCACTTCAGTGGCATCACTTGTGCCCCAGTTGCAAACTTGACATGTTGATTTGCATCAAGCACATTCATAAATTCGCCAGCCTTAACTGTCCCCAGGATGACACCGGGGTAGCAAAGTCCTTGCTGAACCATGACTTATTCATCTTGAATCATTTTTAAAAATACAACAAAGGGACTCCAAGCAGAGTCTCCCTTTTTTCCAAAACTTGGGCCACACACACCATTTCAGTGGCATCACTTGTGCCCCAGTTGCAAACTTGACATGTTGATTTGCATCAAGCACATTCAAAAATACGCCAGCCTTAACTGTCCCCAGGATGACACTGGGATAGCAAAGTCCTTACTGAACCATGACTTGTTCATCTTGGATCATTTTTAGGGTATGTGCACACGTTGCTTTTTTTCCGCGCGGAAAAAAACGCACCCTCTGGCAGAGGGGAGAATAGTAAACAATGCTTTTTGAGAAACAACGCATCGAAAACGCATGCGTTTTTCATGCATTTTTCATGCGTTTTTCATGCGTTTTTCATGTGTTTTTTTAGGTGCGTTTTTTAAGACTTGGGTACCTATACGTCAGAAAACCCCCACAAGTGACCCCATTTTGGAATCTGCACCCCTCAAGGATTTTATTCAGGAGTATATTAATCATTTTGAATCCACAGCTACTTCCCCCAAAATGTAGCTGTAGCAACAATATTCTCACTGTTGGGCTATGTGGCCATGATCCAGCGACACGGCATCTAGTACCCAGTGTCAGCCTTCCTGCAGAGATGTGAGTGTTTCCCACGGGAGAACGCAGCTGCCCATGCCAACGATTTGGGTTCAGGCTGCTGTGGAGCTCTATGCTACCTGCAGAGAACACTCATCTACGCAGCATAAATTGACATGCTGAGGCTCGGGAAGCTGCGCCACCGGTCGGTTTATGCTGCGGAGAAAAGAAGCACAGTGGGCATGAGATTTCTAAAAATCCTTCCACTGTGCTTCTACTGCACAACGCAGCGTCATGGACGCAGGGAAAACAATCTGCGCCCAAAACGCTGCAAACCTCGATTGTGGGCATCCAGCCTAAAAAGCGTCAATGGAGTTCAAATATATATACAACGTCCCACCCCCCCCTGCATATTCTAAGCTGGCACCTTTAGTACCTTTCATGTGGCACTAAAGGGTGCCTAGCCTAGTTTTTATCACAAAAACAAAAAAAAAATGGCGTGGGGTCTTCCCTATTTTTGATAGCCAGTCAGGGTAAGGCAGACAGCTGTAGCCTGCAAACCACAGCTGGCAGCTTCATCTTGTCTGGTGATCAATTTGGAGGGCTCCCCAGGTTTTTTTTTTTATTTTTAAATAAAAATAATAAAAAAAAAATAACATGGGGTCCCCCCAAATTAGATCACCAGCCAAGGTGAAGCTGACAGCTGAGGTCTGGTATTCTCAGGGTGGGAAGAGCCATGGTTATTGGACTCTTCCCAGCCTAAAAATAGCAGGCCACAGCCGCCCCAGAAGTGGCGCATCCATTAGATGCGCCAATCCTGGCGCTTCGCCCCAACTCATCCCGCGCCCTGGTGCGTTGGCTAACGGGGTAATAAATGGGGTTGATACCAGATGTGTAATGTCACCTGGCATCAAGCCCAGCAATTAGTGATGTCACGGCGTCTATCAGACACCCGACATAACTAATTGACAGTAAACAAAAGCAAAAAAAGACAACAAAAATTTTTTTATTAGAAAAAACACTCCCCAAATCATTCCCTTGTTCTCCAATTTAATAAAAAAAATGGGTCCGCAGAAATCCATTTGGATGTCCCACGTCGGCTCTGGACCTTCTAGAATATGGGGGCACGTTAAGGGAACGTATCCCCCATTTTCTAGGAGGGCAGACCCTCCATTTGAGGAGAGTGGGTGCAAAAATCTGCACCCACTCTCCCCGGGTCACAGCTGCAGAGTGCCGAGCAGCCAGCACAGCTCACACTGAACACAGTGCTGGCTGTCAGCTGCTCGGAACATGTGACCAGCCGGCATCTGCTGTGAAGGAGGAGGGAGCTGCGGGGGATCAGCGCTGCGACCGGACAGGTATGTATGACACCGGGCCTGGGTGCATTTTTCTGTCGCATGTTTCAAGGCACATGCGACAGATAACATAGGAGCAGGGCGGCCGGTGCGCTACTGTGCGCGCGGCCATGTTGGATTTTCGGGAGGGGGGTCGGGGGTCGGGGCGGGCACTTTGGCGACACCGGGGGCTTTGCCAGGAAGTGAGGTCAACAGGAAACCTCTTGACCTCACTTCCAGGTAAATGCCTGCGTTCTGGCGTGCCGACAAAGCCCGCGGACCGCAACAAAAAAGCAGGTCCATGCGGTGTAGCTGCGTTCTGACCCCACATCATTGATTTCAATGGGGGAGAGAACGCAGCCACAACGCACAAAAGAAGTGACATGCTGCTTTTCTTTCCGCACCGATTTTTGCCATCCAAAACGCTGCGGAAAGAAACGCAGCGTGTGCACTGATTTTTCAGCTTTCCCATACACTTTGCTGGGAAAGCTGAACGCATGCAATTTGCCACTGAAACGCTGCGGTTCAAAACGCAGCGTTTCCGCGGTAAAAAACGCAACGTGTGCACACAGCCTTAAAAACATAGCAAGGGTACTCCAAGCAGAGTTTCTTTTTTTTTCAAAAAATTAGGCCACACACACCACTTAAGTGGCATCACTTGTACCCCAGTTGCAAACTTGACATGTTGATTTGCATCAAGCACATTCAAAAATACACCAGCCTTTACTCTCCCCAGGATGACACCGGGGTAGCAAAGTCCTTGCTGATCCATGACTTGTTCATCTTGATGAACGTTAGTCTGTCCACATTGTCACTGGACAGACGCGTGCGCTTATCTGTCAGCATACACCCAGCAGCACTGAAGACACGTTCCGAGTAGAGATGAGCGATGTTCGGGGTTCGAGGTTCGCCAATTTCATGTTCGAGTGATTTTGGGGGGGTGTTCGAGATCGAACTTGAACTCAAGCTTTTTGCTAAAAGCTCGACAGCTCGAGTTACATTTGAGAATGGTTCGATCAGCATAAACGTGGCCTTTCACAGTAAGACTATGTGCACATGTTGCTATCTGCATGCGTCCTCCGTCCCCAGCACAATCCCTCTCCCTTTCCTACTCACCAATCACGGGCGTCTCGCTGCACGCTGTCACAAATCTAATGTGTTTTCCTCTTTAGAAAATGGCTGCCGCTTCATTAGTTAATTAGTTATTCCGTGCTTTCCCCGCCCACCGGCGCCCATGATTGGTTGCAGTCAGACACATCCCCAAGCTGAGTGACAGCTTTGTGACTGCAACCAATCACAGCCGCTGGGGGGGCAGCTCTATATCGTACAGCAAAATAAATAAATAATAATAAAAAAAATGTGATTCCCCCATATTTGATACCAACCAGGATAAAGCCGCACGGCTCGCGGCTGGTATTATCAGGATCGAGAGCACCACATTATCGGGAGCCCACCACCCTAACAATATCGCAGCCAGCCGGAATAGTTGCATCCATTAGATGCGATTGTCCCGGGGGACTCTACCCAGCTCATCCCGAATTGCCCTGGTGCGGTGGCAATCGAGATAATAAAGAGTTAATCATGCCAGGCGTCTCCCCGAGATACTGTCCATGATTAAACTCAAAGTGAAAGTAAAGAAACACACACACCGAAAAATCCTTTATTTGGAATAAAAGACAAAAAACCCCTCCTTCTTTCACCCCTTTATTAACCCACAAATACCCCTCCAGGTCCGACGTAATCCACACGACACTGTCAGCTCTGCTACAGAACACGAGTGCTCCGATCAGCTCCACGTAGCAATGAAGTGAATCGCGTGGTCAGCAGAGACTTCAGCCATGCAGAAGTCAAGATTACAAAATCCGCCTATCTTTACCATTAGAAGCAGTAGACTAGTGGTTAGAGCGCTTGCTTAAGAAGCATGAGGTTGCGAGTTATAGTCTCGATAAAGAATGTTTGTTTGTTGTTTTTTTTTAATTTTAATTTTAATTATATTTATAATATATTTATAATTAAAATTTAATTATGCACTGAGGGGAGGAGCCGGACATCAGCTGTGAGCTCTCTCTCCTTTCTCTCTCTCCTTTCTTTCTCTCTCTCTCTTTCTCTCCTTTCTCTCTCTCCTTTCTTTCTTGCCTTTCTTTCTCTTCTTTCTCCTCTTTCTCTTCTCTCTCTTCTTTCTCTCTTTCCCTCTCTCTTCTTTCTCTCTCTTCTTTCTCTCTTTCTCTCTCTCTCTTACTTCTCTCTTTCTCTTCTTTCTCCTCTTTCTCTTCTTTCTCTCTTTTTCTCTCTCTTTCTTCTTTCTCTCTTTCTCTCTCTCTCCTTCCTCTCTCTCCTTCCTCTCTCTCCTTTCTCTCTCTCCTTTCTTTTTCTCCTTTCTCTTCTTTCTCCTCTCTTTTTTCTCTCTTTCTCTCTCTCTTCTTTATCTCTTTCTCTCTCTCTCTTCTTTCTCTCTTTTTCTCTCTCTTCCTTCTCTCTTTCTCTTCTTTCTCCTCTTTCTCTTCTTTCTCTCTTTCTCTCTCTCCTTCCTCTCTCTCCTTTCTCTCTCTCCTTTCTTTCTCTCCTCTCTCTCTCCTTTTATTCTCTCCTTTCTCTCTCTCATTTCTATCCCTTCTTTCTCCTCTTTCTCTCTCTTCTTTCTCGCTCTCTTCTTTCTTTCTTTCTCTCTCTTCCTTCTCTCTTTCTCTTCTTTCTCTCTTTTTCTCTTTCTCTCTTTTCTTTCTCTCTTTCTTCTTTTTCTCTCTTCTTTCTCTCTTTCTCTCTCTCTTCTTTCTCTCTTTCTCTCTCTCTTCTTTCTATCTTTCTCTCTCTCTTCTTTCTCTCTTTCTCTCTCTCTTCTTTCTCTCTCTCTCTATTTCTCTCTCTTTTCTTTCTCTCTCTCTTTCTCAGACCTGGCGATGATCAGCTGATGCGGTCACCTGACGGAATCAGCTGACACTATAAGTCGAGCGGTGAGGCCGGCATTTTACCGCCCCGCGGGCTAAACTATCAGCTGATGCTGTCGGACAGGAGTCTGCACAGAAGTGTGTAGTTTGTTTTTTGTTTTTGCACTGATGCATAAGCTGATTGTATAAAAGCCATTTATACAATTAGCTGCTGTGTCATGTGATTCAGGCCCTTGAATCTGACACATCATCTGATCGCTTTGCCTTCCAGCAAACCGATCAGATGATATTGAAACCGGATTGGATGGCGTGGGACCCTTGACCCAGCATTACTGCAGAGGGGGGTTCTTTATTTCAATAAAGATGGAGTCACTAATTGTGTTGTGTTTTATTTAGAATAAAAATATTTTTTTGTGTGTTGTGGTTCTTTTTATCGGTACTAGAAATTCATAGTGGCCATGTCTAATATTGGCGTGACACCATGAATATCGGGCTTAGGGCCAGTTGATAATATACAGCTAGCCCTAACCCCATTATTACCCAGCGAGCCACCCGGCTTCAGGGCAGCTGAAAGAGTTGGAT